>NC_044402.1:118856742-121669242 GCF_006542625.1 Nomascus leucogenys
CCAACCCAGATGGCCCCTAAAGAGCCCCTTGAAGCTTCAGGACTCTCCAGAGAACGGTCTGAAAACTTTTGGAAAGTCACCCAGGTTGGTTGTAAAGACACCTAGCATCCAGTCTTCATTCTATCCTGATTCTACCATTAATAAGTTTCGTGTGTAATCCCAGCACTTTGGGAGGCCAAGGCAGGCAGATCATGAAGTCAGGAGTTCTAGACCAGCCTGACCAACACGATGAAACCCCGTCTCTACTAAAAATACAAAAAAATTAGCTAGGTGTGGTGGCGTGCACCTGTAATCCCAACTACTCAGGAGGCTGAGGCAAGAGAATCACTTGAACCCAGGAGATGGAGGTTGCAGTGAGCCGAGATGGTGCCATTGCACTACAGCCTAGGTGACAGAGCGAGACTCCGTTCTCAAAATAAATAAATAAATAAATAAGTCTCATGACCTTGAGTGGGGTCTCGTACCCCTATAGATTTCAGTCTTCTCATCTGCAAATCGAGGAAGACAGAGTCATCCACCTCTCATTTGCTGCCAGGCCTGAGGGTGTATGATGAGTCCACTCAGATCCACACGTTTTAGTATGTTCCCTCCCTACCAGTATTTGCATTTTCACTGAAGACAAAGTCTTAAGGTGAAGCAATAAACATCAAATTGGGGTATTGTCAGCCTCTTCCCACAAAAGGGCAAGGTATAAAAAGAGGGGACGAGGAGGCTGTCCTCTTCACCTGCTACCTCCACGTATGAGTGGTGGTCACAAGAGAGGAAGCGGGCAGCAGAAATCCTCAGCTCCCACAGAAATGAACACATTTTCCAAAATAAAGTCAAGCCAAGCAGCCCTACCCCACAGAAAGTCCTAGCAAGCAGAGGTGGCTTCCTACCTGAGGCACTGGCCAGGTGTGTCCAACGGTAGGAGCTGCAGTCAGAGATCAGAGTGACTTAACAGCTAGAGGGCACTTGATGAATAACAGGAAATAAGAAAACCACGTCAGACGGCACCTCCCTTCTGAGCCCCACCCATGTCCACATCTGGGGAAGGACAGTTTAAGTCAAGGGATCACAGACTTGTGATTAGAGACTGCCAGGGTCCATATGACCAAGCAGGGGTCCCAGGTGTGAAGTTGGAGTTGAGGGTCCATTATCTGAATTCTCCATTCTATGGATGATCATTTTTATTATTTTCCTTTTCTTGAATTTATTTCCATTTGTTTATTCCTAAATTCCCTAGTATATCACCTGTGGAAGCTTGCAACTTGCCTGACAAGTAAAAAGGGCGAAGGATTTGACTTACAGCAGAGACTTCAGAAGGAGTCCCCTGTAGGAGGGACTTGGGGGCAATCCAGTGAGAAAGAGGACTTGCATTGTGTTTGAACAGCAGGCACTCAACTGCACTTGAGTTGTGTTTGAACAGCAGGCACTCAATCTCTACTTATTTTGCAGGCTTCTTTAAGGTGGCCTAGCTCGGATTCAAGGCATTCTCATCAAGGATGTGAGAGCAGTTACTGGGATATCCTTGGCTTCCCTGTTGGTTTGACAATGAGAGCTCCCTTTCCTCCTTTGCCTCCAACCTGGTCTTCTTTGGAGGTTGGCTTCCCAGTGTTCTCCACCTTCCACAACTCCAAGGCCTGGCCTCAATCTCTACTTATTTTTCAGGCTTTTCGAGGGGATTTGAATGGAACACAAACCCTCCTTTGCTACCAGCCACTCTTTTGCACAATCACTGCCAATGACCAGTTGGTTTAAATGACTCTGAGGCTGACGGCTTAGGCCACTCCCAGAGTCTGGCTGGTTACCAGAGAGATCACAGAGCTGATCTTCCATGAATGGAAGAGCTGGGGTCAAGGTCATTACAGCCCCCATCTCAGTAATGGAGAACGGCTTCTCTGGGAACCCACCTTAGCTGCCTCCAGCAGCTAAAGGCTGTCCCCTAGCTTGAGTCTTCTGGCACCTTCGTCACTTCTCCATATAACATGAACCCTACGGTGAGGTATTTACAAGTCAGCCCTCTTCTAGCTTGGGAGCCATGAGACCGCAAGAAACTTCTTCAATTCATTTTTATGTTCTCGTTCAGGGAACATAGTAGGTGCTCAATCAATGGTTGTGGAATAAATGAAGGGAGACATTTCTCCTGTGATTCATGGACCATAAGTCACGACCACGATTCAGTGTCTATTGCTTTTGGCTACACACTAAAGTCACTGGTATGCCTGATAACTTCACTTCCACACAGCCCAGCTGGTCTGCCTGGCATTGCTTCTTCCCAACCTTCCTCTAATGTTTGGAGCTAGTGCCAGTCCGTGCAAGTATAAATCCTGCCCTACCACAAATGCCAAATTTACCATGCCATGGATTCCTACAGTTCTGCACTGGAAAGAATTTTTTTCTTTTTTTAAAAGACAGGCTCTCACTGTGTTGCCAAGGCTAGAATGCAGTGGTGTGATCATAGCTCAGTGTAACCTCAAATGCCTGGGCTCAAGCAATCCTCCCACCTCAACCTCCTGAATAGCTGGGACTACAGGCAAGAGCCACTACATCTGGCTTTCTTTTTTTATATTTTATTTTTATTTTCTTTTTATTTATTTATTTATTTATTTGTAGAGAAAGGGTCCTGATATACTGCCCAGGCTTATCTTGAACTCCTAGCCTCTAGCGATCCTCCTGCCTTTGCCTCCCAAAGCACTGGAATTACAGACATAAGCCACCATGCCCAGCCGGCAAGCCTATTTTTTAAGCTAAGTTGTGCTCTCCTCCTGGGCTTTTTTATCATTTATAAATGGTAACAGGAAGTGTAAGGAGACAGTAGCCACTCATGCGTTGCTTTTACTGATGTTGGACTATTGTGCTCTGGTGCCTAGACTAGAAAGGAGTCAAAGATGGGGTGATCGCAGGAGGTGGGAGACTCCCTCTATTAATCATCTAGGGAAAAAGCAGCCCCGAGGGCAGAAAATAGTAACTGGGCACACAGGAGAAAAAAGATGGGGCCTAGACTGCAAAACACCTGCCTATACTCAAGAATGACCCTGAGGCCGGGAGAAGGATAGTTTTTGCCACAAGGGGGCAGCAGTCGCTGGACAGGGAATCCCCTGCGAGACACCCCCTTGAGAAAGACCAGGGCCAAAAGCAGGTATATTTAATACCGGGTGTTAAGTCCTTCTTCGTGTATAATTCCCTTCTGCTTTTCCTAAACCCTCAGTAAGTCGGTTCACCATTCCAGTCTATTTCAAGGAATCACTGAGGGGTTAGGGAAGGGTCTGGTCTCCTGGAGCCCGAAGAGTGAAGGGGAGCAGCCCTGCTGCATGAGTGTGGTGGGGGCAACAGCAATGCTGGGGTCTCCAGGAGAAGTTGCATCTGGAGGACAAGGGTGGAAAGAACCTTTCACTTTGCAGTAGGACGAGCATTTCACTGAAGGAGGGAGAAAGCACATATAGATGAGTTTAGAATAAAATTTTACCCACTTCAAAATGTTCCAGCAAGTCATCCCACCCAACCTATCTTCCATACCTCACTTCCCACTTATAACTGTGCCCTTTTAAAATGGCCTAGAATGCTCCTGCTGAGAAAGCATTTTTCCATTCCATGTAGAGCTCCCAATGCCACAAAGAAAGCTGTGACAGGTGCAGCCCGAATGCCAGTGAACTGGCAAAATGTAGCATCTCTTTGGGTGACATCTTCTTACCACTCTGTTTCAAACATGATGACTTCTACACAGACCGTGTGAACGGCACAATGTGGCTGTAAGAACATCTATTTTGTCCCTGCATCAGCCTTATGCCAGCTTAAGCATCTCTTCTCATTCCTCCAGAAGAATCCACTTGGATCTGGGATCAAAGTAGAGGAAAGGGGTAGAGGGAGGTTTCTCCTCTCTCCCCAGTGATGTCCTCGTAACCACAGCAACATGGTGAAACCCTGTCTCCACTAAAAATACAAAAATTAGCTGGGCATGGTGTTATGTGCCTGTACTCCCAGCTACTTGGGAGGCTGAGGCAGGAGAATCGCTTGAGCCTGGGAGGCAGAGGTGAGCTGAGATTGCACCATTGCACTCCAGCCTGGGCAGCAGAGCAAGACTCGGTCTCAAAAGATAAAAGAAAAAAATACATATTTAGCCATTTTCATAAAAAAAATCAGTAAATAAATACCACTGCGGCAGTGATTCCCGTCCCCTCACTCCAATTTGCCTGCACAGCTCTCTTTGTGAGCAGACGCCCAGGACTCTGAGCTTCCGCCCCACTGGGCTCCTCCCTCCTCAGCCCTGAAACCTGCAGGCTTTTTTGCCTCTGGGCTCCCACACCACTTAGTTCTCCACTGCTGCTGTTTTCTCAGACTGTTTTATGCTTATTTCTAGGAGTCTTTGTCTCACACTGGATTATGAGTAGGCAGGACTCAAGCACAAAGCCTGGCACCTGGTCATGATTCATAAAGCTCCCCTTTATGCCTTCTCTTCTGGCCCCTCCTGAAGGCCGGAACTGTAAAGGATTCTAGTTTGCATCCCTGGTGCCCAGCAAAGTGTGTGACACAAGGAGGGGCGTGTGACCTCTTCAGGTGCCTGGGGCCTGGGCTCAGAAAAGCCCCACCTTAGGGTCTGATATTCTACAGTCGCTGTCTTATAATTCTTAATCATTTTATCTTGGAATGTGTGTTTTATAAGTGAAGTCAGTCAGGCACAGTGACTCATGGCTGTAATCCCAGCACTTTGGGAGGTCAAAACTAGAGGATCGCTTGAGCTCAGGAGTTTGAAATCAGCCTGGGCAACATAGCGAGATCCCCATCTTGACCAAAAAAAAAAATTTTTTTAGGCTGGGCAAGGTGGCTCATGCCTGTAATCCCAGCACTTTGGGAGGCTGAGGCAGGCAGATCACGAGGTCAGAAGTTCAAGACCAGCCTGGCCAACATAGTGAAACCCTGTCTCTACTAAAAATACAAAAACTAGCTGGGCATGGTGGCATGTGCCTGTAATCCCAGCTATGCAGGAGGCTGAGGCAGGAGAATTGCTTGAACCTGGGAGGCAGAGGTTACAGTGAGCCGAGATCGTGCCACTGCACTCCAGCTTGGGCGACAGAGCAAGACTTCGTCTCAAAAAAAAAAAGTTTTTTTTTTAACTGCAAGTTAGGAAAAAAACATGTGAAGTCCACTGGGTCATGCCCAGATACTGGGAGCCTCAGCTCACACGCTGTCCCACCTCTGTTGCCTTGAGGGATGAGGTCTCACCTACCCGCTCCCCAGCCCCAAGACCACCGCAGTCCTCACCCCTTGGAGGTGGCTTTGGTGCAGCCACAAGGAAGGTCAACATCAGGGCCCAGGCTCCCATAACAGTCTGAACTTGCCCCACAAGTATCCCTGTGCCCCAGGGGTTGCAACATTAAAAGCAAATAAGAAACACTCTGTCCAGTGAATACAGTAATGAAATGAGCTTAGAGATGCCAAAAATTCTCTTTATCCCTTCAACTCTCGATCTGCTGTTTCTTCTTGTTACTTGGGCTGCAGGGCATATGAAGATTATCCCAGAAGTTCAAGCAGTTCTTGTCATCTCTGAAAAGACGGGGGGATGTGAAATATCCCCACCTTAACACAGTGGATATGATTTGTCAAAGAATGTTTTGTGCCCCAAACACCAACCTGTTAGCAGTGTGGCACTGTTTGATCTTGGGCACTTGTGGCATTGCCTGGCACTCAGTCTTCAGGGTCCATGACCAAGAATGCTCTTCTCAGATGCCCCTGCTCAAATCAGAGGTATGCCGGCATCCAGAGGCCTCATATTGGACTCAGACCTAACGCGCTGGCCTCAGAGGAGGACTCGAGGAAAACGAGAGCAAAAACTACCCTCCAGCCTCATCGTGTCTCAAATGACCCCGCTTCATACCAGTCACAAAGCTTAGGAGAGTAGGTCCCCCAACACCATTTCCTAAGCCCTGAGACTCTCCAAGAGAAGAATGCCTGGGGTTGGGGAAGGGAAAAATGTCCCTCACTCACCACCCCTCAGGCACGTGGGCAACAGGAAATAGCACAGGATTGTGTATGGGAAGTGGACAGTCAGTGATGTAACTACCCAAGGGGTTCACCTTGCTCACTGCCTAGACAGAGCCGATTCCTCAAGACGGGGAATTGCAATGGAGAAAGAGTAATTCACACAGAGCTAGCTGTGGGGGAGACTGGAGTTTTATTATTACTCCAAACAGTCTCCTGGAGCAAGCAGGGAGTAGAGTTTTTAAGGACAACTTGGTGGGTGGGGAAAGCCAGTGAGCAAGGAGTGCTGATTGGTCAGGGATTAAATCATAGGGAGTAGAAGTTGTCATCTTGTGCTGAGTCAGTTCCTAGGTGGGGGCCACAAGATCAGATGAGCCACTTTATGATATGGGTGGTGCCAGCTGATCCATCAAGCACAGAGTCTGCAAAATATCTCAAACACTGATCTTAGGAGCAGTTTAGGGAGGGTCAGAATCTTGTAGCCTCTAGCTGCATGACTCCTAAATTATAATTTCTAATCTTGTGGTTAACGTTAGCCCTACAAAGGCCATCTAGTCCCCAGGCAAGAAGGAGGTCTGCTTTGGGAAAGGGCTGTTATCGTCTTTGTTTTAACTATAAACTATAAACTGAGTCTCTCCCAAAGTTAGTTCAGCCTACGCCCAGAAATAAACAAGGACAGCTTGGAGGTTAGCAGCAAGATGGAGTTGATTAAGTTAGATCTATTTCACTGTCTCAGTCATAATTTTCCAAAGGCGGTTTCAGTGATGTGTGGGGTGAAAAAGCAAGTGATAAAGTTCCCTTGTTGGGACTCATTTGTGGAATCAATGGCTGTAAATGGTGAAGAAGGTTCACACTGCAAATACAGTGTTCTCATCTCAAAGCAAGCTATACTTCCCAAGGAAACCGTGTATGTCAGGGGGAGCGGACAACACCATTTTGTATCAGGATGTGTCCCTCATGCCCTGAAGCGAGGCTTCTCCTAGCTTCCCCACCAGTGACAGGTAACAGCTCCTGTTCTCAGCTGCCCTGGCTGAGCTAATCCATGAATGCTTACCTCCCTGAGGAGGCTGCGTCACATCACACCCCTGAGCGGAGGAAGGATCCTACTTCCCATCAAAGGACCTCTCTCCTAACAAACAAAACTGTTGCCCCTGCCACAGCTCTTTTGGCCAAACTGGGGATGTGGGGTGGGAGTTGCCCCACATTCCCCTCTCCTCTGCTTCTGAATGCCTTTGTCATACAAAGGGCAAGGGAAGCCAACGCCCAGAGCTCTTTTGCTGGTCAGATTCCCCGAGTGTCTGTCCTTACCCCAGTCTGCTCCATGTGTCTGTGTCATAAAGCTTGGGACTCTGGTAGGAAATGGGGAAACGGGGATAGGTAAATGTTGCCCTAAGACTGAGTCTCATTCCTCTGTTCTTGTTGGGATGTGTTCTTGGGGAGGGTGGGGCTTGGGGGAAGCTTGACTTTGTGTCTTCAACAATAAACTCATTTATACACACAGACACACACACACACACACACACACACACACACACACACACACACCTTTTTCCACTCAAGGGAAAGACAAAGGAAGAAAGGAAAAAGCTTTCTCCAGCATTTAAACAAGGGGCCTGGCCAGGTGCAGTGGCTCATGCCTGTAATCTCAACACTTTGGGAGGCTGAAGCAGGTGGATCACTTGAGTCCAGAAATTTGAGACCAGCCTAGACAACATGGTGTGACCCTGTCTCTACAAAAAATACAAAAATTAGCCAGGCATGGCAGTGTGTGCCTGTAGTCCCAGCTACTTGTGGGGCTGAGGCATGATGATTGCTTGAGCCCAGGGACTTGAGGCTATAGTGAGCCATGATCATGTCATTGAACTGCAGCCTGGGTAACGGAGCAAGACCCTGTCTCAAAAAATAATAATAATAATCTTAATTTCAAAAAATTAGGACAGGCATGGTGACTCACGCCTGTAATCTCAGCACTTTGGGAGGCCGAGGCAGGTGGATCACAAGGTCAGGGGTTCAAGACCAGCCTGGCCAATGTGGTGAAACCCCATCTCTACTAAAAAATACAAAAATTAGCCAAGCGTGGTGGCATGCACCTGTAGTCCCAGCTACTCAGGAGGCTGAGGCAAGAAATCGCTTGAACCCGGGAGGCGGAGGTTGCAGTGAGCCGAGACTGTGCCACTGCACTCTAGCCTGGGTGACAGAGTGAGACTCTGTCTCAAAAAAAAATAATAAATAAATAAAAATTAAAAAAATAAAAAGAGGGGCCGGGCGCAGTGGCTCACGCTTGTAATCCCAGCACTCTGGGAGGCCGAGGCGGGCGGATCACGAGGTCAGGAGATTGAGACCACGGTGAAACCCCGTCTCTACTAAAAATACAAAAAATTAGCCGGGAGTGGTGGCGGGAGCCTGTAGTCCCAGCTACTCAGAGAGGCTGAGGCAGGAGAATGGCGTGAACCCGGGAGGCGGAGCTTGCAGTGAGCCAAGATCGCGCCACTGCACTCCAGCCTGGGTGACAGAGCGAGACTCTGTCTCAAAAAAATAAATAAATAAATAAATAAAATAAAAAATAAATAAATAAATAAAAAGAGGCTTACAATTTCATTTTGTAATGGGTACTGCAAATTATGTAGCCAGTCTTGATGCCAGTTAAATATGTGTTAGATAGATGAAATACTGAAGGAGTGGAGAGGAGGAACAGCAGAACAGAATTCTCACCTTAGCTCAATGGATGGCAACTATTCTTCCAATTGCCCAAACTAATGGACTCATCACTGATGCGTCTTTATCTCACACTCAACAGTCAATCCACCAGAAACCGCTGCTGGCTCTGCCAAAGTAAATTGCAGCTCCTGTTTTCTCACCAACTCCACTGCTATTGCCCTGTCTTCTGCCACCCAGTGTCCCTTCTCACCTATATCATTGAAACAACCCTGCTCATCCCTGCTCCCACCCATTGTGTTCTATGGTATATTCTCATCACACCAGAGGGAGCAATCCTTTCACAATGCATGTCAGATCATTGTCACTCCTTCTTAGTATCCTGCAGCTGAAGCAGGATATTTCCCTGACCCCTTTGCAGGTGGGAACCAGAGTGTAGGTGCTGGAATTAGCCGGCTGCTTGGCGTTAGTTCAATGGACAGGGGCGAACTCTACTCACTAGGACTCACTGCACTCCTCACTCGTGGGAGGGGGAGCATGCAGGTGAGCAGGTACAGGAGCCGGGGTGAGTACTTTTTGGGCACCAGCAGAAACAAAATCTTTTTTTTTTTTTTTTTTGAGACGGAGTCTTGCTCTGTCACCCAGGCTGGAGTGCAGTGGCCCGATCTCGGCTCACTGCAAGCTCCGCCTCCCGGGTTCACGCCGTTCTCCTGCCTCAGCCTCTCCGAGTAGCTGGGACTACAGGCGCCCGCCACCACGCCCGGCTAATTTTTTTTTTTTTTTTTTTTTGTATTTTTAGTAGAGACGGGGTTTCACTGTGGTCTCGATCTCCTGACCTCGTGATCCACCCGCCTCGGCCTCCCAAAGTGCTGGGATTACAAGCGTGAGCCACCGCGCCCGGCCCAGAAACAAATTCTATACTGGCACCATAGCAGCATCTGGCAGGGGCGCCCACAACCCCTCAAGTCCCAGAGGAAGTGTTACAGTACTCTTTTAGCTCCGCTGTCCATGGATGGCTGAAGTGTTAACAGCTTAGTGGAGGGTTAGTGTGACAAGACTTCGGCACCCACACTTGTGGCACCCCAGTTCTTGTGTGGCATTCGAGAGAAAAGAGGTCGCATGAACCAATTTGAAAGATGGTAAATGAGGGAGATTTTATTGCAAATGGAGGTGGCTCTCAGCGGGATGGAGAGTTGAAAAGGGGACGGGGTGGGAAGGCAATCCTCCCACAAAGCTATACCATCAAACTGTCCCTCTGAAGTCAAGACACTTCTCTCTGACGTCCAGCCATAGTCTCTGACATCCAGCTGCTTCTCCTCTCTCTGCCAGCTGAGCCTGGAGTTTCTATGGGCACAGGACGGGGGGCGGGGCAGGCCATGGGTGATTTTGGAAAAGGCAACATTTGTGCAGGAAAACAGGGATGTATGTTCTCACTTTAGGCCGTGGTATCAGGCTTTTCGGCTTGAGGGTGGGGCCCTCGCCAAGGACCCACCCTCTTCTGCCCAGAATTTCCCTGCCTCCTGTCCCTATCACAATGTCTCCAAAGTACAAATTCTATTGCTGTTAACATAAGTGCATTTTAATTAAGTTTACAGCAGAAAAACCTGGCAAACACTACCTTACCCAAGTACCCCACCTCTGGGGTATGCCCTCCAAAACCCGCAACCTCAGTGTCATCATGAGAAAAACATCAGGCAGATTGAGGGACATTCTACAGGACACCCGGCCAGTATTTCTGAAGACTGTCAAAGTCATAAAAAACAAGAAAAAAACTGAGCAAAACTGTCACAGACCACAGGAGATTGGGGAGCGCTAACAACTAAATGAAATGTACTGTCTTGGATTGGATCCTGGAATAGAGAGAGGGGGTAATAGAAAAACAGGCCAAATCCAAATAAAATCTGGATTTTAGTTAATACTTGCTTTTAAAGCACCCACAAACGCTCCTTGACTTGCCGTGGTATTATGTCCTGATAAATCCAACATAGAGTGGAAATTTTTAAGTCAAATCGTCATAAGTTGGAAACCATCTGTATTTTATTTTATTGAGTTTATTCTTTAAATCAATAATAGGTTTTGAGCCAGGCTTGGTGGTTCACGCCTGTAATCCTAGTGCTTTGGGAGGCCGAGGTGGGAGGATCCCTTGAGCCCAGGAGTTCAACACCAGCCCGGACAACATGGGGAGCCCTTCATCTATTAAAAAAATGGCTTTGAATTTTGTCAAAGGCTTATGAAGATATATGACTTTTTTATTCTGAGGTACATTCATATGTGAATTATATATATTTTGTTCATGTCAGATGGGCAACATGCTGATGTTGTGAAAAGGTTTGAGGGAGGCACATCTCATGCATGCACTTGGACACTGAATCATCATGCTTATGAGCTACAAAAGTATCTAGTATGGGAATGATATTGATGGTTTTCCAGTGTTGAATAATGCTTGAATTTTTGGAATAAATCCCACTTCATCACGAGAAAAAGTGAATCTGATAAAAGCTAAAGTCCTTAAATGGCCTTCAAGGCTTTACTCTATCTCCCTGCCCTCACCCTCTCCCCCCATCCCACCTCATTACCCCTCTGGATTTGTTTGCTAGGGCTGCCATAACAGTACGACAAACTGTGCAGCTTGAACAAACAGAAATTTCTTATCTCATAGTTTTGGAGACCAGAAGTTCGAGACCAAAATGTAGCAGGGTTAGTTCCTTCCAAGGGCTATAAGGAAGAATCTAATCTGTTCTGTGCCTCTTTCCAGCTTTGGTGGTTGCTGGGAATCTTTGGTGTTCCTTGACCAGTAGGAGCATCACCCCAATCTCTGCCTTCCACTTCACGGTGCATTCTTCCTCTGTGCATTTTTCTGTGTCCCTTTTTATAAGGACAGCAGTCATATTGGATTAGGGTCCCCCCCAATGACATTATCTTAACTAATAACATCTGCAATGACCCCAACTCCAGATAAGGCCACCTTCTGATGTACTGGAGGTTAGAACTTCAAAATACGAATTTGCGGGGAGAGGACACTATTCAACCCATAACACCCTCTAACCACTTCCACTTCGCCCCTTGTGGCTCAGCTCCAGACATACTGGCCTTGTACTTCTCTTGCCTTAGGGCATTGACTCTGGCTGTTCACTCCCTCAGAAAGCTCTTCCTTAGCTGCTCCTGCAGGTAACTCCCTCGCCCACATTGATTCTGGCTGTTCACTCCCTCAGAAAGCCCTTCCTTAGCTGCTCCTGCAGGTAACTCCCTCGCCTCTTCTGTTTTCTCTAACCCACCTTCATGCTGAGGCCCACGCTGTCCGCCTATCTGCAGCTGCACCTCCTCCAGCCTTCCTGATATCCTTTGCCCTCATCAATTTAACACATGCTTCTTTCCTCGCTGTGGTCATCCCTTCCTAACATACTATATCATTAGCTTGCTTATTATACAGGCTATTGCTTACTGTCTCTCTCCTCTGGTGCATATAAGCTTCACGAGGGCAGGGATCCGTATCTATTTTGACCACTATATCCCATGTGCCTAGGAGACATTACACATCTCCTTGGCAAGTAGAGGGTGCAATAAACAGTTGTTGAAAGCAACACAAAAGAAGAAGAGAAGGATTCTATTTCTAGAAACCGAGGACCCACCAGTGACTTGCCCTATGTTTCTCTTGCCTCCAGTCTCCGGGAAATAACACTGGAGAGAAAGTTAAGCCCACCATGGCTGTAAGAAATGACTTAGCAAAGCAGGAGACCACTAACTGTTCTGATAACACCTGAGATCAAGCAAGATTGCAGGAGACCACTAACTGTTCTGATAACACCTGAGATCAAGCAAGATTGCAGGAGACCACTAACTGTTCTGATAACCCCTGAGATCAAGCAAGGTTGCTTGGTGGGGGGAGGCAGGGACAGGTGCAGAATCTACTCTTGGAAGCCAGGGCCTGGAGTTGCAAGACCAGTCCAGGAGAGGGCAGCATTATCTTCAAATCATACCAATAACTGGAGGAGCCCAAGGAAGTAATTCACATGAAAAGTCCTCCACCCTATGGAAGTGCAACTGTAAACTGGGTTAGGCAGCCCATGTCTAGAACTTAACACCACCCTTTAAAGTTTGCAAAGCCTTTCACATACATTCATTCTCCCCTTAAAGTGCTCCTAGATGAGAGTTTAGCCATTGCTGGAGTGTGAGTGGAGTGTGCACTGATTAAACGATATCACCCATGTGGTCCCGTATTCCTCAACTTGTCACAGGCTCCAAGAACTTAACAGTCCTGCCCCCATGGTCAACCCCATTTCCAGCCCATAGATCCTTCCTCCAGAAGGTTCTCAGCCTCTCTGAGTGAACCCAAACTTTCAAATACAGCACATTTGGATTTACTGGCCAAGGGATTAAAAGGTATACAGAAAGCAAGTTTCAGAGAATTGAAGATCGTTTCACAGTTTTTTGGTCCTCCAGCTTGGGCTGCCATAACAAAATACCTGTGATCTCAACAACAGAAATGTGTTTCTCACAGTCCTGGAGACTAGAAGCCCCAGATCAGGGTGCCAGCATGATTGGGTTATGATGAGGGCACCCTCCTGGCTTGCAGACGGCTGCCTTCTCAATGTGTCCTCGTGTGGTGGAGAGAAAGAAAGAGAGGTCTGGTCTCTCCCTGTTCTTATGAGGACACTAATTCCACACAGGGGCCCTACCCTCATAATCTATCACCTCTCCAAAGGCCCCACCTCCAAATACCATCACAACAGGGGTTAGGACTTCAACATATAAACTTGGTGAAGACACAAACATTTTGAATCCATAGCAAGCACCACGTCACAGTTTAACTGGAATGATTTCCTTCCCTGATAACACTCCCTTACATATTTATGAGTCAAGGCTCTAGTAAGTTCTAACAAACTTTTATCTGTCTTTGATGCAGGCTTGCTTATTTTCTCTTACACGTGGCCAGCTGTACCAAGCTCTACCAGATATGGCCCAACCTGCATAGTCAACATTCTGTCTGATGGACTTGGCTGCCAAAGCGGTATCCATGGTTGCAATAAAAATAAACCTCACAAATGGTGACAAGGGGGCTGGAGGGTGGAGGGGTTCGAGATGGAAACTGGGCAGATGGGAGACAGGTAGGAAGAAGACTCCTTGTGAATTTTTTTTTTATTTTTGAAACATGTGACATAGTTCCCATTACACATTTTCAATGTTTAAAAAATAATTTTAAAATGTTAAACAGTCATAATTCAACCATGGTGGCAGGAGGCCTGTGGTGCAGCTGAGAACCTGCTCTAAGCTCTGGCATGTGCAGTTATGTCTTCTGGCTGCTCTGTCTCAATTTCCATCCACAGAGCCAAGGAAGCCTTCAGCCAATTCCAGGGACCATCTTTCTGGGCCCTGGGTTTAGAAACCTGTGATTCTCTTTATTCCCTCTGCTCCAGATTCTCCAAATCAGCTCACTTTGGGCTCTCTTGGCCGTGTGTTTTTGCTGTCACTGGTTTGTCAACTGCCTCCACTCAGTGCCTCGCCTCAGCCCTTCCTGTCCTTATGGTTTCTAAATGCGATTCTAATAGCTTCACAAATGTGCTCCTCCACTTTCCTAGGCACCAAGGAAACCCTGACCCACAGGCTTTAATTTCACCCTTGCAGTGAATTCTTACTGACTTTCACTGACCACTGGAACCCATCTACTTGCCCTGAGAACACTCCCATTACTTTTCAATTAAAATAAGACCCTTGATTTATACTTTAATATACATATATCCAGGCTGGGCACAGTGGCTCACCCTTGTAATTCCAGCACTTTAGGAGGTCAAGGCAGGAGGATAGTTTGAGCCCAGGCATTCAAGACCAGCCTGGACAACACAGTGGAACCTCATACCTCTACAAAGCAATTTTAAAAATTAGCCAGGTGTGGTGGAACACACCTGTGGTCCCAGCTACTCAGGAGGCTGAGGTGGGGGGATTGCTCAAGCTCAGGAGGTCAAGGCTGCAATGAGCCATGATCACAGCACTGCACTCCAGCCTGGGCGACAGACCAAAACCTTGTCTCAAAAAAAAATAATAAATATATATATATATATATATACACACACACATACACACACACGTATATCCAGACTCCTGCTGAAACTATCTCTCCCTGTTCCAATGCCACACGTCTACTACAGCCTGCAGATGAGTTTCTTTGACTGCATGGGATTGGTTTCCTTGTTTGTTTAAATTAGAATTGGTTTCCAACTTTTAAAACTTGAGGCTTTTTCACATTTAAAAACATCTGGATTTATACACTCTCCTTTAAAATTTTGAAGATCTGGGCTTGGTGCCATGGCTCAAGCCTGTAATCCCAGCTCTTTGGAGGCCGAGGTGGGTGGATCACCTGAGGTCAGGAGTTCAAGACCAGCCTGAGCAACATGGTGAAACCCCGTCTCCACTAAAAATATGAAAATTTGCTGGACATGGTGGCAGGCACCTGTAATCCCACCTACTCGGGGGGCTGAGGCAGGAGAATCACTTGAACCCAGGAGGCAGAGGTTGCAGTGAGCTGAGATCACACCATTGCACTCCAGCCTGGGCAACAAGAGCAAAACTCCGTCTCAAAAAAAAAAAAAAAAAAGAAAAAAAAAATTGAAGATTTGACAACACCGAGCTCATGGCAAAACTCAGCTAAACCTGGAATGTAAAATAAATCCCAGAAATAGAGCCACACTTACACCATCACTTGATTTTCAACAAAAGTTCCAAAGCAATCCAGTGAGGGAAACGAAGGTTTTATCAACAATGCACACCAGGCACGGTGGCTCACGCCTGTAATCCCAGCACTTTGGGAGGCCGAGGCGGGTGGATCTCTTGCGGCCAGGAGTTTGAGACCAGCCTGGGCAGACTGGCGAAACCCTGCCTCTACAAAAAATGCAAAAATTAGCCGGGCGTGCTGGTATGCACCTATAGTCCCAACTACTCAAAAGGCTGAGGTGGGAGAATCGTTTGAGCCTGGTAGGCAGAGGTTGCAGTGAGCTGAGACCCAGCCAGGGTGAAAGTGAGATTCTATCTGAAAAGAAAGAAAAAGAAAAGAAATATAATTACACAATCACCAGAATGACTAAAAATACAAAAGCATGATAATATCCACTATCAGTGAGGCTGTGATGCAACTGGAATCCTCACATATAATTGGTGGGAATGTAAAATGGTGCAACCACTTTGGCAAAAGGTCTGGCAGTTTCTTCTACTCTCTGACCCAGTAATCCCACTCCTAGGAATATGCCCAAGAGAAATGAAAATAATAAGTTCACAAAAATATTAATAGCTTTATTGATAATTGCCAAAAACTAGAAACAGTTCAGGTGTCCATCGGTAGGAGGATGGCTAAACATACAGTGGAATATTCATACAATGAAATCATTCTCATCAATAAAAAGGATTGAATTGCTGATATACTCCACAACATGATGTATCTTAAAAACATTACACTGAGTAAAAGAAGCCTTCCACTTCCATGAAGTTCTAGAACAGGTGAAACTAATCTGAAAATAATCAGAGCAGAAGTTACCTCTGGGAGGATGGAGGCAGAGACAAACCAGCCATGGGGGGACATGAGAGGATTTTTAGGAATGATGGTAATGTTTTCTATGTTGATGGGCGTTGGGATTACACAGGAGCACCTATAGGTTGAGACTTAGTGAAAATACACTTAAGATTTGTGCACTTCATTGTCTACAAATTTTACGTCAAAAGAATACACTAAAGGCCAGGTGCAGTGGCTCACGCCTGTAATCCTAACACTTTAGGAGGCCAAGGTGGGAGGATCACTTGAGGTCAGGAGTTTGAGACCAGCCTGGCCAACATGGTGAAGCCCCATCTCTACTAAAAATACAAAAATTAGCAGGGCATGGTGGCGCATGCCTGTAATCCCAGCTACTTGGGAGACTGAGGCAGGAGAATCACTTGAATCTGGGAGGCGGAGGTTGCAGTGAGCCAAGATCGCACCACTGCACTCCAGCGTGGGCAACAGAGACTCTGCCTCAAAAAAAAAAAAAAAAAAAAAAAAACTATAAACAAATATGGATCTCTAATCAATGATGTACACACTGACATATTTAGGGAGAAGTATACTGGTGTCCACCATTACTTTGAAACACATCCAAAAGAATGGATTAATGGCTATAGGGATGGATAATGGATAAATATGAGATAAAGCAGGTAAAATGTTAATGGCAGAATCTAGGTAGTAGATGTACAAGTAGACAGTGAAATTCTGTCAACTTTTCTTTTCTCTTTTTTTTTTTTTTTTTTGAGACAGAGTCTCACTCTTGTTGCCCAGGCTGGAGTGCAATGGTGTGATCTCGGCTCACTGCAACCTCTGCCTCCCGGGTTCAAGCAACTCTCCTGCCTCAGCCTCCCGAGTAGTTGGGATTACAGGCATGAGCCACCACGCCTGGCTAATTTTTTGTATTTTTAATAGAGACAGGGCTTCTCCATGTTGGTCAGGCTGGTCTCGAACTCCCGACCTCAGGTGATCCATCCGCCTTGGCCTCCCAAAGTGTTGGGATTACGGGCGTGAGCCACTGCGCCAGGCCCAACTTTTCTTCATGTTTAAAATCGTTCACAATAAAATGTTGGGGCTATCAGCTGGCATTGTCTTGGCCAACTTTTTTAACCCCTAACTGGTTGCCACACTTTCTACCCCTCCTTGCCTCATGGCCAGAGTGCTTTACTCATTTACATTACCTAGAGTGTTTCATCCTAGACACATACTGCATATCCTAATGATTGTTAACTAAATCTCTGGAAGAAGCAGAATAGCATTGTAACAATTCTACTATTTACCAGTTTTGTAATCTTGGGAATTTTTTTTTTTTTTTTTTTTTTTTGAGATGGAGTCTCACTCTGTCGCCCAGGCTGGAGTGCAGTGGCCTGATCTCGGCTCACTACAATCTCTGCCTCCCAGGTTCAAGTGATTCTTCTACCTCAGCCTCCCAAGTAGCTGGGATTACAGGTGCGTACTATCAGGCCTGGCTAACTGTTGTATTTTTAGTAGAGATGGCGTTTCACCATGTTGGCCAGACTGGTCTCGAACTCCTGACATCAGTTGATCCACCTGCCTCGGCCTCCCAAAGTTCTGGAATTACAGGCATGAGCCACCACACCTGGCCGTGACCTTGGGAAAATTAATTCTCCACTGAGCCTTGGTTTCCTCATCTGCAGGACGAAGTGAGATGGTGAATGCAAAGTTCCTGGCACACTGGTTGGCACCAGATATATGTTAACTATTACTAAACAGTTTAATATATTGACTTTGTAAATGCACACAGATAAAATGGTGACTGATTTTCACAGTAAGAAACTCCCGAGAGTTTAGACTCACAAACTAAGGATGGGAATACTGTTTTCCTAAAAATTGCCCTCCTTGCTTTCACTACATTTCCTCTCACATAGGAGAAGCTACCTTTATTCAACCCTGTTTAACAAGCATCTATTACTACAAATACTAGGTGTACCTGTGGGCTAAGCACAGTCTCTGCTATAGTGGAGCCACAGGGGTAACTGCAATAATACATGTACGTTCAAGCTGCAGTGGTGGCAAGAAAAGCTTCCAGAAAGAGGCAACACTTGAGTTGGTTCTTGCAGGACGAATAGGGGTTTTCCAGATAGACCTGGGGAAGGAGGCCTGTCTAGGCACAAAGAACAGCATACGCAAAGGCATTGAGCAATAACAGAGCAATGGAATCCTCAGAGTTAACAGACAGTTTGTATTATAGCAACCAGGGAAGCAGATGAGGCCAGCAAGGGAGGTAGGAACTAAATCATGCCCTATTTGCCATGCTACAAGAGTTTGGATTTTGTGCTGCAAATAAAAAACCACCAGCATATTTTAGGAAGATACTTCTACAGCAGAATGGGGCTATATTGACAAGAGAGAGACCTGAAGCAAGGCCAGCCAGGTACTAGTGCTACCCACTGCTCAGAAGAACTGCCTGGGGTACTTGTTAAGTACACAGATTGCAAGGCCCCCTCCAGACCTGCTGAGTCTAGGGGAAGGGCCTGGGAATCTATGATTAGCAGGCATCCCAGGTTTTCTAACAACAAAGAAACACAGACTGTAGGAGATTGCGGCCACCATCCTCTGTAGGAGAATAAAGGGAAAGGGGGAGGGGCATGTTACTGTGTAACTTAGGGGAAGGAATCTGCATAATGTGGTCAAGGGGTTGTGTGCCAGGATGAGGAAAGCCTGGTATGACTGCGTAGATAGTTGTACCATTTACCAAGACAGGGAATGCAGGAGAAACAGCAAGTTTAGGGAAAATAAATCATGTTTTATTTTTGATAAGGAATTGATCAAAACATTGGCTCTCAAAGTGTTGTCTTGGCAGTGATAAAAACTATAGGTGGCTGAGGTCACCCAAGGAGAAACTAAGGTGTGAGAAGGGAGAAGGGTCGCAGCTCCCAAATGCACTTATTTTCTCTTGTGCTTCTCACACAAATCTGTGACTTGAATGGCTCACATCTTCCAACCATGTTGAGTTATAATCGGGACAATAAATTACACACATAATGTTTGGAAATAGACAAACAGAAAACTAAATATTCCCTAGGTCTCTAAAGCCCAGTGCATGACACAGCCATGCTGCCTCCTGCCTTTTGACTTAATCCAGGGACAGAGTTGATGGTTGGCATTGACAGGCCCCAGAAGAAACTCAGTCTCTCATATATTTATTCCCTTTGTCCTCTTGGTGCTATTTAAGGAACAAACACTTCCCCTTGTTTGTTGATAATCTTAAAAATAGAAAGACAGCATGAAAAATGTGTTAGTTGTCAGAAAACCTGGGTTAGAGTCACATGGAGTTTGCCAACTTAACCCAACCTCTTGGAACCTCCTTCTCCTCTTTGTAAAATAAGGATAATAATAACTACTGTACAGAACAAATGAGAAAACAAACTTTAAAATGTGTCCAAGGGCCGGGCACAGTGGCTCACGCCTGTAACCCCAGCACTTTTGGAGGCCAAGGCAGGCGGATCACCTGAGGTCGGGAGTTCGAGACCAGCCTGACCAACATAGAGAAACCCTGTCTCTACTAAAAATACAAAATTAGCCAGGCGTGGTGGTGCATGCCTGTAATCCCAGCTACTCCGGAGGCTGAGGCAGGAGAATTGCTTGAACCCAGGAGGCGGAGGTTGCGGTGAGCCAAAATCGCGCCACTGCACTCCAGCCTGGGCAACAAGAGGGAAACTCCGTCTCAAAATAAAATGAAATAAAATAAAATGTGTCCAAAACTCTGCTCCAGGCTGTAAAGAACAGAAACCAACTCCCAGGAACTCAAGTCAAAAGAGAGTTGATGGAAACATTACAACAGGCAATCTTGCCAACTTGCAAGAACAGGCAATGCAGGACAGCTTGTCACTCAGGAACTGGAGCTGGAAGCCTGACGCTGCTCCCACTGCAGCGCTCTCTCTGGGGCCATATGGTCCACATCTCTGCTTCCCTCTGGGGGTCCACGCACTCCCACGTGGCAGACGTGGCAGTTGTCTATCCACTATCCATTCCCCTTCCTCCCTCACTAACAGAACCTCCATTGGATGAGGATGGTCACTCTCCCAGCCTTCTTTACAGCTAACGGTGGCCACGGATATGATTCTGGTCAATGAGGCTTAAGGAGAAGACTGCTGGGAACTCTGAAAAACCTCGCTTTTCCTACCAAAGAGAAAGAAATATACTGCTTGGCACCCTCTCTCCCTTTTCCTTCCTTTTGCTCGTGACTGCTAGAGCTGCAGCAACCATCATGGGACCATCGGGAGAAGGACAAAAGAACTGGGAAGAGAGAAGTCAGCCCTGGACATTGCTGAGCACCCAACCAATATTAGCAAATTTTATGTGTAAAATTACAACACCAAAAAAAACCTCACTCCTATGTTTTTAAGCCACTGGGAGTTAGATTTTTGTTACTAGCAGCTGAGGGCACTCTTGATTAATAATACGATCATCTAATTTGAAGTCTTCCAAACTTCCATCATCTTCAAACCACCTTCAGCATTTTTGCCATACCTGCTCAAGTACCACGTTCTTCTTTAAATTGAGTCACTTTTATTAACGTGACTTAAAATAAATATGTAATGATTTAAATTAAAATAGATTCACCATGAATCACCCAAAACCATCCCATTTTTACCAATGGAACACTTTGCAAAAGCAAACCCAGCTCCGGCTATGTCCCTGATGCCCCCACCCTCAATTCCCAGGAGGGAAGACTCTGGAGCAGGGTCTTCCCCGAATCACATGGCACCTAGGCCCACACACACCTCAGGAACTCTAAGGAGATGGAGATGATCAGCAGGTCTCCTGAATAGTAAGACTTACACAGGATTCGTGGTAGTGGTATTAAATGGTCTCATTTCAAAACTAAAATGTTTGCATTTATTTCTAGGGATAAATTACGGAATACTGGGCAGTCCTTTTTTGTGTCGGTGCAGAGAAAGCTATGTGGCTGGGGAGGAAACAGGAATACCCAGGCCAGCTGGTACCACTGGTCCAGCAGAAGCAGGAAGCTCCTTCAGATGTTCCTGAACACTTTGCTCCGCCCACCTCCCAGCATTCTCTGCTTAGTGTCCATTCAATTGTGACAGTAACATTTCAAGTCAGTGGAGAAAAGATAGGTTATGCAACATGTGGTGATAGCATAGTTGGGAAATTATTAGGAAAAAATAGTTATATCCCTAACTCACTCCACTCATACACACATGCAAAAAAAAACAGATGGACGAAAGCCTTAAATATAAAAGAATTTATCCATAAACTATGCTACATTCATACAATAGACTATTGTGCAGCAGTCAGTTAGAAAAGGAAGAAGTAAATATATATGTACTGACAAGGAACTATCTAATGTTCAATGAAAAGCAGATTATAGGCCAGGCATGGTGGCTCACGACTATAATCCCAACACTTTGGGAGGCCAACGCGGGCAGATCACTTGAGGTCAGGAGTTTAAGACCAGTCAGGCCAACATGGTGAAACCCTATCTCTACTAAAAATACAAAAATTAGCCAGGCTTGGTGGCCTATGCCTGTAATCGCAGCTACTAGGGAGGCTGAGGCAGGAGAATCACTTGAACCCAGGAGGTGGAGGTTGCAGTGAGCAAAACTCACACCATTGCACTCCAGCCTGGGCAACTAGACTCTATCTCAAAAAAAACCAAATTATAAATAACATACATAGAATGATACCATTTATGTTAAATGTGTGCATAGATATCCATATGAACATATGAAAGAAATGCATTAATAGAGTCTGAAAGGATAAACCTTAATTGGGTAACAGTCATTCTTTTTTTCATGGAAATGCAGAATTATTTACTTATTAGTTGCATAAGATCAGCTGTTCTATTTAAGTTCACCAAAAAAAAAGTATTTCTCATCATCCCTCTTTTTCTCCTCTCTGCTTTTGAAGTGTGTATGAGAGCGTTATGAGGAGACAAAGTGATTACATTCAAGGATGTCATTAGGATATAATCATATATTGCCACATGTTGCCCATTTAATTTTAAAAAGCGGAAAAGAACAAAACTTAATGAAAAAAGCTGAACTACAAAGTAATAGAGAAAACATGAAAGAATGTTTTATAATTTTAATGTGGTAATCAGCTCTCAGCAATATGTCAATGACAAAGCCATAAGAAAAGAAAAAGATTGACAAATATGAAACTAAAATCTCTATATGGCAAAGCAAAAGACAATAAAATGGAAAAAAAACATTCGCAACATGATGGAGAAAGAGTAATATTATTAAACTGTGAATTGTTTGGAAAAATAAGAAAATTACAAACCCAGTAGGAAAATGAGTAAAAGGCATAAAGAAGCACTCTATTTTAAAAGAAGACACAAAAATGTCCAAAATTCACACTCAAGATGTTCAACTTCACTAATAATTACAGAAAAGCAAATTAAAATGAGATATTAGCCAGGCACAGTAGCTCACACCTGTAATCCCAACATTTTGGGAGGCTGAGATGAGTGGATCACCTGAGGTCAGAAGTTCAAGACCAGCCTGGCCAACATGGTGAAACCCCATCTCTACTAAAAATACAAAAAATTATCTGGGTGTGGTGGTGGATGCCTGTAATCCCAGATACCTGGGAGGCTGGGGCAGGAGAATCACTTGAACCCAGGATACAGAGGTTGCAGTGAGCCTAGATCGCACCATTGCACTCCAGCCTGGGCAACAAGAGCAAAACTCTGTCTCAAAAAAAAATTAAATTAAAAATAAATAATAAAATGAGATATCATTTTTCACTTAGATGGAGACGATTAAAAAGATTTCTAGTAGCCAGTTGTTGGCAAGGCTGGGGCAGAAACAGGTGCACTTCCATTCTGTTGATGGAAGCCTAAACTGGCTTCAGCAGGCAAACTTGGAAGATAAGTATCAAAAGTTGAAATGTGCAGGCATGTTGCCCTCTTCTAGGAATTTAAGAAAAGAATGGTGCACGGTGCAAATTTGTGTGAACAAGAAGGGTTATGGTACTGAAAAGTTAGAAACAGCCTGAATGCCCATCAATAGGGTTTTGGTTAAATAAATTTATGAGACTTGGAGGTGTTACGGAGACCAGGCAGGTGTTACAAAAGATAAAGAACATCTTTACATATTGACACAAAGCACATAAATGTTCACATGAGAAAAACAGCTCACACAATTCCACATATCAAGTGATCCTCTTTTGTTTAATATATAACCTACTGGTAAGGCTGACACTTAACAGTTGTTATCCCTGTAGGTTAGAATTTGAGGGAAATTTTCTTTTATCTTTTTTGTTTTTTCTTTTTTGAGACGAAGTTTCGCTCTTGTTGCCCAGGCTGGAGTGCAATGGCAGGATCTCGGCTCACCGCAACCTCCGCCTCCCAGGTTCAAGAGGTTCTCCTGCCTCAGCCTCCCGAGTAGCTGGGATTACAGGCATGTTCCACCATGCCCAGTTAATTTTGTATTTTTAGTAGAGACAGGGTTTCTCCATGTTGGCCAGGCTGGTCTCGAACTCCTGACCTCAGATGATCCACCCGCCTTGGCCTCCCAAAGTGCTGGGATTACAGGCGTGAGCCACCACACCCGGCCAGAAATTTTCCATATTACTGAAACTTTTTACAAACAGCATGTGTTATTTGTATGATAACAAAAGTGAATAAAGATTTCATTTTGAAAATCTAAGGAAGAGATATGCTATTTATGCTGTCCTTTAAGGATTTATTTACCCTTTCTTTTGTTCAACAAATATGAACAGTTTATTACATAGAAGATAGTGCCTCCAGGACTGAGGTAGAAACAAAAGACAATCGGACCTAAGCCTCTCTCTGCTTCCTGAAACCAAACCAATATTATCACTGCCCCCACCTGACACGCAGACACACAGACACATGCACACACACACACATAGATATATACATGCCTTCCTCCTGCCACAAATAAGTTGGTGTCCCTTGGCCATTCCAAATCCAATGCCACCACCTGCATCCTAGAGTCTATCTCTACATCATTTTCTCAGAAGCCTCACACTATTCATTTTTTCTTTCTTTCTTTTTTTCTTTCTTCCTTCCTTTCTTTTTCTTTCTTTCTTTCTTTCTTTCTTTCTTTCTTTCTTTCTTTGTTTCTAACTTTTCCCTCTCTCTTGCATCCACCTAGTCAGCAATGAAAACCTCTTAAGTCTCTTTCGTTCTAAATAAAAAGAAGGGAGGGAAGGAAGGACATTCTGGACGGAATTATTGGGGAGAGAAGGGGGAGGAGGAAGAGGAGAGGAAAGAGGTATCCAAGCATATTCTCCAAATTTGTGATTTTTAAACCTTCTTAAAGAAATATGTTAGCCTGACTATTATAAAAACATAACAGCTAGTGTGGTGGCTCACGCTTGTGATCCCAGCACTTTGGGAGACGGGGTGGATCACCTAAGGTCAGGAGTTCAAGACCAGCCTGGCCAACATAGCAAAACGCCATCTCTACTAAAAATACAAAAATTAGCTGGGCGTGGTGGCACACACCTGTAGTCCCAGCTACTCGGGAGGCTGAAGAAGGAGGATCATTTAAACCTAGGAGGTGGAGGCTGCAGTGAGCAGAGATTGCGCTACTGCACTCCAGCCTGGGCAACAGAGTAAGACTCCATCTCATAAAAAAACGAAAACAAAACAAAAGAATATGACAGAGACAGCAATATAAAAGCAAGACTTTGAGCTAGGCAGAGAAGGTGCTCTCTCTCTGACCCAGAGGGTGGACCCAGTCCAGAGCACCCCAGCCCCTGCCTCAGGATGCACTCTGTTGGAGTCAGGACCTGGAT
This sequence comes from Nomascus leucogenys, assembly GCF_006542625.1. NCBI lineage: Eukaryota > Metazoa > Chordata > Mammalia > Primates > Hylobatidae > Nomascus > Nomascus leucogenys. The sequence goes on from NC_044402.1 coordinate 118,881,632, forward strand.
GATCTCAATTGTGGATGGCTCATTTCTCTCCAGCTATCATCCAGTCCCTCCTCCCCTTCAGCCAGACTTCTAAAAAGAGTTGTCTACTTGCCTTCCATGTCCTTACCTCCTCCACTTCTCCACCCACTAAGTTGGCTGCTGAGCCCCACCACTCTACCAAAACTAGTCCCCCCTAGGCACACTTCTCAGTCTTGTCTCAACTTCTCAGCAACATTTGGCACCAGTCTTGTGTCTGTCCTCTCTTTGTATTCTTTGCCAATGTTTCCTCTCCAGCCTCACTTCTCAGTCCTGGGGCTCCCAGTGCTCAGTCCCGAGACCTTTGCTCTCTTCCCTGTACCCTCTTTCCTATGCCATCTCATCCAAGCCAGCGTGTTCATCACCATTATGCACCAATGGTGCACAAATACCACTGATTCTGAAAATGCATGGTCAGTCAACACCTCACAACTGGCATCCAGGAGATGTTGGCTTCATCAATATCTCTGCTTGGGTATCTCACAGATTTCATTCATTCATTCTATCAAGTACTTACAATGTGTCAGGAACTACACCAGGCACTGGATACAGAATGAAAAACAAAACAGGCATGGTTCATGCCCCTGAGCAGCTTAACTCAAATGTCAACAACTGAACTCAAGAGCTTTCCTCAACCAACATGCTCCTCTATGTTCTGTGTCTCAATAAATGGCACAACTTCCACCCCCCTGCTCAAGCCAGAAACTTGAATATTATAGGTGATACTTCACTTTCCCTTATTCTACCTGGGGGAGACACACTCTAAATAGCCTCCCCCTACCCACAATGAGGCATGCCTTTGTAGAATCCTCTCCCCTTGAGGCAGAACCTGTGACCTGCTTCTAATCAATAGAAGATAGCCAAGGTGGGCTGGGAGTGGTGGCTCATGCCTATAATCCCAGCACTTTGGGAGGCCGAGGTGGGTGGATCACTTGAGATCAGGAGTTCTAGACCAGCCTGACCAACATGGTGAAACCCCATCTCTACTAAAAATACAAAAATTAGCCAGGTGTTATGGCACACACCTGTAATCCCAGCTACTTGGGAGGCTGAGGCATGAGAATCACTTGAACCTGGGAGGTGGAGGTTGCAATGAGCAGAGATCACACCACTGCACTCCAGCCTGAGTGACAGAGCAAGACCCTGTCTCAAAAAAAAAAAAAAAAAAAAGATATCCAAGGTGATAGATGTTGGAATCTTGTTTAGGATATGTTATTTGGCAATAGTGACTGGATGGCATTCCTTCCTGTGATTACATTATGTTATATAATACTCCATCTTAGCAGGCTCGAGAGAGACTCCCTTGCTGGCTTTAAAGAAGTAAGCTGTCGAAGAGTAATGTTACAGAGCAGAGAGACTGAGGAGGCTGCATCTGGCTCCGGCTTTCAGCCATTGCAGTACATTGAGCTCCATAGAGACCGCGCCGGGGCAAGTGAGAGCCAGAGGGGCACTGGGCGACTCTGTGCCTCACTGAGGAAAAATAACTAAACATGGGCAAAGGAGATCCTAAGAAGCCGTGAGGCAAAATGTCATCATATGCATTTTTTGTGCAAAGTTGTCGGGAGGAGCATAAGAAGCAGCACCCAGATGCTTCAGTCAACTTCTCAGAGTTTTCTCAGAAGTGCCCAGAGAGGTGGAAGACCATGACTGCTAAAGAGAAAGGAAAATTTGAAGATATGCCAAAGCCAGACAAGGCCCATTATGAAAGAGAAATGAAAATCTATATCTCTCCTAAACAGGAGACAAAAAAGAAGTTCAGGCCGGGCATGGTGGCTCACGCCTGTAATCCCAGCACTTTGGGAGGCCGAGACAAGTGGATCACAAGGTCAGGAATCCAAGACTACCTGGCCAAGATGGTGAAACTGCATTTCTATTAACACTATAAAAATTAGCCAGGCGCAGTGGCAGGTGCCTGTAATCCCAGCTACTCAGGAGGCTGAGGCAGGAGAACCGCTTGAACCCGGGTGGCAGAGGTTGCAGTGAGCAGAGATTGTGCCACTGCACTCCAGCCTGGACGACAGAGTGAGACTCCATCTCAAAAAAAAGTTCAAGGATCCCAGTGCACCCAAGAGGCCTCCTTCAGCCTTTTTCCTGTTCTGTTCTGAGTATCACCCAAAAATCAAAGGAGAACATCCTGGCCTGTCCATTGGTGATGTTGGAAAGAAACTGGGAGAGATGTGGAATGACACTGCTGCAGATGACAAGCACCCTTATGAAAAGAAGGCTGCGAAGCTGAAGGAAAAATATGAAAAGGATATTGCTGCATATCGAGCAAAGGAAAGTCTGATGCAGCAAAAAAAAAGGGAGTTGTCAAGGCTGAAAAGGCAAGAAAAAGAAGGAAGAGGAGGAAGATGAGGAAGATGAAGAGGATAAGGAGGATGAGGAGGAGAAAGATGAAGATGAAGATGAAGAAGATGATGATGAATAAGTTGGTCCTAGCGCAGTTTTTTTTCTTGTCTATAAAGCATTTAACCCCCCTCCACACAACTCACTCCTTTTAGAGAAAAAAATTGAAATGTAAGGCTGTGTAAGATTTGATTTTAAACTGCACAGTGTCTTTTTTTTTGTATAGCTAACACACTACCGAGTGTGTCTTTAGATAGCCCTGTCCTGGTGGTATTTTCAGTAGCCACTAACCTTGCCTGGTACAGTATGGGGGTTGTAAATTGGCATGGAAATTTAAAGCAGGTTCTTCTTGGTGCACAGCACAAGTTAGTTATATACAGGGATGGTAGTTTTTTTCATCTTCAGTTGTCTCTGATGCAGCTTATACAAAATAATTGTTCTGTTAACTGAATACCACTTTGTAATCGCAAAAAATAAAAAGTTGCAGCTGTTTTGTTGACATTCTGAATGGTTCTAAGTAAGTAAAATTCTTCTATTAGAAAAAAAAAAAAAGAAGCTATCATGTTTATCAAGGAACTGTAGGTGGCCTCTGAGAGCCTGAAAGAAAATGGGGACATCAGTGCTACAATTGCAAGGAGACGAATTTGCCAACAACCTGAGGAAGCTTGCAAATTGACCTTTCCCTGGTTGAGCCTCTGATGAAATTACAGCCCATGTCAATACTTGGTCTGAAGTCTGGTGAGTCCCTGAGCAGAGGACCCAGTTAAGTTGTGTCTAGACTCTTGACCCATGGAAACTGTAAGATAATAAATGGGTGTTATTTGGGGCCACTAAGTTTGTGGTAATTTGTTACTCAGCATAGAAAACTAGTGGAGCACCTGACCATCACCAGAACTTTTTGATTTTTTCACTAAAATAATTCTCAAAACCTCCACTTTTCTCCATCTCCACTACTCCACCCAGAGTAAACTGCCATCATCTCCTATCCAAATAGAGTATCTTTCAGCCTGGCACAGTGGCTCACACCTATAATCCCACACTTTGGGAGGCTGAGGCAGGAGGACTGCTTGAGCCCAGGAGTTTGAGATCAGCCTGGGCAACATGGCAAGACCCTGTCTGTATTAAAAATCAAAAAAATTAGCCAGGCATGGTGGTGTGGACCTGTGGTCCCAGCTACTTGGCAGGCTAAGGCTGGAGGATTGCTTAAGCCTGAGAGATCAAGCCTGCAGTGAGCTATGAATGCACCTCTGCACTCCAGCCTGGGTGACAGGGCAAGACCCTGTCTCAAAAATAAATAAATAAATAAATAAATAAATAGACAGATAATTTTTAAAAAATAGCTCCTTAATCTCCACTGTCACATTTGCTCCTCCTAACTTAACTGGACCAAGTCATGAGAACACCCCAGGCAAGTTAATAATTTCACTTTCCTTCAACTCAACATTTTTTCAGTAGAGATGAGGAGAAATTGTCCACTAATAAAAGTGATGCATCTCTTTTTTTTTTTTTTTTTTTGAGACGGAGTTTCGCTCTGTCACCCAGGCTGGAGTGCAATGGCCTGATCTAGGCTCCCTGCAACCTCCACCTCCCAGGTTAAAGCGATTCTCCTGCCTCAGCCTCCCGAGTAACTGGGACTACAGGAGCGTGCCACCACACTCGGCTAATGTTTTGTATTTTTAGTAGAGATGTGGTTTCACTGTGTTAGCCAGGATGGTCTCTATCTCCTGACCTCGTGATCCACCCACCTCAGCCTCCCAAAGTGCTGAGATTACAGGCGTGAGCCACCGCGCCCAGCCGCATCTCTTTTTATGCCAAAACAAGAGGTTCAATATATGTGATTTTCCAAAGCAGGTAACTCCTTGGGAGGCCCATTAAACCACTTAAATTTAAACAACAGGCTGGGCACAATGGATCACGCCTGTAATCTCAGCACTTTGGGAGGGTGAGGCGGGAGGATCACTTAAGCCCAGGAGTTCAAGACCAGCCTGGGCAACATAGTGAGACCCCATCTCTATTAATTAAAAAAATTTTTGTTTAATCACTCATTTTCTGTAAATAGCACAACCTATTGTATTACATAGGTTCAGACTTTCAGCTTAATTTACTTAATGGCAGTTCTTGGCTGACTCACCTCAGGTTTGGAGGAACAGTTGGCACATGTCTATCACAAGTTTTTAATTTTAAGAAAGAACAATTTGGCTGGGCACAGTGGCTCATACCTGTAATCCCAGCACTTTGGGAGGCTGAGGCAGGTGGGTCACCTGAGGTCAGGAGTTCACGACCAGCCTGGCCAACATGGCGAAACCCTGTCTCTACTAAAAATACAAAAATTAGCATGGCATGGTGGTGCACACCTGTAGTCCCAGCTACTCGGGAGACTGAGGCAGGAGAATCGCTTGAACTCGGGAGGCAGAGGTTTCGGTGAGCCGAGATCGCACCACTACACTCCAGCCTAGACAACAGAGTGAGACTCTGTCTCAAGAAAAAAAAAGAAAGAAAAAAGAAAAGAAAAGAAAGAAAGAAAGAACAAGTTATCTTTTTCTTTCTCTGTTGCTCAAGATTTGAGTGCCAAATCTGAGGTCATGAAGATTTACCTCATGTTTTCTTCTAATAGTTTTATCATTTACATTTAGGTTGTTGATCCAGTTTGAATTAGTTTTTGCATGTGGAATGAGGCAAGGGTATGAATTCATTTTTTCTTTTGCATGTGGTTATCTCGTTGCCCCACCACAATCTGTTAAAGAGACTCTTCTTTCCTCCCATTAATTGGCACCGTTGTAAAAAATCAATTGACCATAGATGTTTGGTTTTATTGCTAAACTCTCAATTCTATTTTATTAGTCTATATGTGTCCGTCTTTATACAAGTACCACACTTCAGTGTGGGCAATATAGTAAGACCTCATCTCTCCAAAAAAAAAATTTTTTTTTAATTAGCCAAATGTGGTAGTGTGCACCTGTAGTCCCAGCTACTTGGGAGGCTAAGATGGGAAAATCACTTGAGTCCAGGGCCCAGGGGTTGCAGTGAGCCAAGATTGTGCCACTGCACTCCAGCCTAGGTGACAGAGTTAGGCCCTGTCTCAAAAACACCTTCCTGGAAAGTTTGGAAATCAGGAAGTGTGAGTCTTTCAATTTTCTTTTTCTTTTTAAATATTGTTTTGGCTATTCAGAGGTCCCTGCAGTTTTTTGGGTTTTGTTTTTTGGTTTTTGTTTTTTTTTTTTTTTTTTTGAGATGGAGTCTCGCTCTGTTGCCCAAGCTGGAGTGCAGTGGTATGATCTCGGCTCACTGCAGCCTCTGCCTCCCAGGTTCAAGCAATTCTCCTGCCTCAGCCTCCCAAGTAGCTGGGACTACAGGCGTGCACCCATGCCCGACTAATTTTTGTATTTTTAGTAGAGACAGGGTTTCACCACATTGGCCAGGATGGTCTTGATCTCCTGACCCCATGATCTGCCCACCTCAGTCTACCAAAGAGCTGGGATTACTGGCACGAGCCACCGCACCCAGCCGGTCCCTGCAGTTTTATAGGAACTTGAGGATAAGTTTCAATTTCTCCAAAAAAAAAGACTATTGGAATTTTGATAGGGATTACATTGAATCTATAGATTGCTTTGGGGAATATTGCCATCTTAACAATATTAACACTCCCAACCCATGAACATGGGATGTCTTTCCATTCATTTAGGTCTTCCTTAGTTTCTTCCATCGATGTTTTTAGTTTTTGGTGTACAAGTCTTTCACCTCCTCAGTTAAATTTATTCCAAGGTAATTTATTCTCTCGGGTGCTACTATAAATTGAATTGTTTTCTTAATTTCCTTTTCAGATTGTTCACTGCTAGTGTAAAGAAATAGAGCTCATGTTTGTGTGTTGGCCTTGCACCAACTTTGCTGAATTCCTTTACCAGCTATAGTAGGTTTTTGAGATTCTATGGGATTTTCTATACAGAGAGCCACGTCATCTACAAATCGTGGTAGTTTTACTTCTTATTTTGCTATTTGGAGGCCTTTTATTTTTCTTGCCTAATTGCTCTGTCTAGGACTTTCAGTATAATGTTGAATAGCACAGATGACAACAGACATCTTTGTCTTATTCCTGATTCTAGAAACTTTAAGCTTTTAGTCTTTCACCACTGAGAATGATGTGTTGTGGGGTTTTTTTCATAAATGTCCTTTATCATGTAAAGGAAGTTACCTTTTATCTTAACCCATTCTGCTGCTATCACAAAATACCTTAGAGTGAGTAATTTACAAATAATAGAAATGTATTTCTGCCAGGCACAACAGCTCATGCCTGTAACACCAACAATTTGGGAGGCCAAAGTGGGAAGATTGTTTGAGGCCAGGAGTTCAAGACCAGCTCAGGTAACATAGCGAGGACTTATCTCTATTAAACATTTAAAAATTAGCCAGGCATGATGGCAGGCACCTATAGTCCCAGCTACTTGGGAAGCTGAAGTGGGAGGACTGCTCGAGCCAAGGAGTTTGAGGCTGCAGTGAGCCAGAATCTTGCCACTGCACTCCAGCCTGGGCAACAGAGCAAGACCCTGTCTCCTCACCACCAAAAAGAAGAAAGAAAATTTACTTCTCACAATTATGGAGGCTGGGAAGTCCAGGACCAAAATGCCAGAAGACTTGGTGTTTGGTGAGGACCTGTTCCATATATAGCATTTTCTTGAGGCATCCTCACAATAAGCAGGAAAAGGTAGAAGGGCAAAAGGAGACCAACATGGTGTCCTCATGTAGCAGAAGAGATTAAAGGGGAAAGGGGAGCCAGCTAGTTCTCTCAAGCCCTTTTATGAGGGCACTAATAACCTCCTTCAGGCCCCACATCTTAATTCTATTGCATTGGGGTTGAGTTTCAACATATGAATTTTGGAGGGACACATAGATTCGAATCATAGCACCTACTATTTCTAGTGTTCTGAGTTTTTATCATGAAAAGGTGCTGAATTTTATCAAATGCTTTTTCTGCATCTATTGAGATGACCATGTTTTTTCTTGTCATTTTATTATTGTGGTATATCACATTGATTGATTTCCTTGTGTTGAACCACTCTTGGTTTCAGGGATAAATTCCACTTAGACATGGTACGTGATTCTTTTTTTTTTTTTTTTTTTTTTTTTTTGAGACAGGGTCTCATTCTGGTTGCCCAGGCTGGAGCATAGTGGTGCAATCTCAGCTCACTGCAACCTCTGCCTCCATGGTTCAAGTGATTCTCATGTGTCAGCCTCCGTAGCTGGAATTACAGGCACACGCCATCACACCAGCTAATTTTTGTATTTTTGTAGAGATAGGGTTCCCTATGTTGGCCAGGCTGTTCTCAAACTCCTGGCCTCTAGTGATCCTCCTGCCTCGACCTCCCAAAGTCATGGGATTACAGGCATGAGCCACCACACGCAGCCAATTATTCTAAAGTGCTATTGGATTTGGTTTGCTAGCATTTGGTTGGGGATTCCTGTGTCTATATTCATAAGATATACTGGCCTGAATTTCGCTTCTCTCATGGCATCTTTGTCTGGATATCAAAGTAATACTGGCCTCATAGAATGTGTTAGAAAATGTTCGTTCCTCTTCCATTTTTTGGAAAAGTTTGAGTAGAGTTGGTGTTAATTCTTCTTTAAATTGGCTAAAAATGTGTTTTTCAATTTCCCTGTCTTTGTGAATTTTCCAGTTTTTTTCTTCTGCTATTTATTTCTATCTTCATTCCATTGTGGTTGAAGAGGATACTTTGTATGATTTTGATTTTTTTAATGTATTGAGAATCATTTTTCTGGCCTAGCATATGTTCTATCCTGGAAACTGCTCCATGTACACTTGAGAAGTATATTCTGCTGTTGTTAGGTGGAGTGATCTGTACATCTGCAGTCTAGTTAGTTTACAATGTTCTTCAAGTCCTCCATTTCCTTGCCAATCTTCTGTCTAGGTGTTCAATCTATTATTGAAAGTAGGACATTGAAGTCTCCAACTATTATTGTAGAACTATTTTTCCCTTTAATTCTGTCCATATGTGCTTTATATATTTTGGACTCTGTTGTTTGATGTGTATATGTTTATAATTATTATATTTTCCTGAAAATTTGATCCTATTAGCAATATAAACATTTTTTGTCTCTTATAACAATTCTTGACTTAAAATATATTCTTTCTGATACTAGCATAGCCATTCCAGCTCTATTTTGGTTACAGTTTGCCTAGAATATCTTTTTTTTTTTTTTTTTTCAGTCTCGCCCTGACACCCAGACTGGAATATAGTGGCACAAACATAGCTCACTGCAGCTCACTGCAGCCATGGCTGCATAGTATTCCCAGACTAAAGCAATCCTTCCACCTCAACCTCTCCAGTAGCTGGAACCACAGGTGTACACCACCATTCTCGGCTAATCTTTTTATTTTTAGTAGAGACAGGGTCTTTCCATGTTACCTAGGCTGGTCTCAAACTCCTGGCTCAGGTGATCTTCCTGCCTTGGTCTTCCAAAGTGCTGGGACTGGCCAGGCATGGTGGCTCATGCCTGTAATACCAGCACTTTGGGAGGCTGAGGTGGGTGGATCACTTGAGGTCAGAAACTCGAGACTAGCCTGGCCAACATGGTGAAACCCCATCTCTACTTAAAATACAAAAAAATTAGCTGGGGTGTGGTGGTACCCACCTGCAGTCCAAGCTACTCAGGAGGCTGAGGCAGGAGAATGACTTGAACCCCAGAGACAGAGGTTGCAGTGAGCCAAGATCATACCACTTCATTCTAGCCTGGGCAACAGAGCGAGACTCTGTCTCAAAAAAAACAAAAGACAAAGTGCTGAGATTACAGGTATGAGCCACTGTGCCCAGCCCCAGAATATATTTTTCCATTCTTTGATTTTCAACCTATTTGCATCTTCGGATCTTAAGTTAGTCTCTAGTAAAAGCATATAGTTGGATCATTTTTTAAAACTTCATTTTGCTGGCCAGGTGTAGTGGCTCATGCCTGTAATCCCAGCACTTTAGGAGGCCGAGGCGGGCAGATCACTTGAGGTTGTGGTGACTCACGCCTGTAATACCAGCACTTTAGGACTTTAGGAGGCCAAGACAGGCAGATCACTTGAGGTCAGGAGTTTGAGACCAGCCTGACCAACATGGTGAAACCCCATTTCTACTAAAAATACAAAAAAAAAAATTAGTCAGGCATGGTAGCATGTGCCTGTAGTCCCAGCTACACATGAGGCTAAGACAGGAGACTCACTTGAACCTGGGAGGCGGAGGTTGCAGTGAGCCAAGATCACGCCACTGCACTTCAGCCTGGGTGACGGAGCAAGACTCTGTCTCAAAAAAAAAAAAAAATTATTTTGCCAATCTCTGTCTTTTAATTAAGAGTTTAATCTATTTACATTTTAAATGATTATTGATAATAAAGTACTTACCTCTACCATCATGCTATTTATTTTTTCTTTTTTTTTTTTTTTTTTACTTTTAATTTAGGTTCAGAGGCCGGGCGCGGTGGCTCACGCTTGTAATCCCAGCACTTTGGGAGGCCGAGGCGGGCGGATCACAAGGTCAGGAGATTGAGACCATGGTGAAACCCCGTCTCTACTAAAAATACAAAAAATTAGCCGGGCGTGGTGGCGGGCGCCTGTAGTCCCAGCTACTTGGAGAGGCTGAGGCAGGAGAATGGTGTGAACCCGGGAGGCGGAGCTTGCAGTGAGCCGAGATTGCGCCACTGCACTCCAGCCTGGGCGACAGAGCGAGACTCCGTCTCAAAAAAAAAAAAAAAAAAAAAAAAAATTTAGGTTCAGAGTACATGTGCAGGTAATAAGCATAATACTCAATAGGTAGTTTTTTTGATCCTCACCCTCCTCCCACCCTTCACCCTCAAGTAGGCCCCAGTGTCTCTTGTTCCCTTCTTTGGGTCCACATATACTCAATGTTTAGCTCCCACTTACAAGTAAGAACATGTGATATTTGCTTGTCTTTTTTTTTTTTTTTTTTTGAGATGGACTTTCCCTCTCTCACCCAGGCTGGAGTTCAGTGGCCCAATCTCGGCCCACTGCAACCTCCAACTCCCAGGTTCAAGCAATTCTCCTGCCTCAGCCTCAAGAGTAGCTGGGATTACAGGCACAAGACACCACAGCTGGCTAATTTTTGTATTTTTAGTAGAGATGGGGTTTCATCATGTTGGCCAGGCTAGTCTCGAACTCCTGACCTCAGGTGATCCAGCCACCTCAGCCTCCCAAAGTGCTGGAATTACAAGTATGAGCCACTATGCCTGGCTCCTTCAAGTTTTGAAAGAACATTTTACAGGCTATAATATTCCTGGTTGACAGGTTTTTTTATTTCACCACTTTAAAGATATCATCATTCCACTGCCTTCATGGTTTCTGATGAAAAATTAGCTGTTGTTCTTATGCAGGAGCCTTGTAAATGAAGAGTCACTTCTCTCTTTCACTTTAAAGATTTTCTCTTTATTTTTGGCTTTCAACAGTTTGACTATAATATGTCTCAGTGTGAATCTCTGAGTTTATCCTGCTTTAAGTTTATCAAGATTATTAGATGTGTTGATTCACATCTTTCACCACATCTGGGAACTTTATGGCCATTACCTGTTTAAATATTTTTCCTTCCCCTTTCTCTCTCTCTCCTCTAACGTGTGTTTTGATATGCTTAATTTGTGTCCCACATGTCCAATAGGCTCTGTTCAATTGTTTTCTTCTTGTTCCTCAAACTGGGTAATTTTAACTGCCCTATCTTCAAGTTCACTGATTCTTTTTTTCTGCCTGCTCAAATGTGCTGTTGACCCCCTCTAGTAATTTTTGTACTTCAGCTATTGTACTTCTCAGCTCCAAAATTTTTATTTGGTTCCTTTTTATTATTTCTATCTCTTTATGATATTCTATGCTTGTATATACATCATTCTCCTGATTTTCCTTAGCTATTCTTCATGGTTTCCATGAGCTCTTTTCTTTTTTCCTTCAGCATATTTAAGACAGTTAAGTCTTTTTATATAAGTCCAACATCTGGGCTCTTCATGGATAGTTTCTATCAATTTTTTTTCTATATTCTTTTTACTATGAATGAGCCATACTTTCATTTTATGTTGCATGCTTTATAATTTTGTGATGAGAACTGGAAATTTTGAATATTAAAATTGTAACTCTTGAAATTAGATTTTCTCTTCTGCCCCAGTTTCAGGGATTATTGTTGCTTGAAGAAAGCTACAGTCATCTGTCTATTTAGCACCTTTTCCAAACTATGTTGCAAAGAATATATTCCTTGGCATGTGTAGTCACTAAAGACTCTTATTATTTCTGCAGTCAGCCAGTAACCTAACAGAGATTTCCTTAAATGCCTGGGTCCAAAAAAGAAAAGAAAAGAAAAGGCTGTTTTGTCTCTTTAAATACCTTCCATCACTCAGGAGGCTGATGTAGGAGGATTGCTTGAGCCCAGGAGTTTGAGTCTAGCCTGAGCAACATAGCAAGACTTCATCTTTTTTTTTTTTTTTTTTTTTTTTTTTGAGATAAGAGTCTTGCTCTGTCACCCAGGCTGGAGTACAGTGGCACGATCCTGGCTCACTGCAGCCTCCACCTCTGAGGTTCAAGCAATTCCCCTAGCCTCAGCCTCCCGAGTGGCTGGGATTACAGGCACATAACCAAGCCCAGCTAATTTTTTTCATTTTTAGTAGAGACAGGGTTTCACCATGTTGACCAGGCTGGTCTCGAACTCCTGACATCAAGCGATTTGCCCGCCTCAGCCTCCCAAAGTGCTGGGATTATAGGTGTAAGCCACCATGCCCAGCCAAGACCTCATCTTTAAAAAAAAAAAAAAAGAAAGAAAGAAAGAAAAGAAAAAAGAAAAGAAAAAAAGGAGCTTTTTTAATCCCCTCTACCAATGAGAAAACCATTTCAGCTGAGCCCATGGAGGCTGAAACAATGGCCAACGTCAGTGGTGGCCCCTTAGCAAACTGTAAGGCATATCAAAACACACAAGCCTGATTTTTGGAGGACAAGGTCCCTATAGCCCACCCTCACATCGCCAAGCACATCAGGGATACAGACTGCCATCTCCACAACTGGATGCTGCTGGGAAGAATTCACCAAAATTCACCAGCCTCTTTCTTCATCAAGTACTCCCTTCAATGTTGCAAGTGCTTCACTAGAATCTAGAGCTCCAAATAGTTGGTTCTGACAGTTCTTGCCAGCTCAATAGTGGTTTCAGTGAAGGGATCAATTCTGCTCTGCCATCTTCCATGACATCACTCTTCCCCCACCCCACCACATTAGTCTTTATCCCATAGGAAACAGAAGGCACCCTCAAGATAGGATAATTTGAGGAGAATGTATTTAAGAAGGATTATTTACAAAAGTGTGGATGTAGGGGAGCCAGAAGAGGGAATGCATTAACCCAGGACTAATAGCAGCCACGCTGATACTATCCCTAAGCCCAAAGGGTTGAGGAGAGGGATCAGGACCAGGAAGGAAGGAAAGAGTTGTGCTGAGATGGCCACCTTGAAAGGGGTAGTGACATTTGGTTGATGAACACAGCCAGCCTGAGGCAACCTCAAAAGATGAAGGAAGCTCAAGACTAAATAGCCTGATATTACTCTTTTGCCTCCTCCTACTACTACTACTTATGTTCCCCTTCCTCCTGCTGGGGCTCCTTATTGGCCAACCAAACACCCAGGCATAAGGGAGTCCAGTTGATAAAGGGGTGAAAAAGAATGAAGAGTGGATCTGGAGGACTAACTGGAGAATGGCCAGACAGCCACTCCAACCCCAAAATTACCTCTAGCCTCTATCTTCAAGACTGAATGCAGCAAATTTCTGGCTATTTAAGAACAGCCACTTTCCAAACACAACTGGAGGATTCTTCCCTGGAGAGAAGACCTCCCAGTATCGACATTCGACATCTGGCACATCATCTGTGCAACTTACAGTCAACCTAGTGCTTCTCAAAACATAATGTGCACTTGAATTACCTGGTGATATTGTTAAAATGCAGATTCTTAATCTGTAGGTTACAGTGGAACCTGGGGTTCTCCATTTCCATTGAGCTCCCAGATGACGTCAATGCTGCTGGTCCAAGGAGCTAGTCAACTCATCTTGCCCAAACACTTAAGAGTCTCCACTCAGCTTTTTAGTGTCTCATCCTTAAATATGAATAGATTGCTAAAGTAGACAGAAGTTTGAGGTGGCCATTAGCATGACAGTAACCAAAATAAATTAGCATTAAAAAGGACCCAAGGAAACAGAGACAAAGTGGAGAGAAGGAAAACTAAAAACAAATTCACTATTATAATATCCTCACAGACAGGAAAACTTATGCCTGCCCATAAAACCAGGATAGAATAATATGGAAAAGAGACAGTCAGCAGGAAAAAAAGGTCTTGGGAATTAAGAATAAGAAAACCGAGGCCGGGCGCAGTGGCTCACGCCTGTAATCCCAGCACTCTGGGAGGCTGAGGCGGGCAGATCACCTGAGGTCAGGAGTTCGAGACCAGCCTCAACATGGAGAAACCCCGTCTCTACTAAAAATACAAAAATTAGCCGGGCATGGTGGTGCATGCCTGTAATCCCAGCTACTCAGGAGGCTGAGGCAGAAGAATTGCTTGAACCTGGGAAGCGGAGGTTGCGGTGAGCCAAGATGGCACCATTGCACTCCGGCCTGGGCAACAAGAGCGAAACTCCATCTCAAAAAAAAAAAAAAAAGAAAGAAAAAAAAGAAAACTGAAAGTTCAGCCTTGGGCACCATAGGACGACCTCATCTCTACAAAAAATTAGCCAGATGTGGTGGCACAAGCCTGTGGTCCCAGCTACTTAGGAGGCTGAGGTGGGAGGTTCGCTTGAGCACAGGAGGTTGAGGCTGCAGTGAGCTGAGATTGCCCACTGCACTCTAGGCTGAGCAACACAGCGAGACCCTGTCTCAAAAACAAAACAAAACAAAAAAAAGTTAAAATGGCTGAAGATAATGCAAGAAGATAGTCCACAAAAATAGAAAAACAAAAAACAAACAATGGGTTGGTTTAGAGTTCAGTTTTGCAAGATGAAAAGAAGGTTTTGTTTTTTGTGTTTTTTCTTTAAGACTGTGTTGTAAAGGCTAGAGTGCAGTGTCATGATCCTAGCTCACTGCAGCCTAAAACTCCTGGGCTCAAGCAATCCTCCCTGCGCATCCTCCCAAAGTACTGGGATTACATGCATGAGCCACCATGCTCAGCTCTATTAATTCCTATTTTGAATCAGTTCTCAGTACAACAAATTAAGAAAGTGGTACAATAAAGCAAATCATTATAAAATTTCTAACCAACAAGTTAAAGAGTGAATCCTAAGGCTTCCACAGATGGGGGAGATGTAACAGACAAAGGATCAGAAACATGAATAGGAATTATACTTTTTTAATAGCAACCCTAGAAGGTATAAGAAAATGTAGTATACCCTCAAAATAAAAAGGGAAAATTATTTTCAAACTTGAAAATCTAGCCCAACAACACATCAAGTGTTAAATAGAAGTAAGATATTTTCAAATATGCAAAGATTCTAACAACATATATCCCCCATCTCCCTTTCTTAGGAAGTTACTAGAGGAGATGCTTTAGCAAAACAAAGAAGTAAACCAAGAGGAAGACATGGGATCCAGGAATGGGTAAAACCACCCCAGAACAGCAATTAAGGAAAATTCCAGAATGACGACTGTACAGCAAGTCTAGCGAGCAGCCAGTCCAGATTGAAACAAGAGGAAGGAAGGCTCTGGGACAAAAACTCCAAAGAAAAAGTGGAACTTATATATTGAGTATATGGAAAACATTATTGCTAGACTTTTTGATAGTCTTAGAGCATTTGAGGGGAAAAGCCAACTGTAAATACTGTTTATAGAAAATCAGACAAATGAGAGAAAAAAGGCAATAATTAACCCTAAGAAAAATGAAGGGCCATGTAAACTAGAAGTCATGATTGTAGTGTATTTCTTGGTTCATCAGTAAACAATATTTGCATACGTAATAATTTTAATACAGCTGGGTGCAGATTATTGGTTTAACCAAAAGTTGTTACGCAGCTATATATGGTGGGAAGCAGAAGTGATAGAGTCAAGTTCTTATCTACCGTGTCAGAAAGTCAACACATAATGCTAAAAATTCACAAACCAAAAAATAATGGTATAAACATTTACTTAGAAATATGAAGGTAGGCCAGGCACGGTGACTCACACTTGTAATCCCACCACTTTAGGAGGCTAGGGCAGGCGGATCACTTGAGTTCAGGGGTTCGAGGCCAGCCGAAGCAACATGGTGAAACCGTGTCTCTACTAAAAATACAAAAATTAGCTGGGCATATTCGTGGCCACCTGTAGTCCCAGCTAGTTGGGGTCTGAGGCCAGAGGATTGCTTGGGCCTGGGGAAATCGGGGCTGCAGTGAGCCAAGAGTGTGCCACTGCACTCCAGCCTAAGTAACAAAGTGAAACCCTGTCAGGAAGAAAAAGAAAAGAAAAAAGAAAAGAAGAGAAGAGAAAAGAAAAGAAAAGAAAAGAAGAAAAGAAAGGAAGGAAGGAAAGAAAGAGAGAGAGAGAGAAAAGAAAGAAAGAGAAAGAGAAAGAAAGAAAGAAAGAAAGAGAAAAAGAGAGAAAGAAAGGAAGGAAGGGAAAGAATTATGAAGGTAAATATCAAGATGAATTTGTGAGTTGAGCATATTGCCTCCAAAGAGTAGGACAGGGAACTGCTTTTTTCATTACAAGCCTTTTAGTATTATAAGCATACATATTTTAAACAATTCATAAACATTATTTTAGTTCAATAGTCATTAATGTTAAAAAGTTAGCATATCGGTCGGGCACGGTGGCTCACACCTGCAATCCCAGCACTTTAGGAGGCCAAGGCAGGTGGATCACTTGAACCCAGGAGTTTGAGACCAGCCTGCCCAATATGGCCAAACCCCATCTCTACAAAATATACAGAAATTAGCCCAGCTTGGTGGTGCGTGTCTATAGTCCCAGCTATTCGGCAGGCTGAGGCGGGAGGATCACCTGAGCCCGGGAGCCGGCAGTGAGCAGAGATAGCAATGTCACTCCAGCTTGGGTGACAAGAGTGAGACACCATCTCAAATTAAAAAAAAAAAAAAAAAAAAAAAAAAAAAAAAAAGGCCGGGCGTGGTGGCTCATGCCTGTAATCCCAACACTTTGGGAGGCTGAGGCGGGAGGATCACGATGTCAGGAATTCGAGACCAGCCTGACCAACATAGTGAAACCCCGTCTCTACTAAAAATACAAAAAATTAAACGGGCGTGGTGGCAGGCACCTGTAATCCCAGCTACTTGGGAGGCTGAAGCAGGAGAATCGCTTGAACCAGGAAGGCAGAGGTTGCAGTAAGCCGAGATCATGCCATTGCACTCCAGCCTGGGCAAGAGTGCAAGACTCTGTCTCAAAAAAAAAAAATTTAAGTTAGCGTATAATTTTGGGGGATCAGCAATATCCTGAAGCTTATCCATAGCCCGTTAAGTAATGTTTCAAAGAGCTATCTGTGCCTTAATGATAGGAGCTAGTTTCTTGTTCATTTTTTTATCCCCACCCCCAAACACATAGCAGAAAATAAATTATTTCCTTGTATGTAGAAAGGACTCAGCTAAGTTTATTATATTCTCCCCGGAGGAGGGAAAACACAAAACAAGGCACAAAGGCAGAAGGTGCAGATGTAGCACAAAGATGAGTTAAAATTCCGCACGCAGGTAACAAGGAGGGTATATCTCTGCCAGAGGTACTGGAAGGTTTCAAAGGCAGAAAAAAATGTGTTCTGGACACCTGGGCGCAGAATTGGAGGCATGACAGGAACACAGGGAGGCCCATCTAAGTTGCCTATTCACCCAGGTGGTCTCTCATTCATTTCCTTAATTGTCCTTTTAAAAATATGGGGAATTTCACGCAAGGAAAGGGTCCTCTTCTCGCCCCAGCGGGCAAGGGGGGTTCCTCCGGCGCAAGTTTCGGCCCCAGCTACCCCCACGTCCCCACGTCCCACAGGTCTACTGCCTTTTGGCGCGCACACTCCTGACCACTCGCTGCTTCCGCATCCCTACTCTGATCCTCTCTCCATGCATCTCTGCCTCCTTAGACAATTGAGAATTTTATTGTCTGTTTCCTTTACCAGACTGTAAGTTCCACGAAGGCAGGGCCTCGTCTATTTCATTTAACACTACATCCCCAGGATAGAGCAAGAGCCCATGAAAATGTTTGTTGGAGAAATGAATGCGTGATGGTGTCGCTGGACAGCTATACCTGGAAAGAAAAAGAGGCACCCCCAGCAAACAAGCTGGGAGCTAAGAAGCCCGCTGGGAGACGACAAGGGCGAGCTTCTTGCGAGGTCTCTGAAATGACAAGACCGGAAGAATGGAGTTGGATCTCTGGGACAAGCGGGAGAGAGAAGCTGGACAGTCAGGCAAGCCTCGGGGAATGACAGCTCCGCGGGGGATGCACTGGTAGGCGGTAGACATGAGGGGGTCTGTGGGAAAGCAGACGGTGGGGCGGCGGCATCACACATACGCAAGCGCAGCCTCCGTTTCCTCCGGCGCGCCTGCGCTCGCGTTCACTAGGGGTTGAAGCGGAAATGGCGCCGCGGGGCCGCGCGTCCAGGCGGCGAGCGGAAGTGGGTGTGAGAGCGGAAGCGGCCGGCTAGAGCCGGGGGCTGGGCGGGGACCGGGCTCGTCGGTGAAGCGGCAGTGGCGGCGGCGGCGGCGGCTCGGCAGGCGGGTTCAGGCTTCGGGGGCCAGGTCGGTTGGGTGGGTGGGTGTCTCCACAGTCTGCATGCGTGGGCCAGCGCGTGCGTCTTATCCTTCCCTCCACCCCGGCCCCTCTCCCCTTCTCCCCTAACCTCCTACCCCACCCAGCCCTACCGGGGGCAGCAGGGCCGCTCCCTCCGTCCTTGCCTACCTTACCCACCCTCACCGGCCCTTGTTTCTCCTTCCCCTGCTCGGGGCAGCCGCCGCCATGATCCTGCTGGAGGTGAACAACCGCATCATCGAGGAGACGCTCGCGCTCAAGTTCGAGAACGCGGCCGCCGGGTGAGCGCGCGCCCGGGGCCGAGGGTGGCGGGGGAAGCAGAGTTGACCCCAGCTAATTCCCAGTGTCGTCCAGTCCCCCAGTCCTAGAGTAGAGAAATGGGGTGCCTGGCAGGGTGTAGGGGCTGCCCCAGCGGGGTAGACGTGGGAGGCGATTGGGCGCGGCCGGGCGAGGGGCACAGATGCATGGGGAGAGGCTCAGAGGAGGGATGCGGAAGCAGCGAGCGGTGGGGACTGTGCGTGCCAAAGGGCAGGAGACCTGTGGGACGTGGGGGACGCTGGGGCCGGAACTCGCGCCGGAGGAGCCCCCTGCCCGCTGGGGCGAGAAGGGGACCCCTAACCTGCGTGAAATTCCCCGGCATTGTTCTGAACCCAGAGAGAGCCTGCTTGGAATTGGGTTGGAAGGAGTTTTCAGGAATTGCCGGGACTGGAGGAGGGAAGGAGATGCAGACCCACATCGCCACCAGCATTCTCGTTCCCCACCCCCATCTCCTTTAAAAGGAGCAGAAGAGAAGACTGAAAGCCGACCCAGTCTTAGAGCCGGAAAAACGCGATCTCTGGTTTCCCTTCCCCGAACCCTTCTGTGAGAGACACTGGGCCATTTTGTTACATATTTTTAAAGCAAAGCCAATTGTCCCTCGCTCCACACCCCTTCCTTATCTCTCCTTTGAGGTTCTAATGCTCTCTCCTCACCGACTAGCCTTTATCTGGTTATCTTGTAAATTCTTATATCAAGACCCTTGGTCTGTGATTTCTTCTGTGGTAGCCCTGGCCCAGTTACACACTAAAAAGCCTCCAGAATCTATAAAGTTCTTAGATAACCTGTCTTTACGGTTGGACTTTTTAAAAGATGGGCTTAGGGCGTCTTTCCAAGGCAGCCTCTCTGCCAAACACAAGAATCAGTAGAAGACAACCTCCTCCTCCAAAGCTGCTTTGCTTTTCTAGTATAATATTTAAAACATGAACTAAGGGTTTTGGGTTCTAATTTTTGGTGGCCTGTGGCCAGTCCCTTTGCCTCATTTCCCTATCTATGAGCATGGGGCTTCACATCTGGGTTTCACAGTTAATAAGTGCAGACCGTTTCTGGTGAACTGGGAACTAGTAATAGGAAAGTGCTTGCAGATCCACAGATGGGAGAAGATTGGTAGAGGGGAATTTTTAAGTGGCCATAATGTACTTGTGGCTTGGAGGCATTAAAAAGTATTAACTGCCGTTTAAATTGAATATACAGTATGTCCTGTCTCCTTTATAAGGCCACAGATTTTATCTGTAAAACAAAGCACTACTTTCCTTGAAGTAATACGTGTGGTGAGCAGTACTGTTTCCTGCCAGGGGCTGCAGTTGGTTATATTTGAGGCTGACTTGCTTCTTTCTTGTCTTAGCCTCTCTTACCAGTTTCTTTGCATTTTAAATATTCAAATGAATCAGCCCAGAGTCTTATTTTGGGTGATTGCTGTATACTTTTTTCTGAGCAGTGTAGCACATAGGAGGAAGTTGAATTAACTTCTGCATTTTCATAACTGATCTTAATGCATTCTCAGGTCCAGACTAGCAAAGAATGAGACCTGGGCGGTTATAAGCTGATCTACAAGATAAATGGCTGTGTATTTTCAAGTAGAGGCATGTCTTTTAACATAGGAGTACATTCTCATCTATTTGTGTATTAATGACTTGTGATTCCAAAATGTGGCCCATTATTCGGAACTTCAGTTCTTTTTCTTTTAGAAAATTATTCTTAAAAAGAGAAGCTAACCATTTCGGAGGGATTAAATAGGCCATCAAGTCTGGAAGACAGAAGTTAGAACTTCCAGGACATTTTTTTCTTTTTTTTTGTTTCCGAGACAGAGTCTCTCACTGGCTGGAATGCAGTGGCGTGATCTCTGCTCACTGCAACCTCGCCCTCCCAGGCTCAAGTGATTCTCATGTCTCAGCCTCCCAAGTAGCTGGGATTACAAGCACACGCCACCACACCTGGCTAATTTTTGTATTTTTAGTAGAGATGGGGTTTCACCATGTTGGCCAGGCTGGTCTCAAACTCCTGGCCTCAAGTGACCCGCCCACCTCGGCCTCCCAAAGTGCTGAGATTACAGCACTGCTCCTGTCCTCAGGACATTTTTTACAAAGATATGCATTGTAGGGAAGCTGTATAGGGGGTGCACTGGTGTGTATACTTGTCCACATGTGCGGATGTGTGTGTATATAAATTTAGGCTTTTATTCTGGCCCATCTCCTCCTTTGAGATGTGGTTTTCAATAAGGGGGCTCAAAACATTCTGCTGAAAATTTGAAACTTTGAAAATCTTTTAAAAAAAGAGACCATGATATCGTGCCTAGTAGGCAGGGCTCTCCTGGGATTACAGATATATCACCCAGCAGAAGCCCGAATGAAGCAAATGTAAATTATCAGACATCCCAGTAAGGTAAGGTAAGGTGCATGCCTATTCCAGAACTTCCAGCAAAGTTTGCCTAGTGTGGTTATCATAAACATGTATGGGATTCTACCAGTGCTCAGCCCAGGCAGCAACAGAAAAAAAGGGGCCTCTCTGAGAGCCTATTAGCCAAGTTAGGGAGGTGCTAAAGGGTGAAAGGTGTTGGAGTGGAGATCAGAGAAAGACATTAAAGAAAGGGAGTAATTTGGAGGAGAAACCCTGGAGATTTGAAAGGCTTTGCTGGTGTGGGAACCTGCTAGGAGAGGTCAGCTCCACCCTACTTTTTGAACCTCTCAGAGTAAACCAATTGGGGAAATTACAGTTCGGAGCAGCCTTTTCCAGAGTGCATCTTCCATCTCTGTGATGTCCAATAAGATAGCCATACAAGTGGCTGGCTAAATTTAAGTAAAAATTAAGGTGAAATAAAATTGAGTTCCTCAGTCACACTAGCCACATTTCTAGTGTTCATTTGTCACATGTGGCTAGTAGCTGTGGTATTTAGCACAGACATGGAACATTTCCATTATTGCAGAGTTCTATTAGCACTGTTCCAGCTTCTGAAAATGAAAGCATGAGATGGTCTTAAAAATAGTTCTGTGGCATATACTTCAGAATATAGTTGTATTAATTTTCCTTTTGAAGTTGATTTTTTTTTTAAATGATTCCTCTCAGATCATCCTGCTGGATCTTCTCACCAGTGGCCTCCTACTAAAAGTATCAGCTTTCTTTTGGGTAAAGCAGTGTTGTCATCTAAACTGTTTAAGAATACATTTGGTCATGATAACCTTTTATTTTGGAGGCAGTTCGACACAGCCTAAGGTTCATTCCAAACAGATTGCTTTTTAATTTTTTCCTACACACTTCTGGGAAGTGGCTTATTGAAACAACCCGTAGATTGTCACAAAATAATAATTACTGGTAAATTGTCTTCCCAGCAGCCTACAAACTAAGAGAATGTGACTGACTTAAAAGCTATGCTCAATGCTGCAAATAACCTCATGCACAGGTCTTATCAACATCATTGCCTTTTCATTTGGAAATTCTTACCCAGACCCTCAAAGCAAAAGTAATCAGGCAAATTAATTCAATTATTTCGTTAGTGTACACACCAAGAACCGTTTCATACTGAGAAGCTAGGCCTGTCAACTTAGCTGGAGTCTGGAGTCCAAAATTGAGGAAATTCTGTCAGATGAAATTGCTGTTGGATTTAAGTGTGTGCCGGCTCCTTGCCACAGCCAGTGCATATTGCGGGGAGCTGTGGTTCCGTGAGGGGGAGTGAAACTCAGTAAGCAAGCAGTGCCAGTTGGGGTGGGCGAGGATGGTGGGAAGAGAAATTTGAAAAAGGAATAAATTAAATCTTGCTGATACTCTGTTCTCATTCCCAAATATATTGCATATGTCCTCAGAGAGACAGGCTGTTTGGAGCGATTTGGAATTAGGACATTGTTTAAGCATTTAGAAGAAATGGAATGTTGTGTCCGACTCAGTAAGAAGACCTGGTTGGTCTTTTTACAGGTCACTGTAGTTAATTACACACTGCCACCTATCCTGTGGCCTACTTGGGACCACTTTGGTCGTGAAACCCCAGAGTTGTGCTGGACCAAACTGATAACTCCTTAAGGCTGGGTCTGTCATTTTAATCATCTTTGTTTCCCCAGCATCCTCATTGTATATATAGTCAACTCAGTAAATTGGTTTATTGAAGAAATTAATGAAGCCAGATAGAATGACTCCTTGTCTCTTTAGGAGCTGACATTTTTGTGACATCGAGTAAATCAGCTTTTAGGTCTCTTCTCCATATTTTGACATATGGCTTAGCAGAGAATAGGACCACCTCTTACCTAATATGATCTATTTTTTTAGGCTTAAAAAGAATGATGGGAGCCTTATAGAAGATTTAAAAGAGAATGCTTAAAAACCTTTGTAGTGAGCAGAATTCAATAATTCCTCTAATTCAGGACATAAGAAAGGATAAGTAGGAGAGAGACATAAATGCCCAAATGGGGAATTGGGGCCAGGCATCCTGGCTCACGCCTGTAATCCCAGCACTTTGGGAGGCCAAGGAGGGCAGATCACTTGAGGCTAGAGTTTGAGACCAGCCTGGCCAACATGACGAAACCCCATCTCTACTAAAAATACAAAAATTAGCCGGGTGTGGTGGCGCATGCCTGTAATCCCAGCTACTCGGGAAGCTGAGGCTGGAGAATCACTTGAACCCAGGAGGCAGAGGTTGCAGTGAGCAGAGGTGGCACCACTGCACTCCAGCCTGGGTGACAGAGCAAGACCCCATCTCAAAAAAAAAGAAAAAAGAAAAAAATGGGGAATTGGATCCTAGGGTGCATTCAGGAGTAAAAACCCCAAAGTTGTTAATGAGAAAAGAAGATGAGATAATACAGTTGCCAGGAGCCCTTTCTGGATTGATTATTGACATTCTAGAAGCTTCCTTAGAGAAAAGATAGAAGAAAATTTTTTCTAAAGGATTTTAAAAATAGCTCTTAAAACCTATCTGAATGAATTGATTATGTTTTAGTGTCTTGGGTTGTCCAGTCAGTAACTCTGAGGACTTATCCAGCTGGCTTGTTCTGGGATTCCAGACATTACAGCAGTCTGACGCTTGTAGGAGTTCTGTTTCTCCTTGTACTGCTAACCAATTCCTGATTAAGGGAATTATCGCAATCCTAAAACCTCTCCCAACCACAACTTCAGAGTCTGATCTCTGACTCCACCTAGGAGAAGAACTAATTTATCGATTACCTTCTGTGAACTAGGCACTGTGCTATATGCCTTAACATGGTTTCATTTCATTTCAAAGTGTCCCTGTGTGACAGATAGTGGATCTCATTTACAATTGAGAAAACCAGGGCTCTTGAGGATTGGGGGTGGGGGTAGACATTGAGTAAGTAACTACTACATATTAAGTAAGCACTGTGCAGGCATCCTTCACTGTGATTCTTGACCTTGTTTATCGTATGGCACACACAGAACATGATCGTATTTGTATGGCACATTTGGGTAAATGGTCTAGCCTCTCAGAGATCCTGCCACCTGCTGCCTGCCCTAAGGGATATGGGGATCATTAGTTCAGCATATCTATAACTTATGAGACACTGAGAAACTTTGCTGTACAGTAGTCCCCCTTAGCTGTGGTTTTGCTTTCTGCAGTTTTAGTTACCTGCAGTGAGCAGTGAACCATGGTCTGAAAATATTAAATGGAAAATCCCAGAAATAAACAATCCATAAATTTTAAATTGTGCACCATTCCGAGTAGCATAATGAAATCTTGCGCTGTCCCGCACGAGACATGTATCATCTTTTTGTCTAGCATATCTACAGTGTATACACTACACTCTTAGTCACTTAATAGCTGTCTAGGTTATCAGATTGACTGTCACAGCATTGTAGTGCTTGTGTTCAAGTTACCCTTGTTTTACTTAATAATGGCTCCAAAGTACAGGAGTAATGATGCTGGCAATTTGGATATGCCAAAGAGAACCCATAAAGTGATTTCTTTAAGTAAAAAAAAGTGACCTTGGTGTTTCTTTGCTAGAGTTCAGTGCTATCCACAGTTTTATTTATCCACTGGGTGTCTTGGAACATATCCCCCACAGATAAGGGGAGACTGCTGTACTACTGGACATATATCATCTCAGTCTTCACACCAACCTGGGAGGTAGATGTTTTGTCCCCATTGTGTAGAAGAGGAACCTGAGGCCTGGTGACATTTGAGGAGCATTGCCTGTGGTCACATAGCCAATAAATTCTGAATTCTAAATAACTTGCTTTTTCTCACCCCCAGCATCTGAAATTTTAGCAGCTGGAGAACAGTAAATAATGTAACTATTAATTTTGGGGGCCTATTTAGTGGAACACTTTTCCTGGGCCAATCTTACTCCTGCTCCTTTGTAATTTTAAACCACAGAAGTAAAATAACAAACGCCAGGTCTTGGAATTGAGAAGCAATCTTGTGATGGTATACTTCACACTCAGCAAACTCCTCGTTAAGGCACTGAGTTCTCGGACCTCTAACTCCCGGAAGACTCCCCATGAAGTCTCCTTTGGCCTAATACTCTCCTCAGCAGCCTTTCTCTCTCTTCTAGCCATAAATAGTAAACTAAAATATTAATGAATGTGATTTGACAAATATTGCTAAGTCAGACAGCAAACCACTTAAGATCGATCGTAGCAACTTTTCCCACAAGGATCTGTGCTCAGGATACTTTATGCCTAGAGAAATTTGAAATGAGAGACTCAAAGTGTTTATGACTTGGAGCCCAAAGGTTATTTATTTATAGTTGGTTTTTCTCAGGTCTTTTGATAAAGTAGGAGAGTGAGGAACTCAGCCCTTCTTTGGCTGAATTAAAACCTAAAGGTTAAAAAAAAAACCTACTAAGTGATGTAATAATGGGCTTTTATAAACTCCCTGACTCTTCGGCACAGTCAGCCTTCCCCAGGAAAGTATGCTTCCGTGCTTCCTCCCATTGGTCATCCTCTTAATATTTCATTCAGTTGGTCCATGATTAACATTTCCATATTTTTGTTCTTTGCTCCTTTTCTAGAGGTGAGGAATGGTATTGGACCCGTTGCCTTTGTTTCCTGGCTACAGTTTCAAAATGAAGGCTCAGAAGCAATTTAAATTTTCATCTAGTTTTTTTCTTCTATTCTGAACTCACTGCTTCTCCATAAACCCACTTGATACTTCAATTCGTAGAGATACCTAGTGTGCTTTTCCTAAGTCACATATAGAGGGCTTTGAAGAAGCAAGGTGAAGCTTTGTATGATTCATATAGGTTGATTTTTCAGCAGGGCTAGCATGCTTCGTAGAAGCCAGTTTCCTTGAAAGGTATTGTCTGGCTTCTGTATCAGCTTTTTAACACTCATAAACTGTGTTATATATTCCATTATTTCCCAGCATCCCTGGAGAGCAACTTAGTCTTGGTTTCTTTCGCAGGTAATGAATGGAGCAGAGATCGTGGAAAGATATGTACTTGATTAAGAGGTCTTGAGCAAGTTAGACAAAAATAAATGTGAAAACGTGTGCATCTTGTTTGTTAGCCCCTAAAACAAAGTGGAATCATTGAGTTACAGGTAGCTAGCTGATAAGGCAATAGTCTTCATTTGCTTCCTACTTTGGACTTCAGGTCTGTTCTTGTGTTATATGCAGTAGTTCCATGAGGTAAATAGGTTCATTTTTATTCCCCCATTTTATCGATGATAGGGGAGAATGCAAAGATGTAAGGGTATTTGCCCCAAAACATGAGCGTGATGAGAAAGCTAAAGTTGTAAAGCAGGTGTCCTGACTATTCTCCTTAGTGATTTCATAGTGTTATTTTGTGTTACACTGTCTATTTTAAGTTCCAAGCTGGAATTTACAAAGCAAGACAAAACTAGGGTAGAACTAAAGAGGGTTTCATGAAGGTGAGTGGTAAGTACTTTGGTGATGTAAAGGAAGAAAGATGAGTAGGAAGGCTTACAGACCGGTTTTGAAGTGGAATAGAACTTGCCGTTTTGTTTATGGCCCGAAATCATCCTTTCACTTTAAGCATATTAAAACCATTCTACATTATACTTAGCCATTTTCTGCTAAACGTATTACTCCTAATACCACTGTCCTGTGGGGAAGGCATTGACCAAAAGATGGCATTTTGTGGTATATAGCGTGCTCTTAGGAAACTCAGAATTGAAAGCGAGCACCAACCAAGGCAGTAGATTCAACAGCAGGTGAAAAACAAAAGCTATAGCTGACCTTCCTTTTTTATCTGACCTTCCTTTTTTGTCTTCTACTTAAAGCAAGTCCAAAGGTTCAGGTCCATGAGAAAATGAATTGTGTACTCTGATTGGCAGTAACCTAAAATTTATACCGAATGGTCTGATCTTAAGTGAAGCTCAGGCGCCTTTCCAGTTCCCCTTGAAGGTAAGCAGCAATACAGTCATCTTAACTGAGGACCTTTTTTGTTGTTTACAGAAACAAACCGGAAGCAGTAGAAGTAACATTTGCAGGTAAGCATCTTTATCTCAGCCCTCTGAAGAGAAGGTACAATATGAAAAATAGGAAGTAGGCTGGGTGCAGTGGTTCATGCCTATAATCCCAGCACTTTGGGAGGCTAAGGCAGGTGGATCACCTGATGTCAGGAATTCAAGAACAGCCTGGCAAACGTGGTGAAACCCCCTTTACTAAAAATACAAAAATTAGCCAGGCATGGTGGTGGGCACCTGTAATCCCAGCTACTCGGAAGGCTGAGACAGGAGAATCACTTGAACCTGGGAGGCAGGGGTTGCTGTGAGCTGAGATCGTACCACTGCACTCCAGCCTGGGCGATAGAGTGAGACTGTCTCAAAAAAAAAAAAAGACAAGAAAAGAAAATTGTACCTAAAATAAGCTTTGACGTGGATTGGGTGCGGTAGCTCATGCGTGTAATCCGAGCACTTTGGGAGGCCAAGGCGAGCGGATCACGAAGTCAGGAGATCGAGACCATCCTGGCTAACACGATGAAACCCTGTCTGTACCAAAAAATACAAAAAATTAGCTGGGCATGGTGGCGGGCGCCTGTAGTCCCAGCTACTTGGGAGGCTGAGACAGGAGAATGCTGTGAACCCAGGAGGCGGAGCTTGCGGTGTGCAGACATCGCGCCACTGCACTCCAGCCTGGGCGACAGAGCAAGACTCCATCTCAAAAAAAAAAAAAAAAAAAAAAAAAAAGCTTTGACATTTTGGATACTGTCCCTCATCAGGCCTTTTTGAGCTCTTTATAATAGATGACCGTTTCATGTATTTAATCCACTGATGACTGACTATACAAAGTTACCTGCTGATAAATCAGAAGTTTGGATTTAATTTTGTGGTAAAACTAAGGTTTGGTTTTTTTTTTTAATTTGGAAATATTACATTATCTTCAAGTAGCTGTCAGTCTTAGTTTGCCTAGCACTAGAGTAGTAGGGAAACATGAACAGCTAGAGACGTGTTCATCAAGTCAGAGAGAGATGTTGCTGCTTTCTGTTCCCTATAAAGAATTAGGTGTTGGTACTATTTACTTGTTAGGTGAATGAAATCGAGGAATACAACCACCCTTTCTAAAGCAAAAGTCCTCGACAAGATGATCTTGGAAGACTTTTGCAGCTCTAAAGTGCTGTTACTTGGAGGCCAGGCACCATCCCTTTACCCTCCTACTAACTAGCATTGCCAGATATCCCTTCGTGATTCCCATGACAGCTCCCTAAAGTGATGGCACTCAGCACCTAATTCTAGTTTCAGGAACCTATTCCTAGTTTCAGGAATTAAACAGGCTGAGTCAGTCCTGTGTACTGCAGAAAGATAGAACCGAAAAAGAGGGGAGTCCTATAGATTAGAAGCAACTCAAAAGATAACCAAATGCAATATGTGGATATTGTTTGCATCTTAATTCAAATAAGACAACAATGCTTAAAAGTTTTTGAGACAATAGAGAACATTTAAATACTTGACTGAATATTTGTTTTGTTTTTGTTTTTTTTGAGACTGAGTCTCACTCTGTCACCCAGGCTGGAGTACAGTGGCATTGATAATCTGCTCACTGCAGCCTCCACCTCCCCGAGTTCAAGCGATTCTCCTGCCTCCGCCTCTCAAGTAGCTGGGACTACAGATCTCCACCACCACACCCGGCTGAATTTTTTTTTTTTTTTTTTTTTTGTCCAGATAGTGTCTTGCTCTGTCGCCCAGGCTGGAGTGCAATGGCATGATCTTGGCTCACTGCAACTTCCATCCCCGGGTTCAAGCAGTCCTCCTGTCTCAGCCTCCCAAGTAGCTGGGATTACAGGCGTGTGCTACCACGCCCAGCTAATTTTTTGTAATTTTTGTAGAGACAGGGTTTCACCATGTTAGCCAGACTGGTTTTGAACTCCTGACCTCAAGTGATCCACCCACCTCGGCCTCCCAAAGTGCTGGGTTAACAGGCTTGAGCCACCGTGCCCGGCCTTGACTGAATATTTGATATTAAGAAATTGTTTTTAAAAATTTAGGCATGACACTAGTATCGTGGTTATGTTTTTTAACAAATAGTCTTCTGTATCTTCCAAAGATATATTCTGAGTATTTATGGATGAAATTATGTGTTGTATCTGGGATTTGCTTCAAAATAAATCAATGGGAAGGAGGATGTCTAAATGAAACAAGAATTGCCCATGTGTTAATAATTGTTGAGGCTGGGCGAGGTGGTTGACACCTGTAATCCCAACACTTTGGGAGGCTGAGGTGGGCGGATCATGAGGTCAGGAGATCGAGACCAGCCTGGCCAACATAGTGAAACCCCGTCTGTACTAAAAATACAAAAATTAGCTGGGTGTGGTGGCACATGCCTGTAGTCCCAGCTACTCGGGAGGCTGAGGCAGGAGAATCTCTTGAACCCGGGAGGCAGAGGTTGCAGTGAGCCGAGACCACACCATTGCACTCCAGCCTGGGTGACAGAGTAAGACTCTATCTCAAAAAAAAAAAAAAAATGTTGAAGCCTCATGATGCAGATGAGAGTTCATTGTACTGTTCATTCTGCTTATATACATGTAAAATCCAATTATTTCAGCACCAAGCTGTGATTAAGGAAAGAATAGCTTTGTAATTTTAAGAAAGAGCAAAGAGACGAGTACTCAGCAATTCTATCCCAGTGTTTCTGCTGATTTGTCACATGGATTTAAAATAAATTTCATTTTACTTATATGCCTCCTTATAAGGGGTCTTCCTTGTGGCCTACAGCAAGGTAGGCGCTTGGAGAAATTATTTCCCCTTCCCAAATTGTTACGCAATCTTATTTGCTTTCCTCACAGATTTCGATGGGGTCCTCTATCATATTTCAAATCCTAATGGAGACAAAACAAAAGTGATGGTCAGTATTTCTTTGAAATTCTACAAGGAACTTCAGGCACATGGTGCTGATGAGGTAAGATCCACATCATTTTCCTTAGGACTCTTGTTTCCTCACCTTTCATTGGCAGTTTGCCATTCATGGAAGATCATGGCACTAAATCACCCCCGCATGACTACTTGCTCACCTAACTAGGGGCTCTTGACTTGATTCCTATAATGAATTGTGTTTCCTAGAAAAGGTTTTGACTCTTTGCTTGCTTGCTTTAAAACAATGGAAACAAAAACAGCTTTAATTCTCCAAAAACATAGCAAAGAATACTTTCCCTTGATCAGTACAAAAATAGCTGTTGCAAGAATTAGGTTCTCTTCTATTTTTGTAATATTATCAAGGCAGATAGATAACTTCTAGCTTGTTTAAATTGTATAGTCTCAGGTTCTCATTCTGGAGGCTTAGGCACAAATAGCTGTCTTTTGAAATTTTTAATTAAAGCTCTTTAAAGCTACCCTCTTTAAATATCTCTTCTTTATAACTGCCATAGGGGAAATAAGAAAGATGTCCAGACATTATGAAACTTTGGTGGCCATGCCTTGTTCACTGGCTTCTTTAAATAGTTAAGTGGCAGGTTTGGTTCCTGTTGAACTGTATTTGCTCTAGGGAGAGCCATTTATGGAAGAAAGAAAATGCTATTACACCAGTTTGTGCACGTTGTGGTTGGGTCTCAAAGCAGGAAATATGACTCAGTTCCTGAATCAGTTTTCAAATTTCTTAGTTTTAACAAACTAGGTTCTCCTTAATCTGTTAAATGAAGATATAACCATAGCTGTTTTCTTTCTGAAAAGTGGTAGCTTTTGAATTACTTAAAACTTATATAATAAAAGATGATTTGTAAAGGAATATGGTCAAAAGCTTGTTTAATTTTTTAGCATAAAAACTAAAATTAGTCTTAATACCAAGAGCCATCGGTTACTTCCCTTAGTTATTCAGATGCAATTGATTTTCTCATAAGTTCAAAGAAAGAAGAAATATTTAGAGGATTTGGAATCCAGGTTAGTTTACTGGAAAAAGAAAAGCTTCAGAAAGAAGACCTAGTGCTTTTATAAAGCTTATGAAGAATTGTTTTTGTAAAAGATAGTGGCTGACACTTCTTTACCAGATAAAGAGTGAAAGAAAACAAATGGCTGTTAAAGCCATGCTGCCTTTTTTTTTTTTTTTTTTTTTTTTTTTTTTGAGATGGAGTCTCACTCTGTTGCCCAGGCTGGACTGCAGTGGCGCCATCTCAGCTCACTGCAACCTCCACCTCCTGGGTTCAAGCAGTTCATCTGCCTCAGCCTCCTGAGTAGCTGGGATTACAGGCACGCACCACTACACCTGGCTAATTTTTTGTATTTTTTCATAGAGATGGTGTTTTACCACGTTGGCCAGACTGCTCTCAAACTTCTGACCTCAGGTGATCTGCCTGCCTCAACCTCCCACAGTGCTAAGATTGCAGGTGTGAGCCACCATGCCCAGCCTTTTCTTTTCTTTTCTTTTCTTTTTTTTTTTTTTTTTTTTGACAAGGTCTTGTTCTGTCACCTAGGCTGGAGTGCAGTGGCACAGTCACAGCTACTGCACCCTCAACTTCCCAGGCTCAAGCGGTCCTCTGACCTCAGCCTCCTGAGTGTCTGGGACTACAGGCACGTGCCACCACACCTGGCTTATTTTTTGTTTGTTTGTTTTTTATAGAGAGGAGGTTTCACTGTGTTGCCCAGGCTAGTCTCGAACTCCTGGGCTCAAGCAATCCTCCTTCCTGGGCCTCCCAAAGTGCTGGGATTATAGATGTGAGCCACCACGTCCAGCTGCATCCCTGCTTTGGATTAGCTATAACTACCTGAAAAGAAGTGTTAAAATATTTGAACAGACTTTTTTAAATTGTGTAACCATTCTCCCCTAGACAGTCTTCACTAGGTGCAAGCCTGCACAGTGGCACACACCTGTAGTGCCAGCTGCTTGAGGGGTTCAAGTGGGGAGGGTTGCTGGAGCCCAGGAGTTCAAGTCCAGCCTGGACAACATAGTGAGATTCCAGCTCAAAAAAAGGAAAAGATCTAAATGCAATAATAATAATCCTGGAAAGAAAGAGTTAAGCTAGATTTCTTAAATCTCCTTTCCATTCTGTGCTTTTCTTACAATGGAGCTCCAGAACACATTGCTATTCTTGTAGCTACCACAAGGGTCAAAGAACCAACCCCACCCACTCAAGTGGGTGGAGTAAGTAACATTCATAGTGTTGGAGCAGAGTGCACAGTAAATGGCTCCCTGGGTTGGTTAAACAGTGACCAACCCATGATAACCACAGGAAGGTTATTACTTTGTCACAGGCCATTTTTAAAGGCGGAATGCCTCTGCTGCTACAGTAAGAAGGTAATGGTGATGAGTGATAGGTTGCCTCCACCCATCTCCTGGTGTCATATTGGGAGAGGGGGTGCAAAATGAAAAGTGAAACATGGTTAAAAGTGCAAGTGAAGTAACAAGGAAGTGTTGGCTGGTTTTACCAAAGGGAGGGAGCAAAGCAGTTGAACATGATATAAATTTGGCTCTCAGTACCTCTTAGATCTCAGAATATTAACTTAGTAAGCTTGAAATTAAACTAAATCTTAGGGACTTAGGGATTTAAACTAAATTCCCACCACATCTGATTTCCCCTTCCTCCAAATACCAATAGTATGTGCAACACAGACTTGTAGCTCAGAGGTCGCATGCTGTTTCAAATTCTTGGGATATACATGTTACTTTTTTAAAAGAAGTGGTATATCAGACACCTGAAGGTCAAGTCTCTCTGTGCCACCAACAAACTCTCGTGACCTTGAGCCCCTCCTCTCAGTTCCTCGTCGGTAGAAGAGATACCTCACAGTGGCTGTGCGATCACCAAATAGGAACTACATGTGGCATTATTTATCTTTTGCCCTTGTGTGAAAAAATGTAGTCTTGCCGGTTGAAAGTTTCTTCCAGCTATAGGAAAATGGTTTAAAAATACGTGGAATAATAAGAAATTATTGTTCAGCCAGGCGCAGGGGCTCATTCCTGTAATCCCAGCACTTTTGGAGGCCAAGGCAGGAGCATCGCTTGAGGTCAAGAGTTCAAGCCCAGCCTGGGCAACGTAGTGAGACCCTGTCTTTGTATATAAATAAATAAGTAGGCCGGGCACAGTGGCTCATGCCTGTAATCCCAGCACTTTGGGAGGCCAAGACAGGTGGATTGCTTGAGGTCAGGAGTTCGAGCCCAACCTGGGCAACATGGTGAAACCCCATCTCTACTAAAAAATATAAAAATTATCTGGATGTGGTGGTGGACACCTGTAATCCCAGCTACCAGGGAGGCTGAGGCAGGAGAATTGCTTGAACCCAGGAGGTGGAGGTTGCAATGAGCCGAGATCACGCCACTGCACTCCAGCCTGGGTGACAGAGTGAGACTCCATCTCAAAAAAAATGAATTAATTAAAATAAAATGTTTGTTTCTTAAGCCATGTCATTCTGGAAGCAGTTTCCACCAGGTGAAGCAGTCACAGTGACAGAGAAAAAAATAGGGAGTCTCAGTCTGTTTTTTATTGCTATAACAGAATACCACAGACTGAATAATGTTTATTTGACTCACGTTCTGGGGACTGGGAAGTCCAAGAGCGTGGCACCAGCATCTGGCAAGGGCCTTTGTGCCCTTTCCAGTCATTCTGTAGCAAAAGGCAGAAGGGCAAGAGAGGGCCAGACTCACTTTTTTTTTTTTTTTTTTTTTTTTTTTTTTTTTTTTTTTTTTTTTTTTTTTTTTTTTTTTGAGACGGAGTCTCGCTCTGTCACCCAGGCTGGAGCGCGCCCAGCTGGAGTGCAGTGGTGCGATCTCACCTCACTGCAAGCTCTGCCTCCTGGGTTCACGCCATTCTCCTGCCTCAGCCTCCCGAGTAGCTGGGACTACAGGCGGCCGCCACCATGCCCAGCTAATTTTTTTGTTTTTGTATTTTTAGTAGATATGAGGTTTCACTGTGTTAGCCAGGATGGTCTCAATCTCCTGACCTCGTGATCCGCCCACCTCAGCCTCCCAACGTGCTGGGATTACAGGCATGAGCCACCATACCTGGCCCAGACTCACTTTTTTAACAGCCCCTCTTGTGGATAACAAACCAACTTCCCCTATAACAACATGAATCCATTCATAAAGGCAGAGTCCTCATGGCCTAATCACCTGTTACCGTCACAGTGGCAATTAAATTTCAACATGTGGCCAGGCATGGTGGCTCACTCCTGTAATCCCAGTACTTTGGGAGGCCAAGGTAGAAGGATCACTTGAGCCCAGAAGTTGAAGGCTGCAGTGAGCCATTGTATCAGTGCACTGTAGCCTGGACTACAGAGTAAGACCCTGCTTCCGAAACAATAATAATAATAATAATTGTAAATTTTGGCTGGGTGTGGAAAAATTAGCCAGGCATGGTGGTGCATGCCTGTAGTCCTAGCTACTCAGGAGGCTGAGGCAGGAGAATCGCTTGAACCCAGGAGATAGAGGTTGCAGTGGGCTGAGATTGTACCACTGCATTCCAGCCTGGACAACAGAGTAAGACTCCGTCTCAAAAATAATAATAATAATAATAAATTTTAACATGAGTTTGCGAAAGGACATTCAAACCATAGCAGAAGGTATAAAAGGGGTTCTTGGTTTTTTGGGTTTTTTTGTTTTTGTTTTCATTTAATTCAAAAACCTGGAAAGTAGCCAGCAGTAGGTTCTGGTTTGGGGGAAAAGACATGTAGAGTATACAACCTTCTGGACACCAGTATTAATAGCTAGCTAAGATTTCATTATTGACTGTCCTTTGCCTTAAGAGCTGGCTATGCACTGAGTAATTTTAAAGCATACAAGATCAGCAGACAAACAGATCAGTTCCCAAGAGTCCTGGTTTTTTCTCTTTATTCACCTGGGTTAGTGGCTCAGCCTGTACTTAGGTTGGTAACTAACAATCTGTTCTCTCACTTGACATTTGGCATCCTTTTGCTCTCTTGAAAACAAAACATGATTAAGTACAATGTAGGATCTGGAGAACAGAGAACATATTAAGGGTGTAATCAAGTCCTAAAAAAGGATGAGCTTTGATTAAAGATTCTCGGCCAGGCACAGTGGCTCATGCCTATAATCCCAGCACTTTGGGAGGACAAGGTGGGCAGATCATCTGAGGTCAGGAGTTCAAGACCAGCCTGACCAACATGGAGAAACCCTGTCTCAACTAAAAATACAGAAAAAAATTAGCCGGGCATGGTGGCACATGCCTGTGATCCCAGCTACTTGGGAGGCTCGGGCAGGAGAATCACTTGAACCTGGGAGGCGGAGGTTGTGGTGAGCTGAGATCGCGTCATTGCACCCTGGCCTGGGCAAAAAAAGATTCTCATCTCAGTTTTGTGACTTGTTTGGTGACTAAATCCACTTCCCCTCTGTCTCTACTTTCCCATCCACCAAATGAAAGTTAGGAAGAATGCCAACTTAGGAAGAGCTTGGCAAGTGCAGTACTTAAAAAATAATGAAATTATCATGGCCTTTGAATTAACGTATTTGGTTTTGTTTTGTTTTTATTTTCTAGTTATTAAAGAGGGTGTACGGGAGTTTCTTGGTAAATCCAGAATCAGGTATGTAGTCATGTGAGCAACTATGGAATGACATGGGAAGAGAGGTGTCCTTTTTATGTTATGCTTTTTTTACCCAAAGGATTTCATTTAAATATTATTACAAATATTTCTGCATGAGCCCATTCCTAATTTTCAACTGCCTCCATAAAGATAGCTTTTAAGGGGCTTTGCTTTATCCAATATGGAACACAGTAGGGGTACAAAATTGATGTATGGCATTTTTAACATTTACTCGATGGGGCCACATGACTCTTACTTAATCTTTCAGCCAGAGGGCCACATTTGTTTGTTCATGGTAATTAAAATGGCTTTGAAAAGAATGAGCAAACATTGATTCCCGCCCTCAGCCCTTAGTAACCTTTTTCTGCACACTACATATTTGGAGAAAGAAGAGGAATATTCACCACACTATTCTTGTGATTTCAAGTAATAAAAATCAGACCCTTTCTTAATCCAGTCTTCTAATAGGTTGTCTCAACATTCATGGCCAGAGGAATTGAAAGGCACCGTGTCATCCTTCAATAGAACAGCTATGTTATACTGCTTTAAAGGAGGTTTAAAGTGGAAAAACTGAACAGCCTTTTTACCCTGTGATTCAGTGGCATGTCTCAGATTCTGAGGCATTTAGCAGGACCCCAAAGTGAGAACCAGGTAGTAAGACTATTGGAACATAATATTTTTTACTCAACTATTACAACTTTGGTACCTTGATTAGAAAAGTCTTCTAAGAAGGAAGTTCTCTGTCACTCTTAACAGCAGTTACTTGTGCTAGCTTATTTCATCACCTCACGTATTTTTTCAGACAGTCTCATTCTGTTGCCCAGGCTGGAATGCAGTGGTACAGTCATAGCTCACTGCAGCCTCCTCCAAATCCTGGGCTCAAGCAATCCTCCTGCTTTAGCCTCTCCAGTAGCTGGAACCTACAGGCACATGCCACCATACCCAACTAATTTTTTTAGTATTTTGTAGAAACAGAGTCTCACTGTCTGCTGCCCAGACTGCCAAAACAGAGTAAGGAGGTCTCAAACTCCTAGCCTCAAGCAATCTACCCACCTCAGCCTCCGCCTCCCAGAGAGTTGGGATTACAGGCATGAGCCACCATACCCAGCACCATTTTTTTTTTTAATCTCCAAATTGGCGGGATGAATGTGTCACAGAAATAAAAGCCAAGATAACACTGTAGGCTTTTGGCGAAATCAAGGTGTTAAAAGAAAGAAACAGATCTAGAACAGAAAAATCATGTCCAAAGTCTTGGGCATGCTTGTCACAGCCAACATCCTGACATGGAAAGTTTATATTTCTGTCCCTGGGCCTCCTTCTACCTCCCACTAAATCATAGACATTGCCAGATTGCAGACCCTATCTTCATACAAGTGTGAAATGTAAAAGTGTGTGAAAGTAGTGTCTCAACCAGGTGCAGTGGCTCACACCTGTAATCCCAGCACTTTCGGGAGGCCAAGGTGAGTGAATTGCTTGAGCCCAGGAGTTCAGGACCAGCCTGGGCAACATAATGAGACACCTGTCTCTACAAAAAATACAGAAATTAGCCAGGCATGGTGGCAGCCACCTGTAATACCAGGTACTCAGGTGGCTGAAGCACGAGAATCGCTTGAACCCAGGAGGCCGAGATTGCGCCACTGACCTCCAGCCTGGGCGACAGAGCAAGATTCAGTCTCAAAAAAAAGACAGTAGAATCTCTCCTCTTCTTTTTTAATGGGTTTACCTAGGCACGTTTGGAAAACTCAGCAAGTCATACTAGATTTTTACTTCTCTTCATCCTCAGTATATTCTGTTCATCATGTTAGAAGCCTTACTTAAAGACAGACTTTACCTTAGCTATAGTTTTATTTGCTTTTATTTGGCTTCCTAAAACTAGCAAACCTCAGCTCTAAATCTTTTTTAATCTAACCTCGTAAGCTGTGTGCCTATTTGGTTTTCAAGTACCCAAAATGGAATGATGATTGATATTTAATACTGGAGTGCCAAAAATGTGCTAAGCATTATCTAGAGCAAAGATTTAGCCCATCCTGCCGAAGAGCCCATGCTCAACAAAAAATACAGACCTCAGCCGGGCGTGGTGGCTCACGCCTGTAATCCCAGCACTATCGGAGGCCAGGGCGGGTGGATCACCTGCAGTCAGGAGTTCAAGACCAGCCTGACTAACATGGAGAAGCCCCGTCTCTACTAAAAGTACAAAATTAGCCAGGCATAGTGGCGCATGCCTGTAATCCCAACTGCTTAGGAGGCTGAGGCAGGAGAATCGCTTGAACCTGGGAGGCAGATGTCGTGGTGAGCCAAGATCGTGCCATTGCACTCCAGCCTGGGCAATAAGAGCAAAACTCCATCTCAAAAAAAAAAAATAATAATAATACAGATCTCAGGAATGCTTTTGGGAAAAAATGAAATAGTAATGAGGTTTCAGATACTTGGAAGTGTGAAAGCCATACAGTTCTGGTGAAGTTATTCCCGTCAGTTGCCTAGAATACAAAATGATCCTCAGTGTTACACAAATATTCTTGCAAAAACATCTCTAGGCCGTTTGACACTTATTAATCATTTGATTCTATAATCAAGTGTTCCAGCCGGCTTCTGGGAATTCATAGTGAACATGCTGTAAAGACGCAGGTCATCCAACGGTTTCAGTCCATGTCCTGCACCCGTATTGATGACCTGTCATGTTCCACATACTTTAAGTATTGTACATTCTTTTAATGCTCACAACAGTCTCCCCTATCTCCACACCCCCTCCCCGGCTCCTTTTTCTTTTTCTTTTTTTTATCTTTTTTTTTTTTTTTTTGAGACAGAATTTCACTCTTGTTGCTCAGGCTGGAGTGCAGTAGCGCGATCTCAGCTCATTACAACCTCCACCTCCCAGGTTCAAGCAATTCTCCTGCCTCAGCCTCCAGAGTACCTGGGACCACAGGCGTGCACCACCACACCCAGCTAATTTTGTATTTTTAGTAGAGACGGGGTTTTGCCATATTGGCCAGGCAGGTCTCGAACTCCTGACCTCAGGTGATACACCCACCTTGGCCTCCCAAAGTGCTGGGAATACAGGCTTGAGCCACTGTGCCCAGCCCACCCTACCCCTCCCCCGCTTTTTTTTTTAACAGATGAGGGAATTAACAGGTCAGGCAATTTTTTTTTTTTGGAGTTGGAGTCCCGCTCTGTTGTGCAGTGGTGCAATCTCAGCTCACTGCAACCTCCACCTCCTGGGTTCAAGTGATTCTCCTGCCTCAGCCTCCCAAGTAGCTAGGATTACAGGCGCCCACCACCACGCCTGGCTAATTTTTGTGTTTTTAGTAGAGACAGGGTTTTGCCATGTTGGCCAGACTGCTCTCAAACTCCTGACCTCAGGTGATCTGCCCACCTCAGCCTCCCAAAATGCTGGGATTACAGGTGTAAGCCACCACACCCAGCAGTTTTTTTAAGGTCACAAAATGACAAGACTAGGATTTGGACCCAGTTCTGTTCGACTCAAAATAGAGTGCCCTACACTTATGTGTCATGCTGCATTTGGCAAGTCACATCACTTCTTTGAATCTCCTTTTCCCTCTGTAAAACAGTAACCTTATCTAGCCTGCAGACTTCACAGCATGGTTATGGAGATCAAATGAAGTAAAATGTTTTAAAAATTTTACAATGTATACCAATAAAAGCTATTGGGGAGGTATATATATGAACAGATAGTTGGTTTTTCTACCATGCCTCCTCATAAAGAGTTTGCAGTGGCACGTAGAAGGGTTTATCTTATTATCACAAAGCCACCCATTTGCTGGCCGTAGTGATACTTGGCACATTAAACTATCAGAGAAATATATGTGGCTCCTTTACAACTGTGTCTGGAAGGGTACATTTCCAATCAGAGTTCCCAGGTTCTGACTTTCTCCCATTACATATTTGTAATTAGTCATCTTTGATACTGATTCAAATTTTTGATTAACATTAATTATATATATTTACAAGAATCTTATAAAAATTAAGATTTTATTTCACCTCATTTTGCCCTGTGAGGTAGATGGAAATAGACTATATTCTACCCAGGTTAAAAATACAGACAATGAGACAAAGTAAAATGTCAATAGAACCTGAAAAAAAATTTTTTTAATTGCCTCTAGTCTCTGTTTACTTGGTAGAGATAGTATGCTGCTTTTTTTTTTTTTTTTTTTTAATGTAACTGCTGGGTGGTTTTTTGTTTCCTGTTTTTTTTCTCCCTCCAGGATACAATGTCTCTTTGCTATACGACCTTGAAAATCTTCCGGCATCCAAGGATTCCATTGTGCATCAAGCTGGCATGTTGAAGCGAAATTGTTTTGCCTCTGTCTTTGAAAAATACTTCCAATTCCAAGAAGAGGGCAAGGAAGGAGAGAACAGGGCAGTTATCCATTATAGGGATGATGAGACCATGTGAGTATAGAATTTGGTCCTGAAGCCTGGATATGGCTGCCACATCACCATGGCACTTACTGAAAGAAATACGGCTTGGTCAGACTTTCAGCTGTATTGCGTGAAAATGTTTTTCTCATAAAATGTCTTAAGCCAGGAAGTAGATGATAGGGCAGAAATCAGCCACTCCTCCTACTGTCCAGATACTGATTGCTGACAGATGGTGGAAAGAGAATCCAATGCTTTCCTTTAAGGCACCACTGTTCTGAGTCATGTTTAAGAGTATAGCCTGGATAATGAGCAGGCAGGGTGACCATAGGTTCCATGTTATATTTACAAGTCAATAAAATCTACTTCTGATAATTTCCATCTGCTGCCTCTCTTAGGGCATTCATTTTGTGCACTGACTTTGTTGACCATAAATATCTCATTTGGCACACCTTTATATTATGATTTAAGAGATTTATGACTTTAGCCTTCTGATGCACTTGTAGATCAAGTTATTAACAAAACCCCATTCTGATTCTATACTTATCTTCATGGATTTTGTTCCCCTCAGGTATGTTGAGTCTAAAAAGGACAGAGTCACAGTAGTCTTCAGCACAGTGTTTAAGGATGACGACGATGTGGTCATTGGAAAGGTGTTCATGCAGGTATGGAGCAGACATCTTGGGGGAAAACCATGCATGGCAACTTATACCTTTGCACCCAAACATACAATGAGTGTAGGAAAGAGATCTAGCAGCTCTACTGATGGTAGAATTTTTTTTTTTTTTTCGAGACGGAGTCTTGCTCTTGTTGCCCTGGCTGGAGTGCAATGGCGCGATCTCGGCTCACCGCAACCTCCACCTCTCGGATTCAAGCGACTCTCCTGCCTCAACCTCCCAAGTAGCTGGGATTATAGGCATGCGCCACCACACCCAGCTAATTTTGTATTTTTAATAGAGACGGGGTTTCTCCATGTTGGTCAGGCTGGTCTCAAACTGCCTACCTCAGGTGATGCCCGTCTCGGGCTCCCAAAGTGCTGGGATTACAGGCATGAGCCACCACGCCCAGCCTTGACGTTAGAATTTGTTGAAGATTTAATAGACAACTCCCACAAAACTTAGTGAATGTTTTTTGTTGCTGCTGCTGTTGTTGTTTTGAGGTGGAGTCTCGCTCTGTCGCCAGGCTGGAGTGTAGTAGCACGATCTCAGCTCACTGCAACCTCTGCTTCCTGGGTTCAAGTGATTCTCCTGCCTCAGCCTCCTGAGTAGCTGGGATTACAGGCACGCGCCACCACGCCCAGCTAATTTTTGTATTTTTAGTAGAGATGAGGTTTCACCATGTTGGCCAGGATGGTCTCAATCTCCTGACCTCATGATCCGCCCACCTCAGCCTCCCAAAGTGCTGGGATTGCAGGCATGAGCCACTGTGCCCAGCCTGATATTTTTTTTCTCAGTGGTTCTAGTTTTGCAGGACGGAACTAAAGGGTGAGTTGAGAATTAAACATTGTAACTATGAATGGATATTATGTATCCTTCCTACTGTGGAGTCTTTGACTTAAAACTTTGTCAGGTTTCCTAACCCTAACCTCTTGTGTTTCCTCAGATTTCTAGTAAGGTCTGCTCTTGGTTTGGTCCTAAGGTCTTTTCAGAATGGACTGTATAGCCAATTATTTGGTAGTAGATAACGCATTAACAGGTAGAGTTGTTGAACTGACAGACTGAGCCTGAGTTTGGATGGGTCACCATAGAGTACTTCCCTCACAAGAAGCTCATCTTAAGAAGAGTCATGAGAGGCCAGGCGCGGTGGTTGACGCCTGTAATCCCAGCACTGTGGGAGGCCGAGGTGGGCGGATCACGAGGTCAAGAGGTCGAGACCATCCTGGCCAACATGGTGAAACCCCGTCTCTACTAAAAAAATACAAAAAATTAGCCGAGTGTGGTGACAGGCACCTGTAATCCCAGCTACTTGGGAGGCTGAGGCAGGAGAATTGCTTGAACCCGGGAGGCGGAGGTTGCAGTGAGCCAAGATCGCGCCATTGCACTGCAGCCTGGGCAAAAAGAACGAAACTCCGACTCAGAAAAAAAAAGAGAGTCCTGAGAGTTAGCAGGGCATTTTGTAATTGGATTTTTGGTGTAGTTGCATTCAGGTCGTTGTGTACCAGTCTGCTGGCCAGTTAGTTGCTGGCTCTAGGATGGACATGAGAGTTCATTGGTCAAGTGACATTCAGGTTGGTTTCTTCTGAGATGGCTCAGCATTCAAAATCTAGTACAATGGTAAAATTTTTTGAAAACGTTACTACCTTCATTCTGTTCCTTGGCAGGGTGGTAAGGGTTTTTAAATTCTGAAGCAGAATCTTTTTGCCAAATAGAGTTGAAAGACAGCTGTGCTTAACGGTAAAGATACTTTGCATAGCCTTCTAAGTGGCTAGGGAAATCTTCAAAAGTGATATTCTCAATTGCTCCGTCCCTAGTGGCTTTTGTATTTTGGCTAATTAATCAGAAACTCTAGTTTGGGAGTCACTATACAGAAAAATTGGAATATTGACACTTCAGCATTTGCTAGTGCTGAACTTGATGAAAGAATATATAAATATACATGTATCTCTTGGGTCCTAAAAGTAAGCCTCTAGATAGGCATTTCATGTGTTTTTATGCAGAATTGACAGGGGAATTAAATGCAGTAGCTCAGAAATTGGGCTAAATCCAGAGTAACAAAACTAACTTTAAAAGCTCTGAAGTATATATTTAGATTTGGCTGGTTTTTTACCAATCTTATTCCATTTTATTGCAGGAAACAACTTATTTTTATACTTTAAACAGATGTTATCTTGGAGAGTGTACCAGAGATTTGTTCCTTAGGAGAATTTTGTGTATTCTTTTTTGGCATATGAATTTAAATGCCTCCTTCAGGGTACCTGTGGTAGGGCACTTACCTAAAAGGAAAGACAAAGCCTCTTTTGCATTTTGGCACTAACAGGATCTCTGGATAGTAACTGGCCTGGTGCAGTGCTAGACTCGGGAAGTCATCTGCCCTGCCACCCTTTCCAGATTCAGAGGCTGAGGTAATTTGTTGGAAATGACAGTGGAAAACTGGACTTTTGCTGGAGTTTCCCAAAAAATAAACAGAACTTTTTCCTAGGCCTGGAATTGTAAATTTCTAGGAAAAAGAATGAGGGACACCTGGCACAGAAAGTTGTACCCTGAGAACACTGTTTGAAGTTCCTCGTGGTCACTAGTCTACTTGTTGCCAGCCTTTGTGGCCTTTCACTTCCAGCATGCACATCTAGCCTGATCAGAATTCAAGTCTTGCTTTTGTCATTTGGCAAGCAGGCTCTGAGGGATGCTTTCTGCCTCTCAGAAAAAGACAGGAAATGTATTCCTCCACTCTTACGGATGTCTTACTGCTAATGGTATGGGCATATCAGCTGAGTACTGGAGAATGTCTGACACAAGCCATCATTTCAACACTTATTCCATGAAAAGCAGTAGGACCAGTAATTATGCTTTTGGAGATTAGCTTATGGTGAACTAGAATTCTTTTCATATTATAAGATTTTAAAGTCAAGTTAGTAACTAAATAACCAGGAAAAGTTAAGTGGAAACCACTGGTTTTTATATGTTCAGGGACAGAGACACAAGCATCTGCCTCTTAGGCAGTTGTAAAGATGTATTTTGAGGGCCCTTTCTGCCTATTTGCATGTGTGGGTATGTTTGTAGGATATTTTCCTGAACTGGGAACGATGAGTCCAAGTCAGTAATTTTGGTAGATATTGCCAAACTCTTCTCCATCAGGGTAGTAGCATTTTATCGTCTACCAGTGATGGAGAGGAGTGCCTGTTTTCCCAGAGTATGTTGTAAACTTTGGATTTCTCCTGATCTGATAGGTTAAAGGTGGTATCTGTGTCCACTTATGATGACATAAAAAGATGTTCTGAGGTCAGAACATCTTTTCTTATGTTACAGATCATTTGATTTTCTTATGAAGTGTCTCTTTATGTCCTTTACCCATTATTCTGTAGGGTCATTGAGCTTCTCAATTTCTTTACATACTAGGGAGAGTAGCCTTTCATCTGTGATTAAGAGTTGAAATATTTTCTCCAGTTTGTCATTGGACCGTGTTTTGTGGGGTTTTTTCCCGCATGTGGAAGTTTGTTTTTACATAATCAAATTAATCAATCTTGCCTTTTATGGCTTCTAGATTTTGAGTTACAGGTAGAAAGCCCTTCCCTACTCAAAGGTTATAAAGAAATTTACCTATGTTATTTTCTGAGTATTTTTACAGTTACATATTTTATACATGATTTTTTCTTATTTGTTGAGAGCTCCTCTTGGTATATGGTATGAAAGAATGATCTTTTTTTCTAAGTGGCTATCCAGTGGCCCCAGTAGCAATTATTTCCTTTTTTACACCCCTAATTTAAGATGCTACCTTTATCATATGCTAAATTC
This sequence comes from Nomascus leucogenys, assembly GCF_006542625.1. NCBI lineage: Eukaryota > Metazoa > Chordata > Mammalia > Primates > Hylobatidae > Nomascus > Nomascus leucogenys. Next base: position 118,925,703 of record NC_044402.1, read on the forward strand.
CTTGTATATATTTGGATTTATTCCGAACTTCCTATGATAAATAGTACTTTGGAAGAGAGAAATAGTCTAATGCTCAAAAGACATCCTTGCCAGAAGGAGAGTAAAAAGGCAATATTGCTGGATTACGTATAACAAAGATGCCAATGAAGATGGAGGGCTGTTTGGGTGTGTTTGTTTGTTTAAGTTTTATTTAGGAGAGAGAACCGAGGAGAAGCAAAGACATCAAAGAAGCAAAGAATAGTCCCAGTCAGGCACAGTGGCTCACGCCTGTAATCCCAGCACTTTGGGAGGCCTGGGCAGGTGGATCACTAGAGGCCAGTTTGAGACCAGCCTGGCCAACATGGTGAAACCCTGTTTCTACTTTAAAGGCCAAAAATTAGCCGGGAATGGTGGCACACGCCTGTAATCTCAGCTACTCGTGAGGCTGAGACATGAAAATCACTTGAACCTGGGAGGTGGAGGTTGCAGTGAGCCAAGATCACGCCACTGCACTCCAGCCTAGGTGACAGAGTGAGACCCTGTCTCAAAAAAGAAAGAAAGAATAGGCCCAAGCCAGAAACGTGTCGTTGACCGAGTCTTAAATATGTTATTTTCCATATACAAAACTAATGAATGCTAATAAGTCACCACTGGTTTATAAATACCCCATCTCATTGTGAATACCACATGTACCTGTGAATTGGAGCCTTGGAGACACTTAACAAACACAAGAAAATGCCAACAGTTACATATCTGTTCCGTTTAATTCCTTAAGACTGAAAAGTAAAACCAGTAGAAGTTAAAAGGCTTCTTAACCCCTTTGTAGAATAAAAAATGTTTTCTAGAGAAGGGCGATTTTAGAAGCTTTGCTCTAGAAATTTCCATTTGGGATAATCTTGACTCCTTCCCTTCCTTTGCAGATGTTTTTCCTTCGGGAAACAAAATCTGTTCAAAAGGGGACTAACTTAACCCAGCTTATGGTCATTTCTTTCCCTACTTAAAGCTTGGTAGTGTTAGCATGAGAGGCGGTTTGTGAAATAGGTGAGGTCCCAGGCTGGGCCCCAATGCTCCTCAGCCATCATCTTTCTTTTGCCACTAATTGGCAAGAGGGCTTGCTAATCAGTGTGTATTCTTCCTGCCTGCAACTGGAAACAGCCCTTGCCTATTCCTGTACAGTGTGATGACACTAAACCAGCTAGGGTAGAAGCACTTGCTTTCTCTCAGCAAGGCATGTGCTGCATAGCCTCTTTGAAAGACAGAAGAATAAATTACAAAGATAAATTAAGCAGGATCTTTGATTTGAACTCATAACCTGGTAAGGGAGCCAGATGCATTAATGAATAGTACAATGTCCTAGTAGAGGTTTGTAGAACAGACATGGCAGCTCCAGCAAGAAAGCAGTACCTGCCTGGGTTTGTTGGAGATGGTATTAGGAGGCGGTATTTGAGCAGCAGTAGAAGGGCACTGCAGGCCACATGGCTGTGTAACCATGCCTTCAGAACTCCTAAAACAAGAGACCTTGGAGAGTCCTTGGCTGCATCCTCCTGCTATCTATCATCTTGGAAGGCCCACTTGATGATTTTGGATCATCCAGTTTTACTGGCATTGCTAGAAAATCTACTTCTGTTCTTGCAGATCTGGCTGAGAGAGGGAAGCCTTGTATTACTTGTCTATTTACATAGGAATGTATGGACTGTAGAAGCTTCAGGTTTGGAGATTGGAACATAGAAGGAAGGGCTTCCTTTATGAGCACCAAGACAACTCAGCTTCTTTCATTCCATTGTCTTCTGTCCCCAAGAAGAGCTTAAGTTTGCTCTAAAGATTTTATTGATGAATTCTAAATAGCAACAAGATCCTCAGTGAAAAAAGACTCATGCAAAGTCCCAGAGCCCAGAGAAAGTATGGTAGTTTATCACCTATGATGGTGCAAGGGAAAAGGATTATCACTACTTTTCATCACATTTTGAAGATCTGACTTATTAAGTACTTTGCAGTCTCTCCCGTTTGAATCTGAAGTGTAGTGGTAGCAGCTAGCACTTGTAATATTTCAGGTTTGGTGTAGTTTATTTTTAACCTCCTGCTGGTCTGGAGGGCTACAAAGGTCAAACCACATAGAACAAACCCCATAGCTTGAGTTGCCACTCATCTTATACCCACTTCTCTTCTGGTTGCTTTTGCTTTGTCTTGGCAGGAGTTCAAAGAAGGACGCAGAGCCAGCCACACAGCCCCACAGGTCCTCTTTAGCCACAGGGAACCTCCTCTGGAGCTGAAAGACACGGACGCCGCTGTGGGTGACAACATTGGCTACATTACCTTTGGTGAGCAGGGTATACTTGCTGCTTTCGTGCGGCTTTAATGAGTTCACACAGCAGAATACCTAAATCTGCACAGAACCTTGGTTAACATTTTAAGGTAGGCAAATGCAGGCATACCAAGTTGTTCCTGTTGCCATTGCAGTAAAGGAGGGATGTAGAGTTGAGGCTGGGTGTGGTGTCTCACGCCTGTAATCCTAGCACTGTGGGAGGCCAACACGGGCAGATCACCTGAGGTCAGGAGTTCAAGACCAGCCTGGCCAACGTGGTGAAACACTCCGTCTCTACCAAAAAAATACAAAAAAATTAGCTGGGCGTGGTGGTCTGCGCCTGTAATCCCGGCTACTCGGGAGGCTGAGGCACAAGAATCCCTTGAACCCAGGAGGCGGAGGTTGCAATGAGCTGAGATCACACCATTGCACTCCAGCCTGGATGACAGAGTGAGACCTTGTCTCAAGAAGAAAAAAGAAAAGAGTTAAGGTTAGGCTGGGCACAGTGGCTTATGCCTGTAATCCCAGCACTTTGGGAGTCCGAAGTTGGTGGGTCACTTGAGTCCAGGAGTTTGGGACCAGCCTGGATAACATGGTGCAACCTCATCTCTACAAAAAGCCAGGGACCAGGCGCAGTGGCTCACACCTGTAATCCCAGCACTTTAAGAGGCCAAGGCGAGCAGATCACTTGAGGTCAGGAGTTCGAGACCAACCTGGCCAACATGGTGAAACCACATCTCTACTAAAAATACAAAAATTAATTGGACATGGTGGCATGTGCCTATAGTCCCAGGTACTCGGCCAGGCGAGGCATGAGAATTGCTTAAACCTGGGAGGTGGAGGTTGCAGCAAGCCGAGATCGTCCTGCTGCGCTCCAGCCTGGGAGACTGTCTCAAAAAAAAGATAGCTAGGCATGGTGGTGCATGACTGTAGTCATAGCTACTTGAGAGGCTGAGGTGGGAGGATCACTTGAACCCAGGAGGTTGAGGCTACAGTGAGCTGTGATGGCACCACTACACTCCAGGCTGGGTGGCAGAGTGAGACCCTGTCTCACCAAAAAAAGGAGTTAAGAAGAGAACCACCTAAGCAGCTAGATGGGGGTTCTCTGTCATTTGGCAATTCTTGGTTTTTTGCTTATTAAGCCCAAGCTCCAGCCATGATCCACTTACTCCACTTTTTCATGGAATAAATTCAGGTCTTCCTTCAGTTGCTCCAGCCTCATGCACTGGCTGATTATGATAACTTACAGTTTGGAATTAACAGCTTGTTGACACTGCACCCAATGCCACTGGAATGTCTCCTTTGTGAAATGTAATTTAATTCACCTCAGTGGTAAAGGTGAACCTGTTTATTGGTGATGAATCTGTTGATTTACCAAATTTCATTAAATCTAAACTATACACTTTTTTCTTTTTTCTTTCTCTCTGTCACCCAGGCTGGAGTGCAGTGGTGTGATCTCGGCTCACTGCAACCTCTGCTTCCCAGGCTCAAACAATTCTCGTGCCTCAGCTTCCCGAGTAGCTGGGACCACAAGCATGTGCCACCACACCCGGCTAATTTTTGTGTTTTTAGTAGAAACGTGTTTCCGGCCAGGCGCGGTGGCTCACGCCTGTAATCCTAGCACTTTGGGAGGCGGAGGCGGGCGGATCACGAGGTCAGGAGATCGAGACCATCCTGGCTAACACAGTGAAACCCCATCTCTACTAAAAATACAAAAACTTAGCCGGGCGTGGTAGTGGGTGCCTGTAGTCCCAGCTACTCGGGAGGCTGAGGCGGGAGAATGGCATGAACCCGGGAGGCGGAGCTTGCAGTGAGCCGAGATCACGCCACTGCACTCCAGCCTGGGCGACAGAGCAAGACTCCGTCTGAAAAAAACAAAAGAAACAGTTTCCATGTTGGCCAGGCTGATCTCAACTCCTGGCCTCAAGTGATCCACTCACTTCAGCCTCCCAAAGTGCTGGGATTACAGGCGTGTGCCACCGCGCCCAGCCAGCTATACCATTTTTTTCACGTTTTTGTCTTTGAAGCTGGGATGCATCTTACAATTCATGGCATGTCACAGTTTAATTGGCAGCATTTTTCTCTTGTGGTACATAAAATTATGGCAGACTTATAGTCATAAGCACCTTAGATTCTTTGAAATGTAGTTGTCTTCTATTGTGGTGTTCATTTACTTTCAGGCCGGGGCACACTGACACAGAAATTCCACACTTCCTTAGGAGGCATTCCTTTTCAACAAAAACTTCAGACAACTGATGGAGTTGTGCAGATAGTGAGTAGAGGAGGTGCAGCAGATAAAGACGATTCCAGAAAACCAGGGCAAGAGGGGCATGCAGGCCTGCTGTAGTGCAAAGGACTTTGTGATGAGCACACAGGTCTTTTTTTGAGATGGAGTCTTTCTCTGTCGCTCAGGCTGGAGTGCAGTGGCACCATCTTGGCTCACTGCAACCTCCACCTCCCGGGTTTAAGCGATTCTCCTGCCTCAGCCTCGTAAGTAGCTGAGATTACAGACACAGGCCATCGTGTGGCTAATTTTTATATTTTTAGTAGAAATGGGGTTTCACCATGTTGGCCAGGCTGGTCTCAAAACTCCTGATCTCAGATGATCAGCCTGCCTCGGCCTCCCAAAGTGCTGGGATTACAGGCGTGAGCCACCACGCCCGGCCTCACACAGGTCTTTAGGTGGCTGGTGCCACAGGGTGGACTTCAGTCAGGCCCAGTCAGAGCAGCTCCTCCTGCCTGGCCTATCATGAGGGTTCAGGTCCTTATACCTTATTGTCTGTTTTCACAGTGAGAATATGGGAAATTCTCTGGCATCTGTTTTCTGGGAAGGTTTACTCTATTTCAGCACCAAGGACCTAAGACAGGCAGCTGCATTTCCTAATCCTGATTCCTTAAGGTAAACTGTTATAGCCAGTTAGTGTGATCCTGGAGTGTGTCCAGCTATAGAGGCAAGAGCTAGTACATGTGTGGCAGACTGAAAATAGGTTTCAAAATGCACAGCTGCAGAATTCAGGAGTAGAATGAAGGCCTAGGGTCAAGCCCTGTTTTTCTTCATGGGCTCCTCCATTCACGCTCGTTGACACCTTTCCTGGCCATGCTGTTTAACTTCCATGTCAAGAAAAAACCCTGACAAAGCCTGGTAATACGAACACAAGTGGAGTGTACTTAAGCAGATAGGGAGTGACGTTCACTAGGCTGTTGTTCTTCCCCACCCTTTGGCATTCGTGTTGTGTCCTCACGCCTTGTTTGTGTCTTCCGCCTTCAGTGCTGTTCCCTCGTCACACCAATGCCAGTGCTCGAGACAACACCATCAACCTGATCCACACGTTCCGGGACTACCTGCACTACCACATCAAGTGCTCTAAGGTGAGGGGGGTGCCAGCATCTCAGCCTCTATGCTCTGGGTCTTTTCCTCCACCAGAACTCATGACAAAAAGTCATTCCATTCGTCTAGGCTGTGGATATTGACTCTTAGGTAGATAATTCTAGAGGCTTCAAGAAACCATGGTCTTTCCTCATCAAGCCACTGTCCCCCACCCCTCCCCGTAGCAGAGATGAATATTTGTTTCCAGAATTGCTCACCTTCCTGCTTCCCTGCAGGGCCTGGGTCAGTCCCAGGGTGTATGTTCCCAAACGCCCCTGATGACCTCTCTGATGAAAGCAAAGCTGTCTTTCTAGACCATGACTGTGCTTCAGTACCTGTTATGTTTGTTCCCAGGCCTATATTCACACACGTATGCGGGCGAAAACGTCTGACTTCCTCAAGGTGCTCAACCGCGCACGCCCAGATGCCGAGAAAAAAGAAATGAAAACAATCACGTAAGTTAGGCAGCACCCCAGCGACCACCTTCCTCTCCTGAGTCACCGAGAAGGAAGCAGTGCACGCTGGTGGCCTGGTCCTCCATGTGTCTGGGCACTGGCTACGTGTGAGGTCAGCAGGGCTAAGTAGATAAACCAAAGGTGGGATTCCAGGTTCTCACTGCCGTACAGACCAGGATGGGTTTCCTTGTTTCCGTATCTTTGTGAGCTATGAGAATGGCAGCTAGGAAATAAACAAAGTTTACCAAGAGACCGTTCTTTTTGGGCCTGAGTTATGAGGTCAGTCTTGTGCTTCTGGTGGTCTTTCTGGAGAGATGGAGTAAGTTGCTTAGGGACCTTTAATTGGGTAAATAGGCCTGAAACCACCCCACTAAGTGTTCTTTTTCCTGGTCCACTCTCAGCAGGATGTTTGCATGGAGAGGAAGGTTCTCTTTATCAGGGATAGAATTGAGGAGAGCCCTGATGGGCGCGGTGGCTCACACCTGTAATTCCAGCACTTTGGGAGGCTGAGACGGGTGGATCACGGGGTCAGGAGTTCAAGACCAGCCTGGCCAAGATGGTGAAACCCCAACTTTACTAAAAATACAAAAAAAATTAGCCTGTCGTGGTGGCAGGCGCCTGTAGTCCCAGCTACTCGGGAGGCTGAGGCAGAGAATTGCTTGAGCCCAGGAGGCAGAGGTTGCAGTGAGCCAAGATTGTGCCACTGCACTCCAGCCTGAGCAACAGAGTAAGACTTAGTCTCAAAAAAAAAAATTTTTTTTTTGGAGGAGAGCCGTAAATAGGGGTGTGGCTCTGCATGCAGGAAAGCAAGCATGGCCTAGAGCCTAGAGAGTTCCATCTTTGTGAAAGGTGCCAGACCTTGGTTCTTCTTCTGATGAAATTCAGGCAGTCCTGTCCTTAAGGTAATAGTGTTCATCTGCTGTTTTTCTTTGTTTGTTTTGGGTTTTGTTTTTGTTTTTTGGGTTTTTTTTTGGTGGGGGTGTTGAGGGAGACAGAGTCTTACTCTAGCTGGGACTTACTAGCTGGGACTGCAGGTGCACGCCACCACGGCCGCCTAATTTTTTGTATTTTAGTAGAGATGGGGTTTCACCGTGTTGCCCAGGCTAGTCTCGAACTTGTGAGCTCAGGCAATCCACCCACCTCGGCCTCCCATCTGCTGTCTTTTGTACCAGTTGAACTAAAAGTCTTGAGGTCATAAGCCTTTGTCACAGCCAGTGTATTTGCCAGCACCCCAGTACTGTTGTTGTTTTGTTTTGTTGTCTTGTTTTTGTTTTTTTGTTTTTTGAGATGGAGTTTCGCTCTTGGAGCACAAGCTGGAGTGCAGAGGCACAATCTTAGTTCACTACAACCTCTGCCTCCTGTGTTCAAGCAATTCTCTTGCCTCAGCCTCCCAAGTAGCTGGGACTACAAGCATGCGCCACTAAGCCTGGCTAATTTATTTGTATTTTTAATAGAGACAGGGTTTCACCACTTTGGCCAGGCTGGTCTTGAACTGCTGACCTCGTGATCCGCCTACCAGCTTCCCAAAGTGTTAGGATTACAGGCGTGAGCCACTGCGCCCAGCCCGGTACTCTGTGATCCCCAGCCTGGAGTGCAGTGGTGCAATCTTGCCTCACTGCAGGCTCAACCTCCTGGGCTCAAGCAATCCTCCCACCTCAGCCCCCCAGGTAGCTGGGACCACAGGCGTGCACCATCACAGCTGGTTAATTTTTGTATTTTTGTAGAGACAGGATTTCACCATATTGTCCAGGCTGGTCTCGAACTCCTGAACTCAAGTGATCCTCCCACCTCAGCCTCCCAAAATGTTGGGATAACAGACATGAGCCACCACACCTGGCGCATAACTCTACTCTTGAGGCAAAGTTTTAGTGGGTGTGGTATGCCTAGGGCTTTACACACTCTCTATTGCATTTGAGGGCTCTTCTACCAAGTTAGTTTCTGCTGCCGTTTGAAAGGATGAGAAAGATCCAAGGACTTGAGCAGTAGGTGAGGGTTTTCAGACATTCTCAAAAAGCAGTTTAAGGCCGGGTGCGGTGGCTCACGCTTGTAATCCCAGCACTTTGGGAGGCCGAGGCGGGTGGATCACCTGAGGTCAGGAGTTGGAGACCAGCCTGACCAACATGGAGAAACCCCATCTCTACTAAAAATACAAAATTAGCTAGGCATGGTAGTGCATGCCTGTAATCCCAGCTACTCTGGAGGCTGAGGCAGGAGAATCATTTGAACCTGGGAGGCAGAGGTTGCGGTGAGCTGAGATTGCACCATTGCACTCCAGCCTGGGCAACAAGAGTGAAACTCCGTCTCAAAAAAAAAAAAAAAGTTTAAGTCACCCCGACTTCTTTAAGCAAAGGCCTGTCTCTGTAGCAGCTCAGAGAGGAGTGTCCAAATGCCATGCAACGAAATGGCCGCATCGTTTCTTTCCTGCAGCTTCTTGGGCAGATCTTTAAATGGGCAAAGTGACCAACAAAGTGGGTGGGCAGGTGAGAGGATGTGCTTCCTGCCCCTCCAGAACCTGGTCTCCATCCTGGTGTCTACGTTTTTCCCTTTCCCTGCTTGCTCTACACAAGAGTACTTTTCTCACCAGGTACTTGTTTGGTGACCTGGAGTGTGAGGCAGCGAATTTCATGCTGCTTTCAGGGCCCAGTAGACAGGCAGTTCAGTAGAGGCCAAGAGGTAAACTGGCAGCCAGGTACAGTGAGAGGGAAGCCTGACCTGGCAGCCGGACTGGAAGGCTGGGCATCATAATAGTCTCAGGGCTGCTGGCGTCACCTTTGGCACTGGTAGCTGCTTGTGCATCCAGGAGGAAGGCCTGTCAGGCAGCTGCTGCCCGATTCCACAGCCAGCAGGCAGTCTTGGGAGTCCCTGCCCAGTGAGTGCACTTGTGTAGCAGGCAGGGATAGCTCCCTGTCCTAGTGAGAGACCCAGGAAAGGATGAATCCTTGAAATGAACAGACTGTTCATAAGCCTCCTCTCTGGGACTTAGAAAGAGCAACTTTGCCTTCTTCTGTGCTGCAGCTTCTCTTTGGCAGAGTTGGGCCCCAGAAAGGAGAAGCCGGAGACAAACAGCTGCACCCACCCTGAAAACCAGATTATGTTACTAATGGTGGGTAGGAGTTCAGTGACTCAGCTGTGGGCAGAAGCCAGGAACCCTCGATGGGCCACCCAGAATTAAACACTCATGAGCTTTTCATTTGGAGAGAAGGATAATAAGGTGTAGCTTCATTTTGGAATAAGCGATACATCCAAGGCAGGGAAAATGTAGAGCCCATGTTTTTGCCCTGATTTCCCATGTTCTCAGCTCTAGCGTCCAGGCTGCTTTCCCAGATACTGTTAGGTACCAGTTAGAGGCTCTGTCCTTGAGGACCACCTAGCCCGTCTGGAGAAATACTGGGTGGAACAGGACGCCACAATTCAGGAGCCTAGAACCAGGCAGGTGTTGTATAAGCCAGAGGAGGAGTCACCATGTGATAGCAGAAATACCTTTAGCCTTGGAAGTTCTGAGGATTGCTGTGAACCAGCCACCTGCCTTCATGGTGAGAGATGAAGGAACTGCTATCTGGGAACCCTGAGAGGTATACGCTGTGTAGGAGGAGCTGACAAATGAGGTAGTACTAAGAAGACAGTTGAGCCTAGTCGGAAATTCAGGTACATACTAGGCCATCCAGAAATTGTGGACAAGTGATTCTTCTATCTAACTTGGTACGTTGAATGTCCTTATGGGCTTAACACTGATATTCCCGGGCATCCAAAGTATCCAATAGGAAGGAAGAGCTGGTGAAACCATTCTGTGAAAGCCAGATTTTAGCCGACGTCCTGTGGTTCCAGTGCCTCTGCTTAAGGAATCTAGCCCTTTCCACCTCTCGTTTGGTGTTTCTTTGGGATCCCATCTAGTCTAGGAGTGTGGGGTGGGAGGAAAGGGCAGCCAGAAACTGACCTTCGCGCTTATCTCTCCTTTTGAAGGGGGAAGACGTTTTCATCCCGCTAATCTTGGGAATAAGAGGAGGAAGCGGCTGGCAACTGAAGGCTGGAACACTTGCTACTGGATAATCGTAGCTTTTAATGTTGCACCTCTTCAGGTTCTTAAGGGATTCTCCGTTTTGGTTCCATTTTGTACACGTTTGGAAAATAATCTGCAGAAACGAGCTGTGCTTGCAAAGACTTCATAGTTCCCAAGAATTAAAAAAAAAAAAAAAAAAGAATTCCACTTGATCAACTTAATTCCTTTTCTTTATCTTCCCTCCCTCACTTCCCTTTTCTCCCACCCTCTTTTCCAAGCTGTTTCGCTTTGCAATATATTACTGGTAATGAGTTGCAGGATAATGCAGTCTTAACTTGTTTTCTCCTAAGTATTTGAGTTCAAAACTCCTGTATCTAAAGAAATATGGTTGGGGTCATTAATAAAGAAAATCTTTCTATCTTACATGAGAATTTGCTGGGTTTCTGGACTGCGAGTCCAAAGTGAGAAGAGAAGGAAGGAAGGAAGAAGGATAGACCTATACGGCCCTTGAACCTGCAAACCTAAGCTGGGAAGCCCTAGTTTCAGGAGCCCATCAGGTTTAGGTCCTCACCTCCCCTAGAGGAGAGAATGGCTGGCCAGTGAGCTATATTTGAACTTTTTTTTTTTTCCCCCTGAGAGACAGGGTCATTACCTCCTGGGCTCAGGTGATCCTCCCACCTCAGCCTCCCAAGTAGCTGAGATTAGAGATGAGGTTTCGCCATCTTGTCCTGGCTGGTCTGAAACTTCTGGATTCAGGCAGTTTGCTTGCTTCAGCCTCTCAAAAGTGCTGGGATTATAGGCATGAGCTACGGAACCCAGCAGGCTATTAATACAAACTTACATGCTTCCTTATAAAGCTTGGTCCCTGAGACTCTGTGGCTGCGCCTGAAGCTCCCTGGACAATGACAGAGAAATTAAAGGGTTTTCTGGTTTATCTTTTTATTGTGAATAATATGGGGAATTTCCCAAAATGTGTTCCTTAGTGTGTGGTCCTGCAGGACATTGATGAGTATTCAGGTGTGGGTCTGATGCAGACTAACTGGCTACAGTTTGTCTTTCTCACATGGCAGCCCAAAAGACTGCTCTCAGGGAGAGCAGTTGTCAAAAACAGTACAGAGCCTAGTAGAGCAGCTGTCCCCCAGCAGGACTCTGGTCCCTGAAATGAAATTGCTTCAGAAAGTTTGCTTGGTGTAAGGAATTAAGAGGAGAATTTTAGGGGCACCTGCAACGGTCTGATGGTCATTCTAATGGTTTCTGCCTTCCATCCATGGCAGTGTGTTTCATACTGGCTTGGGACCCATTAATTGTGGTTGTGACTATATCACAACCAGCATTTTTGTTTTCTAAACTTTTGATTTTGAGATAACTGTAGATTTAAATACGGTTGTAAGAAACAATACAGAGAGATCCTGTATACCTTCCACTTGGTTCCCCCACCATGCAAACATCTTGTATAATTGTAGTATAGCATCACAGCCAAGAAAAGGTCATTAGTATAGTCCACCCACCTTCTTCAGATTTGGCCGGATTTACGTGCACTGTATGTGATGTACATCTGTGCATTTTTATCGTATGTGTAGCTTTATGTGACAGCAGCATTTTTAAGCAATTGAATAGTATCGGAGTGCATCACATCTATTAAGGGTAAGTGTTGATTTGGAAACGTATTTTAGTTACATATGCACATCATGACTGGATTGTAGAAATGTCTCTTGACTGTGAGTCACAGTGGAGAATTTTGAAAACCACAGGTCGTTCAGTCATCAGACGTTATTTTATTTCACTAAAATGGGCTGCTAGAGAGCTCAAGGTACTCTGATTTCTGATTGGCTGCTCAGGGTGCCCCCAACCACTTAATTCTGGTACTTGGAAAACCTAGATTAATTGGATATATTGACAACAACATATGCATTCTCTACCCCATGAGTTATTTAAGGGGTTTTCAAGTGTAATTTTGACTAGAAGCAGTTTTTGCTCTTTTTTTATTTTAATTTTAGTTTTTAGAGACAGGGTCTCACTGTGTTGCCGAGGCTGTACTCAAGCTCCTGACCTCCGGAGTAGCTGGAACTACAGGCACCTGCCACCATGTCCAGCTGAGTTTTTGCTTTCTTCCTCAGTAGAACATAACTAATGTTGGAGCTCACTGTACTCTTTTGTCAGTAGTAGGAATCTGATTTCTGGCAAGTACTGTAGGTGGCAGAACCAAGGTTGCTTAGAAGATACGGAGTTAGGAGAAAAACGAAAAGGCATAAATATTTTCTACAGCAGTAAATCCTAAGGAAGTAACTAGTTCCAAGACACTGTCAACATTAAAAATCCATAGTGCAGGCTGAGCACAGTGGCTCACACCTGTAATCGTAGCACTTTGTGAGGATGAGGAAGGAGGATAGTTCGAGACCAGCCTGGGTAACAGTGAGACTCCTCCATCTCTATAAAAAATTAAATCTGGCTGGGCACAGTGGCTCACGCCTGTAATCCCAGCACTTTGGGAGGCCAAGGCAGGTGGATCACCTGAGGTCAGGAGTTTGAGACCAGCCTGGCCAACATGGTGAAACCCCATCTCTACTAAAAAAAATTAGCTGGGCCTGGTGGTGGGTGCCTGTAATCCCAGCTACTCAGGAGGTGGAGGCAGGAGAATCACTTGAACCCAGGAGGCGGAGGTTGCAGTGAGCCAATTTCATGCCATTGCACTCCAGCCTGGGCAACAAAAGCAAAACTGTCTCAAAAATAAACCTCTAGTGCAGCCTGGACAACATGGCAAGACCCTGCCTCTACAAAAAATAAAAATTGGCTGGATGTGGTGGTGCATGCCTGTGGTCCCAGCTACTCAAGAGGCTGAGGCAGGAGGATTGCTTGAGCCCTGAAGGTCAAGGCTGCAATGAGCTGTGTCATGCCACTCCACTCCAGCCTGGGCAACAGAGTGAGACCCTGTCCCAGAAAAAAGAAAAATCCATACTGGTGTAAACCCCTATCCAGATTGACTCTTCTCTTAACAAGGACACGCTTGGTGTTAGTATGGATCTAGCCTCAAAGACCCTCGTCACAGATGAAGCAGCCCACTGTGACCAGTCGAGGCCTTAGGACCACAGGAGGAACGTCTCAGGATGAGGGTCGAGCACACTGAGGGTGTGGGCTGGAAAAAGGGGATCTAGTTGTTTCTTCCTCGTCTCAGGGAGCCAGTACCCCAAGGGTTCACACCTGGGAAGTGTAGGTGTCCTTGGATATGGGCTGTAGAGGAACAGTTTGAATCCAGGTTCCGCCATCTAATAGCTATGTGACAGCAAATTTCTCAATCTGAGCCCTGGTAGCCTCATTTAAATTGGACATAATGCCACCTACCTGAGGATTTGTAAAAGGAAAAGAGAATAAATGTCTGTTACATCGTAAGCATTATGATGCCTGTAATTATAATGTCACTTAATGAATCTTGGTTCCCTTTATACACTCAAGGGGATCAGAAGTGACAGGCTGTCACCCCAGCAAAGTCCCACAGAAGCCAACCCTCATTCGGTGCTTGGGGTTTCCCAGGCTTTCCCCAAGGTAGTTGGTATTTTGGTATTTTCCCCTGCTTGAATGGCCCTTACTGCCAGGGCCAGGCAGGTAGGAATCTCCGTGTCTGGAAAAAGTGGAACCTGGGGCAAGCTGCAAGCTAAGAATAAGGAGCTTGGCAGGAAAGACGCTAAGACTCTAACAGGAAGTGGAAGGTTGGACTTGGAGGAGGAATTGAAACCAAGAAAAGGAAATAGCCCTAGCTGCTGCCTCAGCCTTCTTGAGGGGAGCTGATACTTGGAGCTGGTTGCCATTAAGTTACCCTCATTTGGAGTAGTACTGATGAGTGCTCGACCGGAACCTGGGTCTACTCTGGTGGCGATTTTGAGTTCAAGCAGTGCTGCCCCCTACTGGGGGTTGCTAAAAGCACTGCCATTTCTGTTGGGGGGGTTGTTCTTTTTGGTTGGTTGGTTGGTTGGTTGGTTGGTTGGTTGGTTGGTTGGTTGGTTGGTTGTTTTGAGACAGAGTCTCACTTTTCACCCAGGCTGGAGTGCAGTGGTGCGATCTTGGCTCACTGCAACCTCCGCCTCCCGGGTTCAAGCAATTCTTCTGCCTCAGCCTCCAGAGTACCTGGGACCACAGGCGTGCACCACCACACTCAGCTAATTTTGTATTTTTAGTAGAGGCGGGGTTTTTCCATATTGGCCAGGCTGGTCTCGAACTCCTGACAGGTGATCCACTCACCTTGGCCTCCCAAAGTGCTGGGAATACAGGCGTGAGCCACTGTGCCCAGCCCACCTTACCCTTTTTTTTTTTTTTTTTTTTTTTTTTTTTTTTTTTTTTTAACAGATGAGGGAATTAAAAGGTTAGGCGATTTTTTTTTTTTTTTTTTTTTTTTTTTTTTTTGAGACAGAGTCTTGCTCTGTTGTGCAGTGGCACAATCTCGGCTCACTGCAACCTCCATCTCCTGGATTCAAGCATTTCTCCTGTCTCAGCCTCCTGAGTAGCTGGGATTACAGGTGCCCACCACCACACCTGGCTAATTCTTGTATTTTTAGTAGAGATGGGGTTTCACCATGTTGGCCAGGTCAAACTCCTGACCTCAGGTGATCTGTCCACCTCGGCCTCCCAAAGTGCTGGGATTACAGGCATGAACCACCGCGCCTGGCTCTGATTTTTTTAAATCATCATTATTTTGAGGCAGGGTCTCACTCTGTCGCCCTGGCTGGAGTGCAGTGGCGCCATGAAGGCTCACGGCAGCCTCGACCTCCTGGACTCCAGCAATCTTCCCACCTCAGCCTCCTGAGTAGCTGGAACCACACAACATGTGCCACTTTTTTTTTTTTTTTTTTTTTTTTTTTTTTTTTTTTTTTTTTTTTTTTTTTTTTTTTTTTTTTTTTTTTTTTTTTTTGTGCCCAGCTAATCTTTATTTTTTGTAGAGACAGAGTCTCACCACGTTGCCCAGGCCTCAGCCTCTTAAAGTGCTGGGATTACAGGCATTGAGTGTGAAGTGTTGAACAGCAGCTCAGGGAGGCCAACCAGGGTCCAGGAAACCCCGTCCCTGCTGCCTCCACTGGTCCAGAGCTAGTACCCCCAGCCAGCATGACACTCACCCAGTCCTAGACATTGTGGGTCAACAGAGAGAAATTCAGAGAGCTAAGAGAATGGAAGCGGACAAAGGAGGCACAGGAGGATTCCGTGCCAGAGTCTGGATCGGTCACCCCCATTCAGGCTCTGCCTGAGGAAAGGAGAATGGGGTCCGGGCACAGTCAGCTGGACGGAGCGTCTGAAGACGGCTTGCACCGGAGCCCTCCGTGGCTGAAGGGAGAAGCTAGGGGGTGAGTCAGCCCTGGGGCTTGATGGAACAGACAGGAACTAGATGATCTAGTAAGGGAGAAACGAGGCTGAGCAGGAGACAGCCCAGGCTCCCTGGCTGCCACCGCCTAATCTGTCCCCCTTCACACACATCCCACACACACTGTTTAGACAGAGCAGCAGAGAAGAAACAGACATCCTGGATCCCACGGGGAGCAGGCCGGGGCTGGGAACAGGAGGTCTGTTTATTCCTGGCAGTCCCATATCAGAAGGGTCCCACACCCACTTCTGTCCAGGCCCCAGGCTGAACTCTCCCAGAGCCTGTGACTTCTGCCCGACCAGGTCGCGTGTTTCTGAGGGCGGCCCTGGAACCCTGCGTCCTCCCGACCCACCAGCTCCCTTGAGGGTGGATTTGAGGCTGGATGCTTTCCTCTTCCCACTTTTTGTCCCAACAGAAGTCTCTCCTCTCCAGGATCCCTGACTGGCTGTGCAGAGCTGGCGGAGCCACACTCCACGGGCCTCCAGCCCTTCAGGCCCAGCTCTCCCGGAGAGCACCAAAGTCCCTTTGCTCCATTTACTTGCGCTCTTCAGCCAGCAAGTGTTTCCTAATGTCTCACCCCCAGCCCCAGCTTTCCTGCTGCAATTTCCACCTGTTCCCTCCCATTTCAGGCCTTAAGGGAGTGTGGCTGGGCTTCTCTCCTCCCCCTCACCCCAAAGCCGCACTTGATACAAGGTGGAAATCAAAGCACCACTCCTGGCTTCCCAGCCTTGAACTTGCCCTTCCCTCTCAATATACCTGGTTTCCTCAGCTTCCCTGTGCGGCAAAAGTGTCACTCCCCCCTTGCTTTTCCCAAGCTCCCCATGTGCCTCTCTCAGCAGATCTGTCTTAGAGGGGCCAGGTGCAGAGAAAGGCAGAAATCCTAATAATGTTCCCAGCGATCGCTGCCTGTCACAGAGTGCTGAAGGGCCAAGTGTTGATCTGAGTTCTCATCACATGGGACCTCATTTAGTCTCACGATAGGTGAGTACAACTATGGGCCCCATTTTACAGATGAGGAAACTAAGGCAAGAGAACTTTAGTCATTTGCCCAAGTTCACCGGCTTTTTAAAAAAGGATCCAGACAGCTCTGATTCCAGCGCCAGCTCATGCCTCTTCATCGTGGGGGAGGAAAGAGAGGGAGTCGTTTGTTGGGGCAAACCCCCACCCATCAAGGGCCATGCACTGGGGTATATGCAGCCATATGTGTTATCCTGTGATATTCCCCACCACGACCTTAATTAGGGGTGGTTTTTCTTGTTCCCATTTTAACACAGGCAAAAACTGAGGCCCAGTAGTACCTTACCCAAGGTCACATCCCCAGAGCCATTTGTCC
The DNA here is from genome assembly GCF_006542625.1 of Nomascus leucogenys. Taxonomy (NCBI): domain Eukaryota; kingdom Metazoa; phylum Chordata; class Mammalia; order Primates; family Hylobatidae; genus Nomascus; species Nomascus leucogenys. The sequence continues at coordinate 118,942,480 of NC_044402.1, forward strand.
CCCATAGTTCAGAACTTGATTCAGAAAGCAGTTGAGAAAAGTGTGGAATGACCCCAGATTCAGGAAGGCAAGTCTGGCCTTAGAAACTGAAAGGCCCATCAGGTGATGGGATGGGGGAGTGAAGATCCTCAGGCCCCAAACACCCGTCACTGCCACCATGACACACAGAAGTGTGGAGGGAACCTGGTGTGCTGTCAGCTGGCTGGCCAGTCCAGGGGCTTAAATGTAAATGCATCAGCTGAGGTGGGAAGTCGGGAGGGGTAAGTCAGTCATTATTATTCATTAACTGGAATGCATTTCTCAGATTACTCCGAGCTGAAGTAGGGAAACTGCCACCTAGGTGGCAGGAGGAGAGGGGCACTGGGTGGGAGGGGGTGGCAGGCCTCCCAGTTGCTGCAGTTCGGAATATGCCAGGTCCCACCCTCGCAGAGGCGGGGCCGGGGCTGAGTCCTGCCGGCCTCATTTCTCCATCCCTCTGAGAACCCAGACAGGGGCAGAGCCTGGGTAGGAGAGCCTGGCCCCGCTGTCCCCACTGGGTGGAGACACCATGCACTTGGTCTACTTGTGCTCTTCAGCCAGGACACCAGACATGGTCCAAACCCCTGCAGGGCTGGCTGCAGCAACTCCCTGACACTCAGGAAGGCCCAGGCTGGGCAGGCAATACCTGCTCCCAACAGCCATGTGAGTAGCTACTCCCCCAACCCCCAAACCCCAGATCCTGGAGAGGCTACTACACCCAGCCCAAGCCACCAGAATCTCGGGGGTGTGCAGGTGGTACAGCCTGCACCCTGCTGGGAAATCACCCCTGGGGGCTGCTCCCTGCCTTTGTCGCTGTTCTAGTGGAGGTGGGGTGGGGGGAATCATTCCAATTAGGGCTGGGAGCTCCAGCTCAGGCCACATTTGGGGTAATGGACCCTGAGTCTCGCAGGGCTTAAAAGAGTTGATGATACCCAGGGAAAGGGAACAGAAACTGCAAGGCCTCTAGAGAGGAAAAGACATCCCGGGTGGAGAGCACTGGAAGAGATTGAGGAAGAGAAAACATGCTTAGGGGAGGGGAAAGGGGGCACAAGGCCTTGGAGGCCCAGGCTTGAGGTGCTGGGAGAACCTGGGAAGGAAGGGGATCATCTTCCTTCCTCTCAGCTCAGGGCGGCCATGGGGCCCTGATCCCCTGTCCTGGAGGAGGGGAGAGGTATGAATCCTTTCCTTATTGACTTGGATCCTAGCAACAGCAGCTGCTCCCCTGTTGACAGAAGCAGGAGTTCCCACAGGATCCAGGACCCCTCCCCCTGTCCCCAGGATGTGGCAGCGGAGCCATGACACTGGAGGACTGAGACCAGGGAATGACGGGAAGGACAGGGACAGATGAGAGCCACAGAGAAGCCAGGCTCTGCCCACTGACTCCTATTCCCTCTCCTCTGGGCTCAGCCTCAGGCCTGGGGATGTGGGGGAGTCCCTCTCCTTGCTGCTGGCATCTCCAGGTTCACTGCCACACGTCCCCTCCGGCTGCTTCTGTCCTCCCTCCAGCTCCCAGGAAGGACCCTGTTGCTAGTGTGGAGCAAAGACGAGTCAAGTTTATGGGCTGGAAGTCCTACCCGGAGGCTGCTCACTGAGCTGTGATGGCTACAAGGACAGATGGGGGGAAGGGCGCAGGGTGCCTGAGACCTGGCCCGCTGGAGCCTGTCACCTAATGGCTGGCTGGAAGACCACCACACACCAGCCAGCCCTGGTCCATTCTCTCATTTAGGGGCCTCCCCGGTGGAGGCAGGGATACACAAAATGCTCTGGGGCTGGATGGGCCCGCCTTTCAGTCTAAACAAGAGACCTAAACAACAGCTGCCCAGAAAAGGCAGATACCAGAAATGGATAAAGCTGGCTGGGTGGGGACTGTCCGAGGAGCAGCCAGCAGTGAGCTCCGGCTGGTTGCTACCATATAGGACATATGTGTTGCCAGACCTGAATTTTCAATAGAAACCAAAGATAGCTTTTTATATTGTTTAATTGGCAATTAATTGAAAAATTCTGTGTATCAGCGAACATGATACAGCCCACAGCCTGCGGGTCTGCGCCCCTGGATTAACATGCCACCCTGCTAGGAGGACACGACCTGCAGCCCCATCCTAACTGTGGCCACCCCATCCTGCAGACATGCCGGCTGCCGCTCCAGGACTCCCCCGTCCCCAGGACCAAGATGACGCCCAACAGCACTGGCGAGGTGCCCAGCCCCATTCCCAAGTGGGCTTTGGGGCTCTCCCTGGCCCTGGCAAGCCTCATCGTCACCGCGAACCTACTCCTAGCCCTGGGCATTGCCTGGGACCGCCGCCTGCGCAGCCCGCCTGCTGGCTGCTTCTTCCTGAGCCTACTGCTGGCTGGGCTGCTCACAGGTCTGGCGTTGCCCACGTTGCCAGGGCTGTGGAACCGGAGTCGCCGGGGTTACTGGTCCTGCCTCCTCCTCTACTTGGCTCCCAACTTCTCCTTCCTCTCCCTGCTCGCCAACCTCCTGCTGGTGCACAGGGAGCGCTACATGGCAGTCCTGAGGCCACTCCAGCCCCCTGGGAGCATTCGGCTGGCCCTGCTCCTCACCTGGGCTGGTCCCCTGCTCTTTGCCAGTCTGCCCGCTCTGGGGTGGAACCACTGGACCCCTGGTGCCAACTGCAGCTCCCAGGCTATCTTCCCAGCCCCCTACCTGTACCTCGAAATCTATGGGCTCCTGCTGCCCGCCGTGGGTGCTGCTGCCTTCCTCTCTGTCCGCGTGCTGGCCACGGCCCACCGCCAGCTGCAGGACATCTGCCGGCTGGAGCGGGCAGTGTGCCGCGATGAGCCCTCGGCCCTGGCCCGGGCCCTTACCTGGAGGCAGGCAAGGGCGCAGGCTGGAGCCATGCTGCTCTTCGGGCTGTGCTGGGGGCCCTACGTGGCCACACTGCTCCTCTCAGTCCTGGCCTATGAGCAGCGCCCACCACTGGGGCCTGGGACTCTGTTGTCCCTCCTCTCCCTGGGAAGTGCCAGTGCAGCAGCAGTGCCCGTGGCCATGGGGCTGGGCGATCAGCGCTACACAGCCCCCTGGAGGGCAGCTGCCCAAAGGTGCCTGCAGGGGCTACGGGGAAGAGCCTCCCGGGACAGTCCCGGCCCCAGCACTGCCTACCACCCAAGCAGCCAAAGCAGCGTCGACCTGGACTTGAACTAAAGGAAGGGCCTCTGCTGACTCCTACCAGAGCATCCGTCCAGCTCAGCCATCCAGCCTGTCTCCACTGGGCCCTACTTCTCTGGATCAGAGACCCTGCCTCTGTTTGACCCCACACTGACTGAATAAAGCTCCTCTGGCCATTTATGATTATCTCATTCCATATCTCAGGGCGAGGCAGGAGGAAATGGCTCAACACACCAACAATAGAAAGAACCTACAGACATACGCGTGGATTAAGGCAGAGTCCGACTCCAGGCAGGCAAGAAGTGTTGTGCGCACAGACCACCGCTGGAGATGGGGAGCTGGCACATCTCAACATCCAGCCGATTCTGCGGGACAGCCTTGCCCTGACGGGGCCCTCGCTAGCTCCTCCTAGGGTCCAGCCATCACAAAATCCACACAGACACTGTCTCTGGGAAGTATATTTTATTTACATTTTTAAAATCTTTAACTAGTATCTCTTCCTCCTTTCCACCCCCAGAGACTTGGGAAGGGAAAGAACGGGAACCTCAAACACCTACTCCCCACATACAAATACACACCCCATGGCTCACACCAGCAAATGAAAGTGAAAGAGAAACAGGTCCACCCCTCCCTCTGAAGGGCCCACCAGGTCTGGGCAAGGGTGGGAGGGCCCTGGGCTGGGTCTCTAAATTTAGAGAAGAAAAGGAGAGGGGAGCAAGTCAGTTGAAGAGGCTGGAAAGTCATCCAGGGCCCCACCCTCCTCTTCCCTCTGTGCCCTACTGCCTCTGCTGGCAGACAGGGGCAGGGGTCCCTTCGTCCCCTCAACACCAGACACACAGGCAGGGGCTGCAGCCATTAACGGTCAGGCCTTTGGACACAAAATACTTTCGCTTTGTGGTCTCCTGACGTGGTCACCACCAGGGAGGCATCTCTGTAAACAGAAAGCATGTGATTGCAGAGACTGGGGGACCCAAGCCCACCACCCAGGGGCCCTAGGGTGGGCTCCTCCAGCACACCCTCAGTTCTAGGGCCCTAGTGCCTAGCATTGGGCCGACATCTCTGCAGCCAGCATGGAGGGGATTAGAGGAAGCCCCCAGCATGGGAGAAGCAGAGCTGACTCGGATGGGGAAAATCAGTCTCAGCCTCTCCCTCATGACTGAGACGTGGGGCCCCGGAGGGTCACTGTCAGCCACTGGAATGGGGGCTGGGCTGTGAACCCTCAGGCTTCCCAGCATTCCTGCCTTAGGAATCCCCTCCTATACCCCAAGGATCCTGTGTCCCCCACATACTACTCTCACCTTCCAAATACACAAACATCCCAGCCCTGGGCCAATTCACTTACTTGCTGAGGGCAAAGTCCAGGATCTCGGCCGTGTGGCCCCGGTAGTCAGTAAGCAGGCGGCCGGTCCGGGCGTCCCAGAGGCGCACGATGCCATCCAGGCTGCAGGTATAAACCACCGCAGTGCCTGCCTCCCACAGCAGCTGCACGATGCCCGACTGCCCCGAGGAATGACAGAGGCAGGGCGGAGGTTGGTGGGAGACCTGAGAGCCATCTGCTCCCAATTCTCAAAGAGGGACAGCCACACACAAGGGGCAGGCAGGAGCCAGATCTGGGGTAGATGCTCCTGGAGGCCTGGGCTTCCCCACCACTATGGCCACAGCCCATGGGGACCCCAGCTCCAGCTGCCCGTACCTGGTGCTGACACTGATGCCTAAGAGTCTGGGTAGCCAGGTCATAGATGGCCAAGGTCCCATCCAGGTAGCCAACAGCTGCCAGGGGCATCCTGGGCAGAGGAGCGCACCATGAAGACTCATGAGGGCCTGGACTCACACGCCCTGCCCTCCCCCCAGGCCCAGCCCAGGCCCTTCCCACAAACCCCTCTCCCCATCCTCACTCACACACTGCAGAAGCCCAAGGACTCCACCGAGTTGGACTCACTCTCTTCCCCTTCTCCCAGGCTGGGCTGGGAGGCCACAGTCTCAGGTCTAAAAACACCCACCACCTGAAAGCCAGAGAGGATCAGAGGAGGACCCGGAATCCGGGTGCTTGATGGAGAGAAAGACGGTGGGGAGAGGAGACAGTGAAGACCCAGGAAGGAAGGAGAGGAGTCGGGAAAGCGGAGGCCCCGGCCAGGCTCCAGGTCCACTCACCTTGCCGGTGGTGGCACTGACCAGCTTGGCCTGGCAGTCCACAGAGCCAGTTAGGATCAAGCTGCCATCCTGGTTGGTGGCAACACAGGTGAGTGGGCCCTGGTGACCCTCAGTCCCTAGCACAGAGCAGGGAGGCAAGTCAGGCTTCGTCCTACCTCCCCTCTGAGTCCTGCCCCAGGTTCTCAGCCCCTCCCCACAAAGGCCCAGGCTAACACTTCCCCCACCTCTGATACCTTTCAGTACGTGGATAGGGCTTCCCTGCTTCAGGTCCCAAATCCTGATGGTCCCATCTTCATAGCCTACCACAGCTCTCTTCCCTGAAGAGAGGCACAAATGAAGAGAGGGCAGAGGGCACGCTCAGATACACTAAGCAAGGGAACGGGGAGAGGGAGAGGAAAGAAGAGTGGAAGGGCCCAGACACTGCCCCAGGAATCACAGGTGAGTTCAGAGCAGGAAGGAGGCGCTGTGAGCTTTGGGGCCCAGGAGGTCAGCACTGCAAAAAGCAGGCCTCAGAGTTTGTCAGCTGTGGCCCGGAAAGCTGCTCTGGGAGGTGTATATCCCAGGATTCAGCCTCTGCACCCGGGAAAGGTCACTCAAGGGAGGTGCTCTCACCATCAGGGAGGACTCGGCCACAGGTGGCTGGGCAGTTGGGACCCTGGAAGGTCTTGCAGTCACCATTCGGGACTTTCCACATCCAGGTGTTGCCGTCGGCTGTGCCCGCCAACAGGACAGGTGCCCGAGGATGCCACTCCATCCACTGGACAGGGAGGAAGGGGCAGCAGGGAGGCCCGACACCCCATCCCACCTAGAAGCCTGCCCCATGAGCTCCACCCAAGGTTTCCTGCCTCTGGGGTTCCGCGGGGACTTTCCAGGTAGCAGGTAGACATTCTTCCTGTGCCTTGGGGCGCACTGGCTCAGAGCTGGCTTGGCGCAATAAAGGCAGAACTGGCCTCCCAAGCTTGCACCCCCAACAACCCAAGGCCCTGCAGAGCTGACTCCCGCTCTGATGATCTTACCTCCAGGTCTCCCGCTTCAAAGGACCAGACCTCCTCCTTGGTGTCCACCTGCCACACTTTCAAGAGGCCACTCATGTCCCCTGTGGCCACTAGAGTGGAGTCATGGCTGAAACCAGCACAAGTCACAGAGTCTTTATGGCCTTCAAAGAAAAGTGAGCAGAAACAGAGGAAAAAAATAGGGTACCTGGTGCTGGGGGCATGTGATTCTAGTATCTGGCCCCCTGAAAGGACCAGCTAGGAAAAAAAGAGGGGCGGGACTGAGCACAACAGGTGCTGGAACTCACCGCCGCTCTAGGAACCAGTATTCCCATGTCTGCCCAGGAGAGACACTGCTGGCCCTCACTCAACCAGAACAAGCCCCACCCTCCTATGCCTTCCCCCTTCTGTCCACTCTACACCTCTGCCCGCAATCCCACGTCCTCCCCTCTGCCCAACTGCTCCTATACCAATGTGGCCTTCTGTGGCCTTTCCTGGATTCCCTTGGCGAATTAGTGCCTCCTGCCTCTGTGCCCAAAACACACTAGTGTTCTCCCCGTGTCCCTGGGGCCCAGCACAGAGCTGGCACAAAAGAGACGTCACTAAGTGGCTGTTGGATGCACAACCACTGCAGGCCAGCCTCCTAAGATCTCCCAAAAGAATATGACCTCTCCCAGGCCTCTACCTCAGCCCCCTCACCTGCACACTCAAAGAGCAGCTCCCCATCGCTGAGCCGCCACACGAAGGCTTTGTCATCTTCACCCCCAGTCACTGCCAAGGTATTGGTCTTGGGGTCCAGGCTCACACAAAACACAGATGCTGTCCCAAGAGATATTCCATGGGTAAGGGGACAGAGCTCCCACCTAGGCCTCTGTCCTTCAGAACCTTCAGGAAACCCACCCCCTTTCACCCAAAGCAACATGTCTTTCCTCCTGGAAAACACAGGCACATCCAAGCTCTTCTAAGTTTCGAGAATCTGGTTGTTAGATCCTTCCCACATTTGCCAAGCTCCCTATTTGCCAGAGTAGATCCCCCCACTGTGCGACTCCCCTCACCACCCAACACCAATGCCACAGATAAGAGGTGGGGACAGGTGCAGGGCTTACAGTTCTCAGCATGGGATGCCACCGGGTTGGGTGCAGAGTGAGGAGAGCATCCTGTTAAGGGTTTCTTTTTTTTTTTTTTTGAGACAGTCTTGCTCTGTCGCCCAGGCTGGAGTGCAGTGGCGCGACCTTGGCTCACTGCAACCTCCGCCTCCCAGGTTCAAGCAATTCTCCTGCCTCAGCCTCCTGAGTAGCTGGGATTACAGGCGCCCGCCACCATGCCCAGCTAATTTTTGTATTTTCAGTAGAGACGGGGTTTCACCATGTTGGTCAGGCTGGTCTCGAACCCCTGACCTCGTGATCCACCCACCTCGGCCTCCCAAAGTGCTGGGATTACAGGCGTGAACCACCACACCCAGCAACGGTTTCTTACTAAGAACTAGCACTTGAGAAAGTTATATAAAATATGCTCAAAAAGATATAATTATCTCTCATTTTATTTTTTTGAGATGGAGTCTTGCTCTGTCACCCAGGCAGGAGTGCAGTGGCACAATCTCAGCTCAATGCAACCTCCGCCTCCCAGGTTCAAGTGATTCTCCTTCCTCACCCTCCCAAGTAGCTGGGATTACAGGCACATGCCACCACACCCAGCTAATTTTTTTTTTATTTTTAGTAGAGATGAGGTTTCGCCATGTTGGCCAGGCTGGTCTCAAACTCCTGACCTCAGGTGATCCACCGGCCTTGGCCTTCCAAAGTGCTGGGATTACAGGCGTGAGCCACCGCACCTGGCCAATTATCTCTAATTTTATACTAACTACTTTTATTAACTTTTATCAAAGATAACTTTTTTTTTTTTTTTTTGAGACAGACTCTCATTCTGTTGCTCAGGCTGGAGTGCAGTGGCGTGATCTTGGCTCACTGCAACCTCCGCCCCCCGGGTTCCAGCGATTCTCCCAGAGTAGCTGGGATTACAAGCATGTGTCACCATGCCCGGCTAATTTTTGTATTTTTTTTTTTTTTTTTTTTTTTTTTGAGACAGAGCCTCGCTCTCTCGCCCAGGCTGGAGTGCAATGGCGCAGTCTCAGTCCACTGCCACCTCTGCCTCCCGGGTTCAAGCAATTCTCCTGCCTCAGCCTCCCGAGTAGCTGGGACTACAGGCACCCGCTACCACGCCCAGCTAATTTTTGTATTTTTAGTAGAGACGGGGTTTCACCATATTGGTCAGGCTGGTCTGGAACTCCTGACCTCAAGTGATCCACCTGCCTCAGCCTCCTAAAGTGCTGGGATTTCAGGAGTGAGCCACCGCGCCCGGCCAAAGATAACTTTTTAAAAGAAAACTAAGAGGTTAATCAAGGTTAACTGGCAAAGTAGAGGGAGGACTTGAAGCCTGGTGTCTCGACTGATGCCAGAAGCCAAGCAATCATCCATTCTGCCACACTTTCCCACCTGTGGGCTCCTCCAGCGCAAGGCCAGCATCTTGCCCATCTCTGTGTCCCCCATAACGTTCTGTCCATGGCTGATGTTTAATGCTTACACGCCCACCTAAACTGATTTGAGGTGGATCGCCTCAAAGACCTACCTGAGTGCAATGCAAAGGTGACCTCGCTATCGTCGGGGCCCTCCATGCTGCCGACCACCCCTTCCTGGGGTTCTAGAACCCAGCCCTCTTCGTTGCCCTCTTCCTCCTCTTCTTCCTCAAAGTCCACATCTTCCATCTCCTGGGCCAGGTCATCTGCTTTGGGGAGAGGGTTAGAAGATGGGGCTCGGGAGGCGGTAAGAGGTACGGAGAGAAGCATGAGGAGGCCTGAGGCTGGGGCGGGTCATGTGGCGAGAGGGGAAGGTGGAGTCAGACACACGGGGGTCCGGGGGGGCGCGCGGGACACAGGACGGGAGGCCACGGCTGGCCAGCGACCGTGCGGTAAGGGAGGGCCAAGGGGATGATGGGAAGGGGGTGTGTGAGGGGAAGGGCCAGAGGAGGCGTCAGGGAACCCCCCACCCCAGCCAGGCCTGAGAACTAAGTGTGAGGGTGGGAGTGGGGGAGGAGGGGAAGAAAGATATCGGTAGGAATGACCGGTCGGGTGTGGAGGGGAGCAGGGAAAAGCAAGGGTCAGAGGCCAGGGGTGAGCGTCTCCTGTCCCATGGCCTGAGGAGCGGCAGTTCTCACCTGGGTCCGGCGGACCGGGATCAAGTTCTACCACCTCGATAATCTCTTCATCACCATGGAAGCTTAGGGTCTCCAGTGGGGGGGTGTCAGCAGCAGCCCCGCTTTCCGATTCGGACTCCATGCGGCGCAAGCGGCGGATCCACTTCTGTGGGCCCAAACGCCTCCCAGAGTCAGCTCTGCGCGACGACGCGGAACTCGAGCCCCTCCTCCCGGGAGGAAGTAGGCGTAGGCGACTCCCCAGCAGGAAGAGCGACGGCCGTTCGGCCAATAGCTACGAAGGTTGGCTGACCGCCCCACCAATCACAGAGCGGCATTGGAAGACGGGGCCGGGGCGTGGCGGAGAGAACCCAAACTCCGCCCCACCTGACTCCGCCCCCAACTGGAGGGAAACAAGCGAGCGTGCGCGCCTCCGGGGTCTCCTGGGAAGAGTAGTTCTCCTGGGTCCGCTCTGCGGGCTTCTGGGAGATGTAGTTTCTGGCCTGTAGGCAGGACGGAAGGCGCGGGGGAGGCCCCTTACGGAAACTACAATTCCCGGCGGGGAGCGCGGTGAAGGGGGGTGGGATCTGAACATGGCGGCGGTGGTAGCTGCTACGGCGCTGAAGGGCCGGGGGGCGAGAAATGCCCGCGTCCTCAGGGGTAAGGAGAGGGACCCCCGGGGAGGGCAGGACTGCAGAAGATCCCTTTTCTTTCACATCCAGCCCGACGATAGCAGGAGGTCAGGGCTCTTGGTTCCTGCCCACACTTTTCTGCAAGATCTTAGAGTCTGGGGGTGCAGAGATGCTCTTTAGAGGTCACCCAGTGCATCCCCCCCGCCTTCGGGTTGCTCGACACCTCCGGAGTCTTACTGCAAGAGGGAGCTCCTAGGAAGCCCGTTAGACTCCCGCGCTCCAGGTGTTTCACACTCACCGCAGTGCAGAGGAAAGAGCCCCGGGCTTCTGGAGGCTTGGGTTCCAGCCCTGGATAATTAGCAGTTTGACCTTGGGCAAAGCAGTTTTTCTCTCAGGGCTTCAGCTTCCTCTTCCATACAGTGCAAGGGATGGAGTAGACTATCTTTAAGGTCCCTTCCAGTGCTAACATTTGCAGTTTCAAAACCTTTTCCCGGATTTCCTTCATACGTCTCATGTGAGTCCCACTGCAGTCCTTCCCATGCTGTCGTCTGAGGAAGAACAGCGAAGCTTTTCGTCCTAGCACCAGGGTGATGAGCCCGCAGTGACGTGGAAGTGGCTTCCAAAGGTGCCACCTCGGTGGCGATTTTCCAGTCTCCCTTTGGATTCTCCCCAGCACTTGTTGCTTCAGACTGGTCACTCCCCTTCCCCAGATCTCAGCCGCTCCTCCCAAGCCCTTACTGCCCCCCACCTCCCCGCTTGCTTTCTTCTCATCTCTTCTTACTGACCTTCCTTACCTCCATCCACAGGGATTCTCGCAGGAGCCACAGCTAACAAGGCTTCTCATAACAGGATCCGGGCCCTGCAAAGCCACAGCTCCCCAGAGGGCAAGGAGGAACCTGAACCCCTATCCCCGGAGCTGGAATACATTCCCAGAAAGAGGGGCAAGAACCCCATGAAAGCTGTGGGACTGGCCTGGTGAGTTTTAACCACCCTTTTGCCCACCAACGGGGCGTGGCTTGTATGGGAGGGCAGGACTCAGAAACTTCTCTAAGTTTCAGGTGGCGAGCTGAATCCAAAGTTGTGGGAACGGAATTGTTGGGTTCGATTGGAATCTCAGAGGGGTGGGGCAGCGGAGGTGGGGAAGTATGTGGAATTGAGAAGACAGTGGGTTTACTGTGGAGTAAGCTGAGTTGATCTGATTCAGACTTGGGTCCCTGGCCTCATCCTCCCTTTTGGGAGCTTGGAGTGAGACCCAAGTTTAAGTAAGTAGTTCGTTGAGATCATGTGAGCTTGTACTAGTTGTATAGTAGTACTCAGAAGGCATTATGAACATTGTGATTGGGCTCTGACTCTGACCTTAATGCATATTATTGACCAATATCAAAGGGAAAAGAGGAAGAAATCCACATTTTTTTCTGCATGTGAGGTGTGCCAGTACTTTGCCATGTAATGTTTTAGTGTTTGAGATAAATATTACATCCCCATTTCACAGAGGAAGGAACTGAGACTGAGCTAGGATTCTCACCTAGTCTGTGACTTCATGCTCTTTCCCCCACACCAAAGTGCCTCCCAAGCAGTGGTTACTTAGCTTAAGAGGGGAAAATTGGGAGGGTACCTTGGCCAAGTCTCAGAGAGGGAAAGCATCAGGGCTGCCTGGAAAATCCTGCACAGGTGCTATTTCAGGAATGCAGTGCTCGTGCTGAGGATCCGGCTCTAGGGGGGAGGAGGAAAGAGGTAGGCAGAGACCCAGCCACACTGGGCCTTTTGTGCCATGCCTAGGAGTTTGGACTTGGCCAGGAAGTGATGGAGCACTATTACGGGGTTTTAAGCAGGGAAGTAACAGGATCTGATTTGTGTGGGTCCCTCCAGCAGCCAGCACAGAGGACGAATAGACTATAAGAGGTATTGCAGCATTCATGCAATTGATGAAGCTAGAATGACTCCCCCCAGCTCCTCTGGCTCAGGCTTGGCCCCTCCCCAAACCCCGTGCACATCTCCCCACCCGTAGGGCCATCGGCTTCCCTTGTGGTATCCTCCTCTTCATCCTCACCAAGCGGGAAGTGGACAAGGACCGTGTGAAGCAGATGAAGGCTCGGCAGAACATGCGGTTGTCCAACACGGGCGAGTATGAGAGCCAGAGGTTCAGGGCTTCCTCCCAGCGTGCCCCGTCCCCTGATGTTGGGTCTGGGGTGCAGACCTGAGGAGCGCTGTGACCCTCCTAGGCTATTGACTGTGAAGTCCTCAGGTTTGGCCCGGATTCCAGTTCGTGCCTCTGAGGTCCACCAGAGGGCGCATGAAGCCCAGGCTGTTGCCAAACCGTACCCCGCCCCACACCAAGGAGCCAAGCCAAAGGCAAATAAAGTTATTGAGTGTTTAGTAGAAAGGAACCAGGTCTGGGTTTGTGAGTCCCTTGGGATGGGAGGGGCAGAGGGTGGGGCTGGTTACTCTTGTGTGCTGCCTCTCACAGAGCTCAGTGTTCCCAGCTGGATGGTGGGGCAAACCTAGAGACTTAAGTGCAACCAGCCTAGGCCCCGGGCCCTCGGGACCAAGCCCTCAGAGCTGCCGGCCAGGAGGGTGGGGTCCCGCTCAGCCTTGAAACAAAGAGAATCAAAGAAGGTATTCAGGGTATAGAGGCAAAAAAAAAAGCACTGCTCTTTACTGAGTCCAAATGACTCGACTCTGGGCCTCAGTTTCCTCATTTTTTTGGTTTTTTGTTTTGAGACGGAGTCTCGCTCTGTTACCCAGGCTGGAGTGCAGTGGCGTGATCGTCAGCTCACTGCAACCTCCACCTCCTGGGCTCAAGTGATCCTCCTACCTCAGCCTCCTGAGTAGCTGGGACCACAGGTGAGTGCCACCATGCCCAGTTACTTTTTGTGGTTTTTTTTTTTGGGGGGATGTATTTATTTATTTATTTATTTTGAGACAGAGTTTCACTCTTGTTGCCCAGGCTGGAGTACAATGGCATGATCTCAGCTCACTGCAACCTCCACCTTCTGGGTTCAAGCAATTCTCCTGCCTCAGCCTCCAGAGTAGCTGGGATTACAGGCACTCACACTCCCAGTTAATTTTTTTTTTTTTTGTACTTTTAGTAGAGATGGGGTTTCACCATGTTGGTCTGGCTGGTCTCAAACTCCTGACCTCAGGTGATTCCCCCCCCAGCCCTTGGCCTCCCAAAGTGCTGGAATTACAGGTGTGAGCCACCGCACCAGGCCCAGTTTCCTCATTTTTTAAGAGATGGGACTGGTGATTTCTAAGACAGGAGTTGACATGGACTGAACCTGCAGTCCATCCCCTCCTCCATCTGCAAAACTGTAGGTATACATACAGCTCTTTGGGGAAGAGAGTTAGCTCTCATGAGCTTTTGGAAAGGGTCCATGGTGCAGAAAAGGTCAAGCACTACAGCCAAGAGGTCTCTTCCATATCCAGTGATCCAGTGTGATAGGGTTGAGCTCTCTCTTTCCCCACCCGACTCCTGAGCCTTCACTAGTCTATTGCATCCATCCCCAGAAAGTGCTGCGGTCAAGTGTATTTGATTACCTTGGAAAAGGTAGGACAGCCCAAGCCAGAATGCAGAAGGAAGAAGTAGATGCTTTGGGCAGAGCCACACATATTCCTGGAGCCATACAGGGTTTTAACTTCTAGACATAAACTTTATTACATTTATAGTTGTATCCCTTTGTATGATATAGTTAGGATTTCTCTATTAAGTAATTAATCCTAATTATATCCTTGGGCTGATTTGATTTCTGCCCCCACCCAACAGACTGACCCTTGTCCCCTTTCCCCATTCCAGCTGAAGGCACTTAATATTACAAAGAAGGCAGTGGCTGGCTGGAGAGATGGGCCTTAAGTCAGAAATCCCCCAGTGCAACTTAAGACAAACAGAGAGAAGTCACCTTCCTCTTAGGACCCTCCCTGGGTTAGCAGAAGGAAAGAACCCAGAAGTCTTCAGTACCACAGTAGGCTTCAGTATCTCCCTAGCCAGGTGAGGGACCCCCAGGCATTCTCCCTGCCCGCACCGTGTCTCTCTTCACCCTGGCTACTTCCTGGCCACACGTATGACTCTGCCGCTTACTTTCGGCTCTGAGCTGCCTGAATACAGGAAGCAAGAGTTCACTCTGACCAGAGATCTCAGAAGCCTGCAAGGAGGCCCCAGCAGCTTTGAAGAATGGGGAGCAGATGGCCACATGTGGCCTGCTCTGTCTTATACTGTCACAAGCCAGGAGCAAGCCCAGGGGAGGTGCTATTCTGTGCTGGCCTGTATAGGTTACTTTGCTCGTTCTATTATCTGTCCCCCATCCCTAACCCAGATAAACAATACATATGTCACTGAAACAAGAAGGGATTGAAGCAAGGAGACCCATGGGCACAGATCTCTTCTACCCTCCTGAGCTAAAAGATGCCAAGCCAAAGGAATATAGGATAATGGCCTATGTGTCCAGGAGGCCGGGGACAAAGCTCTCTGGCTTTGCTGGGGGAAGAAACAGCTCCAACTACGTAGCCAAGAAGCCTGTGAGAGGTGGGAGGGGAACCTCGTAACATCGAAGTCACTTCTACCTTTCATATTCCCTTCTAGCTATCGAATAGGCTCTTTTTATCTTCCTCCCAACCCCAGCTGTTAGGAAGAATGTGGTGTCATATAGTAGGTGGCGGGGAGAAGACACATCTTCAGCCTAGTCCCTGCTAAGCCCACCAAGAGCAACGGTTAGTCCCTAGCTCCTCCATCCCCACCAGGTACCCACACATCCATAGCCAGAGAGGCCACCTGTCTCCAGGACAGAAAGGAAACTGGGCATGTTACTCAAGGGGAAGGAAAGGGGACTGAAGCCCAGACCACAGTCACAGGGCCCAGCCCTCTAGCTTGGCAGGGAAAGCCCAGGATCGGGTGAAAACGGGGGCTTGCTCCTTAATTGCGATCCCCCATCAGCTGCAGCACAAAGGTGAAGATGTAGATGATGTCTGTGTAAATCTGCAGGGCGCCAGTGATGTAGTCCTCTGGGCTGATGGTGTGCTTCCGGTTCCCCAGGACCAGCTGTGTGTCGTAAGCCAGGAACTGCAAGGATAGGGAAGCCAGAAGTGAGAAATCAGACATCAGTGTCCAGAGCTCATTTTTGCTCAGCAGATTTGTCCTGGGGGCCTATGCGCCACACAGTGCTTAGGGCCGCATTAACGCACAGCATAACATATGGGCTCTACACTGTAGCCGCTCACAGTCTAGGAAAGGAGGCAGACACACCGTTCTCAACAATAGCAGGCAGCTTGAACAAGAGATGGCGAGAGTGCCCACAAAAATCAATGGAACCTCTGGACAGTAGTGAGAGGAATGGCCAGCTACGGCCCCATTCCCTGCCTCCCAGGCAGTCTAAATTCATGCCTCCTTCCCTAGATTCCTCCCCTCATCCCCTCAGCTCCCCTTCCTAGAGTGGGGCTGGGACGTACTCACCAGGGTGAAACAAATGGCCCCCAGAGCAGCATAGAGCATGTGGAGCCAGTAAACCTGGGGAAGAAGGGTACAGAGAATGGCATTAGAAACTTCAGCAAATCACAGGCCCACAGGCCCCAGCTTCCCCCAGGACAGTGGCATGAGAGTGGGTAGAGCTGGGAAGCTAGCTCTCCATGAAAAGCTACTGCCTTTCCAGATCCTGTAGGAAATTAAGACTGGTGATATATCCAGCAGAGGAAGCGGAGGCCATCCTGCAACGGCTGTATAAAACCAATCTCCAAAGCCAGTCAAGGTACACAAGTGTCCACTATACTTCTAGAAAAAACGCAGTTGAGTTACAGCTCTGAAGGGGGCAGACCCAGCACCCCTCAGTCATGGTCAGCATTCAATAGACCAGTTCCTACAGCCCAGCCTGGGAGGGGTAGACTAAGGAAGAAGGGAGGCCCCCCAACCCCTCTGGTGAGTATCAAAATCTGGGAGCACCCACAGGACAGCCCGCATGACATGCCCACAGGTGGCCATCCACAGAAGGGCAGAGCTGGCCCATGGGCAGGCAGCCCTCATGTCCCCATCCTTCCCCTTCAGCACTGTTCTCCCCCAGCTGAACAGAATAAAGGAAATAATTGGATCCAGACACCCCCAAGGTCCCTTCCACCCAGGCCCATCATCTCAGTCCTCTGGGTTCCTCTCCCAGTCTGCCTCCTAGAACCTGATTCTCAGCTGCCAGGCAGACTGAATCCACCCCTTCCCCTAGGAGTGCAGTGATGCAATCCAGGGCTTCAGGTGCTCTGGCTCCAAGGCCGCCCATCTCCACATAGAGAGTCTACCCTCACCCACAAGGATGCTGCCTCCATGTTGGTGCCTTTGCTAGCCAGTCGAGAGGTTTTGGAGGTCAGAGCCCACCCCAGGGGCCTTTGGGGCCTGCGAGACCATGCTATATAGGAAGTCTGCTCTGAGCACTGGGTTCACTGACCCCAGCTCTCCTGGGACACTCACGTATTGGAAGTAGAGCACAATGCTAGTGACAATCCCAGTCACCATGAGCACAATTCCCAGGACACAGAAGAGGCCTGTGCATGAGGTGAAGTCCACCTGCCAGGAAGAGAGAAAGAGGCACCTGTCAGACGGCTGTGACAACCAGCCCAGTCAGACTGGCCCTGCCAGGGAGTCCCAGTGCTGCCTCCTAGGGGGCATGGGAGTCCCCACAACATTCTAAGGACAGAAACAGGACACAGTTTTGTAGGTGTGGATGAGGAGAAGGGGATCAGGTCTCTAGGGAACATCCCTAGTGTACAGGGGTCCGGGCCTGTCCAGGCCTGATAAGAAAGGGGAGTCAGGGGGCCAGGGAAGGGCCCTCCATGCCCTCACCTTGGTCTGAAAGCAGAAGATGGTGACTGAAATGGATACCACCGCAGTGATGATCATTGCAATGATGACGGCTTTGGTTTGGTACATACTGGGGAGAAGCAGGAGTTACAGACAAGAGGCATTAAGCCACATATGAATGACTTCAAAATCACCACTTCCAGAGGGGACCTGCCCAGAATCCACCCACGCAGCTGGCTGCTGGCCCAGGAACACCCCACTCCCCACAATACACGTTTCCCAAGAATGGTGCTTTATCCTTGAATGTACCTGGAAATGGTGCCCGTCATGAAGCCCATGGCAAAAGTCTGAGGGAAGGAGAGAGACAAGAATGAAACACTTAAAAAGGAAGGAAGGCAGGGCGCTGGGGGAGTGGCCATGGTGGCCTCTGCCAGAGCTGGGGAACGCCACCAAGTTGGAAAGAGGCAGCCACAGAGGAGATCAGAATAGGCGGCCCAGATAAGGTTGGGGAGACAGCCAGGACATCCTTCTGAAGTGGGTCCCCATCCCTTCCCTGGGACGAGTCTCCCTCACAGCATCTCCACACCCTCCTGCCACCCTTGTAGACTTACAAAAAGGGTCAGCAGGATGATGTTCCATGGGAAACGGCGTCTGAAGGGAAAAAGAAGCCTTGATTAAATGACTTGGGGCGCCTCAGGTGTCAGAGGCTCCTGCAGCAGAAGGAAGTGCTTGGCTCCTGTGCCTGGAGGATTAAGCCTTGACTCCAAGGAGGGAGGTTGGCATGGCCTTTGGCACCTGTTCAGGTGTGGTACGCAGGGACAACATGGACCAATGGGACAGACCTGTGCTGTGGCGCCAGAAACACCTGGATTGGTTTGCAACTCTTAGACTGACTGCCTGTGTGACGGGGAGAAAGTTACTCAGCCTCTTTGAGCCTCGGGTTCTTCCTATTTGTTAACTGGCTAAAATGCTACCTGTCTTGCAGGGTTACTATAAGAGTGACAGCTAGTTAGCTCCTGCACACACATGGTCCTTTGTATACACCTGAAGAGTAGCTGTCATCATCATCCTCCTCATTTCTTGTAAGTTTCCATTCAGCTGCTATAAAGGAATCCTTTTTCTTTCCAAAATACTCGGCCCCCATCCCAATCCCTGTTACCTCTCTCACTGTCTAAGTCTCTGGGACTCACCTGGGTCCCTGGCAGCAGGCAAGGATCAGGTAGGTGACAATGAAGACAGCACTGGGGAGAAAGAGATGGGGAAGCAGTTCAGGCCCAAACCTGCCCCGTCTGGCAGCACACACAAGGCCAGTGATTTGGGACCCAAATAGCTGTTCGGAAGTCTGAGGGGAAGCAACTCAACAGGAAGCAAGAACAAGATTACCCCCAGCCAGGGTCACTGAGATGCTTTGAAGCACCAGGCTCTGGCCAGGAAGGAGGTCTGGGGAGGCTGCAGCTGATGGGCTGAGAGGGCATGGGGGCTGCAGCACAGCATGCACGCCACCACCAGCAGGTCCCACTCTTGTTCTTGAGTTCTAGGGGTCTGTTACTCATCTGGGCACGCACACCCACACCCTCTGGCATGGGAAACTGGCACCAACTTGGGGGCCCTCTCAAAAAGTATTTTGATCCTGCCCTGAGCAAAGCTGGTGACCTAGAAACAGAAGCTGCCACCCCTGCCTCCCTGCCCAGCCACAGAGGAGCACACACTCACTACGACACGTAGTAGACAGCCACATTTCTCCTCACAAAGGCGCTGACAGGTTCCCTGTGGGGCAGGGGAGGACAGGAGGAGTCACTCTGAGGCTTGTCTGCCCCACCCAGGCCCGCCAGGCAGCCCTGGCTTCACCTTCTCTAATTGCCCATGGTCACCCTGAGAGCAGGGCCCACCGCCACCCACACTCCCAGCTGGTGATCCTGAACCCCCAGGGCAGTAGGAGTGGGTGACAAGGCCTAGAGACTTACACAAAGGTGAAGATAGCGATGATGGCCACAGTGATGAGCAGCTGCACGGAGATGATGGAGTAAACCTGTACACAGATGGCCGGGCATGGGTCACCATCCGGCACCCCTGGCCTCCCCCAGGAAGCCGCCAGCCCCCAATACTTCCCTCCCTCTCAAGAACCCTCCCTAGCTGCAGCCTGGCCCAGAGGCGACCCTAGTAAGATGCCTGGCTCAGAGGCCATGTGCACTTCTTCCTTAGCCCCCCTCCCATGCTCCCTGCCATCTCCCCTCCTGTCCAACACCAGCCTTGGTGACTACTGACTTGCCCTGCCTGGCCACCATGCTCTACCAGTATGGCCTCTGCACCCCAGCAGCTCAGTGTGCACGCTCTGTGCAGCTGTGAGATGGAGAGTGTGGGTTACAAGCGAGTAGGATCATTTCTGGCCCCAAGCTGCCTATAGTCTAAGGGGAGAAAGATGTCTGGGGAAGGTGGGCACTGTGGCAGAGCCCACCTAGGAGATTATCCCAGACTGAATGTGTCCTCCCAAAACATGGTCAAGAAGAGAGGTGCAAAAAGAGAGGGAACCCTGGGGTTAGAGAAGCCAGGTGCCTCTCCGAGAAGCAGACAAGGCTAGAGAAGACAGGCAGCCAGTGTATTTCATGGAATTGATGCCCTGGGGCTACTGTGGCCTACCCACTCCCCATTCCCACAGCCTAAGGGGCCCCAGGTACACCCACCTCCCAGCACGTATCTTACCTTTCGAATAAAAGTGTGTCGCACTTTCCGGTCATCCCACTCTCCAGGCCCAAAGCTATCACTCACCGCTCTCTCCTCCCCATCATAGCCATGACCTGGGCCTAGGGACAGATGACACTTGACCAGCTGGGGACCTCAGACATGTGACGTCAATCCCAAAGCCTCCCTGACAATCTCAAAGTCTCAGGTATCTCCAGCCAAAAGACAAGTGTTATAACAGGAACTCTTCTCCCAAGCTGGGGTCCTCTAGACACAGGGTCGGAGAAAAGGAGGGCGGCAGAATACAGTTTGTGCAGCAGCAGGGATGGAGGTGAAGACGGGGATCTGCATCAGCCTCACAGAGGCAGGTGTGCAGAGGGTGTGCGTGACTGTGCAGGACCAGTGCGCAGATCCGCACCAGCGCACATGTCCAGGTGAGAGCTGGCTGACACCCCTCTGGGGTTCAGAGACACTGCAGGGCTGCAAACATTCCCTGAATGCCTGAATGCCTCTTTGGGAACTACTTTTAAAATCCACACTTGAGCCACCCAGGAAGACTCACTGCACTCTAACTTCACCTCATTTCCTTTTTTTTTTTTTTTTTGAGACAGAGTTTCGGTCTTGTTGCCCAAGCTGGAGTGCAAAGGCGTGATCTCGGCTCACTGCAACCTCCACCTCGTGGGTTCAAGTGATTCTCCTGCCTTAGCCTCCCAAGTAGCTGGGATTACAGGTGCATGCCACCACACCCGGCTCATTTTTTGTATTTTCGGTAGAGACAGGGTTTCACCATGTTGGCCAGGCTGGTGTCAAACTCGATCCGCCCATCTCAGCCTCCCAAAGTGTTGAGATTACAGGCATGAGCCACCGCTCCTGGCCTCTTTTTTTTTTTTTTTTGAGACAGAGTCTCGGTCTGTTGCTCAGGCTGAAGTGCAGTAGTGCGATCCTGGCTCACTGCAACCTCCACCTCCTGGGATTGCAAGCGATTCTCCTGCCTCAGCCTCCCGAGTAGCTGGGATTATAGGTGCACGCCACCACGCCTGGCTAAACTTTGTATTTTTAGTAGAGATGGGGTTTTGCCATGCTGGCCAGGCTGGTCTCAAATTCCTGACCTCAGGTGATCCGCTCGCCTCAGCCTCCCAGAGTGCTGGGATTACAGGCATGAGCCACCGCGCCCGGCCTCACCTCATTTCTGACCAAACACAGCATGTCCCTGCCATGATGTTTACCAAACTTGGCTCCAAATGTCTTTTGCAAAAGTCAGATTTCACTTTAAAGGATGAGGAAAGTGGTTCAGGTTCCCAAAGGAGTTCCCTAAGGAAGTCGACAGGTCTGGGAGGTGGCAGCAGCTTGTTGGCAGCTTGTTGGGAAACAGGGCTGGTGCCCTGAGGTAACCCCTCAGGAGTCATTTCTTGGCCCAGTCCCATTCTCCTGTGGTGTGTACCTTCTGGGACATGCCTCATGGATCCCCTTGAACAAAGGGCCAGCAAGTGGCTGGGGGCCAGTTGCTGAGGGAAAAAGTGGAGGATAACAAAGACAAGAAACAGAGGGAGAGATCTCAACAGAGAAGAGGAGAAAAGGGATTTAAGGGGAACTAGAAGAGAAAAGGGGCAGGAGGTGGTGGCCTCATCTGCTCCAAGTGCTGTCCCTCCTACCCACCCTCCATCTTCCCTTCCAGGACTCACCGTAGTTCATGGGCATCGGGTGGATGGGAGGCATGGGCTGTGGGTAGCCAGCAGGGTGACCGTAGCCAGGCTGCGGGTAGCCAGGGTAGGCAGGATACCCTCCTGGCAGGACGGATGGCTGCCCATAGCCCCCAGGGGGCGGAGGGCCTGGGTACAGGGGGTTGCGGTCCTCATATGGTGGTGGGGCGCTGGGGTTGGACATGGCCGCTCACAGGCTGAAGGGGAACCCCAGCTGCTGGGACCTGAAATGGGAGAGGAGAAAAGCAATCATGAATGCCCAGGCCAAGCTCACTCAGCCTCGTGGCCCCACTTCCAGCCTTGTCCAGGCTGCCTCCGTGGAGAGGAACACCTCCTATTTTCTCCTTAGAGGGCAGCATGTCATTTGCTGTCCACAGGCCGCCTCCCCACCAACTGGGCTCCTATCCCTCCTGCCTTGGCGCCTGCTTTTTGTCCACAGGCCTCTCACTGTGCAGCTCCCCAGCCATAGGAAAGCAGGAGGAAGGATTCGCTGAGGAGACAGGGAACCAGGGAGCCTGGGAGGGAGCCTGGGAACTCCCTGTTCTGGTTTAAGAAAACCTTCCAGTGTTGGTGGCTTGAAGGCAGAACCAGCGAAGAAGCCAGATGGCCCAGGCACAGCCTCCTGGCGACTCACAGGGCCAGCTGGGACCCTCTGAAAGGGTCAGCTCTGCCCCTGCCACAGCTGACGGGGATGCCAGGCCTGGAAGCCAGAGCTGGGTTGGAGCCAAGGCTCAAAGTGGAGAGCCGAGGGGAGAAGTGGACGAAAACAAGATAGCCTCAGTGCCAGAGCTGCCAGGCCCTGAGGAGGAAGGGATCCAGGGACCCAGGGGCCAGTGGCAGGCTGAGTCAAGAAGCCTGAGAAGCAGGGGTGGGTGGTATGGGGGCTGGGGGCCAGGAGGCTGTGCCAAAGGGCCAGCTTGAGACAGGACTTTCTGGTTCCTTCAAATAACAGCGGTGGCATGTCAGAAAGGCATGTGGCAGCCTGCTACCACGGCTGCTCTCTGGCCTTACTAGGGAAGAGAGAGTGAGTGCAGGGCCCCTCGCCCTCCCCCTCACCTCCACCCCGGAGGGGGAGACAGATGTTCTGAATCCCAGGCTCTCTGTGAGTTCCACCTGTCTTCCAGGTGCAGTGCTAGCAGGAGGACAAAGAGCTGAGGAGTCAGGCCATGAGGTCAAGGGAATGCCTTCCCTGCAGCAGGAAGAGCCCCATAGCCAGGGAAGGGCCAAGAAACCAGGGGAAGGGAACCCCAAACTGGAGTTGGAAGGGACCTCGAGGCCATAAGCCCCAAATGCTCACTTTAGATGAGAGAATGCAGGCCCTGAACAGGGAAGTGATTCCCCAGAACCCCAGAACTTGCAGGTCAGTGGCATAACCAGGACGGAGGCCTTCCAGATCCTGGGTCCAGGTCCTTCATGTTATGCGGTGCTCTTATGCCTCCTCTGCCAGTTACTGTCCTCTGGGCCTGGTGGTCCCCTCTGAGGTAGCAGAGATGCAGGCTTAGGAAGAGCTAAGGAAGCCCCTAGAGGGCCCCTGCATCCCCAGTAAGGACAAGCCCTGGCAGTCTGGGCTTGAGAGGGCCACCACCTCTTCTAGGGCATCTACAGGGGGCTTTAGGATCCCCAAGGAGGACACCCCCAGATGCAGGTCAGCAGACACCAGAGGCTCTTAGAGGCTCTGCTGGAAGCAAGAGAGACCAGCGTCTCTTTTTAGGGCACATTGCACAGTTCAGGGATCAAATAAAGGACTGTCTTATCTCTTCTCTCTTATGACAACTGGGATAATTCAGAGAGGGGAAGGTGGCAGGGAGGGTTGAGGAGGGGGAATTGAATAAAACTCCAGGTCTCTAAGTGGGTTATTTTGAGGAAAGCTGTTCTCCATCTCCCTAGAGGGGCTGGGATAGAACCAGGGCAAGAATGTCAGGTCAGAAATACAAAGCTGGCAGGGTGCGGTAACCCATGCCTGTAATCCCAGCACTTTGGAAGGCTGAAGTGGGCAGATCATGAGGTCAGGAGTTCGAGACCAGCCTGGCCAACATAGTGAAACCTTGCTCTACTAAAAATGCAAAAATTAGCCAGGCATGGTGGCGTGTACCTGTAGTCCTAGTTACTCAGGAGGCTGAGGCAAGAGAATCACTTGAACCTGGGAGGCAGAGGTTGTGGTGAGCTGAGATCGCGCCACCGTACTCCAGCCTGGGCAACGGAGCGAGACTCCATCTCAGAAAAAAAAAAGGCACTGGCCGGAAAGGCTCTGTGGGCAGAAACCCCAACCATGATGTCACCATGACATGTCCCAGCACCTCCTCAGGGTGCACCTCTGTGAAATAAGGTGGGGGCCACATGACCTCTAAGCCCACTGCCCCCTCTAACAACAGACTATGATTCTGGGAACTCCTGACCTTTGCTCGGCCAGAGAGCTGCCCCGCTCCCTCCTCTGAGCCAAGCAGGGCAAACAGGTAACTTTCCAGACCAAGGGGCTGTGGCAGCCACCGGGTGAAAGGTGACTCAGAGAGAGAAGGGTCAGCCTTGGATGGGCCACCGGGACTCCAAGGTTCTGGTGCAGCTCAGCAGGTGCTGACTCAGAGCTTCATTCCTGCCTCCCTTGCCCCTCCCTTTCAGGCTTTTGGTTTCAGAAGCATGTGCTAGTAGGCCTGGCTGCACACAGCAGTTTCCAAGCCAGTCCTCCAGGTACCTCAGCCACCAGCCCATCCACACCAGAAACTACCATGACCACTTCAACTCACTATGCCTCAGTTTCTTCACCTGGAAAATGGGTCTCACACTAGTAATAGTACCCTCCACGGGGTTGCTATAAAAATTAAGTGAGAAAATACACATAGAAGGCCGGGCACAGTGGCTCACGCCTGTAATCTCAACACTTTGAGAGGCCGAGGCAGGTGGATCACCTGAGATCAGGAGTTCGAGACCAGCCTGGCCAAATAGTGAAACCCCGTCTCTACTAAAAATATAAAAATTAGCTGGACATGGCAGCAGGCACCTAGAATCCCAGTTACTCGGGAGGCTGAGGCAGGAGAATCGCTTCAACCTGGGAGGCGGAGGTTCCAGTGAGCCACTGGACTCCAGCCACTGCACTCCAGCCTGGGTGACAAAGCGAGACTCTGTCTCGAAGAAAATACACATAAAGTACTTAGAATGAAACCCGACCCCCGATCAACGGGGATAAAGGTTGGTTATTTTCATTAAATCCTTACAACAGTCCAGCAAGTTAATACTGTTATTATTCCCATTTACAAATGAAGAGATTGAGGCACAGAAGAATTAAATCACTTGGCCAAGATAACCTAGCTAGAGTGTGATGAAGTCAAAATGAGCCCCAAGACTGACTCCCAAGCCCCTGCTCTTAATCCCTCACCTGAAAACACCCTGTCTATCCAACCTTCTCCTCACTTCTGCCATAGCTTCCATCTAAAACCCTCTCATGACAACAGGAGGCTGACACAAGTGGAAGCCAAACTACTCAGGCCCTCCACACCACCACGGGGCTCACAGCCTGGCCAATGGCCGCGGGAGAAGAGGGTGGCCCAGGCTTGGAGATACATAAAGGTCAGAGCTGAAAAGAAACTCACCCAAGGCCAGCCAACCCCTCACTTTACCAACTAGACAGCCACAGCACAGGGACCTGTCCTTGGTTACCCAGCTGGTCCTGGGGACAAGACGAGATCCTAGCTGTCTACATAGAGAGACCTGGGCACAGGAGAGGAAACCCCAGCATTAACGCTAGCCAGGGGAGTTGCTAAACTCAGCCACGCTCACCTCTGAGCAGTGCCAAGAACACTGTCAGACTGGCAAGAGCCTCCGGGGCCCAGGCCTGCCGGGTTTGGCAGCTTTAGAGCCTGCTCTTGGGCTCCTGCCCAGCCTCCATGAGGGCCCTGGCCACTTCCACATCAGTGAGGCCTCCACTAGGGATGAGGTTTGGTGCTGGCATCGGCCTAGGTAGCAGCAAAGGGGGAAAGGGTCAGTGTTTACTTTCGTAGCTATGTCTAAGGGTGGAGGCTGGAGAAGAATGGAGGGTAAGGGAAGGAGGGAGAAGGGGAGAGAGATCACGAGATTGACAGAGAGTGAGGACTAGAAATCAGATCTGGGTTCTGCCAGCAGCTACTAGAGGGGCTCACAGTCTGCAGGGACTTTAAGGTCCCCACTGGAAGCCTGAAATTCCCCAAAATACAGTAGGCATTCACCTTCTGCTTGCTTTTTTTTTTTTTTTTTTTTTTTGGTAGAAACGCGGTTTCACCATGTTGGCCAGGCTGGCAAACTCCTGGCCTCAAGTGATCCACCCACCGAGGCCTCCCAAAGTGCTGGGATTACAGGTGTGAGCCACTGTGTCTGGCCCACCTTCTGCTTGAAGGAACTCCAGCAGCGTGGAGCAAGCCCCTTGTCTGCAGACAGCTTGATCATTAGAACATTCTTCCTTGCCTCACAGTGCCTGTTATCAAGGCATTCAGACTGTGCCCTATCCTTGCCCATTATAGATCTAAGTTTGCTCCTCTCTCAGGGCCCCAGTCCCCCATTAGGAAGGAACCAGAGCCCCTACTTTCTACCACAGCAGCGGCACAAGTGGGTGAGCTCAGACAGCAGGACTTGCTGGGTGTCAAGGTTTTCAGATGCAGAGGCGGAAGCACCTCCTCCCCTGGAGCCCTCTCAGTGTGGTAATCCTGCTGTCGGCCTACTGAGGCCCCGGCTGGGGCTCTCCTGGGGTATCTGAAGGGTTAAGGCTCCGGAATCTGCAGAGGAGGCCTGAGCTACTGGGGTTACAGCAAGAGGAGAGTGTGTGTACTGGAGGGAGGGATGGAAAGGAGCAGCTGACTGGTCCAGGCAGCCTGCCCTCCTCCCTGCCAGGGACGGATGCCCAGAGTGGAAAAAATAGCTCAGAATGCACATCTCAGGAAACCCCACCCAGCAGGCACAGGAGCACAGCCCAGATCTGAGGATTTGTTCCCCTCCCTTTTCCTTTATCTGCCCCCACAAGAAAACACTTTATCCTCCTACCCCAGGGCACAGCTGACCTCATAGCCACGAGAGCAGATGAGTAAAAAGATATACCCAGGAGTGTTTGGGCAAGTCACCAGGCCTGATTCTGCACCAAGGGGGCCCAGAATCAACTAAATATCCTTCCATCAGCCTGGACTGTGGGACTAAGAAGAGGAAGCCACAGGGATCTAAACACTAAAATATCAGAGCTGGCTTAGACTTTGGATCTCACCTGGTCATTTGACAGACAAGGAAACCCCAGAGCCAAGAAAGTTCCTGCTCCACCCTAGAACAGCCCTCTTCTTGGTCATGGGTTTGGAACTTCCCTTCCCAGCCCCGCCCACTCTCTGAGTGATAGACACCAGCACACACCCGCTCCCAAGGAGGAGCCAGAACAAGCTACCATTCTCTCAGTTCTCTAGCGACCTCTCAGTTCAGAAACAGTTAAGACCGGGCTGGGTGCAGTGGCTCATGCCTGTAATCCCAGCACTTTGGGAGGCCGAGGCAGGTGGATCACGAGGTCAGGAGATCAAGACCATCGTGGCCAACATGGTCAAACCCCATGTCTACTAAAAAATACAAAAAATTAGCTGGGCATGGTATTTCTTTTTTTTTTTTTTTTTTTTTTTTTTTTTTTTTTGAGACAGAGTCTCGCTCTGTCGCCCAGGCTGGACTGCAGTGGCGCGACCTCGGCTCACTGCAAGCTCTGCCTCCCGGGTTCCCGCCATTCTCCTGCCTCAGCCTCTCCGAGTAGCTGGGACTACGGGCGCCCGCCACCACGCCCGGCTAATTTTTTTGTATTTTTAGTAGAGACGGGGTTTCACCGTGGTCTCGATCTCCTGACCTCGTGATCCACCCGCCTCGGCCTCCCAAAGTGCTGGGATTACAAGCGTGAGCCACTGCGCCCGGCCTGGGCATGGTATTTCACACCTGAAGTCCCAGCTACTCGGGAGGCTGAGGCAGGGGGATCGCTTGAACCCAAGAGGCAGAGGTTGCAGTGAGCCAAGAACAACGCCATCGCACTCCAGCCTGGGCAACAAGAGTGAAACCCCGTCTCAAAAAAAGACTGCCAGCTCTAGACTTCTGGCCCCCAACTCGAGGCCACCCCTCCCAAGCCCCTCTCTAGCCGGGGTGGCCTTTCTCTGGACCCATGGAGACCGAGGGGTGGCTCCAAGCTCCTAGGAGGGAGAGGCTGTCCTGGGGATCACGAGAGGACCCAGGCACCGCAGCTCCGCCACCCTTGTCTGGAGCAGAATCCTGTGATCAGAGTGGTAATCTCAGGTTACCCCACCCAAGTCAGGATGGCCTGGGAGTACAGATAAAGGAAGAGGAAGCCATTAGCAGGCTGATGCTATAATACTTCTGAGCACAGTCCCTGTTCACTTCCTTCTTTGTTTCATCATCTCCTGTTTTTTCATTGAACTTCAAGATCAGGAGGGGAAAGAGACAGACAAAGGAGACTGATAACTAACCCCAATAAAGAAGTAGGGAAGGGGCCAGGCATGGCGGCTCACATGCCTGTAATCCCAGCACTTTGGGAGGCTGAGGCGGGTGGATCACGAGGTCAGGAGATCGAGACCATCCTGGCTAACACGGTGAAACCCCATCTCTACTAAAAAATACAAAAAATTAGCTGGGTGTGGTGGCGGACACCTGTAGTCCCAGCTACTTGGGAGGCTGAGGCAGGAGAATGGCGTGAACCCGGGAGGCGAAGCTTGCAGTGAGCCAAGATGGCGCCACTGCACTCCAGCCTGGGCAACAGAGGGAGATTCTGTCTCAAAAAATAAATAAATAAAATAACTAGGGAAGGAAGGGAACCACTTAGAGTAGTTGAACCACTTCCAGTACTTACTACACAACTAAGGAAGTACAGGTTGAATATCCCTCATTTCCAAAATCCAAAATGCTCCACAATCTGAAACATGTTGAGCACCAAGATGACACTCAAAGGAATGCTCACTGGAGCATTTCTGATTTCAGATTTTCAGATTAGGGATGCTCAACCGGTAAGTATACTATACATAGCCCCAAATCCGAAAAAATCCAAAATCCATGTGCTTCTGCCACTGTAGATGTCTGCCCCCATGGCTATCATGACTATATGCTCGAGTAGAAGAGTAAAGTGTTTTCTTGGGGGTGGAAGGGAGTTGGGGTGGGTAAAGGAAAAGGGAGGGAAGGAAATTGTCAAAATGGTCCCATTTTGGATAAGAGACACTCAACCTATAGTAACTAAGGCACATCTGATCCTTGCAACAGCGCTGTGAGGTATTCTTACCCTCATCCCACTCTATAGATGAGATAACTGAAATTCAGAGAAAAAGAGATCTAGGGTCCCACAGCAGGCAAACAGCAGAGATGAATTTAAGCATAGATCTCATGCCTGATTTAAAATTCAGCCTCTTTGCTTTTATATCAGGCAGTAGAAGCCCCTGAGGCACCTGTAGCAGGCACTTTCGTGAATAGGCAGCACCAAGGTGGGGCCGAGGCAGCAAAGATCAAAATGATAGATAGAAAGGAGCTGAGCAAGCTGTTGTTGCTACCATTATTTCTTTCCCCTGCGGAAAATTGATCTGAAGCCTGGGTCCTGGGCTAGGAGGCGGGGACCGAGTTCTTGTCCTGGCTTTGGGACTGACTCCACTGTAAGAGCCACATCTCTGGACCCAGTTTTAACATCAGTAAGACAATTCCCCTCAAATGAAAGAATGGCCAGGCACAGTGGCTCATGCCTGTAATCCCAGCACTTTGGGAGGCCGAGCCGGGTGGATCACTTGAGGTCGAGACCAGCCTGGCCAACATGGTGAAACCTCGTCTCTACTAAAAATACAAAAATTAGCCGGGCATGGTGGCACATGCCTATAATCCCAGCTTCTCGGGAGGCTGAGGCAAGAGAATCCCTTGAACCCAGGAGACGTAGGTTGCAGTGAGCCGAGACCATGCCACTGCACTCCAGCCTGGGTGACAGAAAAAAAAAAAACTGAAAGATCAAAGTCCACTCTGCCAGTTTCTGATTCTGAATGAATAGCCTAACAAAAGGCTTCAAGGCAGAATGGCATGACTCCCCAAGAACCTACACCGGGAGGTCACTACTGATGTGCAACTGTTTCCGAGGACATCTTCAGAGGCAGAAGTACATGGCATGTTCTCAGTATAGGGCCGTCCATACCCTCCCAAACTGTCCCCATAATGCTGTCTGGACCCTACGGCCAGGTCTTCCTGGGTGATCAGTTATGCCCGAGCTAAACAGTATAACACTCTAGAAAAGAAAGAGTAGGAGGCAGGAAGTCCACTGACCTGGGTTCATGAACTAGCTGCAGGAATCCAGGCAAATGACCTCCCCTGGCCTCCTTTTATCCCTAAATCAGCCCACGTGGGGGAAAGGAGTAGGGACTTGTTTATAGGAGCCAGAGTGGAGAAACAGAATCACCTAGCCAGGCATTTCCCAGACTGTTCTAAAGAACACGCCCCAGGAGACGTTAATGGATGAGTGGTGGAAACAGATGACTCTTGAGAAACAATCCACACCCCCTTCTTGGAAATTCACAATGGCATATTCAGCCCCTGAGAAGTCCTGCAGTAAGCAACCCTGTTCAGCTTTGTTTAACCCAGTGTTCCTTCAAACTCCCTTAAGCCTGAGCCACTTTTATCGAGGCAAACCTATTAACACCCTGTGGGATGCTGACCCAGGCCACCTTTGTATTACAGACACCCAACCCTGAGAATCATTCATATCCTAACTCCTCGTCTCTTAAAACCTCTGTGCGTACACCCAGCTGCCCCTCAGAGCAGTCACATGAAGTACTAGACATGCCCTCTCACTCTCAGGGGGTCAGCCCAGTACCAGGATCTCTGGCGAGGGTCCTCCCCTTCCCCCATTCCACACAGCTGCTATCCCACCGTGGGATTTACTGCCAAGGGCTGGGGGACATATCCAGCTACCACAGAGCCAGGAAACGGACACCCCTAACCTCACCTCTGTGCAGTGGGGCAAAGTACAAATCATTATAGACAAAAGTGGGAGCTCATTAATATCTCCCTTCCCACCAATGGAGGTACCTGCCACTGTAGCCTGAGGACTTCTGGATATCATTTCTACTTCAAAACAAGACCCAGGTTTTGGCCTAGAATCCCAGAATCTTAGGGTTGGAAGATTCTGTCAAGGTCATCCCTTCCACTGTGTCCCCAACAGAATAGGTCCAGAAGGCCCATGTCATGGTCAGCCATGTTGTTAGCAGAACTTCTCCCCAGAGAATTGTATGAGCTTCCACTCTCTGGTCCTCCCAGTTCAGCCCTCTGAAAACACACAAGTATGTGTGTTTCCCTTCTCTGTGGTTTCTGCTGTTTCTGAAAGGCCCAGGGTGAGGCCTGCGGTTGGAGGTGCTCTGAGGTAGACAGCGTCTGGCTGAGGCACCCATTCCCAGGGGAGGAGGCTGAGCCCAGGTGGCTATTACCCCAGCTCATGACATGAGGCTCTCCCCACACTTACAGGATAACCCATCATTACCTCTCTGATGTGCTCATTTTTACAAGTGAGGCCTTGAGGTCATAGCACAGGAAGACAGGGCCCCTGACACTGTGGTCCTGCCTCTTCCATTTAAGCTATAAACTGGTTCTCTGGATCCTCATGACTGGAGAGACAGAGAGAGGAGGCAGGTGAGGAGGAAGTATGGCTCCCCCTTTGCGCCAATAAAGCAGCCCCAGGAGGCACCTGGCTCCCCTGCCACCACTGGCCAGCCCAAAGTCGCCAGCTTGGAAACCAAAGCTCACTAATGAGATGAATATTTCAGAGCCCAGAGAACTGGACACCTGAGGGCCCTTCCATGACATCTGGCTCTGACCCGCGTTCCCAGGCCTACTTATCCCATGTCCAGGGTGCTCAGGTAGAACCCCAAACTCCTGGGTACCACGCAGAGGCCACAGAGGAGGGAGAGGAGATGGAGACCCCATAGGACAAGAATTGGTGCCGACCCCACAAGGTCAGGGCCTGGCCTCCCAGCAGCCTCCCTCTGCTTCCTCCCACTGGTCCCTGGCTCCTGCCCCAGTCTCTCCACTTGCTTTCCCTTTTCCCGTTTCCCTGTTTTCACCCTAACCCAAAGAAGTCACGAGGACGATGTTACTCCCCTGTAGTTCTGTGAACCCAGCCGGGAAACAGTGGCTGGAAGTGGGACTGGCAGAGGGCAAAGTCATGGTGACAGAGGTAGCCACTTCCCCATGCCAAACACTTGAGCTGTTCGTTAGCTTCTGCCCTAGCTGCAAGCTAGGACCCCCCTTCCCCACCCCTTAAATATTCACCTGTCTACACCGAGACTGGCCTCAGCCCGTGTGGGGGCAACCTGGGGTCCGTGCCAGGCCCTGGCTGTCTCCCTCCCTCTTCCCTCTTCTCACCAGCTGAGGGCCATGAAAGCCCTCATCCCACACAGCTGGCCACTCGGGCTGGCATGGTGGATAGGCCCTGCGACAGAGAGGCCACTCGTGCCCGAAAGAGGGGACACGAGGACACCCCCAGACCCTGGCTCCGCTCACCAGTGCCCACAACACGCTGCTGGGCTCCCAAGGCTAACCAGGTGCCACAGACCCGGCCGCCCACCCGCGCGCTCAGGGAGAGCGAAACGCCAAGGGCCAGGAGGGGAGATCCCCATCTGGAACGGGCTCCTTGGGCCCAGGAGCGGGCAAGCCAGGAGCGCGCTCCGAAAAGTTTAGGCGCCCCGGCGCATGGCCGCCCCAGCCCTGGACCAGTCCCCACCGCCCACAGTCCCCAACGGCGCCGGCCCCGGCCCCCTGGCTTGCCTGCACCGTTCCAGACGGAGCGCTCCTGGCCTCGGAGTGTTGCAAGTCCTCCCGGGCCGGGCAGGGCTAGGCTCGGCTGGGGCTCCGCGCCCCGCCCCGTCGCGCCGGCCTTGTGGGGCGGGGCCGCAGGGCGCCGCCAGGGGGCGCAGGGGTCTGTCCCGGGCGCGCGCGTCTCTCAGAGCCCCGACGACGCCTCACTAAGAACAGAGGGGTATTTTCGGATTTAAAGGCAGTACATGATACTGATGGGAAGCTAGAAAAGACACAGAAATGCAGGGAAGAAAGTCACTTCTCTCCACCCCTCCTAGTTCCCAGGGGGAAGCGTACGCTTTGGGTCCTTCTTTGGCTGTTAAATTTCTGTCTGTATTTTGTTTTTCTACAATGGGGTATATTGTATGGTGTTTTGTTTACTGCCCTTCTTTTTACTATTTTATGATGAACATTTTTCTTCTCACTAAATAGTCTTCAAAAGCACAATCTTAATGCCGTGACGTATTCCACTGCGTGGCTATGCGGATTAAATTAATTTCCTACTGGAGGCCATTTGTTTCCCACTTTTACATTAGAAATAAATCAGTAATTAAAATCTTGATAATTCTGTGCTTTTGAGATAAATGCATTTTTCGAGTTTAAAACTGCAAACATGCAAACCTAGAATCTCTGTTTATAATTACTCAACCAGGAAAGCAGGTGTTTCCTCGAGTTAGAATTCAGAAGTCCTGCATTGAGATGTAGATTACTACTGTTAGGTAGGTCTTAACCCTCAACCTAGTGAAGAATGCAGTAGCAAAGGAGGAAACAGTTTTGAGGAAGTTCTGAAATATTACTGGAGCCTGGGCATGGTGACTCACGCCTGCGATCCTAGCACTTTTGGGAGGCCAAGGCCAGAGGATGGCTTGAGCCCAGGAGTTGGAGACCCAGCCTAGGCAACATAGAGAGACTTTGTCTCAATTTAAAAAGAAAGAAACATTACCGAGGCTTGCCTGAGCTTCTGTGGTTCCAAAGTCCAAGTTCTTTCCATGACGCCAAGGCTGCCAGTAGTTGACCAACTCTGTTTAAAGTGCTTATCTCATGTTAATAGCTACAGGTCAGCACCACACCACCACTGAATGTCTTTCTTTCATTTTTTTTTTGTTTTCCAGACAGGGTCTCACTCTGTCGCCCAGGCTGGAGTGTATTGGCGCCATCTCGGCTCACTGCATCCTCCTTCTGGTTTCAAGTGATTCTCCAACCTCAGCCTCCTGAGTAGCTGGGATTACAAGTGTGTGCCACTACACCCAGCTAATTTTGTTTGCTTGTTTGTTTTGTTTGGTTTGTTTGTTTTGTAGAGATGGGTTTTCACCATGTTGCATAGGCTGATCTCAAACCCCTGAGCTCAAAGCAATCAGCCCACTTCGGCCTCCCAAGTGGGATTACAGACATGAGCCACCGCGTCCAGCCCCAAAACAGAGATTAAAAAAAAAAAAAAACAGATTTTTAAAAACTGCCCCCCATACACAGACTATGTATGTTTATTTATGTAAATATAGTTTAAGTAGGAGTTACTTAGGGGGACTAGTGGCCATTATGGTGGACTAGCTCTCCCCCAGACACCCCAACCCTTCAACGTACTTCCAGTTCCTACGGGCCAAGAACCTCATTTTAGGAAGTCCCCATCCAAGGTGTGATCTCACCAGAGCAAGTACAGTTCTGCTCAGTTTCTGTCTCCCCCTTGTTCAAGGAGTAGCGCCCTAGGTGAAATGCATGGCCCGTGGAATCTGGCCAGATCCCTGACATTTTTTCATGCTCTCTACACTTGCGCTGTCTTAGTCCATCTGTGCTGCTACAACAAAAATACCTTAGAGTGGATAATTTAGAAACAGCAGAAATGTATTGCTTACAGTTCTGGAGGGTGGGAAATCCAACATCAAGGCACCAGCAGGTTAGGTGTCTGATGAAGGCTCCCTCTGCTTCACAGATGATATCGTCTGAGTCCTCATATGACCAAGGAAGGAACAGACACCCCCCCACCAGCCTTTCTTTTTTTTTTTTTTTTTTTTGAGACAGAATCTCACTCTGTGGTCCAGGCTGGAGTGCAATGGCACAATTACAGCTCACTGCAGCCTTGACCTCCCATGTACAAGCAATCCTTCCAACTCAGCCTCCTGAGTAGCTGGGACTACACGCGTGCACCACCACACCTGGCTAATTTTTGTAGAGACAGGGTCTCACTATGTTGTCCAGGCTGGTCTTGAACTCCTGGGCTCAAGCAATTTGCCCTCCTCCACCTCCCAAAGTGCTGGGATTACAGGCGTGAGCCACTGCAACTGGCCACCAGCTTCTTTTCTAAGAGCATGAATTCCATTCCAGAGGGTTCCGCCTTCATGACCTAATCACTTCCTAAAGGCCCCACGTTTTAATACTATCACATTGAGGATTAAGTTTCAACAAATGAATGGAGCGGGGACAACAACATTCCGATCATAGCAGGCCCCTTCTCCAGAAAACACCTTCCACTTTCTAGAACCACCAGGATGGTTAATATCCAAGGAGATTCCATTTCCAACCAGCAATCACTAGCGACTCACATCTGCCCGACTGGGGGAGTGGGACATGGGGCACACTAGGCAAGCCCACACAAGCTTTGCTGCGTGCTTTTTCTCCAGAGCCCTTTTTCTGACTATAGGGTCAAAAATAACACCTGAAGCGGCTGGCCCAGAGCAGCAGTGCTTCACTGGCAATAGGCAGTCGATAAATGATGTTTTTTTCTCTTGGGCCTTATCTGCAAAATTATTAAGTAAGCTCTTGTTGTCTGCCAACCAGACAGGAATTTCCGGTTCTAGAAATGAGAAGGCTGAAAGAACACAGCCCCTGCTCTCAAGAAACTCACAATCTAAGAGAGCCAGTAAAATGACATTATTACGATGTTGACAGTTTGACAAGTGCTGACAGATAAAGAAATATTCACTTGGTTCCTCCAGATCCCAGAGAAAGCTCCTAACCCAGGGTGGGGAATGGGGTGGGGGTTCGGGAAAGGACTTCAGAGGAGGTGACACCTGAGTAGAGTGTTAGGAGGTGTTAGGAACCATCCTATTCGGAGGAGGGGAGAAGGTTCTCCAGGCAGAGGGCAAGGGACTTAGGGCCAGTTGCCCCAGCAAGCTAGGATGGGGGGTGGAGGGTGCAGTGGGGTAGAAGGGGTAGGAAATAGGGCTGGCCAAGGAGGCAGGGGGCCAGAAATTGAGATTTTACCCTGAAAGCAATGGGGAGCCAGAAAATAACCACCTAGAGGGAGTTTGGGAGGGTTGGGGAGGCTCTGGTGGTGCACCTGGGGTAGGGTTCCAGCTTTAGCAAATAAAGATGCAAGGCAACCAGTTTGAACTTCAGATAAACAACAAACCTTTTTTTTTTTTTTTCGAGACAAGGTCTGGCTCTGCACTCCCAGGCTAGAGTACAGTAATGCGATCTTGGCTCGAGGGAACCTCCACCTCCCAGGCTCAAGCCATCCTCCCACCTCAGCCTCTCAAGTAGCTGGGACTACAGACGTGAGCACCACCACGCCCAGCTAATTTTTGTATTTTCTGTAGAGACAGGGTTTTGCCATGTTGCCCAGGCTGGTCTTGAACTCATGA
Source organism: Nomascus leucogenys (assembly GCF_006542625.1). Lineage (NCBI taxonomy): Eukaryota > Metazoa > Chordata > Mammalia > Primates > Hylobatidae > Nomascus > Nomascus leucogenys. The sequence goes on from NC_044402.1 coordinate 118,978,109, forward strand.
GCTCAAGCAATCCATCCGCCTCAGCCTCCCAAAGTGCTGGGACTACAGGCATGAGCCGCCACGCCTGGCCAAACAATATTTTTTCATATAAGCTTATCCCACTGCCACATATAATATTTGGAAATACTTATACTAAAAAAAAGTACTCATTGCTTATCTGAAATTCACATTTAACTGGTTGTTTGTATTTTTCCAGCAACATTACCTAGGAGGAAAGTGGAGTCAAGTCCATGGCTGCAGGAAGAGGGGTGGAGGAGTGAAAGGGATCAGGCTGATGTTTATTTTAGGACTGGAGTAGCTAAAGCTTAGTGATTGGTGGGAGGGGGTGGTGGCAGCCTGGAAGGGGTGGGCCCAGGTGGAACCTGAAGGACATGGGCAGGAAAAACTTAATTGGAGCGGTGGATCCAGAGAACTTTCTCTGTTGCCACCCTCCAGCCCAGCCCCGCCCCAGGACTCCACTAATTGGTCCTCCAAACCCTTCTCATAACTGCCTGGTTACCTAGCATTTAATGTGTTACTCTACCCGCGCATTGATCACTAACTTTCTGAAAGAAGTTGCCTTTTTTCTGTTTTTCTTTCTTTCTTTCTTTCTTTTTTTTTTTTTTTTTTTGAGACGGAGTCTCGCTCTGTCGCCCAGGCTGGAGTGCAGTGGCGCAATCTCGGCTCACTGCAAGCTCCGCCTCCCGGGTTCCCGCCATTCTCCTGCCTCAGCCTCTCCGAGTAGCTGGGACTACAGGCGCCCGCCACCACGCCCGGCTAATTTTTTGTATTTTTAGTAGAGACGGGGTTTCACCGTGGTCTCGATCTCCTGACCTCGCGATCCGCCCGCCTCGGCCTCCCAAAGTGCTGGGATTACAAGCGTGAGGAACCGCGCCCAGCCCTTTTTCTTTCTTTCTTTTTGTCACCACGGCTGGAGTGCAGTAGCATGATCTCGGCTGCCTGCAACCTCCGCCTCCTGGGTTCAAGCGATTCTCCTGCTTGGCCTTCTGAGTAGCTGAGACTACAGACGCCCACCACAACACCCAGCTAATTTTTGTATTTTTAGTAGAAACAGGGTTTTGCCATGTTGGCCAGGCTGGTCTTGAACTCCTGGCCTCAGGTGATCCACCTGCCTCGGCCTCCCAAAGTGCTGGGATTACAGGCAAGAGCCACCCTGCCACCGAAGTTGCTTGTTTTCAGAGGACGTATTTACTGAATTGAGGCATTGAACCCAGCCCGAAGTGAAAGTGCCTGTTTCTCCCCACTGGAGGGCAGGGACAATGTCTCATTCACCCCTAGGCCTGGGCACAGCCCTGACCTAGCATCTGTTGAATTGAATGCTAATGTTCTAAAGTGGGGTGGAGGGAGCCTCTCAGGCTTGAATGGTAGATGTATGGGGGATAGATAAGGTGGAGGTGGGGTATGGGGCTCCTCCCCCTTAAAATTGGCCTTATTATTCATAAACATTATTTAACACTTTCCTAAGGAAATAGGGAGTGGAAAGAATGGTGGATTTGGATGTCTCAGAAGTGAAGTTTTGTTCCAGCTTTGGCACTAAAGGACTGTAAGGCCGGGGGCCCATCTCTCTACTTAGAAATCACATTGCAGCTGGTCACAGTGGCTCACGCCTGTAATCCCAGCACTGTGGGAGGCCGGGGGGGTGGATCACCTGAGGTCAGGAGTTCGAGAGCAGCCTGGCTAACATATAGTGAAACCCCATCTCTACTAAAAATACAAACAATTAGCCAAGTGTGGTGGCGCATGCCTGTAGTCCCAGCTACACCGGAGGCTGAGGCAGGAGAATCGCTTGAACCTGGGAGACGGAGGTTGCAGTGAGCCGAGATCATGCCACTGCTCTCCAGCCTGGGCAACAGAAAAGGACTCCCTCTCAAAAAAAAAAAAAAGAGAGAGAGAGAGACAGAGGAAAAGAAATCGCGGTGGCTCACGACTGTAATCCCAGCACTTTGAGAGGCCGAGGCAGGCGCATCACAAGGTCAGGAGATCGAGACCATCCTGGCTAACACAGGGAAACCCCGTCTCTACTAAAAATAGAAAAATTAGCCAGACGTGATGGCAGGCGCCTGTGGTCCCTGCTACTCAGGAGGCTGAGGCAGGAGAATGGCATGAACCCGGGAGGCGGAGCTTGCAATGAGCCGAGATCACGCCACTGCACTCCAGCCTGAGTGACAGAGTGAGACTCCATCTCAAAAAAAAAAAAAAAAAAAAAAAAGAGAAATCATACTGCATTTCTCTACCTCCTGTGACTTCTGGCACCTTCCTCAGCTGAGGTCATCTAGGTGAAAGGCAGTGAGAAAGGCACATGGCGGATGTTGATGGTGACTGAAACTGCTGTAACTGGAAGTGGGTGGCACCATGAGGAAGCCGGGCCACCGAACCAGCCTGGCATCCACCATGCTGCAGGCAGGGCCAGCGAAATGCTTTCCATTCTTCCCTGACCCTCAGAGTCACCTGAGCTGCTTGTGAAAACATGCACGTTCCCTTGGGGATACTTCTTTCCAGACCTGTGAATCAGAATCTTCAGTGGAAGCATAAACAAACACTCCCAGGTGAATCGCCAGCCGCACCAGCAAGCTTTGGTGCTAGACAGTCCTGGGTTTGAATCCAAGTTCAAATGTCTTTGGTGGCTTTGTGACCTTAGGCATATTACTTAACTGCTGTGAGCCTTGGTGCCTTATCTATAAAAAGGGTGGTAATAATATAGGGTAATTGTAAGAATGAAAAATAGCAGTTGCCAAATGCTTGGGGCAGAGTTAAAATGTTCATTGTTATTGTTTGTGAGATAGAAGCCCAGTGATTCTCCCAGTGATGAACACAACCTCCTTTCACACTAAGCAGGGCCTGGAGGGATGAACTTGCCCGAGCTGGGAGCTCAGCAGGGCCAGGCTCCAGCTGTGCCTTTACATCCTGCCCTCTCGCCATGGACCTCCGCCACCTCTGCCAGCCAGAATACCAGGGGATTCTCAGCTTTCAAGCCCCTCTCCTCGTCCATCTTGGGCTTCATTCTCCCACTCTCTTGCCCCCCAGTTAGGAAGCTCCTTCTCATAGTTACTTGCTTTTGTCTAAACAACTCTACTCCCCAAGAAAAGCCAACAGCAATTTCCCCTTATTCCCAACCCAAGATATTAGCTGCCTGAGAACCTCTCCTTACCAATAACTGCACCCCCTCCATAATCTCAATTTCAGGCACCCCACACTCTGACCACCATCTCCTATCTTTCCAGCTCTGTGACTGTGATTTGACAATTCTGTGACCATATCAGGATCAACAATCTATTCATCTTACCACCTGTTCCTTTATTTATTTGTTTATTTTATTTTATTTTATTTATTTTGAGACTGAGTTTCGCTTTTGTCACCCAGCCTAGAGTGCAATGGTAGTGCAATGGCGCGATCTTGGCTCACTGCAACCTCTGCCTCCCAGGTTTAAGCGATTCTCCTGCCTCAGTCTCCTGAGTAGCTGGGATTACAGGCGCCCACCACCAGGCCCAGCTAATTTTTTGTATTTTTAGTAGAGTTGAGGTTTCACCATGTTGGCCAGGCTGGTCTCGAACTCCTGACCTCAGGTGATCCACCTGCCTCGGCCTCCCAGAGTGCTGGGATTACAGGCGTGAGCCACTGCGCCCGGCCTATTTGTTTATTCATTTATTTTTGAGACAGGGTTTTGCTCTCACCCAGGCTGGAGTGCAGTGAAGCAATCATGGCTCTCTGCAGCCTCAGCCCCCTGGGCTCAAGCCATCCTCCCACCTCAGCCTCCCGAGTAGCTGGGACCACAGGCACACACCACTGCACCTGGCTAATTTTTGGAATTTTTTTTTTTTTTTTTTTTTTTTTGAGACAGAGTCTTGCTCTTGTTGCCCAGTCTGGAGTGCAGTGGCGCGATGATCTCAGCTCACCACAACCTCCACCTCCCAGGTTCAAGTGATTCTCCTGCCTCAGCCTCCCAAGTAGCTGGGATTACAGGCACGTACCACCATGCCAGGCTAATTTTGTATTTTTAGTAGAGATGGGGTTTTTCTATGTTGGTCAGGCTGGTCTTGAACTCCTGACCTCAGGTGATCTGCCTGCCTCAGCCTCCCAAAGTGCAGGGATTACAGGCGTGAGCCACCGCGCCCGGCTAATTTTTTTTATTTTTGTAAAGATAGGGTCTCCGTATGTTGCCTAGGCTGGTCTCAAACTCCTGGGCTCAAGTGATCCCCCTGCTTCAGCCTCCCAATGTGCTGGAATTATAGGAGTGAGCCACCGCGCCTGACCACCACCTCTTTCTTATCCCTCACATCCTCACTTTTCTCCTTGACCAGCTTGGATTCCAATACTATAATTACTCCTTTGCATGCAGCCTCAACTCTGCCTTATGGTTCTCAGCAGCAAAATCTCAGCTCTGCACCCACATAGCCAAAAGTGAGGGTAAAAACATGCAACGGTCCTGACTGATCTCGCTTTAAGTTCATGCATACTAACTTGTCCATTCATACTAACACACCTATCCTAGGCAATTACTCCACACTTTCTACAGTCCCTTCAGAGCTCCCACACCTCCTCTGCAGCCTCACTCTCAGCCTCGACTTTGCTTCCTATGTCCCTGAGCAAGCAATCAGAGAATTGCTGCCTGTATCACTACTTGGATGTCTAATAGGCGACTGCTTCTCAAACTTTAATGTGCAAATAGATCGCTTGGGGTTCATGTTAAAATGCAGATTCTGCTTCGGTAGGTTGAGAGTCTACATTTCTTTTCTTTTGTTTGTTTGTTTTTTTCCAGATGGAGTCTCGCTCTGTTGCCCAGGCTGGAGTGCAGTGGTGCGATCTCAGCTCACTGCAACCTCCGTCTCCTGGGCTCAAGAGATTCTCCTGCCTCAGCCTCCCAGGTAGCTGGGATTACAAGCATGCCCCACCAAGCCCAGCCAATTTTGTATTTTTAGTAGAGATGTGTTTTCACCATGTTGGTCAGGCTGGTCTCGAACTCCTGACCTCAAATGATCCACCCACCTCTGCCTCCCAAAGTGCTGGGATTACAGGCATGCACCACCACGCCCGGCCATAGATGAATTTTTAATGGTATTTTTAAATACTAAGTCTTCAAAATCTGGTATGTATTTGACACAGCATATCTCAATTAGGATGTTACTTTTTCATCAGAAATATAGGATCTGTATTTAGATCAAACCTAAAAAGTGTTTGTAAAATGTACATACTTGAGTGTTTTCCAATAACTGAAATAAGCATCAAGATTTATTTTATTATTGTTTTATTTTTATGTTTATTTTATTTTATTTTTTTTTAAGACGAAGTCTCGCTCTGTCGCCCAGGCTAGAGCGCAGTGGCGCAATCTTGGCTCACTGCAAGCTCCGCCTCCCGGGTTCACGCCATTCTCCTGCCTCAGCCTCCCAAGTAGCTGGGACTACAGGCGCCTGCCACCACGCCCGGCTAATTTTTCGTATTTTTAGTAGAGACAGGGTTTCACCGTGTTAGCCAGGATGGTGTCGATCTCCTGACCTTGTGATCCGCCTGTCTTGGCCTCCCAAAGTGCTGGGATTACAGGCGTGAGCCACCGCGCCTGGCCTGTTTTATTTTTAGAGTAAAATGAAAGCAAGTTTATTAAGAAAGTAGAGGAATAAAGAATGGCTACTCCATAGACAGGGAAGCCAATGTTTAGATTTAAGTTTAAATGAATTAAAATTACATAAAATTAAAAATTCAGTTTTATAGTTGCACTAACCACATTTTATGTGCTCAGTGGCCACAAGTGGCTAGTGGCTACCATATGAAACAGCACAGATCTATAGCGCTGGTCATTGACTTGAGGGGTAATTCTGGGGGTCAGGGTCTAGGTCGTAATTCATCTTGGCCAGATGCCTAGGCCAGGGCCTGCACTCAGTACTTTCTACCGAGTTCCATTTACTTTCAACAAGTCAAAAACTGACATCCAGGAAGCGGTCGGAACAAGCCACAGTCAGTTCCCAGATATAACCACTAGGGGGCAGAATCTGACTAGCACTGTTTGGCTAGAAAAAGGGAGCCTTGGCCGGCGCAATGGCTCACACCTGTAATCCTGCATTTTAGCCAGGCCCAGGCAGAAGGATCGCTTAAGCCCAGGAGTTCGAGACCAGCCTGCGCAATATAGTGAGACCCATCTCTTTAAAAAAATTAAAACATTAGCGGGGCATGGTTGTGCATGCCTGTAGTCCCAGCTACTTGGAAGGATGAGGTGGGAGGTTGGCTTGACCCCAGGAGGTAAGGGCTGCAGTGAGCTGTGATTATGCCACTCTAGCCTGGGCAACAGCCTGAACTACCATCTGTCTCAAACAAACAAACAAAAACGGGAGAAAAGAAAGGGGAACCCCTTTTTAATAGCCAGGATTCAACCTCAATACCATTAAGATTTATTTAACAAGCATTTATGAGGGGCCAACTGTGTGCCAGACCTGTGGGAATACAGAAGTAAATAAAATACAGTCCCCACTCTCTTGGAGTTTACAGTCCAGTAGGGAAGGCAGGACAGATGTTAGCAACTCATCTCATAAGCAAAGGTATCTTTACAGACTGTAATACATGCACTGAAGGAAAGTTGACTCAGTGCCCTAAAAGAGTGGCACCCAAGGCAGGGCGCTGTGGCTCACACCTGTAATCCCAGCACTTTGGGAGGCCGAGGCAGGCAGATCACCAGGTCAGGAGATCGAGACCATTCCTGGCTAACACGGTGAAACCCATCTTTACTAAAAATACAAAAAACTAGCCAGGCATGGTGGTGCGCACCTGTAGTCCCAGCTACTCGGGAGGCTGAGGCAGGAGAATCGCTTGAACCCCGGAGGCAGAGGTTGCAGTGAGCCGAGACAGCACCACTGCACTCCAGCCTGAGCAACAGAGCGAGACTGCATCTCAAAAAACAAAAACAATAGAGTGGCACCCAGGCACTTCACTTATGTTGGCAGAAGGTGGCATGAAAGAGTAGCTACAGAGGGGATGGGCCGTGGGGGGCGGCGGGCAAGGGTGCTGTGACCCTTCTAAGCAGAAGGATCAAGCTATGTGAAGGTGTGGAGACACTCCTGAAGCTGAAAGAGCTTGGCGTGGTCCAGAAACTTCCAGGAGAGTGGCTGGAGAGTGGTGGGCACTGGGACATCGCCCAAGAGGAGACTGGGGAGGTGGCAGGGGCCAGGTCTACAGAGCCTCAGGGCCTCCTTAAGGATTTCAAATTTCACACTAAAGATGTCAATGAAAACATTCAAACTCTGTAAAATATTTGAAGAAATTTATTCTGAACCAAATATGAGCGACTATGGCCCTTGACACAGCCCTCAGGAGACCCTGAGAACACGTGGCCCAAGGTAGTCAGGGTGGGGGTACAGGGGCGCAGAATGTGTATGTGTGTTGAAGGGAGCTTCCAGGTTATAGGTAGATTTAAAAATTTTCTGATTGGCAATTGATTGAAAGAGTTATCTAAAGGCTTGGAGGGTTTTGTTTGTTTGTTTGTTTTTTATGGAGTCTCACTCTGTTCCCCAGGCTGGAGTGCAGTTGTGCCATCTTAGCTCACTGCAACTTCTGTCTGCCAGGTTCAAGTGATTCTTCTGCCTCAGCCTCCCAAGTAGCTGGGATTACAGGTGCCCACCACCATGCCCAGCTAATTTTTTTGTATTTTTAGTAGAGACAGGGTTTCACCATGTTGGCTAACAGGCTACAAATTCACAGAGCTAACAGGCGACAAAGCCCAAATTCAGTTATGGTTTTATTTGACCCCCAATTCCATGCTCTTTCCACTGATCCTCTGTCACCAGCCTGGGTAGAAAGCATGTGTCAGCGTCTGCTGGGAAACAGATGACACAGGCAAACTGGGAAAGCTGAGGAGAGCTTGATAGAAGTTAAGTTTTAGTGCTCTACAAGGCTACCGGCAGGTGCTGGAAACAGTTCTCCAGGCTAGTGACACTGTCACCACCCCTGGGCCTGAAGGGTCAGGAAGGGAGCCGTTACAAAACATAAAGACAGGATGGGCGCGGTGGCTCACGCCTGTAATCCCAGCATTTTGGGAGGCCAAGGCGGGCAGATCACCTGAGGTTAGGAGTTCCAGACCAGCCTGGTCAACATGGTGAAACCCCATCTCTACTAAAAATACAAAAAATTAGCCAGGCGTGGTGGCAGGCGTCTGTAATCCCAGCTACCTGGGAGGCTGAGGCAGGAGAATCGCTTGAACTGGGAAGTTGCAGTGAGCTGAGACCATGCCACTGCACTCCAGCCTGGGCAACAAGAGCGAAACTCTTGTCTCAAAAACAAAAAACAAAGACAGAGCTGTGTGGACAGGCCCAACTGATAGGGGCTGTGGCCACTGGTTGAGGGATAAGCCAGTCTGGGGTGAGCCTTGAGGGAGGGAGGAGAGGAACCCTCCACCTCCACTCCCATCTCCTCCCGGAGAGCTCCACTGCCAAACTCAGCTGCAGCTGGAGGACCAAGAACCCACTGAGGTGTCCACAGGACCAGCTCCAAGCAGGGTGGAGAAGAGGGACGGGGATGTGGAGAGCAAACAGAAACCAGCCAAATGAGACCAAAGAAGTGCGGGTCTGGCCGGGCGTGGTGGCTCACACCTGTAATCCCAGCACTTTGGGAGGCCAAGGCAGGTGGATCATGAGGTCAGGAGTTCAAGACCAGCCTGGCCAAGATGGTCTCTACTAAAAATACAAAAATTAGCTGGGCATGGTGGTGGGCACCTGTAATCCCAGCTACTCAGGAGGCTGAGGCAGAGAATCGCTTGAACCCAGGAGGCAGAGGTTGCAATGAGCCGACATCATGCCACTGCATTCCAGCCTGGGCAACAGAGCAAGACTCTGCTCAAAAAAAAAAAAAAAAAGAAGTGCGGGTCTGGGATGGGGTTGTGGGGTATTGACGCCTCAGGGTGGGGGCTGGTGCCACCACCTTTCATCTTGTAGCCAAGGTGGCTCCTCAAGGCCTTCCTGCTCTCAGGCTCCATTCCCTCAACCCATTCACCACTCAGAGCCAGGGTGATTCTCCTAAAATACCACCCAGATCATGTCCCATGTCCCAGCCCTGCTCAAAATCACTCAATGGCTTCCTTTGTAAACCAAAAAGAAAATTCAATGCCCCCTCACCCCAGCCATCTGAATGGACTCCTTCCTCTGCCAGGGCATTCCAAAGTTAACCTGAAAGACTGGTTCAGGGCTGGGCCGGTGGCTCACACCTGTAATCCCAAGGATTACACTTTTGGGAGGCCAAGGTGGGCAGATCACTTGAGGCCAGGAGTTCAAGACCATCCTGGCCAACATGGTGAAACCCTGTCTCTACTAAAAATACAAAAAAATTAGCTGGGCATGGTGGTGGGCACCTGTAATCCCAGCTACTTGGGAGGCTGAGGCAGAAGAATCACTTGAACCTGGCAGACAGAAGTTGCAGTGAGCTAAGATGGCACAACTGCACTCCAGCCTGGGGAACAGAGTGAGACTCCATAAAAAAAAAAAAAAAAAAAAAAACCCTCCCGGCCTTTAGATAACTCTTTCAATCAATTGCCAATCAGAAAATTTTTAAATCTACCTATAACCTGGAAGCTCCCTTCAACACACATACACATTCTGCGCCCCTGTACCCCCACCCTGACTACCTTGGGCCACGTGTTCTCAGGGTCTCCTGAGGGCTGTGTCAAGGGCCATAGTCGCTCATATTTGGTTCAGCATAAATTTCTTCAAATATTTTACAGAGTTTGAATGTTTTCATTGACATCTTTAGTGTGAAATTTGAAGTCCTTAAGGAGGCCCTGAGGCTCTGTAGACCTGGCCCCTGCCACCTCCCCAGTCTCCTCTTGGGCGATGTCCCAGTGCCCACCACTCTCCAGCCACACCACTCTCCTGGAAGTTTCTGGACCACGCCAAGCTCTTTGATGGTGATGGTATGAGTCATTATTCTCTCCAAGCCTTCGTTTGTTCATCTCTAAAGTGGGGCAACTGGCTGGGTGCAGTGGCTCATGCCTGTAATCCCAGCATTTTGGGAGGCCGAGATGGGCGGATCATTTGAGGTCAGGAGTTCGAGACCAGCCTGGCCAACATGGTGAAACCCCATCTTGGTGAAACACAAAAATTAGCCAGGCATGGTGGCGGGCACCTGTAGTCCCAGCTACTCGGGAGGCTGAGGCAGGAGAATCACTTGAACCCGGGAAGTGGAGGTTGCAGTGAGCCGAGATCGCACCACTCACTCCAGCCTGGGTGACAGAGCAAGACTCCATCTCAAAAATAAATAAATAAATAAATAAAGTGGGGCAACCATCACCTTCCTTATAGAGTCGTGACAATGAAATCCCATGTGCAAGGGCTGTGCGGAGGCCTTGCGCTCAGTAAACAGTCTACACTCTGTTGTTCTGTTCTTCCTTCCCATACAACAGAACAAACATTTATCACACTGCATGTGTCAAGCCCAGTGCAAGGTGCTGGGGATGAGGGAGAGACAAACAAGTGGAGGCCGCCATTTTTTGCCTACAGGGAGAGCTCAGTCTTGTTTTTGCCTGTTAGTTTGTATGTTTGTTTGTTTCTGAGACAGGGTCTTACTCTGTCACTCAGGCTGGAGTGCAGTGGCAAAATCATAGTTCACTGCAGCATCAACCTCTGACCTCAAGCAATTATCTTGCCTCAGCCACTCAAGTAACTGGGACCACAGGTGCATGCCATGTCTGGCTATTTTTTTTTTAGTTTTTTGTAGAGGTGGGGTCTCACTGTGTTGCCCAGGCTGGTCTTGAATTTCTAGACAATTTTCCGATCCATCCTCCTGCCTTGGCCTTCCAAAGTGCTGGGATTACATGCGTGAGCCACCACCCCCGGCCTAGAGATCACAGTCTTGTAAAGGAAAGGCCGTGGCTCCCCTGGGTGTGCCCCCTCCTGCCCCCACCATAGCCAAACCATTCATTTCTGTTTGGCTGTAAGATGACATTTTTTCCAGGGTCTGGAGATAGAGTAGTGACCAGGCAATGCAAATAATTGTGGTAATCAGAAAAGCATTCGAAGAGGAGGTTGAATTTATTTTTAGCCTTAAAGAAACTGGACTAAAAGGAAAGGCATTATCAGCCTCCTTGAGAACTGAACTCACTCTCCTCCCTCCTCTGTTGAGAGCTGCCAGACTCCCTAGATTGAGAATTGGACCTTCATTAGTTATAGTTACTCCTGGGAGGGTATCATATCCCCAGGGGCATTGTAGGGCTGGAAGGTACCTGGTATCCTGAGGAAGCTGTCTGAAAGGATTTCTCCGGGTGGCATGGGGCAGAAATCTAGGACAGTGATCAGGGCAGCCTGGCAGACAAGACACATGTGGAGGGGAGCAGCAGGAACGCCACACAGTAGAGAACTGGGCTGAGACCATGTCGCTAAAACAAGGGATGCAAATTTGATTGTGTAGACACTGGCTTTGAGCAGGGGGAGCCCCTGCTTGAAACTGATGGCTAGGGGCTGCAGGTGCCTGCAATGGGCCAGGCATGAGGACCCAAGGGCCTGATTTGGGATGATGCAATGGGAAATGGAGGCAAAGATCACAACCTCGTATCATTTCAGTCATAAAATATTTACTTGAGCACCCACCAGGACAGATGCTGATGTTGCAAGAATGAGATCAATAATATCAAGGAACACGTATGGAGTACCTGAGACGGCCCAGGCAAGGTGTCCTTTCCCTGGGTAATCACGGTTGATCCTCAGAGTAGCTCCATGCAAATTACCAGTCCCTTGTGGAGAGAAAGAGAATGAGGTTTGTGTAGATTAAGAACATTGCCCCAAGGTGCAAAGTTCCTAGTGGAGCCAGGGTTCTAAGCTGGTCATTCTAAGTCTAGCACACAACCCCCAACCCCGATTCCACTCCCTCCCCCACAGTTCACCCTCCTTACCCACAAGGCACTTGAAGTGTTACAGGAGCAGCGCCAGGAATTACTGCACAGCATAAGGACCATCACAGAGACATGTGTGCAATGAAGTGGGCAGGTCATTACCTAGGCCTAAGAGATGCCCTCACCCAGGAGCTAGGTCTCGGGATTGGTTCGTTTGGTCATCTGACAAACACAGATGCTTCTTAACTTATAGAGCGGCTACATCCCAATAAACTCATCCTAAATTGAAAATATCCTAAGTGGAAAATGCATTAAATATACCTAAACCTACCAAACATCATAGCCTAGCCTAGCCTGCCTTAAACATGCACAGAACAATGACATTCGTTTACAGTTGGGCAAAATCATCTGGAAACACAGATGATGCCATTTGCCAAGTTGGCGGACCTGAAGGAGAGGGTTGGGGTCACATGAGGATGAGGAGGTAGCTTTGGACAAATCAAGTTAAAGATCCCGTGGGGCAGCAGTCCCCAACCTTTTTGGCACCAGGGACCAGTTTCATGGAAGGCAGTTTTTCCAGGGACTGGGGGAGGGAAGGGGTTAGGGGGGTTTGGGATGATTCAAGCGCATTACATTTATTGTGCACTAGATTTCTATTATTATTACATTGTAATAGATAATAAAATAATTATACAACTCACCATAAGGTACAATCAGTGGGAACCCTGAGCTTGTTTTCCAGCAGCTAGATGGTCCCATCTGGGGTTGATGGGAGACAGTGACAGATCATCAGGCATTAGATTCTCATAAGGAGCATGTAACCTACATCCCTCACATGTGCAGTTCACAATAGGGTGCGAGCTCCTATGAGAATCTAATGCTGCTGCTGATCTGACAGGAGGTGGAGCTCAGAGGATAATGGAAGCAATGTGGAGCAGCTGTAAATACAGGCAAAGCTTTGCCTGTCCTCCTGCTGTGTGGCCCAGCTCCTGACAGACCAAGGACCAGTATACGGTTGGAGGGAAGCGGTTGGGGACCCCTACTGTGGGGCATCCAAGGGAGGCCCTTGTGGACATTTCTCCTTTGAAGTAATGAGTATACAGGTGGTAGCCTGTAAGTGGTGAATTTAGAGCTAGCAAAAGGGGAGCTTGTCAGAGAGGGGAGAGGAGAGCCAGAGAGACTGTGGCAGGGAAGGCAGAGGAAAAAGGCATGCTCCATTGTCATAGCTGCCACCCAGAGGTTCAGTGATAAGGGCTGAACAATGACAAATGGGTTTGACCTTCAAGGGGACAGTGCCAAATTAGGATGGAGCAGTACAGGCAGGGGCCCAGTTGAGTGGCCTGAGAATGGACGTGAAGCGAAAGGTAGAGACAGCAGAGAGGACTACTTTCTTTGTTTCAATAAAATAATAATTTTAAAAATTAAAATACTAATATGTTTTCATTATAGAAGATCAGAAAATATTTTAAAAGCACAAAAAAATAATAAACAAATGGTACCCCATGAGTCAATCAACCAAAGATTATGACTGGAAGCATTTTAGATTTTTTTTTTTTTTTTGAGACAGAGTCTCACTCTGTCGCCCAGGCTGGAGTGCAGTGGTGCCATCGTGGCTCACTGTAACCTCTGCCTCTCAGATTCAAGTGATTTTCCTGCCTCAGCCTTCTGAGTAGCTGGGATGATTCAGGCACCCACCACTACACCCAGCTAATTTTTGTATTTTTAGTAGAGACAGTGTTTCGCCATATTGGCCAGGCTGTTCTCAAACTCCTAACCTGTGATCTGCCTGCCTCGGCCTCCCAAAGTGCTGGGATTACAGGCGCGAGCCACCGTGCCCAGCCTTAGATTTTTTTTTAATCCATTTTTGTTTACAGAGGTACAATCATATCAGTTATTCGAAATTTACCCAGTTTTGTGTCCTATTTTTTTCTCCACTACTTTCTTTCTTTTTTTTTTTTCTTTTAGACAGAGTTTCACTCTGTCACCCAGGCTGGAGTGTGATAGCATCATCTCAGCTCACCGCAACCTCCACTTCCGAGGTTCAAGTGATTCTCCTGCCTCAGCCTCCTGAGTAGCTGGGATTACAGGAGCTGCCACCACCCCCCAGCTAATTTTTGTATTTTTAGTAGAGACGGGTATCACCATGTTGGCCAGGCTGGTCTCGAACTCCTGACCTGAGGAGATCTGCCTGCCTCAACCTCCCAAAGTGCTGGGATTACAGGAGTGAGCCACCGTGCCCGGCCTTCTCCACTTCTTTCCTTCCTTTCTTTCTCTTTCTTTCTCTCTTTCTTTCTCCTTCCTTCCTTCCTTCCTTCCTTTTTCTGAGACAGAGTACAGTGGCTCAATCATGGCTCACTGCAATCTTGACCTCCAGGATCAGGAGATCATTCAAGACCAGCCTGGGCAACATAGTGAGACCCTGTCTCTATTTAAATAAAAATAAAATAAAATAAGAGATCCTCCCACCACGGCCTTCCAAGTAGCTGGGACTACAGGCACCCACCACCACGTTCAGCTAATTGTCGTATTTTTTGTAGAAATGGGGTTTCACAGCCGGGTGTGGTGGCCAAGACCAGCCTAGCCAACATGATGAAACCTGTTTCTACTAAAAATACAAAAAAATTAGCCAGGCGTGGTGGTGCATACCTGTAGTCCCAGCTACTAGAGAGGCTGAGGCAGGAGAATTGCTTGAACCCAGGAGCCAGAGGTTGCAGTGAGCCAAGATCGTGTCACTGCACTCCAGCTTGGGCAACAGAGAGAGACTCCACCTCAAAAAAAAAAGAAAGAAAAGGAGAAAGAAAAAAAGAAATGGGGTTTCACTATGTTGGCCAGGTTGATCTGGAACTCCTGACCTCAAGTGATCCGCCCCCTTGGCCTCCCAGAGTTACAGGCATGGCCACCACACCCAGCCTCCAGTTTATGGGAAAATATAAAATTTACCCAAAGTACTAGTTTGGATGCTCTTGGCTGCAGGTGTCAGAAAACCCAACTGAGGCCAGGCACAGTGGCTCAGCCTCTAATCCCAGCACTTTGGGAGGCCGAGGTGGGTGGATCATTTGACGTCAGGAGTTTGAGATAAGCTTGGCCAACATGGTGAGACCCCACCTCTACTAAAAATACAAAAAAATTAGCCGAGCGTGGTGGTGCACACCTGTAATCCCAGCTACTCAGGAGGCTGGGGGAGGAGAATTGCTTGAACCTGGGAGGCGGAGGCTGCGGTGAGCCGAGATCGTGACATTGCACTCCAGCCTGGTGACAGAGTGAGATTACGTCTAAAAAAAAGAAAAAAAAGAAAAGAAAACCCAACTGAAAGTGGCTTAAATTATAAGTAACAAGAAGCCCAGAGCAGAGTAATTCCAAGATTGGTTAATTCAGGCAGTCGGTGAGGTCTCCATCACTTCTGCTCTGCCATCCTCGGGTGCTGGCATATCGTCCTAAACAAACTGCTCCCCAGCAGTCCAAGATGGCAGCTGTGGTTCCAGCATCCCAGGCAGCTGATGGCATCTTGAAGCAAGAAAATAGCCCTGTTACAGTCAAGTGCCACATAACAATGTTTTTTGTTGTTTTTGTTTTGTTTTGTTTCGTTTTTTTGAGACGGAGTCTCGCTCTGTCACCCAAGCTGGAGTGCAGTGGCGCAATCACGGCTCACTGCAACCTCTGCCTCCCAGATTCAAGCAATTCTCCTGCCTCAGCCTCCCAAGTAGCTGGGATTACAGGCACCCGCCACCACACCTGACTAAATTTTTTTATTTTTAGTAGAGACGGGGTTTCACCATATTGGCCAGGCTGGTCTCCAACTCCTGACCTTGTGGTCCACCCGCCTCGACCTCCCAAAGTGCTGGGATTACAAGTGTGAGCCACTGTGCCTGGCCTACATAACAATGTTTTAATAGCGACGGACCACATGTATAACGGTGGTACCATGAGATTATTGCTTTATTGCTTTTTTTTTTTTTGAGGTGGAGTCTCCCCCTGTTGCCCGGGCTGGAGTACAGTGGTGCGATCTCGGCTCACTGCAACCTCCGCCTCCCGGGTTCAAGTGATTCTCCTGCCTCAGCCTCCTGAGTACCTGGGGTTACAGGTGCGTGCCACCACGCCTGGCTAATTTTTGGATTTTTAGTAGAGATGGAGTTTCACCATGTTGGTCAGGCTGGTCTCCAATTCCTGACCTCAGGTGATCTGCCTGCCTCGGCTTCCAAAAGTGCTGGGATTACGGGTGTGAGCCACCATGCACCCCATGTTACAGCACCTTTTCTAGGTTTAGATACACAATATTTGCTATTGTGTTATAATTGCCTACAGCATTCAGTACAGTAACATGCTGTGCAGGTTTGTGGCCTAGGAGCAATAGGCTATACCAATCAACCTAGGTTTACGTAAGTACACACTATGATGTTTGCACAACTACAAAATCACCTGACACATTTCTCAGAATGTATCCCTGTCCTTACGTAACACATGATTGTACATCCTTTTTTAAGAACAAGGAGAACCTTCCTAGAAGGCCTCCAGCCTATTTGCCTCCCCATCTAATCAGCTGTGTGACCTGGAGCCATTGATCTGATCTCATTACCTCAGGGTTCCTATCTATGTAATTGAAGGGGGCCAGCCCCTCCACACCTGTGTATATTTCTCGTCAGGTGGGACGAGAGACTGAGAAAAGGAATAAGACACAGAGACAAAGTATAGAGAAAGAACAGTGGGTCCAGGGGACCGTCGCTCAGCATACAGAGGACCCGCACCGGCGCCGGCCTCTGAGTTCCCTCAGTGTTTATTGATTATTATTTTTACTATCTTAGTGAGGGGAGTGTAGCAGGGCAACAGGTGGGGAGAAGGTCAGCAGGGAAACATGTGAGCAAAGGAATCTGTATCATGAATAAGTCTAAGGAAGGTACTGTGCCTGGATGTGCATGTAGGCTAGATTTATGTTTCTCTTTACCCAAACATCTCAGTGTAGCAAAGAGCGACAGAGCAGTATTGCTGCCAGCATATCTCGCCTCCAGCCACAGGGTGGTTTTCTCCTATCTCCGGATAGAATGAATGGGAATGGTCAGCTTTACACCGAGACATTCCATTCCCAGGGATGAGCAGGAGACAGAAGCCTTCCTCTTATCTCAACTGCAAAGAGGCCTCCCTCTTTCACTCCTCCTCCTCAGCACAGACCCTTTATGGGTGTCGGGCTGGGGGATGGTAAGGTCTTTCGTTTCCCACGAGGCCATATCTCAGGCTGTCTCAGTGGGGGGAAACCTTAGACAATACCCAAGCTTTCTTGGGCAGAGGTCCCTGCGGCTTTCCGCAGTGCATTGTGTCCCTGGTTAATCGGGAATGGAGAATGGCGATGACTTTTATCAAGTATACTGACTGCAAACATATTGTTAACAAGGCACATCCTGCACAGCCCTAAGTCCATTAAACTTTGATTCATTCCAGCACATGTTTCTATGAGCACAGGGTTGGGGCTAAAGTTACAGGTTAATAGCATCTCAAAGCAGAAACAATTTTTCTTAGTACAGATCAAAATGGAATTTCTTTTTTTTTTTTTTTTTTTTTTGAGACGGAGTCTTGCTCTGTGCCCAGGCTGGAGTGCAGTGGCGGATCTCGGTCACTGCAAGCTCCGCTCCGGGTTCACCATTTCCTGCTCAGCCTCCGAGTAGCTGGATACAGGCGCCGCAACAACCGGCTAATTTTTTTTGTATTTTAGTAGAGACGGGTTTCACTGTGTTAGCCAGGATGTCTCGATCTCCTCCTCGTGATCCCCCCCTCCCTCCAAAGTGTGGATTACGCTTGAGCCACCGCGCCCGGCCCAAAATGGAATTTCTTATGTCTTCCTTTTCTACATAGACACAGTAACAATCTGATCTCTCTTTCTTTTCCCCACATGTAATGGCAAATATAATTGCATTTGTTGTGAGAGCTGAAGGTTAATCTATGTAAAGCACTTAGAACAGTGCCTTGCCTGTGATTTGTACTATATAAATATTTGCTATTACTATCTGATAGCAAGAATTACATTACATTCCTGGGTCTAACCAATAGCTTGGCTGGCAATATGTGGCTTGGATCAAGCAAGATC
Source organism: Nomascus leucogenys (assembly GCF_006542625.1). Lineage (NCBI taxonomy): Eukaryota > Metazoa > Chordata > Mammalia > Primates > Hylobatidae > Nomascus > Nomascus leucogenys. The sequence goes on from NC_044402.1 coordinate 118,995,976, forward strand.
CACCCATCAGGGCTGGGGAGGCTATGGCTATTCAGAGGAGAGTGGGCAAAATGGGGGTTAACAAGGAAAAAAGGGAGGGGTGGAGAATGGATATTGACCAACACGATCTGCCACACCCATGTTGTTTAAAAAAAAAAAAAAAAAAAACCTGGGCCGGGAGGGATGGCTCATGCCTGTAATCCCAGCACTCTGGGAGGCCAAGGTAGGTGGATCACCTGAGCTCAGAAGTTCAAGACCAGCCTTGCCAACATGGTGAAATCCCATCCCTACTAAAATTACAAAAATTAGCCAGGTGTGGGGGTGCGCACCTGTAGTCCCAGCTACTTGGGAGGCTGAGGCACAAGAATCTCTTGAATCCAGGAGGCAGAAGTTGTAGTGAGCCTAGAACTTACCACTGCACTCTAGCCTAGGTGACAGAGTGAGACTCCACCTTAAAAAAACAAACAAAAAAACGCTCTGTCAATGTATGAGCATTATTCTCTTCGTATGTGTTCTATTTTCTTTAACTTTTTTTAGGTAATTTCAGATTTACAAAATATTTGTGAAAATGTATAAGGAGATCTCATACCTGCCCCTATCTTCCCCAAATATTAATATTAACTACCAGGAAATTAACTTTGATACAAATGTACAAATGTTCACATATTACTTAACTACCAGGAAATTAACCTTCATACAATTTTTTTTTTTTTTTTTTTTTGAGACAGAGTCTCACTCTGTCGCCCAGGTTGCAGGCTGGATTGCAGTGGCATGATCTTGGCTCACTGCCACCTCCATCTCCCGGGTTCAAGCAATTCTCCTGTCTTAGCCTCCTGTAGCTGGGACTACAGGTGCACACCATCATGCCCGGCTAATTTTTGTATTTTTAGTAGAGATGTGGTTTCACCATATTGGTCAGGCTGGTCTTGAACTCCTGACCTCAGGTGATCCACCTGCCTCAGCCTCCCAAAGTACTGGGAGTACAGGCGTGAGCCACTGAGCCCAGCCTTGATACAATTCTAATAACCTACCTATAGTCTTTATTGATGTTGACAGTTGTTCCCCAGTGTCTTTTTTTCTAGTCCAGGATCCAATTCAGGATCACGCACTGCATTGATTTCTAACTTAAACACCATTTAAAAGGAACACTGAGTTCCACAGAACCTAACTTTTGTTGCAGGACCTCTAGGTTGTTTGTAGAGTTTCATCATTACCAGTAACCCTGGGCCTTCAAATTTTGAGTGTATTTCAGAGTTTATCTTTTGGGCGGATCCCTAAAACAGAATTACTAAGTAAACAGATATGAACATTTTTAAGGCCTTGATGCATATTGGTAATTGCTTTCCAGAAAATTATACAAATTTGATGCCCCTACAAACCATGTATGAATACTCACCTTCCCATATTCTTAGAACTTCAGGTTTTATTCTTGTTTTTAATATTGGCGTTTTGGTTAAGTGAAAATCAAATCTCATTGTTTAACTGCATTTTATTTCTTTTTTTTTTTTTTTTTGAGACAGAGTTTCACTCTTGTTGCTGGAGTTTTGCTCTTGAGGCCGGGGTGCAGTGGCGCAATCTCAGCTCACCACAACCTCCGCCTCCCGGGTTCAAGCGATTCTTCTACCTCAGCTTCCTGAGTAGCTGGGATTACAGGCATGCGCCACCATGCCCGGCTAATTTTTTATATTTTTAGTAGAGACAGGATTTCTCTATGTTGGTCAGGCTGGTCTCAAACTCCCAACCTCAGGTGATCTGCCTACCTCTGCCTCCCAAAGTGCTGGGATTATAGGCGTGAGCCACCGCGCCCAGCCTTTTTTTGTTTTTTTTGTTTGTTTGTTTGTTTGTTTTTGAGATAGAGTCTCTGTCTCCCAGGCTGGAGTGCAGTGACATGATCACTGTTTACTGCAGCCTGTACCTCCCAGGCCCAAGAGATCCTCCTACCTCAGCCTCCTGAGCAGCTGGAAGCACAGGCGTGCACCACCGAGCCTGGCTGATTTTTTAAATTTTTTGTAGAGATGAGGTCTCCCTCTGTTGCCCAGGCTGGTCTGGAACTCCTGAGCTCAAGCGATCCTCCCACCTCAGCCTCCCAAAGTGCTGGGATTACTTGTACTTTGGGTGCAAGTTAGCCACTGTGCCTGGCTATACTTGGATTTTCTTGATTCTTTTGAGTTTTCACATTTTTTCATATTTATTAGCCATTTATCCATTTATTAATTGAGGTCATTGTGTTTTCACATTTATTTAAGGTCTTTAATCACTCCTTGGCCTTTTGGCTAAGATCAAGTATATTTAAGTTCCTTATTTTTTTTTTTTTTCTTTTTGAGAAAGTCTCACTCTGTCGCCCAGGCTGGAGTGCAACGGGGCGATCTCGGCTCACTGGAACCTCCACCTCCTGGATTCAAGCGATTTCTTGTGCCTCAGTGCCCAGGTAGCTAGGATTACAGACGCCTGCCACCATGCCCTGCTAATTTTTGTATTTTTAGTAGAGACGGGGTTTCACCACTTTGGACAGGCTGGCCTTGAACTCCTGGCCTCAGGTGATCCACCTGCTTCAGCCTCCCGAAGTGCTGGGATTCCAGGCATGAGCCACTATGCCCAACCAAGATTTTTTTTTTCTTTTCTTTTCTTTTTTTTTTTGAGGAGGAATCTCGCTCTTTCGCCCAGGCCAGAGTGCAGTGGTGCTATCTTGGCTCACTGCAAACTCCACCTCCCGGGTTCACACCATTCTCCTGCCTCAGCCTCCTGAGTAGCTGGGATTACAGGTGCCCACCACCGCGCCTGGCTAATTTTTTGTATTTTTAGTAGAGATGGGGTTTCACTGTGTTAGCCAAGATGGTCCTGATCTCCTGACCTAGTGATCCGCCCGCTTCGGCATCCCAAAGTGATGGGATTACAGGCGTGAGCCACCGCGCCCGGCCTCTTTCTTTTTTTTTGAGGCAGTCTCACTGTGTCGCCAGGCTGGAGTGCAGTGGCGTGATCTCAGCTCACTGTGACCTCTGCCTCCCGGGTTCAAGCGATTCTCCTGCCCCAGCCTCCCAAGTAACTAGAACTACAGGCATGCGCCACCACACCCAGCTAATTTTTGTATTTTTAGTAGAGACGGGGTTTCACCATGTTGGCCAGGATGGTCTCGATCTCTTTGACCTCGTGATCCACCCGCCTCGGCCTCCCAAAGTGCTGGGATTCCAGGCATGAGCCATGGTGCCCGGCCAAGGTTTTAAATTTTAAGGCAACCAAAACAGTAATTATTTCCCTTGTTAGATCTTCTGTTGCTTTTTTCTGAATAATGTATGCCTTTAAGGAATAATAGGAATAATAAATGCCTTTAAGAATAATATACGCCTATTAAGGAAAATTAGAATGACGCATTTGTTATTTTTAGCTTTAGAAAATCCTCTGCTATCCAGATTGAACATGTCTTTCATTTTCTTCTAATTTTCTGTGGTTTAATTTTATATCCTTAACCCTTTAATTCGGGTAGAATTTATTTTGGTGGATTCTGTGAGGCACCAGTCTAAATTGCTCTTTTGTAAATAGCTAGTCACTCATCCATCATGTCTTTCCAGCATCATTAATATTCTGTTTCCCTCTGTCACTGTTAACTATTATTGCAGTAATGCTGCCTAAGAAGCCAATTCAAAACTCAGAAGCCTACAATCATAAGCATGTATCTCGCTCATGCATCTGTGGGCAGGCTGAGCTTCAGCTGATCTAGTTTGGGCTCTGCTGCGCTGGGTTGACTTCCAAGCTGTGAGTGGGATCCAGGTGGCTCCATGTGCCTTTCATCTCCCTTAGACCAGCAACATCAGTGGTGTGGGAAAATATACCTCGCCTCCATTGAAGTGGTGCACAGTCACGGGGTGAACGGTATGTTTATAGTGAGAGATGAAGAACTGGAAACTGAAATGCCATCTACCACACCTTTGGAGACAGCCTTTCAGGAAACTAGATTGTGTTGAGATAAAGGCAGAACGGAGTCTAGAAAATGGCACAAGGTCAAGGGAAGTTTTTTTTTTTCTTTCTTTTTTTTTTTTTGAGACAGAGTCTCACTCTGTCACCCAGGCTGGAGTGCAGTGGCACGATCTCAGCTCACTGCAACCTCCACCTCCCAGGTTCAAGCGATTCTCCTGCCTCAGCTTCCCGAGTAGCTGGGATTACAGGTGCCCGCCACCACATCCAGCTAATTTTTTGTATTTTTAGTAGAGACAGGGTTTTGCCTTGTTGCCCAGGCTGGTTTCGAACTCCTGAGCTCAGGCAATCCACCTGCCTTGGCCTCCCAAAGTGCTGGGATTACAGGCGTGAGCCACTGTGCCCGGCCGGAAAGTTTTTAAGGCAAGGAGATACTGGAATTTGCTCTTAGGCTGAGGAAAATTGCAAAATGTGTAGAGGGGTAGGTAGTCACAGAAATTGTTTTCTCTAAGAAGGATATTTGTTGAAAGTAAAGGAAATGACGTTGGGGCTTGAGGTTTGGAATAACAACTGCAGATGAGATGGGGCCTCAGCAAAATGGAACTGCCAAGCACTGGTGTCAGGGGCTTGGGATGGCCTGAACCATCGCAGCCCTGAGTCATGTGATACAGCAGTTTTCTTCGGCCCTGTCCATGAGGTAGGAGACTGTCAGGTTGGTTCAGGTAGGTCTGAAGGTTGGCAGGTTAAGGCTGGAGGCCAAGGGGGTCAGGGGATTAGGAAGCTAACATGTGGTAAGTAGTTCAAGGGATTGAGCCTAAGTTCAAATATAGGTGCAAGAGGGGCTGAAGGGCTGGAAGAAAACAAACTGCCTGAGGAGCTGGAACTGGAGGCCCATGTGTACTGGGGATGGGAGGGGATCCGGGAAAAGGACATTGGAATTTAGGTTCTCAGAAGCAGAGAAGTTCCAGGTGAATCTAGGGTGTGGCCATGTGAGCAAGCTGCTGAATTATGTTGAAGGCATTGGAATTGAAGTCAGGAACTGAGGTCAAGGCAGAGTTCAGAATCACCTATGCGAAATGCACACTCTTGGGCCCCAGCCAAACCTACTAAGTCTGAATCTCTCGGGGAGGGACCCAGAATTCCATATTTTTACAAGCTCCCTGAGTGGTTCTTAGGCTCCCTAACGCTTGAAAACTGCTGCGCTATGATGTTGAATGAGCCATGCTTGTTGGAATTACCTGATAGCAGGAATCAGGCAGGAAGACTAAAAACAGGTGTTGAAATCCTTAGAGAGTCTGGGCTGGATCAGTGTATGGGACTGATGAGGAAGGGTGGAAAGAAGTTTGTACATGAGTCAGGAAGAGCAATGGCCTTGGCCTGGATTATTACTAGTGCATCCCTTTCCAACCTGGAAACAATGTAGGAGACTAAAGGCTTCCACTGCAGAAGGCAGGGCAGTGAGAGAGAAGGGAGGGAATAGAAGACAGGGATCATATTCAGTCCAGACAGGCTGGGAGCTTTGTGAGAAGGCAGAGGACGTTGGGGGAAGATTTGTTTCCGACCAAACCAGGGTTCTGCAGGGTGCATCAAAATGGCTCAGAGGGGAGTCCATGAGAAAATGGTCCACGAGGGAAAGTGAGCTTTGGTTGGGGATAACAGATGAGGGGATGGACTGGGCTGAGCAGAGGCCAGATTATCCCAGTCACCAATTCTGCACTGGGTTCACTTTTCTAAACTGAACTAATTTCTCCACCCAGGTCTGACAAGATGTCTCTTTTCTCTAACATTTAAACAGCTCCAACCATCTCAGCTCCTTCATGATTGTTTCGTCATCATCACCGTCGTCATTGTCATCATCATCATCATCATCATCACCAGTGATTTCCTAAATGCCAGCCAAGCACCAGTCATCAAGCTTGAGCCACAGTGCAAATGATGGAGGCAGGCTCTTCATTATAAGGGAACCTCTCAGGCCAGTAGGGAAGGCAAGATTCAGACACCAGGGACAGGCAGCCTGGGATGACAGGTGGAACAAGGTGGAGACATAAGAACCCTCACCCCAACCCAGGGACCCACATCACAGGCCAGACCTGTATGACCGCCAGGCACCCGACTCGGGTTATGAAGGTGTCTCTCCTAAGAGAGTGGCAGAAGCAAACTTTAGCCTTGGCAGTGCCCCTCAAACTGCTCAGGGGAGGAGTCGCGGCCAAAGCCCTGGAGTGCATGGGTTCTTTAGCCATGGCTTTCCCGCAGCTTCCTCTGATACTATGAAGCGCCTGCCGCCACCAGGCTTGTTCTGACTCCCTTACATGATCCACCCTTCTGAGTGGGGTTTGGCTTCTGTACAGCTCTCCTGTGGGCACTGAGCCCACTAATCAGAACAAGAGGGCTCCAGTCTCCAGACAGTCACAGTGCTTGATGGCAAAACATAAACTGTCATTCATTCACGCCTTGTTTCTGTCATTCACTCATTCATTCAGCAGATACTTAACTGAACACCTGCTCTGGGCCAGGTATTATTCACACCACTGGGAAGACAGTGGTGCCAACACAGGTCCCTCCCTGACTTCATGGGGCTAACATTCCAGTGGGAGTAACAGAAAAGATCCACAAAATAACATCACATTGTGAAAAGTGCTATGCAAGTGAAGGATGTAAGCACAGTAATATTAGTAATAGAGAGTGAGGAGGTGGTGAGCAAACGCCTCATAGAGGGGGTAACATTTTTTCTTTAATTTGATGTATAACTTACATACGGTAAAGTGCACAGATCTTTTCTTTTTTTATTTTATTTTATTTTTTTTTTTTTTTTTTTGAGACAGAGACTCACTCTGTCACCCAGGCTGGAATGCAATGATACGATCTCGGTTCACTGTAACCTCCGCCTCCTGGGTTCAAGTGACTCTCCTGCCTCAGCCTCCCGAGTAGCTGAGACAACAGGCTTGTGCCACCATACCTGGCTAACTTTTGTATTTTTAGTAGAGACGGGGTTTCACTATGTTGGCCAGGCTGGTCCCAAACTCCTGACCTTGTGATCCGCCCTCATCAGCCTCCCAAAGTGTTAGGATTACAGGCGTGAGCCACTGCACCTGGCTGTGCACAAATCTTTAATGTACAACTTGGTGAGTTTTTCAATTTGCGTATGTCAGACTCTCAACCTCTGTACTGCAGACATTGGGGCCATTTGTCCTGGGGACTGTCTTTCTTGTTTGTCTTTTTTTTTTTTTTTGGAGATGGAGTCTTGCTTTGTCGCCCAGGCTGGAGTGCCGTGGCATGATCTTGGCTCACTGCAACCTCCGCCTCTTAGGTTCAAGCAGTTCTCCTGCCTCAGCCTCCTGAGTAGCTGGGATTACAGGCGCACGCCACCATACCTGGCTAATTTTTGTATTTTTAGTAGAGACGGGGTTTCACTATGTTGGTCAGGTTGGTCTCAAACTCCTGACCTCGTGATCTGCCCACCTCAGCCTCCCAAAGTGCTGGGATTACAGGCGTGAGCTATCGCGCCCGGCCCTGTCTTGTGTATTATAAGATGTTTAGCAGCATCCCTGGCCTCTATCCACTAAATGTCAGTAACATTCCTCCCCACACAGTTGTGACCATCAAAAATGTCCCCAGACCTTGCCATAAATCTTTTGTGAGGCGAAATCGCCGCTGTTGAAAGCCACTGGTATATGCCATGTAGCCAGCACTCGGCTCAAGATACAGGTTATTTCCACATGGAGGGGTTGGTGTTTGAGCTGACACCCAACAGCTAAGAAGCTGCCTCCAATTCAGAGAACTGGGGAAGGAATATTCCAAGGGGAGGGAGCATGGGCAAAGGCCCTGAGGTGGGAATGAGCGTGGCACATTTGAGGAAGTGTGGCTGGTCCGTGGTGACAAGGGAAAGGCATCTGAGGAGGTTGAAGAGACAGGCTGGGCCCTATCGAGCATGGGCTTTGTGGGATATGGTTAGGAGTTTGACATTTCAAAGAACGTTTGTGAGTATTTAATATGTACCTGGCACTATGCCAGACACTGGAGAGTTGAAGATGAATAAATTAAATCCTTGGCCCTACTCTTTTTGCTTTTATTACTATTTTTAATTGACACACAATAATTGTACATATTTATGGGGCACAGTGTGATAGTCTGATACATGTATATAATGCGTAATGATCAAATCAAGGTAATTAGCATATCCATCACCTCAAACATTGATCATTTCTTTGTGCTGGGAACATTCAAAGTCTGCTCTTCTAGCTATTTGAAAATATGCAGGCCAGTGACCGTGGCTCATGTCTGGAGTCCCAACTACCCAGGAGGCTGAAGTGGGAGGATTGCTTGAACCCTGGAATTTGAGGCTGCGGTGAGCTATGATCGTGTCACTGCACTCCAGCCTAAGTGACAGAGTGAGACCCTGTCTCTATTTTAAAAAAAAAGTATGAATAAGACCCAGAGTTGGTACAAAAGGGGACATGCTTAAGCCCATGAAGGAGCTGGGAGGGTTCAAGAAGAGCTTTCTTGGAGAGACCACACCCAATTTGAGTCTTTGGGGAACAAAGGATAAATGGCACTCCATGCAGAAGGCACAGTATGTGCAAAGGCATGGGGGTGTGAAACAATATGATAGCTTGAGACAATACCTAAGTAGTTAGGTATTCTAGGGTATAAAGTACAGGAGAGGGGTAATAATAAGGCATCAGCCTGGATGGGATAGAAAATTCTTATGGCAGAGAAGGTGAAACTAAAGCCGACTTGCAGCAGACATTAGAAGTCTTCCAGAACAGTCTAAGGGTGGGGTTATGGCTCCCTGGGCCATGACTCCCCTGAAACACGCACCCTCATTCCTTTTCCCAGTCCCGCCTTGACTCCATATGTTTCATCAAACATATCTTGGATTTATTATCTATAATCTTGTTAATTGTGTGGCTTGAGATTTAGAATTTGGTCATCTCTGTATTCTCTGCAAGCTCATGCTTGAGCATGCATTTCCTGTTTCAGATTACAGGACTGCATTTTAATTTCTCGACAGAGTGCCTGATATAGCTTTACCTGGCACAGCCTTACCTGCAGAAAGGTGTGTGCACAATGACTTTTGATGATGCCCCCACGATCCTTCACTTTGCATGTACAGACACAGACTTGGAGATGCAAACTCCTGCATCCTACAAGGGCCATCTGCAAATTGGCTTATCAGTTTTCTCACTCCTCTGCCTCCTCTGCGGTACCAGCCCTTTATATGCCAGGCACTGAGAAGCAACCTAATTACAGGCGAGAAGACAGGGAGGGAGCAGCCCATAGGCTCTGTCCCTCAAGATGTACCCACATAGAAGAAACTCCATGTCTGTCTGGGTTTTCTGGATTAAACCCAGATTCAGGTATTGGAATTACAATTCAGTTTGAAGATAATTTAACATATCCCTCACCTATCTCCCTTCCAGAACCTCCCAGCAGCAGCAGAGGTGAGCTTGACTTTTTTTTTTTTTTTTTTTTGAGACGGAGTCTCGCCCCGTCACCTAGGCTGGAGTGCCGTGGCACAATCTCAGCTCACTGCAACCTCCACCTCCCGGGTTCAAGCGATTCTCCTGCCTCAGGCTCCCGAGTAGCTGGGACTACATGCGAATGCCACCATGCCAGGCTAATTTTGTATTTTTAGTAGAGATGGGGTTTCACCCTGTTAGCCAGGATGGTCTCGATCTCTTGACCTAGCGATCTGCCCGCCTCAGCCTCCCAAAGTGCTGGGATTAAGCGTGAGCCACCGCTCCCGGCCGAGCTTGACTCTTTTTTTTTTTTTGAGCCGGAGTCTTGCTCTAGAGTGCAATGGCACGACCTCGACTCCCCGCAACTTCTGCCTCCTGGGTTCAAGCGATTCTCCTGTCTCAGCCTCCCGAGTAGCTAGGATTACAGGCAGGCACCACCATGCCTGGCTAATTTTGTACTTTTAGTAAAGACGGGGTTTCTCCATGTTGGTCAAGCTGGTCTCGAACTCCCGACCTCACGTGATCCGCCCCCCTCGGCCTCCCGAAGTGCTAGGATTACAGGCGTGAGCCACCGCGTCTGGCCGAGCTTGACTCTTTAGAGCATTTCCTTCCCTTCCTGTCCTGGGCCAGAGCTAGGGCTGGAGCCAAAACGAGCCCAGCCCTGGCTCCTGTGCCTAAATTTGTAGATTTCACCACCACCACGCCTGCCCTCACACCTACTTCCATTCCAGGGACCTTAACAACTTCTAGAATCCATCAGGAGGGCAGCAGTGAGGGAGCTGGGAACGGTGATGTGGAAATCGCCCTGGGTTTGGGAGAGGGAATGCCCCAGCCCTAGGCCCCTCTGTGCCACCCATGGCTACACATCCTAGGTCATGTTGCTCCTCCAGAGCTTGTGTGGCCTCTTCCTATCCTTCAGGGCAGGACTTAAATGTCATCTCCTGGGGAGGCCCCCCCCATCTAAGCTGACCCTCTCTGTGCTCCATATCATTGCCCCCTCCTTGACTGCCTTTCACAATTTATCACGCGCATATGTATGTGTGTGCATAAACAGATATAATTTTGTTTGCTTGCTTATTTGGTTCGTCTCCTCACTAGATTCCGGACTGTGGGCTCCAGGAATGCAGACGGTGTGCCTTTGACCTTTGCATCCTCCTCAGAGCCTGGCAGAGTGCCAAGTACATAGCAGGAGCCAGAAAAGTAATTCGGCGAATGAATAAATCCATGAATGGCAGCTGACCCAGATGATCTCTCAGGTTTCTGCCAGTTGAGAAAGTGTAGCAGTGCCCTGGACGGGGAGGCGGGCGGGGCGAACTGCGAGCTCCGGCCCCCTCCCAGGGCTCAGGCGACTGTGGACCCCGATCAGCGCAGGCTCGCGGCCCGCTGTGGCCCCGCCTCCTGTCCGCCAGCCGGGGGCGGAGTCAGGCCGCCCCCCAAGCCGGGTGGCGTTCGGGGTGCTTGCCCGGCTGGAGGTGGTGAGGGGGCGGGCCCAAAGGAGAGGTCAATGGGCGGGGCGGGGCCACAACGCCCCCACGTCCCTAGCCGGCCGGCAGGTTCCCCGCTGGGGGCCGGGGCCGGGCCGTTGCCTAGCAACGCCCAGCCCCGCCCGGCCGGTGCGCGCCTGCCCCCAGCATGGCTTGGCAGGGCTGGCCTGCGCCGTGGCAGTGGGTCGCCGGCTGCTGGCTCCTCCTCGTCCTTGTCCTCGTCCTACTTGTGAGCCCCCGCGGCTGCCGAGCGCGGCGGGGCCTCCGCGGTCTGCTCATGGCGCACAGCCAGCGGCTGCTCTTCCGAATCGGGTTAGTGCCGGGGCTCCAAAGCGTGCGTGCTCGGAGGGCGGGCGCGCTGGGAGAGGGGACTGGGAGGCGGGGGCTAGAGCTGGGGGTGGGCGTGGCGGTTAGGACGGGGCTTGGTCTAAGGGAAGAGGGATCGAGGAGACGGACTGGAGAAGCCACTGAGTTGGGGGGCCTGAGGGAGTTGGGGGGCTGGAGAATTGGGATAAGCTAGGGAAGGAGGATCGGAGAGGCGGGCCAGGGTGGCCACGGAAGGGGGCGTGAGAGGACATCTGGAGAAAAGTGCCACAGAAGGGGCTAGAGACCAGGAAGCTGGACAGGGGGATAGTGCAGGAGCCAGGGCTGGGAAGACCGTCCCTATCCGGGGGTGAGGTCAGCAGATGCCCGGGCTCCGATGGCAAGTGCCGGAGAGAAGGAATGCCTCCCACCGTCTGACATTTAAAACCGCCAACTCCTTTCGTATGTCCTTGTCCCACTCCCCAGCTCCTCACCAGTCAAGTTAGGTTCTTCTGTCCCAAGCAAGAGTCCCAATCCTGTTGGATTCCAGTATGTCCCTTTCCTTCTAACCAAAGCCTGGCCCGTGTGGAAGCCCCAGGCTGTGAAATCTGACCCAACTGACTCTGCCCGCTTTTCCAGTGATTTGTCTCCATCGACCCCCTACCCCCCTCCCCGCTCACTCTGCCCTCCTGCCTCCCTCTACCCCTTCCTTCCTGGCCCCAGGGGAGAGTGGTGACCAGCAAGCACTGTTCAGCCCCAGGGACACTGAGAGGCAGGGAAGAAGACAGGCCTCCTAGGGCCCCTGTCCCCTTCCTACTACCAGCCTGGCTATGGGTCAGGACCTCAAGCCCCAGTTTAGGGACAGTAATGTTGGGGATGGGAATTGTGAGAGCCCTGGCCACAGGCCAGGTTGTGGGGAGAGCCTAAGCCTGGGAATTTCCCGAGCTTCCGAGCAGACATTGTGCAATTCACCCTCTCCTCCCCAGACCACCCCACACGCCCGGAAGCTTCGGGCCCAGGATTCCACTCACAGTCTAAGAAATGGAGATATAAAGCCTTCAGTGGGCAGGAAAACTAGAAAAACATGGTGCTGGAGGGTGGGGTGGGGATCTTGTGTTTGTGCCTTTTGGGGCATTCACGTCTCTAATATCCTAAACCTTGGTCACAGTTAGGTAATGCTCCAAGTAAGTTACCATTGCTCTGCATATTGCATTAAAATAATGAGATTGAAAAATATTTAGGCCAGGCGCCGTGGCTCACGCCTGTAATCCCAGCACTTTGGGAGGCTGAGGCGGGTGGCTCACCTGAGGTCAGGAGTTCGAGACCAGCCTGGCCAACATGGTGAAACACCGTCTCTACTAAAAATACAAAAATTAGCTGGGCACGGTGGTGAGCGCCTGTAATCCCAGCTACTGAGGAGGCTGAGGCAGGAGAATCGCTTAAACCTGGGAGGCAGAGGTTGCAGTGAGCCGAGATCACGCCATTGCACTCCAGCCTGGGCAACAGAGTGAGACTCCGTCTCAAAAAAAAAAAGAAAATGAAAAAGAAAAAAAAAATCCCAAATATGAAGTTATCTAAATAATTTTCTTTTTTCTTTTTTTTTTTTTTTTTCCTGAGACGGAGTCTCGCTCTGTCGCCCAGGCTGGAATGCAATGGCGCGATCTCAGCATGGTGAAACAGGGTTTCACCATGTTGGTCAGGCTGGTCATGAACTCCTGACCTCATGATCTGCCCGCCTCAGCCTCCCAAAGTGCTGGGATTACAGGCGTGAGCCACCGCACCCAGCCTTTTTTTTGAGACGGACTCTTGCTCTGTCCCCTAGGCTGGAGTGGTGCAGTGGCACAATCTCAGCTCACCGCAACCTCCGCCTCCCGGGTTCAAGCAATTCTCCTGCCTCAGCCTCTTGAGTAGCTGTGACTACAGGCACCCGCCACCACACCCGGCTAATTTTTGTATTTTCAGTAGAGACGGGGTTTCACCATGTTGGTCAGGCTGGTCTTCAACTCGTGACCTCATGATCTGCCCACCTTGGCCTCCCAAAGTGCTGGGATCACAGGTGGGAGCCATTGCGCCCAGCCCATATTTGGGATTTTTAATGAAAACATTTTCTCTCTACAAAATTTCTGGGAATTTTACAGCCTTATCTGGGGAAAGATTTTTAAATTTACTTCTAGCTTTCAAAGTTAGTTAAGTTTGAGGTCATACAAATGGCCTGAGGAAGTGGAAAATAGAAGTTTCCATAAGGAACTGGAATCAGAATTCCTGAGATCAGAATGCCAGGGTCACTATCTCAGAATCTTGAGGGTGTGGGTATGCCTAGAACTTGGGACTTGGGATTTTACAAATCTCCAAAACTGGAATCATTGGAGAGCTTCTTCAAAATGCAGTATTTCTACAGGCTTTCCTGTGTCTGGATTTCAAGGTTACTTTGGAATCCACTCCTCAAATTTGCAGAGCAGAAGGGTGTGGCTGGAGTCAGAATTCCAGACCCTGCTCCTCACAGTCTGGGAAACGATCAGTCCAGTCCCCAGTGGGAGATGCTGCTGGCTGCTGGGAGGGAAAGGGGATATTTGCAGGAAACTGTAGGGGGGAAATGGGCAGGTATTGGTGCTAGGGGTGCCTCCAGGAAGGATGAGGAGGGAGGGGGAACGGGATGGGACAGGACACGATGGGGACGGAGAGGGCACATGTGCTACCAACCTGAAGGTGTGGCTGGGAGGATCACAAATAGAGGATTCTATTGGGGGTGGAAAGGAAATGATGGAAACACCAGGCTCACCGGGAGGAGAGCTGTTGGCCATGTTATCATTAATAATCATCATCCTTGGTGTTTGGCAATTTTATAAAAGGCTTTCCTTAACCATAACTACAATTGTCTTCGGATGAGGATAACTGAGCACAGTGGCCACAGGCGAAACTGATGTGAGACACATGCATTTGGGGCTCTGTGGGGCCTGGGAGACAGTGTGGATAGTAGCAAAGCACATAGCATGTGGGGTCGAATAAATCTGCTTTTGCATCCTAGCTTTTTTGCTTAGTAGCCATGTGACCTTGGACAAATAACTTCTCTGTGCCTTGGTTGTTTGCATCTATAAAGTGGGGTTGGGGATGCCTACCTCATAGGGCTCCTGTGAAGATCAAATGAAACCGCACCTAAAATACACAGGGCCTGGCTCAAAAAGAGTGTTCAGGAAATGTTAGCAGGTGTTCCTGATGTGGCCTGGAGTTGGGTGGGAGAGTATCTATGGCCCTGTGTCTTTCTGGAGCTTCCTTACTTAATTCCACCCCTGTCTTCCAAGCCGGTCCTACCCACCACCCAGCAGGAAACTCCGTATCCCTTCATTCAGCCAGGGAACACCTAGCTGCCCTGGGTAAGGACTGTGGGGTCCCAGATATGGACAGGTCCTGATCGCTGTTCTGCAGGGCAGGGGAAAGCACATGCGAACAGATATAAAGAAGGGCCCAAACCCGGGAGGAGGCAGGGCATGGCAAGCCCCCCAGAAGCAGCACGATACTCCTGGGGAGTCGGATCAGGAATGTGGGACTCCCCCGTGCATGCCCCCTGCTTTATGCCTCAGTTGCCCTTTTGCCTTCTTAGGGGTAGTTGTGGGGGTTTTGCAGAACAGAGTCTTGAGGAGAGCCTCTGTCTGCAGGAATAGAACACAGGCAGGGCTGGGAGTGTCTTGCAGAGCCGAGGAGGTGGGTAGCAGCTGGCCTGTGGGGAAAGCCAGTCCTAGTGACAGCTTTCCCTCCCTGACCAAGCCCCCTCTCCATTCCTAGGCATAGAAGGTCCTTCCTGACCCTCGCAACCCTCCCTGGGACGGACCTAGCTTGCTGTACTTCTGCAAGAGGAAAGCCGTTATCTGGGGCCAATGCCTCCCACTGGCTTGATTTCAAGAGTGGCAGGAGCCTGATGGGAGGGTCCTTGAGTGAATCCTCCCAGCCCCGCGAATGAGGCCAGGTAGATGCAGTGAGCTGGGCTATCCACGGCGCAGCCTGGCAGGAGGGAAGCAGGATCCTTTTCCTTTCTGGGGCCTGTGGGACCTTGGAGAGCTGCGGTCAGAGCACCCACAGCAGCCTCATGCCTCCCTGCTGCTCTCTGCTCTCCCTGCTGACACAGCTTCCCCCTGCTGCCTGATTGGTCTTCAAAGTATGGCTCTGAGCAAGCGTCCCCTTCTGCAAGCCACATTGCCGACAGAATGGAGCCACGCCCCTCGCCCAGGCCTTTACAGCCGTCCCACACCCCCTACAGACCTGCCCAGTTTCATCTCCCCCAGGCCTGAGCTGTTCCTGCACTTCTGTCTGACCTGTCCTGCCTTCCTTCCACCCTACATCTCTACTGTCAAATTCTGTTGCATCTTCAGAGCTCACCTTCAAAGGTACCCAGAATGTGAACACTTCTCCCTGCCTCCACTGCCACCACTCTGGGCCAGCCAGGAGAATCGCTTGAACCCAGGAGGCAGAGGTTGCAGTGAGCCAAGATTGCGCTATTGCACTCCAGCCTGGGTGATAAGAGTGAAACTCCATCTCAAAAAAAGAAAAAAAAGAAACTGTTATTTAAGTCAGGAATGGATTACTTCTCTGCTCAAACTCCTCCAGCGAGTTCCCACCTCTCTCATGAAGTCCAAGTCCATTCGAAGAGTGGCTTCAGGGCCCTCTGTGACCTGCCCATCCCCACCGCATCTTTTAACACCCTTCAGCCTGTTCCTCTGCCTCAGCCACAGCTGGTGGCCTCTCCACGGTGCTTCAGTCCTAGCTGAGAGGTCTGGGCTAATTCTGTTTCTGCCTGTTGTAATCCCAGGCCTCAAATACACCAAGACAACCCTACCTTCAGGCCTTTCTGTGGCTCCACATGGCTTGCTGCCTCACTTCCTTCAGGTCTCTGCTCAAATTTTGCCTTATTTGAGAGCCCTGCCCTGACCACCCTGCATAAAAATAGCACCACCCCCACCCCTGCACCCTGTCCCCTCTCTGGCTTTATGTTCCCCCTAGTTCACATCACCATGGGACACACTAAATATTGATTGTTTTTCTCCCCCAACCAGAATATGGCTACACAGGGGGAGAAACTTTGTTCAAGACTGTATCCCAGATTCCAGAACAGTGCCTGGCACCTAGGTGGCCCTTACTAAATGCCTCTGAATGATCCTTTTGTAATTCCTAAGTATGATTGGGTTTTCACACGCATAGGTAAGATGCACCTCCCTCAAACCTTGTGATGATGTCAGCACGGTATCCATCTGATGTGAAAGAAAAAAAAGTTTCTGAATGAATGCATGCATGCATGAATAAATGAATGAAAAGCTTGGCTCAGGTGCCCTTTTCTCCATGAAGCCTGCCCGGCCTCCTCAGTCAAATGAACCTCTGTCTCCAGACCGCCCCCGGCACTGTCTTCCCTCTTCGAGCTTCCCGTGCGCATTCTTGCTTGTACTGGAGTTAGGTGTTCACGGATCGGACTTCTGGCTGCTCTCTGTGTTCCTAAAGGGCCTTGGGGCCAGGCGCAGTGACTCACGCCTGTAATCCCAGCACTTTGGGAGGCCAAGGCAGGCGGATCTCTTGAGGCCAAGAGTTTGAGACCAGCCTGGTCAACATGGCGAAATCCCATCTCTACTAAAAGATACAAAAATTAACGGCATGGTCACACACATCTGTAATCCCAGCTACTCAGGAGGCTAAGGCAGGAGAATCGCTTCAGCCTGGGAAGCAGAGGTTGCAGTGAGTGGAGATCATGCCACTGCACTCCAGCCTGGACGACAGAGCAAGACTCTGTGTCAAAACAATCAAGCAAAAACTAAGAGGCTTTGGAGCAGACCCCGCCTCCACTAGAACCCTGTGTCCTTGGTGGCCCTCTGGGACCCTCAGGCCTAGCTCAGGGAGCAGGATTGAATCAGGAAGGCCTGGGATTGGGATGAGCGAGAAGAGAAGGGGAAAGCCACAAGAAACAAACCAAAACTAAACAAAGCCCAGAGCCCTTGGCAGGCAGGTGGCCTGGGATTACACCCATGGAGACAGAACTAGCCAAGGCCTCCCAGCCAGGGCAGAGACACCATGGAGAGGCCACCAGCTCTTACTGTGCTTCTAGTCCTAGCCAAGAGCCCCCAGCAGCCCCTCCCCTTCCGTCAGTGACAGATGGGTGTCCTCTGGAGAGGGCTGTGAAGTCTGGGGAAGAACCCGTCCAGGGATGGGCAGGGTGATGGCAGACCCTGACCCGGGGATCTCCTGTTTTGACCACGGAGCAGCCCTGTCCCTCTCCTGCGCATGAGGAAGTCCCCACGCCCCCAGGCATGCTGGCAACTTCGGGAAACGCTTACCCTCAAGGGCTTTTTAGCTGTCTTGTTATCTTCTTCAGTTTCCTCAGTTTTAAGAATGCACAAAACATGGAGCTGCTCTCTGCGTTCCTGAGGGGCCTCTGGGCAGACCTCGGGTCCCATAGAACCCTGTGTCCTGGTGGCCCTCCAGGTCCCTCAGCTCTCAGACAAGCACTTTCAATTCCATTTCATTAGGAGTGCCCTGTCGTTGGTAAGATGCAGAGCCTGGGCAGTCTGGGTCCTGAGGACACGAAGGGAGAAGCCAGAACAGTCCCCGACCAGAGGCCCCACCAGCCTGAGCTTGCCTGTTGGGTCAGTAGAGTCTGGGGCCCTGTGGGATCAGGGGGCCATTTAGGGAGTGCAGGAGGAAGGGAGGAGTCAAGGCAGGTGACCCTGGCAATAGGGGCTTTCCAGATCATTCTGTGGGAGGCAGAGCCCCTGTTATGCTGCTCCCCTGCCCTCCACCCTCCCTCCTACTCCCCCTGGCCTGAGGCCAGCCCTGGGCCCAGCTGGGACAGAGGCTTGAAAACCTTCAGGCTTCTCTCAGGGCTGCCCAGGATGGTGAAATGGCCCCACGGAGGAGAGAAGAAGAGCTTCATTGTGTGTTTTCCACTGTGTGCCAGAGGGAGAGGCGTCTGGGGGGGCAGTGGCTCACTGTCCCCAGCTGTCCCACATTGCCTCCCTTGGGGCTGGAGGCTCACATTCAGATACCAGAGACACCAACTGCTGGCTCACTGAGGCAAGGAGTGGAAGGTGCACTTTGACCCTACACTGGAGGTGCTGGCACTGTCTGCAGCTGTAACCCCACAGGGAGGGTCCCTTGGGGCAGCTGCCACTTGCCCAGGCCGGCTGCTCCCCATCTTGCAGAATGGTTTTTCTGCCTCCCACCTGAGTCCCAGAGGACCAATTAGGAAACTTTATTTTCTTTTTGGTGAGGTGATGATGGGTAGTTCCTGTCCCCAGAACTGCTGAATCAAAATCTAGGAAGAGGGAGGGGTAGAAGAAGGTCAGAATCTTCTTGTTTAACCAGCACCTCAGATCATTCTAATATAGGTGGGCCAAGGCCCATCTTAGAGAAGCACTGTCCTAGATCCCAGCTTGCTGACTGTGCCTGGGAAGCCCATGGAGACAGCATGAACCCACATCTGGGCCTAGGGCATCAGTATTTTCTTGTGAGTCACATGAACTTACTGGCCCAGGCTGCAAGGGAGCACTCAATTTGACAGAAAGGGAAACTGAGGTTAGGGGAGTGAGTTCCTGCTTCTTGCCTCCAGCAACAGAAGAAGCCATATCTCTGGTAATGGCTTAAGAAACCAGGGGCCATAACATGGAGCAGTGACATCCTGGGAAGGTGGGTTGGGGATTGGAGACAGAAGGGCACAGGTTCCAGCCGGGCATGGTGGCTGATGCCTGTAATCCCAGCACTTTGGGAGGCCGAGGCGGGTGGATCACCTGAGGTCAGGAATTCAAGACCAGCCTGGCCAACATAGTGAAACCCGTCTCTACTAAAAATACAAAAAAAATTAGCTGGGTGTGGTGGTGGGCACCTGTAACCCCAGCTACTTTGGGAGGCTGAGGCAGGAGAATCGCTTGAACCCGGGAGGCGGCGGTTGCAGTGAGCTGAGATCGTGCCATTGCACTCCAGCCTGGGCAACAAGAGTGAAGCTCTGTCTCAAAAAATAAAATAAAATATATACAGGATTGTTTTGCATGCTTTTTATTTTTATTTATTTTTTTTTTTATTTTAGAGGGAGTCTCGCTCTGTCACCCAGGCTGGAGTGCAGTGGCACGATCTTGGCTCACTGCAACCTCTGCCTGCCGGGTTCAAGCAGTTCTCCTGCCTCAGCCTCCCAAGTAGCTGGAATTACAGGCATGCACCACCATGCCCGGCTAATTTTTGTATTTTTTTTTTTTTTGAGACTGAGTCTCGCTCTGTCGTCCAGGCTGGAGTGCAGTGGCGCACTCTCGGCTCACTGCAAGCTCCGCCTCCTGGGTTCACGCCATTCTCCTGCCTCAGCCTCTCCGAGTAGCTGGGACTACAGGCGCCCGCCACCACGCCCGGCTAATTTTTTGTATTTTTTAGTAGAGACGGGGTTTCACCGTGGTCTCGATCTCCTGACCTCGTGATACGCCTGCCTCGGCCTCCCAAAGTGCTGGGATTACAAGCATGAGCCACCGTGCCCGGCCAATTTTTGTATTTTTAGTAGAGACGGGGTTTCACCGTATTGGTCAGGCTGGTCTCCAACTCCTGACCTCAGGTGATACACCCTCCTCAGCCTCCCAAAGCACTGGGATTACAGGCATGAGCCACCGCGCCCAGCCATGCTTTTGTATTTTTAATGAATGTAGTCATATTGTTTTCTCTGTGGTATGTCTCAGCATAACGATACGTGCTTGAGCTTTGTGAATGTTGAAACCTGTTGCTCTAGATCATGTGTTTCCCTTGCTGTGCAGTTTTCCAAGGTCTGAGTATGTTGGGATTTATTTGTACATTTTGCTGGTGGCAGTCATTTAGGGGGTTTCCGCCCTTTCACTCTTGGGAGCACGGGATTATCATTGGGCGGTACAGGAGGGGAGGAGGCAGCGCCTGCTGTGGTCTCAGTTTCCAGAAGGCCTGACTGGAAGTTGGACATTTGCTAATAAGCAGTGAGGAGCCACTGAAGGCTTGAACAGGAGCAAGCCTCAGCAAAACACGGCGCTTTGGGAACTTCTTTTTGCCAGTGGTTTGCAGTTTGGGTTGGAGGTAGAGAGCTGGGGGTCTGAGGCTCTTGTAAGGCCCTAGATGAGTTTCCAGGTCCTGTTCCCACAGGTGAGGCTGCGTTGGGGGCAGTAGAAGGCAAAATTGAGAGGGATCCTGTTTTGGTTGCATATGCCAGGGAGAGGGCTAAATGCAACTGCGAGGACAGGGGGCCTTTCCCAGAAAGAGAAGGAGCAGGATGGGGAGCTGACCATGGGGACTGTCACTCGCCAACTCTGCAGGCAGATGGAGGAAGAGCCTGAGCTAAGTGGCATAGAGAGTCCTGTGGAAGCCCTTGGCAGGGCAGGGCACGGCACAGGGTTGGGGAGAGCCACTAGGTCCTCAGGCTGCTCTCCCCTTCCCTTCCTCCTCTCAGCCCTGCCTTCTACTGCTTTGCCCAAAGATCAAGACCTCAGGCCAGCAAGGACTGCAACCTGTCCCTAGCCCACATCCAAGCCAGGCACAGATCTCCCATCCCTCTGCCACCCCACCCTCTCCACCTTCAGCACCCCCTCTATCCAGGCCACTGTCTCTCTCCCACCTGGATGACTCGGTACCTCCTGCCCCTTTTCTCCACTCAGCAGCCCAGTGAGCTCTCAGAAAGGGAGTCTGATCCTGTGCACCCTGTTCTAACATCCACCAGCCATTTTCAACTCTCTGCATGGCCTGGCCCCTGCCCACCTCACCAACCCCTTCTCCAGCACTGTTGGTCCCTCCAGCGCCTAGAGACTCCGAGGCCTCCTGGCAATTCCTAAAATTCCACACTCCTCCTGCCTTGGTGCCACATCACCCAGAACCGTCCATGCTGCTGGGTTGGTCTTGCAGTTTCCAGCATGAATGTCACCCTCTGGGGATGAGGCCTTCCCTGGGCACCCTGTCTACAGTAGGGCCTCTTCCCTTCCGGCTACTCTTTTCCACCCCCAGCCATAGTTAACTGGCAGTTTGCTGACTAATCTGGTTTCTGGTTTAATGTCTGTTGGCCCTCCCTTTCCCCACATTACAAGCTCCCTGAAAGCAGGGCCCCTTCTGCCTTGTTTCTGCTGTCTCCACTGTGTCCATCATGCACAGTATTTGCCAGATACAGCGAGTGACAGGGAGGGGGCCTTGTTTACTGCGGCTTCTTGGTGCACAGTCCCTGCCCCCACAGATCTTGTCCTTTCTTAGGGACAGAACCTGGGCACATGTAGTCAGCATTTAGTAAGGGGAGGCGGGGAGCTTATCACCCCTTCCAGATGTGCATTACCCTGCTCTAGCAGCTGGGAGGACTTCCTGGCTGAATTTGGGAAGGAAACAACAGTTGCTAAATATCTTCCACCTGCCAGGCTCTCGGCTGAGTGCTTTACATTAGTTTTCTTATTTTAGGCACTTAAATTTCACACAGTCTTTCGGGGTAAGTCACAGCATTGCCATGTTATAGATGAGGAACCTCATCTGTGAAACTCATGACTTGTCCAAGGTCACAGAGTCAACAGGGGCCAGGCTGATGGGAGCCCAGATCTTTCTGTTGCCAGAGGCTCTGTTCTTTCCATAAGCCCATGTAGTGAGAAATGAAGACAGGAATGGGACTCAGTCATCAGTGCAAGGTGGTGTCTGTCAGAGGAAAGGGTGATTTTATTTAATTTTATTTTTTAACTTTTCATTTTGGGCCAGGCGCTGTGGCTCACACCTATAATCCCAACACTTTGGGAGGCCAAGGCGGGTGGATCACCTGAAGTCAGGAGTTCCAGACCAGCCTGGCCAACATGGTGAAACCCTGTCTCTACTAAAAATACAAAAATTAGCTGGGCATGGTGGCGGGCACCTGTAATAGCAGCTTCTAGGGAGGCTGAGGCAGGAGAATCGCTTAAACCCAAGAGATGGAGGTTGCAGTGAGCTGAGATCATGCCACTGCACTCCTGCCCGGGTGACAGAGCAAGTCTCAGTCTAAAAACAAACAAACACAACTTTTCATTTTGAAATGATTTCAGACTTGTCAAAATAGTACATAGCATTCCCATATGCCTCTCTCCCCTGAATACTACCGTCTTTCATAATCGCAGTATAGTCATCAAAACCAAGAAATTAACATCAATACTATCCTATGAAGTACTCTCAGAGCTTGCTCAAATTCACCATTTTTCCCCGCTGTTGCCCTTTCTCTGATCTAGAATCCAGTCCAGGATCCCACGTTGCATTTATCTCCTGGTCTCCTCCAGGCTGGGACAGTTTCTCAGTCTATCTTTCATCTTGTCAATACATTTGAAGAGTAGCGCCTGGGCAACATAGTGAGACCTCATCTCTACTAAAAATTTAAAAAACTAGCTGGCATGGTGACACGCACCTGTAGTCCCAACTACTCAGGAGGCTGAGGTGGGAGGATTGCTTGAGCCCAGGACATGAAGGCTGCAGTGAGCTATGGATCACATCACCGCACTCTTGACCTGGGCGACAGAGCAGGACCTAAAAAAGAATCATAGATTTGCATTTTTGGCACAAATACCACAGAATTTATCTTATGCCCTCCTCGGTGCATCATACCAAGAGGCAAATGATGTCTATATATTGTTACTGGTGAGATTAATTTTGATCACTGGCTTAAGGTGGAGTCAGCCAGGTTTCTATGGCCTTTATAATTAGTGGTTATTTTGTGAAGGGGATACTTTGAGATTATGCAAATATCCTTTCTCATCATACTTGGGTGATTTGACTGGGGTCTCCAGGTCTTACAGTGTGCTCTTGTGTGTTAGAAACTCTCAGTATTAGCCTGGGAGCGAATCAAGACATCTTCTCTTCAAAAAAAAATAATAAAAATAATTAGCTGGGCATGTCTGCTCATGCCTGTAGTCCCAGCTACTCAGGACACTGAAGTGGAAAATCGCTTGAACCCCAGCATTTCAGGCTTCAGTGAACTGTGACTGAGCCACCACACTCCAGCCTGGCTGACAGAGCAAGATCTCATCTCTTTAAAAAAATAAATAAATAAATATAAATGAAAAAGGGCTGGGCGCGGTGGTTCACGCCAGTAATCCCAGCACTTTGGGAGACTGAGGCAGGCAGATCACCTGAGGTCGGGAGCTCTAGACTAGCCTGATCAACATGGAGAAACCCCATCTCTACTAAAAATACAAAATTAGCCGGGTGTGGTGTCGCATGCCTGTAATCCCAGCTACTTGGGAGGCTGAGGCAGGAGGATTGCTTGAACCTGGGAGGCGGAGGTTGCGGTGAGCCAAGATCATGCCATTGCACTCCAGCCCAGGCAACAAGAGTGAAACTCCATCTGGAAAAAAAAAATGTTAATTGTCCTGTCTGTCCTACTAAATAGAACCTTCACAAGGACAGTGAGTTTGCCTTGCTCAGTGTGTGTTCAGTGTCTGGCCAATAGCAAGGATTCAGTAAATATTGTTAAAGAAATGAAAATGTAAGTTGGCCAAATCTAATTTAGAAATAAAACCAAAAAAAAGAAGGCCTACGAAAAAGGAACATAAAGACAAAGATTGGCAAAGCCCTTCAACCATGTGCACAGATTGCCAATCAATATAAACCCATGGGTACATAGAGCAGACAGTGCAGTGATTAAACTTTACCTAAATCATTTCTACAAATTGCCATGGAAACCTGCTTGGTTTTGACTCAACTGCTTGCAGACAAATCAGCTAACTCTCCCCTTAGGGGTCTGAAGAGCGGCTGCACCTGCTCCCACATACACAGTCAATCCTTGTAGAGACTTAGGGTCAGCCAGGTGTGGTGGCTCATGCCTGTAATCCCAGCACTTTGGGAGGCCAAGGCGGGTGGATCATGAGGTCAAGAGATTGAGACCATCCTGGCCAACATGGCAAAACCCCATCTCTCCTAAAAGTATAAAAATTAGCTGGGCGTGGTGGTGGGTGCCTGTAATCCCAGCTACTCGGGAGGCTGAGGCAAGAGAATCGCTTGAACCCGGGAGGCAGAGGTTGCACAGTGAGCCAAGATCGTGCCACTGCACTCCAGCGTGGTGACAGAGTGAGACTCCATCTCAAAAAAAAAAAAAAAGTTTGGAAAAAATAGCCATTTAAAGTACTAAAATATGAAGCTTTTTTCTTCTACAATCTCGATTTTGACCTGTGATGTTTTTAATTTGCTATTTAATGTCATTCTAAGTAAGAAGCATTTAAATTATTAGCAGGAATTTTATCATTTGCTTAATATTGTGCAATGCCTGTTTTAAATACAAATACAAGAACATTTAACTCCTGTAGCATCACAGAAACTACATAATTAATATTTCTTGGCTTATACATGGATGTGTATTTAGTTCTTACCAGGACAGGGTCTCCTCTGTCACTCAGACTGGAGTGCAGTGGCGCAAACATGGCTCACTGCAGCCTTGACCTCCTGGGCTCAAGTGATCCTCCCACCTCAGCCTCCCAAGTAGCTGGGACCACTGGTGCATGCCACCATGCCTGGCTAATTTTTGCATTTTTAGTAGAGACAGGGTCTCGCCATGTTGCCCAGTCTGGTCTCAAACTCCTGGGCTCAAGCACTTCTCCCGTCACCACCTCCCAAAGTGCTGGGATTACAGGAGTGAGTCACCACACCTGCCCTTCAATTCTTTTTTTTTTTTTTTTTTTTTTTTTCAGACAGAGGTTCACTCTTGTTGCCCAGGCTGGAGTGCAATGGTAAGATCTTGGCTCACCGCAACCTCCGCCTCCCAGGTTCAAGCGATTCTCCTGCCTCAGCCTCCCAAGTAGCTGGGATTACAGGTGCCCACCACCACACCCTGTTAATTTTTGTATTTTTAGTAGAGATGGGTTTTCACCATGTTGGCCAGGCTGGTCTCCAATTCCTGACCTCAAGTGATCTACCAGCCTCCGCCTTCCAATGAGCTGGGATTACAGGTGTGTGCCACTGCACCCGGCCTTTAATTCTTTTTTTTTTTTTTGAGATGGAGTCTCACTCTGTCGCCCAGGCTGGAGTGCAGTGGTGAGATCTCGGCTTACTGCAACCTCAGCCTCCCGAGTAGCTAGGATTACAGGCGCCTGCCACCATGCCCAGCTAATTTTTGTAGTTTTAGTAGAGATGGGGTTTCACCATCTTGGCCAGGCTGGTCTTGAACTCCTGACCATGTGATCCACCTGCCTTGGCCTCCCAAAGTTCTGAGATTACAGGCATGAGCCACCGTGCCCGGCCTTCAATTCTTAATACGTGCACGTTCTGCCACCACTGTTGGCTTGCCAATTAATAAGGAAGGATGGAAAGGAAAAGGATGGATTGGTTACCCTATCTTCCCTTTCCTTTCTATATCACTATTTGCAGCTTAAACGGGTGGATAACACAAAAGCAAGAAAGGATGCAGCAGAGTTCCTTGGTCATTCGTGTTTCTTAGAACACCTCTGTCTTTGTACACTTGAAGCACGTTCTAGTTTGAACTGAAAGCTTGGCCTCTTGGGTCAGTCATAGGTGTGCACTCGCCTTGTACTCGCTTTGAGTCTTGTTGAACTCCCATGCATTGTGGGTCCCCCAGATTTGTGTGCTCCTGGGCATTGCAGACTCCGTATAGGTATGATAAGCGAGGAACGGAGCAAACTCACTGTGTGTGTCTCTTGCTCCCTACATGTCCCACTGTCCTATCAGGCTCCACTTACAAGACACAAGGTCAAAGATAAAATCATTAAGAATTTCAGGGTTGGGCACGGTGGCTCACCCCTGTAATCCCAGCACTTTGGGAGGCCAAGGTGGGCGAATCACGAGGTCAAGAGATCGAGACCATCCTGGCCAACATGGTGAAACCCCGTCTCTACTAAAAATACAAAAATTAGCTGGGTGTGGTGGTGCATACCTGTAGTCCCAGCTACTCGGGAGGCTGAGGCAGGAGAATCGCCTGAACCTGGGAGGCAGAGGTTGCAGTGAGCTGAGATTGCACCGCTGCACCCTGCCTGACGACAGAGCGAGACTCCCTCTCAAAAACAAACAAACAAAAAAAAGAATTTCAGGCTCAGCCAGGCACAGTGGCTCACACCTGTAATCCCAGCACTTTGAAAGACCAAGGCAGGTGGATCACCTGAGGTCAGGAGTTTGAGACCAGCCTGGCCAATGTGGCAAAGCGCTGTCTCTACTAAAAAAACAAAAATTAGCCGGGCATGGTGGTGTGAGCCTGTAATCCCAGCTACTCGGGAGGCTGAAGCAGGAGAATCGCTTGAACCTGGGAGGCAGAGGTTGCAGTGAGCCGAGATTGCACTACTGCACTCCAGTTCTGGGCAACAGAGCGAGACTCTTGTCTCAAAAAAAAAAAAAAATTTCAGGTGGGACACGGTGGCTCACACCTGTAATCCCAACATTTTGGGAGGCCAAGGCAGGAGGATTTGTTGAGCCCAGGAGTTCGAGACCAGCCTAGACAACAAATTGAGACACCATCTCTACAAAAAAGATAATTGGGATTACAGGTGCCCACCACCACACCCGGCTAATTTTTGTACTTTTAGTAGAGACAGGGTTTCACCATGTTAGTCAGGCTGGTCTCCAACTCCTGACCTCAGGTGATCCACCCGCCTCAGCCTCCCAAAGTGCTGAGATTACAGGCGTGAGACACCACACCCAGCCTCAGATGATTTTTTTTTTTTTTGAGACAGGGTCTTATTTTGTCACCCAGGCTGGAGTGCAGTGGTGCAATGATGGCTTACTGCAGCTTCGCCCTCCCAGGCTCAAGCAATCCTCCTGCCTCAGCCACCTGAGTAGCTGGGACCACAGGCGTGTGCCACCATGCCCAGCTATTCTTTTAATTTTTTTGTAGAGACCCTATAGGGCACAATGTTGCCCAGGCTGGTCTCGAACTCTTGGGCTCAAGTGATCCTCTCTCCTTCCCTCCCAAGGTGCTGGGATTATAGGCGTGAGCCATTGCACCCAACCTTCCTCAGATGATTAGGATGCATGCTAAAGTTTGACCACCACTGCTCTTTCTGAAATATTTTTCCTACCTCATTTCAGCCTCCTAATTCCTACTCCTTCCCTGCAAACGCCACTTCATCAGAGGTGCTAGACCCTGGGCTAGATTAAACCCCTTACTCTCCAAGTCTCTCTTTTTTTTAGACAGAGTCTCACTCTTTGGCCCGGGCTGGAGTGCAGTGGTGCGATGCCCAATTCTCCTGCCTCAGCCTCCTGAGTAGCTGGGACTACAAGCATGTGCCACCACACCCGATTATGTTTTGTATTTTTAGTAGAGACAGGGTTTCGCCATGTTAGTCAGGCTGGTCTTGAACTCCTGACCTCAGGTGATCCACCCGCCTCGGCCTCCCAAAGTGCTGGGATTACAGGTGTGAGCCACCGCACCCGGCCTCTCCAATTTTCTTCTGTGCGTTCCTCAGTTCACGTCTCCCTGATAGATTGTGAGTTCTAGGCGTGTCCGTCTCATTCTCCATCTTGTCCTGAGTGCTAAGCAGGGCAAACAGTAGGCACATAATAAGTGAGAGTGGAATTGCATTGGCTCACGGGATGACCAAAGGAATGCAGATGTGGGGCCTGCAGGCGTCACGAAGGAGTCTAGGGGGGCTGGGGAGAAAAGGCTAACCATAGGCCATCCACTCACCATCTAGGTACAGCCTGTACACCCGCACCTGGCTCGGGTACCTCTTCTACCGACAGCAGCTGCGCAGGGCTCGGAATCGCTACCCTAAAGGCCACTCGAAAACCCAGCCCCGCCTCTTCAATGGTGAGCTCTGACTGCCCTGGCCAGCATCCCCCATTCTGTGCCCCCACCCTCCCCGCCTGCTCCCCTTCACATACCCTAGCCCCTGGGCTCCCTGCCTGTTACCCCGCCCACAGCCCATCTCTGTCCCCAGGAGTGAAGGTGCTTCCCATCCCTGTCCTCTCGGACAACTACAGCTACCTCATCATCGACACCCAGGCCCAGCTGGCTGTGGCTGTGGACCCTTCAGACCCTCGGGCTGTGCAGGTGAGGGGAGGGCAGGGAGCAGGGGGTGCCTGGAGTCACCTTGGGGACTGGCAGTTTCACCTTGCTAGAGAGGGCTGACCCTTGTCCGTCTGCCCGTAGGATGTGTCCCATATGCTCCATGTTCACACGTGCACATGCGCACACATAGCCTGGGGAAGGGGGGTACAGGGCATGGCTGGGCAGAAGGGGAGAGCAGGAGTGGGGGATGCAGAGCCAGAGGGCTGGGAGTGTTGGCCCAGGACTCTGGGTCTAGTGAGTTTCCAGGCTGGCTTTCACTGCCATTGGCCCCCTTCAGACCCCCTTTCTTTCTGTCACCTCTGTCTGTCAGTATCTGGGTCTCTCTGTCTTTCCCTCCCATTCCTTATTTCTCTGTGTCTGCCTCTCTCCATGTACAAGTGTCCCTCTGCCTCCATGTGCCCCATGCTTCGCATTCCCGGATCTCTCTCCTCCAGCTCCATCCCCTTCCTCCGCTTCATCTCTCCATGCTCTCCTCTCCTCTCCACCAGCACCCACACTCCCGGCTCTTGCTGCTTCAAGTGTCACTTGCATCCTGCTCCCCAGTCTCCAAACCTCCTCTCTCTCACAGGCTTCCATTGAAAAGGAAGGGGTCACCTTGGTCGCCATTCTCTGTACTCACAAGCACTGGTAAGGGGCTCCCGTCTTTCCTGGCCCACCCTTGTTCCGGCTGGGCTTGCCAGGACTGGGCCCACTGAGGACGGCTGGGGCCAGAGGTCAAGAAGTCAGTACGGGCCGGCACCCACCTTCCTCGTGAAGTCACCTGGACACCAGCAAGGAGGGAGGAAAGGGGACAGTCTCCCACCACTCCATTGATCGAGCTTCTGAAGCCCCAGAGGAGGGCAGGGCAGTCATTTCTCTTTCATTTCATGGTCATGTATTAGATACCTACTGCACACTGGGCATGGACAAAAGTTATGACTCTTCCATCAAGGAAATTCTAAGACCAATAGGGGAGATAGCCCTGTATCAAAGTATATAACAACAGAGGCAAGAGGGTTGGGAGTTCAAGCCCAACCTGGGCAACATAGTGAGACCTTGTCTTCAAAAAAGAAGTATGTAATATTTAGGTAACAGTTGGCACAGGGAACAGGGATGGGAGGCCCAGGCATGGTGTGATCAGATCCACTTGGAGAATCTAAAGATGATGACCTGAGCTGAGAGTCCAGGAAGCTTGGCTGGCATTGGCCAGCTTGAGTTGTTGGAGGCGATGTTCTGGGCAAGGGAACAGCTTGAACAAAGGCCTAGAGGTGTGGACAACTTGGCTCAGTCCAGAAGCCACAGCCCCAGCACTTAAAGGCCTGGAGATGCTGTGGTAAAGAGGGGGGCTTAGGTACAGTTGCCCCTCGAAGCCCCCTGCCTGTCTCTGCCATCCTGCAGGGACCACAGTGGAGGGAACCGTGACCTCAGCCGGCGGCACCGGGACTGTCGGGTGTACGGGAGCCCTCAGGACGGCATCCCCTACCTCACCCAGTAAGTCCCTGACCTAGCCAAGGGACGGCCCTGCCATGGGCCCTTTCCCCCACCCCCAGCCTTCAGTGAAGTGTTTCAGGGGTATCAGCAGGTGGATCTTTGCCAGTGCCCTTCCTGGCCCAATGCCAGCCTATTAAAGACTGGCACTGCCCATCCCCCAACTGATCCAGCCATAGTCCCCAAAAGAGGAAAGGGAGAGGGTTTGGACCTGAGACCCGAGGCACTGGGGTATCTTCTTTTGTATGGAAGCCCACTCTCTTGTGAATCACCCAGCCCCTTGGGCCTGGGATGGGGGCAGGGAACAGCATGGCACAGATCCAATACCTTCTCTCCCCTGCTCCCTTGTTCCCCAGTCCCCTGTGTCATCAAGATGTGGTCAGCGTGGGACGGCTTCAGATCCGGGCCCTGGCTACACCTGGCCACACACAAGGCCATCTGGTCTACCTACTGGATGGGGAGCCCTACAAGGGTCCCTCCTGCCTCTTCTCAGGGGACCTGCTCTTCCTCTCTGGCTGTGGTGAGTTTCCCCGAAAGAGAGAGGAGCTGGGAGAGGAGGGAGAGACAGAAGCCAGGGCAGCCACAGTCCCATGGAGAGCACTGAAGCCTTAGTTTTAGCACAGATGTTGCCGTGGCAGTTACTTCCATCTGTGTTACTCAGATTGGTTTTAATCCTTGAGACTTCCCTTGGGGCACCTTGGGAGGCTGAGGCAGGAGGATCACTTGAGGCCAGGAGTTGGAGACCAGACTGGGCAAAATAGCAAGACTGTCTCTACAGAAAAATTTTAAAATAGGCCAGGCATGGTGGCTCATGCCTGTAATCCCAGCACTTTGGGAGGCTGAGGTGGGAGGATCACCTGAGGTCAGAAGTTCAAGACCAGCCTGGTCAACGTTGTGAAACCCTGTCTCTACTAAAAATACAAAAATTAGCCGGGCATGGTGGTACATACATGCCTGTAATCCCAGCTACTAGGGAGGCTGAGGCAGGAGAACTGCTTGAACCCGAGAGGTAAACGTTGCAGCGAGCTGAGATCGCGCCACTGCACTCCAACCTGGAAAACAGAGCGAGACTCTGTCACAAAAAAGAAAAAAAGGTTAAATAATATAAATAATATAGGCCAGGAGCAGTGACTCAGGCCTGTAATCCCAGAACTCTGGGAGGCCAAAGCAAGTGGATTGCTTGAGCCCAGGAGTTCAAGACCAGCTTGGGCAACATGGTGAAACCCCGTCTCTACAAAAAATACAAAAATTAGCCAGGTGTGGTGGTGAGCCCAGGAATTCAAGGCTGCAGTGAGCTATGATTGTGCCACTGCTCTGCAGCCTGGGCAAAAATGAGACTCTGTCTCAAAAATAAAAAAGACTTCTGCCAGCTGCTGGACAGAATGAGAGAATCTCTGTAGCTGAGTAAAGCCCTGCAGGGAATTAGTTTCCCCTGGGTGGAGCCTGGTTCTCTGATACAGTGACTGGCAGGACTAGGTTATGAAAAGTTAAGAACAGCTACGTGAGGGGGTGGGTGAGGATCACAAGTCCCAGGCTGCATGGAATCCCAAAGGGCAGCCTAGGTGAAGAAGTGTTCCTTGGGAAAGAGCAGCCCTGTGTCTACCAAGCCTGGGGCCTGCAGCCTGAAGATTCTGCAGCCCCTCCCTTCAGATGTCACTGTGTGCAACAGAGGCCTCAGATGGGCTTGGTCGGGGGGTGACCAGTTGGGCCCAGCTCCCAATGAGGAGGGAATAGATGCCTGGGGTGGGTCTGGAAAGGGCACGGTCAGGGCTGGTGGCCAGCCAGAGCATTTCAAGCTGGTTCCCACCTGTCTGGGTGTGCCTTATGCCATATGGTGTTATCCTGGCACCTTGTGACTGACATACCCTCCAACCCCCACCCAGGACGGACCTTTGAGGGCAACGCAGAGACCATGCTGAGCTCACTGGACACTGTGCTGGGGCTAGGGGATGACACCCTGCTGTGGCCTGGTGAGACACCCCCTTAGTACTCCCCATCCTCCAGCCCCACGCTCAGCCTGGGACAAGGGCCTTCCCACCCCCTCACTCCCCTAGAAAGCAGGCCAGCCCAGTTCCTGGCCCAGAAGCGACACAGCTCCACCTCTAGGGGTAGGGACAGAGTTCTGGCCTCCCTTCTTCCTGGAGTGTTGGCTCCGTAACACCTCTGCTTCTCACACTACCTTCCCGTGCCAGCCAGCCTTCAGCCTCTTGGGAGCCCTGCAGGCCCTAGGGCATTCCAGAGAGATGTCTAATTGTTCATAGCCTGAGCCCAGAACAGAAAATAGCCTTGGCTTATCTGGGGAGAAGTCAGTAAATCCACTCTGCATGTAACCATTGCCTTGTGGTGCATAAAAACATTCACAGATATCTGTTAATCCTCAGAACATATATTCATTCATTCATTCATTCAGCAAGTACTTTATGTGCACCTAACACATACCAGGCTCTGTTCCAGGCACCAGGAACACAGGAGGTACATCTGTGTCTGGTAGCATAATTGTTCTCTCCACTTGCCAAATGAGAAAATTGTGCCTCAGAGAGGTGCCATGACTAGACCGAGGTCACATGCTAGGCAGTGGTGGAATCAGGGCTAGATGCAGGCCTGCCAGCTCCAGGTCTAGTGGTTTTTTCCCCTGGAACTATTGCCACCTTTTCACCCATAGCTGACTTGTGCCCACAGTTAGAGAAGCAGCTCCTGGCAGTTGGGGTTTTCCTGGAAGTGCTGACCTCATCCCTGGTTGTCAGGTGTCCATCAGCCTGGACCTGGGGCAGGGAAGACTGTTCTGACCATACCACCAATCTCCCTCTGCTCTGTGTCTCACCCCCGTGGCTGTCGGTAGGTCATGAGTATGCGGAGGAGAACCTGGGCTTTGCAGGTGTGGTGGAGCCCGAGAACCTGGCCCGAGAGAGGAAGATGCAGTGGGTGCAGCGGCAGCGGCTGGAGCGCAAGGGCACGGTGAGGGACTCGGGGTCCGGGAGGAGCTGTGTGGGCCGGCACTCAGCCCCAACAGGAACCCATCCATGCTGACCCCAGGCCTGCGAGCACCTCCCCAAAGCTCTGACCTGTTTGGTCCATGGGCCCTCAAGTCAGAACTCCTGAACTCCAGAATGGGACAGGGGTCGGGTCAGGCTTCTCTGTCTTGGGTCCATTTCCCAGTTTCTCTCCACCAAACCTGGTTCCTCTCACCCACAGTGCCCATCTACCCTGGGAGAGGAGCGCTCCTACAACCCGTTCCTGAGGACCCACTGCCTGGCACTACAGGAGGCTCTGGGGCCGGGGCCAGGACCCACTGGGGATGATGACTGCTCCCGGGCCCAGCTCCTGGAAGAGCTCCGCCGGCTGAAGGATATGCACAAAAGCAAGTGATGCCCCCAGCGCCCCCAGCCCAGCCCACTCCCCGCATGGGGAGGCCACCACCACCGACACCTCACCATCCTTCTCATCGCTAACACCACCACCTCCATCGGCGCCCAAGCGGGCATCATCCCCCACACTGCTCAGGGGAGGGGAGGGATCAGGCAGTGAGACTGTGAGGCCAAGAGAAGGGGGCCGGTCGGAGGCTGGGAACCCCGCAGCAGGAAGCTGCCTCATCAACGGAGAGAGGAAAGGAGGGGTCTCGGGATATCTCCAGACCCTACCAACTGGGAGGGTCCCCTCCTCCTTCCCTACTCCTGGGATGGCAAGGACACGGGTGCTGCTGTTAGCTTCTCCGTCGGGAGGCCTCATCTCACTGTAGCCCTGGAACCCAGGACAGAGGGGCCCACGATCAGGTTGAGTCCATCTTGCCCTTCCCCCATCTAGGGTTGGGAAAGAAGCTCAGCCCCTCACAGTGGCCTCAAGTGTGATGCCTTGCAAAAGCACCACTCAGAGGGGCAGCTGGACTCTGATGTCCTGAGACTCTGCCCTCCTCTCACAGCCTCCCTACCCCACCCTTCCCTGCAAAGCCATTTTTCAGACAGAGCCATTCCTAAGAACACTGAAGGGCTGGAAGGCTGGCTGGCCACTCTCTGCCTCAGTGGCCTCCCTACAGCCTGGAAGGAGGGTCCTGGTTGCCAAGGAAACCTCCTCATTGGGCTAAGGAGACACTGGAGTCTGGAGTGTGGAGCCCCACAGTCTTGCAGGTCACACGCTCTCCTTGCACATCTGGCCTGGTTGTGCCCACTGGCCTCTGCCTCTGCCCTGGGCCAAAATGGCCCCTCCTTGCCAGGGGAGAGACAGCCACGGTCCTCTTTGGCTGCTGCAGTTTTCTCATTTTGGCCTTTGTTCTTAGGCCCATCTGCCTGCCTTCCTCCATCTAACTAATCTCTCCTGTTTTATCCGCAGCCCTTTTCTTCTTTGAGTTAGTAAAGATTTATTCTGTAACCTGACACTCATCTGGCCCTTTGCAGTTTGCCAGCCACATTTCCATGTGATTTCCTACTGGATCCAGGCCCCCACCCGGCTGGGAGGAGGGGGCTCTGACTTGCAGGCTGGAAATCAGAAGTCTGTGAGCAGAGCACGGGAGTGCATGGCAGCTGTGGGTCCCAGGCCTGGCCTGGCCCCTCTGCTTACTCCACCTCCAGCTCTGCTGCTCCTCTACTCTTGGGTCGAGATCCGTTTGGAGCCACAGCGAGGAAGCCTGTGGTCCTCAGGCAGGTGTACCTTGGGTCAGCCAGGAGTCCTCTTTTCCTGTGTCAAAGCCTGCCCTCGGGCTCTGCTCACCTCTGGTGACCCTCCAAGATGCCCCTGCCCTCAGTTTCCCCTCATGATCTGGCCTCTGCCCCCTTCTCCAGCCACAGCCTCTAGTACACTTTAGCAATACCACCAGACTAGTTAGAGTTCCCCACTCACCAAGCAAGACATGCAGTTTCATGCCTCCTGTGCCTTCGCTCATGCTGTTTCTTCCGACTGGAATGCCTTCCCCTGCTCCTCCTGCCTTGTCTGCCTGGCAAGTTCATCTCTCACCATCCCCTCAAAGGCCCCCTCCTCCAGGAAGGCAACCCCTGTGCCCCTCCCCTCTAGGCTACCTCTGCACTTTGTCAATGCTTCTCTTGTGGCACTTATCACACTGTATTTTACTTGTTTACATGTTTGTCTCCCCTTCTAGACTGTGAATCATTAAGAGCATGGACTGTATCTTATGCATCTCTGTATTTCTGCGCCTAGCACGGTGCCTAGCACACAGTAGGCGCTCAATAAATGTTGAATGAATGAATGATTTAATCAAGACTTGATCACCCAACAGCTTGTCTTTGTTGCTACATGAGTGAAAACAGCAGAGAACTTTCTCGCAGTTTTCCCATCTCAGTTCCAGGCCTGCTAACTTGCAGTTAGGCACTTCAAGAGTTTTGATCAGAAATGATGCCCAAAGCCTGGGCGCAGTGGCTCACACCTATAATCCCAGCTCTTTAGGAGGCTGAGGCGGGCGGATGACAAGGTCAGGAGTTCAAGACCAGTCTGGCCAACATAGTGAAACCTCATCTCTACTAAAAATACAAAAAATTAGCCAGACATAGTGGCAGGAGCCTATAATCCCAGCTACTCAGGAGGCTGAGGCA
The DNA here is from genome assembly GCF_006542625.1 of Nomascus leucogenys. Taxonomy (NCBI): domain Eukaryota; kingdom Metazoa; phylum Chordata; class Mammalia; order Primates; family Hylobatidae; genus Nomascus; species Nomascus leucogenys. The sequence continues at coordinate 119,031,080 of NC_044402.1, forward strand.
GGAGAATCACGTGAACCCAGAAGGTGGAGGTTGCAGTGAGCCGAGATCGCACCACTGCACTCCAGCCTGGGCGACAGAATGAGACTCTGTCTCAAAAAACAATAAAAATTAAAAAAAAAAAGAGAGAAATGATGCCTAAAATATGTTCCTCCCAAGGCCCATGGGCATTTGTTCAGAGTTTACGATTTGCTTATCTCAATGTTTCCCAAAGCTTGAGATACACAAGTGTACCACTGGCTGAAGTAGGGTGGCTGTACATGGCCACAGCATAGCAATCAGTCAGACTTCAAGGACACGGTCTTGGCACCAGAGTGTCTTTAACGTCTTTGGAAAGAAAGACCCGGGATCTAGGTTCATACTTTACTTGGGAAATGTCTCTAGTTAAGCTTTAACAACATCGTTTTGTTTTCATTATATTTATATTTGGGTTCAATATTTATTTTTGACAAGTGACACTGGTTTTCAGTTCATAAAAATGATTAAAGGGCTGGGTGTGGTGGCTCACGCCTGTAATCCGAGCACTTCGGGAGGCCGAGGCAGGCGGATCACAAGGTCAGGAGATCAAGACCATCCTGGCCAATGTGGTGAAACCCCGTGTCTACTAAAAATGCAAAACTTAGCGAGGCATGATGGTGAGCGCCTGTAATCCCAGCTACTCAGGAGACTGAGGCACGAGAATCGCTGAACCCGGGAGGCAGAGGGCAGAGGTTGAAGTGGGCCAAGATCGCACCACTGTACTCCAGCCTGGGCAACAGAGGGAGATTCCGTCTCAAAAAAAAAAAAAAAAAAAAAAGATGAAATTTGGGTGGGGACACAAAGCCACACCATATCATTATAATAGAACAATTTATATTCCTTTGGGTATATAACCAGTAATGGGATTGCTGGGTCGAATGGTAGTTCTGTCTTTAGGTCTTTGAGGAATCACCACACTGTCTTCCACATTGGTTGAACAAATTTACACTCCCGCCAACAGTGTATAAGCATTCCTTTTTCTCTACAACCTTTCCAGCATCTGTTATTTTTTGACTTTTTAATAACAGCCATTCTGACTGGTGTGAGATGGTATCTCATTGTGGTTTTGATTTGCATTTCTCTAATAATGAGTGATGTTGAGCTTTTATTCATATGTTTGTTGTCCACATGTATGTCTTCTTCTTTTTTTTTTTTTTTTTTGAGACAGAGTCTCCCTCTGTCACCAGGCTGGAGTGCAGTGGTGCGATCTCGGCTCACTGCAACCTCCACCTCCCAGGTTCAAGCGATTCTCCTGCCTCAGCCTCCCAAGTAGCTGGGACTACAGGTGCATGCCACACACCCAGCTAATTTTTTGTATTTTTAGTAGAGATGGGGTTTCACCGTGTTAGCCAGGATGGCCTTGATCTCCTGACCTCGTGATCCGCCCACCTCAGCCTCCCAAAGTGCCAGGATTACAGGCATGAGCCACCTCACCCGCCAATGTCTTGTTCTTTTTTTTTTTTTTTTTTTTTTGAGACTGAGTCTCGCTCTGTTGCCCAGGCTGGAGTGCAGTGGTTCCATCTCCGCTCGCTGCAAGCTCCGCCTCCCAGGTTCACACCATTCTCCTGCCTCAGGCTCCCGAGTAGCTGGGACTACAAGCGCCCACCACCACGCCCGGCTAACTTTTTGTATTTTTAGTAAAGGTGGGGTTTCACTGTGTTAGCCAGGATGGTCTCAATCTCCTGACCTCATGAGCCACCCACCTCAGCCTCCCAAAGTGCTGGGATTACAGGCATGAGCCGCCGTGCCTGGCCTCAATTTCTTATTCTTAATAATTCCTACCACATTCCTCCCTGCGGTGATATCACGCTAACTGCTGTTAGGGGGTTTTGGGCAACGACTCTTTCTGGCTATTTCTTACTGAAAAGGGGTGTTGAATGGGTAACAGCAGCCAGGGCTCCTGCTGGGGTTGATTTAGGGGTTCTTGGAAGAATGGCGTGTCCATGTGTGGGTCCGTTTGCAGCACCATTTGGGGTTTGATTTTTTCTAGGCGAGAAGAAACAATTTGAGTTATAGTACCGAGTAGATTTCATCCAAATATCAATACAAGACATATAAGCAAGAGAGGGCTTAATAAAAGGATTAACCAATTCCATAAAGAAGACTGTAATTTATTAAAGAGGGATTGTAGCCACCGAGGGCTGAAGCTGGCATTTTCCCTGAGCCTGTTAGTAATTTTGATTTTATCTTTAGGTACCTGTAGATTTTCCTTTACTTGACTAGGTGTTAATCCAAAAGCAGCATGTTTCATTTAAAAGTGCATCACTAGGGCCGGGTGCGGTGGCTCATGCCTGTAATCCCAGCATTTTGGGAGGCCGAGGCGGGCGTATCACGAGGTCAGGAGATCAAGACCATCCTGGGTAACACAGTGAAACCCTGTCTCTACTAAACAAATACAAAAAATTAGCCAGGCATGCTGGCAGGCACCTGTGGTCCCAGCTACTCGGGAGGCTGAGGCAGAAGAATGGCGTGAACTCGGAAGGCGGAGCTTGCAGTGAGCCGAGATTGCACCACTGCACTCCAGCCTGGGCGACACAGCGAAACTCCGTCCCCCCCCCTCAAAAAAAAAGTGCATCACTAAACCCAATTAAAAAGTCCTAGCTGACTTAGTGATAGTAAAACTTTTATGCTTCCTTTTTGTCAATAACTATTATCCCGGTTATAAGGATAATAATTAAGCAAAATAGGACAGCAATGGAAACTGTCCAATATTGTAGTTAGAAGGTGCTACTGTGTATAATACTATTGCAAATAGTAGAGTGAGGACAGCAATTTCCACAAGTGTGGTGCGGTAGATAATTTCCATCTAAAATTTTACTTGCCGGCCGGGCGCGGTGGCTCACGCCTGTAATCCCAGCACTTTCGGAGGCCAAGGTGGGCGGATCACCTAAGGTCAGGAGTTCAAGACCAGCCTGACCAACATGGAGAAACTCCGTCTCTACAAAAAATACAAAAAATTAGCGGGGCATGGTGGCGCATGCCTGTAATCCCAGCTACTCAGAAGGCTGAGGCAGGAGAATTGCTTGAACCTGGGAGGTGGAGGTTGCAGTGAGCCAAGATTGTGCCATTGCACTCCAGCCTGGGCAACAAGAGCGAAATTCTGTCTCAAAAAAATTTTTTTTACTTGCCAAGATATAGAATTCCCCTTTGAGGGTCTCTGAAGTTCCTTGGTTTTATTTTCCCAAACAAAGAAACCTCCGGGTTATGAGCACCTTATTCGCTTTCTTTACCTGGCAAAATTTGCAAGATAATTGCCCAGAACTAGCATATTGATTCACCTTTTTACCTTACTCATCCCTTTTTTTTTTTCCCAGGCTGCAGAAGATCACCTCTTGATTCACAGGAATAAGCAGGGTTAGCCTAAAATGTAAGCAAAAAGTTTAAAAACAATTAATGAAACTAGGATTTAATGACAAACGTATGATAAGCTTTGGATCAAAATTTTTCTCTTCAGTCCTCATTTTTGGTAAGCACTAATTATGAATAAACTTTAGTCTTGTTAGAAATAAATTTTCAGCGCTGCAAAAGAAATAGCACTCAAGGTCAGGCGTGGTGGCTCACACCTGTAATCCCAGCAATTTGTGAGGCCGATGTGGGCGGATCACAAGGTCAGGAGATCAAGGCCATCCTGGCTAACACGGTGAAACCCCGTCTCTACTAAAAACACAAAAAATTAGCCAGGCATGGTGGTGAGCGCCTGTAGTCCCAGCTACTCAGGAGGCTGAGGCAGGAGAACGGCGTGAACCCGGGAGGCAGAGCTTGCAGTGAGCCGAGGTCGCACCACTGCACTCCAGCCTGGGGGACAGAGCAAGACACCGTCTCAAACAAACAAACAAAAGTATTTTTAAAACTTTTAAGTTCAACTTACTAGTCATATAATTCTCGTCATAAATCTAGTGAATGTTAACATTTTTTAGAAACAGGGTCTCACTATGTTGCCCAGGCTGGTCTTCAACTCCTGGCTTCAAATGACCCACCCACCTCGGCCTTCCAAAGTGCTGGGATTACAGGTGTAAGCCCCTGCACCCAGCCAAGGGGGCTTTAATTAATAATTGGTTGGTCTTCTTTTCAAAATTAAAACTGCTTTAGGCAGCTTATACTGCAGTTGTTCATCCAATATATTTTATTACCTTTTTTAAAGTGATTGATTGATAAACCAGCCTTCCAAATACCTTTACTGCAACCTAATAAAAGTAAACATATAAATACAGTAAATCTTAATTTTATATTTTTTAATGTTCTGGTTCTACTTGCAATCTCAATAAGAAACTTTAAAATTCTAAATCAATTATTCAATAACCCAATTTAAACTTGAATCTGCAGACGTATCTTTTAAGCACTCTAATATACCAATTTTAAACATTTTAAGAACCTGAAATAACAGAATTCTTTCCTTTCGCTGCTGCAGCCGCAGCCATAAATATGCTCAGGCTTTAGAAGAGGTTCGCTTCTAGTGTCCTCTGCTGTGGCATCTGGTTGGATCCCAATGAGATCAATGAAATCGCCAATGCCAGCTCCCATCAGCAGATCCTAAAGCTAATCAAAGATGGGCTGATCATCCGAAAGCCTGTAATGGTCCATTCCCAGGCTCCATGCTGGAAAAACACCTTGGCCTCCCAGAAGGGCAGGCACACGGGCATAGGTAAGTGGAAGGGTACAGCCAACATCCGAATACCAGAGGTCACGTGGATAAGGAGAATGAGGATTCTGCGCTGGCTACTCAGAAGATACCATGAATCTAAGAAGATTGATCGCCACGTGTATCACAGCCAGTACCTGAAGGTGAAGGGGAATGTGTTCAAAAACAAGCGGATTATCCTGGAACACATCCACAAGCTGAAAGCAGACAAGGCCTACAAGAAGCTCCTGGCTGACCAGGCTGAGGCCTGCAGGTCTAAGACCAAGGAAGTGTGGGCGGAGGATTACCCAGGTGCCGAGGCAAGAGACTGAAGGCACAGACTGTTTCAGTATAATAAAGAAAATAGTTAGAATAAAAATAGTCATAATACAAAGTAGATGTAGAGATGATCATGGATAATTATCAATCATTATTATAAACATTATTTATCATTAGCTTTTAATATTACTCTTTGTTGCATTACTAATATAACCTAGGAATAACCGGCGGGTATAGGGTCAGGTGCTGAAGGGACATTGTGAGAAGTTACCTAGAAGGCAAGAGGTGAGCCCTCTGTCACGCCTCCATAAGGGCCGCTTGAGGGCTCCTTGGTTAAGCGGTAATGCCAGTGTCTGGGAAGACGCCCATTACTTAGCAGACCGCGAAAGGGAGTCTCCTTTCCTTGGAGGAGTCAGGGAGCACTCTGCTCCACCAGCTTCTTGTGGAAGGTTGGATATTATCCAGGCCTGCCCGCAGTCATCCGGAGGCCTAAACCCCTCGCTGTGGTGCTGTGCTCCAAAGGTCACGCTCCTTGTCCACTTTCATGTTCCTCCCGTACTCCTGGTTCCTCTTTGAAGTTCGTAGTAGATAGCAGTAGAAGAAATAGTGAAAGTCTTAAAGTCTTTGATCTTTCTCATAAGTGCATAGAAGAAAACACTGATGTATGCTGCCTTCTCTCTCTCTGCTTCGGCTACCTAAGAGGGAAGGGCCCCCTGTCCTGTGATCATGTGACTTGCTTCACCTTGTCAATCACTTAGAAGACTCGCCCTCCTTACCCTGCCCCCTTGTCTTGTGTGCAATAAATATCAGTGCGCCCAGCTGTTCTGGGCCACTACCAGTCTCCATGTCTTGATGGTAGTGGTCCCCTGGGCCCAGCTGTTTTCTCTTTATCTCTTTGTCTTGTGTCTTTATTTATTACAATCTCTCGTCTCCGCACACGGGGAGAACACCCGCTAAGCCCCGTAGGGCTGGACCCTACAGGTGGATCACTTGAGGTCAGGAGTTCAAGACCAGCCTGGCCAACATGGCGAAACCCCGTCTCTACTAAAAATACAAAAATTAGCCAGGTGTGGTGGCAGGTGCCTGTAGTCCCAGCTACCTGGGAGACTGAGGCAAGAGAATCACTTGAACCTGGCAGGAGGAGGTTGCAGCTGAGATCATGCCACTGCATTCTAGCCTGGGTGACAGAGTGAGACTCTGTCTCAAAAATAATTAAAATAAAAACAAACAAATAAATAAATAATAAAAATAAAAATACAAAAATTAGCTGGGCTTGGTGGCATGCTCCTGTAGTTCCAGCTACTCGGGAGGCTGAGGTAGGAGAATCACTTGAACCCAGGAGGCAGAGGTTGCAGTGAGCCAAGATGGCGCCACTGCACTCCAGACTGGCGACAGAGTGAGACTCTGTAAAAAAAAAAAAAAAAAAGCTCCTTACCAGGAGTAAGTCCAGTGAAAGAGTTTGGTATGTTGTCATTGTTGTTATCATTATTGTTACATGTATTAGAACTGTAACTTGCAGAGATATTCACATAGCAGCTAATTGGATTGTGTGCATTTGAGGCTCTGTCTGACTTTGGGTCATATCTTCTAAGGTCATTTTTTTTTTTTTTTTTTTTTTTGAGACAGCTTACAGACATGTGCCACCACTCCCTGGTAATTTTTGTATTTTTAGTAGAGATGGGTTTCACCATGTTGGCCAGGCTGGATCTCAAACTCCTGGCCTCAAGTGATCCCGCCTGGGACTCCCAAAGTGCTGGGATTACAGGCGTGAGCCACCGCGCCTGGCCTCTTCTAAGGTGATTCTAATGATCCATTTCTTCACTCTGCCTCTTAAGAATATCAAATGTGGGCCGGGCGTGGTGGCTCACACCTGTAATCCCAGCACTCTGGGAGGCTGAGGCAGGCGGATCACGAGCTCAGGAATTCAAGACCAGCCTGGCCAATATGGTGAAACCCCATTTCTACTAAAAATACAAAAATCAGCTGGGCGCGGTGGTGCGCGCCTATCGTCCCAGCTACTCAGGAGGCTGAGGCCTCAAGAAGAATTGCTTGAACCCGGGAGGCAGAGGTTGCAGTGAGCTGAGATTGAGCCACTGCACTCCAGCCTGGGTGACAGAGCGAGACTGCATCTTAAAAAAAAGGAATATCAAATGCTCCCTCTGCTGGACAACACCTCAAGCTTGTGCTGAGCCCCAAACCTGCAATGTCAGTTCCCTCCAAGGTCTGGGTGTAGTAAAGTGGGTTGATGGCCCTTTAAGAGACACTGGCCAGCTCTGGTTGCCATGGAGACAGCTGGACACAGACAGGGTAGAGGCAGGCCCACAGCATGTCCTCCAAAGTTCACTCCACAGGTGGGAAGAGGACTGCTGGGGCTGGAGGCGGGGATCCTCTTCTTTCTCCCAATCCACCCTCGGGGTAGTCTTAGAGGATTCTGTTCTTCGGTGCTGGGGCCACGACTGAGGTACCCCGCCTTGCCTCCCTGACCCCTGCCCTTCTCCCCAGGGTCTGCCATCTTAGCCTCTCATCCCTCTGTAGGCTCCAGAGCCAAGGACCACCAGCCCTCGGGTGTGGAGTGTCTGCCACTCCCAGAGGCCAATGCTGAAGCCATCAACTTCCTCAGCTCCCTCCGTGAGCTCAGACTGTGTCAGGGTTGGGGGTGCGGGAGGGGTGCAAGTCTGGAGAGGAGGGAAGAAAGAAGGTCCAGTCTGTCTCTCTCTCTCTCTCTCTCTCTCTCTCTCTCTCTCTCTCTCTCTCTCTCCCTTGATTCTTCTGGGACTCAGAAAAGGCCTGAGGCCTGTTTGTTGACATTCTTCAAGGGAAGGCCCCCCGGGGACATGGGGACATGGGGCAGGAGTCTTCACCTGTCCGTGCCAGTGAGGAAGGCTGTGGGATGAGGAGGCAGGTGGGGACTGTGGGGACACTGGTGGTCATGGGGTCAGAGGATTGGATTGGGGCCCAGGAGCAGGGGCTTTATCTGTTCCCATGGGCCCCTCACCCCAGACGAGGAGGAGCTACAGATGCTGTTCTTCTCTGAGACGCTGGCCATGGTCTCAGACACTGGGGAGCCTCAGGGAGAACTGACGATTGAGGTGCAGAGAGGGAAATACCAGGAAAAAGTCGGCGTGCTGACATACTGCCTCTTCGTGCATGCCTTTAGCCGAGGCTTCTTGGACAAAATGCTCTGCGGAAATTCCCTCCTGGGTAGCGTTCCTGCTGCCTGCTGCCCATCACCCTCCCCTTCCTCCACCCCTCCCCTCCCTCCACCATTCCTGGAATCCTTCTTCAGGACCAAGCCCTTGGCTTTGCCTTGGACCAGGACAAGGCACAGGGTGGGGGAGGGACCAGCGAGTTCCTCATGGACTCGGGATGAGGGCATCTCTTACCCATCCTGTAGTTTTTCTGGGACTGTATTACACCTAGTCCTCCAGCCTGCGCCACCACCTTCCCTTCCTTCAGCCTCTGACCCACATCTCCTGTGACATCAATGCCTGTGTCCCTGCACCCCAGGCTATCTCTCAGAGAAGCTGGAGCTCGTGGAACAGCACAGCCAAGACTTCATCAAGGTACTTCCCAGGGCCCCAGCCTTGACCCAATCCAGGGGAGAGAAGACAGATTTTGACTTAAAAAACAGCAGCAACAAAAAACCTATTTCATACACAGTGAAGCTGAAGAATAGCCGTCGTGTTATGATGCAATATAAAGCTCAAAAGCAACGCACTTCAGAACACTGATTTTAAAACACGGGAGTGGGCTGGGCACAGTGGCTCACACCTATAATCCCAGCACTTTGGGAGGCAGAGGTGGGCAGATCATCCGGAGGTCAGGAGTTCGAGACCAGCCTGGCCAACATAGCGAAACCCCATCTCTACAAAAATTAGCCAGGTGTGGTGGCGCACGCCTGTAGTCCCAGCTACTCGGGAGGCCAAAGTGAGAGAATCCCTTGAGCCCAGGAGTTTGAGCCCGGGCAACATGGCAAAACCCACCAAAAATGTTTATAATTTTTGCACAAAACATACAAAAAGTAGCTGGGTGTGGTGATGTGTGCCTGTAGTCCCAGCTACTTGGGAGGCTGAGGTGGAAGGTTCAGTGGAGCCCAGGAGGTAGAGGCTGCAGTGAGCAGTGTGTGTGCCGCTGTACTCTAGCCTGGGTGACAGAATGAGACCCTGTCTCAAAAAAAAAAAAAAAAAGATGGAGGTTGGGCATGGTGGCTCACGCCTGTAATCCCAGCACTTAGGGAAGCCAAGGCAGGCAGATCACCTGAGGTCGGGAGTTCAAGACCAGCCTGACCAACATGGAGAAACCCTGTCTCTACTAAAAGCACAAAATTAGCCGGGTGCAGTGGCTCACACCTGTAATCCCAACACTTTGGGAGGCCGAGGCAGGTGGATCACAAGGTCAGGAGTTCAAGATCAGCCTGGCCAAGATGGTGAAACCCCACCTCTACTAAAAATACAAAAAGAAAATTATCTGGGCGTGGTGGTGGGCACCTGTAATCCCAGCTACTCCGGAGGCTGAGACAGGAGAATTGCTTGAACCCGGGAGGTGAAGATTGCAGTAAGCCAGGATCGCACCACTACACTCCAGCCTGGGCGACAGAGCGAGACTCCATCTCAAAAAAAAAAAAAAAGAAAAAGAAAAAAAGGTTGGGGATGGTTTCTGGTTTGTGTGGGAAAGTTTTTAGACTTGAGTGGTTTCCAGTGTGTAAACAGGTCATGTTCACATTCCATAAGTTAATTAAGTGGCTGGGGCTGGGTGTGAGGGGCTCAGAGCTGGGAGACTTGGAGGCCAGGTGAAACAGGCCCCCAGGGAAGGCTAAGCTCTGGGAAAGGCCAGCCCACCAGGCCTCCAGGGAGGCACTGGGCTCTCAGGCTGGAGGAGGGCTGGTGTGGGCTGGGTTCAGAGTTTGGGTATCAGGAGAACTTATCAGTGGCAACCTGCTGTCCCTGCGCCTAGCCCACCCATCTTTTAAAACCACTGTTCTGAAGTGCATTGTTTTTGAACTTTATATTGCATCATAACATGACTGCTATTCTTCAGCTTCACTGCATATGAAAGGTGTTTTTTGGTTTTTGTTGCTGCTGTTTTTTATTTTTTTATATTTTATTATTATTATTGAGACAGAGTCTTGCTCTTATCACCCAGGCTGGAGTGCAGTGGTGCAATCCCAGCTCACTGCAACCTTCACCTTCTGGGTTCAAGCAATTCTCCTGCCTCAGCCTCCCAAGTAGCTGGGAATTACAGATGTGCACCACCACACCTGGTTAATTTTTGTATCTTTAATAGAGATGGGGTTTTGCCATGTTGGCCAGGCTGGTCTTGAACTCCTGACCTCAAGTGATCTGTCCGCCTGGGCCTCCCAAAGTGCTGGGATTACAGGCATGAGCCACAACACCCGGCCCTGCTGCTTGGTTTTTTTTTTTTGGTTTGTTTGGTTTTGAGATGGAGTCTCCCTCTGTTGCCCAGGCTGGAGTGTAGTGGCGTGATCTCGGCTCATTGCGACCTTCGCATCCCGGGTTCAAGCGATTCTCCTGCCTCAGCCTCCCAAGTAGCTGAGACTACAGGCATGTGCCACCACACCCAGCTAATTTTTGTATTTTTAGTAGAGACGGGGTTTCACCGTGTTAGCCAGGGTGGTCTCAATCTCCTGACCTTGTGATCCGCCCGCCTTGGCCTCACAATGCTGGGATTAGAGGCGTGAGCCACCGCGCCTGGCTCGGCTGCTTTTTTTTCAAGTCACAATCTTTAAACCTCAGTTTTCTCATTAATGGAGAAGGGTCAGGTGACCTCTGGGGGACCCAGGGAGTCCCTGATCCTCCCCCGCATGCTCTGGCCCTCAGTTCCTCATCCTCCCCATGGAACGGAAGACAAGTTTGCTGAAGCAGGATGATCAGCTGGCTGTGACCAGAAGTATCAAGGAGGGTGAGGTAAGGATGAGAGCCAGATGGGAGTTGCACTTCACACTGTGAACCCAGAATATCGGAGACAGGTCCCGATCAATTTAGAGAGTTTATTTTGCCAAGGTAAAGAACGCACACATGACACAGCCTCAGGAGGTCCTGAGGAAATGGAGGAAATGGGCCCAAAGTGGTTGGGGCACAGCTTGTTTTTTTTTTCTTTTTTTTTGAGACGGAGTTTCACTCTTGTTGCCGAGGCTGGAGTGCAACGGCGTGATCTCGGCTCACTGCAACCTCCACCTCCCGGATTCAAGTGATCTCCTGCCTCAGCCTCCCAAGTAGCTGGGATTACGGGCATGCGCCACCACGCCCAGCTAATTCTGTATTTTTTTTAAGAGGGAGTTCCTCCATGTTGGCCAGGGTGGTCTCAAACTCCCGACCTCAGGTGATCCGCCTGCCTCGGCCTCCCAAAGTGCTGGGATTACAGGCGTGAACCACCACGCCCGGCCCACAGCTTGGTTTTATACATTTTAAGGACACATGAAACATCAATCAACACGTGTAAGATGTACATTGGTTCACCAGACGTAAAAATACAAAAAATTAGGTGGGCGTGGTGGCAGGTGCCTGTAGTCCCAGCTACTCGGGAGGCTGAGGCAGGAGAACGGCGTGAACCCGGGAGGCGGAGCTTGCACTAAGCCGAGATCACACCACTGCACTCCAGCCTGGGCGACAGAGCAAGACTCCATCTCAAAAAAAAAAAAAAAATAGATGTACATTGGTTCCTTGGAAAAGGCAGGACAACTCGAGGCAGGGAGGGGGCTTCCAAGTCATAGGTAGATAGGAGACATGCTTTTAAGTTTCTGATTAGCCTTTCACTGAATACACAATTTACATGCAATGGGGGGTAGAAACGTAGTCACCTATGCCTTAGTCTGGCTTAGTGAAACAATAGAGCAGAGAAAGCCATCAGATACGCATTTATCTCATGTGAGCATAGGGATGACTTTGAGTTCTGTCCGTCCTTTGTCCACAAGGAATTTCCTTGTGGGCAAATAGTGAGGGAGGTATATAGCTTTTTTTTCTCTTAGTAGCTACCTTGTTTAGGAATAAAATGGGAGGCAGCTTTGCCTGAAGCAGTTCCCAGCTTGACTTCCCTTTGGCTCAGTGATTTGGGGTCCCAAGATTTATTTTTCTTTCACAATGTCCTCTTCAGAACCCTGAGCGGGCACCAGATTAGATGAAGCCAGGAGTCCGGACTAAGGATTCATTCATTAGGCCGGGCGCGGTGGCTCACGCCTGTAATTCCAGCTCTCAGGGAGGCAAGAGGTGGGAGGATAGCTTGAGCCCAGGAGTTCGAGACCTGCCTGGGCAATATAGCGAGACCCCGTTCTCCAGAAAAAGGAAAAAAAAAAAAAAAGACAAGGATTCATTCATTTAAAACCATATGCCCAGCTGAAGGCCAGGCGCGTGGTGACTCAAGCCTGTAATTTCAGCACTTTGGGAGGCCGAGGGGGGAGGATCACTTGAAGTCAGGAGTGGAGACCAGCCTGGCCAATATGGTGAAATCCTGTCTCTAATAAAAATACAAAAATTAGCCGGGCGTAGTGTCGTGAGCCTGTAATCCCAGCTACTCAGGAGGCTGAGGCAGGGGAGTCGCTTGAACCCGGGAGCTGGAGGTTGCAGTGAGCCAAGATTGCACCACTGCACTCCAGTCTGGGCAACAGAGCAAGACTCTGTCTCAGAAAAAAAAAAAAAAAAAAAAAAAAAAAAGCTCACGCCTGTAATCCCAGCACTTTGGGAGGCCGAGGTGGGCCTATCACCTCAGGTCAGGAGTTCAAGACCAGCCTGGCCAACATGGTGAAACCCGGTCTTTACTAAAATTACAAAATTTAGCCAGGCATGGTGGCCTGTAATCCCTGCTACTTGAAAGGCTGAGGCAGGAGCTCGCTTGAACCCAGGAGGCGGAGGTTGCAGTGAGCTGAGACCGCGCCATTGCACTCCAGCCTGGGTGACAAAAAGCGAAACTCCGTCTCAAAAAAAAAACAAAACCGTATGCCCAACACCTGGCTTGCCCATCCCCCTGTCCCCTGCCCTTTCCTGGTTCCAGGACCCTGACCCAGATCTGTTCTGAACAGGAAGTGAAGACTGGAGTGACTTCTTTCCCCTGGAGCTCAATCAAGGGCTTCATCTCAGAGGCTGCCAACCTGGTGCTGCTCAGGGTGATGGCCTGGCGGCGGATGGTGCCCAGCAATGCCCGCTTCCTGACCTTGGACACCGAGGGCAAACTCTGCTATTTGACCTATGTGAGGGGTCTCCCTGGGCAGGGGACTTGGCTTGGGAGCAAACTAGAAAGGGCATGAAAAGCACTGAGATGGGGAACAGCTGTGGAGTAGAAAACGGAGGCAGGTGGGGAGAAAACAGCACAGGTGGGAATGGGGCTTTCAAGGGCAGGAAAGCATGTTTGTCTGGGAGTGTGGGGCAGATGGACTGAGAGGTGGGAACAGTTCAGAGAAGCAACCCTTCCGCACAGAAGTCAGTCCAGGAAAAACAAATATAGTGCAGGGCTGATTTAAAAAATACATCATTTTGGGCTGGGCGCGGTGTTTCACGCCTGTAATCCCAGCACTTTGGGAGGCCAAGGAGGGCAGATCACAAGGTCAGGAGATCTAGACCATCCTGGCTAACATGGTGAAACCCCGTCTCTACTAAAAATACAAAAAAAAAAAAAAAAAATTAGCGGGGCGTGGTGGCAGGCGCCTGTAGTCTCAGCTACTCGGGAGGTTGAGGCAGGAGAATGGTGCGAATCCGGGAGGCGGAGCTTGCAGTGAGCCGAGATCACGCCACTGCACTCCAGCCTGGGTGACAGAGCGAGACTCCGTCTAAAAAAAAAAAAAAAAATACGTCATTTTGGCCGGGCACAGTGATTCATGCCTGTAATCCTAGCACTTTGGGAGGCTAAGGTGGGCAGATCACTTGAAGTTAGGAGGTCAAGATCAGCCTGGCCAACATGGTGAAGCCCTGTCTCTACTACAAATACAAAAATTATTAGCTGGGTGTGGTGGCAAACGCCTGTAATCCCAGCTACTTGGGAGGCTGAGGCAGGAGAATCATCACTTGAACCCAGGAGGAGGAGGTTGCAGTGAGCTGAGATCCAGCAACTGCACTCCAGCCTGGGCAACAGAGGGAGACTCTGTCTCAAAAAAGTAAATAAATAAAAATAAATCATTTTTTAACTTTAGGAAGTGTAACATGTCCAACTTTACTGAAATATTCCTTTATTATTTCTTAACCCCAAAGGGTGTTCCGTTTTTGTTTTTTGTTTTTAACTAAAATTTCATAATCAGCATGCCTAGGACTTCCTGCAATAGGTGATTTTAAAGCCATGCCACTGAACACACAATTTCCAGTGAGACACTTTGGGGGCTGATTTGTGTTTCTTTGACCATCTTTGTAAATTACATTCCAGGCTTGTCTATCAAAACACACCAAGCAGCAATGCATTTGACATGAACAAGCACAATCCGTTCCCCTCCGTGTTCTTTGAAACATATGTTTAACATTAGCACTTTTTTCTCCATAGCTGCAGCTATAACAGGGGTTTAAGTTTTAATCACAACAGGGACAGCCTGCCAGCAACAGCACAGGTCTGAGGTGGCCACAAATCTGTCTGGTCTCACACCTCTGAGCCTCACCTTACCTCCACCCACTGGCCCTAGTAGCTCATCCTCCCTCTCCGCTCCCACACCCCTCCCCATACCACTTCTCATCCCTGTAACAGAATTTGCCAACTAGAAGCACTTGGCCAGCGAGATGACATGGGAGGGGTCAGGGCAGGGGCAACCTGGAGCTAGCTCCCTATGAGGGGTCGCCAACTCAGCTTGGAGGTTTGGAGATGCAGTCTCAAATGTCTTGAGGTTGTTATGAGATGGAGAAAAGGCTAAGGTAAGATGATGGGGAGCCCTTGGCAGGCATCCACCTTACCTCCCACCCCCCAATTTTGGCTGTTGCCAGCAAGACCTGGGCTTCCAGACTATCCAGGTAGACCATCAGCAAGCTGAAGTCTTCATCGTGGAGCAGACTGTCCACTCGGAGGAGGGCATCCCCATGTCCTGCCAGTACTACCTGCTCTCCGATGGGTGAGCTGCTGATGGTGGGCCCAGAGGGGTGATGCTGAGCTTGTAGGTGCTCAAGGAGACCGGCTGCTTCTGGGGATAGCACTAGGAAGAGCTGGCATTGAGATAGGAGTGTCCCTCTGCTTTATCCGTATCATTCACTCTTTCTTCATTTATTTGCTCGTCCTCTTAACCCTCACAGTGCCTCCCAAACCTTCTCACTGCACACCACAGGCCTGAGGTGTAGCTAGCAGCCACCACTGTGTAAGGGATAATATTGAAAAACACCAAGGTTTGAATGACTGCACACTTGATGAAATCACTGTGCTGGATGAATTGCCTGCGGCAGGCTGCCGTGCAGTCTCCAGCAAAGCACTGGCTCCAAATCGTAAGAAAATTCAGGGCTAGGCATGGTGGCTCACGCCTATAATCCCAGCACTTTGGGAGGCCGAGACGGGCAGATCACGAGGTCAGGAAATTGAGACCATCCTGGCTAACACGGTGAAACCCAGTCTCTACTAAAAATACAAAAAATTAGCCGGGCGTGGTGGCAGGTGCCTGTAATCCCAGCTACTCGGGAGGCTGAGGCAGGAGAATGGCGTGAACCCGGGAGGCGGAGCTTGCAGCGAGCCAAGATTGCACCACTGTACTCCAGCCTGGGAGACAACGAGACTCCGTCTCAAAAAAAAAAAAAAAAAAAAAAAAAAAAAAGAAAATGAAAATTCAGGTGGAAGAAAGAGTTCCTTTCTGTTTTTTTGTTTTGTTTTGTTTTTTTGAGACAGAGTCCAGCCGAGTTTATTTCTTAAAATTTCAGAATAGGTACTGACATAATCACTACACTGGGGAAAAGGTAATCAAAACGTTGTTGGCTTTATCTCATAACTTGGTATGTTTTCGGTTTTGGTGCGATCACAGCCCACTGCAGCCTCCAACTCCTGGGCTCAAGCAATCCGCCTGCTTCAGCCTTCCTAGTAGCTGGGACTACAGGTATGCACCACAGCTCCAGGCCAACCTTTTTATTTTGAATGCCGCAAAGCAGGAGATTCCATAATTTTTCTTTTCTTTCTTTCTCCTTTCTCCTTCCTTCCTTCCTTCCTTCCTCTTTCTCTCTTTCTGTCTCTCTGTCTCTTTCTTGACAGAGTCTCGCTCTGTCACCTAGACTGGAATGCGTGGCATGATCTTGGCTAACTGCCACCTCCGCCTCCGGGGTTCAAGTGATTCCCTTGCTTCAGCCTCCCAAGTAGCTGGGACTACAGGTGCCTGCCACCACGCCTGGCTAATTTTTGCATTTTTAGTAGAAACGGGCTTTCACCATGTTGGCCAGGCTGGTCTCAAACACCTGACCTGAAGTGATCTGCCCATCTTGGCCTCCTAAAGTGCTGGGATTACAGGCATGAGCCACTGCAACAAGTGTGAGCCACTGCGACAGGCCTCTTTCTCTTTTTGAGACAGTCTCGCTGTTACCCAGACTGGAGTATAGTGATGCAATCTTGGCTCACTACAACCTCCACCTCCCAGGTTCAAGTGATTCTCATGCCACAGCCACCAAAATAGCTGGGATTACAGGCGCCCGCCACCACATCTGGCTAGTTTTTTGTATTTTTAGTAGAGATGGCGTTTCACTATGTTGGCCAGGCTGGTCTCAAACTCCTGACCTCAAGTGATCCACCCATCTCAGCCTCCCAAAGTGCTAGGATTACAGGCGTGAGCCACCATGCCTGGCCAAGAGGCTCCATGATTTTCCAGTGCTGTACCTCTAAAGATCCTTTTTGTTTTTTTTTTTTAAACGGGGGGCCTAATACTTGCCAAGCCCTGTGTGTTATTTGGAGATCCAGAAATGAACACCACCCAGGAACTTAATAAACAAGAGAGGGAGGCAGAAGTAAAGAGGCCCGGGAGAGGTCTCTCAAGGGGCACTGTCATGTATGAGTCTGCTTAGGCTGCCATAACAAAATACCACAAACTGGGCGGCTTCAAGAGAAATATATTTGCTGGAAGGCTGGAAGTCCAAGATCATGGTGCCATCAGGGTTGGTTTCTGGTGAGGGCTCTCTTCCTAGCCCGCAGACAACTGCCTTCTCAATGTGTCCTCACATGGCCTTTCTTTCGTGCATGAGTGAAGAGAAAGCTCTCTGGCATCTCCCTTTTCTTATAAGGGCACTAATACTATCTGATTAGGGCCCCACCCTTATGACTGCATGTAAACGTAATGACCTCCCCAAAGTGCCTAAATACCACCACACTGGGGGTTAGACAGACAATTCAGTCCATAGCAGTCGGTCTGGGAAGATTCTCACTCTCACATGTTGTGTTGCACTCCAGGCACCTGGCCAAGAGAATACAGGTGGGCTCCCCAGGGTGCTGCATCATCACCAAGATGCCTATCTTGAGGGAAGAGGGTGAGTGAAGCCCAGGCCTTGGGCAGCCAGAGGGAGTGAAGGGGAGTGGGGAAACCTGGGCCTTCCAGGATGCCGGGGGCTGGACCGAGTGTGCTGTAAAAGGGACAGGAGCCTGGAATCAGCTGGAGAACATCTGCCCTCCAGCTCCTGACCCCAAGCAGTTAAAGAGGAGGATCTTTCTTACTGGGAGCCCCTTCCTGCAACTCTGCCCATGTGGGCAGAATCCTGGGGTTTCACCTGAGCCTTCTGTTTGGGTGTTCTCGGGATCCCGCTGTGTATCCAAGGAAGGTTCTAGGGTGGGGACGCCCAGCCTTCCTTGTTCCCCACCCAGATGAGACTGAGCCACGCCCAGTGTTTGAGAAGAAGCCCCTGGTATGGGAGGAGGATATGGAGCTCTATTCGAAGTTCCTGGACCGGAAGGTGAGGGAAGGCTCCACCAGCCTGGGGTTCCCATTCCTCCATGGGCCTTAAATTCATTACTGATCTCTCTGCACCTGATTGAAATGCACACCCGTAGGGGCTGGAAGGCTCAAGCGCCCCTTAGCTCTTCTTGGAGAGAGTGGGTGGGGTCTCCTGGGGCGCGGGGGTCCCGTCCGGCTGAGGCTCGGGCTCTGTCCCCCGCCAGGAGGAGCTCCGGCTCGGCCACGCCAGCTATCTGCGGCAGCACCCCGAAGCCCACGCCCTCATCTCCGACTTCCTGCTTTTCCTGCTGCTGCGCCAGCCGGAGGACGTGGTCACTTTCGCCGCCGAGTTCTTCGGCCCCTTCGACCCAGGGCGTCCGTCGTCACCGTCCTTGGGCTCCTCCCACCGGCCCAACCCTTTCCGCTCCCTGGAGCCGGAGGGAGACGCCCGCTCCGGGGCGGCCTAAGCGGGGCCCAGGCCGGAACAGGGCAGGAAACCAGGGGTCGGGCTGGGAAGCGGGCGGGACGCGCCGGGGCGGGTGCGCTTTCCGGGCTGCGGTTTTGGGGAAATAAACGGGGCCCTCCCGCGGCTCTGCAGCGCCCGCCGACAGCTTCCCTGGCTAGCGTCTAGTGTCTCGTGCTAGAAATAGGAACCGTTACCGTCGTACCTCGAGTAGATTTCAGCCTTTCCTCCTAGATTCTGTTTTCATGATTATCCCCATTCCACAGAGAAGAACACAGAGGCACAGAAAGTTTAACTTTTGGAGTTGGCAGGTGGGGAGGCAGAATTTGAACCTGAACGTTGGACTTGAAAGCCCACACTCGGCCGGGCGCGGTGGCTTAAACCTGTATTGCCAGCACTTTGGGAGGCCGGGGCGGGCGGATCACCAGGTCAGGAGATCGAGACCAGCCTGGCCAACACGGTGAAACCCCATCTTTACTAAAAATACAAAAAATAGCCGGGCATGGTGGCGCGCGCCTGTAATCCCAGTTAGGAGACTGAGGCAGGAGGATCGCTTGAACCCCGGAGGCGGAGGTTGCAGTGAGCCGAGATCGCGCCAGTGCACTCCAGCCTGGGCGACAGAGCGAGACTCCGTCTCAAAAAAAAGAAAAAAGAAAAAGCCCACACTCTTACTAGGTTAGCACGGAGGGGCGAAGCGCCTTGGCACTCAGATCTTACGGTCGGTCGCCGCAGAGCATAATTGCCCAACCCACCGCCCAAAGAAAAATAACACGCGGCGGGGGGTTGGGGAGGGAGGAGGGCGGACGCGGACCACGGCTGGCTTAGCTCAAAACCCCTGAAATCTCGCAAACGCAACTAGCACTCACGCTGGAGCTCCTCCCGGTTCCCACTGACACAGAGGGACCCCCAGACTCCGGAGGTAGGGGGTCCGAGAGTAAAAATAATGGGCATATGATCGTCACACCCTCTGGGCTCCTCGTGGAACGTCAGTGCTGGCCAGTGGCTTCTGTCCGGATGCTCAGTAGCAAACTTTAGGCAAGCTCCCCTGAGGGAGTGGTGGGGGTGCAGGCTCCCTCCTTCCCTTGTTCCTTCATAAGACTTGCTACTGCAGACTCCAGAGACGCTTTGCTCTCTAGTGGACAGTATGACCAGACACCTACAAGGCTGAGTGGGATGCGGGGGTGGGGGGAGGACCTGAGAATCACAGACAAAAGGCTTCATGGAGGACCATCACTCGAGCCTTGAAGGATTTTTAAAAAGTATCTCTTATTGTCCCTCTCCCTTACTTCAAAAGAAATACATGTTCATAAGATAACACTTGGGAAAGGGAGATAAACCAAAAGAAGAAAACGAAATCATTTTAATCTCTCTACCTAGAAGCAGCTGCTCAACGTTTTGGCAAATATCCTCTCTACTCTCCTATGCATAAAAGCAGCTGGTGTTTGTTGAGTGTTCACTCTGTCAAGCCCTTTTCTAGATTGTTTGATCTGGTCTTTATAACTCCAGGGGACTTTATTTATTTATTTTTGACTGGGTCTTGCTCTGTCACCCAGACTGAAGTGCCGTGGCACAATCACTGCTCACTGCAGCCTTAACTTCCTGAGCTCAAGCGATCCTTCCACCCCAGCCTGAGTGGCTGGGACTGCAGGCATGCACCACCACACTGGGCTAAATTTTTTTTTCTTTTTTTAAGAGATGAGGGTCTCACTATGTTGCCCAGGCTGGTCTCAAACTCCCGGCCTCAACTGACCCTTCTACCTTGGTCCCCCAAAGTTCTGGGATTACAGGCATGAGCCATGGCATCCAGCCTCAATTTCCTTTTTCTTTTTTTTTTCAGAGACCAGTCTCCCTGAGTTGCCCAGGCTGCTCTTGAACTCCTGGGCTCAAGCAATCCACCTCCCTCAGCCTCCCAAAGTGCTGAGGTTACAGGCATGAGCCACTACACACAGCCTCTATTTTTGCTATTATAAACAGTGTTGCACTGAACATCCTTGTAGCTAAATCTTTGCATGTATCAACAGCTATTTCCTTAAGGATACATTCTGACAAGTGACATTGCTGAGCTAATTTTAAGGCTTTTATTTTAGCATATTGCTAAATTCTACAGGGGTTGGATTTCTATTAAGGTGAGGTAAAGCATTCCAGGCAAAGCAAATAACCTGAGCAAAAGACAGAAGTAGGAAAGTGTAATGCATGTCTGTGGTCAAGAGCAGTGGTACCCAATAGAAGTTTCTGCAATGATGGAGAGTTGAGGGTGGGGACTTCAGGGAAGGCCTCTCTAGGGTCTCAGTTGAGCTGGGACTTAAATGATAAGGAGTCAGACTTGTGAAGAGTTGAGGGAAAAGCCTTCTAGGCAGAAGGAACAGCAAGTGCAAAGGCTGTGAGCATGGCATGTTAGGAACAGGCCACTGAGGCTAGAGCATGAAGCGGCAGGAGAAAAGCATGCAGTAACTGCAAGATGGGCAGGGCTGGATCACAGCGGTTCGCCCAGGCCCTGGCAAGTTCTCTTCATCTGTGGGACCCAACCCCATGCACCCAGAACATTCCCAGAAAGATCTACAGAGCTCCCTTTAGTCCCAGAAACCCTGCAGCGGTTGGAGGAGGCCAAGGCAGCAGCTTGCAACCCACCCAGGTTCATCCTTCACTGAGCTCTTAAACATCAGGCGCCTGCGATAGGGAGGAGGAGTTGAGCCACTTCCCTGTCTCCTCTGTGACATCTATTTCAAAACTGGTTTATTTTAAAATCTTAGTATTTGTTCCCGGAACCACCATGACTCCGTCCTCTTGCTCCATAATACTGACGTACATTTCTCAGCCGGCAGCAGTGGCTCATACCTGTAATTCCAACACTTTGGGAGGCCCACGCGGCAGATCACTTGAGTCTAGGATTTTTTTTTTTTTTTTTTTTGGAGACGGAGTCTCGCGCTCTCACCCAGGCTGGAGTGCAGTGGCGCGATCTCGGCTCGCTGCAAGCTCCGCCTTCCGGCTTCACGCCATTCTCCTGCCTCAGCCTCTCCGAGTAGCTGGGACTACAGGCGCCCGCCACCACGCCCGGCTAATTTTTTGTATCTTTAGTAGAGACGGGGTTTCACCGTGGTCTCGATCTCCTGACCTCGTGATCCGCCCGCCTCGGCCTCCCAAAGTGCTGGGATTACAAGCGTGAGCCACCGCGCCCGGCCGAGTCTAGGATTTTGAGACCAGCCTGGGTAACACAGCGAGGCCCTGTCTCTACAAAAAATACAAAAAGTCAGCTGGGCATGGTGACACAAGGCTATAGTCTCAGCTACTCAGGAGGTTGAGGGGGGAGGATTGCTTGAGCCCAGGTGTTCCAGGCTGCAGTGAGCTGTGACTGTGCCACTGCACTCCAGCCTGGGTGACAACGACAGACTCTGTCTCTAAAAAAAAGTTAAAAAAAAAAAACAACAGAGATGCATTTCTCGGCATAAAGAAAAAAACATGTTGAGCAATTCTGAAGTGCCAGGCACTGGATCTAGGGATGCTGCGGCCAGCAAACAGGCCAGGCACCACTTGCATGGCTCATAGTCAGCCTAGAGAGGAAGTGACAGCCCTCAGTAATCCCATGGGGGGATATAAAAGTATAGGGCAAGGAAGGGCTAAGAAGGGAATCTAGACATGCAGTGAGAGCGCCTAATGCAGCCTTGTCCTAGTATGGGGCTCCAGGGAGGAGGAAGGAAATAAATAGTAATAACAGCCTGGACTCAGTGGCTCACGCCTGTAATCCCAGCAATTTGGGGGCAGAGGCCGGATGATTGCTTGAGGCCAGGAACAGGAGACTGGGCTATGTAGTGAGGCCTTGTCTCTACAACAAAACTTATTTATTTATTTACAGGCAGAGCCTTGCGTTGTCACCCAGGCTGGAGTGCAGTGGTGCCATCTCCTCTGACTGCAACTTCCACTTCCCAGGTTCAAGCGATTCTCCTGCCTCAGCCTCCTGAGTAGCTGTGACTACAGGCATGGGCCACCATACCCAGCTAATTTTTGTATTTTTAGTAGAGAAGGGATTTCACCATGTTGGTCAAGCTGGTCTTGAACTCCTGACCTCAAGTGATCCACCCACCTAAGTCTCCCAAAGTGCTGAGATTACAGGCATGAGCCACTGCGCCCCACCAAAAAAATTTTTTTTAATTAGCCAGCCATGGCGGCAGTTACCTGTAGTCCCAGCTGCTCAGGATGCTGAGGAGATAGGATACCTTGAGTCCTGAAGGCCAAGGGTACAGTAAGTTATGATCTTGTTACTGCACTCCAGCCTGGGCAACAGAGTGAGACTCTGTCTCTAAAACACAAAATAAAATAAAAATCTTTTTTAAAATAGTAACAATATTAAGAGGAAACCCATAATACATGTGATTCTCACAATATCCCTATGAGGTGGTTTCTATTACTATTCACATATTACAGATGAGGAAGAGGTCAAGGCTCATGGCCACACACTGGTTAGTGTCAGAGCCAGAATTTGGACTCAGAGAGTCTGGCTCCAGAGCCCATGTGCCAATCCACTCTCCTAAACAGATCAAATGTAACTCCCTGGAGGTAGATCCCAGAACAGAGACGAGTCACCTTCCTGCTTTAATACATGCACAGTAGGCTTGACTTTATACTGTCTTTCTCCTTCCCCAGGCACCCAGAAAATAGTGCATTCTTTCTTTCTTTCTTTCTTTTTGAAATGGAGTTTCACTCTTGTTGTGCAGGCTGGAGTGCAATGATGTAATCTCGGCTCACTGCAACCTTCGCCTCCCGGGTTCAAGTGATTCTCCTGCCTCAACCTCCCGAGTAGCTGGGATTACAGGCATGCACCACCACGCCCAGCTAATTTTGTATTTTTAGTAGCAATGGTGGTTCTCCATGTTGGTCAGGCTGGTCTCGAACTCCCAACCGCAGGTGATCCACGCGCCTTGGCCTCCCGAAGTGCTGGGATTATAGCCGTGAGCCACTGGGCCGGGCCTCAGTGCATTGTTCCTTAGTGCATTGTCACCACTGGCAGCCTCACTGCTATGGCTTGCCTGGGTAGAAGAGGAGGGCATTGTGCTAAGGGAGCACATAGCCTGGCCTGGAAGAGATCAAGGATGGTTTCCTGGAAGAGGTCACACCAGAACTGAATCCTGAAGGACAAGAAGTCATTCACCAGGCCAAGGGTATAGAGGCTGTTTCAGGAGGAAGCAGCATATGCAAAGGCCTAGAGGTGAGAGGGAGGGAGCACTGAGGGAAGGAGTCTGAACTACCGCAAGGAACTCAGGAGAAGATAGTGAAGAGTGTGGGAGCCCAACTAAAGCATTGCCTGCTGCCCCAGAGACTGAGAAACTCTGGAAGTGGGTTAGGCAAATGCCCAAATGCATACCTGTGTCTGTGTTGCTTTTTCCCCTCCCACAAAAGGCCTTAATGAGAGCAGATAAGCTAAGAGCAATGCTACAGATGGAGTCCTACAAGAAGAGTCTAGGCCGGGCCGGGCACGGTGGCTCACGCCTGTAATCCCAGCACTTTGGGAGGCCAAGGCGGGCGGATCACGCGGTCGGGAGATAGAGACCATCCTGGCTAACACGGTGAAACACCGTCTATACTAAAAAAATACAAAAAATTAGCCAGGCATGGTGGTGGGCGCCTGTAGTCCCAGCTACTCGGGAGGCTGAGGCAGGAGAATGGCATGAACCCGGGAGGCAGAGGTTTGCAGTGAGGCGAGATCGCGCCACTGCACTCCAGCCTGGGCCACAGAGCAAGACTCCATCTCAAAAAAACAAAAAAAAAAGAGTCTAGGCTGGGTGCGGTGGCTCACACCTGTAATCCCTGCACTTTGGGAGACCAAGGCGGGTGGATCACGAGGTCAGGAGTTCAAGACCAGGCTAGCCAACATGGCAAAACCCCGTCTCTACTAAAAATACAAAAATTAGCTGGGCTTGTCGCACGCCTTTAATCCTAGCTACTCGGGATGCTGAGGCAGGAGAATCGCTTGAACCCAGGAGGTTGCAGTGAGCCGAGATCATGCCATTGCACTCTAGCCTGGGCGACAAGAGCAAGACTCCGTCTCAAAAAAAAAAACCGAAAAACCAAAAACACCTAAAAACAAGAAGAGTCTAGCGTTTTGACATCCAGCTAGACAAAATAAAAAGCCAGGGCTGGAGTGTTCCTGGAAGGTGCAGACCTAGCCTATTGAACCTGTCAGGCTCTTCCTTTAATAATCTGCTATTCCAACACCAGCATCATAAAATCCGTTCTTGTTCAGTTGGATGGTTTTCCCATTTTGTTTTATGATATGCCGTCTTGTGTCACTTAATGACAGGGTTATGTTCTAAGGAATGTGTCATTAGGAGATGTTGCCATCGTGTAAACATCATAGAGTGTTTACATACACAAACCTAGATGGCATAGCCTACTATACACCTAGGCTGTATGGTATAGCCCACTGCTCCTAGGTTAAAAATGTGTTAGCATGCTATTGTACTGAATACTGTAGGCAATTGTAACACGATGGTAAGTATTTGTGTATCTAAACATATCTAAGCAGGCCGGGCGCAGTGGCTCATGCCTGTAATCCCAGGACTTTGGGAGGCCAAGGCAGGCGGATCACGAGGTCAGGAGATCAAGACCATCCTGGCTAACATGATGAAACCCTGTCTCTACTAAAAATACAAAAATTAGCCAGGTGTGGTGGTGGGCGCCTGTAGTCCCAGCTACTCGGGAGGCTGAGGCAGGAGAATGGCATGAACCTGGGGGGCGGAGCTTGCAGTGAGCCAAGATCGGGCCACTGCATTCCAGCCTGGGCGACAGAGCAAGACTCTGTCTCAAAAAAAAAGTAAATTAAAAAAAAAAAAAAAACATATCTAAGCATAGAAAAGGTACAGTGAAAATACATTAGCTGGCCGGGTGTGGTGGCTCACACCGCTAATCCCAGCACTTGGGGAAGCCGAGGCAGGCAGATCACAAGGTCAGGAGTTCAAGACCAACCTGACCAATATGGTGAAACCCTGTCTCTACCTGTATCTGTGTTGTACAAATACAAAACTTAGCCAGGCGTGGTGGCACACACCTGTAATCCCAGCTACTCAGAAGGCTGAGGCAGGAGAATTGCTTGAACCCGGGAGGCGAAGGTTGCAGTTAGCCCGCCTCAGCCTTCCAAAGTGCTGGGATTACAGGTGTGAGCCACTGCGCCTGGCCCACAGGTGTTTTTGGATTTTTTTTTACTGTAATTTTTAACTATTTGGTTTTTGTTTGTTTGTTTTTTGAGGAAGATCTTGCTCTGACACCCAGGCTGGGTGCAGTGGTGCAATTGCGGCTTACTACAGTTTTCACCTCCCAGGCTCAAGCACCCCTCCCACCACAGCCTCCAGAGTAGCTAGGACTACAGGCGCATGCCACTATGCCCAACTAATCTTTGCATTTTTTGTAGAGATGGGGGTCTCATTCTGCTGCCCAGGCTGGTCTCAAACTCCTAGGCTCAAGCAATCTACCTGCCCTGGCCTCCCAAAGTGCTGGGATTATAGGCGTGAGCCACTGTACCTGGCCTTATGTACAGGTTTTTCTGTGAACATAAGTTTTAATTTCTCTGGGATAAATGCCCAGGAGTGTATTCTGTGGGATAGATGGACCATAGTTTGACTAACCATTCCTCCGTTGAAGGACATCTGGGTTGTTTCCAGTTTTGGCTATTATGAATAAAGATGCTATAAAAATTTGTACACAGATTTTCGAGTGAATATAAATCTTCATTTCCCTGGGAAATATGCCAAGGAATGCAATTGGTAAGTTGTATTGTAGTTGCATGTTTAGTTTTTAAGAAATTTACAGGGGCTGCATGTGGTGGCTCATTCCTGTAATCCTGGCGCTTTGAAAGGATGAGGTAGGAGGATTGCTTGAGCCCAGGAATTCAAGACCAGCCTGGGTAACATCGCAAGATCCTGTCTCTGCAATAAATAAATAAGCTGAGTATGGTGGCGGATTCCTGTAGTCCCAGATACTTGGGAGGCTGAAATTGGAAGATCACTTGAGCCCGGGAGTTTGAGGTTGCAGTGAGCTATGACTGTGCCACTGTACTCCAAACTGGACAACAGAACAAGACCCTGTCACTAAAAAATACAATAAAATAATAATTAAAAAATTTTAGGCAGGGCATGGTGGCTCACACCTGTAATCCCAGCACTTTGGGAGGCCGAGGCATATGCATCACCTGAGGTCAGGAGTTCGAGACCAGCCTGGCCAATATAGTGAAACCCCATCTCTACTAAAAGCACAAAACTAGCCAGGCATGGTGCCACATGCCCATAGTCCCAGCTACTTGGGAGGCTGAGGCAGGAGAATCGCTGGAACCCAGGAGGCAGAGGTTGCAGTGAGCCGAGATCGCACCATTGCACTCCAGCCTGGGCCATAGAGCAAGACTCTGTCTTAAAAAAAAAACTTTAAAAATAAATTTACAAACTTTTTTCAGACTGACTACCATTTTACAGTGTCACGAGCAACATGAGTGATCTAGTTTCTCCATATCCTTGCTAACATTTGGTGTCATCACTATGTTTTATTTTAGCCATTCTGATAATTGAATAGCAGAATCTTGTTACGATTTTAATTTGAATTTTTTTCTAATGGCTAATGATGTTGAAAATCTTTCCATGTGTTTATTTGCCATTTGTACATCATCTTTGGTGAATATCTGTTCATGATTTTTGCCTATTTCTCATTGCTCATTGTTGTGGTTTTTGTTTGTTTGTTTGTTTTTTGTTTTTGAGACAGAGTCTTGCTCTGTCACCCAGGCTGGAGTGTAGTGGTGCGATCTTGGCTCACTGCAACCTCTGCCTCCCGGGTTCTAGCGATTCTTCTGCCTCAGCCTCCTGAGTAGCTGGGATTATAGGCCATGCCACTACGCCCAGCTGATTTTTTGTATTTGTAGTAGAGACAGGGTTTCACTGTGTTAGCCAGGATGGTCTCAATCTCCTGGCCCCGTGATCCACCTGCTTCGGCCTCCCAGAATGCTGGGATTACAGGTGTGAGCCACCACACCTGGCTGTTGTATTATTATTATTATTATTTTTTGTTGAGATGGAGTCTCACTCTGTTGCCCAGGCTGGAGTGCAGTGGCATGATCTCGGCTCACTGCAACCTCTGCTGCCCAGGTTCAAGTGATTCTCCTGCTTCAGCCTCCCGAGTAGCTGGGATTACAGGCACACGCCACCACGCCTGGCGAATTTTTTTATATCTTTAGTAGAAATGGGGTTTGACCATCTTGGCCAGGCTGGTCTTGAACTCCTGACCTCGTGGTCCACCCACCTCGGCCTCCCAAAGTACTGGGATTACAGGCGTGAGCCACTGCGCCTGGCCTATATTTTTTAACTATTGAGTATTTTTTTTTTTTTTTTTGAGACAGAGTCTCACTGTTGCCCAGGCTGGAGTGCAGTGGCTGGATCTTGGCTTACTGGAACCTCCACCTCCTGGGTTCAAGCGATCCTCCGGCCTCAGCCTCCCGAGTAGCTGAGATTACAGGCATGTGCCACCACACTTAGCTAATTTTTGTATTTTTAGTAGAGACGGGGTTTTGCCGTGTTGGCCAGGCTGGTCTTGAACTCCTGACCTCAGGTGATCTGCCTGCCTCGGCCTCCCGAAGTGCTGGGATTACAGGCATGAACCACCACAACCAGCCTAGCTGTTGAGTTTTAAGAGATTCTTATATTTCTAGATACTAGACCTTTGTCAGACATGTGATTTGCAAATATGTCATCCAAGTCTGTATCCTGTCTTTTTATCTTCGTAGCAGGGTCTTTCACCAAGCAAAAGCTTTTATTTATTTATTTTTTTTTTGAGACCGAGTTTTACTCTTGTTGCCCAGGCTGGAGTGCAATGTCGCCATCTCAGCTCACCGCAACCTCCCCTTCCTTTGTATTTTTAGTAGAGATGGGGTTTCTCCATGTTGGTCAGGCCGGTCTTGAACTCCAGACCTCAGGTGATCCAGCCGCGTCGGCCTCCCAAAGTGCTGGGATTACAGGCGTGAGCCACCGTGCCTGGCCTTTAATTAGTTTTTAATTTTGATGAGGTTCAATTTATCAAATTTTCCCTTTATGGATCATGGTCTTCATATCAAGTCTATGAAGTCTTTGTCTAGCCCTAGATCCTAAAGATTTTCTCCTAGGTTTTTTTTTCTAAACATTCTATAGCTTTATATTTAGCTATATATGGAATCTTGAGTGAATTAGACTTCATGAACTATCACCCCATCCATGCAAGGTTTAGTATTCAGCAACAGCACCAGACCCAAGGAGATGCCCTTGCAGATTTCTGTAACTCTTCACGTAACTTCCTGCTCTCTGATACGTAGCCTAGGACCTCTGTTCTTAACTATTACACTATATTGCCTCTTAAGTTAGAGGTTGTGCAGCATATTAATCAATGGCTAATCAATTACAATTACTGAGTTCCTAACTACAGGAAAGGTCCCACAAAAGATGCAAAAAAGGAAGACATCCCAGCCTCAACCCCAGTCATCCCCACATGAGCCCAAAGCAGTGATTAGGAAATACATGCAAACCTCTGAGGCAAGAGATGGTGACAGTACTGTGAGCAATAGGATTGCACAGTGAGTGACAAGCCATGATGCTGCTGTCTCCTCTCTGGACCCATCATTCATCCCTCTTCCCACATCTCTGTAGTTCCTCCAGCCTCTTCCATCAATGAGGAGCCAGAAAATTGGCTGCCTCTCCCACCCTAGCCTCCCAAACTTCATCTAAGTTTTTGACTGGGTCAGGCACGGTGGCTCAAGCCTGTAATCCCAGCACTTTGGGAGGCTGGGGCAGGCGGATCACTTGAGCCCAGGAGTTCGAGACCAGCGTAGGCAACATGGCAAAACCCTGCCTCTACAAAATATAGAAAAATTAGCCAGGCTTGGTGGCATGCACCTGTAGTCCCAGCTACTCGGGAGGCTGAGCATGGGAGTTCAAGGCTACGGTACTGCACTCTAGACTGGGTGACAGAGTGAGACTCTGTCTCCAAAAATATATATAGTTTTTGACTCAACATGGGGATAAATTATAACCCAGGTCAATTCTGGGCCTGAAAACCTCTCTAGAAGGAAAAACTCTCTTTCTCTACTCTCAACACTTCTAACACCAAATGTGTGAATTTTCCACACCAGCAAAATTATCCAACTCTCTGTGGACAACAACTGGGTTTCCTACAATTAATTCTGACATGAACTACCTGGAGCCAGCACAGGCCCCACAGGTGAAGGGCTCAGTCCCACAAGACTGCCCCCACTTCAGGTGCCATTTGCAGGTAGTGGGTTCCCAGATTACCCACGCTTCTGTCCAATTTAGCTACAAACAGGAGGTCCCTATGACCCTCAGGTTCAATAACTTGTAGCTCATAGAACTCAAAGAAACACTTTGCTCTTTCTGGTTTATTATTAAGGATACACCCAAGAGCAGCCTAATGGACAAGGGATGGAGGGAGTGCCCAGAGCTCTTCTGCCCTTTCCAGACATGCCACCCTCGCCGAATCTCAATGTGTTCACCAACCCGGAAGCTCCCTGAAACCCACAATTTAGGATTTACATGGAGGTTCCATTATGTAGGCATGAGTGATTAAATCACTGGCCATTGGCCAAGCCGGGGGGCCTGTAATCCTGGTGACTCTGTATCCTGGCAATTTGAGAGGCTGAGATGGGAAGATCGCCAGAGACCAGGAGTTCGAGATCAGCCTGGGCAACATAGTGAGACCTGTCTCTAAAAAATTTAGAAAGAAAAAGTAAAATAAAAAATCAGCCAGGTGCAGTGGTTCACGCCTGTAATCTCAGCACTTTGGGAGGCCGAGGTGGGCAGATCACTTGAGTGGGACTGCAGGTGAGTACCACCATGCCCGGCTAATTTTATTTTTTGTAGAGACAAGGTTTCACTATGTTGCCCACGCTGGTCTCAAACTCCTGGACTCAAACAATCCTCCCACCTCAGCCTCCCAAAGTGCTGGGATTAACAGGAGTGAGCCACCACTCACTCCAGTGTGCATGAGTCAAGCTGGATTTCATAGTATTTTCTTGTTCTTATTGTTTGTTTGTTTTTTGTTGTTGTTGTTTTTTGTGGGGAGATGGGGTTGAGACAGAGTCTTGCTCTGTCTCCCAGGCTGGAGTGCAGTGGCTTGATCTCAGCTCACTGCAACCTCTGCTTCCTGGGTTCCAGCAATTCTCCTGCCTCAGCCTCTAGAGTAGCTGAGATTGCAGGCATGTGCCACCACGCCCAGCTAATTTTTTGTATTTTTAGTAGAGACGGGGTTTCATTAGGTTGTCCAGGCTGGTTGCGAACTCCTGACCTCAAGTGATCTGCCCGCCTCGGCCTCCCAAAGTTCTGGGATGACAGGTGTGAGCCACCACACCAGGCCTCTTTTTCTTTCTTTCTTTCTTTTATCCCTTCCCATGCAGTTTTTCTTACTCCCAACCTCTCTCATAGTTTATCTTACCTGCTTGCCATCCTTGGGCAGCTCCATTTTTGACCTCTTAGCCAGTTTGAGTCTTTCTTTTTTTTTTTTTTGAGACAGAGTCTCACTCTGTCACCAAAGCTGAAGTGCAGGGCCATGATCACGGCTCACTGATCATGCCAGCTTCAACCTCGTGGGCTCAAGCAAGCCTCCCACTTCAGCCCTGCCCCAAGTAATGGAGACCACAGGTGCGTGCCATCACTCCCAGCTAATTTTTTTTTTTTTTTTTGAGACAGAGTCTCGCTCTGTTGTCCAGGCTGGAGTGCAGTGGCGTGATCTCAGCTCACTGCAAGCTCCGCCTCCTGGGTTCACGCCATTCTCCTGCCTCAGCCTCCTGAGTAGCTGGGACTACAGGCACCTGCCACCACGCCCAGATAATTTTTTTTTTTTTTTTTTGTATTTTTAGTAGAGACAGGGTTTCACCATGTTAACCAGGATGGTCTCGATCTCCTGACCTCGTGATCCACCCGCCTTAGCCTCCAAAAGTGCTGGGATTACAGGCATGAGCCACCGCGCCCAGTCATGCCCAGCTAATTTTTAAATTTTTTGTGGAGATGAGATCTCACTATGTTGCCCAGGCTGGTCTCAAACTCCTGTGAGCCCCTCAGTTAATAGAAGAAACGGTCAAACATGGTGGCATAGGTATGTATTCCCAGCTATCTGAGAAGCTGAGAAGGGAGGATCTCTTGAGCTCAAGAGTTTAAGGCTATAGGCCGGGCATGGTGGCTCACACCTGTAATCCCAGCACTTTGGGAGGTTGAGGTGGGTGGATCACTTGAGACCAGGAGTTGGAGACCAGCCTGGCCAACATAGTGAAACCCCGTCTCTACTAAAAAAAAATACAAAAATTGGCTGGGCATGGTGGCTCACACCTGTAATCCCAGCACTTTGGGAGGCTGAGGCGGGTGGATCACAAGGTCAGGAGTTTGAGACCAGCCTAGCCAACGTGGTGAAATCCTGTCTCTACTAAAAATACAAAAATTAGCCGGGTGTGGTTGGCGGGTGCCTGTAATCCCAGCTACTCAGGAGTCTGGGGCAGGAGAATTGCTTGAACCCAAGAGGCAGAGGTTGCGGTGAGCCAAGGTCGCGCCATTGCACTCCAGCCTGGGTAACAGAGCAAGACTCCATCTCAAAATAAATAAATAAATACATACATACATACAAAAAGTAGCCGGGTGTGGTGGTGCATGCCCGTAGTCCCAGCTACTCAGGAAGCTGAGGCAGGAGAATTGCTTAAACATGGAGGGCAGAGGTTGCAGTGAGCTGAGATTATGCCACTGCACTCCAGTCTGGGCAACAGAGTAAGACTCTGTCTCAAAAAAAAAAAAAGAGTTTGAGGCTGCAGTGAACTATGATGGCACCACTGCACTTTACACTTCACTCTAGCCTAGGTGACAGAGCGAGACCTTGTCTCTAAAAAAAAAACAAAAAACAAAAAACCAAAAAAAAAAAGAGGGGGTGGCGGGCGGCGAGCGGAATAGAATAAACAATTCTGAGAAGGGACATGATCTGGTGACAATCTCAAGTGAATCAGTGGTTGAACCAGGACCAGATCCCAGTGCATCTTCTGGGGACATCCTGGGTCTGAATCTTCAATGCATGTCCCTTCTGCAGTGCTTTCCTCTGTGGCCCTCAAAGGGAAACTGAGGCCTTTGAGGACATGAAGACTTGCATTAGGCCAAGAAGGGGCCTTGGAACTCCAGATGGAAGAGGAGAAGAAAGACGTGACTCTGTGTGTGTGTGTGTGTGTGTGGTGTGTGGCAGAGGGGGGTGTGGTCATGGGGTATTGACATGAATACGCAAGGGGCAGGAAGCTTCTGAAATCAGAGCTAACTTGGGAGGCACAGAACACGGGGTGCCTGGAAGGGGAACAGATGTGTTGTGGGGCACAGGGCAGGCTGGGAGGGGAACAAAGGTCCACTCCATGGGTAACCAGACCCTTCCGCCAGGGCTGGCCACTTCTGCCTTTGGAAAATGTTTCACAACGCCCCATGTTGTGTGTGTGTGTGAATTGGCCTATGTGAAGCGAATGTTGATGTAAGAGGCAGGGTGCTCAGCTGCGGATGGGTAACAGGGCGTGGGCTCGCACACTCACTTGCACCAGTGCCCAGAGAGGGGTTGCAGGCTGAGGAGCTGCCCAGAGCACCGCTCACACTCCCAGAGTACCTG
Organism: Nomascus leucogenys; assembly: GCF_006542625.1. NCBI lineage: Eukaryota > Metazoa > Chordata > Mammalia > Primates > Hylobatidae > Nomascus > Nomascus leucogenys. Next base: position 119,063,891 of record NC_044402.1, read on the forward strand.
AAGTCGGCATTTCAATGACAGGTGAGTAGTGGCCCCTAGGGACAGAGCCTGATTAGGGGGTGGAGTGGAGGAGGTCACTAGGCTGGTGGAGACTTGAGGAAGCAAGAAAGCCCTTGGTCCCCTGTGGAAGCCTCTGGTCCCCCGTGGGAGTCCCAGTCTAGAACACAGTTCTGGACACCAGACTCAATCTCACTGGGTGGGGTCCTTCACACCCCTAAGGGGTCTACCTTTCCTTTGTCTGAAGTCTGTGGCTCAAAGCCCCTGGAGCTTTCTGGCTGCCGGAGAAGGTGGGGGGTCCGGCCAAGGGATAGACATGTGGCCTCAGCTTGCCCTTCTTAGAGCCTAGGGTCTCTCTGCATTCTCTGTGGCAGGAGATCTGCCTCTGGGCATCTGTCCTCACATGAGAGGACAGTAATTCTGAAGCTGCCATGTCCTACACATCTGGAATGTTTGGTTGAGAGGTGGAGGTGATGGACCCAAGATGGGGGCCAGGGACCTTAGTTTCTCCACTTTTCCGGGAGGAGGAGGGAAGGGAGCAGGCGGCTTTAACTCTGGGCCACCAGAAAGAGGCAGGACACTCACCATGCTTCTTGGGCCCCCACAGATGACAAGGGTCCCCAAAGGCTGAGCAGGTCCAGCTATGGCTCCATCTCCAGCCCGACCAGCCCGACCAGCCCAGGGTCACAGCAAGCACCTCCCAGAGAGACCTACCTGAGTGAGAAGATCCCCATCCCAGACACAAAACCGGTGGGATGCTGGAAACTTCCTGGGGGCTTGCAAGATTGACAGGATCCTGTGGGATCCCATGGGCTGGAGAATGGGGTCTCCTTATGATCATGGGTGGCAAGTCCCTTCCAGGTCTGAGCAGCAGTGGTGGACAGTGGCAACTGCCCCTTCCTGCTTCAGTCCCCAGTGCTTAGCTGGGGTGCTTCAGTATTTGTCTAAAAATGATTAAATGGCCTTCTCAATTAATCTCAGCTTTCCTATGAAGGAAAAGAGGCCCGGGGGGAATTGGGATTGGAGCCTTGAGGACATGTTTTAGCATTTAGGAAGGGGCATAGGGAGAAGTGAAGGAGGCTGCAGGCCGGCATCTAGCATCTAGGATGCTGTCACCTGCATTTCCAGTATCTTCTCTTTTTTTGGAGATGGAGTCTCGCTCTGTATCCCAGGCTGGAGTGCAGTGGCACGATCTCAGCTCACTGCAACCTCCGCCTCCTGAGTTTAAGCAATTCCCCTGCCCCAGCCTCCCGAGTAGCTGGGATTACAGTCGTGCACCACCGTGCCAAGCTAATTTTTGTATTTTTAGTAGAGACAGGGTTTCACCATGTTGGCCAGGCTGGTCTCAAACTCCTGAGCTCAAGTGATCCACCCATCTCGGCCTTCCAAAGTTCTGGGATTACAGGCACGAGCCACACCGCTCCCAGCCTCCAATATCTTCAGCAGATTTCTAAGTCGATACACCATGCCCTGGAACAGGGTGGGGGGACCATAGCCTCAGCAGACCACAGAGAGGAGGCCCTGTGGTGGGAAAAGGAGCTGGCGAGGGAGGAGCTGGGCTAGGGAGGCTTGGCCCCCTCACCCCCTTAGACAGCCCCCTGTGAGATCTCTGAGGACCTGACAAGTCAGGGCTTGAGAGGAGCAGGCAGTTCAGGTGCAAGCCGGCTGCTGAGCTTAACAGATCCAGAAAAAGATCCTCTGTGATTCACCAGAGCATGCTGCTTCCTCCACCTATACCCTCGCCATCCCCTGGATGGCAGACCCAGGAACGGGCCATGGAGGGCAGGGCTGGGCTGATGAGCCTGTTGGGGCTTCTCTAGGGGATGGCCAAGGCCAGCTGCCACCATCCCTATACCCAGGACCCCCTCACTCTACTCCTCCCACCTCCCTACAGGGCACCTTCAGCCTGCGGAAGCTATGGGCCTTCACGGGGCCTGGCTTCCTCATGAGCATTGCTTTCCTGGACCCAGGAAACATCGAGTCGGATCTTCAGGCTGGCGCCGTGGCGGGATTCAAAGTAACCAAGTCGGGACCTGAGTGGGGACACTTTCGAGAGGGAGGTGACCAGGCTAAGTGTTGAAGGCCCCTGCTGGCCATGTTTTTCCAGTGTGGCCTGGGAGCTGGCATTAAGTTAAAATGGGCCCAAAAAGGGTCCCCAGGGCAGCCCTGCCAGAAGGTGGGGCATTTGTGTGGGGGGTGGGGGACTGGACTCTTCTCTTTAAAAAAAAAAAAATATATATATATATATATATATATTTATTTATTTAATTTTTTGAGATGGAGTCTCACTCTGTCGCCCAGGCTGGAGTGCAGTGGCACAATCTCGGCTCACTGCAACCTCTGCCTCCTGGGTTCAAGTGATTTTCCTGCCTCAGCCTCCTGAGTAGGGCATGCCACCACGCCCGGCTAATTTTTGTATTTTTAGTAGAGATGGGGTTTCACTATGTGGGCCAGGCTGGTCTTGAACTCCTGACCTCAAGAGATCCACCCGCCTCGGCCTCCCAAAGTGCTGAGATTACAGGTGTGAGCCACCTTGCCTGGCGTAATTTATTTATTTATTTAGAGATGGGGGTCTCACTATGTTGCTCAGGCTGCTCTTGAACTCCTGGCCTCAAGCTATCCTCCCACCTTAGCCTTTTAAAGTGCTGGGATTACAGGTGTGAGCTACCAGCGCCCAGTCAGGATGGAACTCCATCTCTCTCACCCCCTCCCCGAGGAGTGTCCTTGGTTAGAAGGTACCACGAGCTCAGGGGCTTTCTGAGGCTGGCCTCTCTGGCTGAAGGCCTCTCCCTGCCTCCTCACAGCTTCTCTGGGTGCTGTTCTGGGCCACGGTGTTGGGCTTGCTCTGCCAGCGACTGGCTGCACGTCTGGGCGTGGTGACAGGCAAGGACTTGGGCGAGGTCTGCCATCTCTACTACCCTAAGGTAAGCTTGGAGGGCCTGGACAGGGAGAACCACTGGCCCCAAACCCCAAACAGCCATTTTCAGCTTCCACAATCAAATAAGTATGTCATCTCACATGGGGCATCCCAAGTCTATTTGTTTTTGTTGTTGTTGTTTGTTTGTTTTTCAGTTGGAGTCTTGCTCTGTCGCCCAGTCAGGAGTGCAATGGTACGATGTCAGCTCACTGCAACCTCTACCTCCCAGGTTCAAGCAATTCTCCTCACTCAGCCTCTCGAGTAGCTGGGATTACAGGCGCCCACCACCATGATTGGCTAATTTTTGTATTTTTAGTAGAGCTGGGATTTCACCACGTTGGCCAGGCTGGTCTCGAACTCCTGACCTCAGATGATGCACCCACCTCAGTCTCCCAAAGTGCTGGGATTACAGGCATGAGCCACTGCACCCGGCCCCAATTCCATTTGATAGATGAAAAGACTGAGGCTCAAACTGATAGCACACAGCCTAGAGGGACATGAGAGGCATGTCATTTCACAGAAGGGGTAATTAAAATCTGGGAAAGTGACTTGCCCAAGACAAAAAAATGGGGAGGCATCAGCTCAGAAATGGTCATTGCCTGGGGTGGACTCTGGGGACTTGGCTGTTGTGAGTGTCCAGTTTGGAAAACAGAAATTATAGCAGTAGACATTTCAAAGGTATTGAATGTAGGGATTGAAAGGTTTGGGAGGGCTTGAGGGGCAAGGGAAGAGGGTGTTACCCAAAGATCAGAAAGCTGCTACACCCCTTTGCTGCTGAGCTCCTGGAAGCATTATTGATGCTGATGAAATGGCCACTAGTGCTGCCAGAGTCCAGGTTGCCTGGTGCCACTGCCAGAAATACCACAAGAAGCAGGAGAAAAAAATGATTTATCTCAGCCAGGGGCGGTGGCTCACGCCTGTAATCCCAGCACTTTGGGAGGCCAAGGCGGGTGGATCACCTGAGGTCAGGAGTTCGAGACCAGCCTGACCAATATGGAGAAACCCCGTCTCTACTAAAAATACAAAGCTAGCCAGGCATGGTGGTGCATGCCTGTAATCCCAGCTACTCGGGAGGCTGAAGCAGGAGAATCGCTTGAACCCGGGAGATTGTGGTGAGCCGAGATCGTGCCATTGCACTCCAGCCTGGGCAACAAGAGCAAAACTCCATCTAAAAAAAAAAAAAAAAGTTTATCTCTGCCTTTCCATCTCCTCTAAGCTCTTCCTACATAATGTAGGAAGCCCATTGGCAAGACTGTCTTGTAAATGTAGTCCCAGACGACAGACAAATGTAGTCTGAGATGACAGACAAATAACCGGCCCACCCTTAATGAAGGATCATCTCCTCCCCATAGGTGCCCCGCACCGTCCTCTGGCTGACCATCGAGCTAGCCATTGTGGGCTCTGACATGCAGGAAGTCATTGGCACGGCCATTGCATTCAATCTGCTCTCAGCTGGACGGTACCACCCCAGTGTACCCCAACTCTTCAGGCCAGGCAGAGAACAGCTGCTGCTACTTCCCCCCACCCAGTCCCTCCCAGAGTCTATTTTATCCTGCTGTCCCCTCTGAAGCAGGGCTGCTGCACTGTTTTCCAGAAATGTAAAGTGACTTGTCTAAAGTCACACAGATGTGAGTCATGCAGGACTTTGGGACTGCAGCCCCAAACTCCCTGCCGCGCCGGGTGCCAGGTCTCTCCTCTAGCCATCTGCGCTGCCTCGACTGTTCTATGCCACACTCCCACTCCCCTTGCCCTAGCTGTCTGGGGGCTCTTAGGATCCTGCTCCCAGGAGGCCAGATTCCTGTCTCCAGCCCTGAGGCTACGTAGGAGTTAGAGACCCCTGAACCAGGCTGGGCTGACCCGGGCCACTCTGGTTTCAGAATCCCACTCTGGGGTGGCGTCCTCATCACCATTGTGGACACCTTCTTCTTCCTCTTCCTCGATAACTACGGTGGGTGCACACCCCACCTCATAGGGGAGTGGTGGTGGTGAGGGTGCTGTACTGGGAGAAGGGCTCTGACATCGAACTGCCTGGGAGCGCACCTGAGCTCCCTCACTCTCCCTGGGTGGCCTCTAGCAAGTTACTTAGACATCCCTTTCTTCACCTGTAACATGGGGAAATAATAGCACAGACATCAGAGGGTGGTTGTGAAGACTGAGTGAGGTAACATATGTTAAGCACTTGGCACTGTGCCTGGAAGCGCTCGTAGTATTAGCCATTACGAATTGTTGATGTTACAGAATTTTTTCGTTGGTTTGTTTGGTTTGTTTGTTCTGCTCCGTAGGGTTGCGGAAGCTGGAAGCTTTTTTTGGACTCCTTATAACTATTATGGCCTTGACCTTTGGCTATGAGGTAGGAAGCCAGTGCTGCAACCCCCTGTGGACCTCCCAAGATCATTCCTCTCCCTTCCCTCTGGCCGCTGGTTGCGGGGGGTCTGGGGTGGGATGGAGGCTGAGAAATGGTGACCGCGGCGTGGTTGCGAGGGGCGGGGCTTGTCCTGACCAGGCTCCTCCATGCAGTATGTGGTGGCGCGTCCTGAGCAGGGAGCGCTTCTTCGGGGCCTGTTCCTGCCCTCGTGCCCGGGCTGCGGCCACCCCGAGCTGCTGCAGGCGGTGGGCATTGTTGGCGCCATCATCATGCCCCATAACATCTACCTGCACTCGGCCCTGGTCAAGGTGAGCAGAAGGGAGGGGAAAGGAGACCCCCCACTCAGTCGGAGCCATGCTGGCTCCGCCTCCAAGCCTGGAGCCCCTCCCCTCTGGCTCCTTCCGTCAGGATTTTCGGAGCCTGTAATGATTGAGGGTCAGGCTGGGCGCGGTGGCTCACGCCTGTAATCTCAGAACTTTGGGAGGCCGAGGCGGGCGGATCACGAGGTCAAGAGATCGAGACCATCCTGGCCAACATGGCGAAACCCCGTCTCTACTAAAACTACAAAAACTATCTGGGCGTGGTGGCGCGCGCCTGTAGTCCCAGCTACTCGGGAGGCTAAGGCAGGAGAATCGTTTGAACCTGGGAGGCAGAGGTTGCGGTGAGCCGAGATCACGCCACTGCACCACTCCAGCCTGGCGACACAGCAAGACTCTGTCTCAAAAAAAAAAAAAAAAAAAGGGTCTACTGTGCACTGGGAGGAACAGTCAAGGCCCCTGCCCTTCTAGAGTTTCCGTGCTAGTGGGGTAGACGGATGACAAGCAAGTAAACCAACAAAGGAAAGAATTATAGGCCGGGCGCGGTGGCTCACGCCTGTAATCCCAGCATTTCGGGAGGCTGAGGTGGGCGGATTACGAGGTCAGAAGTTTGAGACCAGCCTGGCCAACATGGTGAAATCCCGTCTGTACTAAAAATATAAAAAATTAGCCGGAAGTGGTGGCGCGTGGCTGTAATCCCAGCTACTCGGGAGGCTGAGGCAGGAGAATTGCTTGAAGCCAGTAGGCGGAAGCTGCAGTGAGGGGAGATCGTGCGGTTGCACTCCAGCCTGAATGACAGAGCAAGACTCCGTCTCAAAAAAAGAAAAAGAAAAAGAACTATAGAGCTGGGCGAGGTGGCTCACACCTGTAGTCCCAACACTTCGGGAGGCAGAGGCAGGTGGATCGCTTGAGCCCAGGAGTTCGAGACCAGCCTGGGCAACATGGTAAAACCCTGTCTCTACCAACAAAAAATAAAAAATAAAATAAATTAGTTGGGTGTTGTGCACACCTGTAGTCCTAGTTACTCAGGAGGTTGAGGCTTGAGCCCCAGAGGTCGAGGCTGCAGTGAGCTGAGATGCCACCACTGCACTCTCAGTGACACAGCAAGACCCTGTCAAAAAAATAATAATAATAATAATTGTGAAAGGGACTCTGAAGTAAACAAAACAGAGAAATATGATAGAGAATGACTGAAGCCGGGCGCGGTGGCTCACGCCTGTAATCCCAGCACTTCGGGAGGCCGAGGTGGGTGGATCACAAGGTCAGGAGATTGAGACCATCCTGGCTAACATGGTGAAACCCTGTCTCTACTAAAAGTACAAAAAATTAGCCAGGGATGGTGGTGGGCGCCTGTAGTCCCAGCTACTCAGGATGCTGAGACAGGAGAATGGCTTGAACCCGGGAAGCGGAGCTTGCAGTGAGCCGAGATCGCGCCACTGCACTCCAGTCTGGGCGACAGAGCAAGACTCCGTCTCAAAAAAAAAAAAAAAAAAAAGAGAGAATGACAAAGTTGGGGAAGCAGATCAGGGAAAAGATATTACAAGCAGAGGGAAAGCAAGTCCTAAGGCCGTGGGCAGAAATGAACAAGGCTTGGGTCCCTAACAGCCTAACAGTGGCTCACACCTGTAATCTCAGCACTTTAGGAGGCCAAGACAGGAGAATGCTTGAGCCCAGGAGTTCAAGACTAGCCTCAGCAAGACCCTGTCTCTACAGAAAATTTAAAAATTAGCGGGTTGTAGTAATGTGTGTCTGTGGTCCCAGCTACTTAGGAGGCTGGGGCAGGAGGATCACTTGGGCCCATGAGTTGGAGGCTACAGTGAGCCATGCATTGCACCACGGCACTCCAGTCTGGGTGAGGGTGACAGAAAAAAACCTGTCTCTAAAAAATAAAATAAAGTAAGCTGGACATGTCTGAGGATGGAACAAGGTGAGCAAAGGAGCGTGTCAGGACCTGAGGTAGCCAGGGACCTCAAAGGCCAGCCTTGCTTCACTCACACAGTGGCTCACAGTGGTCAGGCCTCTGTGGCAAGAACAGAGATGTAGGAAACCATCAGCTGACCTGAACCTGCCCCAGACTGCCACACAGGGGACTTGAGAAGGTACTGGGCTTTAGGGAGAACATAGAAGTGTGAGGGTGGGGGACACTGTGGTGGCTCTGAGGGACTTTGGCACTTCCCTCTCCCTTTGATCTTCATAGTCTCGAGAGATAGACCGGGCCCGCCGAGTGGACATCAGAGAAGCCAACATGTACTTCCTGATTGAGGCCACCATCGCCTTGTCCGTCTCCTTTATCATCAACCTCTTTGTCATGGCTGTCTTTGGGCAGGCCTTCTACCAGCAAACCAACCAGGCTGCGGTGAGACACACTTTCCCCTGCATCTGAGGCCACACACGCACTCATGTCCTGTAAGCCTTGCGGAGTACCCTAGGCAATGCAGCTGAGCCCTTCTGAGTCTCTGCCCTGATAATTTCCCCTGTTGGCAGATATCATTCATTCAGCAAATAATCATTGAGCATTTGTTATGTACCAAGCACATCCTAGACCCTGGGGATACAGCGGTCAATGCTACAAAGACCCAGCTCTCTGCAGCTTAAATAGAGAGGGAGGTGAGCAGACAGGAATGAATACCCAAGGGAAGTGCAGAGTGGGAAGAAATAAAGGGGGTGAAGAAGCATAGTTTGGGGTATGGGGGTGGGGTCTGCATTAGTCCAGGTGGTCAGGAAAGGCTTCTTGGAAGAGGTGACATTTGTGCTAATACTGGAAAAGGAACTAGCCGGCTCCTCCCTGACTCTCTGGGATCTGGGACCTGTGTCTGTCTCCCCTTCTGAGTGGATCTCAGTCATGAGGCTCTAACAACTGCAGCCAGGGTTGGGGGCTTCCTGAATGCTGAGCCCTGTGGGAGAAGGGGTGGCCAGGCCTCCAGGGACCTGGGCACTGCCACTGCCTTGCTCTGTGACCTTGGGAGGTCACACTTCTCCCTGGTCTCACTCTGTTCCTTTGCACAAGGAGGGAGATCAACATCGGGACTGCAAACCCTTGTCTTCAAGACCAGGCAGGCACAGAGTTGTGGGAAGTGGACAATGTGAGGAGGGCATGGCAGCCAGCTGTCTCTGTGGTGATGCCAGCTCTTACAAACCTAAAAGAAGCTGGAAACTGGGTTCTCATGCCAGGCCTTCTCAATTTCAAATGTTGGCAACAAATCCACATTAAAGAAAAAAAAACCCGGCTGGGCGCGGTGGCTCACGCCTGTAATCCCAGCACTTTGGGAGGCCCAGGCAGATGGCTCGCTTGAGCCTAGGAGTTCAAGACCAACCTGGGCAAAATGACAAGACCCCCCATCGCTACAAAACATGAAAGTAAAACAAAACAAAACCCAACTTATTTTGTTAGCCAAACAAAATATGTCTGGCCAGATTCAGCCTTGGGCCACCAGTTTTGGAACCCTGGTCAAGGCTAGGCAGTCCGGTTTCCCAAGGCTGAGTGTGCTCCTCACATCTTCCTTCTACTGCCCTGGTACCCGCAGTTCAACATCTGTGCCAACAGCAGCCTCCACGACTACGCCAAGATCTTCCCCATGAACAACGCCACCGTGGCTGTGGACATTTACCAGGGGGTGAGCGCGGGTGGGCGGGGAGGGTGTGACCCAGAGAGGCGCCCCGCCCCGCCCACCGAGGGGCGGGGCCTCGGGGCGGGGCCACCGGTCCGACCACACTCCGTCCCTGCAGGGCGTGATCCTGGGCTGCCTGTTCGGCCCCGCGGCCCTCTACATCTGGGCCATAGGTCTCCTGGCGGCTGGGCAGAGTTCCACCATGACGGGCACCTACGCGGGACAGTTTGTGATGGAGGTGGGGCAGGGGGCGGGCCCTGGAGGGCAAGGGGTCCAAGGACAGCAGGCACACTACTAGGGGCTAGAACTCCGGGCCTTGTGGATCCTTTTTTCTTTTCTTTTCTTCCTTTTTTTTTTTTTGTTTTTGTTGTTGTTGTTTTTGTTGTTGTTGTTGAGACGGAGTCTGGCTCTTGTCGCCCAGGCTGGAGTGCAGTGGCGCGATCTCGGCTCACTGCAACCTCCCCCTCCCAGGTTCAAGCTTCTCCTGCCTCAGCCTCCTCAGTAGCTGGGATTTCAGGCACCAAGCCTGGCTAATTTTTGTACTTTTAGTAGAGACGGGGTTTTGCCATGTTGGCCAGGCTAGTCTCGAACTCTTGACCTCAAGGGATTCGCCTGCCTCGGCCTCCCAAAGCCCTGGGATTACAGGTGTGAACCACTGCACCCGGCCAATTTTTGTGTTTTTAGTAGAGACGGAGTTTCACCGTGTTGGCCAGGCTGGTCTCAAACTCTTGACCTCGTGATCCGCCCCCCTTGGCCTCCTGAAGTGCCGGGATTACAGGTGTGAGTCACTGCGCCCAGCCTTTTCTTTTCTTTTCTTTTCTTTTCTTTTTTTTTGAGACGGAGTTTCGCTCTTGTTGCCCAGGCTGGAGTGCAGTGACGCGATCTCCGGCTCACCGCAACCTCCGCCTCCTGGGTTCAAGCAATTCTCCTGCCTCAGCCTCCTGACCAGCTGGGACTACAGGCCACCACATCCAGCTAATTTTGTTTTTTTTTTTTTTTTTTTTTTTTTGAGACGGAGTCTCGCTCTTTCAGCCAAGCCAGACTGCAGTGGCACTATCTCGGCTCACTGCAAGCTCTGCCTCCTGGGTTCATGCCATTCTCCTGCCTCAGCCTCCCGAGTAGCTGGGACTACAGGCGCCCACCACCGTGCCCAGCTAATTTTTTTGTATTTTTAGTAGGGACGGGGTTTCACCATGTTAGCCAGGATGGTCTTGATCTCCTGACCTCGTGATCCGCCTACCTCAGCCTCCCAAAGTGCTGGGATTACAGGCGTGAGCCACCGCGCCCGGCCCTAATTTTATATTTTTAGTAAAGACGGGGTTTCTCCATGTTGGTCAGGGTGGTCTTGAACTCCCAGCCTTAGGTGATCTGCCCACCTTGGCCTCCCAAAGTGCTGGGATTACAGGTGTGAGCCACCGCGCCCGGCTCTTTCTTTGTTTTTTGAGACAGGATTTCACGCTGTTGCTCAGGCTGGAGTGCAATGGCGCCATCACAGCTTGCTGCAGCCTCAACTTCAGCCTCCCGAGTCGTTGGTACTACAGGCTCATGCCACGACACCAGGCTAATTTTTAAAATTATTTGTAGAGATGTGGTCTTCCTATGTTTCCCAGGCTGGTCTCAAACTCCTGGGCTCAAGTGATCTTCCCGCCTTGGCTTCCCAAAGTGCTGGGATTACAGACGTGAGCCACCCCACTCAGCTTTTGTTTCCTTCATGTAGCCCAGAGGGCGACACTATAAGCCCCATTTTACAGATGGGAAAACTGAGATCCCGACAGATGAGGTGACTTGCTGGAAGCTGCAGAGCCAGGACTAACAGAAGCTTTTTCCCCAAAACTGTTTAGTCTTCAGCAACCAGCTATGGGATGAGAGCTCCCCGTTTCTCCCCACCCATCCCCTCTTGCCACCTAGGGACAGAGCTGTCCCCAGTTCAACAGTGGAAAAACAGAGCATGCTCCCAGGGATAAGTCGGTTGAGGGACTACAGAGGATCTCTCCTCTGGAATCCCCAGTCCTGTCTACTCCCCACCAAGGAGCTCACCCCCACCCCAGGGCTTCCTGAGGCTTCGGTGGTCACGCTTCGCCCGCGTCCTCCTCACCCGCTCCTGCGCCATCCTGCCCACCGTGCTTGTGGCTGTCTTCCGGGACCTGAGGGACTTGTCGGGCCTCAATGATCTGCTCAACGTGCTGCAGAGCCTGCTGGTGAGATGCGCCAGCCCCACCAGCCCTGCCCACTGCTGAGCTAAACAGGACCTCCAGCAACCCCCACACTGAGCCTTGCCTGGGCCTGCCAGGCCCTGTCCCAGGCACATCTTGCCTACAAGGCTTCCATTGTCTCCGCAGCCACCCTGGGGGGCGAGAGGGTAGGAATCACCATTATCCTTCCCCCCTCCCACCCCCCCAGATGGTCTCCCTCTGTCACCTAGGCTGGAGTGCAGTGGTTCAATCATGGCTCACTGCAGCCTGCCCTCCCAGTCTCTAGCAATCTTCCTACCTCAGGCTCCCGATTAGCAGGGACTACAGGTGCATGCCATCACACCCAGCTAATTTTTTTTTTTTTTTTTTTTTTGAGATGGAGTTTCACGCTTGTTACCCAGGCTGGAGTGCAGTGGTGAGATCTTGGCTCACTGCAACCTCTGCCTCCCAGGTTCAAGTGATTCTTCTGCCTCAACCTCCTAAGTAGCTGAGATTACATGCGCCCACCATCACACCCAGCTAATTTTTTGTATTTTTAGTACAGACAGGGTTTCATCATGTCGGCCAGGCTAGTCTCAAACTACTGACCTCAGGTGATCCACCCGCCTTGCCTCCCAAAGTACAGGGATTACAGGCATGAGCCACCGCGGCAGGTCTAATTTTTTTTTAAGTAGAGACAAAAGCTCATTGTGTATGTTGCCCAGGCTCATTATCCCATTTTACAGCTGGGAAAACTGATGCACTCAGTTAAGTTACTAGTGGCAGAGCTTGGATTCAAACCGAAGCAACCTGGTGCCAGAGCCCCCAAACACTTCTCCTGCTTTGGAGCCCACAACCTGAGAAGGCAGGAAACGGGGAAGTAGGCTCAGTGTGGTTAGGGCAGTTGAGCTCACACCCATACAGAGGGTGTCAAGCCACGCCCATCTTGCCCCCACCCTTGCCATATTCTGAGGCAGGGTTCCTCAGCCTAGGCTCCTGCTGCTCTCCCCAGCTTCCATTCGCCGTGCTGCCCATCCTCACGTTCACCAGCATGCCCACCCTCATGCAGGAGTTTGCCAATGGCCTGTGAGTACCCCCTTTCCCAAGTGCTAGATTGCATCACCGCATTTCATCCTCACAGCCACCCAGAGGTACGAGCTACAATTCTCCCCATTATCCCAATGAAGCCACAGAGGCTCAGAGAGGTTAAGGGACTCGCCCAGGGTCACACAGCTAGCAAGTTGGGGAGCCAAGACTGGAATCCAGGGCAGAGGGCTGTTTCTAGAGCCTGAGCTCCTCACTCTTGCCTCAGACTCAGCTCTTGCCAAATCCTGCCAGTGTGTAGCCTGGAGGGCCCAGGAGGCAGGAGGTGGGGAGGGGGTCTGTCTGCTCCAGGTCCCACAGCCCAGAGAAGCGGCCTTGGTGTATCCACCCTCCACCCCCAACGTGGGCGCTGGGAGATGAAGAGGAGTAGATGCAGGTGGGCCAGCAGCAACCAGCCAGTCCTGAGCCTCTCTTGTGTCCCCCAGGCTGAGCAAGGTCGTCACCTCTTCCATAATGGCGTTAGTCTGCGCCATCAACCTCTACTTCACGGTCAGCTACCTGCCCAGCCTGCCCCACCCTGCCTACTTCGGCCTTGCAGCCCTGCTGGCCGCAGCCTACCTGGGCCTCAGCACCTACCTGGTACAGTAGGGCCAGGGGATGCCTTGGGAATGGATGAGGCAAGGACAGGAGGCAACCAATGGGGAGGGTTTGGGGGACACATTGGGGCTTCCCCAGAGGTCTTGGCCTCTCCCCAACTCATGGTAGCCCCTCCCCCAGGTCTGGACCTGTTGCCTTGCCCATGGAGCCACCTTTCTGGCCCACAGCTCCCACCACCACTTCCTGTATGGGCTCCTTGAAGAGGACCAGAAAGGGGAGACCTCTGGCTAGGCCCACAACCGAGGCCTGGCTGGGAGTGGCATGGATGACGTGACTGGCCTGCTGGATGTGGAGGGGGCGCGTGCAGGCAGCAGGATGGAGTGGGACAGTTCCTGAGACCAGCCAACCTGGGGGCTTTAGGGACCTGCTGTTTCCTAGCACAGCCATGTGATTAACCTCTGGGTCTCAGTGTCCTCATCTGTAAAATGGAGACACCACCACCCTTGCCGTGGACCTTAAGCACTTTACCACAGTGCTTGGCACTTGGGACAAAAACAAACAAACAAACAAAAAACATCTCAAAAGGTATTTATTGAGCACCTGCAGGCGTGACCTGACAGCCCAAGGGCGGGTGAGGTGAGGGCTTGGGGACTTGGGAGGGACACAGGCTCCAAACGAGCTTGAAATACTGTCTGATGAATGTTAAATTATTTATTTATTTATTTGAGACAGGGAAAGGGTCTCCCTCTGTCGCCCAGGCTGGAGTGCAGTGGCGCAATCTTGACTCATTGCAATCTCCACCTTTTGGGTTCAAGCGATTCTCTTTATTCAGCCCCAGGAGTGGCGCGCGCCACCACGCCCAGCTAATTTGTGTATTTTCAGCAGAGACGGGGTTTGCCATGCTGGCCAGGCTGGTCTCGAACTGCTGGATTCAAGTGATCCACCCACCTCCGCCTCCCAAAATGCTGGGAATTACAGGCGTTGAGCCACCAAACCCGGCCTGATTAAAGTTAAATAAATACTAGTTCCCTTCTAGTACAAAGGAGCAGGGAATGGGAACCGGGAAGGCACGAAGTCTCTAAAGCATCCAGAAGACCCCTACACCAGGGTCTGGTCCGCTCCTATTCGCCGCAGCCTCTCTGTTCCGCCTACGACCCACTTTCCAGACAGTAAAACGGCGGCGCGCTTCTTTCTCCATTAGGCACCAGGTCATAAGGAACCCAAGAGTCTGTGCCTCTGAGGCCCAAATTATTTGCTGTTTCCTCAGGGGAGCCGGCGGCCGCGACTCCCACGCCGTGCCGTTACCGCTCCCTCTCTGCTGACTGCTCCCCCTAGGGGCAGAGACAGTCCCGACGCCGGCCATCCCGCCCCGGCCTCACCCCTCCCCGCCAGGCGGAACGACGCGGGGAGGCGGGCGCTCGGGGCTCGCGCCCAGGGGCCCCAGAATCCTTCGGGGAGAGTGGGTGGGGGGAAGCTGTGTGGGCGGGGAGCCCCCTCTGCCTTAGGGAGCAGCTGGGCACCCCTTCGCCCCATTCAGGGGCTGCACTTTATAGACGTTCCCTAGGCTGTTTCTAGGCTCCCCCAAGTCACTCCTCCAGCCTTCTCGGGTCCCTCAGACCCCAGCCCAAGATCTGCGGAGGGCCGCAGCGAGGAGAGGCCAACAGGCCTTTCCCCAGAGTTGAACCTGGGCCGGGTGTTGCACCTGGAAGAACCCCCGATTTCCTGGGGACCTAGCAGGGCAGGCGGCCTGGCTCCGCGCTCAGGTCCGGACGCTTGTTTATGAGAAGAATTTCCTTTTTCTTAAAAGGGCAACGATGCGAGTGGGTCCCTCAAGTAGAGAAGGGATGGGACCGGTCTGGTGCGACCTGGGCAAGGGCTGCAGAGGGTACCTGGGCAAGAGGGCCGCCCGCCTCCTCTGGGTTTGGCACTGGAGATGGGTCCATGCCAGCTGAAGGAGGAGATGGATGGGGGACGTGTAGCAAAGAAAGGCATCTCCCAGATCCTTTAGCCTCCTGGAAGTGCCCCAGTTGTACCCCCTACACACCCCTCTTGGCATTGAGTGCCAGTCCTGTACCAGGCCCTGTGTTACAAGTTGGGGACGGAGGCAAAGTCCCGAATTAAAGATGTCAGTTCTCAAGGACCCCACACTCCAGTTGCGGGAGACAGCTGTGCAAACAAGTCACTGTGGCAGGATGCGGTGAAGGGCGCTGCCCGTGAGGCGGGCCAGGGAAGGGGACTGAATCTTGCTGAAGGGGGGTCGGGGGTAGGGGGGAGTGCTGACAGGACAGTCCAGGAGGAATGAGAGTGCCAGGAGCATGGGGGCACGTGTGTGCACATCTGCCAAGACCTGAAGCCTTCTGGGGACGTCTTAGATCTTGTGGGGCAGGACTGGGGGAACGGCAGAGTAATGGGCAGGCTGGTCAAGAAGACACGGAGGGCCAGCTAAGGGGCTGCCCAGGGCCTGGGCAAAGGGCTAGTGATGAGGTCGCGCCAAAGTCAGTCATTTGCAGACTGGAAGGCGTCTAGTTAGAGCTGCCCCCATTCCCCTCATGGTAGCTCTGGTTCTTCCAGCCCGGGCTCAAATCGACCCTCCAGGAAGAGGGGTGCAGAGTTGCTCTTCTGGAAGTTCCCTTTAGGCCTCTCAGGGAGGGCGTGGTCGCACTCGGCACTCACCAGGAGCCTGCTGAACGCACCCTGACTTTCTGCACGGCTCCCTCCATCCCCCTGGGTTGGGCTTTTACCAGCCCTGTTTGGCAGATGGGGAAGCTGAGGGACTGGGTTGGAAGAGACGCTTCCAAATCCACAGGTGCCAGACAGCACCTTGCTGAATCCCGTTCCTGCCCCTCCCCGTTTCTGACTTGTGACCCCCATGATTTTATTTTTCCTGGGGTGCGAATGATAAAAGACAAAAAACAGAGTGCATAAAGTGACCTCCACCTGCAGCTGGGTGTAGAAAACCCCCACAGTGAGGACACTCGAAGGACCCCCCCTTCCCCCACGCAATCCTGGCCTCTCGACTCACTCAGTAACTAACTACCCGCCCCAAGGCGTGGGGAGAGAAGTCCAGGGCTCCAGGCAGAAGGCGCGGCTACCTCAGCCGCCTTGGGAGCCTGGGAGGAGGAGTTAGGTCTCCCTGAGAAAAGAACTGCACGGGCAACGGCTTGAAGTGGCGATAGGATGGGGTGGAGGAGGTGGGGGATTCCTGAGGAATCCTGTGACCTCAGCGTGGCGCGTCTGGGAATGGTGGGTGTGGGGACAGTGGCCAAGTTCCAGCCCCCTTCACAGAGGGAGAGGAAGGGGCGCCACCCAACCCAGGCCAAGGGCGAGGCCACGACTCCACTCAGTCCTCGCCACAGGCTTCCTTTTGGGGTCATGAGGGCCCCGCATCCGGAGATAAAGCCGAGGCCCCACCCAGGAGGCCGGACCGCAGGGGAGACAGATGTCCCGCTCCCGGGCTGGAATCCCGCCTTTGCCCTCGCCGGGAGACCCGGGGCACGTCGCTTCCTTTCTTGAAACTCAGTTTCCTCATCTGTGAAATGGGATAACAAGGAGGCCGTTCTAAGGGGTAAACGAGATTAGGGGGCGCAGCCAGAGCAGGCCTCAGAGAGCGCCAGCAGCGCGTGGCGATCACGGTGATGAAGCGCAATGGTGGCCGCCCCGTGGGCTACCCAGGAGCAGGAGGAGGGCCGAGGGATCCAGCCCGGGGGCCGGGGTATCAGTCCCGACAGTGCCCTCCCGCCCCTACTCCCAGCCTCAGGGCACGAAGCCGCCGCGCCTTCTTGGCAGGCGCCGCTCCCCTTCCTTCCCCTCCCGCCCCCCGTGCGGGGCCTCCCCTCCCCGGCTCCACCTCGGCAGGGCCTGGCGGACGTGCGCCGCGTCGCACCCGGCGGCCGGACGGGACAGGACGCGCCCGCCCCGCCCCGCCACCGAGGCCCGCGGGAGAGGGGGAGGGGAGGAAGTGCCGAGGCATGTTTGTCGGGCTTGGCGTTATTAATTTTTAAATGGTGAACTTACAAAATAGTAACGACGAGTAAAAAGAACTTCATAAACGAGGAAAAAGACCAACCCGCAGACCCACGGCGCGCACCACGGAGGGGCTTCCAGCGAGAAGACGGGGACCTCCGTTCCCAAGTGCCCAGCACTGCGCCACAGGCCGGGTGGAACGGGCCTTGAGGGCCTCTGGTTTGAGGTCCCCACGGTCGGGCTTTGGGCCCACCGCGTGCGGCGCCGTGCTGGGCTCCTAGGATCGGCAGCGAGTCCAGTGACCCCCACCACACCCCCAGTAATCACAGGGCGGCCGGCGACCGCGGGCAAGGGAGGGGGTCAGGGAAGGCCCCTGGAGAAGGTGGCATTTCCTCGAGGTCGGTGGAATTTGGCTACGCGAAGGGAACAGCGCGTACGAAAACTTCTTCAGGCGGGAACGCGCGGTGGCCCGTGCGCGGCGAGTGGACGTGCGGGGCCCCGGGTGGGGCCGTGGGGAGAGGTCGGCAGGGGGCTTTCCCAGGGCAGGGAGTTGGAATTTCACGCCCTACAGACCGGGGGCACCTCGCCCTGGGGCTGCGGGGGGCGGCGACCGTCCCATTCAAAAGCGTGATTCTGAGGTTTGCAAGCTGTTTCGGGCCAGCAAGGCCTTCGCTGGCTCATGACGTTCTTGCGAGGTGATCTCTGCGACCACCAGACAGGAGAGAAGACTCATTTTACAGATAAGATAGCGCTATCTCCAAGTTCTCAACGAAGAAACCAAGAAGCCTCTAGTCCCGGGTCCTCAGAAAACGCAGAGGTGGAGCCGCGCCGCACTCGGGCACTCCCCGGCGTGGGCGCTCCGGGCGGGCGGGCCTTGGCCCAGGGCGCTCGGCGGCCTGGAACGGTGAGCCGGGTGCTGGGCCTGCCACGCAGCCGCAGAGGCTCAGCCCCGCCGGCGGGCGGCAGGAAGGGAGGCGACGCCCCCTGGAGCGCGGCAGGAACCCGGCCCGGCCCGCCTCCCAGTCCGCCTAGCCGCGCGGGTCCCAGAAGTGGCGAAAGCCGCAGCCGCGTCCAGGTCACGCCGAAGCCGTTGCCCTTTTAAGGGGGAGCCTTGAAACCGCGCCTGGGTTCCATGTTTGCATCCGCCTCGCGGGGAGGAAACTCCATGTTGTAACAAAGTTTCCTCCGCGCCCCCTCCCTCCCCCTCCCCCCTAGAACCTGGCTCCCCTCCCCTCCGAAGCTTGCGGGGATCCCTCCCTCCCACCCCTCCCCTCCCCCCCGCGCCCCGATTCCGGCCCCAGCCGGGGGGGAGGCCGGGCGCCCGGGCCAGAGTCCGGCCGGAGCGGAGCGCGCCCGGCCCCATGGACAGCTCGGCCGTCATTACTCAGATCAGCAAGGAGGAGGCTCGGGGCCCGCTGCGGGGCAAAGGTACCGGGGCTGCGGGGAGGGGGCCGAAGCCGGGGCGTTGTGGGAGAAGAGAAGGGGCCGGGATCTTCCCCAGGGGAGCCGCCGCCGCTGCCCCGGGCGGCCGCCTCAGCCGTGCCCGAAGCTCCCAGCCTGAAAGGGAGCAGGGAGAGAGTTTGAACTCAAAGGAGGCTCAGAGACGCGGGGCGGGGCCTGGCGCCTTTGAGGCGCTCCTGTTCGCTCGAGGTGAGGAAACTGAGGCAGGAATAGAGAGGGAACTCCTTCGGGGGTTTCCTGGCTGGCATTGCGTGGTGCATGGGCGCCCCCCCCCATTGGCGCCAATGGGGCTGGGAGATGGGGGAGCTGAGGAGGGCGCCTATGGGCCACCCGCTGAGACTCCGCCCCCCCCACCCCCCACCCCCCACCCCCGGGCTGCGGTCCGGTAGGGTCTTGGGAGGGGGCGCCGAGGTGACAGCGGGCTGGGGAGGCTTGGAGGGATCTCCCGCCAACACACAGCCACGTTCCCACAAACTTCGCGTCACGCGTGGAGGCGCCGACCCCCTCGGAGACACAGAGAGGACGGCCAGCACTTCCAAGAGTCGCCTGGCGCCCGCGGGGAGAGTCGTGCGCCTAGTGGGCACACACCACCCCGTAAAGCCTCGCCGCCCCGACGAGGCTCCGTCCCCCAGCGTGGCTGGGCCGGGGTGGGGGTCTATCTGCTCCTGCTTTTCCCCGCGTGGACCTCAGGACCTGGACGCTGCCCCCAGGTCTGCGCACCCTCGCCTAGGCCTGGCTGCCCGGAGCTGAGGGCAAGGTGGAAAGGCTAGTTGCAGGAGGCCGGGGGTGGGGGGGGTGGGGGGGTGGGAGGGGTATCTGTCAATCAGGCCGCCGCTGCTGGGTTCCAGATCCGAGGTCTGGGCGGGGCGGGGCAAACAGATGGCCACTGGACACTGGCCCCAGGCCGCAGGACTGCACCCCTGCCTCTGAGCCCAGCCGCAGTGAGGACTTCGTACCCACGGGGTTGGAGAGGATGGAGGGAGGGCAGGGGTGGACTGCTCTGGGTCCCAGGCCCTGGCTGTCCTGAGCAGGGGTGCTCGGGTAAGGTGGGGTCAGGAGGCACCGCAATGGGGCTGATCAGCAGCAGTCATGGAGGCTGTGAGAGGCAGGGAGAGAGCACCCTAGGATCCCCTTCTCCAGGCCATGCACTCCCTACGTGGGCGCCTTAATACCTGCTAGACTTACTTGTCGGGGAGCTGCAGGAGCCTTGGAGCAGATTGTGGGGCTCTGACAGGGGCATTTTAGAGAAAGTCAGGAGCTGCCTTCGTGTGTCTGGATGAAGGGGCCACGGCAAGATCCTCCCGGCTCAGGGGTTCACACCTGGACACACATGCAGGATTCTGCAGGCCAGTGTGCACCGAGCCTCCAATTTGGGCCTCCGTACTTCAGGTGACCAGAAGTCAGCAGCTTCCCAGAAGCCCCGAAGCCGGGGCATCCTCCACTCACTCTTCTGCTGTGTCTGCCGGGATGATGGGGAGGCCCTGCCTGCCCACAGCGGGGCGCCCCTGCTTGTGGAGGAGAATGGCGCCATCCCCAAGGTGCGTGGGGGCCAGGTGGGGCCGCAGGGGCACCTGGACTCAGTCTTCAGGGCTTTAGGGGAAGGGGTTCCTAACTGAGCTTTTCAGGATGGACTTGCAGACCTGCAAGGTGCAGAGCAGGAGGGTGGCAGCCTCCCCTGCCTCTCCCTCATAAGTGGAAGCTTTTTTCTACCTTGGTTTTCAGAGAGGTCTCAGAGAGCCAGGAGGCCTACCCAAGCTCCAGAGCTGGCAGGGGCAAAGCTGGGAAGGGGGAAGTATCTGTCCCCAGGGCCCAGGGTTCCTCTGGAGAGGGCTAGGGGGAGAAGCCTGCGTGGGAGGAAGGACCAGGCCTGGAGAGAGGCACCCCAGCCAGCCCCGCCCTCCCTACAGCAGACCCCAGTCCAATACCTGCTCCCTGAGGCCAAGGCCCAGGACTCAGACAAGATCTGTGTGGTCATCGACCTGGACGAGACCCTGGTGCACAGCTCCTTCAAGGTGGGCCCTGCTCAACAGCCCTCAGCCTGGGTCTTGGGGCGGGGTCCCCCACCCTGGCCTGGGAGGGAGGTGTGTGCTGGACCCCATGCCCTGGGGCTCCTCCTCCAACTCCAGCAGCTCTTTTCCCCCCACAGCCAGTGAACAACGCGGACTTCATCATCCCTGTGGAGATTGATGGGGTGGTCCACCAGGTGAGGGTCAGGAAGAGGCAGTGGTGGGCTTGGCATCTGCCTCCAGACCCTAGGCTCTTCCCACCAATCTGGAGCGCCTCGGATGGGAATTGGATACATGTGGAATGTCAGAGGCCCAGAGAGGGTGTAAGACTTGCCCCAAAGTCACACAGAACCTCAGGGGCTTGCACTGACTCCAAGCCTGCAGAGTGGGCTCCTCCTCTAGGCCCCCCCATGCTGTGCCCCCTCGCCCCACCCTGCCCGGGACCCAGTTCAAGTAATTCAGGATAGGTTGTGTGCTGTCCAGCCTGTTCTCCATTACTTGGCTCGGGGACCGGTGCCCTGCAGCCTTGGGGTGAGGGGGCTGCCCCTGGACTCCTGCACTAGGCTGAGGCTGAGGCAGGGGAAGGGACTGGGAATTAGTGACCTCGTGCGGTAGGACCGGCCAGTGGAGTGGAAGTTTTGATCGTTTTCTGGGGGCGGGGGGGGCAGTTTCCCCAGCAGTGGTCAGGGTAGCTGGCCAAGCAGAGCCTGCAGGCCCAGCCTGCTTCCTGTGTGCCTCTGCCTCCCTGGCTCATGCCCTCCCAGCCCTCGGCCACCCCTACACTGGCCCGCAGCCCCCTCACTGGCCCGCCCCCCAGGTCTACGTGTTGAAGCGGCCTCACGTGGATGAGTTCCTGCAGCGAATGGGCGAGCTCTTTGAATGTGTGCTGTTCACTGCTAGCCTCGCCAAGGTGAGCCCCACAGGGGCCCCGGGGCAACCCTGCCCTCCCACCTACCTCCCGCGTGCAGCCCAATGAAACTGCGGGCCCCAGGATGACCCACCTCCTGCTCCCAGTACGCAGACCCAGTAGCTGACCTGCTGGACAAATGGGGGGCCTTCCGGGCCCGGCTGTTTCGAGAGTCCTGTGTCTTCCACCGGGGAAACTACGTGAAGGACCTGAGCCGGTTGGGCCGAGACCTGCGGCGGGTGCTCATCCTGGACAACTCGCCTGCCTCCTATGTCTTCCATCCAGACAATGCTGTGAGTGCGGGCTGGACTGGGACTGGGACAGGAGCTGAGACCCAGGAAGGGGTCAGTCCATTCAGGCCACCTTGGCCTCCTGGATCCCCAGTTGCGGGTGGGTGCCCTCCCAGTCCTTCCTGCATTCAGTTGCCTGTGCCTGCCGCCCACTCCCCTCGTTCACCTGCCCTGCGGCCATGTGGTCTTTTCCCCTCGCACACAGCAGAGCGTCTGCCATGCGCCCCCACAGGGCAACGGAGTTTGGAAAGTTTCAACTTTTCGAATTGCCAGTTGTGACGTACTGATGGCCCACAGAATTAATTTAGTGGGTTCTGATTGGGAATTTTAACAAAATGAAATAGAATAGAAAATATCCGGTCGGGTGTGGTGGCTCATGCCTGTAATCCCAGCACTTTGGGAAGCCGAGGTGGGCAGGTAGCTGAGCCCAGTAGTTCAAGACCAGCCTTGGCAACATGGTGAAACCTTATGTCTACAAAAAATACAAAAACTAGCCAGGCGTGGTGGTGCATGCCTGGAGTCCCAGCTATGCAGAAGACTGAGGTAGGAGTATCACTTGAGCCCTGGAGGCAGAGGCTGTGGTGAGCCAAGATTGTGCCACTGCACTCTAGCCTGGGCAACAGAGCAAGACCCTGCCTCAAAAAAAAAAAAAAAGTATCCGAGTGCTTTGCACAGGTAAGGTTAAGAATCGCGAAGCTTTTGCATTGTTACGTTATAAATGTGTTTTCCTGGGGGTTGCTGTCAAAAAAGTTTGAACACTGTGGGTGAGGGGTTTTCAGAAACTGCATGATCTGAGTAGTGGCTACATAGGGCTGGCCTGGAAATTCTGCACCCAGGACCACCTACTCCCCTCATCTTCCTACACCCACTTCCCCAGGTACCGGTGGCCTCGTGGTTTGACAACATGAGTGACACAGAGCTCCACGACCTCCTCCCCTTCTTCGAGCAACTCAGCCGCGTGGACGACGTGTACTCAGTGCTCAGGCAGCCACGGCCAGGGAGCTAGTGAGGGTGATGGGGCCAGGACCTGCCCCTGACCAATGACACCCACACCTCCTCCCAGGAAGACTGCCCAGGCCTTTGTTAGGAAAACCCATGGGCCGCCACCACACTCAGTGCCATGGGGAAGCGGGCGTCTCCCCCACCAGCCCCACCAGGCGGTGTAGGGGCAGCAGGCTGCACTGAGGACCGTGAGCTCCAGGCCCCGTGTCAGTGCCTTCAAACCTCCTCCCCCATTCTCAGGGGACCTGGGGGGCCCTGCCTGCTGCTCCCTTTTTCTATCTCTGTCCATGCTGCCATGTTTCTCTGCTGCCAAATTGGGCCCCTTGGCCCCCCTTCCGGTTCTGCTTCCTGGGGGCAGGGTTCCTGCCTTGGACCCCCAGTCTGGGAACGGTGGACATCAAGTGCCTTGCATAGAGCCCCCTCTTCCCCGCCCAGCTTTCCCAGGGGCACAGCTCTAGGCTGGGAGGGGAGAACCAGCCCCTCCCCCTGCCCCACCTCCTCCCTTGGGACTGAGAGGGCCCCTACCAACCTCTGCCTGTGCCTTGGAGGGAGGGGAGGTCTGTTACCACTGGGGAAGGCAGCAGGAGTCTGTCCAGGCCCCACAGTGCAGCTTCTCCAGGGCCGACAGTTGAGGGCTGCTGCCTGCATCATCCAAGCAATGACCTCAGACTTCTGCCTTAACCAGCCCTGGGGCTTGGCTCCCCCAGCTCTGAGTGTGGGGGCATAGGCAAGACCCCCCTTGTGGTGCCATATAAATATGTACATGTGTATATAGATTTTTAGGGGAAGGAGAGAGGGAAGGGTCAGGGTAGAGACACCCCTCCCTTGCCCCTTTCCTGGGCCCAGAAGTTGGGGGGAGGGAGGGAAAGGATTTTTACATTTTTTAAACTGCTATTTTCTGAATGGAACAACCTGGGCCAAGGGGCCCCAGGCCCTGTCCTCTGTCCCTCACACCCTTTGCTCCGTTCATTCATTCAAAAAAACATTTCTTGAGCACCTTCTGTGCCCAGCATATGCTAGGCCCACCAGCTAAGTGTGTTAGGGGGGTCTCTACGCCAGCTCATCAGTGCCTCCTTGCCCACCAGACTTCACCGGTGCCTTTGGGGGATCTGTAGGAGGTGGGACCTTTTGTGGGGTTTGGGGATCTCCAGGAAGCCCGACCAAGCTGTCCCCTTCCCCTGTGCCAACCCATCGCCTACAGCCCCCTGCCTGATCCCCTGCTGGCTGGGGGCAGCTCCCAGGATATCCTGCCTTCCAACTCTTTCTGAAGCCCTCCTCCTAACATGGCGATTCCGGAGGTCAAGGCCTTGGGCTCTCCCCAGGGTCTAACGGTTAAGGGGACCCATATACCAGTGCCAAGGGGGGTGTCAAGTGGCGATGTCGTTGCGCTCCCCTCCCCCAGAGCGGGTGGGGGGGGGCGAATATGGTTGGCCTGCATCAGGTGGCCTTCCCATTTAAGTGCCTTCTGTGACTGAGAGCCCCAGTGTGATGAGAACTAAAGAGAAAGCCAGACCCCCATCCTGCTTCTGTGGTTATTGCGGGGGACTTAAGCAAGTGGGGTGTGTGCCTTGCACCTGCGGCTGCCGTGGGCCGCCCCCCCCCCGCTTCAGCACACCTGGAAGGGCTGTTGGTAGAGGGAGGGGCTGCCCGGCCCTCGACACTTCAGGTGGGAAGGGCAGCGTCAGAGCACAAATTTGAGCCTCCAGGCTGTGCTCGTCTACGTCTCCCCGCCTCGGGGATGTGGTCTGCAAAATGGAGATGTGTCCTCTTGGCAGGACTAAGTGGACACAGACGACGGGATACTAGTAGCTGGAAAGCAAAATTCGAAGGCCTGGGTAGGGGCAGCCCTGGAATGCGGCAGGGGAGGGGGCGTGGCCTCTGCCCTGGAGCGGGAGGGGCGGGGCTTGTGCGGCCCCGAAGGCAGAGGCAGGGAGCGGGGCGAGGCTCGGGGTGGAGGCTCCAGCGGCAGAACTTGTTGGCCTGGGTGCGGCGGGATCCGGCGCCTGGCTCTGCCGGGCGGCCTGGGTGGGGCCGGCGCCGGGGTTCGGCCCCCCGTCCCCGCGGCCTCTGAGCAGCCATTGGCCGCGTCCCCGCCCCACTTCCCGCCCCGCCCCGGGTCCGGAAGGCACTTCCTTTGCGAAACCGCGCGGCCCCAGGCTCCAGCAGGAAATACTCTCTCGCCGTCCCCAGCCAGCCTTTGCTTGCTTCCCACGCCAGCCGCTAGAGGCCTCCCTGTCCTCGCGGACGCAGGAACTCCCCGGGGGCTGGAAAGATGGGGCCCGCCTCACTCACCCCTTTCCCGGGGGTCGGGCGTTTCTGGAGCCCCCACCGCACACACCCAGGGAAGAAGGGGGAAATGCTTCTCTCAAGTGTTGGTGCCTGCGCTCCAGCCCCCAGGCTGCCTCTTGGTGCCCCAGACGCTGATCGGTCTCCGAGTCTGTGTGAGGGGGAGTCAGCGCTGTGTGAAACCGCCCTTTGTCCTCCTTCCACTACTTTTCTCTGGTAGAAAAGATTCAAGAAGCACCCTGAAAAAACCTGTAGTTACCCTAGTCTCAGTTTTGGCCTGGGCTGGACCACAAGAGCCCTTGGCTATATAAATACCCAGTCTTCTCCGGTTTCTGCCCTCATTCTCGGGTCCTGCTCTTATTTCCTGCTCTCCATGCAAACACTGATCTTCCCAGATTTGCATCGCAGAGGCCAGATAAACACGCAAAGGAGCTCCAGACCTTGAGACCACAGTGAGGCTTCCCCACCACCATCACCTACACACCCTGTACCCACATGAAGTTCAAGTCAACCACATGTATCGGGTGCGTACTGTGTGCCAGGCACCGTGCCAGGACCAGGCTGTGCCTCTGCTCACAGGGAACTCACACCCTAGGGTGGAGAGAAAGAAACGTGAACAGATGGTCACTGCAATTCTGCAAATGCAGCACGGGAGAACTATGGAAGGCGGGTGAGGACAGGGGATACCTAGCCCTACTTGGGCAGCCCTGGAGGATTGGAAAACTCCCTGCAGGAGCGAGGCTCAGAGGAGTTTGGAAATGAGGCCGCAGAACGCAGGAGGGCGTAGATTATGCAGATCTATGGCCAGACCAAGGGAGTGGCCTTTCTTTTTTTCTTTTTTCTTTTTCTTTTTTTTTTTTTTGAGACGAGGTCTCTGTCTCCCAGGCTAGTGTGCAAAGGCATGATCGTGGCTCACTGCAGCCTCAACCTCCTGGGCTCAAGCCATCCTCCCACTTCAGCCTGTAGGAGTATCTGGGACAACAGGCATGCACCACCACGCCTGGCTAATTTTTAATTTTTTTTTTGTGGAGATGGATTCTTATTATGTTGTCCAGGCTGGTGTGGAACTTCCAAGCTCAAGCGATCCTCCCACCTCAGCCTCTGAAAGTCCTGGGATTGCAGGTGTGAGCCACTGCACCTGGCTGGGAGTAGCCTTTTTCTTGCAGGCAGAGGGTGCCTTTGAGGAGCCCTGAGCAGGAGTGAGCTGTGCTGAAATCTGGCAGCTGCACGTTGGAAGCTAAATTAGGCGTACAAGGATACAAGACCCTATTGGGAGACCACAGGCGTGGTCCCAAACATGGAGGATGAAGACCTGAACTTAGGCAGAATAAAGAGGAAAGGAAGGGGCCGGGTGCAGTGGCTCACACCTGTAATCTCAGCACTTTGTGAGGCCGAGGCGGGCAGATTGCCTGAGCTCGGGAGTTCAAAACCAGCCTGGGCAAAATGGCAAAACCCCATCTCTACTAAAAATTAAAAAAAAAAAAAAATTAGCCTGGCGTGGTGGCAGGCGTCTGTAATTCCAGCTACTCAGGAGGCTGAGGCAGGAGAACCACTTGAACCCGGGAGGCAGAGCTTGCAGTGAGCCGAGATCACACCACTGCACTCCAGCCTGGGCGACAGAGCAAGACTGTCTCAAAAAAAAAAAAAAAGAGGAAAGGAAGGAGGAATGGATGTGACATAGGAGATAAACTTGGCAGGAAGAGGTGGCTAGCTGGCCCTGGGGGCAGGAGTGGAGGAGATGGAGGAAAGTGATATCTTCTGGCTTTGGAGATGTCAGATGTGAAAATGTCTCTACTAGAGCCTGGTTTGGGGCAGAGATTCCCTGTTTGCTTGTCACACACACACACAATCACTCCAGAGGATGTAGGGAGACAGGCCTGTAAACTGGTGCAACCTCCTTGGAAAGTGATTTGAGAATACCCATATGTATATAAATTTTTTTTTGAGACAGAATCTTGCTCTGTCGCCCAGGCTGGAGAGCAGTGACCTTCATTTACTGCAACCTCCACTACGTGGATTCAAGCGATTCTCCTGCCTCAGCCTCTTGAGTAGCTGGGACTACAGATGTCCACCATCACACCCGGCTAATTTTTTGTGTTTTTAGTAGAGACAGGGTTTCACCATGTTGACCAGGCTGGTCTCAGACTCAAACCTGACCTTGTGATCCACCCGCCTTGGCCTCCCAAAGCACCAGGATAACGGGTGTGAGCCACAGCACCTGGCCAAAAATATTTTTTTTAATGCAGAGAACTTTTTTTTTTTTTTTTGGACGGAGTCTTGCTCTGTCGCCCAGGCTGGAGTGCCATGGCATGATCTCGGCTCACTGCAAGCTCCGCCTCCCAGGTTCTCGCCATTCTCTTGCCTCAGCCTCCGGAGTAGCTGGGACTACAGGCGCCCACCACCGCGCCCGGCTAATTTTTTGTGTTTTTAGTAGAGATGGGGTTTCACCGTGTTAGCCAAAATGGTCTCAATCTCCTGGCCTTGTGATCCGCCTGCCTCAGCCTCCCAAAGTGCTGAGATTACAGGCATGGGCCACTGGCCCATTGTATCATTTTTTAAAATTTTATTTAAAAAAAATAGGTCCAGGCGCGGTGGCACATGCCTGTAATCCCAGCACTTTGGGAGGCCGAGGCGGGTGGAACACCTGAAGTCAGGAGTTCAAGACCAGCCTGACTAACATGGTGAAACCTTGTCTCTACTAAATACAAAAAAAAAAAAAAAAAAAATTAGCCGAGTGTGGTGGCGCATACCTGTAATCCCAGCTACTTCAGGAGGCTGAGGCAGGAGAATCGCTTGAAACCGGGTGGCGGAGGTTGCAGTGAGCCGAGATCTTGCCATTGCACTCCAGCCTGGGCAAAACAAGAGCGAAACACTGTCTCAAAAATAAATAAAATATAATAAAATAGAGACTGGGTCTCACTATGTTGCCCAGGCTGGTCTCGAACTCCTGGGCTCAAGTGATCCACCCACCTCAGCCTCCTAAAGTGCGGTGATTACAGTCTTGAGCCACTGCACTGAGCCCATTGTATCATTTGTAATAGCAAAACACTTAAAATAATCTAAGCGTCCACCAATAAAGGACTGGTTAAATACATTTTGTTATTGAATACCATGTAGTCATGAAAACTATGAGGAGGAACTATACAAGCTGATATAGAATGATCTCCAAGAGATACTGTTAAATGAAACAAGGCAAGATTCATAACAATGATGGTGTACTCCTATTAAGGCAAAATATAAAAATAGACACAAATATAAATATATACTTTCACTTACTCTGAGAAGATAATTGTGGCTAATCCTGGGGAGTGAGGCTGGGGGAGTGAGATTCACCTAATGTATAAGAGACACATTTTATTACATATCTGTTTGTAATTTGAATTATTTTACCAGGTACATTTATTAAATTTTATTTTATTTACTTTTTTTTTTGAGACAGAGTTTCACTCTTGTTGCCCAGGCTGGAGTGCAGTGGTGT
Source organism: Nomascus leucogenys (assembly GCF_006542625.1). NCBI lineage: Eukaryota > Metazoa > Chordata > Mammalia > Primates > Hylobatidae > Nomascus > Nomascus leucogenys. Next base: position 119,092,300 of record NC_044402.1, read on the forward strand.
GATCTTGGCTCACTGCAACTTCTGCCTCCTGTGTTCAAGTGATTCTCCTGCCTCAGCCTCCTGAGTACTGGGATTACAGGCACCTGACGCCACGCCCGGCTAATTTTCTGTATTTTTAGTAGAGGCGGGGTTTCACCATGTTGGCCAGGCTGGTCTCGAACTCCCGACCTCAGGTGACCTGCCTGCCTTGGCCTCCCAAAGTGCTGGATTATAGGCATGAGCCACCGCGCTCCACCTTATTCAATTTTAAAAATAAAAATAGGCTGGGCATAGTGGCTCACACCTGTAATTCCAGCACTTTGGGAGGCCAAGGCAGGTGGATCACAAGAAGAATCGCTTGAACCTGGGAGGCAGAGCAGAGCCAAGATCATGCCACTGTACTCCATCCTGGGCAACACAGTGAGACTCCGTCTCAAAAAAACCAAATAAATAAAAAATAAAAATAAAAAGAGTTCAAATTTAAAACACACTCACTCAGCTTCCTAAATATAATAGTCAAGATAGAAATAATAAATTCCGTCAGGCACGGTGGCTCACCCCTGTAATCCCAGCACTTTGGGAGGCCGAGGCAGGCAGATCACTTGAGGTTGGGAATTTGAGACCAACCTGGCCAACATGGTGAAACCCCGTCTCTACTAAAAATAACAAACATTAGCTGGGCGTTGTGGCACACGTCTGTAATCCCAGCTACTTAGGAATTGAGGCAAGAGAACCACTGGAACCCGGGAGGCGGAAGTTGCGGTGACCCGACATCGCGCCACTGCACTCCAGCCTGAGTGACAGAGTGAGACCCTGTCTCAAAAAAAAAAAAAAAAAGAAAGAAATCGTAAGTTCCATTTCTTTCCTTTAAATATTCATTACATGCCTACTATGCACCAGGTTCCTGGGTGTAGCAGGGAGTAAAACACTGGGGTGGGACGGAGGGAGTAAAACACTGGGGGAGGGAGGGGTAATAGACATAAAAAGTAAGCCAGGTGCGGTGGTTCATGCCTGTAATCCCAGCACTTTGGGAGGCCCAGGTGGGCAGCTTGCTTGAGCCCAGGAGTTCCATTCCAGCCTGGGCAACATGGCAAAACCCCATCTCTACAAAAAGTACAAAAAATTAGCCGGAGGTAGTGGCGAGAGCCTGTGGTCCCAGCTACTCTGGAGGCTGAGGTGGGAGGATTCCTTGAACCCAGGAGGTCGAGGCTATAGTGAGCCCTGATTGCAGCACTGCACTCCAGCTTGGGCAACAGAGTGAGACCTTGTCTCAAAAATAAAAATAAAAAGTAGTTAATGCTTTATAAAATAAAAAGTAGTTAATACTGTAAGATGAAGGAAAAGTTATTTAAAAATGAGTATTATAAAAGAAGTAGAAAGTAGTAAGTAAAAAATCAAAAACTTGTGCTGCCAAATTGTCACCCCAAGATGACTTCTTTTTTTGTTTTTCTTTTCTTTCTTTCTTTTTCTTTTTTTTCTTTTTTTCTTTTTTTTTTTTTTTTTGAGACAGGGTCTCGTTCTGTTGTCCAGTCTGGAGTGCAGTGGTGCAGTCTCAGCTTATTGCAACTTCCACCCCCCGGGTTCAAGCAATTTTCCTGGCCTCAGCCTCCCGAATAGCTGGGACTACAGGCACCTGCCACTACCTGGGCTAATTTTTGTATTTTTAGTAGAGACAGGGTTTCACCATGTTGGCCAGGCTAGTCTTGAACTCCTGGCCTCAAGTGATCCACCTGCCTTGGCATCCCAAAGTGCTGGGATTACAGGCATAAGCCACCGTGCCCAGCCTTGTGTTTTTTTGTTTTTGTTTTTGTTTTTGAGATGGAGTCTCGCTCTGTTGCCCAGGCTGGAGTGCAGTGGTACAATCTCGGCTCGCTGCAACTTCCGTCTCCCAGGTTCAACTGATTCTTGTGCCTCAACCCCCCTGAGTAGTTGGGACTACAGGTGCGCCCCACCATGCCTGGCTGATTTTTGTATTTTTAGTAGAGATGGGGTTTCACCATGTTGGCCAAGCTGCTCTTGAACTCCTGACTTCAAGTGATCTGCCCATCTCGGCCTCTCAAAGTTCTGGGATTACAGGTGTGAACCACCGCACTCAGCCCCAAGATGACTTCTAATTGTAAAGGGGGGGCTGTGCCTTTCCAATACAGAAGGGCATCTGTGGACATGGGTAGTTCAGCAATCTAAAACAACAACAAACATAAGGGTATCTGCCTGACACTGCTGTAACCAAGGGATCCACCTTCGCAACACTCATGCAGGGATGTCTTGACATTATATATTCCTTCTGATGCCATGCAAAGTCATTACCTTTGACCATGCTACTGAAAGAATGGTTCAACTGGGAAAATCACTTGGGAAGGCAAAATCACCTGGGAACTTGCTAGTAATGCAGAATCTAAGCTCCCCTCCCCACCAGTTCTATTGAACCAGAATACGTACTTTACGAAGATTTCCAGGTGATTCTTAACAACATTACAGTTTGAGAAGCACTGTTCTGTGAAATATTCTTGAAAAAAGAGTTTAGGCTGGGCGCTGTGGCTCACGCCTGTAATCCCAGCACTTTGGGAGGCCAAGGAGGGCGGAGCACCTGAGGTTGGGAGTTTGTGACCAGCCTGGCCAACATGGTGAAACTCTGTCTCTACTAAAAATACCAAAAATTAGCTGAGTGTGGTGGCAGGCGCCTGTAATCCCAGCTACTCAGGAGGCTGAGGCAGGAGAATCGCTTGAACCCAGGAGGCAGAGATTGCAATGAGCCGAGATAGTGCTACCGCACTCCAGCCTGGGTGACTGAGCGAGACTCTGTCTCAAAAAGAAAAAAAGAGTTTAACCAGGACCTACTAGATGCACTTTCAGTTTGTGGAAAGTGCAAAAGGAAATGTAACAAATTAGATAATACCATAAGGAAAGGCTCAGTTCCACAGTGTGAACATTCTGCAAGGCAACTGTCTTTGACTCAGGTAAGTCAATGTCATGGGGGGAAAATGTGAAAGAACTCTTCGAGATTAAAAAATACTGAAGACAAAATGTTCAGCATATACTACCTTTAAAAAATACTGTAGACAAAAGGCTGGGCGTGGTGGCTCATGCCTATAATCCCAGCACTTTGGGAGGCCAAGGCAGGTGGATCACCTGAGGTCAGGAGTTCGAGACCAGCCTGGCCAGCATGGTGAAACCCCCGTCTCTACTGAAAATACAAAAATTAGCCAGGCATGGTGGCGGGTGCCTGTAATCCCAGCTACTCGAGAGGCTGAGGCAGAAGAATCGCTTGAACCCAGGAGGCAGAGGTTGCAGTGAGCCAAGATTGCGCCACTGCACTCCAGCCTGGGTAACAGAGTAAGACTCTGTCTCAAAAAATAATAATAAAAATAAATAAATAGGCCAAGTGCGGTGGCTCACGCCTGTAATCCCAGCACTTTGGGAGGCCGAGGCGGGCAGATCATGAGGTCAAGAGATCGAGACCATCCTGGCCGACATGGTGAAACTCCGTCTCTACTAAAAATACAAAAACGAGCTGGGCGTGATGGCACGCACTTGTAATCCCAGCTACTGGGGAGGCTGAGGCAGGAGAATTGCTTGAACCTGGGAGGCAGAGGTTATAGTGAGCCAAGATCACACCACTGCATTCCAGCCTGCCAACAGAGCGAGACTCCATCTCAATAAATAATAAATAAATAAATAAAATTAAAAAATAAAATAAAAATACTGTAGACAAAAGAAAAGCACTGAAGAGATATAACAATAAAAGGAAATGCTTGGGCCAGGCGCGGTGGCTCACACGTGTAATCCCAGCACTTTGGGAGGCCCAGGTGGGTGGATCACTTGAGGTGAGGAGTTCTAGACCAGCCTGGCCAACATGATGAAACCCTGTCTCTACTAAAAATACAAAAACTAGCTGGGCATGGTGTTGCATGCCTGTAATCTCAGCTATTGTGGAGGCTGAGGCACGAGAATTGCCTGAACCTGGGAGGCGGAGGTTGCAGTGAGCCGAGATCACGCCACTGCACTCCAGCCTGTGAGATACAGTCTTAACAAATAAACAAATAAACAAAATATGATAAGTGTTAATGCTTGAGTCCATGTACTATTGTTTTCACTTTTCTATATGTTTGACATTTATCATAACAAAGACATTGGAAACAATTTTTAAGAACATGTTCACCAAAAGATTCTCCCGGCTAAATTAAAAGGCAAGCACGAAACTAGAGACAAGTATCACATAAATGGTAGGCAAATTACCAGCCTTAAGACATTAACTACATAAACAACCCCAACAAATTAATTAAAAACTCACAAGGGGAGACATAGCCAATAAATTTATTTTAAAATGGTCTCTCTCACTGATAATCAAAAAAACATAAATCAACACAATGACTGTTTTCTTTTTTGTCAATCAAACTGATAGAGAGCTTCATCGATACTGTACCAGAGCACTGGGGAGAGGTGGAGACTCAGCCACTCATGTATTGCAGGTGGGACTATCCATTCATGCAGCTTTTTTGGAAGGCAGTTTTCCTATTCACGTCTTTGACTCAACAATCTCACTTTTTTTTTTTTTTTTTTTTTTTGAGCCAGAGTCTTGCTCTGTTGCCCAGGCTGGAGTGCAGTGGTGTGATCTCGGCTCACTGCAACCTCCGCCTCCCGGGTTCATGCCATTCTCCTGCCTCAGCCTCCTGAGTAGTTGGGACTACAGGCACCCGCCACCACGCCCGGCTAATTTTTTTTTTTTTGTATTTTTAGTAGAGACGGGGTTTCACCATGTTAGCCAGGATGGTTTTGAAACGATCTCCTAACCTCATGATGTGCCCACTTCGTCCTCCCAAAGTGCTGGGATTACAGGCATGAGCCACCACGCCCGGCCTTACTTTTTTGAATCTATCCCAAAGAGATAGTGGATGTAATCTAATGGCAAATATTTAGCAGTGAGAATATTTGCCACATCATTCTTTGTAGTATCAAATAATTGGATCTAATTTAGAAGTCCAATAATGAGGTATTAGTTACATAAACTGTGCTGTCTAATGAATTACTATAAAACAACTGAAAATGAAGTTGCTGGGTGCGGTGGCTCACACCTGTAATCCCAGCACTTTGGGAGGCCAAAGCAGGTGGATTGCTTGAGCCCAGGAGTTTGAGAGCAGCCTGGGCAACATAGTGGAAACTCTGTCTCTACCAAACAACCGCAACAACAAAAATTAGCCAGATGTGGTGACATGTGCCTGTGGTCCCAGCTACTTCTGAGGTGGGAGGATCATTGAGTCCAGGGAGGTCGAGGCTGCAGTGAGCCATAATCACACCAGTGCGCACTCCAAGCAGGGTGCCACAGCAAGACCCTATCTCAAAAAAAAAAAAAAATTGCAAAATAAGATATATCATATGACAGTTAAAAATATATGCACATAGGCCAGGCATGGTAGCTCACAACTATAATCCCAGCACTTTGGGAGGCTGAGTCCGGCAGATCCCCTGAGGTCAGGGGTTCAAGACCAGCCTGGCCAACATGGCGAAACCCCGTCTCTACTAAAGATACAAAAATTAGTCGGGCATCATGGCGGGCACCTGTAATCCCAGCTACTTGGGAGGCTGAGGCAGGAGAATCACTTGAACTCAGGAGGCGGAAGTTGCAGTGAGCCGAGAGATCATGCCAGTGCACTCCAGCCTGGGTGACAGAGCAAGACTCCGTCTCAGAAAAAAAAGAAACAAAAGGCCAGGCGTGGTGGCTCATGCCTGTAATCCCAGCACTTTGGGAGGCCAAGGCGGGCGGATCACTTGAGGTTAGGAGTTTGAGACCAGCCTGGCCAACATGGTGAAACCCTGTCTCTGATAAAAATACAAGAAAAATTAGCTGGGTGTGGTGGTATGCACATGTAGTCCAGCTACTCGGGAGGCTGAGATGGGAGAATTGCTTGAACCCAGGAGGCAGAGGTTGCTGTGAGCCGAGATCGTGCCATTGCACTCCAGCCTGGGTGACAGAGCGAGACTTCATCTCCAAAAAACAAAAATAAAGACAACACCCCGCCCAAAGTAACCCTTATTTTACTAAATAATGCAAGAGTAGCAATGCTGGCAATTTGGAAGTGCCAAAAAGAAGCCATAAAATGTTTCCTTTAAATGAAAAGGTAATACTTCTCAATAAGGAAAGAAAAAAAATCATCATATGCTGAGGTTGCTAAGTTCTATGATAAGAATGCATCTTCTGTTCATGAAATTGTGAAGAAGGAAACAGAAATTTGTGTTAGTTTTGCTGTTGTACCTCAAACTGCAAAAGTGCGTCCACAGTGCAGGATAAGTGCTTAGTGAAAATGGAAGGGGCTTCAATTTGTGGGTGGAAGACACGAACAGAAACATGCTCCAGCTGATGGCAGCCAGGTTCGGTACGATCCGAGGTTTTAAGGCATCCACTGCGGGTCCTGGAATGTATCCCCCGTTGGATAAGGGGGGACTACTGTACATTTGGTCTCCAGAACTCTTGGGAGGCTATGATCAGAAGGAGGTACTGCCTTCACCCAGCCCACTTCACGTCACCCTCCTAAGGACCAGGCTTCACAGGTGATAGGAGAATTTCTGCAGTTTGGGAGGCAGCTACCCAAGGTGCTGAGTTTGCGTGTGAAGCTGGTTTCTCAGCGAGATCCACGCCAGAGATGGCTGCACAACTTTCCTGCCTGAGTGAGATGGATCCCCTAGGGTCAGGGGTCAGACATGGAAACCTTGGCTTCTGGGAGAGGATAGCAGAACAGAGTTCAAAGGCACTGGTTTATGGCATCTCATAAAAACTCCAGGTGGGCCAGGTGCAGTGGCTCACGCCTGTAATCCCAGCACTTTGGGAGGCCGAGCTGGGCGGATCACGAGGTCAAGAGTTCAAGACCAGCCTGGCCAACATGGCGAAACCTCATCTCTACTAAAAATACAAAAATTAGCTGGTTGTGGTGGTGTGCAGCTGTAATCCCAGCTACTCGGGAGGCTGAGGCAGGAGAATCGCTTGAACCCGGGAGGCGGAGGATGCAGTGAGACGAGATCACGCCACTGCACTCCAGCCTGGGCGACAGAAAGAGACTCCATCTCAGCAAAAAAACAAAAAACAAAAAAAACACTCCAGGTGGAGCCCGTGACCCTGGGGGTGGAGAGGAGGAGCAGTTGTGCTCACTGGGGCCCTTGCTAAGTGAGGGTCATGCTGAGAAGAGACCTCTAGGAGACCTCCCATCTGTTCTGGAGGGGCCCTGAGTATAAGCCCCTGCATCCCTGGGTTTGGGGCTTCTGGAATCTCAGGGTCCTGCCTCTCCTTCCCCGTGAACCATTCACCCCAGGGAAGGTCGGAGGACAGCTGAGCCTCCTTCTCTTGGTTGGTAGGAGGAAAGGTTCAGGCGCCGCTGACCCTACCTGGACAGTGCTGTCTGCCTGTGGTGAGGGCCTGGGCCCTGGGCAGAAAAGCACCCCATCCCTTGCTCACTCAGAAGCCAAGGGAGGGGCTGGGCGCGGCGGCTCACACCTGTAATCCCAGCACTTTGGGAGGTGGAGGCGGGCTGATCATTTGAGGTCAGGAGTTCAAGGCCAGCCTGGCCAACATGGTGAAACCCTGTCTCTGCTAAATATACAAAAATTAGCCAGGCGTGGTGGCACATGTCTGTAGTCCCAGTTACTTGGGAAGCTGAGGCAGGAGAATCACTTGAACTTGGGAGGCGGAGGTTGCAGTGAGTCGAGTTCGTACCACTGCACTCCAGCCTGAATGACAGAGTGAGGCTCAAAAAAAAAAAAAAAAAAAAAGCCAAGGGTGGGGCACATCAGCTCTCGTTGTCAGGCTGTCGAGGGCTCTGGGCTCCCAGGGACCTGGCAGCACCTGCCTCCCCACCCCCTCACCTCTCTGGGGCCCTATCTTCCCTTATATGGTGAAGGCAGTTCCTAGAGGAGGTGGGGTGGGGACAAAGGTCACTCTTCTGCAGCCAGCTTGCCACAATTCCCTGAGATCTCCCAGGTGGCAGCTGCCTCCCCAAGACAGGTAAGGCAACCTGGTGGGAACACATGGAGACCTTAGGTGGTGTGAGGGGACGGGGTCCTCTGCTTTTCTCGGGCAACTTGGGGCCTCCTGGAGTACCTTGGTATGGGCTCGAAGGGGAGGCTTGGCACTCTGGATAGCGTGAGAAGTGCTGGGAGCCCAGCGTGTCCGCCCTGGGCCTCCAGGGAGAGACTTTTGCAGGCCCTGCCCCAGACAATGGCTCTCTCAGTCTCCTACCTGTGGCTAGCCCCATCCCACTTTGGGTGTCACCCAATTGCCCTGCAACTTCTAGAGTTAAAACCAGGACAGTGCTGGGCAGACCGGGACTAGTTGGTCTCCCTGACCTCACTCCCTGAGCCCCCTCCCCACCAGCTCATCTCTTTGCCCATTTCTTGTTCATCTGAAGTGTTTTTTTCTTTGTGTCACCATTCCTCTGACACTCCTGGGACCTCCGGGCCCTGCCTCCTGGCTCCTAGCATATGAGCAACAGCCACCAGGAATTGAACGGGCACACACAGAGGCAAGGGGCTGGAGGTGGCAGGGCCTTCGGTCCCGGGCCATGCCGGGCCACCCTAGCATGCACCTCTGCCCCATTTCCCCTCTACCCGGAGCTGCCCCATTGGCCTCCCCAGCCACTGTGGGCCCATTAAGCAGAACTAGGGATGGGAGCTAGGTGCAGACCAGGCTCTGAGGACACACTGGCTACTGTCTTCTCGGGACATCATCTGCTGGGGCCTCCTGCAGGCCACCGAGGGGCAGAGCCTTTGGGCTGGAGGGTCTTGGAGGGTGTCCATTCCCTCTGCTATCACGAGCCTGGGAAGCAGGAGGATGTCCTTTGTCTGAGGGGTGGGACTTCACCCCCACTGCCCCACCACATTCCTGTCCAGCTCAGAGCTGCACAACTGGGAACTAGGAGCCATGGCAGCACCCCATGTACAACAGAGCCGCGACTCAAGTACAGCAGGGCTCTGATAAGAAAGGCATGGTGGGCCAGGTGCAGAGGCTCACGCCTGGAATCCTAGCACTTTGGGAGGCCAAGGAGGGTGGATCACTTGAAGTCAAGAGTTCAAGACCAGCCTGACCAACACAGTGAAACCCATTTCTACTAAAAATACATAATTAGCTGGGTGTGCTGGCACACGCCTATAGTCCCAGCTACTTGGGAGGCTGAGGCACGAGAATCGCTTGAACCCAGGAGGCGGAGATTACAGTGAGCCAGGATCACACCATTGCACTCCTGCCTGGGTGACAGAGTGAGACTGACTCAAAAAAAAAAAAAGAAAGAAAAAGAAAAAAGAAAGAAAGGCAAGATGGAGTCAGCCGGGCGCGGTGGCTCACACTTGTAATCCCAGCACTTTGGGAGGCCGAGGCGGGCGGATCACGAGGTCAGGAGATCGAGACCACGGTGAAACCCCGTCTCTACTAAAAATACAAAAAATTAACCGGGCGTGGTGGCGGGTGCCTGTAGTCTCAGCTACTTGGAGAGGCTGAGGCAGGAGAATGGTGTGAACCCGGGAGGCGGAGCTTGCAGCGAGCTGAGATCACGCCACTGCACTCCAGCCTGGGTGACAGAGCGAGACTCCATCTCAAAAAAAAAAAAAAAAAAAAAAAGAAAGGCAAGATGGACCTGCAGACAGTGGGAGCCCAAACCCCTCCAGTGCCCCGGGAGGGTCCTCCTTCCATCCCACAGTTCAGCCTTTCACATCATGAGTATTTGTTGAGCACCTACTATGTGCTAGGAGCTGGGGGCTGCAAAGACAAACATATCTAGGTCTTGGAGCTCAGAGACCTCAAACTTACAAACAGGTTATTTCATCACCATGTGGTCAGGGGCCCAAGAGAGGGGACAGTCCAGGATGCCAAGGGGCCCCTTGTCCAGCCTGAGGATTCTAGGAAGGTCTCCCGGAAGGAATGAGATCTAAATTGAGTCTAGAAGAGCATGTTAGTGTCAGAAAGGTGGGGAGAGCGTTCCATGTGGGAGCAGTGCAAGCAGGCATGGGGTGAGAGGCAGCATGGGAGTGGGGCCGCCGGCAGTGTGGCATTTCTAGAGGGCAGAATGCCAGCAGAGAGGGGCCAGGGGGCTGTGTGTAGTGGGGAGACTCAAGGGAGTTTAGGTGGACGGAAGGGCAGGAGCAGAAGGAGTCCAGGATGCTGCACAGATGGCTGGCTTTGGGGTCTTGGGGTGACCGTGCCCTTCCCTGGTCTGGTGACACAGAAGATAAAGTACCAGGAGTGGAAGAAGCCAGTGAATTAAAGCTGAAGGAGGAGACAACTCAAATCCAAACCAGAGTCCACGGTGGCAGGGCTGGGGGAAGTGAGAGGCCCTGGTGTTCCTGGCAGTTCAGGGAAGACAGGAGAAGTGAGGAGGAGGCCCTACCAAGGGGTGGAGGAGAGGCATCTGCTCTGACCAACATGGGTAGAGGGCAGGAGCAGCTGGAGGGTATACACCAGGTAGGGGAGCCACGTCTCAGAGCTTCCACTCCTGAGTCCCCTTGCTCACCTTTGGCCTGTGGGGGCTGGCCCCAATCCTGATTTCTCTCTGGGGAGGGGGAGCTCTGGCTTTTTCAAGTCTCTGCTCCCCTGAATCCCCTCTCTGATAAGCAAGAAGTGCCTTCTCATGTCCACCCTCTATTCCTCTTGCTGTCAGTTACCCCTGGAATCAGCATGTCCCTGGGTGAGACTTTAGAGATCATCAATTTAGTTAACCCCCTAAGTTGACCCCCTCAGCTCATAGATGAAGAAGGGAAGTTCACGTTCATACAGCTAGTGAGTGTCAAAGAAAAAGAGGGATGGGGCCGGGCGCGGTGGCTCACACCTGTAATTCCAGCACTTTAGGAGGCTGAGGCGGGTGGATCACCTGAGGTCAGGAGTTGGAGACCAGCCTGGCCAACATGGTGAAACCCCCGTCTCTGTTAAAAATACAAAAATTAGCTGGGCTTGGTGGCTTGCACCTGTAATCCCAGCTACTCAGGAGGCTGAGGCAGGAGAATCACTTGAACCCGGGAGGCGGAGGTTGCAGTGAGCCGAGATTGCGCCATTGTACTTCAGCCTGGGCAACAAGAGGGAAACTCTGTCTCAAATAAATAAATAAATAAATACATAAATAAATACATAAAAGGAGGGGACAGAGACAAAGGTGATGATAGAAATGAAACAGAAAACGGTCTCCTCTTTATACCCAACTTGGTTCTGCTGGACCAGGAATCCTGGGAGCCCTGGGGACTTTGTAGGTTGAAAAATACCTGATGGAGGAGACCATGGTTGCCTGATGGAGAAGGCCATAGCCAACAGGCCAACAGACAGGACCCAAGCCCAAAGGGCTCCTACAGATACACAGCAAGCTGCTGCTGATCAGCCGGAGGAGGCAATGATCAGAGACTGGGCAGGGCATTACCTCAAACTCTAGAATGCCAGGGAAGCAGCAGCCACCTCTCAGGGCTCAGAAAAGGGAGTTTCTAAGTACTAAAAGGCCAAGTCACTAAGAGGTGACTCAAAGTCAAGGTGCGAGGAGAGATTAGATAGTGAGATTTCACGCTGTCAGTGAGTGGAGGCCTGACCTGTCGGCCACATGCCCTTTCATTCATTATTCATCAGTTCAAGGAGCATTCATGGAGGGCAGCTCTTTGCCAGGCTGGGTGATAGGCTCCATGGAGATCGGGGTGGCCTCTGGCCTGGTGAGGAGGAGCCTCAAAACTAGGGAGGAGAATAACTGGGCACTAATGGCTGTCTTCCCTAGTTCATATCAGAATCACTGGGGAGTTTTAAAAGCACCCATGCCCCACCTCCCAAAAGGCAGAAAATAAAGCACCCATGCCCAGGCCCCACCCTAGCCTAATTAAATCAGAATCGCCAGAGCCTGGAGCATCAGCACGTTCAGAAGCTCCCCAGCTGAGGCTGATGAGCAGCTGGAGCGAGCACAGCTACAGGTCCAAGCAAAAAGAGCTGGCCGGGCACAGTGGCTCATGCCTGTAATCCCAGCACTTTGGGAGGCTGTGACAGGTGGATCACCTGAGGTCAGGAGTTTGAGACCAGCCTGGCCGGCATGGGGAAACCCCGTCTCTACTAAAAATACAGAATTAGCCAGGCGTGGTGGCTCGTGCCTGTAATCCCAGCTATGCGGGAGATTGAGGTAGGAGAATCACTTGAACCTGGGAGGTAGAGGTTGCAGTGAGCCGAGATCACGACACTGCGCTCCACCTGTGCGACAGAGCGGGACTCCATCTCAAAAAGAAGAAAAAAATAATGAGAAAGGGCTGACATGAGGAGAAAATCTTGGGGAGGGGGGTTCCTTCCAGTTTAGCGGGCAGAAAGTGGTTCACAGTGGGAGGGTTCACTCTGTTCATTCATTCATCCATCTCTCACTCCTTCCCTCCCCCTCTCTTCCTTTATCGAGCAAAGTCACTGTGCTAGACACTGCGGATTTGGTGCTAAACAAGCGGAAATGGTCCCTGAGTGGGGAGTAACCCTCTATGCTCCCCCAGGCCCCTGAGCCTGCGACCTCCTGGCACTGTTGGGAGTTCTCTAGGGGCAGGCTGGAAGGGAAGCATCTGAACTCAGGGTGCCCCTGCTCCCAATGCCTTCTCCCCCAGGCTCACTCACCATGACCAAGCTGAGCGCCCAAGTCAAAGGATCTCTCAACATCACCACCCCAGGGCTGCAGATATGGAGGATTGAGGTGAGGCCCTGTCTGGGCATGGGGGCCGCGCAGGCCTGGGGTGGAGGGAGGCAAGCCAGAGGCCTGGGATTTCTCTTCGTTTCCTCTGCTCCTGCCCTGCAGCCCCCGAGAGCTCAGCCCCTCACCTCCCGCATCATCCACACCCCGGCTGGTCTCCCTTTCCCTTTCTCCATTTCTTCTCCCTCTGTCTCTCAACCTTCCTCTCCACTTCCTCTTCCTCACTCATCCCTTCCTTTCCCTCCGTTGATTTTCTTTCTCCCGCCCCTCACACAGTTTTCTTCTCTCTTCCTTTTCTCTCCTTTCATTCCTGGGCCCGGCTCTTTTTCTCTGACGCCTCCTTCCCCTGGGCCCTCCTCCCAGGCCTAGGGGTCCTGGTGGTCCAGGGCAGCCCCTCTGACCCCCTTTCTCTCCTTAGGCCATGCAGATGGTGCCTGTTCCTTCCAGCACCTTTGGAAGCTTCTTCGATGGTGACTGCTACATCATCCTGGCTGTGAGTCAGGGGCAGGGGAGGGGGCTGAGCAGAGAGCAAAACCCACTGTGGTGTCAGGGAGGAAACAGGCTGGGGGCCGTCGGGAGAGCTGGCCTGGTTTCACGCCAAGACACAATTTACTGGGTATACCCAAGTGCCCAACCCTGTGGTGGCTTTACAGAGGTCAGAGGCTCTTGCTGCCCTTGATCCACTGAGCTCCCAGCTGAGGCCAACTGCTGTGGATTCACAGTCTTGGGGAAACTTCTGAGTTGTTGCCATATCACCCTAACTTGAGTCCACATTTCCAAAATCCATAGTCATCTTCTTTTTTTAAAATTTTTTCCAGATGGAGTCTCGCTCTGTCGCCCAGGCTGGAGTGCAGTGGAGCGACCTCGGCTCACTGCAACCTCCACTTCCCGGGTTCAAGCGATTCTCCTGCCTCAGCCTCTTGAGTAGCTTGGACTGCAGGCACGTGCCACCACAATCAGCTAATTGTTTTGTATTTTTTAGTAGAAACGGGGTTTCACCATGTTGATCAGGCCGGTCTCGAACTCTTGACCTCAGGTGATCCACTCGCCTCAGCCTCCCAAAATGCTGGGATTACAGGCGTGAGCCACCATGCCCAGCCTCGCAGTCATCTTCATATCACCTTGATTTTCACCACACCCTGGTAACACCTGTACTATTAAGACATTTGTATTTTTTTCTTTATATTGACTCATTTAAAAATTTTATTTTATTTTATGTATTTATTATTATTTTTTTTTGAGACACAGTCTTACTCTGTCACCCAGGCTGGAGTGCACTAGCACAATCTTGGCTCACTGCAACCTCTGCCTCCTGGATTCAAGCGATTCTCGTGGCTCAGCCTCCCGAGTAGCTGGGATTACAGGCATCCGCCACCACACCCGGCTAATTTTTGTATTTTTAGTAAAGACAGGGTTTTGCTGTGTTGGCCAGGCTGGTCTTGAACTCCTGACCTCAGGTGATCCACTCGCCTCGACCTCCCAAAGTGCTGAGATTACAGGCGTGAGCCACTGTACCTGGCACAAGCAAGTTATTTCTGAGATGAGGCAAGGGAGGCCTGGAGAGGAGAAGCCATGTCTCTCAGAGAGTCAATGGTAGAGCTGGGCCATGACTCAGGGCTCCTAACTGCCAGCCTAGTGCACTTGCCCTATGCCACGCTCCCCCATAGTCCTGGATGTCACATGTGTGGGAAGTCACACAGAGCGGGAGGGGCTGTGGGAGCCCAGGGTCTCGGGTACACTGGACACCTTTTCCCTAGATCCACAAGACAGCCAGCAACCTGTCCTATGACATCCACTACTGGATTGGCCAGGACTCATCCCTGGATGAGCAGGGGGCAGCTGCCATCTATACCACACAGATGGATGACTTCCTGAAGGGCCGGGCTGTGCAGCACCGCGAGGTCCAGGGCAACGAGAGTGAGGCCTTCCGAGGCTACTTCAAGCAAGGCCTTGTGTAGGGAGGGTGGGCTGCAGGCCAGGGGAATGAGGATGAGTGGTAGGGATAGAGATGTTGGGGCTGAACTGAAGAGGCAGGGACACCCAGACCCGTTCAGGCCTGGGAAGAACACTTGGAGCAGGGGGAGGTGACCGGGGCCGGGAAGGGACCCTGAAGCTGTGGGGGGAGGCACGAGGGGGACCCTCATGAGTTTTTGGTGATTGTCCTTCACCTTTCCACTCCCTAACTCTTATTTCTGCCACTGCTCTGTCCTTGGTCTGGAGGCTGTTCTGAAATTCTGTAACTCTCGTGAATCTCTGTAAATCAGCTCCTACTTGAATGTCCTGGAGAGCTCAGTGCCTAATCAAGCCCCCAACTCTAGCCAACAGGCAAATAGCTGCTCCCCCATCTCTAATGCAGGCCTATCACACTAAAAACCAAGACTGACAGCTTTTCTTTTTCTTCCTTTTTTTTTTTTTTTTTTTGAGATGGAGTATTGCTTTGTTGCCAAGGCTGGAGTGCAGTGGCACAATCTTGGCTCCCTGCAACCTCCGCCTCCTGGGCTCAAGCGATTCTCGTGCCTCAGCCTCCCCAGTAGCTGGGATTACAGGCACACACCAACAGGCCTGGCTAATTTTTGTATTTTTAGTACAGACAGGGTTTCACCAGGGGCAGGCTGATCTCGAACTCCTGATCTCAAGTGATCCATCTGCCTCAGTCTCCCAAAGTGCTGGGATTATAGGTGTGAGCCACTTCGCCTGGCCCCACCTCAGCCTCTTGAGTAACGGGGACCACAGGCCCGAGCCACCATGCCCAGCTAATTTTTTTTTTTTTTTTTTGAGATGGAGTCTCGCTCTGTCGCCCAGGCTGGAGTGCAGTGGCACGATCTCGGCTCACTGCAAGCTCTGCCTCCCAGGTTCACGCCATTCTCCTGCCTCAGCCTCCCTAGTAGCTGGGACTACAGGTGCCTGCCACCACGCCCAGCTAAATTTTTTGTAGTTTTAGTAGAGACAGGGTTTCACCGTGTTAGCCAGGATGGTCTCGATCTCCTGACCTCATGATCCGCCCACCTTGGCCTCCCAAAGTGCTGGGACTACAGGAGTGAGCCACCACGCCTGGCCGGCGCTAATTTTTTAATATATATATTTTGTAGAGACGAAGACCTGCTCTATTGCCCAGGCTGGTCTCAAACTCCTCGGCTCAAGTGATTCTCCCACCTCAGCCTCCTAAAGTCCTGGGATTACAGGCATGAGCTACCACTCCCAGCCCAGACTGCTGGCTTTTCTGTACAAGTTGAAGTTCTAGCTTAGCTTTCCCCAGGAAAACACACACTCTGGAGCTGAGCTGTTACTGACCTGTAGGACAGGCTGGGGGCTCTCTAATTAGCCACAGTTCCCACTCCTCTTTTTTGTCTTGCTCCTCTCTTCCCACGCAATGGCAGTAGTCCACTGCCATGGGCACTGGAGTGGCACCTCTCCCTTCTTTTGTTTTCTTCCACTTTGATCCCCTGTCCTCAGGATTCTGTCCCTATTTGTTAATACATTTCCTTTTTTTTTTTTTTTTTGAGATGGAGGCTCACTCTGTCGCTTAGGCTGGAGTGCAATGGTGTGATCTTGGCTCACGGCAAACCTCCGCCTCCTGGGTTCAAGTGATTCTTCTGCCTCAGCCTCCTGAGTAGCTGGGATTACAGGCACCCGCCACCATGCCCAGCTAATTTTTTGTATTTTTAGTAGAGATGGGGTTTCACCATGTTGGCCAGGCTGGTCTGGAACTCCTGACCTCAAATGATCTGCCCACCTCGGCCTCTCAAAGTGCTGGGATTATAGGCATGAGTCACCGCACCTGGCCTATTAATACATTTCCTACTCTTCATATATCATGACCTATCTTTGCAAGCCTCTCCACAGGGCAGGGACTAGAGCAAGATGAGTGAAGATCTAGGGTGCAGACATTAAGGTTGCTCTCACTGTCAGGGTCGTGCAAGGGCATGCCATAGGCAGACCTTGCACTTTCAGGACCTGACAGTGAGTGACTCCCTAAAGTTTGCACCCTCAGCACCTAATTCGCCTCGCCTACTCCCACCCTGGCCCTCACGTGACCCCAGCGTGGCAGCCAGGACCTGGGAGAACAGGGGCCAGGCACACCTCCTAGCCCACTCCCCTGGGTCAGCTCACCTCTCTTCTCAGGATCCGGAAAGGAGGCGTGGCTTCTGGCATGAAGCACGTGGAAACCAACTCCTATGACGTCCAGAGGCTGCTGCATGTCAAGGGCAAGAGGAACGTGGTAGCTGGAGAGGTAGGCAGGCCCCACTGGAGCATTGGGCAGGGCTGTGAGGAACAGGGTAGAGGGCAGGGGCTGAGGAGGGGTGAGGGGCAGGGAGGGGTGGCCAAGATGATGGATGATAGGTGAGCTCTGAGTGGGGTCTGCACCTCCCCCGTGGCTCCCTAGGTAGAGATGTCCTGGAAGAGTTTCAACCGAGGGGATGTTTTCCTCCTGGACCTTGGGAAGCTTATCATCCAGTGGAATGGACCTGAAAGCAATCGTATGGAGAGACTCAGGGTAAACCTGCCCATGCACCACACCTCCCTCTCGCATCCTAGACTGCCCCCACCTGCTCCTTTCCCCAGGCCTCTCCCCGCTGACTGTTGGGGACAGCGTGTTTGAAGGTGGCTCAGTCTCCATGTGTTTGGGGCAGGCGTGCATGTTGGAGTTTGCGTGTGTACTTGTGGTCAATCCACTCAGATAGAATGAGTCTCTACAGTGTGGCAGAGCCTGTGCCAAGCCTTGGGGATCCAGTGGTGAATGAAATGGACACGGACCTATGTGTATTTATACTCACAGTACATTGGCGCTGTGTGTGCACTGTGAGACTGCAAGTATGTTTGGGGGCAAAGATATTTTTTTTTGGAAACGCAGTTTCGCTCTTTTTGCCCAGGCTGGAGTGCAATGGCGCAATCTCGGCTCACTGCAACCTCCGCCTTCTGGGTTCAAGTGATTCTCCTGCCTCAGCCTCCCGAGTAGCTGGGATTACAGGTGTGCACCACCACGCCTGGCTAATGTTTTGTATTTTTAGTAGAGATGGGGTTTCACCATGGCCAGGCTGGTCTTGAACTCCTGATCTCAGGTGATCCACCCGCCTCGGCCTCCCAGAGTGTTGGGATTACAGGCATGAGCCACTGCGCCCGGCTGAAGAGATTGAGTACTGTGATCCTTGGGGCTCAGCTCTTGTCCCGAACTGTGAAGTCTAAGCACACATTTCCCACACTGTCAGAACAGAAGGCCCAGCAAGCCCGCTTGAGCACCTTCCTGACAGTGGGGAAACCTGCTCTCCCAGCTGCCTTCTCCCTGGTTTCCTTACATGCCTGAAAAGCTTGACCCCTCCGATGAGGAAAAGCAGAGCAGGGGTCTCAACCCCTGTGGCTGCTGTAGGTGGTCTGGGCTTGCCTGGCAGGGTGTGGGGTGGCAGACACTGCCTCGTTCCCCCACTACTCCCGATGGGTCACCAGGGGCCTTCCTGCAGGGCATGACTCTGGCCAAGGAGATCCGAGACCAAGAGCGGGGAGGGCGCACCTATGTAGGCGTGGTGGATGGAGAGAATGAATCGGCATCCCCGAAGCTGATGGAGGTGATGAACCACGTGCTGGGCAAGCGCAAGGAGCTGAAGGCGGCCGTGCCCGACACGGTGGTGGAGCCGGCACTCAAGGCTGCACTCAAACTGTACCAGTGAGTGCCCAGTGGGGTTTTCCTGGGTGCTGGGGACTCCCTGGGAGCAGGTGCCCTGGCTGAGGGGCTTGGGCCCCCTCCCCATCTATGCCTTGCTTCTGTCCTGCAGTGTGTCTGACTCCGAGGGGAATCTGGTGGTGAGGGAAGTCGCCACGCGGCCGCTGACACAGGACCTGCTCAATCATGAGGTAAGAGGGTCTGGAGACCCCCCAGCCCACTGCAGCCTGGCCCCTTTCCCTCAAGCAGGAAAAATTCCAGGGGGCTTGGGGTGGGCATGGGAGGGAGAGACTTTTTTTGTGTGAGGCTGTCCCAGTCCAGCACTTCCAGCTCCATCAGACTCTTACCGCTCCCGACTCTAGGACTGTTACATCCTGGACCAGGGGGGCCTGAAGATCTACGTGTGGAGAGGGAAGAAAGCCAATGAGCAGGAGAAGAAGGGAGCCATGAGCCATGCGCTGGTAGTTAGGCGGGGTGGGGGGGTCCAGGAGGAGGGCAGAGTGATGGGAGGGAGAGAGCAGATAGCAGCCTGGGGTGGGCAGGCAGGCTCAGACCAGGGCATAGCGCCAGGCAGAGGCAGGGAAGGCTGGGAGGAGCAGGATGAGGGCTGGGCCCGGCCCAATGGGAGGGGCCTGAGGGGCCATTCTGTGGTCATCTTCAGGGTTCTCTGCACACCAGGAAGCCAACCACCAGGCAATCCTGGGGCCATCTCAGGATGTGGGCTCTCACCTCCCTGCACCTGAGCTGAGTTTAGAGAAGGGAAGGAGAAATGGAGGCAGGCTGGCTTCCTACAAAAGGGGATTGGGTCAGCTCAGACCAGGGCCAAGTCAGAGTTTGGGGTCATTGCTGGGGCTGGAGTCATAACCCTAACTGGTTTGGGGCCAGTGTTGGACTGGGGACTAGGCATTAGGATTAGCATTGAGGTAGGGTCACATTAGGAGTTAGATTTGGCTTTGGGATTGGGGTCAGAGTTGTGTTTGGGTATTAGATTTGAGGTTGAGGTCAAAGTGAGTCTTGAGGCCAGTGTTAGGTTTCAGGCGGTATCAGATTTGACCTTGAGGCTGGGGTCAGAGTAGGATTAGGTTGGGGATTAGCATTGGGATTGGGTTTGGGTTCAGATTTGGTGCCGGGGTAGATCTGATGGTGGATCTGGTGAGGTTACAGCCAGGTTTTGGCTTGCATTGGGAGTGGGAACTAGGGGAGGGGCATAGCTTCCAGCCACCCCTTTCTCTTTCCAGAACTTCGTCAAAGCCAAGCAGTACCCACCAAGCACACAGGTGGAGGTGCAAAATGATGGGGCTGAGTCAGCCATCTTTCAGCAGCTCTTCCAGAAGTGGACAGCGTCCAACTGGACCTCAGGCCTAGGCAAAACCCACACTGTGGGCTCCGTGGGTGAGGGCCAGGTGGGGGCAGTGAGGGAGCCAGGATCCAGGAGCTGGGCCAGGAGAGCCACTTGGTCCACCACCCACCCTCCTTCCCTGACATGCATCTTCCACGAAGACTTTTACGCTGGCTCTGGGCTTGTCCTAGCAGATGAGGACATGGACAAACTCTAGTTGTCACAGAAAGGGAGCTGAGAGGGCTGGGCATGGTGGCATATGCCTGTAATCCCAGCACTTTGGGAGGCTGAGGCGGGTGGATCACCTGAGGTCAGGAGTTTGAGATTAGCCTAACACTGTGAAACCCCGTCTCTACTGAAAAAAAATAATAATAAATTAGCCAAGCATGGTGGTGCATGCCTGTAACCCCAGCTACTCAGAAGGCTGAGGCTGGAGAATCGCTTGAATTCGGGAAGTGGAGGTTGCAGTGAGCCAAGATCGTGCCATTGCACTCCAGCCTGGGCAACAAGAGCGAAACTCCGTTTCAAAAAAAAAAAAAAAAAAAAAAAAAAAGGGAGCTGACAGTGATGTGATATTTCATTTGGGATGGGGTTGGGCCTCCCTGGAAACCAAACAGCTTCAGTCTCTAGTCTCTTACCAGCCAGTATTTGCTGAGGGCAAGCTCAGTGCCCGGCACCTAGGAGAGGAGAAATAATAGTGTACAGCCCCCATCATTGCAGAGCTCCCTACTGAGCTGGGAGACAAGGTCAAGGCTTGAAGTCTGAATGCTGCAGGGGTCAGGACGTAGATCAACAAAGCTAAAGCCTTGCTCTTATGCCTCTCCTGGCTCCCTGGGAGCGGGAGTTTTAGAGGGAGGGAGATACGGTTCTCTATTGTAGCTCTGCCACATTCTGTGCAACCGGGTAAGCTACTGAATCTTTCTTGCTTCGGTTTCCTCATCTGAAAATGGGTCTAAGAATTGTAGCCACCGTTCAGGGCTGTTGTGAGGACCTGGGAGACCTCAGCTGGTGACAACTGGTTTCATGATTTCCCCCACTGTAGCCAAAGTGGAACAGGTGAAGTTCGATGCCACATCCATGCATGTCAAGCCTCAGGTGGCTGCCCAGCAGAAGATGGTAGATGATGGGAGTGGGGAAGTGCAGGTATGTGAGGGCAGAGAGGCCCGTGCTGGGTGGAGCAGAGATGGTGGAGCCTGTCCTGGACCTCACCCTGGCCTGGTACTGGCCCTAGGTGTGGCGCATTGAGAACCTAGAGCTGGTACCTGTGGATTCCAAGTGGCTAGGCCACTTCTATGGGGGCGACTGCTACCTGCTGCTCTACACCTACCTCATCGGCGAGAAGCAGCACTACCTGCTCTACATCTGGCAGGTCAGGTCCCGCCACGTCCCACCCAGAGCACAGCCAGCTTAGCTCCGCCTTGTACAAACTCCTGCTAAGTGGCCATCACCCTTGGGTTGAATACCTCTGGGGATGGGGAGCTCACCCCTTTAAGAAGGACTGCTTTGGCTATGAGGTCCCGCTAGTACCCCGATTCACAGCCCTTTTCCTTTTGATTCTCTGAGTCTTCCTTCCAATTTTCATTGCCTTCTGCACATTCTTGTCACCTGCTCTGCCCGTGGGTTTTTGTGTCTAGATGCGAGGGAGCAGGGAGTGTGTCGAGGACTGAGTGGTGTGGTGCCTGTGATGCTTCCCTGAAGAAGGAGCAGAAAGGAAAGAGGAGGTTTGGGGTTAAGGCTGGGGTTGTAGGTAGGACAGGGCTGGGCTGGGTCTGGGAAAGAATTAGGTTTGAGGTTGAGATCAGAACTGAGGTATGGTTCAGACTGGGGTTTTGGCTGTTTCACAGTGGAGTTTGGTAGGGAAGACAATTGAGTTTAGGACCAGTTCAGACTTGAGGATGGAGTTGTTGCTGAGGCTGAGGATGGGGTCAGAATTGGGGGCTGACCCCATCCCACTCACTCCCTCCTGCTCATCCCCAGGGCAGCCAGGCCAGCCAAGATGAAATTACAGCATCAGCTTATCAAGCCATCATCCTGGACCAGAAGTACAATGGTGAACCAGTCCAGATCCGGGTCCCAATGGGCAAGGAGCCACCTCATCTTATGTCCATCTTCAAGGGACGCATGGTGGTCTACCAGGTGTGGCTGCTGAACTGAGGTATCTGGCAGTACCCACTGTGGCAAGACACGCATCCAGGAGATGGGGAAGGGGATGGGTGGTGGGAGCAGGGCTTAAGGTGAAGCCCATTCTTCATAGGAGACTACCCTGGAGGTTCTATCACCTATGTGGAACTGGTAACAGAAACAACCCATTTGGTTACTTTAGAAATACGTGTAATTGGGCCGGGCATGGTGGATCACGCTTGTAATCCCAGCACTTTGGAGGCTGAGGCAGGTGGATCACCTGAGGTCAGGAGTTCAAGACCAGCCTGGCCAACATGGTGAAACCCCCATCTCTACAAAAATACAAAAATTAGCTGGACATGATGGTGGGTGCCTGTAATCTCAGCTACTCAGGAGGCTGAGGCAGAAGAATCTCTTCAACCTGGGAGGCGGAGGTTGCAGTGAGCCGAGATTGTGCCATTGCACTCCAGCCTGGGCAACAGAGTGAGACTCCATCTTTAAAAAAAAAAAAAAAAAAAAAAAAGGCCGGTTGCGGTGGCTCACACCTGTAATCCTAGCACTTTGGGAGGCTGAGGTGGGTGGATCACCTGAAGTCAGTAGTTCAAAATGAGGGCATGCAATGCAGGGGGCACAGCAAGGACAAGGGCCTGGGGGAGATGCTCCATGGGGAACATCAGAAGCCTGGTGGAACTGGCCAGGCGTGGTGGTCCACGCCTGTAATCCCAGCGCTTTGGGAGGCAGAGGTGGGTGGATCACCTGATGTCAGGAGTTTGAGAGCAGCCTGGCCAACATGGCGAAACCCTGTCTGTACTAAAAATACAAAAATTAGCCAAACGTGGTGGTGTACGCCTGTAATCCCAACTACTGGGGAGGCTGGGGCAGGAGAATGGCTCGAACCTGGGAGATGGTGAGTCAGGATCACACCATTGCACTCCAGCCTGGGCAACAGAGCGAGACTCTGTCTCAAGGAAAAAAAAAAAAAAGGCTAGGCGCTGTGGCTCACATCTGTAATCCCAGCACTTTGGGAGGCCGAGGTGGGCGGATCTCCTGAGGTCAGGAGTTCGAGACCAGCCTGACCAACATGAAGAAACCCCATCTCTACTAAAACTACAAAAATAAGCCGGGCGTGGCGGTGGATGCCTACAATCCCAGCTACCCAGGAGGCTAAGGCAGGAGAATTGCTTGAACCCGGGAGGCGGAGGGTGCAGTGAGCTGAGATAGTGCCATTGCACTCCAGCCTGGGCAACAAGAGCAAAACTCTGTCTCAAAAAAAAAAAAAAGCCTGGCAGAGCTAAGCTGGAGGATTTGATGGCAGCAGTGGCTGCAAAGGCAGTTTGCATCTTCTTCATGTGGGGCCTTCAAAGGCAAAGCTGAGGAGCTGGCCTTTAGGCTATAAGAAATGGGGAGTCACTGAACATTTTTGAAAAGAGAAACACCATGATGCAAACAATGTTTTAGAAAGACCTGGTGACAGAGCATCAGAGGAGCTGCAGGGGCAAACCTCCCCACCCTACCCTATCCCTCTCTGGTTCTCTTTGTGCCCCTCTGTTCCCCATCATCTTCTTTACTAAGTGACTCCTGACTCTCTCTCCCTGTCTTCTGCCCTCACCTGCAGGGAGGTACCTCCCGAGCTAACAACTTGGAGCCCGGGCCCTCTACACGGCTGTTCCAGGTCCAGGGAACTGGCGCCAACAATACCAAGGCCTTTGAGGTCCCAGCGCGGGCCAATTTCCTCAATTCCAATGATGTGTTTGTCCTCAAGACCCAGTCTTGCTGCTACCTATGGTGTGGGAAGGTGTGTTCAGGGCCTAGAGGCCTCCCCATCCGCAAGTGGGTCATGGGAGTCCCCCAGTTTCGCAGCAGCCCTAGGTCAGGGCAGGAACCCCCGGCCAACTAAGTTGTGCCTGCTCAGTTCTCAGCCGCCTCTGGAACCCAGTCCCTCCCTCCTCAGTAGCTCTGGGTCTATCTTTCTGCCTCATCAATGACCATCCTCAGATTCTCTGCCTCTCTGTCTGAGTCAGTCTCTCCTGTTCTGTTTCTCTGGCCACCTCCATCTGTCCCTGTGTTGGTCTGTCTTTATGTCTTGGGCTCTCTCTCACTACCCTGAGCCTGTCACTGCCTCTCCTTTGATCTCTGTAAGAAGAATGCATAGCCTCTTGGAGTCCCTCTCGACCCTTGAAAAGACTCTCTAGTTTCTTCTGCTATTCTTTGGAGTGTCAAGGACAGAAGAAAGCATGGAATTGTCCCTGTGTGGCCTGTATACACAGGGTCCTGACCCAGGAGAGCCCTCTTAGACCCCGGAACTCTGGGCAGTGAATGTGGTAGGAGGGTGGAGGTAGGGGTGGCACTAGAAATTAGCTGACCCTTTTTTTTCCTAGGGCTGTAGTGGGGACGAGCGGGAGATGGCCAAGATGGTTGCTGACACCATCTCCCGGACGGAGAAGCAAGTGGTGGTGGAAGGGCAGGAGCCAGCCAACTTCTGGATGGCCCTGGGTGGGAAGGCCCCCTATGCCAACACCAAGAGGTAACTCTCAGGTCCCTCCACCTCCAGGTTACCAAGGTGGGGGAGCCTCCCAGTATCCCCATCCCCACACCCAGAGCCTACAGCAGGCAGGGACTGAGGACTCTGTGTGTCAGGCACTGTGCCAGGCCCCCAGGGCTACAAGATGAATAAAGGGCAGCCCATACCCTTGGAGCCTCTTGGCACAGGGGCTGTGTCTGTGCTGCTCATTACATTATGCCCAGAACCTGGTGGGGTGTTTCCTTGGCAAAGGGAATTCCTGGCCACAGGAGGCAGCTCAAAGCAAGGGGCAGGGCTAGAGGTTTGCCTTTCAGTAACAAGATGCCAGAGGCCAGCCTGCCTTTAGGTCCTGACACAGGCCTGGGATGCTGAGGAGCACTAGCCACAAGCCCTCTTTCAAATGGTTTTGTTTTGTTTTTGTGACAGGGTCTCGCTCTGTCACCCAGGCTGGAATGCAGTGGTGCAATCTCAGCTCACTGCAGCCTCTGCCTCCGCCTCCCGGGTTCCAGCAATTGTCCTGCTGCAGCCTCCTGGGTAGCTGAGATTACAGGCGCCCACCACCACGCCCAGCTAATTTTTGTATTTTTAGTAGAGACAGGGTTTCACCATGTTGGCCAGGCTGGTCTTGAACTCCTGACCTCAGGTGATCCACCTGCCTCAGCCTCCCAAAATGCTAGGATTATAGGCGTGGGCCACTGTGCCTGGCTCAAATGGTTTTTCTAGAGAATATCCATGATCTACTAGTCCCTAGTTCAAAAGCAAAAGGGCATGTACTGTAGTAGCAGTAGGAGGGATGGAGGCAAGATATCAGGAAGAACTTCCTAACAAGGCTCTGCAAAAGCCACTGGAATGCATGTCCAGAAAGCAGGGACAATTTCTTCCTCAGAGCACTCTTGGAATGAGAGGGGATCCTTTTGTCAATCAGAAGATAGAGCATTTTGCTGGAGATGACCTTTCTATGCCAGAGTCCCTTCCTCGGAGTTCTGTGTCCTCAATTCTCCTTTTGCCACACCTTCCTTCTGCCAGTACAATCTTCTCTCCATCCTGCAGACTACAGGAAGAAAACCTGGTCATCACCCCCCGGCTCTTTGAATGTTCCAACAAGACTGGGCGCTTCCTGGCCACAGAGATCCCTGACTTCAATCAGGATGACTTGGAAGAGGATGACGTGTTCCTACTAGATGTCTGGGACCAGGTAGGACCAAGGGCCTGGGGACCCCTCTTCCCAGCCACCTCAATCCCCAGGGCCAAGAAAGAGTGGCTTTAAGGTTAGGTAAGTGTCAACGTTTCCTTGGCCCTCACATAATTTCTTCCTGGAAATGGTATGAACACCAGAAGTTTAAGAAAGAAGGAAGGTGGGGAAGAACATGCTCAGAGGGGCTGCAGGGAAGAACGTATTCTCTCCCAAAGTCTTATTTATTTCACATGGCAGCAGGAGTGTTTTTGAGAATCCTGGGCTTTGGACAGTCTGGGAGACACACATTTGCAGAATATCCAAGTACAAGGCCTCTGTCCAACCTCCTAATTTCCCAGATACAAATTCAAGGCCAGATGGTGCCTGCCCTAGGTCATTTGGCTGGTAGTGGTAGAGTCAGGGTCAAGGTCAGGGCTTCACTGTTGGACAACTGAGGCAGAGCCCTGTGGGCCAGGGAGGACAGGAAGGATGGACTGATCTCCTGGGTTTCTCAATAGGTCTTCTTCTGGATTGGGAAACATGCCAACGAGGAGGAGAAGAAGGCCGCAGCAACCACTGCACAGGAATACCTCAAGACCCATCCCAGCGGGCGTGACCCCGAGACCCCCATCATTGTGGTGAAGCAGGGACACGAGCCCCCCACCTTCACAGGCTGGTTCCTGGCTTGGGATCCCTTCAAGTGGAGTGTGAGTGGCCTCATCCCAGCATGTCCTTCTCTAGCCCTGCCTGGAGATCAGTGCTGATTCCTGCAGGCCATTCTGTCTCTTTGGGATATATGACCTGCTGATTTAGAAAGGGGCTAGAGGAGGCTTAGAATAGAAAGTAAGGCTGCACTAAGGCCATTAGGCCTCCTGGTGAGAGGGAAGAAGTCTATCAAAAACCAAGGCTAATTATAGTGCCTTGTTTGCGCACTACATTTAGAGCAAAGCTGCTGGATAGTATAGGTAATAAACGTACTGATTACTTAAATTAAAATTAAATGCACTTCAAAATTCAGTTTGTCACTAGCCACATGTGGCTGCTGGCTAGTGTGTTGGGCAGAAGAGGTGAGAATGTTCTCATCATTGCAGCAACACGGTGGATCCTCCATGCCAGCTGAAACATGTTGGTTCTAAAGAACTGACAAATATCTTCCTGGTGCTAAATTCGAAGCAAAATGGGTCATGTATGTGGTCCTTACCTAAGGGATGGTGTGCCAAGCTCCCACAGGGCGTTTCCTAAACTTGCCCCACATAGAAGCAAGGGGCAGATCCCCAGAATAGAACTCCAGCAAAGGTTTTCTGTAGGAAGAAGGCCAAGGTAGAGTGAAGCCTGGCCTAGTGGCTCTGGGTGCTCTAAATTGTCACAACAGATGGCTTTAGGGAAGCAGAAAGCTTAATTTCCTTAAATCTGTTGGTTTGTTTTTTAAATTCTGCAGTTAGATGGGTTTTTAGTTTTTACTCAAGGCAGCATATCGAGATGCCAGGTTTTCTCAATCCACTTTAGTTATCACCTTTCCCTCACCTCAAGTGTGTGCTGGCTTCTCTCTCAGCCTCGTTCACTCATTCACTCATTCATTCATTCATTCATTCAGCATACGTGTGCTCTAGGATATGGAGATGGGACTCCTCAGAGAGCCATGGTCCCTTCACTCCTCTGTGGCAGGGCTCCCTTCTAGGATCTGGGGGGACCCCCACCCATCCCCAGGAGCCCTGCATTCCCCAGAGCCTACATAGCCTAGGCAGGGTTCTCCACACTGACTGCGGATTCTTGCCCTGGCCCCTGCAGGTGGGAAAAGATCCTGCCCATCCCCATGTCAGGCTGAGCTGGGACAAATATAGCCTGCCCTCCCCTTTTCTGATCTGGCAGCCCCTCTGGTCCCAGCCTCACCATCTAATCTCCTTTTTCAGGGACCCTCCTCCAGCCTCAGCCTGCGTATCCTCTTTCCTTTCTTACCACTAGGCCCCAGACCAGCCTTCTTTTCGTTCCTGAGGGAAAATGGCTTCTCATCCATCTCCTCTGCTGAGATCCAGGTCTAATCTGTTATTTACTTTATGTGCAGAACACCAAATCCTATGAGGACCTGAAAGTGGAGCTTGGCAACTCTAGGGACTGGAGCCAGATCACTGCTGTGAGTCCGGGGCGGGGTGGCTGGGCCCTGAAGTGGCCAGCTGGTGGTCAGACCTGTGGGAGCCAAGAACGCTGCAGAGAAGACACCAGTGTCCTGTGCTTTCCCTCCTATTTCTCCCCACTTCTCATTCTTCTTGCTGTTTAACTTCAGTGCCTCTAGTGGTTTTGTTTCCTCAATTTCCTAGTGAAATGGTTCTCAATTTTTTTTTTTTTTTTTTTTTTTTTTTGAGACACAGTTTCACTCTACCTCCCAGGCTGGAGTGAGTGCAGTGGCAGGATCTTGGCTCACTGCAACCTCCACCTCCCGGGTTCAAGTGATTCTCATGCCTCAACCTCCCAAGTAGCTGGGATTACAGGTGTGTGCCACCACACCTGGCTAATTTTTGTATTTTTAGTAGAGACAAGGTTTCACCGTGTTGGCCAGGCTGGTCTCAAACTCCTGACCTCAAGTGATCCACCAGCCTTGGCCTCCCAAAGTGCTAGGATTGCAGGCATGAGCCACCACACCTGGCCTGGTTCTCAAATTTTATCATGCATAGAAGTCTGGGAGATGGGAGCAGGGAGTGAGGGGGAAGCATATTAAAATGCAGATTCCAAGGCCCCATTCCCAAATATTCTGGTTTATAGACTTAGAATTGGCACCTAGGAAGCTGCATCTTTTAAATCTTATTTTTAAAAGGTGATTTCATGTAGTTAGTCCATGGACTACACTTTGAGTAATAATGCTGTCTCTACACTCCATCACCTTTGGGGTCCCTTCTCTAGGTGGAATAACTACAACTCCTTTGGTCTTTCAGTGAGTTAACAGAAATGTATTTAGGCTGGGCGCAGTGGCTCATGCCTGTAATCTCAGCACTTTGGGAGGCCGAGGCAGGGATTGCTGGAGCCCAGGAGTTTGAGACTAGTCTTGGTAACATGGGGAAACCCCATCTTTACAAAAAATAAAAAACAGCCAGGTATGGTGGTGCGTGCCTGTGGTCCCAGCTACTCAGGAGGCTGAGGTGGGAGGTTGGTTTGAGCCCAGGAGGCAGAGGTTGCAGTTAGCTGAAATTGTGCCACTGCACTCCAGCCTGGGCAACAGAGCCAGACCCTGTCTCAAAAAAAAAAAAAAAAAACCCAAAAAAGAAAAGAAAAAAAATGTATTTAGCCTTTAGGTCTGGGACACGGGAATATGAAATCAAAACCTTTGCTTTGAGAAGTTCACAGGCTTATAGAGGGAACAAGACAGAGCTAACTCTGAGGAATGTGTCCAGAATTCAAGAGCAAGTTCACAAGCACACTGGGGTATAATCAACAGATGGTCAAAACCTGCAGCACTCTCGAAACCCTTCTTGGTGGACTGACAGTACAGACTGGCATGTATAGATAGGTCAAGGTTAAGTGAATTTATAGATGACAATTTCACAACAGATAAGAGAGATAG
Organism: Nomascus leucogenys; assembly: GCF_006542625.1. Classification (NCBI taxonomy): domain Eukaryota; kingdom Metazoa; phylum Chordata; class Mammalia; order Primates; family Hylobatidae; genus Nomascus; species Nomascus leucogenys. Next base: position 119,121,302 of record NC_044402.1, read on the forward strand.
GGTCATAAATATCCAGGCTAGATCTCAAACTCTGGGGAAAGCCATGGGAAAGTTAATGAATCGTTAAAGAAAAGAGTCATTTTCCACCAATGGACTTTGGTCAGAACAGACCACTAAGCTCTATGTTGTTGCTGTTGTTTTAAGGAGTCTCTCTCTGTTGCCCAGGCTGGAGTGCAGTGGCGCGATCTCAGCTCACTGCAACCTTCACTTCCCAGGTTCAAACGATTCTCCTACCTCAGCCTCCTGAGTAGCTGGGATTACAGGCGCCCGCCACCACGCCTGGCTAAGTTTTGTATTTTTAGTAGAGATGCGGTTTCACCATGTTAGACAGGCTGGTCTTGAACTCCTGACCTCAAGTGATCCACCCACCTCAGCCTCCCAAAGTGCTGGGATTACAGGCGTGAGCCACTGCACCCAGCCTATGTTGTGTTCTTATGAGTGTGTGTGTGGCAGGGTGGGGTGGGACATGGGAGGCTTCTTGAAGGTGGTGCCCTAGAAACTTCAGAGAGAAAGGCAGCCTGGGAGGTAGCTGTGCACCAGCTAAAGTAACCAGTGGTTTCCTTTTCTTTCCTAGGAGGTCACAAACCCCAAAGTGGATGTGTTCAATGCTAACAGCAACCTCAGTTCTGGGCCTCTGCCCATCTTCCCCCTGGAGCAGCTAGTGAACAAGCCTGTAGAGGAGCTCCCCAAGGGTGTGGACCCCAGCAGGAAGGAGGTAGGTCAGACTCTCAAAGGAGGACAAAGAAGTCCATTTTTTGAACCACCATAGTTGACTCCCAGATTTGGCCCTGCAGGTGACTAGGTGCTGGGGATGAACAAGACAGATGGGATCCTGCCTTCATGCCAGCTTATATCCCAGGAGGAGAGAGATCAGAGAAGCCTGGTTACACTATTATTTAATTTCAGGGTTAAGTGCCAGAAAGGTGAAGTACAGGAGCTGTGAAGGGTATTACAAACAGGGCCGGGTGCAGTGGCTGATGCCTGTAATCCCAGCACTTTGGGAGGCCGAGATGGATGGATCACCTGAGGTCAGGAGTTTGAGACCAGCCTGACCAATATGGTGAAACCCCATCTCTACTAAAACTACAAAAATTATCCAGGTGTGGTGGTGTACGCCTGTAATCCCAGCTACTTGGGAGGCTGAGCCATGAGAATTTCTTGAACCCGGGAGGTGGAGGTTGCAGTGAGCCGAGATCATGCCACTGCACTCCACCCTGGGTGACAGAGTGAGACTGTCTCAAAAAAAGAAAAAAAAAGGTATTACAAAGAGGAGTCTGATTTAGAGATTTCCTTCTGAAAGACAAATAGGAATTATTGAGGCAAAGTAAGTTAGTTCTGGAGAAGGGACAGCTAACATGAAGCCCAAAGGCAAGGAATAAAAATGGGGGCAAAACTGCAAGATGGCCAGAGTGGCTGTGGTGTGCAGAGCTAGGGAGGGAGGCAGGGCTGAACTGGCAGTGCCTTCTACCCCAAGTTAAGGATCGTATCATGTATCCTGGCAGTGAAGGGGAGTATCATTATGGTTGAAGTAGCAGAGTGACAGACTTACATTGGCCTGGCGCGGTGGCTCGTGCCTGTAATCCCAGCACTTTGAGAGGCCGAGGCATGTGGATCACCTGAGGTCAGGTGTTCGAGACCAGCCTGCCCAACATGGTGAAACCCCATCTCTACTAAAATTACAAAAATAGCCGGGCATGGTGGCTTGTGCCTATAATCCCAGCTACTCGGGATGCTGAGGCAGGAGAATCACTTGAACCCGGGAGGTGGAGGTTGCAGTGAGCTGAGATTTCACCATTGCACCCCAGCCTGGGCGACAAGAGTGAAACTCCGTCTCAAAATAATAATAATATAATAATAATAATAATAATAATATTTATAGCTGCTCATTGAACAATAGCCTGGAAGGTGGCAAGAGCAGCCATAGGAACACCAGTTAGGAGAGACAGCATAGCTGCTCTCAGGCCGACAGGTAGGTGGGAACCTAGAATAGGTCATGGTGGAGGAGGTGGAGAGAAACATTTAGGAGGTAAAATCAACGATATTTGGTAATTACTGGATAAAGAGTAAGAGAGAAGAGAAAATAGCATCATTCTCCAAGATGGAAAACTGGATCAGGCTGAGCTTAGGGGAAGACAATCATGAGTTTAGTGGTAGCTATGTCCTTTGAGGTTTAGATACATGTTCAGTGGGCAGGCAATTCAGAGGAACACCAGGGCAGAGATATGAATTTAAGATTCATCAGCACATGGTCCATCTGGTAACTGTGGTTAGCACAGCAAGAAGACCTTGTTCAAAACACTTTTTTTGTGTGTGTGGGGAATGGAGTTTGGGGCTGGACACTTTTTTAAAAATTTGAGATAAGGTCTCACTCTGTTGCCCAGGCTGGAGTGCTGTTGCAGTCATGGCTTACTGCAGCCTTAACTTTCTGGGCTCAAGTGATCCTCCCACCTCAGCCTCCCAAAGTGTTGGAATTACAGCGACTGCACCCAGCCTAAGAACACATTTCTAATATTCATTCCCATTTCATGAAGATCCAAAATAGGCTGCCAATCTAGCTTAGGGGTATTGAGAGGAGAGATAATATACTCTGTATAATAAGTCATAAAGTAGTCTTACAAATGAATCAAGGGATCTACAGAAGAAAGATATCTAGTTTCTCTCTCAGAACATCAAAATCTGTTAAGGGTTTCGGCTCAATATTTATATAAGTGTTTTGTTCTCAGAGAATTTCAATTCTGCCTTTTACCTTAGAGAGCACATTCCTGTGTTCTCTCCTGGATTCTCCCACCTGTGAGGTTGCTGGGAGGCTAGGAGGCACATGGGTACTCACTGTAACATTGGGATGATCCCAGTATGATGACAAGCTAAGCCCAGCCCTTGGTACATAGTACTCTACAAATGAAAGCTGTTATCGCCTGTTCTACACCTGAGAAAACTGAAGTCCAGAGAGATGAAGTGACTTGCTTAACATTACTAGTTAGTTGCAAAGCCAGAGCAAGAACCAGGCCTTTGGAGTCCCACTGTTACCATCATGCCATGCAGCATAAAGGAGGTATTTCTTTCTTTCTTTTTTTTTTTTTTTGAGATGGAGTCTTGCTCTGTCGCCCAGGCTGGAGTGCAGTGGCGCAATCTCGGCTCACTGCAACCTCTGCCTCCCGGGTTCAAGTGATTCTCCTGCCTCAGCCTTCAAGTAGCTAGGATTACATCCGCACACCACCACGCCTGTCTAATTTTAGTATTTTTAGTAGAGACGGGGTTTCACCGTGTTAGCCAGGCTGGTCTCAAACTCCTGACCTCAGGTGATCTGCCTGCCTTGGCCTCCCAAAGTGCTATTACAAGCATGAGCCACCACGCCTGGCCAATAAAGGAGGTATTTCTAAAGGAGGGCAGCCAATGTTATTGAACCAGAGGATTGATGGAAGGCAGAAATGGATTGCTAATTTTAAATGGACAGACTCAAGACAGCCTCATCATGGTAGAAGCAGTCAAAGAAGGCTTAGATTCTTTTGTAAAAATCAGTTTTCTGTGGCTGTTTTTTTTTTGAGACAGAGTCTTTTTCTGTTGCCCAGGCTGAAGTGCAGTGGCACAAGCTTGGCTCACTGCAACCTCCGCCTCCCGAGTTCAAGCAATTCTGCTGTCTCAGCCTCCTTAGTAGCTGGGACTACAGGTGCACACCATCACGCCTGGCTAATTTTTGTATTTTTAGTAGAGATAGGATTTCACCATATTGGCCAGACTGGTCTCCAACTACTGACTTCAGGTGATCCACCTGCCTCTGCCTCCCAAAGTGCTGGGATTACAGGCATAAGACGCTGCGCCTGGCCTGTGGCTGATTTTTTTGTTTTGTTTTTTGAGATGGGGTTTCACTCTTGTTGCCCAGGATGGAGTGCAATGGTGCAGTCTCGGCTCACTGCAACCTCCACCTCCCTGGTTCAAACAATTCTCCTGCCTCAACCTCCCAAGTAGCTGGGATTACAGGCGTGTGCCACCACACCCGGCTAATTTGTTTTTGTATTTTTAGTTGAGACACGGTTTCACCAGATTGGTCAGGTTGGTCTCAAACTCCTGACCTCAGGTGATCCACCTGCCTCAGCCTTGCAAAGTGCTGCGATTACAGGCGTGAGCCACCGCACCTGGCCTGAAGCTAATTTTTTTTCTTTTTTTTTTTTTTGAGATGGAGTCTTGCTCTGTCGCCCAAGCTGGAGTGCAGTGGCACGATCTTGGTTCACTGTAAGCTCTGCCTCCTGGGTTCACGCCATTCTCCTGCCTCAGCCTCCCGAGTAGCTGGGACTACAGGCACCCCCCATCACACCCGGCTAATTTTAGTATTTTTAGTAGAGACGGGGGTTTCACTGTGTTAGCCAGGATGGTCTCGATCTCCTGACCTTGTTATCTGCCCGCCTTGGCCTCCCAAAGTGCTGGGATTACAGGCGTGAGCCACCGTGCCCGGCTGGCCTGCATCTGATTTTTTAATCATGGTAGTATACATTCTTGTGGGAGAGCTGAGTTCAATGTCACGTGGGACTGTAGGAGAGGTTTTCAGATCTCTCTGTCTGCTCCAATCTTGCAAGGTGAGCCAGTGACAACAGTCAGGTGGTGGGTCTGGCTGCGGGCAGAGCAAGATGGTAATCTAAGTACTTGTGCACTGATGAATAAACAACAGGGAGGCGGATGTGGGCATGGGTGAGGCTGGTAATCAGCTGGCAGGACTGCAGGGTTCAAGAACAGGACCAATGGAAAGATACAAGTCCACTAGGATGGGTAGTCCCTGCTATTTAGCCTGAGGGGTCAGAGTCCAAGCAGTCTTGACAAAGCGGAAGAGCCAGCCTGGCTGGACCAGAGAGAGCAAAGACCTAAGACATAGCAGCCACAGCTGTGAGGAACCTAGGGGGAGGGTGCTACAAACAGATTTGGGGTATGACAGCTCTTCCCCATCCACTGATCCCCAAATCATTTATATTTACTCTCTTCTTCCAAAACCAAGTACTCAGCCGAGTGCAGTGGCTCATGCCTGTAATCCCAGGCACTTTGGGAGGCCAAGGCGGGCAGATTGCTTGAGCCCAGGAGTTTGAGACCAGCCTGGGCAACAAAGTGAGACCCCATCTCTACAAAAAATACAAAAATTAGCCTGGTGTGGTGGCGTGCACCTGTAGTCCCAGCTACCCGGGAGGGTGAGGTGGGAGGACTGCTTGAGCCCAGGCGATTGGGGCTGCAGGTGATCTATGATTGTGTCATCACACTCCAGCCTGGGTGACAGAGCAGGAGGACCCTGTCTCAAACCCCCCGCCAAAACAAAAAGAACCCCCAAAACAAAACCAAAGACTCCACTACCCTGCCTCTGGGAGTGGGGAAGGCTTCCAGGAACCTTAAGGAGAGAATGCCCAGGGTGGGAGGCAAATTTATTGACAAGTTAGAGACTGGAGCATCAGACCCCCCCTGAGGTTGAAATCCATCTACAGGTGTTTACTAAGAAGCTGTTTAATTCAGGGCTCTCTGTGGGAGTCAATAAAATGTTCCTTAGGGCAACTCCACCTTAGCAGAGCAGCCTAAGTATTAAAGGAAACCCACAGGTCTCACCTCTACCCTGTCTACCTCCTGGTGCTTAGAGGAGAAGAGATGAAGGCAGAGAGATACTGTTTTATAGCAACTTTAATTAGGGACTCTTAACTGAGTGTGCCTTGAGGGTATTTAGCTTGCCTTAAACAGTATCATTATCATCTTAGTGCTGGGAACAAAGGTCATTTCAGTGAATTCCTTCATCTATGGCTGAAGACACCCAAGGCTTAGAAAGGTAGTGACTCCAGTTGTGATTTCCTAGCCAAGAGTAAAAAGGTAAAATTGTGCTATCTAATCTTCTGGATCATTCACAGGATGACAGAAGCTGGTACAAGTTGTTTATACAAATATTTTTTCACTCAAAAAGCTAGGCAAAATTTAGTTCTGAATTTGTTCTTTGGCCTTCCTAGTGTCTTCTATTGGAATCCTTCCCCTGACCTCAGTTGTACCTTCTGCTGCTACCCTCCCACTCTAAGCAAAACCTCCTCCTACAAAATAATCTGACACATTCACAGAAGAATATAAAAAACTGATGAGGATTAACAAGTTGTTTTTTCTTTTTTTGAGACAGAGTCTCACTCTGTTGCCCAGGCTGGAGTGCAGTGGCGTGATCTTGGCTCACTGCAGACTCCACCTCCCAAGTTGAAGCAGTTCTCCTCCCTCAGCCTCTGGAGTAGCTGGGATTACAGGTGCCTGCCACCACACCAAGCTAATTTTTGTATTTTTAGTAGAGACAGGGTTTCACCATGTTGGCCAGGCTGGTCTCGAACTCCTGACCTCAAGTGATCCACTTGCCTTGGCCTCCCAAAGTGTTGGGATTACAGGTGTGAGCCAACGCGCCCGGCCTGACTTTCTTAAACTTTAGCTGCATCACGTGAAAATGGGAACATTCAAATCCACCTCAGTTCCTTTGTAAGTGCCACAGCAGTATATGGAAATTAGATTCCTGCTTTGCTCCATCCATTAGGGCTGGATTGGGCCCTACTTCCCTTGCAGGCAGTCTGTTAACTTGAGCCAAAGCAAAGTAGGGCCCAGGAGGGAGACTTCTCCTGAGGGTGACAGGCTTTTGCTAGAAGAATTGTATGTCCTATGACAGCAATAAAATCTTTTTTTTTGTGACAGGGTCTTTCTTGTTCTCTCACTCAGGCTGGAGTATAGTGGCACTATCTTGGCTTACTGCAACCTCTGCCACCTGGGCTCAAGCGATCCTGCCACCTCAGCCTCCTGAGTAACTGGGACTATAGGCGTGCACCACCACGCCTGGCTAACTTTTCTATTTTTTTGGTAGAGACGGGGTTTCACCATGTTGCCCAGACTGGTCCTGAACTCCTGAACTCAAGCAATCTGCCTGACTTGGCCTCCCAAAATACTGGAATTACAGACATGAGCCACCACATCTGGCGCTAATAAAATCTCATATACCCAGACTTGAGCAGATACCCTTATAGGGCTCATCTGCTTACTTCGTGGGCAGCTTGGATTCACTGTTTAAGTGGAGGTAAATGAACAACATACTTCGTTTTTTTTTTTGAGATGGAAAACTGTCGCCCAGGTTGGAGTACAGTGGCACGAACTCGGCTCACTACAACCTCTGCCTCCTGGGTTCAAGCGATTCTCCTGCCTCAGCCTCCAGTGTAGCTGGGATTACAGGCGTGTGCCACCATGCCTGCCTAATTTGTTTTCAGTATACTTTCATATGTAATATTATTTTCATTTTCATAAAAGCAAGTGAAAATTTGCCTTTTAGAAATGTTTCTGGCTGGGGGTGGTGGCTCACGCTTATAATCCCAGCACTTTGGGAGGCCAAGGCGGGTGGACTGCTTGAGCTCAGGGGTTCCAGACCTGCCTGGGCAACATGGTGAAACCTGATCTCTACAAAAAATACAAAAATTAGCCAGGTGTGATGGTGCATGTCTGTGGTCCCAGCTATTCGGGAGGCTGAGGTGGGAGGACTGCTTGAGTCTAGGAGGTTGAGGCTGGAGTGAGCTGAGATCGTGCCACTGCACTCCAGCCTGTGTGACAGAGCAAGACCGTTTCAAAAAACAAAACAAAGACAAAAAAACAAAGGCCAGGCATGGTGGCTCATGCCTGTAATCCCAGCACTTTGGGAGGTCAAGGCGGGCAAGATCACTTGAGGCCAGGAGTTCGAGACCAGCCTGGCCAACAAGGCAAAACCTCATCTCTACTAAAAATACAAAAATTAGCTGGGCATGGTGCCAGGTGCCTGTAGTCCTAGCTACTCAGGAGGCTGCGGCAGAATTGTTTGAATCTGGGAGGTGGAGGTTGCAGTGAGCCGAGATCATGCGCCACTGCTCTCCAGCCTGGGGAAGAGTAAGACACTGTCTTAAAAAAAAAAAGTTCCCCATTTAATAGAGAGGAAACTAAGGCTTGGAAAGAGGAGTCCTAATTCTTATTTGGGCTAATGTGAACTTGACCCTTGTACAAAGAAAATCTCAATCTACCACACTACTATCTTTTTCATTGTTAAAAATTCAGGGATCAGGCCAGGTGTGCTGGCTCACACCTGTAATCCCAGCACTTTGGGAGGCCGAGTAGGGTGGATCACCTGAGGTCAGGAGTTCGAGACTAGCCTGGCCAACATGGTAAAACCCTGTCTCTACTAAAAACACAAAAGTTACCAGGGCATGGTGGTGCGTGCCTCTAATCTCAGCTACTTGGGAGGCTGAGGCAGGAGAATAGCTTGAAACCAGGAGGCAGAGGTTGCAGTGAATTGAGTTCGTGCCACTGCACTCCAGCCTGGGCAACAGAACAAGACATGGTCTGGAAAAAAAAAAAAATTCAGGGATAAACCTCTGGAATACCAAAATACTATACTCTCCTCCTCTCCATCCCTTTCCTGGCTCTCCTGACATTGCTTCTGTTTACTCTTCATTTATTTGATTATACACCACATCTATATGACTCATCAGAGCAAATGGCGCCTGAGGGTGAGGGAGGAGGGAAGGATATGTGACCTTTGCCCTCTGGTCCCTCTCTTCTTCTAGGAACACCTGTCCCTTGAAGATTTCACTCAGGCCTTTGGGATGACTCCAGCTGCCTTCTCCGCTCTGCCTCGATGGAAGCAACAAAACCTCAAGAAAGAAAAAGGACTATTTTGAGAAGAGTAGCTGTGGTTGTAAAGCAGTACCCTACTCTGATTGTGGGGTCTCATTTTCTCACCAATATTAGTCCTACGCCAACTGAAGTGAAATTTTGCAGTTGTGTCTATAAGCACAAACTTCTGTGGAATATGCCAGTTTTGTTTAATAATGTACCTATTCCTTCAGAAAGATGATACCCCAAAAGGAACCTATGGTCCTCATTTCAACTTCTAAGAAAGTCGCTAGATTGTTTCTATCCTGAGGTATTGCATCAATTTTAATACTCCTATAGTTTTCTCTTCTCGGAAGAGCACAAACACTCCATGGAACATTAGAGTTCTGAGGCACTACCCTAGCTTGTCCTCTATCATGGCTCATTTTTATCTATGGCAGGTAGGCTGAAGCATTTTGCAGGTTTACATCTTCCCCAGAGTAGCAGCTTTTCCTTTTCACATATACTTTCCTTACTGCCTTACTCAGTGGGTAAGTTAAAGGGCTGAAGGAGAGTTGAATGGTCCACAAGAAAGACTACCCTCTTAGGAGGTTTCACAAATTCCAAACAGTACCAGTGAGAGCAGCACATCCACTGGGGCTAGGCTTGAGACCTAAAGGCAAGTATGAAATGCATATGCTATTTCACTCCCTCTCCCAACCCGTAATAATAAGACAAAGGAAGAGCCTAGTGAAGGCCAATGCTAGGTTTACAAACTTACCTAGAAGCCTCCGCAAAGCTTCACAGGCTCCTCAGATGAAAATAACAGGAATCAATGGGGACTACGGCCAAACACTGGTTTGCCATTCTGTTCCTTTTAAGAAGTAACAGTGCTGCAAGGAAGTCCATGTCAGAAAGCCAACAGAAGGTGATTTCCACAACTTTGAACAGGTTGTTGTAAGTATCAGCAAGAATGTGTCCTTTTCAGAAATAACAGTCAAATCAATAGAAGGTTAATAAAGGCTTTAATTTCATACACACAAAAAAACTCTATGCATAATTTAAAAAGGAAACAAAAACAAAGAAAAACTGTAAAGGACATAGAGGACCAGTTCTGCTAAAACACAGATAAAAGTGCCGCTCCATACAAAACATAAAGAATCAGAATCAAAAGTCACTCTGAACATAAAGAAAAAAATCATCTCACAAATAATGTGGCCACAGCTGCCAGAAAACCTGGTAGTGGCTCAATTCGGCAAAGTGTAGGAATCTCATTTTTGTTTTTCTCTCCTTAAGTTTAAAGAAACAACAATGACAATAGGCCAGAGAAGTTAGGGAGGGAAAGAAAAGCTCAAAGGGAGGGAAACCTGGGGAAAAGAGGTGTGCACACCCACATGTGGTCTCACTCTTCACACAGGCCCACTATTTTTGAAGTGGACCAGTTTAGTTGACTGCTCTTCTTTGTTCTGGCATCTGACAGGACCAACCTGGATCCTGGTCCAGACCCTCACCCACTCTATTCTTATGCCAATGGACATACCTATACTTTGAACCTCTGTACTTTTAAGAAAAGTCCAATGTTACAAAATCAAATGCTTATATTCAGACTGGCACACTTTTTAAATAAAAAGTCCATACACCTCAGACATATAGCACACATGGAGACAACTTACTAATTGTGTGTAAGTATGATACAATGAATGAGACTGCCTGAAGTCTAGTAATCAAAGCATGCCATAAGGTGAATGATTGTGGTGAAAACACAGCAAAATAATTGTCACAAAACTTTCAAGGCCTAACAAACTAGAATTTTCCAATAAAATATATATTTTTTTTCAGATGTTAATAAGACATATCAGTAGAGACAAAATTAGGATTTTGAAGTAATGCAATAAAGAGGGCAGAAGTCTATTTAGTTTTTGTATACACTTGCAAGAGTGCATTACTCAGTATAAAGCAAAATGGGGAGGAAAAAGACATCCATCTATTTTATTGGAACACTTTTATGTGACTTGAATCTGGTGTTGGGTTGTTGATTTTTCTAAAAATCTCCTATATATACAAAATCCATAAGTACTTGGAGATCCAGCTGTTTCTCCCTGTTTAAAACAAAAGACCACCTCGGGGGGTCAATTAAATTAAAAAGGCCCTCTTCCCCGCCCCCAAATGGGATAACTAAGAGTATCCACTGCAGTCATTTCAGAGGACACAGAAGGAAAATATTTTTATTTGCTTTAATATAACCTCTTTTTAGTAGATCACAAATAAGTTTACAAACTACTTTTTTTTCTCTCTTTAATTTAGGTGTTTGCAGATAATTTTCATTATACAACTATATCCGTAGCTGTACGCGTGTATAGTTACATAATGGTAACTATACACGATATAGAAGAATCAGTACATTCATGGATTATTTTGCTGAGGTTTTAAATTTTAAAGCCTCTGTTTCAGAATTTTACACTTGATCAAGGAGAAAAATAAATGTGTAGTCTAACATTTGCTTTCTAGAGTTAATTAACTGATCTGTAAGAACCACTGCATATGTCTTAAAATGTAAACATATTTACATTTGTTGTATTTGTTATTGAGCCTTTAAGGTTAGGCCCAGAATGAACAGACCATAGCAAGTAAACAAATAATTTTTAGAATCAAAGTATTAATAGAAGACCAATTCATGGATTTGCTTATTCTATCCTGCTGAGACAAAACTCATGAGTGTACACACATATGTGAATATATCCCTATGAAACAGTCTATCTTCTCATAGGCTTAAATTATAGTCATGGCTATTAAAGAAATTAACAGCACCCAGCCACATGCAACTTTCCAACCTTCAGTACTATTAGGGGATTAAAATCAACAAATATGATGTTTAGTTTATTTTTCCCTTAAAATTCCAACAAAGATCAAAAGGTTGTATCTAGAACTAATTGCCATCAAGTTCCAATTCAATGTCATTTAAAGTAATGTAACCACACATTTGGTATTTTCAATAGGAAGGTTAATTAGGTATTGTGCAAACTGCCTGCAACGGAAGCACTCAGTCCTTATCTAACTTGTCCCTTCCTGGCCCCAACATGCTAACCGCCCCATCCCCAATTCTGGGCAAACTGATCACAATGTGCAAAAAATAATATATTATCTATTTATAACTTTAAAATATATACAGCCAGCTCAAAAAAAACAACAAACCCCATCAACATAGTCCAGCTGAAATCTCCACTGGTAGTCAAAGAAGTAGATTAAAGGAGTAAAGGAAGGAGAAGGCTGACAGGGCCACAAGAATGGACAGACATCAAGTAAAATTTGAGTCCCAAACATGCAAGCACATGAGCAGTGAGATAACTTATATATTCCAATAACCTATTTTCAACAACTCCTGCCCAAGACATGAAGATCAAATCAGGTTTCTGAGGTAAGTGTACTTCTAAACCATACACACATGAAAGCTATGAAAGCAATTCAAATGAGGCTGCTTCATGAGGCAATCTAGACTTACGGCATTATTTCTATTTTTCTCCATGTTTTAATTGCAGCCTGCACTTTAAATCTTCCCCAATAATTTTTAACAGTGCCTCTCAAATGCAAAGACAGGTAAAAGAATTAATAACTAGCCAAAGAATTTTATCACCGCTTCACTCATTTATAAGAAAACCAATTATTTCCAAGCAAAATCAAACCAAACCAAAGAGGCTCCTGGTAGAAATGAAACAAAATTTTAAAGCTAGTTTTAAAACAAATATTTTCCTCTGCTCTAAACTACTCTGGCGTTTTCTACCACTCTACCATTTTGGAACATTCATTACAATAAGGTATATAGGTAGATGGTAGGAGGCAAAGCATTTATCAGTAGTTAAGCAAAACTGCTGAGGCCATTTATAATTCAAAGAATCAAAACTTAGAATAGGTTACTATATTAGAATACATCCAAGTTCCAAGAGTAGGACTGGAGCTCTCTTAAGGCAATCTTTCAGAAAAGATGTTGCATCTTCTGTGATGATGGTGTTTGTTTTTTTTTTTTAATGAGATGGAGTCTCACTGTCACTCAGGCTGCAGTGCAATGATGCAATCTCGGCTCACTGCAACCTCTGCCTCCTGGGTTCAAGCGATTCTCTCATGTGATGGTGGGTTTTTAAATGTTTTTTCCTTTTGAAAACCTGATGTGGTTTTTGTCCCTACCTCTGAGAACTAAAGAATAATCCCCTTGTTTATAATAAAAGAAAAAACACGAAAGAATACAATGATGGTTTCATTTTGCTATACTTAACTCTGTGTGATCCTAATGATATCTGGGCTCACAAAATTATTTTGTGGACAGAATTCCATCCTCAAAAGAATTCTTTATATGGTTTCATAAGTTGCTTAACCGAGCTGGTTACGTCAGCTAAGTGACTAGCATAGCACTTAATGTTGCCGCTCTACTTTGCCTCAACTCAGAGCACCTAAAAAGTAGATAAATATATTACGCACCTTTGTTATTTGTTAGTTCTTGGGATTACCTAAGCCAATCACATTTTAATTGCAACCTTATTTTAAGGGCAAAGCCAGACAGTAAATGGTTAAATGCCCAAGGTGTCCTATAGCTCAAGTACTTAATTTCATACTTGCAATAGGTCTTTTAGCTTTAGTGGTCCAGAATTTTAGCTTTACCAGAAGAACACTCTTCTTATCCTCCCTATGTTTGAGAGACAGAGATGCTAGCATTCTTCCTTATCCCTAAGTATTCCTGCTGGGGAGTCCCAATTGGAGAAATATTATCTTTCTACCTGTTTAAAAGTTTTGTTTGCAATCCATTAGGGTAATGCTGCTCCATGGCAGAATGACAAAAAAGAAAGAAGATTCTATCTTTACCACCATAATAATGATGATGATATATGATGAACATACTGTGTGAAGAAATCTTAGAGAAAACAAAGTATATAAGGAATATCAAATGTGGGACTGTAATATATTCCAAAGCACCAACAATCCATTTCTTGGGACTGCATGTAAACAGCAAAGACATCACAAATTCATGAAATTTGCAGACAACAAAAAAAACAGCTCCTCAAGTCAGGTGACAGCAATGCCCCTCTCTTGCAAAGAGAACAAACTGTCATTAGTGTAACATGAAGAGCTGGCTTTCCAGTGAATTTTACTAATAAGGAAACACACACACAGACTTGAGTGAAACTACTCAAGGAACATAAAAGCTAAAAGCCAACTGATAAGTACATCTTCACACATTTCTCAGGTGAATGGACTCTTTGACATCTTCATTTCTTCTCCAAACTGCTGTGCTATTAATTTTGAGCAGGAATATTCTGGTGGCTCATCCTAACTCTTTAAGGCTCCATTCATCCCGTGTGTGTGTGTGTGTGTGTGTGTGTGTGTGTGTGTGTGTGTCTGTGTGTGTGTATACACACATACACAGATACATATTTACAACATGTATTCCTAAGGCAAAAGAAGTGCCACTCTTCTAGCAGAAAAAGAGGATAATCAGCTACAGATGTGAGACCAAAGTTTCCATAAAATAGCATGGAGTATTCTACGTTACTCCAATTTTTGTCTTTTTGGTTTGGCCCTGAGCTGTTTGTTGCTCCCGCATCAAGCAGAATTCCAAATTCTCCTTCAGCAGAGGAAAGGTGAGGTGGGCAGCAGTAAGAAATATGCAGTGCACGCTGCCAACCCAGGAGTTTGTTCCTCATGAGGCCTGATGGGTAGTCTTCCCCACTTCCATGCTAAGTGACTGAGAGTTCTTTTCTGTTTCCAGCAGCTCATCAAAGATCTCCCTTAAGATAAAACAAGCAAAAAATAAAACAGGAAATTTAGTAAGCAGAACCAAAGAATAGGCAGGAGAAAAAGTAAAATAAAATTGATACGGATAAGGCCTTCACAATTCCATTTCATGCCTGTATTTTATTAAAAAAGCAGCTCACTCATTTGATCTTAACCCTTTGAATGCTGATTTTTAAGAATAGAGGGGAATTGACAATAGTTAGCTTTAATGAACATGCTAGGTAATTCCCATCCATATAAATCAGATCTTCTAGCTGATAAAACTGGATGACCAAAAATATTTATGACAGGACATCTTCTATCATAAAACAAACTGTCTTAACTTCCGTATCTAGATACTACTGTGTAATGAGCAATTAATGTTGAGTTATGAGAGAAAATATTCTGGACTTACGAGGAAATATCAAGAGATAGACTCTAACCAAAGAAAACAAAAACCAAAAATTTTCAACCAATCAACTGATGGGAACATTGTATCCTCAAAGGAAAAAAAAAAAAGAGTTCAGGTGATTTTTAACTCATTATTTAGAATCTGGCAAAGTTTCTTACTTGTGCATATAAAAGAAGATGTAGCCACTCCGATCTCGATCACTCTGCACGGCAGCCTCTTGGATTTTTGATACCTCCAGGTCATTGTAAGTAAACCACGCTTGCTTCTTAATGTCATACACATCACTAATGTAATGACCTGAAACAAATAACATCTTAAAATCAAGGTTTTTAAAAACACACCAAAGCCGGGCGCAATGGCTCACGCCTGTAATCCCAGCACTTTGGGAGGCTGAGGCAGGCGGATCATGAGGTCAGGAGTTCCAAGACCAGCCTGACCAACATGGTGAAGCCCCGTCTCTACTAAAAATACAAAAATTAGCTGGGCATGGTGGCATGCGCCTGTAGTCTCAGCTACTCAGGAGGCTGAGGCAGGAGGATTGTTTGAACCCAGGAGGTGGAGGTTGCAGTGAACCGAGATAGCACCACTGCACTCCAGCCTGGGTGACAGAGTGAGACTCCATCTCAAAAAAATAAACAAATAAAAACACATTGAATTTATCTCAGGTGCAGGAAGTCTGAGAAAGAGAAAAAAAGCTACCACATTCACCTTATCCTCAAGACTGTGTCTAAAACCCATTGAAAAAACATACAGGCCAGGCACAGTGGCTCACTCCTGTAATCCCAGCACTTTGGGAGGCCAAGGCAGGAGGACTGCTTGAGGCCAGGAGTTTGAAACCAGCTTGGGCAACAAAGCAAGAACCCGTCCATACAAAAAATTTAAAAAAATTAGTCAGGTGTGGTGGCATGCATGTGTAGTCTCAGCTACTCAGCAGGCTGAGGGAGGAGGATCTCTTGAGCTCCTGAGCCCAAGAATTCAATGCTGCAATGAGCTAATGATGGTGCCACTGCACTCCTGCCTGGTGACAGAGTGAGACACTGTCTCTTGAAAAAAAAAAAAAGAAAAGAAAAGAAGAAAAAAATATTTGTATATACACAGAGAATTAAGGAGGCATATTACACTGGGACACCATTTTTGATTAATCTATTTTGTTCGGGGGAATTTAGGTCACTTATGAATTGAGAAATCAAACAGTTACACCTATTAACACAATGCACATTGAGTGTGATCAAAGTAGATTTCAAAGATTTTCTTGAAAAATTTATACTTCACGGGCTGGGCATGGTCGCTCACGTCTGTAATCCCAGCACTTTGGGAGGCCAAGGTGGGTGGATCTCTTGATCCCAGGAGTTCAAGACCAGCCTGGCCAACATGGTGAAACCCCATCTCTACTAAAAATGCAAAAATTAGCTGGGCGTGGTGGTGCATGCCTGTAATCCCAGCTACTTGGGAGGCTGAGACAGCAGAATCACTTGGACCCAGGAGGTGGAGGCTGCAGTGAGCCGAGATTGTGCCACTGCACTCCATCCTGGGTGACAGAGTGAGATTGGATCTCAAAAAAAGAAAGAAAAAAGAAAAACATACCTCACAATGCTAGGCAAAGAGCAATGTAATAAGGAGCAAATGCTGCCTAGTTTATTTATAAAATGCTGAAATCATGATAGCTATTCACCTGAAGAAGAAGTGCTACCAATGTGACTGACAACACTGATGAGCCGGTAGGAATGAGGCAGATTTCCTGTCTGGAAAACAGAAATGGGTATAACTTTTAAGTCTTCATTTGAATAAAAGCAAAACACTGAATATAAATTTATTATCAAAGCTGACATGGCTAAGCTTCGGTATGTGGCATAATAAGAATCAATTAAAAAATCTGTTCATACCCTTTGACCCAAAAATTCCACCCTCAACTAAGAATTTATTCTAACAAAATAAGTCAAAAGAAGAGTATATGTATCGAATTATTTACTGTGGCATTATCTGGTGAAAAGCTGGAACAGTATATCCAATAATAGCTGACTGGTTAGTATATCAATTCAATATAATAATGCTCAGTTATATAAAAAAACTACATGGATCAGGAACATGTTAACCTTTTTTCCAAACCCATACGAATGCACATAGTAACTATAACTCTATTAAAAAACAGTTATGTTAAGAGTTAGGCATTGGACAATAGAACGAAAATGTTAAAAAGAGTTGCTATGTTGCTGTAGGGATCAGAGTGAACTTTCATATTTTAAAAAATATGATTAAAATATTTTTGGTAAAATAAAGCAAAACTGAAAAGTGATATTCATGCACTGAAGACAGCACTATAAGGTAAAATTTGAGGAAGGAAGGCCAGGCGCGGTGGCTCACGCCTGTAATCCCAGCACTTTGGGAGGCCGAGGTGGGCAGATCATGAGGTCAGGAGATCGAGACCATCCTGGCTAACACAGTGAAACCCTGTCTCTACTAAAAAAATACAAAAAATTAGCTGGGTGTGGTGGCGGGCACCTGTAGTCCCAGCTACTCTGGAGGCTGAGGAAGGAGAATGGCATGAATCCAGGAGGCAGAGCTTGCAGTGAGCCAAGATCAGGCCACTGCACTCCAGCCTTGGCGACAGAGCAAGACTCCATCTCAAAAAAAAAAAAAAAAAAAAATTGGGGGAAGGAATATGGCTATATGTAAACCAGAAACTTAAATTGTTGATAAACTTCGATTTAGTAATTTAATTCTGGAGAATATAAAAGAAGAAATTCTAAAATATAGAAAATGCATGAGCCAAGAGCACACGCCACTGCACTTCAGCCTGGGCGACAGACAGACCTTGCCTGAAAAAAAAAAAAAAAAAAAAAACAACTCTATGTTTGGCCAGGTGCAGTGGCTCAGACCTGTAATCCCAATACTTTGGGAGGCAGAGATGGGTGGATCCCTTAAGGCCAAGAATTTGAGACCGGCCTAGCCATCATGGTGAAATTGCATCTCTACTAAAAATACAAAAATTAGCTGGGCATAGTGGCTCATGCCTGCAATCCCAGCTACTCAGGTGGCTGAGGCACAAGAATCGCTTCAGCCCAGTAGGTGGTGGAGGAAGTTGCAGTGAACTGAGATCGTGTCACTGCACTCCAGCCTGGGTGACAGAGCGAGACTCTGTCTCAAAAAAATAAAATAAAATAACGAAAATGCTATAAGCATACAGTTTCCCAACTTATTATCATAGTGAAAAATTACAAACAACTTAGACAAATACTCAATGTTAGCTAAAAATTAAATAAGTAGGATATTTATTTGAGGCAATATAGTACAGCCACTAAACATAAGCTTATAAATAACTACTCTTGGCCGGGCACGGTGGCTCATGCCTGTAATCCCAGCACTTTGGGAGGCCGAGACGGGTGGATCACAAGGTCAGGAGATCGAGACCATCCTGGCTAACATGATGAAACCCTGTCTCTACTAAAAATACAAAAAATTAGCCGGGCGTGGTGGCGGGCGCCTGTAGTCCCAGCTACTCAGGAGGCTGAAGCAGGAGAACAGCGTGAACCCAGGAGGCGAAGCTTGCAGTAAACCGAGATTGCGCCACTGCACTCCAACCTGGGCGACAGAGCGAGACTCCATCTCAAAAAAAAAACAAAAAAAAACACTACTTTTTAACAAACAGGATAACCTGGGTGTGGCAGTGTGTGCCTCTAGTCCCAGCCATTTGGAAGGCTGAGGCAGGAAAATCCCTTGAGCCCAGGAGTCTGAAGCCAGCCTGGGCAACACAGTGAGACTCTGTCTCTAGAACAAAAAAACAAATGAAATAAAAACTATACTTATGACTTTTTAAAAAGTATACATGGAGGTGAGAATAACAAAGAAATATGTCAAAGTGCTGAGAGTAATTGTGTTAGGATTGTAGGATCCTGGATAATCAAAATTTGAGGGGAAAAAGCAATTATTTAAGGGGGGAAAAAAGGGTTAAAAAAAAAAGAGTTCAATGTGCCCTAATTAACATCACCAATTCAATGGTTTTCAGTGAGTAACACCCATTTTTGGTATTTAACTATAAAGATGATACAGTTATTCAGTGTAACTAAAGGTAATTTTCCCCCCGCCCCGAGATAGAGTTTTGCTCTTGTTGCCCAGGTTGGAGTACAATGGCACAATCTTGGCTCACTGCAACCTCCTCCTCCCAGGTTCAGGTGATTCTCCTGCCTCAGCCTGCCAAGTAGCTGGGATTACAGGCGTGTGTCACCATGCCTGGTTAATTTTTGCATTTTTAGTAGAGATGGGGTTTCACCATGTTGGTCAGGCTGGTCTGGAACTCCTGACCTCAGGTGATCCACCTGCCCCAGCCTCCCAAAGTGCTGGGATTACAGGCATGAGCCACCACGCCTGGCCAACAAAAGGTAATTTAATACACACATGACTTTACTGAGTTCTTACCTAACATGCATGTAAAGTGGTCAGGACGTATTCCTGTTTTTTTTTTTTTTTTTTAATCTTGTGTGTGAAAAATGAACAGCAAATGACAAGAGAAAATGAGACCATCTAATGGCTACTGAAAGGGCCAAAATGAACCTGCAGTGGACACTGAAAGTGGAGCCTTTGAAGTAAAGAGCAGGAGGAGTGACACTGAATCTGACCAACTGTACTCAGGAATGAAAACAATTACCTCAGCATTTCTTTTCAGTTCCTCAGCTTCAGCTTCTGTGTACTCCATATCAAAAACATCCTCATTTCCAGAGTCCTCATCAGAACCCAATGCATCCACAAAGGAGTTGTTAAACTCTGAAGAATACAAAGACAAAATCTCATAAAAGTTCTTGGAATAGACTGGACATGGTGGCTCACGCCTGTAATCCCAACACTTTGGGAGGCCGAGACAGGTGGATCACCTGAGGTCAGGAGTTCGAGACCAGCCTAACCAACATGGTGAAACCCCATCTCTACTAAAAATACAAAAAAAAAAAAAAAAAAATTAGCCAGAAGTGGTGGCTAATGCCTGTAATCCCAGCTACTTGGGAGGCTGAGGCAGGAAGAATTTCTTGAACCCAGGAGGCAGAGATTGCAATGACCCGAGATTGCACCATTGCACTCCAGCCTGGGCAACAAGAGCAAAACTCTGTCTCAAAAAAAAAAAAAAGTCATTGGAATAGACATAACAAATATAATTAGAAAGATAAAATCGCTTGAGGTTACACATTTTATCATTCTAAGAAAACAGAAAACATAATATGAGGGTCCAACACGCTCAGCCCACTGTGGGGAACACGGGAGACATGGGTATCTGTAAAAGAAACACTCTTTTTCTTTTAAATATATGTATATGATAAACGGATCTAACCCTCATAAGAAAGGCATAAAACTAGAAAATAATTTTACATATAATCCAATTTCACTAAATTTATATAAGCTATATATGTTAGATTTCAAGTACTTGGTGTCATTAGCAAACATAAATTATCCTCACAGAAAAAGGATTATAAAAAGGTCAATGTTCTTTTTTTCTTTGTATTAAATCATCTCTTGGCCAAGTGTGGTGGCTTATGCCTGTAATCTCAGCACTTTGGGAGGCCGAGGTGGGTGGATCACGAGGTCAAGAGATCAAGACCATCCTGGCCAACATGGTAAAACTCCTTCTCTACTAAAAATACAAAAATTAGCCGGGTGTGGTGGCGCACGCCAGTAGTCCCAGCTACTCGGGAAGCTGAGGCAGGAGAATCACTTGAACCCAGGAGGTGGAGGTTGCAGTGAGCCGAGATTGTGCCACTGCACTCCAGCCTGGTAATAGAGCGAGACTCTGTCTCAAAAAAAAAAAAAAAAAAAAAAAAAAATCATTTCTTGAAATGTACCAAAAAAGTAAAGAAAATTCAACCTTTAACTCTTAAATTTCACCTAAGATATACTAAACAAATACGAGATCTGTATTTTCTTTAATAATACGTGTCCACTGGAAGCATCCATCTTTACTAATGGTGTTAAATAAAGAATCCCAGGAGCATTTGTACATAAATGGTTATTTGCTTTAATATATAATTAGCTCCACTAAAATCACAGTATAGTGTGATTTACAATCACATGAATATCTAAGAATGAGGCCGGGCACAGCGGCTCACGCCTGTAATCCCAGCACTTTGGGAGGCCGAGGCAGGTGGATTACCTGAGGTCAGGAGCTGGAGACCAGCCTGACCAACATGGTAAACTCCACCTCTACCAAAAATACAAAATTAGCTGAGCATAGTGGTGCATGCCTGTAATCCCAGCTACTTGGGAGGCTGAGGCAGGAGAATCGCTTGAACTCGGGAGGCAGAGGTTGCAGTGAGCCAAGACCACGCCACTACACTCCAGCCTGGGCAACAAGAGAGAAATTCCATCTCAAAAGAAAAAAAAAGAAAAAAGAAAATCTAAGAATGCGAAGAACAGGAAAAGAGAACATAGCATCAAAATTCTGGAAGTTGGAAATACATGTGTGACTAACTCAGCAGACCTAAGAAAGCCAAAGCCATACCCCAAGCCAGCAATGGAAAAGTTGAAAACTAATCCAATTTATATCACTGAATGTTCAAAAGACACAAGAAGACATGGAAGAACCAGGCCAGGCATGGTGGCTCATACCTCTAATCCTAGGACTTTGGGAGGCTGAGGTGGGTGGGTGAACTGCCTGAGATCAGGAGTTCGAGACCAGCCTGGGCAACATGCTAAAACTCCATCTCTACTAAAATGAAATATAAAAAATTAGTTGGAACCTGGGCACGGTTGCTCATGCCTGCAATCACAGCACTTTGGGAGGCCAACGCAGCTGGATCACATAAGGTCAAGAGTTCGAGACCTGCCTGGGCAACATGGTGAAACCTCATCTCTACTAAAAATACAAAAATTTAGCTGGATGTGGTGGTGGGTGCCTGTAATCCCAGCTACTTGGGAAGCTGAGGCAGGAGAATTGCTTGAACCTGGGATGTGGAGGTTGCAGTGAGCCAAGATTGTGCCACTGCACTCCAGCCTCGGCAACAACAGTGAAACTCTGTCTTTAAAAAAAAAAAAAAAAAAAAAAAAAAAGAAAAATTAAAAAATTAGCTGGGCGTGGTGGTGCACGCCTGTAGTACCAGCTACTCAGGAGGCTGAGGCACAAGAATCACTTGAATCCGGGAGGCAGAGGTTGCAGTGAGCAGAGATCGCGCCTCTGCACTCCAGCCCCTGGACAACAGAGCATGACCCTGTCTCCAAAAAAATGAAGACATGGAAGAACCAGGAACCAGGTACCTCTGAAACTGGAGGATAAGGAGGGGATAAAATAAAGATTAGGTAAAAGCTGTTTGAGAAACAGATTCCTACATCTACTTCTTCCAACTTCCTAACTCATGGACTTCTAATACCTGGTCCACATATTAGTTCTGCCAAATGCTATGACATGTGAACCTTATGCTACTGAATACACTCACTCATGACTGCCCACTGACTGCTCCAGAATAAGCTCTTGAAAATTCACGGGGAAACTGAAGCCACATTATGTTCTTCTAGGAGTCGTAACAGTGGCAAAATTATAACTCTTTCATTAAACAGATGATAGATTGTTCTCGCTAATTTTTCAAAATTAAAAAACATATTATTAGAGATATGGGTACAGATGACAAAAATTATTTTGAAAAAGCAAGCTGAAGATGAATACAAATGTTAGAATAGTGGTTTCCTCTGGGAGGAAGACAAAAAGGAGAGATATAAAGGTTACTTCTAAGGTTCTATTTCTTTACCTGGGAGGTATTCAAATTTGTTATCAACAAACACATTTTAGCCTGTAATCTCGGCACTTTGGGAGGCTGAGGAGGGTGGATCACTTGAAGCCAGGAGTTCAAGACCAGCCTTGGCCAACATGGTGAAACCCCGTCTCTACCGAAAATACAAAAATTAGCTGGGTGTGGTGGCACGACCGTTAATTCCAGCTACTCGGGAGGCTGAGGCACGAGAATTGCTTGTACCCAGGACGTGGAGGTTGCAGCGAGCCAAGATTGCACCACTGCACTCCAGCCTGGGTGACAGAGTGAGAGGCTATCCCCAACAATAAACACACACACACACACACACACACGCTATCCTCCACAATAAACACGCACACTCTTTATATGTTCTTCTATGTGTGAATGGTAATTTTACCATAAAAAAATGTAATTAAAATTATCTCCACACCTTGAAGACTTAACTCGGTAGCTCTTTTGAGGTCATCATCTTCTTTCTGTTCCCAAGCCTCCTAAAGGGAAAAGAACAAAAACTAAGGTATTTAAAGAGGTATTGATTAAACTTACTTAATGAGGATAAAATCAGTTTCTCTGGAAGCATTTGCTAAGAATGCTTTCTATAACCTTATGGATGTTTGGAATATTACCTTTTGAGGAATGTGGGGAAGTTCTTTACTTTTTTTTTTTTTTTTTTTGAGACAGAGTCTCGCTCTGTCCCCCAGGCTGGAGTGCAGTGGCGTGATCTCAGCTCACTGCAAGCTCTGCCTGCTGGGTTCACGCCATTCTCCTGCCTCAGCCTCTCGAGTAGCTGGGACTACAGTTGCCCGCCAGCACGCCTGGCTAATTTTTTGTATTTTTAGTGGAGATGGGGTTTCACCGTGTTAGCCAGGGTGGTCTCGATCTCCTGACCTTGTGATCCGCCCATCTCGGCCTCCCAAAGTGCTGGGATTACAAGCGTGAGCCACTGCGCCCGGCCCACTCCAGTATTTTTTAAGAATTTTTTTTTTTTTGGGAGGCTGAGGCAGGAGAATGGCGTGAACCCAGGAGGCAGAGCTTGCAGTGAGCCGAGATCGCACCACTGCACTCTAGCCTGGGCGACACAGTGAGACTCTGTCTCAAAAAAACAAACAAACAAACAAACAAAAATATATATATATATAAATTTTTTTGTTTTTTTGAGAGGGAGTCTTGCTCTGTTGGCAGGCTGGAGGGCAATGGCATGATCTCAGCTCACTGCATCCTCCACCTCCCAGGTTCAAGCGATTTTCCTGCCTCAGCCTCCCGAGTAGCTGGGACTACAGGTGCGTGCCACCACACCCAGCTAATTTTTTTTGTATTTTTAGTAGAGATGGGGTTTCACCATGTTGGCCAGGATGGTCTCGATCTCTTGATCTTGTGATCTGCCTGCCTCAGCCTCCCAAAGTGCTGGAATTACAGGCATGAGCCACCACACCCAGCTCCACTCCAGTATTTTTAAAGCTCCCCAGTAAATTTGAATGTGCAGTTAAGATTAAGAACCACTGATCTAGAGAAATCAGATTTCTTTTTTTTTTTTTTTTGAGACAGAGTCTTGCTCTATAGCCGAGGCAGAAGTACAGTAGCATGATCTTGGCCCACTGCAACCTCCACCTCCTGGGTTCAAGCGATTCTTGTGCCTCAGCCTCCCTACTAGCTGAGAATATAGGCTCACGCCACTACAGCAGGTTAATTTTTGTATTTTTAGCAGAGACAGTGTCACCATTTTGGCCAGGCTGGTCTAGAACTCCTAGCCTTAAGGGATCCATCCACCTTGGCCTCCCAAAGTGCTGGGATTACAGGCGTGAGCCACAGTGCCCAGCTTAGATTTCTTAGTCTGATTATCTGATGAACCCAAAGCAGGCCTCAAACAAGCACTAAACCTACCCATTCATTCTAGGGAGTCTTGGTAAATTTTTACTAACATGAGTTAGATTGCACAGGATTAGCTAACTATGAAAAATCAGACCTGTAAGTCAGATCCTATTGCCTATAAATCTGGTATTTCAAGTGATTGTAACAGTGGAAAACAAATGGCATAAACTGAACATTGAAGAATAGGTTACTACATAAAGAAAAGACCAAGGGCTGGGGGTAAATAGCTCATGCCTATAATCCCAGCACTTTGGGAGGTTGTGGTGGGAGGACTGCTTAAGCCCAGGAGTTTGAGACCAGCCTGGGCAACAGTGAGACACTGTCTTTACTAAAAATTAAAAAATGAGCCGGGCATGGTGGATGCTCCTGTGGTCCCATGTACTTGAGAGGCCTAGGCAGAAGAACTGCTTGAGCTCAGAGTTTGAGGCTGCAGTGAGCCATGATCAAGCCACTGCATTCCAGCCTGGGCAACTGAGCAAGACCCTATCTTAATAAATAAACAGAAAGGCAGATAAATGTTCTAATACTAAAATCTGAAAATTAGATTTTAGAAAATATTTCTGATAATTCTATGTTCAAATAATTCATAAGAACTTATATTCTTAGGAAATAACCAAAACAAATACATTGCCTTAAAATATAATTATAAAATCATGGTGTTATATTGCTTGTTTCTACAGCTTGCAAAATAATGCTGGACTGGGAAGCCAGGCATGGTGGCTCATATCTGTAGTCCTAGCACTTTAGGAGGCCAAAGGGGGAGGACTGCTTCAGTCCAGGAGTTCAAAACCAGCCTGGGCAACATAACAAGGCCCTGTCTCTAAAAAATTAAAATAGAAAATAAAAAGAAAAGAAAAAAATAAATTTGGACTAGGAATAATCTATAATATCCCATCCTGTTTTAGCAAGCAATGAATTATAGTTATGAAAGGTAACCAACAATACATTTTATTGCATTTGGATTTTCAAAAAAAGAAAAACTACCCACGTACCTGTTTCAAACCCAGGCTGGAGTGCAGTGGCATGATCTCAGCTCACTGCAATCTCTGCCTCCTGGGTTCAAGTGATTCTCCTGCCTCAGCCTCCTGAGTAGCTGGGACTACAGGCGTGTGCCACCATACCTGGCTAAGTTTTATATTTTTAGTAGACGGGGTTTTGTCATGTTGGCTAGGCTGGTCTCAAACTCCTGGCCTCAAGTGATCCACCCGCCTCAGCCTCCCAAAGTACTGAGATTACAGGCATGAACCACCAAAACCTGCCTCAAACAAGTCTTTTTTTGCCCCCAATGACTTACTGTATGTAAATCATCTGGAACAATGTCTGACACATAGTAAGTGCTCAACACATTAGTTATTATTATTCTATTTCTCAGGAAAGATAAGTGCAGAGAAAGTAGCAATATAAATATCTCTTACTTGCTCTTGAAGGCTCTGAGCCAGTGCCTGCTGAAGTTCTTGCTCTTCCCTTTCACGCTCCATATCATACTGCTGGAGCCAATCAACCTCTCCCTGAGATCCTTCTGGAGTTTTGTTTTCTTTATTCTCATCACAGTCTTTAGTTATCTCAGTAAAACTGGCAGGATCTGAGGAAGCAGAACATAACATTAATTTGGAAAATTCTCTCTAATAAATGGAAATTTCTGAACTAGAGTGACACCTACTGTTCATAAAGCAATTTACCCTAATTTCATCTATAATTTGCTTAGGACGTACAATTTCACCTTACTAGATCTACGTTAGGGTTGATCAACCTTAGAGCTATTGACATTTTGGGTGGGACAAGCTTTTGTCGGGGTGAGGGGAGAAGAGTATGTCCTGTGCATTGTAGAACGTTTGGCAGTGTTTCTGGCCTCTACCTACAAGATGTCAGTAGCATCCACCCTCTACAGTTATGATAACCAAAAATGACAGACACTACCGTATGTCCCCTGGAAGGCAAAATTGTTCTTGTTTGAGAACAAATGATCTACAGTAATGGTTCTAAAAGTTAATTAATCATCAGAAACACACTGTAAAGATGGGGAAGAAAAAACAGCCATAGGTCATAGTGTCACTTGACCAAGTACTGGAAATAAAATATTGTTTAGAGCAAATGAAGTAAGAATTAGGCCAAAATGATCAAGCTACTATTGAGATTTTCCCCATTTATTTTTTTGGGACAGTGTCTTGCTCTCTCACCCAGGCTGGAGGTCCAGTGGCACGATCTCGGCTCACTGCAACCTCTGCCTCCCGGGTTCAAGCAATTCTCGTGCCTCAGCCACCGAGTAGCTGGGATTACAGGTGCATGCCATCACACCCAACTAATTTTTGTTTTAGTAGAGATGAGGTTTCACCACATTGGCCAGGCTGCTCTCAAACTCCTGACCTCAGGTGATCTGCCCGCCTTGGGCTCCCAAAATGCTGAGATTACAGGTGTGAGCCACCGTGCCTCGTCGATTTTCCTTTTATTACACTGTATGTTGAACATGTGTTTAAACATTAATAATCAAACAAGCATTGTATATATCTAAATCAAAAGAGTGTATGGCAATATACAGTGTATGTTTAAAACATTCAGGAAGGTAAGAAATCCTCTCCCCCCTCCTCTCCCCTCCCCCCTTCCCCTGCCCAGGCTGGAGTGCAGTGGCTTACTGCAACCTCCGCCTCTTTCAAGCAATTCTCCCGCCTCAGACTCCTGAGTAGCTGAGACTACAGGCGCCCGCCACCATGCCCGGCTAATTCATACATATATATATATATATATATATATATTTTTTTTTTTTTTTGAGATGGAGTTTCGCTCTGTTGCTCAGGCTGGAGTGCAGTGACGCGATCTCGGCTCACTGCAACCTTTGCCTCTAGGGTTCCAGCGATTCTCCTGCTTCAGCCTTCCGAGTAGCTGGGATTACAGGCGCACGTCACCATGCCCGGCTACTTTTTGTATTTTTAGTAGAGACGGGGTTTCACCATCTTTGTCAGGCTGGTCTCGAACTCCTGACCTCATGATCCGCCCACCTCGGCCTCCCAAAGTGCTGGGATTACAGGCGTGAACCACTGTGCCTGGCCTAATTTTTGTGTTTTTTAGTAGAGATAGAGTTTCACCATGTTGGCCAGGCTGCTCTTGAACTCCTGACCTCAGGTGATCCACCCGCCTTGGCATCCCAAAGTGCTGGGATTACGGGCGTGAGCCACCCCTCCCGGCCTGTTCCTTCTCAATTTCTAGACTACGGCTAGCTAAAATAAACAGGATAGTTATGATTTTTTTCTGGTTATCTGAATTGTTAGAGCAATAACATTTCATGATTTTTTTTTTTTTTTAAGACTGAGTCTTGCTCTGTCGCTCAGGGTGGAGTGCAGTGGCACAATATCTGCTCACTGCAACCTCCACCTTCTAGGTTCAAGCGATTCCCCTGCCTCAGCCTCCCGAGTAGCTGGGATTACAGGTGTACACCACACCTGGCTAATTTTTTATATTTTTGGTAGAGATGGGGTTTCACCGTGTTGGCCAGGCTGGTCTCGAACTCCTGACCTCAAGTGATCTGCCCGCCTCCGCCTCCCAAAGTGCTGGGATTAACAGGCATGAGCCACCACACCTGGCCATTTCATGATAATTTTTTTATTATTTTTTGAGATGGAGTTTCGCTCTTGTTGCCCAGACTGGAGTGCAAGGGCGTGATTGTGGCTCACTGCAACCTCCACCTCCCGGGTTCAAGCAATTCTCCTGCCTCAGCCTCCCAAGTAGGTGGGATTCTCCTGCCTCAGCCTCCCAAGTAGCATGCACCACCATGCCCAGCTAATTTTGTATTTTTAGTAGAGGCAGGGTTTCACCATGTTGGTCAGGCTGGTCTCGAACTCCTGACGTCAGGTGATCCATCAGCCTTGGCCTCTCAAAGTGCTGAGATTACAGGATTGAGCCACCATGCCCAGCCCATGATAATTTTCAATACAAATACAAGCGTTAACTATATCAAACATTACTAAAGTAAACCTCCTCATCAAAAAGTATTTAACTGGCCAATGAGAATTACCTTTATATACTCATGCTATACATATTGTTATTGAGTTTGTATATGTTCTTTACCTGCCCTAATACTGTATTTTATTTTATTTTTTGAGACAGACTCTCGCTCTGTTGGCCAGGCTGGAGTACAGTGGCACAATCTTGGCTCACCATAACCTCCACCTCCCGGGTTCAAGAGATTCTTATGCCTCAGCCTCCCGAGTAGCTGGGATTACAGGCATGTGCCACCACACCCGGCTCATTTTTTATTTTTAGTAGAGACAGGGTTTCACCATGTTGGCCAGGCTGGTCTTGAACTCCTGACCTCAGGTGATCCACCTGCCTTGGCCTCCCAAAGTGCTGGGATTACAGGTGTGAGCCACACTGCGCCTGGCTCCTAACACTGTATTTCTCCGTAGCACAGGTAACCCTGAAGCTTACAGTATCTTGGCTTTAGATTCTAAGTCAGCAACTAGTTAACATTTTGAGTTGTACTGAATTGCTGAGTGAATATTTATTAAAAGAGGAAAAGAAACTCACAATTTATTTGGTGGAAAAATCCCAACTGTTCAGAAAAATTATATTACAGATAATCCCAATTAAACACACAAAAAACAACTATCCTAGAGATAGCAATAATTTCTTCCTTTCTTCCATTATTGGAGAAACAACCCTTCCCATGGCCTAGAAGGGGCAGCTTGGAAGTCTACATGACCCTGCCTGTCCCTCCCACCTAAGTCTGCTGAACCCGGAATGGATTATTTGACTCAACCAATCAGATTACCTGTTTTGGAAATTTGGAACTGAGATATACAAAGCTAGCTGATGATGAGCATTTCAAGTGGAAGGAAGACTTGGGGGTTGACATTGCTGTTTTAGAGTATAAAATGAGTATTATTATTTTTATTATCAAAACATACTCAAAACGTGACAGAATAATTTTTCTTAACCAATAATTTTGAGCACTCAATGATTCAATGTACCTCAGACAATCCTGGATTATACTAGTAACTAATCCATGTGTTAGAAAGCAGATCAAGGAAGTTTGCTTGAAGATGCTGAAGTCAATATACATTTGTCTTCAGGATAAGATTATCAGCCAGATACAGAACCTATTTAAAAATCTATGGGGACAAACATGGCCATGAAATAATAATCCACTTTTAAGGATTGCACAATGGATCAAAGGGGATTCATGTGTTTAACTCAACACTCTTTTTTTTTTTTTTTGAGACACAGTCTCTATCTGTCGCCCAGGCTGGAGTGCAGTAGTACCATCTCGGCTCACTGCAAGCTCTGCCTCCCGGGTTCTCGTCATTCTCCTGCCTCAGCCTCCCAAGTAGCTGGGACTACAGGCAACTGCCACCATGGCTGGCTAATTTTTTGTATTTTTAGTAGAGACGGGGTTTCACCATGTTAGCCAGGATGGTCTCGATCTCCTGATCTCGTGATCCGCCCGCCTCAGCCTCCCAAAGTGCTGGGATTACAGGCGTGAGCCACCGCGCGTGGCCTTAACTCAACATTCTTCCACTGAATATACTGTTTGCTTCTTCCCCACGCCCTAATTGAAACCTGCTCTCTTCCTGATATTCTATATTACAGTGAATGAGATAATTTTCCAGTTTCTTTTAAAAGACAGAAATCTGAGGATCATATTTGACTTCTCCCTCTCATTCACTCCTCACGTAAGATAAATGATTATTTCCTAAGCATCTCTTGAATCCATCAACTTTTTTTTTCAAGCCAAAACCTTGGCTTAGGACACCACTAACTTCTTGTTTGGACTACTGCAATAATTTCCTAAGAGGTCTCAAGTATTACTATGTTTTTCTCTAACTTCTGTAGCCAGAATGATCTTTTCTTCAAACACAAATCCTTATCAAATAATTGTTTGCTTAAAATATCCAACAGCTTCCTAATGCCTTTGAAACAAAAGTCCAAATTCCTAAACATGGCTTCAGGCCATGCAAAAACCGGAGACTACTTAGCTCTCTAGTCTCATCTTTTGCATTTCCCCTTCAACAATATGCTCCAGTCATGCAGATCATTCTGAACTTTCTTTTAGATCTACTAACTTGCTGTGCGCTTTCTCATTTCTGAGTCTTTGTACACACTATTCCTTCTGGCTAGTGTCTAGAGACTGTGAAACCTTACTTTGTCTTCCTGCCCCTCCTCAGCTGGTTCACAAAACAGCCCAACTGTTAAGTCACAGATACTTATTGAGAATCTATGTGCCAAACACTGTTGTAGAAGTTGGGGATATAGTGATAATTAAAGCAAGATGGTGCTTGCCCTCAAGGACCTTAAGTGCAAAAGCTCTGAAATGAGAATGGCCTTGGCGTATTTGAGGGAGGGAGAGAGGGAGGAAGAAAGAGAGAGAAAGAAGTACAGACTTCAGGAAGACATCATGGAGACTGAGAAAACAAATAAGAAAGTATTACAAAACTGACTAGTAGCATTTAGTGCCCATTTAAGAGTGTAGTCCTGAGTTTAAGGAAAGTCCACGGAACACAGTTTTGTGATTTTCTTTAGCAATCTTCACCAGCTTGGGTGCAGGTATGGAAAAAGTAGCTAGTTGAGTTGGGAGTTTGGGTTTTGTCAGGCTACTGCGACAGAAGAAAAGAGGAAGGAGATAAAAGGGTACCAAAATATGGCATGTAGGCTGAGTAAGAAAGGAAGTGATGATAAGAGGGAGGTGCTGAATAGCAAAAAAGTAAGAGTCAATGGGTTGACAGTGTTAGTAAAAATCAAGTAATAAAGTCGGAACATGACACTAGGTAAGCTGGACGGAAAGGATTAGGGAAGGATATTTGAAACAAAGATTTCAAAGGTGGTACAGTTATTGATGATGACAAAGTCTAGGGAAGTGGTTTTCACACTTCAGTATTGCATTAGAATCATTCGGAGGGCCTATCAAAACACAGATTGCTAAGCCCCACATCCAGAGTTTCTCAGTCAGTAGGTCTGAGGTGGTGTCAAGAATTGGCATTTCCAGGAAGTTCACAGATTATATTTGATGATCTAAGTTCACACTTTGAGAAGCACTGGTCTAGGGTAATGACTTCTATAAGTGGCCAATCAAAATAGGGTAGAAGAAAAGATTTTTGGAATTAAGATCAGAAACTGAGAAAACAGGCTGCTGAAAGAAAGTGATCATGACACTTCTTCGGACTGTCTTTTCTACTTAAGCTCTCTCCCTAAGTGATCTCATGTATTACTATAGCCTCACAAACTGATGAAATATCAAATTCATATCTCTAGTCTGAATTTCTTCCGAGCTTTAAACTTGTATATTGAAATGCCTAGGTGAAATCTCCATTTGCCTGTTTAATTTTTATTCCTCCCTTGTCCCACTAACTGTGCTTCCTCATAACAGCAAATGGTACCATTATCTATCCAATTGCTCAGGCCAAAAAACATGTCTCCCTTGATTTTTTTCTTTTTCCCTTGGCACCTTTGTGGTGTTGGTTAGAAAGATTAGCTGGGGCTGGGCGTGGTGGCTCACGCCTGTAATCCTAGCACTTTGGGAGGCTGAGGCAGGTAGATTACCTGAGGTCAGGAGTTCGAGACCAGTCTGGACAACATGGTGACTCCCCGTCTTTACTAAAAATACAAAAAAAAAAAAAAAATTAGCTGGGCGTGGTGGCGGGCGCCTGTAGTCCAAGCTACTCGGGAGGCTGAGGCAGGAGAGTCACTTGAACCTGGGAGGCAGAGGTTGCAGTGAGCTGAGATCATGCCACTGCACTCCAGCCTGGGCAACAGAGAGAGACTCGGTCCGCCCCAGGAAAAAAAAAAAGAAAGATTAGCTGGTATGGCTAGATATCCTCTTTCTTCTGGTGATCTCAAGAGTCTTTCCTTCACAATGTGATCTCTCCAGCAGTGCAGCCAAGCTTCTTATCTAGCAGCTTAGGGTTCCCAAAAGCACAAAAGGGGAAGTTGCCAGGCCATCTTAATGTTTAATCACAAACTTGGCACAGAATCAATTCAATCACATTTTATTGCACTCACATAGCCTTCCCAAATTCACTGTGAAGAGGTCTACACAAGAGTATGCATACTGGTAGCCATGGTTCACTAGATGCTGTCTTTGGAGACTGAGTGTGTATACACACACACTCACACTTTTTTTTCTATGGAGCCATGTGAATACACTGTAATTGCAGATATTATAATACTTTACCCCAAAGCATGTCAGCCTGAATCTCTCTTTTTTTGAGACAGAGTTTTGCTCTTGTTGCCCAGGCTGAAGTGCAATGGTGCAATATTGGCTCACTGCAACCTCCTATGCCTCCTGGGTTCAAGCAATTCTTCTGCCTCAGCCTCCCAAGTAGCTGGGATTACAGGCATGCAACATCACGCCCGGCTAATTTTGTATTTTTGGTAGAGATGGGGTTTCACCATGTTGGTCAAGTTGGTCTTGACCTCCTGATCTCAGGTGATTCACCTACCTCAGCCTCCCAAAGCGCTAGGATTACATGCATGAGCCACTGTACCCAGCCCAGCCTGAATCTCTTAATTAAAAGCACATTTTCCTACATAACAATTATCACACCTAAGAATATTAACAGTAATTCTATTTATAATTCCAATATATAGCCTACATTCTCATTTCTCCAGTTGTTTCCAAAATATTTTTTGTACAATTTTTTCTAACCTAGACTCCTAAGGTTACTCACTACATTTGGTTGTCAGGTCTCTTTAGTCTTTAGTCAGGGCCAGTTTTTCTTCTAAAGCCTCCCATTATGGATTTTTCTAGTGTTCTTTTAAGTATAGGCTGTTTTTTCCCCATACCCTAGAGCCTGGAGACAGGGTGGGTTTCCTCTTTATTACCCACTGCCATTTCCAACTACTTTGTCTCCTTTCAGGCTATAAAAACTGTAGCTCCCTTGAAGTGCATGATATAGGACATTGCCACATATTACCTCTTCCTGTAGCTGTCCCTTTGTTAATTTTACGAAGTTATAGGACTGGGCAAAGAACTGAAAAGGAGAGCAGAAAGCAGGAAATAAATCAGGAAGGGACAAAAGCACTAATATTAACCAGGGATACCTAAGGGCAGTGATTATAAATGTAGTAAGGGAACTGCATAATGATACTTGTATCAAGAAGAAAAAAAGTAATGCCTGTGTATAAAAACCATCACGTTTTTGCTTCCAGTTAAATGGGGATATACTAATTCTTATTTTACTTGCATGCAAAATAATTCATAATTGAAGAGGTTCCAACTATGAGAATGTAGAAAATAATTTTCTGATATTCTAGTATTCTCTTCATTTCCAAAATCCTATGGTTGGTGTACCTGAAACACATTAGCAATATATAGTTGTTTAGATCTTGGGGCTATCAAGAGAGAAAAATTTGAACTGGTCATAGGAAAAGATAGTAAAAGTTATCTACCTAAAAATTTCAAAATACCCACAGTACAAGGCAGGATGGCTCAGCTCTGTTGTTCCCATTGATAGCTTTAGATAACAAAAAATGAGTAAAAATTACCAAAAAAAAAGTATAGCATTTTATGTACAGTCATGTGTTGCTTAATGATGAAGATACATTCTAAGAAATTGCATGGTTAAGTGATTTCGTCTTTGTGCAAACATCTTCGAGTATACTTAACACAAACCTAGATGGTATAGCTGACTACACATCTAAGCTATATGGCATAGCTTATTGCTCCTGGGCTACAAACCTGTACAGCATGTTACTGTACTGAGTACTGTAGGCAACTGTAACACAATGGTAAGTAGTTGTGTATCTAAATATATCTAAACATAGAAAAAGCAATGCATTGTGCAGGGAATGGAGAACTTGAATTATTTATACCCTAACACCTGGTGTAAATTCAGATACAGGAAAATGAAAGAATTATATGAATTTCTGAAATAGCAGTGGTGAGAAAAGCACCTCAGAACTGACACAAACATATATTAAATGCACATAAGAAGGCTAGCTTTACTAGTGATGTATACCTAAAGGGATATGGCATACTTTACCACTAGTATCTGTGTACTAGTCACAATATTTGCTTCTCATTTTTTAAAGCTTTTTATAATACAGAATGAAAATGCCATCAGCCCTGTTATATACAGATCCACTTCACCTCCCTTTATTTGTTTTTATCTGAGAAGGAGTCTCACTCTGTTGCCTAGGTGCAATCTTGGCTCACTGCAACCTCCGCCTCCCCGGTTCAAGCGAATTCTCCTGCCTCAGCCTCCCGAGTAGTTGGGATTAGGGTCACACATCACCATGCTCAGATAATTTTTCTATTTATCTCCTGTTATTTGGGGGTCATTTGTCACTACAAAACTTTGAAAGAGTTATGTTTTGTTTAACAGAGGTTTAATCTTCATTAAACCTACCCAGCTCTGTGATTGTTTTAGGCTTCTCAGTTTCCATAGTGTCTGGATTTTCTGGCATTTCTTGAATATCATCTTCTGCAAATCCGGTATCTGGGCTGCTAGTTGGCTTATCATCATCTTCGTGACTCAGAGATGGTGAAGCATCTCTCTTACTTATCTCCAAGACAGCTGCTAGAAGCTCTTCTTCGCTCATTCTGTCAAATCCCGAGTTTTCCAATTCAGACTTGTCAGGCTCTATTGGGCATAATTTTGAATCCTAAAGAAGAGAGTTACTTTTAGAAGAAACCAGAATACCCACAAATATAGCAATCTTAATTAGTATTTAAAGTAGCAACTTTATTTCTAGAAAGTTTCCTTTCTTTGATGTGTTGGGTTATTTAACAATCAATAAGCAATATATAAACTAAATGGTGAGTCTAACTTTAAAAATAATAAATACATAAGAATACATGATTATTTTTTCTTGATTGAAATAAGTATACATTTTGTAAAAATTTGGAAAATACGTAAAAAAATAAAATAAATTCATTCAAAATAGATTACTCAGAGATAATTACTCTAAGTATTTTCAATTTATTTTCTTCCAGATATATATAGATTATACAGTAAATATTCTATCATTATGCCTATTACACCATTATAAATGTTAGCTGGTCTTATTAACAATAAATGAGAAAAATAAAACCGACATCAAGATTATGTAAAGAAGGCTGGGTGAGGTGGCTCACGCCTGTAATCCCAGCACTTTGGGAGGCCAAGGTAGGCGGATCACCTGAGGTCAGGAGTTTGAGAGGTCAGGAGTTTGAGAGATCACCTGAGGTCAGGAGTTGGCCCAGCCTGGCCAACATGGTGAAAACCCGTCTTTACCAAAAATACAAAAATTAGGCTGGGCGTGGTCATGGCTCATGCCTGTAATCCCAGCACTTTGGGAGGTCGAGGCCGGCAGATCACTTGAGGCCAGGAGTTCGAGACCAGCCTGGCCAACGTGGATAAACCCCATCTCTACTAAAAATACAAAAAAATCAGCCAGGCATGGTGGCGCGCACCTGTAGTCCGAGCTACTAGGGAAGACAGAGAATCGCCTGAACCTGGGAGGTGGAGAATGAAGCAAGCTGAGATCACACCACTGCACTCCAGCCTGGGTGACAGGGCAAGAGTCTGTCTCAAAAATAAATAAATAAATAAGATAAAAAACCAAAACCCCAAAATTAGGGAGATGTTGTGGTGCACGTCTGTAATCCTAGCTACTCAGGAGGCTGACACAGAAGAATCACTTGAACCTGGGAGACAGAGACTGCAGGGCCAAGATCGTGTCACTGCACTCCAGCCTGGGCAACAGAGTGAGATCCCGTCTCAAAAAAAAAAAAAAAAAAAGATTATGTAAATACTCAAGTTGTTTTCTGGGAGAATTTTGGACTTTCACGCATTTCTCATTCAAGCTGAACAACCACAAACTACCTCTGGCTTTAAAGTAAGATAAGAAACAACTCAGAACAAAGCAAAAATAACTACTAAAATAATTCTATTATTTAAAAGGAGGCTTAGAATAAAATACAGTAGCATAAGATAATGCAAACACCTAGAAAAGCTTAGATCTTCAAAGTGTTAACTATCCATATAATTATCTATATATTAATCCAATTAATAAATCCATAATTTAAACAATTAGATTACTTGGTTGCTCTGCTGATGTAAAATGTTTACTACAGTTCCCTCACATAAACAATTGCTACAGGCTGGGAGTAGTGGCTCATGCCTGTAATCCCAGCACTTAGGGAAGCTGAGGTGGTAGGATCACCTGAGCCCAGGAATTTTAGACCTGCCTAAGGCCACATAGGATCTTGAGACCTTGTCTCTACAAAAAATTTTAAAAACTAGCCAGGCATGGTGGTGTGTGCCTGTAGTCCCAGCTACTTGGGGAGCTGAGGTAGGAGGATTGTTTGAGCCCAGGAGGACGACGCTGTGGTGAGCTGTGATTACGCCACTGTACTCCAGCCTGGGCAACAGAGCGATATCCTGTCTTAAAAAACTGTTACCAAAATAAAGCAAGTAATTATTTGAGGACCAATATGCAAAAGCAACTCTGAAGGGCAAAAAAAAGAAAGTAATTTGTTTAGAACAACTAATTTCTCATAAGTCTTGATCCATCTGTAAAACAGACTGATTTCTGTAGCCAGAGAAGGCATTTTCTTTAAAACTAATTAGTTTGAGGATGGTTATGAAAGACATTTGTTTGGACAGTAAGAGCTAAACAAATCTTTGTCAGAGGCCGGGCGCGGTGGCTCAAGCCTGTAATCCCAGCACTTTGGGAGGCCGAGGCGGGCGGATCACGAGGTCAGGAGATCGAGACCACGGTGAAACCCCCTCTCTACTAAAAATACAAAAAAATTAGCCGGGCGTGGTGGCGGGTGCCTGTAGTCCCAGCTACTCGGAGAGGCTGAGGCAGGAGAATGGCGTGAACCCGGGAGGCGGAACTTGCAGTGAGCCGAGATTGCGCCACTGCACTCCAGCCTGGGCGACAGAGCGAGACTCCGTCTCAAAAAAAAAAAAAAAAAAAAAAAAAAAAAATCTTTGTCAGATGTTTTAAGACAATATTACTTACTTTTTCCAGGTCTTCCTGCTGCTGTTCATTGCCTAACATTTCACAAAGTCTCTGGCTGAGGGCCACAGAACGTTTTAGCTCATCCTCACTGTCTGAATCAAGGCATAAAGCCAAGGAGCTCTTGGATTTGAAGGTGAATTTCCTGTAATTTAAGGAAAAAAAAGTGTGATAAACATTTGTCTTTGTTATTCTTTTGATGTAAAAATATCAAAACAAATAGCTTTTCCATTACAGAAAATTACTTAACAGAAAAAAAAGATATATCAAAAGAGGTATATTTCAGCATTACCTTTGCCCCACTCCAAAAGAGCCATGCTTTGAAAACTGGACAACTCTTATGCTACTACGTATCATCAGTAAACTAATCATGTTGTGCCTTTTTTCTTTTAATGATCAACCCCAATGAAATTTGCTATTGTCTTTATAAATTATGCTATTGAATTCATGCAGGCATAGCAATGAATAAATGTTTTTGACAACAAAGTGCATGAAGACTAATTTGTGATCTTTTAAATTATGATCCATGCACTTTAAAAATAACAGTAACATTCCACTTATCCACTTATCTGTAGGTCAGACTTCTGGCAACCTCTACTTTCCAGAACATAGGGATTCCAAAGTAAGAAAAAAGGCTTCTGAGGAAGGCAGTTCCAAAGCCCATGTACTTAGAGGGACCCTTTCTTTCCCAGGAAATGGTGAATAAAATAGTGTATCAAGTTCATCAAGAAATGAGAGCTAAGAAATGAGAAAGAATAACCACAAGAAAGGCAAACAAGAACTATAAAGTCATTTAATGTAAAAGCAAACTGTCTTGTAATAATTAAGAGCCTCTGAGGGCAATATCATATTGAAACACACTGTAATAATTGATACTTAAAATGCTGATTCTAAGTCATTAAGATATACTTAAATTATCCTTAGTTATTTTAAGAATGTAAGGAACAGTGTAACGTATTTTAGAAACATTTTCATCCAAACTGTTAAAAATCTTTTAAAAGATAAATGGTTAAAGGGTAAGCTTCAGTTATATAAAAATTCACTTATGTGGAATCCTTTAATGATGCCAGATAAGTAAGGTGTTACTGTGTTGTCTTCTAGTAAGCCGAAAATAAACTAAAGAAAAAAGTGGTAAAGGTCAAAGAACAAGAACTTTCTTTGATGGAGGTTAACACAAATTCATATGCAATACAAAAAATATATATATAATGAAAACTAGAAAATACAACTAACCTGAATGTAAAAACTGAAAATAAACATATAGACTAATGGCACCAAGAAATAAGAGGCCAGAGTGGAAATCAGGAAGATTACATAGCAATGTAGATCAAAGAAAAGAGGCAAGTGGTCAGTGATAAGCCCAAACATAGTGTGTTGCTCAGAGCAGCCAGGATATCACTGCACTCCAACCTGAACACTTGAAAAGCCTCCCATGTGCTCAAAAGGGTTTTTAGTATAATAGCCAATTAGCCATCTTAATTCCTCAATTTAGATTTCATGCTCACCAAGCAAACCTGAACATATTAATTTGTTTACCCAGATAAATATTTTGCTGAAGGAGGATGACACCTGGCTACCATTGCACCAGGGTCAAATGTGACAAAGGACATTGTAGAAGAATCAATGGTATTCTGGTTCATAACTCAGCCTCTTTTAAGTTTGATCGGCATGACAGGTCTTCTAGGGCCTAATCATTCTTTATTGATCAACTCCCAAATTTTCATACCAGTAGACCCTGGAGAACAGATGACCATGCCAAGGTACAATGATGCCCAATGAAATCATTTCTTTCTTGAAACTACAGTGACTTGGTACATAAAGAGTGCATTCCATTAATGATTACTATATTTACAGAAGGCAGCTTGCCTGTAGCAATGAAAAATATTCATCCTGTAAATGCATCACTTGCTCACTTTCTAAGCAGCCAAGTGGTATTGCTCATTTGTATCTTGAGAACGGGCAAGAGTATTCATATCGGTACCATTTCAGATTTCTAGTCATGTTAGTCATCTGGTTTTAATTGCACTGAAAAATAATTAACAGGAGGAAAAGAAAATAGCAGTTCCCAAATGTCATTTATGGTTATATAAGCCCCCCAAAAGCCCTTAAAAAACAAAAATGTCTCTTCTCTAAACGTACTTTGGGCCATCAAATTTTTAGAAAAATTAATTAAAAAGTCAAACGACAACTAAACCAATTGAAATGATCTAATCAGGAACTCCTCTAGTAAAATCTTAGAGGAAATATATTTAAAAAGCAAACAAAAAAGGCATGTGCTTCCCTCCTTGGATAAAGTTTGGTCTTAAACAAAAAAACAGGGCATTTGTAGAATGCTTGCTTGTTTTCCTGTCCCCTTTCAAAATAACTCCTATTCGGTGTCAAAGACAAGAAGTTCCAGACTGGCTAACAACAGGTAAAAAATGTTTTGGGATTCCATGCCTATCTTTAAGGAAGAGTGCTTTAGACTAATAGGGGTTATTTTATCCCTTAAATCCCTAGACTCCCTTGTCCTCAGTTAATTTTTAGAGTTTTAGGATGAAAGTATTACATATTAACAATAATTTTTTAAAAGTTTTAAGACAGAATATTGAGAGGATGAGCTAACCTTGTGTCACTGATTAAAATTTGTTATATCCTTCAATATATTCTAAATCAAATTCAGGAAAGTTTCAAAAGCATAGTTAAAGAACATTATCATGCAAAAAGAAAAACAATAATGAAAAGGCAGGGAGGCAATCTTGGAGATTAGGGTAAGCCAAATCCTTAAATACAGATTTTGGGTACATAAGAAATATAACTCACTTTGAAGGTGTAGAAGGGCTGGTGATGCAGGAATTCACCATTTGAGAGGCTTTCAATGGTCTAGAACTATCAGAAAATTAGAAAATATATAATGTATACAAATGAGTTATTAAAGATATATTTAAATTATAAAATGAATTATTCTGTACTATAATTCCTTTTATGTCCTCTTGAAAATCGAACGATTATAATACTTTTTAAATTACTAGCAATAGGCCAGGCGCAGTGGTTCACGCCTGTAATCCCAGCACTTTGAGAAGCTGAGGTGGGCGAATCACCTGAGGTCAGGAGTTCAAGTCCAGCCTGGCCAACACGGTGAAACCCTGTCTCTACTAAAAATACAAAAATTAGCTGGGTTTGGTGGCGGGTGCCTATAATCCTAGCTACTCGGGAGGCTGAGGCATGAGAATTGCTTGAACCTGGGAGGCAGAGGTTGTAGTGAGCGGTGATCGCACCACTGCACTCCAGCCTGGGCAACGGAGTGAGACTCCATCTCAAAAAAAAAAAAAAAAAAAAAAATGGCCGGGCACAGTGGCTCACAAGGTCAGATTGAGACCATCCTGGCTAACACAGTGAAACCCCGTCTCTATTAAAAAAATACAAAAAATTAGCCGGGCATGGTGGCGGGCGCCTGTAGTCCCAGCTACGCGTGAGGCTGAGGCAGGAGAACGGCGTGAACCCGGGAGGCGCAGCTTGCAGTGAGCGGAGACGCGCCACTGCACTCCAGCCTGGGCGACAGAGTGAGACTCCGTCTCAAAAAAAAAAAATACTAGCAATAGAGGCCAAAAGAGAAAATTAAATACCATCTCTAGGCTCTCCTTGATCCAATAATCTACATAGACAGCATTGGAAATGAAGTCAAGTGTAATACATATGAAAAAAATAACTTGGAGAAAATTACCTTGTCTCAGTTCTTTTACAGTAATAGCTCTCATTTATTGAGGACTTACTAGATGTCAGACACTGTGCTAAGAACTCTACGTATTATTACCTCATTTAATGTTCACAACCATCCTATTGTTTTTCTTACAGACAAGTCAAGGAATTTGTGCAAAGTCTAAAAGCTATCAAACTGTACAGTCAGATAGCTTGGCTTCAGGCCTGTGATCACACAGAGTCTACACTGTTAGTGTGACATAGTACTACTGCCAGCAACAGTAATAGCTCTACCAGCAGAAGGTAGTAAGTACCAAGCAAAAACACGAAAAGAAAAGCTGTGAGAGGAAAAAAACCAGAAACACTTAGACTCTCTGGGCACATGCTTTTATTAGTAGACCCTTGAGACACTAGTGTAAACTTCCATGAGACGTGGCTCTTTCAGACACTAACTGTACGACTTTAGGAAAATCATTTAATTTCCTTGGTCCTCTTGTATAAAATTAAGGGTTTGGACAAAAATCTCTAAAATGTCTTCCATCTTTAAAGTTCTATAATTTTATAATTCCACCAAACTAGTGTTCAAGTATAGAAAAGAATGACATAACATATGGCTTCAAAGTAATGCAAGTATGTAGAAAAATGGGGAACACTCAAAGAAGTCCGAAGGTTTTCCCAGCATACATGATGAAGCAAAACCTAAAGTAAAGATTACTTCTTTTTTTCTTGAGAAATGTTAGGAGCCATTTAAGTTCTTTACACTGCTGATAATATATGCATGAAGGCATAACATTGAGTATAGGGTTTCTCACATCTGCATGTCCTGAAGAGTCAACTGAGGCATTTGCTAAAAATATTGATTCCTAAGCACCTATCTCAGACCTACTGAAACAGAACCTCCAGGGAAAAAACACAAAAATCAGTATTTTTAGTGTCTAGGTGACTCTTATTATCACCTAAGTTTGATTCATATTCAAAAAGTATATCAAACTGTCTTCTAGCAGTCTAAAAAGAGCACTTCCTAAAAAAGCACCTCACTATGAAAAGCAACTAATAACTTTGGAAAAATTTTGAGCATTTTCTTCAATTACTTCAGGCAGTGATTTAACACTAAAACAAAGTAAAGCAAAATTAAAATCTCCTTCTTGGTCTGATTTCTTCTTTTCCTTTTTTTTTTTTGAGATAGGGTCTTGCTCTGATCACCATTCACTGCAGCCTTCATCTCCCAGGCTCCCGCAATCCTCCCATCTCAGCCTCGAGTAGCTGGGACTACAGGTGTGTGCCACCATGCTGGCTTTATTATTTTATTTTTTGTAGAGATGAGGTCATGCTCTGTTGCCATTGGTGGTTTCAAACTCCTAGGCTTAAGCGATTCTCCTGCCTCAGCCTCCCAAAGTGCTGGGATTACAGGCATGAGCCACTGCATCTGGCCATTGATCTGACTTTACCTTGGAGTCATATTATGTAATTCAGTCATTCTTTTGATTAGATACTAAAGCCTTTCTATTTCAAAAGGGAATGTAAAGACGTAGTCTTTCAAGGACTTACATTGCCATATGTGCACTCCAACCAAGGGTAAAAGGTGGTTTTGTGTTTTCAGTGCAATGAGATGAGAGGGTCAGGTATCTTGGAATGATGACTTGCTGCCCAATCTTATTGTTAAGCGAGAGAGCCACATTGAAGCTATATCGTTTCAAATGGAGAATGAGGACCCTGAAAAACAGGAGATGACAACCTTACTAATTCACACATAATACATGTATCTTTCTTACAGTAAAAGAGATCACTCTATGTTAGACGACTTTTGATTTAAAAAATCCGTTTGGCCAAACCAAAGACACATCAAAGAATATTTACTGAACACCTGTTAGGTGCCAGGCATTGGGCTAGGTAATAAGCATACAAATAATGGTGGATTACTGTGGTTTGGGTAAAATACTTATAATGTTCCTAGAAAAAACACAAATAAATAAAATATAGCAGACAAGAATGTTAAATTTGGCACTGATATTGGGTTAAATCCTTAAATTATTTACTTCACTGTTACATAGTTTAAAAAGCAATAGGTTTCATATAACCACTACTAGTAAAATAATGTCTATTAAAATGTTACACAGCTCTTATATTTGATGGTAAACATTAATTACTTCAAGACGATTTTTGATGAGCATTATTCTTTTATTTTCAGAAGTACTTTCTCTGTAGAAAGCTAAGGAGGAAACTTTTCCCCATCTAGAAAAAAGCTTTACAAAAATTTGCAAGCCAAATCTGATCTGTGGGTCTGAAAAGGCTTTTAGCTCTTTAGAAGCACTGAATTCTTTATGGTTAAAATTGTGGTAACCTTTTCACTTCTCATACAGAACACGATCTCTGCTTGATGGATTAAATATATTTCTCAACCCACAAGAACACTTTAAAAATTGAATTTCAAAAATCTTATGGGAATAAACTTCAGTTCTAGGCACACACACAAAAATGATCTATAAAAAACTGTTTCTTAACCATATATGCCTTCATCACGGAAGCCACAAACAAAAATTTGCAAACTTGCAAACTGAAGTTATGGATTGTACTTCTTTTTAAAAAGCATGCTAGAACTCAGGATCTTCAAATTACAATTTGAGAGAATACAAGGACATAGCTGATGTGAAACCAATGTCAAAATTAAATATATTTTTTTTCTTTTTTTTTCTTTTTTTTTTTTTTGAGACGGAGTCTCGCTCTGTCGCCCAGGCTGGAGTGCAGTGGCGCAATCTCGGCTCACTGCAAGCTCCGCCTCCCGGGTTCACGCCATTCTCCTGCCTCAGCCTCTCTGAGTAGCTGGGACTACAGGTGCCAGCCACCACGCCGGGCTAATTTTTTGTATTTTTAGTAGAGATGGGGTTTCACCATGGTCTCGATCTCCTGATCTCGTGATCCGCCCGCCTCGGCCTCCCAAAGTGCTGGGATTACAAGCGTGAGCCACCGCGCCTGGCCCAAAATTAAATATTTTAACTGGAATTTCAAATAACCTAACCAAAATAAAAGGTAATATGAGGCTACTCTGGACACACTGCCTATAGTGTAGCCCTGCTATGCACGGAGCAGTAAAAGGGGGGAAA
The DNA here is from genome assembly GCF_006542625.1 of Nomascus leucogenys. Lineage (NCBI taxonomy): Eukaryota > Metazoa > Chordata > Mammalia > Primates > Hylobatidae > Nomascus > Nomascus leucogenys. The sequence continues at coordinate 119,165,365 of NC_044402.1, forward strand.
AAAGGTAATATAAAACATGAAAATGATAGTCAAAATCATTGATCTTCAAAGATGAGGCCCAACTTTGTGAACAGATTTGATAATGGTATCAGGCCCTTCAAGAATAAGAGTGGCTTTGAATATTAAATTGAACAAAAGTAGAACAAGACTAATCATTAGGATTTGACAAACAGAAGCTTCTATCACATAAGTCTGGAATAAATTAACCTTTAAGACAAGTGATCTACCAGGAAAAAAAAAAAAAAGAAAGAAAGAAAAACAAGAAGAAAAATTCCCCTTAGCATTTTCTTCCCCCCACTTGAAAAACCAAATAGCAAGAGAATGGGAAAGAGAAAAGACATCCAGCATGTGAGGTCAAAACTAGTCTTTTTAACTGTACACATGGTTTCCTTAGTGACAGCTGGTAACAACCAATTCTTTGCTTTAAGATTCTTCCTCCCACCTTCCTGGCCTCAAACCACTCACAAGGAAAAGAACAAATTCTCTTAAGTCAAAAATATAAGTCTCTTAAGTCAATATAATAATACTGCTATGATTTACACACTTTGGGAGGCCGAGGCGGCCACATCACCTGAGGTCAGGAGTTTGAGACCAGCCTGGCCAACATGGCGCGACCCTGTCTCTACCAAAAACACAAAAATTAGCCAGGTGTGGTGGCGCGTTCCTGTAATCCCAGCTACTCAGGAGGCTGAGGCAGGAGAATCACCTGAACCCAGGAGGCGAGGGTTGCAGTGAGCCGAGATCATGCCACCGCATTCCAGCCTGGGCAACAGAACGAGACTCTGTTTGAAAAAAAACAAAACACACAACATTTTTTGTAGAGATGGGGGTCTCATCATGTTGCCCAGGCTGGTCTCAAACTCCTGGTCTCAAGCAATCCTTCCACCTTGGCTTTCCAAAATGTTGAGACTACAGGCGTGAACCACCACACCCAGTCTTTACAAAGTCATTTCTTTAAAACCAACTTCCTTGGATCAGTGCGGTGGCTTATGCCTATAATCCCAGCACTTTGGGAGGCTGAGGTGGGTGGATCACCTGAGGTCAGGAGTTGAAGACCAACCTGGTCAACATGGTGAAACCCCGTCTCTACTAAAAATACAAAAATTAGCCAGGTGTGGTGGCATACACCTGTAATCCCAGCTACTCGGGAGGCTGAGGCAGGAGAATCACTTGAACCCGTAAGGCAGAGGTTGCAGTGAGCTGAGATCGTGCCACTGCACTCTAGCCTGGGGGACAGAGCAAGACTCTGTATCAAAACAACAACAACAACAACAACAACAACAACAACAAAAAAAAAAACGAACTCCCATTTTCTAGAAAGGAGTAGATTATGAAATGTAAAAGAACTAGTCTCTAGGGGCTAGGTTCCAGAAATTCCACACTTACTGACAGAATACTGAAGCTAATAAAAGAAAGTAAAGCACTCTGTAGGCAAAGTGCTACATAAATACTTAATGTTAATAATAACCTTGGTGTTTGTGATCTATTCTTGGAAAGAACTAAAAGCTGTCCTGTAACCACATAATAATTTTTTGTAACTACTTCAGTTTTATGTTTATACAGAGCAGATACAATATAAGTTAATTGCCTTCCTATATCAGAAAATTTATCTTATGATTACCGGAAATTTACTAATTTATAAGATCCTTAGAATGAAGGAATGCACAAACTGCAAAAAATTACCCCCTATTTTATTCTTATGTACATGTGTGTATGTGTCTATAGCAGGTTTTTACTGAAAGTATGGGATAACAGAAAAAGACTACAGCACAACACAGGGCAACTGAATATTACACATTACTGAATTAAAAATTGACTAGCTAGTTCTTATAATTATTCCAAAGTCTCAGCAGCTGTATCCTCTGTTGCCATTTTCTTGGAACTCTCAAGACCCTTTTTCTCTTCAATATTTCAAACCCTTTTCCTTCCTTTCCTTCCTTTCTTCCTTTCTTTAAATATATATTTCTTTCTTTTGTAGAGCTGGGGTTTCCCTATGTTACCCAGGCTGGTCTTGAACTCCTGGACTCAAGTGATCCTCCTACCTCAGCCTCCCAAAGTGCTAGGATTACAGGCGTGAGCTATCACACCTGGTCACCTTTCTTATGCAAGAGCATTCTAGCTCTCCACCCTCTACACTCTGCACATTTCAGCTTTCCTGACCCTCTTTACCAATCCATTCTGGTAACCTTCATTTATTCAGTAATATTTGTATGAACTTTAAAAAGAAAAATTGAAAAGCAATTAAATGTACCTGGGAATTCTTTAGTCCATAGCAAAAAAAAAAAAAATTTACCTAGGAAGCCTGTTAAATTTGTGCCTGACAAGAGCACACTTCCCACCACACTTCTCACAAGAATACTCCAGTTCTTCAGCCTATAAAAAGAAGGAAAAATAAAGCATGAAGGTGAATCAGCATTAGTATCTTAAATGCAAATAATTTGCCCTAGTTTTATTAGTTCCATTAGTGGAATGACAACTCTGAACCAGTTTTAAAAATTCTGTGTCTAGAACCAGGAGCCCTACCAAATTAAGATCCAATCCTCAAAATATACCTATAATATCATGCCCCACTTCAGAATTTCTAATTTCCTTTTTCACCAAGAAAATATCTAAATTTATGATAGTAACTAGACTCTAAAATAAAAGATTCTTAGCCTTTTCAGCCTTTTCCCCATGGACACATATGAACCACTACCAAGAGTATATCCAGATTTTAACATATGGCCATAGCAGAGATAAGATCACCTTTAGGTTAGGTAGAATTTCTTGTCTGTTAGGTGTAACACTACCCCTTTCGCATAATGGAACTCAATCTTCTCGTGACAGCCCACTAAGAACAACTGCTTTAAAAGGATGAAAGGTTGGGGTGAATACCATTACCTAGAGAACACTGAAACAAGAAATCCTTAAAAAATGGGGGTAAAAATACATAGGAAAATCTTCAAAGTCTATGATAATAACAAGAATAGTTTAAAAATGACTAAAAGAAAAGCAGAGTATTTATCTTTGGGTAGAGCTCAATGTTCACCATTTAATAAACAGATTTTTTTGTTTGTTTGTTTTGACACAGAGCCCTTGCTCTGTCACCCAGGCAACTGGGTGGGAGGGAGGGGCGTGATCTCAGCTCACTGCAACCTCCACCTCCAGGGTTCAAGTGATTCCCGTGCCTCAGCTTCCCGAGTAGCTGGGACTACAGGCATGTGCCACCATACCTGGCTAACTTTTGCATTTTTAGTAGAAGCAGGGTTTTGCTGTGTTGGCCAGGCTGGTATTGAACTCCTGACTTCAGGTGATTGGCCTCCCTTGGCCTCACAAAGTGTTGGGATTACAGGTGGGAGCCACCACACCCAGTCAGATTTTTTATTTTTTTTATTTTTTTTTTTTGAGACAGAGCCTTGCTCTGTCACCCAGGCTGGAGTGCAGTGGCGCGATCTCGGCTCACTTCAAGCTCCACCTCCCAGGTTCACGTCATTCTCCTGCCTCAGCCTCCCGGGTAGCTGGGACTACAGGCGCCCACCACCACGCCCAGCTAATTTTTTTTCTTTTTTGAGACGGAGTCTCGCTCTGTCGCCCAGGCTGGAGTGCAGTGGCGCGACCTCGGCTCACTGCAAGCTCCACCTCCCGGGTTCATGCCATTCTCCTGCCTCAGCCTCCCGAGTAGCTGGGACTACAGGCGCCTGCCACTGCGCACAGCTAATTTTTTGTATTTTTAGTAGAGACGGGGTTTCACCGTGTTAGCCAGGATGGTCTCAATCTCCTGACCTCGTGATCTGCCCGTCTCAGCCTCCCAAAGTGCTGGGATTACAGGTGTGAGGCTAATTTTTTTGTATTTCTAGTAGAGACAGGGTTTCACCGTGTTAGCCAGGATGGTCTCGATCTCCTGACCTCGTGATCCTCCCGCCTCAGCCTCCCAAAGTGCTGGGATTACAGGCATTAGCCACCGCGCCCGGCCTTATTTTTATTTTTTATACCTTAGGAGGACAATCCTGCCAATTTGCTACAACACAACAAGGACCACTACTAGACAGATCAAGGGGGATTCTTGCAACTTTCCACTAGTTATAAGGACTGCTATAACAACAGTCTGATTATGCCCCAGAAACTTTCTCAATATCTGCAACAGTATATCACAGACACAAATATGTATCTACAGCTTTGGATAAACATGATTCTTCTTTCCTGTTTCTAATAGGGTACATACAACCTAAGAAAAATCAAAGAATATTTTCTTTCTTTTTTTTTTTTTTTTTTTTTTTTTTGAGAAGGAGTCTCACTCTTTCACCCAGGCTGGAGTGCAGTGGCGCTGTCAGCTCACTGCAGGCTCCGCCCCCCGGGGTTCACGCCATTCTCCTGCCTCAGCTTGCCGCGTAGCTGGGACTACAGGCGCCCGCCACCTCGCCCGGCTAATTTTTTTGTATTTTTAGTAGAGATGGGGTTTCACCGTGTTAGCCAGGATGGTCTCGATCTCCTGACCTCGTGATCTGCCCACTTGGCCTCCCAAAGTGCTAGGATTACAGGCGTGAGCCACTGTGCCCAGCAGAATATTTTCTTATTCTGCAGATCTTAGGATACCAACTTACATGGTATCTACAGTTCTAATTTCATGTTACCAAATTTTAGAATATGTTACTTCAAATACTTTAATATTTGTTTACAAATAACAAACTACTTTTTTTTTTTTTTTTTGAGACAGAGTCTCGTTCTGTCGCCAGACTGGAGTGCAGTGGCGTGATCTTGGCTCACTGCAACCTCCCACTCCCAGGTTCAAGCGATTTTCCTGCCTCAGCCTCCTGACTAGCTGGGACTACAGGCACACGCCACCATACCCAGTTATTTTTTGTATTTTTGTATTTTTAGTAGAGACCAGGTTTCACCAGGTTGGCCAGGATGATCTTGATCTCTTGACCTTGTGATCCACCTGCCTTGGCCTCCCAAAGTGCTGGGATATACCTGTAATCAGGTGTTAGCCACTGCGCCTGGCCAACAAACTATTTAAGATTGTCTAAATGCTTGCTATTGAGTTAAATTTATAATCTATTTAAGCAATTTTCTTTTTCAATGAATTATAATTAGATTTATCAAGCTTTTAAAAATAATAATAATTTATAAAAACTTCTCACCTGTTTTCCCCAAGAATAATTTTGTTGAAACTCTGCCAAAACCAGGTGTGGTGGCTCACACCTGTAATCCCAGGACTTTGGGAGGCCAAGGTAGGCAGATTACTTAAGGTCAGGAGTTCGAGACCAGCCTGGCCAACATGATGAAACCACGACTCTACCAAAAATACAAAAATTCACCAGACATGGTGGCATGATCCAGCTACTTGGGGAGGCTGAGGTGGGAGGACCATCTGAACCTGGGGGCAGAGGTTGCAGTGAGCTGAGATTATGCAACTGCACTATAGCCAGGGTGACAAAGTGAGACCCTGTCTCCAAAAAAAAAAAAAGAAAAGAAACTTTGCCTTGAAGAAACCAACTTCAAATACAACTATCAATGATACAAAATTTAGTTATGTGAAAATACAAAAGATATTATTTACCCTAAAGAAAAGATCAAGAGAATCTTGAATTGAACGAGGAGGGAGTGGTTTTTTCCTACGTGGAAGGTCAATAGAGAGGTCATTAAACTGTTCTCTTTTGGGGATAATCTCTCCACATCTGTAAGAATAAAATGAGACATGTAAGCATTTAGACCAATACACAAGAAATACAAATATACCTGAGAAACTGTTCTTCCACAGAACTTATGGTACTGACACACTATCACCAGGCATAAGAACTATATACATTTAAGACTTTTTCATGCTTACTTTGACCCTTATTAAATTAACACAGATAAAACCTCAATTGCAAATATTTAAGTACTTTATTTAAATCTTTTTTCTTTTCGTGGGATGCAGTTTCGCTCTTGTCACCCAGGCTGGAGTACAATGGTGTGATCTCAGCTCACTGCAACCTCTGCCTCCCGGGTTCAAACAATTCTCCTGCCTCAGCCTCGCAAGTAGCTGGGATTACAGGCATGCGCCACCATGCCCGGCTAATTTTGTATTTTTAGTAGAGACGGGGTTTATCCATGTTGGTTAGGCTGGTCTCGAACTCCCGACCTCAGGTGATCCTACTGCCTCAGCCTCCCAAAGCACTGGGATTACAGGCGTGAGCCACCACGCCCGGCCAATTTTTAAACTTTATATAAGCAACCCCCAAACTTTAAAAAACTAAAGTATAACATAACATACAAAAGTGAACCTGTCACAGGTATACAGCTTGATAAATTATCAGTTAACACATTCATCACCACTCAAATCAAGAAACAGGGCCAGGTGTGGTGGCTGGTGCCTATAATCCCAGCACTTTGGGAGGCCAAGGTGGGTGGATTACCTGAGGTCAGGAGTTTGAGACCAGCCTGGCCAACATGGTGAAACCTTGTCTCTACAAAAAATACAAAAATTAGCCAGGCAAGGTGGTGGGCACCTGTAATCTCAGCTACTTGGGAGGCTGAGGCAGGAGAATCACTTGAACACGGGAGGCGGAGGTTGCAGTGAGCTGAGATCACGCCACTGCACTCCAGCCTGGGCGACAGAGAGATACTCTGTCTCAAAAAAAAAGAAAAACAACAACAAAAAAGAAACAGAACAACACCATCAACTCCCTAGAAGCCCCCTTGCACATATCCTTTTCCAGTCACTACCCTCCTTCCTTCTCCCCCAAAATAACTATTTTTTATTTTTTTGAGGCAGAGTTTTGCTTTTGTTGCCCAAGCTGGAGTGCAACGGCACGATCTCGGCTCACTGCAACCTCTGCCTCCTGGTTTCAAGCGATTGCTACCTCAGCCTCCCAAGTAGCTGGGATTACAGGCGCACACCACCATGCCTGGCTAATTTTTAGTATTTTAGTAGAGATGGGGTTTCACCATGTTAGCCAGGCCAGTCTTGAACTCCTGACCTCGTGATCTGCCCGCCTCGGCCTCCCAAAATGCTGGGATTACAGGTGTGAGCCACCACACATGGTCCCAAAAGACAACTATTATTCTGACTTCCAACACTATAGATGTTCTGCCTGTTTCTGAACCTTTTATAACGGGATTATGCAATATGTTTTCTTTTAGTTGGCCTCTCTTTTTTGTTCAGCATGATTGTAATATTTAACTATGCCTGCTGCGCATGACTCTACTGCATTTTCATTGTTGTATAGCTTTAATCTGTATGAATATTCTACAATTATCCATGTTAGTACTGGTGAGCATTTAGGTTGTTTCCAGTTGTTGGCTATATAAGTAATGCTGCTTTAAAAATTCTACATGTTATTGGCCAGGCACAACGGCTCACGCCTGTAATCCCAGCACTTTGGGAGGGTGAGATGGGCGGATCACGAGATCAGGAAATCAAGACCATCCTGGTTAACACGGTGAAACCCCGTCTCTGCTAAAAATAGAAAAAATTAGCCAGGCATGGTGGCGGGCACCTGTAGTCGGGAGACTGAGGCAGGAGAATGGTGTGAACCCAGGAGGCAGAGCTCGAAGTGAGCCGAGATCGCCCCACTGCACTCCAGCCTGGGCGACAGAGTGAGACTCCATCTCTAAATAAATAAATAAATAAATAAATAATCTACATGTTCTTTATGTGCGTATGTGGTTACTTCTATTAGGCAGCAGAATGATTTAGTTATCAAATATATTTCTTATAGAATTTTAAAACATGAGCTCAGAAATTAAAACACCATATTCAATTTACCTAGAAGCAAATTTCTTTTAAATAGTTTTAGCTGACTGTTTTTCATTTTGTCTTATCAGTACTTTAGGTAATATTCATATTTCTACCCTAATTCCCTACTGTTTCAGCTAAAGACTATCTTATGAAAACATAAGAGTATATTTGTCTTTGATTCAACAAACATTTACTGAGTGCCTCTCTAAAAGGCAGAATTCTAAGGTGACCCTTGACTTTGTATATTTCTGTCCCCTTTGAGTGTGGATATAACCAACCTGTGATAATGATGAGCTACCACACCTATGATGATGTTATTTTACCTGGCCCAAAGGAATTTTGCAGACATAATTAAGGATACTAATCTTAACTTTGAATGAATCAAAAAGGAGATTATCTGAATGGGTCAGATCCAATCATGAGCCCTTCTGTTTGTTTGTTTTTGAGATAGGCTCTTGCTCTGTTGTCCAGGCTGGAGAGCAGTGGCACCACCACGGCTCACTGCAGGCTCGACCTCCCAGGCTCAAGCAATCCTCTCACTTTAGCCTCCCAAATAGCTGGGACTACAGGTGTACACCACCATGTCTGGCTATTTTTAAACTTTTTGTAGAAAAGAGGATATCACTATCTTGTCAGGGTTGGTCTCAAACACCTAGATTCAAGTGATCCTCTTGCCTCAGCCTCCCAAAGTGCTGGGATTACAGGCATGAGCCACCATGCTCCACCCATATGAGCCCTTTAAATCTGGGTCTAGAGGACAGAAAGAGAAGTCTGAAGTCAGAAAGATGTATACTTCCTGCTAGCCTGGAAAAAAGCAAACAGCACTGTTGTGAAGTGCCTATGAGGGGGCCATGTGGCAAGGATCTATAGTCAGCCTTTAGGAAATGAGTGGTTCCAGTGGACAGCTAGCAAGAAAATGAGGATCTTGGTCCTATAACCATAGGATCTGAATTCTACCCACGACCTTAATGAGACAGAAGAGGAACCTGGGCTCCAGATGAGAGCACAGGCAGTAATACCTTTATTCCAGCCTTATGATACTCTGAGCTGAGAACTCAGCCATACTGTGCTTAGTTTTCCGACCTACAGAGCTGGGATGAATAAATGGGTGTTGTTTTAAGCTAATATGTTTGAAGCAATTTCTTACACAGCACTGAAAACCTAATAGGGCCTCCTATATGCCAGAAAATGTTCTAGGCACTGGGGTGATAGCAGTGAATAAACCAAGGCAAAAATACCTCCTCTCATGAAGCCATCATTATACTGGGAGAGACAATGAAATCGACACTAGTAAAACATACAGTATGTTAGATAGTGATACATGTAAAGAGGAAATACATAGTAGGGAAGAGGGAAATGAAAGATCAGAGCAGAGTATCTGATAGCGTGGCAAGAAAACACATCACTGAACAAATGGCCTTTATGTAAAGATCTGGAAAAGTGAGGGCACTATCTAAATGAGAATATGGGGGCCAGGTGTGGGGGCTAGTGCCTGTAATCCCAGCATTTTGGGAGGCTGAAGTGGGAAGTTGGCTTGAGCCCACAAGTTTCAGACCAGCCTAGGCAACATTGGAAAACCCGATCTCTACAAAAAATCAAAAAAATTAGCCAGGCATGGTGGTGTGCACCTGTAGTCCCAGCTATTCGGGAGGCTGCGACGGGAGGATTGCTTGAGCCAGGGAAGTTGAAGTTGCAGTGAGCTGTGATTGAGCCACTGCACTCTAGCCTGGGTGACAAGGCAACACCCTGTCTCAGAAATAAATCAGCAATTAAATAAAAATAAAAATAAGAGAATTTTGGGAAAGAGAATTCAAAATAGAGGAAATATTAAGTGCAAAGACTCTAAGGCACTATGATCCTGGTGTTTTTGAACAAAAGCAAGGAAGCTCATTTCGTTAAAACAGAATGAGCAAGGGAAAAGTGTGACAGAAGATGAAGTCAGAGAGTTAAGAGAGATGGGGGTAGGAGTGCTGAGGCAGATTACATGAGGTTATACAAGTCACAGGCTTTTAAATTTTATAAGCAGAAGGCTGATGTGAACTAACTTCCATTTTAAATGGATTCCTTTGGCTTATGTGTTTAAAACAGACTGCAGAAACATGGTAACTAATTTAAAAGACGCTGCAACAATTCAAACGAGATGACAGTGGTTTGGTGTAGGGTAGTGGCAATGAAAGTGGTAAAAAGAGGTCACATTCTGGATGTATTTCCAAGGTAGAGCTGAAAGGACTTGCAGACATATGAGATGTCAGGTTTGAGAAAAAGAAATACAAAGCTGGGCACAGTGGCTTACGCCTGTAAACTCCAGCAATTTGGGAGGCCAAGGTGGGAGGGTTGCTTGAGGCCAGTTCAAGACTAGCCTGGGCAACATAGTGAGAGCCCATCTCTAGAAAAAATTTAAAAATTAGCTGGGTGTGGTGGCATGTGCTCGTAGTCCTGGCTACTCTAGATGCTGAGGTGGGAAGGACTGCTTAAGTTCAGGAGTTAGCAGGCTACAGTAAGCTATGACTGCGCCACTGCACTCCAGCCTGGGTGACGGAGCATGACTCTGTCTTAAAAAAAAAAAAAAATTTTTTTCCCCATATTCAAGAATATATTATTAATACACTGAATTGCCTTATATTAATTAAAAAGCAGTCAGTTTAAACTGTAATGGTTTTTTTTTTTAAAAGTACATTTGCCAAACTGGCCAAACCTATAGCAAGATGGGGCAGAGGACAGACACACAAAATTATAATCCAAAGTGTAATGTGTGTGGAATCTTCCTTCAGCCACAAACTACTTTGTGTTAGAGAATTGTCCTAAATAAAATCACTAATGAAGCAACAGAACCCTATCTCCACCCAGCTGGCACATCCTGCCCGGTCTAGCCACCTGGTGTGCCTATATCCCATGACCCATGCCACTTATTGCATTGATGCATATACCTCAACTGCATATCCAACATCTGGGTACTGTACAATTAGAGTGCCTAACACCACTGGCACACTGTAGAAGCCACTACTCTGATATGGCCTTCTTTCTTTTTTTGAGATGGAGTCTTGCTCTGTCACCCAGGCTAGAGTGCAGTGGCATAATCTCAGCTTACTATAACCACCTCCTCCCAGGTTAAAGCAATTGTCCTGCCTCAGCCTCCCTAGTAGCTGGGACTACAGGTGTGCACCACCACGCCTGGCTAATTTTTGTATTTTTAGTGAAGATGGGGTTTTGCCATGTTGGCCAGGCTGGTCTCGAACTCCTGACCTCAGGTGATCCACCCACCTTGACCTCCCAAAGTGCTGGGATTACAGGCGGGAGCCACCATGCCCAGCCTGATATGGCTTGCTTTCTTCTGGGTTGCCTGAATGATCTCACTGTCCAGCTCCCCAGACCTGACTGAGAGAGCTGGTGGACTGCCTGTGGTCATTTTCAACTGAGGCAACTTAAATTTTCCTATAAAAAAATTTGAATGGTACTCCCACAATTCAATGAAATAATAACTGAAAACTTTGCCTCTCACTTTGACTTGCACAAATTTTGTCTGGAAGGTGCATTAGAAGGAAGAGATAAATGGCTATTATATTATTAACTGCTGTTGGACTCTCCAGCTTTTATAAGCTGAACCATACTTGCAAGATCCGGATGTTTTCTTTAGAAAACCATTTATCCACCGGGGGAAAAGACTGATGAAGTCATGAATGAAAGCAAGCAGTATCACAGACTACTGATGCAAAACTGTCTTTATTAAAATTCTGGTTAAAAATGCTAGAATGTTATAGCTAGAAAAGATGTCAGTGAACACTATCATTTTGAGCAGCCTGAGAAAAATAGATATGGAGGACAGAAAATTGGAGAACCAATATGGATTTTGAATATTTCTGAAGAAAATTCCAGAATGGAAGAGAAGCAGTATTTAGAGAATCATTTTCTGGAGCTGGAGAAAATCCCAAAGCTTCAGATGAAAAGGCTCTACCATATTAAGGCAAAAGTAACAAAAAGTGTTAATAACTAGATGTAAACTAGTGAAACTGTGAATTTCAAAAATAAAGAATACCACAGATTTTCAGGAAGAAAAAGAAAAAAATTCCCACAAAGTCAGGTTTCTTATGAGTCGCACAGAGTAACAGGATATGATAGGGCAGTATACTTAATACATTGATGGGTAAAGACTACGTGTGAGTCAATAATTCTGCATTAAGTCATGTGTGAAAGTCATAGAAATAATTCTCTCTTATATAGAGACTGTGAAGAATTACATTCTATCTGAAAAAAATCTATTCAGAGATGTACTACAGATGACTGGAATATTAGTCAAAGTAAAATATTTTAAAGTGATGTACAGGCTATAGAAGTCCTGATAAGTATGGAAATTAATTTAATGTAGAAAGTCTGGATAATTACTGTAAATATGGTCAAAAAACATTGCAAAAGGTAAAAATAATTCAAATTCAGATCTATTTTGTTAAAAAATATATTTTTAGTAAAAATAATTTGGGGTTCAACCAAAAAAGCAAGTAATAAGGTGTGTTTTTTTTCAGTGACAAAGAAAAACAAGTATTCCCAAACAAACCAATATTCTACACTGGAAAAGATGTAGAATGAAAAAAATAAAACTATAGATTAAAATTAAGTGTTAGGCAATACTAAAGTGTATAATAGAGTATTTAAATTTTCCTCAGTTCTCACTCCACCACGCATTTTTGTTTTGTTTTTTGAGATAGGGTCTTGCTTTGTTGTCCAAGCTGGAGTGCAGTGGCATCATCATGGCTTAACTGCAGCCTCAACTTGCAGTGTTCAAGCAATCCTCCCACTTCAGCCTTCCAAGTAGCTGGGATTATAGGTGTGCATCACCACGCCTGCCTAATTTTTATATATTTTGTAGAGATGGGGTTTTCCCATGTTGCCCAGGCTGGTCTTGAACTCCTGGGCTCAAACTATCTGCCTACCTCATCCTCCCAAAGTGTTGGGATTACAGGCATGAGCCACTGTGTCCAGCCCAAGCATTTCTATAGAAAGATAAAGACTTTGAAAAAAAAGGTTTGATATAATCTGTTGGTTTATATTTCCCCTATGACATAGAAAGGGAGATAAAAATTCATTACTCGGGAGGCTGAGGTAGGAGGATCACTTGATCCCAGGAGATCTAGGCTGCAATGAGCTGGGGTTGTGCCACTGCACCCAAGAGCCTAGGCGACTGTGTGAGATCCTGTCTTAAAAACAGAAAAGAATTCATGGCATTTGGTATGTCATAGGAGAGTTTTAATCACTTGCCATAAAGAAGTAAAAAGGGGAAATCATTTCTTAGACACTACTTACGCTTTACAAATGATGGAGTGCTGAACCTCAAACTCCAAATTACTAATAACAGGGCAAGTGTATACTCTGGTAGCTGAAATATCTGGTGAATTTTCTTCTCCAGAAACAGGTTCAGTCTTCCAAGTTTTATTTAATTTTTCCATATCTTCTTTCAGCTGGTCCAAACACTGACTTAAAAATTCATGAGCATCCTAATAAGACAACAACATCCTTAATCAGATAAAAACATTTCTTGTCACAATAGCTTACTGAGGCTGGGTGTTGTGCCTCATACCTGTAATTCCAGCACTCTGGAAGGCTGAGGCAGGCGGATCACTTGAGGTCAGGAGTTCGAGACCAGCCTGGCCAACATGGTGAAATGCAATCTTTATTAAAAATACAAAAATTAGCCAGGTGTGGTGGCAGTCCCTGTAATCCCAGCTACTTGGGAGGCTGAGGCAGAAAAATTGCTTGAACCCGGGAGGCAGAGGTTACAGTGAGCCAAGATTGCACCATTATATTCCAGTTTGGGTGACAGAGCAAGATTCCGTCTCAAAAGAAAACAATAAAAACCAACAACAAAAAACAAAACAAAAAATAATAGCTTATTAACATTATAATTTATACAGTGAAAACCCTTGGAAGTCAATGACATATGTGAACAATGTCAGGTTTATTCTTATAAGAATTTGGGGGGCTGCATATTTTGTGAATAAAAACAAATGACAGATTATATATTCTTAATAATTTTATCAGTTGCACTGGCATGAATCAATGAGTAACTCCTCACTTTGTTAAAAGAGGCAATTTTCGCAGGTAACACAGCCCAGGTCCTTGCACTGGTAAATCAAATTTATATATTAAAATATGGTACAATACACAGAAGAGTCACATTTAATCTTACTACAATTCCTTAGGTTTTTCTTTCTTTCTTTCTTTCTTTCTTTCTTTCTTTGAGACGGATTTTTGCTCGTCACACGCCTGGAGTACAATGGCACAATCTCGGCTCACTGCAACCTCTGCCTCCAGGGTTCAACCGATTATTCTGCATCAGCCTCCCAAGTAGCTAGGATTACAGACATGCGACATCACGCCTGGCTAATTTTTTGGTATTTTTAGTAGAGATGGGGTTTCAGCTCATCAGTCAGGCTGGTCTGGAACTCCTGACCTCAGGTGATCCACCCGCCTCGGCCTCTCAAAGTGCTGGGATTACAGGTATGAGCTACTGCACCTAGCCTCTCCTCAGGTTTTTCAATCTATAATGAACACACATACACAAATCTCATTTGAAAATAAAGAAACACACTAAAATCATGTCAATTTCCATGATTTCTTACATGTTATTTATTTTTTTGAGACAGAGTCTCGCCCTGTAGCCCAGGTTGGAGTGCAATGGTGCGATCTCAGCTCACTGCGACCTCTGCCTCCCGGGTTCAAGAGATTCTCCTGCCTCAGGTTCCCGAGTAGCTGGGATTACAGGCATGTGCCACCATGCCCGGCTAATTTTTTTTAATCTTTAGTAGGGACAGGGTTTCACCATGTTGGCCAGGCTGGTCTCAAACTCCTGACCTCGTGATCCACCCACTGTGGCCTTCCAAAGTGCTGGGATTACAGGCGTAAGCCACCGCACCTGGCCTATTTTATTTATTTTTATAAATACTTATTTATTTTTTGAGATGGAGTCTTGCTGTGTCACCCAGGCTATAGTGCAGTGGTATGATCTTGGCTCACTACAACCTCTGCCTCCTGGGTTCAAGCAATTCTCCTGCCTCAGCCTCCCGAGTAGCTGGGATTACAGGCGCATGCCACCACGCCTAGCTAATTTTTGTATTTTTAGTAGAGACAGAGTTTCGCCATGTTGGCCAGGCTGGTCTCAAACTCCTGACCTCAGTGACCTCAGATGACCTGCCACCTAGGCCTCTCAAAGTGCTGGGATTACAGATGTGAGCCACCGTGTCAGGCCTCTGAAAAGTTTTAAAACAATTAATACTCACATTCTGCATATAACCAGAGAATCTCTCTGCTGTGGCTGAAATGGCATTTTTAACCTTCTTGAGTAAATCCTTTTTGGTCTCTGAATTACAGATATCTTTTTTAACAAGCAAGTGTGCAAAGCGTCTGGTAAAACAAAAAACACAAAGTTAGCACGTTTTACATGACATGGCATGATATTTTAAAGAATAATTACTAAAAATGGCACAGAAAATTTTTGAGTGTCTAAAATTCCATTATTCTATAATCAATGAAGTAATAGGTTACTCAATAAGTACAGTACATAATGATTACCTGATAAGTGCATTGAGTGGAATTTTCTTCCATGGGATACCTTGTTTAAGCAAGTCATTTGCAAATGACTGGAGTGAAAATAGAGATTGTAGAATAGCATTCATATAGCAGGTATTTCCCAAATTGGAGAAGCTGAAAATTAAAGAAATAGTACTTTAGAAGGCAACAGGAATTCCTAAAGTATGTTCAGTATAGTAGGAGTTCTCCACTTTATGTTTCAGAATCACCTGGAGGGCTTGTTAAACTACATATGACTGGACCCTAACCCCAAGGTTTCTGATTCAGTAGGTTTGGACACAAATGTGTCCAAAAAAAGAAGGCACAAAAATGTCCATTTCTAACAAGTTACTAGATCATGTTGATGCTGCTGGTCTGGGGACCCCACTTTGAGAACCACTGCATTATGACATTATAATAATAGGCCAGGCACAGTGGCTCACGCCTGTAATCCAAGCACTTTGGGAGGCCGAGGCAGGCAGATCACTTGAGGTCAGTAGTTTGAGACCAGGCTGGCCAATACAGTGGAACACTCTCTACTAAAAACACGAAAATTAGCCAGGCATGGTGGTATGCGCCTTGGCACCAGCCGAGATCGCGCCACTGCAACTCAAGCCTGGGCAACAGAGCAAGACTATGTTTTTTTAAAAAAACAAAAAACGGCCGGGCACGGTGGCTCACGCCTGTAATCCCAGCACTTTGCGAGGCTGAGGTGGGCGGATCATGAGGTCAGGAGATCGAGACCATCTTGGTTAACACGGTGAAACCCCGTCTCTACTAAAAATACAAAAAATTAGCCGGGCAAAGTGGCGGGCACCTGTAGTCCCAGCTACTTGGGAGGCTGAGGCAGGAGAATGGTGTGAACCCCGGGGGGCGGAGCCTGCAGTGAGCCGAGATCGCGCCACTGCACTCCAGCCTGGGCAGCAGCGAGACTTCATTTCCAAAAAAAAAAAAAAAAAACCACCACCAAAAAACCTTTTAATTTATAAATAAATTTAGACTTCCAGAAAAGATGCAAAAATCTTTACCTGGATTCACCAACTGTTATACTTCTGTAATATGCACTTCATCACTTAATATCCCTCTCTCTGTATATATTTTTCTGAAACCATTTCAGAGTAAGTTGCATTTATTAAACCCCTTTAGTTCTAAATACTTTCGTGTGTATTTCATAAGACCATTCTTATAAATAACCAGAGTACAATTATCAGCATCAGTAAATTTAACACTGATACAATATTCTATCTAATATACGTTCCTTAATTCAATTTTGTCAGTAGACCCAAGAAGGTTCTTTATGGCTTTTTTTCCCTCACTTAGGTACAAGATTCAGTCCAGGATCACATGCTGTTTTCATGTCTCTTTAGTTTTCTTTAATCTGGAGTAAGTCCTCAGCTTTCTCTTACATGACACAGACATTTTTGAAGAATACAGTTCTCCTTACCCTGGGTTGTTTTGTTTTATTTCTGTTTTTGAGACAGGGTCTTGCTCTGTTGTCCTGGCTGGAGTGCAGTGGTGTGATGACGACTTACTGCAGCCTCAACCTACCAGGCTTGAGCAATCCTCCCACCTCAGCTTCCCCACTACAATGTGTGCCACTATGCCTGGGTAATTTTTTAATTTTTGTAGAGACGGATCTCACTATGTTGCCTAGGCTGGTAGTGAACTCCAGGGCTCAAGCAATCCTCCTTCCTCGGCCTCCCAAAGTGTTGGGATTACAGGCGTGAGCCACTGCACCCAGCCTGTTTTTTTCGTTTTTTTTTTTTTTTTTTTTCTTTTTTTTAGACAGAGTCTTGCTCTGTTGCCCAGGCTGGAGTGTAGTGGCGTGATCTCAGTTCACTACAACCTCTGCCTCCCGGGTTCAAGCAAGTCTCATGCCTCAGCCTCCCAAATAACTAGGGTGACAGGCGTGTGCCACCACACACAGCTAATGTTTGTATTCATTTATTTATTTTTTTTGAGACAGAGTCTTGCTCTGTTGCCCAGGCTGGAGTGCAGTGTTGTAATCTCGGCTTATTGCAACTTCCGTCTCCCAGGTTCAAGCAATTCTCCTGCCTGAGCCTCCCGAGTAGCTGGGATTACAGGTGTGCACCACCAGGCCTGGCTAATTTTTTTGTATTTTTAGTAGAGGTTTCATCATGTTGACCAGGTTTGTCTTGAACTCCTGACCTCAAGTGATCTGCCCGCCTTTGCCTCCCAAAGTGTTGGGATTACAGGCATGAGCCACCACGCCCAGCCTGTATTTTTAATAGAGACGGTGTTTCCCCATGTTGGCCAGGCTGGTCTCGAACTCCTGACCTCAAGTGATTCACCTGCCTCGGTCTCCCAGAGTGCTGGGATTACAGGTGTGAGGCACCTCACCTGACCTAGCCTTATTTTTAGTAGAACGTCCCTCATACTGGGTTTGCTATTTCCTGAGATTCAGCCCAAACTGGAAGAGCACATGAGCAAACAGTGATACCATGTCATCCTTTTTGTTTTTTTTTTTTTGAGAGCTTGTTTGGAGGTTCTAGCAGGGGAGTGCAGCTACTCGTATACCCTTGACTGAAGACCAGTCCTCCTCTATTGGGGATGGTTGTCCTCTTTGACTGAACACGCAGGTTTGGGACAGACACACATGGAGTGGTGAGGGAGGAAGGGGATACCCGCCTAGCCAGTCAGATCAGCCAAATCAACCCTGGTGAACAACGGGGTGACAGATGTCACAGTCAGATCGCCCTCACATCCAATCTTTTTTTTTTTTTTTTTTTTTTTTTTTGAGAGGTTCTCATTCTGTTGCCCAGGCTGGAGCACAGTGGCACAATCTTGGCTCCCTGCAGCCTCGATCCCCCCGGACTCAGATGATCCTCCCACCTCAGCTTCCTGAGTAGCTGGGGCTACAAATGCGCACCACCATGCCAGGCTAATTTTGTATTTTTTTGTAGAGACAGAATTTTGTCACGTTACCCAGGCTGGTTTTGAACTCCTGGGCTCAAGCAATCTACCTGCCTTGACCTCCCAAAGTGCTGAGATTATAGGTGTGAGCCACATGTCTGGTGGATTCTGTATCCTTCTAAGGGCATCACATCCAGGAATACATGATATTCCTGTGTTGCCCATGCGTGATGTCAATTTTGAGTACCTGAAAGAACTACTGCTTCTGCTTCTGCCTATGAGGAAGTATGAGAGTCTGGAATTACCTTCCTACTATAAACAATGAGAAACCTGGACAAAATAGAGAAAACAGCTATTTTCAGATACTAGACAATAGGCAGCACAAAACGGTGATCCATAAGAGAAGGAAAATAAATGATGTGAGCCCTACTATTACCCAGATTTTCTGTCTGGAGGCAATTTGTGAACTGCAATTCAGGGAGCACCCAAACAGAGCCCAGAAATCTTACCAAGTTGAGCTGAGAGAAACAAGTTCGAAAAGCTGAGGTTGCTGAGATTTCTGGGACAGAGTACTTGAGAGGAGGGAACTGAGCAAAGGAAAAGCTCCAGAAACCTGCATAGCAGTCTGCTTGAATATTTGGCTGAATACCAACCTGTGTATGCAGAGTGAAACTCAGTCTTCTTGACACTAATCAAGAACAACTCCAAGGAAAAGAATGTTTACTATGGAGCTATTGGCCAAACAACTCCCAGAACTCACAGAGGGACTAAAATTCCACCAGTTTGAATTTACACCAGTCAGAGTAGAGAGACCTAGATGAATTCACAGAGCGTTAACAGACACCCCAAAGGAACTATGCTTTAGGAAAGGAAGCAAATTAGCCTTAGAGTAAAGGATACTCTATATTCAAAAAGAACTTAAGCAGATCACACAGCTGAGAAAGAAGAAAAAAAAATAGAAATGAAAAAGAAGAACTTACACAGGAGTCTCAAAACAATCAAAACCACTGCAGACAAGAATATTGAAACAACTACTTAAAATATGCTCTACATGATCAAGAATGGAAAGGAAATCATAAACATAATGACAGAAGTGAAAGATTTTTTAAAGACTCAAACTTCTACAGATGAAAATCACAATATTTAAAATGAAAATTTCACTTGATGGGATTAATAGCATATTACACACTAGAAGGAAATATCTGAACTTGAAAAGACAGCAACAGAATAGATTCCCACTAAACCTCTGGGACGATATCAAATACAATTATATTTATATCAAATATAACTGGAATCCAGAGAAGAATCAGAAAAAAAATCTGAAAAAATCAAGATAAAAACGTTCAAAATCTGATAAAAACTAGAAACCCACAGATCCAAGAAGCTCAACAAATCCCAAGTGAGATAAACACAAATCAAAATAAAGCCCATCAAAATAAAACTGCTAAAAATTAGCAACGAAGAGAAAATCTTGAAAAGCAGTCAGAGAAAAACTGTCTCAGTGCCTTCAGGGAGGAAGATTAAATCACTTACAAGGGCAGAAGAATTACACTGGCATCTTATTTCTGAAAAGCAAATACAAAGCAAGGTAACAGTAAAGTCGCATTATAAGAAACCCAAGGAAAGAAAGCATGACCCAAGGATTTTACATCCAGCCAAACTATTTTTCAAATATCCAAGCTAGAGAAAAAATTTTGAATATGCAAGAACTAGGGAAACAAAGTACATAATTGTAAAGTTAAGACTAAAGCAAGATTAAGACCATAGGCTTCTAGTCAGAAATTATACAAAAAAGAAGACAAAGAAAAGATATCTTTTAAAATACTGAAAGAAACACATTATCAAGTTAGAGTTCTATATAAGCTAGATTTCTAGATCCAATGGAAATATCTTTTAAAATTAAAAGCAAAATCCTTTTTCTGACAAACAAAATCTGAGAATACTTGCTGCCAAGAGACATGCACTGTAAGAAATGTTAAAGCGACATTTTTCACACAGAAGGAAAAATGATACCAGATAGAAACTCGGATCTACACATAAGAATAAAGAGCACTTAAAATGTGAAATCATGTGGGAAAATACAAAATACATTTGTCTCATCTTTTAATTTCTTTAAATATACTGGACTGTTTAAAACAGTAACACCAAATAATACACTTTAAATAGGTAACTACATGGTACGTGAATTAGTAAGGCTGTAAAAAAGTCGTAACTACGTACTGTGGGATGTATAACATACATAGAAGTAAAACGGGCTGGGCGCGGTGGCTCACGCCTGTAATCCCAGCACTTTGGGAGGCCGAGGCGGGCAGATCACCTGAGGTCGGGAGCTCGAGACCAGCCTGATCAATATGGAGAAACTCCGTCTCTACTAAAAATACAAAATTAGCAGGGCGTGGTAGCACATGCCTATAATCCCAGCTACTCTGGAGGCTGAGGCAGGAGAATTGCTTGAACCCGGGAGGCGGAGGCTGCAGTGAGCCGAGATTGGGCCATTGCACTCCAGCCTGGGCAACGAGAGCAAAACTCCATCTCAAAAAAGAAAAAAAAAAGAAAAAGAAAAAGCAGTAAAATGTATGATAACAGTATAAATGATGTGGCGTAGGAAGCAATAATGGAGATAAAATGAACATGAAGGAAAGAAAGAGAAAAAAGTAACCAAGTACAGATGGAACAAATAGAAGACAATTAGCAAGATGGCAGACTTAAACTCAGCCTCACCCATAATTGTGAAAAATATTAATGGTCTAAATACTTCAATCATCAATTTAGACTGGATGATCTAATCATAAAAATGTGGAGTCACTATTAATATAAGACACAGCAGACTTCAGAAAAATATTATCAGGGATAAAAAGGGGCATTTCATAACAATAGGGAGGTCAATTCATTAAGATTTAATTAATATAATCCTAAATGTGTATGTGCCAAAAACAAAGCTATAAAATACATAAAGTAAACACTGACAGAACTGGAAGGAAAAATATACAGACTTCTGGCCTAATATACAAATTTCTGCCCTAAGTTCTACTTTATTGGGTATCAGGACTGCAGCCTCTGATTTCTTATTGTTTCCATTAAATAATCTCTCCTTCCCTTTATTATAATACTTTTTGAATTACTGTTCTACATATATTTCTAGTAATGCAGCACAGAGTTCAGTTTTGCTTTATGAGACAGTTTTAGACTTTTTATATTGCTGTTAACTCCTTTATCATAAATTTTTAAAACCATCTAGCCTGTCCATTTTATTATTTTATGTTAGAGACAAGGTCTTGCTCTGTCACTTAGGCTGGAGTGCAGTGGCACGATCATGGATCACTGTAACTTTAAACTCCTGGGCTCATGCAATCCTCTGGCCTCAGTCTCCCTGGTAGCTGGGATTGAAGACGTGTACCACCATGTTGGGCTAATTTTTTATTTTATTATTTGTACAGAGAGGGTCTTGCTATGTGGCCCAGGCTGGTCTTGAATTCCTAGCCTCAAGTGATCCTCCCATTTCGGCCTCCCAAAGTGCTAGGATTACAGATGTGGGCCACTGTGCCTGGCCTAGCTTGCCCATTTTATTTATTTATTTTTGTAGAGACAGGGTCTTACTATGTTGCCCAGGCTGGTCTTGAACTCTCAAGCTCAAGTGATCCCTCCAACTTGGCCTCCCAAAGTGTTGGGATTACAGGCGTGAGCCATTGCACTCAGCCTATTCATTTTAAATGGTATCCTTTGACTCATACCTATTACTTTATGAAACAGTCAACTACATTATTTTCTTCCTTCTTTCTCTTAGCCCATTTTCTTTTAGTTGCAATCTTACTACTTTATCAGAAAAAAAATTTTGGGGGGAAATAGTGTCTCATTTTGTCACTCAAGCTAGAGTGCAGTGGTGTGACCACGGTTCACTGTGGCCTCAACCTCCCAGGCTCAAGCAATCTTCCCACCTCAGCCTCCCAAGCAGATGGAACTACAGGTGTGCACAACCACACTCAGCTAAATTTTTTTTGTATTTTTTGTAGAGATGTGGTTTTTCTGTGTTTTCCAGGCTGGTCTCGAACTCCTGAGCTCAAGTGATCTGCCTGCCTTAGACTCTCAAACTGCTGGGATTACAGGTGTTAGCCATCATGCCCAGCTGACATAATGTTTATATATCATTCTTTTATATGTATTCTCACCATTGTTTGTC
The DNA here is from genome assembly GCF_006542625.1 of Nomascus leucogenys. Classification (NCBI taxonomy): domain Eukaryota; kingdom Metazoa; phylum Chordata; class Mammalia; order Primates; family Hylobatidae; genus Nomascus; species Nomascus leucogenys. Next base: position 119,187,675 of record NC_044402.1, read on the forward strand.
TTAGTTCTATAACTGAATATATGAAATGTTCATCATTTACGTTTTTGTCAGTGTTTCTCCAGTTACTCTTGGATGCATGAAGCTCATTTTCTGTAGAGTCCTCAGGAAGAGCAAATGTGTGTATAGTATTCCAAGTTCTTATACTCCAAACGTTTTTTCTCTAGCTTGCATATTTGACATCTTGGCTTGGCATGAAATCTTTGTTTCACACCTCCTTTCATCGAGTTTCTTGAAAATGATGTTAGTGTTATCCTGCTTTGCATGATGACTTTGAGAAGTCTGATGCCAGACTATTTCTGTTGCCCTTGTAAGTTACTTCGTCTTTTTGATTCAGGAACTGAGGATTTTTCCTTGTCTTTAATAGTTGTACTAAGATATGTTTTGATTATTCTAGGTCAATTTTCCAGATACCTGGAAAGCTCTTTCAATATATAGATTCAAGACTTTTATTTCAGTGAAGTTTTCCTGGATTATAGTTGTTTTGTTGTTTTTTTTTTGAGACAAGGTCTTGCTCTCTGTTACCCAGGCTGGAGTGCAGTGGACTATCATGGCTCACTGCACCCTTGACCTCCTGGGCTCAAGCAATCCTCCTGCCTCAGTGCCCTGAGTATCTGGGACCATAGGTGCACGCTACCAAGCCCAGCTAATTTTTGTACTATTTGTAGAGATGGGGTTTCACTATGTTGCCCAGATTGGTCTCAAATTCCTGGGCTCAAGAGATCTACCCATCTCTGCCTCCCAAAGTGCTGGTATAACAGGCATGAGTCACCATGCCCAGCGGGATTATAGTTTTTAACACTACTTCTGTCTCAATGCTTTAATCTTCTTCTTCCGGGACACTAATTATATGTAATATGGGTGTATTCTTTGCCTTTTTTCTAGTTCAACTACCTTCTTTCTGGCTTTTTTTTTTTTTTGAGATGGAGTGTCATTCTGTCACTCAGGCTGGAGTGCGGTGGCGCGATCTCAGCTCACTGCAACCTCCGCCTCCTGGGTTCAAGAAATTCTCCTGCCTCAGCCTCCTGAGTAGCTGGGATTATGGGCACACGCCACCATGCCTGGCTAATTTTTGTATTTTTAGTAGAGATGGGGTTTCACCATACTGGTCAGGTTGGTCTCGGACTCCTGACCTCAGGTGATCCACGCACCTCCCAAAGTGCTGGGATTACAGGGGTGAGCCACCACGCCCGGCCCTTTCTGGCTTTTTATACTTTTTTTTTTTTTTCCATCTTTTTTTCCCCCGGCTTATCTTTTTAAAGCCCATTTTCATTTGAAATTATTTTCACTTGGGTATCTTTAATTTAAAACTTCATTTTCAATATATCTTTTCTTCTCCATCTTTTCTGAGTTCAAGCATTTGTCATTTCATTTATTCTTGCTTGTCTGTTGTGATTCTTAGTTTGAATTTTTTTTTTTCTTTTTGAGATGGAGTTTTGCTCTGTCGCCCAGGCTGGAGTGCAGTGGCGAAATCTCAGCTCACTGCAACCTCTGCCTCTTGGGTTCAAGCAATTCTCCTGCCTCAGCCTCCCGAATAGCTGGGATTACAGGCACCACCACCACATCCAGCTAATTTTTTTGTATTTTTAGTAGAGACCGGGTTCATCATGTTGGCCAGGTTGGTATTGAACTCCTGACCTCAAGTGATCCGCCTGCCTTGGCCTCCCAGTGCTAGGTTTACAGGTGTGGGCGGTGCCTGGATTTTTATTCATGTTACTTTTTCATACTTTCAAGTGCTTCTTTCAAGGTATTCAATTATATTTATTTATTTATTTATTTCATTTTTTTTTTTTTGAGATGGAGTCTCACAGTTGTCTAGGCTGGAGTACAGTGGTGCAATCTCGGCTCACTGCACTCTGCCTCCCTGGTTCAAGTGATACTCCCTCCTCAGCCTCCCAAGTAGCTGGGATTACTAGCATGTGCCACCATGCCCAGCTAATTTTTGTATTTTTAGTACAGACAGGGTTTCACCATGTTGGCCAGGCTAGTCTCGAACTCTTGACCTCAAGTGATCCGCCTGCCTCGGCCCCTCAAAGTGCTGGGATTACAGGTGTGAGCCACAGCGCCTGGCCTTAATTCTATTTAGCGTCTACCCACTGTAAACAGTTTACTTCATGGTTTGTTCTAGGGGGCAGAATTTTCACTGGCTGAAATATTTTGATTCATGCTTCTGTTTTTTTCTTATAGTCATTTTTTTATGGAAGTGGCCTGCTTTTTTACATTCCTATTCATTTTGTGAATAGGGCTTAAGTGAAGCACTTAGTTTAGCAAAGTATAGTTTCTTAAATGGAAGAGAATGATGGTGGTGGAGGGAGGGGAAAAAAGAGAGGTTGGCACGTCTTGTTTCCCTTTCATTTTGACATGATCCTTAATTTTCTTCTCTTGCTTCTAAATCAAGTTTCCAAACTTGGCTAATTCTTCCCTATAAGTAATGATTCTTTGAGGCTGTTATTCTGGTACCACTGACATTCAAGCCTCTTCCCTATAACTAGTTCTGCAAATTACCAAGATCCAGATTCAGTATTTTGCTACTTATTACTGGATTTTATCTTTCTGGGAGTGATTTTCTTCAGTGCTTCATCTAAGTCTTCCACTCCTATAAATTATTTTTCATGGAATCCCTTAGGCTCCTGTCCCTAACCCTCAGCACCCACAGGCTTAAGCAGTAGAAAACAGGAACACTGAAGGAATTTGGTTTGCTTCTGTTCTGAAGCAGGTAACTTAAAGGTGGTGGTACCGTCTCCTAGCAATGCTGAAGCATAGATTATGTGTGCTTTTCTTTGTACTCCTCATTAATCTTATGTTTTTTTTTGGAGGATTTGTGAGGAACATTGCAATTAGCCAGTCTCCATTATCCTTTAGACCTGGTAGTTTTCTACTCAGTTTTTTTTTTCTTTTTCTTTTTTTAAAGGAGTCCTTAGTCCTGAGTACTTACACTGCTTGAAATACTAAACTAATTCCTGGAAGAAGTCTAAAAAAGAGGAAAGATGTATTTCTAGAGATGGGTATAGGTACTATACAGAAATGAAAGAAACACTGGAGAAGCCTAGAGTACCAAGGGTGGCAACTCACAAGGCTCTCAAAAGAGTCTGAAAGAGGTGAGTAACAGAAACCACAAGTAAACTAAAAAATATACAGGAGAAGGCAATAGGAAAATGAAACAAGATCAGGGTAGACAGAGACAAAGACCCAGATGAAGAACGGTCACAAAATGGGATAGATAGGACCAATATAAAATGTTGTCTGGTTAGGAGGCAGCAAGATAACTGAGGTTGAACAATTAGAACGAAGAACAAAGGAAATTAAGCATTTGACTGGAAAGCAAACATCATAGAAGAAAGAGTAGAAAAGACGAAGATTAAAGAAAGCAACAGGTAAGCAGAAAGGAGAGTGAATTGTTTTCACTGCAAATTTTATGATGTTTTCTGCTAATATATGAAGCATATAAACTACTATGAATAAGCCATTTGGCAAATACCACTCATTCAAGTAATGCTGTAAGTTGAAAGCTGGTATAAAAGCAGTACTTTGAGTGAGATTAAAAACAAGTTGATAGGTTATGAGAGAGCAGTTTGGTAAAAATAATTAAAAATTTCAAACTGCCTTCCTTAGTCTTAATCCTTAACAATTTTACTTCCAATAATTTACCCTATAGAAAAGTTCCAACAAGCATTAAAAACATACATATGTGTATAACGATGCCCATTCTAGGCTGAATTACATTTGGAAAAAAGAGAAACCTAAATGCAGACTTACATGGTTGAAAGTTCTGTATTAATATACAAGGGTGCCAAGATTAATGTGCAGTGAAAAAGATAACAGAGAAGCAATATAGCATAGTGATTACGAATGCAATTGCAGCACAACTGCCTGGATTTACTACTGCTGTACTACTGCCTATATCACTTTGAGCAAGTTAATTAACTTTGCTAAGCCTTACTTTATTCATAAAACCAGATTTTTAATATATCTATCTCAAAGACTTGTTGCGAAGATTTAAAATAAAAAAAATCAATTTAAACGCTTAGCAGACAGTATCTGGCATGTAATAAACACTTTAGGTAATAGAGCTACTGGCCAGGCACAGTGGCTCATGCTTGTAATCCCAGCACTTTGGGAGGCTGAGGAGGGACGATTGCTTGAAGCCAGGAGTTCTACCAACCTGCAACATAGTGAGATCCCATTTCTATTAAAAAAAAAATTAAAAAGATAGCTACTATAATTACTACAGTTATTATACCATGATCTCATTTTTGTGTTTAATAAATATATAACCATGAAGAAACTAGGGAAAATATATAAAAAATGTTGAAAGTATCTCAGCAGTCGAATGAGGTGTACTGGGTTGGAAAATACACATTTTCTGCTTTAAAATGAATATTATATATATTCCAAAGTTCTAAAATTGTTTGGCGAACAGAAAATGAAGTTAACATTACTTATGGATGTAATAAATCTTTAATAAGTGATCTAATTTCTAAATATTTTGGAACTTTAATGTGACTCCTTTAATTACATTTTACACCAAAGCTCACTTCTATTGAATCACTTTATAAAAAAGAAAGTAAAATGAAAGAATTGACCTACCCCTGCAGTTGCTGCTGTTGGTGAGAGGAAAGGGGCACTCTTGGTTTATTCCAGCCAGTGTAATCCTGGTTACACCTCAGTTTTTTAACAGAAAGAGGAACTGGCTGAGGAAGAAATCCCAAACTTCTTTTGGTAGAGGGAGTCTGGCTTGAAACATTAGTCCTACAAAAAAGCATAAATAATGAAGAAGCAAAATAAATTTTTGAATACTACTATTTTCCTTGAATAGATTAAGAGAAGTCAATGTTTAAGGAAAAACATCTTGAATTTAGGGAAATATCAGTAATAATGATCACTTAAGGGAAAACTCTACAAATGTAAATTAGCAAATCTGTTCCTACACAGTTGGAGAGGGTTATAATACAGAACATATTTAACCTACAACCAAAATAATCCATGTTAATGGCTTGAAAAAGAAAACAATACATATAAGTTCACTGTTATCCATTTTATGGATATTACATTTACCTAGTCTTGAACAGATTTACAGTATACTTTTTCCACCGTTACAAATAACACAACAAACATTCTTACCCAGTCTTCTTGAGAAATTCCTCTAGTTTATATGCATAGAAGTGAAAATGTTGGAGGTATTTTCAATCTTCATTTTTAATTTTTCGAGATACTGTGATTATTTTCCAAAAAGGCTATACGAGTTTATACTTCAAACAACAGTAATTTTCCATTTCCTCCTATGTTTACATTACTTATTATTATCAGTTTTAATTTTTTTGCTGGGTCCGGTGGCTCACGCCTGTAAGCCCAGTACTTTGGGAGGCCCAGGTGGGCGGATGGCTTGAGCTCAGGAGTTTGAGACCAGCTTGGGCAACCTGGCAAAACTCCATCTCCACCAAAAATGCAAGAAAATTAGCCAGGCGTGGTGGGGAGGACCTGTAGTCACAGCTACTTGGGAGGCTGAGGTGGGCAGACTGATTGAGCCTGGGAGGCAGAGGTTGCAATGAGCGAAGATCGCACCACTGCACTCCAACCTGGGTGACAAAGTGAGAAGGCATCTCCAAAAAAGAAAAAAAAAAAGTTTTAATTTTTACCAATAAAGAGACACTTGATCTCACTGTTATTTGGTTTTGCACTGTCCTGATTACTACTGAAACTAACATATTCATATAGTTGTTTACTCTTTTCCGAATTGCTTTCCTATAGAGTAGGTTCTTTTTTTTTTTTTTTTTTTTAAGATGAAGTTTCGCTCTTGTTGCCCAAGCTGGTGTGCAATGGCGCAATCTCGGCTCACTGCAACCTCCGCCTCCCGGATTCAAGCGATTCTCCTGCCTCAGGCTCCCGAGTAGCTGGGACTACAGGCGTGCGCTACCACACCTGGCTAACTTTTTGTATTTTTACTAGAAACAGGCTTTCACCATGTTAGCCAGGCTGGTCTCGAACTCCTGACCTCAGGTGACCTGCCCGCCTCAGCCTCCCAAAGTGCTAGGATTACGGGTGTGAGCCACCATGCCCGGCCTAATTTTTTTGTATTTTAGTAGAGAAGGGCTTTCACCATGTTGCCAAGCCTGGTCTCAAACTCCTGAGCTCAGGCAATTTGCTCGCCTCAGCCTCCCGAAGTGCTAGGATTACAGGCGTGAGCCACTGCATCTGGCCCACATTCTAATTTTAAAATTTTTATACTGGGAAATTTATCAATTTTTTCTTTTTTTTTTTTTTTGTATCTCGTTTAAGATTTTTATATCTTGGCCAGGCGTGGTGGCTCACGCTTGTAATCCCAGCACTTTGGGAGGCCGAGGCGGGCGGATCACGAGGTCAGGAGATCGAGACCACGGTGAAACCCCGTCTCTACTAAAAATACAAAAAAATTAGCCAGGTGTGGTGGCGGGCGCCTGTAGTCCCAGCTACTCGGAGAGGCTGAGGCAGGAGAATGGCGTGAACCCGGGAGGCAGAGCTTGCAGTGAGCCGAGACTGCGCCACTGCGCTCCAGCCTGGGCAACAGAGCGAGACTCCGTCTCAAAAAAAAAAAAAAAAAGATTTTCATATCTGGTATTTTGTTTAAGAAATCTTCTTGTACCATAAGAGCACAGAAATTTTTTCCTGTATTTTCTCTTAACAGTTAAATTTTGCTTTCCCTTCTATTTAGGTCTTCAATACAGTTATAAGTGTCTTTTTCTGTATGTTGTGAGCATACTTTTCTATAAGATTTCCTTTTCCATAAGGCAAACCAATTGCTCCCAAATTACTTATTGTTTGTCTAAGCCATGTGTTAGTGGCTGTTTGGTTTTGTACTTAAAAAAAATTTGTAGGCCAGGCACAGTGGCTTATGCCTGTAACCCCAACACTCTGGGAAGCTGAAGCAGGAGGATCAGGAGTTTGAAACCAGCCTGGTCAACGTATCAAGACACTGTCTCTATTATTTTAAAATTAAGGCTGGGCACAGTGGCTCACACCTGTAATCCCAGCACTTTGGGAGGCTGAGGGAGGCGCATCACCTGAGGTCAGGAGTTTGAGAACAGCCTGGCCAACATGGAGAAACCCTGTCTCTACTAAAAATATAAAAATTAGCCAGGCGTAGTGGCGTACGCCTGTAGTCCCAGCTACTCGAGAGGCTGAGGCAGGAGAACTGCTTGAACTTGGGAGACAGAGGTTGCAGTGAGCTGAGATCATGCCACTGCACTCCAGCCTGGGGGACAGAGAGAGACTCTGTCTCAAAAAAAATTAAAAAAGTTAAAAATTAAAAATAAATTGTGAAATAGAATACTCATATGGGAAAAGTGCATAAAAATCAAATGTGGAGCATAACAAATTTTCATAAAACAAACACTTGTGTAAACAACCTTATTAGTGTCTAAACCCCAAGTTCCCCTTCCAATTACAACTCTGCATTCCTCTAACCTAAAAGTTGGCATTATCTAATAGTTTTATCCCTTACTACAAACCCCTAAATATTGTACTTTGGATAATATGTGATGTATCTATTTTCATCTTGTTTTCAACCTTTCTGCATCTTTATATTGTAGTTGTTTCTCTGTTACATAGCATATACGTTTTCTTCTTCCATTAAATCCTGTATATCTCTTTAACTGGAATATTTAGTATATACTCATATAAATTTTACATAAATTTAGTATATTTATATCAGTAATGTCAGTATTGATTTGGGTTATTTCTTGAATTTTATGATGCATTTACTATTTGTTCTACATGTTCTATGTTCCTTTTTCTCTCCTTTATGCCTTCTTTTAGAATGTCTGACTATTTCATTGTCTCCCCTCCGTTAGTCTGGAAATAATATAGGCTTTTATATATCTACATATATCTATATATCTATATTTTGACAAGGTATTGCTCTGTCACCTGGCTGGAGTGCAATGGCACAATCATAGCTCACTGTAGCCTTTAACTCCTGGGCTCAACCATTCCTCCCATCTCAACTTCCCAAGTAGCTGGGACTATAGGCATGCACCACCATGTCTGGCTAATTTTTGTATTTTTTTTGAAGAGATGGGGTCCCGCTATGTTGACCAGGTTGGTCTCAAATTTCTGGGCTCAAGTGATATTCTCATCTTGGCCTCTCCAAGTGCTAGGATTACAGGCGTGAGCCAACCATGCCCGGTATAGAAATTTAATGGATGTTCTAAAAATTATATTATGCATTAAAAATAGAAACAGCTTTATTGAAGTATAGTTGACATAGAATAAAATGCACACATTTAAAGTGTATAACTTTAAGTTCTGACATATATACACTCATGAAATCATCACCAGAATTAAGATAGTGAACATATCTATTACTCCCAAAAGTATCCTGGTGCCCATTTGTATCCCTCCTTCCCACTCCTCTCTGCCTGTGACCTTGTCTCTGTGACCAAGCAACTACTGATCTGTTTTCTGTCACTATAGATTACATTTTCTAAAATTTCATATAAATGGAATCTTACAATATGCACTTTCTTATGAGGTCTTTTACTCAGCCTAATTATTTTAAGATTCATCCATTCTGCTGCGTGTATAAACAGTTCATCCTTTCTATTGCTAGACAGCATTCCATTGTATGAATATCCCACAATTTGTTTAACCACTTACTTTCTCTTTCGAAATAGTTTTATTTTTTGAGACAGGGTCTCACTCTGTTGCTCAAGCTGGAGTACAATGGCGCCATCAAGGCTCACCGCAACCTCTGCCTCCCAGGCTCAAGAGATCCTCCCACCTCAGCCTCCCAAGTAGCTGGGATCACAGATGCACATCACCACGCCCTGCCTTTTTTTTTTTTTTTTACTGTATTTTTGGTAGATATGAGGTTTTACCATGTTGTCCAGGCTGATCTTGAACTCCTGAGCTCAAGCAATCTACCCGCCTCGGCCTCCCAAAGTGCTGGGATTACAGGCGTGAGTCACTGAGCCTTGCCTGAAACAGTTTTAGATTTACAAAAAAGTTGCAAAATGGCTTTCACCCAGCTACTCCTAATATTAGAATCTTATATAACCATAGTACAATGACCAAAACCAGGAAATTAACAATGATACAATACTATTAACTAGTAACCTACACATATTATTCAAATTTCATCAGTATTTTCACTAAAGTCTTTTTTCTGGCCCAAGATCCCACAGTGCAAGTAGTTGTCATGTTTCTTTACTCTTACAATCCTCAATTTCTTCTTTTTTTAATGGCTTTGACAATTTTGAAGAGTAATGGTCTCCAAAGACTTGGAGTCAACCCAAATGCCCATTAATGATAGACGGGATAAATAAGAAAATGTGGCACATATACACCATAGAATACTATGCAGCCATAAAAAAGAATGAGTTCGTGTCCTTTGCAGGGACATGGATGAAGCTGGAAACCATCATTCTCAGCAAACTAACACAGGAACAGAAAACCAAACACTGCACGTTCTCACTCATAAGTGGCAGCTGAGCAATGAGAACACATGGACACAGGGAGAACATCACACACGGGGGCCTGTCAGGGGATGGGGGGCAAGGGGAGGGAAAGCATTAGGACAAATACCTAATGCATGCAGGGCTTAAAACCTAGATGACGGGTTGATAGGTGCAGCAAACTACCATGGCACATGTATACCTATGTAACAAACCTTGCACATTCTGCACATGTATCCCAGAACTTAAAGTAAAATAAAATAAAATAAAAAAATCAGCGTCTGGCACTAGAGGTGCTCATAGTTACTTGGGTGCGATTGCTTCAAGGTCCCCCCCAGTGGACTGAGCTAGGAATTGTATGTATGTGTGTAACCCAAGACAGACATACAAATGCATGTATGTTTATTCTGAATCAATCTATACATGAATTTACATATATAAAACCTTGAGTTCATATTGACATCTCTGACTCTAACTGAACACCAAAGGTTCATACTAGCTTTCTTCCTTTCCTTATTTCTTTCTCTGACATTGCAAGCCTGGATCTCAATATCTACAATGTTTACTTCTTCAATCCAAGTACACACGAGGTGGTTTCAGAACTGCTAACCCTACATCCCTGTGAGAAACAAATTACAAACTAGAGTACAATATTTGTGTACTCGTGCATTTTTGATATATTGAAGTCTAATGTTAGCTGATTCTTTTACCTTTTCCTGGATAATGAAAGAAACTAGGAACAATTTAACTCCATTTAATTATTCTGTGTCTTCCTTCTTCACTTCTGGTTTATATATTATTGTTGTCATTTAAACCCAACAAGATATTACTATTGTTTTGTATAACAGAATTTATCAAGACAGACAGCATATTAACTTTTTGTTGCTCTTCATCCTTCCTGAAGCTCCAACCTTTCATCTGAGTTCTTTTTCCATCTGCCCAAAAACTTCTTTAGCATTTCCTTTAGTACATATTTGTGGGTAAACTCTGTTATTATTTTGTTTGGTATGATAGGGTCTATTTCACCTTTCCTTCGAAACTATAGGATATTTTCACAGCAAATAAAATTCTATGTTGGCAGTTATTTTATTTCCGCATATCGAAGATATTTCTGGCTTCCACAATTGCTACAGAAAAGTCAAAGGTCAGATATTTTTGCTCCTTTGAAGCTGAAATGTTTTCTCCTGGTTGCTTCTGAGACTTTGTCTTTATTTCTAGAGTTTCACTATGACATGCCTAAGGGTAGGTTTCTTTTTCTCAATCCCACTTGGTATTCATTAGACTTCTTAATTCTAAAGTCTGATTTTATCACTTTTGGAAAATTCTCAGCCAGTATCTTTAAATATTTTTATTTAAATAAAAAGTCAATATCTTTACAGTTTATACCCCAATGTCCCTCTTCTTTGAGACTTTAATAAGACACAATAGACCTTTTAACTGTATTATGTCTCTTACACTCTCCTGTATTGTCTTTTTCATGTTTTATTCTAGAGCCTCTTCTGAGTCATCGTTCAGATCACTAATTCTCTCAATTACTATTTTTCCTTTTTTTTTTTTTTTTTTGAGATAAGGTCTCATTCTGTCACTCAGGATGAAGTGCAGTGACATAATCACAGCTCGTTGCAGTTGTGACCTCCTGGGCTTGAGCGATCCTCCCACCTCAGCCTCCCAAGTAGCTGGGACCAAAAGTGCATGCCATCATGCTTGACTAATTTTTAATTTTTTTGTAGAGACGAGATTTCCCAATGTTGCCCAGGCTGGTCTCAATTACGTTTTATATGCTGAAAAAAAACATCCAAAACAGATTTGAGTTTTTGTATTTTTCATTTCTCGATTTTCTATTTGATTTTTTTAAATCTGTGATAATTTCACAGTTTAAGGTTTTCTACAGAAATTTCCTTTGTTTTTTTTGATGTGTTAAATATTGTTCTTTTATAATCACTGACTCATTAATTCCAGAATATGTGGAGCCCTGTGGTCCACTGCCGATCTAAATTATTTCTTCTAGTAATAATTCATGTTGACTTGTCTTGCTGCATGTCTGGATACTGAACAGTATTTAATCAATAACAGTATTTAATCAAATCTAAGATACAACCAATTATAAGACATAACATTTATTTCAGGTAGTACTAAAAAAGAAAAAGCAATGCCAACCAAAGTGAATAATGACTTCTATGGCTTAGAATTTTTACTTCTTACTGGAAGCTTTTTATGTAACTAGATATACATATTTATCATGTTGCTCTTATACAAAAAGGAAAATATAAAACTGGTTAAGATATTTCTAATAACTCACATTCAGAATCTGAATCTTCTGAATCATTTTTCCCACCCAGGGTCATAGATTTTTCAGTTTTTCCAAAAAGTGCTGCTACCTGTGCTACTAAAAACAAAGGTGATGTTGTATTTCTTTTTTCTTTTCTTTTTTTTCTCCAATTAAGCCCAGCAGTGTGATGATGCTGCATTTCTTTTTTCTTTTTTTTTTTGATGCTGCATTTCTAAATAGTAAATAGTGCCACACTATGTCTCCGGGAGTTTTCTTCTAAGCCAATGACATTCATTTGGCAAGGTCTAATACTGAGATTATCTTAATCTTAGCAAAAGAAGCCCACAGATTTTCAGATCACAACTAGAATTCGCTGCCCTTTCTTAAGTGGTCATTTTAAATGGTCTGACTAAAAAATATAGTTTTTCAGTAATACCACAAATGACAACCAAGTCTGCTCATGTGCAGGTAATGCTAACTATGTTACAACTGCCTCCTGGCAGCAATTTAAGATGTCACAATATCTGATATACTTCCATTTTAAATACTAATGTGAAAAAATGTACATCTCAGAATTACAGAAATATGTTGAGGTGGAGGAAAATGTCTTCCCCCAGAGAGAATTTTTATTTAGTACATTTATTTTGTCAATCATCTAGGATACTAGCCACTTACAATCAACTTAATTAAATTTCAGTGCTTGCAATAACTGGGCCATACAGATGAATAAAATTCACAGAAAGGCTGGCTTACTTCTAGCTTATCCTTATTCCCAGGGGGAACCCTTCAGTACACACTGAAATATGTGGAGTAATGTACTAGGCTCCCTATATTGGTAGGTCCTAGCCTCTGTTGTCCTTCTAGACTCATGAGTGTGTCAAAAGCACTGCTTGGTCTTTCAGCAATCTCTTCTGGTTCAGCCAACATGCTTGGGAACTCTGGATTTCCTCCTCCCTTCTCGGTTTGGTAATTCCTCACACTCCTGTCAGTTTTTTCTTGTTTTTTGTTTTTTTTTTTTTGAGACGGAGTCTCCCTTTGTCCCAGGCTGGAGTGCACTAGTGGTGGGATCTTGGCTCACTGCAACCTCCCTCTGTCCCAGGCTGGAGTGGAGTAGTGGCGGGATCTTGGCTACTCGGGAGGCTGAGGTAGGAGAATAGCGTGAAGTGGGGAGGCAGAGGTTGCAGTGGCTAATTTTTGTATTTTTAGTAGAGACTGGGTTTCACCACGTTGGCCAGGCTGGTCTTGTACTCCTGACCTCATGATCCACCCACCTGAGGCTCCCAAAGTGCTGGGATTACAGGCGTGAGCCACCACACCAGGCCTCCTGTCAGTTTTTCAATGCTCTTAAAATCCCTGCATTATTTTTTTCCTTTATTTGAAAGAGTCTTGCTCTGTCACCCATCTGGAGTACAATGGCGCGATCTAGGCTCACTGCAATCTCTGCCTCCCGGGTTCAAGCAATTCTCCTACCTCAGCCTCCTGAGTAGCTGCGATTACAGGTGTGTGCCATCATGCCTGGCTAATTTTTGTATTTTTAGTAGAGACGAGGTTTCACCATGTTGTCCAGGCTGGTCTCAAACTCCTGACCTCATGTGATCCACCCACCCACCTCGGCCTCCCAAAGTGCTGGGATTACAGACATGAGCCACTAAGCTTGGCCAATTTTTTCTTTTAATTTTTATATTTGTTAATTTTTTTTTCAAAGTTAACAATTCTTTATTATCATCATCTAATACCTGACTCATATTTAAACCTTGCCAACAGCTTTTTTTTTTTTTTTTCAGAGACAGAGTTTTGCTCTTGTTGCCCAGGCTGGAGTGCAATGGAGCGAACTTGGCTCACTGCAACCTCCACCTCCCAGGTTCAAGCGATTCTCGTGCCTCAGCATCCCAAGTAACTGGGATTGCAGGCGTACACCACCACTCCCGGCTAATTTTTTTGTATTATTAGTAGAGACGGGGTTTCTCCATGTTGGTCAGGCTTGTCTCAAACTCCCGACCTTGGGTGATTGGCCCACCACAGCCTCCCAAAGTACTGGGATTACAGGCGTGAGCCACTGCGCCCAGCCCTTGCCAACAGCTTTATAAAAAAGTGTTATTCCTAGTTTATTCTTACCAAGATCCAATCAAAGTCCATGTATTACATTTGGTTTTTATATCTCTTAAATCACTTATAACCTTTAAGAGTGCTCTCCTGACTCCCTGCACCCTTTACTTGACATGACATCAACTTGGTGAAGAGACCAGGCCAGCTGTCCCTCAGAATAGCTGATATAGTTTGGATATTTGTCCCTGCCCAAATCTCATGTAAAATCATAATACCCAATGTTGGAGGTGGGGCCTGGTGGAAGGTGATTGGATCATGGAGGTGGATCCTTTGTGAACACTTTAGCACTATCCTGGTGCTAAACTTGGTGCTGTTCTCCTGATAAGAGTCCTCACGAGATCTGGTCATTTAAAAGTGTATGGTACCTCCCCCTTCTCACTCTCTTCCTCCTTCTCTGACCACGTGAAGTGCTGGCTCCCACTTTGCCTTCCGCCATGATTCTAAGTTCCCTGTGGCCTCCCCAAAAGCTGATGCTGCCATGCTCCCTGTACAGCCTGCAGAACTATGTGTCAATTAAACCTCTTTTCTTTATAAATTATCCAGTTTCATGTATTTCCTTATAGCAATGTGAGAACAGACTAACACAATAGGCTACTTTCAGATTTTGTCTATGCATTCCTTGCCTTTAGATCTAGAGATTTTATTTTTTAAATTTTGCCTCAAGTTCTGGGATACTGTACAGAATGTACAGGTTTGTTACATATAGATGTGCCATGGCGATTTGCTGCACCTATCAACCCGTCATCTAGGTTTTAAGCCCTGCATGCATTACATATTTGTCCTAATGCCCTCCCCTTCCCTTGCCCTCCATCCCCCAACAGGCCCTAGTGTGTGATGGTCCCCTCCCTGTGTCCATGTGTTCTCATTGTTCAATTGCCACTTATGAGTAAAAACATGCAGTGTTTGGTTTTCTGTTCCGTATCAGTTTGCTGAGAATGATGGCTTCTAGCTTCATCTATGTCCCTGCAAAGGACATGAACTCATTCTTTTTTATGGCTGCAATATTTGTTAATTTTTCCCCCACCTGACTAAAGAGTCTGGATCCCACACTAATTTTTAATATCATCTGTACCACAATCCAAGTAGTCCCCATATATGCACAAGATTGTTTCTGGGTCTTTATTTTGCTCCAGGGATTAATGATTAATTCTAATGCATCCCCTGTAATAATCACCACCACTTAACGTTGTCTTTTCTAGTTTTGAGACAAGGTCTTGCTCTGTTGCCCAGGCTGGGGTACAGTGGCGTGATCACAGTGCCCTGCAGCCTCGACCTCCTGGGCTCAAGTGATTCTCCTACCTTAGCTTCTTGAGTAGCTGGGGCTACAAGTCCATGCCACCACACGTGGCTAATTTTTTTTTTTTGTAGAGACAGGGTCTCACCATGTTGCCAGGGCTGGTCTCAAACTCCTGAGCTCAAGCCATCCTCCTGCCTTGGCCTCCCAAAAGTGCTAGGATTTACAGGGGTGAGTCACCACACCGCACCAACATTAAGTCTTAATATCTGGCCATTCAAGCTATCTTCTTAGGCCTTCTTCAAAATTATCTTGGCTATTCTTATAAGCTTACTTATAAGAAACAGAATTTAAGGCTGAGCATACTGGCTCATGCCTGTAAGCCCAGTACTCTGGGAGGTCAAGGAGGGAGGATTGCCTAAGGCGAGGAGTTTGAAACCAGCCTGGCCAACATAGAAAGATCCCATCTCTCTCTCTTTTTTTTTTTTAATTAGCCAAGCATGGTGGCACACACCTGTAGTCCCAGTTATTTGGCAGGCTGAGGCAGGAGGATTGCTTGAGCCCAGAAGTTAGAGTCTGCAGTGAGCTAGGATTGTGCCACTGTACTCCAGCCTAGGTGACAGAGGGAAACTCCACCTCAAAAAAAAAAAAAAAAAAAGTTTAGATTCTTTTTTTTTGTATGGGTGGGGGTTCCATAAAAAGTACTTTTTGAGACTTCAACTGGAACTACCTTAAATTTTTTATTAATTTGGGGATGAATGATATCCTTGAGCTTTGTTTACTTAGGTCTTCCATTATGTCCCTTAGTAATCCTTTTCTTCATAAAAATACATATTTTATTAGATTTACTCCTATCTCACTGATTTTGTAGTTCTTATAAATAGTACAGGTTGAGTATCCCTGAAATGCTTGGAAAGAAGAGTTTCAGGGCTGGGTGCGGTAGCTCACACCTGTAATCCCAGCACTTTGGGAGGTCAAGGCGGATGGATCACCTGAGGTCAGGAGTTCGACACCAGCCTGGCCAACATGGTGAAACCCCCTCTCTACTAAAAATACAAAAATTGGGGCTGGGCACGGTGGCTCACGCCTGTAATCCCAGCACTTTGGGAGGCTGAGGCAGGTGGATCACCTGAGGTCAGGAGTTTGAGACCAGCATGGCCAACATGGTGAAACCCGTCTCTACTAAAAATACAAAAATTAGCCAGGCATGGTAGCAGGCGCCTGTAATCCCAGCTACTCGGGAGGCTGAGGCAGGAGAATTGCTTGAACCCGGGAAGCGGAGGTTGCAGTGAGCCAAGATTGCATCACTGCACTCTAGCCTGTGGGGCAAGAGCGAGACTTCGTCTCAAAAAAAAAAAAAAAAAAGGTTCAGATTTTGAAATATTGTATTTGTATTATGCTGGTTGATCATCCCTAATCTGAAAGTCTGGAACATTTCCTTTGAGCATGACCTTTTGTGCATTATATCAGAACTCAAAAAATTTCTAATGAAACTTGGAACATTTCAGATTTCTGGATTAGGAATACTTAATCTGTTTTCTGTTACAGTTTATATTTTATTATTGCTGGATTTAGGAACACCATTAATTTTGTGAATTGATCTTGTATTCCAGAAACCTTATAAAGCTGTTTTTTGGCGGCGGCGGGGGGGGGGCGGGGGGTCTTTTTTCATCCTTTTGTGGAGAACAGGATGTTACTATGTTGCCCAGGCAGGCCTTGAACTCCTGGGCTCAAGCTATCCCCCTGCTTTTGCCTCCTTAAGTGCTGTGATAATAGGTGTGAGCCACTGAACCCGGCCTAGAGCACTTTCATTTGTTCTAATAACCTCTGGTGATTCTCTTTGTGTTAAATATTTAACAGATCACACTGTCTGCAAATTATGACAATTCTGTTTTTCCCCTTTCCAATCCCCAAACCTCTTTATTTCATTTTCTTGTCCTACTGCATTGGCTAAAACCTTCAGAACAATATCACCCTGTTCTTGACTTTGATGGGAATAGTTCTCAAAGTTCCATAATTGTAATGTGATTTAAGTTTTTGACAGATAACTTCTTATCAAACTAGGAACATAATGCTCTGTTCCTAATATGCTAAAAGTAGGTATCATCAATGGCTATCAAATAGTTTTAAAAATCTATTACAATCCCAAAAGAGTTTTCTAAGTTTACTTTTGCATTTCTGGGATATACCTCACTCAGTCATTGTGTATCACTTTCAATGCCCTATTAGATTCAACCATTAAAATTTTATCTTGGATTTTTCTGTGTTCATATGTGAAAAACTATCTATAATTTTCTCTTCTCATATTGCTGTTACAAGGTTTTATTAAATTCCTAGATTAGTTATGTAGCCTTTCCTGTTTTTGTAGAGATGGGGGTCTTGCTATCTTGCCAAGGCTAGTCTTGAACTCCTGGATTCAAGTGATCCTCCCACCTAGTCCTCCCAAAGTGCTGAGATTATAGGTGTGAACCACTGCTCCACTCCCAGCCATCTTTAACTTTTTAATATGTCTATGTAATTGCAGCCTCCTCTGAAACTAAAGCTTGAAATGTTTTAATTTCCCGGAATCTTCTCCACTCCTGTATTTCTTCTTTTGTCCAATGTTTTCTTAAGTATTTGCTTTTAATCCAACAACATTCTCCTTTGACAGAAAATATCAAGACGTATTTACATACATAAAATAACCCTGGAAGGATGTTATTTTATTTTTTTTTTAGATGTAGTCTCGCTCTGTCACCCAGACTGGAGCGCAGTGGCACGTTTTCAGCTCACTGCAACCTCTGCCTCCCGGGTTCAAGTGATTCTCCTGTTGCAGCGTCCTGAGTAGCTGGGACTACAGGCACGCACCACCACACCTGCCTAATTTTTGTATTTTTAGTAAAGACAGGGTTTCGCCATGTTAGCCAGGCTGGTCTCGAACTCCTGACCTCAGGTGATCCACCCGCCTTGGCCTCCCAAAGTACTGGGGTTACAGGCATGAGCCACCGTGCCCAGCCAGAAGGATGTTATTAATAGTAACAGTGGTTATGTCTAAAAAGGGAAAATGAAAACTAGGAGTTAGGAAAGAAAAGAAGATTTACATCTTCTTTACTGTATACACCCTATGTCATTTGAATTTTCTACCACATTTACTTATTAGCTAAAAGATAAACTTTAAAAACATTTAGATTAAAAAATACAGTTTAAAATTGTTTTCATTCACTGATTTTTCTTACCACTCCTTCCTTGTTCAGTTTTCTTTTTGATGAATTAATTCTGTCTGTCTTTGCATATCTGAAAAATAACATTCTTGGTCAGGTGCAGTCGCTCGTGCCTGTAACCCCAGCATTTTGGGAGGCTGAGGCAGGCGGATCACTTGAGCCCAGGAGTTTGAGACTAGCCTGGGCAACGTGGTGAAACTCCGTGTCTACAAAAAATACCAAAAAAATAGCCAGGTGTGGTGGCACACACCTGTAGTCCCAGCTACTGAGGGGGTTGTGGGTGGGAGGATCACCTGAGCCCAGGAGGCTGAGGCTGCAGTGAGCCATGATTATGCCACTACACTCCAGGCTGGGTGACAGAGTGAGGCCCTGTCTAAAAAATAAATAAATAAATATTGCATTCTTTGTCTATATTCTTGAAATGTAATTTAGCTAGGTATAGAAGTTTTTTTGATACTGTTACTCTGCTAATAATATCTAACTATCTGCTTCCTATTCCAATACTGTTAATGTCAATCTGATTTCTCCACTTTTATAGAGGATGTATTTTCTTTCTGGTAGCTTCTAAAATTTTACAATATAAATTTTTTTCCAAGTTTTATTTTAAGTTCAGGGGTACATGTACAGTTTTGTTGCATAGGTAAACTTGTGGCATAGGGGTTTGTTATACAGATTATTTCATCACCCACGTATTAAGCCTAGTACTCATTAGTTATTTTCCCCAATCCTCTCCCTCCTCCCATCCTCCAACAAGCCCCAGTGTGTGTTGTTCTACTCTATATGTCCATGTGTTCTCATCATTCAGCTCCCACCTATAAGTGAGAACATGCAGTATTTGGTTTTCTGTTCCTGTGTTAGTTTGTTAAGGATAATGGCCTCCAGCTCCATCCATGTCCCTGCAAAGGATATGATTTCATTCTTTTTATGGCTACATAGTATTCTATGGTGTATATGTATCACATGTTCTTTATCCAGTCTATCATTGATGGGTATTTAGGTTGATTCCATGTCTTTGCTATTGTGAATAGTGCTGCAGTGTATACTGCATACACCCTATGTCATTTGGATTTTCTACCACATTCACTTATTAGCTAAAATGTGTCTTTATAATAGAATGGTTTATATTTCTTTGGGTATATACCCAGTAATGGGATTGCTGGGTTGAATGGTTATTTTTTATTTTTATTTTTTTGAGACAGAGTCTTGCTCTGTTGCCCAGGTTAGAGTGCAGTGGTGCGATCTTGGCTTACTGCAACCTCTGCCTCCCAGGTTCAAGTGATTCTCCTGCTTCAGCCTCCCGAGTAGCTGGGATTTATAGGCACCTGCCACCACGCCCAGCTAATTTTTTTGTATTTTTAGTAGAGATTGGGTTTCACCATGTTGCCCAGGCTGGTTCGAATGGTATTTCTGTCTTTAGGTTTTTGAGGAATGGCCACACTCTCTTCCACAATGGTTGAACTAATTTACACTCCTACCAACAGTGTATACATATTTCTTTTTCTCCACAACTTCACCAGCATCTTTTTTGACAAAATGTGGATTTTTTAAAAAGTATTTGTTGTTTGGTATTTTTTGAGGCTTTTCGATGTGAGGACTTTCACCATTTTCATTTATTACTTCTTTGCCAATTTCCTTGCCTTTATTTTCCTTAGTCTTTTCTTCCAGAATACTGTTAAGACATGGAGGGTACACCAAGAAGACCAACGTTAAGTCTCTTCATTTCATTTACTTTTATCATCTCTGTTTCCTTGCTATATTCCATGATCAAACCTTCTTGACAAGGACTTAGTAGTTACTTCTGCCTGGTCATCTACCCTACATAGGACTTTAAGTGGTCATAATTCTGGCCCCATGCAGGTAACAGTAAAGCAGAGGCTAATCATTGTTGTCCCATTTTCATGTCTTTGCACTCTACTCAGGGAGTAGGAAAGCAGCATATTTATGGTTCCAACCCCAAGCACTTATATACAAGTGTTCCACTCTGGTTTACTAGCTCAAAGAGCTGTTCTAAACACCCAGCTTCTTATGAGAAAACAAGCTCTAAGTTTTACATTTAGTTTACATTTAGTTCCCAATCTCGTGCTGGTTTGAAGTCCCAGCTATTGACACTTGGCTCTCGTCTGTGTTCTCCACATTCCTTACGGCTTTAGCCTTTGCACACTATTAGTTTTCTCACCAATCTGGAAATTTTCACCTTATCTCTCAGTGCAGCTTTGCACTAAAAAGATTTCTTTCTTCAATCATTCCTATATGGAATGAGTATGTGCATTCTATTATTTTGAGAAGAATTTTGTATGTAGGAAATCATTTGCAAACCAAATTTAGGCTTTTTTAAAACTTAGATTTAAGATTCTTCTAATAAGCAGAAATATGTCAAACTTCCTCTCTCTTAAATTCAAATAACTTAATTACCACTGTAATCTATAAACTGCTTGAGATACCACCCAAGGCTGAATATACCTAAATATATAATATCAAATTCTTTACCTTAATCATTTTATACAAATAACCAAGATGTTTTTAACACTTTGAATTAAATTCTATTAAGAAACAAAATATGGGCTGGGCGTGGTCACTCACTTCTGTAATCCCAGTACTTTGGGAGGTCAAGGCGGGCACATCATGAGGTCAGGAGATCGAGACCATCCTGGCTAACACGATGAAACCCCGTCTCTACTAAAAATACAAAAAAAGAGTTGGGCATGGTGGTGGGTGCCTGTAATACCAGCTACTTGGGAGGCTGAGGCAGGCTAATCACTCGAACCCGGAAGTCAGAGGTTGCAGTCAGCCGAGATTGCACCACTGTCCTCCAGCCTGGGTGATACAGCGAGACTCCATCTCAAACAAACAAACATATGACTTAATAGGTCAATATAGCATCTATATTATAGACTACCATTACCCTCACTTTTTTTTTTAAATTATATTTTAAGTTTTGGGATACATGTGTAGAATGTGTAGGTTTGTTACATAGGTATACACATGCCATCATGATTTGCTGCACCCATCAACCCATTATCTACATTAGGTATTTCTCTTAATGCTATCCCTCCCCTAGCCCCCCACCCCATGACAGGCCCCGGTGTGTGATGTTCCCCTCCCTGTGTCCATGTGTTCTCATTGTTCAACATCGACTTATGAGTAAGAATATGTGGTGTTTGGTTTTATGTTCCTGTGTCAGTTTGCTGAGAATGATGGTTTTCAACTTCATCCATGTCTCTGCAAAGGACATGAACTCATCCATTTTTATGGCTGCATAGTATTCCATGGTATATATATGCCAGATTTTCTTTATCCTGTCTATCATGGATGGGCATTTGCCATTACCCTAGCTTTTTACATTTAAAACCATCACCCCTTCTGTGCTGCACTGCATGATCACACGTTCTCAACAAGTGCTTAGCAGGTATCTTATGTATTTATACCCAATAAATCTAAAAAAAAAAAAGGAGCTTATCTATAAATCAGCAATTAAATATCCAACTAGCCTTTTCCAATTTATTAATAAAAGACACTCACTGATGTAACACAACTTTTGATTTTTAAGGGAAATGCCTAAATATTTGGAATGTAGCTTAACAAATACAACAGCAACAAAAGGAAAATAAAAATGCTTCAGAGGAGAGATCTTAGTATGTTCATCCACACGCGATGGTAGAATAAATATTGGTCAACAGTCTGATAACATTGTCAGTCGCAATCTATGGCATCACTACAAAACTTTCCAGAGCCAGGTTTAAGAGCACCTCCCAATTCAGCCTCCTAAGTAGCTATCACTACAGGCACACGGCACCATGCCCAGCTAATTTTTAAAAAATTTTCTGTAGAGTGGTCGGATGCGATGGCTCATGCCTATAATCCCAACACTTTGGGAGGCCAAGAAAGGCAGATCACTTGAGGTCAGGAGTTTGAGATCAGCCTGGTCAACATGCTAAAATCCCGTCTCTACAAAAATTAGCATGGCGTGCTGGCAGGCACCTGTAATCCCAGCTATGTGGGAGGCTGCAGCAAGGCTGCAGTGAGCCAAGATAGCACCACTGTACTCTATCCAGCCTGGGTGACAGGGTGAGACTTGGTCTCAAAAAAAAAAAAAAAAAAAAAAATTCTGTAGAGGCCAGGAGCAGTGGTTCAACACTTGTAACCCTAGCACTTTGGAAGCCTGAGGTGGGAGGATCGTTTCAAGTCAGGAAATTTGAGACCAGCCTGGGCAACACAGTGAGATCTTGTCTCTTTTTTTTTTTGAGACAGGGTCTTGTTCTGTCGCTCAAGCTGGAGTACAGTGGCGTAATAATGGCTCACTGCAGCCTTGACTTCCCAGGCTCAAGTGATCCTTCCACCTCAGCCTCTCAATGTGCTGGGATTACAGGTGTGAGCCACTGTGCTCAGCTCATTTCTAGAATACTTTCTAACTAACATGTCAGGATTCTATGAGTCTCATCAATTTTGTTAAATTATCGTATTCACTTAAGATAATAATACATAACCTATCCAATCATTCAATATTCTGAAAAAAAGAACTCCTAAGTTTTTCACAAGTCATATAACCAATGCATACCTGTCTAAGTTAGTGCCACCAGAAGAGTGTTCCTTGGATCCAGCTCTGCTACCATAAAAGGATGATGATTGCAAAGGTAAAAGCCCTATAAAATAAATGAACAAAGGAAAAACTTAATTCCTAAATCAACCATTCAAGTTCATTCAATAATAAAAGTATACATTAGTCCTGATTATATTTAACTCTTTTTCCTTCTCATCAATTACAGGAATACCTCATTTTATTGCTCTTTGCTTTATTGTGCCTCACAGATATTGCAGGTTTTTTTGTATTTTTTTTTTTAAACAAATGGAAGGCTGTGGCAACCCTGCACCAAGCAAGTCAATCAGTGCCATTTTCCCAGCAGTATATACTCGCTCACTTCATGTCCATGTCACATTTTGGTAATTCTTGCAATGTTTCAAACTTTTAAATTATATCTATTACAGTGATCTGTGATCAGTGATCTTTGATGTTACTGCTGTCACTGTTTTGGGGTACCACAAACTGCACCCATATAAGATGGCAAGCTCAATTTATCTGACTGCTCCACCAAATTGTCATTATTACCCCATCTCTGTCTCTCTTCTTGGGCCTCCCTATTCCCTGAGACAAAATATTGAAATTAGGATAATTAATAACCCTACGATGACCTCTGTGTTTTTAAGTGAAAGGAAGAGGTGCACATCTCATTTTAAATAAAAAGCTAGCAACAATTAAGCCCACTCAGGAAGGCACGTCAAAAGCTGAGACAGGATGAAAGCCAGGCCTTTTGCACCAAACAGCCAATGCAAAGGAAAAGCTCTTGACAGAAATTAAAAGTGCTACTCAAGTGAACACATGAATAACAAAGCAAAACAACCTTATTGCTGATGTGGAGAAAGTTTTAGTGGTCTCGGCAGAAGATCAAACCAGCCACAATGTTCTCTTAAGCCAAAGCCTAATCCAGGGTAAAGGTCTAACTCTCTTCAATTCTATAAAGGCTGAGAGAAGCAGAAGAAAAATGTGAAGCTAGTAAGTGCTGGTTCATGAAGTTTAAGAAAAGAAGCCATCTCCATAATATAAAGTACAAAGTGAGGCAGCAACTACTGATATTAAAGCTGCAGCAAGTTACTGAGATCTAGCTAAGATCACTGATGAACGTGGCTGCGTTAAACAACAGGTCTTTGATGTAGCTGCAATAGCTTTATATTGGAAGAAGATACCATCTAAGAGTTTCGTAGCTAGAGAGAAATCAATGCCTAGCTTCAAAGTTTCAAAGGACAGGCTGACTCTCTTGCTAGGGGCTAATGTGGCTGAGGACTTGAAGCTGAAGCCAATGCTCACTTACCATACTGAAAATACTAGGGCCCTTAAGAATTATGCTAAATCTACTTGCCTGTGCTCTAGAAATGGAACAACGAAACCTAGATGACAACCCTTCTGCTCACAACATGATTTAATCAATATTTTAAGCCACTACTGATACCCAATGCTCAGAAAAAAAGATTGTTTTCAAAATACTACTGCTCCTTGACAATGCACCTAGTAACACAAGAGCTCTGATGGAGACATACAAAGATAATGTTGTTTTCATGCCTACTAACTCAACATCCATTCTACAGCCCATGGATCAAGGAGTCATTTCAATTTTCAAGTCTTACTATTTAAGAAATACATTTCAGAAGGCTACAGCAGACAGTGATTCCTCTGATGGAGCTAGGCAAAGTGAACTGAAAATCTTCTGGAAACAATTTATCATTCTAGATGCCATTAAGAACTCTTGTAATTCATGAAAAGAGATCAAAATAGCAACCATAACAGGAGTTTGGAAGTTGATTCCAACCTTCATGGATAACCTTGAGGGTTCAAGACATCAGAGATGCAGTCAACTGCAGATATTGTGGGAGTATCAAGAGAACTAGAAGTGGAGCCTGCAGATGTGACTAAATTGTTGCAATCTCATGATCAGACTTGAATGGATGGGGAGTTGCTTCCTATGGATGAGCAAAGAAAGAAGTTTCCTGAGATGAAATCTAATCCCAGTAAAGAAACTGTGAATATTGTTGAAGTTACAACATAGGATTTAGAATATTACATAAATTTAGTTGAGAAAGCAATGGTAGTGTCTGAAAGGATTGATCCCAATTTTGAAAGAAGTTCTGTGGGTAAAATGCTATCAAGCAGCATCACATGCTACAGAGAAACCTTTCATGAAAGGAAGAGTCAATCAGCGATGTGACAAATCGTCTTATTTTAAGAAATTGCCTTGGCCGGGCGCAGTGGCTCACGTCTGTAATCCCAGCACTCTGGGATACTGAGGCAGGCGGATCATGAGGTCAGGAGTTTGAGACCAGCTTGGCCAATATGGTGAAACCCCGTCTCTACTAAAAATACAAAAATTAGCTGCATGTGGTGGTGTGCGCCTGTAGTCCCAGCTACTTGGGAGGCTGAGGCAGAAGAATTGCTTGAACCCAGGAGGCGGAGGTTGCAGTGAGCCGAGATCTTGCCACTGCACTTCAGCGACACAGCAAGACTCCGCCTCAAAAAAAAAAAAAAAGAAATTGCCACAGCCGCCTTAGCCTTCAGCAACCACCACCCTAATTAGCAGCCAACAACACAGAAGCAAGACCCTCCACCAGCAAAATGATTACAACCCTCTGAAGGTTCAGATGATTGTTAGCATGTTTTAGCAATAAACTATTTTAAAACTACGACTGGCCGGGTGCAGTGGGTCCTGCCTGTAACTCGAGTACTTGGGGAGGCTGAGGCAGGTGGATCACTTGAGCCCAGGAGCTGGGGACCAGACTGGGCCATACGGCAAAACCATGTCTCTACAAAAAATTAGCTGGGCATGGTGGTGTGCGCCTGTAATCCCAGCTACTTGGGAGGCTGAGGTAGGAGACAGCTTAAGCCCAGGAAGTCAAGGATGCAGTGAGACAAGATCACACCACTGAACTCCAGCCAGGGCGACAGAGTGAACCCTATTTCAAAAAAAAAAAAAAAAAAAAAAGGTACTTTACTTATTTTTTTTAGACATAATGCTATTGCACACTTAACAGACTCCAGTATAGTGTAAACATAACTTTTATCGCACTGGAAAACCAAAAAATTCATTCTTGCTTTATTGTGCTATTAGCTTTATTTATGTGGTCTGGAACTGCACCTGCAATATCTCTGAAGTATGCCAGTACACATGTATGTTAAAAGATCAAATACTGTGAAAGAAGCTATTAATGGCAAAGCTACCCTCTCCTGCCCCCAAGTTCCACAAGTTGTACTTCTAATTTTTAACCACTTAAAAAAAACTATGTTTTTCTGATTTCTTCAACAGTGCTAATAACATTTTTTTTTTTTTTTTTTTGAGACGGAGTCTTGCTCTGTCACCCAGGCTGGAGTGCAGTGGCGCGATCTTGGCTCACTGCAAGCTCCGCCTCCCAGGTTCACGCCATTCTCCTGCCTCAGCCTCTCTGAGTAGCTGGGACTACAGGCGCCCGCCACCACGCCCGGCTAATTTTTTGTGTTTTTAGTAGAGACGGGGTTTCACCATGGTCTCGATCTCCTGACCTCATGATCCGCCCGCCTCGGCCTCCCAAAGTAATGGGATTACAAGCGTGAGCCACCGCCCCGGCCAGTAACATTTCTACTACTCCTTGATTTACTCATTTTAAACAGTATCAATTGACTCTATATTGTAGAAAATTAGTATCACCCCTACTCTTGTTCTCCTCTCTCCAACCATTAGTAGTGTTACTTTAGTTCTTCCACCGATTAACTCTGTAACTTTAACACATTTAAAATGTCTACGTTTTGTTCCATTAATCTAGTCATTTGGCCATGCACTTCCTTCTCTCTTCCACATCAAATTTTGTGAGATGTACCTTAACTTCAGCATTGTTAAGGCTTATTACAGCTTACGTTTTCTGTTTTTTAACTATAGGCTGATTACAAAAGCTGAGAGACAATAAGCAGAGTTTATATCTTCTAAATATTATCATTTCAGAGGTAAGACTTACATGTGATATTTCTTTCTATAGGAGTCAATGTCACAATCCCAAACCACTAAAAGAAGAATATTCCTAGGGTTCTGATCAACTGGATTCTCTTAAACTATCAATTTATCAAAATCATGCCATATTTTAGCTTACTTCAAGTTAAAGTTGACATAATACTCAAGTTAATACCAGATATCGGACTCTCTAAAGATTTCGAGAATCAAACAGATATGTTAAGTGTGGGAAACGTCTGACAAAAATGCTTTTGTAAAAACAGGGTAGAAAGTTAAGTTTAAAAAACTGCTTCAGACAATAATTTCAAGATCTTCTGAAGCTTCTAATAAACACTAACACTGATGCCCTTTAATTTCAACCACTTTACTTCTCTAATTCATTCTATGGTCCTGGTACTTTGACAATGAAAGAGCTTAATTCTAGGCAGTCAAATAGGGGAAGAATAAGGTAAAGACTGGATTCTTTATAAACAGAATACAAGTTCCCTGGATTTCTAATACTTTAAAATATTTTAGCCAAGTACTGGGTACAAATTGGCACCCAATAACTAATACCAGATTAGGCCAGGCGCGGTGGCTCACACCTGTAATCCCAGCACTTTAGGAGGCCAAGGCAGGTGGATAACTTGTGTTCAGGATTTTGAAACTAGCCTGGCCAATATGGTGGAACCTTGTCTCCACTAAAAATACAAAAATTAGCCAGGCATGATAGCACACACCTGTAGTCCCAGCTACTTGAGAGGCTGAGGCAGGAGAATCACTTGAACCCGGGAGGCAGAGGTTGCAGTCAGCCGATATTGTGCCACTGCACTCCAACCTGGGCGACAGAGCGAGACTCCATCTCAAAAAATATATATAAATAAATAAAAATAAAAATAATGTACAGATGGGTTAGGTTTTTATTTCTAGTCTAATAAATATATAATAAATGAGCACCTTATTTATTTAAGATCAAACACTTACCTGACGTCCTATTCTCTTCTGACTGTTTCAAACTCAGCTGCTTTTCTCTACTGCTGGTTAAATACTTTCTGGAGGGATCTGTCATGGCCTTGTTGTTCCTATAGTTAATAATTTTATATCAATATAGTACAGGTGTATAAAAATATTGTTCTTAATTTTAAATAGTTGTCATTAAAACATTTACATTTAAAGTGCCAAATTCATTGATACGCTTGAAAATTAAGCTACAAGACTGTAGTCTCAAAAGGTCAATGACTTAAACAAATGAGAATTACAAAAATAATCTTTAATTACCATCTCAAGAGCCAATCCAATCCATGACTCTGATAACTTAGCAAAAGTAAAGAAGCATTTTTCTTTATATAAAAGTCAAATCAGAGATAGCAAGATTATTAGGTTTTCTTGGCCAAAAGCAAGACCAGATAAAATGTTTCAGCTACTAAGACCAAAAGAATCAATTAAAAAGTAAACTGTGGCCAGGCGCGGTGGCTCACTCCTGTAATCCCAGCACTTTCGGAGGCTGAGGCGGGCAGATCACGAGGTCAGGAGTTTGGGACCAGCCTGGCCAATATAGTGAAACCCCGTCTCAACTAAAAATACAAAAATTAGCCAAGCATGGTGGTGCGTTCCTGTAGTCCCAGCTACTCGGGAGGCTGAGAGGCAGGAGAATCGCTTGAACCTGGGAGGTGGAGGTTGCAGTGAGCCGAGATCATACTACTGTACTCCAGCTTGGGCAATAGACTGAGACTTAGTCTTAAAAAAAAAAGTAAACTGTTCAAGCTTGGCAGTTTATAGGTTTACAAAGAAAAACAAATCAGGCTGGGCGCGGTGGCTCAAGCCTTAATCTTAGCAGCTTGGGAGGCCGAGGCAGGCAGATCACCTGAGGTTAGGAGTTCGAGACCAGCCTGGCCAAAGTGGGAAACCCTGTCTCTATTAAAAATACAAAAATTAGCTGGGAGTGGGACGGGTGCAGTGGCTCACGCCTGTAATCCCAGCACTTTGGGAGGCAGAGGCAGGCGGATCACGAGGTCAAGAATCAAGACCATCCTGGTTAACAAGGTGAAACCCTGTCTCTACTAAAAATACAATAATTAGCCGGGCGTGGTGGCGGGCACCTGTAGTCCCATCTATGCAGGAGGCTGAGGCAGGAGAATGGCGTGAACCTGGGAGGCGGAGCTTGCAGTGAGCCGAGATCGCGCCACTGCACTCCAGCCTGAGCGACAGAGCGAGACTCCATCTCAAAAAAAAAAAAAAATCAGCCGGGCGTGGTGGCAGGCGTCTGTAATCCCAGCTATTCAGGAGGCTGAGGCAGAAGAATTGCTTGAACCCAGAGGCAGAGGTTGCAGTGAGCCAGGGATCACGCCATTGCACTCCAGAATGGGTGACAAGAGCGAGACTTCATCTCAAAAAAAAAAGAAAAATCAAAATCAAAACTATGTATTCCACATGAATAGAAATACTATTTGCTAAGTGGCAACAGCATTTTAATTTATATTGATTAAAATTCTTTAGGATCATGAATACAAAGTTAAAATTTCTTTTAAAAGCCCTTTTCTCCCCTGTATTATTTTCAAATACCTCAACCCAGATAAGTAGAGAGTGTCCATTCAAATAAATGTTCATGCTTTAACAGTGCTAATTTAAGGGCAACCATCATGAACTAAGCCTGTGGCAGACAATGCCTAAGTGTGCTCCATCTAGATTCCCCCTGACTCATTTTTATATTCTCTCTTTCATATCTTCACACCATCTTATGTTTTTGATAGCCAGTACCAAGGACTCTTCTTCACAGGACTGCCCTCAAGTTACTAGAGATACTTTGCCTGTAATCTCAGAGTCACAAACAAGGCCAGGCGCTACAGTAGAGAAGCCCAGCTCTCTTGATTTGGATTAAAACAACTTTATGGTGGAAGCTACATAACAGATTTCTCTAATATCAGGAATGAAGACTAACCTTCATGTCCTTGTGTGACTTCCCCAGGATCACATCCATGCTTTGTTTCCTGCCCTTAACTATATTGCTTTCCTTACTCCCTTCACTATCTTCTCTGGGAGTACTTCCTTAGTAATTCACATGCACACTAATCTCCATTTCAGATTCTGCTTCTGGGGAACATAATCTACAACAGCTGGTACTGAAAGTGGGCCTAGGAAGCACACTGTAAAGATAGGATTCTGGAAGTGGACACTTGTTTGGCAATGGCAACAGAAATTCTGTTGCTGATAGTAATACCTGACATCTTATAGTGTTACAATTGCTAAGATTTTCATCTATGGTGAATTAGGATGAAGTAAGGTAGAGAAGGATAGTGCTCACGCAGTATCTCCAGTATTTTAGAAACGTGGTAGACTGATTACACAATAGATCGTATTGGGGTAATGGAAATGTTCTGAAACTAGATAATGACAACGTAATATAACTCAAAAAATTTACTAAAAATCATTGACTTATATACCCTTAAAATGGGTCAATTACATGGTATGTAAATTATACCTTAATAAAGTTGTTTTTAAAATGTCCCAAATTATTTCACTCCCTATATTCAAGTTTCTTATCAATAAATTCAGTCTATTTCTTCATCCCTTAATGGGGCTAGTCCTGTGATTTCCTTTTCCCAAAACAATGTGACAGAAGTTAATAGTGTGTGAGTTCTGACCCTAAGTCTAAAGGTGCCCTGCAGGTTTCCACTCACTCTCTTGGACCCCTGCCACTGCTATGTGAATAATCCCAGGCTAGCCTGTTAACAGTGGAAGACACATGGCCCAATCACCCCCACCACTCAATGGCCAGTTATATGAGTGAGGCCATCCTAGACCAGTCAAACGCTAGCCAAACCATCTACTGACTACAGAGGTGCAACAAAATTAGAATCCAGGTACTATGAGCCAAACGGGGCCCAGATAAACAGAACCACCCAGGTGACCATAAACTCATAGGCAAAAATGAATAGTTACTATTTCAAGTCACTAAATTTTGGAGTGGTTTGGATACAGCAACAGATAACAGATGTAGGTGATATGGGGTAAATAATCATCAAAAAGACTATGGAATTGACTGGTTGATGCTGAGTATTTATGTGTTCAAGAGAGAAGACAGGCTCAGTTGAGCCAATTACCAACTTAAAGGACAAAGACAATGTGTAGAGTCACTCACAGGAGAGTTGCAGCCCAGACCTTGTAAAGCAAGACCATGCTGTCTGCAGCCAAAAATTATACCTCATCTGTAAAGTATGGCATACTACTCTTGGCATATTATTAAGCCCTGGAAGAGACAGAGCATCTGACTGATGGTCATCAAGGGACTGTGCAATCAGAGCTAACCATCAGGAGCTAGGCGTTATCACACCCATGAAGTCATAAGACCAGGAGAGTACAACAGCAATTCATCATAAAATGGAAGCAGGTATATTGGAATTGGGCCCAAGTAAGAAAGAAGACATGACAAGAACAAGCCTTAGGGGCATTTCCTACGTCAAGCTGAAACGAGGAATAAACGTGGGCCTGATTAATGGATAGGTCATCTTGGTACATTGGTACAAACTGCAAATAAACTACTGCTGCACTATAGTCCCACTAAGGGACTGCCTTGAAAGACAGTTGTGAGGGGAAATCCTCCATTGTGCAGAGCTTGGAGGGATGCATCTCATCATCTAATTTGTATGGAGAGAGAAGTGGGTCACGGACTCCTGGGTGGTGGCAAATGATTTGGATAAATAGGTGCTTGGAACGAGCAAGCCTGGATGATCAGAAAGAAATGATTTATGGAAGAGGTATATGGACAGACTTATGGGAGTATGTACAAAGAGTGATATGTTGTACATGTTAATGCTCACCAGAGAACAACACTAAAGAGACACTAAACAATCAGCAGGATAACTTGTCCAGTGCATGTCAGCCAGCCTCTGTCCTTAGACATTCCGTTATTTCCACAAAGGGACCATGAATAATGTAACAGCCATGGTGGCAGATAGAAGCTATAAAAAATGGGTTCCCCTTCATCAAGGTTTATGTACTGTGGCTGCTGAATGTCCAACTGGTTAACAGCAAAGACCGAGACCCTGATCCAAGGGCATCCCTTGAGGAAACCAGTCATTTGGTAGCAAATTGATTATATCAGATTTTTTCCACACTAAAAAAGACAGCAATTAACCCTTATTGGAACTGACAATATTCTAGATACAGTAGTTCCCCCTTATCTTCAGGGTACATGTTCTAAGACCCACAGTGAATATGATGGAATTCACAGATAGTACTGAAACCACAGATAGTATTGAACTCAATTGCCAGCAACTGGAACAAATTCTGTTCACGTCTTCCACCCACAAATTTAATGCTACTTTATTTTATTTTTATTTTTGAGACAGGGGCTTGCTCTGCTGCCCAGGCTGGAATGCAGTGGTGTGATCTCAGCTCACTGCAACCTCTGCCTCCCAGGCTCAAGCGATCCTCCCACCTTAGCCTCCCAAGTAGCTGGGATGACAGGCACATGTCACCACACCCAGTTAATTTTTGTAGAGATGAGAGCTTGCTATGTTGCCCAGGCTGGTCTTGAACTCCAGGACGCAAGCCATCCACCTGCCTCGGCCTCCCAAAGTGCTGGGATTACAGGTATTAGCCACCGTGCCCGACCTGCCCTTTCCATTCTAACTAAGCAATTATCCTGTACCGTGGCTGCACTTTCGCAGTTTCAGGTGCAACACAAAAAGTAACATATATTTTTTTTTTCCTTCTTCACAATTCCATGGATAGAAGATTCATTCTTACCATAGATCTTCGCAACCACAGCATAAGATTCTTTTTATTGGCCGGGCACGGTGGCTCACACCCATAATCCCAGCACTTTGGGAGGCTAAGGCGGGCAGATCACTTGAGCTCAGGAGTTTGAGACCAACCTGAGCAACGTGGTGAAACCCCGTCTCTACAAAAAATACAAAAATTAGCTAGGCACAGTGATGCATGCCTGTAGTCCCAGCTGCTTGGGAGGCTGAGGTGGAAGGATCGCCTGAGCCCGGGAGGCAGAAATGCAGTGAGCTGAGATTGTGTCACTGCACTCCAGCCTGGGTAATAGAGCAAGACTGTCTCAAAAAAATAAAAAACCTGGCCGGCGCAGTGGCTCATGCCTGTAATCCCAGCACTTTGGGAGGCCGAGGTGGGCGGATCACGATGTCAGGAGTTCAAGACCAGCCTGGATAACATGGTGAAACCCCATCCCTACTAAAAATACAAAAATTAGCCAGGTGTGATGGCACGCACCTGTGATCCCAGCTACTCAGGAGGCTGAGGAAGGAGAATTGCGTGAAACCAGGAGGCGGAGGTTGCAATGAGCCGAGATCACGCCACTGCATCCCAGCCTAGGTGACAGAGTGGGACTCCGTCTCAAAAAAAAA
Source organism: Nomascus leucogenys (assembly GCF_006542625.1). Lineage (NCBI taxonomy): Eukaryota > Metazoa > Chordata > Mammalia > Primates > Hylobatidae > Nomascus > Nomascus leucogenys. Next base: position 119,220,781 of record NC_044402.1, read on the forward strand.
AAAAAAAAATCTTTTTTTTTCTTTCTTTATTGAGAGCTTTTACCTTTTCACTTAAAGGAGGCACTTTACAGTTTCTCTTTGGCACATCTGAATTGCCAGCATCACTACTGTCGTGCTTTGGATAATTATTAAGTAATATAAGGGTTACTTAATATAAACACAGCAATACTCTCACAGTTGGTCTGATAACCAAGATGGCTATTAAGTGACTAATGAGTGGGTAGCATATACAGTGTGGAGCCACTAAACAAAAGAATGATTCACATCCCAGGCCAGATGGAATGGGACAGCTCAAGGTTTCATTGTACTACTCAAAACAGTGCACCATTTAAAACCTATGAATTAGGGCCAGGTGCAGTAGTTTTCGCCTATAATCCCAGCACTTTGGGAGGCCAGGTGGGAGGATTATTTGAGGCCAGGAGTTCAAGACCAGCCTGGGCAACATAGCAAGACTGCATCCCTACAAAAATAAAAATAAAAACAGCCAAGACTAGCCAGGTATGGTGGCGCATGCCTATAGTTCTATTTGGGAGGCTGAGGCTTGAATGCTTAAGCCCAGGAGTTGGAGGCTACAGTAAGCTATGACTACACCAGTGCACTCCAGCCTGGGCTGGAGCAAGACCCTGTCTCAAAACCAAAACAAAACTTACGAATTATTTATTTCTGGAATTTTCCACTTAACATTTTTGGACCAAGGTTGACCATAGGTAACTGAAACCATAGAAAGTAAAATCATGCATATATACATTTGCCTATGCTGTCTATGGTGCCTTGACCAGCATTACTATCCAAGGACTCATAGGAGTATCTCATTCACTAACAAGAAAACTCACATAGTATCTTAGAACAAGGATTCCACTTTGCAGAACAGGAGGTACAACGGCAACATATGACCACAAAGATCCACAGTTCCTACCACATACAGTATTACCCCAAAGCTGCTGGCCTGATAAAGTGCTGCAATACCTTTTAAAAGTGCAGTATAGAGAGTATCTCATTAAGAATGGGGTGGCCTTCAAGATACCAACAAATCATTCCATTTATAAAAAATACACGGGTCCAGCAACCAAGAAGTAAAAGCAGGAGTAGCCCCATTTGCCATTATTTTTCAATAACTCACTTGGAGAATTTGTGCTGTTTCTCCAAATTAGATTTTGGGGGTCCTAGTTCCCAGAGGGGGTGCTTTTTAATCAAGGAGGACGGTTAAAGAACAATTAAACCTGAAGTTATGGCTGTTACCTAGTTATTTTGAGCTCCTCATGCAGGCAGATTCATAGGAAAGAAAAGGAGTTACCACACTGGCAGGGGTAAATGACTATTATAAGGAAGAAGGGTTGCTGCTATATAATGAAGGCAGTGAGGAATTTATCTGGTATAAAGGGGATTCACTAGGGTGCCTCTTAATGCCCTCACGCTCAGTGATAAGCACAGCTCTCATGTAATTATAATGGGCAATTACAACAACCACAACCTGACAAGCACATGGTGACCAAAGGCTCAAATCCCTCAGATGAAGATCTCGGTAATGCCATTCAGTCAAACCATCAAGATGAGCAGAAGTGTTAATAGAGGATGCATGGAATTGATGGTAGGAAGAGATGTCAATATGGGTTACAGCCCTAAGACCACCTGCAGCAACACACTGTAGTTAATCCCACTAAGCCTCCTTTTGTAAGATTCTTCCCCAGAAGTGGGAAGCAACAATATGAAGAATCCATGACAAAATGGAATAAACTTAATACAAGACAGGAGTCAATATAAATGGTACAAGCTAGGGGAAGGGGGAACTATAGTAGCAACTCTTTCAGTGGACAATGGTGACGCTCCATCAGAGTCCCTAAGATCCTTTTTATCCTTTACACACCCCTAGACTATGTATTTTCAATGTGGTTCACCAGTCAGCATCTGCAGTTCTTCAGAGGACTGCATTTAACTACTTAAAACATTTTGCCCACCTGGACAGAGCCAGAGCAACTGGTAACCAAAGACGGTCTAGTATGGAAATAGGAAAGCCCAGCCTCCCTGCCTCAAGCTAGAACAACCCAAGAGTTTCCCTGCTAGATCAAGATGAAGCCTATTCTCTGTGGTACTTTTACCTGAGGTCACACTCTTGCTTGGCTTCTTTTTCTTCTCTGGCCTGCTTCTCCCACTCTGTTATTTGTCTCCTCTATAAGCACTGCTTTAAATGCCATTTGCACAAGTATATTCATCTAGGTCAGCTTCTAAGGAGCGCAAACTTAAAAAAAATCTAGATGTGATGGTGTAAAAAGTATTAGTAACCCAGAACAAGGATCAGTAACCTAGTGCTTATCAGACAGACTGCTAGTTGGAACAACTGGGACTTCCCAAAAGTGTAGTGAATGTGCTAGACTGGCATGCACAACCACATTCTGGTGTACCTCCCTGATGTGCAGAAACAAGAATGCTAATAAAGTAACCCTACATTTCTTAGTTAGTGTTCTGGATCAGATTTAAAATAAGGCAATTACATGCAAGATCTGGAAAGTGTAAATAAGGCAGAAGCATTACCATTCCACTATTTCTGATGCTAAATATCACCTTGGTTTTTCTATACAGGGTTTCCAATCTTGGCAGTGACAGCATGGTTCTAGAGAGGACAGCTTTCACGATAGATTCCAATTCAGCTGTTAGCTTCATGAGAGAATAGCCGGGAGGATCTTTGGTGATCTGGTTTGAGGCAAATCTCTCAAAATCATTCCTGAAAACTTAACTTAGAGCCTGTCTTTTCAACTATCCTAATAATTCTGTAAGCCATTTAATACTTATTGTGTGCAAATACCTTTGTGCATAAACTCACTAGAGTGAATTTTGTTCCCTTCAACTAGACCTTGAATATACAAAATTTGTAATTAAAAGTGGGGTGCTACCATAACAAACCTAAAGCATGTAGCACTGGCTTAGTAAGAGGGGGAGGTACGAATACCGATATTACAGATTAGAAAGGTGATGACCATTTTACGCCTTAGTAAAATATTTGATAAAAACAGTCATGTTAATAGTCTTGAAACGCAGATCTCATACTCACTGAACCTATAGCTCTACAGTAAATGATTACAATTAAGGATACTGGTCTGTTAGTATTTCTTATTGCTTTCAACAAGGTCCTATTTGAGACATATAAATTTAGGCCAAAGCTAATCAGCTTGCAATCAGTGATGAAAAGAAACATAGCGGACAGGCACGGTGGCTCATGCCTATAATCCCAGCACCTTGGGAGGCCGAGGCAGGCAGATCACCTGAGCTCAGAAGTTCGAGACCAGCCTGGGTAACATGGTAAAACTCCGTCTCTACTAAAAATACAAAAATTAGCCAGGCATGGTGGTGCACGCCTGTAATCTCAGCTACTCAGGAAGCTGAGGTAGGAGAATCACTTGAACCCGGGACGCAGAGATTGCAGTGAGCCAAGATGGCACCATTGCACTCTAGCCTGGGCAACAGTGCAAGACTCCGTCTCAAAAAAAAAAACAAAAAAACAAAAAACCAGACGGGCACAGTGGCTCACGCCTGTAATCCCAGCACTTTGGGAGCCTGAGGCAGGCGGATCACAAGGTCAGGAAATCAAGACTATTCTGGCTAACACCGTAAAACCCTGTCTCTACTAAAAATACAAAAAAAAAAAAAAATTAGCTGGGCGTGGTGGCGGGTGCCTGTAGTCCCAGCTACCTGGCAGGAGAATGGTGTGAACCCAGGAGGCGGAGCTTGCAGTGAGCTGAGATCACACCACTGCACTCCAGCCTGGGCAACACAGTGAGACTCCATCTCAAAAAAAACAAACAAACATAGCTCTCTGTGCCAAGAGCCTAGAATCAAAATTGTCTGGTAATTTGAGACCATGGGATAAAAATATCCAATTGCTTTTGATTCTCAAACTGAGGCAGTGGTAAGAGTTAACTAGAGAGTCAGTTTTGTAGAAAATAACTTTGATATTAATATTAGCAGAAGCTGGGTAAGGGGTATACAGGAACATTCTATGTTATCTTTGTGACTTTTCTGCAAATTGGATTATTTCAAAATTAAAAAGTATATTAAAACAAAACAGGCCGGGTGTGGTGGCTCATGCGTGTAATCCCAGCACTTTGGGAGGTCGAAGCGGGCAGATCACTTGAGGTCAGGAGTTCCAGAACAGCCTGGACAACATGGTGAAACCCTGTCTCTACTAAAAATACAAAAATTAGCTGGGTGTGGCAGTGCACACTTGTAGTCCAAGCTACATGGGAGGCTGAGGCAGTGCTTCAACCTTGCTTGAACCTGGGAGGCGAAGGTTGCACTGAGCTGACATTGTACCACTGCACTCCAGCCTGGGTGATAGAATAAGACTCCGTTTCAAAAAAAAAAAAAAGAAAAATTAAAAAAAAAAGAAAAAAAAATATATAGACCCCAACTCTTTCTCAAGCCTGCTTGTTTTACCTTTAAAGAATCTTTAAACTTGGATGAAGCAGGCTATAAAAGCTATATGGCCTCGATGAAAAATATAGTTTTCAAAATCTATTTTGGTGGTGGCCTTTAAAGAAAACACACAAGGAAAATCTGCCAGAGGGCAAAGCCAGGGGGTCACATGGAGTACAATGGGCAAGGAGGTTTCTCCCAGACAACAGAATCAGACTGCTAGATGGGCTAACCAGGAACTTATTCCAACGCCTTCACTGTCCTCACAATTTCCAGCTAGCAAGATTTTATCACTGCTATAGACCCAAGACCCCTCCAGTTTCCTATTCTTGTCTATTTTAAACAGAAATTTTTACTGTGATTATTCTGTTCCTACTCCAGCAATGTACAATGATGTGTGCATGAGGTCTGGAGTGGGAAATGAAAATTAACTTGCCTTTTAGTTTTTAGGTACCAGACCATGGGGGCATGGTCCAAGGTACATTTGGACCTTACAGAGAAGCCTGCACCCAGAAAGAAAGATCACCCAAAGATCCTAGACTCTGAGCTGGATACACTGTTCTCATGAGATTTGGAGTTCTTCTCCATTTGGATAGAGATAAGGGTGTTCTATGTATGGAAGAATAGTGAACTGGGTTATTTCAGTGGCTGTAGGGGCAAACTAAGGCAGACTGTTAGTTGTATTAGCTGTCCCCAAATAACCACTGTACGCTTTTGCCACAATAATTGAAACACAGGCATATTTCCCAGACCTTCTCATATCCTGATATAACCATGTGATTAAGTTCTGGCCAATGTGATATGCACAAAGGTGGTATATGCAATTTCCAGCCTAAGGAAACGGCATGCCTTCCCTTTGCTCTCTTCAACTAACAGAAATGGAGACAAGAAAGTAGAGACTGAAGCGGCTACCTTGGTCCACAAAATGGAGGCTGCTTATTAAGGATGGCAGAACAACAAGACAGAAAGAATCTGAGTCCATGGTGATTATAGTTTCAGACACCAGTCCTACCACCTACTCAGACTTTTACATCTATTACAGCAGCAAAATCAATTAATATATAAAGTTTCTTTGGCTTTTTCCCAACTCCTTTCTGGTGACCTCTTGACCTCAATTAACTGTCTACCAACTGATTCTGTTAAGGTATTAATTGAGATTTTAACTGATAACTGTATAATTAGTTTTCTCCCCTAGAAGACAAAAAAAAAAATCCTCACAAAATGAGGACGATGATTACGAGTTGGTGAGCACCCCGGGTTGATCTATTCCCTTTTGTTCAACCTAGAAAACATCTCTGCAAGATTAATGCTACTTGCCTAGAACACACAGGCTCACATCCTTCAACCTCTAGGCTGACTTTTTACATGAGTAAAGTGAAAAAGTAAAAAACTTTTTTAAAAAATTAAGCATAAAGAAGACAAGAAGGGGTTCACACTAAAACAGCAGCCAGCAAGAAACATTTGTTTAGAGTTCTTCAGTTCTATTCTCCCACTAAGTACTGCAGATTTTAAAAAAGGCAGGATAAGAGAAATGCAGTGAAATGACCAAAGCAATAGCAATGGCTAATTTCCCTCTCTATTGAGCCTACAGTCTACTGTCACCAAACTACTTTAAATTCTGCTCTTCCATCTTTGGAATTCTCATAAATTAAAACCATTTCCCCAATCTTCCCCAGTGGTTACAAATACCAATGTAAGAAACACTGCTTTAACACTATAAAGGCCCTTAAAGTAACTTACGATGATGAATCATTTTCCTTAGGGTAATCTTCATTCAATTCTGAGCCAGTTGATATCATTCTTTTCCTCTTTTCAGTACTACAGAGAACAAAGAAAAGGTTACCTTTAAAAAGCCATAATTCATATCACAAAAATTCATAAATCAACACATTGAAGAACAGGAAATGGGACTATTATCTTAATTCTCTACACCATATTTAATTATTATTATTATTAATTTCCAGACAGTCTTGCTCTGTCACCCCAGTCTGTAGTGACGCGATCTTGGCTCACCACAACCTCTGCCTCCCAGGTTCAAGCGATTCTCCTGCCTCAGCCTCCCAAGTAGCTGGGACTATAGGCGTGTGCCACCACACCAGGGTAATTTTTTGTATTTTTAGTAGAGAAAGGTTTTCACTATGTTAGCCAGGATGGTCTCAATCTCCTGACCTCATGATCCGCCCGCCTTGGTCTCCCGAAGTGTTGGGATTACAGGCATGAGCTATCACACCTGGCCCATATTTAAATTTATATGCTGTATATTTGTATGCTTAATGCGTGTCACTGACATAAACTACATATGACAAATACTTGTAATCATTACATCTACCAAAAATTTACTCTATATTTCTCCTCAAATTACTGGTATTTCTAAAAGGCCTAAAAGACATTTGCAAACAGATACAGCTAGTGACTACGAAAAAAAAGTCTCTCCTACCGATTTTCTAGCAACCCTGATCTAAGAGGTGTTGACGTAGACGTCAAAGAAGGAATTGTCCGAGTAACAGCTATTCCACTTCCTGCTACAGTCTTAATCGATCCTCTACCCGGATTACCAAGAACTTTTCGAAATGGAATATCATCTTTAGTTTCCAAACTTCCTCTTTTTGCAGAAGCCTGTAAAAATAAAGTTTGAGACAGTTAAATCTTCAAATTAACTGGAATATTTTTAGAACAGTGATTCTCCAATGGAAAGGTTTAAAAAATACAAATGGAGCCAGGTGCGATAGCTCATGCCTGTAATCCCAGAAAGCCAAGGCGGGAGGATCACTTGAGCTCAATAGTTTGAGGTTATAGTGAGCTATGACTGCACCACTGCAATCTAGCCTAGGCGACAGAGCAAGACCCTATGTTTAAAAAAAGGAAAAAATACAAATGGAGATATATGTCTAGAGATTCTATTCTAGTTGGTCTGGGGTAAGGCTCATTCATCAGTTTTGTTGTTGTTGTTGTTTTTAAAAGCACTCCAGGTGATTCTAATGTACAGTCAGTGTGAAAAACTGAGCTTGACACTTATTTTCCTATAGCATTCTTATAAACTTAAAAATTCCACAGCACACCTGGAGAGGGGGCAAGAACACTGCTTTGAATTACTAACCAAAAAAAAAAAAAGACACACAAAGACATGGCTCTAGTGATCAGCATGAGAACTGATCTTTGGAGGAAAAAAATATCCAATTATGATTATGACAAGAAAAGGTGACAGTGACATTTGGTTGCCACAACTTAAATGCCAACAAAACAGTCATGATTCTTGAGAGGGTTCTAGTTTGGAGGAATGAAACATATGATAGGGAAAAGGAAGGTGAGATAGAGTTCACTGTGAGGATGAATCAAAGAGTCTACCCTTAAGACATGGCAAGAACACTCAAAGAGAATATGGCAATGTAAGCATTAGTTGGGAAATAGAGCTTTACATGAACACTCTGCCAGTTAAGTTTTATATCTCTGCATTAAGAGCTATGTGATTTTTCTATGGAAGTTATGTCCCATTACTTTTGTTTACAGAATTATAATCTTAGGATAGGAAATTTTAAAACTTCTAAGGTCATCTGAACGAATACTTCAAAAAGTTAAACTTATTTTCAAATGAGTGATACATTCTCAAGGTTCACAAATCAAAGTAATATTAAAAGCCACAGACCAATGATAAGTCTATCACCATCTACTCAGTTCTTCCACTTCCCCTTTTCCCACTTATTCTTCCCTTGTTCTGTTATGCAAATACAAATCAATATTTTACTTTTTGTTATACAAACAGTAGCATACTACATGTCTACTGTTTTGCAACTTTTTCAGAATTTTGAATATTACCCCATCCCATAGTAACAAATACATATATATTACATATATATTTAAGATAGAGTCTTACTCTGTCACCCAGGCTGGAGTGCAGTGGCACAATCACTGCTTCCTGCAGCCTCGACTTCCCAGGCTCAGGTGATTCTCCCACCCCAGTCTTCGAAGCAGCTGGGACTACAGGTGCACACCACCATGCCCAGCTAATTTATGTATTTTTTGTAGAGACAGGGTTTCACATGTTGCCCGGGCTGGTCTCAAACTCCTGGGCTCATGGAATCTGCCCACCTCAGCCTCCCAAAGTGCTGAGATTACAGGAGTGAGCCACCACGCCTGGCCGCATAGTAAGAAATGTTCTACATCAAAACCTATTATAAATATGTATAAATGAACAAAAATAAAAGTTTGAAAAATCAGTAGTTATCCTTAATATGTACAATATTATCTATTATTTTCTATTCTACTTTTTAAATTTAATGTTAGTCATGACCCACAAAATTGAATTTATGACTCCACTAATGAGAATTATTACTTGTGAAAGCATAAATACTTGCTTCTGCTATATGTGTTAACACTTATGCATTTAAATAATATTTCAACAATTTAAATTCCTACCAAGGAATGTATGAATCTCAGAATAATTATGCTCACTGAGGGAAGCCAGACCCTGCCCTCCCAAAATTACACGCTCATTCCATTTATATTAAACTCCAGAAATTACAACCTAATCTATAGTGGGAGAAAACATATCAGTGGTTGCTTCTGGATAGGGATCAGAGGGAAGGATTACTAAGGAGAATAAGAAATCTCAAGAGTTATGTTTATGTTCACTATGTTGATTATGATGATGATTTTAAGGACATATGTAATCAAAATATATCAAATTGTACTTTAAATATATACAACTTACTGCATGTCAATTATATCTCAATAAAAATATCCCCCCAAAAATCTAACCTATAAAAAGAACCTGACAAAAATGAAATCTTATTCATTGCTTAGTCCAATAAGTGGACTAAGTGATCACCTCTTTGCACAGCCAAAGAGAATTCATAAATTTACTTACAGAAAAGCTTCAAAGTTTCCCTTACTCTATGGTTTGGAATGATACCTAAATGAAATGATACATTTCAGGTATGCAGAAATACCCTTGATAGTCTATGACTATCTTTTTTTTTTTTTCTTTTTTTTTGAGATGGAGTTTTGCTCTGTTGCCCAGGCTGGAGTGCAATGCCATGAGCTCGGCTTACTACAACCTCCACCTCCTGGGTTCAAGCAATTCTCCTGCCTCGGCCTCCCGAGTAGCTAGGATGTGCCTAGCTAGGTATGTGCCACCACGCCCGGCTAATTTTTGTATTTTTAGTAGAGACAGGGTTTCACCATGTTGGCCAGGCTGGTCTCAAACTCCTGACCTGAGGTGATCCACCCGCCTCAGCCTCCCAAGTGCTGGGATTACAGGCGTGAGCCACTGTGCCTGGCCAACTATCATTTTTTTTAAATGCTAAAAAGATTCAAATGAACATACCTGATTGTCTGAGTAAGAAAGCTGCCTGCTGGTTTCCTTCTGTGAGGTCCTGCTACCCAGAATGGCTCCAAAACTACCAGACCCCTGAGAAGGTTTCATGGCTGGTGACCAAAAATATAAATTTTTTTAAAATCCCCAAATCACTCACTTTAACAAAAAGATTTATCATTATTATTTTTATATAATATTGAAGAAATGGAAGAAACAGCAGGCAAAAAAGAAAACAAATCAAAGTGCCTATCAACCAATTCTTTCTGACAGAATATACATCTTATATAGAAACTAAAATTTAGAGCTAGAATCTGAAGCAAAAAAATTAAATAACACACATACCTGAAAACATTTAATAGAAGGCTAAAATTTACAAAGCAAAAAAAAAAAGCTAGAATAAACATTTGGTAATTATATTAATAACACTATGGAAAAGTCATTGTGTATCGACAACATGAACACTGACACTGGATGTCAGAAACAGTGACAGGTGTATCTCCAATAACATATACTCCAAAACATTCTCTACAGGTAAGTTTATCCAGTAGAATAAATGGCTTCTATTCTGTAGAAATTAATAGTAGTTCAAGGAACATTCAAGGTATTATATAAATATGAATTTGCATGGACTTTTAAAAATATTTTATACTTTAATTTGGTTAGCCAATTTCCAACTGATGACCATTTGAAATGTTTTAATTTTTCAAAGTTGCAAACAATGCTTAACATCCTTTCACAAATCTTTTTGAAGGATAAACTCCTTATAATAAGAATTACTGAGAGAACATACAATTTTAAACTAAACCGACATTATTACAGTCCTCAAAAAAACAAAAAAAGAAAAAAAAAACCTCTATGCTCCTACCAAGTATACGAGAATATATCTTGCTTCCCTTCACACTGCTACCAATGTGGTAGTAGGAATCTGAGTTTGGTGAAGTCGAGAATTTTTTCATGTGTAAGGGCCATCTATTTTGCTTCCTGAATTCTCTATTTGCAGTTTTTGTCAATTTCTCTACTGGGTTTTTTTTTTAATTGATTTGCAAAATAGGTCTTTGTATATTAGTAATATTAACTTTGTCACTCTGGCTACTATTTTCTTCCTTTGTCTTTTGTTCCTTGCCAGAGAGACTGTCTAATTTTTTAACACAAGTTTTCACTCTTTCTTTTATTAATTCTAGTTTTTATGTAACACCCAGAAAAGTCTTTTCCATCCAGAGATTATGTTAAAAGTACTTTTTACAATACTTTTATCTTTTTTTTTTACATTCAAATCTTTGGTCACTGGAGATAAGGATCCAAGTGTATTATCTTCCTAAATGGTTAGCTGTCTTGTTTATAGTTAACAGTTTATCAAATATTAGTCTTTTGTCCACTGATTTGAAATGCCATGCTTATATTATATACTTTATACCGTTCAAAGTATTTTTATTCATTATTTTGCTCTAGTCTCTGCAAAGTATATAATAATCACCTTTGGGCAGCTAAAGCAACTAAACCTGAGATTAAAATGACTTGCCCAAGATCACAGAATGAATTAAGAGTTAAGCCCACAGCTAGCTATTCTAATAACGCCAATGACTTACTGAGCGCCTAGCACAGGGAAGTCATACTTTTACATTTATGAGCTCTCATTCTTTAAGAAGCCCTGAAATCAAGATGATACCTTCATGTTAGAGATTAGGAAATTAAAACTCAGTCATTAAGTGACTTACCTAAAATCACACAGAAATAACAGGCAGAGCTAGAATTTCAACCTACATCTATTTATGGCCAAAGCCTATATTTTTTCATTATGCTATGTTGCTCAATATTGGTCCCCAGAAAGTATATTGTGCTTTCCACTCCAACGTATTTGAAGACATGCTTTTCTTACACGTATCAATTGTTAAAACAGTGATTCCATTAATATGGGTAAGATGAAATAAAACTAAAACAGAGATATAAACTAGCCTCTGACATATTCTAAGAATTTTAAATAGTATTCAATTTCTTGATTCTTTTTTTTTTTTTTTTTTTGAGATGGAGTCTCGCTCTGTAGCCCAGGCTGGAGTACAGTGGCGCAATCTCAGCTCATTGTAACCTCTACCTCCCAGGTTCACACCATTCTTCTGTCTCAGCCTCCCAAGTAGCTGGGACTACAGGCGCTCGCCACCATGCCCGGCTAATTTTTTGTATTTTTAGTAGAGATGAGATTTCACCGTGTTAGCCAGGATGGTCTCGATCTCTTGACCTCGTGATCCGACCACCTCGGCCTCCCAAAGTGCTGCGATTACAGGTGTGAGCAACCGCACCTGGCCTCAATTTCTTGATTCTAAAATTCATAGTTTAGTAAATTGATATAGCTCCAATTTGGTGGCATGAACATATAATGAGTAGGTACTAAATGGCAAACAACCATAAAAAGCTTTTATTTTACAAGAATACAGTGTCGAATGGAGATACTAATTAAAGGTAGCACTGCTACACCTTCATTTTCTGATGTTTTTAATGTGTCATATTTAAGTTGAAAAAATTCAAGTAAGTTTGTCAACTATAAAATATAAGTAATAGTAAAATGTTGAAGATGACAGAGCTAAAGACTAATGTGATAGTAGAGAACTCAAAAATTTTAAGCAAGAGATTTTTTCCTAAAAAGATGGCTGTAGGGCCAGGCAGTGGCTCACGCCTGTAAACCCAGCACTTTGGGAGGCCAAGGAAGATCAATCACTTGGGCCCAAGAGTTCGATAACAGCCTGGGCAACACAGTGGAATCTTGCCACTGTACTTCAACCTGGGCGACAGAGTGAGACACTGTCTCAAAAAAAAGAAAAAGAAAAAGAGAGAAGAAAAGAAAAGAAAAGAAAAAGTGCCTGTAAATGCATTAAAAGAAAAAAAACCACTATTTTAAATGAAAGGGGTTAGAGGGGGCAGAGGAACCTGATCATACCATGTGATTTTTTTACAGGACTCATTTTCCACAGCAAGAGTAAAACTTCAGAATAATTCTCATATAGATAGGTAAGTGTCTAAGATTTATGCAACAAGGTAACTTTTCCCAACTGTAATTTAAATCCTCCTCCCTGGTGGAGGTTGCAGTGAGCTGAGATCATGCCACTGCACTCTTGCCTAGGTGTCAGAGCAAGACTCCATCTCAAAACAAAAAAAATTCCTGCTCCTTTTTCTAATCATATTCTTTTGTGGAATCTACATATAAGATCAAGTCATCTGCAAACACAAATAATTTTACTTCTTCCTATCCAATTTGGATGCCTGTTATTTCCTTTTCTTGCCTAACGGCTCTGGCTAAGACTTCTAGTACTATGTTAAATAGAAGTGGCAAGAGCAGGTATTCCTGCCTTGCTAATGATCTTAGAGGAAACATTTCCAGTTTTTCACCCCTAAATACAATGTTAGCTGTAAGTTTTTGCATATGACCTTTATTACGCTGAGTCGTTTCCTTCTACTCCTAGTTTGTTGAGTGTTTTTATCATGAAAGAGTGTTGGATTTGGTCAATGTTTTCATCTGCAACAATTCAGATGATCATGTGGTTTTCGTCCTTCATTTTTTCAAGAATGATGTATTACATAGATTGATTTTCATACGGTGAACTATCTTTGAATTTCAGGAATAAATCCTATTTGCTCATGGTGTATAATCCTTTTAATGTGCTGATGAATTCAGTTGAATACTGGTCTGTAGTCTAGTCATATTCTTGTAAAACTACTAACGTTAGACCCTGGGGTGATTAGTACTCACCTGCAGGAAGTCTGTTTTGATGGACTGCATCTAGAAACAACCTCATTTCCTCTGCATCCTTACTTGGTACTTTGTCAATAGACAAGAAGCTGTTATCTTGTAGAGTTAACATTAGGCGGCTTTGTTTCGCTCCACTGGGTCGAAGCACCACATTTTTAATGTTATGACTTAGCTAATCAAGACAAAAGGAAAATTATCACAAAAAATGTATGACAACTAAGTATAACAATCTGTATAATGAACACTAAACTTTATACTTTCCAAGTTACATTTATCACTCTTCCCCACAGTAATTCAATTTTTTTTCAACCAAAAGAAGTTCCCATTTCTTGATACATTTAAATTAAAGATTTACCTTTTAGAGATGCAAACACATGCAATAAGCCCTTAATTATACAGAGATCTTGGACCAAGGGTTATAGAGAAGGAAAAATAAAGAATTGTTTTTAAAAAGCCCTTAATGAATGTTGTCAATAGGTTCTTGGTACTAAATGGTAAACAACCATGAAAACTTTTTATTTTATAAGAATACTGTGTCAAATGGAGATATTAATTAAAGGCAGCACTGCTACCCCTTCATTTTCTGATGTTTTTAATGTGTTAAACATTAAGCAAAAGGACATATAGCAGGTCCTCAAATAACATCATTTCCTTCATTATAATGTTGATGAGGAAAAAAACTAATTTCATTTGTTAGTCACAGTTTTCAAGAACCAACTAACAATATAAAGTGTGGACTTACTCTTCTATTATTTTTATGGAACAATCCTAGAACTCTTGATCTTATGGCAGGGAATCCCTTATTTTCAGATATAGTTACAGAGGATAAAAACTGCTGAGTTAACACATTTCAGAACCTTGGATGGTTACACTATCACCAGTTTAGAAAACCAAATGGAAGTAGCAAGCCAGGTGCCACGGCTCATGCCTGTAATCCCAGCACTTTGGGAGGCCGAGGCAGGCAGATCACCTGACGTCAGGAGTTCAAGACCAGCCTGGCCAACATGGTGAAATCCCATCTCTACTAAAAAGACAAAAAGTAGCCAGGCGTAGTGGAGTGCACCTGTAGTCCCAACTACTCGGGAGGCTGAGGCAGGAAAATAGCTTGAACCCAGGAAGTGGAGGCTGCAGTGAGTTGAGAGCGTGTCCCTACACTCCAGCCCGGATGACAGAGCAAAACTTTGTCTCAAAAAAATTGGAGTAGAATCTTTGTCTTTTGTTAAACAAAAGTTTGTAAGACATTTGGCAAATTATTTAGGTAGTTTCATTGTAAAAGATATTATTCCAAGCAATTAAATAATCCTCAAAAGAATTCCAAACTTTCAAAAACCATCAAAAATAAACCTTTACCAATATAGCACACCTTTTTTTTTTCTTTTTTAACTAAGAAAACTCACTTTAGTTTCATTCAAAGATCATATGTACCTGGAAACTCTTAACTTACTTCTCTCTCCACAGAACTGGTTCAATAATTCATCTTAGACTCTACCAGACTTTGGAAATGTGCTATGAAGCGATAACTTTTATTTTCTCATAAATGGAATTTTTCCAAGGCTAAATTAGTAAATCTTACAGTTTCTTCATTATCTAAATAATTCCCACCAGTCAGGCAGACTTATTCTCTAATGTTCTCAGCAGGCATATATAAAGGTTTCTAAACTGCCTTTTACTGAAGACATGCCCTCTGAAAAGCATAAACAAAGAACTAATAACATATTTCAGAATTTTTTTAAAACTAGAGAAAATTGACTTTTGTTAATTATTAGATAAGAATGAAAAACAATTTTGCCAAACAATTTATATTCAAATTTTAAATTATAGATGTATTTTTAGCGTCAAACTAGGTCTTAAAATTATGTCCTTGAGTGGAAATTCTCTAGGAAAACACAATAATTCGTTTTAGATGCTTTGAACTCCAAAATATTTGAATAAGCAGTTTAGCATGCAAAAGGAAAATAGATAACATTAAACGCATTATTTCAGTCAATTTACCACTTTTTAAAAGTTAAATATACAAAGCAAAGTTTGTTCATTAACAAACAAGATGAGAATCTTCTTGAACTTCGACACTTCAACAACTGAAAAGCCCATCCAGCCTCACAATTTCATTAACTATTCATATGGTAACGACACACAACTCTTCCTCTATCTTAAGCCCAGACCTCTCTGTTGGAGCTCCAGTCCTGTTTATCTTCTGAATGCTTGACACCTCAGATAACTAATCTCTCCCAATCCTCACACCCCAATTCTTCCCCTCTGCTCCGTATCACAGAAGACATAAAAGTGACTGCCATCCACTCAAAAACTTGAGACTCTCCCCAGATAATTTTCTCACACCTCCCAAATCTTTACATCTTCTTGAAATCTCTTCACATCTATCCTTCCCTCTTCTTGCTTATTCCACTCCCTTTTCCTTACTTTCATTCCTCATCTAAACTCCCATAATAACCTCCTATATGTCCTTCTATTCTCCCACTGTCACCTGAAGTAAAGTCATCTGCCTAGCCCCAAAGAAATGTGAATTTGAGATTCTTGGCTCCTTAGAACTTCTGCTTCCCTTATGACAAACAAGAAACATCAATATCTGGTTCCTACCTAGCTCTTCAGCCTTATTTCTGTCACTCACTCCTCAGTGTCCATGTATTTTAAAAATAACTTTCTAGTTCCCTGAGTGCTGATTCACATTTCATGTATTTGTCCACATACAGAAATCACTTCCAGTTTGGCCAGAAAATTCAGGGTTAAAGAAAAAAAAAGACATCACTTCCACCTTTACTATGTTTGGCAAACTTCTATTTATTCTTTGAATCCTCAGAATGCAAATGGCTTGCTTTCTTGTGTTACCTCAGGATCTTTGTAATGTTTTTACAGCTAAAAATGTATTTGGTTACTCTTTTTTTTTTTTTTTTTTTTTGAGATGGAGTTTTGCTCTTGTTGCCCAGGCTAGAGTGCAATGGTGCGATTTCAGCTCACTGCAACTTCCACCTCCTGGATTCAAGCTATTCTGCGGCTTCAGCCTCCCGAGTAGCTGGGAATACAGGTGCCCACTACCGTGCCTGCTAATTTTTGTATTTTTAATAGAGATGGGTTTTCACCATGTTGGCCAGGCTGTTCTCGAACTCCTGACCTCAGGTGATCTGCCCACCTCGGCCTCCCAAAGTACTGGGATTACAGATGTGAGCCATCATGCCTGGCCTATTTGGTTACTCTTAAGTTTGAAGGAAATGATGTCTCATTCAGCTCTGTATACTTACCACCCTCTGTCCCCGAACCACCCTGTTTCTTTTTCAGACAGGATCCTGCTTTGTCACCCAGGCTGGAGTGTGGTGGCACGATCACAGGCTCAAGCCATCTTCCCACCTCAACCTTATAAATAGCTGGGACTACAGGTACACACCAACATGCTCGGCTATTTGTTTCTGATTTTTTTTTGTAGAGACAGGGTCTCGCCATGTTGCCCAGGCTGGTCTTGGACTCCTGGACTCAAGCAATCCTCCTGCCTCAGCCTCCCAAAGTGCTGGGATTACAGGTATGAGCCACCGCACCCAGCCATCCCTTAGCACAATATCCACAGCAGTAACCTGTACGTGGTTAACAAATGAATGCTGAATGTAAACTGATCTAGAACTGAGATAAAGGCTGAAGTCACAGGTAAAACCGTCATGCTCCTAAAGATCTGTGTTTGGTTAAACATTTGAGTATTTACTCACTGCCAAATTGGGCTGAGGATTGAAAAAAAAATGAGCCTGTATTTGCAAAAAACCCTTTCTTTTAATGAGGCGAGCAATTAGCAGATACATGCATGTGACAAACTACTATTTTTCCATCACTACCTCCATCTTATTTAAGACTATTTTTGATACACGAAATCATAGGCAATCTATTTTTACAATTCAAAAGCGGAGACAAATAGCAATTTTATCTAAGATCAGGTTCTCAAGCATAAAGTTATATATTGTTTTTCAATAGAATATTTTAGAACGGATATTACACTTTTGTATAATCTAATTTAAAAATATAAGATCTTGGCCGGGTGCAGTGGCTCACGGCTGTAATCCCAGCACTTTGGGAGGCTGAGGCAGGCGGATCACGAGGTCAAGAGATCGAGACCATCCTGGCTAACATAGTGAAACCCCAGCTCTACTAAAAATACAAAAAATTAGCTGGGCATGGTGGCAGGCGCCCGTAGTCCCAGCTACTCGAGAGGCTGAGGCAGGAGGATGGTGTGAACCCAGGAGGTGGAGTTTGCAGTGAGCCGAGATCACGCCACTGCACTCCAGCCTGGGCAACAGAGCGACACTCCGTCTCAAAATTAAAAATATATATATATATATATATACACACACACACACATATGTATACACACATACACATATTTGTATACACACATACATATATACATATACAATACACATATACACACATATATACATATATACATGTATATACATAAATATATACACACGTATATATGCATAGATATACACACACATATACACATATATACACACAAATATATACATATATGATCTTAAAGTGCAGAAAAATGTAAAACATTATGTTCTTAAATTCAACTCATATCAAGATGAGTAACTTGGTTGCATAAGAGAAGCAATAAAGAAGTGAAAACAGGCTGGGCGCAGTGGCTCACACCTGTAATGCCAGCACTTTGGGAGGCCAAGGCGGGCAGATCACGAGGTCAGGAGTTCAAGACCAGCCTGACCAACATGGTGAAACCCTGTCTCTACTAAAAATACAACAAAAAATTAGCCAGGAGTGGTGGCGCACACCTGTAATCCCAGCTACTCAGGAGGCTGAGGCAGGAGAATCGCTTGAACCCAGGAGGCAGAGGTTGCAGTGAGCCGAGATCATGCCACTGCATTCCAGCCTGGGTGACAGAGGAAGACTCTGTCTCAAAAAAAAAAAAAAGAAGGTGAAAAGAAAACATTTTTGCAGTGAAAATGAAGTTTCTTCAAAACTTTACAGTTAGAAGAAAATAGCTGTAAAGATAACCTTGAATAATCATCCCTGAATGATTCATACCATGACATTTGGCAGGATTATTCAGGAAGTAGACACTGGCTTTTAGAAGACACTAATAAATTCTGTTAAAAACTAACACTAAATAGTGATGAATCCATCATCATGTATGTTAAGGGGGAAAAAAGGATGAACTAAAATTATCTTAACGCGGTTTTAAAAATAGCTTAGATATACAGTATCCAAACTCTTGTCAGCTTCCTCCCACAAGTTTTCTTTTCAATAATGGTGACTACTTCCTGCTTTTATTATATACCAACAACAGTACTGCTGAATAATTTATAAAACATGTATATAAAAATATTAATGTCCTAGAAATAAGCAAGAAATATTAATCTAGGAGGAGGGCTACTGTGATGTTTACTATGGCACAGAATAGCTATTTACTAAATGATCTGCTTCAAGAGCTATTCCAAATCAATATTTGGTATTACCTGAAATATCCTTGGAATTCCTCCAGTATTGTAGTGAACTACTAGGCTGACTTTATTCTCTTTTTCCACAATTTCAAAGGATCCTTCTTTCCACTTTGTAATCCCAGTCTGCATACTTCGAATTCTGATAGGACCATGTATCTTCAGAGGAGACATATTTTCTTTAAAAATAAATTGCTTCCAGCTAAATTAAAAAGCAAAAATATACCTTCACCTGGCAGGTTCTAAGGAAGAAAAATAAGATAAGTTATAACTTACTAGTAATTAAGATAATTTTTTGTTTGTTTGTTTGTTTGGAGACGGAGTTTTGCTCTTGTTGCCCAGGCTGGAGTGCAATGGCGTGATCTCGGCTCACCGCAACCTCCGCCTCCCAGGTTCAAGCAATTCTCCTACCTCAGCCTCCCGAGTAGCTGGGATTACAGGCATGCACCACCACACCCGGCTAATTTTGTATTTTTAGTAGAGACAGGGTTTCTCCATGTTAAGGCTGGTCTCGAACTCCTGACCTCAGGTGATCCGCCCACCTCGGCCTCCCAAAGTGCTGGGATTACAGGCGTGAGCCACCGCGCCTGGCAATTAAAATAATTTCTAACCACCATGCATTTCTTCTGCGCCTTCATTTTCCCTTCTTTGCCATGTGTCCAGTACTGTGTTTATTAGTGCCTAAATTCTACATTTTGTATCATTCACAACCATACTGCTACCACTAAAGACATGTCAACAGGAATAAGACACCATTCTCAAAGTGATTGCCTTCACCATTAAAGTGCTGATTATTCTCTTCCTTCACGAAAGCTAATGGGTCTGGATTTCCAAATATAAGTTTAAAAAAAAAAAAAAAAGTGTGTCCAGGCCAGGCATGGTGGCTCAGCCTATAATCCCAAAACTTTGAGAAGTTGAGGTGGGAGGAATGCTTAAGCCTGAGAATTTGAGACCAGCCTGGGCAACATAGGGAGGCTCTATCTCTACAAAAAAAAACTGAAAAAACATTAGCCAGTCATGGTGATACACGCCTATAGTCTCAGCTTCTAGAGGGGCTGAAGTGGGAGGATCACTTCAGCATAGGAGGTCAAGGCTGCAGTGAGCCATGATTACCCACTGCACTCCCGCCTGGGCAACAGAGTGAAGACACTCTCAAAACAAAACAAAACAATACAATATGCCTCTGACTCCATTTCTTAGAATGGAGTTCCTCCAAAACATCAAAGTATATCACCAAATGCTTCCTTCTAACAGTGAGCAATCTAAGCATATCCATATGTACAGAAGACATTAAATGAGTAAAAAATTTTAAAAATAACCAAGTTATTTGATCTCCAGAGTTACAGTATTTGAGAAAATCATTTAATCTCTAGAGAAAACAAACAAAAAACCTCTCTTCCAAAGAACCACCTACCATTTATATTTAACACTACCATTCCTAGAAAGAATCTTTACCAATTTTATCTTTAACAAATACTCAGGTTTCCTGAATGAACTTGTAATACTTAAAAATGGCTGGGTGCTTGTCAGGCAATATTTGAAAACTAAAAAGAAAAAATGGCCGGACACAGTGGCTCATGCCTGTAATCCCAGCACTTTGGAAGGATGAGGTAGGCAGATTGCTTGAGCAACACGGCAAAAACCTCATCTATGCAAAAAATACCAAAAAATTAGCCTGGCATGGTCATGTGCTCCTGTAGCCCCAACTACTCCAGAGGCTGAGATGGGAGGATCACCTGAGCCAGGCAGGTCGAGGCTGCAGTGAGCCATGATTGCACCACTCAATTCCAGCCTAGGTGACACTCTGAGTGAGACCTTGTCTCAAAACAAACAAACAAAAAAACACAAAAAACTTAAACTTACAGCAATAATCAGATGTGTAAAACTCTTCAAATTAGCTTTTGCTAAAGTTGGCAAGTAAATAAAATTACAGTTATAGCAGAGAATGTTATCAAATAGTGTTATATACATAAATATGCAATCATTTAAAATTGCTAAATCAAATTTTATAATATTCCAAACCTTTAAAAACACTACTTCTAAAGTGGATTCTTGCTTATAATTTAATAAATTAAACACAATTAAACATTACCTTTGCCTAAACAGCTCAACTAGAAAAGCTATAAAGGCTAGTATATAAAGGAAAATGATGCTAGGTCTAGAAATCAGCAGCCAGCCAGCCCTATCACTTACTAATCTGTAACTTACCTTTTTTAACCATAAGTTTTCTCAACCACAAAATAGGAATAGCAAATGTTGTAGTGTTGTAGAATGAAATAACACATACTAGGCACTCAGCAGACAGCAGTAATTAATATTAATGTAATTAATGTAATTAATGTCTGTTTTCTGAATTTATTCCATGTCTATAATACCTCTTTCTTCAAAGACCTCAATAAATACAATGTTAACAGGAGTCACTAACTCAACTATCTATAGGGGCTAGCAGGTGACAGAAATGACTTAAGCAGGCAAAATTTGAACAATTGCTACCCAATCTAGCCAATTATTACCATGTAGAAATAGTGAACCTAGCATTACCAGACCATCTAACTTTTCAAGAAAATAAAGACATCCAAACATTTACGTAAAACTGTCCATTTTTAATTGTTGGCAATGAATTCAAATTTATTTTTAACAGCTACAAATCAAACAAAACTCACCTACAGGCAGGATACAGTTTGGGGGCCCCTAGTTGGAGGTCTCTGGTTACTGTACAGCAAATAACTGAAGATAAAAGAAGATATATGAAAACACTTTCGAGAGTTTAAAGGTGTTAAGTATCATAAGTACTCTATTATTATTCACTCATCTCATTAAAAATTTTTAAGTGCTTACTATGGGCAGATTTAGATATTAGTATAATGTGCTGGGTAATACGAATTCATCAAAGTAACAGAGTCCATTAATGTTTATAGAACTGTCTGTTAACATGACATTTGGCTCAAACTAGTAATCCTACAGAGCTACAGAAACTTGGGCCAGCAATGTATATCTGTAATACTTTTTTCTGCAATTATAATTTGTGACTTCATTGTTGGATACATCCTTAAGACTTTTTTCCACTCTGCCACTCAGTGCTGCAAAGAATACATCACTCTCCTACTCCAGTTTCCCATGCCAGAAACAGGAGACTTGTCTTTGGCTTCCTTCTTGATAATTATTGGTATTGGATTAGAGATGGAAAGTCAGGAGAGTCCCATCAATTCTGCCTCCAGAGATCGGGAGCTGTGGCTCACGCCTGAAATGCCAGCACTTTGCGAGGCGGAGGTGGGCAGATCACCTGAGGTCAGGAGTTTGAGACCAGCCTGGCCAACATGGTGAAACCCTGTCTACCAAAAATACAAAAATTAGCCAGGAGTGGTGGCACATGCCTGTAATTCCAGCTACTTGGGAGGCTGAGGCAAGAGAATCGCTGGAGTCCGGGAGGCAGAGGCTGCAGTGAGCCGAGATCATACTACTGCACTCCAGCCTGGGTGACAGAGCAAGACTCTGTCTCAGAAAAAAAAAAAAAAATTCTACCTCCATACACCTTTCAGACAGCCTTATAATGAGCTGCAGATCAAATCATATTCCTCTCTTGCTTAATATCATTCAACAGCTCTCCACTTGTTCTCGCAATAAAATCTAAACTCACTACGTGACGCAGAGGCCCTTCATGACTCAGGCCCTGCTTACCTGTCTATTCCCAATAAAACCCCCAAATCCAGCCTTCTGAATTACTTATAATTTCCTCAAAAATCTCTATGTTCTCATGCCACTATACCTTTGAATACACAGAGGTCATGTCTAGAGGATTTTTATGTGTTCTCCCCATCCCCAACCCTCCTTAATTTCTTCTCCTGGCTCTAAAATCAAGACTCAATTTAGACATTACCACCCTCTTTAAAAAGCTTTATATAAAAGATGTAGGACACAAAATTGGCAGAACCAATATAATAAACTTTTTCATAATGCCTCAATTTAGTTCATTACCTGCTTTTGCACTAAATGAATTGACAGCTACATTTGCTCATTCATTATATTATCAGGGCTTGCTCTACTTGGTTAAGAGTAAAAAACTAAGTTTCTTTTCAGCATGAAGCATGATCCAGTAACAGTTAAACTTTCTATGAACCTAAGACAAAGACAAGGTTTCCTTAAACTTGGCAATGGTAATTGTCTTATTAAAGCAAAAAATTAAGAAGACAAAAGATAATTAAAATGAATTATTCTTTAAATATGTCCAGAGATTCTTTCTCTAAATTTCTTCACAACTATTAAAATTACTGTTCAACTTTGAGCATTACCATGAATGCTCAAAGCAATAATATTAGCAAAAATGTTTCTATGCCCTGTACATTTATTTACGTGCTCACATTTTAGGTATTGCTTTGAAAACATCCTTAATCAGAGAGCATTCTGTGGTAAAGAAAGTATGGCCAAAACACAAAAACTATTACTACAAAACAAACACAAAACTGTCAATTCCCACCAGATTGCATGCTCTTTGAAACATACATCCAAAACAAAAACATTACTTACTTTTCAGTGACTTTTACCGAAAAACCCTATGTAATAGCAATTCACCTTTATTCTGATCCTTGTGCCAAAGGCAAAGCACTCTTCTTGGGACACTACTCATATTCTGCAGCTATGCCAGTTCTCCAGAAGCCATCAACTCAGCTAAAGAAAATAAAAATGTGCTTTTTTAAAAGAATCCAATATACAAAATTAATACTTAAAGGAAAGTGGGCTGGGCACGGTGACTCATGCGTGTAATCCCAGCACTTTGAGAGGTCGAGGCGGGCAGATCACTTGAGGTCAGGAGTTCAAGACCAGCCTGACCAACATGGAGAAACCCCGTCTCTACTAAAAATACAAAATTAGCTGGGCATAGTGGTGCAGGTCTGTAATCCCAGCTACTCGGGAGGCTGAGGCAGGAGAATCGCTTGAACCCAGGAGGTGGAGGTTGCAGTGAGCAGAGATCACGCCATTGTACCCCAGCCTGGGCAACAAGAGCAAAACTCCATCTCAAAAAAAAAAAAAAAAAGGAAAGTGATCATTTATACAACAAAGATTAACTTCTTGGTTATTTAAAAACTACAGATTACCTTAAAGAAAATATTTAAAATATGATGCACAACACACAGACACACACATAAAAGATCAACAGAACTTTAGGAACTTATCTGCTGTGCATAATGAGGGACTATAGGATGAGCCTGCACCTTGTTCAAATTGTATCTTGTCTTATTCATTCTTGCTACATTTTGAAACTAAGAAGTCAGTGACAAAGAATATGTCCTTTGTTCACTTTATAAACATTGTTACATAATAATGTCTTAAGTCTTAAAACTTCCATAACAAGTTGATACTATTTCAAAAGGTGGGTAAACTTGGTGCTTTCATTTTTCTTTCAAAGCTAACATTGTTTCTCAAATTAGGCCTCACTAGGCCTGAAATTTCTCTGAAGTTCTACCTGCACAACTCTCACTGCCTATCTGAATGTTACAACATCAACTTTAAACTCCTTTGTTCATTTAGTAAACAATCATTTATTAAGCTACTCCACTTTCAAGGCACTCTGGTAGGCATATAGATGTGAAGATGATGCAGTCCATGCCCTCATTAAGAAGCTCCTAGAGGCCAGGCACGGTGGCTCACACCTGTAATCCCAGCACTTTGGGAGGCAGAGACAGGCAGATCACCTGAGGTCAGGAGTTTGAGACCAGCCTGGCCAATGTGGTCTCGAACACATTGAGACCACAATGTGTTCTCACTAAAAATACAAAATTTAGCTGGGTGTGGTGGCACGCACCAGTAGTTCCAGCTACTCGGAAGGCTGAGGCAGGAGAGTCATTTGAACCTGGGAGGCGAAGGTTGCAGTGAGCAGAGATCACACCACTACACTCCAGCCTGGGTGAGACCGCTACACTCCAGCCTGGGTGAGGGAGCAAGACTCCATCTCAAAAGAAAAAAAAAGAAGCTCCCAGACTTCCCTACTTTTGTCCTTCTACCATCATTCAGGCAAGAAATCTTAGCATCGGCTTTATCCTCACTCTCATCTACTCAAATCCCAGATTTTCAATAGCCACTACTCTCAGAAACTCATCACTATGCCATCATCCCACCTAGTATTTATTATGCAACCCAACATTTATTATGCAACATTTACTAAGCAGTGCTAAATGCCATACATGCATTATCTCATTTAATTTTTATAATAATCCTAAGTGACAGGGATATTATCTCTATTTCACAGATGAGGAAACTGAGGTTTAGAGACATTACATAATTTATAAATACAGTCAGTGAGAAACAAAGCTATGTCTAATGCCAGAACCCACATTTTTAACTACAACCACAGTTCATCCTCATCAATGAATTATGGCAACCCCTTCCCTTTCCAGTCTCAGCTCTTCGGGTTTCACCTCCAACAAATGCTTTACATTGTAACATCCTTTCTAAAGAACTACTCTTTTTACCACTTTTCAACTAAACTATGCACTAGATACCTTCTTAACTTTCTCCCTATGGTGGGAGTGGGGGGTAGAGGTGGGGCACGGGACAGGGAGGTAACACACAGAACTTGTGTATTCTAACTGTATACTCCAACAAAATAACAAACACTTGGTAACTGCTAAATGGTTGCCATTGATGCTAGGACCTTCCCAAACTAAACAGCTCATCACTACCTAGAAAATAAAATAAATCCAAATGCTTGTGTTTGATATTCATACACCTCCATTTTAAATTCCCTATTTTTCAACACAAATCCTGTTCTACACATACAAAAATTATTATATTTTAACATTTTCTTTCTTTTTGAGACAGAACCTCATTCTGTCACCCAGACTGGAACACAGTGGTGCCATCTTGGCTCACTGCAACCTCCACCTCCTAGGCTGAAGCAATTCTCCCACCTCAGCCTCCCAAGTAGCTGGGACTACAGGCACATGCCACCAAACCCGGCTAATTATTGTATTTTTTTATAGACATGGGGTTTTGCCATGTTGCCCAGGCTGGCATCGAACTCCGGGGCTCAAGCAGTCCGCCCACCTTGGCCTCCCGCAGTGCTGGGATTACTGGCATGAGCCAATGCGGCTGGCCATATTTTAATATTTTCTTTGTAATTCACCAACAACTGACTTAAATATGGAATTTTGCTTTATTTACGGAAATCTCATCTTTACTGGTCTTAAAGATTAACCTGTTGTTAAAATATACAAACCACTACTCTGATTTTTGAAGGCTTTCTTTCCTTTAAAAAGATCTATAAAACAAATGGACAAAGGAGAAAATTAGTTTTGTTACTGAAAGTGGAAAGTTGACCTAAAGTTTACCTCCAATTCAAAGAATTTAAAATCTGAATGGTTTTATGATATAAAAATGGGTAAAAGAATCCAAAGTTGGAAAACCTTTTGTTTTTTCTCATGTGTCCTCTAACTTTTCAGAATGAAAAGTGTTTGTCATGAGATGATGACAAGAATATCAGCAAGCTTGTGCTTCCAAAAGACATGATGGTTCTTACAGCAACTTCCAGCTTATTTAACAAAATTACTGAGAAATAAAAATGAAGTGGTCACTAGCTTATATTCTAATAGGAGACAGACTTTAATCACACATATAAATATATAATTATAAGTTCTGGCATGGGTGCAGCAGCTCACACCTGTAATCCCAGCACTTTGGGAGGCTGAGGCAGGTGGATCATCTGAATTCAAGAGTCCAAGACCAGCCTGGCCAACATGGTGAAACCTTGTCTCCACTAGAAATACAAAAATTAGCCGGGCATGGTGGCGGGTGCCTGTAATCCCAGGTACTTGGGAGGCTGAGGCAGAAGAATCACTTGAATTTAGGGGGCGGAGGTTGCAGTGAGCTGAGATCATGCCATTGTACTCCAGCCTAGGCAATAGAGCAAAAACTCCATCTCAAAAAATAATAATAACAATAATTACAAGTTCTGAGAAATGATATAAAGCAAGATACGTGGAATGATGAGACTTAAGATTAAGACTTGGGGTAGAGGACAGATAACATCAAGAAGGCTTCCCTGAGAAGGTATCACTTAAGTTGAAAACTGCAGAAGGAGATGACTGGTAGATGGTGGTGCTGGAACAATTCAGGCAAACAGCATCCCCAAAGGCCTTGAATTGTAAAATAACTTGATATGACTAGGGAAATTAAAAGCAATGTGGCTAGAGTTTATTGAAGGAGAGGAGGAAGATGAAGTTAGTGAAGCAGGCAAGAACCAGGTTACGCAGTCTTGTGAACCACAGTAAAGATTCTGAATTTTATCCTAAATGTAAGAAGCACTTACCAGGGGGAAATCCACCAAAAGGTTTTAAGCAAAGAAATATGTTACTACTGAATGAGGAAGTCATATATGGTTTGTTTGGGTTTTGGGAGAGTGACTTAAGAGCAGGAACAGAAGAAAATAAGGTAACCAGATAGAAGAGTATTGAAGTTGATCAGCTTAGAACAATTACAATAACAATTAATGCTTACTGGCCATTTACTCTGTGCCAAGTGCTTACATGGTTATCTCATTTAATCCTCATAACAATCTAATAGGCTGAAAATTACTATTTCCATTTTACAGATGATAATACTGGAAGCCAAGGCAATCAAGTCCAGGTGAAAAAGGACTGTGGCTTAAACTAGAAAAGTGCCAGTGAAAATGTACAGAAAAAGATGCAAGACATATATAGGAAGTAGAATAGATAGAACTTGGAGAGAGCAGAAGTCAAGAATGCCTCCCAAGTGTGTAGCCTGTGTCATGTGCCACTTAATAAACTGGGACACTGGAGAAGAAAGAATTTCGATATGGAGAGAAAGATCAAGGCTTTGGATTTGGCTATGTTGCATCTGAAACTCCTAAGAAAAAAACAAAGTTGAGATGTCAAGCAGACAGCTGGCTATCTAGATGTGGAGCTGAAAACAAAGGGAATAGGCTGGAAATAACAATTTTTAAGTCATCAACATACAGATCAAATTTAAAGCTTAGGGAGGAAGGAACACAAGAGTAAAAGAAAAGGACCTAGGACTGAACCCAAATACTCATTTTACTTCATCGAACATCTTTAAGACAAGTGATTACTTTTATATCACTGGGGTTTTTCAGTCCTCCTTCCAATTTACCTTTCAGCAGAATGCAACACTACTGATGACTTCTTTCATGGCTTGCAAGACGCATCCTCCTCTATCGGTTATTAAACATCAGGAATCCCCCAATGCTCCATCCTAGGTGTCTTTATTTTATAGCACTATACTCTTTTTAGGCAATTTCATCCACATCCATGACTTCAATTACTATCAATATGGCAGATGACATAACACATACACACACCGCACACATTTACGTATGCAGCCCAGAACTCTCCTAAGATCTCCAACCCACTATATCCAACTGCCTACTTGACATTCCCTCTCAGATATCTCTTCCAGTTGGACACTTGTCAGGAATTGCCACCTCAATAAAGGAATTTATACAGAGCTGAAATTTTGAGAGGAATACCCCAAAACCACTTTAGGACAACTCTCCAGGACACAGGACTTTGTCATCAATCATCATTTCCTTTCATGGATCATGACTTAAAATAGTTACATCTAACAACCTGATCTGGCGGCTAGAAATGGGCGCAAGGAAATGCACAACAAAAATACAATTCATGTTTTGCAGTGAGGACTGGTCAAGAGGAAGGTGAAGATGGTCAAGAGAGTGAATGAGTATCACGTCCAAGGCCTGATGAATGTGCCGTAACGAAAGTCACCTGAAGAGACAGCAGGCCCTGTTAGAAGCTAAGAGGCGGACGACAACAGCCCCAGAGAAAAGGGGCCAGGTTTGAGTTTCGGAGGGAGCGAGTGGCAGTGGAGACCAAGTCAAAGGAGAGGGGAAAGCCGGGGCAGTGCACCCAAAGGTAGTACCTGTGAGGCTGGGGGTGCGTCGAGGGGTTGTGGGCGGGCTGAGTAGCAGCAGGGCGAACTCCGGAGGAGTGAACACCGAGTGGGCGGATCGCACGGAGGGAGGGGGAGCTAGGGAAAACGGCTCAATTGAGAAGCTACCCCGGCCCGCCTTACCTGCGCCGAGGGTCCGAAGCCCCCGGACAGACCCGCGGAAAGCACGGAGCCCGCGAGGAGTGGGAGGAGCCAAGGGTAATGGAAGTAGGGATACCGAACCCAAAGGAGGGAGGCCGCTAGCTACCCCTAGTCAGGGAGAGCGGCTGATGGCGGGAACTGTGACCACACGCAAACACGCACGCACGCACGCACACTTGACGCGACCAGACAGGCGCGTGCGCGCCAGCCGAAAACTCCGCCCCTCACACGCCCTCGCCCCGCCCCCCTCAGCACCTAGCGCGGCCTAGCCCGGGCAGCCCCGCCCCTGCCGTGACTGTAGTACGCACGCGCACTTTCCACTTCACCCGATTTCGACGCCCCCCACCATTTCCCTCCTACGCAGCCCAGTCGGGCATGCGCAATAGTTGTATTCCCGGGACTGTCCATGTTTTCCCGCCGTTCACTGGCCTTTGGAGACGGGTCAGAGTTCACGCCGCTCTCTGGAAATACCTGCTCAAAGCCAGGAGTTGCGGGGACTAGTGGTCGCAGACGTCCTTCCGGCCCTAAATCTTAAGGGGCAAAGGACATACTCTGGGACTGTTAACTAGGCCGAGGGCCTCGAGGCGGGAAGAGGATGTGTGGGTGGGGTCAGGGGTGAGAGGTCAGAGGACCGTGAAGTGGGCGGAGCGAGCGGGAGGCGGATGGCGGCTACGGCGGCTCATTATTTTCCGCTGCAGGGGTGCTGAAGCGGGGACGCGGGTCGGACGCGTCCGGTTGTGGAAGAGAGCGGCAGCCGCTCGCAACATGCACAGCCTGGCGACGGCTGCGGTGAGTGGCTGGGCCCCCAGGCCTGGAACCAGAATCCTTCCTCAGACCCACGTTTCGGCCTTCTCTCCTAGTTCCTGTTGTCGGGTCCCTAGTCTGATTTTTTTCTGCCCTCAACCTCCGAGGCCCCGGTTCCCCTCCTCGGCACGCTTTGGTTGTGGTGGAGCCGGCCCCTATTTCCTTGCCGGACGCCTCTCGCGGCCTCCAGCGCGACCCATCGCGTTCTTTGCGGACGCCAGGGCCTGGTCCAGCGCCCGTAGCAGGCCATTCATTGATTTATTGCGCTGACCGTCAGTTTCAGGGCGCCAGTTGTGTTCTGGGCGCCGGCGTCGATGAGGGGAATTCCATGGTCAATCTGACGCGGCCCCTGCTCTCAGAACTCACCACGTCGCAGCGGGAAGGAAATGGCTTCTAGTTCAAACCACTTGCTTTATTTATGGAAGACCTGAGGCCCGGAGAATTGCATAATTTTTGCATCTGACTTAGGTTCTCTGCGTTTAAAACTTTCCTCGACACATCTCGTTTTACCCGCGTGATCTTTTAAGAAAAAAGAAAGTGTAATTCAGCTATCCGAAGTAATCCTACTTCTCTTGGCATTTAAATAAAATCTAGACTCCTTGCCATAGCCTACACGGCCCTGTATGATGTGGTCCTTAACCCACGTTTATAATCTCGTTTTATGTCTCTTGCTCCTAAAGCTTCAGCTACTCTGGCCACTTCTAACCCTCTGCAACGCGCTTTTCTTCTCCAAGATGCACTTTGTGGTCTCTATGACTGGAGTGAATGTTCTTCTTATCTCTCCTCCTTTACACACACAGCATGAGTGTAATTGGTACCTCTTTCTTGAACTCTCCTTCCTCTCCTTAAACTGTTTATCCAAATCCATCTTTCAGGTCTCTGCCTAAATCTGTCTCGCAGTGGCCTTCCCTGACTATCCTCTTCAAATTAGTTCCGCAGCCTCTAACTTTAGTAGAGTACCCTTTACAGCCCTGATCCCTGTGTTATTATTGTATTCGTTTATTTGTTGTCTGTCTCCTTGAGGGCAGGGACAGGGATCATGTGGGCCCCGTTGACGTGGTTTCCCCGGTGCCAGGACAGTTGCTAGTACAAGATAAAGACTCACATACTTTGCTGCATGAAAGAATGTTGAAGGGAAGGTGACCACTGAAAGAACATAGCCATGATGGGAAAAGGAGATCGTTTGAGCACACCTGCCTGAAGACCAATTCTGCTTTTTCTGTTTAACCAAAGGGAAATGATTTAAGGAAAGTAATGTACTGAAATTGTATTATCAGGCAAAATGACGTAATTACTAAATAAAGCACCAAAAATTGCCATACCTTTAAGTACAAAAAGTGAAAAATTGAGCCAAGTATGACTAAGCTATAGAAAACTGCTTTTTGAGATTTGATCTCCATCGTCATTTCCAGTGCTGTTGGTATCTCTGCCTCCTTTCATACTGTTTCTAAGTGTTTGTAACTATTCAGTGTAGAGAGTATCTTTTATATCTCAATTAGGTCATTGCAATTCCCCTAGCTTTTTTGTTCCTTCTCCCAAATTATGTATGTAATGTGGGGAAAAGCAAGTTGAAAGATGAGTGTGCTGCTATTAGGGGAAAAACAGGTTAAATAAGGGAAATTATTCTAAGGTTGACTTGTCCATCTCTCAAAAATCTAATTATGTCTTCTCCAGAATTTTATCTTGGATACTGAGCCACTCTTCCCTGTGCCTTCCCAAACTCTGTAGCTATTCCTTTTATTTTCAGTTGCTCCCTAATGCATCTTTTAAACAACCATTAAAGCTGTGGTACATTACTTATAAAAAGTACTCAATACATGTTTCTTCAAATTTTCAATGCCTTACATTAATTTTAAAATTTGAACTTTTAGATGCACTTTCACTTGGGATGTTTGGACCTCGTAGCAGCTCTGACAAATTCCTTCGTACCACTCATTCACTAGGATATATTTAGCTAGTGAGGAAACTAAAACATAAAAAGTTGAGCCACCTCATTCTCAATTCTTCATGCCTTCCATTGGACCAAACTGCATTATTTTGATCTGGGTAAAGGGACAGTAATGATGCATATCACTCACTGGAATTTAAGAAGCATAATTAATGCATACAACAGTGCCCAGAATAATCAAAGCCACTTGAGAAGATGCTTACTTTCTGCCTAACAATGAAAGTGTGTATCTGTGCCTTTATTTACCTCTTTTTTAAAATAGTAGGTAAATCATCATTTCAGCTAGGGAGATAACAAAGTACTGCTAAATGAGAATGTAAGCTGGGTGGTGTTTGCCCATAGTCCCAGCTACTTGGGAGGCTAAGGAGGGAGGATCACTTCACCCCAGGAGTTCCAGGCTACTGTGTGATATGAAGGCACCTGTGAATGGCCACTGGACTCCAGCCTGAGCAACATAGCAATACCTTGCCTATTAAAAAGAGAGAGAGAATGTAGTCACATGTAAATGCAGGATATTATTCACTAGAAGGAAAAATTAAGATAGTATGGGAAGTATCTTAAATTTTGACTCTTGAGTAGTAGTATGCTAGAAATGTCTAGTGTAGTAGGCTGTTGTGATTCTTTTTTCTTTTTTTTTTTTTTTTGAGACGGAGTTTCGCTCTTGTTGCCCAGGCTGGAGTGCAATAGCGAGATCTCAGCTCACAGCAACCTCCACCTCCCGGGTTCAAGCAATTCTCCTGCCTCAACCTCCCAAGTAGCTGGGATTACAGGCATTAGCCACCACGCCTGGCTAATTTTTTTTTTTTTTTTTTGTATTTTTAGTAGAGACGGGGTTTCTTCATGTTGGTCAGCCTGGTCGTGAACTCCTGACCTTGTGATCTGCCTGCCTCGGCCTCCCAAAGTGCTGGGATTACAGGCATGAGCCACTGCGCCCAACCTTGCTGTTGTCATTCTTGATGGAATACATCCTAACATCTTCATATATTCATTACTGCCACCATTGAGCATAATTTCTTTTTTTCTCTCCTCTAATAAATAAGGACAGAAATACCACACAGGATTATTCTAAAGATTAAGTAAGAATAACAAAATGCGGCCGGGTACTGTGGCTCACACCTGTAACCCCAGCACCTTAAGAGGCCAAGGCGGATAGATCACCTGAGGTCAGGAGTTCAAGACCAGCCTGGCCAACATGGTGAAACCTCGTCTCTACTAAAAATACAAAAATTAGCTGGGCGTCATGGCGGGCACCTGTAATCCCAGCTACTCAGGAGGCTGAGGCAGGAGAATCGCTTGAACCCAGGATGGGGAGGTTGCAGTGAGCCAAAACCATGCCATTGCACTTCAGCCTGGGAGACAAGAGCAAGACTCCATCTTTAAAAAAAAAAAAGAATAACAAAATGCTCAGTGATTGGCTACATTCACTCACTGATATGTGACTTGTTCCCAGACTTCAGCTTTGGGAATTTAATTCCCAAATTAAAGGCTCACACCTATAATCCCAGCACTTTGGGAGGCCAAGGCAGGAGGATCACTTGAGGCCGGGAGTTAAAGACCAGCCTTGGCAACACAGTAGGAACCTATCTCTACAAAAAATGTTTAAAAATTTTCCAGGCTTCAGTGAGCCATGATCATGCTACTGCACTTCAGCCTAGGCAACATAGTGAGACCCTGTCTCAAAGGAAAAAAAAACAAAAACTACAAATCTTTGCATGCCATAGGTATTCTGTAATGGATGTTATGCTTGTGAAACAACTGGAGGTAAGCCTTTAGGGGGTGTGTTTTTGTTTTGTTTTGTTTTTAATTTCCCACTGATTTCCACTGACAATTGTAGCATCCCTAAGCACTTGTCTTTCTCTCACTTTCAACCTAACCAGCAGCATCATTAGTTATTTTACATCTTTTTATTGACGCTGTCATGGACTCCCAGATGCCTTCCTTTTTGGCAAGTAGAAAGAACACTGCACTCTAAAGGATCTAATTCACTTTCTCCTCCCAAGTCTCCTGATGAAGCTTTAGGCAAATTGCCTAACTTATCTTTGCTTATTCACTTTCATTTTTAAAAAGTTATTTTGAAAAAATACATTCTGGGCTGGGCATGGTGGCTCACGCCTGTAATCCCAGCACTTTGGGAGGCCGAGGCAGGTGGATCATAAGGTCAGGAGTTCGAGACCAGCCTGGCCAACGTAATGAAACCCCGTCTCTGCTAAAAATACAAAAATTAGCCTGGCGTCATGGCATGCGCCTGTAATCCCAGCTACTTGGGAGGCTGAGGCAGGACGATCGCTTGAACCTGGGAGGCGCAGGTTTCAGTAAGCTGAGATCATGCCATTGCACTCCAGCCTGGGCAACAAGAGCGAAACTCTGTCTTAAAAAAAAAAAAAAAAGATACATTCTGGCTCTTATAAAATTATGAAGGTAAGCTAATTTAGTACTTCCAGCACTATTAGAAAGTTCATTTTCTTGGAATACCATGCTGACACCCAAATCCACGTGTTGATCTCCAGACTTGGGGAAATAATCTCTATTTCAGTCTGATTCCATTCTTTATGTATTGGCAGGAAAATAAACAGCTATTTTGGCCCTTAAACATAAAGTTACATTGATAATTTGGCTATTTTCTGTTTAAGAAACCATCAACATCAATTTTTTAGTTTACTCAGAGAAGGAAATCATTTTCTTTACCATTTATAGATAAATGTCATATGTTTTATTTAAAATAACATAAACATCTTTATACTTTTCACATTATGTGTTAAGATCTTTCAGAAATAGAAGACCAACTTAAACTGTCAGTACACTGTGTGACACTTGGAGTTAACCACTGGTAACTTACTTTGGTAAATGTCTTATCTGTGTGTTAAGCTTTCTTGGGGAAAAAAGGTGTCATTTGAAATACATTTTCCATATACAAATCATTAAACAGAAATGGAGGGAGAGTTACCACCTAAATTTTGATAATATAAAAGTTTTTTAACACACTTATTAAAAGAACAGGACTGTTGACTTTATTTTTTTATTTTATTTTATGTTTTTGAGACAGGATCTTGCTTTGTTACCCAGGCTGGAGTGCAGTGGCGTGATCTTGGCTCACCGCAACCTCCACCTTCTGGGTTCAGTTGATTCTCCCACCTTAGCCTCCCGAGTAGCTGGGATTACAGGCACACGCCACCACACCAGGCTAATTTTTGTATTTTTAGTAGGGGCAGGGTTTCACTGTGTTGACCATGGCTGATCTCAAACTCCTGACCTCAAGTGATCCACCAGCCTCGGCCTCCCAAAGTGCTGGAATTACAGGTGTGAGCCTGTCTCTGTGCCTGGCCAGGACTCTTGACTTTAGCAGGTTACAATTAATAATCTACGGCAATGTACAATAGAGCTTTTTTCTATTCTTGGAAGTGTTAAGGATAACTCATAATGTAAATCAGATTTCTCATGATGATTCTATGTGTCCAGGTATGTAATTGAGCTCACTGTGTATCCAAATCCAGCTATTAATGAGTTCTGTGCTAAGGGAATATTAAGTTTAAGAAAGTTTTGTTGGGTTCTTAAGAGTAATTTCTTCAACTTGGAGGAGTATTTGTGCTTTCTATCCTTGAGACCAGATAGAACTCATCGATTCTAGAGAGAAGTAGAGTTTCAGTCTCATTCTGCTGTACACTGGCTGTGTGACCTTGAGCACGTTAAACCTCTATTAACCTGTTTCCTCTTAGAATTTTGAGAATAAAATGATGTAATCCACAGTGCCTGACACATGGTATGCTCAGTAAATGTTACTGCGTATTAATAATTTCTGGAAAAGGCAGACCTAATCTATAGTAGCAGAAAACACCCATGATTGCCTCAGGCTGAGTATGGGTTTACTGAAAAGGGCATTAGAGAACTCTTTGGGGTGAATGGATCTATATCTTCATTACGGTAGTGGTTACTTAGGTGTATAAATTTCTCAAAAATCTATTGAAGCAGCGTACACTTAAAATGAGTTCACTTTTATTGTATGCAAATTATACATCAAAGTTTATTTTTTTAAAAAGAGCCTCTTAGATTAGACTCTCACAACTAAGAACTAAATAATTTCTAAGATTTTAGAGCTGCCTGAGACTGGCAATTATTTAATATAGTTTCTTCACTTTAACAATGAGAAAATTGAGGTTTGGAAAGTTAAATGACTTATCCTAGGTCACACAATTCTAGAAAGAGCAAAACTGGATTTTAAAGCCACTTCAGGCTCCCATGCCAGTGTGTGTTCCAATTATATACTCATGTAGTTACTTGCAAATTGAGGTCTTTCCTGTTCTTCAATTTGATAAACAGATTCTTAATCCTGGGTACATGGATGCATTGCAGGAACTCTGTGAACTCCCTAAAATTATGTAGGTTTTCGTGTTTTTGCAGTTGTGTATTTTTCTGAGTAAAAGATCCACAATTTTCTTTTTTTTTTTTTTTTTAGTTTATTTTTTTGAGACAGAGTCTTGGTCTGTAGCTCAGGCTGGAGTACAGTGGCTCAGGCTGGAGTACAGTGATGCGATCTCCACTCACTGCAAGCTCTGCTTCCCAGGTTCACGCCATTCTGCCTCAGCCTCCCAAGTAGCTGGGATTACAGGCGCCCACCACCACACCTGGCTAATTTTTTTTGTAGTTTTAATAGAGACAGGGTTTCACCATGTTAGCCAGGATGGTCTCACGCTCCTGACCTCGTGATCCGCCCCCTCGGCCTCCCAAAGTGCTGGGATTACAGGCGTGAGCCACCGCGCCGGACTTCATTTGATTCTTAAAGGGTCTGGGCCTCAAAAAATGTCAACCTCTGCTCTCTTGGTTGGTATCCTGCAATTATTGTTAATGCTTCAAATAAGGTAATCTCCAGTAGGGAAGTCATAGATTAATTTGCTTGCCTGTCAGTGAGCAATGCTTGCTACTAAATTGAGTTCCATATCAGCCACAGCCTTAGAAATGTATTAGTAAATTAAAAATTCAAAGAGTTGTAGCATCCGAACTAGGAATCATTAGAAGTGATCGTTACAGAGTGGCATGAGGAGTAAATCTGCCTGTTGTCTGCCCATGGTTTCATCGGTTGTTAAGTGAGGTTAATAACCACCATGTTGTGATCATTAAATGAAACCATGTTTTTAAAAAAAGGAAGTACAACAGAACTCTCTCTTCCTCACCTGCCGTACCCCTTCTTCTACTGCCCACCTCCTTTTAAAAAGATGTCAATTACAGATTCTTTTTGTGAAAGATGGGCCTAAATAACTCTTGGGATATGGAAGGAGAGTAAGATACATTTTGAGTTTTGGTGTTTTATTTAGGGATGATGTCCAAAATATTTTATCAATCATCTGGTTATATAAATTAATATATAACTCAAAATATAAGAATATTTCCTTTTTATTCTCCAAAACAATGAAATTCCTATATGGGTGTTACAAAATTGCTTGTTATATGTCCATGTGTGTGTGTTGGTGGTTCTCACTAAGTAAATTATGCCCCATCTGATCCATAATGTAACACAGGGAACTATGTCAAACTATTGTACTGACTTCTCTCTGAAAACGATACCTATTAAGTGTTTTGTAATCTTAGTAAGTAGAGAATTTCTCCTAACATCAATGCTACTGTTCATAGTACTGAGTGTTCTTTCAAATTTTGTTGAACTACCACCAATAACATTTTACTTTTTGTCTGAGATTTTTATGTATTAACTATATTGTCTAGGTCAAAGAACATAATTTATTAGAAAGTCATTTTTAGGCTGAGCACAGTGGCTTACACCTGTAATTCCAGTGCTTTGGGAGGCTAAGGCAGGCAGATCAGTTGAGCTCAGGAGTTTGAGATCAGCCTGGCCAACGTGGGGAGGTCCCATCTTTGCTAAAAATACAAAAATCAGCTGGGCATGGTGGCATATGCCTGTAGTCCCAGCTACCGGGGAGGGTGAGGCAGAAGAATCACTTGAACCTGGGAGGCAGAGGTTGCAGTAAGCTGCGATCACACCACTGCACTCCAGCCTGGGAGACAGAGCGAGGCTCCATCTCAAAAAAAAAAAAAAAAAAAAAAAGTCATCTTTAGATCAGATTTCGTCTTTCAGGCAGATAAGAAGCAGCATTAGCAAAGCGGTTAAAAGTGTGGGCCCTGTTGCCAGAATGCCTGGGTACAAATCCTAGCTTGCCATTTAAATTTTAAATAACTTCTCTGTGCCTCAGATTTTCCTTATCTATAAAATGAGAGTGCTGGTAAGTATTATAAGTATTTAGGACAGTGCCTGGCAGAGTAAGCACTGTATGTTTTAAGCTCTCATTTTTATTTTTAAAAAATTGTATTCATCCCATGACAGGTGGGTATTCACTTGGTGTAACTTACTACTGCTATTAAATTGGGGGTGAAATTCAACAGGGATGATGAAAAGGAGGATCCCTACCCTAGATATTTCCTGGCACCAGACTGCGCTCCTTTTGGCTAGAATGACAGCAGAACCCGTAACACCAAGCTAGTGCCCAGGGGGGCCACATTACCACCCACTTGACATGGTTCTAGCTCTCGTAGAATCAAAATCACATGGAGGCTGCAGCCCCCACAAATAATCTCACAAATTGGAATATTGCTAGCAGCAGGTGTCCATGGCTTTAGGAACCCATGTACGCACCAGGCATTGGCCTTTCAGAGTGCCCACACCACTGCCAGCAGTGCCGTCTTCTCTGCGGGCATCAGGCCAGCTCCAGAAAGAGAATATGTAGGGATGCGGCCTGGTGTTCAGGAGTCATGGTATGCAAACCGGTGGTTACCAGGGCAAGATGGGGTACAAGGTGCCAACTGCAAGTCACAGACTGGCTCTAGTAGGGGTGATGGAGTTTACTGATGGTGGTATCTGTATGACAAGACTTTGGGGAAGGTCAGCTGAAATGGGTACTGATTAATCAGGAAAGGTACTATATTGCCAGACCAGTATCTGTGAGGCCCCCTTTAGTTACTGGATTGTGGGGTCATCCAAGAGACTGGGCAGGAAACTTAACACTAAAATTTTATCCTGTGTTTCTGCTGAGCGTCTAGGGTGATGTAATATTCTAAATAAACACATACCCTATCTTCAGGTAGGAATTACATTTCCAAAAATAGTTTTTAAGTTGAGGGCCTGTTTGTGGCTGCCTAGAAAGGGCAAGTGCCTGAACAACACTGCTTTTGCTGTTGGGAAAGGAGGGAAAAAGCTACCATATTCCTTCTGTCATATTGTTGCTCTAAGAGCCTATGATTGATTCCTTGAGGACCATCCCTGAAGGGAGTTACAAAACAGCTTTTAGCAGATTACTGTAAGGCACTTAAAGCTTAAGCTGCATTGTATTTCAGTCTATTTAGCAGAACACCTTGTGGTTCTTTCTGTCAGGCTAGTGAAATAATAAACATTAAGCTAAAAGCTTATAATGAAGCTTCCATTTTTAAAAGGCCATTATTCAAGTTGGGTAGAGTAAATTTGAATCCACCTCAAAGTCTATTTTATGCTTAATTCTGTTCTTTAACAAAGGTAGTTCTTTGTCTTTACATTTGTACAATGGGTAGGTCATCATTCTGTCACGCTAAGGTCTATTGGGAACTTGTAAGTACTGTGAGAAACTGTGTAATATAGTTCAAAAAAGTACGGGAATATGCAACTTCATACCTTCATACCTGGTTAAATTGAGTGAGTTAATTCCTCTGAACATTAGTGATCTCATCTGCAGGTGTAGATAGCTTCCCCCCCCCCCCCCCCCCCCCCCCCCCCCGCCCTCTTTTATTTCTCATGGTTGGGGGCAATTACCTCAGAACATATTGGGCATAGAGATGGAAATCAGGAAATCACCAGGAATTTGTTAGCAGTTTAGAGCTTAGGGGTACCAATTATCATTTTTCTAGTCTCCCATCTTCTTTTCCAGATAAGAATAATTAAGGAACTTAATCAAGGTCACAAAGATATTTGATGACTATAGAGAATTATAAAATACTCAAATTTGGGGGGAATATTGTGATTCTTTAGTATAATAATGAAAGCATGCCCTATTAAGTGTGTATTTCCTACATGAGTAAGTAATGAATGGTTCTCAAAGGGATGTAGTTAGAGAATATATTGAAGAATCATTAAGAGGGAAAGCTTTTCCAAATTACAGGTTTTCTGCTCAGTTGAGGGGGGATGTCAGAATCACTGGGGAGGGACCAGTAATGGGAAGGCATAATTTTTTTTTCCTCTCAAAAACTATTATATGCGTATGGTTTTTTAAAAAAAGTTTATGCAAAAGGTTTTAGTGTAAACAATGAAAAGTAAGTCTCCCTATAAATCCCCAACCTTAGAGGTAACTACAGTAAACGGTTTTTTTTCTTTTTTTTTTTTTTTTTTTTTTTTTTTTTTTTGAGACGGAGTCTCGCTCTGTCGCCCAGGCTGGAGTGCAGTGGCGCGATCTCGGCTCACTGCAAGCTCCGCCTCCCGGGTTCACGCCATTCTCCTGCCTCAGCCTCTCCGAGTAGCTGGGACTACAGGCGCCCGCCACCACGCCCGGCTAATTTTTTGTATTTTTAGTAGAGACAGGGTTTCACCGTGGTCTCGATCTCCTGACCTCGTGATCCGCCCGCCTCGGCCTCCCAAAGTGCTGGGATTACAAGCGTGAGCCACCGCGCCCGGCCAGTTAACGGTTTTTTATGTGTCCTTCTAGAAATGTTATATGTAAATGTGTAAGAATGTATATGTATTTTTTATTTTTATATATGTGTATATTAATGGAAACATTTTATATGCTCTTCTGTAACCCTTTTATTGTTTTTACTTAGTATCAATATATATTCAGTATATAGAGAGCTGCTTCTTTTTTTAAAGGACTACATAGTATCACATTATAAAGCTCCACCAGTATTTAACCAGTCTCTTATTGAGAGATACTTGTTTGTTTTCTGCATTTTTGTTTTTGAGACGGAGTCTCGCACTGTCACCCAGACTGGAATGCAGTGGCGCGATCTCGGCCCACTGCAACCTCCACCTCGCAGGTTCACGCCATTCTCCTGCTTCAGCCTCCCGAGTAGCTGGGACTACAGGCACCCACCACCACGCCTAGCTAATTTTTTTGTATTTTTAGTAGAGATGGGGTTTCACCATGTTAGCCAGGATGGTCTCGATCTCCTGACCTCATGATCCACCTGCCTCGGCCTCCCAAAGTGCTGGGATTACAGGTGTTGAGCCACCACGCCCAGCCCAGTTTTCTGCATTTATTTATTTATTTATCGAGACAGAGTCTCATTCTGTCGCCCAAGCTGGAGTGCAATGGTGCAATCTCAGCTCACTATAACTTCCACCTCCCACGCTCAAGCGATTCTAGTGCCTCAGCCTCCTGAGTAGCTGGGACTACAGGCATGCACCACCACATCTGGTTTTTTTTTTTTTTTTTTTTTTTGCTCTGTCGTCCAGGCTGGAGTGCAGTGGCGCTATCTCGGGTCACTGCAACCTCCACCTCCCAAGTTCAAGCAATTCTCCTGTCTCAGCCTCCTGAGTAGCTGGGATTACAGGCGCCCATCACCACACCCAGCTAATTTTTGTATTTTTAGTAGGGACGGGGTTTCACCATGTTGGCCAGGCTGGTCTCAAACTCCTGACCTCAAGTGATCCACCCACCATGGCCTCCCAAAGCACTGGGAATACAGGGGTGTGCCACCGTGCCCGGCCAGTTTTCTGCTTTTAAAACAGTGCAACAGTAAACATCCTGGTATGTCTTTAGCACGGCCCAATTATACCTATGGGATAAATTCCTAAACATGGAATTATCAAAGGGTATGTGTGCATTTTAGGTTTTCATCAGTAACTGCCAAAGAGATTGAATAGTTGACATCAAATGTATGTATTTAGAAACGCTCCTCTGGTATTCATGAAAAATATATTTCCTCTAAAACTCTGTTGCAGGGTAAGACGTGGTTTGACTCCAATAAACTCATATTTACTTTCTTGTCTTCATCTGAAGCCTGTGCCTACTACACTGGCACAAGTGGATAGAGAAAAGATCTATCAGTGGATCAATGAGCTGTCCAGTCCTGAGACTAGAGAAAATGCTTTGCTGGAGCTAAGTAAGAAGCGAGAATCTGTTCCTGACCTTGCACCCATGCTGTGGCATTCATTTGGTACTATTGCAGCACTTTTACAGGTGGGTTCATGTCCATGATTGGCAGTTGAGTTCTTTTCATTACACTTGTTTATTTCTTTACCTTTGCCCAAATGAAGACTTTAGGAGGATGATTCTTTAAAAAACTGCATTTGTAAGAACCTGTTTTAGAAAGGTCTGAGGTATTTGTTAAAATGCAGATTCTTGGATCCTTACCCAAGAGATTCAGTTTAGTCAGTCTGAGGTGGGCCCTATATTTTAATCTATATTTTAATAAGCACTTTCACCTCCCCCAGGTGATTGTGATGCAGGTGATCTAAGAACTACACTTTGACAAACACAGCTTTAGGAGTACTGTAAGATAAATCTACATGACGGGGAGGAAGGTGGAAAGTAGAGTGTAAGGACCACAAGGTACAATATATTCTATGGAAAACAAATGTTTTTTTGGGTTTTTTGTTTGTTTGTTTTCTTTTTTATTTTTTATTTTTTTTGAGACGGAGTCTCGCTCTGTTGCCTAGACTGGAGTGCAATGGCTCAATCCTGGCTCACTGCAACCTCTGCCTCCCGGGTTCAAGCGGTTCTCTTGCCTCAGCCTCCTGAGTAGCTGGGATTACAGGCCTGCATCATCACGCCCGGCTATTTTTTTTTTTTAATTTTTAGTAGATACGGAGTTTCACCATGTTGGTCAGGCTGATCTTGAACTCCTGACCTCATGATCCACCCACCACGGCCTCCCAAAGTGTTGGGATTCCAGGCGTGAGCCACCATGCCTGGCCTGGAAAGGAAATGTTGAAGATATAACAGCTGTAGTATTAAAGGTGGGTACAGTTGTACATTAAAGAATAGATAATTGAAGTTCAGTTCAAACCAGAATGGTCACTGGTGGCTAATTAATTGGTAACAATACCAAAATACCTAGGTAGTGGCATGATCATCCATTAAAGTATTGCCCCAAAATTCCTAACAATTAGATTAACTTTTCAACTCTTAAGTAAATTCACATTCCATTTCTATTGCATTTAGCCAAGAAACTGATCTTTGTTATGGGAACGTTTTTCTATGTAAAAGTTTTACAAATAATGTAAATGGAAAATTGTAGCCGGGTGCAGTGGCTCATGCTTGTAATCCCAGCAGTTTGGCAGACTGAGTTAGGAGGATTGCTTGAGCCCAGGAGTTCGAGACCAGCCTGGGCAACATGGCAAAACACCATTTCTACAAAAAATACAAAAATTAGCCAGGCTTGGTGGTACACTACTGTAATCCCAGCTACTTGGGAGGCTGAAGTGGGAGGATCAATTGAGCCCAGGAGTTGGAGGCTGCAGTGAGCCATGATCATGCCACTGCACTCTGCCTGGATTACAGAGTGAGACCCTGTCTCAAATAAAATGAAAAAAAATGTAAATGGAATTGTATTGAGTAAATCATTACTTTTTGACAGATAGTGCATATATTCACTGCTATTTATACATATCCCCACCCATTGATTCATGTCCTTACCATGTTACTACCTAACCAAATTCAAACTTCTTTATGAGTCACTGTGGTTGACTTAACACTTTCTGGCCAGTGATCTCATCACTGTAACTTAAAGCAGGATGCTAGCAAAAGGAGGGATTATAAAAATTTGAGTATCCCTCAACTGATAGCTCAGTAGCTGGAGAATGTAAGAGGAAGTGTAGATGACTACATTTGCCTCCATAGAAATCTTCCTAGGCTGGGCACAGTGGCTCACGCCTGTAATCCCAGCACTTTGGGAGGCCGAGATGGGCGGATCACGAGGTCAGCAGTTCGAGACCATCCTGGCTAACACGGTAAAACCCCGTCTCTACTAAAAATACAAAAAATTAGCAGGGCGTGGTGGCGGGCGCCTATAGTCCCAGCTACTCTGGAGACTGAGGCAGGAGAATGGTGTGAACCCAGGAGGCAGAGCTTGCAGTGAGCCGAGATTGTGCCACTGCACTCCAGCCTGGGGGACAGAGCGAGACTCCGTCTCAAAAAAAAAGGAAATCTTCCTAGAGATAAATGTAGAAATGTCTTAGCTAGTCTCAGCCAAGTAAGTTTGTGATGAAAGGATATGAGCATTATTTCTGCTCCCTCTTTGATGATTGAGTTCTTAAAAGATGCACAGAATTAAGAGCTATTTTATTTGCCTTTTTTTTTTCGCTTTATTACCATGGGAATTAATTTTTAGTTATTCCTTATTCATCTGATGCTGATTTCCATTTTTTAGGAAATTGTAAATATTTATCCATCTATCAACCCACCGACCTTGACAGCACACCAGTCTAACAGAGTTTGCAATGCTCTGGCATTACTCCAATGTGTAGCATCACATCCAGAAACCAGGTAAATGCTTTGGGTGAGTCACTTGGGGGAGATGTACATTGAATATGGTCCTAAACTTTCTCTGAATAATAAAAGGAAGGGCATGCAGGAGAGAGAGAGAGAGAGAGAGCGCGTGCATGCGCATATGTGTGTGTGTCTCCCTCTCTCTCTTCTGGTCTTCCGGATTCTTACTTTTACCCAATGAACTTTAAAGAAACAAGGTTCACATA
Source organism: Nomascus leucogenys (assembly GCF_006542625.1). Lineage (NCBI taxonomy): Eukaryota > Metazoa > Chordata > Mammalia > Primates > Hylobatidae > Nomascus > Nomascus leucogenys. The sequence continues at coordinate 119,265,187 of NC_044402.1, forward strand.
CAGGAAAGGTATCAGGCATACAGCTACTTCTCACTCCCTAACCTGTTATTCACACTATGTCATCTGTGAGGCATAGTGCATGGCATATAAGAGGAGTTTAGTAAATATTTTTCCAGCACTTTTGCCCCACTGAACCCAGATTTGACTTCAGAATCCTTCTTAACATAGCATTCTGGGTGGCCTCTATAATAGACGAGAATTGGCATGTAAGTTAAAATATTTTTGCCACCTGTCATATCTAAAAAGTTAAGAAAAGGGAAATCCTGTTAAGGAATCTACTTTGTGGGCTTTTATGGCCCCAAAGGCACTTAATAGTCATCTTATTAAAGCCTTTCCTCTTTGTCAAGTTTCCTTATGAAATATGAATGCTAGGTTGGCACTGACCTTACACAGCTTTAGAGAAGTTACTAAGAAAATTACTTTTAAGCACTTAACAAAAATGCAAGAGTACTTTGAGTGTTAAGAATCTTGGGCGTTGGCTCTTCTACAAGGTGTAACTATAAATAAAATAATAGACTGATTTCCATATTAGTTGCCTGACTAAACTGTTTTCAGAATGGTTTGTGTATCTGAAATGCCTTAACAAAAAAAGAAGAATGTGCTTATTAAAGTATAGCAGGTAAGCCTGATAATGGCTGCTTTGTTTTGTTGTCTTGGTTTGTAAGGTTTATTCGACTGCACCTGTGAATACTATTGTTCAGTCATAGGTGAGGGAGGTAATCTAGGACAATCTCTTGGACACTTAATAGCATTTTGTGGTCTATGTTTTAAAATCCACAATTGGATATTTTAAGTTAATCAGTTTGTAAGGTACTTTCTGCTGATTACAGGGAAAATCATGTTTTCTTAACCACTGTGACCTGGACTAGGATTTTCAGCTTTGGCACCATTACCATTTGGGGCTGGATGAATCTTTGTGGTGGGAAGGAGAGGGCAGGAGAGGACTGTCCCGTGCATTGTAGGATGTTTAATGGCATCTCTGGCCTCTTCCCAGTGGATGCCAATAGTGCTTCATAATCCTAAGTTGTGACAATCAAAAATGTCTCCAGACATTGCCACATGTCCTCCAGGGGGCAAAATTTACCCCATTTGAGAATCATTGGTTGAGACTAATGACCAGTAACATTGTTTTCCTAAGGATTCCTTGCTCTGACAATGTTAAGGCCTTACAGAATTAACCACCTAGAAATCTGAAAGTTCAGGATCCTTAGAAATCAACCCTGGGCTGTGAATGTAATTATTGTTTTCTTCCAGGTCAGCGTTTCTCGCAGCACACATCCCACTTTTTTTGTACCCCTTTTTGCACACTGTCAGCAAAACACGTCCCTTTGAGTATCTTCGGCTCACCAGCCTTGGAGTTATTGGTAAGTTATTAGAATTGTTTTGCAAGCCTGAAATACTCACAGTAGTAGTCTAAGTTGGGTGTTTTGTCTTGCCACTTATGATTTTTGTACACCAGTCATTCATTTTTGTCTTTGAGGTTGTCTCATTCACTAATCAATAAGTATCAGGAACATGATGACTCCTATCAAGCACTCTTTGTTTGTTTGTTTGTTTGTTTGTTTGTTTTTATTTTTTTTGAGACAGAGTCTGGCTCTGTCTCCCAGGCTGGAGTGCAGTGACACCATCTTGGCTCACTGCAAGCTCCACCTCCCGGGTTCACACCATTCTCCTGCCGCAGCCTCCCGAGTAGCTGGGACTACAGGCACCCGCCACCACGCCCTGCTAATTTTTTTGTATTTTTAGTAGAGACAGGGTTTCACCATGTTGGCCAGGATGGTCTCAACTCCTGACCTTGTGATCCACCCACCTCGGCCTCCCAAAGTGCTAGGATTACAGGCTTGAGCCACCGCGCCCGGCCCATATCAAGCACTCTTCTAAGTGTTGTTAATAAGGCTTTGAGATCCAACATTTGGGATTAAATTCAGCATATATGTAGAAACATTTGCTGGAATTGTAGGGAGTATAAAGCATAAGAACTTGATTTAATATATAAAGAGTATTATTAAAGGAATAAGAGTTCAAATTTGGGACTTCTCCTCTTCCCTTCTCTCTTCTCTTCTCTTCTTTTATTTTCTTTCTGTTAGGGCCTTGCTGTGTTACCCAGGCTGGACTTGAACTCCTAGGCTCAAGTGATCCTCCTGCCTCAGCCTCCCAAGTAATAGGGACCATGGGCACGGGCATACACCACTGTCTTTTTTTGTTTGTTTTTCTTACTTCTAATACCAGAATGCTTTGTATATCTGAAATGCCCTAAGAATATGCATGTCAAATACACTAAGCATTCTGAAAACCTGTAATTCTCCCGTAACTCCAGGAATATGAATCTGTCAGTTCACCTAGTTAAATTTTTTCATCTACTTTTTTTTTAGTCTCTACTAAAAAAAAAAAAAAAAGGCAAAAATTAGCCAGGCGTGGTGGCATGTGCCTGTAGTCCCAGCTGCTGGGGAGGCTGAGGCAAGAGAATCTCTTGAACCTGGGAGGTGGAGATGCAGTGATTGCAGTGAGCCAAGATCACGCCACTGCACTCTAGCCTGGGCAGCAGAGGGAGACTCAAAAAAAAAAAAAAAAATTAAATTCCCATTTACTAGCAATGAGCAATAGGAAATTTTTTTTTTTTTTTTTGAGACAAGGTCTTACTCTGTCGCCCACTCTTGAGTGCAGTGGCGTGATCATGGCTCACTACACCCTCAAACTCCTGGGATCACACAAACCCACCCACTTCAGCCTTGAGAAGCTGGGACCATAGGCACATGCCACCACACCTGGCTACATTTTTTTATTTTTTTGTAGAGACAAGGTCTCACTTTTTGTTGCCCAGGCTTGTCTCAAACTTCTGGGCTCAAATGGTTCTCCCACCTTGGTCTCCCAAAGTGCTGGGATTACAGTTGTGAGCCCTTGCACCCAGCTGAAATTTTTTTAAACTGCCATTTATAACAGCACCAAAACGTGAAAATTTGGATATAAATCTTTAAAAATATATGCATGATCTATAACTGAAAACTACAAAACTGATTTCTAATGAAATAAAATGCGGAGATAAACCATGTTCATTGATTGGTGTATCAATGATTCAGTATTGTTAAGTTGTTCATTCTCCCCAAACTGATCTATAGATTCAGAGTAATTCCAGCAAAATCCCAGCAGCATTTTTTTTAGAAATTGGCAGGCTGACTGCTATGGACTGAATTGTGTCCTCCCCAAAATTTCATGCTTTGAAACCCTACCCCCTCATGTCATGGCATTTGGAGATGGGACCTTTGAAAGATAATTGGGTTTAGATGAGGACATGGCCCTCATGATGAGGTTAGTATTCTTATAAGAAGAGACACCAAAGTGCTTGTTCTCCCTCGTTCGCTCTCTGCCATGTGAGGACCTAGTGAGAAGCTGGCCATCTACAAGCCAGGAAGAGAGCCTTTACAAGAACTATACCATACCATGCTGGCACCCTGATCTCAGCTTTTTTTTTTTTTTTTTTTTTTTTTTTTGAGACAGATTCTTGCTCTGTTGCCCAGGCTAGAGTGCAGTGGCATAATTTTGGCTCACTGCACCCTCTGCCTCCTGGGTTCTAGCAATTCTCCTGCCTCAGCATCCCGAGTAGCTGGGACTACAGGTGTGCGCCACCACACCCGGCTAATTTTTGTATTTTTAATAGAGACAGGGTTTCACCATGTTGGCCAGGCTGGTCTTGGCACTCCTGACCTCAGGTGATCCAGCTGCCTCAGCCTCCCGAAGTGCTGTGATTACAGGTGTGAGCCACTGTGCCCAGCCTGATCTCAGACTTTCAGCTGCTAGAACAATGAGACAATAAATTTCAGTTGTTTAAGCCACCAGTCTATGGTATTTTGTTATGGCAGCCTTCTGATAGACTGATCCTAAGATTTATATGGAAAGCCAAAGGAACTAGAATATCCAAACATTTCTTTAAAAGAACAAAGTTGGAAGACATATACTACCTGAGTTCACACCTACTGGAAAACTGTAGTAGTCAAGGCAATGTAATATTGGAGAAAAGAAAAATTTACAGACCGTTGGAGCCAAATGAAGAGTGCAGAAATAGACCCACACATATATGGTCAGTTGATTTTTGACAAAGGTACAAAGACAATTTAGTGCAGAAAGCATGGTCTTTTTTTTTTTTTTTTTTAAGAGAGAGTCTGTCACCCAGACTACAGTGCAGTGGTGCGATCTCAGCTCACTGTAACCTCTCAGGTTCAATTGATTCTCCTGCCTCAGCTTCCCGAGTAGCTGGCATTACAGGAGCCTGCCACCATGCCTTGCTAATTTTTGTATTTTTAGTAGAGACTGGATTTCACCATGTTGTCCAGGCTGGTCTTGAACTCCTGACCTCAAGTGATCTGCCCGCCTCGGCCTCCCAAAGTGCTGGGATTACAGGTGTGAGCTACTGCGCCGCCCTCTTCCTATTTTTTTTTTTTTTTTTTAGTACAAGTGTGAATCTGATTCCTTTAACAAATCCCAGTTTGTGTTCTGTTATTTAAGTTCATAATTCACTGGATAAGCAGTTCGAAGTTAATGTTAACTGGAAACCCTAACTGTAAAGTAATTTTGTTTGTCCTTATTTTCTTTAGGGGCCCTGGTGAAAACAGATGAACAAGAAGTAATCAACTTTTTATTGACAACAGAAATTATCCCTTTATGTTTGCGAATTATGGAATCTGGAAGTGAACTTTCTAAAACAGTATGTGCTTTTAACTTAGATTTTACATTGTGTTGACTCTTGAGCTGCTTCCTTATGGTCCTGGGATCATTTTCTGTCTTCAAGCTTTTGAAATTTGTATGAATATTTTTTCTCTTTTGAATAAAAATTATTATAAAACAATTATTGAAAAACCCAAACCATTCAGAAGAAAATCAAGTTAAACACTAAATTTCTTTTCTCCAAACCCACATCTCACTCCATAGGTAAATTCTAAGTATATTATTACAGTTTCATTTTTTTAATTTTAAAATTTCAATCCTGTTCCTTCTATAACCAGGCTTTTTTTAAATACATAATCAATTATATGTACTTGAGCTTCTGCTTGCTATGTACTTTAACCGTGAATGACAACATGACAAGGTACAGAATTCTTACTCATTGTACAGAATTCTTACCTCATTGTTTTGTCTCAGACCTCTATTGCCATAGTCCTTTTGTCTTCTAACATTGAATATTTCAGAGAAGTCTCAGGGTCAGCCTAATTCTTTCCTGTTTTAGGTGAACTTACTTTTTTGTGTGGTTACCTACAAGTGTCTTTTATTATTTTTAAAGTTCATTTGATAATCATATATCCTTTTTTTTTTTTCCTCTGAGATGAAGTCTCGCTGTGTCACCCAGGCTGGAGTGCAGTGGTGTAATCTCAGCTCATTGCAACCTCTGCCTCCCAGGTTCAAGCAATTCTCCTGCCTCAGCCTCCCAAGTAGCTGGTACTACAGGCGTGTGCCACCATGCCCAGCTAATATTTGTATTTTTAGTAGAAATTGGGTTTCACTGTATTAACCAGGCTGGTGTTGAACTCCTGACCTCGGGTGATCTGTCCGCCTCAGCCTCCCAAAGTGCTGGGATTACGGTTGTGAGCCACTCCACCCAGCCCTTTTTTTTTGAGATGGAGTGACGTAATCTCAGCTCACTGCACCCTCCACCTATCAGGTTCAAGCAATTCTTCTGCCTCAGCCTCCCACATAGCTGGGACTACAGGCACACACCGCCACTCCCGGCAAATTTTTTTTTTTGTATTTTTAGTAGAGATTGGGTTTCGTCATGTTGGCCAGGCTGGTCTTGAACTCCTGACCTCAGATAATCCGCCCGCCTCGGCCTCCCAAAGTGCTGGGATTACAGGCGTGAACTGTACCCAGCCTCAATTTTTTTCTGAAAGAGCATATTACTTGTGTCTTTTTTGTTGATTTGTATATTTTTCTCTTTTATTTGTTCAAGCCTCTTGGTTCAACAACATCAGTTATGCTCTATTATCTGTCTTTCATATTTTTTTCTCTAATCACTTTCAATTTTTAAATTTCATATTATTTGATTTTTTTCAAGATTACTTTTCCATATTGCTGACTATTTTGGGTAGTATTCAATCTCTGCTCTAAAATGTGCCTTGTCACATTAAATTACTTTTTTAGTCTAACAAATATTCTTGGGTGTAAGCAGATATAATGATTTTTTTTGGTTTTTTACTTTTAAAAAGATATATATGGAATGCTTCATGAATTTGTGTATTATCTTCTCACAGGGCCACACTAATCTTCTCTGTGTTGTTCCAATTTTAGTATATGTGCTGTCTAAGTGAGCACTGGTTTTTTAATTTTTAATTATTTATTTATTTAGAGACAGGATCTCTCTCTGTCACCCAGGCTGGAGTAGAGAGGCATGGCTCACTGCAGCCTCGACCTCCTAGGCTCAGTTGATCCTCCCACCTCAGCTTCACAAGTAGGTGGGACCACATGCCTGCTCCACCACACTCAGCTAATTATTTTTATTTTTTGTAAAGACAAGGTCTCCCTATGTTGCCTGGGCTACTCTTAAACTCCTGGGCTCAAAGGATCTTCCTGCCTTTTGCCATAGTACTAGGAGTACAAGCATGAACCACTGTGCCTGGCCAATTTATTGTTTTTAAAGAGACGAAGTTTCACTATGTTGCCCAGGCTGGAATGCAGTGGCTATTCACAGCCATGATAATGGCACACTATAGCCTTGAACTCCGGGGCTCAAGCAGTCTTCCCACTTCCCTCTCTGGAGTAGGTAGCTTTGATACTGGCACACATCCCTATACCTGGCTATTTTTTTTTTTTTGAGACAGAGTCTCGCTCTCCCCCAGGCTGGAGTGCAGTGGCGCAATCTCGGCTCACTGCAGGCTCCGCCCCGCCAGGGTTCACGCCATTCCCCTGCCTCAGCCTCCTGAGCAGCTGGGACTGTAGGCACCCGCCACCTCGCCTGGCTAATTTTTTGTATTTTTAGTAGAGACGGGGTTTCACTGTGTTAGCCAGGATGGTCTCGATCTCCTGACCTCGTGATCCGCCCACCTCGGCCTCCCAAAGTGTTGGGATTTCAGGCGTGAGCCACCACACCCAGCCTACCTGGCTATTTTTAAGCTTTTTATTTTAAATATTCAACGTATGGATGACTGTCAAAGGCATTGTTGAGCAAAAGAAGCCAGACACATGGGAATTCATACTGTATGTTGATCATGTGAAGTTTAAGAACAAGCAAAGCCAATTACTGGCAGTAAGTTGGATTCGTGGTTACCTCTGAGGGAAGGACATTGACTGGGGAAAGGTATAAGGGAATGATGGAATCCTGAGTTGGTAGAAATACTGCTTTTTTCTTTTCTTTTTTTTTTTTTTTTTGAGACCGTCTCACTCTGTCACCCAGGCTGGAGTGAAGTGGAGTGATCTTGGCTCACTGCAACCTCCGCCTCCCAGGTTCAAGCAATTCTCATGCCTCAGCCTCCTGAGTAGCTGGGACTACAGGCACACACCACCATACCCAGCTAATTTTTTGTATTTTTAGTAGAGATGGAGTTTCGCCATGTAGCCCATGCTAGTCTTGAACTCCTAAGCTCAGGCAATCTGCCTGCCTCCACCTCCCAAATATTCTGTATTTTATACAATATTCTATATTTTAATCTGGTTATAGTACATAATGTGTACATAGGTAAAAATTCAAGGTACACTTAAGATTAGTGCACTTAACACACTTTACTGTGTATATGTTTATGTTAGGTTCCTATATAACCTGCTGCTATAACAAATTATCACAAGCTACAAGGTTAGGGGCTTAAAACAATGCAAGTTTACTGTTTTATAGTTTTGAAAGTCACAAGTTCTGAATGAGTTTCACCAATCTAAAGTCAATGTATCAGGAGGGTCATGCTTTCTCTGGAGGATACAGAGGAGAGTCTTTTTCTTGACTTTTTCAGCTTCTAGAACTGCATTTCTTGCATTCCCTGGATTATGGCCCCCTCCCTCTTCAGAGCCAGCGATGTGGCATGTTCAAATCTCTCTCTGCTTGTCACATTACTTTCTCCTTTGCGGTAAAATCTCTCTCTACGGCCGGGCGCGGTGGCTCACGCTTGTAATCCCAGCACTTTGGGAGGCCGAGGCGGGCGGATCACGAGGTCAGGAGATGGAGACCACGGTGAAACCCCGTCTCTACTAAAAATACAAAAAACTTAGCCGGGCGTGGTGGCGGGCGCCTGTAGTCCCAGCTACTCAGAGAGGCTGAGGCAGAAGAATGGCGTGAACCCGGGAGGCGGAGCTAGCAGTGAGCCGAGATTGCGCCACTGCACTCCAGCCTGGGCGACAAAGCGAGACTCCGTCTAAAAAAAAAAAAATCTCTCTCTACATCTCTCTTTTTTTTGTTGTTGTTGTTTTTCGTTTTTTGTTTTTTGGTTTTTTTTAAGAGATGGGGTTTTCTCTGTCGCCCAGGCTGGAATGCAGTGGCGTAATCATAACTCACTACATCCTTGAACTCCTGGCCTCAAGCAATCCTCCCATCTTGGCCTCCCAAAGTGCTGAGATTACCAGCATGGGCCACTTTGTCTGGCCTTCTCTACATCGCTTTTAAGGAAACTTCGTTATTACATTTAAGGCCTACTTGGATAAACAGCGATAATCTCCCATCTCAAGATCCTTAACTTAATCACATCTGCAAAGTCCCATTTTTCATTTAAGGTAACATTTGCAGAGTTTGGTGATTAGGGCGTGGATATCTTTGAGAGCCATTATTCAGCCTACTACAGTGTTATAACCCCAGTAAAATAGTAAAATAATTCCACAATTCATTTTGATGAGCAGCCAAGAAAGAGTATCATTATCATGATTGTCTGATTTAAATTAAACTAATATTTTAATATCTCTTCTATGTAAGAGCTAATGAGCTCAAGTTGAGGGAAAAATTGAGGCCACATATAAGCTTCACAGCCAGGATATGTTTTATTACTGTTAGAATAATCTTCAAAGAGAAGCTTAAAAATCTTATTTCTTCAAGATCTTCTAAGAACAAAAAAGGCCTTACCTCAGCTGAGTGCAGTGGCTCACGCCTGTAATCCCAGCACTTTGGTAGGTCAAGGCAGGTGGATCACGAGGTCAAGGAATTCAAGCCCAGCCTGGCCAAGATGGTGAAACCCCGTCTCTACTAAAAATACGAAAATTAGCCAGGCATGGTGGCAGGAGCCTGTAATCCTAGCTACTCGGGAGGCTGAGGCAGGAGAATCAGTTGAACGAGGGTGGCAGAGGTTGCAGTGAGCTGAGATGGAGCCACTGCACTCCAGTCTGGGCGACAGAGTGAGACTCCATCTAAAAAAAAGAAAAGAAAAGAAACAAAAAAAAGAAAGGCCTTACTTCATCTGGAAGAGAGGAGGCATAGCTGAATAAATCATCTTGGGCTATGGAAAAGAGAAGAGCCTTAGATATTCAAATGAGGCTTGGATCTCAGCTCTGCCACAGTAACTTTGTCACTTGGGATCTTAACCTGGTGCATTATTGATTAACAGTTATACCTGGCACATAGTAGGTACTCTATAAATGAGAAGGTCTCTGAGTTTTTAAGAATTTGATAATTACGCAGAACCTACCCTTGTATATAAAGTGAGAATAATAATGGTACCTACCTCATCGATTTATTATAAAAATAAGATAAGCATGTAAAGCCTCTAGAAAAAAAAACTGGTACAAAGTAATGTTCAATATGGTAATATTTATTATTCTTTGTACTATACATATATGATAAAGTTGTACATAATATACAAGGATCCCTGCTTGCTCAATTTTCTGACTGATAGTCATGCCTGGGAAAATGAGTAGAAAGTGAGAAGATTAAGCAACTTTATGAACTCTTCGATTTTGTTTTGCTTCAGGTTGCCACATTCATCCTCCAGAAGATCTTGTTAGATGACACTGGTTTGGCTTATATATGTCAGACATATGAGCGTTTCTCCCATGTTGCCATGATCTTGGTGAGTTCTTTCATCTGTCCCCTTTACAACTACTTCTCATCACAAGCTTAATCTCTTTATAACTGGCATTGAACAACTTCAGTCTTCTGACTAGAAATAACAATTTTGGAACCTTTTATGATTCTTGGACTGTCTGATCTCTGATGTCAATTAGAATTTGTTTGTGTTTTGTGTGTTTTTTCCAACCCCTCCCCTTATTTTGGGGGAAACAGGGTAAGATGGTCCTGCAGCTATCCAAAGAGCCTTCTGCCCGTCTGCTGAAGCATGTAGTGAGATGTTACCTTCGACTTTCAGATAACCCCAGGTAAACATTTATAGGATGTATAGGACTTTAGGGAAATACTCTGCTGAACAGTTTCCTAATCTCATGGCATAGCTCCTATGTCTTTAGGACAGGGAAGTGGGGATATAACTACATTTAATTTGTCTGAGACAGAACTTAGATTCCTTTTAAAATCTGAAATGCTGAATTTTAGTAGCCATCAGTTTCATCTTCTTACTGTAACTCTCCATCCTACTGTGAAATTCCAGAGAGTCTAGGCGATTCCAAGGGAAACCTTATGATGCATTACTCCTGTTGTTTGAATTTTCTGTTGCTACTCTACGTGGTCAGAAAGAGAAGTATATTTTCAAAGATCTCTTAAGAAGGAACACAGCCCAGGGGGCTCTTGAATTCTATTTCCAATTCTCTCCTTGATTCCTATAAGTTTCTTGAGCTAATTATTTTATCTGCTTATGTTCGTAATCTTTCTGCCAGAAATCATACATTGTAGATATAATGCATTTTAGAAATGTTTGACCTTTTGCTTTGTAAATCCATAATTCATGCTGAAAGCAACTTGCTCATATTCTGCTAAACCACATAATGGAGCGATTTCTGTGTTCCTGGGAACAGAGCTAGCTTGATTTGATTTAATGTGAACTCAGTCTCCTGCCACTGAGTTTATTCAAGCCCTACCTGTTTGGTGACCATTTTATCCTGTTCTTCAGTGGTTCTTGTTTTCACCAAAGTTTAAAAATGTGTTTATTTAAAATTCTACTTGTACAAAGAAAACTAGTCTGAGTGCAAAAACTATAACTTTGTTTAAAATAGCTCTATACATAGTTAACATTTACCTTTTTTAGGTTTTCAGATTTGACTTTCTGCTGGTCATCTTTTCAAAGAAAATGAAACGTTTAAAAGTTCATCTGATAATACTGCTACCATAGTTTTGTTTTCACTGCTCATCTCTTATTAAGGTTTTTAACCATAAAACTGAAGCAATTTCTGTAAAGACACAAATTGATAACTTAGTATAGAATTAAAATTCATTAAGTTATCATAAGTTTGATGCTATCCTTGTTAATGTACTGATTTTTGAAATATTTTACTTGCCATAATCCATATATTTCTAACATGAGTATTTTGACAGTATTTAATAAATCAGAAAGCTGTTTGAATGGAAGTAAACTATTGAACCTTTTAATTTTGCTTTTTCATGAAATTCTACATTGGGGCATCATTCAGAAAATGTTTGTGGATACAGATTTTGGAGATCTCTGAGCCTATGCCTAATACAGCTTTAGAGAATTTTAATGGCTTCTTAAGGAGCCATAGATTCACAGTATTCTAAATATTTATGTCTAAGAAGGGGGCTCTTCCCTGTCCACAAAATGCGGGTTTATTTGTTGGTCTCCCTGGTTGGTTTGTTTGTTTCTGATGTAGGGCACGTGAAGCACTCAGGCAGTGCCTCCCTGACCAGCTGAAAGACACAACCTTCGCCCAGGTGCTAAAAGATGACACCACCACGAAACGCTGGCTTGCACAACTGGTGAAGAACCTGCAAGAGGGCCAGGTCACCGATCCCCGGGGTATCCCCCTGCCCCCTCAGTGATCCTTCCCTGTTCCCTCCCACTACTCCCCCAAGTTGGGGAAAGGAGGGGCAACCTATGAGAAAAACAGCTCAGGTTTTATCACCGACTGGGAATAGACAACCTCAATGCTGAACCGCACTGGAGAAAAGGGGCAAGGTACCCCTGCTGAGGTGTATGGGCTGCCATCTCAGGCTGTCTTGAGGACCTGGGCTCCCTCTGCTACTCCCAGGAAATGGGCTCCTGACACAGCAGTCTGCCACCACAGCCCCAGGAGGGTGTCAACACCAGCAAATGCTGTATTTGCAGCATGTCCAAGATGACCCTTCTCCCCTACCTCTACCTAGCCACTGGCAGGGAGGGGAGACAGTGGTGATAGCAGCAGCACTCTAGGCATGGTGAACGCCTGGGACCAAGCCATGTGGCGTTTTTTATTTTGCCTTCCTAGAAGACTCAAGATGTGTCTCTTCATTCTCTCTCAGTGTTTGTTTACTTTGGTTTTTTTGTTTTTAATCTCAGAGAGAGGTGTGTTTAGTGGGCACAAGCTGTAATATTCAGCAAAACTTTGTCAATTGGCACTGTTTACAAGTCTGTTAGCTGCATAAGCTCAATAAAAAGTTGGTCTGGGCATTACATCCCCTCTGGCAGGCCAATAGCTGCATCAAGCTGTTGGGAGAAATGGGAGGGCAGGGGAAAGATGTAAAGCCAGAGGACAGCAGGAACCCACCACCTGTTTCCCTTCCTTCTCCCATTCTACTCCCAGTCCAGAATGCCACAAGGACCTTAACCTTGTTTCTGGCTTTAGCTGCTAGTGTTCCCAAATCTCAGTGCTTTCCCTTTTTGAACTTCCCTTCTGTTAAACTTAAAACAGACGTCTTAATTCATCAGGCTGTCTTGGAAGGGTATTGTATTGGGGGACAAGGGGCGGTGGTGGACCTCACCTTCAATCCAAGTTTTCACAGATATTTTCTCGATAACTCTAAAAGGGAGGTGCTTGGGATTAAGGTGACAGTCCACTTGATGCTTTTCTTTGTTTTAGTATGAATTTCAGCAGCTCCATCTGTCTTCATGATTGTACTTGAGCAGTATTAGGTATATGAATTAATTTTATTCAGTTTGAAGATGGGGGTCTGGGTTCTGCTCACTCAGTCTTTTTTTTTTTTTTTTTTTTGACACATTCTCTTTTGGTCTATGGGAATTACAGGGTTGCCGCTAAAATACTCACTTGTTCATATCATGTCAGAGATTTCCTCTTCTCTGGAGCTTAGGTGGCTCTTCACGATCCACAGGCTTGAATCTGCAACCTAGTGTAAACTGCCTTGCTTTCCCCAGTCCTTTCCCCTGCTAGCACCTGCTTTCTCATCCCCATCTCCAATCAAAGATGGGATTGCTTAATCCAACTCTGGAGAGGGACCGAGTCTTTTCTGCCCACATCTCACACAGTTGAGGTGTCTGAACAAGTTTGGGGAGGGTCTATAAGGGGCAGGCTCAAAAAAAAAAAAAAAAAAAACCATTTGCAGAGGCAGTTTTGCCAACACAAGGGCTCTTTCAAGCCGACTTTCACAAAGAGAGCCGGACTTGTTAGTTGGCTTCTGTCTCTTTAGAGCCGAGAAAATAGTAATTAAGTGGCTTAGATACAGGAAGGGCAGAATAAGCACTTACTCCCCCTGCCTTCCAAGATGAAGAGGAGAAGCAGGCCAACCCTCAATAATGGCAAGCCTGAAGTGAAGTGATCTTAGAGAAAGCAGAGAACAGAATGGATTGGATAGACATCTTGACTCTATTCAGCCTGTAGTCTGCGATCTGGAGAGTCCAGTTAAGGTAACCCAGATTTTTAACAACCGCCTTCCTGCTGAGCCAAAGTTTTCTCATTCCCCCTCCACTGGGGAAGCAGCTGAGGCCCAGGGCCTTGCTCCCTGGGAAATTCTCTTCTCTCCATCTTTCGGTGCGTTGGCCATGTTACTGTGCCAAAGTGTCTTAATTCTTGTCCCATCTATTCTCAGCTGGCCTTGGAACCCACATAGGAGTTGGTGGGGGAGGGGTGGAATGGGTATTATTCATTGTAGTTGATCCTGATGTGTGTATTATATAAAGAGACCCCTCCCCTTATTTTGTGTTTTCCATCCCTCTCCCTTAACAGGATTGAAATAAAACATGCTTCTGTTTTTGTAAAAATAATTTTTCCTTTACACTGGAGATTTTATTCTGTCAGTATATGGGTAACTAGGCACTTTGGTCAGGTGATCCTTGTCATGCCTGCTTCTACCCTCTGTCTACCTACACAACACACACACACACACACACACACACACACACACTGCCCTGCCAAGATGGCAGTAGTGGTTCTTTTGTGAACGTGTTTTTTGGGGAATCTCCATCTGAGGTACAAAAGCTGTTTGGGAGGCTGGGAGCGGGGATGATGCCCTTTACCTGATAAAAGTGTGTTTTACTGGGACAGAACTTTACTCCTGGCCATATTGGCCAGAACTTAGTGCCAGTGTAGGGAGAGACTTCCATAGTGACAAGGTAATGCTTGAAACATCTTATGAACTTTGATGTTCATTTCCTCAAGTTCAAGGCTTGGAGCACATCTCCAGGATTGTTTCCACGCCTGGCTGTCAGTGGAACACAGCTGACCTATGCTTCCACGTTCTTTTTTCAAGGGCCTTAGAGGGCCTGTGGCCTGTTTCACTGGTGAAATAGGAACAGCATTGGTAGCCTTCAGAGTATGCCTTGCTTACTAACTACATATTATTCCTCTGCTCATTGTTCCTGCTGCTTAAAGGCTAGGAAAAGGGAGATATACAAAGTTGTTGCTTTCAAAAACTCGAAAAAATTTGGAATAGGAAACCTTAGAATGAAATTATATTTTTCTTTCCTGATACATTATGGAATGTAATTTTTGGAAAAATATTTTGATATGTTTATTTCAAAAGCAGATATAACAAGCAGAAAATTTGTTGGTTTGTTTTGTTTTGTTTTTGGGAAACGGAGTTTCACTCTTGTTGCCCAAGCTGGAGTGCAATGGCACGATCTCAGCTCACTGCAACCTCTGCCTCACAGGTTTAAGCAATTCTCCTGCCTCAGCCTCCTGAGTATCTGGGATTACAGCGGCCCGCCGCCACATCCTGCTAATTTTTGTATTTTTAGTAGAGACGGGGTTTTGCTGTGTTGGCCAGGCTGTTCTTGAACTCCTGGCCTAAGGTGATCTGCCAGCCTCAGCCTCCCAAAGTGCTGGGATTACAGGCATGAGCCACTGTGCCTGTCCAACAAGCAGAAAATTTGAATAACAATTAACATACCTGGCTTAATTGACATTCATAGAACACTGCACTCTTAACCAATAGTATACATATTCTTTTTAATTACACCTAAGCATTTAACAGAACTGATCATAGCTGGACCATCAAGCCTCAAAAAATTTTCAAAAGATTTAATACAATATTCTCTGATCACAGTGGGAGTAAGCTGGGAAAAATAACTAGAAAGTCCCTAGCTGTTTGAAACTTAGGCAGTACGATTCTAAATAACCCATGGGTCAAAAAAATCACAAAGGAAATTAGAAAAAAAATACATATATATCTATATCTATACATATAGATACATATGTTTTTGAGGAAGAGTCTCTGTTACCCAGGCTGGAGTGCAGTGGCGTGATCTCAGCTCACTGAAACCACTGCGTCCTGGGTTCAAGTGATTCTATGCTTCAGCCTCCTAAGTAGCTGAGAT
Source organism: Nomascus leucogenys (assembly GCF_006542625.1). NCBI lineage: Eukaryota > Metazoa > Chordata > Mammalia > Primates > Hylobatidae > Nomascus > Nomascus leucogenys. Next base: position 119,280,726 of record NC_044402.1, read on the forward strand.
TATAGGCACATGCCACCATACCCACCTAATTTTTGTATTTTCTTAGTAGAGACGTTTCACCATGTGGGCCAGGCTGGTCTTGAACTCCTGACTTGAAGTGATCTGCCCACCTTGGCCTCCCAAAGTGCTGGGATTACAGGCATGAGCCACCTTGCCCAGCCTAGAAAATATTTTTGGTTAAGTGATAAAGCTGGGAGCGGGGTAGGGTGGCTCTCGCCTGTAATCCTAGCACTTTGGGAGGCCAAGGCAGTTGGATCACTTGAGGTCAGGAGGTCGAGACCAGCCAGGCCAATATGGTGAAACCCCATCTCTACTGAAAATACAAAAAATAGCCAGGCGTGGTGGCGGGCACCTGTAATCCCAGCTACTTGGGAGGCTGAGGCAAGAGAATTGCTTGAACACGGCAGGCTGAGGTTGCAGTGAACTGAGATTGTGCCACTGCACTCCAGCCGGGGCGACAGAGACAAAAAAAAAGGAAAGCTGGGTTCTGTGGTTCATGCCTGTAATTCCAATACTTTGGGAGGAAAAGGTGGGAGGATTGCTTGAGGCCAAGAGCAGCCTGGGCCACATAGTGAGACTCTGTCTCCACCAAAAAATTAGAAAGTTAGGCATGGTGATGCACATCTGTAGTCCCAGCTACTGAAGTCGGGGGATTGCTTGAGCCTAGGAGCTCAAGACTGCAGTGAGCCACCATCACACTACTGAATTCCAGTCTAGGTTACAGCAAGACCCTAAGAAAATTCAAATGATGGCGTGATGTAAGTGACTCACACCTGTAATCCCAACACTTTCAGAGGCCAGGGTAGGAGTATCACTTGAGGGCAGGAGTTCAAGACTAGCTTGGACAACATAACAGGACCAAAGTCTTGCTCTGCCGCCCCAGCTGGAGCAGTGGCATGATCTCAGCTCACTGCAACCTCTGCCTCTTGGGTTCAAGCAGTTCTGCCTCAGCCTCTCAAGTAGCTGGGATTACAGGCGCATGCCACCATGGCAGGCTACTTTTTTGTGTGTGTGTGTTTTAGTAGAAACGGGGTTTCTCCATATTGGCCAGGCTGGTCTCAAACTCCTGACCTCGTGATCCGCACACCTCAGCCTCTCAAAGTGCCGGGATTACAGACATGAGCCACCGTGCGCAGCCGACCGTAGTCCTAGCTACTTGGGAGGCTGAGGCAAGAGGATTGCTTGAGCCCAGGAGTTGGAGGGTGCCGTGAGTAAAAAGAAATATATGGCCAGGCACGGTGGCTCACGCCTGCAATCCCAGTACTCTGGGAGGCCAAGGCGGGTGGATCACGAGGTCAGGAGATCGAGACCATCCTGGCTAATACAGTCAAACCCTGTCTCTACTAAAAAATACAAAAAATTAGCCAGGTGTGGTGGCGGGGACCTGTAGTCCCAGCTACTCAGGAGGCTGAGGCAGGAGAATGGCGTGAACCTGGGAGGTAGAGCTTGCGGTGAGCTGAGATTGTGCCACTGCACTCCAGCCTGGGCAACAGCAAGACTGTCTCAAAAAAATAAAATAAAAAATAATAAAATAAGAAATATATAACCTTGGCCAGGTGTGGTGGCTCACACCCATAATCCCAGCACTTTGGGAGGCTGAGACGGGTGGATTACTCAAAGCCAGGAGTTCAAGACCAGTCTGGCCAACATGTGAAAACCCCGTCTCTACTAAAAATACAAAAATTGGCCAGGCGCGGTGGCTCACGCTTGTAATCCCAGCACTTTGGGAGGCCGAGGCGGGCGGATCACGAGGTCAGGAGATCGAGACCACGGTGAAACCCCGTCTCTACTAAAAAAAAAAAATACAAAAAATTAGCCGGGCGTGGTGGCGGGCGCCTGCAGTCCCAGCTACTCGGAGAGGCTGAGGCAGGAGAATGGCGTGAACCCGGGAGGCGGAGCTTGCAGTGAGCTGAGATTGCGCCACTGCACTCCAGCCTGGGCGACAAAGCGAGACTCTGTCTCAAAAAAAAAAAAAAAAAAAAAAAAAAAAAATTATATATATATATATATATATATATATATATATATGATAATGCATTAGATCTAATTGGGATCTATTGCAAAAACAGAAAATTGATTCAATACTTGAAAATCAATTACCAGGCGCAGTGGCTCATGCCTGTAATCCCAGCACTTTGGGAGGCCAAGACGGGTGGATCACTTGAGGTCAGGAGTTCGAGACCAGCCTGGCCAACGTGGTAAAAACCTGTCTCTACTAAAAACACAAAAATTAGCTGGGTGTGGTGGTGCACACCTGTAATTTCAGCTACTCAGGAGGCTGAGGCAGGAGAATCACTTGAACCGGGGAGGCAGAGGTTACAGTGAGCCAAGATTGTGCCACTGCACTCCAGCCTATGCAAGAGTGAGACTCTATCTCAAAAAAATACAATGCAATTCATATATCAACATAAAAGGAGAAAAGTCACACAATCATCTAGATAGATACAGACAAGAGGTCTACAGGCCGGGCGCAGTGGCTCACACCTGTAATCCCAACACTTTGGGAGGCCAAGGCAGGCAGATCACCTGAGGAGTTTGAGACCAGCCTGGCCAACATGGTGAAACCCCAGATCTACTAAAAATACAAAAGTTAGCCAGGCGTGGTGGCGGGTGCCTGTAACCTCAGCTACTCAGGTGGCTGAGTCAGGAGAATCCCTTGAACCTGGGAGGTGGAGGTTGCAGTGAGCCGAGATTGTGCCACTGCGCTCTAGCCTAGGTGACAGAGTGAGACTCTGTCTCAAAAAAAAAAAAAGGGGGGAAAAAAAAGTATCAACAAAAACTCTACAGTAAACTTCTCAATAAAATATTATATTATTTATGAGACAAGGAATTAAACACATTTGTCCACTATCACACCTCCATTTATCAGCCAGTAAAAAAAAAGATTTTAAAGGAAAAAAAAAAACCCCTTGGTATTTGCTAACATCACTGTGTACGTAGATAATCTGAAATAACCTACAAACTCCTAAAAAGTAATAAGTGATGCCAGGCGTGGTGGCTCACGCCTGTAATCCCAGAACTTTGGGAAGCCGAGGTGGGCAGATCACGAGGTCAGGAGTTCAAGACCAGCCTGACCAACATGGTGAAATCCCATCTCTACTAAAAATACAAAAATTAGCCGGGCGTGGTGGCACGTGCCTATAATCCCAGCTACTCAGGAGGCTGAAGCAGGCTTGTACCCGGGAGGCAGAGGTTGCAGTGAGCCGAGAGCACGCCACCGCACTCCAGCCTGGGCAACAGAGCAAGACTCCATCTCAAAAAATAATAATAATAATATTAATAAGTGAATTTAGCAAGGTCACAGACTATAAGGTCAATATACAAAAAAAAAAAAAAAAAAAAAAAAAAAGATCAATTATGGCCGGGCACGGTGGCTCAAGCCTGTAATCTCAGCACTTTGGGAGGCCAAGGCGGGAGGATCACAAGGTCAGGAGTTCAAGACCAGCCTGGCCAAAATAGTGAAACCCCGTCTCTACTAAAAATACAAAAATTAGCTAGGCATGGTGGCGCGTGCCTGTAGTCCCAGCTACTTGGGAGGCTGAGGCAGAAGAATCGCTTGAACCCAGGAGGTGGAGGTTGCAGTGAGCCGAGATCTCGCCACTGCATTCCAGCTTGGTCAACAGAGTGAGACTTTGTCTCAAAAAACAAAAAAGTCAATTATATGTTTTCATATACAACAATAAATGGAAAGTAAAATTTCAAAAATAGTTTATAAAGCATAAGAAATCAAGTAGCTAGAAATAGATATATCAAATCGTGTGCAGAAACTTTACATTGAAAACAATGAAACATTGTGGAGAGAAATTAAAAAGCTATATAATTGAAGGAATATATCATCTCCATAGATTGGAAAACAATATTAAAAATACTATGAGGATGCCAATTCTCTCAAATTGATCTGCTTGTTAAACTCAGTTCTAAGTAAAATCCCAGCAGGTTTATTTTTCTGAAAATTAGTAAGCTGATTCTAAAATTTTGCCAGAAGAGCCGAGGATATTTTTTTTTTTTGAGACAGGGTCTCTGTCAACCATGTTGGAGTGCAGTGCAGTGCATGTCACCCATGTTGGAGTGCGTGGCTCACTGCAGCCTCACCCTCCTGGGCTCAAACAGTTCTTCCACCTCAGTCTCCCAAGTAGCTAGGACTACAAATGTGCACCACCACAGTCAGCTAATATTTTTATTTTTATTTTTTTAATTTATTATTTATTTATTTACTTATTTTGAGACGGAGTCTTGCTCTGTTGCCCAGGCTGGAGTGCAGTGGCATGATCTCGGCTCACTGCAACCTCCACCTCCCGGGTTCAAGAATTCTCTGCCTCAGTCTCCCGAGTAGCTGGGATTACAGGTGTCCGCCACCATGCCTGGCTAATTTTTTTTGTTGTATTTTTAGTAGAGACAGGATTTCACCATCTTGGTCAGGCTGGTCTTGAACTGCTGACTTTGTAATCCACCCACCTCGGCCTCCCAAAGTGCTGGGATTACAGGCATGAGCCACTGCATTCGGCCATATTTTTATTTTTTGTAGAGACAAAATCTTACTATGTGCCTAGGCTGGTCTCAAACTCTTGGGCTTCAAAAGTGCTGCGATTATAGGCATGAGCCACCGTGCATGGCCAAGGCAATCTTAAAAGAACAAAATTGGAGTTCTTCCTTTAACTTTTTTTTTTTTTTCGAGAGAGAGGGTCTTGCTGTGTCACACAGGCTGGACTGCAGTGGCATGATCTCAGCTCACTGCAACCTCTGCCTACCGAATTCAAGCAATTCTTTTTTTTTTTTTTTGAGACAGAGTTTTGCTCTCGTTGCCCAAGCTGGAGTGCAATGGCGTGATCTTGGCTAACCGCAACCTCCACCTCCTGGGTTCAAGCAATTCTCCAGCCTCAGCCTCCTGAGTAGCTGGGATTACAGGCATGCGCCACCACTCCCAGCTAATTTTGTATTTTTAGTAGAGATTGTGGGGGGTGGGAGGGGTTTTCCATGCTGGCCAGGCTGGTCTCGAACTCCTGACCTTGTGATCCTCTTGGCCTCCCAAAGTACTGGAATTACAGGCGTGAGCCACCATGCCCGGCCTCAAGCAATTCTTGAGCCTCAGCCTCCCGAGTATCTGTGATTACAGGCATGTGCCACCATGTTCGGCTAATTTTTTTATTTTTTGTAGAGCTGGGGATTTCACCATTGTTGGCCTGGCTGGTCTCAAACTCCTGGCCTTACATGATCCGCCCACCTCAGCCTCCCAAAGTGCTGGGATTACAGACGTGAGTGAGCCACCATACACAGCCACTTTCCTTTAACTTTCAACTTTTATTTTATTTTATTTTATTTTATTTTATTTTAATTTTTTGAGACAGAATCTCACTCTGTCGCCCAGGCTTGAGTGCAGTAGCATGATCGTGGCTCACTGAAGCCTCTAACTCCTGGGCTCAAGTGATCCTTCCATCTCAGTCTCCCAAGTAGCTGGGACTAAAAGAGAGTGTTTACTTTTTTGTAGAGCCAAGGTCTTGCTATGTTGCCCAGGCTGGAACTTTTTTCTTTTTTTTTTTTCTTTTTCCTGAGACAGAGTTTCACTCTTGTTGCCCAGGCTGGAGTGCAATGGTGCAATCTCAGCTCACCGCAACCTCCGCCTCCCAGGTTCAAGTGATTCTTCTGCCTCAGCCTCCCGAGTAGCTGGGATTAGAGGCATGCACCACCACGCCCGGCTAATTTTTTATATTTATTAGTAGAGATGGGGTTTCTCCATGTTGGTCAGGCTGGTCTCGAACTCCTGATCTCAAGTGATCCACCCGCCTTGGCCTCCCAAAGTGCTGGGATTACAGGCGTGAGCCACCCCGCCCGGCCTTTTCTTTTTTTTTTTTAGTAACACCTTTTTGTAGATGTGACTCTTTTTTTTTCTTTTTTAAGGAGAAGTCTTGCTCTGTCACCCAGGCTGGAGTGCAGTGGCAGTGGCACGAACTTGGCTCACTGCAACCTCTACCTCCTGTGTTCAAGTGATTCTCCTGCCTCAGCCTCCAGAGTAGTTGGCCTTACAGGGATGCACCATGATGCCCGGCTGTTTTTTTTATTTTTAGTAGAGATGGGGTTTCACAATGCTGGCCAGGCTAGTCTCGAACTCCTGGCCTCAAGTGATCTGCCTGCCTTGGCCTCCAAAAGTGTTGGGATTACAGGCATGAGCCACCGTGCCCAGCCTGTAGACATGACTCTTACCAATAGCACATACTTATATTTTGTTTTATGACCTTTTCTGAAAGTTTTCTTGGTGTAAAATACTATTTGTATTTTTTATTCTACTTTCCATCATCTTGTTCTCTGGGTTTTTTAATACCACCTTGTTGCCCACTCCCCACGCCCACTTAAAGAATTGAATAGCAGAACTGGGACTCTGCTTTTAAATTTTGTTAGAATGGCGGAGTGGATATATATATATATATATATATATATATATATATATATGTATGTGTATTCTCTGGTCTTTTGAAGTTATATATCCTGGCTTTTAATTCTACAGGTGGTTTCATTTTTTTTTTTTTTTTTGAGACACAATCTCGCTCTGTCACCCACCCAGGCTGGAGTGCAATGGCACCGTCTCAGCTCACTGCAACCTCTGCCTCCCAGGTTCAAACAATGCTCCTGCCTCAGCCTCCTGAGTCGCTGGGATTACAGGCATGTACCACCATGCTTGGCTAATTTTAGTATTTTTAGTAGAGACCAGGTTTCACCGTGTTGACCAGGCACCAGGCTGGTCTCGAACTCCTCACTTCAAGTGATCCACCTGCCTCGGCCTCCTGAAGTGCTGGGATTACAGGCATGAGCCACCGCGCCCAGTCCTTTTTTTTTTTTTTTGAGACAGAGTCTTGCTCTGTCGCCCAGGCTGGAGTGCAGTGTTGCGATCTTGGCTCGCTGCAACCTCTGCCTCCCGGGTTCAAGCAATTCTCCTGCCTCAGCCTCCTCCTGAGTAGCTGGGATTACTGGCACATGCCACCATGCCTGGCTAATTTTTATATTTTAGTTGAGATCGGGTTTCACCATGTTGGTCAGGCTGGTCTCAAACTCCTGACCTCGTCATCTGCCCACCTCGGCCTCCCAAAGTTCTGGGATTACAGGCGTGAACCACCGTGCCCAGCCCTAATTTTTTTTTTTAAGAGACAGAGTCTTGCTGTGTTGCCCTGGCTGGTCTGAAACTTCTGGACTCAAGCAGTCCTCCCACCTCGGCCTCCCAAAGTGCTGGAATTACAGGTGTGAGCCACTGTGCCTGGCCTTATATTGATGATTTTTAAATGGAATTTACTGTTTTGAGTTGTGTTTTTGATCAGGAAGGAGTTGGGCTTTATGTCAGAAGTTTGAGTAGTTTGGTTGGATAGTCTGGGGAACTGATCTCGGACTTTCCAGCCTGAGTGTCCTGACAAGCGGAGACATTTAATTGGGTGGCATCTGCTCTGGATGTCAGGAAGAAGGTCTAGGCAGGCCTGGGTGGCAGGGCGAGAGTACCATGTTTAGGTCTTCTTTACCAGCTGCTGCTTCGTTTCTGTTTATGGCTTTTAGGCTTTTCCTGGGCATGGTTCCCAGAAAGTCCCTCTGCTGCTACTGCCCTGATCAGGTTTCTGGATCTGTTAATAATAGACAACAGTGGGAGAAGGGCCAGCCAGGATCATGGTGGAAATAGGAATAACCATACCAGATGGACATTTACTGTGCCCGGGAGGCCCTGTCTGTCTGCTCCCTCCCTCTGTTTCATGAGAGTCCTGCAGTGGGCATGCCTTAGCACTCTGGAACCATACTAACCTGTGAAAGTCTCCAAGTTCCTGCCCCAAAAATCAGAACATATGGGCTGAATAATACTGTTGTGTTCATGAGAACATTGAAACAGAATATTTGAGATCTAGACTCTCCCAGAAAATCCACTATGAGTGATAACACCCCTCACAGATCACCCAAGAGGGAAGGAGGTTGGGCAGCATTAAATTGATGCAAATAGTGACTCAGAAAGATGGTATATAATCTGGGGGTGTAGAAGAGGAGTGTGGACTGTGAAGGTGAGGCTTGGAAAAATAAGCTGGCCATGTTGGGGAAGTAGAAATGGGAGAGCAAGACAAGCATGTAAAACAGGGCCTCTATTAAGTCAAATCTGAAATCAGCACAGTTTAAACTACGATGCCCCCCAGTCTTCCTGTTCCCCATGAATGGCCTCCCTCTTAATGCGTCCCCTTCCTTCATACTACTACTCTTCTATCAAAACCTGCTCTCAGTAAAGAATATAGACAACCAAACCTAGGTATAAATTATTTAAAATCTACTTTGACCTTAGGATTGAATTTTTAAAAATATTATTTATAATCGGCTGGGTGCAGTGGCTTACGCCTGTAATCCTAGCACTTTGGGAGGCCGAGGCAGGTGGATTGCCTGAGCTCAGGAGCTCAAGACCAGCCTGGGCAACACGGTGAAACCCCGTCTCTACTAAAATACAAAAAAAAAGTAGCTGGGGGTGGTAGCATGCGCCTGTAATCCCAGCTACTCAGGAGGCTGAGACAGGAGAATTGCTTGAACCCGGGAGGTGGAGGTTGCAGTAAGCCAAGATCACACCATTGCACTCCAGCCTGGGCAACAGCAAGACTCTTATCTCAAAAAAAAAAAAAAAAAAAAAAAAAAAAAAAAAAATATATATATATATATATATATATATATGTATATGTATATTTAAAATCATTAAGCCTTCAAAAATTAACACAGATATATGATATTTTAAATGAGACCTAAAAAAAAACTTTAAAAACACATATAGAAAAGTATATCAGGAGAATATATAGCTTAATAAATTATGAAGTGAAGACCCTTGTTGGCACTTAGAACTAGAAATAGAGTTTAGCTAGCTATGCCAGAAGCCCCCTCTGCATCCCATCTCACCACAATTCCTCCCCCTCCCAACAGTAACCACTATCCTGACTTTTATAGTAATCACTTAGGAGGATTTTATTTTAATGGGACTAAAAAATGTAGCTATAATCACTAATGGTAAAATATTAGGCAGTTGAGGGATGCTTGTGGAAACCATGATAGTCAGCCAGACGTCAGCACACTCAAAATTACACCATTTCACACAGTTCCCCTCTGAGCCTATGCTTCATCTCTGCACACATCTTTATAAACATGCATGTATGTCCTGAAGGTGCTACCTCCATTCTGAGGGCTATGACTTATAACCCAGAGGTACTGAACAAATGCTTGTAGGAGGAATGAATGGATGTTAAAAAAAAAATGAACTGTTTCACACATTCATCTATGCATTCTTTCAATATTTAATGAGTGCCTAAAATATACATAGATTCTAACCTATCTGTCCCTCTACATTCTATCATCATTCCTGTCCTCCCCTTCTCCTCATCTTCCTCTTTTCCCATCTTATTTCTTTCTTTTCCTGTGGGACAGAGCTACAGTGAGTGCCCTGCAGGCAGGATTCAGAGATACAGGAGCAGGCCAGTGGAAACAGACACTATGGAAAGGAGCCAGATTAAATAAGGGCAAAGACAGCCGTATTACATGCAGGAACCAGAAGGAAAACCAGTGATTCACAGAGCACTGCAACTGAGGACACTCCCTTCACTTTGAGAGCTACTGCGGGATTGGGGTCAATGAGGGCTGGCATCAAGATGAAGGGCAGCCAGGCTCCTCCTCCCTGGAGATGTGGTGCCCTTAATCCTTCTCTCCCCACCCCACCCCCACTACTCCCTCACATTGACCAGTGTCCTGGGCCTTTAAGAGTTGGATGGGCTGGACTGGAGAGAGCTCACACCTCTCCCCTTCTTACTGCTTCCCTCCGGCTATAACTCGCCAGTCACAGCAGCCAGCTGCTGTAGAAGAGGGGAGGAAACAAGCCAGTGCAAGGGGAGCAAAAGAGAAAAGGAGCCAGGCTGGGCTGCCTGATCCCACAGCATCGCAGAGCTCGGGAGGCACAGCTCACAGACACAGGAAACACAGGACTGCTATTCTGCTCTCCTGCCCACGGTAAGGGTCTGGAAGCTCTGACTAGCCTCTGCTCTAAGCTCTGTCTTTCCTGAGTCCCTACCTCTGCCCTCTAGATGCTTATCCACCCTGGTTAAATTGTACCCTAGACTCCTTTCCTCATCCCAACAGCTCTACAGGGCTCCCACCTCCTGGTTCTCTCTAGCTTATCCTCCTTGATCCTTACAGCTTTCCTCCTGGCTGTGTCAGTCGCCCGTTATATGAAGTACCTCTTAGCTTATGCAGGGCCAGAAGTGCCAACCCTAGCCACTCCTGAGGTGAGCTCCACCCCCAATAAGGGAAGCAAAAAGTGGAGTAGCTAAGCTTTAGCATAGATTCATTAACAGTTTGTTGAGGGTTGCAAAATAGGGGTTGGACAAGAACCATGGGGAATCAGAGATCCCTGGTAATAGAGAGAGTTTTGAAAGTCCCTTAGTTCTTTGCCTATTCCATGGGCCAGAGCAGTTTCTTAGTGCACCAGAGTGCTATGTTGGTAAGAAAACCTACTTCTAGTTCTGCCTGTGCTATTAACTAGCTACGGGACCTGGAGCCACAACTTCCAGATCTGTGATATGAGAGAGTTTAGGGTTTCCCAGACTTGCCTGTGTACCAAGTGTACTTGTTAAAAATAAATATATTATTGAGCCCCACCCTGGGTAACTCTGATCTGGTAGATTTTTGAGTAGGGCTAAGGATCTCAATTTTAAGACATTCTAGAGGCTATTGATGTAACTGGGAATGTCTGGATTAGATGTGTTATAAAAGAACTGGCCAGGTGCAGTGGCTCACGCCTGTAATCCCAGCACTTTGGGAGGCCAAGGCGGGTGGATCACGAGGTCAGGAGATCGAGACCATCCTCGCTAACATGGTGAAACCCCGTCTCTACTGAAAATACAAAAAATTAGCCAGGCAAGGTGGCGGGCGCCTGTAGTCCCAGCTACTCGGGAGGCTGAGGCAGGAGAATAGTGTGAACCCTGGGGGGCGGAGCCTGCAGTGAGCTGAGATCACTGCACTCCAGCCTGGGCGACAGCGAGACTCTGTCTCAAAAAAAAAAAAAAAGAACCTTCAAGCTCCAACATTCTGTGACCTGTGACCAGAGCCATTTTGTCCTCTATATGAACCAGGTTAGGCATAATCCTTCTCAGAAGCAAGGGAGTAGACAAAATGATTCTCTTCTTTCTTGCCCCTCAGAGAGACTTGAGACACCCTGAATCCCACTATAATCTCCTTGGTGTCATTGGTAATTCTGCCAAAGTCCATCTCTAGGTGACATGAAGTCTCTTAGAAATTGAGGACCAAATGGTGCTCTGCAGCTCTGGGCTACTTCCCATCTCATTTTGTGTCTCTATTTTCGTATCTGTATTAGAGAGTTAATTACTATATCATTGAAGATCTCCATATATGTGTCCATGAGTTAATATTTAAGACCGACCTTTCTTATTCTGAGACATCATCCTCTGTGTTTTTCCCAGTGCCCTCACTCCCAAACCCTTTGTTCCTTCTCTTCTCATTGCACCTGTATCAGCTGTGGGCATCCTTCCCATTCTACCATGAGACACCAGAGGAAACAGCAAGACCTAGAATACCTAGGTTCTAACTCACATTGTCTGGGCAGTTTGTTTGGTCAGTCTCCTAGGATACAGAGAAAAGTGAGGCTGAGCAGAGGGACACGCATGCTACTGAGTTCTGAACCCAAGTGTCCTCCCTTCTGGACCACAGTCTCAAAATTCTCAAAGGAGATGAGAATCAGAGCCACTGCGAATTAGTGGAGTCAAAAGAGGGAACCAACTGGAAGAGGTGATGGGGAGAAGGGATGAGGAGAAGGAAGAGAAGAGGAGAGACTTGACCTAGGTGAGCAAACAGGAAGACAGAGAGAGGATTAAGAGAGAGAGAGAGGTGGGGATGAGGCTGGGCATGATGGCTCACGCCTGTAATCCCAGCACTTTGGGAAGCCCAGGTAGGAGGATTGCTTGAGGCCAGGAGTTTAAAACTAGGGCTACACAGGGAGACCCCATCTCCATACAAAACAAATAATAATTTTAAAAAATTATTTTTATAGTGAACTGGGAAGAAAGGAAAAGGACCAGGTCAGGCATGGGATGGGGAAAGGAAAGAAAATGAGATGAAAGAGGCTGGGCATGGTGGCTCACCCCTGTAACCCCAGCACTTAGGGAGGCTGAGGCGGGTGGATCATCTGAGGTCAGGAGTTCGAGACCAGCCTGGCCAACATAGTGAAACCCCATCTCTACTAAAATAAAAAAAATTAGCCAGGCGTGGTGGCACACGCCTGTAATCCCAGCTACTTGGGAGGCTGAGGCAGGAGAATCACTGGAACCCATGAGGTGGAGGTTGCAGTGAGCCAATATCATGCCACTGCACTCCAGCCTGGGCGACAGAGTGATATTCCATCTCAAAAAAAAATAAATAAATAGAAATAAATAAAGAAAATGAGACCAAAGAAAAGCAAGACTATTCAGAGTACAGAGGAAACAGAAAGTGATAGAGAGGAGAGACAAAATATCTATGTCCCTTATTGATTCCTAGCCTTGCTTCAACCTGTTTTCTAGAGAAGGCCCTTTCTAAGAGCAGTGTCATTGTGAGATCCTTGAGCTGGTTGTATGGAGACCTGAGTTCTTTTTTTTTTACCTCCCGCCCAAGACGGAGTTTCGCTTTTGTTGCCCAGGCTGGAGTGCAATGGTGCCATCTCGGCTCACTGCAGCCTCCGCCTCCCGGGTTCAAGCAATTCTCCTGCCTCAGCCTCCCAAGTAGCGGGGATTATAGGTGTGCACCACTACTCCCCGGTAATTTTTGTATTTTTAGTAGAGACAGGGTTTCACCATGTTGGTCAGGCTGGTCTCGAACTCCTGACCTTACATGATCTGCCCACCTCAGCCCCCCAAAGTGCTGGGATTACAGATGTGAGCTACCGTGCCCGGCCAGGGACCGTGGCTCTAATTCCAGTTCTGTCACTCATTAAATGACTCTGGCACTAATTCTTTTTACGTCACCTAACCTTTCTACTCCTCGGGCTCCTTTTCTGTAAAATGAAGTCCAGCTCTGACCTTCTATGGCTCCCTGATTTGAAACTGGCCCTCTTATGACCACATGTCAGTTATGTGAATACAGTTTTAAAATAGTGATTCATGAATGGGAGAAGGATTGGAAGAACAAGGCCAAGCTTTGGGTTTAGAAGAATTGGACAAAGGAGGGAAAAAATAATTTTCTAAGGCAGGTTTGAGAGGAGGGAGTCTCCAAAGTAAGGGTGTTCAGGCACTTGGGCTCTGTTCTCAGGCTTCCTTTGTTTCAGGGCATCATTGTGAGGCTCCTGGACACAGGCATAAGGGAAGGTAATGCAATCTTCTTGCAGTCCTGAAGTTCACCGCATCCTAGCGTCCCTATGTCCCAGAGGTGAGAGCTAAAATCAGATAGGAGATAAGCCAGGATGTTGGCAAAAGAGATTAGACTTCAGCCCCAGGCCAATTCACTGTCCTAGAGTCTGAGGACCTAAGAAATTTTTGTTGTTGTTGTTGTTTTTGAGACAGAGTCTCACTCCGTCGCCCAGGCTGGAGTGTAGTGGTGCAATCTCGGCTCACTGCAACCTCTGCCTCCTGGGTTCAAGTGATTCTCCTGCCTCAGCCTCATGAGTAGCTGGGATTACAGGTGTGCACCACCACAGCCAGTTACTTTTTGTATTTTTAGTAGAGACGGGGTTTCACTATGTTGGCGAGGCTGGTCTCAAACTCCTGACCTCAAGTGATCCACCTGCCTCAGCCTCTCAAAGTGCTGGGATTACAGGCGTGAGCCACCACACCCTGCTAGACCTAAGAAATTTAAGAGAGGTCTGTTACTTTCTTTTCTTTTCTTTTCTTTTTTTTTTTGAGACGGAGTCTAGCTCTGTCACCAGGCTAGAGTGCAGTGGCGCGATCTTGGCTCATTGCAACCTCTCCCTCCTGGGTTCAAGTGATTCTCCTGCCTCAGCCTCCCTAGTAGCCACCATGCCCAGCTAATTTTTGTATTTTTAGTAGAGACAGGGTTTCACCATGTTGTCCAGGATGGTCTCGATTTCTTGACCTTGTGATCCACCCGCCTCGGCCTCCCAAAGTGCTGGGATTACAGGCATGAGCCACTGCCTCCGGCCAGGTCTGTTACTTTCTACTTCAGTCTTCACATAGCTTCTGTAAGCCTCAGATTCCAAACTGCGTCCCCACTCAGAAAAGCAGAGATGATTTTCTGGCTCTCAGGAAACACTTTGGGTCCCTTCGTCCAACAGAGGTTTCTTCTGGTCTCCTTCAGGCACACACATTCAGCCTAAGCCAGCAAAATCTTTTCTTCCTGAAATTGTTTCCTGACAGACTTCTTCTCAACCTTCCCCTCTCACTCTGGATACCTATACATTACTACCCATTTAGAGAGGTTTCTCTAGGCGGGGCACAGTGGCTCAAGCCTGTAACAGCACTTGGAGAGGCCAAGGTGGGCGGATCACCTGAGATCAGGAGTTGGAGACCAGCCTGGCCAACACGGCAAAACTCTGTCTCTACTCAAAATACAAAAATTAGCCAGGCGTGGTGGCTCACACCTGTAATCCCAGCTACTCAGGAGGCTGAGGCAGGAGAATTGCTTGAACCTTGGAGGCAGAGGTTGCAGTGAGCTGAGATGGTGCCATCGCACTCCAGCCTGGCGACAGAGCAAGACTCCGTCTCAAAAACAAAAAAAAAGAAAGTCTTCTCAAGGTCTTGTATTCAGGGAAGCTGTATTTTCAGTGACCCCCCACATTCTCCCTGAAGGCTAGGTCACTACTAGGTGACTTTATTTTTTATTTTTTATTTTTTTTGAGACAGAGTCTCGCTCTGTCGCCCAGGCTGGAGTGCAGTGGCGCAATCTCGGCTCACTGCAAGCTCCGCCTCCCAGGTTCACGCCGTTCTCCTGCCTCAGCCTCTCCGAGTAGCTGGGACTACAGGCGCCCGCCACCACGCCCGGCTAATTTTTTTGTATTTTTAGTAGAGACGGGATTTCATGGTGGTCTCGATCTCCTGACCTCGTGATCCTCTTCGGCCTCCCAAAGTGCTGGGATTACAAGCGTGAGCCACCGCGCCTGGCCTACTAGGTGACTTTATAGGGTCTTACCACAAAAGAGACGTAGGGCACTAATAGGCTGTGTGACCTTAGGCAAGTCACATCACATTTCTGGACTTCTGCTTTTTCATCTGTAAAATATAGGGAGTTGAACTAACTGCATGATGTTTTAATGGAACACTAACTGAATGATTGCTCTACAAATTTTTAAAGTTCTTTTAAGATGTGCACTACTGTCAAAATTTTAAACTTTTAAATTAAGGAACATGGCTGGGTGAGGTGGCTCATACCTGTAATCCCAGCACTTTGGGAGGTCGAGGCGGGCGGATCACCTGAGGTCAGGTGTTTGAGACCAGCCTAGCCAACATAGTGAAACCCCATCTCTATTAAAAATACAAAAAATTAGCTGGGCGTGGTGATGGGTGCCTGTAATCCCAGCTACTTGGGAGGCTGAGGCAGGACAGTCGCTTGAACCCGGGAGGTAGAGGTTGTAGTGAGCCGAGATTGTGCCATTGCACTCCAGCCTGGGTAATAAGAGCAAAACTCCGTCTCAAAAAAAAAAAAAAAAAAAAAAAGCACATAACATTTTTCAGGTAGAGATACCCTTTAAAAAAAAGAAACACACAACATATTTCTATTCAAATGTAGGTTATTTGCTTACAGAAAAGCATAGAGCTTTATGTTTTATGAGATTTGTCAGTTTCAGCATGACCTGGTCAAGAATTTTGTTTTTTTATTTTTGCTTTTTGAGACAGTCTTGCTCTGTCACCCAGGCTGGAGCTCAGTGGTGTAATCTCAGCTTACTGCAGCCTCAACCTCCTGGGCTCAAGTGAGCCTCCCACCTCAGCCTCCCAAGTAGCTGGGACCACAGGTGTACACCACCACACTCAGCTAATTTAAAAAAATTCTTTGTAGAGATGGAGGTCTCACTATGTTGCTCACATTGGTCTCGAACTCCTGGGCCCAAGCAATCCTCCCTCTTCAACCTCTCAAAGTGCTGGGATTACAGCTTGAGCCACTGTGCCCAGCCAAGAATTGAGTATTTCTATAGGGGCATAGCTAGAATCAGTGTGGCCACATATAAAATTTTCTAGTCCTTTTCAAGGGAAGTTTGTTGTCAGCTACTAGGACAACTTAACTAGGTCCTATATTTCACAGCATATATCTTTTCTTCTTCTTCTTCTTTTTTTTTTTTTTTTTTTTTTTTGAGACGGAGTCTTGCTCTCGCTCTGTTGCCCAGGCTGGAGTGCAGTGGCGCTATCTCGGCTCACTGCAAGCTCTGCCTCCTGGATTCATGCCATTCTCCTGCCTCAGCCTCCCGAGTAGCTGGGACTACAGGTGCCCACCACCACACCTGGCTAATTTTTTGTATATATATATATATATATATATATATATATATTTTTTTTTTTTTTTTTTTTTTAGACGGTGTCTCGCACTGTCGCCCAGGCTGGAGTGCAATGGCATAATCTCGGCTCACTGCAACCTCTGCCTCCCAGGTTCACACGATTCTCCTGCCTCAGCCTCCTGAGTAGCTGGAATTACAGGCGCACACCACCACACCCGGCTAATTTTTTGTATTTTTAGTAGAGACAGGGTTTCACTATGTTGGCCAGGCTGGTCTTGAACTTCTGAACTCGTGATCCACCCGCCTTGGCCTCCCAAAGTGCTGGGATTACAGGCTTGAGCCACCGCGCCCAGCCTTTTGTATTTTTTTAGTAGAGACGGGGTTTCACTGTTTTAGCCAGGATGGTCTCAATCTCCTGACCTTGTGATCCACCTGCCTCGGCCTCCCAAAGTGCTGAGATTATAGGCGTGAGCCACCACACCCAGCCTTTTTCCTCTTTTTATTGAGACAGAGTCTCACTGTGTCACCCAGGCTGGAGTGCATGGCATGATCTTGGCTCACTGCCAACCTCTGCCACCCAGGTTCAAGCGATTCTCCTGCCTCAGCCTCCCAAGTAGCTGGGATTACAGGTGCCTGCCACCATGCCCAGCTAATTTTTTTGTATTTCTAGTAGAGACGGGGTTTTGCCATGTTGGCCAGGCAGGTCTCAAGCTCCTGACCTGGTGATCCACCAGCCTCGGCCTCCCAAATTGCTGGGATTACAGGTGTGAGCCACCGCACCCGGCCAACAGCATATATCTTAAAAGAGGTACCCTTTTTTGGTAGGTAGAGAAAATTTGAAAATGTAGTTCTGAGACTTGTGTAACTTATTTGGTCCATTAAAACTGTGAGAATAACTGTAAAGGAAAAGTATAAAATATGCTTTACCATGTGAAGGTAGAAGAAGACAACTAAGTATTGTCGAAGAGAAAAAAGAAAGTCTGGCCGGGTGCAGTGGCTCACGCCTGTAATCACAGCTCTTTGGGAGGCCGAGGTGGGTGGATCACGAGGTCAGTAGATCGAGACCATCCTGGCTAACACAGTGAAAACCCGTCTCTACTAAAAATACAAAAAATTAGCCTGGTGTGGTGGCACATGCCTGTAGTCCCAGCTACTCGGGAGGCTGAGGCAGGAGAATCGCTTGAACTGGGAGTTGCAGTTGCAGCTGAGATCACACCACTGCACTCCAGCCTGGGTGACAGAGCGACACTCCGTATCAAAAAAAAAAAAAAAGAAAGAAAAAGAAAGTCTGCGCTAGCCCCTTAGGAGCTGGACAGTCTGTGTGGGAGCATAGATAGAGAGGACTCCCAGAATAGGGAAGCTGAAAGGATTCCACCTAGAAATGAGAAGGCTAGGGTGTGAAGAGATTCTAGTTTCTGAAAGGGAAATCCAGCAAGATGTTAGTTCCTAATAATGAGAGGGTGGGGAGTGAGCAAAATGTGGCACTAGTAGACTGTGGGTTATTGGGTAGGAAGGGGGTGCTTGGCGGAATCTTTGGTTTAGCCTTCTCTGAAGATAGCCGTGGGAAATAGCGGAGGCTCTGGGATCAGACATATCTTGGTTTAAATTCTGATCCTTACGTGATTTGAGGCAGGTTTCTAAACCTATCTAAAGTGTCAGAGTCACTAAACTCAAAATTAGAAGCAAAAATAAGCTACAGACTAACTTCAAGATTCACCTAGAGCCCTTTGCTCTTCATTGCTCCTTTAGGTGATCTGGTGCCAGCTGGTGGAACAGTGGGTGATGGCGTCCCTGCTGCAAGACCGTGAGTGCCGGGGCCCCTGCAGGGGAAGAGGCCTTAGTGTGCAGCTCAGGGAAGGGAAGGAGGCTGGACCCTTGTTCCAGAGCTCTCCCTGGGCCTGCTACCCTCTCTGCTGGCTACCTAACCCCTGCTTTTCCTGACCTAGAGCTGACCACTGATCAGGACTTGCTGCTGATGCAGGAAGGCATGCCGATGCGCAAGGTGAGATCCAAAAGCTGGAAGAAGCTAAGATACTTCAGACTTCAGAATGACGGCATGACAGTCTGGCATGCACGGCAGGCCAGGGGCAGTGCCAAGCCCAGCTGTGAGTGATCTGGATAGCGGGGGGTGGATACATGGGTGGATAGAGGCCTGAGGAGCCTGGCAGGGGAGGGACCAAAGTCCTACGATAGTGTGTGTTTGTGCTGTCCTAATTGTGGCTATATCTGAGCCTGTAAAAGGAGATCATAACAGTACTTGCCTCATAAGGCTGTTATGAGGATTAAATTAGTTATTGTATATAAAAGGCTTAGAAGAGTCCTGGAACATAGTAAGATGTAATAAATCATTGGTTGCATCTTGTTGTTATTATAATAAGACCATGATCTTAGGCATCAGCCTGCCTGAATTAAAGCCCTGGCTCTGCCACTTTCTACACTTTCTAACTGAGCATCTGTGGAAAATCAAGTAGTTAAGCTATGGCTGGGCATGGTGGCTCAATGCCTGTAATCCCAGCAATTTGGGAGGTTGAGGCAGGAGAATTGCTTGAGACCAGAAGTTCAAGACCAGCCTGGACAACATAGGGAGATTCTGTCTCTATAAAAAACAAAAATAAAAAATTAGCTGGGTGTGGTGCTGTACGCCTGTGGTCTCAGCTATTTGGGAGGCTAAGATGGGAGGATCACTTGAGCCCAGGAGGTTGAGACTGCAGTGAGCTTTGATCACACCACTGCACTCTGCCTGGGTGAGTGAGACCCTGTCTCTAAAAAAATACATATATACATACATATATACATACATACATACCTACATCAAGCTTCAGTTTCCTCATCATAAAATAGGGATTAAACAGTACCTGCTTAGTAGGTTACAAGGACTCAATGAGTTAACATGTAAAATACTTAGCATGGGATGTAAAACCAGAATGCATTTAATAAATGTTAGCCATTATGATAAATATATATATATATATTTTTTGAGACGGAGTCTCGCTCTGTTGCCCAGGCTGGAGTGCAGTGGCGTGATCTCAGCTCACTGCAAGCTCTGCCTCCTGGGTTCACTCCATTCTCTTGCCTCAGCCTTCTGAGTAGCTGGGACTATAGGCACCCGCCACCACGCCCGGCTAATTTTTTCACATTTTTAGTAGAGGCAGGGTTTCACCGTGTTAGCCAAGATGGTCTCGATCTCCTGACCCCGTGATCCACCTGCCTCGGCCTCCCAAAGTGCTGGGATTACAGGCGTGAGCCACTGCACCCGGCCTATGATAAATTTTTTTTTTTTTTTTTTTTGAGACGGAGTCTTGCTCTGTCGCCCAGGCTGGAGTGCAATGGCGCGATCTCAGCTCACTGCAAGCTCCGCCTCCTGAGTTCACGCCATTCTCCTGCCTCAGCCTCTCCAAGTAGCTGGGACTACAGGCGCCCGCCACCAATCCTGGCTAATTTTTTTGTATTTTTAGTAGAGACGGGGTTTCACCGTAGTCTCGATCTCCTGACCTCGTGATCCGCCCGCCTCGGCCTCCCAAAGTGCTGGGATTACAAGCGTGAGCCACCGCGCCCGGCCGGATGAATATTTTTAAATACAAAAAATGCGGCTGGGTGTGGTGGATCATGCCTGTAATCCCAGCACTTTGGGAGGCTGAGATGGGCAGATCACTTGAGGTCAGGAGTTTGAGACCAGCCTGGCCAACATGGTGAAACCCCACGTCTACTAAAAATACAAAAATTAGCCGGGCTTAGTGGCACGCACCTGTAGTCCCAGCTGCTCAGAAGGCTGAGGCAGGAGAATCACTTGAACCCAGAAGGCAGAGGTTACAGTGAGCCGAGATTGTGCCATTGCACTCCAGCCTGGGTGACAAGAGCAAAACTCGGTCTCAAAAAACAAAATAAAACAAAAAAAAAATCATAACAGTGTGCACTTACTGGCCAAACTCTTTATGATAACAAGGCATAATTTGATCACAGGACACATCTAGAGAGTCTATTTTAGAGACAAATTGCTCACAATCCGTACTGCCCCCAGCTGAGGTAAGAGGGTGAAATAATTTCTCTGGTTCCCTCGTAGACATCTGGAAAGAGGAAGCCCTCAAACCTGGAATGGGGGCCAGGTGCGGTGGCTCACGCCTGTAATCCCAGCACTTTGGGAGGCCTAGGCGGGTGGATCACGAGGTCAGGAGATCGAGACCATCTGGCTAACACAGTGAAGCCCCATCTCTACTAAAAAAATACAGAAAATTAGTCGGGTGTGGTGATGGGCACCTGTAGTCCCAGCTACTCAGGTGGCTGAGGCAGGAGAATGGCGTGAACCCGGGAGGCGGAGCTTGCAGTGAGCCGAGATAGCGCCACTGCACTCCAGCCTGGGCGACAGAGCAAGACTCCATCTCAAAAAACAAACAAACGAAAAAACCTGGAATTAGAGAACTGGACTTGGGGATATAATGCTTTAGTATAACTGCTTCTGCCTTTTTTTTTTTTTTTTGAGACGAGAGTCTTGCTCTGTCCCCCAGGCTGGAGTTCAGTGGCACGATCTCGGCTCACTGCAACCTCCGCCTCCCGGGTTCACGCCATTCTCCTGCCTCAGGCTCCCAAATAGCTGGGACTACAGGCGCCCGCCAACACGCCCGGCTAATTTTTTGTATTTTTGGTAGAGACGGGGTTTCACCATGTAAGCCAGGATGGTCTCGATCTCCTGACCTCGTGATCTGCCTGCCTCGGCCTCCCAAAGTGCTGGGATTACAGGCTTGAGCCACCGCGCCCGGCGCGCTTCTGCCTTTCTTTTTTTTTTTGAGACGGAGTCTTGCTCTGTCGCCCAGGCTGGAGTGCAGTGGCGCAGTCTCGGCTCACTGCAAGCTCCACCTCCCGGATTCACGCCATTCTCCTGCCTCAGCCTCTCTGAGTAGCTGGGACTACAGGTGCCCGCCACCACGCCCGGCTAATTTTTTGTATTTTTAGTAGAGACGGGGTTTCACTGTGGTCTCGATCTCCTGACCTCGTGATCCACCTGCCTCGGCCTCCCAAAGTACTGGGATTACAAGCATGAGCCACCGCGCCCGGCGCGCTTCTGCCTTTCAAATGTATTTCCATTTGTCATCCCCACCAGTCCTCCAGTGATCACCATTGGGGCTGCCTATGGAAGGGGACTATCCATTATATCAGATGAGGACACTGAGGAGTTAAGTCATTTTGGTTTGTGTCATACTGCCAGCTTGTGGCTGGAAGCCATGTCTTGCCACTTCCAGCACAGGCCCTTTGCCATGCTGCCTTTGAAAACATCAGTGATTCATGTGGGCTCCTGAATCCCTGGGGTCTGCATCTCTCTGTACTAATGCTTTTTGGGATTCAGCCTGCAGAGGCTGGGGTTCTTTTCTATGGTGTCATGGAGAAGGGAGTGCTGGCCTTTCACTCTTAGCCCCTGCTGTTTGTTGGACTCCCTTCCTTAATGCCTCCACCTGCTTCTTCTCTGGCAGTCTCAATCTCTGATGTGGAGACAATACGTAATGGCCATGATTCCGAGTTGCTGCGTAGCCTGGCAGAGGAGCTCCCCCTGGAGCAGGGCTTCACCGTTGTCTTCCATGGCCGCCGCTCTAACCTGGACCTGGTGGCCAACAGTGTTGAGGAGGCCCAGATATGGATGCGAGGGCTCCAGCTGTTGGTGGATCTTGTCACCAGCATGGACCATCAGGAGCGCCTGGACCAGTATCAGCAGGATGGAGTCAGGGTGGGGGTGAGGGATCACTCTATCCCTGAAGGAGCCAGATGCAACAGGTTTAGGAAAGGTGAGAAGGAGTGCAGGGCTAGGGAGGCCCAAGGGTCCAGATGGTATGGGCAGGGACAGCTCAGGCCAATGTGAGACTGAGAATACTGAGGGAGGAATGGATGCCAGGGATGACATAGCCAGACATGAATCAGGACCCCCAGGATTGGAGGAAGAGTCAGTGAGAGGCAGAGGAGCAAACAAGATGCTGCTCCTAAGAGCTGCACAGAAGATCCCAGTGGCATTAACCAGCATATAGGTGGGAAGCAACCTCTTAGAAGGCTCAGTGATAAAGACTCACTCCAAGTTTCCTGGATTGTTTACCATTTCATTCATTTATTCATTCATTCACGATCTATTAAGCAGAATGTATCAGGCACTATGCCAGACTATAGGGGTACACACACATATATATATATTTTTGATATGGAGTCTTGCTCTGTCACCCAGGCTGGAGTGCAGTGGCACAATCTCAGCTCACTGCAACCTCTGCCTCCCAGGTTCCAGCGATTCTCCTACCTCAGCCTCCTGAGTAGCTGGGACTACAGGCTCATGCCACCATGCCAGCTAATTTTTGTATTTTTTTTGTAGAGATGGGGTTTCACCATCTTGGCTAGGCTGGTCTCAAACTCTGGACCTCGTGATCCACCCACCTCAGCCTCCCAAAGTGCTGGGATTACAGGCATGAGCCACCACGCCCGGCCAGGGGTACAAAGATTAATGAGACTCACATATTGCTTCAGTTAGTGAAGAGGATGGAACGGTGTAAATAATTTTTTGTTTGGCCTGTAATCCCAGCACTTTCAGAGGCCGAGGCAGGGAGATCACTTGAGGCAGGCAGATCACTATGTTGCCTAAAGGCAACATAGGGAAGACTGCGTCTCTACAAAAAATTAAGAAGTTAACTGGAAGACTACACTTTCAGGGATAATTTCTATAGTTCATTACTAGAGAAGTTTCTCTGAATGTGTAGAGCACCATAAAATAAATTTTATTTTTTATTTGAGACAGGGTCTCACTCTGTCACCCAAGCTGGAGTGCAGTGGCACGATCTTGGCTCACTGCAGCCATGACAGCCTGGGCTTAAGCAATCCTCCCACCTCAGCTTCCCGAGCAGCTGGGATTACAGGCATGTGCCACCGCACCTGGCTAATTTTTTTTGTTTTGTAGAGACGGGATTTTGCCACATTGCTCAGGCTAGTCTCTAACTCCTGGGCTCAAGTGATCCGTCCGCCTCGGCCTCCCAAAGTGCTAGGATTGCAGGTGTGAGCCACTGCACCTGGCTCATAAAATAAACTTTAAAAAATTAAATTAGCCTGGTGTGGCCGGGTACAGTAGCTCACACCTGTAATTAATCCCAGCACTTTGAGAAGCTGAGGCTGGTGGATCACCTGAGGCCAGGAGTTTGACACCAGCCTGGCCAACATGGTGAAACCCCACCTCTACAAAAAATACAAAAAAAACAAAAAAATTAGCTGGGCATGGCGACACGTGTCTGCAATCCCAGCTACTCGGGAGGCTGAGGCACGAGAATCACTTGAACCGGAAAAGGTTGCAGGGAGCTGAGATGGTGCCACTGCACTCTAGCCTGGTCGACAGAGTGAGACTCTGTCTCCAAAAAAATTTTTTCTCTTTAATTATAAAAGAATTTTTATTTATTTATAATACATAAATAAATAAATAAAGTAGCCAAGTGTGGTGGTGCACACCTGTAGTCCCAGCTACTTGAGAGGTTGAGGTGGGAGGATCACTTTGGTCTGGGAGGTTGAGGCTGTAGTGAGCCATGATTGCACCACTTCACTTCAGCCTGGGCAACAGAGCAAGACTCTGTCTAAAACAAACATACAAACGAACAAATAAAAAACAGCTGGGTGTGGTGGTGGGCGCCTGTAATCTCAGCTACTCAGGAGGCTGAGGCAGGAGAATCTCTTGGACCCAGGAGATGGCAGTTGCAGTGAGCCAAGATTTCCCTAGTGCACTCCAGCCTGGGTGACGGAGCAAGACTCTGTCTTAAAAAAAAAAAAAAATGCTAAAGGAATATGGACTTGTTTTGAGACATAATCTCACTGCATCACCCAGGCTGGAATGTACGTGGTGCAATCTCGGCTCCATGCAACCTCCGCCTCCTTGATTCAAGCGATTCTCATGTCTCAGCCTCCCTAGTAGCTGAAACGACAGGTGTGTGCCACCACACCCAGATAATTTTTTTGTATTTTTAGTAGGGATGGGATTTCACCATGTTGGCCAGGCTGGTCTCGAAACTCCTGACCTCATGTGATCCACCCACCTTGGCCTTCCAAAGTGTTGGGTTTATAGGCGTGAGCCATCGCGTCTGTCCAGAATATAGATTTCTTTCTGCAGGCAACAGGGAGGTCCCTGCAGGTGCCTGGGCCATACAGTGACAAGATAGATTGGTGCTCTAGAGAGATTATTCTAGAAGCTGTGTGGAGAATGGATTGGCACCGGGGAGAGAGAGTGGCAGGAAAGAGAGGGGAGAGATGTCAGTGGACGAAGGTGCACACACAACTGCACACACAAACAGATACATTAGTGCTTTTGCCTTGACTCATACCTGGATGGCTGAGTGACTGGTTTCAACGTGGAGACAAAAATCAGGATGGTAAGATGAGTTTCCAAGAAGTTCAGCGGTTATTGCACCTAATGAATGTGGAAATGGACCAAGAATATGCCTTCAGTCTTTTTCAGGTGAGTCTGTGGGTAAGGATTTCCAGCAGCCAACCAGGCCAGAAGTCCTCTGACCCCAGTCCACAACATTCAATTGTTAAATCTCTGCTATGTGCCCTAAGTGCTAGGCTCGATGCCCTAGGCTCAATGGGAAGTATAGGGGGTGATTCTTGCCTTTCAGTCTTGTTGAAAAGTCATAATTCAGCCAGGCGCGGTGGCTCATGCCTGTAATCCCAGCACTCTGGGAGGCCGAGGCAGGCGGATCACAAAGTCAGGAGATCAAGTCCATCCTGGTTAACACAGTGAAACCCCCGTCTCTACTAAAAATACAAAAAAATTAGCCGGACGTGGTTGCGGGCGCCTGTAGTCCCAGCTACTAGGGAGGCTGAGGCAGGAGAATGGTGTGAACCCGGGAGGCAGAGCTTGCAGTGAGCCGAGATCATGCCACTGCACTCCAGCCTGGGCGACAGAGTGAGACTCCATCTCAAAAAAAGAAAAAGAAAAAGAAAAGTCATAATTCTATGAAAGGTAAATAACAATGGTAAATATGTTATTATGTTGGACCTCAAGGACCTCTCTGTCCATGGCCAGAATTTCACAGGTGCCTAGAACAATGGAAAACCCCAGCTGGAATGTGAGTAAATAGGAGGAGGGATCTTCTGACCTTTTAGGGGCCTTTGGGAGATTTAATTCTTCCTAGTTGAAAATTTTCTCTAGTAGCAAATGGTATGGCTAAAATTTTGCTTCTTACTTACTGAAGTGATTTATCCTATGAACACTAAATGTTAGGAGTTCTGTGGGAGTTTTATGGAAGCATGTTTGGATCTGTCTGTCTGTAAAATTGCTTTTACAGTGCAAGTCAAGGTCATAACATTTCCCATTCTCCATGATGTGCTTATTTCACATTGCATGCCTATATCAAAACATCTAATTTACCATATAAATATATACACCTACTATGTACCCAGAAAAATTAAAAAAAAATTTTTTTAATTAAAAGAAAAAGATAACATTTCCCGTTAAAAGGTTCATTCACTCTCCCCTAAACCCTCTCTTGCAGGCAGCAGACACGTCCCAGTCTGGAACCCTGGAAGGAGAAGAATTCGTACAGTTCTATAAGGCATTAACTAAACGTGCTGAGGTGCAGGAACTATTTGAAAGTTTTTCAGCTGATGGGCAGAAGCTGACTCTGCTGGAATTTTTGGATTTCCTCCGAGAGGAGCAGAAGGAGAGAGACTGCACCTCAGAGCTTGCTCTGGAACTCATTGACCGCTATGAACCTTCAGACAGTGGTAAGAGAAATCAGGTGGAGAGGCACCAGACATAGGGGTTGGAGAGAGGGACATGATTACAAGGTCCAGAGACAAGCAGTCATCTGCCTGAGAGAAGGTTGAGTCTATCCCTATCCTGACCCCTGCCCAATCATCTCATTTAACCACTCCTCCCAAAGGAGGGCAGGCATTCCCTGTTCAGACAAGACAGGGGTTTCCTCTGAGGTGCTAGACCTCTCAGGAGGAAGAAGATTCCATGGCTCCTCATTCCTCCATTATGCTCATGTTTCCTTTACTTTCAGGAAGTTCTTTCTGATACCAGCTTTGCCCTCACTGGAAACAGAAAACCCTTGATCCTCTTTCTTTGGCCTCTTCTGTAGTGCAAATGATTCCTTTTCCTCTGGTTCTTCTTTCATGGTTCCTGTTTGCTATTTCTTTAAATGCTGGCACGCTGCCCTTTCCTGAGTTGTCTTCAATTCAAGTGGCTCTCTGGAGTCTGTAAGCCCCTGAGCCAGAAAGCCAGTTAGCCCCTGGCTGGGGGAATAAGAAGGCCAGTTATTTAGCTTTTAAAGAGTGCAGCTGAAATATACGCTCTTGGTCTTCAAAGTTTCTTCCTCTTGCCTCTTCAGTAGACTCATTTCCTGCCCTCCATTCCCTTCAGAGTGTGAGAAATTTACATTAATAATAAATACTTTACGGCCGGGCTCGGTGGCTCACGCTTGTAATCCCAGCACTTTGGGAGGCCGAGGCGGGCGAATCACGAGGTCAGGAGATCGAGACCACGGTGAAACCCCATCTCTACTAAAAAAAATACAAAAAATTAGCCGGGCGTGGTGGCGGGCGCCTGTAGTCCCAGCTACTCGGAGAGGCTGAGGCAGGAGAATGGCGTGAACCCGGGAGGCAGAGCTTACAGTGAGCCGAGATTGTGCCACTGCACTCCAGCCTGGGCGATAGAGCAAGACTCCGTCTCAAAAATAAATAAATAAATAAATAAATAAATAAATACTTTACAAGGAACTTTCACATTCCTCATTTCATTTAGTCCTCAGTACAACCTTGCAAATCAACAGTAATCTTTATTGGCCCTTTACTACATGTCCCATAATGCTGTAATATCTCTATGTACCTTTTTCTTTTTCTTTTTCTTTTGTTTTTTGAGACAGAGTTTTGCTCTTATTGCCCAGGCTGGAATGCAATGGCACGATCTCGGCCCACCGCAACCTTTGCCTCCCGGGTTCAAGCAATTCTTCTGCCTCAGCCTCCCGAGTAGCTGGGATTACAGGCATGCGCCACCACACCCGGCTAATTTTGTATTTTTAGTAGAGGACGGGGTTTCACCGTGTTGGTCAGGCTGGTCTCGAACTCCCGACCTCAGGTGATCCACCCGCCTCAGCCTCCCAAATTGCTGGGATTACAGGCATGAGCCACTGTGCCTGGCATCTACGTACCTTTTCTAATACAATGACCTGTTGAAATGGGTCCTGTTATTAAGTCAGTTGTATAAAAGAGGAAAACTGAGGTTTAGAAAGATTCAATGACTTGCTCAAAGCCAACAGCTAATGAGAGACGAACTGAGATTCAAACCCAGGTCATCTGACTCTTAGCTGGTGCCTCTCTTGAGAGTGAGGATAAGAGATGGGATGAATGAGAGCTGGACAAGTGATCCGGATCTAAACTCTTCTGGGTCTAAACTCTTACTCCCTTTCATTCATTCATTCATTCATTCACTACTTCAATGAATGCTTATTGAGTTCCTATAATGTGTCAGGACCTATGCTAGGCACCAGACATACATTAGTGCCTAGATCAGACAAGGACACTGCCCTCATGAAACTTATAGTCAAACAGAAAACATTACAATCTGTTATTTCAGATTTGTTTGGGTGTTCAGAATAGAGTAGAGGTTGTAGGCTGAGTGCAGTGGCTCACGCCTGTAATCCCAGCACTTTGGGAGACCAAGACGGGCAGATAACCTGAGGCCAGGAATTCAAGACCAGCCTGGCCAACATGGTGAAACTCTGTCTCTACTAAAAATACAAAAATTAGCCAGGCATGGTGGTGCACGCTTGTAATTCCAGCTACTTAAGGAGCCTGAGACATGAGAATCGCTTGAACTCGGGAGGTGGAGGCTGTAGTAAGCCGAGATCACACCACTGCCCTCCAGCCTGGGTGACATGGTGAGACTCTGTCTCAAAAAAAAAAAAAAAAGAAAAGAAAGAAAAGAAAAAAAAGAATGGAGGTTGTAAAGCAACCATTTCAGAAAATGAAATTGAAGACAGTTAGAAGTTTAAGAAATAGAATCTCTAGGCCGGGCGCTGTGGCTCACGCTTGGAATCCCAGCACTTTGGGAGGCCGAGGCAGGAGGATCACCTGAGGTCAGGAGTTTGAGAACAGCCTGGCCTACGTGGTGAAACCCCATCTCCACCAAAAACACAAAAAATTAGCCGGGTATGGTGGCAGGAGCCTGTAATCCTAGTTACTCGGGAGGCTGAGACAGGAGAATCCCTTGAACCTGGGAAGCAGAGGTTGCAGTGAGCTGAGATCGCACCACTGCACTCCAGCCTGGGCGACAGACCAAGACTCTGTTTCAAAAAAAAAAAAAAAAAAGAAAGAAAGAAAAAAGAGATAGGATCTTTTGTTACCTGTGCAGAATCCAGTAAACATCAGTTACATTTCTTTCGACCCCCATCCCTCTTGGTATTTCCTTCCCTTGAACTTGACAATCAGATACTTTATCTGGCTACAGAGAGTAGTATCAGTCAAAAAACCTGGGCTCAGGTCTCCACTGTGCTTCTTATTAACTGAGTAACCATGAGCAAGTCACTTAACCTAACTAACTCAGTTTCCTCATTTGTAAAATAATTGATCAAATGAAGTAATGCACTTGAAAAGTATCTGGCAACTGTAAATTTACCTGAGTGATTTATTACTGTCAAGAATGAAACTTTATGGCCAGGCACAATGGCTCATGCCTGTAATCCCAGCACTTTGGGAAGCTGAGGCAGGCGGATAACTTAAGGTCAGGAGTTCGAGACCAGCCTGGCCAACATGGTGAAAACCCTTCTCTACTAAAAATATAAAAATTAGCTGGGTATGGTGGCGGGCACCTGTAATTTGAGCTACTTGGGTGCCTGAGGCAGGAGAATCGCTTGAACCCGGGAGGCGGAGGTTGCAGTGAGTGGAAATCGAATCATAGCACTCCAATCTGGGTGACAGAGTGAGACTCCATCTCAAACACAAACAAACCAACCAACAAACAAAAAGAATGAAACTTCCACCAGGTGTGGTAGCTCATGCCTATAATATGGGAGGGTGAGGCAGGAGGACTGCTTGAGTTCAGGAGTTCAAGACCAGCCTGGGCAATATAGTGAGACCCCATCTCTAAAAAATAAAAATAAAAAAATAACCAGGCCTGGTGGCACATTCCTGTAGTCCCAGCTACTTGAGAGGCTGAGGTGAGAGGATTGCTTGAGCCCGGAGGTCAAGGCTGCAGTGAGTTGTGATTGTGCCACTGCATCCAGCCTGGGTGACACAGTGAGACTCTGTCTCCAAAAAAAAAAAAAAAACAAAAAAAAAAAACAAAAAAACCCGGAAACTTCCTGCCCAACGTCCTGTCCTTCTTCACAATCTCCAGGCCTTGTGAAACCTGGAGCAAGGAAGCTGGCCATGAGAGTCATGTTGTTCCACCTTCCAGGCGAGCCTCCTTGTAGCAACAT
Source organism: Nomascus leucogenys (assembly GCF_006542625.1). Taxonomy (NCBI): domain Eukaryota; kingdom Metazoa; phylum Chordata; class Mammalia; order Primates; family Hylobatidae; genus Nomascus; species Nomascus leucogenys. The sequence goes on from NC_044402.1 coordinate 119,310,555, forward strand.
CTCCTTGTAGCAACATTATTCTCAGTGAGACTGCACAGCCCAGTGGTGCAGGGCACGGCTCTGCCACCTGGAGGCCTGGGTTCAAATCCCAGCTTCTACAGTTACTGATTATGAGACCTGGAGCAAGTTACCTAACCTCTCATGGCAGATTATATTACATCTACTTCATCATGTTACTGAGAACATGAGTGAGATGCTGCATGGAATGCCCTGGGCATAGAGTGAGTGCTTGATAACTTAACTGTTAGTCATTGTTGTTGTTGTATAAAGCCCATACTGAGATTGGAGGGAGCTATGGAAGGAGTAACAGGGCCCTTTTCTCAATGGGAGTGTAGTTTAAGGGGATGTTGACAAATGATCCTCAAAACATCATATGGGAACATGGACAGTAAGAAGAAACTCTCAGGCCATAGTTAGTCACAGGTACACAGCCCAAGGAAGAAAATACAGGTAACTTGGCCATGTCAATAAGCCTTTGACTTTGATTCTCTCTGGGCCTCAGTTTCCCCATCTATAAAATTAGCCCTTTGGATGTTGTCCATTGTAGTAACTGTGAGCTCCATTTGGCTATTTAAAATTAAATTAACTAGGTCGGGCACGGTGGCTCACGCCTGTAATCCCTGCACTTTGGGAGGCTGAGGCGGGCGGATCACAAGGTCAGGAGATCGAGACCATCCTGGCTAACACGGTGAAACCCCGCCTCTACTAAAAATACAAAGAAAAAAAAGAGCCGGGTGTAGTGGTGGGCGCCTGTAGTCCCAGCTACTCGGGAGGCTGAGGCAGGAGAATGGTGTGAACCCGGGAGGTGGAGCTGCAGTGAGCAGAGATCCTGCCACTGCACTCCAGCCTGGGAGATGGAGTGAGACTCTGCCTCAAAAATAAATAAATAAATTAATTAATTAACTAATTTAATTTAATTAAAATCTAATAAAATTTAAAATTTAGTTCTTCAGTTACACAAGCCACATTTCAAGTGCTCAGTAGCCACATGTGGTTAGAGGCTACCATATATGACACTGCAGAATAAAACGTTTTTCTCTTTAGTACTATAGCATAAAAAAAGACCAAAAAAAAGTTAAAAAAAAAAGACATTTATCTCATCATAGGAAGTTCTATTGGATAGCACTGGACTTGGATGAACTTTTTTTTTTGAGACAGAGTCTCACTCTGTCCCCCAGGCTGGAGTGCGGTGGCGCGATCTCGGCTCACTGCAAGCTCTGCCTCCAGGGTTCACGCCATTCTCCTGCCTCAGCCTCCTGAGTAGCTGGGACTACAGGCGCCCGTCACCACGACCGGCTAATTTTTTGTATTTTTAGTAGAGACGGGGTTTCATCATGTTAGCCAGGATGGTCTCTATCTCCTGACCTCGTGATCTGCCCGTCTCGGCCTCCCAAAGTACTGGGATTACAGGTGTGAGGCACCGCACCCGGCCTTGAATGATCTTAATGATTTCTTTTAACATTCTTTGAGGGTGGGAATGATTGAAATGATACACACTAGGTGGGGCAAGTTTGGGATCTAAAGGCTGGGAATGGGTGCCATCTGAAAGGCAGGGCTCTGGATGGAGTGGGAGGAAGGATGGACTGTAGGTGTGCTAGGATGCTCCCATTCAGAGCTTCTCACCTAGTGTTCCCCTGTCCACACTCCAGGCAAACTGCGGCATGTGCTGAGCATGGATGGCTTCCTCAGCTACCTCTGCTCTAAGGATGGAGACATCTTCAACCCAGCCTGCCTCCCCATCTATCAGGATATGACTCAACCCCTGAACCACTACTTCATCTGCTCTTCTCATAACACCTATCTAGTGGGGGACCAGCTTTGTGGCCAGAGCAGCGTCGAGGGATATATACGGTGCAGTGGTGGTAGAGAAGGGGTCCAACTCATGAGAGGGACCATGTAGAAAAGTGAGGGGAGCTGTCAGTGTCTAACAGATTGGGACAGTGTTGTGGGGGTTTAGGGGCTGAGGAGCCCTGGATACCAGAGACACTTGGAGGAGATATTGAAGACTGGTGGGAGAATGGTAATGAAACCCTATGGGTAAATGGAACTTCTCTTTCACAAGCTATGAAACTCTCCTGGAACTCAAGAGGCCCTGACAGATTTATACTTAACAAATTAATAAACAGATTGTTAAATGGAAGGCAGTAGAGAATAGGAGTTAAAAATACAGGTTCTGGAGTCAGACCATCTGAAATTATATCCTAGCTCCTTCACTAGGTACTCTGGGGCTAAGTATTTAACTTCTATATCTCAGTCTTCCCATCTGTGAAACAGGGATGGTAACAGTGCCTATTCTGTCTGGGTTGTTGTGAAGCGATAATCCATATGTCAATAGCTAATAAGCAGTTGCTGATTTTATTGTGACTAATCATGGATTAGATTGAATAGTCAAGATATCTTTGTATTACCAGCAACTGAACTAGTAGCTTCAAGGGATACAAAGATGAGTGGAACATATAGTTTCCACCTTAGGAAGTCTAGCTGAGGAATTAAGGTGTAAATTTACTGATAGTTTGAATAACCAGGGTGTTGTATAGGGATATAAAGCCAGAACACCACTGGACACAATGGCTTATGCCTGTAATTCCAGCACTTTGGGAGGCCGAGGCAGGGAGATTGCTTGAGCCCAAGAGTTCGAGACCAGGCTGGGCAACATAGTGAGAGCCTATCTCTACAAAAAATGCAAAAATTAGCCAGGCATGGTGATGTGTGCTTGTAGTAACAGCTACTCTGGAGGCTGAGGTGGGAGGATTGATTAAGCCTGAGAGGTCAAGGCTGCAGTGAGCCATGTTTACACCACTGCACTCTAGCCTGGGTGACAGATTTAGACCCTGTCTCAAAAAAATAAAAGTAAATATAAATAAATAAGTAAAACCAGAACGCCAGAAGCATCATGAGGCAATGTGTGATGGATTGCTATGGAAAGACTGTGAGTCGGGTGGGCTGAAGTATGGGTAGAGATCAGCGTGAGCTTGCAGCAGTGTCCCCATGGATGGAGAAGGCTCTACGCAGATGTAGCTTGAAGGGGTCTGGATGGGTAAGTGCTGGTGAGCGCTGTTCTCTCCAGAGTGGGGAGAGTCCTTAGGTAGAAGATCAGATATTGACCTCTCCTATCTCTTGGTGGGGATGTGGTTCTTTCAGGGCCCTGAAGCGGGGGTGCCGCTGCGTGGAGGTGGATGTATGGGATGGACCTAGTGGGGAACCTGTCGTTTACCACGGACACACCTTGACCTCCCGCATCCTGTTCAAAGATGTCGTGGCCACAGTAGCACAGTATGCCTTCCAGGTAGTAGCCCCAGGATGGGGACACTGGTGAGGCCAGAAGGTCTGAGGGAAGAACGACTGGCTTTGGATCTGGGGAGGGTGGAAGAGTGCAGGGGAAGTTCCATCAAAAGAGGATTTAACTGTAAAGCATCAAGCAAATACTAAAGGCTGATTATGAATAAGTGTTGGATGTGTTACTAATAATTAGTAGTTATGGAGGTAATTACTTATGGTTAGAAACTATTACTTCTTCAGGCCAGGTGTGGTGGCTCAGGCCTGTAATCCCAGCACTTTGGGAGGCCGAGGCGGGTGGATCACCTGAGGTTGGGAGTTTGAGACTAACCTGACCAACATGGAGAAACCCCATCTCTATTAAAAATAGAAAATTAGCTGGGCATGGTAGTGCATGCCTGTAATTCCAGCTACTTGGGTGGCTGAAGCAGGAGAATCCTTTGAACCCAGGAAGCAGAGGTTGCAGTGAGCCGAGATCGCACCAGTGCACTCCAGCCTGGGCAACAAGAGTGAAACTCCATCTCAAAAACAAAAACAAAAACTAAAACTATTACTTCTAACAAGTTTTATCACCCTTCTGGAAGAGGTGGATAGGAAACAGAGATAGTGGTGAGTAGGGCTGATGAACAATGGGAATCTGGAGGATGAAAGCATGAGAGTGCAACATGAACACATAACCAGGGAATGTGGCCTGTCCTTCCCACTAAGAGCCTGAAAACTCAAAGGTCCCAGAGGGGCCTAGGTCAGACTTGGCACAGGTATGAGATTTAGGATCCCAAGATGTGAATATGTCTTTAGATGTGGGCAGCGTCCCAGGCATGGGCCTCGGACCCAGCAAGATCTCACTGAATCCTATAATGGAGTTGGAAGAGTTTAGCGATCAGGGTACTCATTTGAGTGAGTAAGTAGGGAGGCCTAGGAAGCGGGTACTTGAAGAAGTAGGTTGCAGTGTTTTAGAACTCTGAATCCACCGTTCCCTCCCCTCACCACCAGACGTCAGACTACCCAGTCATCTTGTCCCTGGAGACCCACTGCAGCTGGGAGCAGCAGCAGACCATGGCCCGCCATCTGACTGAGATCCTGGGGGAGCAGCTGCTGAGCACCACCTTGGATGGGGTGCTGCCCACTCAGCTGCCCTCACCTGAGGTAGGGACACTGTTCCTCCAGCCCAGGCTCTGCTGTGGCTTCCGGATTCCGCCACCTGGGCTCCTTTCTCTATGCCCCTCTTTGTTCCCTTCTTTCTATCCTCAGATGGACCATCTTGCTCTTTAATGTCCTTGGATCCTTGGAGACAATTTTAACTTAAAATCTAATTGAATACAGAATTCTATTTATAGTTCTCTAAGTTTTAAATCAACAATTTACATTATTTCTTTTCTCAGTGGAAGTATCTTGATTTTTTTCCTGGTAGTTCATAGTTGTTGTGGACTATACAAACAATATAAAGGGAAATCTCCCCTCCTGTCATAATCCCAACCTCTCCCATAACAAGCAGCTATCGATAGTTTTTTTTTTTTTTAAGACAGAGTTTCGCTCTTGTCGCCCAGGCTGGAGTGCAGTGGTGCGATCTCGGCTCACTGCAACCTCCGCCTCCCGGGTTCAAGCGATTCTCCTGCCTCAGCCTCCCAAGTAGCTGGGATTATAGGCGTGCACCACCACACCTGGCTAATTTTTGTATTTTAGTAGAGACGAGGTTTCACTATGTTAGCCAGGCTGGTCTCGAATCCCTGACCTCACGTGATCCACCCTCCTCAGCCTCCCAAAGTGCTGTGATTACAGGCGTGAGCTACTGCGCATGGCCCTGAGTTTTCAAGTCATGTTTCTAAAGGCTTTCCCACAGTAAGATTATTCAGGCCAGGCGCGTTGGTTCACGCCTCTAATCCCAGCACTTTGGGAGGCCGAGGCAGGTGGATCATGAAGTCAGGTGTTCAAGACTAGCCTGGCCAACATAGTGAAAACCCATCTCTACTAAAAATACAAAAAATTAGCTGGGCATGGTGGTGGGCACCTGTAATCCCAGCTAGTTGGGAGGCTGAGGCAGGAGAATTGCTTGAACCTGGAAGGTGATGGTTGCAGTGAGCTGAGATTGCGCCACTGCACTCCAGCCCGGGTGACAGTGCGAGACTCCATCTCAAAAAAAAAAAAAAAAAAAAGATTATTCAAAAAGATTCTCTATTTCCTTCTTGTATTCTTATGTTCTTTATATTGACATGCAAATCTCTAATCTATAAGGAGTATTTACTGTGTCAAATGTGTGGCAGGAGACCATATATATTATTTTCCATATGGATAGAGATATTGAAAGTTTGCTTAACAATATGGGGGATTCCAATTGTATCAAGCAGCTGATCTCTTCCCTTGGGAACTTCTGACCATTCACTCACTTCCTCTGCCTTTGAGAACAATGAGACTGGCATGATTCCCAGAAGGACCCGAGAGCAGACAGGTAGACAGCCCCTTCATTTTTGTCCCCTAGGAGCTTCGGAGGAAGATCCTGGTGAAGGGGAAGAAGTTAACACTTGAGGAAGACCTGGAATATGAGGAAGAGGAAGCAGAGCCTGAGTTGGAGGAGTCAGAATTGGCGCTGGAGTCCCAGTTTGAGACTGAGCCTGAGCCCCAGGAGCAGAACCTTCAGAGTAAGGACAAAAAGAAGGTAAGCCAGGAGTGGTCTTTCTGCTGTGGTATTTAGTCAACTTGCACAAGCTGAAGGCCTGTTCATGAAGACTAGAGCCATGCAAGATGCAGGGCCAAGAAGCAATGACCCTCCTCCCAATGAAGGAGATTTAAGACTGCATACATGGCATCAATATGTATTATATACTGCCATATATAGGTATGTTGCAGTGGCTTTCCAACTTCTTTGGGCCACATCTTTTTTTTAAAATGAAATCTTATACAAAATAGATGAATGCAGAACCATCCTAGTTGAAGCACCCATTTGGCTCTCTCCTGGTTGCCCTAGTGACTCCTGAGACATTTTTGTACTTCTTGGTCTTCTTAAAGGCCAGCTTGAAAACCAGTGATGAGCAGGTGTGTGTTTGTATGTGTCACATTATTATATTGGGTAAGTAGGGGTTACTGGAATGATTGCTGTGATCTCAACCAAAGTGGACATAGAGAAAGCTTTTTGGAAAGGATGAGTTTTAGAAAGGGCCAGCAGTAGCCAGAGAAGCAGGAAGGAGAGCGCTTTGAGGTGGGGAAGGTGAAGGCTGTGCTAGAGTGGTCCATCTCCCTATGGGGAAGGGAGGCAGAGGGAGAAGGGATGCCATTGGTGGGGCCTCCAAGATCCTGGTTTGAAGTCTGCCTTTCTCTTGTGTACTTGCGTGGCTCACTCAGCTGACTGACTCCTAGCTTATCCTGTGCTTTCTGGGGCTGTGGTGTCTAACCTGCTGCCATGTCCAGGGATGGAAATGGGAATTCAGGAGACAAATCCAAAGATATTACTCTGGGACTCTCACGCCCTTCCAGGTGTGACTTACATGACCATTTGCATACCCTGACATATCTGTCTGGATTCATGTACATTTTGACCAAAGATTATTGTTCCTTTGTTTTAAATGAGAGGGAGGGAGGATAATGCCTCTCTGTTTAAATAATAAATTTAAAACCTGTCACCCAGAATATAACATAGAGCAAACACAAGCCCAGAGGCTGACACTGATCCCAGCAGTACATGCAGACCGTCTTTATTCCCATTCCCACCCCCAGGTTGTGATGTGCCCGCTGTTTTGTCCGTCTATCTGTTGTCAGATTATGGCCCAGGCTCCTATTTCCAAGCCTGAGTCCCTTCTCTTGTCCCAGCAGGTGAGGCAGGAGGGAGAATACAGTGGGGAGGCAGTGGGGAGAGGCTTAGGTTGGATGGCCATTATCTTCTTCTCTCAGACTGCTGAGGGTTCAATTCCATCTTCTTTTCCACCTTCTCCAGAAATCCAAGCCCATCTTGTGTCCAGCCCTCTCTTCCCTGGTTATCTACTTGAAGTCTGTCTCATTCCGCAGCTTCACACATTCAAAGGAGCACTACCACTTCTACGAGATATCATCTTTCTCTGAAACCAAGGCCAAGCGCCTCATCAAGGAGGCTGGTCAGGACCAAAATGGAGGGATGGGGAGGGAAGTGGGATGGATAGATTCAGGCCTGATGGACTGGCAGGTAAGTCCCAAGAAAAAAGAGAAGGTAGCTAAGGAGAGATGAAGGAGTTCAGAAACTCCTCAGAGCAGGCAAGGGCAGAGGAGTTATGAATAGTGGCTCAAGGGTCTAGGGGCAGGAAAGCGGGGAAGATGGTCTGGATGGACAGAGTAGAGAGGCACAGTGAAACTTTCTGGAGCCAGCTTCAGATGCTGGAGAGAAGGGTGAAGAGTAGGCAGGGTCCTTGGGACTAGGGAAGTGGGAGATTCCACCCCACTTCCATCTCCCTCTCCATACCCTTTTACAGGCAATGAGTTTGTGCAGCACAATACTTGGCAGTTAAGCCGTGTGTATCCCAGCGGCCTGAGGACAGACTCTTCCAACTACAACCCCCAGGAACTCTGGAATGCAGGCTGCCAGATGGGTGAGGAGACAGCAGGGACTGGGAAGAGGGAGTGGAGGAGCAGCAGGTGGGAAATAAGTTCTCTAGCGACAGTAGGGTTGGAGAAAGCTCAAGAAAATTGCTAGGCTGAGAAATGCTATCAGTGGAGGTATTACCAGCAGGTACCGTGCACCCAATACCTATCTTCTTAACTCCCTGAAAGAGGGGCTGGAAGGCCTCCATGGTGAATCTTGCTCTCTTTTCTCCTGGGGCCCTCAGTGGCCATGAATATGCAGACTGCAGGGCTTGAAATGGACATCTGTGATGGGCATTTCCGCCAGAATGGCGGCTGTGGCTATGTGCTGAAGCCAGACTTCCTGCGTGATATCCAGAGTTCCTTCCACCCTGAGAGGCCCATCAGCCCTTTCAAAGCCCAGACTCTCTTAATCCAGGTACAGTGGAAATAAACTGTTGGGAAGAAACTGAGATAACTGGGATAGAAGTGAGGGAAGGGGTGGCTAGGCCTGACCAGAATGTAGAGGCCGGATAGCCTATTAACAGTGTCTAGTTTTAGTTTTAGAGCCAGCTGCCTAGCTTCAAACCACAACTTCCTAATTGGGTAATGTTGGGCAAGTTCCTTAACCTCTCCATACCTCAGTCTGCTCACCTGCAAAATAGGGGTAACACTACCACCTGCCTCACAGGGTTATAAGGAGTATAGCAGTTAATATAAAGTTCTTACAATTCCTGGTACACAGGAAGTGCTATAAAAGAGGCTGGCTGGGAGCAATGGCTTACACCTGTAATCCCAGTGCTTTGGCGGTCAAGGCAGGAGGACTGCTTGAGCCCAGGAGTTTGAGATCAGTCTGGACAACAGTGAGACCCCCGTCTCTACAAAAAATTTAAAAATTAGCCTGGCATGGTGGCACATGACTATAGTCCTGGCTACTCAGAAGGCTAAGGCTAGAGGGTCACTTTAGCCCAGGAGTTGGAGGTTGCAGTGAGCTAACTGCCCCACTGCATTCCAGCTTGGTCAAGAGTGTGATCATGTCTCTTTGAAAAAAAAAAAAAAGAGGCTGCTGTCATTAGCATGCCTACTTTCAAACTGTTGAATTTCTACCTGGATCCATTTAATTTATTTATTTATTCTGAGACAGAGTCTTGCTCTGCTGCCCAGGCTGGAGTGCAGTGGCATGATCTTGGCTCACTGCAACCTCCGCCTCCTGGGTTCAAGCGATTCTCCCATCTGAGCCTTCCGAGTAGCTGGGACTACAGGCGCCCGCCACCATGCCTGGCTAATTTTTGTATTTTTAGTAGAGATAGGGTTTCACCATGTTGGCCAGGCTGGTCTCCTGGTTTCAAGTGATCTGCCCACCTTGGCCTCCTGAAGTGTTGGGATTACAGGTGTGAGCCACCATGCCCGGCCTTTGGGTGCATTTTAAATTGCAGATAGAATACTAGAAGAAAATATATTACCCATGGAGGATGTTTTACAAACCAAAAAGCGTCTCCTCCCCTGGGGTTGGGAGTAGGGTCGGGTGGGGCTGGGCTGAGCAGGAACTTGTGAGATTCCAGAGCCCTGATTACAGGTGATCAGCGGTCAGCAACTCCCCAAAGTGGACAAGACCAAAGAGGGGTCCATTGTGGATCCACTGGTGAAGGTGCAGATCTTTGGTGTCCGTCTAGACACAGCACGGCAGGAGACCAACTATGTGGAGAACAATGGTGAGAAACTGGCAGTGCTGGGGAGGTGGGGGTAGGAGCATGATTAGTTTTCCTTCTAGTCTGTCTTCCATTAAGTATAGTCTCTGTTATTGCATGTCCCCACATGGGAGGCAGTGTGGAACAGTACAAAGAATCCTGGCTCTTCACTTAAAAGCTCCAGTGACCTGGGCAAATTACTTGCTTACTCTGAGCCTTTTTCCTTACCTGTAAAATGCTGATTGCCATCTAGATTAAATGAGAACACAAGAAAAGCAACCCAGTCAAGAAGACTGTCATAATGTCTTCTTATTTCTATCCACCAACTCAGGTTTTAATCCATACTGGGGGCAGACACTATGTTTCCGGGTGCTGGTGCCTGAACTTGCCATGCTGCGTTTTGTGGTAATGGATTATGACTGGAAATCCCGAAATGACTTTATTGGTCAGTATACCCTGCCTTGGACCTGCATGCAACAAGGTGAGCCAGCCCCTTTGACCCCTGGCCAATACCCCAGCTCTGGCTGCCTTCCTAATGCTGTCCTCCTGCCCCTTCCAGGTTACCGCCACATTCACCTGCTGTCCAAAGATGGCATCAGCCTCCGCCCAGCTTCCATCTTTGTGTATATCTGCATCCAGGAAGGCCTGGAGGGGGATGAGTCCTGAGGTGGGCATTTCACGGGAAGGGTTGGTGTGCTGGCTTTAGATGGTGAGAAACATCTGGAAGGATGCTCTAGAGAACAAATGGAGGTGGTGAAAACCAAGCTTTGGATTGTGCATTCCTAGGCACAAAATTACCTCATTCTTCCTAACAAGCAAATCTGGGACCTGATTTTCCACTTTTTTTCTCTTTTCTTCCCTTCCCTTGTTTTCATAAGCCTTTGGTATCTTTCCTGCCCTTTTCCTTTGTGTACTCTATACCGGAGTTCCCTTCTTCCTCTTGCTGTAGGCTCAATCCCATACCGACATCTACAACTAATCTTTCCCATCAACTCTGTGTGAAGGCAGGTTGCAACTAGAAATTCAGAGGGGCTTGGAACAGAGAAACCTAAAGAAGCATCATCCCCTCCACCCCCAACTTCCTCAAAGCCCAAAGCCAAGGGAAGGATAAATCAAGGCTCAAGGCTTCCCCGGCAAAGATTAGGGAAAGAGACTTGACCCCAGGACTGTACTATGACTCTCAAGAGAACACTGCACAGCACTCAAAGTGCCCCACTGGACTGCTTCCTCCTTAGCCCCACTGGTATAAATACATCTCTCTCCAATTTGGCTTCAATATGGTCTGTCATTGTTGGGCAAGAAGGGGAGGTACAAGGGTTGTGGGGACATCTTGGTAGTTAGGTGAGACAAGGAAAAGGTAGAGAAAGAGGTTCCCAGGAGACCTGCATGTGCTACATAGGAAGGACACAGAGTATGGCTTTTAAGAATCAGGGCAAAAGGAGACAAAAGGTTATGTGGTCCCAGCCTTCCTGAAGAGTCTGGCTGGAACCATCCTGGTTTATGTCTGTTGTCCCAGCATAATTATTAATAGTACCCTCTTTAAGTTTTCCCAGTGTGTCCCAGTTTAGATGATCAATTATATAGTAAGGCACTACAGAATTATACTGTGAAGCAGTTATAGAATTCTGAACTGGAGATTTTCCTCTCTAGTCAACTGCCTTTCCATAGTATCCCTGTGCTTTAACACCTTAGTGTAGCTGATGAGCCAGTCTGAGGACTGATGATGAGCTAAAGTTGCTTCTAGGAGGAGGCTTAGTGGGTAGCAATCCTCCCTCTATAGATACAGGTAGACAAAGGAGCTTGGAAGTAGGGAGCAGGTCAAGGGTCAAGACGGCTCAAGGACAGGGAGAAGGCAGACCTAGGCCTGTTTCAGAATCAATACTGAGTGAAGATGGAAGGGACAAAAGGGAGGCAGAAGTCTGAGAGGGGACAGAGTTGATCAAGATGACAGCCTGGAAATGTTAAGACAGGGATTTGGATGAATCTATAATGTAGTAACCATTTTCTGTTTAACATGCTTTATAGAGCATTAGGCACAACACCACATGCGGTTGGATACAACTAGTTTTAGAAGATTCTGAAAGAAAATAGGACTTGACACAGTAAGAAGGAAAGAAAAGATGGAGTGGGTAAAATCCAGATCTTACAGCCAGGGACTTTGATGGAGTGATGGTGAAGAAACTGAGAACTTGCAGGTTAAAAACGCAATGTACAGCAATAAGAAATCAACGTTGTAGTCCATGTCCCTCTTTTATATGGGTGATAATTTCAAAGTACTATAGCCAGAGTCCCAGGAGGGTTCTAGTCACCCTTGCACCCCAAAAGCCAGTCCTTCCTTAGGCTCTGAGCTCCTCAGGCTAGTGCTGGTCCCAGTCTGCACATCTCAGACCATACCCTCTTCCTATACAGGAGGTGGGGAAGGCTTTCAGCCCTCAGGTCCAGTGTGGGGAGCGGCAGGAGCAGGAGGGCTGGGATCCTCCAGCTGCACATCATGCAGGTGCACTGTGGGGGTGGTAGGGTCTTTGCCCACACCCTGGTTTGGGTCGGCTTGGTCAGGGTGGTGCCTGCGTACGTGCTTGACCACCTGGAACTTTTGTTTGGCCTTGTAGTTGCAGAGGCGGCAAAAGAAGGGGTGGCGGTCGGTGTGGGTGAGGGCATGATGGCGCAGGCCAGCAGCCCAGCGGAAAGCACGGTGGCACACATTGCACACATAGGGTTTGGCCTCACTGTGCTTGCGAAGGTGGGTGCGCAGCAGGAAGCGCGTCTTGAAGGCCTTGCCGCACTGCTCACACATGAAAGCCCGTGCTTCTCGATGCCGGGTCTCCTGGTGCACACGCAGTGCATCAGCCCGGTTGGTGCAGTACTCACACTCGGGACACTGGTATGGCTTCAGTCCTACAAGACAGGGAACAAATCACCATTGAAAGGCGGTGGAGCAAGGTTCACTGGGCCATGGAGTTACTGCAATCAGTGGATATAAAGAATGCAAGCAGCAAGTTGACTAATGACCATATCTTTGGAATGCTCCAGTCCTCCAGTCCTGTCTGACATTTCTTTTTTATTTTTCTTTGAGACAGTTTCACTCTTGTTGCCCAGGCTGGAGTGCAATGGTGCAATCTCGGCTCACTACAACCTCCGCCTCCCAGGTTCAAGTGATCCTCCTGTCTCAGTCTCCCAAGTAGCTGGAATAACAGGCATGTGCCACCACACCTGGCTAATTTTGTATTTTTAGTGGAGACAGGGTTTCACCACGTTGGCCAGGCTGGTCTTGAACTCTGGACCTCCAGTGATGTGCCCTCCTTGGCCTCCCAAAGTGCTGGGATTACAGGCATGAGCCACCACGCCCGGCCCTGTCTGACATTTCTGTGCCTTTCCAACACAGCGTCCTTGTATATCAACAAGAAATCAATGTTGTAGTCCCAGCAATCAATGTTGTGGGTGCCCAATGGATGCTGATGATTAACTGGACCTCTAACCAACTAGCTACCTGGGAGTAATGAATACTCAAATATGGAAGGGTTTCCCCATGGGAAATTATAACCCTCTTTTGGTCACAGGGTACTCATGGAATTCAACAATTCATTTAAACACAACTGCTTGTTCAACTCAAAAAGTCAAAGACCCAGCCTGGGCAACAAAGTGAGACCTTGTCTCTACAAAAAAATTAGGTGGGCGTGGTGGCGTGCACTTGTAGTCCCAGCTAATTGGGAGGCTAAGCCAAGAAGATCATGTGTACCTGTGTACCCAGGAGTTTGAGGTTGTAGTGAGCTATGACTGCACCACTGCACTCCAGCATGGGCAACAGAGCAAGACCCTGTCACTGAAAAAAAAAAAAAAAAAAAAAAAAAAAAAAAAAGGTAAAAGAAATACTTAGGAGTGGCCGGGCACGGTGGCTCACGCCTGTAATCCCAGCACTTTGTGGGGCTGAGGCGGACGGATCATGAGGTCAGGAGATTGAGACAATTCTGGCTAACACAGTGAAACCCCCGTCTCTACTAAAAATACAAAAACTTAGCCGGGCATGGTGGCGGGTGCCTGTAGTCCCAGCTACTCGGGAGGCTGAGGCAAGAGAATGGCATGAGCCCGGAAGGCAGAGGCAGAGCTTGCAGTGAGCTGAGATTGCGCCACTGCACTCCAGGCTGGGCAACAGAGCGAGACTCTGTCTCAAAAAAAAAAAAAAAAAAGAAAGAAATACTTAGGAGGGAAGAGGTAGAGGTGAAATACGTGGCATTCATAAAAGCAGAGGGCCTTGAAATGCTCCTAATCAATTCCTCCACATAGGGGGATCAGATGCAGTAAGCACAGGCACACCATTGTGTGCTTTCAAGAACCAAGTTTGTGGATTCCATCCACACCCAGGAGAAGAAAAGGAGGAACAGGCTGGAACAGGAGAATCCTTCATTGTCTCCTTTTTAACTCATGATAGTTCCATCATGTGTAAGAGCCAGGCAAATCTGCCCTTAGTCACGCAAGTTTGAGTTGGGGGTTCTCAAGGGGGGAAAAATGACTGACTTCGTAACATAGTCACCTGGGAAGCTTTTGGAAAGTACATATGCCCAGGCTCTCAGGTTTACTCTTCTGATTCTGACAGGTCTTCAGTGGGTTGGGGAGCCATTCTGGCACATACAACCCCAGCCAACCCTCTACTCCCAATGTGAAAATTGATGTTGGCCCTGAATTGGAACAAGGACCAACCTTGGTGAGGTTAGGTTTGCCAGGGAACAAGGGAACCCTTCAGGCCTGTCGAAACCACACAGACTCACCTGTGTGCTTGGTCATGTGGTATTTGAGCTGGTTGACCCACTTGCACTTGTAGCCACACTCAGGGCACAGGTACTTCCGTTCCTCCTTGTGGATCCGCATGTGGTACTGGAAGAGGCAAGAGCAAAAAGCAGAAAATATAGTAAGTGCTCAATAAATGTTAGCTGTTATTATCCAGATTATTCTCGCCCTGTTCTATGCCTTTATCATATGGCAAGCAGACATTATGGAACTTTTTCTTAATCTTCAGTTTGCTTGCTAGGGATTTTTTTTTTTTTTTAAAGAGACAGGGTCTCACTCTATTGCCCAGGCTGGAGTGAACTGGCATGATCACAGCTCTCTGCAGCCTTAACCTCCTGGGCTAAAGCAATCCTCCCACCTCAGCCTCCCAAGTAGCTGGGAATACAGGCATGCAACACCATGTCCAGCTAATTAAAAAAATTAATTTTTGTAAAGACAGAGTCTCCGTATGTTGCCCTGGCTGGTCTCAAACTCCTGAGCTCAAGCAATCCTCTGGCCTTGGCCTCCCAAAGTGCTAGGATTACAGGCATGAGCCACCTCACCTGGCCAATAAATTTTTTTTTTTTTTTTTTTTTGAGATGGAGTCTGGCTCTGTCGCCCAGGCTGGAGCACAGTGGCGTGATCTCGGCTCACTGCAAGCTCTGCCTCCCGGGTTCACGCCATTCACCTGCCTCAGCCTCTTGAGTAGCTGGGACTACAGGTGCCCGCCACCACACCTGGCTAATTTTTTGTATTTTTAGTAGAGACGGGGTTTCACAGTGTTAGCCAGGATGGTCTCGATCTCCTGACCTCATGATCCGCCCACCTTGGCCTCCCAAAGTGCTGGGATTACAGGCGTGAGCCACCGCGCCCGGCTGCCCAGCTGATTAAGAAAAAGATTTTGTAATGGGATCTTGCTCTGCTGCCAAGTGGTCTTCAACTCCTGACTTCAAGAGATCCTCCTACCTTGGTGTTTCAAAGTGTTGAGATTACAGGTGTGAGCCACATTATGGAACTTTATCTTTACAACAACCCTATGAAGTTGGTATTATCTCATTTTTAACAGATGAAGAATCTGAGGCTTGGTAAAGGAACTTTCCCAAAGTCACAGAGCTAGTATCTGGAGGAGTCAGCTTTAGAGAACCAAGGCAGTTTAACTCCAGAGGCTGTGCTCCTTCCACTTCCTGCCCCATATCCTCTGACATTACCTTGAGGCGAGAGGGATCAGCACAGGCATAGGGGCAGAGGTGACAGTGGTAAGGCTTTTCCCCAGTGTGGATGCGGCTGTGCCAGGTGATCTTCTGTCGGTTCTTGGTGCTGTAAGCACAATCGGTGCACTTGTAGAGACGAGTGCCCCCATGCCCTTTCACATGGTGATCTAGTACCAGCTGATGGCGGCACGTGAAGTCACAAAAGGGGCAGTGTAGGGGGGGCTGGCCAGCATCCCCATCCCCATCTGAGGCTGCCACAGCTGCTGAAGTCTCCTCATGCTGTTCCAGGTAGTGCTTTACCAGGCCCACCCGCTCCCGGGCAGCAAAGTCACAGAGCTGACAGCGGTGGCTGAAATGCTGCTGCCTCCGGTGCTCATCCAGAGCTGGTCGGCTAGGGAAGGCCTCCTGGCAGGCCCCACACTCAAGCCGTGGGTGCTGTTTACGGGTGTGTCCTCGTAAGCTGGCAAGGCTGGGGCACAGCAACCCACAGTGGGAACAGTGCAGTGGGCCCTCAGTGGTCTCTGCAGGAGAGCCAGGGGCAGGCTGTGCAGGCTCGGGGTGTCGGCGCAGAGCATGCTGCTTAAGTGCTGTCTCTGAGCTGAACTGGGCTTCACACTGGGAGCAGGCAAAGGCTGGGGTGCCTTGGTGGCAGCTGTTGACATGACGAGTGATGTCATGGCGAAGGTAGCCACTATAGTCACAAAGTGGACAGAAGTGGGTGGGTGTCTTGTCATGTACCCTTAACCGGTGCAAGCGCAGTTTCGAGTTGGTACCAAATGTCTGGGGGCAAGAGCTGCAGGGGATGCGGCCAACGCCTGTGTGTCGGGACTGGTGAGCCTCTAACCGGTACCGTCTGGTGGTCGAAAAGTCACAGAAAGGGCACTGATGGGGCTTCACTCCCTCGTGCTTGAGCCGCCGGTGCTGCTGCATGCAACGGCTCTGTTTACAGGTGAAGCCACAGTCCCCACACTGTAGATGGGGCCGGGGCCCACGGGCTGGGGCCGCAGTGGGGTGCCTCCTCTTCTGGTGCAGCTTTAAGGCGGCGGCAGCAGGAGCAGTGAATGGGCAGAGGCTGCAGTGCAGCTCTCCAGACTCGAGGGGGCAGCCCCGGGTCTGGTGAGTCCTCAGAGCCCGTTCCTGCTGGCAGCTAAAGGGACATGTAGGGCAGGAGAAGCGAGCCCCCTTCTGCTTTTGAACCAGAACTGTATCCCCATCACCAGAGCTGGACTCTGTACTCTCATTCTTCGGGGGAGCAGAGTCCCCATTGCTCAACGGGGACACATCAGGCTGGGTCTGGGGGGTCCCTCGTTTTCCTCCCCCGCCACGTCCTCCCCTGCAGCCTTCAGCCACGTGAGAGGTAATAGAGGAGAGCCGGGAACAAAGGAATGGGCAGGAGTTGCAGTGAAACTTGCCCTGCTCAAAGCGGTGCTTCTTCAGGGCCTCTGTGGGCGAGGAGTTTCCTGCAGGAGGGACTGGGTCAAGGTGGTGCTTCTTAGGGGCCTCCGTGGGTGAGGAGTTTCCTGCAGGAGGAACTGGGTCAAAGCAGTGCTTCTTAGGGGCCTCTGTGGGCAAGGAGTTTCCTGCAGGAAGGACTGGGGAACCAGAGACTGTGGCAAGAGGCTCTTCTGTTTCTTCTGGCTCCCTGGGAAGCTCCAAAGGAGCATCATTTGGAAGCAGTAGCTCTGCTTCTAGTGGTGCAGGTGGGGTCTTCCCACCTTCTGTGTCCTCTGAGGCCTGGGAACCCGGGAGCACAGGTTGCAGAGGGATGGGTGAATCTGGTCTGGGCAAGCCCTTGTTCTTTCTGAGCAGAACAGGGCACTTCTTCAGCAGGTGGGTGCTGAGGCCACGTTGTTGCTTGAAGCTAGCCCCACACTCGGGGCACAGCAGGGGCTCTCGGCGGCCTTGGCACCCAGTCCTGGAGTGCAGATTCAGGGCCTTCTCCCGGCGGGTGATAAAAGGGCAGTGTGGGCAGCGGAAGGCTCGCCCCTCTCCCTGGATCACTACCATCTGCACCCGCCCCTCTAGCACCAATGCCTCTGCTTGTTCTTTGTCCTGTCTCCTTAGGGCCTTGAGTAACAACTCTGACTCAGGTAACGGGGGCAAGGGTGCTGTCTCAGCAGGTGGAGTTGCCTTGAAAGTTCCTACCCAGTTGTTAGGGGCCTCCTCTAAGGATGGAGGATTTGTGGAGGGCTCAGACACTGGCTTTTCCAGAAGGGGATTTTCTTCAGCACCCAAGTCAGAAGTCCCAATACCTTCAAAGCTAGATAGCTCTGGTCCTTCCAGTCCATCTGGCCCTTCCAGTCCCAGGGGCCTGAACTCCATAGGGGCTGCTTCAGTGACCTCCTCAAGGGGTGGCTCAGTCACAGACTCCAGCTCTACTCCCAGGGCCTCTAGGTGTAGTGTGCAGCTGCCCTCCTCCACCTCTGCTGGGCTGGGACTGCCACCCAGGTCATCCCCATGGGGAGCCTCACTGCCCTCCTGTCTTCCAGTGTTGACCTCCTCACTCGTCTCTGGCAGGGCCTGGTCCAAGCTGGGGTCCACCACAGTCCCAGGTTCGTGACCTGGCCCCTCAGGTTGGGCTGACAGCTGGTTTGAGGGCTCTGAATCTGGTGGGGGTGTTGGACCCTGCATGGCCCCTTCTGGCTCCTGGCTTGCATAGCAGAGCTGCCAGGCCTGGTCTCCAGGCACATAGCCATGGGCCTTGCGTTTGTGGAACAAGAGTGTGGTGTTGCTGAAGGTGCGGTAGTCACAGAGGGCACAGTGGAACTCACGGAGGCGGGTATGCTTGCAGTTCTCATGGCTCAGGAGAGCCTGCTTGTGGCGGCTCTGGTAACTGCAGTAGTGGCAAGGGTAGAGTGGGGCCGGTGTGCCGGGGTGGTGCTGGGAAGCCATGTGCTTCTGCAGCTCATACTTCCGCTTGCAGGCAAAGGCACACACCTCACACATCAGAGACTTGCCCTGATGCCGCAGCTTGTGGCTGCTCAGCTGATCAGCCCGGTGACAGCGATAGGAGCACTGGTTGCACTGATACCTGGCAAGGAGGGAAAGGGGGAGGCAATCACAATAATTAATCACAACAACTAAGAATCACTCAGTAAATACTTACTGTGGGCCAGGGTCTGCACGCAGTATCATACATGTGTCACCTGATGTAACCCTCCTTTTCACTACCCTATGAAACTGGTATCTCTATTTTCCAAGTGAGAAAAACTAAATCACGGAAGTTAATAACTTGCCTAAGGTTGGTTACAAAGTAAGCCAGGAGCAGAGACAGCCTAGCTTCAGGGCCTGTGTTCTAAGCCCTATTCTGTACTGCCTTCCTAAAAGAAAGTAATCATGAATCAGCATGACCCACTGTAGACGTCCAAGGAACTGACATGGCTACAACTCCACAGGGCAGGTTTCTGTGCCTCGTTTCCCTTCTCCCACAGAGGCAGGACAGCTCTAGAAACCCCTTAGCCAGCTGTGCCATAGGTCAGAGAACTTGCCTGGATTTGGAAGTGGCCAAGATTGGGGCATGAATATAGAGTCTATCCACTTTCCCAGGGCCAAACTCTGAGAACTCAAGTGACACCTTAGTCTCTAGGCCTACACTGTAGGTCTATACTCCCTTCCCAGAGCCCAGAGAGTGCTCGCCATGTGACTGAGCCACAGTCACAGAGGCCAGCTGTAGGCAATGGAGTTGAGACAGTGGGAACAGAGAAGGGTGTTAGGAAAAGACTCTCTTTTTTTTTTCCTTTTCTTTTTTGAAACAGAGTCTTACTCTGTCACCCAGGCTGGAGTACAGTGGTGCAATCTTGGCTCATTGCAACCTCCACCCCCCGGCTCGAGCGATTCTACTGCTTCAGCCTCCCAAGAAGCTGGCATTACAGGCGTCTGCTACTATGCCCAGCTAATTTTTGTAGTTTTAGTAGAGATGGGGTGTTGCCCAGATGGCCTTGAACTCCCAAGCTCAAGCAATTTGCCTGCCCCGGCCTCTCAAAGTGCTGGGATTACAGGTGTGAGCCATTGCGCCCGGCCTTAGGAGGAGACTCTCCAGGGACCGGAGAAAGAAATAGGGCCAGAAGTTAGATCCAAGAGGAAGCTAGCTTCGCGTAAGGTTCTTGGGATTGGGACGGAGGCCTATGTGTGTGTTGTACCTGAGGTCCCCTGCATGTTTTCGCATGTGCACACGGAGGTAGTGCTTCCACTTGGTGACATAGCCACATTCGGTGCACATGTAATCCTTGGTGTTGGAGTGGGTCAGCATGTGCTTGGATAGGTAGCTCACGTCTCGGCATGTGAAGTCACAGAGCTCACACTTGTGAGGCTTCTCACCTTATATGGGGGATGAGGATGAGGGGAGAGAACACAGGTCAGATACAGATCAAGTCGACAGACCATTTCTTCCAGCAAGCCTGCCCTGATGCCAGGGAGGAACAACAGCTTCATGTGCTACCTGAGATGGTGAAAACCTCACAATAATGAAGGCTGCTTCAGAGCCCTCTCAGACAACTACTCCCCCAACTCCCACACCAGTGAAGATGGGAAGAAAGTAAAGACCAAGCTTTTCTTTTTTTTTTTTTTTTTTTTTTTTTAATTGAGACAGAGTCTCACTCTGTCACTCAGGCTGGAGTGCGGTGACGCGATCTCAGCTCACTGCCAAGCTCAGCTGCCCGGGTTCAAGCAATTCTTGTGCCTTAGCCTCCCGAGTAGCTGGGATTACAGGTGCCCGCCACCACACCTAGCTAATTTTTTTGTATTTTTAGTAGAGACGGGGTTTCAACATGTTAGCCAGGCTGTTCTCGAACTCCTGACCTCAGGTGATCCGCCTGCCTTGGCCTCCCAAAGTGTTGGGATTACAGGCGTGAGCCACCATGCCCACCCCAAGCTTTTCAAAACTAGCTTAAAGTCCACTCTTGATTTGTTTTACAACTTGCTGTCACTATGGTCAACTGCTCTACTTAGCCTAAGTCTTTCGTTTTCTAGAACAAAAGGAAAAATAAATGAGACAACAGAACAGAATGGTCAAGAATTCTGAAGTTCAACATAGTAATAAAAATATCAACAGCCAACATGAACAAAGTTCTTACTATGTGACTAGCACTCTTCTGAGCACTTTGTGAAAAAATTCTTCCTCTCGGCCGGGCATGGTGGCTCACGCCTGTAATCCCAGCATTTTGGGAGGTCGAGGCGGGTGGATCATGAGGTCAGGAGATCGAGACCATCCTGGCTAACATGGTGAAACCCTGTCTCTACTAAAAATACAAAAAATTACCTGGGCGTGGTGGTGGATGCCTGTAGTCCCAGCTACTCAGGAAGCTGAGGCAGGAGAATGGCATGAACCCAGGAGGCGGAGCTTGCAGTGAGCCAAGATTGGGCCACTTTACTCCAGCCTGGGCAACAGAGCCAGACTCCATCTCAAAAAAAAAACAAAAAAAAAGCCTCCTCTCCTCAAATTTTCAGAACATCCTTAAGAGGCAGGTGCTATTATCACCCTCATTTTACAGACAGGGAAACAGAGGCACAGAGAAATCATAGAGCCATTAAGTGGTAGTTTAAATCCTAGTTGACTACCATGTGGGTTTGAGCAGTCTGCTTCCTTGTCTCCAAAAGGTTGGTATAAAGATTATATGAAATGTCCCAAAGCTGTCAGTGATACTCAGTGAGAACTCAAAGGAGAGCTGTCCATGTTGATGGTCAAGACCTGGCACTGACAGGCTGGGGGCCAGATTCCTTCAAGACCCCTCCTTGTTGTCCCTGCCCACTCACCCAGACCCCTTCCCTATGGTGAAAGGCTAGCAATGTGGTATTCTGGTTCTAACACTATCTGTGTGATCTTAAAGTAGGTCTCAGAGTTTGTCTCTTTTCTCATCTTTACCTGCCTTACTTACAAGATTAAGCCTTTTGGAAAGACCTCAGAAACATGAGATTTTGTGACTAAAGCATGTACAGGAATGAGTTCAATGAGAATAATGGCTTTGTCCCAGGCTGCCTAAAATTTTTTCTCCTAAACCACTGTCTTTGATGAAAATTCTAAAAATGTCCTGTCAATCCACTGATGTTGACATAGAGATCACAAATGGGATGATGCTGTAGCAGGAAGCTTGGTTTGGTTGTTACCCAAAGCATCAAGAATGCTAGAACACAGTTACGAGTGCGAGTTAAACATCTGCAACTTCCAGGTCACTGGAGGTGATCTTGTTCAGTGTCATGGACGCCCATAGAAGGCCATATGCGTGTAGACGGCTCAATCCCCTCGCCCCTCTCTTAGCACATCCCAAAACATGAATTGCAAAGTAAGGTATTTGTCCTGGTTTGGGTTTCTTGAGGCTTGGTATTAACCCACTCAAGCCTGACTAGGGGTGGGCAGAACTGGACAGGGGCTTAAGAGCGAGGCACAGCACCACAGTGGTTAGAGCACAGGCTCTGGAATCAGACTGCATGGATTCAAATCCTAGCTCTACTACTTTACTAGCTAAATGACACTCAAGGCTCATTTGTAAACTTGGAATGCTAGATCTATGTCTAGGAATTTTGGGTCAAACGAGAAAATGTATGCAAGACCCTTTGTTGCCAGTATCACCACCATCATTATTATAACATTATTGTAAGGATGGAAACCATCCTACCGGTATGTAGAAGCATGTGTCGGATGAGTACCCTCTTGTGGGCAGTGGCAAAGTTGCACTCAGGACACTGGTGGATCTTTTCATGAGCATGCATCTTGCCTACATGATCCTGGTAAGCCACTGGGTTGAAGGTGGCAAAGGGGCAGAAGGTGCAGCGCAACTCTTCACTGCCAGGGTGGCCCTGCTTCTTGTGTTTACGGAATAGGTGCTTATTGGAACAAGCAAAATCACAGTGGGGGCAGTGGAAGGCGTAGTGGCTCTTGTGGTGGGCCTCCATGGCTTCGGCTGTGGCAAAGAGCATGGGACATGAGTGATGGCGGCACTCCACGGCCCGCACCCCATGGGTCTCCTTCAGGTGCCTAATGAAGGCCTTGCGGTCAGGTGCTGCATAGCTGCAGCCCTCCTGAAAGCAGCGAAGGGGTAACGGCTCTGCTGCGGCTGCTGCCGTGTGGCTCTTGAGGTGCTCCTTGAGGGCCTGGCTGAGGCGGAATTCCTCACGGCAGACAGGACAGGCATAGGTGTCTGAGTAGAAGTTGGAAATATCTTCATGCATGCTGGCCATGTGGCGGTTGAGTGCATTCCTCTCCACCGCACTGTAGTGGCACAGTGGGCAGTGGTGGGCCTTTTCACCCAGCTCCCGCAACAGATGGGTCTTGAGCTTGCTCTTACTGGTGAAGAACTTCTGGCAGTTGGGGCACTGGAGGCTGGGGTCTGGGAAGTGGAGATGCAGGTGCTCCACCAGATGAGTCCGCTTCTTAAAGCAGCGCTTACACTCTGGACACATATGGGTCTTGAAGAGGGACTCGGTGCCAGAGACCACATCCCCTGGGAGAGGGAATACAGAGTTGAGAGAGTGAGCTTTTTCTGGGTATAGCCAGATAATGGGAGAACCACAATTTGCTCAGACACAAACGATGTGTGGCCTCTCTCCAGGAAACCAAGCAAAAGGGTCTCAAATACTGTAGTCTCAAAAAAGGGTGAGAAACTCAAGTTTTAAGAGAAGCAAAATCACAAGGGCTTCTCAGGCCTTGCTGTGACAGCCTGTTTGAAGTGCTTTATTCAGCTACCTGCTACTCTTGAGCCTTTGTTTAGAGCTGCTTAAAATAATCTGAATGCAGCATTCTTGTTCTTTCCTGCCTTGTTCTATGGGGGCAGGCAGAAGCATCGGCAAGATTAGTTAGAAGGAAAAGAGCCCACAAGCGGGTGAGCCAAAAGAAGGTAAAGTACTCTTACTTCCAAACACTGGCTCACAGGCTCTAGATAATAATGAAGTTGGTAATAAATACAACCAAATCTTTCTTATTCACTTGATAACTATGCTCCTTGTGGGATGACTTTCAAATATTCTACTGAGATGAAAAACTGGGAAGCAAAGATTCAGAAAAAAGTATTTGAGGGCTCAGTGCCAGACAAAATAGGCTGCTGATCATCAATAACTTCTGGCATCTCTATATGATGAAGATCACCTCCTGCTTCCCTGCTAGTTTTCTGCCTGAGGAAAACCAGCCCAGTGAAGCAAACTCGATTTACCCCAATGCTATATTACTAAAGTCTTTACCATTCACTCATTTATCATTTTCCCACTAGACCTTGACTTTTGAGTCAAGGTAGAACAGAATAAAAGGATCTGAACCAAAGCTCAGAAAACAAACCCCAGAGCCTCAATGCCAGGGTTTCAACAATCCATTTCTTCCCCACAACCAAGGGCTTCAAGCCTCAGGATGTCATTACCTTCCAGCCGCTGAGCCCCTTGGCCTTTATCCACAGCCTTCTGGGAGTCCTTCTGGGTGTCACTCTTCTCTTCTTTCTCTACATTCTCCTCTTCGGCTGTCTCCTGCCCAGGCAAGGGTGTACCTGCTTCCTGTGAAGGTTCTCTCTCTCCTGGAGGCAGTTTGGGAGCTGGAAATACATAAAACTTGATAAAGTCTACAGGAGCCAATGACAGCACTAAATGCTTATACTTCTCTACCTACTGGCTGAAATAATCACTCTCTCCCACTTTTAGTGTAAGGAAATCTTTGGTTTTATGTATAAATGTATTTCCACTCAAGATGGAAATAGGAGGACCAAGAGCTAAGTTATTAGCAATGTTCCAGTCTAAAGTAACTCAAACCTCAGAGAGCACCACTTTCAGACTCCATGAAGCTGACAGCAGTGAGGTCATTGAGGTCATAGGGGGCTGAAAGTAGAGAATGAGTAGACTGCAATTCCTTCTCTTATCAGAATCCTGGCCTCTCCTGGCCCGTTTTCTCTGTTTCCTCCTGCTGCTTTGCTCTCTCATGCTTTTTTGGGACCAAGAGGAATGACAACTAGTAAAACACCATCTCCCTTGAAAGTTCTTTTCTTTCCTTCTTTTTTTTTTTTTTTTTTTTGAGACAGGGTCTTACTCTGTCATCCAGACTGGAGTGCAGTGGTGCAATCTCGGCTCACTGCAACCTCTGCCTCCTGAGCTCAAGTGATCCCTCACCTCAACCTCCCGAGTAACTGGGACTACAGACATGTGCCACCACACCCAGCTAATTTTTGTATTTTTTGTAGAGACAGGATTTCACCACATTGCCCAGGCTGGTCTTGAACTCCTGGGCTCAAGGGATCCATCCACCCTGGCCTCTCAAATTGTTGGGATCACAGGCATGTGCCACAGTGCCCAGCCCAAAGGGTTATTTCCTTTTTAAAATAACCCTGGCTTCTACTGCCCAATCCCCAGTTGCTCTAAAGGAAAGTCTACAGGCATTCTATCAGTGGCCATAGCCAATGATGGTCATTTTCACTTTTGCTCTCAGAAAGTTGTGAAATGGATCATTAGAGAATATTAGTTAAGTAACTTCAGGCCACATGTAGCCTAAGCCAACTTCCACTCCTTGTCACAAACAAAGACTTTCTCTTTGTCCCATATATTCCAACTGTTTCAAGATGCCTTCCCATGTCATCCAGTAACTCCATCCTCCTGAGCCACTATCTAGATTCTCTTATATTCATGTACATTCATGGCCTTGGAAACAACTGCCTCTCCTATAAGATCAACTGTGGCTGAACTCCAGGAGAGGAACTGCTTGGCTCTTGGCCTCATACCTGGCAGCAGCTCCTGGGATGGAAGGCCCTGAATGGCAGAAAGTTCTCCCTGTGTCCCAGCACCATGGCTCCGCTGATGCTGCCGGAAGAGTTTGACGTTGGAGCCCATGAAGCTGCAGTGGCTGCAGTGGAAAGGGTAATGCGCCTGCCGGTGCAGCTCCATGCCCTGCTGGCTCCCGAAAAGCAGGGGGCAGCCCCGGAAAGAACAGGGCACAGGAACTGCTCTGTGAGTCTGCCTCAGGTGGTGCTGCAGACCCTTGCGATCTTCAGCAGAGAACACACAGCCAGATTCTGGGCAGGAGAAGGTGTCAGGAGTGCCCCGGTGAATCTTGAAGTGGCTCTTCAGGGCCTGGGGTTGGGCAAACTCCTGTCTACACACAGGGCA
The DNA here is from genome assembly GCF_006542625.1 of Nomascus leucogenys. Classification (NCBI taxonomy): domain Eukaryota; kingdom Metazoa; phylum Chordata; class Mammalia; order Primates; family Hylobatidae; genus Nomascus; species Nomascus leucogenys. The sequence continues at coordinate 119,336,080 of NC_044402.1, forward strand.
TGATAGGGGGCTAACTGGTGGGCTCTGGCTCTGCAGAGGGCCAGGGAGGGTTGGGTTGCTGGGAGGCAGCTCTACAGAGCATGGGGGGCTAGAGAGGCCCTGCACAGGCTGTATATGGGTCTCACTGCACTGGTGCAGGGCCAGCAGAGTGGGCTCTGCGAAGCTCTGTTCACAGCGCTCACAGAAGTACACCTCCACCACCTTTACCAGGACACCTGCAGGCAGAGGACCGACAGAGAAAGGCATAGAATCAGATGGAACAAGACTCATAGGAGTTAGTTACTAGTAGAAAATGTAGGTGAATCTTTTAATATTCGTAGAGTACAGATGGACTTTGAGTCTGGTCCTACACCTGGACTGTAAGCCCCATAAGGTCAGGGACCATCTATCTGGCACGTGTGTTTGGATTCCTAGCACAATACTTGGCACAAGGTAGGTGCTTAATAAATATTTGTTAAATGAGTGAACAAACAAGCAAATCCAGAAAGCATTAAGACAGTATATTTTGCCCAAGTGAAAACCAGAAACTTCCAAAAGAAAATGACAAACTAGGGATAATATCTGCAATATAAATGGTAAGAGCTTAACTTTCAAATTCTGTAAAGAGCTTTACAAAGGCACAGGAATGGAGAATATCCTTTCTGAAAATAATTATTATTCTCCATAATAATTGCTGCCGTTTTAAAAGCAATGGGCAAGACTTTGATAAAGAAAGGCTTAATAAACGCTCTCATTTGGTCCTCCAACAGCCCTATGAGAACAAGGTCCTGAGATTCTACGAGATTAAGACTACTGTGTTTATTAGTGGTAGAGCCATGACTCAAGGCCAGGTTTGTCCTACATTTATTCTGCTGGTCTGTTTGCTCTTTATTGTTTTTTTTTGTTGTTGTTAAAAAAAAAATTTCAGGGCCAGGTGCGGTGGCTCACGCCTGTAATCCCGGCACTTTGGGAGGCTGAGACGGGAGGATCACGAGGTCAGGAGATCAAGACCATCCTGGCTAACATGGTGAAACCCCGTCTCTACTAAAAATACAAAAAATTAGCCAGGCGTGGTGGCACACACCTGTAGTCCCAGCTACTCAGGAAGCTGAGGCAGGATAATCGCTTGAACCTGAGAGGCAGAGGTTGCAGTGAGCCAAGATTGCCCACTGCACTCCAGCCTGGCCAAGAGAGAGACTCTGTCTCAAAAAAAATTTCAGGCCAGGCCTAGTGGCTCACGCCTGTAATTCCAGCACTTTGGGAGGACGAGGTGGGTGGATCACCTGAGGTTGGGAGTTCGAGACCAGCCTGACCAACATGGAGAAACCCCATCTCTACTAAAAATACAAAATTAGCTGGGCATGGTGGCGCATGCCTGTAATCCCAGTTACTCAGGAGGCTGAGACAGGAGAATCGCTTGAAACTGGGAGGTGGGGGTTGCAGCGAGCCAAGATCACGCCATTGCACTGCAGCCTGGGTGACAAGAGTGAAACTCTATCTCAAAAAAAAAAAAAAAAAAAAAAAAAAAATTTTTCAGTGCAACATCTAAAATGATACATAAGTATACAAAGGAAGAATAACCACTCAGCACCTTCACACACACAATTTGGTGTGTTTCTTTTTGACCCTTTTCTTCCCACTTGCTATATATCAAAGATATTTTTATCTTTGAGTACATTTACATCTAGTTTGTACTTCCTTGTCCAGTTCATGTTTTTTCCAGAGCATGGACAAATCAAAATGAAATTCTGCCCTTACTTCCCTGGGGACCAAAAAAATAAAAATAATTTTTTTGGCTGGTGGTAGGGGAAACAGGGTCTCTGTCACCCAGGCTGCAGTGCAGTGGTGGTGTGATCACAGAGGCTCACTGCAGCCTTGATCTCCTGGGCTCAAGTGATTCTCCCACCTCAGCCTCCTGAGTAGGTGGCACTACAGGCACCACCATTCCTGGCTAATTTTAAAATTTTTTGTAGAGATGGGGTCTCCCTATGTTGCCCATTCTAAAAATAATTAAAAAAATAAATAAATTGCACCCTTACTGATGGACATTTGGGCTGTTTCCAACCATTACAAATAAAGCACCCCTATATATCCTCATCCTTGCTCTGGCCACTGTAATTCCTGTGTCTTTGTGCATTCCTGCAGTGGAATTACAGTGGTCAGAGTATGCAAATTATAAAATTTGCTATGTAGCTGAATTGACCTTCAAAAGATTACACTAATTTGTATCTCCATAAGCTGTAACATAATGTTTCCTATAGCCTCATCAACACTAGGTATTATTAAAAATGTTTAATTTATGCCAAAGTGCATCTCCTATTTTTTTTTTTTGAGACAGAATCTCGCTTTGTTGTCCAGGCTGGGGTTCAGTGGTGCGATCTTGGCTCACTGCAACCTCTGCCTCTTGGGTTCAAGCAATTCTCATGCCTCAGCCTCCTGAGTAGCTGGGATTACAGGTGCCCACCACCATGCCCAGCTGATTTTTTGTATCTTAGCAGAGATGGGGTTTCACCATCTTGCCCAGGCTGGTCTCAAACTCCTGAGCTCAGGAAACTGCCTGTCTTGGCCTTCCAAAGTGCTAGGATTATAGGCATGAGCCACCATGCCCAGTCGCATCTCTTATTTTTAACTGGAATTTATTTGTTTGCTAGTGAGATTAAGCACTACTTTTATTTCTTCTTTAGAGCATTGCACATAGATTTTTTTTCCCATTTAAAAAAAAAATGGTTTCTGCTGGGTGCGATGGCTCATACCTGTAATCCTAAAACTTTAGGAGGCCGAGGTGGGAAGATTGCTTGAGCCCAGGAGTTCAGGACTAGCCTGGGCAACAAGGTGAGACCTCGTTTCTACCAAAGAAAATTTAAAAATCAGCTGGGTGTGGGTGGTATACACCTGTGGCCCCAGCTACATGGGAAGCTGAGGCAAGAGGATTGCTTAAGCCCAGGAGGTCAAGGCTGCAGTGAGCCATAACTGTGCCACTGCACTCTAGCCTGGGTGGCAGAGCAAGACCCTGTCTCAACAAAACCCCCCAAACCAAAAGAAAACAAAAAAAGGAAAGCAAACAACAAAAAAGATGGTTTCTTTTTCTTACTGTGGCTCTTTGAATTTTAAAGATATTAACTCTTTCTTATATATTGCAAATGTTTTTCCTAGGCTTTTTTTTTTTTAATTTCTTTCACCATATGGAAGTTTGGAAATATATGGTCAAATTAGCTAATCTTTCCCAATATTCTTTGTCACTATACTACAGTGCCAAGTGAAGTGGTGACAACTATGGCTGGAGGATGGCAATTAAAAAACAGGGAAGCTTCCTAAAAATAAGAGGTGAGGATAATGGGATGAATAAAGGGAGAATCTTTCATCTGAGATAAATACAAATGCTCAACTCCTACTTTTTTTTTGTTTTTTTTTTTTTTAAAGAGATGGGGGTCTCACTATATTGCCCAGGCTGGAGTGCAGTGGCTATTCACAGGTATGATCATAACATACTGCAGCCTCTAACTCCTGGGCTCAAGCAATCTTCCTGCTTCAGCCTCCCAAGTAGCTGAGACTACAGGTGCATGCCACTGTACCAGGCCTCAACTCTTATTCTTAACAACATGCCTTGGATGAGTAAAGTATGTTATACACAAAAAACTAGGGCAGGGAAATACCAGATCACTTCTGGAAAGCCCTGCCAAGCCCAGGGTGGTAGAGACACGGTTTTTGCTTAATCCCTGGCTGCAGTTCCTGGGTAGGAGGGTCAATATAGAGGAAAGAATCTCCAAGGACTGTAGGAGTAGGGACAAGCCAGGATTGGGCAGAGATGTCAGAAAGGTCTTACTTTCTGGATTACTGCCTAGTACACATGAAGCCCTTGCAGGACAGACTGCCAAAAGCTTGGTAGAAGGCTGTGCACCACTTTGCCAGCCTTCAATCAACATGCACCAACTGCAAACCAAATGACAACATCTCCAAGTATAAAAATAGGATGCTACCTTGTGTTCTCATCATATTTATACAGAATCAAAAATAACCCAGACAAAACCTCAGAGCTGCTTGTCCCACTGGCCTGCTTGCAACTGTGTTTGTACCTGGGGTCTCTCCAGGAGCACCTGGGGTCAGGGTTCCAGCTACTGTCTCCACAATGATCTCCATGTTCCCTGGTCCCTCTTCAGTTGCTGTGGCCTCTACCAGCAGGCAGCCTGGCTCAGTAGGTATAGGTGCAGGGTCCCCAGAAGGACAGGGGCTCTGGACAGGCCCCAGGATTCCACGGTTAGAGAGAGGCGGGGGGATCAGCAATAGCTCAGGGCACAGTCCATCCATCTCTCCGGTGCTATTGGCTGGCTGTGAGTCCAAAAGGGGGTCTGTCATCACCACCGACTTGTGTGTTTTGGCCTCTTAAATGCTGACAAGCCAACCAGAAGAAAAACAAAGTAAGGTTAGAGTTCTTACTTTCTTCCTGGCTGGCGTGGGTACACAGCCCAGTGTCCACCCACTTAGGCATTTTCTTGCATGGCAATATGCCATATATACCTTATGAGACTAAATAGAGGCTTTCTTTTATGATAATGTTCAGAACAAAAAGTATAAAAATGATAACAGAATATTAGGACAGAGCCAACAAGTATTGGCCAATACATTAATGACTGTAGGTTGTCTTCTGCCAGCTAAGTGCCCTTAGCCAAGTCATTAAGCAATTTGGGTCTCAGATTTCTTATCTGCAACAAAATTAGGTGGGGCCAAAATATCTCAGAAGTCCCTTTTTTTTTTTTTTTTTGAGACAGAGTCTTGCTCTGTCACCCAGGCTGGAGTGCAAAACCAGTGGTTCCTCACCTATAACGTAACACATTTGGAGAAATTTCAAACTCATTAACTGACTATGGCCTCAAACTAAATATGAGAACATAACTGAGGAATGAATGACAATTGAATTGCATATCCTGTTATACATGGCTAAAATGAGTTTAAGCTGAATAATTAGTAATTAATAAGAATGATAGGAATCACTTCATGAAATTGAGTCACAGACAAGATGCAAAAAGAAAAAAAGAGAAAAAAAAAAAGAAGAAACCAGGCCGGGCACGGTGGCTCACACCTGTAATCCCAGCACTTTGGGAGGCCAAGGCGGGCCAATCACCTGAGGTCAGAAGTTCGAGACCAGCCTGGCTAACATTGTGAAACCCTGTTTCTACTAAAAATACAAAAAATCAGCAGGGTGTGGTGGCACACGCCTGTAATCCCAGCTACTCGGGAGGCTGAGGCAGGAGAATCGCTGGAACCCGGGAGGCGGAGGTTGCAGTGAGCCGAGATCGCACCATTGCACCCCAGCTTGGGCAACAAGAGGGAAACTCCGTCTCAAAAAACAAACAAAAACCAAGATCCTGCAATCTGATAGTCCCTATTTCCAGAATCCCATGGACTCAAAACAACAGATCACAGGGATTCACAAGGTGGCAGGAAAGTGTACTCCCGTGGTCAGAGGGATTCTCTGGAAACTGCAGCCTCCACTTACTGAATATTATCGCTGCTCTGGGAAATCTTCAAGCTTGACCATACATGGCCTCCGCGGGGAGCCAAGGAGGACGCTGAGCCGTCAAGATTAAGAACCTTCACCTGCGGGAGGGCAGGGTGAGGTGGAAGACAGGCGGGCACGAGAGAAGAAATATGCTTATGTTCCGGGCAGGAGGGCTGAGGAAGAGAAAGGACAGACTAAGGCAGAGAGAAGTCCTGGAGAAACAACGGGCCCCGGCCTAGGGACCCAGGTTCCCACCTGCCTCTGGCTCTGACTCACCGCGTGGCCTTGGACAGACACAGTCGCTTCGCTTCTCTGGGCCTCAGCTTTCCTATCTGTAAAATGGAGGTGATGACAGTGTCCACATCGTCGGGCGGGAGCTGGATCATAAGAGCCAGCGAACGGGAAAGGCGGTTTGTAACCTGGAAGGCTTGGGATGGAGCATCGTCATGATTTTGGTCCTGAGAGCAGCGGGTACCCGGGCGGGGTCCAGAACCGTGACGCGACTGCGGCGCCGGGGCCCAGCTCATCTGGGTGCTCCCTTCAGTACCTCCTTCGGAGAGTTCCCAGCGCCCAGGCCCACCCTGATCCCGGGGCTCGAAAAACTTTGCCTCCAGCTCGCTCCACCCGCATTCCCTTCCCAGTTCCGCCCCGCAGCCGCTCACTCACCTCCAGACCCAGAGCCGGCGGGAGCCGCATCTCTATGGTCGGCCACGGCTGGAGCGGCACCCGGGGCCCCCTTTGTGCGACCGCCTCCTGCTCAGCCGCCTCTAGGATATTGGGGATGTGGAAGCCACTCTCTCTTCCTCTTGCCGGCTGCCGGGGTACTGTATGTTTTCTCTCTGTGGTTTTTCCCGCCCTCCACCCCAACTCCAGCCCTGAAGCCGGAGAAGCACCATCGAGAGCTCTGGGGTAGAGTGGCGTGGGCTTCTCGGTGGGTGTGGCGGGAAGTAGATGAAAGGACCCGGGGCGGGGCCGAGCGCAGCTTCCCCAAAGTGCAGGCTCAGTGAAACCATCGAGACGGAGGGCCAGAGAGTCACGGCGGTGAGAGGGCTGAGTGACGGGTTACCCTAAACTATGTGGCTGGAGGCGCGAGCTGGGGTGTGGGCGAGGTTCAGGAGGGGGTTCCTGGGTGTCGCGGAGGGGCCGGGGGCCTGAGAGCTTTGTCTGTGGCCTTCCATGCATAGGTGTTTTGGAATTCTGGATCCCAGTTCTGAGGCTCCGCCGAGGTCACTGCTGTCAGCTCACCTCCCTGCATGCTAGGCGCAGGGCAAAGTGGCCGGGGTTCGGGGTTGGAGGAGAAGTGTACTAGAAACAACTTTGCGCTTATCCCTCAGGATCTTGTCTACGATGTGACGATCCGTGGAGAAAGTAACACATGGGCAGATTTTCAGTTGGGGAGAATGAGGGAGAAAAGAACGGGCATTCCGAGCCAAGAGCAGTGCATGAGCAAGGAGTTGGGAGGTTGCTTACTTGTTGAACATATTTGTTGCATATTTGCATATTTGCTAAACAGGTAGTGTTAGGAGCTAATCCATGAAAGGTAGGTGGGCGCCGTATTGTAGAGGGCCTTGAGTACCAAGCTGAGTTTATACCCAATTCAGGGGTCTGTTGGGAGCCAGCCATTGAAGGTGCTGGAGCAGAGAGAGATATGGAATTGGAGCTGATGCCTGTGATCAAAGATCTGGACCCTTGTGTAGCTGTTCCTTGAAGCAGGAGGTGAAGACCTATTAAAATGCCATTTCAAGAACTACGATTTTAAAGACAGTTTAGGTGGGAGGTAATAAAGGTCTAAACGAGACATTAGATATTGGGGACGTAAGGGAGAGGATATTTGAAGGACATTACTCATAACAAGACATACGGTTACTGACAAGTCAACGGACGCTTCTCCCTTGCTGACTGCAGCCAGTGGGCCCCTTTTTATCAAAGCTGGTCCCAGGGACCACAAAAATCTTGTCCATCCATTATCCTGATGTGAAGCCTGTTTATATAGCTCTTTTTGGTTTAAGGCATCTCCAGACATGGTCCTCTGGTAGGAAACATGTATGAGTAGACTAATGAAGGACAAAATGGGATGAGGGACCTGGAGTCTCCACCCTTGCATTCCAATACCACCCTTACCCCACAAAAGGAGGGTATTGACCCACACAGTAGTGCTGACCTGTGGGCAGGGCTGGGGAGGTCCAATTTCTAAAGTAATCTGTGCTTTGTCCCATCTCCACTGTTCCCCACCCCTAGGTTTTCGTAACACCCCAGGGCCTGTAAGATTTGGTGTTTCCCTTTCAAGATGCCACTTTCAGACTTTATTCTGGCCCTGAAGGACAATCCCTACTTTGGGGCTGGATTTGGGCTGGTGGGTGTGGGCACAGCCCTGGCCCTGGCTCGGAAGGGTGCCCAGCTGGGCCTGGTGGCATTCCGGCGCCATTACATGATCACACTGGAAGTCCCTGCTCGAGACAGGAGCTATGCCTGGTTGCTTAGCTGGCTTACCCGCCACAGTACCCGTACTCAGCACCTCAGTGTCGAGACTTCATACCTTCAGCATGAGAGTGGCCGCATTTCCACTAAGTTTGAATTTGTCCCCAGCCCTGGAAACCACTTTATCTGGTAAGGTTGGGAGCTAGGAGGGCTGTGAGAGTAGAAAAGAATGATGGGAGCTGGGTTTGACCCATTCACTCAGTCTGTTTTGATCGTTCTTATTCAGGTATCGGGGGAAATGGATCCGGGTAGAACGAAGTCGAGAGATGCAGATGATAGACTTGCAGACGGGGACTCCTTGGGAATCTGTCACCTTCACAGCCCTGGGCACTGACCGAAAGGTTTTCTTCAACATCCTGGAGGAAGGTGTGGGATGGCACAGGCAGGCTTTCTAGGGATGTTGCAGGGATGGGGACATTTGACATCAGATGAGCAGTTTGGAGAGGTGGAATAAGCAGGCCGGGGTGAGCCCATGGGAACAGGGCCAGAAGGAAGCTGTTTGGCACAGCTCCACCTAATTGAAGAATCAGCCATAGTGAAGAGAATTACTGGCTTTATCTCATCTTCTCCCAGCTCGAGAGCTAGCCTTGCAGCAGGAGGAAGGGAAGACCGTGATGTACACAGCTGTGGGCTCTGAATGGCGTCCCTTTGGCTATCCACGCCGCAGGCGACCACTGAATTCTGTGGTTCTACAACAGGGTCTGGCTGACCGAATTGTCAGAGACGTCCAGGAATTCATCGATAACCCCAAGTGGTACACTGACAGAGGTGAGAAGCAGCTGGGGTCTTGGCTGTGCTGTTTTTGACATTTTTAGAAGGGACAGGTTGGTCTCCAGCCAGATGGGGCGATATAAAGCTCTAGTCCAATTCCCAGAGATTAAGAGGAATGAAAAGTTGTGTATGAGAATGATTTATTTCCGTACCAAGTTTATCAGGCTTCCAGGGGGCAGGGCTGGGAATGAACATAGATATCTGGGGCAAAAGACATGATCATCCTGGCTCTATCCCTAGGCATTCCTTACAGACGTGGCTACCTGCTTTATGGGCCCCCTGGTTGCGGAAAGAGCAGTTTTATGTGAGTATTCAAAATTTCTCTTAACTTGGCAAAACGCAGCCTTTGTGGAAACACCGGGCTTATGGGGTTGGAAAGGGAAATGAATCTGGGGATCGGGGACCAGGATAAACATGAAATGTGTGGAACATTAGGGTGTGAGGTAGAAGTCAGGCCTCTGAGACACATGTCCCCAGACGGTGAGGAGAGTAGCTGGGCCTGAGGAAGCATTTCCAGGTTGCCTGCTACCTCCTGCCATCCCATGCTCCATAGCACAGCCCTGGCTGGGGAATTGGAGCACAGCATCTGCCTGCTGAGCCTCACGGACTCCAGCCTCTCTGATGACCGACTCAACCACCTGCTGAGCGTGGCCCCGCAGCAGAGCCTGGTACTCCTGGAGGATGTGGATGCTGCTTTTCTCAGTCGAGACTTGGCTGTGGAGAGTAAGTGAGGGGTTCTGGAGGAAGTGGAGTGGGTAACTGGAACAGGGGAAGAAAGCAGAAATCCAGAGGGCTGGCGGAGGATGCCTGGGTTAGTGACAAGAGCCCACAAGACGCACGGATAAATAGGGGAACAGAGTGGGGCATGTTAATTTTATGCTGGGCTATGACTACTCATGCTTCCTTATCTTTGCCTTCCTCCAGACCCAGTAAAGTACCAAGGCCTAGGTCGCCTCACCTTCAGTGGACTGCTCAATGCCTTGGATGGTGTGGCTTCCACTGAGGCCCGCATCGTGTTCATGACCACCAACCATGTTGACAGGTAGGAAGGAGCCAGGCATCCTGAGACTGATGCAAGAGCCCACCCCCTCCCCTAGTGCCTTGGGAGGAACAGGAGGTCGAGGAGCCATCTCTGTTTGGTGCTAGTGTGACCACTACCTGTGACTCTGCTTTCCCTGTCTCCTCTCAGGCTGGACCCCGCCCTGATACGCCCGGGGCGAGTGGACCTGAAGGAGTACGTGGGCTACTGCTCACACTGGCAGCTGACCCAGATGTTCCAGAGGTTCTATCCAGGGCAGGCACCTTCCTTAGCTGAGGACTTTGCAGAACATGTCCTTCGAGCTACAAACCAGATCAGTCCTGCCCAGGTGCAGGGCTACTTCATGCTGTATAAAAATGACCCTGTAGGAGCAATTCACAATGCTGAGTCTCTGAGGAGGTGATCAGGCTGGGCTCAGCTCAGCTCTCCTCCTCTAGTTCAATAAACATCTGCCATACTACTCTGCTCTCTCATCTCCCTTCATCACTGAATTGGTACTTGAGTAAGACAGGGGCTGCAATCACAGGTGCCTACAGGGGTCAGTCAGGCAACCACATATACAAATGATGGGGCATAGCCTAAGATAAAGAGATGAGACACAAAACAGGAAACTAAATTCCTCTACCTAAAGGCATTCTATGTATATAAATAATGGACAGGCATGGGTTTGTATACAATGGGTTGTTAACGGTGGGTCCTAAGGACTCTGCTTACATGCTGACATCCCACTAGTTTTCCCTGAAACTCACTATACTAGCTGATGAGACGTCAGACCCTCTTTACCCAGCTCTTTGGAGAACAGACTTCAGGGCAAAGTTGGGGGCTACTCTGCCACACCCCAGTCTTACTAGGAATTGAGAAAAAGAGCCATTCCTTACAGGCTAGGCGCTGCTGAGCAAAGAAAGCCAAAGAAGGCCAAATATCTTTATTGCCCCCCTCCCATCCCCAATTCCCTGTTCCCCCCTCAAGTCCTGCTAGGAACCATCCTCAGATTCCAGGCCCAGGGGCTCCCTCCGAGTACCAGGCCGGTATGCTCCCTGGCCCCGAGGCAGGCGAGGGTAGGAAGAACCAGGTGTCCGGCCTTTAGAGCGCTCCCAGCGAACACAGTCCCCAGTCCTGCGGGGTGGGGGCCCCTGCCAGCTGCCAGGCCCCTTCTCTTGTGGAGGACCTTCAACGCCTTGGCTATGGGGTTCTGGCTTTAGGTCCATGGGCTCCTTGAGGGGCCCCTCAGGAGGTGGCAGTTCCTGGGTGTCACGGGTACCTTTAGGGGCGTGGCACTCCCCTCCCTTCGGGTGCCTCCGTTCGGGCTGTCGCCAGGGACCTCGACTGGGCTTGGGGGGATCTAGCATAGCTTTCTGGGTTTCGCCCAACCTTTGCTGATTTGACCTGGCCCCTGGAATCTTCTCACATATGTACTGGGTCGCCACAGGCAGAGGAGTTGGCAAAGTGGATTGAACGGCTGGTGAGGTGGACAGTTCTGCTGCAAGGGTGCTGGGTGGTTGGGATCCTTTGGAGACATCTACAGCTGACTCAGGTTCCACAGGGGCAGGAGGCTAGAAAGAAGTGACAAGATGCAGTGAGGGAGATGCAGCTCCTCAAGGCGGGGAACTACAGGCCCCTCTCCTACTATCTGGGCTGACCATGATCAGCCTATCATCTTCCTGGTTAGAACAAAGCTCACTCTGGGGCCATGGCTGATTGGGGTTTGTAGGAAGGTTGGTGGCATTACAGGACGACTGGGAAACCCTTCCCTCACCTGCTGAAGGCTGATGAAGTATCGGTTTCGCTCAGCCTCAAGGTCAATGATTCCCCCCCGCTCCTGCTGCCTCTGGTAGAGCCGCTTGCGTTCTTCTTGCTGGCGCAAGCTCTCTGCACTGGGCTGGTACAGCTCCTGGAAGGAAGTATGGCAGAGAGGAAATAATGAACAGCAGAAGGCTGACTCAAACCGCTACTCCTCCGAGGCTGCCTCAGGAGATCTGCACTGGTTTTGCCCCTCAGGTCTGGGCTCCCAGAGTCTTAGGCTCCCGCCAGTGGGGAATGTGGCTTTGCAGAGAGGTCCTAGGCAGTTGAAGCCCAATTTCAGAGATCCCATTTGACACAGACAAGATGCCATTCCTTACTCTTTAGAAAATGCCATTACTCCTGGCTCAGATTGGAAGAAAGTCCCCTTACCATGGGCTGTTGGGGTTCAGGGGCTGCTTTCAGTGAGGCAAGATCATACACGAGGGGCTCTCTGCACACTGGACACTGCACACCGACTGCCTTCTAAAAAAGAGAAAAATCATATGCCTGTGTCACAGCCCAGGACGCCCCCTGGTGCTGACCCATCAGCCAACCTAACCTGCAGAGGGCTGGGACTAAAGGGCACAGGGACACCGGTTCAGCAGTGAGTTGGGACAGAGCATGGGTTGTCTAACTAGAGATCTGGGAACCCCCTGAAACTGCACGCAATATGTAAGTATATATAAGGATGCCCTGGCCAGGCACGGTGGCTCGCGCCTGTAATCCCAGCACTTTGGGAGGCTGAGGTGGGCGGATCACTTGAGGTCATGAGTTTGAGACCAGCCTGGCCAACATGGTGAAACCCCGTCTCTACTGAAAATACAAAAATTGGCTGGGCGTGGTGGCTCGCGCCTATAATCCCAGCTACTTGGGAGGCTGAGGCAGGAGGACTGCTTGAACCCAGGAGGCGGAGGTTGCAGTGAGCCGAGATCACCCTACTGCACTCCAGCCTGGGTGGCAGAGTGAGACTCCATCTCAAAAAAAAAAAAAAAAAAAAAAAGGATGCCCTTTTTTCTGGACAGAGGTAAGAGTTCATTAATCTCAAAATTCATTAATCTCAAGAGTTCATTAATCTATGACCCTAAAAAGGTGAAGAGCCACTGGAATGGAGGGATGGAAAAGGTTGTGAAAGGCTGTGCCTATAGGTGTCAGATGAGCGTGCAGGTGCAGTGAGGTCTACCTGTTTGATTGCAGCATGCTGCCGTTCCTGTTCCTGCTCCTGTCCTTGTACCTTCAGCTCTTGCTCCATGTGCTGGATGTACCGAGCAAGGCAGTGGCAGTGGAAGTAGTGGTAACAGGGTGTTTTGGTAAAGGCCTCCTTCTCCTAGAGGGAAGGCAGATGTAGGGCACTAAGTCAGAGCTCTCTCACAGCCCTCATCTGCTGGTCCCAAACAGAATGCCAGGTCCCAAAAGAGAAACCCACCTGGAAACCATAGAGGCAGATGACACACTGGCCATGAGGGATGTTGTTATCTGTGAGAATTTCCTTCCCTTTCTGAGGAGAGAAGATACTGATTAAACGGGGCTAGGGGGAAGAACAGTGAGCAAGGCCTGTCCACTACTCCTAGGAGTGACTGGCTGGACTTGGCTCCTAGCAGGCCAGTTTGTTACCTTGTGTTTATGCATTTCTGTCTTGGTGACACTCCCTCTGCTGGGAATCAATCCTTCTCTACATCTCGCCCCTCCCCCAAAATTTGATCTTCCTGGTTTCAAAATTCAACCTAATTGTTTTTCCTTTCATTAAATCACTTTTAATATATCTTGGAGATGAAAATAATACACCTTGAGAGAAAAAAATGTTCAATTAAAACTCATCTTCTGGGAGGGCTTTCTTGATTAGCCCCCTTCAATATCACTCCCCTATGGGGCAATGCGTTTGTTCTAAGTCAGCTTTCAGAAAGCATGTCAAGGCATGGACAACCCAAATGGACAGCGAATTCACAAGGCATTGAGTTGGGCTGTGAACTATGCATTTGAATTGTTATTTGAATAGCTAATAGTGTACTCTGGAATTCCACAAAGTCCAAGGCCGCATTGTGGAGGCCTGACCTAGGACTGCTACAGTGGCCTATCAAACCCACTCTGACTCTTAGCCACCCACCTTCATTCTATTCTGAACGTTTTTCTTAAAAATTTAAACTAAGAGAGGCTGGGTGTAGTGGCTCATGCCTATAATCCCAGCACTTTGGGAGGCCGAGGCAGGTGGATAACCTGAAGTCAGGAGTTCAAGACCAGCCTGGCCAACATGGAGAAACCCCATCTCTACTAAAAATACAAAATTAGCTGTGTGTGTGGCGCATGCCTGTAATCCTAGCTATCTGGGAGGCTGAGGCAGGAGAATCACTTGAACCTGGGAGGCAGAGGTTGCAGTGAGCTGAGATCACACTATTGCACTCCAGCCTGGGTGACAGACTGTCTCAAAAATAAAAATAAATAAATAAACAAACTAGGGGAAAATAAAACTGTACTTAATTTTATATATATATATATATTTTTTTTTTTTTTTTTTTTGGAGACAGAGTCCTGCTCTGTCGCCCAGGCTGGAGTGCAGTGGCGCAATCTCGGCTCACTGCAAGCTCCGCCTCCCGGGTTCACGCCATTCTCCTGCCTCAGCCTCTCCGAGTAGCTGGGACTACAGGCGCCCGCCACCACGCCCGGCTAATTTTTGTTTGTATTTTTAGTAGAGACGGGGTTTCACCGTGGTCTCAATCTGTTGACCTCGTGATCCGCCCGCCTCGGCCTCCCAAAGTGCTGGGATTACAAGCGTGAGCCACCGCGCCCGGCCACGCCCGGCTAATTTTTTGTATTTTTAGTAGAGATGGGGTTTCACCATGGTCTCGATCTCCTGACCTCGTGATCTGCCCGCCTCGGCCTCCCAAAGTGCTGGGATTACAAGCGTGAGCCACCACGCCCAGCCTAATTTTATATTTTTAATCTCAAACAATAAAGGTTTTCTGTGTATATTGGAGCTCCAGGTGTTGCTTCATGTGGGTTGTTTCATTAAGCAGTGTATAAGCTCTTTCAGTAAAGGAACCATGACTTTTTCTTTTTTTTTTTTTTTTTTTGAGATGGAGTCTCTGTTGCCCAGGCTGGAGTGCAGTGGCACGATCTTGGCTCCCTGCAACCTCCGCCTCCCGGGTTCAAACGATTCTCCTTTCTCAGCCTCCCAAGTAGCTGAGATTGCAGATGCCCACCACGGTGCCTGGCCAACCATGACTTTTTCTAGTCAGTTCCAATGGCAGTCTAGCCTTCAAATGTTCATTTATGGCTAAGATGCCCCCAAGCAAGATCTGTATCTTTTCCCACTTTCAGTTGCCAGTGTCAAGAGAACAAGACATACACTGAAACTGACGCAAGAAAAATTCAAGGTGAAGAGGAAATGTCATTTTCCATCAAGATGCTGGCATAGGCAACTTGGAGAAGCTACTGAACTGTCTTTTGGGAAGTTTTTCAAATAGAAGAGTCTCATTTCTCTGGATTAATTTAGGCCTTACCTAATGACTCCAGATCTGTTTAAGATTTTAGGCCCATGGTTTCCCTTTTACAGCTAGAAACTGCGCTAACATACCCCAGACTAGCGCACCTCTTACCTCAATGAGTTCATAGAGCATGGCAGTCCCCAGCCCAGCCTTGGCCACATGTCCCAGCACCTGTAAGATCCTGGAGGAAAAGGGCAAACCAAATATTAGGCCTGCCCATTTCCGTCACCGGGTAAAGCTGTAGCTGAGTTTTCCCTGTTCTGACAGGTTCAACTTACGTGTGGATCTGTTCATCTGAAAGTCCTCGGGGATTTCGGATAGAGATCTGTGGCACCTCATGGGGATACTAGTGGGGGCAAATAACAAGTTACTGCTGAAGTGATCCACCCCAGGGACTCTCCCCTTCCTCCCTCTGCTGCCACACAGTAGGGGCTTCACCTCTGCTGGGACCTGAAGCACCAGAGTGAAGCAGACATACTGTGAATCCTGGTCCTCTGCAGTGGCAGGATGCAAAGTGATGTAGATCTCCCATGGTGAAGTTCTGCAGGTGGATCAAGTAGACACGCAGATGTGACTGAGTAGGGGCTTGGGGGCTAGGGAGGATGGGGCTGAGACAGTAAAGTGGGCAAAGGAAGTACACATTGGACTCTTTCTTTTGGGGTAGGATTAAAGGAATAGCTTTTGTCTACACAAGAGAAATATTATCTCTTAATCAAGGCTCACAATGTCTTAAGACCCAGATTTGGCATAGAACCTCTCCTCATTACCAGGGGGACTCCTGCCCACCACTGGTTGAATACATACCTGCCATTTCCTTTAATCACCTGTAGTTCATCCAGATAGATGGACTCCAACACTTCAACTTCAGAGGGAAGGACCCTAGAGACAGGAGTAGACTGACTCACCATTACAGCTCTCCCTGTGGAAGCCTGCTAAGGCCAATAAAGGCGGGCTTTGTAGAAAAATGGTAATCTACCAGAATGCATTCTCCTGCTAAACTCCTTAAAAACAAGGAATATGTTACCTTAAGTTGTCAACTGGCCAAATAGGAGGCATGGAAATCAGAATTTTAGGCATCGTTTCTGCCAACAGATGAAGAAGTGGATTCTAGAGAAGTAAAATGACTAACCAAGGCTTAACATAGGTAGAACTGGGCCCAGAGCCAGGTTTCCTGACTCCCTGTTTAAGTTTCATTCCCCTTAGTGGCTGACTCTTTGGTCTAGAGATATGGCACCCATTCATTAGCATTAATGTTACCAATATTACTCCAACCTTTCCCTACGTCACTGTCCAGTGTGGATCCCAGTGCCTTGGCTACTGTCTACATACAGTTTTAACACCAGTCACCCTAAGCCTTCTTAAAGGAGATAGCAACCTCAACACAACATGTCTAGGGTGGTGTAAAGGCTGTGTTGTAATGGAAGAGCCAGCAGCCTCAGAGTTAGTAACAGGTACCAATCACTTACAAGCTATGCAATCTGGGACGTGACCTCTCTGTAAGCTTAAGTTATCCTGTCTGTCACATATAGATAATAACACCTACTCTCTAGGGTTATTGTGAGGATAAAAGGTGATTTGTTTACATAAAGTACCTAATAGTATCTGGGCTATAGTAGCTAGTCTACGTCCTTTTTTTCCTGTCTGTATATAACCTTCTCCCTTAGAAGGAAAGAGGGAAGGAGGGAGGTAATAGAGTGCTCTGGATGTATTTATGACCCTGGCTGTCTGGTTGATCTAGATCAGCCTGTTGAGGTTAGGATCCATGGTTCTGATGTAAATCAAGGGACACACATGCTTAAGCATAGAAACAGCAGTTGTAATGAAATTGAAGCTGAGTGATCAGTTTGTGTCTACAGTTCTACCAAGTGATACATGGAAAAATGCATACTTTGCTCTCTCACACTGCTCCCTCTTCATTCTAAGAGTAAGGCTGCCCCAGCACGACCTATGTCAGTGTTGTTAAGTCTTAGGCAGAAACTTCAAAATATAAAATATAAAGCTTTACACCTCACAGATAACAGTGTAGTTTTGGCTGACATGGGAGTGGGAGTCTCACAGTACTACAGGCTGCTGTCATTGTTGCTGTCTCCATGGCTCAGGGTGTCTCCCCTGAATCTTAAAAGTTCCCCTGAACAGGTGAACTATAAGTTATCCCAACACTTTGGGAGGCTGAGGTGGGAGGATCACTTGAGGCCAGGAGTTCGAGACCAGCCTGGGCAATAAAGCGAGACACTATCTCTACAAAAAATAAAAAATTAGCTGGACACGGTGGTCCCAGCTACTTGGGAGGCTGAGGCAGAAGAATCACTGGAGCCCAGGAGGTCGAGGCTGTAGTGAGCCATGATCTTGCCACTGTACTCCAGCCTGGGTGACAAAGTAAGACTCTATCTCTTAAAAAAAAAAAAAAAGTTTCCCCGAACACTTTGAAAACCAGTAGTCTAGATAGTCTTAATAAAGGCCTGTACTAGCTGGGCTCCCTGAACCAATGTAACACCGAGGTGTAGCCTCAGTCAAGTGGCCCTTCAATACTTCGCCCACCCTAGTTACGTGGGTCCTGGATGGGATGGTGGTAAGGTGGTGACAACAAAATGGGGGAAGGGGGCCGGGCGCGGTGGCTCAGGCCTGTAATCCCAGCACTTTGGGAGGCCGAGGCAGGTGGATCATGAGGTCAGGAGATCGAGACCATCCTGGCTAACAGGGTGAAACCCCGTCTCTACTAAAAATCACAAAAAATTAGCTGGGTGTGGTGGCGGGTGCCTGTAGTCCCAGCTACTCAGGAGGCTGAGGCAGGAGAATGGCGTGAACCGGGGAGGTGGAGCTTGCAGTGAGCCAAGGTCGCGCCACTGCACTCCAGCCTGGGCGACAGAGCGAGACTCCGTCTCAAAAAAGAAAAAAAAAAAAATGGGGAAGGGGGGACTGAAGAATGTCCTAGTACAAAGAATCTAAGGTGTGGAGTCAGACAGATATGGATTTCTAGTCGTAATTTTCTATCTTTTGGCAAATCACTTTACTTCTTTGGGGCTCATGTAGTCTTCCCAGGTGCCTGCGACTCAGTTATTAATGAAAAGGAGGCCGGGTGTGGTGGCTCACGCCTGTAATTCCAGCACCTTGGGAGGCTGAGGTGGGAGGATCACTCGAACCCAGAGGTTCAAGACCAGCCTGGCCAACATGGCAAAACTCCGTCTCTACAAAAAATACAAAAATTAGCCGGGCATGGTGGCACACACCTGTAGTCTCAGCTACTCGGAAGGCTGAGGCAGGAGGATCACCTGAGCCTGGAGAGGTCGAGGCTGCAGTGAGCCGTAATCGCACCACCGCACTCCAGCGTGGGCGAGAGTGAGACTCTGCCTCAAAAAACAAAACAAAACAAAAAACAGACTTAAGTATATTACAAATCCGTCGTGATCCTCTCAACTATTCTGAGGTAGATGCCACACCCCTCCCTTTTTTTTTTTTTTTTTACAGCTGAGGACACTGACTCACAGAAGCTAGATGGCCTGGTCAGCATCATACAGCTAATAAAATACGGAGTTAACCCACATTGATCCTACTTCCAAATCCCAGAGTCCTTCCATGTTCTAGTCTTTAGTTAAGAATGCTTGAGAGAAGGACTAGAGAGACTTTATGTGAGGTGTAAAGCTTTATTCATACAATAGTCCTCACTAGTGCTGTGTGGGAGAGAGAAGGCTGAGGAAAGCGTCGGCGGAAAAAGGCTGATCCAAGGGGAAAGGGGGACCGGAACTGGAGGGCACTGGTTCTGAGAGGCGAAAGGGAGATGGGGAGGTCTGATGGGCAGACATCCCCCAAAGCCCCTGAGAAAATTCATTTGAGGAGGAGAGAAAGGGATGGCGTGAAGCTGGAGGAAAGGGGATCGAGCCGGATAAGGCGAGGCCTGAACTGGCCTGGCGGGCGCAGACCCGGTCTCCTCTCACTCAGATCAGCGCCCCTCCACCCTCCCGTTCCCCAGTCCAGAAGCTCTCCCAGAGATGTCAGCATCTCTGCCATCCCTCATCCCTCGCTCCACCCCACATGCCCGCCGTACGGACCGTCTGCGACAGCCGCTAGGCCTCTGGACTAGATCCAGGCTGTCAGCCAAAGCCCATGCCCCCAAAGTTACCAGTCCTCCTCCCCTGCAGCTGCAGAAGCAGACGCCGCCATATCTTCACCGGCCCGCAGCCGGAACCGGAAATGCCCTTAGGGAAGTCGGAGGCGGAAAACTAAGAGGGGTGGGCAGCTAGCGTCGTTTCTAGGCAACCGCAGACTCCGGGTCCTTGGGCGGGCCTGATGGCCCTGAGGCAGTTCGGATGTGTACCAGGAAGTGCCCATGTGTGGTCCGCCGTCCCTCCCACACCTCTGAGCGCCTTTGTCCTCTGAACTTCTCACCAGTTCTAGCGAGTAAAATTGTAAGAAAGGGAGCCGAAAGAGACCGGCGGGAGAGGCGGGTAGAGAAGAATTATAATTCAGGCAACGTATGCAGGCAGCCAGAAGAGATGGGGCTAAACGCCAGGGAATCCGTCCCTTGGCCTGAGGAGCTTGGAGCTCCTAGGCTGGAGGTGAGAGAGGGGCTCTGGCCTGCGAAGCGCACGGGCCGGGGGGTCTGAAAGCGGGTGCTGAGGAGACTGGGAGTGGCAGGAACTTGGGGGAGACTCGAAGGAGCAGGGTTGGTTGGGCGAGGCTAGGTTGAAAGAGCAGGGTCGAGTGAGCCAAGCTGGGTGAGGGAGAAGGGGGACCAGGTGTTAGGTGGGCATGGGGCCGGGTTGGGGACAGGAGGCTGAAAGTGGGGAGGAACTACAAAGAGAAGCTCTGTTTGTTCCAAGATCACATCATCTTTGCATCCATTCCACCCTCCCGTGTTTTTTGAGGCTTTATTGTGAAAAAGAGGAAAAGGCAAGGTGGCTAACATTTTTCCTTTCCCATGCCCCAACTAGGCCTCCCAGATGTTGTGGAACTGTCCCTGGATCTATAGCTCTTCACCGTCTCTACCTTCTTCCTTCTAAGAGATCCTGAAACCTCTGTCATGGAAAAGTACCACGTGCTGGAGATGATTGGAGAAGGCTCTTTTGGGAGGGTGTACAAGGGTCGAAGAAAATACAGTGCTCAGGTGCTGCACAAAGAGGGATACCTTTTGGGTGGGATTTGGTACCCCCAACTCCAGTGGAAAATGGGTCTAGAAGGAATATATTTATACCAGTTTGTATTCCTAAGGTACTGATTCCCTCATACTTCTTATGGAGTATAAGCTCTGAAGTTGGATTATTTGGGTGCAAATTCAATCTCCACCGCTTTCTAGCCCTAGAATTATGGACAAATTACTTAACTTCTCTATGTCTCAATTTCCTCATCTCTAGAATGGGGATAAGAACAGCAACTGATTGATGGAGTTTGAGGATTAAATATGTTGTCACATTAAATCACTTAGTGCAGTGCCTGGCTGTTAGTAAACAACAAATATTATTAGTCTCTAGCACACCATGTAATAAGAGGTAAACCACTTGAACTCTATTATTTTGTCTTCATTTTTTTTTCCTTTCCTTTCTCCTAAATCTCATCTTGAGTGCTTTGGTCAAATCAGAACACTTCTCCCAGAAGGGGAAATGTTTTGCAGATGCTGTTTCCTCCTGGGATGAGGAGTGGGGAAAGCCTGGATAAGGCCAGGGTACCATGGAGAAAATGGAAGCAGGAGACTAACAGAAATAATAAGAGTTACTCAAACACTCTGAAGTCTGACTTCTGGAGCTCTGGGATTAAGGCTGAAATTCTAGCAGTAGTGTGATTAGGCATTAACTTTTCACCTTACCACTGACAGGTCGTGGCCCTGAAGTTCATCCCAAAATTGGGGCGCTCAGAGAAGGAGCTGAGGAATTTGCAACGAGAGATTGAAATCATGCGGGGTCTGCGGCATCCCAACATTGTGCATATGCTTGACAGCTTTGAAACTGACAAAGAGGTGTGCTTTGACAGTTTTGGGCCCCATCTCCCCAAGCACAAGGGTTCCAGGAATTTCCCAACCTCAGAATACATGAATCTGGAGCCATCAGTGCCACTGCCTTCTCTCTGTAGGTGGTGGTGGTGACAGACTATGCTGAGGGTGAGCTCTTTCAGATCCTAGAAGATGATGGAAAACTTCCCGAAGACCAGGTATGCTTTCTGCCTTCAACTTCTCCCCACCACCGACCTCTCTCCAGGTTAGAGAACTGGCAGAGCAAGCTAAGGACACTGAGAGTCTCCATTTCAAGACTTCTGAGAAGAATATGAGAGTCTTGGCTGGGCGCGGTGGCTCACGCTTGTAATCCCAGCACTTTGGGAGGCCGAGGCGGGCGGATCATGAGGTCAGCAGATCGAGACCACGGTGAAACCCCGTCTCTACTAAAAATACAAAAAAATTAGCCGGGCGTGGTGGTGGGCGCCTGTAGTCCCAGCTACTTGGAGAGGCTGAGGCAGGAGAATGGCGTGAACCCGGGAGGCGGAGCTTGCAGTGAGCCGAGATCACGCCACTGCACTCCAGCCTGGGCGACAGAGCGAGACTCCGTCTCAAAAAAAAAAAAAAAAAAAAAGAGAGTCTAGGTATATAGAGGCAGTGTAGTGTGGGAGTAAATTATGTAAACATTGGAGCCAAAATATCTGAGTAGGAAGCTTGGCTCTGCTCCTTCCTAGCTGGGTCTCCTTGAACAAGTTGCTTTAATTTCTTTGTGCTTAGTTTCCTAATTTGTAAGATGGAGATAATAATCATGTTTGCCTTCTAAGTCTATGGTGAAGAGTGTTAATTCATGTAATGTGTTTGAATAGTTAGCTATTATTAACATTGTTGTTATTAGATACCTTTAGGGAAGAAAGGCCAGTGTAATGGTACCAGAAAGGGGCCAGTAAGAATAAAGGTTGTGGGGAGTCAGGATTTGGCACCAAGACGTAGTGGTTAGCAGTGGGATTTTGTTGCACATATCCTCTAGCCACATTTATTCTAGGTGTTTCTCTGTACCCAAACAAGTAGGCCCCCCTTGGGATTCATTATTGCAGCATTCCCTTTCCTTCTGAGCACTCACCACTATTTGTAAGTAATCATATTTTTAAAATTATTTTATTTTTAATTGAATTTTATATTTTGAGACAGAGTCTTGCTTTGTTGCCCAGGCTGGAGTGCAGTGGCACGATCTTGGCTCACAGCAACCTCCGCCTCCCAGGTTCAAGCAATTCTCGTGCCTCAGCCTCCCCAGTAACCAGGATTATAGCATGCGCCACCATGCCTAGCTAATTTTGTACTTTTAGTAGAGATGGGGTCTCACCATGCTGGCCAGGCTGGTCTCGAACTCCTGGCCTCAGGTGATCTGCCAGCCTCAGCCTCCCAAAGTGCTGGGATTACAGGTGTGAGCCGCCATGCCCAACCACCATATTTGTTTTATCTGTCTTGTTTGTTTGTCTGACTACTTTTCTTGAAAAAAGACATTTTGTCTTGTTTTATAACAGGTAATGTGTATTGAATATTTACTATGTGCCAGGCACCATTCTGAGTATTATTTTGCATGCTTTAACTCAGTCCTCAAAATAATCCTCCAAGGTAGATGGCGTTATTATGTAGATTGTCACCTTAGTTTGCCCATGGTCAAGCAGATAGTAAATGAGATTCAATAAATTTTTCTTGAATGAATGAATGAGCAAATGAAAGAGTGATTAAACAAGGGGAACAATAACTAAGAAAGGAATAGTGTGAAGCTCTGCAAGAAAGGGAAGGAAGAAAAGATTAGCAGTAACATTAGGAGAAGTTTTTGGGCTTGTCAGCCAGCTGCTGCTTCTAACCTTTTTTTTCTTTCTTCCACTTCTTTAACTTCTAGGTTCAGGCCATTGCTGCCCAGTTGGTGTCAGCCCTGTACTATCTGCATTCCCACCGCATCCTACACCGAGACATGAAGCCTCAGAACATCCTCCTTGCCAAGGGTGGTGGCATCAAGCTCTGTGACTTTGGGTAAAGATTCTGAGCATCCATCTTAAGCTTCCAGTTCCACAGGGAATCTTTTTTTTTTTTTTTTTTTGAGATGGAGTTGGCACTCTTGTTACCCAGGCTGGAGTGCAATGGTGCGATCTCCGCTCACCGCAACCTCTGCCTCCTGGGTTCAAGCAATTCTACTGCCTCAGCCTCCAGAGTGGCTGGGATTACAGGCACATGCCACCATGCCTGGCTAATTTGGTATTTTTAGTAGAGATGGGGTTTCTCCATGTTGGTCAGGCTGGTCTCAAACTCCTGACCTCAGGTGATCTGCCCACCTCGGCCTCCCAAAGTGCTGGGATTACAGGCATGAGCCACCGAGCCTGGCCCCACAGGGAATCTTAGACCATACTCTTGACTTATTTGGGCCTCATTTTAGAACCGGAGCTGGAGACTGGGACTGCTGCTGGGTCTTCTGGAACCTAATCAAAGATGCTCCCTCTGCTCCGGTTTAGGATATCTCCATGTTAGGTAGTAGTGACCAGGTTTAGAATATCTTTTCCCTTTCCATTTCCATCCCATTATCTTCTGCAGATTTGCCCGGGCTATGAGCACCAACACAATGGTACTGACGTCCATCAAAGGCACACCACTCTATATGTCTCCAGAGCTGGTGGAGGAGCGACCCTACGACCACACAGCGGACCTCTGGTCTGTTGGCTGCATACTGTATGAACTGGCAGTAGGCACCCCTCCCTTCTATGCTACAAGCATCTTTCAGCTGGTCAGCCTCATTCTCAAGGACCCTGTGCGCTGGCCCTCAACCATCAGTCCCTGCTTTAAGGTAATGAATATTGAAAGGGAGATGACTTTTACATTAGAGATCTGTCTCCGTCTGCCTCTGTTCCTTTTTACAAAATCCTTTTCCAGAGCTGAGGCAGGACTTTGCAGTTACTGAATTAATGGCTGTGTTATTCTGTTCTCGCATTGCTATACAGAACTACCTGAGACTGGGTAATTTATAAAGAAAAGAGGTTTAATTGGCTCACAGCTCCATAGCCTGTACAGGAAGGATGGCTGGGGAAGCCTCAGGAAACTTACAGTCATGACGGAAAGCAAAGGGGAAACAGGCATGTCTTACGTGGCGGACCAGGAGGAAGAGAGAGAAGGGGAAGGTGCTACACACTTTTTTTTTTTTTGAGACACAGTTTTTTTTTTTTTTTTTTGAGACGGAGTCTCGCTCTGTCGCTCAGACTGAAGTGCAGTGGTGTGATCTTGGCTCACTGCAAGCTCTGCCTCACAGGTTCACACCATTCTCCTGCCTCAGCCTCCTGAGTAGCTGGGATTACAGGTGCCCACCACCACACCCGGCTAATTTTTTTGTATTTTTTAGTAGAGACAGGGTTTCACCATGTTAGCCAGCATTGTCTTGATCTCCTGACCTCGTGACTCACCCACCTTGGCCTCCCAAAGTGCTGGGATTACAGCCATGAGCCACTGCTCCCAGCCTGAGACAGAGTTTTGCTTTTGTTGTCCAGGCTGGACTGCAATGGCACGATCTTGGCTTACCGCAACCTCTGCTCCCTGCCTCAGCCTCCTGAGTAGCTGGGATTACAGGCATGCACCACCATGCCTGGCTAATTTTGTATTTTTAGTAGAGATGAGTTTTCTCCATATTGGTCAGGCTGGTCTCAAACTCCCAACCTCAGGTAATCCGCCTGCCTCGGCCTCCCAAAGTGGTGGGATCATAGGCTTGAGCCACCGCGCCCAGCTGGTGCTTCACACTTTTAAACAGCCAGATCTCGTGAAAATTCACTCACTGTCATGAGAACAGCAAGGGGGAAGTCTTCCCCCATGATCCAGTCACCTCCTATGAGACCCCTCCTCTAACATTGGGGATTACAATTCAACATGAGATTTGGATGGGGACACAAATCCAAACCATATCAATGCTGGAATTGGGCCAGGCAACCTTGCTTTTCTACTGCAGGGTCTTATTCTGGGAGGGTGTTCTAAAGTTTGCCAAACCTGAGAATGGTAACTCCACTTTGAGCCAGGCTATGCTTTATCACAATGAAAAGGTAATTGGAAGATACCAGAGATCGATACTGGTCCTCTTACATGCCATCTATTCCACTTATTTCCTGTCAGATGCAATGTCCACATTCTAGATGTTATCTACATAGCTTTCAGTCCAAAGCTATCAGAATGGTGAGAGCTGGTGGAGCTGGTTCAGTGATTAGGGGCAGATGATAGCGGTGGTGCCTACTCATTGTGACTAAGTCAGTAGTCTGGAGGAGGGAAGAGAGTAGGAGAGGAGTTGGACTTCTTTTCTATTTCTTTTTTTTTTGAGACGGAGTCTTGCTCTGTCACCCAGGCTGGAGTGCAGTGGCACGATCTCGGCCCACTGCAAGCTCTGCCCTCCGGATTCATGCCATTCTCCTGCCTCAGCCTCCTGAGTAGCTGGGACTACAGGTATCCGCCACCACACCCGGCTAATTTTTTGTAATTTTTAGTGGAGACAGGGTTTCACCATGTTAGCCAGGATGGTCTCCATCTCCCAACCTCATGATCAGCCCGCCTTGGCCTCCCAAAGTGCTGGGATTGCAGGCGTGAGCCACTGCGCCTGGCCTCTATTTCTTTTTTAATTAATTAATTTTTTTTTTTTATTTTTTAGAGACAGGGTCTCACTGTGTTGCCCAGGCTTGTCTCAAACTCCTGGCCTCGAGCAATCTTTCTGTCTCAACTCCTAAAGAGTTAGGATTACAGGCATGAACCACTGCACCCAACCTTCTTTTATTTTTTATGTAGGGCAAGATTATGGATTTTCAATAGAATTTAAATGCAGTCTTCTCCCAGAGTGAAACCTTATTACAGCTTTGCTTTATCTGAGATGAAAAGGGACAACAAATTTCTCCCCTGTTTAGTTGAGGGGGCCCGAATAATTGTCAAGAATAATCTAAATGAAGGAATCTTAAGTGGAAGAGGTGCACATAGGATATTCATTCTCCCTATGGGCAGATATGCAGGTATCTCCAGCAAGATCCATAGTTATACAGATCACTTTAGAACAGTGGTCATAATCTACTAGTACCTCTGTTCCTATTTGAGGCCCAACTGAGGATTTCCCCAGATTCCTGATAATAGGTGTATCCTTTTCAGAGACTGTCTCCCTATCTCTCTACCTCTGAAGACTTGCAGAAAGATTTCTGTTTTTGAGTACTCCCAAACACACCTTCACGCAATTACTTGTGCGTGTGAGTGTGCTTATAACCAAAAATGCATCTGTTCCTACCCAGCCACAAACAAACCATAGTCAAAGGGAGGACAGCGTGAATAGTTTGGGAGTTCTTTGAATGTTTGCTTTCTGAAGATCATTAAGAAGGTGACATCTCTTTCTCCCAGTGTTTTTTCTCCCTTTTTTACAAAGTTGGTGCATTAAAATTTGTTTTTACTTCTGGGGTTACAAAATGTCTATGAACAGGATTTGGGGTCTTGTCCCTAGGAGGTGAGACAGTGGTCTGTCCATGATTTCAGCCAGGAAAATGGGACCTGAACAAAGTTTTTAGAGGGCATGATCAAGAGCAGCTCATCTGCTGTGAGAATGGATATGGGATTCTTGGTTTGCTAGTTCTGCTGATAGAGACTTAAGGGAAGGGAAAGAATGACTGATGGAATATTTTTTCTCTCTGTAGAACTTCCTGCAGGGACTGCTCACCAAAGACCCACGGCAGCGACTGTCCTGGCCAGACCTCTTATATCACCCCTTTATTGCTGGTCATGTCACCAGTGAGTCATCAGGGTTCCCAGGGCTCTTGGACTTCCCAGTACTCCATCCAAACTACTTCCCTTTCCCTTCCCCGACCATCTAGATCTAACATGTCCTCTTTCCTCCACCAGCTTGAACTTTCTTCCTAGCCCTTCGCTTAACCTTTGCCACTTCCCTTGCAACCCCACTCTCTCTCTGGCACTTTTTCAAAATGATCTTCTTCCACAGAAGCCTAGAGACACTGAAGTTGTCCCTGGCCAAGTGGACACAGGGACTATGGCCCCCATGATCATGTCTTCCTCCTCTTCCCTCCCTGCAGTAATAACTGAGCCAGCAGGCCTAGATTTGGGGACCCCATTCACCAGCCGCCTACCCCTAGAACTTCAGGTCCTAAAGGACGAACAGGCCCATCGATTGGCCCCCAAGGGTAATCAGTCTCGCATCTTGACTCAGGCCTATAAACGCATGGCTGAGGAGGCCATGCAGAAGGTGTGTTGGGCAGAGGAAAATATGTGAAATGACCAGGCTAGTGACTGGGGAGTTAGAGGAGGAGGGTGACTTCCTAGGGTTGGAGAAGGGCTGTAAATAGCATTCATATTATCCTATAGCAATCAAATAGCTCTGATTCAGTGTTGCCCCCTACCTCCCACAGAAACATCAGAACACAGGACCTGCCCTTGAGCAAGAGGACAAGACCAGCAAGGTGGCTCCTGGCACAGCCCCTCTGCCCAGACTGGGGGCCACTCCTCAGGAATCAAGCCTCCTGGCTGGGATCTTAGCCTCAGAATTGAAGAGCAGCTGGGCTGAGTCAGGGACTGGAGAGGCGCCCTCTGCACCTCGGTGAGAAGGGTATAGTTAGGGATTTGTAGAGTGAGGTATCTTGCACATCTTTGACTCTAGCCAAAGTAAATACAAAATGGTCCCTGTCACTAGCCACTGCCTAAACATGGATAGAGCCTTGAGAGACTGAGTCCTGGATTCTTGGATTCTAATTATAGATGTTTTTCTGATTCATCAGGAAACTTTGGGACTTTCTCTTCTTTATGTACATTGAAAGGTTGGCTGAAAGGGAAAGGATCATCTCCATCCAAAAGGGAAGATTGTTTTAGTTAAAAGCCATAGGTGAAAACTGCAAAGTAGACTCGAGAATAAGCTCTAAAGTGAGAAGACAGTTAAGGATATTTTTGTAGTACTCAACATATCCTGTACTGGTCATATGCCACATCCCAGAAAGAAGTCTCCTCTAGTCCATCCTATATGGCTTGTTTCTCATTCCTATCCTGGGTCTACAGAGAGGGACAAGTTAACGAACCCTAAGAGTCATAGGTTTGGAACCCATTCTACTTCCTGGCTTCCTCCGGCAGGGAAAACCGGACCACCCCAGATTGTGAACCAGCATTCCCAGAGGAGAGGCCAGAGGTGCTGGGCCAGCGGAGCACTGATGCAGTGGACCTGGAAAATGAGGTGAGCCCTAGGGGCTGTTACTGACTTTGTCTCTTTCATGGGATGTTAAGTCTAGGTAGATGTTTTTCTAGAACAGTGATTCCCAACTCCCTAAGTATGAGCTCCCTTTGTGTTAAAAAGTATTGCTTTATTATTATAGATTTTAATTGTACAGTATCTGAACATATAATTATTTAAAATGGAAACACATAGGTAAAAATGAAAGTCCTCATTGAGTCAGTCTCCAAGGTGACCAGTGTTATTAATTTAGTCTGTCTTCTTCCAAACTTTCTGTAATTTCACACACATGCATAAGCACACATAGGCATTTATAGTTTGCTGTTTTTACATTACTGAGTTTTATTATATGTGTTGTTTTGCATCATACCTCCTTCACTGTATAATCTGGGATCTTTCTACACCAGAGCATGTAGTTTTACCACAATCCTTTTTTTTTTTTTTTCTGAGACAGAGTCTCACCCTGTCACCCAGGCTGGATTGCAATGGTGCAATCTTGGCTCACTGCAACCTCCACCTCCTGGGTTCAAGCGATTCTCCTGCCTCAGCCTCTTGAGTAGCTGGGATTACAGGCGCCCACCACCACACGTGGCTAATTTTGGTATTTTTAATAGAGATGGGGTTTTACCATGTTGGCCAGGCTAGTCACAAACTCCTGACCTCAGGTGATCTGCCCGCCTCAACCTCCCAAAGTGCTGGGATTACAGGCATGAGCCACTGTGCCTGGTCTACAACATTTTACTATTATATTTTTTTTGAGTTTTGCCTTTTTTTAAAAAAATAATTTCAAACTTAAAGAATAATCGTGAGAATACCACAAATAATTCCTGTGTATACCCTTGTCTTAGTCTGTTTTGTGCCGCTATAACAGAATAGCTAAGACAGGGTAATTCATAAAGAACAGAAATTTACTTCTCACAGTTCTGGAGTCTGGAAAGTTCAAGATCAAGGTGCCGGCAGATTGGGTCATAGCCTCCAGGAGGGTGCCTCGAATGCCCAGTCCTTGAGAGGTGAAGAATGCAGTGTCCTCACTTTGCAGAAGTGCAGAAGAGAATGAACCCACTCCTGCAAGGCCTTCTTATAGCATTAGTCCATTCTTGAAGGCAGAGCCCTTGTGACCTAAACACTTCTGATTAGGCGCTGCCTCCTAACACTGGTGCAATGGGGATTAAGTTTCTAACACGTGAGTTTTGGGGAGGACAGGACATTCAAACCATAGCAACACTTTCCATTTTATTTTATTTTTTTATTTATTTTGTTTTTGAGATGGAGTCTCGCTCTGTCGCCCAGGCTGGAGTGCAGTGGCGCAATCTCAGCTCACTGCAAGCTCTGCCTCCCAGGTTCACGCCATTCTTCTGCCTCAGCCTCTCCGAGTAGCTGGGACTACAGGCACCCGCCACCATGCCCGGCTAATTTTTTTGTATTTTTAGTAGAGACGGGATTTCACCGTGGTCTCGATCTCCTGACCTCGATCCACCCACCTCGGCCTCCCAAAGTGCTGGGATTACAAGCGTGAGCCACCGCGCCTGGCCAACACTTTTTATTTTTATTTTTTATTTTTTATTTTTTTGAGATGGAATTTTGCTCTTGTTGCCCAGGCTGGAGTGCAACGGCACGATCTTGGCTCACTGCCACCTCTGCCTCCTGGGTTCAAGCAATTCTCCTGCCTCAGCCTACCAAATAGCTGGAATTACAGGCATGTGCCATCACACCCAGCTAATTTTGTATTTTGAGTAGAGATGGGGTTTCACCATGTTGGCTAGGCTGGTCTCGAACTCCTGACCTTAGGTGATCTGCCTGCCTCTGCCTCCCAAAGTGCTGGGATTACAATCTGGAGCCACCACACCCAGCCTATAACAACACTTTTACCCCAAATTCATCAGTTGTAAAACTTTTGTCTCATTTGCTTTACCATTCTCTCTCTCTCTCCCCACCTATGGACATAGCATCTTTCTGAATCATTTTAGGGTAAGTTGTACACATGCCTCTTTACCCCTAAATACTTTAGTGCATATTTCCTAAAACAAGATCCTTCACCTACACTAACACAGTACAATTATGAAAGTCAGAAATTTAACATTGATATAATACTGTTATAATAGATTAACAACTAATCTATAATCCTTATTCAAATTTTGCTAATTGCTTCAGTAATGTGCTTTATGAAAATTTTTTTTCTGCTCCATGATGCAGTCCAGTATCACACCTTGCTTTATTTATTTATTTATTTATTTATTTATTGAGCAGGGTCTTACTCTGTTGCCAGGGTGGAGTGCAATGATGCGATCTCGGCTCACTGTAACCTCCGACTCCTGAGCTCAAGCAATCCTCCTGCCTCAGCCTTCTGAGTAGCTGGGACTACAGGCACCTGCCACCATGCCTGGCTAATTTTTGTATTTTTTTAGAGAGAAGCTTTCGCCATGTTGTCCAGGCTGGTCTCAAACTCCTGGACTCAAGTGATCTGCCTGCCTCAACCTCACAAAGTGCTGGGATTACAGTGAGCCACTGTGCCCAGCCCACACATTGCATTTAGTTGTTATGCCTCCTTAGTCTCCTTTAATCTGGAACAGTTCTTGTCTTTCTTTGTATTTTATGACTGATAGTTTTGAGGTACATGTCAGTTATTTTGTAGAATGTTCCTCAAATTGATTATTTCCTAATGAATAGATTCAGGTTGTATATATTTTTGGTAGGAATACTACATAAGTGATACATCCTCAGTACCACAATCTTTTTATTTATTTATTTGAGACAGTGTCTCATTCTGTCACCTGGACAACAGGGTGGAATATAGTGGTGCAATCATGGCTCACTGCAGCCTTGAATTCATGGGGTCAAGCAATTCTCCCATCTCAGCCTCCTGAGTAGCTGAGACTACAGGTGTATGGCACCATGCCCAGCTATTTTTTTTTTTTTTTTTTTTAAGACGGAGTCTTGCTCTGTCACCCGGGCTAGAGTGCAGTGGCGCGATCTCGGCTCACTGCAACCGCTGCCTCCCGGGTTCAAGTGATTCTCCTGCCTCAGCCTTCTGAGTAGCTGGGATTACAGCGCCCGTCACCACGCCCAGCTAATTTCTGTATTTTTAGTAGAGACAGGGTTTCACCATATTGTTCAGGCTGATCTTGAACTCCTGACCTTGTGAACTGCCCGCCTCAGCCTCTTGAAGTGCTGGGATTACAGGCATGAGCCACTGCACCAGGCCTGTTTTTTTTTTTTTTTTTTTTTTTAAAGAGACAGAGCCTTACTATATTGCCCAGGCTGGTCTTGAGCTCCTGGCCTCAAGCAGTCCTCCTACCTCGACCTCCCAAAGTGCTGGGATTATAGGCATGAGCTAATGTGCCCAGCCTCATGATCTTTTTTTTTTTTTTTTTTGAGACAGAGTTTCACTCTTGTTGCCCAGGCTGGAGTGCAATGGCGCGATCTCAGCTCACCGCCACCTCCGCCTCCTGGGTTCGAGCGATTATCCTGCCTCAGCCTCCCGAGTAGCTGGGATTACAGGCATCTGCCACCACACCCGGCTGATTTTTAGTAGAGATGGGTGGGGTTTCTCCATGTTGGTCAGGCTGGTCTTGAACTCCTGACCTCAGGTGATCTGCCTGCCTCGGGCTCCCAAAGTGCTGGGATTATAGGCATGAGCTACCGCGCCTGGCCTTTTTTTTTTTTTTTTTTTTTTTTTTTTTGGAGACAGAGTCTTGCTCGGTCACCCAGGCTGGAGTGCAGTGGCACCATCTTAGATCACTGCAAATTCCGTCTCCTGAGTTCAAACAATTCTCCTGTCTAAGCCTCCTGAGTAGCTGGGATTACAGGTGTGTGCCACCACACCCAGCTGATTTTTGTATTTTTATAGAGAGGGGAGGTTTCACCACATTGGCCAGGCTGGTCTTGAACTCCTGAGCTCAGGTTATCTGCCAGCCTTGGCTTCCCAAAGTGGTGGGATTACAGGCATGAGCCACGCGCCCGGCCCTCACAATCTTTTTAATAACCTCATTGTATTTTCTAATATGGATGGACCCTGGTTTATTATTCCAATAGTGACTGACTTTATAATCTTTTCCTTTTTAAAATTATTACAAACCATGCTGCAGCGGACATCTTTCTAGGTATCTTTTTATGCACACATGCCGGTGTTCTCCAAGAGACTCTTCAAGACCCCTCACAGACTGCCAGCTGTACATTTTTTAGCAGGTGACTGAAGATATACATCTGTGCTAAAGGGGTCACTGGCTCTTTGCAGTTACTTCATGGTTCCCCATGGTTTCTACTGATTGGGATCTACTACCTTAGACTTACACACTACTCCTGACCCCTTCCACTCCCCTCTGCCTCAGGAGCCAGACAGTGACAATGAGTGGCAGCACCTGCTAGAGACCACTGAGCCTGTGCCTATTCAACTGAAGGCTCCTCTCACCTTGCTGTGCAATCCTGACTTCTGCCAGCGCATCCAGAGTCAGCTGCATGAAGCTGGAGGGCAGGTAATGGGCAGAAAGACACTGTGGATGGTATCAAGACTGTTTTCACAGATGGAGCGTTGAAATACACTGACTTCAGAAGAAAGAGAAAGTTTGTCCTTTTCCAGTTCCTCAATCTATCTGCTTAGTTTGAGGAGGTTTGCCAACCTCCTTTAGTAACACAGAAAGAGCAGCCCTCAGGTTTCTTTTTCTGAAGGGAAAAATGCCTACTAGAATAGGGATCAAACTTTTTTGATGGTAAATATTTTAGGCATTGTGAGCCACCAGGCAAAAATGGAGGATATTATGTTAAGTACAGCCCTCAGGTTTCTTTTTCTGAAGGGAAAAATACCTACTAGTATAGGGATCAAACTTTTTTGATGGTAAATATTTTAGGCATTGTGAGCCACCAGGCAAAAATGGAGGATATTATGTTAAGTACTTGCATAATGAGGGAAAACACATTTTCACTAATTTTTTATTGATGAAATTAAAAATATAAATGTAACAATTAAATATACAATATTTTGTACTACAGGTACACTAGTGAGAAGAATAAGGTTATTTTGCTGGGGAGAGGAATGACATTTTGCTTAATTAACATTCAAAGTTAGTGTAAAGTTAGTGTTCCCTGCTACAAAACCTTACTTTGCTCCTCTGAAACACAGTGCTTTTCCTTCCTGGGTACTCGCTAAACTGTGTTGCTTGTATCACTTTATTCAGGTATAATTTATATATAAGATTTACACTTTTTTGATGTATGATAAATGATTTTTAGTAAATTTGCCAATTTTAAAACCGTTATCATAGTTCAGTTTTAGAACATATTCATCACCCCAATAAAATCCCTCATACCCATTTACGGTTTTTTTTTTTTGAGATGGAATCTCACTCTGTCGCCCAGGCTGGAGTGTAGTGGTGTGATCTTGGCTCACTGCAACCTCTGCCCCCCGCAGGTTTAAGCAATTCTCTGCCTCAGCCTCCGGAGTGACTGAGATTACAGGCTCGTGCCACCACGCCCGGCTAATTTTTTTGTATTTTTAGTAGAGATGGTGTTTCACCATCTTGGCCAGGCTCGTCTTGAACTCCTGATCTTGTGATCTGCCCGCCTCAGCCTCCCAAAGTGCTGGGATTACAGGCATGAACGACTGCGCCCAGCCTTTTTTTTTTTTTTTTTTTTTTTTTTTTGAGATGGGGTCTTACTCTGTCATCTAGGCTGGAGTGTAGTAGCACTATCTTGGGTCACTGCAGCCTCTGCCTCCCTGGTTCAAGGGACTGTCATGTCTCAGCATCTCAAGTAGCTGGGATTACAGGCGTGCACCACCATGCTTAGCTAATTTTTTGTATTTTTTGTAGAGATAGGGTTTTACCATGTTGCCCAGGCTGGTCTGGAACTCCTGGGCTCAAGTAATCCTCCCACCTTGGCCTCCCAAAGTGCTGGGATTATAGGTGTGACCCACTGCCCCCAGCCGCCATTTACAGTTAATCATCATTCCCCTTTTTATAGCTGGTTAGTATTTCATTATATGGATATATCACATTTTGTTTATCCACTCACCAGTTGATTAGACATTGATGTATTGGGTTGTTTCCACTTTTTGGCTTTTATGAATAATGCTGCTATGAACATTCACAAGCAAGTCTATGTATGGATAAATGTTTTTATTTCCCTTGGGTAACTACATAGGAGTAGAATTGCTGGTCATATGGTAAATTTATATTTAACATTTTAAGAAACTGCTGAACTATTTTCCAAAGTGGCTGTACCATTTTATATTCCCACCAGTATTATATGAGGGTCCTTGTTTCTTCACATCCTTGTCAACGCTTGTTATTGTCTAACTTTTTTACTATAGCCATTCTAGTAAGTGTGAAATAATATCTCATTGTTATTTTAATTTACATTCCACTAATGATGAATGTTGAACATCTTTTCATGGCTTATTCGCCATTTGTATATCTTCTTTGGTGAAATATCTCAAATCTTTTGCTCAGTTTTTAATTTGGTTGTTTGTGTTATTGAGTTGTAAGACTTCTTTGTATATTGTCAACATAAGACCTTTATCAGATGGGTGATTTGCAAATATTTTCTCCCAGTCTGTGGTTTGTCTTTTCAGTCTTTCTCATAAGAGTGTCTTTTGAAGCAAAAAATGTTGAATTTTGATTAAGTTCAGTTACTGTTTTTTCCCTTTGTGGTTCATGGTTTTGATGTTGTGTATAAGAAATCTTTTCCAGCCGGGCGCGGTGGCTCAAGCCTGTAATCCCAGCACTTTGGGAGGCCGAGGCGGGCGGATCACGAGGTCAGGAGATCGAGACCATCCTGGCTAACACGGTGAAACCCCGTCTCTACTAAAAATACAAAAAATTAGCCGGGCGTGTTAGCGGGCGCCTGTAGTCCCAGCTACTCAGGAGGCTGAGGCAGGAGAATGGCGTGAACCCAGGGGGTGGGGGTTGCGGTGAGCCGAGATCGCGCCACTGCACTCCAGCCTGGGGGACAGAGAAAGACTCCGTCTCAAAAAAAAAAAAAAAAAAAAAAAATCTTTTCCAAATGCAAGTTCTTAAAGATTTTCTCTTTTCTTAAAAGTTTTATAGTTTTAGCTCTTTAGGTTTCTGATCCATCTTGAGCTAATTTTTGTACATAATGTGAGGAAAGGATCTAAGTTGATCGTTTTTGCATGTGGATATATAATTGTCCTGGCACCATTTGTGGAAAAGAACTCTCCTTTCCTCATCGAATTGGCTTGGCACTTTGCACTTGTCTTTTGGCACTAACACGTTTTCCTCCTAGTGTTGTATCACTTGCAGTGTGGGGATAAGACTCCCTCTGGTGGAATTCCAGCTGCACTACTCATTAGCTGTGTGATCTTGGACTACTTACTTGACCTATGCAGAAGCTTCAGTTTCTTCATCTATAAAATGGCTAATTGTATTTATTTCACAGGGTTATTGTAAATATTAAATGAGCAGATGCCAACATTTAGAACAGCTAATGGCATATTATAAAATACTTGGTGTAAATGTTCTTCTTTTGAAGAATAACCATTTAAAAATACAATACTGGCCAGGCGTGGTGGCTCACGCCTGTAATCCTAGCATTTTGGGAGGCTGAGGTGGGAGGATCACTTGAGGTCAGGAGTTTGAGGCCAGCCTGGCCAACATGGTGAAATCCCGTCTCTACTAAAAATACAAAAATTAGCGAGGTGTGGTGGTGGGCACCTGTAATCCCAGCTACTTGGGAGGCTGAGGCAGGAGAATCGCTTGAACCCAGGAGGCAGAGGTTGCAGTGAGCCAAGATTGTGCCATTACACTCCAGCCTGGAGGACAAGAGTGAAACTCTGTCTTAAAAAATAAATAACAAAAATAAATAAATAAAAATGTAATACTACCCTTAGCAAGCAGGCTGTATACAAATAAATGTTAGGCTGGATTTGACCTGTGAGCCATAGATCATTATTCAACCCTGATCTAGAGTTGAATAATGTTTTGTCTTTCTGTGGTTGAATAATATTGTTTTATATGCATTGTTTTGAATTTTCAGAAGCATGTGCGGTGCACATGTTTTTTGTTTTTAAGGTGAAGGGCTGGAGAAGGGAGGGAGCAGATGGGAATGGCACTTAGTCTGACAGAGATCCTGAGGAGAGGCCCCTACCCCTTGGTCACTGGTGTTCTGTGTTAGGTAACCTGACCATCTATTGTCTTCTTCCCTGGTACAGTTCCCCTATTTCCCTGCTTTCCTTCTCTGTGTTTTAGTCTTGCAAAGAAAGGAATGCAAGCATTTAGCCTGCTTTGCCAGCTGCTTGGGGATGCTTGGTATGTGTAGTTCTCCTTCTTTTACCTCTGAAAATATCAATCGTTGCCTCTTTCCCTCATGTCACCCAGATCCTGAAAGGCATCCTGGAGGGTGCTTCCCACATCCTGCCTGCATTCCGGGTCCTAAACAGTCTTCTGTCCAGCTGCAGTGACTCTGTTGCCTTGTATTCCTTCTGCCGGGAGGCAGGGCTTCCTGGGCTGCTGCTGAGTCTACTCAGGCACAGTCAGGAGAGCAACAGCCTCCAGCAGGTAAGCACCAGGCCAGAAGCCTCTGAAGACTCACAGAGGTTCTTTTTCTTGGATTTATCTCATTCAGATTGCCATCTCTCTTTGGTCTGACTGCCTTTTATTTTCTTTCCTCCTCTTTCTAGTTAGTAGACTATTAATTGCAAACTCTAATGCCTTCTGGGGCCAGGCAGATAAGGTCAGCCATGAAGTAGGCTATGCGTGTGACTATATGAGTAGTGGGGAATCTTATGAACTAGAGTTCACATGCCTCCTCTAAATAGAGGAGAGGCATCCTTTCCTCAGCCTCCAGCCCATTGTTGCCACAGGGAAATATGGGCCTGAGAAAACTAGCCAGATCTTCTAGTTTTCTAAGAAAAGGTAGAAACCCAAATTTTTATGTGTAATTTTTAAATATTTAGAGCGCTGTGCTTTGAAATGTTAGATCCTAGGCTTCATTGACCTGATCTTACAGAGCAGAGTACTAAAATTCAGAGATAACTCATACACAGTCACTAATCTGTAAATGGTCACAGAGATAACAAGTGGAAGAGCTGGGATAGAGACTCAATGTGTTTGGGGCCAAACCTCTACTTCCCCCTGCTGTGTCCTTCTGTAGCTGGGCTGAGAGGATGGGGAATGTTTCAGAGTCAGTGTAAATGCCTAATAGGGCCTAGGCTGAGGCAGCTGGAAAGCTGCACTTTGTTGATGAGTATTAATCTTGGGTGATTTTAAGGAATTTAGAGAAAAAGATTTTTGAAAAATAGAACCTCCTATACTCCAAAATGCTATTCAGGCCAAACAAGACACATTTAATCCAGGCTGTTTACAGCCCATTGGCAGATTCTCTGTTACCCCCTAGAACTCTCTCTTTGCCCATACTTCTCTTCTGTCCCTTTCTGTTTGATCAACTTGACTGGGTCTCTATACACCCTTTCTGCTGTTTTTTTCTATTCTTTGTTTCCATCCTTCACATTGCCCTTACTCTCTTCTCCTTTTCCTGGGCAGCAATCTTGGTATGGGACCTTCTTACAGGACCTAATGGCTGTGATTCAGGCCTACTTTGCCTGTACCTTCAATCTGGAGAGGAGCCAGACAAGTGACAGGTAGGATAAGAGGTGCTTTTGCATTGTTGGCAAGTTTGGCTTCTGTTTCTACCCCATGGGCCCTTCCCATTTAGGAACAGGCCAAGTATGAAGAAGCTGTGATTTGTTACAGGTTTAGGAATCAGCTGAGCGGCCACTCATAGTCCTTTTAAGGACCCTAAGACAGCTTCAACTTGGCCTCAAGACTTACAGTTTCTAAGAGTCAGCAGTCACCATGGTCCTAAAATGGAAAGGTCAAGATGTGAATAACCTATTCCAGGAAGCCAAGTGGATTAAAGAAAGAAAGAAAAAAAATATGTGAATAACCTAGAGAAAATGGCAAAGAAGGGGCTTGGAGGGTGTATGTGTGTGTGTGGCAAGGGAGAAGGGAGGAACATTCTGATGTGTCCCTTTGCAGAGATTCTCGTACCTGCCCAGGACTGACCCATTCACCACATCCAGGCTTTTAGTAGAGAGATAAGAAATCATGGGCTCATTTTCCACCCCCAGCCTACAGGTGTTTCAGGAGGCTGCCAACCTCTTTCTGGACCTGTTGGGGAAACTGCTGGCCCAACCAGATGACTCTGAGCAGACTTTGCGGAGGGACAGCCTCATGGTAATCTGCTCCCACTTCCAGATTTCTGTGTCTCCTATCATTCTCCATGTTTCTCCCATCCCCTTTCTTATGACTATGTAGGGTCAGATCAAGTTAATACGACAAACATTTGTTAAATTCCCACCATGACATATGCCACGTGAGTAAGAAAAAGTGCCTGCCTTCAAGGGACTAGGGATAATTTAACAGGGGAGAGGTAAAGGGATTAAGGACAACAGTGAAAAGTACATTAGAACTTTGCATATAATACAAGAGCACTGCTGTATTTTATGAAGGAGATGCAGTTAACCACTGAAGAAGTTTTAGTTAACACTATTTGGAGCATCATAGAA
This sequence comes from Nomascus leucogenys, assembly GCF_006542625.1. Lineage (NCBI taxonomy): Eukaryota > Metazoa > Chordata > Mammalia > Primates > Hylobatidae > Nomascus > Nomascus leucogenys. The sequence continues at coordinate 119,374,769 of NC_044402.1, forward strand.
GAAATTTTGAAGAAGGAAATCATCTCTGCTAGCATTTGAAGAATACATCGCAATTTGCCACGTAAATGAGGCACAAAGTAGAAATTCTATACAGGAAGAGTAACATATATAAAGGCCCAGAGGCTTTAAGCAGTTTGGCATATTTCAGGGGACCACAAATAGAACTACTTCTTCTTGAAAAGACTTGCAGATCATCTAGTATTGTCTAACCTCGTTTGTCCTGAGGATTAGTAAACTATGCAGTTCTTTTCCCTAGATCCTGGAGGTAAGGGACAGGAGAATGGAGGATTGAATGAGAAAATAGCTGTGTTCTGACTAACCTCAGAGGAGATAGAGAGGAACATATATTTGTAAGGAAGTAAATAATTGCCTGGTCATTGTTAAAACTGGTAATTGGGAACATAGATCTGGACTACTTCCTGCGCTAGCATTCACTCAAACTTTACTGGTCTGAGATCCTGTTTTAATATCCCTCACCCTTTCAAGTCAGAAAGCTTTTACTGTCTCACCTAAATTTTGGCCAGCAGTGACTCATGTTATTGGCCAGCACTTCTCATGTCATATGCTATGAATAGAATGGGAAGTTTGGAATAATTACCTCTTGAAATTCTGAATCAGTAGGACTGAGTTGGGAGGGACCCAGGAATCCCTAGGATTTCTTCTTTTCTTTTTCTTTTTTTTTTTTGAGACAGGGTCTGTCTCTGTCACCCAGGCTAGAGTACAATGGCATGATCTTGACTCATTGCAACCTCCACCCTCCAGGCTCAAGCAATCCTCCCACCTCGGCCTCCTGAGTAGCTGACACTGTGGGTGTACACCACCAGACCTGGCTATTTTTTTTTGTATTTTTAGTAGAGACAGGGTTTTGCCATGTTGCCCAGGTTGGTCTCAAACTTCTGAGCTCAAGTGATCCACCTGCCTTGGCCTCCCAATCCCCTGTTGGGATTACAGGCATGAGCCATTGCACCTGACCCCTAGGAATTCTTATACTCATGGTCTATAAAAAACACTTTGAGAAACATCATCTAGGGAGCAGATGATCAGAGAATAGAAGGATTGACACCTAAAATTATTGTCCTTGAAGCATGAATGAAAGCAGTTCTAATGCATTTTTGGTGTGAAGAATGCTTAAAATTAGACACGTGTTTGCTTTGGTTTTTGTCCTCTTTCCTCAGATCCTCAGGGTTTCTTGTTTTTTACACTAAGCCCAGTCTTCTGATGCCCTGATGCTACCTCTGCACTTGTCTCCTTTAGTGCTTTACTGTCCTGTGTGAAGCCATGGATGGGAACAGCCGGGCCATCTCCAAAGCCTTTTACTCCAGCTTGCTGACAACACAGCAGGTTGTCTTGGATGGGCTCCTTCACGGCTTGACAGTTCCACAGCTCCCTGTCCACACTTCCCCAGGTAACCAGAGTGGAGAAGGGAGGTTCTCTTGACTTACTTGTTGCATAGGTCAGGCTCTGCTCCTTCTATTGCCATCACCTAGATAGCACCTGGCATTTAGTTGGTGCTCAATAAATAACTGTGAACTGAGAGGATGAATGGGGATCTGAGGGAAACAAACAGACCTCATCCTGCATTCTTCCCACTCCCTTAGGTTCCCTACTCCTGCTGCCATGTCGGTGAGTACTGGTGCTATTGTCTAGGGCAAGAGCCTCAGGCCTTTGGAGTTACTCTTTGCTTTTCTCCATAGGAGCCCCACAAGTGAGCCAGCCACTGCGAGAGCAGAGTGAGGATATACCTGGAGCCATTTCCTCTGCCCTGGCAGCCATATGCACTGCTCCTGTGGGACTGCCTGACTGCTGGGACGCCAAGGAGCAGGTCCGAGCTACAATTGCTTGTTCCTCTCATCCTACTGCCAGAGGAGTTGAGGAGGCTAGCCCCAGTTTTTCAGAAAGGCAGAAAAACAAGCTTTTAAGCCCCTCCTTTAGTACTTCCAGAAACAGATGCTCCCACCCTGGGCCATTTGTAGAACATGATATAGCCAGAATCCCAGAGCCCATGGCCAGTTGGTGAGGGAGAGAGCACAGTGATAAACTGCCCAGGTGGTGGGGCAGCTGATCTGAAACCTCCAGTGATGCTTCCTCAAGGGCTGAGAATTCAGCTTTCCTGATCTCTGTTGGTCAGTAATCCTTTCCTCTGTTCCTGGCTACACTGGGGCCAAACTAGGCCATGACTTTTGGTTCTCTATTGGTGATGAAGACTGAGAATAGAACGGGGTCTGAGGTTTCTGGTGAATGTGGGAAGAGTGACTAGGAAGAGACTGAGAGTCCTGATCATTTTGGACATATGTGAGGAATAGGGTTGTAATAATGTGGATAGGATTGAGCCTTCAGGTATGTCTCTATAGATCTGTTGGCATTTGGCAAATCAGCTAACTGAAGACAGCAGCCAGCTCAGGCCATCCCTCATCTCTGGCCTGCAGCATCCCATCCTGTGCCTGCACCTTCTCAAGGTAATTCTCTTAACTCCTGGCATCACAGCTTTATTTTTAACTCCCAGTACAGACAGGGAGAGAAACAGAGACAGACCAAGAGAGGAGGACTAAAAGAGAGAGAGACTGAGAGAGACCAATTGAGACACCCCCTTGGAAGACTCCTTTCTGCTTTTAAATCTGTTCAACTGAGAGGACCCCACTGTTAGCCAGTCCTCAGCGGAACCGAGAAGGGTTCCTGTCTCACTATCTCACAGCAAGAGGCAGAAGGGGGTTCTCTCACACTCCCAAGTGTGGGTACCAGATCTTTTGAGGGGCTGGCCAGTGTTTCAGCTGAGCCTTCAATCTTGGAGCCCGGGGCCTGCTCTGCCTCACTGCCAGACTCCTTCCCTCTCCCTCAGGTTCTGTACTCCTGCTGCCTTGTCAGTGAGCGCCTGTGCCATCTTCTAGGGCAGGAGCCCCTGGCCTTGGAATCCCTGTTTATGTTGGTTCAGGGCGAGGTAAGCCGGCAGCACAGGTGGGCTTCCCCTGGTGGCCCCACTGTCTCAGCCAGAGGTTGTTCTGATATCTTAGGTTTCCTTTGTAGGTAAAAGTAGTAGATTGGGAAGAGTCTACTGAAGTGACACTCTACTTCCTCTCCCTTCTCGTCTTTCGGCTCCAAAACCTGCCTTGTGGGTAAGTCATAAAGTAGGGTGTCTCCACAGAAGTCTTCTAGCCACATAGCTAACCCTCACAAAGAGTATGGGGAATGGTACCCTACAGCGTATCCTTAGGAGGAATTGGGATAGAGAGTGTGAAGCTTTCTCTACAAAGAACAGACCTAGACTCCCATCAACCTTGTGCCTTGGAGGTAGACATGCAGCCTAGGTGAAGAACGCCATTCAAGGGAGAGGGGAGGCTGCTTTCCAACCTCATTTAATACAGCTGCATCCCTTGATGTATCTCTTTATTCTAGAATGGAGAAGCTAGGCAGTGACGTTGCTACTCTCTTTACCCATTCGCACGTCGTCTCTCTTGTGGTAAGTTTTTAACCTTCACCCTCCTCCCCTTTTCACCCTAGCATCTACCCCTTGTGGAAGTGGGGGAGTCACTGTCCAATTTGCATATGTTTCTGGAGGCATTCTTTTGGACCAGTACAGAGACATAAATCCTCTCTGCCTGTCCTGAATGCCATTTAGATTTGGACATTCTTTCTCCTCTTTTACCTCTCCCACAGAGTGCAGCAGCCTGTCTATTGGGACAGCTTGGTCAGCAAGGGGTGACCTTTGACCTCCAGCCCATGGAATGGATGGCTGCAGCCACACATGCCTTGTCTGCCCCTGCAGAGGTGAGGCACCCCAGGGAGGGCACAGACATGTTTTCTCTGAGTCAGACACTAGGACTGCATTCAAGGCGAAAAGACTGAAATGCCAGCAAGCCTGGAGTAAACTGAGGAATGGAAAAGGAATCAAGGAGCCCTTCCTTTTCTAGATTTGTCGCCGGATAATAGGCCCCTCTGAGCCCAGATTGATCTGGACTTTAGATTTCTTTTTAATATGCAGGGCTTCTAGAGAGTGAGAGAGGGAAGGGAAGAGGAAGGGTGACTAACCTGAGTTTTCTGAGTAGTGTGTGAACCCTGCCTGCTTCGTTCTCCTCCTCCAGAAGCTCATGCTCTTGGCAGAGTCCTTCCTAATGCATAATTTCTTCACCTCTGACTGCAGCCTCCACTCTGCTTTTCCCACTTGTTCTTCTTAACAGATGGAAAAGGTGGCTGACAGCCTGTGAATTCTTCAGGAACTCAGTCCATTATGTAGCCTTCTTTCTGCTTTCTCCTTTCCCAGGACTTTTCTTCCTTTCATTTTTAGACCTTTGGAACTCATCTTTCTTTCATTTTGTAAAAAGAAGGATAGACTTTATAATCAAATTATTGTCATCCCTTTTTTTTTTTGAGATGGAGTTTCGCTCTTGTTGTCCAGGCTGGAGTGCAATGGCATGATCTCAGCTCACCGCAACCTCTGCCTCCTGGGTTCAAGCGATTCTCCTGCCTCAGCCTCGCGAGTAGCTGGGATTACAGGCATGTACCACCATGCCTAGCTAATTTTTGTATTTTTAGTAGGGATGGGGTTTTCCATGTTGGTCAGGCTGGTCTCGAACTCCTGACTTCATGTGTGATCCGCCCGCCTCGGCCTCTCAAAGTGCTGGGATTATAGGTGTGAGCCACCATGTCCAGCCTTTTTTTTTTTTTTTTTTTTTTTGAGACGGAGTCTTATTCTGTCGCCCAGGCTGGAGTGTATTGGCGCGATCTTGGCTCACTGCAACCTCCGCCTCCCAGGTTCAAGTGATTCTCCTGCCTCAGCCTCCCAAGTAGTTGGGATTACAGGTATACACCACCATGCCTGGCTAATTTTTTTGTGTGTTTTTAGTAGAGATGGGGTTTCACCATGTTGGCCAGGCTGGTCTTGAATTCCTGACCTCAAGTGATCCACCCACCTCAGCCTCCTAAAGTGCTGGGATTACAGGCATGAGCCACTGTGCCTGGCCTGTCATCTTTATATATGTAGAATTTTTTTTTTTTTGAGATGGAGTCTCACTCTGTCGCTAGGCTGGAGTGCAGTGGCGTGATCTCGGCTCACTGCAACCTCCGCCTCCCGGGTTCAAGTGATTCTCCTGCCTCAGCCTCCTGAGTAGCTGGGACAACAGGTGCACACCTCCATGCCCAGCTAATTTTTGTATTTTTAGTAGAGACGGGGTTTCACCATGTTGGCCAGGCTGGTCTTGAACTCCTGACTTCGTGATCCCCTGGCCTCAGCCTCCCAGAGTGCTGGGATTACAGGCGTGAGCTACCATGGTGGCTGAATTCTTTATAATTTATAAAACATTGTCACATGTTATCCCACAACACACTTGAAATATAGACACACCAATGTAATAATACTCATCTGCTTTTTCTAGACTAAGTTAACCTTCAGAGAGGTTGTATCACTAGTGATAGCACTAACACTCATCCAGAAGTCTAAGTCAGAACTTTGGGAGTCATCAGTGACTGTTCTCTCTTCCCCATTATTCCCCCACCCAAATGGTTCCCCTAGGCCCCATATATTCTACCTTCCGGTTGACTCTCAAATCTGTTCCCTCCATGGCACCATCACTGACCTGCCTTGGTTTAACGGCCACCCCATTCCTCTTAGGCACCTGCATTCTTCTTGTTTCTCTCCGACAGGTTCGGTTGACTCCACCAGGTAGTTGTGGATTCTATGATGGCCTCCTTATCCTTCTGTTGCAGCTCCTCACTGAGGTACAGATGTATCTTGGGATGGATGGGAAGTAAAGAGAGAGGAACTGGGCATTTTGGGGAGCCTCTGGACCAGAGGAATGAAGAAGGAACCCACAGCCTCCCCTGTCAAGCTACTGTGCCTGTGATAGCCTTGGAACTTCCCCGCCTGCCCTCAGTACTGACCCTTCGAAGGAAACCATTCGCTGCATCCCCTGGGATCCAGTGGGGGATAAAATGAATTCCCTGGGTTTTAGCAGACATACACATGAGTTGTGAGGTCAGAGGGTTAAGATTTGATAAGAAAATGAAATAAGAAGACAGGGAAATACTATGTGGGAAAGCAGAAGGAATTATTTCTGGGACTTCCTTTCCTTGTAAGTCAGGGACAGGAATGAATAAAAGCATTTGGACTCCTGACTTCTGTCTTTACCCCCACCCTCTTTCACTTTTATCTCTAGCAGGAGAAGGCTAGCCTAATCAGGGATGTGGCCAGTTCAGAAATGTGGACCGTTTTGTGGCACCGCTTCTCCGTGGTCCTGAGGCTCCCCGAGGAAGCATCTGCACAGGAAGGGGAGCTTTCGCTATCCAGTCCACCAAGCCCTGAGCCAGACTGGACACTGATTTCTCCCCAGGGTATCTTTCTATCAGTATCCTTTTTGGGAGTGCATTGATCTCTCTTCAAAAGGAGGCAGCCCAGAACTGGGTTAACCCACAGAGGTTTCTTTTTTTTGCTTTTGCCTGGGGACAGGAAGCAGTGTCTGCACTAGAGCTGCTCTAAGATGGGGAAGGGACTGAATAGGTGTAGCCCTGGGAGCTGTGGGGAAGCAGGGGTATCTGGGCCTCTTGCCTGTTCCATTGGGTCTCCATTTTTGGTGTTACCAGGCATGGCAGCCCTGCTGAGCCTGGCCATGGCCACCTTTACCCGGGAGCCCCAGTTATGCCTGAGCTGCCTGTCCCAGCATGGAAGTATCCTCATGTCCATCCTGAAGCATCTGCTTTGCCCCAGCTTCCTGAATCAACTGCGCCAGGCGTGAGTTTGAGCTAGAAGACAGCCACAGAGTCAGCAATGGGGAGGGAGAGAGAAGAAGGCAGGAAAGAAGTTACTGACAGATTGAGCTATAAAGCAAGAAAGATGAGATCAGGTTTAGGCTGGAAACCTAAGTAGTGGCTGAGATTGTAGAAGGGGAGCTGGGCAAAGGAATTGGAGGAGGGAGGGAGGAATGATAAAGGTTAAGTGAACAAGACCAAGTCTCTTTGACATTCCTCTCCTTAGGCCTCATGGGTCTGAGTTTCTCCCTGTCGTGGTGCTCTCTGTCTGCCAGCTCCTTTGCTTCCCCTTTGCGCTGGACATGGATGCTGACCTCCTTATAGGTGTCTTGGCCGACCTCAGGGACTCAGAAGTTGCAGCCCATCTGCTGCAGGTACTTGGGCAGCTAGTATGAAGGTGGGAGAGGAAGATAGCCAACCTTGTATCCTCTAATTTACTTCCCAGCAGCTCCAGGGCTCTTCTAGGCTCCTGTAAGCATGGAACAGCTGGCTTGACTCAGAAGTTGGCGTGGAGACAGTACTCAGGCCTGAGCAGAGGCATGTGGTGGGAGCTGGGTTGGTGCCTCCTCCTCTCCATCAGTCCGTCACCTGGTTCTGTTGGTGCTCATTGGAGAGAACATCCTAGTCTAGGCACTGAAGACTCAGCTCCTTGGCCAGGAATCATGTTTCTGGCAATTCTTGGCATTGCACAGTGGGTCTTTGTTTTTTTGTTGTTTCTTTTTGTTTTTTCACAGTGGGTCTTTGAAGGCAGAGACCGAGCCCTTGCAAAGTAAGGAATGATCTTGGAAAGAACCTGCTCTCTCAGGCTCCACGTCATGTCTCATGTGGAGTGCTGTGGGGCAGGACTTCTAGCTCTCTGGCATTTCTCACCATAGCTTGGCTTTTCTCTCTCCCAGGTTTTGGGCTTCTTTCTAGCTGCATATACTCTCCCTCTCCCTGAATCCTTTTACCTCCTGTTCTCTCAGGTCTGCTGCTACCATCTTCCGTTGACGCAAGTGGAGCTGCCCATCAGCCTCCTCACACGCCTGGCCCTCATGGATCCCACCTCTCTCAACGAGTTTGTGAACACAGTGGCTGCCTCCCCTAGAACCATCGTCTCGTTTCTCTCAGTTGCCCTCCTGAGTGACCAGCCACTGCTGACCTCCGACCTTCTTTCTCTGCTGGCCCATACCGCCAGGGTCCTGTCTCCCAGCCGCTTGTCCTTTATCCAAGAGCTTCTGGCTGGCTCTGATGAATCCTATCGGCCCCTGCGCAGCCTCCTGGACCACCCAGAGAATTCTGTGCGGGCACACACTTATAGGCTCCTGGGACACTTGCTGCAACACAGCATGGCCCTGCGTGGGGCACTGCAGAGCCAGTCTGGACTGCTCAGCCTTCTGCTGCTTGGGCTTGGAGACAAGGATCCTGTAGTGCGGAGCAGCGCCAGCTTTGCTGTGGGCAATGCAGCCTACCAGGCTGGTCCTCTGGGACCTGCCCTGGCAGCTGCAGTGCCCAGTATGACCCAGCTGCTTGAAGATCCTCAGGCTGGTATCCGGCGCAATGTTGCATCAGCTCTGGGCAACTTGGGACCTGAAGGTTTGGGAGAGGAGCTGTTACAGTGCCAAGTACCCCAGCGGCTCCTAGAGATGGCATGTGGAGACCCCCAGCCAAATGTGAAGGAGGCCGCCCTCATTGCCCTCCGGAGCCTGCAACAGGAGCCTGGCATCCATCAGGTATACCCTACAGCACTTATGGACCATGATGATCAGGGCCCCTATAGTTGACAACATTTCTGAGATTATCTGTAAAGAATTGGAATCGGGACATGGAGAAACTTACGCCGTATTTCTCCCAGGGACAGTGTCTTGGAGTGAGTTTTCTAGTTACCATCTCCTGCCTTGGAGAAGGGAAGGGAGCTAGAAGAGGGCTCCAGTGGGCCGGGAAATGTCTGAGATCTCAAGAACCACAGTTGATCTCTTCTAGGGGCTGTGCATGAGGGAGATGAGAGAAGACTAAGAGATGTTGAGATAGAGTAGTTTTACTCTGTGTGCCATGAGGTGCTGACTATTTTTTTTTAGACTTACCATGAGAAAAGCACGATGCTAAGCATTTTACCTTTATTATCTGGTTTAAACTATTATTATCCTAATTTTGCAGATGAGGAAACTGAGGCACAAATAATTTAATAACTTGTCCAAGTTACAAGGACAGTGTGTAGGATTGGGCTTTTGAACTCAGAAGTCTGAGTCCAGAGCCCATACTCTTAACCACTACTTTATCCTGCCTCTTCTGCACAATTTTCTTTTTTCTTCTTCTTTTTTTTTTTTCGAGACAGAGTTTCACTCTTATTGCCCAGGCTGGAGTGCAGTGGCGCGATCTCAGCTCACCGCAACTTCTGCCTCCCAGGTTCAAGCAGTTCTCCTGCCTTAGCCTCCCGAGTAGCTGGATTACAGGCATGTGCCACCATGCCTGGCTAATTTTGTATTTTTAGTAGAGATAGGGTTTCTCCATGTTGGTCAGGCTGGTCTCGAACTCCCAACCTCAGGTGATCCACCTGCCTGGGCCTCCCAGAGTGCTGGGATTACAGGCGTGAGCCACTTTTTTTTGAGACTGAATATCACTCTGTCGCCCAGGCCAGAATGCAGTGGTGCAATCTCAGCTCACTGTAACCTCTGCCTCCGGGTTCAGGCAATTCTTGTGCCTCAGCCTCCTGAGTAGCTGGGACTATAGGTGCCTGTCACCATGCCCGGCTAATCTTTGTATATTTATTATTAATTTATTTATTTACTTATTTATTTTTAAGATGGAGTCTTGCTCTGTTGCCCAGGCTGGAGTACAATGGCACGATGTTGGCTCACTGCAACCTCCGCCTCCCAGGTTCAAGCGATTCTCCTGTCTCAGCCTCCCAAGTAGCTGGAATTATAGGCACGCACCACCTTACCTGGCTAATTTTGCGTTTTTAGTGGAAACAAGTTTCACCATGTTGGCCAGGCTGGTCTCTAACTCCTGACCTCAAGTGATCCACCCACCTCAGCCTCCCAAAGTGTTGGGAATACAGGTGTGAGCCACCCTGCCTGACCGCAATTTTCAGTATATAAAGAGTCCAGTAGGTCAGGCTCTGTGGCTTTTGCCTGTAATCCCAGCACTTTGGGAGACTGAGGTGGGCGGATCACTTGAGGTCAGGAGTTTGAGACCAGCCTGGCCAACATAGTGAAACCCTGTCTCTACTAAAAATACAAAAATTAGCTGGGTGTGGTGGCAGGTGCCTATAATCCTAGCTTCTCGGGAGACTGAGGCAAGAGAATCGCTTGAATCTGGTAGGAGGAGGTTGCAGTGAGCTGAGATCATGCCTCTGCATTCCAGCCTGGGTGACATAGCGAGACTCTGTCTCAAAAAAAAAAAGCCCATTGGAAATCACAGATATCTACATATGGTAATACAAATTATGACATCTCAAAGTGGTAGCATTGGGAAGTTCATGCAGAGCAGAAATTTGAGAGGATGGTGAAGATCTTTTTTTTTTTTTTTGAGACAGAGTCTCACTCTGTTGCCCAGGCTGGAGTGCAGTGGCGTGATCTTGGCTCACTGTAAGCTCTGCCTCCCGGGTTCACACCATTCTCCTGCCTCAGCCTCCCGAGTAGCTGGGACTACAGGCACCTGCCATGACGCCCAGCTAATTTTTTGTATTTTTTTTTTTTTTAGTAGAGACGAGGTTTCACTGTGATAGCCAGGACAGTCTCTATGTCCTGACCTCGTGATCCGCCCGCCTCGGCCTCCTAAAGTGCAGGATTACAGGCGTGAGCCACCTTGCCTGGCCAACGGTGAAGATCCCATAGGAATCTTGTGCAATCCATGGGGAAAATAATTAATGGGATTCTTGGTGGTAATGAGGTTAGAACTCACTGGTCTGCATCGAAGGCTAGGAATTAGACCTTTTGGCTTACTGTGAGTTACTGCTGCATTTCATCAAGTCTTCCTGGGGACAAGTATATGTGTCCCTTAGTGCCTTGGTTTCATGGTCTGTAACCAGAGAATGGAAGTAGACTTCTGGTCCTGATGATTCCTATCTCCAAGGTTTCTCTTCTGCCATTCAGTCTATTCCAAGTCCCCAAGAGCCCATTTCCTTTTTCTTCCTCTTCTCGAGTGGGAATTCCTGGGTAAATGAGAGTCCTCTGCACCTGCCCCAGACACCACCATTTCTGAGCCTCATGTTCTGTTCTATCATCTGCTCTCTATCCTACAGGTACTGGTGTCCCTGGGTGCCAGTGAGAAACTAGCCTTGCTCTCTCTGGGGAATCAGTCACTGCCACACAGCAGTCCTGGGCCTGCCTCTGCCAAACACTGCAGGAAACTCATTCACCTCCTGAGGCCAGCCCATAGCATGTGATTCCAGATTCCTGAGGTCCAGCCTCCAACTTTGGTTGCCAGCTCTTTCTTATTCTACTACACAAGCCACCAACTCAACTGAGAGCTAAAGAGACTAGAAAAGAGATAAGCTGCCAACTCAACTGAGAACAAGAAACTAGAAGAGATTTATATATAAAGCTTCTTCCTTCTCCCAGATTCAGGATGTTTTCAACCAGTAAATTTTATTGCTGTTGGTGCCAGAGAAGAGTCCTTTCTTCTCTACATCCAGGGGCCTTTTCTCCAATAATGTGCCTTTAACTCTAGGGACCTGCCTCACGGACCTTAGGGAAAAACCTTCCTTTCTGGAGCTCCTTTAATCTTCCTAGCAGGTTTTTGCCTTAGATGTGCTGGCCCCAGGACAGTGATGAAGATTGAGCCTGTCTCAGCTCTAGGCTGTGGGGATCAGTGCCATCAGTCCCTGTTATTGAGGGATTATCCCTTAGCCAGCATTCCTATCTGTGGGTGGGCGTGGAGAGTGTATCTTTATTTGGGGTGTGTGTGTATACGTGTGTGTGTGTGTATGTGTGTGTGTTTAATAGTTCTGTTTGTAAACTCTTTTAATAAAAATCGTGCCTCACCATACTTAAAGCTCCCAGGACAAGGGTTGGGAGGCTCAACCCCTCTTTCAGCTTCTATGTGGTGTTGGAGGTGCTGGTGTCCTGTTCACACAAGATCCTGGTCTGGCAGCTTATTTATATCATTTCTTGCCTTCCAATTTCCCCCTTCCTAGATGAACTATATTTGGTTACCTACTTTCAAGTCAAGGCCGGTGGAGCTGAAATAGGAAAGGGTAAGATTCAACAGAGCGGTCAATTAGGTTGCTCAGACTTAGTGACTAATTTTAATATTTAGTGGAGTTCTGATGTGTAGGGACTCCAAGCTGCTTTAGAAGGATAGCTATTATAAAGATTGTGCAATTTACCAGAAAGGGCTTTTAGTCAGACCTGTTAGAATTATAATCTAACTGGAAGCATTGGAAAACCTTAACTCATTGGATGGCTTAGAACAAGCTTCCAGGGCCTTGATTTCTCCATCCATAAAATGAGGAGACTCCTTTCTGTCTTTCCTTAAATTCCAGTTGTTTTAGAAATGAAAGACAAGTAAAATGCCCTTATTTTTATAAGAAATTTTGTTTAACCCTCATCTTCATTGTCCACAGTGTTTATACTTTAGCAAAAATAATATTTTTCTAGGGAGCACCATAATTTTCTCCTATCCAGATTATCTCAATTCAGTTCAATGTATATTTTTTGAGTCCTTTCTGTATGCCAGATACTATTCTAGGTACAGGAGATAAAACAGTGCCCATCATACAGTTTCCATTCTGGTCGGGGAGATAGTGAAATTATTAAAAGAATAGTATGTAGGAAGGTGATAAAAGCTATGGAGAAAAATAAACCAGGGAAAGGGGATGAGGAGTGCTGAGTTGGATGGTCAGGGTAGGCCTCACTAGAAGGTGACACTTGAGAAAAGACTCGAAGGAGGCGAGGGAGTGAGTTGTGCACCTATTTTGGGGAAAAACCAAGGCCCTGAGATGAAAGCATGCCTGGCATGCTTGAGGAGCTATGAGGAACCAGTGTGGATTAAGTGAGTAAAGAAGGTGGAGAATAGTAGGAAATGAGACAGGAAGGTAATGGTGGGGGCCAGATGTTGTAGGCTTTGTAGACCTTGGTGAAGACTTGGGCTCTGACTTTGAATAGAGGAGGCATCTATTGGAGGCTTTTGAACAGAGAATTATATGAACTACCTTGCATCCTAAAAGGATCACTCTTCATTCTGGTCTTGTGAATGGCTATGGGGAGTAGGGGAGAATGGGAAGTAGGATGAGCAGTTAGGAGGCTATTGTTATAATAATCCAGGCAAGACAATGGTGTCCTGGATGGCGACTGGGGTGATACCAATGGAGTGATAAAAAAGTAGTCAGATTTTGAATATATTTTGAACATGGAACAAACAGGATTTCTTGACTGATTGGAGGTGGAGGTATGACCAAAAGAAAGCAGTCAAGGATGACTCCAAGGTTTTTGGTCTGAGCAACTGGAAGAATGGAATTGCCATTAACTGAAATGGGGAAGGCTAGCAGTGGAGTGATAATGGGTGGGAACAAGTTCAATTGTGAACATGTTGTCTTTCAGTTGGAAATGTTTGAACACACACAAAGGTAGAGGATAGTTCAGTGTACTCCATCACTACTTGAGCAGCTACCATATCTATTTTGTTATTCAGGTGTTTGTTTGTTTTTGAGACAGTCTCGCTCTGTCACCCAGGCTGGAGAGCAGTGGCATGATCATGGCTCACTGTAGCCTCGACCTCTCAGGCTCAAGAAATCCTCCCACCTCAGCCTCCTGAGTAGCTGGGACTACAGGCACCCGACTAATTTTTGTATTTTTTATAGAGATGGAGTCTCACTGTGTTGCCCAGGCTGGTTTGGAACTCCTGGGATGAAGTGATACTCCCAAAATGCTGGGGTTACAGGTGTGAGCCACTGCCCCAGCCTTACTCGGGTTATTTTAAAACAAATCCTGGCTAACAGTGTTATCCGTACATACTTAGGATACGTCTGTGGCAGATCAGGACTTTTGTTTTTCATTTTTATCAAAACCACAGTATAGTACTGTACTTGACAAAAATTAACAATTGCTTAATATTAAATATCTCATCTGACCTCAGTATTTCTTGGCCTATAGTTAGTTTGTTCAAATACAGATCTAGATGAAGTCTACTTACTGCATTTGGTTGACTTGCTCATAAGATTCTTAATATCAGGATAGAATGAATGAAATTAAAAATTTTTTTTTTAGAAGTTGCTGAGATCTGAAAAAAAGATTTTATTTTATTTATTTATTTATTTATTTATTTAATTTATTTATTTTTGAGACAGAGTCTTGCTCTGTTGCCCAGGCTGGAGTGCAGTGGCATGATCTTGGCTCACCACAACCTCCACTTCCCAGGGTCAAGCGATTCTCCTGTCTCAGCCTCCCAAATAGCTGGGATTACAGGCACACACCACCATGCCCAGCTAGGTTTTTTGTATTTTTAGTAGACATGGGGTTTCACCATGTTGGCCAGACTGGTCTCGAACTCCTGACCTCCGGTAATCCACCTGCCTCGGCCTCCCAAAGTGCTGGGATTACAGGCATGAGCCACCGCGCCCAGCCAAGATTCTTAATATAAAACAGTTCCCTCTACTTTTGGGAGGTACAATTTGATTGAATAAACCAGATCATTTGAGCAGTAGCCTTCACATTAGATTTGGCTGATTATATATTGGGATGTCATTTATTCCATTACAGTATTCTTCCTATTTCCTTTAAATTGTTCATTGGCTCTGGATAGATGAAGACGTTAGAAGCACTTTTCTTCTTGTAAATTCTGTTGCTCAAATCTCCTGTGTCTATTCCTTGATTAGGACCCAGGCAGTCAGTCAGCCATGCTCTTGACTTCACTAAGACCTGTCTAGGCAAATACAGTATTTTAAAATCTAGATTGTTTTCCTAAAAGATAAACTAAGGGGAGTTACCTTATGTAAGAATTATTTATTTTTTTAAATAATAAACTAAATACTAGCTTGAAATATCATTCCTATCTGGTACATAAACAATTTGTTAAAAAGAAATTAAACTGCCTGTAATCCCACAGGAAGAATACTGTAATGGAATAAATGACATCCTGGCCACTTTGGGAGCCCGAGGCGGGTGGGTCACAAGGTCAAGAGATCGAGATCATCCTGACCAACATGGTGAAACCCCGTCTCTACTAAAAATACAGAAATTAGCTGGGCGTGGCGGCACAAGCCTGTAGTCCCAGCTACTCAGGAGGCTGAGGCAGGAGAATCCCTTGAACCCAGGAGGTGGAGGTTGCAGTGAGCCAGGATTGTGCCACTGAACTCCAGCCTGGCGACAGAGCGAGACTCTGTCTCAAAAAAAAAAAAAAAAGAAAGAAAAGAAACTTATACCTAAACTTTTTAGACTAGCACATAAAGCAATAGTTGATCATTTTATGTGGAAACAAGAAAACACATCCATGTCCTTGAAAGCATTCGGTCTGAAGGATTAGAAATACCGTATCAACAATTTTACATCTAGCAATTATTGCACAAGGGACTGACAGAGTACTAAGAGAATTTGGAGTGAATGTTTTGTGTAGTGCCTGGAATCCAGAGAATGTTTGGAAGGTTTGAGGATTTGTGCCTGTGTTTGATTTTGTATGTATGAACAGGTATGTGTTTTAACTTTTTTGGTGGTAATGGGGAACTTAAAGTTTTCAACCATATAAAAGTAGAGAGAATGGCATAATAAACCCCCAGACCCTGATCCTACAGATTCAGCTGTCATCAGCATTTTGCCCTACTATCATCAATATTTTGGCTCTATGTACCATATTCCTTTTAAAAATTTATCAGCTGGGTGTGATGGCTCATGACTGTAATCCCAGCACTTTGGGAAACCGAGGCAGGCAGATCACTTGAGGTCAGGAATTTGCCACCAGCCTGGCCAACATGGTGAAATTCCATCTCTACCAGAAATACAAAAATTAGCCAGGCATGGTGGTGCACACTTGTAATCCCAACTACTTGGGAGACTGAGCCATGAGAATCACTTGAACCTGGGAGGCGGAGGTTGCAGTGAGCCCAGATCGTGCCACTGCCCTCCAGCCTGGATGACAGAGAGAGACTATCTCAAAAAAAAAAAAAAAAAAAAAAAAAAGCTGGGCATGGTGGCTCACACCTGTAATTCCAGCACTTTGGAAGGCTGAGGCGGATGGATCACCTGAGGTTGAAAGTTGGAGAGCAGCCTGGCCAACATGGTGAAACCCTGTCTCTACTAAAAATACAAAAATTAGCCGGGCGTGGTGGCGGGCGCCTGTAGTCCCAGCTACTCGGAGAGGCTGAGGCAGGAGAATGGCGTGAACCCGGGAGGCGGAGCTTGCAGTGAGCCGAGATTGCGCCACTGCACTCCAGCCTAGGTGACAGAGCGAGACTCCGTCTCAAAAAAAAAAAAAAAAAAAAAATTATCCGGGCGTGGTGATGCATGCCTGTAATCACCACGAGAGGAGGCTGAGACATGAGAATCGCTTGAACTCAAGAGGCAGAGGCTGCAGTGAGCCAAGATCATGCCACTGCACTCCAGCCTGGGCAACAGAGTGAGACCCTGTCTCAAAACAAAAAAAAGTTTAACAGGATATTTAATTTTGTACATACACATAAGTGTCCTACAAAATATGAGACTCAAAGAAGGGTCAGATGTTCAAGGCTTATATGGCATCTTGAGCTACAGAAAGGCATAGGAACTTGGGACTTCTGGGAGGTGGTGGAGACTCAAGTTATGGGATGGTGAGGGGAGGAATTCCATGGTGAATGTAAGTGGTCTTGTTCTGTAGATAAAAGTCTCTCAGGAAATAAAATTATCTCACAGCAGCCCTCAGGAGAATAGGTGACTGGGCACAGTGTCAACCTCCAGTTTCCTCTCCTGTGATCTGAGTTTATTTTTCCTAGTTGATAATATTCTCAGGGAAAGGATTCATACCAGTTGAGTTCCTTTTGGAGGAACTCAGACAAACCCCCTGCCGACTGCATCTGCTATTACCTTGTGCCCTTTGTCCAAAGTAATCAACATACCAAAGTGTCATGTTTTGGGGTGGCATTTCCTAAACTCCATCAACCAGATAAGGTAATATTTACAAGTTCCTGGAATTAGGACACAGATACATCTTTTGAATGGGTGCCCACCATTCAGCTCCCTACAATAAGAGAATAAATAGTGGTTTCTTAATATTGTCTATGCTGCTTTTTTTTTTTTTTTTTTTTTTTGTAGAGAGGGGGTCGCCAGGGTGGAGCACAGTGGTGCAGTGTTAGCTCACTGCAGCCTCAAACTCCTGGGCTCAAGTAGTCCTCCCACCTCAGCCTCTCAAATAGCTGGGAGTACAGACTTGAGCCATTGGGCCTGGCACATCAGCTATGTTCTTAATGTTTTCAATCCTTATTCAGATTTTTACGTAGTCTTGACAATGAAGAATCTCGGGACTCGTAAATTTGAAAGGGAGAGCTTTATTTCTTAATAAAGGGTTGCAGCCTGCAAGGTGGCCATTCTGACAGGCTGGGAAGTATAGTTTCTGGCAGAAGCTGAAAGCAAGTACTTTGAGAGAGGGGTAAAGGGAACAGGAATTTACACAGAGTGGGGTGGCTAAATACACATATTTAATAAGCTATAGGAGGAGTCATGATAATGAAAGAAACAAATGCATGCACAATTGAGCTTCATGCCTCTTCATGGGTTGCATATTCAAAAAATGGCTGCATTCGCATGATCCTGGGGTGGAGTTTTCAGCCCTCTGATGTCAAAAGGTAAAGCACAGGAAATGAAAACCCTCATTGTGCACCCTCCTCCAAAACCCATCTGGAGATGATGGTCAGTTTTAGGAAGGGATGCATTGTGAAACTGATGGGCTGTCATTTTGAAACTGTGAAGTCAGTCTGGGCAACATAGCAAGATCTTGTCTCTACAAAAAATTTAAAAATTAGCCAGGTGTGGTGGTTTGTGCCTGTGGTCTCAGCTACTTGGGAGGCTAAGGTGGAGGACTGCTTCAGCCCAGGAGTTTGAGGCTGCAGTGAGCTGTGTTCATGCCACTGCACTCCAGCCTATGTGACATAGTGAGATCCCTTCTCAAAAAAAAAAAAAGAAAGAAAGAAAGTGCAAAGAGTAGGGAGTCTGGTTCTGGCCTCTAAAACCAATGAAGGATTAATCATCCCTTTCTTGATTTCTAGAGCTGGTTTCTGCTTACTCCTTAGGAAAGAATTCTGTTTAAAGGTTAATAAGGAAGGGGCATATTGAGGCGTGTTGGACCTCCCATCTCATCATAGCCAGGAACTCAGTTTTTTTCTTTTTTTTTTTTTTGAGACAAGAGTCTTGCTTTGTTGCCCAGGCTGGAGTGCAGTGGTGCGATCTCGGCTCACTGCAAGCTCCACCTCCCAGGTTCTCACCATTCTCCTGCCTCAGCCTCCCTAGTAGCTGGGACTACAGGCGCCTGCCACCACGGTCGGCTAATTTTTTGTATTTTTAGTAGAGATGGGGTTTCACCGTGTTAGCCAGGATGGCCTCGATCTCCTGACCTCGTGATCTGCCTGCCTCAGCCTCTCAAAGTGCTGGGATTACAGGCGTGAGCCACCGCGCCCGGCTGGGAACTCAGTTTTTAAGGTTGCTCTAGCGTCCCCTCAGCCAAGAGGGGGTCCATTAAGTTGGTTGGGGCGGTACTTAAAATTTTTATTTCTCAGTCTCAAAAATGTCATTTTACAGTTTGTTTGAATCAGGGTCCAAACAAGCTGCACTCATTGCATTTGAATATATTTCTTTTATTTTTCTCAAGAGGGAGTCTTGCTCTGTTGCCCAGGCTGGAATGCAGTGGCATGATGTTGGCTCACTGCAACTTCTGTCTCCTGGGTTCAAGCGATTCTCCTGCTTCAGCCTCCTGAGTAGCTGGGGGCTACAGGTGTGCACCACCATGCCTGGCTAATTTTTGTATTTTTTGTTGGAGACAGGGTTTCACCATGTTGCCCAGGCTGGTCTTGAACTCCTGACCTCAAGTGATCCTCAGAGTGTTGGGATTACAAGTGTGAGCCACTGCACCTGGCCAACATTTGAATATATTTCTTAAATCTCTTATAATCTAAAACCTCTCCCCATTTTTATACCCTAAAATTCTTGAAGGAAGAAGAGGTCATTTATTCTGTACATTGGCCCACATTCTGGATTTGTCTGATTGCTTTCTTGTAGTGTTATACAGTTGTTTCTTTTTATTTCTCGTAAACTGGAAATTACAGCCAAAACTTGATTAGAGTCACTCAACTGTTTTTTTTTTTTTACAAAAATACGCTATACCTCATAAATATTTCTGTTCAATTGCATCACATCAGGAAACACAATGCTCAGCTGTCCCATGTTTCGTGATCTAAGATTGATTGGTACATGTAGGTTATCTTCAGTGTAAAATTCTCCCATAAATTATCTAATACTTTTAGCATCCATCAACAACTGTTGCCTAAATAAGTTATTTATTGAGATCCTTCCTCTGGTCCAGATTGTTTTCATCAGATTAGTTTTATCTTTGTCCCCTTTATTTCTGTAGCCAATTGCCTAGGAAAGATCCTTTCATCTTCCAGCTTTCTTAGATCTCCAAATCTCTCAGGTCTAGGGACATCTGAGACAGGAGCACGATCTGGCTTGCCTGGGGAGCTAATGAGATAAGGAATTGAGTCAGTATTTCCTAACGTTCACACTTGAAGCCCATAAAGCAGGCAGGTGGTTTTAATTTTGCCCCGCTGGGTGGGTTGGGGTTAGGGAAGGATGGGTTAGAGGGAGGCAGAGTGAATCGGGCAATCTCCCCTTTCCTGCGGTCAAACTCAAAGGCTTTTACTAGAAATCCTTCAACAGAGCCTGGGCCCTTTGATTTTCAATTGAGGAAAGGCCAAAGAGTCCAGGCCAAGCGTGGGGGCTCCCGTCGTAATCCCAGCGACCAGGAGGCTGATGCAGGAGGATCACTTGAGGCCAAGAGTTTAAGACCAGTCTGGGTAACATAGTGAGACCCTGTCCTGAGTAAAAAAAAAAAATTAAAAAAGCCCAGCATGCTGGCGTGCCTGTAGTCCCAGCTACTCGAAAGGCTAGCGGCGGGCGGATCGCTTGACCAGGAGTTCAAGTTCACAGTGAGCTATGATCACGTCGCTGCACTCCAGCCTGGGCGACAGAGCGAGATTCTGTCTCTAAAAAAGAAAACAGTCCATACGGAGTAGGTGGAATTAAGAGTAGAAAGGGAGAGTCCTGAATGCGAGCCTTTCAGAGCTGTAACCCCGGGACTACATCTCCCAGAATTCCGCTCGCCGGATCCCACCGCATTGAAGGGACTGCGCGTGCGCGAGGCAGGTGACGACCCGCCCCTGCAGGCCCCAGAACCCCCGAGATTCTCCGCGCTTGCCTCCCGCCCTCTCCTTCCAGACCCTCGGTCTGTCCGCTGGGGGCGCGCGCAGTGTGCGGCAGGCGGCAGCGGCGCTGGCGGCCGAGTGCGCGGGTCACGCGTGGCGGTGCGTGGTTGCTAGGGGCGCCTGAGGCTGCCGGGTAGCCCAGCAGGCCTAGGGAGGAAGTAGCGTGGAGCCGGTGCCGAGCCGGGGCGAAGCTGGATCCCCTAGGTGAGTGCGGCTGCGGAGCCAGGGGAGCCGACCCCAGACACTCCGCCGGTTCCACGCTCTCGACCTCCCTCTACCCGAGTTCTTTCGCGCGGGTCCCCAGCCCTCCGGCCACTCTCACCCTAGCCCCGCTTCCTCCCGCCACCCCTCATACCCCGGGAGGCCAGGGAGCCGCGGCCTCCTACCCGGCCGGGACTTCGCGCCTCCTCGGAGCCGTTCTCCTCTCCGCCACGCCCCGCGAACTTAGTCGGCCTCGTCTCCAGGTGCCCGAACCCTGCCCCATCCCCTAGTCCTGGCCTCCGAGCCTCCTCTGTCCTGCCGCGCTGAGGTTTAAATTCTCTCTGGGTGTGAGCCCAAGCTCCTCGCAGGCTCCAGGGCCGAATTTAACAAGGATATCTACTTTTTCACTTCTCCATCGTCAGTATCTGTAGAGGAATACGTTCCTAAACTCTACAGATTCAAACAGGATCTGAGATCCTGTGGAATTTAATTCTTCATTCATCAATTCCTTTATTTAATCATTCACTAAACAATTTTTAGTAGATATTGACAAATATTTAATGAACTTGGGTACAATGGAAGGGATTGAGGGGATAGAGTGGCTAATAGGACAAGCATGTTTTCACGGAATTTACAGTCTAGGAGATTATTAATCAAGTAAACGAGCATTTGCCATACTGTGGTGTGTGCTGTGATAGAACAGGAAATACTTAATCCAGACTTACTTAGAATACGACATTATTCCCATTCCTCCTGGTCTTCACATTCCCATTCTGGATCTAGGAAATATTTTAATCCTTCCTTGATGGAATCGTCTTTGCTTTCTCAGATACTCCAAATCACCTGTTCTTTAACTGCAGCACCTGTTGATTTAGCATTTGGGGGACCCTTTGGGACAGTGTTCCATCCCATCCTTCTGTTTCTTGCACTGAATACCGAGACACTGTTTGCATTTAAACCACCCACTTTGTGCTCAGAAAGTTAGCAGCTACTTATTGATTGGACTGAATCAATCCTTGAAAAATTAACAAGTGTTTTCTGGGAATAAAGAGGTGAGAGGACATTCCAGATACACAGTGGCTTTAGGAAAGAGACAGCAAGTACTGAAAAGAGAACTGGAAACAGTTTGACAGACCTGGGCTAGATTTGGAGGGAGCCAACCAGTGACAAATAGAAAGAGTGAAGTTAATAGGGGTTAGATCACAAAGGGCCTTGGATGTTTTGCTGAGTTAGAACTATATCCCTGGAGCAGTGGTTTTCAAGCTGGAGTAATCAGGGTCCTAGACTTCCAAGGGATACACTTGCACGTCTAACTTTAGATGAATACATTTCCAGATCCTCAGCTTCCCAGTGAACTTTTTTTTTTTTTTTTTTTTTTTTTTTTTTGAGATAGAGTCTTGCTCTGTCGCCCAGGCTGGAGTGCAATGGCACGATCTTGGCTCACTGCAACCTCCACCTCCCGGGTTCAAGCGATTCTCCTGCCTCATTCTCCGGAGTAGCTGGGATTAGAGGCGCACGCTGCCACGCTCGGTTAATTTTTTTGTATTTTTTAGTAGAGACGGGGTTTCACCATCTTGGCCAGGCTGGTCTCAAACTCCTGACCGTGATCCACCCGCCTCAGCCTCCCAAAGTGTTGGGATTACAGGTGTGAGCCACTGCACCCGGCCCCGATGAACTCTTTTTCTAAGACTGCCCTTACAAAAAAAGGGGAGGAGGCTGTGTGTGGCAAATCCCTCACACTTCCCAAATTTTAATATGGTGTATTGACCTGAGTGTAAAAATGTCCTCAGATACAAATAAGGAATACTTTGGAAATATTTATTTTCAGGAACACCTCCTTTAGTGATTTAAGTTACCTCTCAACCCAGAAGGCTTGCCAATACACAATCCCATTCATGTAAAGTGTATTCTTTGTTAGGATATTCTGACAAGAACATAACAGTTAAATGTAACGGGAATGTCCTTTGGGACAATGGAATTTTTAAGTTATTTTGGATAAAACTTGCATAAAATTTTTAAAGAGATTTCTTTTAGTTCAGGTGTGTGTTACTTGGTAAGATAGTTTATACCTATTTTAACACCGGGTGTGGTGGCTCACACCTGTAAATCCAACACTTTGGGAGCCCGAGGCAGGCTGATCACTTGAGCCCCAGGAATTCGAGACCAGCCTGGGCAACATGGCGAAACCTCTTCTCTACAAAAAATAAAAAATAAAAATTAGCCAAGCATGGTAGCGTGCTCTTGTAGTCCCAGCTGTTTGTAGGCTGAGGTGGGACGATGTATTGAGCCCAGGAGATTATCCAGGCTGGAGTGCCGTGGTGTGATCATAGCTCACTGTAAACTCCAACTCCTGGGTTCAAGCCATCCTCCCGTCTCACCCTCCTGAGTAGCTGAGACTACAGGCATGCGCCACCCATCTGGCTAATTTTTAAAAGTTTTTAGTAGTGATAGGGTTCTCTCTGTGTTGCCCAGGCTGGTCTCAAATTCCTGGGCCCAAGTGATCCTCCTGCCTCAGCTTCCCAAAGTGCTGGGATTACAGGAGTGAACTACTGTGTCTGGCCTAGACGTTACCTTATATGTAAGGAACACATGGTTTTAAAAATTCTTTCAGGGATACACGAGTAAAATCATGTAAAGAATATGTTCCAGGAAAACCACAGAAAGATAATTAGCAGGAAAATAATGTCAGATTTGGATTTAAGATTACTGTAGTGTCAATATGTTGGTTGAATAGGAAGAATTTTAGACTGGAGGCAGGGAGCCAATGAGAAAACTGTTATAGTGGCCTAGGCTAGAGATGATGAAGGCTTTATGGTTGCTCTAGTGGAAATGGAGAGGGTTTAGAGAGATGTTAACCATGGTAGTGTTGACAAAACCTGGTGGCAGAATAGAGGCAGGAGAATGGGACAAGGAGCAGTGTAGAATGATTGTAAGTTTCTGATTTCAGGGTGATGATGTAGCAGCACATCCAGGTAGAAAGGCCCAGGAGTTCATTCTGTAGGTCTGGAGCTCACAAGAGAGGCCTGGGTGATGATAGAGTTGAGAATATAGGAGGTGGTTGAAGCCGTGACGTGGAAGGGATTGCTCTGGGAGAGAGGTAATAATGGCAGCTGCCACTTGTTGAGTGCTCACTGTGTGCCAGGCAAAGTGAGAAGTCTGAACTCAGAGGAACACCAATATTGAAAGGATGGGTAGAGGAAAGAAGAAGGAAGAAGAGGACAGAGAGAATACATAACCAAATGCAGAAATGAATGTGTGAATAGGAAGTTGTCATTTGCTGAAAAAATCTGTATCTACATGAAGCCTTAACTTCAGAATCTATCTGATACTCATGTTTTGGAGTTGGATTTAGCTTTCTCACTAGATTCCTTCAATGACCTTGGAATTGTCTGATCATAGTGTCTGAATTTTAGCCTGGGATCAGGTGCTTTGGTAAATCACCAAAAGTCAGTAAATTACAGAGAAAAGGTTTTCCTTTAATGCCTTTTACTTCTTACCTTCTCTTCTGGTAGACTTGGGAACAAATACTGAGAGTGCTCATTTCTCTTAGGCCTTACAATACAAAGGACCTTGTCCTTCAGAGCCCTCATAGATATGCTGGACCCTAGTGCTTCTCTAGATCAGCAGCGCTCAGAGCTCAGAGTTTTTGGGCTCAGGATTTCTTTATGTGCTTGAAAAAGGTCTTTGGAATCTTCAGTTAAAAAAAGGGATATATATATATTTCAATATTCAATTTTTTATTTTTAAATTTTGTTTAGATTTGGGGGTCTCACTATATTGCCTAGGCTGGTCTCGAACTCCTGGACTCAAACGATCCTTCCGCCTCAACCTCCCAAAGTGCTTACAGGCTTGAGCCACTGCGCTTAGCCTATATTTTAATATTTATCATATTAGAAACTGAAATATTCATTTAGAAGTAATTAGCCCATTACTAACATGAATAACATTTTTACATAAGTTATGTTACAATTTACATTAACTTTATGCTAACGTAAGTTAGTTAACACAAACAGCATTTCTAACCTAAGTTATAGTTAGCATAAGTTCACTTAATGTTTTCATTTAAAAAATGTTACTGTTTTAAAAATATTAGGCCGGGCGCGGTGGCTCAAGCCTGTAATCCCAGCACTTTGGGAGGCCGAGGCGGGCGGATCACGAGGTCAGGAGATCGAGACCACGGTGAAACCCCGTCTCTACTAAAAATACAAAAAAATTAGCCGGGCGTGGTGGCGGGCGCCTGTAGTCCCAGCTACTCGGAGAGGCTGAGGCAGGAGAATGGCGTGAACCCGGGAGGCGGAGCTTGCAGTGAGCCAAGATTGCGCCACTGCACTCGAGCCTGGGCGACAGTGCGAGACTCCGTCTCAAAAAAAAAAAAAAAAAAAAAAAAATATTAGTGAGAAGAGTGGCATTGTTTTTTAGATCTCTTTAGTGTCTGGCTTAATAGAAGACAGCTGGATTTTCATATCTGTTTCTCCAATCCATTGTGATAGTTGTTTTGATTGAATAATGAAAATCCAGCCTCACACAGATGGCTGGAAAAGGATGAAGTATTTCAGTAGTCTTCTCAGATAATTGTGGGTATTGGTACTATGCAAAACAAGGCATGATTTTGTAAAGGCTAGTTACAGTGTGGAATCTGAAATGATATCAGTGAACATTTCATACTTTGTTATGTTAAAATCCATGGATCTGTCTCACTTTGAATGGGTCTTAGATCCATACATGATTCTGTAACATGTGATATAGTCATGCTATACAGTCATGGTATAGCCTATTGCTCCTAGGCTGCAAACCTGAAAAGCATGTCACCATACTGAGTATTGTCTGCAGTTGCAACACAGTTGCAACACAATGCATCTAAACATTGAAACATAGAAAAGGCTACTGTAAAAATACAGAATGATAATTTTTTTTTTTTTTTTTTTTTTTAGAGGGAGTCTCAATCTGTTGCCAGGCTGGAGTGCAGTGGCGCGATAACGGCTCACTGCAACCTCCACCTTCCCGGTTCACACCATTCTCCTGCCTCAGCCTCCCAAGTAGCTGGGACTACAGGCGCCTGCCACCATGGTCGGCTAATTTTTTTGTATTTTTAGTAGAGATGGGGTTTCACCATGTTAGCCAGGATGGTTTTGATCTCCTGACCTCATGATCCACCTGCCTCAGCCTCCCAAAGTGCTGGAATTACAGGCGCAAGCCACCACACCCGGCCTGGAATGATAATCTTATGGGACATTGTCTTCTATGGGGACTATCTGTTGACTGAAACACTATGTGAGGCATGACTGTTAGGAAAATACTGGTTCACTGAGTTAAGCAGATCTCCCACGTGTCACAGTTTATTGTATAGTGTCAAAAAAAATCACATCACCACAATCTCTTCAGAGAAGTAGTTAAGTATTGGGAAGCACTCAAACTCATGGTGGCAGATACCATTTTGCCAAAATTCTAATTTTCTTTGGGAAGCTCAGATTTTATCATTGGCAACAAGTACAGTCAGTTGGTTTCCTTGAAGTGACAGGCTTACTTTGTTTCATTTTCCAGAACCTTTGCCAAGTAGCGAAGTCTGAATAACTATTACTTATGTGTCATTCATTCTTTCAAGTAAACATGGCGTTCCACAGCAAAATCCTGCAATTCAGACAATCACACAGTGCTTTATTTAGAGATAATCAACACGTTCTGTATGCAGCATAAATGTTTTATATATACTTCACATTTTATCACACAGAATATTAAAAAGTATACTCAAGGATTGAGATTTAATATAATTTACACTGTGTCGGGCTGGGTGCAGTGGCTCACGCCTGTAATCCCAGCACTTTGGGAGGCCGAGGAGGGCAGATCATGAGGTCAGGAGATCGAGGCCATCCTGGCTAACACAGTGAAACCCTATCTCTACTAAAAATACAAAAAATTAGCCGGGCGTGGTAGCAAGCGCTTGTAGTCCCAGCTACTCAGGAGGCTGAGGCAGGAGAATGGTGTGAACCCAGGAGGCGGAGGTTGCGGTGAGCCAAGATCGCGCCACTGCACTTTAGCCTGGCAACAGAGCGAGACTCTGTCTCACACACAAAAAAAATTTACACTGTGCCATCAAGTAAACCTGGCTGTATTCTTTCACTGTGTGGTGGAAAAGTGTAGTGGGTAAGAATCCAACTTCGTGCCATCGTCTTGATTCATGCTAAGTCACCAGCAGTTTTACTCATTATGGCTTTTGCGCTATCAGTGGAAAGGTCAGCACAGTAAAAAGGCAAATAACATCTTAGGTTTTTTTCTTCTTCTTTTTTTTTTTTCGAAGACAGACTGGAGTGCAGTGGCATGATCATGGCTTACTGCAGTCTCCACCCCCCAGGCTCAGGTGATCCTCCCACCATAGGCACGCACCACCACATCTAGCTGATTTTTTGTATTTTTTTTGTAGAGACAAGGTTTCACCATGTTGCCCATGCTGGTCTTGAACTCTGGAGCCCAAGCGATTTGCCCACCTTGGCCTCCCAAAGTGTTGGGATTATAGGCATGAGTCACCCCACCCAGCTACCTCTTAGTTTTGTTATGAAAATATTTTCTATGTAGCAGGACCGCCGAAAGGATCTTAGGGTCCCCTGAGGGTCTGTGGACCATCCTTTGAGAACTGCCACTCCAGAGCCCACCTGAGAAGGAGGAAAGAGGCTCCTTCCTGAAGCTGATAAAGGGCAAGGCTTCAGGAGAGCGAGTCACCCTGTTACATAAACCCTTCCACTGGTTTCACTTTTCAGTAATTTGTAGGTTTACCTCCCTCAGCTCTAGCTGCCATAATCTGTATCTTTTCCTCAGGTTTGCTCACTTGTTTGGCATTGCTAAACTGTGCTCTACAAGAGCTACCTGTAATTTCCCTAATCTTAACTTACACGGACCCACCCTTCTCACTAGGCTGTATTCTTGACCCTCCTCTCTTAGTAGGGCTTTAAGAGATATATTGCTCCTCCACCTTTCCTTAGGGAGAGAGAGCTTGGGATTTATCTCATAAGAGAAAATGAATGTGATTCCTACATTCCTCTCTATTTGGTTCCAGGCAAGTCAGTCCTATCTTCTTTTTTTTTTGAGACGGAGTCTCGCTCTGTCACCCAGGCTGGAGTGCAGTGGTGCAATCTCGGCTCACTGCAAGCTCTGCCTCCTGGGTTCAGGCCATTCTCCTGCCTCAGCCTCCCAAGTAGCTAGGACTACAGGCGTCCGCCACCATGCCCGGCTAATTTTTTGTATTTTTAGTAGAGATGGGGTTTCACTGTGTTAACCAGGATGGTTTCGATCTCCTGACCTTGTGATCCACCCGCCTCGGCCTCCCAAAGTGTTGGGATTACAGGCATGAGTCTGTCAGTTCTATCTTCTAACATAACTGTTGAGCAATTGAGGTAATCTCTCAGAGATCTTGTGGACTGAACCATTTCTGATGTCCTGAGTTCCCCCAGTGACCGAGGGAAACACCTAGTTGAAGGAGGAAAGGGAAACTGCATTTCCCAAGAGCCACACTCTCTTGTAGGAGAGTGATTTAATCAGTGGGTAATGAATAATTGCTTTCTCTAGAAATAGATACCTTGTCCAAGTTGGTCTGGGCCTGGTCCCTGGAGACTTGTTGGTTTGCGACAGCAGCAATAGATTTTCTTTTCTTTTTTTTTTTTTCACTTTTGAGGCGCAGTTTCACTCTTGTTGCCCAGGCTGGAGCGCAATGGCACAATCTGGGCTCACCGCAACCTCCGCCTTCCGGGTTCAAGCGATTCTCCTGCCTCAACCTCCCAAGTAGCTGGGATTACAGGCATGCGCCACCATGCCTGGCTAATTTTGTATTTTTAGTAGAAACGGGGTTTCTCCATGTTGCTCAGGCTGGTTTCGAACTCTCGACCTCGGGTGATCTGCCCACCTCGGCCTCCCAAAGTGCTGGGATTACAGGCATGAACCACTGCGCCCGGCCAGCAGTAGATTTTCTAACATAGGCTACTAATCGTTCACATTCCTGTAAGGAGGAAACTTGAGGCAAAATTACCCCATAAAGATTGGAGGACAGAACTGTATAGGCATTTTCCAAATGCTGCATGAAGATGACAAAGTAGGATGTTCAGATTCCTGAGAATGGGTGTTTTAAAGGGGAGAGTCTGGAGCCAGGGACATCAGTCAGGCTGCTACCTTAACAGTCCTGCACTTGGTGTTGGAGGGGTTAGAGACTGGGCTGAGGCAGCCATGCAAATAGAAGGGGATGTTTCAGGCCATTTTGTTGATCTATACAACTTTCTGCAATTTTTTATTCTTCACTCTTACCCCTTTATTCAAGTTTTATTTTTGACAGTTTTGTGGAGGTATAATTCACATTGAACATATCCATCGTTTCCAAGTCAATTGTTTTTAAAACTTTTGTTCTAGGAAGACTTAGTGTTCCATAACGTTGTTGGGGGAGGAGACTTGGGCAATATTGCTAATAGGAGGCCAAACTGGACCAGGGTTCTTCCCACCCCCTTCTGCCAGCGTGGCTCTGTATTTGAGGTTAAAGATCCCCAGAGATTTCCTATAAAAGCCATCATGAAGCTTATAGGGCATATCCATGTGGTAAGTGAACAGTGGTGTGAGGTAGCCTTGGGAAAGTATCACGTGAGAGGGACACACAACAGGTGCTCATGGAGAGGGTGGGTCTTGAGCTGGGTCTGGAAAAGGTAAATAAAATATGGTAAGGATTCACAAGGAAGAAGCTTAGTGGAGTAAAGCCCTGCAGACAGGCATTTGAAAGGTTTATTCCATGAGTTTAGTGTAAGACCAGCGCAGTTCAAGGTAGGAGGAAATGGAAATAAGACTTAAAAAAAAAAAAAAAAAGATTAAGGGTCGACTATGGAGTCTTGTGGACCAAAGCTAAGAAATCTCACATGACAGTCATCTGGAATGCTTGTTAAAACTGCAGAATCATGGCCCTACTCCACACCAACTGAATCCTCTTGAAGGTGAATCTCAGGACTTTGCATCTCAGGTTATTCTGATGCAGGTGGGCCACCATGGTGTTTAGTAAGTGCTCATGGACCATTTTTGAAAAGGGATTGACCTGATGAAGCAATACAGCAAAATTAATCTGGAGGTTGCCTGCAGGGTGGAATTAGGAAGGGCATACCTTGGAGACACATGCTTCAGTCAATGCTGTTGCAGTAAGTCCAGATCTAGGGGCATGGTGGAAATAATAAAAGGAGGAAGAATGCTAAGTAGACAGTGTCTTAAATTTTGTGACTGGTTTCCTTTTGGGGAAATAAAGTAAAGGAAAAAGTCAGAAATAACTTAGTATTCCTCTTAGGTGATTTGGAGAAAGAAGGGTCCACTCAAGGAAATGGGACGATCAGGAGTGGAGAGCTAGTTTGACACACTAGATTGAAGTGGTTGGACATGCATTTGGAAAGGTGGAACAGGCAGTTGGTGATGCAGACATGAAACTTGAGAGGACAAATCTGCAAAATGACTCTTCTGCAGATAATAGTTGACATTGTGAGAGCAGATTGATTTGATGTGGGGGAGGATGAAAGAACTATGGAGGATTTTGGATTGGCCTCAGGAGGAGGAAAGACACTATTGAAGGGGTTGGGTACAGCTGTGGCAGAGTGCACGCTCTGAGTAAAAAATAGCAACAAGGAGCTGGTGGTAAGAGGGGAACGCCTTTTTCATATGAATAGGTCCAACTCGTGGCTTTGCTGATGTGATATTGTGATATAATAAGAAATACTCCAGCCTGGTCAGCATGGTGAAACCCTGTCTCTACAAAAATACAAAAATTATCCGGGCACGATGGCGGGTGCCTGTAATCCCAGCTATTCGGGAGGCTGAGGCGGGAGAATTGCATGAATGCGGGAGGCAGAGGTTGCAGTGAGCCGAGATCATACCATTGCACTCCAGCCTGGGCAACAAAGACTCCAGTCTCAAAAAAAAAAAAAAAAAAAGAAATACATAATTGGGGTGTGCCCCTGGTTTCTGGCTCCTAAAACCTTCAGAACTTCTAAGTGATAAGTGTCTTTTTATATGCTAATGAGATGATTGATAGCTGGGGACTCCTGAATAGCCTCAAGATGGGAGGCTGATTGCTGAGAGAACCAACCATGTGATTAGAGGGTTGGAACTTTCAGTTCCATCCCCCAACTTCTAGGAAGGGGAGTGGAGCCAAAGGTTGAGCTGACTACCGATGGCCAGTGATTTATTCAGTCATGCTATTAATGAAACCTGCATAAAAACCCAAAAGGACAGGGTTTGTTCAGCACATGAATGTACCTGGCACTCCCGGTAAGAGCACAGAATCTCCAAGCCCTTTCCCCCATCCCTTGCCCTATGCATCATGTATCTCTTCCATGTGGCTGTTCATCTGTATCCTTTGTAATAAATAGGTAAATGTAAGTGAAGTGTTTCCCTGAGTTCTATGAGTTGTTCTAACAAATTGATCAAACCCCATGGGGGGGTTTGGGAACCTCAATTTACTCCAATTAATTAATTAATTAATTAAGAGATGGGGTTCTGCCATGTGGCCCAGGCTAATTTGGAACTCCTGGGCTCAAGCGATTCGCCCCTCCCAAGGTGCTGGGATTACAGGTGTGCGTCACCGCGCCTGGCCAGGGAACACCAATTTACAGCAAATCAATCAGAAGCACAGGTCACAACCTGTGCCTTGCAATTGGCATCTGAAGTGGAAGCAGCCTTGTGGTACTGAGCCCTTAACCTGTGGGATCTGATGCTATCTTTAGGTAAATAGTGTCAGAATTGAATTATAGGATATCCAGCTGGTGGCCTCTGGAACATTCCTTGGTGTGTGTGCCTCACACACATTTTGATGACCAGAGGTGAAATATTCTGTACTGTGTTAAGAGTGACTATGTAAGGGAGCGAAAAAACTTTTTCCCCCTTAGCTGGTCATAGCTGTTGTAGATGCATTTGTTTATTCAGCAAATATTTAATAAGCCCTGATTACCATTCTAGGGCTGGATACATAAGCTCTGTGAAAAAGTCCCTGTGCTCAAAGAGCTTTCATTCTGGAAGATAGACAGATAGCAAAGAAATGCATATATAATTGAGGTTTTTATTTTAAAATAGCCAGGCCCAGTGGCTCATGCCTGTAATCTTAGCACTTTGAGAGGCTGAGGCAAGAGGATCACTTGAGGCCAGGAATTCGAGACCAACTGGGGCAACATAGTGAGACTCTGTCTCTATTTTAAAAAAAAAAATTTAAAAACTCAGAAGTTAAAATTAGGGCCAGGTGTAGGGGTTCATGTCTGCAATCCCAGCACTTTGGGAAGCTGAGGTGGGAGAATCGCTTGAGCCCAGGAGTTTGAGACTAGCCCTGGCAAGATAGCAAGACCTTATCTCTACAAAAAATAAAAAAGTTAGCTGGGTGTGGTGGAACACACCAGTAGTTCCAGCTCCTTGGGAGGGTGAGATAGGAGGACCATGAGCCCAGGAGGTCAAACCTTGGTGACCAAGTGACCTGGTCTCAAACAAAAAAAAAGAAATTAAAATTATAGGAAAAGGTATACACAGATGTCATCTCTGTCTGTTTCTAACCTCATTGGTAGTTTTTAAAAAAATTACCAGCTTCTTTGTTCATCTTTTTTTTTTTTTTTCGAGCCAAGTGTAAGGAAATATAAATATATAATAATTTTAGATAGTGGAGGAATGAAATGGAATAAAACAAGGTAATGAAATAGGGAATGATTGGGGTAGGACAATATTAGATAGGATTGACAAGGAAGGCCTTTTTAGCTGAATACTGAGTGAAAGAACTAAGCGAGCCATTCAAAGATCTAAGTGTTTCAGAGGGAACCACAAAGATCCAGGGGTGGAAACGTTCCTCATGAGGGGAAGAGTGGCTCTGGATAAGGTCAGAGAGTCAGGAATCAGATCACATAGTCCTTGAAGCCATCAGATGGTCTTAAGCTGTGTTTTTAAAAGAGTACTGTGTTTTGAAAAAGTGGCCACTGTCTGGAAAATAGATGATATAGAAGCCAGGAAATCAGCAGTTGAGAGATGATGGTAGCTTGACTAAGGTAATGACAGTGGAAATGGGGAAGAATAGCCGGATTCAAAGACATATATTTGAAGCTGGAAGGACTTGTTGATGGATTAAGTGGAATTGAAGATCTGCTGAGGTCAGGGTGAAAGCATCATTATGACAGGCATGTTGGGAGTTTCTGTGTTGTATGGATGCCTGTCCAGGGACTGAGCCCCTTCTGCCTGCATATTTATTATTGAAGTCTTCTTTGTGTAGTTACAGCTTATTTCTTGGCCCTGACTCTGAAAGATTAATTGGACAAAAGGGGAATGTGATTGATCTGTTCTCTCTCACTTTCCCCTAGCATGACTTTGTTAGAATCTGACATTCCCACCTTACTTTCAAGGAGATTAACAGATAACATGTTCCTTTCTTTTGAATAACAGTGGTTATAGAACCCTTGAGCTTGCCACAGTGCTCCCCTTGTTTCCTTGACTCTAGCCCTAAAATCCTTATTTCAGCCTCTGGGTTCCTGTTTCTCAGCCGGGTGCTGACAGCAACTGTTTTCTCAGTTGAGGGCACAACAAGGACTTGTGTTTTATTGGGATATGAGGTTTTACACAGAATCACATTTAAATAGCATTTTCCCTCTAGGTATTGGAGACCTCCTACCAGCTTGTATGTTGGTGGGTCCTAGAGAAAGTGCTTCCATTAAACTTTATCTGCCAGGCTTGAGTAATATGCCTTTCCTTGAACTCCCCTTGAGCCAGAGTTTACAAATTCACTGGCCATTTAGAGAGGTTGATTAATGGGTACAAATACACATTCAAGATGATGGATTTTTGTTTGGAAATTGCAGAAGTGATGATATATCCTTAAGTGCATCATATCATGAAGCACATAATATCATCATTAGTAATAGTACAAATTGACATGGGCCTCATCATATGATGCAACTAAGGATATATCATCACTTCAGACAAAGCCAAATTGAGTTTCATTCTTTAGAATAACTGGTCTGTATTCTTCAGAAGTGTCAAGCTCATTAAAGAAAAATAAAGGCTGAGGAACTATTACAGATTAAAGGAGACTAAAAAGATATGACAGGTGAATACAACTTGTGATCCTGGGCCAGTTAAAGGACATTGATGGGACAATTGGCAATATTTGGATAAGATCTGTATATAGATAATAGTAATATAGTTTATAGTATTATCAACGCCAATTTTTTTGAGTATAAGAGAATATCCTGGCTTTAGCAAACATTTAGGAAGTTTTTAGGAAGTATTCAGATGTAAAGCGGTGTCATGTCTGCAACTTACGCTCAAACATTTCAAAAACCAGTTCACACAGAGATATATGTGAGAGAGAATATGAATAATAAAACAAATGTGGTTAAAGCATTAACATTTGATGAATCTGGGGTAAAGGGTAAACAGGAATTCTTTGTACTATTTTTCTAACTTTTTGCAAGTCTGAGATAATTGCAAAATTAAAAAAAATTTTTTTAAAACCTCATTACTACTTAAAGGGAAGTTTGGTTTTCCTCAGACCAGAAGGCAGGTAGCACACCAATCAACTTCAACTTTTCTTTGAAATTATACTGGTAGAAATAGATTTTAACAGTGAATGACTCAAGCAAATGGACTTACTTCTTGCTCCATTACCTGAAACAGGCCTACCCTTCCCCCTACTCTTCCTGGCCTCTGTTAACCACCCATCTGTTCTCTATATTCTGAAATCCACTTTTTTAAGCTCCCACTTATGAGTGAGAGAACATGCCATATTTGTCTTTCTGTGCTTGGCTTATTTTACTTAACATAATGACCTCCAGTTCCATCCATGTTGCTGCAAATGATGGGATTTCATTCTTTGTTTATGGCTCCATAGTATTCCATTGTGTATATATACCACATTTCCTTTATTCATAGTCCATTTACATTCAGTGTTGTTATTGATAAGTAAGGACTTACTACTGCCATTTGCTGCTTGATTTGTGGTTGCTTTGTAACTCCTCTTTCTTACTGTTTTCGTAGTTTTTTCTAGTAGTATGGTTTAATTAATTGCTTTTTATTTTTACTGGATTTATTACAGGCTTTTGCGGTTATCTGTGGTTATTGTGAGACTTACAAAAAACAGCTTATACTGATTTTATTTTCTTATTTTATTTTTTATTGAGACAGGGTTTCACCCTGTCATCCAGGCTGGAGTGCAGTGGCGTGATCATGGCTCACCGCAGTCTCAACTTCTTGGGTTCAGGCAATCCTTCTACCTCAGCTCCCCGAGTAGCTGGGACCATAGGCACATGCCACCACACCCAGTTAATTTTTATTTTTTATTATTATTTGTAAAGATGGGTCTTGCTATGTTTCCCAGGCTGGTCTTGAACTCCTGGGCTCAAACGATCCTCACACTTTGGCCTCCCAAAGTGCAAGCATGAGCCACTGCGCCCACCCTAGAACAAGTCATTTTAAGAGATGATAACTTTTTTTTGTTTTTTTTTTTGAGACAGAATCTTGCTCTGTCCCCTAGCGTGGAATGCAGTGGTGTATTCACGGCTCACCACAGCCTCGATCTCCTGGGCTCAAGTGCTTCTCCTACCTTAGCCTCCCAAGTAGCTGGGATTACAGGTGTGTGCCATCATGCCTAGCTAATTTTTTAGTTTTTTTTTTTGTAGAGATAGGATCTCACTGTGTTTCCCAGGTTGGTCTTGAACTCCAAAAGAATAGAAATGAACAAATAAAGAACCATAAAAACATTCTACACTTTAACTCTGTCCCCCATACATTTTAACTTTTTGTGTCTCAATTTACATATTTTTATATTGCCTTTTTTTTTTGGAGACAAAGTCTCGCGCTGTCATCCAGGCTGGAGTGTAGTGGCGTGATCTTGGCTCACCGCAACCTCCACCTCCTGGGTTCAAGCGATTCTCTGTGTTCAAGCGATTCTCCTGCCTCAGCCTCCCAAGTAGCTGGGATTACAGGCACACCCCACCACACCTGGCTAATTTTTGTATTTTTAGTAGAGACGGGGTTTCACCGTATTGGCCAGGCTGGTCTTGAACTCCTGGCCTCAAGTGATCTGCCCGCCTCAGCCTCCCAAAGTGCTGGGATTACAGATGTGAGCCACCACGCCCAGCCTTATTTGCCGATTTCTTAAGAAGTTGCTGTAGCTATTATTATTTTTGACAAGTTTGTCTTTTGGGCTTCATACTAGAGTTATGATTAAATTGCATATCATCATTAGAGTATTAGACTATTTGGGTTTGTCCATTTACCTAATTTTACTAGTGGATTTTATACCTTCAAATGTTTTCTTTTTGCATGTTAGTTTTTTTTTCCCCTTCAAATTGAAGAACTATCTTTAGCATTACTTTTAAGACGGGTCTGGTGGTAGTGAATTCTTTCAGCTTTTGTTTATCTGGGAAAGACTATCTCATATTTGAAGGGTAGTTTTGTTGGATACAGTATTCTTAGAGGGTAGTTTCTTTCAGCACTTTGAAATGTTTCACTCTCTCACTTGGATAATTTCTGAGGAGAATTTTGTTGCCGGATGAATTGGAGCTCCCTTACATGTATTTGCTTCTTTTCTCTTGCTCCTTTTAAAATATTCTATTTGCCCTTGAACCTTGAGAGGTTTAATTATTATATGCCTAGGGGTAGTCTTATTTGGGTTGAATCTGTTTGGTGTTCCCTGACCTTCTTGGACTTGGATATATGTATCTCTCTCAAGTTTTGAAAAATTTTCTGTTGTTTATTTTTTTTCCGAGACAGAGTCTCAGTCTCTCAGGCCCAGGCTGGAGTGCAGTGGCACCATCTCAGCTCACTGCAACCTCCGCCTCCCAGGTTCAAGCGATTCTTATGCCTCACCCTCATAAGTAGCTGGGATTACAGGTGTATGCCACCACATCCAGCTAATTTTTTCTGGTTTTAGTAGAAATGGGGTTTCACCGTCTTGGCTGGGCTGATCTTGAACTCCTGGCCTCAAGTGATCCACCTGCCTCAGCCTCCCAAAGTGCTGGGATTTTAGGCGTGAGCCACCACGCCTGGCCTCTTTTGTGAAATTTCTTATAGACCAGTAACTAGTTTCTTTCTTTCTTTTTTTTTTGAGATGGAGTCTCACTCTGTCGCCCAGGCTGGAGTGTAGTGGTGCAATCTCAGCTCACTGCAACCTTCGCCTCCCAGGTTCAAGTGATTATCCTGCCTCAGCCTCCCGTAGCCTGTAGCTGGGATTACAGGTGTGCACCACCACGCCAGCTAATTTTTGTATTTTTAATAGAGATGGGGTTTCACCATGTTGGTCAGGCAGGTCTCAAGCTCCAGACCTCAAATGATCCACCCACCTCAGCCTCCCAAAGTGCTGGGATTACAGGTGTGAGCCACCGTGCCCAGCCTGCTAATTTCTTTTACTAAGCCACCCCGTCCCTTGTTTAGCTCCCTCTTGAATACCAGTAATTGTTAGATTTGGTCTTTTGAGGTAGTTTTCTGTATCTTATAGGTTATCTTTGTTGCTTTTCATTCTGTTTTCTTTTTTCTCCTTTGTGTATTTTCAGATAGACTGTCTTCAAGCTCACTAATATTTTCCTCTGCTTGATTCATTGTGCTGTTGAGAGCCTCTAGTAAATTTTTCAGAGAAGCAAATTTATTTCTCAGTTCTAAGATTTGTTTTAAAAATTATTATTAACAATCTCTTTGTTAAATTTCTCTGATAAATTTCTGAGTTGCTTTTCTGTGTTATCTTGGAGATCACCAAGTTTCCTTAAAACTGCTATTTTGTTTGGGAGGCCGAGGAGGGTGGATCACAAGATCAGGAGATCGAGATCATCCTGGCTAACATGGTGAAACCCTGTCTCTGCTAAAAATACAAAACATTAGCCGGGCGTGGTGGCGGGTGCCTGTAGTCCCAGCTACTTGGGAGGCTGAGGCAGGAGAATGGCATGAACCCAGGAGGTGGAGCTTGCAGTGAGCCGAGTTCACACCACTGTGCTCCAGCCTGGGTGACAGACGAGCGAGACTCTGTCTCAAAAAAAAAAAAACCAACAAAAAAACCCTGCTATTTTGAGTTCCTGGTTAGAGAGCTCATGTATTAATGCCTCATTAGAGTCAGTCACTGTTTTCTTGCTTTGTCCATTTCTTGCTTTGTCATAGTTCTCTGTTTGCTGTTATTTCTTGTGCATATATGTGTATGTCTTTACACTGAAGGATTATTTATTCCAGACTTATCTGTCTGGCTTGTTTCAGTTATTATTGGATATGTTTGTTTAGAGATTTTTTGTAACTTAACCTGTTGACTATCTTTTTTTTAAATCACTAGGTCACTACCTCTTTTTCAACACTAGATGGCATCTTGGCCCCAGGTTTGTCTTGGCTTTAGAGCAGCGGTCCCCAACCTTTTTGGCTCCAGAGACTAGTTTTGTGGAAGACAATTTTTCCACTGACTGGGGTGGGTGGGGGGGGGGATGGTTTGGGGATGATTCAAGCACATTAAATTTTTTGTGCACTTTATTTCTGTAAATACATTGTAATACATAATGAAATAATGATACAACTCACCATAATGTAGAATCAGTGGGAGTCGTTTTCCTGCAACTAGATGGACCCATCTGGGGGTGATGGGAGATAGTGACAGATCATCAGGCATTAGATTCTCATAAGAAGCACACAACCTAGATCCCTTACATGGGCAGTTCATAATAGGGTGAGTGCTCCTATGCGAATCTAATGCTGCCACTGAGCCTGTAGGAGGTGGATCTCAGGCGGTAATGCTTGCCTAGGTGGTAATGCCTGCTTGCCCAGTGCTCAGTTCCTGCTGTGTGGCCTGGTTTCCTAACAGGCCATGGACCGGTACCAGTCTGTGGCCCAGGAGTTGGGGACCCTGCTTTGGAGCACTGCCCTTCCCAAATGGAGGAGGTCCCAAAAGGAATATCCTGACAATGTGGGAAGGCTGGCTAGGGGTTTGTGCCCAGGAGACCTGTAGAACATACCTCCTATAGAGAGTGGTGTTGCTGAACAGCCACTCTGATTTGGTATCTCCTTTGGCTAAGTTACAGAGCAGAGAGTCCAGGGCTGAGTATGGTAGTCCCACCTTCTTGCTTTATTTCTGGCTGTCTTTAGGGATATTTCTCTCTTCAGGCACTCTTGATGCTTTCTGTGGGTTGAGGCATGGACAGGGAAGCTGGTGGTCTATTTTTTTTTTTTTTTTTAAGGGGGGGCATAGTTTTGTTCTTGTTGCCCAGGCTGGAATGCAATGGCATTATCTCAGCTCATTGTAGCCTCCACCTCCCAGGTTCAAGCGATGCTCCTGCCTCAGCCTCCCGAGTAGCTGGGATTATGGATGCCCACCACCATGCCCGGCTAATTTTTTATATTTTTAGTAGAGACGGGGTTTCGCCATGTTGGCTAGGCTGGTCTCGAACTCCTGGCCTCAGGTGATCCGTCTGCCTCGGCCTCCCGAAGTGCTGGGATTACAGACGTGAGCCACTGCGCCCAACCTGGTTGTCTATCTCGATCTCACTTTTTCCAGTTTAGAAATTGTGAGTTGGGGGCAAGTTTTCTATGTCCTTGGTCCCAGGAAGATTGAGGGAGGGGATGCTGCAGATGTGGAAGTCCAGTTTTCTTATCACCTTATCAGAATTTTTTCCCTTCTCTGTGGTCCCAGGAACTATCTCCTCTTCGTATTTGAGTTCTGGGATTTTACTGGTGATAATCTTGGTGCTGTGTATTTGTGTTTGGTTTTCTGTGAAGGAGAGTGAAGCCAGCTTGCTTCTACACTGTCATTTTGGAACCAGAAGTCCCTATTCTTAGATACTTTATTCTTTTTGGTGCTGTTGTG
The DNA here is from genome assembly GCF_006542625.1 of Nomascus leucogenys. Lineage (NCBI taxonomy): Eukaryota > Metazoa > Chordata > Mammalia > Primates > Hylobatidae > Nomascus > Nomascus leucogenys. The sequence goes on from NC_044402.1 coordinate 119,413,861, forward strand.
AATGGAATTGTGTATTTCGTTTTTACATGTTGTTTGTTTGTTGCTAGTATGTAGAACTAAAACTGACTTTCATATATTGATTGTGTATTCTGTGACCTTACTAAACTTGGTTATTAGTTCTAGTAGGATTTTTTATTTGATAGATGTTTTAGGATTTTTTCTCTCTCTCTCTTTTTTTTTTTTTTTTTTTAAAGACAGGGTCTTACTCTGTCACCCAGGCTGAAGTTCAGTGCTGCAGTCATGGCTCACTGCAACCTCGACCTCCCAGGCTCAAGTGATCCTCCCACTTCAGCCTCCTAAGTAGCTGGGACTACAGGCTTATGCTAATTTTTAAAATTTTTTGTAGAGATAATGTTTCCCTATATTGCTCAGGCTGTTCTCAAACTCATGGTCTTAAGTGATCCTTTTATTTCATCTTCCCAAAGTATTGGGATTACAGGTGTGAGCCAATGTGCCCAGCCAGGATTTTCTATGTACAAGATCATATGTCCTACAAATAATGACAGTTTTGCTTCTTCCTTTCCAATCTGTATATCTTTGATTTCTTTTTCTTACCATGTCACACTGCTTAGAATTTCTAGTATAGGGTCTAGTAGAAATGGAGGTCAGGCATGGTGGCTCATGCCTGTAATCCCAGCACTTTGGGAGGCCAAGGAGGGCAGATCACGAGGTCAGGAGTTTGAGACCAGCCTGGCCAATATGGTGAAACCCCATCTCTACTAAAAATACAAAAAAAAAAAAAAAAAAAAAAAAACTAGCTGGGTGTGGTGGCACGTGCCTGTATCCCCAGCTACTCGGGAGGCTGAGGCAGAAGAACCACTTGAACCTGGGAGGCGGAGGTTGCAGTGAGCTGAGATCGTGCCACTGCACTCCAGCCTGGGCAACAGAGTGAGACTCCGTCTCAAAGTAAATAAATAAATAAATAAAATAAAAAAGAAATGGAGAGAGTAGACATCCTTATCTTATTCCTAATCTTAGAGGAAAAGCATCTCATAATTCACTATTAAGTATGATGTTAGCTGTATCTATGGTCTTTTGACATGTCTCTATCAAATTTTGACCACTTCCTTACTTTTTGGCAGCACAAAATATTCCAGGCCCATCTCCTGCTCTCCCTGCCCCAACCTTGGAATCAGCCATTTTTCAAGGAGCTCTGGCTGCTTTTATTAACAGATAGTATTTAAAATACTATCTGTTACAGATGTGCACCACCATGCTGGGTGTGGTGGCTCATGCCTATAATCCCAGAGCTTTGGGAGGCCAAGGCAGGAGGATCATTTGAGGACAGGAGTTTGAGACCAGCCTGGGCAACATAGTGGAACTCTATTGCTATAAAAATAAAATAAAGTAAAAAATTAGCTAGGCATGGTAGTGTGTACCGGTAGTCCTAGCTACTCGGGAGACTGAGGTGGGCAGATCGTTTGAGCCCAGGAGTCCTAGGCTGCAGTGAGTTACGACTACACCACTGCATTCCAGCCTTGGTGACGGAGGGAGACCTTGTCTAAAAAGAAAAAAAAGAATTGGCTGGCCACGGTGGCTCACACCTGTAATCCCAGCACTTTGAGAGGCCGAGGTGGGTGGATCACTTGAGGTCAGGAGTTCAAAACCAGCCTAGTCAACATAGTGAAACCCCATCTCTACTAAAAATACAAAAATTAGCCAGGCATGGTGGCGGGCGCCTGTAATCCCAGCTACTTGGAAGGCTGAGGCAGGAGAATCACTTGAACCCGGGAGGCAGAGGTTGCAGTGAGCCAAGATTGTACCACTCTACTCCAGCCTGGGCAACAGAGTGAGACGCTGTTTCAAAAAAAAAGAAAATTTCACAAAAGCTCCCAAATAACAAGACAGTTATCTTTTACAAAAGAACATTGCTTGTCCTTGCTGAAGTTTTGTAGTGGAATAGTTGTTGCCTATTCATTGTATTTTTCCGCCTTCCTCACAGCTTATGAAGGGGCAGAGGGGAGATAGATCATTTGGTGCTAGTGAGAATGAGAGTTGTAACTACCATGCTGCAAACGTTTACTGGGAGCCACTGTGCTTTTTGTGTGCTTTATGTGAATTTTTAAACTTCACCTCCTACAACTTCTCAGTGGGGGTATGGTACTTCCTCTCTCTTGTCTTTCCCTGAACATTCCAGCTGTGCGGTTTCAGAGTTGCATGTGATTCACTACTGATCAGTGCTCTGATTGTCATGAGTCACCACGAGGCGGTAGCTGCTCATGCAGCCTGGCTGTGAGGAGGACCTAGATTGAGGAACTTAGCTATAGAAATAGGCTTGTTTTCTTCTAAACTTGAACTCTGCCAGCTATAGCTTAGTGTTTATACCCTGTTTGCCCCTTAAGCCCTCCTGTTCCCTAGGGATCCTGTGTAGGAACAAGAAACACATTAGATCATTGCTCCATAAAATGTTAGATTATTCAAAATATTATTTTTCAGGTGAGGTCAGTTTATTGGCCCCTAAAGTAAGTTCCTTGCAAGCTGCTGATTGGAGGGTCAGCTGATGGTGGATCCTTTGGACTTAGTAACAGAGAGTAAGTATGAATGTCTTGAGCTATCTTTAAGTAGTATAAATATGTAGTTAATCCTTTGTAATTTGCGTAGTCAGCAATTACTCTTTATAAGTTTAGATTTGTTTAAGTTGGGAGTTTTTGAAATGGGCTTCCATTAGTAGCCAGTACATAGCCTTCTACATATGTAAATACCTTTTCTCCTGTTGTCTTTCTTTTGATGTTTCTTCCTAAAATACTTCCCGGGAGATGAGCAGTCTGCCTTTTGGACCCTAGAGGCGCACATATACACAAAGTGTGCATTATCACAGTACACTTAGAAATATAAGGGACACTGGGAGAAAGGTCTCCCAGGTGTCATCTTAGGAGCCCAGAGTATATCGCAGGGAATGGGCTTGATGACTTTGCTGAAAATTGCCCTCCGAGTATGTGTTGTCAGTAGGGTCTGGGTGCCAGACATTATTTGCCTCTCTGGACTTTGACTTTATGGCAGAACTCACTATGTTAGCTTTTAAAAACAAGGTTCTCACTTCCTTCACTTCTTAGATTTTGGGGCTTCAGAAGCTTTTTAAAGTTTGTCACTTGCATTCCTGTAGGGCAGTGGGCAGGATGCTGGAAAAGATGACCTGTGGCAGTGATTGGGGGTCTGGGACCCAAGCTGCCTCAATGCTTTTGTTAGGCCTCTGCTTCCCAACCATTTGAGGTTTTGATCTCATCAGAAATCTCTATAAGGAGAAGGAAGGAAGTTGTTTTTAGCAACCATCATTTCCTTGTCTTAATGTGACACTTCTTCTGAACCTCAAACACTGAAACTAGGTTGGAGCATTTGTATGTGATACTGTAGTGAGTGATACTGTAGTGAGTGATACTGTAGTGAGTGATACTGTTTACTTGGCATTCTTGAAGTTACTCTCTGCAGAGTGTCTGATGCAACAAATTTGTCTTTGCTGGGCAATTCCTAACACAGCCATCTTATCCAACCCTGGATATCTCTTACTAACTTTGGAGCTATTTCCCAGAAAGAGAGTTACAGAAACATCCTCTCACCTGCTTGGCCCTTGAGTCCAGACATATTTCTTTAGGAAGACAGTGGCCCTTATCCAACTTGCTATACTACACATCATGGGGACTGTATTAGTTCCTTCTCGTACTGCTATAAAGAAATACCTGAGACTGGGTGATTTATAAAGAAAAGAGTTTTAATTGGCTCATGGTTCTGCAGGCTGTATGGGTAGCATGGCTGCGGAGGCCTCAGGAAACATTCAGTCGTGGTGGAAGGGGAAGCAGGCATATCTTCACATGGCCAGAACAGGAGAGAGAGAAAGCAGGGTGATGCTACACACTTTTAAACAACCAGATCTCATGAGAACTCACTATCATGAGAACAGCAAGGGGGAAATCCACCTCCATGATCCAGTCACCTCCTCCAACGTCGGGGATTACAACTCAACATGAGATTTGGTGGGAACACAAATGCAAACCATATAGGGACTATGAGAGGAGACAAGAAGTGGGAAATGACCATTGCAGAGATATGAGATCTGGAATACCTTAGAGAGATGAGAATCCACTCTACTCTAGTACCTGCCCAGGTGTGTTGTTTAACACTTTGTCTGGGAGCAGGCCACCTGCAGCTTCTGAATAGGGTAGGCGTGTATCCTTGGTCTCCCTCTTTGTCTTTTGGATTAAAAGCCAAGCCAGCTGGGTGTTGGGCTATTTGTGTTCATGTGCTTGGCACTGAGGGTTCATGTGGTGGGATGTAGCAAGGCAAACATTGAGCAGTGTGTGTGCCAAAGGAAGTGTTGTGCAGTGAGTGCCTGTGGCTACAAGGGAGAGTGGGATTGGCTGTGGTGTTGATGAGAAGTCAGTGATGTGCTTTTAGGGACTTTCCACAAAGGGCCTTGGTATAAACATGGAGGAGTGTTTCCAACCTGGCTTTTGTCTGGTACCTAAAGATTAAAGATAATGGAGGGGATAGAGTCTAAATATGTGTTTCATTCTGTTTAATAGGCATTGTAGACTCAGACAGATTTGAGTTTTAATCTAGGCACTGCTACTTATTGGTTATTTAATTATAGAAAAGTTACTTGACTTTTCTGAGTCTTAGATTCATCATCAGTAAACTGAATGTAAGGGTTTTTTTTGGATTAAATGAGATAATATGGATAAAATGCCTAGCATGGTACCAGACATTCATTAGGTGCCCAAACTAGTATTCAAGTTTGTTTCCCCTTCATTTTCTGTGCTTTTCCAGTTTGTTTACTCAACAGAATATTGAGCATTTCCTGTGCATCAGTCACTGTGTTGGGGACATCAGCTGGAGGAGAATGTGCTCCTTGCTCCTAGTGTGATGAGTTAGTTCATTATTGAAGCTAATGTTCTGTGAGCAGTGATGGTGGCATGCACAGAGGTGAGGCATCCTGTTCAAACTCAGGAGTCAGGGAAGACTGCCTAGGTCATGTTGCAGCTGATTTTTTTAAGTTGGGTGAAGAAGAAGAAAGGGCTCCTGGGACAGCACTTGTAAGGGAATGAAGAGCTGGGCTAGCATGATGCACGTGGGAATCAATAGTGGGGCTGTTTTTCAGGGGGACCAGCCTGAGTTTTCATTTCCCTAGGCATTCTCCTACCACTTTGGTATGTCTGTTGTGTTGCATTGGTGGGGAAGATGTGGATTGCCGAAAGAGGACTAAGTGAGGGGATTGTGAATATGTTGAGTGCACTTAATACACATGGATGCGTGCTTGTAGTCTCATAAAGCGAATGGCAGGATTTGACTTTTCCCTTTGTCTCTATGCTTCTCTACCACAAACACACGCTGTAATTGTTCCAAGCATGGTATTTCCATGGTTTGGACTTGTGTGGTGGTCCATTTTCTGTAACCTCATTTTGAGGTAACTGGCCTCAAAATCCAGTTTTAGCATTTATGCTGTTTTTAGCCCACTATCATTTTGAACTATTGGCAGTGCTGCATTGTGATTTTTTGTACTCTCCTTGAGAAAGAGTCCATGTAGGTCAGCCTTTGCAAGTAAAGAGGGCAACATCCCATGGCTTCTGCAGTGTTTGTTGGTGGTATTCATTCGTAGCTGTAGACAGGAATCTTAGTTCTTCCTTGGCCATTACTTTGTTAATCAGAATACAAGGTACTCTCCCCATTTTTGCATTTTAAATATAACTTAAGCGAAAAAACCATCTCTCCTAGGGCTGGGTTCAGTGGCTCAGGTTTGTAATCCCAGTTTATTGGGAGGCTGAGATAGGAGGATCGCTTGAGGCCAGGAGTCGAGACCAGTCGGTACCTGGGCAGCATAGTGAGATACTGCCACTCCCTATCTTAACAAAAAAATTAAAAAAAAATCAACTGTGTGTGGTGATGCATGCCTGTGGTCCCAGCTATTTGGGAGGCTGAAGGGGGAGGATCATTTGAGTCCAGGAGTCCGAGGCTGCAGTGAGCCATGTTTGTGCCACTGCATTCCAGTTTGGGTGACAGAGCAAGACCCCCAGAACAAAACAAAACCTCTCTGCTATTTCCTTCCCTCTAGCTACTCTGAAAACACACTTGATGAGAATGTCAGGATTCCATTCAGAATTATCCCAGACAAATGATTCCTTTTTTTTTTTTTTTTTTTGGAGACAGAGTCTCACTCTGTTGCCCAGGCTGGAGTGCAATGGAGCGATCTCAGCTCATTGCAACCTCTGCCTCCCAAGGTCAAGCGATTCTCCTGCTTCAGCCTCCCAGGTAGCTGGGATTACAGGCACCCTCCTCCATGCCTGGCTAATTTTTATATTTTTAGTAGAGACAGCGTTTCACCATGCTGGCCAGGCTGGTCTTGAACTCCTGACCTCGTGATCCACCTGCCTTGGCCTCCCAAAGTGCTGGGATTACAGATATGAGACACCGTGCCCAGCCTTTTTTTTTTTTTTTTTTTTTTTGTGAGACAGGGTCTCACTCTGTCACCCAGGCTGGAGAGCAGTGGTGCTATCTGGCTTGCTGCAACTTCCACCTTCCATGCTCAAGCGTTTTTCATACCTCAGCTTCCCAGGTAGCTGGGCCCACAGGCATGCGCCACCATACCTGGCTGATTTTTGTATTTTTTGTAGAGACGGGGTTTTGCCATGTTGCCCAGTATGGTCTCAAACTCCTGAGCTCGAGTGATCTGCCTGCCTCAGCCTCCCAAAGTGCTGGGATTACAGGTGTGAGCCACTGTGCCTGGCCATGAATGACTTTTTACAGTTTTTGTTATTTCCCCCCAGAGGCTGCCATGAAAGCAGGCCCACCTTTCCTTACAGCTGTGAAAATTGGAGAATATTTTGTGAATTTGATTTAGAAAGTAAGTGACCATGCTGAACAGTTTGAGACCCAGAATGCTGGCTTACAGGTTTTGTATTAAAGGAAACACTGATTGAGAAGACGCAAGAGACAGGCTCTTCCTTCCTGAGATCAGCCCAAACTTAAGCCTGGGCATTGGAGTAAAGAAAGCTTCTGTCCTCTTCTTATTCCCTGAACTCTCCTGTCCCAGTATGGCTGCTGGAAATAAAGTCACTTTAAGTAAAAATAATGCTGGTATTTAGTTCAATTTTCTTTCTTCTTTTTCCCACCAATACACAGGATGGAATTTAAGTCTGTGTAGTTGGCAAGAGATGAAATTGCTATCTCAGCTCCAGAATAAACTCCGGGATCAGCAAGGGAATTCTCTTCTCCGGTCTGAACTTGTCCTACTTAACCATGAAAAGCAGACTAAATCAGAGGCAGCTGAGTTGATTTAGGGAGCAGTAGATGTAAAATGAGTTTTTCAGATCATCTTTTTTTTTTCTGAGATGGGGTCTCACTCTGTTGCCCATGCTGGAGTACAGTGGCACCATCTCGGCTCACTGCAACCTCCGCCTCCCAGGCTCAAGCGATCCTCCCACCTCAGCCTCCCCAGTAGCTGGGACTTCAGGTGCACGCCACCATGCTTAGCTAATTTTTTGTGGTGACAGGGTTTTGCCATATTGGGCAGGCTGGTCTTGAACTCCTGGGCTCAAGCTGGGATTACAGGTGTGAGCTGCCTCACCTGGACTCAAATAATCTTTAATCTTTCAGAATTAATTTATGAGAAGGAAGATACTGACTCCTCTCTCTCACTTCGGATTTGCTTTATTCCTAGCCACACTGGTTTTGGGTGAGGGAAGGTAGCCCCTCATGAAAAGTTGTGGGTGTTGAGACAGAAAGATGTATTTTTTGTTAGAGAGGAAAGCTTTCTGAGTGACAGAGTGGGGACTCATGAGCAGCCTCACAGTGGTGGTGGCACCTCAGTGTTTTAGTCCTTAATGAAGCCAGCTTTGATCCTATGAGGGCAGTAGGAAGACCACTGAAAACTCCCTGGAAATCTAGTGTTCTTCTCCCAGGGCCCCAAGTGACGACCAAGACTGGTTGCCCAAAAATGCTGAAGTGGGACTGTACTGCTTACCTGAGGACCACCGTAACATGGTGTCCTTTCTCCTGGCGCTGTAATGTTTCCTATCATTTCTCTCTGCTTCAGACTGACGGACTTCAAGGATGCAGCTGCTACTACCGGAGGTGTGTGGCACCTTACCTGAGCAAGGCCATGAGACCGTGTGGCCATGATGTGGGCCCCTCATGGCCTCAGCAGGAACACAGCACTATAGTATTGGCCTCCGCCAGAAAAACAGCTTCAAGCAGAGTGGTCCCTCGGGCACAGTGCCTGCCACACCACCTGAGAAACCCTCGGAGGGCAGAGTCTGGCCTCAGGCCCATCAGCAAGTGAAGCCAATCTGGAAGCTGGAAAAGAAGCAAGTGGAGACACTGTCAGCAGGGTTGGGCCCAGGCCTCTTGGGCGTCCCACCACCACCAGCATATTTCTTTTGCCCCAGCACTTTATGTAGCTCTGGGACCACGGCTGTCATTGCAGGCCACAGCAGTTCCTGTTACCTACAGTCTTTCCCGGACTTGTTCAACAGCACCCTGCTATACCGCCGCTCCAGCTATAGGCACAAACCGTACCAGCAACTGGAGTCCTTCTGCTTGCGTTCGAGCCCATCAGAAAAAAGCCCTTTTTCTCTCCCTCAAAAGAGCCTCCCTGTCAGTCTCACTGCCAACAAGGCCACTTCTTCCATGGTCTTCCCCATGGCCCAGCCCATGGCCTCCTCATCCACAGAACCATACCTCTGCTTGGCAGTGGCTGGGGAAAACCCTTCAGGGAAGAGCCTGGCCTCTGCCATCTCAGGGAAGATCCCATCTCCACTCTCTTCCTCCTGTAAGCCCATGCTGAATAATAATTCCTTCATGCGGCCAAATAGCACACACGTGCCTTTATTGCAGACCACAGAGGGCCTGAAGCCAGTATCGCCACCCAAGATCCAGCCTGTCTCCTGGCATCATTCAGGGGGTACTGGAGACTGTGTACCACAGCCTGTTGACCATAAGGTGCCCAAAAGCATTGGCACTGTCCTAGCTGATGCCGGTGCCCATATCGCCTTGTCTACCGCTAGCTCCCATGACACATCCACCACCAGTGTTGCCTCTTCCTGGTATAACCGGAATAACTTAGCCATGAGGGCAGAGCCACTTTCCTGTGCTCTGGATGACAATTCTGATTCCCAGGATCCAGCTAAGGAGATGCGGTTCACTGAGGCCGTGAGGAAATTGACCGCAAGAAGCTTTGAGAAGATGCCGAGGCAAGGCTGCCAGTTTGAACAGTCTAGTTTCCTGAATCCCAGCTTCCAGTGGAATGTCCTCAACAGGAGCAGGAGGTGGAAACCTCCTGCGGTAAATCAGCAGTTTCCTCAGGAGGATGCTGGATCGGTCGGTCGGGTCCTCCCTGGTGCCTCAGATACCTTGGGGTTGGACAATACAGTCTTCTGTACCAAACGTATCAGCATTCACCTCCTTGCCTCACATGCCAGTGGGCTCAATCACAGCCCTACCTGTGAATCTGTAATTGACTCCCCAGCATTTGGAGAAGGCAAAGCTCCAGGTCCCCCTTCTCCTCAAACTCTTGGCATAGCCAGCGTGGCCACCCGCCTCTCTTCCATCCAGCTGGGCCAGTCTGAGAAGGAGAGACCTGAGGAGGCCAGGGAGCTGGACTCATCTGATAGGGATATTAGGTGCGTTGGAGAATGTTTTTGGTTCATTTAGAGCAGTAGAATGTATATACCATAATTTGGGGTGGCACTGACCCTGTACCTCTGAAGGTTGGTTTTATTTTTTAGCTGCCCTAGAATTTTTGGTTTTCACTTCAGGGCAAGGGTTGGGAAACTATAGCTTGCAGACCAAATCTTGCTTGTTGCCTGCTTTTGTAAATAAAGTTTTATTGGAATGCAGCCTTGTACATTCATTTGCAGTTGTCTGTGGCTGCTTTCTTGTTACAGTGGTAGAGCTGAGTAGTTGTGATAAACCGACTGGCCTGCAAACAAAAATATTTACTCTCTGGTCCTTTAGAGAAAGAGTTTGCCAACCCCTATTTTAAGTAAAAACCGGGAGAGGAATAAGAATTGTGAACACCAAATGTTGAAGCCTGTGACTTTCCTACTTTTTCCAAACCAAATGAGGTTCTCAGTCATTCTTGGCATGATAGCCATTTATAATTAGGGCACACACATAGTTGGCTCCTTCTCTTGTGTTTTGTTATTTTCCTGGAAACTTGGTCCACTAAGGCCTTTTTCTGAGTTCCCAGAGAGTGGCCTAGGGACATTTCAAGTCAATTACCAGATATCCATTGATGGTTTTTTAGATGTAGAATGTTGTACTTATATGCTATGAGGGACACCAAAGAAAATGGAAAACATAGTGCCTCTTTGCAGAATGGGAGATGTAAGGTTGAGGAGCTATGCCTAGACCTAAGCTTTGAAGACAAGAGAAATGAGTTGTGAGGTCCAGGCAAGACGTAGCAGATTGGTAATGGAGAAGGGGCAAATACTGGGAGATGATGAAGGAATGAGAATCTGTGACCTCTTTGATGGAGTTGACTAGGCTGGGGGCATGATTCTTTCTTTTAGTTCAGCTACTGACCTCCAGCCAGATCAGGCTGAGACTGAAGATACAGAAGAAGAACTAGTAGATGGTTTGGAAGACTGTTGTAGCCGTGATGAGAATGAAGAGGAGGAGGGTGAGTAGGAAACCCTTTCACTTCCAACTAGGAGTTGGTTATGACCTGTTGGGTAGGGGGCTGACAATTGTGTACTAGGTCCTTGACTTGCATTACCTGCATCAGTCATTTGCTTTGGGGGTCTTAAGTGGGGGTAGTGCCTTCTAGAGGACTTTGGTCTCTAGTCCTCCTGTCCCACTGGTCTTGCCTTCCTGCTGCTTCTGTTGAGGAAGGCAGTGCAAAGCAGCAGGGTGGTGCTTGTGGCTCCCCAAGAAGGGTTGAGCCCAGGATATTCAAGGAAGAGTTGTCTGGGCTTGGTAAGTTTGTACTGCAACCTTTTCTAGTCAGAATTTCTCTGTTCTTCCTTCCTCTAGGAGACTCAGAGTGCTCCTCATTAAGTGTTGTCTCCCCCAGCGAATCGGTGGCCATGATCTCTAGGTAAGTGTGGCTGTATAGATAATTGTTAGATGCTCATCTTTTGTCTCTTAAAGATTATAAAGAGATAAACCACTCAAGTCATAAATGGCCTGGAGAACTCTAATGCATTTTTACCAAATTTTTATGTTTGCGACTTTAGTTTTTGAACAGGGAGTAATGGGGGGCCAGAAGCACATCTCATCTGTGGGGCTTAAAAACAGTATCATGGGCCAGGCGCAGTGGCTCACACCTGTAACCCCAGCACTTTGGAAGCTGAGGCAGGCGGATCACCTGAGGTCAGGAGTTCGAGACTAGCCTAGCCAACATGGCAAAACCTGTCTCTACTAAAAATATAAAAATTAGCAAGGCATGGTGGTGCACACCTGTAATCCCAGCTGCTCGGGAGGCTGAGGTACGAGAATCACTTGAACCTGGGAAGTGGAGGTTGCAGTGAGCTGAGATCGTGCTGCTACACTCCAGCCTGGGTGATGGAGTGAGACTCTGTCTCAAAAACAAAACAACAACAACAAAAACAGTATAATGGGCTGGGCACAGTGGCTTACGCCTGTAATCCTAACACTTTGGGAGGCCAAGTTGGGTGGATCACTTGAGGCCAGGAGTAGAGACCAGGCTGGCTAACATGGTGAAACCCCATCTCTACTAAAAGTGGAAACAATTAGCTGGGTATGGTGGCACACACCTGTAATCATTGGCCTCCCAAAGTGCTAGGATTATAGGGCTGAGCCACTGCACCTGGCCCTAATTTTTAATTAAAACCTGTATATCACTGGGCTTGACCAATATATGGAGCACCCAGGGTCGGGTTGTTTTTCTTTGCATCAACCCTGCCTTAGATGAAGCTAAGAAGAAAGGGAGCCCTCTCTGCCTTGTTTAGCATGGCCAAGACAGGCTGCATCTCTGTGAAATGTGATGGTGTGGCAGCAGCACACCAATTTGAGAGCCCCTAACCTATAAGGTGGAGACAGAGCTGTTTGGAAAGTGGGAGAGAGAACTGGGATTCTCTGTGAAGGTGGATAGAAATCCCATCATGGGCACCCTGAGTCTGATGCATAAATTGTCACTTTCAGCCCAACTCATCCTCCTTCCAGAAAAGCAGAACTACTTCGGGTTATATATATTGGATGTTGATTAAGTACCTCCACTCTTCATAGGAGAAAGATATTTGACATGTAATTGATTTGGAGTCCTACCTTTTTTACACTTAAGGGCCTACTTCAGGACTGCTACACAGCCCTTTAGCCTTCCTGATATATGAGATAAAATTCACAAAAGGTGTTTGTTAATCATTTGCTCATTAATTAATTAACTTCTACAAATTGCACATAACTTCTTCTCTATATGAGGCTTAAAAATAATTTTCAAGAAAATGGAAATAATATATTTTTATTTTTTAGAGTCAGAGTCTTGCTCTATTGCCCAGGCTAGAGTGCAGTGGATCCATCGTAGCTTACTGTAACCTCAAACTCCTGGACTCAAGCAATCCTTCTGCCTCAGCCTCCTGAAGCTGGGACTACAGGACCACCCACCACGCCCAGCTAATTAAAAAACAAATTTTCTGTAGAGTTGTGGGGGAAGGTCTCATTATATTACCCAGGCTGGTCTTGAACTCTAGCCTCAAGTGATCCTCTTGCTTTAGCCTCCCAAAGCACTGAGATTAGGGGTGTGAGCCACTGCACCTGACCAAAAATGGAGATAGATGAATTCCAAACTACTTTGCATTTTAAAGATAAGTAAAATACTTTTGGATTGCTAAAATCTTATTTTTTCTCTATTATGAAATATTTGTATATTATGGAAAATTTGGCAACCACTGAAAAACAGAAAAATCATTGGAAACACTACCTGTGTCTTTACACAGCAGTACTTTCATTGCATTTCCTGTTGTTGTGCTCTAAGAATCATGTAATTTTAGAGCTGGAAGCCATCAAGTCCAGTGTAAATATTGAGGACCAGAGAAGTGAAGCAGCTGTTCCAAGGTCATAGTTTCTAGCATGGCTAGACTAGAAGCCAGGTCTCTTGAGGAGAAGTTCAGGACTCTTGTGAGACAACTCACAAGGGTTTTTTGTTTGTTTTTTAAATTAAGCTTGTGATATTGAGATAATTATAGATTTCACATGCAGTTGTAAGAAAGAATGCAGAGAGGTCCCCTGTACTCTCTACTCAGTTTCCCCCATTGGGTGACATCTTGCAGAAGTACAATATAGTACAATTGGGATGTTGTTAACATTGTTAGAGTCAAGATATAGAACATTTTGCCTGGTGCAGTGGCTCACGCCTGTAACCCCAGCACTTTGGGAGGCTGAGGCGGGTAGATGAGTAGAAGTCAGGAGTTTGAGACCAGCCTGGCCAACATGGTGAAACCCCATGTTTTACTAAACTACAACATCTTTTACTAAAAATACAAAAATTAGCTGGGCGTGATGGTGGGTGCCTATAATCCCAGCTACTTGGGAGGCTGAGGCAGGAGAATCACATGAACCTGGGAGGCAGAGGTTGCAGTGAGCCGAGATCGTGCCACCGCACCCCAGCCTGGGTGACAAGAGCAAAACTCTGTCTCAAAAAAAAAAAAAAAAAGAAAAAAAAAGATACAGAACGTTGTCATCACTGTAGGAATTCCTTCTCCTCATACCCTTACTCTCCCATCCCCTCCTTAACCCCCTGGCAACCACTAGTTCTCCTTTTTGTCATTTCAAGAATGTTACACAGATAGAATGACAGCAGTATGCCACCTTTTGACATTGACGTTTTTTCACTCAGCATATGCTTTGGAGACTGACCTGGGTTGTTGCATGTATTAATAGTTCTCATTCTTTTTTACTGCTGGATAGTGTTCTGTGGTATGGATGTACCACAGTTTGTTTAACCTTACACCTGTTGAAGGATATTTGGGTTGTTTTCAGCTTTTGGCTGTTGTGAATAAAGCTGCTATAAATAATCATGTACATATTTTTGTGTGAATATAAGTCTTCGTCTCTCTGGGATAAATGCCCAGGAGTGCAATTGCTAGGTTGTATGGTGGTTACATGTTTAGTTTTTTTAAGAAACTGCCAAAACTGTTTTCCAGAGTGGCTGTACCATTTTACGTTTCTATCTTTTTTGTTTTGTTCTGTTTTTGTTTTTTTGAGATGGAGTTTTGCTCTTGTTACCCAGGCTGGAGTGCAATGGCGTGATCTCGGCTCATCGCAACTTCTGCCTCCTGGGTTCAAGCAATTCTCCTGCCTCAGCCTCCCGAGTAGCTGGGACTACAGGCATGCGCCACCACGCCGGGCTAATTTTGTATTTTTAGTAGAGACGGGGTTTCCCCATGTTGGTCAGGCTGGTCTCCAACTCCCAACCTCGGGTGATTCGCCTGCCTCGGCCTCCCAAAGTGCTGGGATTACAGGCATGAGCCACTGCGCCCGGCCTCTATCTTTGTTTTTAAATTTTAACTCATTCTTATTGACTTTCAACAATCTTAAATTCTCATACTCAGTAAACCAAAAGCCTTTGAAGAAAAAGTTTGAAAATAAGGAATAGAGTTGAATTAATTAGGATTTTTCATTGGGAATTAGTATTTAATTTGATTCCATAAAATTCATTAAAAATCTTTAAGAGTTAAAACACTGAAGTGTTTCACATACAGTGCCTATTTCTGTTGTGCTGAAAATAATAACAGGTAAAGTGACTTTTTTAAACTGAAAATTAATGTTATAATAATATTCGTGGATTATATTATCTAAGTTGTGAAGAGTAATAGCTATTTTCTCCATTTTCCAGTGCTAGTTAAAGGAATGATCTGGGTCTCTCAGCTTGTACCTGACAGGTAGTTGATATATTTGCTATGTTGACACTCCTTGAGACAGCCTTGGCCAAGCCCTTGTTGGAGTAACAGTAGGGACCCCCATGGCCCACTGTCCCACATCAGCCACATCTCTTCATCACATCCAGATTTGTGTTCCCATACTGTTACATAAAATTACAGTGTCACAGATCACTTCCAAAATGGAGGAAAGCACTAATGGTTCATGAATCTTTAGATGAACCTAAATATAAAATGAACTGAAAGTATCACTGTTTCTTTTCTTTCTACTGCTTTTTCCCCTTTTTCTATTTAAAAGTCTCTACACGTCAGATCTTTTTTGGTTTTCCTCCTTCGTAATTTTCACATCATTCTTTTCTCTCCTCATTTATTTCTTTGTCTTAGCGTAGCGCGTTCTTCTACTAGTATCCACCCACATTCATTTCCCCTCTCAGAACCACTGCTGTCAGGGACTTTCCCAGCCAATGTCTTGTCACGGGAAATTTTGGAGCTGTATTGCAGAATGAAGTATTGGAAAACCTTGTCTTTAGGTGACATTTAATGGTGTGGTTATATGTAGGTTAGCCTAGTACCTTATGGATTAATATGTACAAAATAATTATTAATTATTAAGCACCTGGCTTTTTAGAATCAGAAGTTAAAAGACAGCACTTGGAAAGAAATTGTACGTCATAGTAACAACGCTTCAGGGATGTTGCTTTTTCCCTTTCTCTACTCCATGTTTGTTTTTTGTCTTAGAAGCTGTGTGGAAATTCTGACCAAACCCCTTTCCAATCATGAGAAAGTTGTCCGACCAGCCCTCATCTACAGTCTCTTTCCCAACGTTCCCCCTACCATCTATTTTGGCACTCGGGATGAGAGAGGTAAACCTGGCCAAGTGTCAAAGCCCAGAAGAGCCCCCCGGGAGAAGGTTGCTAGCTAAGTTGGGAGGAGGTGGCAGTAGGTAGGAGAGGGTTTCCAGAATAGCTGTTGTGGCAGTTGTCACACTGTGCTCAGTTCCCCACGTGGTTGTAGGTCTAATGCAACTTTTTTCTTGTCTGTCCTTTAGCTGACCCTTTTCAGCCTTGCCGTGTCATGCTGAGTTCATGCTCTCCAACCTTGTTGCTTTTCCCTTTCAGTCTTCCCTTTCTTTGTTCCTCATTCCTGCACAGCCCCTCTTCTTTTCCAAAGTGTGCTCCTCTGAAACCCTGATCTGCAGCAATAGTTAGTGACTTGCCTGCCCAGGGAAAAATGGGCAGCCATGCCATCTTTTTTGTCTTCTCATCATGACTCTCTGCTCCTCTCCACCCCCCATCCCCACACCCCTTGCATTCTTCCCAGTGGAGAAACTTCCCTGGGAGCAGAGGAAGTTGCTCCGGTGGAAGATGAGCACAGTGACCCCCAACATTGTGAAGCAGACCATTGGACGGTCCCACTTCAAAATCAGCAAAAGTGAGTTGCTTGCCTTACTGTGAGCCTGTCCTTTTGCCCCAAATAGATGGGCTTTGCGTAGGGGGAGAGCTCTAGACACCTCGTGCCTATGTCGAGGCAGCTGGGGCCCTCTCCTGAAATCCAACCTCATAGGAGGATGTAGCTCTGAAATCCTGGGCTGAGCCTGTTGTTCAGAATTGAGAGACAGAGGGCCATTGTTCTATCCCTTGCCCCAGGGCCTCATGTAGGACAGCTCCATAGCAACTCTTTGAAAACCAAGTCTGGGAGCTGTGCCCAGTTCTGGGGCCTCTGGGCCTTTCTCTGTCCCTGGACTGAGCTGTTAGCAAGGCTGATTCCTGATGTACCTCCCACAGGAAACGATGACTGGCTGGGCTGCTGGGGTCACCACATGAAGTCTCCTAGTTTCCGATCCATTCGAGAGCATCAGAAGGTAGGGGCCCTTTCTGAGGAGCTGTTTCCCTGGACTTTGGACTAGGCCAAGAGGAGGGTGATGATGTGAGTAGGGGGTAGGGGCGGGAAGAGGATGATGACCATGGAGAAGTCAGGAAGGTGTACAGAGGAGAAAGTACAGGACAGGGGTACAGTGAGAGACTCCAGTGGATCACGTACATCTCCAGTTCAGTTGCAGTATCTTGGAGTTTCTTGCCTATGTGGGGGGCAGCTGAGTCCCTCTCCTGAACTCCAACCTCATAGGAGGGTGTAACTCTGAAATCCTGCAGTTGCAGCTTCTCAAAGACGCTTTTTCCTCTAATGTGTCTTGAGTTAGATTGTCTGTTTTCTGTTTATTATGTTTCCCTATGACCACTGCACATTCCATTCTCCCAAGCTGAATATGTGTAAAGAGAACGTCTGGTCTCACGTTGGAATGAATGAGTCCCTTGCCCCTAGACTTACTAAAGGTGAAATGCTTTTCTGTCCTCATCCCATAGGGTTTCATGGAAAAAGATGTAATAGCTTTTTCTTTGCACTTAAGGTGAATATCATGTCTGTCTTACATTACTGTGTTTTGTCTGTGTTTTAATCATCTTTCGGTGAGTGCTCTGCAGTTGGATACTTAAGGACCATTAGGGTGGTGATAGTAAGATGGAACGAAAGCTTGGCGTGCTGCTGAAGAAGTTGGAATGGTAGAATGCGTCTTGTCATCTTCCTCATGGCCTCACCTCTGCCCTCTTCCTGCACTCACCCTTTTCCCTTTTGTAGCTAAACCATTTCCCAGGCTCATTCCAGATTGGGAGGAAGGACCGGCTGTGGCGGAACCTATCACGCATGCAGAGCCGCTTTGGCAAGAAGGAGTTCAGTTTCTTCCCCCAGTCCTTTATCCTGCCCCAGGATGCCAAGCTCCTGCGCAAAGCGTGGGAGAGCAGCAGCCGCCAGAAGTGGATTGTGAAGCCAGTGAGTGAATCACAGTGGGCAGGAGACTATGGTCTGTGAGTGGGAACAACAGAGTATTGGACCTGGAGCAAATCTCATCTCCTTTCTGCTCCTAGCCAGCATCAGCTCGAGGCATTGGCATCCAGGTTATTCACAAGTGGAGTCAGCTCCCCAAGCGAAGGCCCCTCCTGGTACAGAGGTGAGCCTGTAGCACATATCCCTTACCCCATCCTCCCACCTGCTTGGCCTCGAGGTTCCCTTCTTACAATGTTCTTCTGCCCTTTGTTCTCCCAGCCAAAGAGCTTCCTTAGCCAACTGTTCTAAGGTCTTTATCTTGGGGACTGTTAGCTGTCTTTTGCTGTGGCTTGGTTACCCACTGAGCCCCATCGTCTGGCTGGATGAAAAGCTGGCCTTTGTCCTATGTAGGTATCTACACAAACCCTACCTCATCAGCGGCAGCAAGTTTGACCTGCGGATCTATGTTTACGTCACTTCCTACGATCCTCTGCGGATTTACCTCTTTTCAGATGGACTGGTCCGCTTTGCCAGTTGCAAGTATGTGACAGTGGTGAGGTATCCTCTGACAATATTGGGGATTTTGTTTTCCTTGGAGGGAGGGAAACTAGAAGACACCAAACAGAAAAATAACAAATATTTCGATAGTTTTTGTTAGCAAGGGGGAAGGCAGGAAATGGGAAATATGGAGGCTCTGGGGAGGGTCTTCCTGCATGCGGGACTGAGGTGGGATAAAGGAGATGAGTTTAGCTGTGGTTTTTCAGAACTTTGCCAATAGACACACTTCTCAGGCTCTTGTGGCTATGAAAAGATCTGTGTGCTTGTTCTTCACCTCTTCAGGATTTGGGGAAATGTTTGGCCCCTTCTCCATCAGCTCTGTTACCATCTTACCTCTGCCTTTTGTTTCCTTACTTCCAGGTATTCTCCTTCCATGAAGAGCCTTGGCAATAAGTTCATGCACCTGACCAACTACAGTGTCAATAAAAAGAATGCCGAGTACCAGGCCAATGCAGATGAAATGGCTTGCCAGGGCCACAAATGGTACTGAGGGCAGAGTGTCCCAGTCCAGTGAAGGCCTAGAGGAATACAGGGTTCTGGGGTTTTGGGAAGTTCAGGGGCATGGTGAGTGGAGGATTAATATAAGACCCAGAGATAACACTTACCAATTCAGAATTGGTCTATTTGAGGCTGGATGTGGTGGCTCACGCCTGTAATCCTAGCACTTTGGGAGGCCAGGGTGGGTGGATCACCTGAGTTCAGGAGTTCGAGACCAGCCTGGCCAACATGGCGAAACCCTGTCTCTACTAAAAATACAAAAATTAGCTGGGCGTGGTGGCAGGTGCCTACAATCCCAGCTGCTCAGGAGGTTGAGGCAGGAGAATCACTTGAACCTGGAGGATGGAGGTTGCAGTGAGCTGAGATTGCGCCACTTCACTCCAGCCTGAGTGAAAGAGCGAGACTCCATCTCAAAAAAAAAAAAAAAAAAAAAAAAAAAAGAATTGGTCTATTTGCATCCAAGTTCATCTCTTTCATAATTTAAACTGTCAAAGGAAGAGATACGAAGAAAATACCATTAGGTCTCTTCTTCGTTTTTCTTTGTCTTTGTCACTCATTCCTAGAATATAATTCCTAATACTTCCTCTTCCTCCTCTGCAGGGCACTGAAGGCTTTGTGGAACTACCTGAGTCAGAAGGGAGTCAATAGCGATGCCATCTGGGAGAAGATAAAGGATGTTGTTGTCAAAACCATCATCTCGTGAGTCACATTGCCAACCTGGGTGTGGGGCCTGCTGCTGACCCCCTCGTTTCTCCTGGGCCTCACACTGCTGTGCTCTGGACTTTGGCCATGCTGTGGTTTGGTTTTTTTTTTTTTTAGAGACGGAGTCTTGCTCTTTCTCCCGGGCCGGACTGCAGTGGCGCTATCTCAGCTCACTGCAAGCTCCGCCTCCCGAGTTCATGCCATTCTCCTGCCTCAGCCTCCCGAGTAGCTGGGATTACAGGCGCCTGCCACCGCGCCCGGCTAATTTTTTGTATTTTTAGTAGAGATGGGGTTTCACCGTGTTAGCCAAGATGGTCTCAATCTCCTGACCTCGTGATCCGCCCGCCTCGGCCTCCCAAAGTGCTGGGATTACAGGCGTGAGCCACCACGCCCGGCCTGTGGTTTGGTTTTAAGGACGGGGAATAGGAAGGAGTGGCCAGAGTTAAGTTCTAGTGAACTTCATACCCAGGAGCTGGTCCCAGATCAGAGGCGTCTCTTGAGAGCTACCTTTCTTGGGTTGCTTCTGCCTGCCTATCTCTGGGCCACTCTTTTGGCAGGATAGCTCTGGTTAGAGCCCTCTGGGAGGAGCTGAACTGAGTACTTCCTCATCCCCGTGACCAGGTCAGAGCCCTATGTGACCAGCCTGCTCAAGATGTATGTGCGGCGGCCCTATAGCTGCCATGAACTCTTTGGTTTTGACATCATGCTAGACGAAAACCTCAAGCCCTGGGTCCTGGAAGTCAACATTTCACCAAGGTAGGTGGTATTCTCAGGACACTCACTATAGAATCCTTCCATTATCCTCACGCTCCCATTGCCACTCCAGTAAGTTGTTCTTTTTTTTTTTTTCTTTGAGATGGAGTCTTGCTCTGTTGCCCAGGCTGGAGTGCAGTGGTGCGATCTTGGCTTACTGCAACCTCCACATCCTGGATTCAAGCAATTCTCCTGCCTCAGCCTCCCAAGTGGCTGGGACTACAGGCGTGTACCACCACACCCAGCTAATTTTTTGTATTTTTAGTAGAGACAGGGTTTCACTGTATTAGCTAGGATAGTCTTGATCTCCTGACCTCATGATCTGCCCGCCACAGCCTCCCAAAGTGCTGGGATTACAGGTGTGAGCCACCACGCCCAGCCAGTTGTTCTTTTTAAGTGGATCCTTACCACTTGCTTTCCTTTAGCAGATCAAGGTCATGGGCAGCTTTGCCACCCTGAGTGAGGTTATTCACCGTCTTTGGGGCAAGAGAGTCTTGTGATGGTGATCCTGCATGGGGATGTTTGAGCAGCTTTCATCCTAGGGAAGCCAGGAAGTAAATGAGACTAGCCCTGAGTTGCACATATGACCAGAGACTGTTTCGGGGTGCTGCTTTGACCACACTTTTTATCCTTTTTCTGAAGCCTCCACTCCAATTCTCCACTGGATATCAGCATCAAAGGCCAGATGATTCGTGACCTTCTGAATCTGGCAGGTTTTGTCCTGCCCAATGCAGAGGATATCATTTCCAGCCCCAGCAGCTGCAGCAGCTCCACCACCAGGTGAGGCCCTTATTTCTTCACAGCTCCGCTGGCAGCATGAATAGCCCTGCTATAGTTTCTGGGAAGGAATGGGTTCTGGGTGCTCCCTTCTGCTGGGTTCCCCTTGCTGCTCAATCTTGCCCCTACAGTCCACTAACGTGCTACCATGCCACATCAGTGCCTGTCAAGTATGTTCAGTTATGTTGATCCCCTGCTCAGGAACCACAGGCGTAGGAATCAGATTTAAACATCTTAGGCACACTGGTGTGTGTCTCTAGTCCCAGCTGCTTGGGAGACTGAAGCAGGGGGATCTTTTAAGGCCAGAAGTTCACAGCTCTAGTGCACTGTGATGGTCATGCCTGTGAATAGCCACTGTACTCTCTTTAGCCTGGGCAATATAGCAAGACCCTGTTTCTAAAAAAAAAAAAAAAAAAAAATATATAACTCCTTACCTGGGCAGTCAGGGTCCCAGCTTCCTTTTTCTTGGTGTCTCTCTCTTTCTTCTTCCTTTCCTGGCTCCTGTGCCCTGACAAACCGGATCACTCACACAACCTCAAGGTCAGAATGATCCTTAAGGACCAGTTGGTCCAGTCTCCTCTCTGAAATGTTTATTGCCTCTTGCTGTTCCCCATAGTGTTCTTTCCTCTGCTTATGGGGTTTCTTCCTCCTGAAATGCCCCATAGCCAGACCCGCCGTTAACCTCTGCTGTTCATCAAAGCCTAGCTCATACACCTTCATGAAGCCAACTCAGTATGGCCATTTTTTTTTTCTTTTTTCATACCACAAAGCATTGGGAACCACTCTTGAGAGGAGGGAGTTTATATTTACTTAGTACCTGAGATGTGTGAGGAAAACCCTATAACTTATCCTTCCAATAACCCTGGAAGGTTAGTATTTGTACTTGCAGTTTACAGAGGAGAAAACTGAAGCTCTTTGGGATTAAGTAGGCCATCAAAGTCATTCAACTAGAGAGTGGTAGGACTGGAATTCAAATCCTGATTTGCCTGATAACAAAACTTACTTTCCCTGCTGTACCTTGTAGACTCATGTTTGGCTCTGTCTAGTGGCTGTCATTTGACATATCCCACCTGCCATACCATAAGCTCCTTGGGGGCAAGAGTTGCTTTTTAGTCATCTTTTTAAAATTATTATTATTTTTTTAGAGACAGAGTCTCACTATCTCTCTCAACAGTGATTATGGTAATTGTAGTAATGTGGGTGATGAAACTGAGGTGAAGGGAGGTTAATTAAGTCAGTTGCCCAGGGTCACACAGCCAGTAGGGCAGAGTTGGGTATATAGTTAAGTGTTCACTGAATTAAACTAAACTGAAGTATATACCACAATAAAGCTTATTGCAAGGTCCTCATTTTTTATCATCAAATTCAACCTAAAGCTGGTGGTTTGTATCCTTTTACTTAATATTTGATGACTCTCAGATTACTTCTGGGGAGTACATTTTAGTTCAACCTACTACTCAAGTAACCTCTGTTCATACATCTTTGTCTTCTCTCAAGAAGGGTGTCTGCTGGGCTGGACCTTCTCCATATTTCCTCCAAATAAGAAGCTGCTGACCCTGCCCTTTGCTTTCTTTCCGGCCTCTGCCGTAGCCTGCCCACCTCCCCCGGGGACAAATGTCGAATGGCTCCAGAGCATGTCACTGCACAGAAGATGAAGAAAGCCTATTATCTGACCCAGAAAATTCCTGATCAGGTAGGAGATTGGTCTTTCCCCCGATGCTAGCAGAAAACTTCCCTGGTCAAACATTTGGGACCCAAAAGCAACCAGCTTTTCTTTTTTTTTTTTTTGAGACGGAGTTTCACTCTTGTTGCCCAGGCTGGAGTGCAATGGTGCGATCTCAGCTCACTGCAACCTCTGCCTCCCAGGTTCAAGTGATTCTCGTGCCTCAGCCTCCCGAGTAGCTGGGATTAGAGGCATGCACCACCATACCCAGCTAATTTTATATTTTTTAGTAGAGACGGGGTTTCTCCATGTTGGTCAGGCTGGTCTCGACCTCCCAACCTCAAGTGATCCGCCTGCCTTGGCCTCCCAAAGTGCTAGGATCACAGGCGTGAGCCACCACGCCTGGCTGCAACCAGCTTTTCTTTAGAGCAGGGTTTCTTAATCCAGGCCTGTGATCCTCTGATGCACAGAGATTTGTTGGCATGTCTGTCATTCTGGGAGAGTGTTAATTGTCTTTACCATGTTTTCTGGCCCCCTCTTGTCCAAACTGTAGACTTCTACCCTTTGGGTTTCTTTCTCTGAGAGGCACAGTGAGAGACCCCAGGAAGCTGACTTTCTCAGAGCAGATAAGGGAGCTGGATTTAAGCATGGCACATACAAGACTGGTGCCAAGTCTGAATTGCTGGATCTTCATCTTGACTTTACCCAACAAACTACTTAACCTCTCAGCCCCTGTGGCTCCCCTGACCCCAAACAAGAGTGTCTTCCCCCACTAGCTAAGTTCAGTAGATTTAGGAAAGATGTCTTTCAGAGCTGGCCCACTAGGCTGCCCTCAGTAGTTCCATGAGAGTCCCGGATCTGTAGGACCCCAGGGGTGTGCTCCCTGTTCCCCAGCTTCTTGAGTCTCTGCCCCTGGCTTACACTCTCTCATACCCTTTTTCTCCCTGTTCCTTGAACCACAGGACTTCTATGCATCTGTGCTGGATGTCCTGACACCAGATGATGTTCGGATTCTGGTTGAGATGGAAGATGAGTTTTCTCGCCGTGGTCAGTTTGAACGAATTTTTCCTTCTCATATCTCCTCTCGCTATCTCCGCTTTTTTGAGCAGCCACGATATTTCAACATTCTCACCACCCAATGGGAACAGAAATACCATGGCAACAAGCTTAAAGGTGATGTGCCCTCCCTGCCCTCAGAAAGCCAAGTTTAGTGAGAGATTAAATCCCAGTATACCAAGAAATGGGCCTCTCTGGAAAGAAGAATTAGCCAATTGATTCTACCTTCTTAAACCCCAACTCCTGCTAATCTTGTCCTAGGAGTAGATCTGCTACGGAGTTGGTGCTACAAAGGGTTCCACATGGGAGTTGTCTCTGATTCTGCTCCAGTGGTGAGTGCTGCCAGTGTGGAGGACAGCTCCTTCTCAGGCCCCTCCCTCCTCTGCCTTATGAGTGCAGCAGGAGTTGGGTTGGTATGTATAGGCCTGTCTCACTTCTCCGCTAGGCTCTGCTTCTGTCTCACCACTCTTTCCTTTCAAGGGAATAGTTGCCTCCAGGATTCCCTGGGTACCTTTCTTTCAAGGATCAAAAAATGCTTTGTAGGCCTCAACTTCTTGTCTGATTCAGAAGAGAACTGAGACTTTTACCCACGTGGGCCCATGCCTGAGGGGTAGGGAAGGGGAGAGCCCCATGATCCACTTAGAGGTAGAGCTAGAGGGTCCCAAGACCCCAAACACTCCTGCCTTGCCTCCACCAAGCCTTTTGGTCTCATTCCTTTGCTCTTAGTGGTCTCTCCCGACATCACTTCTGACTATCTCAAAGGATGACGTGATACTCAATGCCTTCTGCAAATCAGAGACTAGCAAGCTGGGGTGAGTGCTGCCTGGGCAAGGGAGGGGCTGCCGGCTGTGAGATTGTAGAGTTTTCTTCCTTCCCCTCTTCCCAGACTGTGGCAGTGAGATCAGCATTCTCCAGCTGGGGGTTGATGGGAGCGTCAGGACATGCAGCCATAGCATCCTTTTTCTGGTTGATCTTGATATGCCCAGGGAAGCTGAGCTGGAGGACAGAAGTGCTTCCTGAAGCAGCCACTGTCAGCCATACCCACTAGCTGTGGGAAGTCGTTAGCCCTCTACCCGCACCCCCATTCACTCTTGCACTGCAGGTCTCAAGCCTTCAAGTAAATAGAATTTTTTTTATAGTTATTACATATCCATGTAATTTTGGCCTACAACACCGTAATGTCGTGAATGCCTGCTCCAGACTCTGAAGGCAAATCCTAAGGTAAAGTCTCAGTTAAACATTGTCTCAGTCATTTCTTTCACCACCTATTCCCTCCAGAAAACACAGCTCCTGCGAGGTTAGCCTACTACTCTCTGAAGATGGGACCACGCCCAAATCCAAGAAGACTCAAGCTGGCCTTTACCCTTATCCCCAGAAACCCAGTTCCTCAAAGGACAGTGAGGACACCAGCAAAGAGCCCAGCCTTTCTACCCAGATGTTACCTGTAATCAAGTATTCTGGGCGGACTTCAAGACTTTCTACTTCCTCCACTTTCCAGTCAACCAGTGACTCCCTCCTGGCTGTGAGCCCATAACTGGCGTCTCTCCAAAAGCCTCTGCCCAGGAGCATGGGCATCAGCTACCTCACAGGAACCAGCCTGCTGTGTGGACCAGTTTGAGCCCCTACCCCTTTCACCCTGTCCCTCCTCAGAGTATTTTTTGAAGTGGTTGCATTATAGAGATAGGTATTTGTAGGGCCGGAGGGATGGTAGTGATGGGGAGAAGGTGAGGAAGGGTCACCCTCTGTCACCTGTCTGCCTGGCTGGCACCTCATATCTCAGCAGAGAAGCCAGTGGTGGCCACGCAGCCTTATAAAGCAGGTTTTGGTTTCTACCTTAATTGAGCCATGTGTGGTTTGTTTGGGGCCCTGGTGCGGTTGCTGAGTTGTAGCTCGAGGAGAAAACATACAGAACATATTTGGACCAGAAATCCTTTGTTCTGAATTTGAGGGGGTCTTCTGAGGTCCTTATTTCCTTAGATCTTTCCTCACCCCTCTCCCACCCCCTGTCCTGAAGAGAAACCTTTGAACTTCCTCAGTAGACAGGCGGAGAGGCCACAACATGCCGAACCCATTTCCTGTCATCCCAGTCTTGGGTCTTCACCGCCTCCTTCCAAATACCCACCCTGCCAGCAGCCCTAGGTCTTCCTGTTCTGACCCCCCATCACTGCTCGTTCAGCCTTCTAGACGTCTCTCTCGTGGACATCTTTTCTTTAGCTGTTGGCTTTCTGTGAGATGTGAGAGGGTCTATGAACTTTGTGAATTTCCCATGGCCCCAATGAAGGAGCCCAGATATTCCCAGTAGCTGTTACCTGTCTCCATGTATCAAAGGACACAGTCCAGGGGGAGGGTGGAAGGGGATGTGGTTTCTCTACAATGCAACAAACATGGTTTCTGAATGTTCTGCCCTGCAGCAAGCAGGGTCTGGCAGCTTGGCAGGTAGGTTTCAGGAGCAACCACTATTGTAGGATGGGCTTCCAATCAAACCTCAGACTAAACTCTTGTACTCAACTGATTCTACCTCCCTCCTCTAGACTCAGTAAACAGTGACTATTCAATAAATGTTGACTGAGTGAACTGTATTTACAGAGATCTCAAAGGACCCCAGCACTTGAACCAGAAGTTCTAATTCTCTCTCATGTAGGGATGAGAAAGTGGAGCCTGGGAACAGCACAAGCAGAAGAGTTCAGATCAGAAAGTTTTTCTCTGAAGCCATGCTCCTTCCTAACCCAGCACTTCCTGGTTGCTGCTTACCTCCTTCCCAGCCCCTGTAGTCCCTTTACTTAGTTTTTTCTAGCAGTGGCACATATAAGAAGCCAATTGGCCCCCTGTCCCTGCTACTCAAGTTTTCTCTTTGCACATCAGGCAGAAAGCTCAGCTACTTGGTCTCACCCTGGACTGTAGCTGCCCTCATTCTCTCTGAGCTTTGGAAAGATAGAGACTCCCATGTTTCATGGCTCCTGGAGTTCTGTGGCAAGGTGGGGTGGGGCCGTGGAAAGATCACTGAGAGGCCTGACTAGGTTCAAGGCCACAGAGTAGGCGGGTGTCTGGCCAGTCCTAAGGCCATGTTGACAGTTGTGAAAGTTTGGTGACAAAGTCCTGGGCATCATTGGCTGCTCAATAATAAGGACTTTAAAGTCAGGCCATAATGGGAGAGGTCCTTGACAGTCCTATTGGTTCTTTTCCGATGTAATTGAAGTGACCCGCTTCTTCTCCCTACTGGCTGCAGTGTTCTAGCGCAGACATGACATGGGGAATCTGCTGCCTTTGTAAGAGAAAATGAGCTGCCTGCCTGGCAGTTTTGTTGTGGCTGGGCCTTCACGGCAAGGACTTAGGCACGGAGGCCTGGTTGAGCTGGTTTACTCCATGAAAACCAACTTCAGTTCTTTGGCTTGCCCTCTGAGAATCCCTGTACAACATAACCAATCTATTTCCATTCCGCTAACTGGAGAGGGAACCAGCACTGCTGAATGGGGGTATTGGGGGAAGCATGGTGGAGGAAGGGAGGACTTAGGAAATTAAGTCCTTATGAGCAATGAAAGTCCTAAAAGAGCAATGGAAAGACACTGCTCTTAGTAGTTTAAAACAAGTTTGTACATTATTTTTAATTTTCATCACATTTGAGTATCTGATAGACGTGGGTGTTTTGCTGGGTAGGAGAAAGGAATGGGACTTAGGTATCACATTTACCTCTCACTCTTGAGAGAAAATTAAATCTTATTAAGCATTTGGCATATGTACTTTTGTATTGAATGCCCACAATATGAGGTATTCAGCTAAGCAGGAATTTTTGAGAAGGAATGAGATTTTTTGAGGAAGGTTAAATTTGGGAGTATAGTAGAATAAATATTTGTCAGAATATGTCAGTTGTTTTCCTAAGTTGATAACTTACCTAGTCTGTTTGGAGGAAGGGAGGCGAGTATTCCTGAGACAAGGAATGAAGTGCAGGCTATTTCTGGAGTAGTGGAGTAAGGGCTTGAGGTGGAAAGTGGAGGAGGGCAGTCACTGCTGTTTACTTCGCATCCACGTAGGAATGATGAGAAACTGAGTTTCTTAGAAGAAATACTAATGAAGAGATGGCCTTGGGTCAGGAAAGGATTGAGAACCTTGAATCAGGCTGACGTTGAGTTTAAATCCCAGTTCTGCCACTTACTGTGTGACCTTGGGCATGTCATCTAACTTTTAAGTCTCCATTTCTTTGTAGTATGAATATAATACCTACAGTGCAGGGTTGTGAAGATTTAAACCAAATGTAGTAAAAGTACTTAGGACATAGAGGGCACTTTGCACGGTCACACCTTCTCCACTTGCTGTCCAAGCCCTGTGCCCTATGTGGGAAGAGACGGGCAAGAAATGTAAAACCCTCTCCCCCAGGAGGTGGAGCTGCCATCGAGATATTTTAGAAGTGAAGATGCCAGAACAGGGTCTAGATTATCGCTCATGGCCCTCACCTTCACCGCAGTGCACACACAAACATCACCATTCAGCCTCCTATTACATTATCACTCTACTGGGGATTTATTCTTTGGTTAAACACTTCACATTCAGAGCACAGAATCCCTGAGAAAGGAAGCACATTAAACATTAGAAGTATGTGAACTGAGTGGGATTATTAAATTATTTCAAGAGAAGCTTTGATAAGAAAGGGAAAGCAAGCACAGTGGGTGTCAGGTGGCTGGAAAGGGGAGAAGCAGGGTACAGAAAATAAGAGACCTTGATTGGAACTGGACCCAAAGAGCAGATATATGGACCTAACAGCTGTACCAAGGGGCAGTTGTCATTACAGGTACCTTCTCTTGGTTTCAGGCTGTTTGGCTGAGGGTGACTATCCCCCCGTCACCCTAGCCAAAGGACATACCCAGTGGCTTCTGGGGCAGTCCAACGCTGCTGAGGGCCAGTGAAGGAGACTGATCATCTGGACATAAAGACCCTTCTACTTCCTCCTCAGCTGAATTAGTTACCCAAGATAGGTGACCAACAAAGGCAGACAGGGATCTCCTCTCCTGGGTTTCCCTTGATTTGCCCTCTAAGATTAAGGCTTACCTGTGACTGCTGTTCGAATCCCCCAACTGCTGTGAGACTTGGAAACACTGATGGTTTTCAGATGGCTAAGAGAGCTCCATTTCCTGCCACCTGAGATTCTGACCAAGCCTTTCACAATCCTTCTTGGCCTTTTAGAGTCCCCCTGTAGCAGAGTTTGCCCACTCATTAATACCCAGGGATCTATACCAGCTCATTTGGCTTGCCCCTTCACTGGCTTTGGATCAATGAAAGTTGCAAGCAGTCATATGTTGCTCTCAGCAGATGTTTCACAGGTGAAAACACAAGAAGGATCAATAGCAGGTGGTGGTTTTCTAAAACCCATCTGTGTCGTAATTATAATAGACTGAGATACATGGAATGCCAGGGACTGCCACAGGCAAAGCTAACAATTTTGAAAAGATATTTAAGTTTCAGTTAGTAAACTGCGGACATCAAAGCCTACTCAAAATAGTTAAGGGACTAAAATATGGAGGAAAAGCACCTAACAAGGTGCCTGATAATATATGACGCAGATTTAAAGTAGTGGATTCTAAAACAGACCAAAACTACCACCCAGAACACAAAGTAAAAGTATTATAACATGCAATAGTGTTACAATACTATTACAATAGCGTGTTAATATTACAAAACTATGGTAAAATACACTTTGATCTTATCCATAATTAAAGCTGAGGATGTATTGATAATTAGCTTAGAAAGATTAAAGCCCTTATCATTAGCAGTCAGAGGAGCAGTTTAAACTGCAAGATACCACTTAACCTTAAAGTGGCTCAAACTTAAAAGATTGAAAATACCAAGTGTCAGTATGATACTGAGATATTGTGAAGGTGCTGATGGGAATGCAAAATGATGCACTGGAAAGCAGCTTGGTAGATTCTTGTAAAGTGAAACATGTCCTAGCAATTCCACTCTTGCAGGCAAAGGTTCATAGCAGCTTATTCATAGTAGCAAAAATTTAGCAACAACCATATGTCCAACAATTAGTGAATTAACAAATTGTGGTATCTCTGTTCAGTGGAATACTCTTAGATATAGAAAAGGAAAAGAGGGCCGGGCGTGGTGGCTCACGCCTATAATCCCAGCACTTTGGGAGGCCAAGGCGGGTGGATCACCTGAGGTCAGGAGTTCGAGACCAGCCTGATCAACATGCAGAAACCCCATCTCTACTAAAAACACAACATTAGCCGGGCATGGTGGTGCATGCCTGTAATCCCAGCTACTTGGGAGGCTGAGTCAGGACAATCCCTTGAACCCAGGAGGCAGAAGGTTGCGGTGAGCTGAGATCGCCCTGTTGCACTCCAGCCTGGCAACAAGAGCAACACTCTGTCTCAATAAATAAATAAATAGGAAGAGTTCAGGTGCTGTAGCTCACGCCTGTAATCGCAGCACTTTGAGAGGCCAAGGTGGGAGGATTACTTGAACCCAGGAGTTCGAGACCAGCCTGGGCCAACACAGTGGGACCCTGTTTCTACAAAACAAATAAATAGAAATAAAAAAGGAATAAATTGATTCATGCAACACCATGGATGAAACTAAGTGAGAAGAAGCCAGAAACAAAAGACTGCATGCTTTGTTATTCCATGATGGTCTAGAAAATGCAAACTATAGTCACAGAAAGCAGAACAGTGCTTGCCAGGAACTATAGATAAGGGAGGGGTAGACTGTAAAGGGCATGGTGGGAAGATTCTGTATCTTGATTGTGGTGGTGGATACAGGACTATATACAGTTGTGGGAACTTGTCAAATTGTGCACTTAAAATGGGTGAGTAGTATTGTATGTAAGTAAATAAAGCTGATTTAAAAGAAAAACACCAGGAGATGCCATTTCATGAGGCATATGCTAATTAAAACCACAATAAGATAACACTGGAATAGTTAAAAGGGCAGCCAAGACCAAGTATTAGCGAGGATGTACAGCAGTTGGGGCATTTATACATGGCTGGCGTTGAGTGTAAAATGGTTCAACCACTGTGGACCACTAACAGTTTCTTAGAGAGCTGACATATATCTACCTATGACTCAGAAATTCCGCTCCCTGGTATTCTCCAAAAAAAATGGAAAAAGGCCGGGCGCGGTGGCTCACACCTATAATCCCAGCACTTTGGGAGGCAGAGGCGGGCGGATCACGAGGTCAGGAGATCAAGACCATCCTGGCTAACACGGTGAAACCCCATCTGTACTAAAAATACAAAAAATAACCAGGTATGGTGGCAGGCACCTGTAGTCCAGCTACTCGGGAGGCTGAGGCAGGAGAATGGTGTGAACCCTGGAGGTGGAGCTTGCAGTGAGCCAAGATAGCGCCACTGCACTCCAGCCTGGGCGACAGAGTGACACTCCATCTCAAAAAAAAAAAAAAGGAAAAAAAGGAAATCATGTTCACCAAAAGTGTTTATTGAGGCTTCATTCATAATAACAAAAAATTGAGAATAACCCAAATGCTTCTCAATAGGAGATCAGATAAACTGGTGTGGAATACCACTCTTTAATAAAAAGGAACAAACTACTGATTTATGCAACAACATGGATGGATGAATTTCAAAAAAGCATTGAGTGAAAGAAGTCAGACACAAAAGAGTACATACTGTGTAATTAAGTTTATTTGGTACTTAGGAACGGGAAACCTAGGGGAACAAGTCAGAACAATAGTTGCCTCTGGGCATTAATAGTATAGTAAGAAAAGAGGCACAAGATAACTTTAGGAGGTGATGGAAGTGCTCTAATTCTTGATTTGGATGTTGGTTACGTGGGTGATGGATTTGTAGGAGCTCATGGAATTGCACACTTAAGCCCCAAATCAAGTTGTTGACAAGACTGGTTCCTTCTGAGGGCTGTGAGAGAGAATCTGTTCCAGGCTTCTCTCCAAGCTTCAGGTGGTTTGCTGGCAATCTTCGGCATTCCATGGCTTGTACAGGCATCACGCAGTCTCTGCCTTCATGTTCTCCCTCTGTACAATTTTTCCTTTTTATAAGGTCACTAGTCACATTGGAATAGGAGCTCACTCTACTCCAGTATGACCTCATCTTTACTAACTACATCTACAATGACCTTATTCCAAAATAATGTCACATTCTGAGGTGCTGGGGGGTCAGCACTTCAGCATATGAATTCGTGGGAGAAGGGGTGGAGACACCACAGATTATAATACCTAGAATGGAGTTCCCAGGTTGGATCAACTACTAATAACGCTATGGCGGCCAGGCATGTTGGCTCACGCCTGTAATTTCAGCACTTTGGGAGGCTGAGGGGGGTTGATCACCTGAGGTCAGGAGTTCGTGACTAGCCTGGCCAACGTGGTGAAATCCCTTCTCTACTAAAAATACAAAAAATTAGCTGAGCATGGTGGCAGGCACCTGTAATCCCAGCTACTAGGGAGGCTGAGGCAGGAAAATCACTCGGACCTGGGAGGCAGAGGTTGTAGTGAGCCGAGACCATGCCATTGCACTCCAGCCTGGGCAACAAGAGTGAAACTTCGTCTCAAATAAAAAATGTTATGGCAATAGCATTATCAGTCTTGTGTGCACCTCTC
The DNA here is from genome assembly GCF_006542625.1 of Nomascus leucogenys. Taxonomy (NCBI): domain Eukaryota; kingdom Metazoa; phylum Chordata; class Mammalia; order Primates; family Hylobatidae; genus Nomascus; species Nomascus leucogenys. The sequence continues at coordinate 119,446,076 of NC_044402.1, forward strand.
TGAAATAATCATGATAACCATTGGAATGCATGGTATATTTAGAATTGGAAAGACTGTTCGATTGACATCCCAAATCTGGATGCTCTTTGGCAGAGGAAAATAAATTTTAAGACACATCTATCTCCCTTGTTGAGAAAGTGACTCAAAATCAGGATTCATGAGCTTGATAAATGCCAGGTATCTCAACAATCACACCTGAGATAAACATCACCAAGTCCACTTGCCTCTACCAGAATATGAAAGGCCCAAATCCCTGGAGATAAAATAACTTTTTTCTAAATCCATTTATTTCCTAGACAAATGGCCTTCTAATGAACTATGATAGTAACAAATCAGAATCTTTGGCATTAAGAATTTCTCTTAATGGGCTGGGCACAGTGGCTCACACCTGTAATCCCAGCACTTGGGAGGCTAAAATGGATCACTTGAGGCCAGGAATTTGAAACCAGCCTGGGTAACATAGGGAGACCCTGTCTCTACAAAAAAAATTAAAAAGCCTGGCATGGTGGCACATGCCTGTAGTCCCTATTACTCAGGAGGCTGATGTGGGAAGATCACTTGAGCCCAGGCAAGGCTGCCAGGAGATATGATCGCTCCACTGCACTCAAGGCTGGATGACAGAGCAAGACCCTGTCTCAAAAAAAAAAAAATCTCATCATGATACATTTCTACATTCAAAAGAATGAAGTTGGACCTAACCCTAACCCTAACCCACAAATATGTATTGAGTGCCTTCTAGGTTCTAGTTTTCTAGAAAACTAGAAAATATCTAGTTTTCCCAGCACCATTTGTTGAAGAGACCATTATTTCTCTATTCAGTGGTTTTGATATCCTTGTCAAAAATCAATTGATCATCAATATGAAGGTGTATTTTTGGGCTCTCAATTCTGCTCCATTGGTCTATATGTCTATCCTTATTCCAGTTTTACACTGTTTTGAGTACTACAGCTTTGTAGTAAGTTCTGAAATCAGGAAGTATGAGCCCTCTGACTTTGTTCTTTTTCAAGATTGTTTTGGCTATTGGTTCACTTAAATTCCATATGGATTTTAGGATTTTTTTTTCATTTCTGCCAAAACAATGTCATTGGGATTTTGATAGCAATTGCATTGAGTCTACATATAGCTTTGGGTAATATTGTCATCTTAATATTAAGTCTTCCAAGCCATGAACATGGTGTGTCTTTCCATGTATTTAGGTTTTCTTCATTTTCTTTCACTGATATTTTATAGCTTTCAATGTACAAGTCTTGTGCCTCCTTGATTTAATTTGTTTCTAAGTATTTCAGTTATTTTGATGCTATTGTAAATGGAATTGTTTTCTTAATTTTCTTTGTGGAGTGTTCATGGCTGGTGTCTAGAAATGCAATTAATTTGTGTGTATGTGTTGATTTTGTATCCTGCAACTTTGCCTTGCAATGTTTTTGAGCAATCCCTGCCTCTTTTCTCTCCTGAGTTGGTTCCAAGATAGGCAAACATAGATGGGCACCTAGACTCAGTCCTTCAGACAGCTCCCCAACAGGTTAGAACAGACAAACACAGTAATTTACAAGTAAGGTCAGCTCTGCTCCCTCCAGAACCAGGAACAAGGGTCCCACACTGGGAACACAGGCTGCTTTCTTCAAGACTGCTACCCAGCTGGGGGAAGGGATAGGACAAGGACGAATAATGCTTTGCTACCATTTTAAAGTTGTCTTTTTTGTAATTCAGCGTTTTCTTCATTGCTGTAAACCTTTGATTGTTTTCCAAAATTCCGACAATGTTGGTTCTGACCATTTCTGGGTTTTTTTTTTTCATATGTTTCTTTGGGGGGATGGGCATTTTGAGTTTCCAATTTTGCCATTTTGCTGATGTCTTTTTTCAGTGGAAACTTTTAATTGAAATATAATCTATATAAAGGGGTAAAAATCATAAATGCAAAGCTTGATGAATTTTTTAAAAATTTTATTTTAAGTTCAGGGGCACATGTGCAGGTTTGTTACGTAGGTAAACTAGTGTTACTGTGGGGGTTTGTTGATGAGGTGTACAAAACCATGAAACTAGCACTCCAGGACAATAAACATGTATTTTCAGAACCCCAGATCCCCCTCATGCCCCCTTCTAATTGCTAACCACTACCTCCCCTCAAGATAAACTACTTTCTTAACTTCTAGCAGTCTTAGTCTATTTGTGCTGCTACAACAGAATACCACAGACCGGGTCAGCTATAAAGAACAGACGTTGAATTTTTTCACTGTTCTGGAGGCTAGGAAGTCCAAGACCAAGGCACCAGCAAGTTCGGTTGTCTGGTGAGGGCTGCATCCTCCAGAGGGGAGGAACGCTGTGTCCTCACATTGCAGGAGGCAGAAGGGCAAGAGAGAGAAACTCCCTCTGTTAAGCCCCTTTATAAGGAAACCTAATACCGTTCATGAGGGAGGGGCCCTCGCAGCCTGATCACCTTGTATAGGCCCCACCTCTTCATACTATCACATTGTCAACACCTGAATTTTGGAGGAGACATTCAAACTATGGCAAACACTTTTTTATTTTTAAACTTTAAATGGAATCATACAGTACGTAGCCTTTTTATGTCTGGTGTCTCACTCAACATTATGCTTCTGAGATTCACCCATGTAGTGTATAGTCACAGTTCATTTATCTAATTCCATTGTGTGAATATAACACAGTTTACTTATTCATTCTACTATCATAAGTATTTAAGTGTTATTTATTTTTTTTGAGACAGAGTCTCACTCTGTCACTCTGGCTGGAGTGCAGTGGTGCGATCTTGGAGGCTAGGAAGTCCAAGATCTCCTGCCTCAGCCTTCCAAGTAGCTGGGATTACAGACACATGCCACTGCACCCGGCTAATTTTTGTATTTTTACTAAAGACAGGGTTACTCCATGTCAGTCAGGCTGGTCTTGAACTCCTAACCTCAAGTGATCCACCTGCCTTGGCCTCCCAAAGTGCTGGGATTACAGGCATAAGCCATCCCGCCCGGCGAGTATTTAAGTGGTTTTTAGTTAAGGACTATTACAAATAGTACTGCTTATCTTTTGGTAAGCATATGTACACAACATGCAGAAAAGCCTAAAAAGGAAATAAAAATTACATATAATTTACCACCGTTGTTAATTTTGGTAGGTACCTTTCCAGTCGATTGTGTGCGTGTGAAATCAGCTGTTGAAAGTTTTGTAAGTTGTTTCTTTTCTTCTTCTTTTTCTTCTTCTTCTTCTTCTTCTTCTTCTTCTTCTTCTTCTTCTTCTTCTTCTTCTCCTTCTCCTTCTCCTTCTCCTCCTCTCCTCCTCCTCCTCCCTCCTCCTCCTCCTCCTCCTCCTCCTCCTCCTCCTCCTCCTCCTTCTTCTTCTTCCTCCTTCTTTTTTTTTAGAGATGGGATCTGGCCATGTTGCCCAGGCTGCCCTCAAATGATCTTCCCACCTTGGCTTCCCAAAGTCTTGCCATTACAAGAGCGAGCCACCACACCAGGTCTGTTTTTGTGTTTTCTTTTCTTTTCTTTTGAGACGGAGTCTTGCTCCGTTGCCTAGGCTGGAGTGCAGTGGCGTGACCTCGGTCCACTGCAACCTCTGCCTCCTGGGTTTAAGCTATTCTCCTGTCTCAGCATCTTGAATAGCTGGGATTACAGGTGCACACCACCATGCCTGGCTAATTTTTGTATTCTTGTAGAGACAGGGTTTTACCATGTTGGCCAGGCTGGTCTTGAACTCTTGACCTCATGATCTGCCCACCTTGGCCTCCCAAAGTGCTGGGATTACAGGCATGAGCCACTGCGCCTGCCCTGTGTTTTCTTTCTTTCTTTTTTTTTGGAGACCGAGTCTCACTCCGTTGCCCAGGCCAAAGTGCAGTGGCGCGATCCCAGCTCATTGCAACCTCCGCCTTCTGGGTTCAAGTGATTCTCCTGCCTCAGCCTCCCAAGTAGTTGGGATTACAGGTATGCGCCACCACGCCCAGCTAATTTTATATATTTAGTAGAGACGGGGTTTCACCATGTTAGCCAGGCTGATCTTGAACTCCCGACCTCAGATGATTCACCTGCCTCGGCCTCCCAAAGTGCTGGGATTACAGGTGTGAGCCACCTAGCCTGGCCCTGGCCTGTGTTTTCTTAATGAAATATTGTGAGCTTTTTTTTTTTTTTTTGAGACAGGGGTCTTGCTCTGTTGCCCAGGCTGGAGTGCAGTGGTGCAATCTCAGCTCACTGCAACCTCCACCTCCCAGGGTCAAGCCATCCTCCCACCTCAGCCTCCCAAGTAACTGGGTCACAGGCATGTGCCACCATGCCTGGCAATTTTTTGTATTTTTGGTAGAGACAGAGTTTCACCACATTGCCCATTATATCATGCTGCCTCTTGTGTCAGTGAATTCTTGTACTTCAAGATAGGGAGCCCTATTCAAGTATTCACAGTATAGCAACATCTCCAGGTACTCCCTTTTAATTGAGTGTCCCCTCCCCAGTAAGGAAGCAGTGGTTAGAATGTTTCGTCTCGGGCTGGGCATGGTGGCTTACGCCTGTAATCCCAGCACTTTGGGAGGCTGAGGCGGGCGGATCACTTGAGGTCGGGAGTTCAAGACCAGCCTGACCAACATGAAGAAACCCCGTCTCTAGAAATACAAAATTAGCCAGAAGTGGTGGCGCATGCCTGTAATCCCAGCTACTCAAGAAGCTGAGGCAGGACAATTGCTTGAACCCAGGAGGCGGAGGTTACAGTGAGCCAAGATCGTGCCATCGCACTCCAGCCTGGGCAACAAGAGCGAAACTCCATTTAAAAAAAAAAAAAAAAGAATTTTTCATCTCTTCTCACTGCCTTTAGGGAAAGGGTGACAGAGCAGAGAACAAAAATAGTCAAATATTTGCATTGTAAAAGTTGGCATTCAGACGTGTGTTGAAATATTTAGAGAAAATATTTGATTATTGGGAGTCAGTTTTCCCTGCTTTGAAGAGTAAAATGATTGGGACTTCTAGTTTCTGATTTCTGGATGTGACCCTACTAGCTGTATAATTTGGGCAAATTATTTGGGGTGTGCAATTTACTTTTATTTATTTATTTTTTTTGAGATGGAGTCTCGCTCTGTCACTCAGGCTGGAGTACAGTGGCACGATCTCTGCTCACTGCAACCTCTGTCTTCCAGGTTCAAGCAATTCTCCTGCCTCAGCCTCCCAAGTAGCTGTGACTATAGGCGCCCGCCACCATGCCTGGCTAATTTTTGTGTTTTTAGTAGAGACGGGGTTTTGCCAGGCTGGCCTCAAACTCCTGACCTCAGGTGATCCACCTGCCTCAGCCTCCCAAAGTGCTGGGATTACAGGGATGAGACACCACGTCTGGCCTGAAATTTACTTTTAATCCCTGCCCCTCTGCTTTCTTTCTTTTTTTGGCGGGGGGCAAGTTTTCTTTTTCTTTCTTTTTTTTCATTATACTTTAAGTTCTAGGGTACATGTGCACAACGTGCAGGTTGTTACGTAGGTATACATGTGCCATGTTGGTTTGCTGCACCCATTAACTCATCATTTACATTAGGTATTTCTCCTAATGCCATCCCTCCCCTGGCCCCCCAACCCATGACAGGCCCCAGTGTGTGATGTTCCCTGCCCTGTGTCCAAGTGTTCTCATTGTTCAATTCCCACCTATGAGTGAGAACATGTGGTGTTTGGTTTTCTGTCCTTGTGATAGTTTGCTGAGAATGGTGGTTTCCAGTTTCATCCATGTCCCTGCAAAGGAAATGAACTCATCCATTTTTATGGTTGCATAGTATTCCATGGTGTGTATGTGCCACATTTTCTTAATCCAGTCTATCATTGATGGACATTTGGGTTGGTTCCAAGTCTTTGCAATTATGAATAGTGCCACAATAAACATACATATGCATGTGTCTTTATAGTAGCATCATTTATAATCCTTTGGGTATATACCCAGTAATGGGATCGCTGGGTCAAATGGTATTTCTAGTTCTAGATCCTTAAGGAATCACCACACTATCTTCCACAATGGTTGGACTAATTTACATTCCCAACAACAGTGGAAAAGTGTTCCTGTTTCTTCACATCCTCTCCAGCACCTGTTGTTTCCTGACTTTTTAATGATCACCATTTTAACTGGTGTGAGATGGTATCTCACTGTGGTTTTGATTTGCATTTCTCTGATGACTGTGATGATGAGCATTTATTCATGTGTCTGTTGGCTGCAGAAATGTCTTCTTTTGAGAAGTGTCTGTTCATATCCTTTGCCCACTTTTTGATGGGGTTGTTTTTTTCTTGTAAATTTGTTTAAGTTCTTTGTAGATTCTGGATATTAGCCCTTTGTCAGATAGGTAGATTACAAAAATTTTCTCCCATTCTGTAGGTTGCCTGTTCACTCTGATGGTAGTTTCTTTTGCTGTGCAGAAGCTCTTTAGTTTAATTATATCCCATTTGTCTATTTTGGCTTTTGTTGCCATTGCTTTTGGTGTTTTAGTCATGAAGTCCTTGCCCATGCCTATGTCCTGAATGGTATTGCCTAGGTTTTCTTCTAGGGTTTTTATGGTTTTAGGTCTAACATTTAAGTCTTTAATCCATCTTGAATTAATTTTTGTATAAGGTGTAAGGAAGGGATCCAGTTTCAGCTTTCTACATATGGCTAGTTAGTTTTCCCAGCACCATTTATTAAATAGGGAATCCTTTCCCCATTTCTTGTTTTTATCAGGTTTGTCAGAAATCAGATGGTTGTAGATGTGTGGTGTTATTTCTGAGGCCTCTGTTCTGTTCCATTGGTCTGTATATCTGTTTTGGTACCAGTACCATGATGTTTTGGTTACTGTAGCCTTATAGTATAGTTTGAAGTCAAGTAGCATGATGCTTCCAGCTTTGTTCTTTTTGCTTAGGATTGCCTTGGCAATGTGGGCTCTTTTTTGGTTCCATATGAACTTTAAAGTAGTTTTTTCCAATTCTGTGAAGAAAGTCATTGGTAGCTTGATGGGAATGGCATTGAATCTATAAATTATCTTGGGCAGTATGGCCATTTTCACGATATTAATTCTTCCTATCCATGAGCATGGAATGTTCTTCCATTTGCTTGTGTCCTCTTTTATTTCCTTGAGCAGTGGTTTGTAGTTCTCCTTGAAGAGGTCCTTCACATCCCTTGTAAGCTGGATTCCTAGGTATTTTATTCTCTTTGTAGCAATTGTGAATGGGAGTTCACTCACGATTTGGCTCTCTGTTTGTCTGTTATTGGTGTATAGGAATGCTTGTGATTTTTGCACATTGATTTTGTATCCTGAGACTTTGCTGAAGTTGCTTATCAGCTTAAGGAGATTTTGGGCTGAGACGATGGGGTTTCCTATATATACAATCATGTCATCTGCAAACAGGGACAATTTGACTTCCTCTTTTCCTCATTGAATACCCTTTATTTCTTTCTCTTGCCTGATTGCCCTGGCCAGAACTTCCAACACTACGTTGAATAGGAGTGGTGAGAGAGGGCAACCCTGTCCTGTGCCAGTTTTCAAAGGAAATGCTTCCAGTTTTTGCCCATTCAAAATGATATTGGCTGTGGGTTTATCATAAATAGCTCTTATTATTTTGAGATACGTTCCATCAATACTTAGTTTATTGAGAGTTTTTAGTATGAAGGGCTGTTGAATTTTGTCAAAGGCTTTTTCTGCATCTATTGAGATAATCATGTGGTTTTTCTCTTTGGTTCTGTTTATGCAATGGATTATGTTTATTGATTTGCGTATGTTGAACCAGCCTTGCATCCTGGGATGAAGCAGGCTTGATTGTGGTGGATAAGCTTTTTGATGTGCTGCTGGATTTGTTTTGCCAGTATTTTACTGAGGATTTTTGCATTGACGCTCATCAGGGATATTGGTCTAAAATTCTCTTTTTTTGTTGTGTCTCTGCCAGGCTTTGGTATCAGGATAATGTTGGCCTCATAAAATGAGTTAGGGAGGAGTCCCTCTTTTTCTATTGATTGGAATGGTTTCAGAAGGAATGGTACCAGCTCCTCTTTGTACCTCTGGTAGAATTCGGCTGTAAATCCGTCTGGTCCTGGACTTTTTTTGGTTGGTAGGCTATTAATTATTGCCTCAATTTCAGAGCCTGTTATTGGTCTATTCAGAGATACAACTTTTTCCTGGTTTAGTCTTGGGAGGGTGTATGTGTCTAGGCATTTATCCATTTCTTCTAGATTTTCTAGTTTATTTGCATAGAGGAGTTTATAGTATTCTCTGATGGTAGTTTGTATTTCTGTGGGATTGGTGTTGATATCCCCTTTATCATTTTTTATTGCACCTGTTTGATTCCTCTCTCTTTTCTTCTTTATTAGTCTTGCTAGCAGTCTATCAATTTTGTTGATTCTTTCAAAAAACCAGCTCCTGGATTCATTGATTTTTTGAAGGGTTTTTTGTGTCTCTATCTCCTTCAGTTCTGCTCTGATCTTAGTGATTTCTTGCCTTCTGCTAGCTTTTGAATGTGTTTGCTCTTGCTTCTCTAGTTCATTTAATTGTGATGTTAAGGTGTTGATTTTAGATCTTTCCTGCTTTCTCTTGTGGGCATCTAGTGCTATAAATTTCCCTCCACACACTGCTTTAAATGTGTCCCAGAGATTCTGGTACGTTGTGTCTTTGTTCTCATTGGTTTCAAAGAACATCTTTATTTCTGCCTTCATTTCGTTATTTACCCAGTAGTCATTCAGGAGCAGGTTGTTCAGTTTCCATGTAGTTTTGCGGTTTTGAGTGAGTTTCTTAATCCTGAGTTCTAATTTGATTGCACTGTGGTCTGAGAGACAGTTTGTTGTGATTTCTGTTCTTTCACATGTACTGAGGAGGGCTTTACTTCCAACTATGTGGTCAATTTTAGAATAAGTGCGACGTGGTGCTGAGAAGAATATATATTCCGTTGATTTGGGGTGGAGAGTTCTGTAGATGTCTACTAGGTCTGCTTGGTGCAGAGCTGAGTTCAAGTCCTGGATATCCTTGTTAACCTTCTGTCTCGTTGATCTGTCTAATATTGACAGTTGGGTGTCAAAGTCTCCCACTATTATTGTATGGGAGTCTAAGTCTCTTTGTAGGTCTCTAAGAACTTGCTTTATGAATCTGGGTGTTCCTGTATTGGGTGCATATATATTTAGGATAGTTAGCTCTTCTTGTTGAATTGATCCCTTTACCATTATGTAATGGCCTTCTTTGTCTCTTTTGATCTTTGTTGGTTTAAAGTCTGTTTTATCAGAGACTAGGATTGCAACTCCTGCTTTTTTTTGCTTTGCATTTGCTTGGTAGATCTTCCTCCATCCCTTTATTTTGAGCCTGTGAGTGTCTCTGGACATTAGATGGGTCTCCTGAATACAGCACACTGATGGGTCTTGACTCTTTATCCAATTTGCCAGTCTGTGTCTTTTAATTGGGGCATTTAGCCCATTTACATTTAAGGTTAATATTGTTATGTGTGAATTTGATCCTGTCATTATGATATTCACTGGTTATTTTGCCTGTTAATTGATGAAGTTTCTTCATAGCATCGATGGTCTTTACAATTTGGCCTGTTTTTGCAGTGGCTGGTACCGGTCGTTTCTTTCCATGTTTAGTGCTTCCTTTGGGAGCTCTTCTTTTTTTTTTCTGAGACGGAGTCTCACTGTCTCCCAGGCTGGAGTGCAGTGGCGTGATCTTAGCTCACTGCAAGCTTTGCCTCCTGGGTTCACGCCATTCTCCTGCCTCAGCCTCCCAAATAGCTTGGACTACAGGCGCCCACCACCACGCCTGGCTAAATTTTTTGTATTTTTAGCAGAGATGGGGTTTCACCATGTTAGCCAGGATGGTCTCAATCTCCTGACCTCATGATCCACCCGCCTCGGCCTCCCAAAGTGCTGGGATTACAGGCATGAGCCACTGCACCCGGCCCTTAGGGAGCTCTTGTAAGGCAGGCCTGGTGGTGACAAAATCTCTCAGCATTTGCTTGTCTGTATAAGATTTTATTTCTCCTTCACTTATGAAGCTTGGTTTGGCTGGATATGAAATTCTGGGTTGAAAATTCTTTTCTTTAAGAATGTTGAATATTGGCCCCCACTCTCTTCTGGCTTGTAGGGTTTCTGCCTAGAGATCTGCTGTTAGTCTGATGGAGTGCCCTTTGTGGGTAACCCGACTTTTCTCTCTGGCTGCCCTTAACATTTTTTCCTTCATTTCAACCTTGGAGAATCTGACGATTGTTTCTTGGGGTTGCTCTTCTTGAGGAGTATTTTTGTGGTGTTCTCTGTATTTCCTGAATTTGAATATTGGCCTGTCTTGCTAGGTTGGGGAAGTTCTCCCGGGTAATATCCTGAAGGGTGTTTTCCAACTTGGTTTCATTCTCCCCATCACTTTCAGGTACACCAATCAAATGTAGATTTGGTCTTTTCACATAGTCCCATATTTCTTGGAGGCTTTGTTTGTCTCTTTTTTTTTTTTTTTTTTTTTTTTTTTTTTTTTTTTTTTTGAGACGGAGTCTCACACTGTCGCCCAGGCTGGAGTGCAGTGGCGTGATCTTGGCTCACTGCAAGCTCCACCTCCTGGGTTCATGCCATTCTCCTGCCTCAGCCTCCTGAGTATCTGGGACTGCAGGCACCTGCCACCATGCCCAGCTAATTTTTTGTATTTTTAGTAGAGATGGGGTTTCACCATGTTAGCCAGGATGGTCTCGATCCCCTGACCTCGTGATCTGCCCACCTCAGCCTCCCAAAGTGCTGGGATTACAGGCGTGAGCCACCATGCCTGGCCTGTTCATTTCTTTTTACTCTTTTTTCTCTAACCTTGTCTTCTGGCTTTATTTCGTTAATTTGATCTTCAATCACTGATACCCTTTCTTCCACTTGATCGAATCAGCTATTGAAGCTTGTGCATGCATCATGAAGTTCTCGTGCCATGGTTTTCAGCTCCATCAGGTCATTTAACATCTTCTCTACACTGTTTATTCTAGTTAGCCATTCGTCTAATATTTTTTCAAGGTTTTTAGCTTCCTTGCCATGGGTTTGAACACCCTCCTTTATTTAGCTCAGAGAAGTTTGTTATTACCGACTTTCTGAAGCCTACTTGTGTCAACTCGTCAATCTTCATCCAGCTTTGTTCCGTTGCTGGCAAGGAGCTGTAATCCTTTGGAGGAGAGGAGGCACTTTTCTGCTCTGGTTTCTCCCCATCTTTGTGGTTTTATCTACCTTTGGTCTTTGATGTTGGTGACCTACAGATGGGGTTTTGGTGTAGATGATCTTTTTGTTGATGCTGATGCTATTCCTTTCTGTTAGTTTTCTTTCTAACAGTCAGGTCCCTCAGGTGCAGGTCTGTTGGAGTTTGCTGGAGTTCCACTTCAGACCCTGTTTGCCTGGGTATCACCAGTGGAGGCTGCAGAACAGCAAATATTGCTGCCTGATCCTTCCTCTGGAAGCTTTGTCCCAGAGGGGCAGCCGCCTATATGAGGTATCTGTCAGCCCCTACTGGGAGGTGTCTCCCAGTTAGGCTACACAGGGGTCAAGGACCCACTTGAGGAGGCAGTCTGTCCGTTCTCAGAGCTCAAATGCTGGGAGAACCACTGCTCTCTTCAGTGCTGTCAGACAGGGACGTTTAAGTCTGCAGAAGTTGTCTGCTGCCTTTTGTTCATTTATGCCCTCCCCACACAGGTGGAGTCTAGAGGCAGTAGACCTTGTTGAGCTGTGGTGGGCTCTGCCCAGTTCGAGCTTCCTGGCCACTTTGTTTACCTACTCAAGCCTCAGCAATGGCAGACGCCCCTCCCCCGACCAGGCTGTTGCCTGGCAGGTTGATCTTAGACTGCTGTGCTAGCAGTGAGCAAGGCTCTGTGGGCATGGGACCCACAGAGCCAGGCGCGGGATAGTATCTCCTGGTCTGCTGTTTGCTAAGACCGTTGGAAAAGTGCAGTATTTGGGCGGGAGTGTCCCGTTTTTCCCAGGTACAGTCTGTCACGGCTTCCCTTGGCTAGGAAAGGGAAATCCTCTGACTCCTTGCGCTTCCCGGGTGAGGCAACGCCCCACCCTGCTTTGTCTTGCCCTCTGTGGGCTGCACCCACCAACCAGTCCCAATGAGATGAACCAGGTACCTCAGTTGGAAATGCAGAAATCACCCGTCTTCTGCGTTGATCACACTGGGAGCTGCAGATCAGAGCTCTTCCTATTCAGCCATCTTCTTTCTTTTCTTTTTTTGAGATGGAGTCTAGCCCTGTCACCCAATCTGGAGTGCAATGGTGCAATCTTGGCTTACTGTAACCTCTGCCTCTCAGGTTCAAATGATTCTCCTATCTCAGCCTCCCAAGTAGCTGGGATTACAGGTGCCCGCCACCATGCCCAGCTCATTTTTTGTATTTTTAGTAGAGATGGGGTTTCACCATGTTGGCCAGGCTAGTCTCGACCTCCTGACCTTGTGATCTGCCCACCTCAGTCTCCCAAAGTGCTGAGATTACGGGTGTGAGCCACTGCGCCTGGCCCTTTGCTTTCTATTCTAAAACATTAGGATAATAATGCTAACTCTTAGAGGTAATGACGCAATGAAATGAGTTAATGTTAGGAAAGTACTCAGAATATGCCTGGCACATTGTAAACCCTCAGATATTAGTTCTGCCTCCTTCTCCCCTCACTTTCTTCTTCTATTCCTCTTCTTCTAGGCTGATGTGTGTCCCTGAGACAGGGACCTGTGTCCTGAACTTCTCCTCACCTAGTGACTTTGAGAATCTGAGAACAGAAAAGACCTATACCTGCTTCCTAGAAGGGAAACCTCCGAAGTTCCCTTTTGCCCAGTATGAGGCCATCTGAGATATCTAGGCAGGTAGGCCTGAGATTATCTCAGAATTCTCCAGCAGATGATTCTGGGAGCCTATGAAGGATGTGGAAGTAGGAGAGACAGAGAGAGAAAGGGAGGGAGGGAGGCAGAAAGAGAGAGAGAGAGAATGAGAGAATGAGAGAGTGAGCTGCATCTGAAGCCCTATGGTTAGGAATAGAGGTACATCGTGACACCAGGCAGGAACAAGGATGTTTCTGTTAATGGCAACATCAGCCAATAGCAACTGTGGACCAGATTGTGACCCTCGCAATGGCACAATGTAATCCACCAAAATTACACCCAACCACAAGTAAAGGAAAGGGCCAGTGCAATGCTGCAATTCTGACACTAACTACCTAGCGTTAGTGCAGACTCCACAGGTTAAGGTCACAGTCTGTAACAAGACTGCTCTCATTTCAGATGCCAGTTGAATGTTTGAGGGTCCCCAGACCACTTATATCTCTGACCAATGGGGTACAAATCCAGGGGTTTCTAAAAACCATTCAGGTTTGACAATACTAAAATGACTCATAGAACTCAGAAAAGCTCTATACTGTGCTAAGAATTATAGTTTCATTATAAAGGATACAAATCAGGACCAACCATATGAAGAGACCCATAGGATAAGGTCTAGGAGAGTCCTGAATGTGGAGCTTCCTTGTCCTCTCCCTATGGAATCCAGGCACATCACCCTCCCCATGCATCCATGTATTCACCAACTGAGAAGTGCAGCTGAGCTTCAGTGTTCAGAGGTTTTATTGGAATTTCACTTTGTAGGCACAATTGATAGAATCATTGGCTGTGTGTTCCAACCCAATCTTCAACCTTCTCCCTTTCCCAGAGGTTGAGCTGGTATCACCAGCTTGAAGCCCCAACCCTGTAATCATGTGACTGGTCTTTCTGACATGACCAGCCCTCATATATATATTTTTTTTTTTAGACAGAGTCTTGCTCTGTCTCTCAGGCTAGAGTGCAGTGGAACAATCTTGGCTCACTGCAACCTCTGCCTCCTAGATTCAAGCAATTCTCCTGCCTCAGCCTCCTGAGTATCTGGGATTACAGGTGCATGCCACCACACCCAGCTAATTTTTGTATTTTCAGTAGAGATGGGGTTTCACCATATTGGCCAGGCTGGTCTCGAATCCCTGACCTTGTGATCTGCCCACCTCGGCCTCCCAAAATGCTGCAATTACAGGCGTGAGCCACCATGCCCAGCTGACCAGCCCTCATTTTGAAACTATCTAGGAGCCCACCATGAGTAACAAAGACAGTCTACCAATCAGGAAATTCCAAAGTTTTAGAAGCTCCATGTCAGGAACCCAGGACAAAGCCCAGAAACATCTTTATTTTACAGCAGCAGGCATCCTTAAATTTACCAAGAATAACTTTCTGATACAAAATGGAATTTCAAATAAGAATATATCTGATTCAGAAGGACAGAACATGTCCTTGAGAACATTTCTAGGGACATTGGTATGGTAGCCCTGGTTGGGATAACAGTGAGCTGCAACCCCCAGAGATGCTCAAGTCACCAGGGCTGGAAAGTGCTATTTTGCTGTAGGCAGATGACATTATACAGGCTCAGGCAATGGATTCTACCTTCTTTTTTGTTTATTTGTTTTTTTTGAGATGGAGTCTTGCTCTTGTAGCCCAGGCTGGGGTGCAATGGTGTGATCTAGGCTGACTGCAACCTCCGCCTCCTGGGTTCAGGCAATTTCTTCCATCTCAGCCTCCTGAGTAGCTGGGATTACAGGCATGTGCCACCACACCCAGCTAATTTTTGTATTTTTGATAGAGATGGAGTTTCACCCAGTTGGTCAGGCTGGTCTCAAGTGATCAAACTCCTGGCCTCAAGTGATCCACCCACCTTGGCCTCCCAAAGTGCTGGTATTAAAGGCATGAGCCACCACACCTGGCCTTTTCCTCAATTCTAATAGGTATTTGGATCTATTTCCCTTCTCTCCATCCTAGAGGTCAAAAACCCAGATAGCTTTATGTGAAGCAAACCAAGCCAGAGACCAGAATAGGGAAGTGGTGGGAAAGCCCCAGGACAGGTACCACCCAGCTCCACTCGTTGTTGCCCCCATGTGAATGCAGGCCTGGTGTTGCTAGAGTTTTGGATTTCTGCAGGGAAGTCAAAAATCTGAATTTTTATGAGAAAACATCTGACAATCTTTTTTTAAAGATTAAATTAGCTCAAACAAAACCTGTGTATGCCAGTTTCCACCTCATGCTTTACTATGTTCCACTTTTCTCTGCCTGTTTCTGAGCCAGGGAAATCCTGTTAGAAATACTACCCCTTTATAAAAAGACTTGCTCCTTATATTAATACATTTGAATACTACAGTCTCCCTAAAGAGTTAGAGGCTGTTATTCTTCTCCTGTGATAAGAAACATGAAGTTCAGAGAGGTAAAGATCAGTAAGTGGCAGAGCCAGATTTTGAACCCAGGTCTTCAGGAACTGAGTTTAATGTTCTTTCTGTTAGATTTGAGGTTAGAGGGAAAGGAAAAGAGAGTGTGAACAATTCTGCTGCAGAAATGGGAAGTTGAGAGGAGCTCACTCATACCCTGATAACCAGAGGCTGGCTGATGGTACATAAGAAGGTAGAACCTGGCCAGGTGCAGTGGCTCATGCCTGTAATCCCAGCAGTTTGGGAGGCTGAGGTGGGTGGATCACCTGAGGTCAGGAGTTTGATCACTTGAGGCAAGCCTGGCCAACATGGTGAAACCTCATCTCTACTAAAAATATAAAAATTTGGCCAGGCACGGTGGCTCATGCCTGTAATCCCAGCACTCTGGGAGGCTGAGGCGGGTGGATCATCTGTGGTCAGGAGTTTGAGACCAGCCTGGCCAACGTGGTGAAACCCTGTCTCTACTAAAAATGCAAAAATTAGCCAAGTGTGGTGACAGGCACCTGTAATCCCAGCTACTCGGGAGGCTGAGGCAGGAGAATAGCTTGAACCCAGTGTTATAAATAAATTTTCAGTGCTGCCAAAGAAATAGCACTCAAACAGAAATTTAATTTTCTCAGCAAGGCAATTTTACTTCTATAGAAGGGTGTGACTTGTGGATGGAACAATGGCAAGAGACACCTGAACAAAGGAGGGGAAGGGGTTCTTATTCCTGATGCAGGTAGCCCCTACTGCTGTGTCATTCCCCTATTGGCTAGGGTTGGACTGCACAGTCTAAGCTAATTCCGATTGGCTATTTTAAAGAGAGTAGGGGCACAAGTCAGAGTGGCGGGGTGTGTAGTTTGGTGGGAACAGATGACTCAGGATGACTCAGGTCAGAGTAGGTGACCAGGGGTGACTCAGGACGCAGCAGGTGATAGAGGCTAGGAGGTGGTTGTTTACTGGAACTAGGGGCAAGGAGACAAAAACTTTAAAATGAAGAGCTGAACATAACTGATACATTGATTCTTTGGAGAAGATCTCAGAACTCATTGTACTTAACAATTTACAGGCTAAAACTTTGAAGAGGAATTTATTATATCCTACACCAGGAAGCAGAAGTTGTAGTGACCCAAGATCATGCTACTGCACTCCAGCTGTCAGGGAAACATCTCAAGCACAAGGTCATGAAAGTCAAGACCCCCAGCTGCTGCCCTTGGGCAACCTGGGAGAGGTGAAATTTAACATGTTTGCTTCTCCTCATAGTGATTCCCCTCTGAAAATGTCCTAGCTTTTTGGTAAAGGAACATGCACTGTCTGATGTGTGGGTCTTGTGAACCCTGAGGAGGTGGAGTGGCAGGAGATGGGGGCTCTCTTCTTTCCCATTTCCTCCTGGTGCCCAGGGAAGATGCCCGGTCACCTTGGGAGGACTGAGACTCAGAGCTCCAGGTAAAACTGGTGGGCTTGGGGAGGTCCCCAAATGTTGGTGAGACCTTGACCCTGGCCAGTATCTAGGTTCTTGACACCACTGCAAGAAGGAATTCAAGGATGAGTCAGAAAATAGTGAAAATATGGAGATTTACTGCAGTGAAAAGTACACATTAAAGAAACGGGAGTGTGGGCCGGCTCAAGAGAATCAGTTGCACCATGGGGTTTAGAGTTACCATCTTTATGGGTTTCTTTAACCAAGAGGTGGAATATTCATGAAAATTTCTGGAAAAAGGTAAAGATTTCTTGGAACTATGGTGTCATCCTTTTTTGTTTTGTTTTGTTTTTCATGACAGAGTCTCTCTCTGTAGCGCAGACTACAACCTCTGCTTCCCAGTCCTGGTTCAAGCAATTCTCCTGCCTCAGCCTCCCGAGTAGCTGGGATTACAGGCATGCGCCACCATGCCCAGCTAATTTTTGTATTTTTAGTAGAGATGGGGTTTTACCAAGTTGGCCGGGCTGGTCTTGAACTCCTGACCTGGTGATCTGCCCACCTCGGCCTCCCAAAGTGCTGGGATTACAAGTGTGAGCCACCGCGCCCAGCCGGTGCCACTCATGTTTTCACCAAATATGGGTGTTCCTAGAACTGTCACCGCACTGGTGGGTGTGTGATTTAATATGTTAATGAGTGTATAATGAGGTCCTAGGTGAAACCTAGGTCAAATCCAGTGCTATGTTGGTTCCCATCAGTCTTAGCCAGCTTGGCCCACGTCTTGGTTTTCAGGGTCTTATTGGCCCTTGCAGCTATTTTAACAGTTTCCTTTTGCTAGTCGTGTGAAGCTGCTGCCTGGAATTGTTTATTTCCCTGTAACCACTGTGTATGATTCCTGTCTCATTTGACTGCCTGCAGAGATTTTATTCTGTATTTGTAAGGGTTGATGAGGGAGGAGGTCCGTGTTTTATATTTACTTTTTGTTGATTAGGGTCATTGGCCATGTCTAGTTAGGGCATGGAAATTTCTGGCTGCCTGTTTTAAGGGTCCCAAGGGTGGGTTATTAGGAGAGTCTGAATCTGAGGCAGGGATTGGTTGGAGTTTTTGTATGACCATTATTTTGACATGGAACTGCTATAATCCAGAAGACACAAACTTTATAGGAGGTTAAACAAGCAAGGACCAAAGATTAGTAGAAATTAGAGTTATTAAAGGTTCCAGGAAAGGTAGGAACTGTGTCACACTTAGTAGGTATTTTTTGGATGAGGTCCCAGATGGTTTGAGCAGTGTGCTTATTGAAATTATGTAGCCAGGTAGCATGTTGGTAAATCTTTTTTTTTTTTTTTTTTTTTTCAAGACGGAGTCTTGCTCTGTCGCCCAGGCTGGAGTGCAGTGGCGTGATCTCGGCTCACTGCAAGTTCCGCCTCCCGGGTTCACGCCATTCTCCTGCCTCAGCCTCCCGAGTATCTGGGACCACAGGTGCCCGCCACCACGCCCGGCTAATTTTTTGTATTTTTAGTGGAGATGGGGTTTCACCGTGTTAGTCAGGATGGTCTCCATATCCTGACCTCATGATCCGCCCACATCGGCCTCCCAAAGTGCTGGGATTACAGGCGTGAGCCACCGCGCCTGGCTGTGTGTTGGTAAATCTTTTGAGCTGGCAGTCTAATTAATCCTGAGTTGTTAATATAAGAACAACAGGTGTGGTTTATTACTGTGTAAACCCCTTTGCTTAGCTAGAAGATAAAGCCTCCTGTTTTTTGATCATTTGAGTGGCTTATGTTTTGGCCCTGTTAGGGCCTCATATAATGGCTTAGCAATTCTGCAAAATCCTGCTATACCCAGGAAAGTTCTTAGGTTTTTTTGCTGTTGTTGTTGTTTATAGAGGTTTTACTTCTAAGTAAACTTTTGTTTGATGGACAAGGTCCAGTTTCCTGAGTTTAGGATGTACTACAGGCATTTCACTTTTGGTAGAGGAATTTGGGCCTTGGATGGAGAGAACTGATTTTTTTTTAAGGAAGTTTAGGACTTGAATGGCATTTTTATTTGAGTCCTCTTTAGTGGGGCTGTATACAAAGATGTTATTTACATACTGGAGTGTGGCTCTCCTTTTTAGCTCTGGCTTTCTTAACTTTTGTGTCAAGGCATTTTTGAACAAGTGAGGGCTATCCCTGAAGTCATGAGGCAGTATTGTCCTGGTGTACCGCTGGGTAATAGTAGTTTCAGGATTAGTCTACTTAAAAGAAAATAAATTCTGAGAGTCGAAGTGCAAAGGAATACAAAAGAACGCATTCTTATGATCTAACACTGTGAACTAATTGGTGTTTTCTGGTGTTTGGTTAAGTATAGTATAAGGATTTGGCACTATAGGATGTAAGAGAATTATGAGCTCGTTAATGGCTCCTAAGTCTTGAACTAGATCATATATATATATACACACATATATATGTGTGTATATATATATATATATTTTTTTTTTGAGATGGAGTCTTACTCTGTTGTCAGGCAATCTCAGCTCACTGCAATCTCCGCCTCCCTGGTTCAATCGATTCTCCTGCCTCAGCCTCCCCAAGTAGCTGGGATCACGTGTGCCACCACGTTTTTAAAGCATGGCCTCCTGTCCTTCCTGTCCAAAAACCAAATGAAAAATATGGTCTAGGCTGGGTGCTGTGGCTCACACCTGTAATTCCAGCACTTTGGAAGGCTGAGGTAGGTAGATCACCTGAGGTCAGGAGTTTGAGACCAGCCTGGCCAACATGGCGAAACCCCATCTCTACTAAAAATACAAAAATTAGCCGGGCATGGTGGCGGGCGCCTGTAATTCCAGCTACTCTGGAAGCTGAGACAGGAGAATTGCTTGAACCGGGAGGTGGAGGTTGCAATGAGCTGAGATTGCACCACTGCACTCCAGCCTGGGCGACAGAGTAAGACTCTGTCTGGGGAGTGGGGAGGAGAGAATTAACAAACTAGATGACACAAAGGAACAAAAATACACAAGACAGGGTAAGAGATGTAACATACATATAGCAGTTTGAAGTCCCGGGAAAGGAGAAAAAAATGGGGAGAAGCAATGTTTGAACAGATAATATCTGAGAAACTCCCCAGACTGATCAAAGACATCCAGTCACAGAGTCAAGAAACTAGGAGTCCTAGAATAAATAAATAGAAAGCCACACCTAGCAACTCAGCTGTCAACCTAATTGAACTTAATATGCCCTTTCTTCTCTGGCTGCCTGTAAATCACCAGTTTTTCAAATGCTGTTAGAACCAGCTGTACCGTCCTGCTGGGTCCTTCATTCGTGGCTTGAATGTGATCTTTGACCCTGTATTTATTTTATATTTGCATGAGTTATGTTTTTAAACTTTTTGACAACTATACTTTGAATATACATGAAACATAGGATTCATAAGACAGTACTTTTTTTTTCTTCTTGCAGTAAGTTTTCTGTACTGTTACTCTTTTCATTTTATTAAAAATAATTCTGGCCATCATCTACGAAATCTGGTCTCAATCTGCAGTTTGAAATATCCTGCCTTGGCAGACGCGGCAGGGAGGTGCCTGGAGGGAGAATTGAATTTAAAAAAAAAACAAACCACGAATATTTAGATTTCTTTGTTCAGCGGCCCCTCTCCAGGGATCAGATGACTGGCCCCCCTCGCTCCGAACTGACTCCGGGATCAATCCGGACGGCCATTGGGAGAAGCCGAGGGCAGCTTAGCCGCGGCCGGTTCCCGTTCCCTCCAGGACGCGAGGGTCGCCTTGGGTGGGGAACCCGCGACCGGGCGAGGACCTATCCCGGTGTGGGGCTTCCCGATTTCGAAAGAATCTCGCTGCACCCCCGCCCAGAGTTCAGACCAAGCGAAAAGTTGTTTGAGAGGCCTCGGGGGCGCGGGGTCAGGAGTCGGTGGCGGAGGCCTTGGTCGGGGCGCCGTGGATATCCCCGAGTCATCGCGTCCCTCTCCTGCAGCCCCCGCATCGCTGGGAGGAGCGAGGGAGTGAGCAGGAAGGGGTCTAGTTGGCCTTTGCTCGGCCCTCCCCAGCGCCCGGCTTTGAACCCGCCCTGCACTGCTGCCTGGGCGGGTCCGGGGGCTCAGCACTAGACCCAAAGGTGCAGGCGCGCGAGCACAACCCATGGCTGCGCTGGGCTGCGCGAGGCTGAGGTGGGCGCTGCGAGGGGCCGGCCGTGGCCTCTGCCTCTACGGGGCCAGAGCCAAGGCCGCGATCCCTGCCGCCCTCCCCTCGGACAAGGCCACCGGAGCTCCCGGAGCCGGGCCTGGTGTCCAGCGGCGGCAACGGAGCTTAGAGGAGATTCCACGTCTAGG
Organism: Nomascus leucogenys; assembly: GCF_006542625.1. NCBI lineage: Eukaryota > Metazoa > Chordata > Mammalia > Primates > Hylobatidae > Nomascus > Nomascus leucogenys. Next base: position 119,466,963 of record NC_044402.1, read on the forward strand.
GCAGCTGCGCTTCTTCTTTCAGCTGTTCGTTCAAGGCTATGCCCTGCAACTGCACCAGTTACAGGTAACCTGCGGGGGCATCGCGTTCTGGGGATAGGGGTGGGCACCGGAACAGAGAGGCTAGTGGTGAGGAGACATTGGACAGAAAGTGAAGGCTGCAGGAACTCAGCTGAGGACCCACTGAGGCTATGGTAATAAACTGGAAATCTGTAGGGAGAATGTGCAAGGTGCAGACAGAGCCCTTTGAGCTGAGATAAACAGGGCGAGGAGGGGCGTAAATCAGGACGGCACCAGCAAGGGGGGATCTGGACGCTGGACTTAAAGTGAGCAGAAGTTGAGGAGGGAGCTGTCTTGGGAAGAGAGTGGCAGAGGCAAGTGTGTAAGCTGACAGATATTATGGAATCACTAATTCTGTGGTGATATTGGCTACCACAGACTTCTTCCAAACAAAATAACTTCAGGAGGATTATAGAAACCTCTTGGTTGTTTGCAAGGTAAATTTCCTCTTAGGGGAAAACACAATGCTGCTTCTCAGATCGTGGAAGCAAACTCACAGACAGTAAGGAAAAGGTACTTTTTGTTATTAAGAAATCAGTCTGAGGCCGGGTGCAGTGGCTCACACCTGGAATCTCAGCACCTTGGGAGGCTGAGGTAGGCAGATCACCTGAAGTCAGGAGTTTGAGACCAGCCTGGCCAACATGGTGAAACCCCGTCTCTACTAAAAATACAAACATTAGCCGGGCATGGTGGCACATGCCTGTAATCCCAGCTACTAGGGAGGCTGAGGCAGGAGAATCGCTTGAACCTGGGAGGCGAAGGTTGCAGTGAGCCAAGATCGTGCCACTGCACTCCAGCCTGGGCAACAAAGCGAGACTCTGTCTTACAAATAAACAAATAAATAAAATTTAAAAAAAGGGTGGGGGCGCCGGGTGCGGTGGCTCATGCCTGTAATCCCAGCACTGTGGGAGGCCGAGGCAGGCAGATCACCTGAGGTCGGGAGTTCAAGACCAGCTTGACCAACATGGTGAAACACCATCTCTACTAAAAATACAAAATTAGCTGGGCATGGTGGCGCATGCCTGTAATCCCAGCTACTCGGGAGGCTGAGGAAGGAGAATCATTTGAACTAGGGAGGTGGAGGTTGTGGTGAGCCAAGATCACGCCATTGCACTCCAGTCTGGGCAACAAGAGCAAAACTCCATCTCAAAAAAAAAAGAAAAAAAGAAATCAGCCTGTAGTCTGTGTTCAGGTTAGTGGTGTTGGGGGAGAAAACCGATGTCTAATAAGAAAGTTTTATCCAGCAGAACACAGAAATGAGGCAGGGATGAATAGCTCACTGCTCACTGACAGAGACCGGAAAACCCAACACTGACCAATGTTGGAGAGGATTTAGGAAATGAACCAAAGGGTTTCATGCAGGATCTGTCTTCCTAATGTCTATCAACAAATATGAATGCACCTACCATGTTCCAGGCATGGTTCCAAGTGCTGGGATTCAGTGACATGAGGCTTCTGCCCTCATGGGGCTTATATGCTCCTCTGAAGAAGATGGAGGACAAAGAGATAAACCAACAAAAAGTTAACTTCACAGAGAGAACTCTGGGAGGAGAAGCTGTTCAAAGGTTAGGGAAGAGGGAGGGGGCTTCGATTCACGGTGCCTCCACAAGGACACTTGGTTGTCAGGGACTGATAGGAGTAGGCTGGTCCTGGGCTGGGGTTGACAACCATCTGCTGGTCATGTGTCTGTGCTGGGAAGGAGTCAAAAGTCAGGAGGAGCTGTGGGGACTGGGAACAGGACAGGCCTTTGAGGACAGCCTTGAATATCAAGATAAGGGCCCTGGTTCCTCTGAGGGGCCATGGTAAGCTCTTGAGCAGGCATGGGGTGAAGACAGCCTGCATGGAACACTGTCCAGGCTGTGGTGTGTGTAGTAGGAGAGGTGCAGAGGGTCTAAGGTGATGAAGGCTCAGGTGTGGCAGGATCCAGGATGGAAAGACAGATCTGAGCCACACTCCAGAGAAAGCTGGAATGGAGGTTGAGGATGAGGGAGAAGATGACTCTGAGGGCAACGAAGGGCAAAACTGACTACAACCAGGGCTGCATCCTCTGCACTGTCCTGGTGGCTGCTGTCTCTCCTGCAATCTTCCCTGTTGGGCCCATGTTTGTGAGACTTGGGGGTGTGAAAATAAATAATTCAAAACCTAAGCTGTTGGAACTTTAAAATATTTTGAGCCTTAAGGGAATGTGATTATGTGATTATGGCACTCAAGTCACATAAGCAGGCTGCTGTAACCTAAGCAGCTGTAACCTTTGTTTCTCTGATTATAGATTAACTTTCTTCTTTACCTCTGTTGTTTTGAAAATGTTGTAAATGTCTACAGGGGGCCAAGGAAGATGCCTTCCCTCTTCACTGTTGAACTTCATTATAGATTAACTTCCTTTTACCTTTCTCACGCAAAGATTTCATGCCTATCACATTGCTTTAAGAAGAAATGTAAACTATACTATTTTAAATTGGAAAGGAAATGAAAATGAGACACATGGAAAAGAAAACAAATGATAACTAATTAAATTGTAACTCATAAACCAGCCTTGTATAGAAAATGTTACAACCCTATGAAACTTTGTTTCCTGTCTATATAAGCAAGGTCTTAACTTTTAACTTTGGAGCACTGATCCCATTTTTCTGGAGTGTGTGTTTCCCAAATGGCTATTCCCAGCTTTTCACTTGAATAAAATGTTTAAAACTGGATTCTGATTCTTTTGATTATTTCAGGTTGACAGGGGGCAGGTCACAAAATACTGAGAGACAGTTTTGAAATCACTTCTTGTGAACTCAGATCCTTTAAGCCAGTGGTCCCCAATCTTTTTGGCACCAGTTTTGTGGAAGACAATTTTTCCATGGACTAGGGTGGTGGGGATGGTTTTGGGATGATTCAAGTGCATTACATTTATTGTGTACTTTATTTCTATTATTGTTACATTGTAATATATAATGAAATAATTATGCAACTCACCATAATGTGGAATCAGTGGGAGCCCTGAGCTTGTTTTCCTGCAACCAGACTGTCCCATCTGGGGGTGATGGGAGACAGTGACAGATCAGGCATTAGATTCTCTTAAGGAGTGTGCAACCTAGATCCCTCACATACGCAGTTCACAATAGGGTTTTTGCTTCTATGAGAATCTAATGCCAGCACTGATCTGACAGGAGGCAGAACTCAAGTGGTAATGTGAGTGATGGGGAGTGGCTGTAAATACAGATGAAGCTTTGCTCACTCACCTGCTGCTTACCTCCTGCTGGGAGGCCTGGTTCCTAACAGGTCACAGACTAGTACTGGTCTGTGGCCCGGTTGTTGGGGATCCCTGCTTTAAGCCAAGAAAACAGACTCCTGTTAACTTCTTCTGCATGATTTAACCTGTAGAAATGGGAGAGACCCAGTAAATGCCTCAAAGGTGAGAACTAAGGTTTTCTCGGGGCAGATTTGCTTAGGATGATGTCTAGAGCAGTAACTAACCAAAGAAATTCTAGATGGCTTTAGGATGAGGAAGAGGAAGCAGGGGAAAGTCAGGATGTATGGCTTTTTAAAGGAGAGTCCAGGGCTGGGATATAGCAGAGCACCCTGGTTTCAGTCCTTGTATCCCAAAGATCTTGGGGCATACGAACCTGGGCCGTCCTGTGGGAAATACGTTAGTCTTTCCCACTACATGTGGCTAGTGTGAGTTAATAGAGGAGTGTTGTACATCTATAAAACTCAGTTAATAGCCTTTTAAAATTAGAGAATGTGTTTCAGTTACTCACTTTGTATCAGTTAGAATTTGTTAGGTTGCCACTCAAACTGGCTTAAACTATAAAGCAGCTTTATTGGCTCATAGAACTGAAAACACCAATAGTTGAGTGTCCTTCAGGTGTATTTGTTCTAGAGATTCAGGAAGTCATCAAAGCTACAGCTTTGGCTGGGTGTGATGGCACAATCTTACAGTCCCCCAGCTACTTGGGAGGCTGAGGCAGAAGGATCCCTTGAGTTCAGGAGTTTGAGACCAGACTGAGAAACATAGCAAGATCCCATCTCTAAATTTAAAAAATGACGGCTCTGTTTTTCTGCAGTTCCCTTGGCTCAGCTGTCTTGCACGAGTTGGTTGACTGGCTTGGCCTGGGTTAATTGCCTATCCATGAACCCACCATAGTGGCCAGGTGGAGATAGACATACCCTAATTAACTTACCTCTGTGCAGGTTCACCCTCAAGTTGGGATTAGGGACCCTCCCACCCAAACCAGGTGTCTGCCACACAAAGGGAAGGATAGCAATGGATGTAGGAACAGCCAACCACAATGTCCCTTATGCCCTCAGTTGTCAAAAACTGCATCAGCACCCATAAAAGTAATAAAAATCAGCTTTGAGAAGCATTGTAGCACTTAAGGGAGTGAGGTAGGAATTAGAACATGTAAAAGTCATACTACATAAATGCCAGTGCCTTTCTCTTTCCTAATAAAAATTATGTTGAATGCTGGAAAAATGGAATGTAAACATGTTACATTTATACCAAATTAATATATTTCAAACATATCGATCCTGAGAATTATGAGATATCTATTCTGTAGCTCTTTTTGTGCACTGCCTGGCTTGGTGACCCTTCTTGTGCCCCCCAGTGCCCAGGAGATTAATGATTTAATCCCCCCAGGTGGCCCAATGTCCTAAGCACATATGTGTCATTTTATGTTACCATGTTTCTCTTTCTTTTTTTTTCTTTTTTTGAGATAGTTTCTCACTCTGTCACCCAGGCTGGAGTGCAGTGGTGCGATCACGGCTCACTGCAGCTTTGACCTCCCGGGCTCCAGCTGTCCTCTCACATCAGCCTCCCAAGTAATTAGGACCACAGGCATGCACCACCACTCCTGGCCAATTTTTCTATTTTTGGTAGAAACAGGTTTCGCCATGCCCAGGCTGGTTTTGAACTCCTGAGCTCAAGCAGTTCACCCACTTTGGCCTCCCAAAGTACTGGGATTATAGGCATAAATTACTCTACCTGGCCATCATGTATCATGTTTCTTATCATCACTTGTTTATATGGCTTAGAGATTGGGCTGTGAAGCTGTGAGGGCTGGGCCTATGTCTTTCCTACCTCTTTCCCCCAAGTGCCAGGCACGGGCTTAGGCATAGGGGAGGCGCCATGAGTGGTACTGAGCAGTGGATACATCTGATGGTAAATTTATTTGTGACACTCTTCTTCCCAGCTCCCTGATCTGGGTTGTTTGACATAATATAGAGTGAAGAAAAGACAATGAGGGAGGTGGGCAGATTGAACAAGCCTGACCCTTCAGTTCTCAGTGTTTGAGGTTTCAGAAACTAAATGTTGTCAACACACTCAGCATGGGCAGATTGTTGGGGACTGACCCACACTGGCCAAATCCAGAGAAACAAATGTGGGGACTGGAGTGCCCACATGATTATATAATGAGGAGGTGCTATGGTTTGAATGTGTTTCCTAAAGTTCATGTGTTGGAAGCTTGATCTCCAATGCAACAGTGTTGAGAGGTGGGACCTTTAAGAGGTGATTGGAATGATTCTGAATGATTAGTTATCATGGGAGTGGTTACTGATAAAAGATTATTTTAACCCCTCCCTCCCCACCATACACCCATGCCCTCTTACCCGTCTGCTTTCTGCCATTGGATGACATTGCAAGAAGGTCCTAACCAGATACAGTCCCCTCAACTTTGGACTTTCCAGCCTCCAGAACTGTAAGAAATAAATTGCTGTTCTTTATAAATTACCCAGCCTCAGATACTCTGTTATATCAATACAAAACGAATAAGACAGGAAGTCAAGCCTCCCAGGAATCATAATACTCCATTGCACTAGAACCCTCTGTTCTAGTTATCTATTGCTGCATAACAAACTATCTCAAATCGTGGTGGCTTAAAACAACAAATATTTTGTTATAGTCATAATTTTGTGTGTCAGGAATGTGGACAGGGCACAGTGGAAATGACTTATCTCTGCTTCATGATGGAGTGGGCCTTCAGCTCAAATGGGCAAAATGGAGAGGATTGCTCAAGTGAGGCCATATGTCTGGGCCTTGAGTCTGGCTTTTAGATGGCATGTCACATCTTCTGGGGCCGGAATGGCCAAGATGACTTCCAGTTGCATGTTTGGTGCCTGGCCTGGTTTAGCCAAGATGACTTCCAGTTGTATGTTTGGTGCAGAGAGCTGGTTATCTCTCTCTCTTCATATGACTGGCTTGAGCTTCCTTACAGCATGGTGGTCTTAGAACACTTGGACTTCTTGCATGTACTGGCTTCCCCCAGAGTGAATGTTCCAAGAGACAGAAAGTAGTAGTTGCAGTTTCTTAAGGCCTGGGCCTGAAAACCAGCACAGTATCATTTCCACTGTATTCCACTCATCAAAGCAGTTACAGAGCCCACTGAGATCCTGGAGACATGGACTTCACCTCTTAATGGGAGGCATGTCAAGGAATCTGTAGCTATCTTTAATCTGCTACACCCTTTTCCTAGGATTCAGGTACCTAGGGAGAGAAATTATTAACTACATTACTGAACAGCTTGGAAGGACCCAGAACTAAAGGAGTAGAATCGTACGAAAGAAAACTCCATCTAGGCCTTGGAGAAACCCTTTTGAATGTACTTCTCTGGTGACTCTCCATTAGGTTAATTGTCTCTCTCGCTTGGACTGTGAGTGATAAATGCTGCCAAATTCTTCCTATTTGGCTTCCTTCTCCTGGATTTTGTAAAAACCATTCCCATTCTGTTAACACACTCTTTCTTCAGTTTGACAAAAACCCTTGATTAGATAGATTTTCTTCCCTAGCACTCATGTTACCATCAGGCCTTCCAGAGATTATTGTCCAGTTACCTTGACTGGACTTAAGTGTTTTTCAGGGCCATCTGGTAGACACCTATAAAGTTGTCCTTGAGGCTGTAGCAGAACAGGGAACATGGCCCAAAAGCCTCAGGGATGGGAATATGAAACTAAGTATTAAGGCGAAATATGTGTGAGTTATGCCAATTTAGCAATTACATTGCCAGAATGAATCATAGCAATTTAGCATTTGCCCTTACAGATAAACTGCTGTAGGCAAAGAGACGTGCAAGAATATTCAATGCAGCTTTATTTGTGGTCAGGAAAGATTAGAATGATTTAAATGTCCCATAGTAGGGGACTAATTAAATTATGGTACATCCATATGATGAAATTTCATGCAGCCATTAAAAAGGTTAGGGACAGATCTATTAATATTTATTGCTTGCTAAGAGATGGAAAGAACATGTTGAAAAAGAAAAACTTTAGCTGAATGAAGTTTAACAGAGTTTAAATGAGCAAAGAACGATTCACAAATCAGACAGCGTCCTGAGCCAGAGTAGGCTCAGAGACTCCAGTGCAGCCACGTGGTGGAAGGAGATGTATGAACAGAAAAAGGAAAGTGACATACAAAAAATGGAAGTGTGGTACAGAAACAGCCGGATTGATTACAGCTTGGCATTTGCCTAATTTGAACATGGTTTGAACAGTTGGCCACCTCTGATTGGCCAAAACTTGGTGATTGGCACAAGAATAGGCTACAGTCTGTATACAACTCCATTTACGTTATAGTTTGTAATGTGCTGAGAAACCTTTAGGCCAAACTTAATATATAAGGAGGCAGCTTTAGGCTAAACTTGAACTTGATTTAACAATTCCCCACTTTCGGTTATCTCAGTTTTGGAGGATGACCAATACTTTACTCATTGATATCATTATCACCATTGTAAATGTATGTATTTGGTCTTGGAACCCACCGGGAAATAGCAGAGCAGTGGGTTTTGTAAGTTGGGAACAAGGACTTCAGGTTATTTTTTTGTAAAGGTTAGAGTAGAGGGTACCTCCTTATGGTGGGATGTCCTGTTTACAGAAGAAAAACAAAACTTAGTCTGTTCTAGGATCTATTTGTTTCCCTAAAGTCTTAGTTTGATTATGTCACATTTAGCATAAGTGACTCTGTTTTGGTTTGGTGTGGTCTGTCGGAGGCTAGTGCATGAGCTTAGTCCAAAACAATGGCCTCCCATAATTTGTTTCCAATTTCTCCTCTTTTGGTCAGTTTCTTACTTAGGTAAGAATATGAGCAAAACTTAGGGCCTTAGCACTGCTCTCAGTTACCATCATTTTGTGTTTCTCGTCTCAGCACATCATTCATAGGTTATGGTGCCTCTCATGGTCACATATTTCTTTTAGCTCTTTTCATTCTAGTTGAAGAGAGACCATTTGACATTCTAGAGATGGCTGCATGCAAATATTTAAAACTTTTGAGAGAATACAGTGCACCAGGGAGACTACTGTTATGACTATCAAGAGGATAGTACCTAGAGTTTGGAGTATGCTCCTTAGCCAGGTTCCCCATAAACCAAACCAACTAAAATCAAATAGATCAAAGAATCAGCTAAAGACTCTACTTGCTTTAACTAAGCAGTCTCTTTGTTAATCCGTTACAACTGAATCTCTAAAATACCAGACATGATGGAAGTGCCAGCAGCTTCACAGATACTTCCCTGTTTAGCCAGTAGGTAATCTAGAGCAATTCTATTATTTAGCATAACTTTCAGAAGAAAATTTTAAGTCTGTTGTGCAACCATATCCTTTACAGTAGAATCTGCTAGAGAGCCTATAATGAGGGATAAATTTCTTTCTTTCTTTCTTTCTTTCTTTCTTTCTTTCTTTCTTTCTTTCTTTCTTTCTTCTTTCTTTTTTCTTTCTTTCTTTCTTTTTTTTCTTTCTTTCATCTTTCTTTCCTTTCTTTCTTTCCTTTCTTTTTTTTTTTGAGATGGAGTCTCGCTCTGTTGCCCAGGCTGGAGTGTAGTGGCACGATCTTGGCTCACTGCAAGCTCTACCTACCGGGTTCACGCCATTCTCCTGCCTCAGCCTCCCGAGTAGCTGGGAGTCTGCCACCACGCCCAGCTATTTTTTTTGTATTTTTAGTAGAGATGGGGTTTCACTGTGTTAGGATGGTTTCGATCTCCTGACCTCATGATCCGCCCGCCTCAGCCTCCCAAAGTGCTGGGATTGCAGGCGTGAGCCCCTGTGCGCAGCCAAGTTTTGTATTTTTAATAGAGATGGGGTTTCACCATGTTGGCCAGGCTGGTCTTGAACACCTGACTTCAAGTGATCCAACTGCCTCGGCCTCCCAAAGTACTGGGATGACAGGCATGAGCCACTGCACCCAGCTGAGGGATAAATTTCCAATCATTGCCTCATTTACTCCAAACCATGGAAAAAAGGACCTAATACATGATGCCCTTTGAGCAGAGTTAAGACCTCCTGGCAATGATCTTTTTAAACCACGATGTAGGTTAAGAGGAGTGGACCAGTGTTCTGTTTCTGACTGACTATGAGGCAACATATGTGTCATTAAAATTTCCTACCTACATTGGCCCTTTGTCTTCCATCTATCAAAGGCATAAGTTTATCCATGTAATAAGGCTGGCTCCAAAATCTTTCACAAATAAAAGTACACCCCATGAGTGCACACAACAGACCCCCTCTTCACTTCTATTGTTCATAGGGGCATAAACAAAGAAAAAAATTGAAAGATAAGAGTCTCGTGATAGTAAAGAAGTCTTGATTTGTGATCTTGGGAAAAAGTCTACATCAAGGATACCGTCTTCTTCTGGGGAGAAACTTCCCTAGTTAGCTTTACCTTAAGGTTTCTAATGGGTGTACAGTTCTGAGTATGTGGAGGGACCCTTCTGAGTTATGAGATTATGAACCCAAGGTTCAAGGTCTCGAAGTCTTGATGCAGTGTGGATGGCAAGGGCAGTCTTTCTGTGACATTCTCAGAAGACCCACTCTTTGGGTTCTAGATTGTGAAGGGCTTGATGTCCTCAGTCGGTGAACCATGAAAAGCTTTCTTTTCCTGGTGAAAATACACGGTGGCATAATGAGCTACTGTTATAACATCAGTCCTCTTGTGTGGGAAAGCTTTTATACAACCAGACAACCTGCACTGAAAATGACAATAGAATGAAATTCCTCTATAAATGTTTAAATGTCCCATCAGGTAGCGAAATGTACCTGAAATTTTGATTGTCTTCCCAGGAATATGGGTTTGACAAACCAAATATTGGTCACAAACTATCTTAGCAATGTAGAAGTCACTACACACACACACACACACACACACACACACACACACACACGTTTAATTTGGATCATTTTATCTTTTTCCTGTTGAGTTATCGAATGCAGAACTTTTAATAAAAAAAAGCTTTAAGGACTCAGGAAGGACAAGGTGGCTGTCCTGGTTCTCCACGAGTCCATGCTTAACACTGGACTTATGTCCTCTTGGATACCAGTTGTTTCTCCAATTTAGGTGCATAGCACTAATAACTGATAAGTTATCATAGGTAATTTGACTTAGACCATGGAGTTCATTCAAATTGTATATCTAAACAATTTCAGTACTGGATGATTTAGCATGAACATCTGGCAAGGTATTTTTTTTGGTATTTAATTACTTTTTGCTCTGCTTGGGTTAGCAGTTTTATAAACCAGTTTCTTCACTAAAGTTTCAAGAATTCTTACCCAGTCCAATTGATATGATTTTAAAGTTATTATAACCTTTTAAAATAATTCAAGAGTGCTTCTCAGGGTTCTTTCTGTCCTTTCATGACCCTCCTTAAAGTCATCATATTCTAGGATTTTGTGTGTTTGTGAAATTTTCATAAACTGCATCAGAATTAAGCAATTAACTGGGGAAATGACTTCAAATAGTCATAGTTAATGACACAATTGACAAGGAAATTTGGTTATTTCTGTGGCCTACAATAATATAACATACACATTAGAATTTTAGAAATCCCATACAATTTTGGAATATATATTAATAACATTCATTAAAATGTAACCTGAAGAAGGTTAAACATTATTTCTAATTTGACAATGCTTCCCATGTAACTTAGCATGTCAAATAATTCTGTTTACCTCTCTTTTGGATGCTTCAGGGAACCTCTGTAGCATCCCAAAGTTAAAGGTCAAAAAAGACTTAATTTTGAAGCTGAAATCTGATTTTTGGGAAGCCTGCCAAATATGTCAAAGGTTTAAAACACTTGACCAAAATAGAATCATAAGTCACCATAAAACAATAGTCATTCATTTAACCAAAGTGATAATTAAAAGATTCTTTTTGTTTATTTGTTTGTTTGTTTTTTGAGACAAAGTCTCACTCTGTCACCCAGGCTGGAGTGTGATGGCACATCTCGGCTCACTGCAACCTCCGCTTCCTGAGTTCAAGTGATTCTCTTGGCTCAGCCTCCCGAGTAGCTGGCACTACAGGCATGCGCCACCATGTCCAGCTAATTTTTGTATTTTTAGTAGAGACGGGGTTTCATCAGGTTGGCCAGGCTGGTCTTGAACTCCTGACCTCAGGTGATCCACCCACCTTGGCCTCCCAAATTGCTGGGATTAGAGGCATGAACCATCCCACCTGGCCTAAAAGATTCTTAAAAACAAAAACCTGTACTCTTTGATAAAGGAGACTCAGTTTTCCAAACAATCAAAAGACATAAGACAGCATGAGACAGAATCTGTCTCTTCTTTCCTCCCTCTTTTTTCTTTTTGCAGTTTATGTAAAAAGTGAACAAAAATATTTTACTGTCTTATTAACACTACAGAAAATTTTATCCAAAAGAGAAATATTTTACTTTTGTATTAGTATATTATCATATTAAAACTAATTTTAATAAAACTTCATAAATACATTTATCAAATTTGTCATCTTTTAAACCGCACAAGATTTCCATAAACCTTTTGTTTCACATTTTCACCAAGTTTCTTTCTTTTTTTTTTTTTTTTGAGACATATTCTCACTTTTTCACCCAGGCTGGAGCGCAGTTGCGCCATCTCGGCCCACTGCAACCTCCACCCCCGGGGTTCAAGCAATTCTCATGCCTCAGACTCCCAAGTAGCTGGGATTATAGGTGTGCGCCATCATGCCTGGCTAATTTTTTGTATTTTAGTAGAGACAGAGTTTTGCCATGTTGGCCAGGCTGTTGTAGGACTTTCCCCTTAGTTCAATTAAAAATGGGGTCCTTGTCACACAACCAGGAAAGATTAGGCTCGCGGACACATAGAAGGGTGAGAAAAATGGAATTTACTGGGTGAAAAGGAAAAAAATTCTGCAAAGCTAGAGAGGTGCCTGTTAACAGGCCCCCATCTCACAGATTGAATCCCCAGGTTACCACCCTGGAACAGGAGAGGACAAGCTCCGCCCCCTGCAAACGGGTAAACCTCCCGAGGCTCCACCCCAGTGGGCGGACCAGTCGGAGTTTCTCCAGGGACCTCTTTTTACTTGGCTGTCTCATTCCCCACTCTAAAGAAGTACCTCTAACTGCCTTTAGAATAAGGATTGGGATGAGGATGAAGATTGATCTTAACTGCTTCCTGCTGACAGGGGTCATTGTTTTGGGAAAATGGCAGTCATATCTCCCTCAGAGGCCTAAGGGTCCCCGGCAGAATGGGCCATTGTCAGAGGCCCTGGTTGCATGACCATTTGGAGTTTGATAGCCTGAAGGTGAGGAGAGACAAACCAGGTTATTAGAAAACATGTATCAAAATGAGAAAAGGGCGGGTAAGGTCAGCTCAAAAATCCCATGGCCTTTTACCAGTTTGCCCAAGGAGTGGGAGGCCAAAATCCTGACTGGTTAAAAAGAACTTTACCCTTTTGCAGGCATGTTGGGCTTTTGGGTTCCCTTCCCCTGAGCCCAATCCTGAACCAGCCAGTTTAAGGTTTTGGGAAATTAGCTTTTCCCAGTTTGGAGGATGCATCTGAGGGGAGTGTCCTGTAGTACAGAGCCACAATTACCTATTAGTGAAGAGAGGACAGAGGAGGAGAAAAGAAAAAAGAAGGCGCTTTTTCAAAGGGGTCCCGGGGGTTCAGGATGCATTTGAAAGGGTACAGACTGAAGACGAATGGCTACTCATCTAGAAAGAGAGGAGCAGGCATCCCTGGTTCCCTTCTATTTCTAGCAAATATCTGGGGTGCATGAAGGAGAGAAGGAAGAGCACTCTCTTTCCCTCTTCCATCCTTGCATCCCCGAATCCTGACAGCTGCGACAGGGTGCCACCTGTGGGTGTCAAAGCGGCCTGCACCCATGAAGCAGGGAGGGCCTAGAGAATAGGAATTATCCACTCTCACCTATGTCTCTATTCCCACTAGTGTCAGTAGCCTTGGAGTTCCCTAGACCTCATTTATGCCATGGATACTAGCATGACCTTTATCCATAAAATGAGAGGCTTGGCTTAATCAGAGGGAATTAGCCATGCTCACCTGTGCTGTGCCTTTTAACCTCTGTTATTGTCTGCCTCTGGATCCTGTAGATCCAGTTTTCTTTCGTAGAGCTTTGACCCGAAGCTTGGAATTGAGTTTGGGACAAAATTGTGTCTCAGGGGTGTTGCATGGACTCCTTATCATAAGCCAAATGCTAAGGTGAAACTGTGGAATTGAGTCCTCCTCCAACAAGGGAGAGAAAAGGACGTCTTGTGACACACCCAGATAACTGGTGGCTATAGTTATGCTTGCTAAGACTTGGGTGCATGGTGCTTGGTTTTGGTTAGCTCCCTTGGTCCTCCTTTCCCAAAAAGGAAACCTCCGAGTGATGGGCATCCTACTTATTCCTATCACCTGACAGGATTTGCAGGATAATTGCTCAGAACCAGAATATTGACCCAGATTTTTACTGGCTCCATCTGAGCTGCAGCCAAAGATTGCTGGTTGGTTCACAGGAACAGGCAGGGTTAGTCTAAAATGTAGGCAAAAACTTAAAAACGATGAATGAGTTTAGAATTTAATTACAAATGTGTGATAAGTTTTGAAACATAATTTCTCTCTCTCCAGTCCTCATTTTTGTTAAAAAAAATCATTATAGGACTGAGTTGTTTGCAAAGTAGACTTCAGTCTTATACTTGGCCTGATTATTTGCATAAAGTATAGCAAGAATAATTATTTCTACATAGGCCTTTTAGATTGGCTTTGATGGAACTCTATTCCACAAGGAAGCTCAGATAAGACCTTTTAAAGCTGAGCCCAGCCATGGGTTTGTATCCTCAAATACCTGTGAGTTGGGTGATCCTCTCCTTTAAGGTCCCAAGATAAACTTGGAGCTCCTGGGCCTGTTAGAAAGTGACATTCTTTACTGACCACAGGTCAGGAACCCTGTACAGGGACTATGTAGTTGAGGGTATAAGGCCAGTTTCTTTTCCAAAAGGGGCTTTTATTGGCTTAGCAAGTCAAGCTTGACTCCTTAAAGGGAAGCATAACTTTCCAGTCAAAGCCTTGGTAAAACAACAGTTTCTCCAATTGCGTCCTGTTGCAAAAGAAAAATGGATTCTTATTGCACTGATGCAAACAACTATATTGCCATAAGTTAAGAAAGCTCTGCTGGGTGCAGTGGCTCACGCCTGTAATCCCAGCACTTTGGGGGGCTGAGGTGGATGGATCACCTGAGGTCAGGAGTTTGAGACGAGCCTGGCCAACATGGTGAAACACTTTCTCTACTAAAAATACAAAAATTAGCCAGGCGTGGTGGTACACACCTGTAGTTCCAGCTACTTGGGAAGCTGAGGCAGGAGAATCGCTTGAACCCGGGAGGCAGAGGTTGTAGTGAGCCGAGATCACACCACTGCACTCCAGCCTGGGCAACAGAGCAAGACTCTGTCTCAAAAAAAAAAAAAAAATACTCACAGATAGTTTCCAAATTCTAGAGGAACCTGGCAGAGAGAAGCAAACATGCTCCAAATTTTGTTCACAGGCATATAGCTTACTCAATTATTAAGGCTGTAAATAATTCAAAATAAGTTTCCTTGACTCTGAAAAAAAAAACAAGGATCAGCAATATTACAAGCAAAAGTCAAAAAGACTTGCTTCAGTTTCCTGAGTTCTTTCAGTTAGCTCTTGTTTTGCTTGATATTTGTGAACATTTCAGCTCTTCCTTTATTCCAATGTCGCAATATCCAAAGTTATCAGAAACCTGCATTTGAGAACACCTGTCAAAGTCCTATAGATTACTATAAACCGTCTTTTGAAAAGGAGTAAAACGAGACAATTGTCTGTGAATAACACAATTCCCAGGGTAGTTACAGTTAGAAACACAATTGACAAAGAAGTCTGGTTATCTCTGGTGTACAATAACTTAACATAACAACCTTAATTATAATGTTTTTTTGAGACGGAGTTTTGCTCTTGTTGCCCAGGCTGGAGTGCAATGGCATGATCTCGGCTCACTGCAACCTCCCTCTGCCTCCCAGGTTCAAGCGATTCTCCTGCCTCAGCCTCCCGAGTAGCTGGGATTACAGGCGCCCAACACCACGCCTGGCTAATGTTTTGTATTGTTTGTAGAGATGGGGTTTCACCATGTTGGCCAGGCAGGTTTTGAACTCCTGATCTCAGGTGACCCACCTGCCTTGCCTCCCAAGGTGCAGGGATTACAGGCAGGAGCCATTGTGCCTGGCCTTAATTATGATTGGCAGCATATACTCAGACATCAGAATTTTAGAGATCCCATACAATTTTGGAACATATATCAGCATTATTCACCAAGATATAACCTAAAGAAGATCGAACACCATTTTGGCAATCTCTAAACATGACAAATTATCCTGTTTACCTTTTCCAGAGACCCTCTGAACCATCCAAAAAGCCATGCATCAGGAAAGACAATTTTGAAACTGAAATTTGATATTGGGAAGGCTGTTAAATATGTTAGCGGTTTAGAACACCTGATGTTATGAAATAGAATTCCAGATTATCATAAATTATTTATTTTGCCAAAATGATGACTCAGAAACCTAAAAGCAAAAAACCTTTTATAACCCTTCACAAATTTTGCTAAAGAGCAGATTAGTGCCTTAAGAGTATCTTGTGCTTTTATTTCAATGCTCAATTTACAGAAAAAGCATATAATACCCTTTGGAATTTAGTCAATATGTTCACACACAGAATTTTGCAAGATTAATTTTTATAATCCTTTCACTACTTGTTTGAATTTTTAGCTTTATCTTATCTAATTTAAAACAATCTTTTAACCCTAGGCAAGAATTTACATTTTCATGCCTTCTTATAATCTTTTTTTTTTTTTTTTTTTTTGAGACAGAGTCTCACTCTGTCGCCCAGGCTGGAGTGCAGTAGTGTGATCTCAGCTCACTGTAACCTCTGCCCCCCAGGTTCAAGCAATTCTCATGCCTCAGCCTCCCGAGTAGCTGGGATTATAGGCATGTACCACCATGCTTGGCTAATTTTTTTGTATTTCTAGTACAGATGGGGTTTCACCATGTTGGCCAGGCTAGTCTCGAGCTCCTGACCTCAGGTAATCCACCTGCCTTGGCCTCTCAAAGTTCTGGGATTACAGGCATGGGTTACCATGCCCAGCCTTCTTATAATCTTTTATTAAAAATACATTTTATTGTTCTTACACACCTTGCATATAAATCTATTTTCAGTGGTTTCAATTACATGTTATAATGGTAACTCCTGGCAATTTTAACTTTAATGTAAAACCTGGTAAATTGTTTTGTGTGCTAGGTGTAGCCAAGGTTTGAATCCTTCCAGCATAATTAAGGGTGTGGTTAATTCCATATGTCCCACTTACCAATTGTGAAGTAGGCAAGTCAAATAGTTCTCAAAACCCAAAAGGCAGTTTAGAACCTTAAAGCATTTAGCAAGCCTAGGCCAGGCGCAGTGGCTCAAGCCTGTAATCCCAGCACTTTGGGAGGCTGAGGCGGATGGATCACTTGAGTCTAGGAGTTCGAGACCAGCCTGGGCAACATGGTGAAACCCTGTCTCTACTAAAAACACAAAAATTAGCTGGACGTGGTGGCATATGCCTGTAATCCCAGATATTTGGGAGGCTGAGAGATGAGAATTGCTTGAACCCAGGAGGCAGAAATTGTAGTGAGCTGAGATTGTGCCACTGCAGTCCAGCCTGGGTGACAGAGCGAGACTCGATCTCAAAAAACAAACAAACCAACCCATGAAATTGGTAGACTTTGAGTAAAGCAGATTACCCTCCGTAATGTAGGTGGGCCTTGTTCAAGCAGTAGAAGGCCTTATGCGAAAAGACTGAAGTCCCTAGAAGGGGAATGAATCTGCCTCCAGACCACCTTCAGATTCAAGATTGGATTATTGACCTCTGTTGGAATTTCCAGCCAGCCTGTGCTGCAGATTTTATACTTGCCAACTGTTAGGGACAAACTGCCCCAAAAAGTTTCTTGGTGCTGCCCACCCCTCGCCCTAATGCTCTGCAACTCTTCTCCGTGCTGCCCACCCTTCCCCCAAGCCTCTTTACATTTCTAAGCCCTTATCTAGGCGCTGCAGTGAAGCCAGCAAACTTCACTTATCAGACATTGCTGTGATAAGCAAACCCCAATTACAAACCATCCAGACTGCACAGGGGGAGGTCATGGGAAGCCTAAACAAACTTTACCTACACCCTCCTGTAAGTTCCTGTTCATCTAGCTGCTACCATAAATGTCACAAGGTGATATGTGGCAAAATTAACCAGCAAACAGCCTCAGGATGCGGCCATACCAAAGAACTGCCTCAAACTCCCCTCCCCAATATAAACCCCTCATTCTGTAAGCTTGGGGCTGCTTCCTCTCTGACTGTTAAGGGGGCAGCCGGCAGGTTAACAAAAACTTGCTTGCCTGACTTTGGGTCTATTTTTCCTTTCTCTCGGCTAACCTAACACCAACCTCCATGATCATGTGAGCCAATTCTGTAAAATAAATCTCTCCCTATATACATACATCCTATTGTTTCTTTCTTTTTTTGTTTCTTGAGAATCCTTAATATATCCACAAAATTACATGAGTCCACTGTCCAATCTGAGAGTTTCTTCCAAATCCAGTTAAATTAATTTTTTGACAATACCCACGGGTATTTCTCGGTGCCCCAATGACTTGTGCCCAGTGTCGGAAAAGGCTGAACAAGTTGGACAACTGTGATTGCCATCACGTCCCCAGCACACCTTGACCAGTGCATAAAGCCTCTGGTCCTCCTCAGAGAAGGAGGGACTTGGGTTTCTGCCCTAGTCCTGTTCATCTTGAGGGGGGTAAGATCTTTCCAAAACATAAGGAGACAGGTGACTGCAATGCAAGTTGTGGGCTACCCCCATTGCTGAGAAACTCCTGCTAGACCGCAGCCAAGGGGTTTTATATTCTGCAACTCTTTTCTGAGAGAGGACAAGGCAGAAAGTCCGTATCTCAGAACCTGAGAGGTGATGAGAAGCTGTCTTGGGACACCTCTGAGGAAGATGGGGAGGCCGGTGAGGAGTGGGAGGGGCCTCCCATTCTTCAGTGTTCCAGGAGGATCACAGGGCAATCAGTCTTCAAGGCTCAGGGAAGGCTGAGTCCAAGCCTTTGTTTATATGGAAGGTCTTAAGGGTGCCATGGCAAAGTCATGCAGCTTGGTAGAAGAAATAAAGATAAGACACTCCAAGTCAGCCAGTGTTATTTTGTGTGGTGGCTCACAAAAAAATAAAAATAAATAAATAAATAAATAAAAACACATGACCATGAGACAAGCACTTTCTTTTCCTATAAAAATTACCTTTAAAAAAATCACACAAATATGAGTTACAATTACGTGCTAATTTTGTGGCTACATACCACATTTAATAGAAAATGCCATTTAGAATTGAAATAACTTGCAGAAGTAGTATATGCATATTTTAGAGAAATGAGAAAATATAAAGAAACAAAAAGAAGAAAATTTAAATCTTCCATATTCCCAACACCCATCACATAGCACAATGCCTTATACCCATAGGTTCTTAATAAGCGTTTGTGAAATGACTACGTAAATACACCCATGATGCTGTTATAGGCAGACAGGCATTGTCTGTTTTCCCCATATGTCATCTACATATATATGTTTTTAAAATAAAAGCTTACTGTATGCTCTCTTTTGTAACTTGCCATTTTACAGAAAAATAAATATGAATATATTTTTCAATAAACACACTTATATAACAATTTTTAATGGCTGAAAAGCATTTCATTGGATGGCTACATCAGAATTTACTGAACTCTGTTTGTATACATTTAGATTTTTTATGTATAAAGCTTTGATTAACATTAATATATCTAGCACTAAATGTTTCTGTACATTCTCAATTATTTTCTTAGAATAAAACTCCTAAAATGGAACCATTGTGATAAAGGATTTTGTTCAGATCTTTGATATGTAGCACCTGCCAAATTGTCTTCCAGAAAAGTTACAAAGGGAATAGTTTTGCATGATAAAGGGCATTCCAAAAAACAAAAACAGGGCCACACGTGGTGGCTCACGTTGCTTGTAATCTCAGCACTTTGGGAGGCCGAGGTGAGGGGATCATGTGAGGTCAGGAGTTCGAGACCAGCCTGGTGAAACCCTGTCTCTATTAAAATACAAAAAAATTAGCCAGTCACATGGTGGTGCATGCCTGTAATCCCAGCTACTCAGGAGGCTGAGGCAGGAGAATCGCTTGAACCCTGGAAGTGGAGGTTGCAGTGAGCTGAGATGGTGCCACTGCACTCCAGCCTGAGCAACAGAGTGAGACTCCATCTCAAAAAAAAAAGCCCAAAAAACAAAAACAATTATTTTTTGCAGATAAGTACATGCAGAATACATGTCACAAAGACATACCATTTTCAACTATGATATTTGCAAAAACAGTCTCTGCAAATATCATAGTTGAAAATGGTATATCTTCATGATATATATTCTGCATGTTCTTATTTGTAAGATTGAACCTATTTTCTGCATAGATTTACTATTTATATTTCTTTTTTTGTAAATTCCCTATTTCTGTTTTTACGTCTATTTTTCTAACAAGTTTTTGAATGGTGTATTCATACATATTTTCTTCTTATCTTTTTGTAGTTTCTTTTAAAATCTTTATCCCACCTGGGATTAGTTTCTGTGTATGGTGTGAGGTCCACAAGGCAGGTGCCTGACTGAGGGGTCACATGAGGAGCAGGAATGGAGCCTGCCTTTGGCTTGCCAGGCCCTGGGCTGTGGCTGGGGCTGCAGCTGCATCTGACCCGAGCAGGCTTTTTTTCTTTTTTTCTAATTCCTATTTAAGGCACTTTTTAGGCCAGCAATGACCACGGATGTGGGTTCTAACGATACTTTCTCCCCAAATAATCAACTAGTTGCTTTAATGACATTTGTTCACTTATTTGTTTCCTCTTATTTAAGACTAGGCTAAGAACAATCGGAATTAGTTTAGCCTCTGAGGCCTAGCCCTAGCCAATAGGGGAATGACACAGCAGCAGGGGCCACGTTTGTCAGGAGGGGAAGGAAGAACCCCTTCCCCTCCCTTGTCCAAGTGTGTGCTCACCATTGCTCCATCTGTAAGGGTGCACCCTTCTATAGAAGTAACTTGCCTTGCTGAGAATTAAAAAGAAAATTAAAAAAAAAAAAAGACTAGGTTAAGATGTGAAGAAACAGAACTACTTGGGTTGTTACCCCATGCTTTTTCCATCTGCTAATTAATTATTTACTTCCTATAAGGTCTTTACTATTTCTTGCTCATTCAAAGAGCTTTGATTCTCAGGATGCATGAGTTTCTGCTGCTTTTTGGAACGTTGTTCTAGCAGCTTGTCAAAGGTGAGGAAGCACTCACATTTCTGTTTACTCTTCCAGAAGGTTGCTTACTACCAGTTTGTTGCTGGGAGAAAAATAGTACTCCATTTCCCGTAGAAAAGAGAGACAGCCGATGTTTTCTTCAGAGGGCAAACAAATAAGAATAAACCAGCCTCTGCTCCCTCATCTAGGATCTAGGACTGTTATTTTCTTTTTTTCTCTCTTTTTAAGCTGTTCTAGTGGTTAACAGTGGCTTTGGTTTGCATTTCCTTAATGACAAATGATGTTGAACATCTTTTCATGTGATTATAGGCCATTTGCATATCTTCATTGGAGAAATGTCTATTCAAGCTCTTTGCTTATTTTATTTATTTATTTATTTATTTATTTTGAGGCATAGTCTCATTCTGTCACTCAGGCTGGAGTGCAGTGGTGTGATCTCGGCTCACTGCAACCTCTGCCTCTTGGGTTAAAGTGATTCTCATGCCTCAGCCTCCCAAGTAGCTGGGACTACAAGTGTGCACCATCACGCCTGGCTAATTTTTGTATTTTTAGTAGAGACAGGGTTTTGCCATATTGGCCAGGCTGGTCTTGAATTGCTGGTCTCAAACTCCTGGACTCGAGTGATCTGCCCTGCCTTGGCCTCCCAAAGTGCTGGTATAATGGGCGTGAGCCACCACGCCCAGCCATTCTTTGCTTATTTTTAAACTGAATGTGCCTTTTTGTTGTTGGGTTGTAACAGTTCTTTGTATACTCTGGATATTAAACCCTTATCAGATATATGATTTACAAATATTTTCTCTCGTTCTATAAGTTGTCTTTTCACATTCTTAATAATGTCCTTCGATGCATAAAAGTTTTAAATTTTTTTTTTTGAGACCGAGTCTTGTTCTATTGCCAGGCTGGAGTGCAGTAGTGCGATCTTGGCACTGCAACCTCTGCCTTCCAGGTTCAAGTGATTCTCCTGCTTCAGCCTCCCAGGTAGTTGGGACTACAGGCACACGCCACCACACCCAGCTAATTTTTGTATTTTTAGTAGAGAAAGGGTTTCACCATGTTGGCCAGGATGCTCTTGATCTCTTGATGTTGTGATCAGTCCACTTTGGCCTCCCAAAGTGCTGGGATTACAGGTGTGAACCACTGTGCCTCGCCATTCTTTTTTTTTTTTAGATGGGAGTTTTACTCTGTCACTCAGGCTGGAGTGTAGTGGTGCTATCTCAGCTCACTGCAGCCTCCACCTCCTGGGTTCAAGTGATTCTCCTGTCTCAGCCTCCTGAGTAGCTGGGACTACAAGCATGCGCCACCACACCTGCCTAATTTTTGTATTTTTAGTAGAGACGGGGTTTCACCATTTTGGCCAGGCTAGTCTTGAATTCCTGACTTCAGATAATCTGCCCACCTCGGCCTCCCAAAGTGCTGGGATTACAGGTGTGAGCCACCATGCCTGGCCAAAAGTTTTTAATTTTTATGAAGAACTATTTATCTATTTAAAAAAAATTGCTCATGCCTTTGTTATCAAATCTAAGAATTCATTGACATATCCAGGGTCATGAAGACTTACCCTTATATTTTATTCAAAGAGTTTTATAGTTTTAGTTCTTCTCTTTAGATTGTTGATCCATTTTGAATTAATTTTTGTATATGGAGTGAGGTAGGGGTCCAGCTTTGTTCTTTTGCATTTAGTTATCCAGTGGTCCCAGTACCATTTGTTAAAGAGACTTTCTTTCTCCACTGAATGGTCTGTGCACCCTTGTCAAAAATCAGTTGACTGTAGATGTTCCAGTGTATTTCTGAATTCTCAGTTGTATTCCATTGGTCTATATGTCTACACTTATGCCAGTAACATACTGTTTTGATTACTGTAGCTTTGTAGTAAGTTTTGAAATCAGAAAACGGGAATGTTCCAACATTGTTTTCTTTTTTAATATTGTTTTGGCTATTTAGGGCCCCTTGCAGTTCCATATTAATTTTAGGATCAGGTTTTCCATTTCTGCAAAAAGGCTATGGAATTTTGATAGGGAATGCATTGAATTTGTAGTTTGCCTTGGGGAGTACTGCCATTTTAACAATATTAAGTCTCCTAATCCATGAACATGGATGACTTTCCACTTATTTAGGTCTTTAATTTCCTTCAGCAGTGTCTAGTAGTTTTCAGTGTTCAAATGTTTCACCTCCTTGGTTAAATGTATTCCTAGGTATTTTATCTTTTGGATACTATCTATTAGTCTGTTTGGGCTGCCATAATAAAATACCACACACTGGATGGCTTAAACAACAAATTTATTTTCTCACAGTTCTGTAGGCTAGAAGTCAGAGATCAGGGTGCCAGTGGTTGGTTTCTGATGAGGGCTGTCTTCCTGGCTTGTAGTTGGCTGCCTTCTCCCTGTGCCCTAGAGGGCAAGCTCTCTGATGTCTCCTATTATGAAGACACTAATTCTATCAGATCAGGGCCCCACCCTTATGACCCCATTTAACCTTAATTACTTCCTTAAAGGCCCCATCAACAAATACAGCAACACGGGGTTTAGGGTTTCAACATAAGAATTTGAGGGGAGTGGCCGGGCGCGGTGGCTCACGCTTGTAATCCCAGCACTTTGGGAGGCCGAGGCGGGCGGATCACGAGGTCAGGAGATCGAGACCACGGTGAAACCCCGTCTCTACTAAAAATACAAAAAATTGGCCGGGCGTGGTGGCGGGCGCCTGTAGTCCCAGCTACTCGGAGAGGCTGAGGCAGGAGAATGGCATGAACCTGGGAGGTGGAGCTTGCAGTGAGCCGAGATCGCGCCACTGCACTCCAGCCTGGGTGAAAGAGCAAGACTCCGTCTCAAAAAAAAAAAAAAAAAAAAAAAAAAAAAGAATTTGAGGGGAGTGCAGACATTCAGTCCACAACAGAGGTTATTCTAAATGGAATTATTTTCTTAATTTCCTTTCAGATTGTTCTTCCAGGTTCTTAAAACTCCAGAGGAGCTACTGTTAACCAGTTTCCTACGTACCCTCTTCCCCACCCCCTTTCTATATCTGTCTCTGTCTCTCTCATGTTCTTTGCATTGTCTGCAACATGTTTCTTTCTGCTGGATTCATTGACAACTGTTAAGTATGTACTGAGTGTCTTACTAATGTGCTTAGCAGTGTGCCCAACAATTTGGGATGTCATAAAGAAGTGTGACATGGTTTCCACCCTTGAGGATTTTCAATTTAGTTGAAGAGACAAGACATCCACAAAATAATTAGAAAACCGTTTAGGAACATATGTAATCAAATTCTCAACTGTCTGGCCCATGCACTAGGATAAAAACTCTTTAAGAATGGTCTTTTATGCTGTGCTTACTGCTGTATCCCTAGCCCCTTGAACAGTATAGGAGGAACAGGACATGAGATTCATAAATGAATGTTGAATGAATTCAACATTCTCCCGCTTTGGAGTTTCGTCAGATGGGGGCTAACCCTCCCATTCATCCTGAAAGATGATCTTTGTTCTGCAAAGTGGCTCTTAGACAGGACCCATCTGAGAATGCTGGGACTTTCCAACTGGCTCAGGTTACGATCTAATGGTAGGATCACAGACACAGCATACATCTCTCAGCAAGTATCCGGCTGTCTTTCTAAAATAACTTCTTACATAAGTAGATCCTTGTTAAGTTCCACTAACTAAACTAACTGAGGAGCATGAAGGAAGAACGCATGGCTTAGCTAAAAGGAGAAATGTCCCAGAAACCTCCATACTGACAGCCAGGAAGTGGGCTCAGAGGCTTTGGATTCCAGGAAAGAAGCTGGTATTATTTATCTACTTTTAAAATATAACTTTTTCCCCTGATTTCAAGAACGTGGCAAAAAATTTTGAAAAATAAATCACAGTATAGAGAAGAAAGTAAGTTGTAAAGCACTGTTTACCACCATTGAGATAACTGCTGTTGAGATTTTTATTAAAATGTTATATGTAAGTTTACTTCAACTTAACATAAGGATAAGAAACCAAACTTTAGATACATATTTCTTCAAAATGGTATATATTTGTTTTAAACAGGTCTTCTAAAATTAAAGAATTAAGAGACATATTAAGAGGCTGGACTTACTGCAGTAGTTCTCAATCTATGGTGATTTCGTCCCCCAGGGGACATTTTGGAAATGTCTAGAGACATCTGTGGTAGCCACAACTCAGAGGGGTGCGGTACTTGTGGGGAGAGGCCAGGAATGCTGCTAGGCACCCGGCAACGCACACGACTGTCGGCTACAACATAGAATTATCCACTCCGAGTATTAACAGTGCCACAGTTGAGGAATCCTGGGTTGTTATTGCATAGTATTGTGGTTTTAAAATAGTACACGCTTTTCAAAGGCCTACGTTTGTTTCCAGCTAGAAGGACATAGTTGTTTTCTCAGGGATCCGTGGAGCAAGTGGTTCAGAGCATGGCCTCCAGCCAGGTGTTTGGAGTTTGAATCCTGACTCTGCTACTTACTGATAAAGTGACCTTCAGCAACTTCTTTGGGCCTCAGTTTCCTCATCGGCAAAATTGTGGTAATATTAAACCTACCCCAAACAGCTGTAGTGAGGATTGAATGAGCTAATATAAGTAAAATGCTTGGAACAGTGTCTGGTTTATGGTCAGCTCTATGGAAACACGTGCAATTATTATTGTTAATGTCTTAAACTGGAAACAAATTAAGCCTACTTTTAGGACAGGTCTCCTAGGGAATTTTTTTTTTTTTTTTTTTTTTTTGAAATGGAGTCTCACATTGTCACCCAGGCTGGAGTGCAGTGGCATGATCTTGGCTCACTGCAACCTCCACCTCCCGTGTTCAAGCGATTCTCCTGCCTCAGCCTCCCGAGTAGCTGGGATTACAGGTGCCCGCCAACATGCCTAGCTAATTTTTCGTATTTTTAGTAGAGACGGCGTTTCACCATGTTGGCCAGGTTGGTCTCCTGACCTTGTGATTTGCCTGCCTCAGCCTCCCGAAGTGCTGGGATTACAGGCATGAGCCACTGCACCCGGCCCTCCTAGGGAATTTAATAGAGGAAAATAGATGTGTATGTAAAGTATTTTTTAAAAAGCAACCTTTAAGAAAAAAAAACAAAACTCACTCATAGGAAAACGATATGGCTGGGGCACTTATAAATCTAAGGAGTATTTACATGAATTCAGAGGCTCAGCAAGGTTTCTCTGCCTTCTAGAACTATCTGGTCAATCTCAGATGACTTACTGTTTCAGAAAACATTTCTTTTTGTACCTTTAGATTTTAAAAGTTTGAATAGGTAATACATTATCATAGTTCAAAACTCAAACAATAGAACATGATACACATTAAGCAGTCTGACCCCCCTCCGCTGCTCCCCTGACCCTCCCATGGTAATCACTTTATATTTATTTATTTAGAGACAGAGTCTCACTCTGTCACCTAGGCTGGAGTGCAGTGGGTACAGTCATGGCTCAATGCAGCTTTGACTTCAAGCAATTCTCCCACCTCAGCCTCCGAGTAGCTGGGATCACAGGCACACACTGCCATGCCCAGCGAATTTTTTTTTTTTTTTTTTTTGTAGAGACAGGGTTTTGCCATGTTGCCAAGGCTGATCTCAAACTCCTTAGCTCAAGTGATCCTCCTGCCTTGGCCTCCCAAAGTGCTGGGATTATAGGGGTGAGTCACCATGCCCGGTCCAGTAATCACTTTAACATCACTTAATCATAAGAAAGTAATCACTTTCTTATGTATCCATCCAGTATTTTTCTATAAAAGCAAATACAAATACTATCTATTCTTATTTTAGACCCCCTTTCTTAGGCAAAAGATATTCTTTTTCACATAATGATCTATCTTGAATATCTTTCTGTATTAGTACACAAGGAATTTCTTCATTCCTTTTTAAGGTGACATAGTATTTCATTATGTGGATGTCTCATGCTTTGTTTATAAATTTGCTTGTACTTTTGTAAATATTAACAAATCATCCTCTAAGTAGGGATGTGTTATTTTGGAGTCCTACCAGCAGTATATTTTCCTTCCAGGAAAACAGGCGTATTCACTGCAGTTTGCAGACGATCAACTGTTCAAAATTAGAACACACTGGCAGGTGTTCCTGGGAGGTAGAAATGGGAAACAGGTCTAAATGGATTTTGGGGGTTTGTCAAGACTGTCCTTCCAGGAATTGGCAGAATCAGCCATTGGTTCAGGGTGATGTCTGGGTAAATGGGTGATATATTGGAGGCAATTATGTTGGATTGGTCCTAGGAGAATCCAGTTTTTAACACCAGTACTAAGACCCAGTAAAGTTGGAGCTTTTCTGGACTATGGGTTGGGTGAGGTTTCCTTCTGTAATTTGAATGATAGATTTCATCCCACAATTGGTAATGTCTCTTTTATAGAAGCTCTTTGGCCTAATTTCTATACTGGAGCTGATTCTGATCCTCTTAAAATCTCTTCAGTAACAGATTGGGAAAGATGAAGTGCCCAGGAAACCACTATGTTTCATTTTCTTTCAGTTTGTAGGTGTAACTTACCCAGGAAATTTAGTCTTAGGATTTGTGGGTTATTTTAAATTTTTACCCCCCAAAACGTGTTTCTTTTCCCTCTCATTTGCAGCAACTATAAGAATATCATAGCAACGTCAATTTCATAGAGGCTGTGGATATCAATTGTCAAGTGCTTTAGAAATTCTAAGATGAAATATTTGAGAATTATATTACATAACATGGCCAGTACTTTTTTTATTTCTTTTTTTGTCATGTTCTTAGATTTCAAAGACAAAATCATATGGAATCTCAGGAAACTCATGGGAAATAAATAAATCAATAAATATCATACCGCATGGCTTACTTACTTATATTTGGACCCTGACTTTCTCATCCAGCTTATTGTTTTTCCTGTTTTCTCATCAGTCTTCTTTTTTCTTGTTGATTACATAAGGCATTCATCATTTCATTGACAGCAAGCTGCAGTAGATTTAAATAAAAAAAAAGAGCTATAGGCTTTCTATCTTACCTCACTAAAGGGCTCAGTTTCCCTAAAATGCTGGCCCCCAACATACACCTCGACATACCTCGGTTTGCCATATATCCCATTTTTCCAAACCTTCACTCCTCCAAGGACCTCAATGCCCCCAGTTCCACCAGACACGCATTGCTCTAATATTCTAGCTCCTTGTGTGCCCTTTTTTTTTTTTTTATTGCTCTTCCTCTGGAACAACAGGCCGTCTTGGTGCCTACCTCATACACAACGTACTTTTTTTTTTTTTTTTTTTTTTTTTGCCCAGCCCATTTGCTCTTATGTAGCCATCAGACCCTTCCTCACCCCATCTTCTGTCCTGGAAGCACCTGCCCAGCTTGGCCCAGTTATTCAGTTTTGATTGAACCCCACAGGTGCTTTACAAGGCCAAGTACGGTCCAATGTGGATGTCCTACTTAGGGCCTCAGATGCACGTGAACCTGGCCAGTGCCCCGCTCTTGGAGCAAGTGATGCGGCAAGAGGGCAAGTACCCCGTACGGAATGACATGGAGCTATGGAAGGAGCACCGGGACCAGCACGACCTGACCTATGGGCCGTTCACCACGTGAGCTGGGGCCTGAAGGGACTGGAACTGGGCCCCAGAAGGCCAGGGCGAAAGACAGTGGGCACAGGGCAGGCAGGTGGATAACCGGCAGAATAGGACCCCCTGCATCCTCTAAGCCTGATAGTCTCGAGAGCAGTTGTTGGGAGGTGCTGAAGCCCAGGGACCATCCATTGGCTCTCCACTAATAAATATTAGGTTGGTGCAAAAGTCATTGTGGTTTTCACCATTTAAAATTATGGCAAAAACCACACCTGTAATCCCAGCACTTTGGGAGGCTGAGGTGGGTGGATCACTTGAGTTCAGGGGTTCGAGATCAGCTTGGCCAACACAGTGAAACCCTGTCTCTACTAAAAACACAAAAATTAGCCGGGTGTGGTGGTGGGTACCTGTAATCCCAGCTACTTGGGAGGCTGAGGCAGGAGGATCGTTTGAACCCAGGAGGTGGAGGTTGCAGTGAGCCGAGATCATGCCACTGCACTCCAGCCTGGGCAACAGAGTGAGACTCCATTTCAAAAAAGAAAAAAAAAACGTTTTAACTTGACATCTGCCACTGAGGGCAAGATTTAGGTTGCAGGTTTTCACTGGGCCAGGCCACCTATGACATGACAGCTCAGATTTAGAATCAGAGCTAAACGTTATGTAGAGCCCTTTGTAATCTATTTACATTTTTTTCTCTAAAGCCAATTTCCTGAATAGATGATACCATATGCATGCATTTAAAAGCTCTTTTGTGAATCTTTGAGTCAGATGATTGGGGAAAAAAAGCTATTCTGCTAACTCATGATAAGTTTGAGGTTCTAAAATTTTTGTTTTAACATATATATTTTTAAAATATCATTTTATGAAGCATTGTTTCCTCCAAGTGATATTTTAACAACCACATTTAAGTTCTGTATATCCGATTCCTACTGTTGAGAGAGTCTTACTTTTGGAACAACTTGAAGTCCCAACAAATGGGTCTATTCTGGTTTTCATTTCTTTTTCAGCAACACTTTTAGTTTATCTTCTTGCAATTTTCACCTAATATAATAAAGGCAGCTCCTGGGGTGGGGTGTTGAAGGTCATTAAATAAATAATAATTTTTAAAATAAAAAATATATATTAAAAAAAGACTTGACTGGGCGCGGTGGCTCACGCCTGTAATCCCAGCACTTTGGGAGGCCAAGGTGGGCGGATCATGAGGTCAGGAGATCAAGACCATCCTGGCTAACATGGTGAAACCCCGTCTCTACTAAAAAAAAAATACAAAAAATTAGCCGGGTGTGGTGGCATGCACCTGTAGTCCCAGCTACTCAGGAGGCTGAGGCAGGAGAATCGCTTGAACCTGGGAGGTGGAGGTTGCAGTGAGCTGAGTGGATGACAGAGCAAGACTGTCTCAAACAAAACAAAACAAAACAACAAACAAAAAAACTTTATTGGTTTTAAAAATTCAAAAGTAATACTCGCCATGGAAATTCCAATAATAAAATATGAAGTCTCTCGCCCTTCCACTCCTATTGCATCCTCCTTAGGAACCAGTACTGACAGTTTGTTGTGTATTCTCCCCTCTTTATCCAGGAGCATGCAAATATACATGTGGATAGGTAGGATTTTGTCTCCTCTTAAAATTGGACCATATTGTACTTATTGCTCTATAGCTAGCCTTTAAAAAAATGGACCCATACCCAGCTTGCTTAGGAAAGGAAATAGGTTTGAGGAACAGCTGGGAGTGGGGGCAGTCCCTGGGCATTAAGCTTGCTTATGAGAAGTATGTTTCCATCCACGTGAGCACCCTTGCCTAACCAGGGAGGGGGCCTGACCATCTACCGCATGACTGAGGCAAGAGCCTAGAGCATCAGCCTCGTGGGCCTCCCTGTCCCTCTGACCCACTGAGCCAAGCAGAGCATGAAGGCTCAGAGCCTGAGCATTCTGGGAACCCTAACTTGGTCCTTCTTTATTCCTCAGCCTCCGCAGCTCCCCCTTATTTGACATATGGAAGATTCCAGAGCTGTATAATTCCAAGATAATCAGTCAATATTCGCTAAGCATTCACCATGTACCAGGCACTGAGCTAAGCACTTGAACGATGTGAACAAGCCTACTCAGATAGGCACTGTTACTATCCCCATTTTATAGAAAGGGAAACTGAAGCACACAGGAGTTACCTACCTAGGATCTCTCTGCCAGGAGTGGTCAGACCTGTGATTTGGTCCTGGACAGTCTGGTTCTAGATGCCCACCATACCCACTTCTACTCTGCTGTAGCGAGATTCTGGTTTGGGGATTCTAAGATTCTGTCACTTGAGATTTTGGTGATTCTATAATTCTAAATTCTAGGAGTATGAGATTTCTCTTGACTCTGGGTAGGGGGGGTGGACTTCAGGGTGAGAAGATCTCCCTTAATTGAACCCCCATAGAGGCTTATGTTTGTGCTGTTCCTCTGCGTCCCTGCAGGGAAGGACACCACTGGTACCAGCTGCGCCAGGCTCTGAACCAGCGGTTGCTGAAGCCAGCGGAGGCAGCGCTCTATACAGATGCTTTCAATGAGGTGATTGATGACTTTATGACTCGACTGGACCAGCTGCGGGCGGAGAGCGCTTCAGGGAACCAGGTGTCGGACATGGCTCAACTCTTCTACTACTTTGCCTTGGAAGGTACCCTTGCTGGGAGAGGGGCTGGGGAAGGTAATGGGTCAGGGGGAGGTTGTGCTCCCTCTCCTCAAGGGCTCCTGGATTCCATATGTCCTGGTTCTGCCTCCTGTGATGGCCTCTGTGCACTACTCAGCTATTTGCTACATCCTGTTCGAGAAACGCATTGGCTGCCTGCAGCGATCCATCCCCGAGGACACCGTGACCTTCGTCAGATCCATTGGGTTAATGTTCCAGAACTCACTCTATGCCACCTTCCTCCCCAAGTGGACTCGCCCCGTGCTGCCTTTCTGGAAGCGATACCTGGATGGTTGGAATGCCATCTTTTCCTT
The DNA here is from genome assembly GCF_006542625.1 of Nomascus leucogenys. NCBI lineage: Eukaryota > Metazoa > Chordata > Mammalia > Primates > Hylobatidae > Nomascus > Nomascus leucogenys. The sequence continues at coordinate 119,498,069 of NC_044402.1, forward strand.
TGGTGAGGACTCCCAGATTGGGCCCATGGAAGAGAAATGGGGGTGACTCCAGGTCTGTGCGTCAGCGGTCTCTCCCAGGCCTTTTCCCTCATGCTACCAGTTGTTGGAGTGGCTCTTGGTCCTTGGAGATCATGACTTTTGGCTTTGTCCTTTCCTCTTCTCTGTTGCTCTCACAGGGAAGAAGCTGATTGATGAGAAACTCGAGGATATGGAGGCCCAACTGCAGGCAGCGGGGCCAGATGGCGTCCAGGTGTCTGGCTACCTGCACTTCTTACTGGCCAGTGGACAGCTCAGTCCTCGGGAGGCCATGGGCAGCCTGCCTGAGCTGCTCATGGCTGGAGTGGACACGGTGTGTGAAGGGGGAGGGTGAGACCAGGGGCCCCCAGCTCCCAACCTGAACCAGTTCCCTATTATCCCTCACCTGATCCCGACCTTCATCCCTCCAAGGACCTGCTTCTTTTTCTGTAACATGGATACAGCACTAGAAGGAAAATAGAGGGCTTGCTCAGCTTAGCCGAGGTGGGTGGACAGGGGATGGTCCTTTTGTAAGAAGGATTCCATCACCTCCTGGAGCCTCCTCACTCTCTCTGACAGCTGGGAAGTTCATCTCCCATCTATCCAACTTTCTTGCTGCAATTTGAATGGAGAGTTGGAAGAACTCATTCACAAGCACTTTCTTTCTTTTTTCTTTTTTTTGAGATGGAGTCTCACTCTGTTGCCCAGGCTTGAGTGCAGTGGCTTGATCTCAGCTGACTGCAACCTCCACCTCCTGGGTTCAAGCAATTCTCCTGCCTCAGCCTCCCAAGTAGCTGGGATTACAGGCATGCACCACCATGCCCAGCTAATTTTTTTTTTTTAATTTTAGTAGAGACAGGGATTTCAGCATGTTGGTCAGGCTGGTCTTGAACTCCTGACCTCAAGTGATCTGCCCACCGTGGCCTCTCAAAGTGCTGGGATTATAGGCATGAGCCATTGTGTCCAGCCAGCACCTTCTTTCTTTATGGTTCCTATTTCCAGTGCTTTCATCCTGTTGGGTTTCTCTGTGTTGCCGTCCCCTCCTCCACTGAAGGTGTGATTCTCCATCATATGGGCCCTCATCCCACTGTGGATTCATGTTTAGCATGGAGACTGCCATGAACCTTCATGTTTTTTCCTGCTAGGCTTGTGGCAAATTCACTTCTCCCACATTTTGCACACAGCCACTCATACACCCTCCCATTACTGGCCTCTTTCCTAGAAATCGCCCTCACCTGATCTCCCACTCTATCTCCTAGACATCCAACACGTTGACATGGGCCCTGTACCACCTCTCAAAGGACCCTGAGATCCAGGAGGCCTTGCACGAGGAAGTGGTGGGTGTGGTGCCAGCCGGGCAAGTGCCCCAGCACAAGGACTTTGCCCACATGCCATTGCTCAAAGCTGTGCTTAAGGAGACTCTGCGGTAGGAGAGAATGCTGTTCCGGGGGGCACAGGATCTCTGTGTGGGGAGGGAATCAGAGGAGGAAATCCGAAGTGAAGACAGGTGGGCTGGGGCTAGTGACAAAGATGAGATGGGAGAGGTAGGGGAGAAGGAGTGGGGCACTTTGTACCCCCATGAATCCAGAGCAGACCCTAGACATTCTTTTCCCTGCAGCCTCTACCCCGTGGTCCCCACAAACTCCCGGATCATCGAAAAGGAAATTGAAGTTGATGGCTTCCTCTTCCCCAAGAACGTGAGTGGGGCTAGAGGCCCGATTGCCCAGGAGTGCCCTATACCCCCGAAGAGATGCATTCATGCTGCCCAATCTTCCTTTATAGACCCAGTTTGTGTTCTGCCACTATGTGGTGTCCCGGGACCCCACCACCTTCTCTGAGCCTGAGAGCTTCCAGCCTCACCGCTGGCTGAGGAACAGCCAGCCTGCTACCCCCAGGATCCAGCACCCATTTGGCTCTGTGCCCTTTGGCTATGGGGTCCGGGCCTGCTTGGGCCGCAGGATTGCAGAGCTGGAGATGCAGCTACTCCTGGCAAGGGTGAGCTGGGAGAGGCTAGAAGGGTGTGTGGGCAGGGAGGGGTGGAGGAGTCCTGGGAGGAGAGGAAGGGAGGCACAGGCTAGGAGTGTGCAGAGCAGGGAGTGGATGGCAAACACAATCCACCCAACCACATGTGCTCTTTCCCCCCAGCTGATTCAGAAGTACAAGGTGGTCCTGGCCCCGGAGACGGGGGAGTTGAAGAGTGTGGCCCGCATTGTCCTGGTTCCCAATAAGAAAGTGGGCCTGCGGTTCCTGCAGAGACAGTGCTGAGCTGAGTCCCCACCTTGCTGGGGCTTGTCCTAGAGGCTCCAGCCCTGGCACAGTGGTTCCTGGCTGCCGCCATGTCTCAGATGAGGAGGGAGAGAAAGAGGCTGCCAGACTCGAGAGGTGGGAGGAACTCCCTGCACTTCCCACAGACCCTGAGCTTTTGCAACTTCTATCATTTTTGAGCAGCTCCCTCTCAGCTAAAAGGCCACCCCCTTATCGCATTGCTGTCCTTTGGTAGAATACAAAATAAAGGGACTTTTATTTCTTATTGGAGAGCTTTGTCATTCTTTTTGACTACCCAGCATCTGAGGGAATTCCTGTCCTCCAGTGAGTCACGGTGAGAGGCACAGCCGTCTCCGTCCTTGGAAACTGAGAACACCTTTTGCTTTCCCAGACCTCACAGAGAGGCCTTGGTTTCACAAGGCACTGGTTGAGGCCACACCAAGCAGGAACTGCAGTGACTCCCAAGCACTGTGTCAGTCAAGTTGCGGTTGTAGAGAATATAAACCACCCTCTTTGAACAGAAAGAGCAGAGATATAGGCAATGGGGTGCTACAAAAATTATTGGGGGTGCTCGAGACCAGGCTAGAGTTGACCTCCAGCAGGCACTGAGCAGCTTGGGGAGCACCATGTTGGCCACAATCAGGAGGATGAGAGTCTAGAAGCTATTGCTACAACTATTGGCTCTAGAGCTACTCCACATCAACTAAGTTCAAGTAGGTCTGTGCCGGCAAAACAAAACAAAACAGGTCACGCAGGATGACCCCAATCCTGCCTCTCAACACCCATGAAGCCGGCAGTAACTGGACTTGGACCTCTGCGAATGCCTCGCGACTGCTCCTGATAGCAGAAAGGGCAGGAGCTTCTACGTCTCTTCCACCTTCCACATCTCTCACATACAGCTGAGAGGGGGAACCTAAGTCCTGCCTGGAGCACTAGCTGCAAGGGAGCCTAGGGATTACAGCTTTTAACTTTCCAGCCTCCTTACAACAAGGAGCCCACTTGAAGGAAAGTGGGTTGCCATTGAGAGCCACCAATGCATCACAGCACTAGCCTGGAAATTCAGAGTCCAAGCCCCAGCAGTAAATTTTGGTGGAGTCATAGAAAAAAATGAAGTTCACCTTCTTTTTTAAAAATTAATTTGATTTTTTGAGACAGGGTTTCATTCTGTCACCCAGACTGGAGTGCAGTGGCACCATCTTGGCTCACTGCATCCTCAACCCGGGCTCAAGCAATTCTCCCACTTTAGCCTCCTGAGTAGCTGGAACTACAGGTGCGCACCACCTCGCCTGGCTAATTTTTGTAATTTTTTTTGTAGAGACGGGGTTTTGCTATGTTGGCCAGGCTGGTCTCGAACTCCCGAGCTCAAGGGATCTGCCTGCCTTGGCCTCCCGAAGTGTTGGGATTACAGGCGTGAGCCACCGCGACAACCTAAAGTTCACTTTCTTAGGCCTGTGGGAATGATAGGGTTTGAACTCATTTAAAAAATTGTGTCATTGCCCTGATTAAAATACTTCACAACTGCCCTCAGCCCTCAGGTCAAGTTCAAAGTTGTTACTGTGGCTCATAAGACCCACTGTGCCCTGGCACCCTGCACCCTGACCATGGTCGCCCTTTCACAGCTGAGCCTGAATTCTTTGCATGTCTCTGAACACATTGTGTTCTTTCCAGCCTCAATACTTTGTACCTCCTGTCCCCACTCTTGGAACACCCTCTTCCCCAACTGTCATGTCATCACAGAGAGCTTGCTCTTTCTTAGGATTCAGCTCAAATGTCACTGCCTCTGCAGGGCCCTCCCTGACCTCTCTGAGCAATCCTGTGCCCCACCTTCCCCTCCCCTGCTTACAGAGCTGAGCTGTCAGCATGCTCACCTTGTTAGAGATCCAGCTCTCTCCCAACCAACTGTGAATCCCCTGAAGGCCACAAATCAGGCTTCTTTAATGTTGGATCCCAATGTCTAACTGTGTCTAGCACCTAGGAGGTGCTTAGTAAATGTTTCCTGAAAAAAGAGATTGGAATAAGGGGAAAGGAAGAGAAGGGAAGGGGAGAGGAGGACACAGAGTTTTCTACATTGAGAAGGGGAACCCAGCTTGTAATCCCAGCACTTTGGGAGGCCAAGGCAGGCAGACCACTTGAGATCAGCCTGGCCAACATGGTGAAACCCTGTATCTACTAAAAAAAAAAAAAAAAAAAAATTAGCTGGGTGCGGTGGCATGCACTTGTAATCTCAGCTACTAGGGAGCCTGAGGCAGGAGAATCGCTTGAACCCAGGAAGCAGAGGTTGCAGTGAGCCAAAACTCTGCAACTGCACTCCAACCTGCGTGACAGAGCAAGACTCCATCTCAAAAAGAAAATAAAGAAAAAAAAACAAGAAGAACCTAGAGGGAACTGGGAGGAATTACTGATTATACAGATATGCCTCTCAACCCTTCCTGTGTAGTGGATCCACCTGTGAGAGCTCCTTGCAAATGCAGAGGCTGGGGCCGGGCTCCGAGGCTGCCAGGATCTGTGTCACAAAGTCAACCAGAGTGGGATTCTGCCTTCCCCAGTGTGCTGCTCCTTCAAACCAGCAGGGCCGAGCTGCCAAAACAACATGGGTCCCTTAGTCACTTTGGTGGTGCTTGGGTGAGGGGAAGTCTGTGATGAGACTTGGATTGCGGTTTTGTAGCAGTTGTGCAAGGTGATGTCAGTGTTCATGGTCTTGCAGCTCAGTTAATGAATTGATCTCACGTGGAAGTCCAGGAAGACTTTGTATATCCACACAATGAAATATTATTCACCCATAAGAAAGGAATGAAGTGCTGTCTTGCCTTCTTAAACAACAAGGCGGCACTCTTTTTTTTTTTTTTTTTTTTTGAGACAGTCTCGCACTTTCGCCCAGGCTAAAGTGCAGTGGCATGATCTTGGCTCACTGCAACCTCCGCCTCCTGGGTTCTCGCCATTCTCCTGCCTCAGCCTCCCAAGTACCTGGGACTACAGGCGTTCACCACCATGCCCGGCTAATTTTTTCTATTTTTAGTAGAGACGGGGTTTCACTGTGTTAGCCAGGATGGTCTCGATCTCCTGACCTCGTGATCTGCCCACCTCGGCCTCCCAAAGTGCTAGGATTACAGGTGTGAGCCACTGCACCCAGCCTTATTTTTTTTTTTAGATGGAGTTTCACTCTTGTCACCCAGGCTGGAGTGCAATGGCACGAACTCGGCTCACTGCAACCTCCGACTCCCAGGTTCAAGCGATGCTCCTGCCTCAGCCTCCCGAGTAGCTGGGATTATAGGCACCCGCTACAACGCCTGGCTAATTTTTTGTATTTTTAGTGGAGACGGGGTTTCACCATGCTGGCCAGGCTGAGCCTCGAACTCCTGACCTCAGGTGATCCACCCACCTTGGCCTCCCAAAGTGCTGGGATTACAGGCATGAGCCACCGCGCCTGGCCAAGGTGGCACTCTTATAAATAAAAATAGACAGGGTACCCAGTGTTGCCTGGCTATCTACATGCCCATCTACATCCTGGGCATGTAGATGGAAGTTTTAGCTCTGAGTGCATTTTGGCTTGGTAATAGGAGTTTGTTTCTAGGTCATTATTTATGACTCCAGTTTTAATATGCATATCAAATAAAAACTTTGGCAATTGTCATGAAAGGAACTGCAGGATGTTGTAATGAACACTTCTGCATTTAAGGAGGTCTGGGAGAAGGGTGGTGAGAATGGTAATGAGTCATACATCTATGTTGTGCCACTACCCTTAGCCCTTGCTTCTTGGAGACCCTAGGCATAATTAAATAATAGCTAGACCCCATCATATGACAAACAATTGACTAGCTATGAGCATGGGGCATCCTCATTTCTCAGCCCAGTCTCATGTTCGTCATGTGCTATTAGTCATTAAGTCTCTAGCATTTATAGAAAATAAACACAGTTGCTCAGTTCCCACCTCCTAATGAGGAAATTAGTACTCCAGGAATGGAGCCCTGGAATCTGCATTTCGTAAGGCTTCTTTGGTGATCCTGATGCACGTCCAGGGTGGAGAGCTACTGAAGGGGTTGTGAGAAGAGAGACGGGAAAGCGAAGGAAGCTACAGAAACCCAGAGAGGCCCGCAGAGGTCTGAGGAGAGGCTGGGGGCACGGAGGCAGCAATGCCTGGAAAACCAGCCCCGCCCCAAGTTCACATGCAGGAACAGAGTGGGCGGCACAGCGGGCTGCACACAAGGCGCGTCTTCGATTCAAAGCTGGAGTAGAAGAAGCAGCCGCAGCCCCGGTGGCAACTCCGTGACTCTTTTCTAGCAGCCATGATGGCTGCAAGGTCTGGGCTGTGACCAAAGGAGGCGTCTGAGGCAGGGAGGATGGCATGTGCCCTTACAGAAGGTCCCACAGAGCAGAGCCACCCACAGGCACAGCCTTAAAGGACCGACCTGTTACAAGATCCCAGAGCCCCAGGCTCCCCAGGAACACTGTCACTGGAAAGATCCTCTCTGGGCCCAGACCCAACCATCACCCAGCTCCAATCCTCTCCCTTGAGCCCAAGACCCTGGACCTTCCCGGGCGGGACCACAGCAGAGCCAGCACTGACCCTCAGGTTTTGGCAAAATGTCTAGTGAGAGAACATCTTCATTTATGGTCCAACTAATTCAGTACAAAGCCTCTGCTTCTCGCTCTGTGAGGTAAGGGGAAGGGGTCATGTTTTAGAGACAGTAACCTCCCTCTTCTCTGGACAGCCAGACATGTGGTGCCCATTGCCACAGGGAAGGTGACATAGCAGAAGCGAGCTTGGCTTCGGAATTTCAAAAGCTTGATTCTGAAAGTGGGTAGCAAGAACTCAGGACACTTACAGTGCATTTGGAAGAATATATGATGGGTTAAAGAATAAAAGCCTCCTCTCTCCCGCACTGGTCAAATTTCCATAGGTTGGCAGGGCTTGGGGAGCAAGGTGAATGTTGACATTTCTGGAATCCTTGAGAAAAGGACTCTGAGAAGGAGGTTGTGGCTAAAGAGGGGGAAAGTATGACAAATACTCCATATAGGTTTGGAGGTGGTAAGTGTAGGCAAGCACTGGGTAGAAGAACCCACACGCTTCCTGGGTAGAGCCTGGGAAAACAGCAAGCCACAGAGCGGAACAGGGCACTGGGCTGTCTATCTTAGCAGTTGGTCTGGAACAGAATTACTGAGCTTCCTGAAGCCAGAGGGTGTGCAGGGCCAAGAGCTAGAATCTTCCACATGCTCCAAGCCACAGGTCCCCAAATAGGCTTTGTGGAAGTGAAGGAGCCCCTGGCAGACCATGCATGGCCAACTGATGACCAGATGGGGACGGGATGTCCAAGCAGGTGCTGGCATGGACGGATGATGATGGCTGAGGAAGAGAGTCTTACATGACTTAAAGCCACATCCCCACCCGACCGAGCTTAACCCCAGGAAAAGGTCAGGGGGAGACTTTGAATTGACTGAGATTAATTTCTACCATCTGCTGAAACGGGGTTCCTAATAGAAATTACGTTCTGTATTAGAAAAATAAAGTTATGCTTCTTGCAGATTAGAGTTTGTAGGCTGAGTTGTACCTACTATATAAGTAATGAATTAATATTTTCTTTACGATTTTGTAAAGAAAGGAGAAGAAAGAAATTTCAGTAGAATAGTGCTACATTGCAAAAGAAATGCCACCTGTGATTTTTATCAATTTTCCTTCTTGTCTTTGAATTTACAAAGCACAAGGCTCTTGCCACAAGTTCAGGTCAAGTGACTGCAGCATTTTGAGTGAAACCTATAAAATCTAAGTTCGTGGATTCTTCCTTTTGTTTTGTTTTCTCAATTGCTCATTCTCAGGGGTCCATATACAAGGCCATCCATCCCTGGGGACTAAGAACATGGCTCACTGCGAGAGCTAAGTTTTCTGGACAAGAATGGAGGGAGGACTCCCCACCTCCAACAGGCAGTTCTATAAATAATGGCTGCTCCATGTGGCCCCTGAAATGCAGCATTTCAGCAGCCTTGAAATGACAAAGCCTGGAGAGTAGGAGGGCAGTGGCAACGTTGCTGGGAACAACAGCTGGGACTCCCAGGAGCTGAAGGCTGAAGCCATAGGTAGTCCAGAAACCGAGGAATCCAGAAGCCCTGACTAAACCCACTGGGGCCGTCTGACCCAGTTAGGCGGCAAGGGGATGGGTGGGCATGGAGCACAGATGGCCCTGGGGTAATCCTAGTGCCTCTGGTTCAGGGACCTCCAAGCTTGACTCAGCTGTTCTCCTTAATTTCATCATCCCATGGTGCACTGGGCATGCCTGAGGGCTTCTGGGAGCACAGGTAGGGCAAGGGCAATTTGGGAGGACTGAAGAAGCCTGTGGGGAAAAGAAAAGAGAAGATGGTGACCACATAGGAGGGGCAGCGGCCTTTCCAACAGGGGAGTCTTGCCAGCCATGGCGAGTAGATGGAATCTGTGCCCATCCTCTGCAAGCCCCTAGCAAACGTGTGACCAGGAAAGAGTCTGAGATCATGTCACATTTCCTGAGATGAGCACGTAGGTAGAATCTCCTTCCTTTAAGCTTTAGTTCTTACTAGGTATGGAAATTCCATCTAACAAATGTTTATATAGTTTGCTGCCTTCTAATGGGATTTCCAGCAGGTGGAAATTGAATAGTGAGGGAACAAGTAAATCTTCCCAGTGTCTGAAGTCACATCGCTGCCTTAGCTTTTAGCCGGGACTCTGTCCCTCCCTTCTAGGAGAGTCTCCATGACCTTAGCTGAAAATGGGACAAAGTGGGGACCTGCAAGTCCTTACACTTGCAGTTTTCACAGGGCTGCTCAGCTTTGAGCTTGGCCACTCCCATCCTCAGGGTGTCCCAATCTGAGATCCAGGAAATCAGGAAGACTAAGAGTCTGGTGTCATGGCCCAGGGCAGAGCCTACCTCAATCACAGCTGAACCAGCAAATGGGGGTGGGGGAAGATGAAGGCTGAGTTCTCCGGCTCCCTTCATTGGCTTCCAGGTGTGCAGGTGGCTTGGGATTGAGGACTCGGATCTTCTCAGGCCCCGAGGGCATCGATGCCAGCAGGGCTGAGCACCAGTGCCTGAAGGATGTCGGAGAGGGAGACCACGCCCAAGAGATGCTGGGTCTCATCCACTAGCACCAGCCTGTGTACCTGTGGGTCCGCAGTGTTCAGTGAGGGGGCAGAGCCATGGGGCTACAGCAGCTACTGAGGTTGGTGCCAAGAATCAGGGGAAACAACCCAACATGACTGAGGGAGAGAGTGTCTCCTAGGAACCAGTTAGAGATGGCTGTGACTGGCCTAGGGTGATCAGCTGGCAGTGACCCCTGGCATAAGGGCCCCATGGACAGGACCAGGTGCAGGCCAGTGTGGGCACCAGGAGTTGGTCATGAAATGGAAGGATAGGCCAGGTGCCCGATGTTCAGGGATGGCTGGAGCCATGCATGAGAAGGACTGGGCTATATGTGTTGGGGGCATGAATGGAGGGCACAGGGTACCTGCTCCCGAGCAATCCTGTCGATCACTTCCCCCAAGCTCTCATGGGGCTGGCAGGAAAGGACTCCCTCCAGACATAGTGTCCTCTGCCTCAGGGCTTCTCCCACACTCATGTCCAGGTGGTTGTAGGTTTGCTGGGCAGCCAGGTGCTGGGGCAGAGAGAGAAGTATGGCTCCTAGTCACCCCCTTGCCTGGGCTCCTACCCTACAGATGTCAACCCCTGCATATTTGTCAAGGTCCCCCTGGTCCACAGAGGCTCCCACCCATCCCCACACCCTTAGCCTCCCTGCAGCATCCCACCTTTCCAGCGACACTTACAATCACATCAAAGCGGGAATAGAGGCCCACGACCTGACCTGCAGAGGGTGGTTGAGGAGGGCGGGGGGAGAAAGACAGGGAAGAGGCTTCGATCAGAACAGGGGTGCTGTATAGAGGCCCTAGGGCTATTTGCATCAGGGTGCCACTACCAGAACCCAAGGATCAAACTTAGCATCCCAGAGTGAGACAGCCTGACATTGAGCATCCTGAGGAAATGCAGTGTGAGTAACATGGCATCACCTACGAAATAGTCTAGCCTCGAATTTATTGCCCAAATCTCTTCAAGTCTTTAGATATAATTTCAGTTTACAGGAAACACAGGAATAGAGAACAAAGTAAAGGCCAGCTCTAGAAAGCAAACACACAAATCTGGATGTGGGGTATCCTATAAGACAACTGACCCAGGCTTTTCAACTCACCCATGTCATAACAATTTAGGGGGAATGGAGCTGTTCTAGATTTAAAGAGATTTAAGGAACAAAAGGCATGAATGTAAACCATGGACTTCAATTGGATCCTGTTTTGAACACATCAACTATGAAAAATACATTCCCTTGGGAGGCCGAGGTGGGTGGATCACAAGGTCAGGAGTTCAAGACCAGCCTGGCCAACAGGTTGAAACCCCATCTCTACTAAAGATACAAAAAATTAGCCAGGTGTGATGGCACGCACCTGTACACCCAGCTATTTGGGCGGCTGAGGCAGGAGAATTGCTTGAATCCGGGAGGTGGAGGTTGCAGTGAGCCAAGATTGCACCATTGCATTCTAGTCCAGGCGACAGAGCAAGACTCTGTCCCAAAAAAAAAAAAAAAAAAAAAAAAAAATTCTTGGCCAGTCACGGTGGCTCATGCCTGTAATCCCAGCACTTTGGGAGGCCAAGACAGGTGGATCACTTGAGGTCAGGAGTTGGAGACCGGCCTGGCCTATATGGTGAAACCTCATCTCTACTAAAAATACCCCCCCAAAAATTAGCTGGGCATGGTGTTGTGTGCTTGTAATCCCAGCTACTCAGGAGGCTGAGGCACAAGAATCGCTTGAACTTGGGAGGCAGAGGTTGCAGTGAGCCGAGAAGGCGCCACTGCACTTTAGCTTGAGTGACAGAGGGAGACTCCGTCCCAAAACAACAACAAAAATACCCAGCATTCTTGAGGAAATGGAGAAGTGAGAATAAGGATTGGATGTCAGACAATAATATGAATTATTCATGGTTTTGTTTGGTGGTATAAAATGCACTTTTTTGGGGGGGGAGGTCTCGCTCTGTTGCCAGGCTGGAGTGCAGTGGCGTGATCTTGGCTCACTGCAACCTCTGCCTCCCAGGTTCAAGTGATTCTCCTGCCTCAGCCTCCCGAGTAGCTGGGGCTAGAGGTGTGCGCCACCATGCCCAGCTAATTTTTTTTGTAGTTTTAGTAGAGACAGGGTTTCAACATATTGGCCAGGATAGTCTTGATCTCTTGACCTCGTGATCCGCCCACCTTGGCCTCCCAAAGTGCTGGGATTACAGGCATTAGCCACTGCCTCTGGCCAAAAATACACTTGTTTTAAGAGGTGCAGACGAAAGTGTTTAGGGGTGAAATGACATGATGTCCGTAATTTACTTTGAATTACTTCAGAGAAAAAGATGAACTGGTTATAGCAATATAGTAACAGTAGTTAACCTAGGCAATGGATATAGGTGGTTCATTATGCAATTTCTTTCTACCATTTTTATACATTTGAAGCTTTTTATAATCAAAAATAAATTGAAAACACTTCTTGATATCTATCTTAATTATGGTGATTTTAGCTTTGAAATATTTCATAGCCATCATTCAACCAAAGAAATAATCTTGTCGTTTCTCTAGCCTTTTTTCAGTGTAGGAAACTGAGATCTGGCTGGGGGCCCGAGGTCCCATGGCACATTTTATTTTTTTAATTTTATTATTTTGTTATTATTATTTTAGAGACAGGGTCTTGCTCTGTTGCCCAGGCTGGAGTGTCACTGTATGTAAACTCAAACTCCTGGCCTCAAGCAACCTTCTCGCTCTGGCCCCTCTCAAAGTGCTGGCGTTACAGCCATGCACCATGTGCCTGGCTCCATTTGAAGATGAACTAAAACTAAAATCTGCTGCTTCCTCTCACTATGCCCATTTTTGTGCATATAACCTTTTAAATCCTCCTGTGAAGTCAGAAAGATGAATGTTGTGAAGAATCCCATTTCACAAAGGAGGAAACTGAGGCACAGAGAGGCTAAGCAACTGGCCCAAGTCTCAGAGCAGTTGGAGACTTCTAATCCCCAGTCCATCCTGTACCCCCCACAGGGATGGCATGGGAACCCCTGCCCTTCCCATATTCTCCCCACCAGGTTCTCCCAGGCCCCAGCCCAGCCCGAGCCTCTCATCCTGGGAGTGGGTACCACATTCGTTGACCACAGGCAGTGCAGACACACGCCGGTCCACAAAGATGTCCAGTGCAGTCAGGATGGGTGCTGTCTCCAGCACCACAGCCAAGTCTCGGAATGTGCCGATGCCCAAATCTTGGATAGTGCGGTACAGGAAGGAGGGCCGGGGCAGCAGAGAACCCTGGTAAGGATGGGGACCCGGTGGAGATCAGGGATCCAGCAGCTTCAAGAGGGCTCCCAGCTCTTCCCCCCGACTCCTAGGGCTGAAGACTCCTCAGGTCCTCTGATCACCTGCCCAGGTCTCCCCCTTCCTCCCACCTGGGCCCAGGCTTACAAAGATATGCAAGAACTTGAGCAGGCGTTTGTGTGTGAGGATATGGAGTACGTTGCCTGACACCGGGTCCAGAACAGGCAGGCGATGGATCCGGTTCTTGATGAGAGTGTAGACAGCGTCGAACAGGCTGCAGAGATGGGAGCAGTGAGCCTCAGGGCAGCCTGGCGAGAGACAACCTCCATCCCAGCCCCCTAAAAAGGAGGGCAGGGCACCAAGGCTCCCTTGTCTGTGTGCCGCCTAGGATGAAGAGGTGAGTTCAGAGCTGAGTGGGACTGGGGAAGGGGACTGTGGGAGGAGGAGGCTCAGGTGAATGAGCAGAGACACCCACCTGTCATTAGGAGAGATGGAGACCAGAGGCTTGAAGCAGCCTTGCAGGTAGATCTCTGCAGAAAGAGCCAGAGTCAGGCCAGGGGAGCTGGTCACCTGCCTTGCCTTGCAGTCCCAGGCAGCTTCCCTTCCGTCAGGCACCCGAGGCTCCTATTGTCCCTCCCCTGTTGGCTCCAGGACATACCCACTGCCCATCCTCCACCTTAGGCCCTGACCCACCCTCACCAACAGCCCCTTTCCGGGTTCCTCTCTCCACTCACCCCTCCAGGTCTCAATCTTATGTTGTTCAATCTCATAGATCTGGACCTAGAGACATCGACAGGACTCCAGAAGTCAGACAGACGTGGGCTTCTAGGGCACCAGGCTCCAGGAGGACGCCCCTCCGCCCCCTCCCCCCCGGGTGCCCGTAAGATTCCCAGCCCACTCCTCACCAAGGGGGACCTGTAGTACCGATGCAGCACCAGGATGAAGTCAGTGATTGTCAGCATCCCTGCAGAGGAGGGGAAGGGAGGTCAGCCTGGGGCCTTTGGGTGGAAGGCAGGTTGAGGGTCAGATCCCCCCCCCACCCTGCCAGTGTCCTTGCACTGAGACACAGCGGGTACTGTGGGAACAGGACAGTGGGGCAGCCCCCTAAGCCTGAGAAGTGGGGCTCTTTCTCTCCTGCCTCCCCCCATTTGCTCCCTAGCACCTATGCAGTTGCTCCCTAGGGCCATGCAGTAGCGGAGCTGAAAGGTATCAGCTGGTCACAGCAGCTCCACAGATGGCGAAATTGAGCCCCAGGGTCTCCCAGCTGGCCATGCAGACTTGGGATGGACTTTCCCCCACCCTGGCCCCTGGCTGGGCTTGGCCTGAAGCCAAGCTTGTGGTATATCAGAGATCAGCCCCAGAACAACCGTACGAGGTCCCCCCTCCCCTTCTCCATCTCCCTTCACTTCCCCAGCCTCTCCTCACCCACAAAGCTCTGCTTCTTGCTGTCCCATAGAGGGGCTGCCCGCACACCGTTGGCCACCAGAGCAAAGAAGGCCTTCTTGATCTGAGGGGCCAGGGAGAACAGTCAAGGGTGGGTCCTGAGAGACCCTCACCCTCCTCTCTGCCCCTCAGTGGGTACCTCCCATCTGCCTGCTGTCCCTTCCCTGTCCCACCCAGGGTTCTTCCATGGGGCCTTCTCCTGGACCCTCCTCTACACCAGCTGTCCTGTCTTTCTCATGTCACAGTACACGCTAGACATGATCGTTGCTGGGGACATGTGGTACATAGATAAGGCTGTGGCCTGAGACACAGAGCCCCTCACCTGGCACACCAGGGAGTGAGAAATTCTAAGTTCATGTTTCCATTTTTAGAGGGCATGTGTGTACAGACACAGTCTAGTTTTTGATAGACTAAGTACCGGAGGCATAGTTATTTACATAACATTTGCATATTTACATACTTTTTTTGTAGATAAATTTTATATTGACTCATTTTGTGCCCCGTCCTAAGCAGCACTATCTGCACATGCTGGTTATATTTTTTAACACACCCTAAAACAAATATAAAGCTACTGAAATAGACGTATTTTTTCATGAACCACTAGAATCAAAACGTGTGCTATGGACAATACATATACTGTGTTTTGGGAAACGCTGCACTGCATAACAATGATAAGAATAAGATTATATACGTTTATAGCTTAGCCTAATGGAAGAGCAGGTGCCAGAGCTCATTATATTTTCTGTTACCAAAAGGGTCCCCTACTCTTTGTTCTAAGTCACTCTGTAATGTCTTTTTTTTTTTACATGAAGTTTCGCACTGTCACCCGGGCTGGAGTGCAGTGGCATGATCTCGGCTCACTGCAACCTCCGCCTCCCGGGTTCAAGTGATTCTCCTGCCTCAGCCTCCTGAGTAGCTGGGATTACAGGCACCCACCACCATGGCCAGCTAATTTTTTGTATTTTTTTTTTTTTAGTAGAGATGGGGTTTCACCATGTTGGCCAGGCTGGTCTCGAATTCCTGACCTTGTGATTTGCCAGCCTTGACCTCTGAAAGTGCTGGGATTACAGGCGTGAGCCACCGTGCCCGGCCTCTGCAATGTCTTACACATACTTTGTTCACTCTTTATACTGGGTAGTCCAAGAATCCTCTGAACTATGTAGGGTGCAGCAGGCATTTCAATCCCCATTTTAGAGACAAGAAAGGTAATGTAACTCAAGGTCCTACCGATACTAAGTGGCAGAGCTGTGATGACAATTACGTGTGCTCACAGAGAGTAGAAGCTCTCCCTCCCCCAACTGGCCTCCATAGTGCTAAGAAGGAGTCCTTTCAGGGGGCTTGCAGGGGCACCTGGCTTGGCAGGGTATCCTGCAGGGTGGGAGTGGCGGCTGCAGCACTGTGTGGATGGAGAGTGAGTACAGGTTGGGCAGAGCCATGGCCTCACCTCCAGCATGGTGTCGAAGATGACCAGCTTGGAGCTAGTTGCCATGGCATCGTAGCAGGTGTGCTCCTGCATGAAGCGCATGTAGATCTGGGCGCCGGGTTTCCGCAGTTCGTCATCCCAGCCCAGCTTGGGAAATGGGGCCTGCAGGGACAGGCACCGGGCAGGCCTCTCTTCCACCAGGTCTTCTAGCTCACACTCCCAGGCCTCTGTGGCTGGGAACTCCGTGGCCAGCTCCACATCATCTGTGCTAGAGCCTGCAGCTGAGGCTGTACAGTCAGAGGGGAGGCAGTCCCACCCTGCTGGTGGAGTGCCCACCCTGGCAGGATCAGCTTGAGCCAAGGGTGTGGCCTTGGGGAATGTGGCCTCCAGCCCGGTGGACTCAGCAGCTGGCCTGGACCAGGGACCTGTTTGGGGGAGGAGGGGAAGAGGACAGTAACTCCATCTTCCAAAGCACGTTCTCATCTGCTGTCGTCATTCATCTCACAGCAGCCTTGGGAAGCCTGGATGCCGTGGCCCTATTTTGCAGGTGAGGGGCTAACCTGAGAGTCACCCCAGATAGTGGCTCTGTCCCATCTTTCTGAGTTGGCCATGCTGGCCTCTGGCACTGCAGTGCAGTTGTTCTCTACCACGCAGGGAGACTGAGGCCACAAGATGAGGGTTGGGTCCAACTCTGTGCTATGGAGGGACCTGAGGCAGAGCCCAGACCCAGGCTCCTCTGGGACTTCCCGCTCCCCTGGCTCCCATCTCCCCAGAACTGGCCTTGGCCTCACCTTCCCCCTGACCTGGTGGCTCCCCTTCCTCCAATACTTTCTGCCTTGTCCATCTCGAGGCATTGGCCCTCCGTTTCCCGCGGATTCTTTCTGAGCTGCTGGTCACAGCTGGTGATGGCCATGAGCTGCTGTTTTTTTGCTCTAGGAAGCTCATCTCTGGAAGAGGAATGGGGCCTGTTTGGTTAATAGGGAGTAATACATCAAAATCAATTCAAATGTTATTCATAATCTTTAGGATTTGCAAGCTTCCAATGGGCTTTTCTCCAACATATTTCTCATTTAAAACTTACGGCAGCCTTATAAGGCAGGCATTATTATCATCCCTGTCTTGCTAGTGAGGGACCAGAAATTCAGAGAGGTTAAGCAATTTGCCGCAAATCACACAGCAAGTAAGTGGGAAAGTCACTTCTGAAAAGAGGAAATTGGAGGTGAGGGAAACACACCTGGGGAAAGGAGGCAGAACAATGAGGAAGAAAGACCAAAAGGAGGAAGATAAAAGCCAGGCTGGGAGGGAATTGGGGTCCCAGAAAAGTAGGGGAAGAGGTTAGGCCCCAGGGAGGGGGCATTCTCCCTACCTTGATGCTCAGAAACCCCAAGGCTGCTCCAGGAAGGGGTCTGTGGGGAGAAGAATTTCTGAAGGAGTGGGGAAAGTGCCTTACATTCCCAAACCCCTTCTCCCTGCACACACGCCTACACACCCATGCACACCAATACACACGCTCAGACACATGGCCATACACAAACAGACATGCAGCCATACACAAACACACACAGAAACACACACACGTCCAAACACTCCCAGGCACACAGAACCACACACACTCACAATACATATGCCCAGACACGCACATGCCCATATTCACGAGAAAATCCAGACCAAACACACACCAGAAGACACGCACGCCCAGAAACACATTCACAGCCCGTGCTCTCAATCTTCTGGCCTCAGCTGCCCTGGCTCCAGCTCCCCTGGGACCCCCCATACCCTGCGCAGTACGTGCTCCAGCTCGGGCTCCATGTAGCCAGCCCCGGACCAACAGAGAGCAAGTATGCGACACTGTGGCTGGGCCGCACTATTCTGGGCCCGGCCCCGGGCACCCTGCCCTGCCAGGATCGGTTTCTCTTTGATTGGGTGCCAGGCAATAAGAGGCAGGGGCCCCCACTCGCTCAGCTGCTCCAGCCCTGAAGGCTGGGGGTTGCTGGGAGGGAAGGGGTGCACCTGATAATCTGGGTACTTGGTCCTCAGCTGCCTCCTGGGTCACTGAGGACAAGCTAGAGGGACCCTTTTTGAGGGGCTTGGAGCATGTGGGAACATGGGCACTGAGCAGAGTTGGGCTCTCAGAGTCTTGAGCCCCTATTCCAAAGGCCTCCCTCATCTTTATCAGGCACCAAAGCAGGGAACATGGAGGCAGGTCAGCATAACTTTCTTCCTTGTTCTAATTTCAGTAGAGGGTGGTGCTGGAGTTAGAAAGGGCAAGTTGCAGCCAGCTCAGAGGCTGGAGATGAGGCAAGGGGTTTGTGGGTAGTCCAGGAGAGCAGCTAATGTATGTCCAGATGTCCAGATTTGAGTCCCTGGAGCCTGTCCCTCTCTCAGGTGAAGGAGATGGAGTGGGTGTTTCAGGCAGGTGAAGAGCCGTGAGAATCACCTCGAAGGCGTGGGGAGCACTGAGAGCTCCCCGCAGGGGAAGAGACACCTGTTTCCACCCGTGGTTGGGAGATATGCCTGGGTGTGCAGGTGTCCCAGCCCCCAACCCTCTGTGAGTGCTATGCCTACATCTGTGGTGCCAACAGGATCCCAGCCTGGCTCCAGTAGCTGCCACCCCCTTCCTTGGCATTCCCGGAGCCTGAGTCAATGTCTGGATCGGGAATGCTGACCCAGCTGCTCTGGCTTTCCTCTCTCTGCCCCTCCCTTTCTCTTCTCCTTCCAGCCTCTTCCATCCCAGCCCTGGCCCTGGAGTGGACACTCAACAACAGACTGGTGGATTTCTGGCTGAATTTATTACATGTGTTTTCCATCAACCCTCAATGTTCCTACTCTGTCAATGGGGAGGGTGGAGGAGAATGGAGTCGGGAGGACAGCCTTGGCCAGGGCTGTTCCTGTGGTCTCCAGCCTTTCTCAAGGACATCTGCTCACTGGACAGTGGGAACTGGCTCAGAGGACAGAGATCAGTGTAAGAGAATTTCCTTCACACCAAGCATGTTTTTTCAAATGGACTTAAGATAGCCACCATCAGCTTGAGAGAAAGGAGAGTAGGAAGAACACCAAGTCCAGAGTATTCAAGCATAAAGATAAGGTCTACATGAGGCCATTGGCTGTGGTTATTCAAACACGGAGCCAATCAGAAGGCTTCTAAGATTGTGAGGGTGTTGTATTGGCAAAGAAACCATAAGCCTGATCAGCAAAGCCTGGTTTGACACCCCTTCCCTTGCCTTATTCCCAGCCCTCCAAATCCGCACCAGCAGGAAGAGGGCTGTGAAGGCTGGAAGGACTGCAAAAAGCACAAGTTTGCCAGTGCGGGACACAGGATATTGGATAAGGAACAGCTTCCCAGCAGGCAAAGCCAGAGGCTACATAGGAGAGTGGAAAGGGGAGATCTTCCCAGACAGCAGAACCAGGGGTGGTCAAATGTGCTGACCAAGAACTTACTCCACTGCCAGGCAGGGGCTTAGCCATTCCTGCCCAACCAGATTTGATAGTTAAGATCCAGCAGCTGCTGGGTGTTTGCCATTCTTTCAGTTGCAAGTGGATTTTTTTTTTTTTGAGACAGTGTCTCACTATGTTGTCCAGGCTAGTCTCAAACTCCTGGGCTCAATGATCCTCCTACCTCAGTAGCTGGGACTACAGGTACGTAGCAGTGTGCCCAGCATGAGTCGATGTTTTAATTGAGCTTACCCTCTTCTTCCTCCACTGTTGTCTGTGGGGAGTAGGAGGTGCAAATCACCTGCCTGTTAGTTTTTAGGTCACCAGACTATGGGGTGTCCATTTCCCTGGAGGAAGGAACTGCCCACCCCTCAGACAGCCTGGACTCTCAGCTGGGTGCCGTACCCAGGTGGAACTCTGACATGCCTCCTTTTGAAAGGCAGTAACTGTGTTTTTTGTGTGGGATGGCCAGATGGGTGAGCTCTAGCAGAGCAATATCTCTTCTACTCTTCTTCTGCTGTTAGTAAATCGCTGCAATTTTAGCTGAATGCAAGATTGTATTTCCCAGCTTCTTTTGCAGATAGTATGGCCATGTGACTAAGTTTGACCAATGAAATTCGAGCAGCAATGTTATATATATATATATGACAGAAGGGAACCCTTTCCTACTGGCTAGAATTACAATACGATGATGGGAGCCGGAGCAGCAAACTGAACCCAACCATGGAAAATGCAGTTTGAAAATGATAGAACATCCCCCACCCCTGTCCTGGTCTGCCTACCTCTGGATTGTTATGTTAGAGATAAATAAATTTCTGTCTTGTTTAAACAACTGACAAATTGCACTTTTGTTATAGCAGCCAAGCCTCTCTCTAACTAATACGTCTACGTTGCAGGATTGAGGTAGGATTAGGAATTACATATGTAGATAATGACCCCGCATGTTCATGCAGTGCTTAGAGTCTACTCCACACTGTGCAAAACACATTACATGCCATGTCCCGTGTAATCCCTTGCAACCCTATAAGGGAAATACTTTTACTATTACAGTTTTACAGATGACAAAATCAAGGCATAAATAGATTAAGTAACTTGATCAAAATCTCAAAGCTAGTGGGATGGAGCCAAGAATCAAACCCAGACTCAGATACCACATTTATAACCACTAAGCTTTATAGTGGTTTTTTTATAGCTTTTATAGTTTTTTGTAGCTTTTATAGTCTGGAAGACACAGACCTTCCCCCTCTATATCTCCAACTATGAGGCTTTGAAGGCAGGCAGGCAGGCAGGCACGGGAGGGCTCTGACCCTTCAGTAGCCACCTCCGGCTGCTGTCAAGGTTGGGGTGGAGGAGGACTCCAGCTGGGGGTAGACACCAGCGCTGCTCAACACTAAAAGCATAGCGACTTCCCAGTTTTCAAGAAGAGCTCTGCCCTGCCCCTCCCCTGACCCTACACCTGCCCTTTGCCTCTCAGATCTCCCACCCTGCTCTGACCACAAGCCTGCCCCCACCCATCGTCTGGCAGGGCAAATCAGCAGAAGGTACTGGCTTCAGTTGGGTAATAAATACTCCTTGGGTGATTGATTTTAGCCTCTGGCCATAGCATCATATTTCTTGAAACCCTACTTCTTGGCTCACTCGCAGATTGGGTATATAATAAGCACCCTGCACCCTGACCCTAGGGTGAATTTGGCTGCTATCTCTGGAGATCTGATTTGTCTCAGACATGGGGTTGGGGATCCTGTTTAAGTGTTATTTTTATATCAGAAGGAGGAAAAACAGCTTGAGGAGGCCAAGAGAGCCATTACTGAATAAATCACAAATAGGGTCCCCTAGCCAGAGCAGTTGGGAGGCTGGGAGAGCAGCCTTCATATCCATCACAGGACACAACTGCTCTGTCCTGTTTGTGTGTGGCTAGACGGAGCAGCATCTGTGCAAATGTCTCAAGGACCTGGAAAGAACGAGCACCTTGTTAATGCAATTTAGTCTGCACCATAGGCCCCATTACTGTCTTTTTCTGTGAGCAATTGGGAATTGTAGTGGACAGTTGTTGCTTTTCTATACCCAGTATCCATTTACCCCATCTTTCGGCAAACTTCTAGGTTTTCCTTTAGGAAACTACATTCCCTCAATTCACCTGCAGCACATGATTTTCGGAAGGGCTCAATTGTGGGTTCCACGAAGTAGTCCTCTGGTTCAGATGTAGCCAATTAGCACGCCAAATGCCTCTGGTCACAGTGAAGTGGGCATTGACAGAATTAGTCCAATGGGGTGAATCCTGGGATTTTTGCTGGAGTTAGAAACTCTTAAGGCCGGGCGCGGTGGCTCACGCTTGTAATCCCAGCACTTTGGGAGGCCGAGGCGGGCGGATCACGAGGTCAAGAGATCGAGACCACGGTGAAACCCCGTCTCTACTAAAAATACAAAAAAAAAAAATTAGCCGGGCGCGGTGGCAGGCGTCTGTAGTCCCAGCTACTCGGAGAGGCTGAGGCAGGAGAATGGCGTGAACCCGGGAGGCGGAGCTTGCAGTGAGCCGAGATTGCGCCGCTGCACTCCAGCCTGGGCGACAGAGCGAGACTCCGTCTCAAAAAAAAAAAAAAAAAAAAAAGAAACTCTTTCTCACTTCCTTTGGAACTGTAAGGATGTAAGTGCGGAGATTCTGGATGCTACTATGCAGAGTGGAGCTGCCTGAAGATGAAGCCAAAACAAAAGGCAAAATAGCCACTATTACTCAAGAGACCAGGTTCTCCTGACATTCATTGCGTCCTTGGATCAAACTGTACCTGAAGACCTACCACTTGATTTTTGAGTTACATGAACCAATAGAATGGTTTTTTTGCTTAATGCAGTTTGAATTGAGTCTTCTGTCACTTGCAGCTGAAAGAATTCTAATTGACATCAGAGTTAACAAAGAAACAGAAGACTCGTTCGGACGTAGCGGCTCATGCCTATAATCCCAGCATCTCTGACTGCAGTGGAAATCACTAACAGAAAGATAGCAAGAAAATCTCCAAACACTTGATAACTAAACAGCATGCTTCTAAATAATCCATGGGTTAAGACTCAAGGGAAATAAAAACTGCATTGAACTGAATTAAATGAAAACACAACATATCAAAATCTGCGGGCCATGGCTAAAGCATTACTAGGAGGGAAATTTATAGCATGAAATACTTACATTAGAAAAGAGGGAGATGGGAGGCCGAGCGCAGTGACTCATGCCTGTAATCCCAGCATTTTGGGAGGCCGAGGCGGGCAGATCACCTGAGGTCAGGAGTTCGAGACCTGCCTGACCAATATGGAGAAACCCCGTCTCTACTAAAAATACAAAATTAGCTGGGCGTGGTGGCACATGCCTGTAATCCCAGCTACTTGGGAGGCTGAGGCAGGAGAATCGCTTGAACCCAGGAGGCGGAGGTTGCAGTGAGCCGAGATTGCGCCATTGCACTCCAGCCTGGGCAACAAGAGTGAAACTCTGTCTCAAAAAAAAAAAGAAAAAAAAGAAAAGAGGGAGATGGGAAAACACGTTTCTTCAGTAAGGTAGAAAGCTATCCAGGACATATCGTTAGGTGGTAAAAGTAAGGTGTGGAGCAGTAACAGAGTATGCTACATTTGCATAAGAAAGGGTGGGCAGGGCCGGGTGCGGTGGTTCACGCCTGTAATTCCAGCACTTTGAGAGGCTGAGGCAGGTGGATCACGAGGTCAGGAGTTTGAGATCAGCCTGACCAACATGGTGAAACCCTGTCTCTACTAAAAATACAAAAATTAGCCAGGCAAGGTGGCGCGTGCCTGTAATCCCAGCTACTTAGGAGGCTGAGGCAGGAGAATCGCATGAACCTGGGAGATGGATGTTGCAGTGAGCCGAGATTGCGCCACTGCACTCCAGCCTGGGTGACAGAGCTAGACTTGGTCTCAAAAAAAAAAAGAAAGAAAGGGCAGGCAGAATGCTTATACACTGCTGGTGGGTGTGTAAATTTGTTCAACCATTGTGGAAAACAGTGTGGCCATTCCTCAAAGACCTAAAAACAGAACTGTCATTCAACCCAGCAATCCCATTACTGGGTATAAAACCAAAGGAATATAAATTGTTCTATCATAAAGACACATGCACGCATATGTTCATTGCAGCACTATTCACAACAGCAAAGACACAGAATCAACCTAAATGCCCATCAGTGGTAGATCAGATAAAGAAAATGTGGTACATATACACCATGAAATACTATGCGGCCATAAAAAAAGAATGAGATCATATCCTTTTCAGGAACATGGATGGAGCTGGAGGCCATTATCTTTAGCAAACTAACACAGGAACAGGAAACCAAATGCCACATGTTCTTACTTATAAGTGGGAAATAAATGATGAGAACACGTGGACACATAGAGGGGAACAACACACACTGGGGCCCATTAGAGGGATGAGAGTGGGAGGAGGGAGAGGATCAGGAAAAATAACTAATGGGTACTAGGCTTAGTATCTGGGTTATGAAATGATCTATACAATAAACCCCCATGATACAAGTTTACCTATGTAACAAACCTGCATTTTACCTGTGAACTTAGCATAAAAGTTAAAAAAAAAAAAAAAAAAAAAAGCCAGCCGCATTGGCTCACACCTGTAATCTCAGCACTTTGGAAGCCTGAGGTGGGCGAATTGTTTGAGCTTGGGAGTTCACGACCAACCTGGGCAACATGGCGAAAACCCGTCTCTACTAAAAATAGAAAAATTAGCCGGGCATGGTGGTGCACGTCTGTAGTCCCAGCTACTTGGGAGGCTGAGGTGGGAGGATTGCTTGAGCCCGGGAGGTGGAGATCGCAGTGAGCCGAGATCACGCCACTGCGCTCCAGCCTGTGTGACAGAGTGAGACTCTGTCTCACAAAAGAAAAAAAAAAAGAAAGTGGGGCCAGAAAAGACATTTGCATTTGCTTGATTCTGCATAAAGAAACACTGAAAGGATACCTGACCAATAAAAGTGCTTACCCACAGGATCTAATGGGAGGTCGGCTGGGAGAGGGCTGGAAAGAGTAGAGTGCATGGGGATGATGGTGGGAGCAAGATTCCTCCATCTATGTTTGGTTATATTGCCATGATTTGTTAAGCTTTATAATCTATTACCCATTTAAAACAACAAAATATTCTTGTTAAAAAATTTTTTTAAGCATAAGGAAAACGTGGTCCACAATCTTTCCACCAGATAATTCTTTTCCACCTTTCAAAAGTAATAGTACGTTGTTAGAAAATTCCAAAACAATGTAGAGAGGTGTAAAATTGAAGAGTAAATCTCCACTTTCTCAGAGTCCCAAGGTAATCTGTAACGGTTTCTTATGTTTTCTTCCAGAAAAGTACCCATTTATAGGACTTATCCTGGATATGCTGTTCGTGTTTCCTCATGAACAGTATGTCTTGACTGTG
Source organism: Nomascus leucogenys (assembly GCF_006542625.1). Taxonomy (NCBI): domain Eukaryota; kingdom Metazoa; phylum Chordata; class Mammalia; order Primates; family Hylobatidae; genus Nomascus; species Nomascus leucogenys. Next base: position 119,522,407 of record NC_044402.1, read on the forward strand.
TCATTATATGTGCCAATTTAAGGTATTTGCTATGATATGTGTAATTATTTATCTATTGATGGGCATTCGGGTTGCCTCTAGCTTTTTGAAAAAATTTTGTCTGTATTGCTAGTACCAATAATGCCCTAACAGCAGTGTTGTTTAAACATTGTGAAATTACAAATTCATTTTGAACTTAGAAGTAACAATGATGCATTTGGGTCTTCTGTAAAATTCGATAGTTTTGCATGATGCCAGATGTCTTTTCCCCAAGAGGCATTTAAAAACACTTTTGTAAGCAGAAAGAGAGTGAAAGGCAAAGTCTCATCTTAAGCTCTCCCCCCCACTCCCCTATCCCCAGAAGCCCCCTCTCCCGCACCCTAGAGTCCCCAGGGGAAGGTGGTGCTGGAATGGAATGTTACTTTTTAAATACCAAGGGTTTGGGCTCTGATTGCTACTAGCCCAGAGAGATAAAACGCTTTGCCCTAAACGAGGCCTGGGACCCGGCTCCTTGCTCTGTCCCCAAGCCGAGCTCTTCTGAGCAGCGCTGTCCCTGCAGTCAGGCCCTAGGGGACCTCAGTCTGATGCTCACTTTTCCTGTCTCATTTCAGCTCTTTTCCGCCCTCCGCTGGAAGGTCTGAAGAGTGACTCAAATCTGCTCCTTAGGCTCTGGTGCCCTCTGCTGGCTTCGATGATTCACAACAATCCTTAAAAGATGGTCGGAACTACACTCAACCATTCCCGCTCCTCACTGCCATATGGAGAAACTGAGACAGCAAGTGGGGAAGTGATTTGGTCAAGAACTCAAAGCAGGCCGGGAGCGGTGGTTCACGCCCGTAATCCCAGCACTTTGGGAGGCCGAGGCAGGCGGATCCCTTGAGCTCAGGAGTTCGTGATCAGCCTGGGCAACATAGCGAAACCCCATCTCTAAAATAAATAAATAAGTTAGCGCGCCTGTAGCCCCAGCTACTCGGAAGGCTGAGGTGGGAGGATGGCTTGGGCCCAGGAGGTGGAGGTTGCAGTCAGCCGGGATTGCACCACTGCACTCCAGCCTGAGCGACAGAGTAAGACCCTGTCTGAAACAACAACAACGGCAACGACAACAATGGCAACAACAACAACCACTCGAAGCCAATCATCTCCTAGGATCAGGATTTGGACCTTCTGACCCTTCTTCCAGCACTGTTTCCAGCACACCGTTGTTGGAAGGAATGGAGAAGGCACAGAGATGTCATCCACTGGGGCGGTATGCCTTTCTACCTATTCAGGTGGAAACCCCTGGACTGGAGAAGAAAATGCTCAGCTGAACTCGTCCTTTGCTGTACTCAGAAGCAGTGGGTCCTGCTGCCCCCTCTGGGATGCTTCATTCCTCCCTTCTGCACATGGATGGGTTTAATAATGCCCTCGGCATAGGCCACCCATCCCCAAATGCAGGTATTCATAGGCCCTTTTATTTATGTTTGCCATATCTGTGTACCATCTGCACTACTATAATTATTTTATTAATTTATTTTTTATTTATTTTTTCTGAGATGGAGTCTCACTCTATCGCCCAGGCTGGAGTGCAACGGCGCAATCTTGGTTCACTGCAACCTCCGCCTCCCGGGTTCAAGCGATTCTCCTATCTCAGCCTTCTGAGTAGCTGCAACTACAGGTGCCCACCACCACACCCAGGTAGTGTGTGTGTGTGTGTGTGTGTTGTGTGTGTGTGTTGCGTGTGTGTGTGTGTGTGTATGTTTTTCCCGAGACAGAGTTTCATTCTTGTTGCCCAGGTTGGAGTGCAATGGTGCGATCTCGGCTCACTGCAACCTCTGCCTCCCTGGTTCAGGCGATTCTCCTGTCTCAGCCTCCTGAGTAGCTGGGAATACAGGCGTGTGCCACCATGCCTGGCTAATTTTTGCATTTTTGGTAAAGACGGGATCTCACCATGTTGATCAGGCTGGTCTCGAACTCCTGACCTTACGTGATCCACCTGCCCCGGCCTCCCAAAATGCTGGGATTACAGGCCTGAGCCATTACACCCAGCCAATTTTTGTATTTTTAGTAGAGACAGGGTTTCACCCTGTTGGCCAGGCTGGTCTTGAACTCCTGACCTGAGGTGATCCACCCGCCTCTGCCTCCCAAAGTTCTGGGATTACAGGCGTGAGCCACTGTGCCCGGCCCTATTTTATTTTTTGAGATAGCGCTTCACTTTGTCATCCAGGCTATAGTGCAGTGGTCTGATCATAGCTCATTGCAGCCTTGATCTGGGCACAAGCGATCCTCCCACCTCAGCCTCCTCAGCTGGGACCACAAGCATGCACCACCATACCTGACTAATTTTTAAATTTTTTTTTAGAGATGGAGTCTCGCTATGTTTCCCAGGCTGGTCTCAAACTCCTGGGCTTGAGCCATTTTCCTGCCTCAGCCTCCCAAAGTGCTGGGATTACAGGTGGGAGCCACTGTGCCCATCCAGACTATGATTTCCTTAGTGTTTTTCTTTAAATGGTCTCATTTTAAACCTGAAATTCCAAGTAAATGTGTCATCCTTACCCTGGGTAAAGATGCACAGGTGCATTTGGTTTCCTGAGAATTGTCTTTGAGTGCTCATTATCTTCACCTAGTGTGAGAAGACTTGATCCTCACTCTGAATTCTTCACTTAAAAAAATAACCATTATTTACCGGCCGGGTGCAGTGACTCACACCTGTAATCCCAGCACTTTGGGAGGCGGAGGCGGGCACATCACTTGAGGCCAGAAGCTCGAGACCAGCCTGGCCAACACGGTGAAATCCTGTCTCTACCAAAAATACAAAATTTGGCCGGATGTCGTGGTGCATGCCTGTAATTCCAGATACTCAGGAGGCTGAGGCAAGAGAATTGCTTGAACCCGAGAGGCAGAGGTTGCAGTGGGCCAAGATTGCACCACTACACTCCAGCCTGGGCGACAGAGTGAGACTCTGACTAAAAAAAAAAAAAAATTACCCAACCCAAAAAACCCACCATTATTCATGAAGGAGAACGTGGATTTTTCAGTACTGGCCTTGCTCGGTGGCTCGGTGTCGTCACATCACTGTTACATCCTCATTACAGCTCTGCGGGGAAGGCATTCTTATCCTTGTGGGAAATCGAGGCACAGACAAGCTAGTAACTTGCCCAAGGCCCCATAGTTCTTTTTTTTTTTTTTTTTTTTTTTTTTTTGAGACGGAGTCTCGCTGTCACCCAGGCTGGAGTGCAGTGGCTCAATCTCTGCTCACTGCAAGCCCCGCCTCCCGGGTTCACGCCATTCTCCTGCCTCAGCCTCCCGAGTAGTTGGGACTACAGGCGCCCGCCACCACGCCTGGCTAATTTTTGTATTTTTAGTAGAGACGGGGTTTCACCGTGTTAGCCAGGATGGTCTCGATCTCCTGACCTCGTGATCCACCCGCCTCGGCCTCCCAAAGTGCTGGGATTACAAGCGTGAGCCACCGCGCCCAGCCCTGGCCCCATAGTTCTTAAGAGGTTGAGCTGAATTCGATCACATTCTATTTCCAAAGCCAATTGGTACGATCTTGCTTGCCTTCTAAAATTAAAAGTAGGATGATGCAAAGCTATAGTTAAGAAATCATGGGCCGGGTGAGGTGGCTCATGCCTGTAATCCAAGCACTTTGGGAGGCCAAGGTGGGCAGATCGCCTGAGGTCAGGAGTTCAAGACCAGCCCGGCCAAGATGATGAAACCCTGTCTCTAGGGAAAACACAAAAATTAGCTGGGCATGGTGGCAGGCACCTGTAATCCTAGCTACTTGGGAGGCTGAGGCCTGAGAATCACTTGAACCTGGGAGACAGAGGTTGCAGTGAGGCAAGATCACGCCACTGCACTCCAGCCTGGGCAACAGAGTGAGACTCTGTCTCAAAAAAAAAAAAAAAGAAAGAAAGAAAAAAAGAAATCACGATGGGGCAGATTCTGTGCCATCAGGGGGACTCACTATGTAGTGGGGGCAGACGGAGATGGTGGGAGGTAGACACATGAGTACAGTGGGTGGACCATGCTGTGATAGAGGCATGGGCAGGGTGTGGATATACAGGAGGTTCCAGGAATGCGTGGGCCATAAGTCCTGGAGATAGTGGGGTGGGGAGTGGAGGGTGGTAGGAGGAGGAGTGGAGACGAAGGAGCGTTAAAGGGTCCTGCCTTTGATGTCATTGCCTCTGCTGGATACCTGTGGCTCCCTTTGATCACTTATAGGCCATCTAGTAACATTCTCTTCTTGATGGGGTGGCTCTGTCTGGGGCCTTGGGTTGGGGTGGGGGTTGTGCTGGACCACTGTGGGATAGGCAAGGAGGGCGTGCTCAGGTGGGGGTTGGGGAGCTACGTGCAGAAGCACAAGCTGGAATGATAATACCATTCAATGATAATGATCTTGGCCTCAGTTTCCTTATCTCCCAAACATCCCAGAGTAAACAGAGTGCCACCCAGGTTCCCCTGCAAGGAAGGACGTGCTGACCATCTGCAGAATGTGGTCAACAGATGGTCTCCAGCTGTCAGCTCTTTCAAGGTTGGCCTCAGCTGCAGAGCCCCTTCTCTGCAGGGGCTGCCCACACAGCTGGTGACAGAGTGAAGTGAGGTGCAAAGGCCTGGCCATTTCAACCCAGTAAGGGACACTCTAATGGGCAAAACTCCCTCCAGAGCTCAAGGCTCCTGGGTTGGCGGAGGTTTGTCTGCCTAGTTCTGCTTCCTCCCTTTCTGCCAACAGGTATTGATTCCAAATAAACCTCTTGCACCCCTGTCTCCGTCTCAGCATCAACTTTTGGAGAACCTAGCCTGTGATCTACCCCTATTATTATTTTTATTTTTTAAATTTTATTTTATTTATTCATTATTTTGAGACAGAGTCTATCTCTGACACCTAGGCTAGAGTGCAGTGGTGCAATCTCGGCTCACTGCAACCTCCACCTACTGGGTTCAAGTGATTCTCCTGCCTCAGCCTCCCAAGCAGCTAGGATTACAGACTCCCGCCACCATGCCCGGCTAATATTTTTTCTTTTTTTTTTTTTTGAGACAGAATCTTCCTCTGTTGCCAGGCTGGAGTGCAGTGGCATGATCTTGGCTCACTGCAACCTCCGCCTCCCAGGTTCAAGCGATTCTCCTGCCTCAGCCTCCCGAGTAGCTTGGACTGCAAGTTCATGCCACCACGCCCAGCTAATTTTTGTATTTTTAGTAGAGATGGGGTTTCACCATGTTGGCCAGGATGGTCTCGATCTCTTGATCTTGTGATCTATCCGCCTCGGCCTCCCAAAGTGCTAGGATTACAGGCGTGAGCCACCGAGCCTGGCCAATGCCTGGTTAATTTTTGTATTTTTAGTAGAGATGGGGTTTTGCCATGTTGTCCAGTCTGGTCTCGAACTCCTGACCTCAGGTGATCTGCCCTCCTCGGCCTCCCAAAGTGCTGGGATTACAGGCGTGACCCAACATGCCCAGCCTGATCTACCCCTTTTATATGCCAAGACATAAGAGGCATGCAATCAGTTTTGATTAAACAGTTCTGGTTATGAATCCAAAATGTGAGAGTGATTTTGCTGGTCGCGACCTACCTTCTGGCCAGCCCTAGATTCACTTTTGGTGAAGGAAGGTCAGTCTGTGGGGTTCAGCGACAGCCTCCCCCCATGATCTGGCCAGCATAGAACCAGGGCAAATAACTACATAGGCTGAGGGGCAATTGCAGAAGGGCTTTTGAGAGAAGAATGGTAATTAAGAAGATGGTAGGTATTTCAGGCACTGCATCACTTCCGTTTAGTGGCTCCATAGACATTTATGAAGCACATATGGACCAGGCCTTGTGCTAGGAGGTAGAGGTGCTTTGGAGAAAGACCTTGGGGAAGGGCTGGGTGTAGTGGCTCACGCCTGTAATCCCAGCACTTTGGGAGGCTGAGGCAGGTGGATCACCTGAGGTCAGGAGTTCGAGACCAGCCTGGCCAACATGGTGAAACCCCGTCTGTATTAAAAATACAAAATTAGCCGGGCGTGGTGGTGCACGTCTGTAATCCCAGCCTCTCGGCAGGCTGAGGCCGGATAATCACTCGAACCCGGGAGGTGGAGGTTGCAGTGAGCCGAGATCGCGCCATTGCACTCCAGCCTGGGCGACAAAAGGGGAAATCCTCTGACTCTGACTGTCCCCAACGGACCCCAGCCCCATGAGCTTTGGATATTTTCTTAATCAGTTCCCCTCTTATTTACTTTATTTTCACAGAATAGCTGCTGTTTCTAACTAGAAACCAAGCATTAACCAAATAAAAAACTCAAAGTTCTTCTTTACCATTTAATAATGTCAACTATTGGCCGGGCGCGGTGGCTCACGCCTGTAATCCCAGCACTTTGGGAGGCTGAGGCGGGCGGATCACGAGGTCAGGAGATCGAGACCATCCTGGCTAATATGGTGAAACCCCGTGGCGGGCGCCTGTAGTCTCAGCTACGCAGGAGGCTGAGCCAGGAGAATGCCATGAACCCCAGGGGGCGGAGCCTGCAGTGAGCCGAGATCACGCCACCGCACTCCAGCCTGGGTGAAAGAGCGAGACTCCTTCTCCAAAAAAAAAAAAAAAAGTCAACTATTTAGGAGGTTTTAAATTCTCTCCTGATCCTTATTGTTGTACATGGTGTCTACTTCATAGTCTTTGTTGTGAAAATGACATTTTGGGTGCTCTTTTTGTCACTTGGCATTATTTTATAGAGACTGTTCCTTGTTTCAGTAAAATGAATATATTTGTCATTTTGATGCCTACACAATATTTTATTGTGTGGTCAAGTCATATATATACACATATATATAACTTATATATATATACACATATATATAACATATATATATATGTTTTTTTTATATATATAATTTTCTAGCTCTTGGGAACTTGGTAAAATAATAATAATAATAATAATAATAATAATAATAATAGAAACAAATTTGGTTTAGCCATACCTTACTGCGAAGTAGGCATTACATCTGCTTCTAGCACTTATTTATTTATTTATTTATTTAAAATGGAGTCTTGCTCTGTTGCCCAGGCTGGAGTACAGTGGCATGATCTCGGCTCACTGCAACCTTTGCCTCCCAGGCTCAAGCAATTCTTCTGCTTCAGCCTTCTGAGTAGCTGGGATTACAGGTGCGTGCCACCATGCCCAGGTAATTTTTTTTTTTTTTTTTGAGATAGAGTCTCACTCTGTCACCTGGTCTGCAGTGCAGTGGCACAATCTTGGCTCACTACAACCTCCGCCTCCTGGGTTCAAGCGATTCTCCTACCTCAGCCTCCTGAGTAGCTGGGATTACAAGCATGTGCCACCAGTCCCAGCTAATTTTTGTATTTTTAGTAGAGATGGGGTTTCACCATGTTGGCCAGGATGGTCTCAATCTCTTGACCTCGTGATCCGCCTGCCTCGGCCTCCCAAAGTGCTGGGATTACAGGCATGAGCCACCGCACCCAGCCGAATTTTTGTATTTTTTAGCAGAGAGAGGTCACCATGTTGGCCAGGCTGGTCTCGAACTCCTGACCTCAAGTGATCCACCCATCGCAGCCTCCCAAAGTGCTGGGATCATAGGCATGAGCCACTGTGCCCGACCTTCTAGCTCTTCTTTATTTTTTTATTTGTGTCTTTTATTTTTGAGACAGAGTCTCGCTCTGTCGCCCAGGCTGGAGTGCAGTCGCGCAATCTTGGCTCACTGCAGCCTCTGCCTCCTGGGTTCAAGCCATTCTCCTGGCCCAGTTTCCCAAGTAGCTGGGCCTACAGGCATGCACCACCATGCCTGGCTAATTTATTATTATTATTATTATTTTGTATTTTTAGTGGAGACGGGGTTTCGCCATGTTGGCCAGGCTGGTCTCAAACTCCTGACCTCAGGTGATCCACCTGCCTCAGCCTCTAGTTCGTCTTTAATATAGAAAATAGATTTATAATTGTGGTTTCATGTATGGAGTAGGTTATTTTTTTTCTCTTGAATAACTTCCTGGTATGCATCCAGAAGTGAGATCCTGCAAAGCGGTCCATCAGTTTTGTTGGCATTTCTCTCCAGAAAGCATGGTCAAATTTATAGCTTCATGTGCATTTTTCCACACCTTTGTCAGCTTAGAGTTTTACACCTTCTAAAAGGTTTTTAGTTTAACAAGTTGATGTTCTTCCTGATTGTAGTTTTTGTTTTTTTATTTTATGTTATTTATTTATTTTGAGACAAAGTCTTGCTCTGTCACTCACACTTGAAGGCAGTGGCGCGATCTCCGCCTCCCGGGTTCAAGCGATTCTTGTGCCTCAGCCTCCTGAGTAGCTGAGACTACAACGGACTATAAGGCATGTGCCACCACACCTGGCTAATTTTTGCATTTTTAGTAGAGACGGATTTTCGCCACGCTGGTCAGTCTGGTCTCGAACTTCTGGCCTCAGATGATCCACCCGCCTTGGCCTCCCAAAGTACTGGGATTACAGGTGTGAGCCACCGCGCCTGGCCTCTAAATTTTGCATTTCTCTGGGAAATAGACTTTCAGAAAGTGTTTTCTCTTGAGGTGTGATATCCCAGGAGGTGCCAGGAGATGGCGCTGTGACCCTGTACTTAGGCTCCCTCAGAAGGCGCTGTGGATTTAGTGGTGGGGTGTGTGTGTGTGCATCAGGAGAGGGGATATCAAGAAATCCAATGGGCTTCCCTGTAGCCCCAGTTTCCCACCTGAGTTCAGAAGACCTGGTTTGGGGGATGCGGAGTCTTCATTTCCCTGCCCTGCCCTGTGGCGAATCTTTCACTCTACCCAAGTTCAACAGCACCTAAGTCGATGAAGTGTTCACTGAAGAGGCCAGACATAGTTCATGCCCTCCAAAATACTTATTCATAAGCAAGTGGAGTGAAAATGCTGCATTTCCTACAAAACAAGTTCAAACTGCTATGAGTTACTGGGAATTGGAGAGGTTGCCTCCAGCTACAGCGCTGAGGTCTTGCTGGGAGTGGGGATTAGGCTGGACTGGCTGGGGGAGTTGGAGTGTGAACAGAGCGTGGAGGGGAGGGAGTGGAGGCCAGGGTTTGGGGTCTGACCAAGAGCCCCTATGAGCCTGGATCCTTCCCGGAGACAAAATGGTAGTTGAGACTTGGAAAACAAGCAAAAGACATACTATGATGGAACCAAGATGCCAAGCCGAGAAGTATAAACTTTGTTTTACAAGCACCAGTGTGCCTGTGGAAGTTTTACAGCAAGAAAATGGTGGGATTATGTCTCTGCTTCGGCACAATTAGCCTGAGGTTTAGCTCATTCAGTGCTTTTCCTTCTGTGTTCTGCAGATGCATTGTCTTCATCTGACGGACCTCTTAGGAGTGGCTGGTAGGGTCGCCCACTTTCCTCTTCCTGAAGCCCTCTCTTTCCTTGGCTTCTATAAAGCCCCTCCTCTGTCTCCTTTGCAGCCTCTTCCCTTCATCCAGCCATTAGACTGCACCTCAGCAAGGCTCCGCTCAGCCTGTACTCTCCCCTGGGCCATCTCAGGTTAATTACACCCTACACCAAGATGACTCAGCCCAGGCCTCCCTCTGAGCTCCAGACCCATTTATCCAACTGCCAACTTGACAGTTCCTCTTGACTGTTTCAGAAGCATCTTTAACTCAAGTCCCAGACTTCCCCACCCAACCTTGCCTAATGCTGGTCATCTTCTGGTGTTCCTTGCTGTGGGGACAACCAACACCAGCATCCATCCAGTTAATCAGGTTAAAACTCTCCGAGGCATCCTCCACACCTCCACCCTTCTCACCCCCTTTCCCAACCCATCCCCAAATCCACTGGACCCGATTTCCTTGACATAGGTCAGAACCATCTGCTCTTCTCATACTCCTCTGCCATTCACCTAGGTCAAAGCCACATCATTTTTCACTTGGACCGCTACAGAGCCTCCTAACTGCCCTTCTGTGTGGTTCCTCTCCAATCCCCTCTTCACACTGTGGCCAGAGCCATCTTTTCAAAGTATAAAATTGACCATGTTGCCAACTACCTTAGTGAAATCTCTACATTGGCTTCCCATTGCTTTTTTTTTTTTTGACTCCATATTGTTGAAATAATACATACAGAAAAAAGCATGAAACAAATGTACAGAAAAAAGCATGAAACAAATGTACCCTTGAAACAAACTGCCATGAAAAGAGACAACCTTGACAGCCATCTCTCTCCATGTGTCCCTCAAAATAGAACTGCCTCCTTCCCCCACCTCCAGGCCAACTCTCCTGACTTTTATGGTAAGTATGTTTTTTTTTTGGTCACTCCAACATGCATCCCCTAAATACTATAGTTCAGCTTTGCCTGCTTTTTAAAAAAGTTATCTATCTGTTAGTTCTTCATTAATCTAGAGATCCTCCTTCATCTCTTTTACCTTCCCTCTTGCAATGAATTTGTCCTGTAATGTTTCCATTGCTTTTAAAATAAGAAAAAAAATTCTTTTCCATTCCTGTGAGGACTTTCTTGGTCTGATTTCCCCCAAATCCCTCCAGCCTAATCTGCCACCAGGCTCTGCTGTTCACTCTCATTCCAACCTCTTTTTGCCCACCCCGCCACTCTCCCTCCATCACTCCCCTCCACTCTCCACCGCACCCGCCTCCTCCTCCCTGCAGGACTTTTGGAAAGGCTGCTCCTTCTGCCTGAAATACTCTTCCCTCCCTGTGTCTCCCAGTTAACCCCAACTTATTTATTTTACATCTCAGCTAGAGTGTCCCCTCCTTAGAGAAGCCCTCCCCGCCTCCGTGACCTGGTCAATCCTCACCCCACAGCCTCTTACAGGCCCCTCCCTTCTCCCCCCCCCCCACCCCATGGTCAAGGTTGTTGGCTTTCCTTTTGCTTGAGAGATGATGTGATTAAAGACTGTCAGCTCCATGTGGGTAGGAGTTATGTCTGCTTTTTCTCACCATTTCCCGCCCCCGCGCCCCGCCCCGCTACCCTGCGGGGAGCCTTGGCACATCAGTGTCCAATTACAAATTTGCTGACTGCTGCCCAGGGAGAGAGACAGCAGACAAGACATCAAACGGGAGGCTGGCTCCAGAGACCTGGATTTAGGAGCCCTGTTTCCAACAAAAGTGAGAGCTGAAGCAGCAGGGACAGGTGGTGTCCCAGGAGCAGAATGGAGCAGTGAGACGAGAGGAGGGCAGAGGCTCTTCCCTAGAACGCTTAAGGCCAGGCCAGGACCCTTTGCCCAACCCACGTCAGTACCACAGGAGCCAGCCTAGGCCAGGATGGCTGGAGAGGCTCCTGGGGCCAACCACTCCCACTTGGGCCCATGGGGCTAAGCTAAGTGGAAACAAATGTTCCCTGGCTTTCCCCCAGCCCAGTTGTGGTGGGCGAGCAGCAGCCCTTCCCTCCCTAGCCCGTGCTCTCCTGCCCCATTTCAAGCTCCCCCTGGGTTTTTGCTCCCTGGACTGGTGGGAGCATGGATAGGCTTGAAAGAGGTGGAAGATGGGAGGCAGGTGGGCTCTGCGGGAAGCTGGGGCCTGGTGTAGGGGATTCTCTTATCCCTGCCTTGACTAAAGCTGGGAACTTGCTCTGGAAAAGCACACTTTCCTGACTTCAGGTGGGCTGCGGGCGTGGGAGTAGAGCTGTCTGTGATGCAGAAGGAAGAGGAAAATGAGCCTCTCTCCTCGCTCTCTTTTCTTTTTCTATCTTTCTCCATCTCTCTAAGGGGCTGGACTTTCCTCTCTCTGTTCTCCAGGGACCCAGAAACCCAGGGCTCTTAGGAATTCTCAAGGCATGTCACCTCCCTGAAGGAATAGGAGTTCCTGGGGACAGAGAGAGGGAAGGACAGATAGGAGTTCTGGGGACAGAAGGAGGGAAGTAGGGAGGGAAAGAGGGAGGTTCTTGGGAGGGGAAGGGTCACAGGCCCAAATTCCTAGGCTCCTGCAGCCTTAGCCATTCCGAGAAATGACAGAGAAAGTGATTTAGAGACAGACACAAATAGAGACCGAATTATGGACATGGAAGAGATGTAAAAAGGCACAGAAAGACAGTGAGAGAGAATCCGCCAGAGACAGAGGGCTTTGCTTTCGCCCGCAGCGATTCTGATGTTATCTATTTCCAGCTGCCTCTCCCCACCACTCCACTGCCCCCACTCTGCCCCTCCTTCCTCCGCAACCTCAAGTCTCTCCTTCCCTGTCTCTCTTTTGCACAGGGCCTAGACATAGTATGAGCGGGTTCCCAGGATTTAAGGCAGAGCGATGAAGGAAGGTGGGGTGGGCAGGGCCTAGAGGATAGGGAGGGGGGTCAGACTGTCACCTCCCCATTCAGGCCACCCATTTCCGGGCTGCTGTTTTCCCACTCCAGTCTCTTGTGAATGTTATTCTGCATGCATATCTCTACAGAGGTGGCGTGTGTGTGTGTGTGTGTGTGTGTGTGTGTGTGTGTGTGTGTGAAGTGTTTCAGCCTGAGCCAGCCCATCTGTGTGTCCGTCCATACCTGTGGGTAAAAAATCACAGCACTATCTGGGGGAGGGAGGATGTCCTGTGGTTTCTCTGGGGTTATCTGAAGGCCTGTGCCCAGTGATTGGTGTGTGTGAGGGGCCATGTACGTCACATATCTTGATCTATCTTTGTGCACCATGGTCTGTTACCTCTTGCCACCCCCTCTCCAGCCCCTGCTCCTTTGTAAGTCTTCTAAGGTGATAGTGGTGGGTTGAAGGCTCAGGAACATCTGAATTCATCTCTTTGGAGGTTTGGGGGCAAAACAACAGAAGTCATCGCTCTGGCTCTGCCTAGATGCCAGCCAGCCCCTTGATGGGGATGTGGAGAAGGCAAAGGAGAGTGAGCAGAAGGGTGCTCTTGGGGCAGAAGCCCTAGGAATTGGGACTCCAGGAGTCCTGCCTGTCACAGATTCCAGCCCACTTCCCCGCCACCCCCCAACCCTACAATGCTCTGCAGGCGCTACTGGGCCAACTCATTCCGGAATGGGACTGTGGGGGAGGGACAAGGGCTTGGGGAGTCCGGAGATGGCAAAAGATTCTGCAAGATCTGGCCAGAGTGAGTGCTGCAGGAGGGGTGGGGCCAGCTGTGTATGTTTGCAGGAAAGGTGGGGGGTAGGGGCAGAAAGGCCGCCTGCGGGGGAGAAGGCTTCTTGGCAAACGCCCCAGTTTCCTGAGCTGATCCCTGCTCCCTGCCACTGCTCCCAATTCTGTTGTTTCAATAACATCATTTTTATCCACCCCACAGAGAGACTGTGTCTTAGGAAGGGGAGGCGAGGGGCAGGGCCAGGGCATGGGGGAGGGGTGGTAATGGAGAGAGGCTAGGTCTGGAGGCAGCACGGACTAGATTTGGGGCGCTCCCTCCTCAGGCAGAGGCAGGGCGGTCTCAGAGCCCAGGTCCCCTGATGACAAAGACAAATACATTAAAATTCTTGCCTCGGAGAAGAATGCAGGATAGGGAGAGCATTTCATAATCTGTAATAACAGTAGCAGGGTGGGAGCAGGGCTGGGCAGGGGGTTCGGAACCCAGACAGTGGCTCCCAGGAGGCTGGCCACTGGCCACCTGCAGCCTCCAGGGACCCTCAGAGCCCTCTAGCTGCCTATTTGGTACCGCATGGCTGGAGTGTGCACACAACCTGGGTATGTCTTTGAATGTGTAGTGTCCAGAGTTGGCACTGACCTGTAGGAACTGTCCAGATTGGCATTGCCCCGTAGAAACAGCAACTGTGTGCAGAGTTACTAGGTGCAGGGGCTGTGCGTGGCATTTAGATACTGTTAAAGGCTAAAATGGGAGAGGGCAGTGCTTGGACCAGACCCTGTCTCTATGACTCTCGCCACTGCCCCCCGCCCCCTTCCCCTTCTTTAGCGTGTCCTAGCCATTTCACCAGAACTCTCCGTATCCAGTGCAAGGGATTGAGCTGATGCAGCCTGGACACCAGGGCCCTGACATGGAGCTTGCTCGCCAGCAAGGCCAACACTGCTCCAGTTCTCTCACCTCTGTCTGCTCATTCCTTCCCCCATCTGCCTCCTCCCCTGGGGTCACCTCCCTTGGCCACTTGGCCTCATCTTGATCTACTTGTCCCCCGTCTCTGGGCAACTCAGGATCTTGTCTTCTGTCTCTGCTCACCAAGGTTGTCTGGAAGTGACCTCAGTCACCACTCTCTTGGAAGTGACCTCAGTCCCCACATTCAGGTCCCCCTCTCTCCCAACAACCAGGAGCTTTCTTCTGGGTGCCTGACGTTTCTGCCATAGGGACTCGATCTGTCCTCCCCACCCCAGGACAGTCTTAAAGGTTGATGGTTGCTCTTGATGGTATGGCAGGGAGAATGTCCCTCACCACTTGTCCCTCGGCACCCCGGGGCACGTCGGGGTTGGGAGGGGCAGGGGCTGCTGCCCGCTGCCAGCGGAATGGCATGATGAATGGAGCTGTCCCTCTTCCCCACGGAGCCTTTGATCTCCCCCTCGTGGGGAGGGGGCCAGGGGCATCAAAGACATTTTTGTGGCATTAGAAAATCTGATAAACGCCATCTCACCTGCAGCTGGCTCTCCTACCCCTTCTACCCGGGCCAGGTTGGGGGAGGAACTCGAGGCAGGGACTCGTGGACACGCGAGGCCGGGCTGAAGCGAATTCTGACCCCCCGATCTCTTGAAAGTCTGCGACCTCCATTCTCCCGCTCGCTTACACTTGCCAGCGCTTGCGCGCACGCCCTGGAGCGGCTACTCTTGCCGTCTCATTTCCCCCATCTCCCCGCCCCGGAACGCGGGCTTGAGAGGTGGAATGGCTGGGGAGCGAGAGCGGAGGCCCAGAGCTTCCTCCCTTTTTCAGGGAGAGGCTGAGGAAGGGGCATGCGGCACCGAACAGGGACACGGAAAGAGATGACCCCTCCAGCATCCGCCTGTCGGGCAGTCCAGTTTGACAACCCTCGCCGGAGCACCCCGCGCCCCAGGCCAACTTCCTCTCTTGCCTCCGCGCCAGCATCTCTCTCCGCACCGCCCCCCGCCCCAAACTCCCTCATTCCTGGGAAGTTTTCTCTCTTTACAGTCAACAAACCTGTCAAACGTCTCCCTTCCAGCCCGTCCCCCATTCCTCAGCTCCTCTTTCTCCCCCCTCACCCCTCTCTACTCTTCTTCCCCGCCCTTCCGTGCCCCCGACTCCAGGCGGCCGCGAGCGGCGGGGGGCTCCAAGTCCGGTAGAGGCGAGGCGAGGGGGCGAAGCGGGCGGGTCCCACAGCCCGAAGAGCGCTGGGGCCCCGCCCCGGCACCCGGCTCCCGCCCTCCGCTGCGCTCCGCGCCCGCCGCCCCGGGGCGCACGGCTCGCTCCCGAGAGTCCCGCTGCCTGACTGTCGCAACTGCCACCTCCCTCCGGCCCCCTGCCCCCCGCCCCCGCCTCGGCCCCGCTCCCCTCCCACCCCCGCCCCCGGCTCTGATTTCTTCTCCCGAGCGAGCTCCGCAGGAGACACAGGCGCTGGCTGCCCCGTCCGCTCTCCGCCTCCGCCGCGCCCTCCTCGCCCGGGATGGGCCCCCCCACCGCCGCCGGATCCCTCGCCTCCCGGCCGCCGCCGTTGCGCTCGCCGCGCTCGCACTGAAGCCTGGGCCCTCGCGCGCCGCCGTTCGCTCCGCAGCCTCGCCTCCTGCCCACCCGGGCGGCCGTAGGGCGGTCACGATGCTGCCGCCCGCACCCTCCCGCCTCGGGCTGCTGCTGCTGCTGCTCCTGTGCCCGGCGCACGTCGGCGGACTGTGGTGGTGAGTCCGGCTGTCCTGGCGCGGCTCTGGACGCTGGAGGGTGGGGACCCCGGGACCCAGGACCGATTGGGGTGTTCCGCAGCCTCCCGGCTCTATCTGCTCTCCAAGACCAGCTTTCTGGCCTCGGCCGGGGGCATTTCTGAATTCCACTTCGACGTTCCTAACCCCCGGGAACATTCTATTGTGTTTCCGCCTCCCGGGTTCTCTCCCACCCTCCTCCAAGTTATGCGCTCACCCAGCTCACCAAGGAACAGGCGGGTGGGTAGGAAAGATCTTTCGGGAAGACACATATCCGAGGAAAAGAATGTCTGAGGAGGGCCCTGGATTCAGGGTATGGGGCTGGATTTGGAGAAGACAGGAACAAGGTGGGAAGCCACAAGGCACAGAGGGCCACACAGCTGCTCCTTTCCCGCCCTACTTTGCCTACCAACCCACCAGCTTCTCTCTGGGCTCCTGAGGAGTGGGCGTTAGTGGCGAGAGAGGGAATATAAAGGGGAAAGTGAGCCAGGACCCTGGTTTTCTCTACCTCGTCCTCCCGGAGCAAGGAAAAGGAGGAGCGGAAGGAACGGGACCCACGCGCCCGGCCCTTCCAGACGTGGGGGTCATGAATGAAAAAATATGTGCAGCCCGGGAGATACGGGACCGGGAGGGTCCTGCGGGAAGGGAGAGGGGCCTGGCCAGCCGAGGGAGGGGGCGTCTTCCCAGGCTTGGCCCTAGCTAGAAGGGACACCTAGGCAGCGAAGGTTGCGGGAGCATCGAGCCTTGGGGGTGGGGGTGGAGGTGGGGGTGGGGCCGGAGCGGGGAAGGAGGGTGCCCGGCCGGGACGGCTCAGAGATCCAGATCCAGAAGACTTTGTCCCCCCTAGGTCTCCAGAGCAGCAAACCCTCGCCGGAATAGCTCAGTGTTTAGAGAGGAGAGACTTGGACAATAACGCTGACAGGTTAGCCAATCCTAAGAAGGCAGGGTCGTGTCTATTTGCATACTGCCACGTCATTGGCTGGATGCCGACCCTCCGCTCTTCCCTCGCCCCCCAGATTTGGAAGAGAGGCAGATCCCGGTGCTCTGGAGAGATAGGGAGTAGGATGCCCACACAGGGAGCGGCGGGCAGCAATCCCTCCTCCGTGATGCGGAGAGCCGTCCCACGCGAGTGTCACGGTAGGGGCGAACCGAGGACGACCCAGGTCCTATCTAGGGAACATATGCCCTTTGATCCGGCTTAGTATAATGCAGTGGCAGCTTTGAAGCAGATAGATCTAAGATCTAAACATTATGTTTGTGATCTTGGGCTAGTCACTTCCTTTCCCTACCTCTCAGTCTCAACTGGAAATAGGATAACAGTCCTCCCCACCTGGCAGGCTTGCTGGGAAGGTTAGGTGGGAGGACGTGTAGAATAATAGGACCTTAGGAGGTACTCAGTATGTACAGTGCCTCCCTCACAACCCAGCTTCTCCTGGCCAGGGTCCCCAGGAGTGAAAAGGGGGATTCATTTACATTTAAAATCCAGAGTTCCAAGGAAAATGTTGTAAAGGAATCTCTTTTCCCCATAAACGCCTAACTTTGCCCTTTTTCAAAGTGTGGGGATGGGGTCCCTCCCTGATGGCCATTGTCTTCCTTCCCCTCCCTCCCCCTCTGTCTAAATCATTCTTATCCTTACAGTTAAAATACCACTTCCTCCCTGAAGCTGTCCCCTTGTCCTCCCTTCATTGCCTTCTCTGCGCTCCCACTGTATCAAATACATTAGGCAACTATGCTAGTTACTGCATTTGGCTGACAACAGTCCTTTAGGTCTCTCTTCCCTGCTCCTGGAAGGCAGATACCTTGTCTTTAGGAGCCCTGAGGCCTACGAGAGTGTTGGTGCTGGAGATGGGCTTGCAGAGTGTCATTGGACTGGCTGATTCACCTTTCTGGGCTCTGTATCTGTGGGGGTTCCTTTGTTCAGGAGGGACTGCTGGGTGGCAGCCAAGCCAAAGGAGAGCGGCCTGGTCCCTGAGAGACTGACCCTGAAGCTGGGAAGAAGGGAGTGGGGGAGGAGGTGACACGGGCAGGTGTGGGAGAACACAGAGGCCTTCATGGCCACAGCTGCAGGGTGTGCCGGGTGAGGAGTGAGGGGTCCCAGTGATAAGGTGTCTGACTGCCTTGCTCAGACGTGCCTCAGAGGGAATGAGCCTCTCCTCCCTGCCTTGGCCCCTTCCCTCTCCTCTGTCTATTCATTTTGTTTTTCTTTTTTTATTTCGATTTTTATTTATTTATTTATTTAGAGCAGAGTCTCATTCTGTCGCCCAGGCTGGAGTGCAGTGGTGTGATCTTGGCTCATGGCAACCTCTGTCTCCCGGGTTCAAGTGATTCTCCTGCTTCAGCTTCCCAAGTAGCTGGGACTACCGGCACCCACCACCATGCCTGGCTAGTTTTTGTATTTTTAGTAGAGACAAGGTTTCATCATGTTGGCCAGGCTGGTCTCAAACTCCTGACCTCAAGTGATCTGCCTGCCTCAGCCTCCCAAAGTGTTAGGATTACAGGCCCAGCCATTACCATGGCATTACCATGCCCAGCCTCTTTTACTTTCTATTTTTTATTTTTTTGAGATGGAGTTTCATTGTGTCGCCCAGGCTGGAGTGCAGTGGTGCAATATTTGCTCACTACAACCTCCGACTCCCGGCTCAAATGATTCTCCTGCTTCAGCCTCCTGAGTAGCTGGGATTAAAGTTGCCCACCACCATGCCCAGTGAAATTTTGTATTTTTAGTAGAGACAAGGTTTCACCATGTTGGTCAGGCTGGTCTCAAACTCCTGACCTCAAGCAATCCGCTCACCTTGGCCTCCCAAAGTGCTGGGCTTACAGGCATGAGCCATTGCACCTGGTCACTTGTCTATTTCTGACACTTCATCTCTTTGGTCTGAGCCCAGACCCCCTTACCCTGGATCTTTGACTCTGCTTACACTCCTGAGCTCTCCCCACCCTACCAGTGCCCTCCAAGGTCAAGTTTGGGTTGATGGGCTGGACCAATAATTCCCACTGGCCTGAGCTCTTCCACTCCCCTAACCCCCCAGTCTCACTTCAGCTTGCAGCTTTCCCAGTAGGGGCTTCCAGGCTGTTCCCTGATGCCCAGGGCCTGCTTTCCCTGGCCTTCTTCTCCCTACTTGTCAGAGAATCCTGGCCAGGTCAGAGCTCCAGTGCTGGCCAGGAAAGCAGCTGCAGCAGCCTCCTGCATCCCACTCTGACATTCTAGCAGCAGCCAGGCTAGAAGCAGAGAGGACCCCAGGACCTTTGAGTGACTCGAGTGTCTTGGTCAGGAAAGGGGAGTATGGCTCATGCCCTTGGAATTGGCTCGGAGACCTGGCTCCAGGTTCCTGAGAAGTTTGTCTCCCACCTTCCTTTTCACTCCCCTTCCTTACTCCAATGTGATGCATGCTTTCTAAACTCTGCCTCCAGGCCAGGCCCAGAGGCTCACTCCTGAAATCCCACCATTTTGGAAGGCTGAGGTGGGCGGATCACTTGAGGTCAGGAGTTCAAGACCAGCCTGGCCAACGTGGTGAAACCCCGTCTCTACTAAAAATACAAAAATTAGCCAGGAGTGGTGGCAGGTGCCTGTAATCCCAGCTACTTGGGAGGCTGAGGCAGAAGAATCGCTCGAACCTGGGAGGCTGAGGTTGCAGTGAGCCAAGATCCATGCCACTGCACTCCAGCCTGGGCGACAGAGAAGGACACTGTCTCAATCAATCGATCAATAAAAATAAACTCTGCCCCCAACCTCTCTGTCTTTCTCTCATCTGTAATCATATCTTTGTGAATTACAGAATCCCAGATTCCAGGACGTTGGCCAGGCTCTCTGGAAGTCATCTTGTCCAGCCTCATTGCATCCAGGTCATCCAGCCTATGCTGTGGCCCTGACAGACCCTGTCTTGGGAGTGAGGCAGAGAGGGAGAGCTTCCCAGTCACCAGTTCCCCGCTTCCGCTCTGCTCCCTGCTCCAGTCTTGCCAACCCCCAGGAAGTTCTTTACAACATCTGACCCATCGTTATTTATACCTCCAATCAGTGGATGTAGTAAAGAGCTCACTCTCATAGAATGGTCAAATCAATCTCCTTCTCTCTTCCTCTTTCCTCTTTCTGTTTTTTCTTTTCTTTTCTTTTCGTTTGCTTTCTTTTCTTTTCTTTTTCTTTTTTCTTTTTGAGACAGAGTTTCGCTCTGTCACCCAGGCTGGAGTGCAGTGGTGCGATCTCAGCTCACTGCAAACTCTGTTGCCCAGGTTCAAGTGATTCTCCTGCCTCAGCCTCCCGATTAGCTGGGATTACAGGTGCCTGGCACCACGCCAGCTAAATTTTTTTGTTTTAGTATTTTTAGTAGAGACGGGTTAGTGGAGACGGGGTTTCACCATGTTGGCCAGGCTGATCTTGAACTCCTGACCTCAAGTCATCTGCGTGCCTCAGCCTCCCAAAGTGCTGGGATAACAGGCGTGAGCCACCGCACCCAGCCCTGTTTTATATTTTCTATGAAAGAAACTAACCCTCCCCTTGTTCCACTGGGGAAAACACCACCCAGTGTCACTCCCTTCCCCCATCCCATCTTGTCTTTCACCAACCCCCCTCCTGGAAAAGGAAACAAGAGCCAGAGGCCTAGGATAGCCTCATCTGGCCCCACAGGGAGGCAGGGAAAGGACCCCGGCTTCTTTGTGGCACTCAGGTTTTCTAGCTGCCACCCCCAACCCAGGCTGGGCTGGACCACCCTTTCCCATCCTGTCTTTATCTGGGGCCCCTGACCCATCGTGGGCAGTCCTGTTGCTGGCCCCTGCTGAGCTCCAGGGTGGGGTGCGGAAGGGGGTGGGTTAGCCATCCGTTCCCCCCTCCAGGCCTCCCGCCTTGGCAGCTTCCCCTGGAGGGAGACAATGGGGCTGTGAGCAGAAAAGGGCAGGGGCAGAAGGAGGCTGGCCCAATCCAGGCCAGAGCATGCCCTGAGCCCACCAGAGTTCTGGCACTGAGACATTTCCTGGGGGGTGCAGCCCCCTCCTGCCCTGTTCTCATCAGAAGCCAGGAGTTGGTGGGGAGAGGTCAGCAGGAGGTTTGCTCATCAGGCCCAGCACTATGATGGAGAAATGCCACAGTGGAGGGGATGAGGCGAGGGCAGTGTGGTCAGGCTGGCGGGAGGGTGGCCGGAGGATGCCTGTCCTTTGTGGGTCAGTGAAAGCACCCCCAGCCTGCACCCTCTTTCCTACCTAGGCCAGGCACTCCCTTGGGTGCTTCTCCAGAACTGCCAGAGGAGGAACTGAGGGAAAGGCCTCCGGGAGGCTTCTCCACCTTGGCCTCTTTGGCTGGTTCCTCCAGCTCCTGAGCCCTCTGTTTAATCTAGAAAGTAGATCTAGAAAGCACTTAGAGATAATCAGGTCCAATATTTTCACTTACATGTGAGGGCAGCAAGGTCACAGACAGGTGGTGAGAAGATGACTTGCCCCTGGCCACCCGGAATGCAGACAGCTCAGAGCCGGACTGAGAGTCCACCTCTGGCTCAGTATCTCATTCTTGTGAGGGGGTGGGGGATCAGGAAAGGGGCACAGGATCTTCTACAGGCCTCTCCTGCTCCCCCATCCCGCCCTCAGATAGGTGCTCCCCACCCCAATATGGGCGAGCAGAGGGCCCGGGACAGTCTCCTGGGGCACCTTTGCCTGCCGCAGCCCTGACCAATAGGAAGCCCTTTTGTACAGCGAAGTCTATCAGGGAAGGGAATGCCTCCACCTCTCCCAAGAGTGATGAGAAGAGATGGTGAGGAAGGGCAGAGGGAACCAAGTTGGGTTAGGGGTGGTGAGGTGGGGAATGGGGTGGCTGGGGGGCAGTGGGGAGGCAGGGGTTAATGGAGCTGGGCATCACTGGCTTTGATGTGGTGGTTTGGGTGGGGGTAGGGGCTGGGGGAGGGGAGCAGTAATTACCGAGTTAGACAGAGCAGGACAGGACAGGCGGGCGGGCACAGGCCCGGGCCCAGCCGCCTCAGCAGCAGTCAGGCAACATTTTTCTGCCCCTTCTCCACCACCCACCTCCCCCACCCCTGTGCAACCCCCACCCACAGCCCCAGGGCTCAGGGCTCCCTCTGCTGGTTTGTGGGAGGTGGGGTCAGTGTGGGGACCTTGGGAGTAGGGGCGGGGAAATAGAGGGAGGCTGGCTTGGAGACCCTTCAGAGGGCATTGGGCAGCCAGTGAGCTGTGATCCCTTTGGCCTCAGCGATCCACCCAGGAGTGCCTGCTGGGGAAGAGGAGGGTCCTAGAGGGTGCATTTGGTCCAGGAGCAGGGCTGGATGGAGGAGGAGGAGACACAGGGATCCAGGCTGAGAAGAAATAGCAGAGAGTTGGAGAAAAGGGTGTTCTCAGGAACCCACAATGCTGCCTGCACCCTACTGTTTGTCCTGAACTGGGCAGGCTCAAGAGATGAATAAGGGTGTGGTGGGAAGACAAACACCAGTTGTTGGAGAAAGCCCATTCTCAGGTTCTCTGCATCTGTAATCTGGGAGGGAGGTGGGTATTACTAGTTTCATTTGACAGTTGAAGAAACTGAGGCTCAGGAGGTTAAGTCTCATCATCCATCTAGTGAAGACTAAGTGCCAGCTTCACATGCTAGGGACTCACTCAACATCATAGAACAAGCAAATGGCAGAGCCCAGATCCAAACTCAAGTCTGGTGGATCTCAAAAGCCCTGAGCGTACTCCATGAATGCTCATGCATGAGCTTATTGTCTTTGATGAGTTTTCTACCTAGTTGGAAAGATAAGACAAGCAAACACGAAAAATTAATTATACCACTGGCAGGGTAACAGACACCCCCAAATGACAGGCACCCGGGGTGATGCACGGAGGAAGGCCTGTGGGGACTGGGGCCCAGGAAGGCTCCTTAGGGCAAATGGGATCTGAGGTGAGCTTGGGGAGATGCTAAGATTTTGATGACTTAGGGTAGGTCCGAGTCCAGAATTTTAGCGATGTTATCTGGAATAGATTCAGAGTTAATCAACCCTGCTAGGAGTATGGGGCTGTGTGGAGGATGGTATGGGAGGCCACTGGAAGTCTTCTGATATCTCATGTGCCCATTTCCCTCCAGCACTGTTTATGTTTGAAATATTCATCTACTGTGTCTTGCAATAGGGATCCCTCTACCAGTGGCCAGAGTCAGTCGCCTCCTGTCTTGCTCAGCTGCATAACGAGGGTGAAGTGGGTGGGGCTGAACTGGGTGATCTCTGACATTGTTCTTGGCCCTCTGACTCAAGAGATGGAAAGGTAGGTTAGGCCAGAAACCTAGCACCTCCAGGGCTTAGGTCTACAGATGTTGCCAATAGGGACTGGCTGGCCCCTGATACCACCTTCCCTAGGCAATTGATCCTACCAACCATGGTCCTTGGTAGAGAGACCTTGGCGCAGGCCAAGCCAGTTAGAATGACCATCCATTGCCTTGCCCCTTCTTGTCCGCATACTGATTTCTTTTAGGGCTAGCCTCATTTTTTTCTATGCCCAGGAATGGCTGTTTGATGAGGATCCCAGATCCTATGTATTGTGTATTCCCTACCACCACTGTGCTTCAGGCCCCAAAACATGCAAATTCTCCCAAAGGAGCACATCTTCTCTGGGCTGATCCCAGGCCAATGCTGACCCAAAGGCCTGAAAAGCAGAGTTCACTCCCTAAGGAAGCATAAAGCAAGGACGGTGAAAGGTGAGTGGGGATGGGGGAGTTATTACTTGATGTGGTGTCAAAAGCCAAAGTTACAGGGGGTATGTGAGTCTCTCATGCTAACTCCTCAGTTTTTCTGAAGCCCACAAAGGGGACTGACTTGCTCAGAGTGGCTCAGCCCACACAGAGTTGACAGAAACCAGAGATCGGAAGCGAAGCTTGGTGTTTTGCCCAATGCCCCCTGCCACGCCCCTTCTGGAGTTTCATTTCTTATGTATTTAGGATGGGAGCAAGGACAGGAGGGCAGGGAACAAACTGGTCCCTTGGGATTCTAGCTGCTACTACTGCCCATCCCTCCCCCTGACCAGCTTGTAAACAAGTCTAGTTCCCAGGCAGCCAGCCAGCCTGGGGAGCCAGACCAGACCAGGAACTGGCTCTGGGGCAGCCCCCCAGCCCCAGCCCCACCTCCTGAAAGTCCCTGGCCTCCATACTCCTCATGATTCTCCCCTGTCTCTAGTCCCTGCGAAACAGAGAAGGTCAAGAGGTTTTTGTCTTTCTGTCTTGCTCATCTCCACTCCCTCCTGCCTTCTTAAGGGAGGAGGAGGGAGAGGAGAAGGATGGGGCAGAGTAACCTTGGATAGATAAGGCCAGTCAACCCTGGGAAACTAGGAAGTTAGCAGAGGGCAGGGTTGAGGCGGAGGGACTGGGGAACTTAGAAGTAAGGGCAGTGGGGGTGGGGAAGATGAGCTTGCAGAGCCGCCGACTCACAGGTGGAGCCCCAGACATAAGGAGCTGGACGACTGCAGAGAGGACTCATTCCCTGCCTGATTCCCAGTGGGGGAAAAGAGCATGTTTGAGGAAATGAATTAGCAGTCATGAAATAAGATGTGGACAGGGGCGTGGGCTCGAGTGAGAACTTTCTCTTAGATGGCTTATTTACTCATTCAAAACCACATATTAAACGGTGTTCGTTGTATAATATACTACAGGTATTACATATAACACAGAATTCATAGTATGCAATTTTTTGTAATAAAAATTGGGGTTGGGGAGGATATAAACTAAGTACCTAAGTCTTCCAGGAGATGCAAAGGAAAATAAGGCAGTCCTAATGCTCAAAAAGCTCATAGTCTTATCTCCTGACCCTGCACAGCCATGTTGGAAGCTGCCTCCAATCCTTCTTATAATGAGGTGGGATATATGGGCAGAGGAGGGACAGATAGATTGATGGATCAATAGAGACCGATCAACTCTCAAAAGTCACTGGGTCATTGGGGTGCCCTGACCCACCCTCCATTGCTTTACTTATCTAGGCTGGGAAAGGGTGGGGGCCAGTGCTGGGCTGGTCTTAAGCACGCAGGAAGGAAGATGTGGACTGTGGCCTCTCCATTGAGAGACATCTGATTCCTGAGCTACTTAGGTGCGGATGACGGCAGCAACCTGATTTTGTGTGTGTGCGTGCGCATGCATGCACGCATGCATGAGAATGCACGCGCACACACACACGTGTTTGTGTTGTAGACCGTAAAGGACTGAACTTACTACACATCTTCCTGCACCACCTCTTCAAGCATCTCCATCCTTAGTGTTGAGAATTCTACCTGAAGACCTAAATTCCTCTTGCTTCTATTTAAGACCATCACACTTCATTGTTGTGGAGCCAGAACATGCCTGGGCAGCCTGTACTTGTGGAGCAAATGGGGACAGTGGGGCGGATATGCACTAAAGCAAAACTGAAAAGTAGGCCACCTTGACCTCTGGCACCACCTACCACCATTCTCTATGTTTTCTCTCTCCTGGGACCCCTACCCCCACCCAGTTTTTTTTTTTTCTGTCCTCTGCAGAAGAGCTTTTGGGTGGTCTCTAATTACCCTCTTCTCCCAAATGCTCTACTCATTCCTTTGAGATGGGAATCCCAGCTAAGTGTTCAGATAGGAGCAATCTGATGAAAGCGGTTCCCCCAGGTGTGAATCCCTAAGGAATTAACCTTCAGGGGTCTGGTGTACGGAAACCAAATGTCAGCTCTCTCCTCGGGCAGAGCGAATGCCAGGAGTTGAGGGATTTCTGGAAGTGCGTGGGACTTCCCATGAAGTCTTCCACTACCAAGCCAAACATTGCCTGCCCCCCAGCACTGATGTCACCCCAATGTGCAGGGCTTGGTTCACTGCCATTCTGTTCAGAGAAGGCAACAGATCCTTGGCCATGTGTGGTGGCTTATGCCTGTAATCCCAGCACTTTGGGAGGCCGAGGCAGGCAGATCACCTGAAGTCAGAAGTTTGAGACCAGCCTGGCCAACATGGTGAAACTTGTCTCTATTAAAAGTACAAAAAAATTAGCCAGGCGTGGTGGTGCACGCCTGTAGTCCCAGCTATTTGGGAGGCTGAGGCATGAGAATCACTTGAACCTGGGCAGTGGAGGTTGCAGTGAACTGGGATCCTGCCACTGCACTCCAGCCTGGGTGACAGAGCAAGACTCCATCTCAATTAAAAAAAAAAAAAAAGCCACAGATCCTGGAGCAGGAGAAGGGTCAGTGTCATCTACTTTCCAACAATACTTCAGAAACCTGGCCCCCAGCTGCTTCCTCCTGCTCTCCAGTTCAGGGACACAGAAGAGATCAGGGTAGGAGGGCCCACCTTAGAGATGAAAGCCCAACACACCCATTTTACAGAAGGAGAAACTTGGGCTACAGAGCGGGTGTGACTTTTCTCAGCTAGGCTCCATTCCCTAGCCGTTCCGACATCTCGTGGCATTCTCTCTTCCTGGGATTGTTCTTGCCTTTCATCGGGGCTTTTCAGCTGACACATATCCAGCTTGTGGTCCACTAAGACCATATCATTCCTTGATACTGCTTACTTTTCTTTGTTGTCTCTTGACGACACATGTTTTCTTTTCCTTGATGGCCTTCTTGATCTTTCTTCTGTTATTTCTTTTCCTTGTCACCCTTTTGGGCTAGAAGTTTGAGTTTTAACTTTGGCTTACCTGGTGCCAGCTGCCTTCACCTTGAGTAAAATTTCTATAAGGATTTATTTACAAAGATGTGCGTAGGAAGATAAGATTGAATCTTTGCTCTGTAGCAATTATCAGACTAGACTCTAGTTAAGAGAGGACACAGACATGGAATAGTAGGAGAGTAGGAGAGCCAGACAGGACAATCTCGAGCTCAGTTTGGGGGTAGGGTTGGAGGGCATGTCACAGCTCCCGCTGTGGGCTGAGTGAGGCTGGTCTCCCTCCCTTCCACCCCAAGCCCTTTTTTGGGTTACACCCCTGACCTGCTATTCTCTGCTTTCCAGGGCTGTGGGCAGCCCCTTGGTTATGGACCCTACCAGCATCTGCAGGAAGGCACGGCGGCTAGCCGGGCGGCAGGCCGAGTTGTGCCAGGCTGAGCCGGAAGTGGTGGCAGAGCTAGCCCGGGGCGCCCGACTTGGGGTGCGAGAGTGCCAGTTCCAGTTCCGCTTCCGCCGCTGGAACTGCTCCAGCCACAGCAAGGCCTTTGGACGCATCCTGCAACAGGGTCAGTGTGGGGAGGGGGCGGAAGTGGGGCTGCTTTCTCCCCGCTGGGGGACCCAAGGAGAGGGGAACTGGTTCGCTGAAGTTGCCTGAGCCCCACTTCCCCGTCGCATGTGTCTGGGCACCCTGCAAGGACCCTGCCTCCCAGGCCCCTGGGACAGCCCTCCCGCCGCAGGTTTCAGGTCCCAGGCCCCAGCTGACCGCCCCAGCCCGCGCTGATTGCACCTCTCCGCATTCACAGACATTCGGGAGACGGCCTTCGTGTTCGCCATCACCGCGGCAGGCGCCAGCCACGCCGTCACGCAGGCCTGTTCTATGGGCGAGCTGCTGCAGTGCGGCTGCCAGGCGCCCCGCGGGCGGGCGCCTCCCCGGCCCTCCGGCCTGCCCGGCACCCCCGGACCCCCTAGCCCCGCGGGCTCTCCGGAAGGCAGCGCCGCCTGGGAGTGGGGAGGCTGCGGCGACGACGTGGACTTCGGGGACGAGAAGTCGAGGCTCTTTATGGACGCGCGGCACAAGCGGGGACGCGGAGACATCCGCGCGTTGGTGCAACTGCACAACAACGAGGCGGGCCGGCTGGTGCGTACGGGCAGGAGGGAGTGAGTGTGTGCGGAAATGTGAGTGTGCGCGCAGAAGTGTGCTTGAGGAAGTGTGGGCAGGAGTGAGGGTGTGTAGGTGGAGGTGGCGTTAATGTGTGGGGGAGTGGGCATGGGCGGAAAGATGGGTTGCAAGCATGGATGGACATGTGGGAGAAGAGATGTCCAGCATCCAAGGAGGAGTCACTTGGGGGTCTGAGAAGGCCAGATGCTGGGGGTACAGTGGGCAGAATGGGGGAAGGGACACTCAGGGAATAGGACTGAGGGTCTTTAGTGACCCCAGGCAGAGAGGGCACAGCTTCAAGACAGGACAGGTGAAGCAAAGCTTGCAATGGGTAGGAGGTCTGGATGCCTAGGCAGGGGCAGGGGAATAAAACAAAGGTGGGGATGGAAGACAGGATAGAAGCTAGGGCAAGGTCTGGGGTCTGGGGTCTGGGTACAGGGAAGCCAGGGGGAGTGAGAGAAAGAGCCTAGAAAGAGTTAGAACAGGTCTGAGGGGCAATGGAAAAGAACGAAGGACAAGGAACCAATCCCGGCGGAGGTTGGAGGGAGTCAGGTGGAGGCCAGGACAGCTGTGACCAATTCTGGGCACTTGCCAACTGGCTACCCAGCAACGCCAGCCCAGGTCTCACCTGCTCAGAGCCGTGGCATCCTCTCCTCTCCCCTCTGTAATGAGGAGAGCCCCAGGAGCTCTCATTCAGGGGCAAGAATGTTGTCTGGGTGTGATGGTTCCAGGAGGGGGCAGGGCAGACTCAGGAGGTGGGAGTGGGACACAGGGTCAGGTTAGCCCCTGGACTCTGAGCTTCCAGAAATGATTTTCTTGGGTCTTCTGAACCATCAATCCTTGGTGGGTTTGGGAATCTTAGACCCTGCTTCAGACAGTGAATAGGGGAGAGGCTGCCTGGGTTCCACTCTCAGTACTGCATTCCCAGCGGGCCCTCCTGCACCCTATGCCTCAGTTCCAGGGTTCTCCAGGGACATCGCCATACGTACCGTGTCCTCTAGGGTTCGGGCCTGAGGCATCGGGCAGGGGGAGGAAGGGGCCCGAAGAGGAATGTCCGGACAGGCCCACATACCTGCCGAGAGGGTTGGGGAGGGGTGACGGAGACAGACGCCCAGGCGGCTGGCTCTGCGTCTCTGCTCAGCCCCGCCTGGGGGCCGTGAGGGGTAGGAATGAGGGGGCCAGGTTGGCAGGAGGGCTAGGCCTCGACAGCTGCCACCTCCCCCCTCCTCCAGAGAGAATCTCACCCCTGCTGTCCATTC
The DNA here is from genome assembly GCF_006542625.1 of Nomascus leucogenys. NCBI lineage: Eukaryota > Metazoa > Chordata > Mammalia > Primates > Hylobatidae > Nomascus > Nomascus leucogenys. The sequence goes on from NC_044402.1 coordinate 119,551,027, forward strand.
TGCTTTCTCCCCCACCCCCTGGCTTTGGACCCTGGAATCTCTGCGCTGCATATTGTCCCCGTCTCCCCGCTTTGTCATCATCATACTCCATCCTTACCATTCCTCCTGCTCCTCCCCTCCGAGTTGTCCTTTCCTTGATTTCCTCCTCCTGAACTTGCGGTCTCCTTTTGTCTGCATTTTCCTCTCTTCCTTTCGCCTCCCATTCCCAATCTTACTTTCTGTCCATCCGCTGGGCCCTTTCCTGCACCCCCCATCTGTCCACATGCGTCCGCCCCTCTGCTTCCCGCAGGCCGTGCGGAGCCACACGCGCACCGAGTGCAAATGCCACGGGCTGTCGGGCTCATGCGCGCTGCGCACCTGCTGGCAGAAGCTGCCTCCGTTTCGCGAGGTGGGCGCGCGGCTGCTGGAGCGCTTCCACGGCGCCTCACGCGTCATGGGCACCAACGACGGCAAGGCCCTGCTGCCCGCCGTCCGCACGCTCAAGCCGCCGGGCCGAGCGGACCTCCTCTACGCCGCCGATTCGCCCGACTTCTGCGCCCCCAACCGACGCACCGGCTCCCCTGGCACGCGCGGTCGCGCCTGCAATAGCAGCGCCCCGGACCTCAGCGGCTGCGACCTGCTGTGCTGCGGCCGCGGGCACCGCCAGGAGAGCGTGCAGCTCGAAGAGAACTGCCTGTGCCGCTTCCACTGGTGCTGCGTAGTACAGTGCCACCGCTGCCGTGTGCGCAAGGAGCTCAGCCTCTGCCTCTGACCCGCCGCCCGGCCGCTAGACTGACTTCGCGCAGCGCTGGCTCGCACCTGCGGGACCTCGGGGCACCGGCACCGGGCGCCGCTCGCCGCTCGCCGCTCGCGCCCATCTTCTCTCTGCCAAAGCCTAACTCCCAGGCCTCTGGAAATGGTGAGGCGAGGGGCTTGAGAGGAACGCCCACCCACGAAGGCACAGGGCGCCGGACGGCCCCGAAAAGGCGCTCGGGGAGCGTTTAAAGGACACTGTACAGGCCCTCCCTCCCCTTGGCCTCTAGGAGGAAACCAAAAAGCCAGTCTAAAGGCCTCTGGACACTGGGCTCCCCAGAACTGCTGGCCACGGGATGGTGGGTGAGGTTAGTATCAATAAAGATATTTAAACCACTAGGGCTGGACCCACAGTTTGGGGGGAGACCGATCTTCAGGCTGCCAGGCTCCAGAAGAAGGTGGGTGTGCTAGAACTAGCACCTCAGGGGCTATCACCTGGGTCCCTATCTCCCGACCAGGTTGGCCTCTCCTGGAAACTCGCTATCCTCCCTTGGCATTCTTCTTGTTCACTCCTGTCACACATCTAGGGCCTGGATCTGCAAGCCGGAGAAGAACTAGCAATTCCTCTTTAAAGGGACAGGGGCATCAGAAGCTTCTGATGGTAGGCTCAGCTCTCAAACTCGCCCTTGTCTTCATTTTTAGGGGATTGTGTCTGTTTCTGTGACCCCTGGGGAATTTCTGGGTAGACTTTTGGGGATGCCTAAGCCCATGGGATTAAAGCACTTTATAAACTGTAGAATGTGATGAACACGTTATTAGCTTCACCAGGTTTTGTTACCATCAAAACTAACTTCACCCCCATTTGCATTGAAAAGACTGCCCAGAACAGCATTTCTAATCACGCTTAGAGGGAAAGGAAGCAAGTTTGTCCCAACATTTCTCTTGGCACCCAACAATATTTCCTTCCTTCTGGCTCCTCTTGGGAAGCTTCTGGTGAAAGTGAGGAGACAGAGGGCAGTTCTGGATTCTCCAGAGCTGAAGCTTGAGCTCCCATCTTCCTCCAGAGAGAAAGAGGGAGGGCATAGCCCAACTTCCAGGACCCAGAGCCTCCAACTTTCCTCCAGTCCAAATACTGCAATGCGGAATGACTCCCCTATCAAGGTATGGAGGACAAAAAATGAGCTTTGGGGTCAGACACTCTGGGTTTGCAGTTGGTGCTGCTGCTTAGAACTTTACAACACACGCCAAGTTAGCCTCATTTTCTTTATACAAAGGGATTTCGCTCTGTTTCAGTTATCCATTGCTACATAACAAACAACCCCAAAGTAATCACTTCTCAGGATTTTTGAGGTCATGATTTGTCAGAACTCAGCTCAGTAGGTCTGCTCTATATAGCAGAACCATTGGCTTGGGTTCACATGGCTGCATTCTGCTGGAGTCTCCACTGTGCTGTGCTGGACAGTCCAAGAAGCTCCCACTCACATGTCTAGGGCACGGAGCTTCTCTTGTGCTCTCATTCTCTCCATGTGGTTAACTTGGCCTTCCTCGCTGAATGTTAGCCTTAGGATAGTCAGACTTCTTACATAAGACTGACTTTCTTTTTTTTTGAGATGGAGTCTTGCTCTGTCACCCAGGCTGGAGTGCAGTGGCGCGATCTCGGCTCACTGCAAGCTCCACCTCCTGGGTTCATGCCATTCTCCTGCCTCAGCCTCCCGAGTAGCTGGGACTACAGGCACCCGCCATCATGCCCGGATAAGTTTTTTGTATTTTTAGTAGAGATGGGGTTTCACCGTGTTAGCCAAGATGGTCTTGATCTCCTGACCTCGTGATGCGCCCGCCTTGGCCTCCCAAAGTGCTGGGATTACAGGCGTGAGCCACCGTGCCTGGCCAAAACTGACTTTCAAAGGAGAGTGTACCAAACTTGAAGGCAGAAGCTGTAAGTCTCTTCTCAAGTCCAGCTTTGGAAGTTACATACCATCACTGTAACTCTGTATTGGTCAAAACAGGTCACAGAGCCAGGCAAAATTCAAGGGGAGGGAAAATTAATTCCACCCCTCAATGGGAGGAGTGGCAAATAATTTGCAGCCATCATAATCTGTCCCACACCCTCACAGGATTGTTGGGAGAATTTTTTTTTGAGATACGAAAGCCTTTAGCATAGCTCGTGACACATAATTTGTCAAACATATGTTTAATAAATGATAGCTACTGTGAGAATGGGGATAGACGTATGATGCTTTGCAGATATTGGGAAGGCCCTGATTGCAAATGAAGGTACCTGACTTTTAGCTGAGGCCAGACAGAAATAATGAATGGCGCTTATACCAGGGAAGTCCAGAGGTTAGTCTAAATTCAGGTACAGCTGAACCCAGGGGCTCACATGGTGTCACAGGCTTCTTTCTCATCTGCTTCCCTCTCCCTCACCTCTGCATCTATTGTTTCTCTCTGCCTCTCTTGGCATACTGTCCTCATTGTCTCCTCCTGCAGACTTTCTCCATGACAGCTCTATATGCAGTCTTAGATCAAAAAACAAAAGAATGACTTTACCAGTTGTCTCCAACAGAAGTCCCAAGGAAGACCTTGCTTAGTTCAGCTTGGTCATTTGCCTATTCCTGAACCAATAATGGTGTCTAGGGAGATGTACTACCATGCCTGGTATTGACAGCCTCTCTACAACCGCAGGGGGGCGGGGCAGTCACTGGGAGCAAAGCACAGTTCTTCAAATGAAACAGAAGGAAAGGGAGCTCGTTCTGGATGTGACAGACCCTCACCGTGGCTTCCAGGACCCCTGTCCTTCCCCCGCAATGCCCCTGCATTCACTCGGTGACCTAGCCTGCTTCAATCCTCAAGACTTATGGTGGGGAGGGGTGTCAGGCTGCAGTGGGAAGGTTGAGGCACCAGGGTTTTCCTTTCTGCCTCCTCTTGGCTCCCTTGGATCAAATGTCTGGGCCTCAGGGAAGTCATGGAGAATTTGGACTTAGAACTCCTGGACCAAAGGAAAGTCTGTTAACTTACCAAAGGAGACAGTGGAAATACATTATGGTCCACATAGAGGAGAAATGAAGCTCCCTGAGGGCAAGGTTTATATTCACAGATCTGCCTTCCCCAAAGCTCTGCTCTTATCTTCAAACAAACACAAAAACCAAACAAACCCAAAACCCAAACTCCTGCACTTCTCTCAGAGACCACCAGGGGGCATGCGGAGCCCAGCTTCTCTATTAACAGGGAGTGACAGACAGGACCTGCAGGACATCTGGGAAACTCAGAGAGGGGTGGGCAGGAGAAGATAGGACTGAAAGGAAGCAAGGAAACCTACAGACAGCTTGGGTCAAGCTTCTAGGGTTCCAGACTGTCTGGGACGTCTGGGCTGGCCCAGACCTAGGGCTGGGATTCCAGCCTCCCGGTCTCTACCACTGCTGGGTGCTGCAGGGGGTGAGATAGGGTGGATGATGCTGGACATCTTCCTCCACAATGCCAGGGAGGGAAGCTGGGGAAGTGGCATGAACTGGCACCATTCTAGGCAGGTTAAAAGGAATTCAGAGGAAGTAGTATGGTACAATGAAAAATGCCTTGTTTGCTAGCTTGACCTTGGTCAAGTCAGTTAACCTATCTGAGCACTTCCTGTCACCTAATAGGGGTCCCTGATTGCTTTTTAGCACACTGTGAGAATGCACTTCCATCTTTAAACTGCTGGCCACATGTTACTGGTCCATCTTCTGTGACCAAGCCCTGAAGGCATCTGGGCACTGCCTTCTATGAAGGGTGGGAGTGATGACCAGAAGGCACCATTGGGACTTCTAGCCTTATCTTCTTTGAGCCCAGAGATAGATCTGTGCTCTTGCCCTGCTGCCTGGGACGGGGCCGGAAGTAGAGCTCCCACCACCCCCCACTCCTGCTCATCCAGCTGCTCAGCCTCAGGCAGTCTGAGCCATCAAAGTCCCCTGCTGGCTGAATGGCAGGGGACATGTGGAACTGGGGAGATGGGGGAAGTGCACAGAGGCACCCCAGATGTGTGTGTGACCACATCAGGAACAGGCGGAACACAGGCAGATGGGTGAGGAGGCCGAGTGGAAGGCCTAGGATCAGCCTGAGACCACGGGCTGGGGGAACAGTACCCTTCCCTTTCAATGACCAAACACATTGGGAGTTTGGGGAGACTGGAGCAGCAAGCCATTCCTCCTTACCTTGCTGAGGGTTGGTGGCCCCTGAGGCCTGGACAATGTGATGAAGAGCCCCCTTATTGGTCTGTGGCTCCTTGGCTTTCTTCTTCACTGAGACAAACTTCTCCAGCTGGGCACCAGGACTGGGCTGGGGCTGGACTGGGCTAGGCTGGGGCTGTGAGGGTCTCACCTGTTCTCACCCCTATGCTTCCCCGGCCCTTCCTCCCTGTGACCTTCTCCAGAGCTGCCACAGCTGGAACCATTCTCCAAGCTGCCTTTCATCCCCAGTGCTCCCCCGCCCCCCAGTGGCCCCTGTAATTGTGGTCTTAGGCGGCGGCTGCGGGGGCTGGGGCTGGGCTGAGGGCCAGGGCCCAGGGCAGGGCCAGGGTGGGGACTAGGGGGTGCTGATAGGGGCTTGGCCATGGTGTGGGTCATTTGGGGCTGGGACCCCAGGTGCAGACAGTCTCTGGGCCTCACCTACATACATGCCAAGGCTCTGGACCAACACAGACCCTCCCCTCCCTTCACTGAGAACTGCTCTGACTTGGGCACTCCTAGACCCTCCTGACACCAGGGCAGAGCCACGCCCAAGTGCAAGCCTCAGTATCACTATTTGTCTCCTGAGTTTTTTTTCTTTTTAAGAAAAGGTTTTCTCTGTCTCCTTTGCACCTCTGTATTTCATGGACAGTGGAGGTGGGGAAGCAAAAAGACGCCCCTCATCAGAGAGATGCCAAAGGAAACTAAATCAGCTCCTCAACCAGGTCAGCAGCATTTCCCAAAAGGAATCCCCACCAGAATCACTGGGGATGCTAGCTAGAAAGACAGACACCCAGGCCTTTCCCTGGGAAGGCTGATTCAACTTCATGGGGCCTGGAATCCTCATTTCCACAATGGCCCGCTCCAGGGGATACTTGTGCTGCATCAAGCTTGGGAAATGCTAGTGTGAGTGCGTGGTGGGGAATAAGGGCATCTGTAAGCTGATTATGAATCCCTTCCCTGTGTCACGTTCCTAATTCTTTCTGGGCCTCAGTTTCCCCAACAGCCAATGACAACATGACTCTCCAGCTTGCTGGTGTCCTCTCTCATCCTGGGCTGGTGCCTGTCTCCTGTCTTGAGTCTGGTCCCACCCTTACCCTTACTGGTTACCCTTCCCAAATGCTAGTCCTAAGCTGTCCCCGTTTCTGCAGCATGGTAGGGAGAGTGGGGAGGGCAGGGGGCAGTTGGGGTCAAATAAGGCTCTAGCTGACGCAGTCTGCTTGCTGCCCCTGGCTGTTTTCCTGCAGTCCAGCCAGACTGCTCCCCCCCACTGCCCCACCCCCACCCCCAGCAGCCTCAAGCCCTTAATTCCTGACAGCTGCGGTGGCTGCCGGCAGAGATGAGGGGGAAAGGAGGGGGGAGTATGCCGTCAGCCTGCTGTTGCTCAGGCCGCCCCCACCACCTGACAGTCTGGGGACAAGGAGGGCCCCACCCCCTCCTTCAATTCCCCAGGGATGGGCAATTCCAGGAATGGGCCCTTTTTTGTCTCTGAGCCCAGAGGTTCCCATAGTTTTGTCCCTAAGCCAGCAGGGGCTCTCTTCAGAGAGAGGGGCATGTTTGTGTAAAGGCTTCTGCCCATTTTACAGAGGAGGATGCCGAGGGCACAGGGCAGGAGCAGGATCCACTATCAGTGCCCAGGCTAGCACCAGAAACAGAAGGCAGAGCTGCCTTTCCCCTGCCCTCTGGCTCTCGGGCCCTTGCTTGGGCCCAGCACGCTTGCCCTATATCGAGGAGTGGCCCGGTGTTCAGTTGGGGTGGAGGGACAGGAAGATCTCAGCGAGAAGACCTGAGCCGGGAGGCTGGTATTTGGGAGCTCCTACAGGACCATGTGCAGGTGGGGCCAGGGAGGGCCAGGACAAGACTGAGAGTATCTGCGGGCACAGGCAGGCAACACTCAGTGTTGGGGCGGCAGCTGCTGCGCTGGGAGTCAGGAGAGCTGCGTTCGGTTCTCGCTCTTCCGCTCATTTGCTGTGTGACCTCTTTGAGCCTCGATATTTTCTTGTGAAATAAAGGGGAGCTAAATAAACTATCTCAACGGCCACTTCTAGGGTTAAAAGTCTCTCTAACGCCTCCTCCCAGGGCGTGCCACCCAGGGCACTCCTACGCAAGCATTTTCTAGGGGCCTGACACTGCTGCCTCCCCGGGCTCACTGAGGAGACAAGGTGGTCCCCATGAGCCGCATTCCACAAAGGGGCAGAGGAGGTCTCCGTGAGCAGGAGCAGGAGGCACCTGTTTAAGGTCACACAGCAAAGGGGAGAAGAAGCCAGAGGCTGCCAAACCCCTCTGCAGGAGCCCACACCTGCCTCACACCAGGCAGGCCTGGGGGAAGTCCCTCCTCTGGCGGAGGAGGCGAAACACAGAGGCGAGCCCCTCCCCTCCAGCCCCTGCAGGTGTGTGTGTTGGGGTGGGATGGTGGCGCTCCCCAGCAGCTGCGTTTCAGCCGGGCACACACACCTCGCGGTAACACATATCCCCCACACAACCCAGCGCGCTCCACACACAGGCATCTTCCTGTGCACGCGCGCACAGACCCCAACACCTTTCCCTGTCTTGCCCTCAGCAACGACGCTCCCACCCCCAGTCCCCAGCGGACGCAGTGGCCTCGGGACTCGTACACGCCTCCACGCCCCGCCGCGTGACGTCACGTGGGGTAGAGCCCTGAGACACTAAATGGGGGATTGGGGGGAGGAAAGGGAAGGCGGCAGAGCTCCCCGAGCCGGGACAGTCACTTACTCTACAGGCAGTGGGGCCCGACACAGACAGCGCCGCCCCCGCCAGCCAGACTTGCACGCCCTCGGAAGCACAGGCTCCCGGCGCTGCGCTGGAGGGCTCCCCGGCACCCCAGCCTCCCGTCCCCAGACCGCTGCACCTCCGGGCCCCCCTTACCCTTGAGAGGCACCGGGAGTTGTCGCGGGGGGGCCTCGGGAAATTCCCCGGACCCCTGTGCCAGGAGGTGCCCGGTTCGCCCGCTCTTCACCCCCCGCCCCCCCCGAGGGCGGTGCCCGGGGGTGCTGCCCCATGGAGCGGGGAGGCGGGCGCCGTCTGCTCCGGGAGCCCTGACCCGAGTCGGAGCTGTGTGTCGCAGCCGCCCCGACCCCCCGCCGATCATGCGCCGGCGCCCCTGGCTCTCCAGTCCCACCGGGCTGTGAGCCCCCCACTCCCAGCCCGTCAAGGCCTGCGCGCCATGGGCAGCGCCCACCCTCGCCCCTGGCTGCGGCTCCGACCCCAGCCCCAGCCGCGGCCAGGGCTCTGGGTGCTCCTGTTCTTCCTACTGCTGCTGGCTGCTGCCATGCCCAGGTGAGCCCTCACCTCATGCTCCACCCTCCTAGACAGTTGGGACCCCGGCCCCGCAGGGGCCTCTGATGCTCTTGCTGGGGTAGAGGACCCTGGAAGAAAGGAGGGACAGGGTCATAGGAAAGTGCTGGTGCCCAACCAAAGGCAGTGAGCTCCCTCATAGGAGGGGGTTGGACTGGTGACAGGATATGGGCAGTCCAGGGAGACAAGGCAGTGCCCAGGAGCATGATGGCAACTAGGAGGGGAGGTGTGTGTGTGGGGGGAGCAAGTGCCAGTCTGGAGTTCCTGCCCTGTTGGGGGAATGCACCCCTACCCCAGGAGTAAGCACAAGCTGCCTCACTCCTTCCTGCAGCTCAGCCCCAGGTAGGGGCAGGGGTTGGAGGCTGGAAGGGGGTAGCCCAGGTGGGGTCAGTGAGAGACTGCAGCTGCAAGAGGTGTGTGTGTGTGTGTGTGTGTGTGTGTGTGTGTGTCTGTGTTCAATCGAGCCCAGGATCCCAGCAAACTGTGTTGGTAAACAGCAGTTTGTATGTGTGCCCATGTGTGCATGTGAGAGCTCATGGGTCAATGTATGTTAAGATGAACACATGTAAATGGGAGTGTCTTTGTGTGTGTGTCTGTAACTATGTCTGATGAAGTGTGCATGTGTGTAAGTGTGCTGGGTTTGGGTTTGTGTGTCCACCACAATGTGTGCAGAAGTGTGTCTATGTGAATGTGACTGAAACATATCTGTGGGAGTGGGCTCCTGGGGAACCCTGTGTGTATGGGCATCTATGCCTGGGGATGTGCATAGGAAATACTGTGGCCACAAGCATGGTGGATGTGTGTGCATTTGCACGTTTACCTGTGTGGGTGTGCAGCTAGCTGAGTGAGTTGCATTGGGCAGGATGACTGTGAGGAGGTCAAGGAGAGAGGAATGTGTAGGAGTGTACTGATGGGCCCAACCTTCAGAAGCAGAGGTTAGAAGTGGGGGTGATTACGGCCTTTGGGACAGAGTGTGTGTTGTTAGATGGGGCTCTCCTAGTCCCCGCAAAACATGTACCCACTCCACCCCATATGTCTGCAGGTCAGCACCCAATGACATTCTGGACCTCCGCCTCCCCCCGGAGCCCGTGCTCAATGCCAACACAGTGTGCCTAACATTGCCAGGCCTGAGCCGGCGGCAGATGGAGGTGTGTGTGCGTCACCCTGATGTGGCTGCCTCAGCCATACAGGGCATCCAGATTGCCATTCACGAATGCCAACACCAATTCAGGGACCAGCGCTGGAACTGCTCAAGCCTGGAGACTCGCAACAAGATCCCCTATGAGAGTCCCATCTTCAGCAGAGGTAGCTGCTCCTCACCCCTGCCCCTGCCTGCCCCATCCAGCATCTCCACCTCAGAATCTATTCCCAGCCATTTCTAACCCACTGCCTCAAGCTGGCATCCTCCCATCCCTACACGCCCATCTGTTGGCTGTGCTGCTCTCCTTCCTCTTTCTGGTCTCAGGCCATGGGGGCAGAGAAATGGGGCAAATGTGTCTCCAGACTGGGCTTTGTAGGCTGAGGGTGGCAGGTTCCATGCCTGAGAACTGGACTCCTGGGTCATCCTGCCCTATCACTGACACTGCATATCTCAAACCCAGGAAATATCTGTACCTGTCGCTTGCCTCTACTTACCCTCTACTTAGTAAACCACATTTAGGATGGGGAGCCCATGAGGAAGAACCCAGAATCAGCATGAGGAGGGGTTGAGGACTTTGCCCAATCGTGCAGGTGGAGGCAGCCTGGACAGGTAAAAAGTCTGCCCTTCTGCAGAAGCTCTTCCCGGTGGGGGACACCACCAGCCTGTGTGTATCCCTGCTGCCTCTGGAAAACCCTCTCTGAATCAGAGGTGCTGGGTGTGTGTGTGCCTGTGTGCAGTGGCTCCTGCCAGCAGGCCTGGTAGTCCTGTCAACTCCTCTTCCCCTAACAGCTCAGAGAAGCCGCAGTTCATTCCCTGTCCTCCCTCCCCGACTTCTGGGTGACCCACCCTGACAATCCCAGAGTGGCTTGGGCTGGGGATGGCAGGAGGTTTTTCACTCACTTCTGCTCACACCCACCTCCTGGCCTGGTATCTCAGGCCTTGACTCATATCTTTTGGGAAGGATAGGGGCCCTGCCTCTGGGATGGGCCTAGCTGGGTATCTATCTCTCCTCTCAGTGGCTTGTGTGGGACATTGTGGGCACCCCGTAGCCCTAGCTCCTTAGGTCTTGTCCAACTTTCAGTGGAGGTGGAGTGGGAGGGGTACACATACACCTTGTAGCCTTGGGTCTTGTGGCTTCTTGGGGAGTCAGGCTGTACTTCAAATTCGGAAAACTCAGAAAGCCGCGGCCCTTCCCTTTTCACCAGGACCCCTGCTTGCATCCCCTGGGCCCCCAAGTCAGGGGCCACCCCAGCCTCCACCAGCCCAGCCCCAGGCCGCCCGCCCCGCCCCGCCCCCGCGCGCTCCCTCCTCCCTCCCCCGCGCGCCTCGGGCGCTGTTTCTACCCGGCCGAGCCCAGCCCGACGCGTGTGGCGGCATGCAGCCGCGAACTAATCCCCGCGGGCCGCGGCAGACGGCTCCCGGCCCCAGCCGCGCCGCTCTCAGAGGGCGCCCCCCGCCCTGCCCCGCTCTCCCGGCCCCTCCCGCCCCGCCGCAGCCCGGGCCCCTCCAGCCGTCCAGAAGCGGCTGCCCGGAACCCCCGGGTCCTGCCCAGCTCGGGCCGCACGCTCCTCCCTGTCCCGCCGCCTGCGCGCGAACACGAAGTGACAGGCCTCTGCACCATTCATGCCCCGGCTGGGCCGGGCGGGCGCTCACCGCCGCCGCGCGCCCGCTCCTACCCTCGGGTTTCTAGGTTGCCCGCGCTCCCTGCAGCCGCGTTTCCCTCCGGGGCCCTCGGGGTACCCCATGAGGACTCCGTAGCCTTCGCTTTGGTTTCTGCTCGCTGGGGACTGGGATAGGCGAGGAGGTTCTCACTTCTGCCGCTTCGGGTGAGGCAAGGCAAGCTCTGCATCCCTCTCCTCGGCCTTGGTGTCCCCTCTGTCCTCCCGTTCCCTCTAGACCGAGTGAATCCAGGTGCCCTGAGTGGCTCGCTGGGTCAGGCCCGCGCGGCCTGCTGGAGGACCTTGGGGTCTTTGAAGCCTGGGGGAGAGTTCAGAGCGGCAGAACAGCGCAGGGCTGGCTGGGTGCCAGGGCTCCGGGGTTCACCTGCAGTTTAATAAGCGCGAGGTGAGCTGGGGGGACGGGTGCAGGGGGGAGGTTAGGGCTGGAGGGGGACGACTTGCCGGGGCTAGCCAGGGCAGGGAGGTGCTCAGCATGGGGAGGGAGTGGGACAGTGGCTGGGCACTTCCCCTTGGCCTCAGGACACTGGCCTACCTCTGTGGCTTCCGCTCCCCGGCTCCCTATCAACGCCTCTCATTGCCATACCTCACACCTCATTTCTACCTCTACTTCTACCTTCTACCTTCTACTTCTCAGAAGGGACTCTGGGCTTCTGGAAATAAATCTGCCAATCCTCTCCTCCACTGGCCTCCACTGCACCCCTGACTCCACCTGCAGGTTCATCCTCCTGGGGGCAGTCATTTCCCAGTCCATCCTGGCCCATCTTCTGGAGGACTAGCTAAATTGGAATCCCATGAAACCACTCACGGTGTCAACCAGCCCCTGGTCTACTTCCTTCCACCAGGAATCTCCTTTCTTTCCAAGATATGGATGTCTGTTGTGTGGGGTCAGGTGACCTCCGTTTCCTCCAAGTGGAAAATCTGGGTGCTGACCCCTTTTCTGACCCATGTTATCAATGGGTTAGGATCCTCTTAAATGTGGATTCTGCCATGTTTAAACTTCAGACACTGCTTGGGTTGGGGTCCTGGGTCCCTTGGGCTTTCTTTAATGCTGCTACTATCATCTAATTGTCCTGACACCTTCTCTGAAATGAGCTGGGCTGGAGGGATGGGGTTTTGATAAAGGGAGGGGGAAGAGGGCTTGAGCATCTGAAGTGGACAAGCCTGAGAAGGTGAGGCAGGCAATAGGGCTTTGCCCAGCCAAGGAGAGGGGATGAGGGGGTCAGGCCATGGGGGACAGGAACAGGGGCCTCCAGTGGGAATACAGAGGGTCAGAAAAAGCTGTGGGAGGGCACCAAGCCCATGCTGGCTGCTTCACCTAGTCCAGGAGAAGTAATGACCTTAGTGCCAATGGCACTGGTAGCCCCAGCTTTTTGTGCTAAGAACCTAGATGGTTGGTTCCTGGGCTGGGTACTGGGCAGAACATCTGGTAGAGGGGAGTGGATCACTGTGAGGAACAGAGAACCCCTTCTTCTCTCACTGTGGACATGAGGACAGGAGGGAAATTTGAGGAGGGGGCTGCTGGGAGCTGGGCTCAGCACTGGAGTGAGAGGGGAGGAGAGGTCAGGGAGAGGCTTGATGGAGGGAAATGTGGTTGATTCACAGAGCAAGCCCTGGGAACTCCCACACAGTTTAGGTACTTGTCTTCCCTAAGGCCCAGACCCATCTGGAATGGATGGAAAGAGAGGGCATGAGGCCCTGCAGCCATGCTCCCAGCCCAGGGGAAGCCAGCACTGTGGGTTTCCAGGCTCTGCTCTCCACGGCCCTGGCCCGTTTTTCTCCCACCTCCTTTTTACATTTATCCTCTTGGTTTTATGCCTAGGACTCCAGGGGTTGGGGTGGTGCTCAGATGGGGAAACCAAGGCATGGGCACTCATATCCCAGGACCACCTAAGGTTCAATTATTCTAATGATACCCAATTAATTAGCCAACATATACTAAGCACCTGCTGTGTGTTGGGCACTGCTCTACAGCATTTTATCCATGCTTTAGGACCCTCAAACTGTCCCCATGTGGTAGGTCCTATTATTATTATCATTTTACAAATGAAGCTAAGAGAAGCTGGGTAACTTGCCATTAGTCACACAGCTTGAAAGTGAGCCATAGATCTAGGAGTCAAATGCAGGCCAGCTGACTAATTTAAAGTTTGCACCCAATCCCCTTCTATACTATCTCCCAAGTTGGAAGGCCAACACTAGGTCCCACTGTGTACCCAGAGAGGTGAGCTGGTGCAATGGGGGAGCATGCCAAGAAATGAAACTGATATGCATACGTGCACGCGCGCACACACACACACACACCAAACACCTACTCCTGTTTTTGCATATGTGTGGCTCCATTCAGTGTCACGCCTAAGTGTTCCCACATGCACACTAGTCTCTCTCTCTCTCTCTCTGCCCAGGCACATGAGCAATGCACAGATTATTTGCATGGAGAGAATGGAGACCAGACCTCTCCCCTTCCCTCCCTCTTTGACTTGAACGGGTAGGGCTCAAGCTTCTCTAACCCCTTCTAGTTCCCATTGGCTCCTGAATCCTCTCTCCTCCACCCTCTCCTACCCTCAAAACCTCCTCCCCCAGCCCCTTCCCAGCCGTTGGCTGCTGTGGCCTGTAGCAGCAGCTGACTCCACTTAGATGCTGGCAGTCCCTGTCCCAGATCAAAGGCAGGGCGGCTAATTGTGTGTCTTAACGAGCCGTCCCCCCCCACCCACCGCCGCCTCCCTGCTCTGGGCAGCCCAGCTGGCCACGGCCCCACCCGCTCCCCCTCCAGCTGGCCAGATGGCACAGTGCCTGTGCTGCCCCAGACAGTTGGGGCCAGAACCGAAACTGGGGCCCTGAACAGGAGCTGGGGGCAGACCCAGTGGGCTGGGCTTCTATGAGGCCTGGATACTTGCAGCAGAGGGTGGCCACACAGGCCCTGCCTTGTCACCTCTGCACGTGGCTATGACAGCTGTCAGGGGCCACAGGGTGGTGTAGGGAAGGTGTCTTTAGCTGTATGGGGTAGGGGTGTTCTCTGCAGCGGTGGGGTACTTTTCTCCAGATTTCCCCAGGCTTACCCTTAAATGTGACAGGGCCTAGAAGATGGTAGTTAGCCCTGTACACATCCCTGGACCATCCTCACCCTCTTTCCTGGTGCCATGCACAGACAAGGCAATAGGAACTAGAAACTGAGCTACCTGGGTTTCTTTCTCAGCAGCAGGACTCCCTTGGAGTCACATGTCCTACAATAGAAAGATGCCAGACCTGGGAGCTGGGAGAGCTGGGTCTGGATGCAGCTCCATAACCTCTGTGACCTGTGTTTTCTTCTTTTGCATAATGTGTATGTGTTTGGTAGTGGTGGCAGTGTGTGTGTGTGGGTTATTTATGAGGCCTGGGCTGCCCCTGGAGGTCTGAGTATTGCCATGTGTCCTAGGAGCAGGCTGATGACTCCCTGGCAATAAGAGAAGTGCTCGGAGTTCCACAGATAAAAGGCAAGGGATAAATGCAGGGTGTGCTTCCCAGGAGCTTGGTTCCATCCTCCTTCCCCTTAGGTTCCACTTCCCCAGGGCAGTTTCTACTCCTCTGCAGCTCCTGCTAATTCCCAGCATCCCCGTAGAAGGTTCCAGCCCCATCCCCAGTCCCTCTTCTCTGCTCATAGCTGAGCTCCTTATGGAAAAATGTACTGAGATGCCATGAGCTGGAAAGAGAGAGGGACAGTCTGCTTCATAGGCATCCAGTGGCCCAAGCGACCTATTCTAAAATGGGTCATGAGCTGCTGGGCTTTGTCCCTGATCAGGGTGAAACAAAAAACAATGGCCCAAAAAGTGCAGCAGGAGTGAGTGAGGTCAGATAGCAGAAAGAACTTCTCAATAGTAGCTAATGTTTGAGTAATACTTCCTCGATGAGTAAGGCACTGTTCTAAGCACTTTAAATTTACCAATTCATTTAATTCTTGGAACAACAATGAGGCAGATAATAGCTCTATTTTATAGATGAGGAAACTGAGGCACAGGGAGGTTAAGTCACTTGGCCAAGGTCACATGGCTATTAGCAGCTAGTGAGTGGAAGAGCCAAGATTTGAAGTAAACTGGTTTCAGGAATTAGTTCTTAACTATTAAACAGCTTGTTCTGTTTCTTTCTGTTATTTTTTGTTTGTTTGTTTTTTGTTTTTGTTTTCGGCTTTTTTGTTTGTCTTGGCAGGAAGGGGAGGACAGGGCTCTGTGATGCAGTGGGTGAGGATTAAGGCGGGATTGGCCTCGACCTCTGGCTTCTTTTGCTGCCTGCCCTCTCTCTGGTGTGCGGAGGCTGGTCGGAGACTTGTACCAGAACTTGCTCCTAGCTGGTCCATTCTCAGATGCAGAATAAGCAAAAGATAGCTTGCATGTCTAAGAATGGGACCCTCCTTTGCAAGTAGGCCTCCCCCTGCCACAGGTCCAGGTGTTCCCAGAGAATGGCTCAGGTTGGAGCACCAAGAAGGAAGGCAGTGTGGACAAGCCAGGGGCCAGGCCGGCCCAGCTGCAGCCCCCAGGAGTGGCTTGGTCAGGGAAAATCTGTGCCTCCTGAACATCTGGTGGAAGGTATCTTCCTCAGCTTGCCCTTCCTTCTCCATGTTCAACACTACTACATGCCATACCCCACGCAGGACCCTGGGCTTCCCTCTAGCATACCTCCAACAGCCTCTGCAGCTGACCTGGGTAGGTCACAGGCAAGGTGGCTGGGTAGCGCCCATTTCTGAGTGGCTTTCAGGGATGTCCTGTAGACAAGGAAGGGGAAGCTCTGGTGACCCATTTCTTTGCCTCTGGAGTCTGGTCATTAGGGAGGATCCTATGCTGTGCCTAAGATGCGCACACACCCAGCAGGCTATCTTGGGGCAGGGAGCATTAGGAGCTGTCTCCTTTCACTCTGCTGCCCATTGACATCTCCTAAGGCCTGGAATTTCATCATTGGCAATTTATTCTTTTTTTTTTTTTTTTTTTTTTTTGAGACGGAGTCTTTCTCTGTCCCCCAGGCTGGAGTGCAGTGACGCAATCTCATCTCACTGCAAGCTCCGCCTCCCAGGTTCACACCATTCTCCTGCCTCAGCCTCCCCAGTAGCTGGGACTACAGGCGCCCGCCAACACGCCCGGCTAATTTTTTGTATTTTTAGTAGAGACGGGGTTTCACTGTGTTAGCCAGGATGGTCTCGATCTCCTGACCTCGTGATCCGCCCGCCTCGGCCTCCCAAAGTGCTGGGATTACAGGCTTGAGCCACCGCGCCCGGCCAATTTATTCTTTTTTTCCAAAATTGTGTACATTTTATTTTTTGAAATGTCATTTTATTTATTTATTTATTTCAATAGGTTTTTGGGGAACAGGTGGTGTTTGGTTACATGAATAAGTTCTTTAGTGGTGATTTCTGAGATTTTGGTGCACCCATCACCCAAGCAGTGTACACTGCATCCAATGTGTAGTCTTTGATCTGTCACCTCACACCCACCCTTTCCCCAAGTCCCCAAAGTCCATTGTGTCATTCTTATGCCTTTGCATCCTTATAGCTTTGCTCCCACTTACAAGTGAGAACATACGATGTTTGGTTTTCCATTCCTGAGTTACTTCACTTAGAATAATTGCCTCAAATTCCATCCAGCTTGCTGTGAATGCCATTATTTTGTTCCTTTTTATGGCTGAGGAGTATTCCATGGCATATGTATACTGCAATTTCTTTATCCACTTGTTGGTTGATGGGCATTTGGGCTGGTACCATATTTTTGCAATTACAAATTGTGCTGCTATAAACATGCGTGTGCAAGTATCTTTTTCGTATAATGACTTCTTTTCCTCTGGGTAGATACCCAGTAGTGGGATTGCTGGATCAAATGGTAGTTCTACTTTTAGTTCTTTGAGGAATCTCCACACTGATTTCCACAGTGGTTGTACTAGTTTACATTCCCACCAGCAACATCACTGGCAATGAGTTCTTTAGGTTAAATGTTGCCCTCATTCCGTGGGCTTATTTTAAAATTGCAGATACCACCATGAGAGGTAATAGATTAAGTCCCTGATCGTAAAAAGAATGTGTTTACCAGATACTTTCTGCTCTACAGTAGAGATGTAGACACACAAATTCTGAGTTTGCTAAAGGTGATGTTAAAGAACAGGAGAAGGGCGTACAAAAAGCAGAGGGCTATTGGGAAGCCTCCCTCCCACCCCACCAGGTTCTGTGTGCAGAACTGGCTTCTGGTGTGATTTCTGCCCTTCTTTGACTCTGTGTCCTTGTGCCAGACTCTCCTGCATACTGGGCTTCAGTTTCTCCTTGGAATGATGAGAAAGGTGGGCTGGAGACTGGGGTGTCAAGGCCCCTCCAGAGTCCATGTGTTCTGGGTCTTTAACCACAGGTTTCCGAGAGAGCGCTTTTGCCTACGCCATCGCGGCAGCTGGCGTGGTGCACGCCGTGTCCAATGCGTGTGCCCTGGGCAAACTGAAGGCCTGTGGCTGTGATGCGTCCCGGCGAGGGGACGAGGAGGCCTTCCGTAGGAAGCTGCACCGCTTACAACTGGACGCACTGCAGCGTGGTAAGGGCCTGAGCCATGGGGTCCCAGAACACCCAGCCCTGCCCACAGCCAGCCCAGACCTGCAGGACTCCTGGGAGTGGGGCGGCTGCAGCCCCGACATGGGCTTCGGGGAGCGCTTCTCTAAGGACTTTCTGGACTCCCGGGAGCCTCACAGAGACATCCACGCAAGAATGAGGCTTCACAACAACCGAGTTGGGAGGCAGGTGAGAGCCCCAGCCCCGAGTCTGCTTCAAATCTCTTTGCCTAGGGCCTACCCCTTGCCCGGGCCTACCTCTCTTCTGAGGACCACATTGCTCCCGCATGTCACACCTTGGCAATCTTCTCATTGACCCTGTCTAATTCAACAAACATGCACTGAGTATGCACTGTGCACCAGGCACTGGACTAGGCCTGGGGATACAGGGCTGAAACAAGCCCTGTTGCCCTGGATCAGCATACCACCTGCTGAGCAACCTGCTTCTCCTACTTCCTCGGGTGCTCACCCAGGAGAAAGGACAGAGGTGCAGTCAGGACTTCAGGAGTCTAGGCCTGGAGCTCCCATCTGACTCCTCCCCTATAGAGTGAGAAGGTTGAACTAGATCATCCCTAAGGTTCCCCCCAATGCTAATGTTCCATGATCCAGTGATCTCTCCCAGCCTTTTTGTGCAGTCTAGAATGAAGGATTCCTGCAAAGTAAGGGGTGTAAGTGAGGTTCCTAGGGGCCACTGGGGAACTGTGTTATGGTGCCTTCCTCCTTTATCCTCTGTCCTCAAATGCTCCTACTACCTCAAAGGTCATTCATTAAAAATAAATTAAATACATACACACATACATAAAAAAGCAGCAGAAGAAAGGAAAGTGGTAATAGCCTGCATTTATTGAGTGCTTACTATGTGTTAGGCACTGTCTTGAGCACTTTCCTACATATTAACCTATTTAATCCTTACAACTACCTATGAGGTGGGCACTGTTATTAACCTTATGCTGAGATATGGAAACTGAGGCACGGATTGACCAAGAAGCTTGCCCAAAATGATGCAACTAGTGAGAAGGTGGTCCAGGCAGGATTCATCCCCAGGAAGTTGACCTTTGAACCTGTGCTCTTTTGTTCTACAGCATTGAGTCCACATTCTGATGCCCTGTTGGCTCTCATGATAGCTCAGCACTGTCCTTTCCTGAGCATTCCATCTCCATCATCCCTTCTCTTGACGCTGCCCAGCCTGTTGAGGACTTTTACGTGGCTTCCTCTCACTCTGGCTGGCACCTTCTCCATCTCACTCTCCTTTCTCTTGGCCTCTTAGCCCAAGATGGGTCATCTTCCTGCACAAAGACTCCAAGCTGATTCAGCAATTCCCATCTTGACTTAGAGGCGGGGTAAACTGAGGCACACTTACCCTTGGGTCATGTCCAGCTCCCACCCAGCCTGCCCTGTGCAGCTCTTTTCCCAAGCTTCACCGCCATCCTAGCCCATACCAACGGTGCCTCCTCCTCCTCCTCCTCGTTAAACTGGTTAATTAATGGCTGCTGCCCGTGGGAAGCATATATTCTGGAGCTGTTGGCCTGGGGAGGCATTGGTCTGGTTCCCACGTGGTGCTGACAGCACAGGCGGCGCATGCACGCTGTGGAGCCCTTTCAGACCTCGAGGGGAAGGCGCTCTCTCTTATGGCCCTACTGCCTAAGTTTAAGGGCCCTGGATCATTGCCGTCCCTGTCTCAGGGTGTGTTTTCGGAGTGGACTGAGGGAAAGGAGGGGATGTGGCAAACTTCTTATGGGGTTTCTGGTGAAAATGTCAAAGGGTTCTTAGTGAGGATACTCTAGAGCAGGTTGTGAGCTGGGTTGGGGGCGGCTAGGTTGCGTTCCCATACTGGAGAGCCTTGTTCTCTCCGGTTCCGTTCTGTATTCCGGTAGAGCTTTGGCCCCTGGTGGCGCTGACTTTTCCTAGGAGGAACCATGGGTCTCAGCATAGTGCAGAATGAGCCCCAGGCAGCATAATCGGGGACAGTTTCACCAGCACTTCTCCCCCTCCTTTGGCTCTCTACAAAGAGATGTAGGGGGAGCGGGAGGGGGAAGGACTGAGAGGGGGACCAAGGCTTTCTGAAACTCACTGAACACCCCCCACCCACCCCACCACACACACACACACACACACACACACACACACACACACACACAGACACACACACACAGCCTGGAGCGAGATACAGTGGGGCCAGCACCCTCCTGCTCCTGGCCCCTACCCCAGGGGTGGCAGGAGAGGGAATTTCCCTGCCTATTTGGGATCCCCCTTCAGGAAGCAAGAGCCTCCAGCCCCAAGGGCCCCCTGCAGCTGCTGGAAAGGCAGGCAGGAGAGGAGGGGAGCCGGAAGGTGGGAATTCCCCCGGGGCCTGGCCTGGTGGGAGGTGGGTGGGAGAGGGAGAGGCAGAAGAGCAGGTACAGAAGTTCTTCTGACTGCCTGGTTGTGGGACCCTTGCTCCGGGCCTCAGCGTTTGCCTCTGTATAATGGGAGTGGGTTTCAGAAGCAGGCCAGGCTAAGCGCCGGGTGGAGGGGAGTGGGGCTGGGCGCCAATGTCACCCCTCACGGTGCCTCCCTCCGCAGGCAGTGATGGAGAACATGCGGCGGAAGTGCAAGTGCCACGGCACGTCAGGCAGCTGCCAGCTCAAGACGTGCTGGCAGGTGACGCCCGAGTTCCGCACCGTGGGGGCGCTGCTGCGCAGCCGCTTCCACCGCGCCACGCTCATCCGGCCGCACAACCGCAACGGCGGCCAGCTGGAGCCGGGCCCAGCGGGGGCGCCCTCGCCGGCTCCGGGCGCTCCTGGGCCGCGCCGACGGGCCAGCCCCGCCGACCTGGTCTACTTCGAAAAGTCGCCCGACTTCTGCGAGCGCGAGCCGCGCCTGGACTCGGCGGGCACCGTGGGCCGCCTGTGCAACAAGAGCAGCGCCGGCTCGGATGGCTGCGGCAGCATGTGCTGCGGCCGCGGCCACAACATACTGCGCCAGACGCGCAGCGAGCGCTGCCACTGCCGCTTCCACTGGTGCTGCTTCGTGGTCTGCGAAGAGTGCCGCATCACCGAGTGGGTCAGCGTCTGCAAGTGAGCGTCCCAGGGTCCCCTCCTGGAGCCTGGCCCTCTGAGGTTTACGGTCTTGGCAAGGCAGCATCGCCTTGGCTCTTGGGAGAGGAGATTGGACCACATGATCTTATAGGAACCCCTCAGCTCTGAGGTCTGTGATCGCCGGACAGTCCAGGCCTGTCTGAACCCCACCAACTCACTTCTGTGGGCTCTAGGACTGACTGGGTTTTTCCTCCCTCCCCCAAGCCCAGACAGTTCAGTTGGGCTGGGGGTTGCTCCACACCCTAAAACAAGCCTCAGCCAGGCAACCCCTCAGTCTGTCTCCATCCTTTCACCCCTTCCCTGGAGATGGGAGGTGGGGAATGAATGGAAGCTGATGGGCAGAGAGAGGAGGATTTAAAAAAAGAAATAGACATAACTGAGCTGAAGTAATTCCATAAAGGGCCCAGACAGCCTCCCCCACCATTCCCCTCATCCTTCATTTAACAAATATTTATTTTGCACTCTCTTTGCGGCACTCTGGGGGCGGTGGGATGCGTGGGGGTGGCAATGCGAGGCACTGGGGCCACAGATGTGAGTAAGCGAGACACAACACTTGTCCTCTTGCAGGTTACATTCTTGCTGGGGGGAGGCATGGGCAATAAACAAGTAAATATACAAACAAGGTCATTTCAGACAATGCTGTGTGCAGGCTGCTGGGTGTAGGGGGATTTATAGGGAGTGGGGCTCCTCAGACAAAGCCACTGTTTTTTCAGGGAAGGCCTCTGTGAGTTGTGATACCCATGCTGGGACCTGCACCATAAGCCATGCAAAGAGTACGGGTAAGGGCATTCCCGGCAGAGGCTATGTGAAGGC
Source organism: Nomascus leucogenys (assembly GCF_006542625.1). Taxonomy (NCBI): domain Eukaryota; kingdom Metazoa; phylum Chordata; class Mammalia; order Primates; family Hylobatidae; genus Nomascus; species Nomascus leucogenys. The sequence goes on from NC_044402.1 coordinate 119,572,520, forward strand.
AGAAAGTGTGAGCTGAGAAAGATCTTTGCCTGCTGGAGGAACAGCAAAGGGGCCATTGTGATTGCAGTGAAGAAATCAAGAAACAGACTAGCAGGAGAGGTGTTCAGAGGGTCGGCAAAGGTCACATCGTGTGTCTTTCTAAGCCAAAGTAAGGAGTTGGGGTTTTATTAAAGAGGAATGGGAACCTTGAGATCCTTAAGCAGGGGAGTGTCCTGGTCCAAGTCTCACATGGATCGCTGATGGGGAACTGGCTGAAGGGGGATGAGGTGACAGCTGGTAAGCCAGTGAGGAATAACAACCATCTTCTAAATCGGAGATGGGGCTTGGACTGGTTGGAAGCAGTGGGGATGTCGAGAAGGGCTCTGGTGCCAGAGCTCTAACCGCCCACCTTGTGCCTGAGCCCTCTGCCACAAGCCAGGACGAGTGGCCGTGCCCAGCAGCAACTGTCTGCAGAGACAGGAGGCACTCAGAGGAGTAATCCTGGGCAAGACCCAGCTCAGCCCAGCCCAGCGCCCCGGGGAGCAGGTGGGGCCAGGAGGCGCGGCTGGGAAAAGGGTGGCGGAGGAGGGCCCGGAGACTCACTGTCTGGATTCTGGTCTCTCTGAGCCCAGGCAGGGTATGTAAGTAAGGTGCAGGGGGCACATTCTTCCTGGGCCTCTTGTGCTCCCAGATCCCCATATCAGGGTGCTCCTTAGCAGGTCAGCAATCCTTCCCCACCCTCATGTCCCTATGAGGACACTGTTGAGCAGTTTGGGTCCAGTGTTGCACTCTCCTTCGCTCTCGGATCTGATGTTTTTTCTGGAACAGACCCTCAAGGAGGAGGGCAGTGGAGAGGGGAGTGAGGTCAGGATCTCAGGGAAAGAACACTTTACCTACTGCATCCAGGCCTTTTGCTGCTAACACTTGAGGATCCCGCTGGCTGCCTCCATTTACCCTAGAATAGCACCCCTCTTGATGAACCAGGCAAGGACAAAGACTTGTTCCTTTCCCCAATGATCAGCCAGCAGAAATCCTCCATATTTTTCACCCTGATCCATGTCTCCCTACCCCTGGGTAGAAGTGAGAAGGAATTGGGGGCCTCTTAGTGATACACCCCAGTAGGCCCACCAGCTGGGAGATTTGCCTCCATGAGCTTGCCCCTCATCTCCTTCCCCTCCAAATGCCATTAGCTCACAGGCATGCCTGTGGCAGTGGGTCCTTCCGAATGCTCAGCTCTGCTGCTTCTCTGGAGGACAGGGTTTCTTTCCCCATCCCCCAAAAGACAGCCCCACAGGCGGGGCGGGTGAGAGTCCCCCAGGAGGAGGGGTAGGCAGGAGCAGCCAGACACACCTGCCTCATTCCTTTCCTCTTGATCACCTAGGAGAGAGCTGTGGGGGCTGGGTTTTCCACCCCCTTCCTCCCTCCCATCCCAGGGAGGAGGAGAGAAGAGGCGGGGGAAATGGAGGCCTGGGGTTGAGGGGGTGCTGCCATGCCCAGCAGTGTCCACTGCAACATTAGCCCTAGCCTAACCCTGCTCTGCCTTCGAGGCTTAAGGAGGACTGAGCTGAGGGAGGGGAGACTGAAGATGAGAGGTAGAGGATCAGGACTGGGATAAGAAGGTAGGAGCAGCCATGCTGCAGAGCATGTGTTGAATGCAGAGAGAGGGGTGGGTGGTTGGGTGGGGAAGGAGGCTGGACCTGGAGTTGTAGGGAGGGGACATATTTTAATGACATAAGTCAAGGTAATCTGATATGTGTTAGCCTAACTTGTGAAGCCCAGAAGCTGACGAGTTCTGGGACCAAAGGTGACGCCCACGGTTGAAAGGGGGTGTATGGGACTTGATAAGGGACCTAAATTAGGAAAATGTGGAGGTGATGGAGGGTGGGAAAATGGGGCCCAAACGGCACTGAGCTTATGCATACTGGATGAAGGGTGTGGCAGGGATCAATAAACTGATGGGAAATAGGGGAAATGGGCTGGAATAAAGTTGGAGGGTGCAGTTCAGACGGGAGGAAGAACTTGCCAACAGCCTGGGAAGGATCAGAGGTGAGACTTGGAAATGAGAACAGAAGGTGGGTAGAGATCATTCAGAGAAGGAGAGGACCTCCCCTGCCACCAACACCTGTCACCTGATGGATGCTAGGTTACCTCCTTGCAGGAGGAAAAAGGAGGAGGAGGAAGGGAACTAACAGAATGAGGGTGGTGGACAGATTAGAAGGCAGCGGTGGGGTTAAGGGTCAGGGAGAGGCAGCCAGGCTGGGATGAGATCAGAACGCAGGCATCCCGCTTTGCAGTCACCCAAGGTCCAGGGTAGAGGCACTCAAAGGTAGACTTGGAGTTGTAGGAGTGCCCTGGTGGGTGAGAAACAAGGTCAGGGTCATCCCGGAGCTCCGCCTACTTCCCCCAAATTAATGTGCCCCCAGCTAGCCCCCGGCAGGGGGCCTTCCATGTTGGAGTGTGGCCAGGCTGTAGTCACAGTCCCCTTCTCTCCTCCTCCCCCCACTTCTCATGTGGTTGCCGGCAGCTGCCTGCGGTCGCCCCAGCCCCTGCGCTCAAGGCACAGGGACTTTCCAACAGGGGAAAAAATGACTTAATGAGAGTGAGAGCTGGGGGCGGGAGGGACAGGTCCCTGTAATCACCGCTCGGCTGTGGGGCCTGAGCTCCTCCGGGCCCTTCCCTGGCTTCCTGCTGCCAGCGCCTCCCTCCGGCTCCGGTTGGGGAGGAGGACAAGCTGGCGACTGGGGTATCCCTTTTCAGGTGCCAGGCTTTCAGGGGCCCCAGATGCCTTTGCTCCCTAGGCTCGCGGTGTATGGAAGCTGGGACACCCCATGATTCCTCTCTGGACCTTGTCCTTGAAGTTAGGGTTGGCGCGTAGGAGGTCTCTCCCTGGAGCGGCTAACCCCTGCTGGTGCGTTGAGGGGTATAGGATGGTGAGGAAGCCTTCGCCACTTCGCGGCTGCGCACTTTGGAATACCCCCGGTTACTGTGGTAACCAGGGCAGCCGAGGTGTGTCCTCGGGGCTGGGAGGCGCCCGCCCCCCGCTTTTCTCGCCGCCCGCGGGGCCAGGCCGGGCCGCTGCGGTGCGCGGGGGTGGGGGTGTGCCGTTACCATGGCAAGGGTGCGCAAGGAGGGCACATTCTTCCCCAGGGTGGGAGCGCCCTGGGGATACAAGAAGGGGGGTAACCGGGGCAGCAGAAAGGGGAGGGGGGTCAGAATGAGGGAGGAGTCTCGGACTAGACTAACCAGGGCTTCTGGGGTTTGGGTGGGGAGTTTGGAATCTGCCCCCACCACCCCCGCAGCTCTCCCGAGGCATCCCGCTCCTCCTCCTTTCACCCTCGCTGGGGTTCAACCTCCCCCCAACTCACGAAACCCCAGTTTCCGGAGAAGGGATCCCCGGCTACCTACCCAAAGGCCTTTGGCTTCCTCCAAAGCCGGGCCTGAAGAGCTAAGGGGCCCGCTCCCTTCCCCCCAGTGGAGTTGCAGCCCAGACTGCTGGCCAAAGCCCTGCAATTAAGCCCCTCGCCTGCCCCTGCGCCGCCCGCCGGTCCTCCGCCAGGCCGGGTCTGCGCCGCCAATTACAGCAGCACGCAGCAGCTGATTACCCCAGCCGGAGCCTGGGGAGCGGCCAGGGGTGGGGACAGCGGGCAGGTCAAGGGGGCGGGGTCCCTGGGGTTGCCCTGGCCCCGGGGTCCTTCACTGGAGCTTCTGACTCTAGCGCAGCTTCTCCGCCCCAGACAATATGGGGAGAAGGGGTCTGCTCAGTACTCCATCCTGCTGTGCCTCAGTTTCTCACTCCTCCAATGCACACCGCACCCAGAGCAGAAAGAGCTCAGAGACGGCCTGTGTGTATGTGTGGATATTAGAACATCTGGAGTCAAGGGCTGGATTCTCCACAAGTTCAAAGCCTTAAAGTCCAGCTGTCTTTCCCGCTGCAGACTGCCCCATGGGTCTCTCCTGGCCCTGCGCCCCGCCCTATGGACCCCTCTCGGTCATGCTGAGGCAGCCTAGGGCCGCGGGCAGCCCAGACTGCACTTTGGTGGGTATCAGAAAACGTCCCGCCTGGGTGGGAGGCGCCCCTCTTCTGCCCTACAGGGGAAGGCAATCCGGGAGTCTGCAGAGCAGCGACAGTGGAGTGCTCAGCCACCACCCTTGCCCCCTGCCGTCCCTTCTTCGCCCCTCCCTCCTCCGCCTGCGGGTCTGCAGGGGCTCGGGTAGGGCTTCGCGCCTCCCGCGGTCCAGCTGCGTACATCTGGCCAGCAGCTGGGAGCCGCCCACCGCGAACTGCTGAGGACACAGCGCCCTCTGTTGGTGAGAGGCGGCGCGCATCAGCTTTCGGGCCTTGGGGCGCTTAGCCCCAGTTAATTGGGTGGGTCTCGGGTTCAACTCATCCGCTGCCCTTTGACTTGGGAACCACCCGCCCTCTGCCTCGCACGGCGCCCAAATCCGACTTCACGGGCCCATTGCTTTCTGCCGGCCGCGGCCTTGCTGGCCCTCTTTCCTCCGTCCCTGTGTGCTTAAAACCCAGCTCAGCGACCTAGCTAGCTGTCCACCAACCTCCCATTTTTCCAGTTGTCTCAGCTTCGTCCCGCAGGTTCTGCGGCACTATGTCTCCGCGCCCAACGTAAAAGTCCTTAAATAGGAACATGATTACATAAGTCACCGCCCATTTGCTCAATGGAATTCCTCGCTGCGTCCTTAAAAATGAGGAATTTGAAGTATATTTAGTTCCCGAGACCGTGTTTGCTCTAAATGGATGGGGGGTGGAGGAGAAGATGCAAGATACAAAATAGCACAGGGCAGGGTCCCTCTTTAACGGCAAAAAATTATACATGCGATTTGCATTTTAAAAGTCTAAAATAGACATCAAAATGCTAACAAATTATTTTTAGATGGTGGGTGTATAGGTGGCTTAAAATTTGTTCTCTGTTTATCTGCATTTTCCATTTGTCTATAATGAACGTGTGTTACTTGGGCATATTAATAATTCTATACACAGATTATTTTCTCCCAAAATGTGAGCATCAAATTATATCATTAGATTACATTAAATTTTATTTAAATCAATTTATGTAATTTTGTTTGGGACAGGGTCTCGCCCTGCCGCCTAGGCTGGAGTGCAGTGGTGCAATCAAGGCTTGCTGCAGCCTCGACCTCCAGAGCTCAAACGATTCTCCCACCTCAGCCTCCTGAGTAGTTGGGACTACAGGACTACAGGCGCATGCCACCACGACCGTCTTTTTTTTTTTTTTAGAGACAGAGTCTCGCTTTGTTGTTTAAGGTGGTCTCTGCACTCCTGGGCTCAAGTTATCCTCCCGCCTCCAACCCCCAAAGTGTTGGGGTTACAGAGACTGAGCCACTGCCCCTGGCCAGAATACACTAAATTTTTAAAAAGATCCTGTTTAAAACTAGGAATTGGGGGACCTGGCCTCCTGACAAGCGCTAATATAATTATGTCATTGTGATTTTCTTTTTAAAACTGTAATGGTTTGTAGTGAGAACAGGTTTCCAATCCCTTAATCCCAGGGCCCAGGGAAGTCAAGAAGTTGTTAATTGCTTCCATGTGGAAGCCAAATCCATATGCACATTCAGTATTGTCTGGGAATGGAATAATGGGTTTATTTTCCATTGCATTGCACATGTATGAAGATGCTGCCATGATTAATAATGTAGAAAATTTGTAAATAGTTTAATACCTTTTAAAAAATTCTCTTCTGTCTTTTTGCAACATTACACATTATTAGCTGCCCTCTCCTTACATATGTGGAACCCTTTGGTGTCAGTGGTTGATATTGCACTGCCTCAACCTCCTCTCATTCTCCACTGCCTCAGGGATTTCATTCACTCTTTCCTTGTCTTTTTCTTTTGAAATAATTTCAACGGTATAGAAAAGTTACAATGATATACAAAGAACTTCCCCCTTTCCTGAACCACTTATGAGTAAGTTGCCTGCATGATGCCTCATTACTCCCTAATATTTTATTTTATTTTATTTTATCTTATTTGAGACGGAGTCTCTCTCTGTCTCCCACAATGGAGTGCAGTGGTGCGATCTCGGCTCACTGCAAGCTCCACCTCCTTGGTTCACGCCATTCTCCTGCCTCAACCTCCTGAGTACAGGGACTCAGGTGGCTGGGACTACAGGCACCTGCCACCACGCCTGGCTAATTTTTTTTTTTATGTTTTTAGTAGAGACGGGTTTTCACCGTGTTAGCCAGGGTGCTCTCGATCTCCTGACCTCGTGATCTGCCCACCTCGGCCTCCCAAAGTGCTGGGATTACAAGCGTGAGCCACCAAGCCCGGCCACTCCCTAATATTTTAATACATATTTCCTACAAATGAGGACATCCTCCTTCATAATCTAACACAATGCTCACAATCAGGAAATGAACATTGATATATTAGTTCTATATAACCCCCAGACCTTACTGGACTTTCATCAATTGGCCCAATGCTGTCCTTTATAACCAAAGGATCCAGTCTAGGATTATTCATTGCATTTAGTTGCCACGTCTTTCCAGTCTCCTTCTGTCTGAGATGATTCCTAAGCCTTTCCTTTGCTTTCATGAACAGGACAATTTAGAAGCATAGTACAGTGATATTGTAGAATGGCCCTTAATTTTGGCTTATTTGTTGTTTCCTCATGATTAGATGTAGGTTATACAACTTTGACAGCAATATCACAGATGTTGAGTGTTTTCCTCATTACCTCATTGTTTATTTTGATGCTCAATTTCCCAGATTTTGTCCAGCTGCCAAGCTGGTTTCTATTGCCATAATTCTTTGGGCACTTGCTTACTTTCTGTCACAGTGAGATGTTCCAGGCTCATCTTGTAATTTCTCTGCCACAGCTCTGGAATCAGCCACTGCTCCAAAGGATGCTTCTTTCCTTTAATAGAGAATGATGTGTAGAAGCCAAGATCTGGGTGCTAGATGTGCTCATTGTTCCTGGAGTGTCATTGTTTCCAGACCTCTCAGTGGACAGTCCTAGGAAATACATGTATTATTATATACACATTTATGTCTACTATGTTTCTATCTATCTATGTTTCTATGTATCTATCTATCATCTATCTATCTATCTAAATCTATCTATCTATCTATCTATCTATCTATCTATCTATCTATCTATCTATCTATCATCTATTGATCTTTCCATGTAAAAAACAATGAGTTCACCTTTGATTCCAATCAAACACCACAGGGCTTATTTTTGTTTTCTCCTTTTCGATTTTTGTAACTTCTCTCTTTCTTCTTATTGGATTAATCCTTTGTAAGTAACTGGTTCATCGTCACTGCTGCTGCTCCCTCCCCCCTTGCAGACACTGTCTTCTTCCATCTTGGGGTCTCATAACCTATGCCAGCCCAATGTCCCCTCTGCCCCTGCATGGGTGCCTTGTCTTGCTTGGCTCTACATTATGGCTTTTGAGTGAAATTATTCAAAAAGAAAGACCAGCAGGCAGGCAGGAAGGCTGGAAACAGTTTCACTATTCTTGGAGCTTTATTTATTTATTTATTTATTTAAAGACAGGGTCTCACTTTTTGCTCAGCCTGGGTGCATTTGTTGCAAACACGGCTCATTGCAGCCTTGACTTCCCGGGTTCAAGAAATTCTCCTGCCTTAGTCTCCCAAGTAGCTGAGACTACAGGTGTGCACCATCACCCCTGGCTAATTTTTGTATTTTTTATAGAGATGGGTGTTTCGCTATGTTGCCCAGGCTGGTCTTGAACTCCTGAGCTCTAGTGATCCACCCACCTCAGCATTCCAATGTGCTGGGATTACAGGCATGAGCCACTGTGCCTGGCCATTCTTGGAGCTTTAGATGTACTTCTTAATCCTCTCTATTCAGTAAATGGCAAATGCTCTGCCAGCTATTCCCGTTAAAAAAATCCTAGAGTCATCAAACCCATTGGCAGATCGTGTTAGTTCCCTATCAGTTTCTATTTAAAGTCTGATCACATGTCACTTCCTCCATCATTCCTTCCTGGTCCAAGCCATCATCATCTCTTGGCTTAATTGACTACAACTGTCTCCTAGTTGCTCCCCTTGATTCTGCCATTACACAACCCCAGTCTATTCTATACCCAGCAGCCCAAGTGACCCTTCTAAAGTGTCAGTCATGTGATGTGCCTCCTCTGCTCAAAAGCCTCTAAAGTCTTCTCATCTTACACAGGACAAGAGCCAAAGTACTAAGTACAAATTAGCCGGGCGTGGTGATGTGCACCTGTAGTCCCAGCTACTCGGGAGGCTGAGGCAGGAGAATCTCTTGAACCCAGGAGGGGGAGGTTGCAGTGAGCTGAGACTTACAGGTCACCATGACTTACAAGGCCTGATAGGATTGGCTCCCTGCTACCTCTTTCACCTCATTTTCTCCTCCAACTCTCTCTCATCCACTTTACTTCAGCCACACTGTCCTCCTACAAATTCTTTGAGCAATCCAAACCCTGTCTTGCCTCAGGGCCTTTGCACCTCCTCCCTCTGCCTGAAATAGGTTTCCTCCAGATAACCACATGAATGTTGTCTTCCTTCATTCAGGACCTCACTGAAATATCTCCTTATGAGAGGGGCCTTGTATGGTGCCTCATGCCTGGAATCCCAGTGCTTTGAAAGGCTGAGGCGGGAGGATCACTTGATCCCAGGAGTTCAAGTCTACAGTGAGCTATGATCAAGCCACTGTACTCCAGCCTGATTGACAGGGCAAGACCCTGTCTTAAAAAAGAAAAAAAAAAAAACCCACACAAAATAAACATAGAAAAGGGGAGCCTTGGCAGAACATCCTGTATAACAGCAAACTTCCTCTTACCTTTACCTTGCTTTATTTTTCTTTATAGTATAGATCACATATTTGACCATATTTGTGTATTTCTTCATGCTCTGCCTCCACACTGTATAATGGAAACCCTACGAGAGCTGAGACTCTCTTGTTTTTGCTGTATTTCTAATGCCAAGAATGGTATTAAGTACATAGTAGGAACTCTATAAATATAAGTGAATGAATGAATAAATAAATAAATGTCTATAGAAATGACTACTAACTTCTGTCTTCAGGCCCAAACTTCCTTCCTATGATCTTTCTTTTTTTTTCTTTTGAGACAGAGTTTCGCTCTGTCACCCAAGCTGGAATGCAGTGGTGTGATTTCAGCTTACTGCAACCTCTGCCTCCTGGGTTCAAGCGATTCTCCTGCCTTAGCCTCCTGAGTAGCTGGTATTACAGGCGTGCACTACCATGCTGGGCTAATTTTTGTATTTTAGTAGAGACAGGGTTTTCCCATGTTGGCCAGGCTAGTCTTGAATTCCTGACCTCAGGTGATCCACCCATCTTGGCCTCCCAAAGTGCTGGGATTACAGGTGTGAGCCACCACACCTGGTCTGCTGTGGTCTTTCTTGAAGTTCCAGCTGCCAGCTAGACATGTTTTGCTGTATGTCTGTGATATGACCCACTCAAGCTTTATTTTACTTTATTTTATTTTATTTTATTTTGTTTTATTTTATTTTTGAGACAGAGTCTTGCTCTGTCGCCCAGGCTGGAGTACAATGGCGCCATCTCGGCTCACTGCAATCTCCGACTCCTCCGCCTCCCAGGTTCAAGCAATTCTCCTGCCTCAGCCTCCTGAGTGGCTGGGATTACAGGTGCCTGCCACCACGCCCAGCTCATTTTTTTGTATTTTTAGTAGAGAGGGGGTTTCACCATGTTGGCCAGGCTGGTCTTGAACTTCTGACCCCAAGTGATCCACCTACCTCAGCCTCCCAAAGTGCTGGGATTATAGGCGTGTGCCACCATGCCCAGCTCAAGCTTTATTAATGCAGATTCATTATCTCATGTATGTATTTGCTAAGGGCTGAGACTTTGTTTTGTTTACTGCTCTTTTCTCAATGCCTAGCACAGTGCTTGCATAGACCAGGCATTTAATATTTGTTGACTAAGTGAATGAATGACTTTCCCCTCCAAACCAGTTCTCTTTAACTTGCTTGTTTCTCTTTGTCACATCATCATTTTCTAAGTCACTGAACCTCAAAACTGCTGTAAACTTGGACTCTCACCTTCTTTTCTCTTTTGTATATTCAATCAGTGGCCAAGATCTGCTTATTCTTCCACTTCATTCACACGGTCAATATCCTAGTTCACCACACACCTCAAACATCACAACGGCCTTCCAACTAGCCTCTCTCATTCCTCTTTCTTCCTCTTCAATCCATCCCTAACCTATTGTTCTGTTTTTCTCTCCCACGAAGTGCTCTGATCATGTCATTTCCTCTGACTAAGGCTCTCAATGGATCTTTGTACCAATTTGGGTTCTTAATTGCAAACAACAGAAACAGACTCTGGTTCACTTAGTAGAAGAGGAATTTACTGGGATGACATCAGGGAACTCAAAGAATTGACAGGAAGCCTCAAGAATCAGGCTCAGGAAGCAAGCAGGAGCCAAGAGAAGCTAGGCAGCTAGAACTTTAGCTAAATCCTGTCCCAAGTGCAGCCTGATTAAGGGGCTTGGGGGCTGCTTCCCACATGGCTACCACCACCCTGAGCACTTGCTGCTGCCATCTCTGGGATGAATTATAAACAGTCCTCTTCCTCCTTGGGTCACTTATTGAAGATTTAGAGTCCTGACTGGGAGCATTGATTTGGCTGTGATCTTCCTGCTAGGGGCCAGGGGAGCAAGTATCTGACTTCTCACTAAGACTCACATTAGGGAGGCTCCACCAACATATGAAGGGGGCTCAGATGCTGGGCAGCTAAAGACTCCAGTGTGTATCCATATGCAGGTTCCTGAGCATTGAAGCCCTCCACCATCTGCCACAAACGATCATCTCCAGTTTTTTCTCACTTGCACACCATGTTCCACTGAAGCATGACTGTGTGCAGTTCCCTGAGCTGTCCCTTCCTGCCTCAGCCCCTGTAATAGCTGGGCTCCAAAGATGGTCCGCCTTGAATCATGCTTCACACCTGTGTATTGTCCCCTCCCCTTGAAGAGGCCAGTCCATGCTTCCTTTTCACTGAGTGTGCTGTGGAAGCGAAGCTGCATGACTGCTGAAGAGAGGGAATAGGAAACTTTGCAGTTTTTCCCTCAGTCTCTCGGAATGTTCACTCTGGGGCAAGCCAGCCACCGTGTACGAGGTCTGCCTACCCTGAGACCACCATGCTATGAGGAACCCGAAACAAGTCACATGGGAAGGTTGTATATAGAGAGTAATGCCTGGGCAGGCCCCTTCAGTTCCAGCCAATTCAGATGGGGTGCCAGACATGTGACTTTAAAAAGTCATCTTGCGGCTGGGCTCAGTGGTTCACACCTGTAATCTCAGCACTTTGGGAGGCGGAGGCAGGTGGATAACTTGAGGCCAGGAGTTCAAGACCATCCTGGCTAACATGGTGAAACTCCATCTCTACTAAAAATACAAAAAATTAGCCAGACATAGTGGCACATGCCTATAGACCCAGCTTCTCAGGAGGCTGAGGCATGAGAATCACTTGAACCTGGGAGGTGGAGGTTGCAGTGACTGAGATTGCGCCACTACAGTCCAGCCTGGGTGACGAAGTGAGGCTGTGTCTTCAAAAATAAATAAATAAATAAATAAATAAATAGTCATCTTGGATATCCAGCCGAGTTGAGCCTTCAGATGACTCCAGCCTTAGCCACCATCTAACTGAACTGCTTGAGAGACCCCACGTGAGAACTGCCCAGCTGAATGTAGTCAACCCACAGGACTGTGGGATGTAAACGGTTATTTTTAAGCCACTGAATTTTGGAGCGGTTTGTTACTCAGTAATAGAAAATGGAAACAGCCCCTCTGTGGTCCATGTTTCCCTCTCTCTGGAATGTACCCCAACTGTCCTGTCTTAGCTCCACGTCCACTCATATCTGCTCTTGTCAAAATCCTTCCAGTGAGCGTGGCACAGTGCAGAGGAAAGAGCCAGGCGTTGGGGTCAGCCTGTGCGGCGGGAGGGGTTGAATCCTAGTTTAGTCTCTCACTATCCCTGTGACCTAAAGCAAAGTCATTAAGTTCTCTGGACCTCAGTTTCTGTATCTGCTGTATTGAAATAAAAACACTTATCTGCTGAAGTTGTTTTGAGGACTAGATGTAATATATGTAAAGTACCTAGACATCTCACCCGTTTTAGTCTCACTGAATGGTGGCCTTTAGCAGACACTTAGCCTTCTAGCCTTGCATCAAATGGCACTTCTGAGGTCTAATTCTCATCACTTATAAATTATATGGTTTTGGAAAATTGCTTAAATTTCTCTGAGCCTTACTCTCCTCATATGTAACATACCTAGACCCTTAAGCCATGTCCCTTAACCAGCATGGCATCAGAAATCCTTGGAAGAAGTAAACCATGGCCACAGTTGGGGTTCCCCAGTGTCTGGTGGGCTGGGGGACTGTAGTGGATGACAGACTGCAGGGGAGGAACAGCAGAGGCTGGAGAGCTCATCATCCTGAGTGAGAAAAAAGTTTCACTGGACGGGGAAGGGGTCCGCCGAACAGGGCAGAGGGAGGAGTGCTATTTGGAATGTTGTGAGGCTGGGCATGACCACTGGGGCTCGGTGCACCTCTACCCTCACTCCCTCAGGCCTCAGGGCCTTCCTGGTGGAAAGGGAAACATTTGGGGTATATGGCAAGAACGGGCTCACTAAGGCACAGACATCTCTGCTGTGGGAACTCCTTATGAAAGAGCTGAGAATGAGAAACAGAACATGCTTCCCCACCTCAGGGAGAGAGAGATGTCAGAGAACTATGGACCAGGGGCAGGCAGAGAGGCAGCAAGTGACGGTGAGATGAGTGGCATCGGCAGCAGCCCCGACCATGTGGGGAGCAACCCCAGCTGGCTTCTTCTCAGACTCTCACTGAAGGTGAGGGCACGTGGAGATGTGGGAAGTTCCAGATGAGAGCACACTGTATGATCCCAGTGGCATCTGCAAAAACAGGCAAAGTTAACCTATGCAGTTGGAAGGCAGGATAGTGGCCTGTAATGCCAACCCAGGAGGTCGAAGCTACAGTGAGCTATGATCATGCCACTGCACTTAAGCTTGGGTGACAAAGCGAGACCCCATCTCCAAAAAATAAAATAAAATAAAATTAAAATAAATAAAATAAAATGGCATGATAGTGGTTATCCCTGCAGGAGACGCAGTGAACAGAGAGAAACAGGAGAAGGGTTTGGGGATCTGGTAATGATTTGTTTCTTCCTCAGGGACCTGATTACACTACTTTGTTCATTGTGTTAAAAGTTAAGTGCACGTAGGATTTCTGTATTTTTCTGTACATTACTTCAATAACAAGTTAAGTCTGGGTGTGGTGGCTGTAATCCCAGCACTTTGGGAGGCCAAGGAGGGCGGATCACGAGGTCAGGAGATCGAGACCATCCTGGCTAACATGGTGCAACCCCAACTCTACTAAAAATACAAAAAATTAGCCGGGTGTGGTGGTGGGCATCTGTAGTTCCAGCTACTCGGGAGGCTGAGACAGGAGAATGGCGTGAACTCAGAAGGTCGAGCTTGCAGTGAGCCGAGATTGTGCCACTGCATCCCAGCCTGCGTGACAGAGCGAGACTGTCTAAAAAAAAAAAAAACCCAAGTTAAAACACGCGCACATGCACACACACACAACCGTTTTGGGAAGAAGAGAAACAGTCATTTCCCAGTTCAAGCCCTTTGAAGTGGCACCACATAGTGAAGTGGGTAAGAGATTAGGGGGCTGGTTAGGTGCGGTGGCTAATGCCTGTAATCCCAGCACTTTTTAGGAGGCCAAGGCGGGCGGATCACCTGAGGTCAGGAGTTCGAGACCAGCCTGGCCAACATGGTGAAACCCCATCTCTAGTAAAAAAATACAAAAAATGTAGCTGGGTATGGTGGTGTGTGCCTGTAATCCCACCTACCCGGGAGGCTGGGGCAGGAGAATCGCCTGAACTCGGCAGGAAGAGGTTGCAGTAAGCCGAGATCACGCCACTGCACTCCAGCCTGGGCAATAAGGGCGAAAACTTTGTCTCAAAAATAAATAAATAAGATTAGGAGGCTGGAGGCAAGGACCACATGGTGTCTGGCCAGACTTTACATTTCTTCCTCCATTCATTCACCATTCACTCTGGTTTATTAAGCACCTCTTGCACTTTGAACACTGTACAACACGTGAGAGGATAAAAGATTATTAATAGCAGCAGTTTCCATTTATTGAGAGCTTACTATGGAGTAGGCACTGAACACTCACGATAATTCTATGAAGTATTATTATTAACCCCATCTATCGGTTGAAGAAAAATGAGCCCCAGAAAGGTTAAGCAAGTCGTTTAAAGTCACAGAACAAAGAAGGTCCCTGCATTTTCCAATGCACCTGTATCTGTGTGGACCCAAAGCCCTGGCACTTCACAATGAACTCCAGCGTCCTCTAGAAATCTAGGAACCGAAAGACCTCTTGACAAACTGCTCTATGACAGTAACGAGGCCTTAGAGCTGCAGCCAGACAGACTTCAAGTTTCGGCCGCATCCTTTTCTGTGACCCTCAGCAGGTTCCTTCACTCTTTTGAGCCTCAGTTTCCCCAATTGTATAACGAGGGTAAAAAACCACGCCTTTCTCTCAGGGTTATTGTGGGTATTCATTGAGAAGACGTGTGTGGAGCCCGGTGTCCGGCACCGAGTGAGAGCCTAGAACAGTCATTAGGATGTCTGAGTCCTTATCACTCGCGCGCAGCACAACACGACCGTGGGCACAGGGTTGAAGGCGGTTCCCTGCGCCTAGCCTCTCGATAGGAACCTTTAGGGACGGGTGGACTTAAAGGAGCCGGTGGCCTTAAGAGGCCAGTTGATGCTGCCACATAATGGGCCTGGGGAAAAGCCCCGATCCCAAGTGCCAACAGAGCAGCCGACCTCAGCCAACCTCAACCAACACGCAGGCGAGGCTGCCCAGGGTGAGCGCCGCGCGACAAGACGCGCTATCGCGAGATCTGTGGGACCCACGCGTTTACAGGCCGGAAGTGAGGGGCGGGCCTAAGGGGGCGCGCTCCTTTTGAAACCTGAGACGGAGACCTGCGGTGGGCGAGGGCTGGTTGGAGGTCGCTGTTCTTTCTGAGAACCGAGCCGGGGTCGCAGGAGGGCGGGGATGGGTCAACGGGGACCTCTGAGTGGGGTTTGGCTGAGAGAGGCCACAGTTTCATCTTTGGGAAGCTACCCTGGGCCGGCCACACGCCGTGAGCCGCACTGGCGAGGCCCCTCTGCCTCCACTGCGCTCCTTGACCCGAGAAATTCAGCTCAGCCCGAGTCTCGCGGCAACCTCCCTTTGGCTCCGCCTTTTAAAGGACCTTTACGGTAAATAACCCCGACGCTTAGGAGAGCTTCTTCTGGGCCCTCAAACTTACCCAGGCCTCTTCTATGGCCATGCAAGAGGTCTTAGCAACGTGTTCACACGATCACAGTTTAAAATATATATATAAGTAGCAAAACTAAGATATTTTAAACCAAATCTGTTCTTAACAGACTTAAAGATTTTAACTCTTAACAGGTTTAAAGAGACCGCTGTCTTTTTTCCACTGTGACTTTGCCTCTCTGGAGGCATTGGAGTGGCCGTGAGCATTTTTAGGCATTTTGGAGTAGGGAATACACTGAGGTTTGAGTTTATGTGGCTCGTGTGTATACTTACGTTTTTGCTAGCCTTCCAGGAATACCCCTAGTCCCCACTGTGCTGAATTATAAGCACAGTGACCTGAGTGTGTCAGAAGTCTTTTGGTCATAGATGTCCAGCATCAAAACAATGGGGAGATATATTGATCACAGTACAAGGTAATGTGAAGTTCCTTGATCGCTTATGGCTCATAACAAAAGGCTTGGTAGTTTCCCAAGTTTGACAATCATCCTAAAATAAGGAGTTGGAAAACTGGATCTTTTCTAAGCTAGCAGCGATAACAAATTTTGATCCACCATTAGAGAGAGGAATGACTCAATTATCTTCCTTTTCTCTCCATAGAATGACAAAAATGTTGTTAAAGAGGCCATGAAAGAATACACAGCCAAAAAATGTAGTGAGAAAGTGCTTAGTGATATGCCAGGCAGTTAATTTAACAAATAGTGTTATTTTCAATTTTTTTTGTGTGATGTTTTTGGTATGAGCTTTTTCAATTTTGTAGAGTGATGTAATTTCTTTTCTCATTTTAAATATTTATATTTGTACCTACTTTTGTATTTTAAATTTTCTATTCTTTTTCTTAACGAATACCATGAGATTATATAAGCTCGGGCCCCCAAATCTACATCTGCCCTTGCATGGTTGTTATCCCCTCCTAACCACTCTGCTCAGGGCAGGACATGTGTTTATTCTCCTAATTTTTGAGATGAGGAGATGGAAGCCCAGAGAGGTGAAGTCTCTTGCCCAAGGCTTTGCTACTGAGACCAGCAGAACTAGAACTAGAACCCAGCTCTTTTGGTTTAGTTCAGACGCCTGCTCACACCAGAGAAATGTCCTGATCTAAAACATTTCGCCATCTTCAGGGAGTGGAGTTGAAGTGTGTCTACTTGGCCTGCCTTTGGGTTCTGGATTGTACCTAGCACAATGAAGCTAAAAGGGAATGAATTGTGTTTCTGAAGTGCCTCCCAAATCTCAGATGATGGCAGCCCGCTGTGTGTTCTCCCACCCATCTCTCCCCCAGCAATGAAAGAAGGCTAGCATCTGGTAGGAGACAACCGCTGATGAACTTCAGCCATGAGACCTCTCTCTGTATCAGGGTGGGAAGTATGGAATCCTTGAACAGAAAGAGAATCCGCTGGTGAACCGGCTGTGCGTGAATATGCATGGGAACATGTCTTTGTTATTTCTCAAGCCAAGTGTATTTTTGGTCTGTTTCCCTGGAGACTTATAGGGAATAGGGAGAGGCCTTACCAAGCGTAGTATAATTTTGCCAGCTCCACTTCCTTTCCAATTCCCCAAATTAGTCACCCCATCTCTCCACTTGGACTGATTTTTCCAAGGTCACTAACAACTTCTTTTTGTTAAATCCAACATTTCAGTCTTTATCTTTAATCAGCTCTCTCCTGCTGCCGGTGTTCTGCACTCAGGCTGGAGTGCAGTGGCAAGATCTCAGTTCACTGCAACCTCTGCCTCCCAGGCTCAAGCGATCCTTCCACCTCAGCCTTCCTAGTAGCTGGAACCGCAGGCTCGTGCCACCATGTCCGGCTAATTTTTTGTATTTTTTGTAGAGACAGGGGTTTTGCTATGTTGCCCTGGCTGGTCTTGAACTCCTGAGCTCAAGTGATCCTCCCACCTCAGCCTCCCAAAGTACTGGTATTACAAGTAAGCCACCGCACCTGGCCTACCAGTGGTCTTTTCAAATGTAAATCTGATCCACCTCCACTTAAAAATTAATCATTGCTGCTCATTGCTTTTAGGATAAACACTCAGTTGAACCCAGTCATCTCCAGTGTAGTCCCAGTCACTCATATTGATCTTTCATTTCTCCCATGGGCCATCCACCTCCCTGACACAAGGCTTTTGCACATGGTCCTTTTATTTATACCTACTATTTCCAGACATTGTTTTGGTGCTGGGGATATGACAGTGAACAAAGCAGGCAAACATTCCTGCCATTCTAGAGTTCACTTTCTCGTGGTTGCTGTTTGGTTGGAATGTTCTTGACCTTTATGTTTGTTTTTTCATAGGGAGTTTAGGATTTATTTTAGAATAACAGCTTTATTGAGATATAATGCACACACATTAAAACTCATAAAATTCACCCATTTAAAATGTGCAGTTCAATTTAGGATATTCAGAGTTGTAGGCCAGGCGTGGTGGCTCACACCTGTAATCCTGGCATTTTGGGAGGCCGAGGTGGGCGGATCACTTGAGGTCAGGAGTTCAAAACCAGCCTGGCCAACATGGTGAAACCCCGTCTCTACTAAAAATACAAAAAAATTAGCCAGGTGTGGTGGCAGGTGCCTGTAATCCCAGCTACTTGGGAGGCTAAGGAAGGAGAATTGCTTGAACCCGGGAGGCGAAGGTTGCAGTGAGCCGAGATTGTGCCACTGCACTCTAGCCTGGATGACAGAGCGAGATTTGGTCTCAAAAAAAAAAAAAAGAATATTCAGAATTGTGAATATTGATTCTACCATCACCACAATCAATTTTGAAATTTTTTCATCACCCCAGAAAGAAACCTTAAACCCATTAGTAGTCACTGCCCCCAACTCCCTCAGCCTAGACAGCCAGTCTACTTTCTATCTCTACGGATTTGCCAGTTTTGTACATTTCATATAAATAGAATCATGTGGTCTTTCGTGACTGTCTGCTTTCACTTGGCATAATGTTTTCAAGCTTCGTCCACGCTGCCATGCCGTAGCATGTATCAGTACTTCAATTTTATTGCCAGGTAATATTCCACTGTGATAGATCACATTTTGTTTATCTGTTCATTCGTGGAAGAACATTTGGGTTATTTCCACTCTTTGGCTATTATGAATAATGCTGCTATGAACATTTATGTACAATTTTTTGTACGAACATACGTCTTCATTTTCTCGGGTATAAACCTAGGAGTGGAATTGCTGGATCCTATGGTAGCTTTATGTTCAACTTTTTGAGAAACTGCCAGATTTTTACAAAGTGGCCGTACCATTTTACCTTCCTACCAATAGTATATGAGAATTCCAGTTTCTCTACATCCTTGCTATTATAGGTTGAATTGTGGCTCCCCAAAATTCATGTGTCGAAGTCCTAATCCCCAGTACCTCATAATGTGAATTTATTTGGAGTCATTTGGAGTCATTATATTAATAGAGTCATTATAGATGCAATTAGTGAGGCTAAGATGAGGTCTTATTGGAGTAGGTTGGGCCCCTTATCCAATATTACTGGTGTCTTTTATAAAAATGGGAAATGTGGACACAGACATGCACACAGGGAGAATGGCACGTGAAGACTGGAATTATACTGCCATAGCCAAGGACCTACCAGAAGCTAGGAGAGAAACCTGGAAAAAATCCTTCCTTGGGGCCTTCAGAGGGAGCATGGCCCTGTTGATAACTTGATCTTGGACTTCTTGCGTCCAGAACATGAGACAACAAATTTCTGTTGTTTAAGTCACTCAGTTTGTGGTACTTTGCTATGGCAGCTTTAGCAAACTGATACACTCCCTGACACTTGTTATTTTCCATTTTTGTAGTTATAACCATCCCACTGGGTGTGAAGTGGTATCTCATTTGATTTTGATTGGCACTTCTCTATGCAAATGATCTTAAGCATGCTTTCATGTGCTTATTAACCGTTTGTGTATCTTCTGATAAATGTCTATTCAAATCCTTTGCTTATTTAAAAAAATTGGGTTGTCTTTTTACTATTGAATTTTAGGAGTTATTGATGTAGTCTAGATAGAAGTCCCTTATTAGATACATGTTTTGCAAACATTTTCTCCTGTGCTCAGGTATCTTTTCACTTTCTTTTTTTGTTTTAGAGACAGGGTCTTCCTCTGTCACCCAGGGTGGAGTGCAGTGGTACTATCATGGCTCACTGAGCTCACTGAGGTTGCAAACTCCTGGGCTCAGGAATCCTCCTACCTCAGCCTCCTGAGTAGCTAGGACTACAGGGGTGTGCCACCAGGCCTGGCTAATTTTTTTTTTTTTTAAGAGATGGAGTCTCACTATGTTGCCCAGCCTGGTCTTGAACTCCTGGCTTTAAGCAATCCTCCCACCTCAGCCTCCCAAATTATTGGGATTATAGGCTTGAACCAATAAGCCCAGCCCTGTTTTTACTTTCTTGATGGTGTCCTTTGAAGCATAAAAGTTTTTAATTTTGATGAAGTCTAATTTATCTATTTTATAACTTTATTGCTTGTTTTGGTGGTGTATCTGGTCCCCTTCTGTCTTGGTCTAGCTCAAATGCCACTTCCTCGGGGAAGATTTCATTTCTTTAATATAGGCAAACTCTCTTTGCAATTATAAATTTTTTTGAGTGAGATTTGTTTAGTTGTCCTCCCCTCTGGACTGTAAATTCCAAGAGAGTACGGTCCGAGTCAGGTGTCTGTCTTCCCATTCTGTCCCTATCCCCCAGCACAGTGACAGCTTGGTAGCAGAGCAGGTGCTCAGAATTGCTGAATGAATAAATGAATAAATGCTGAGTTGACTCTGTGGACCATTTCCTCCATGAAATGCTTTTTTTTTTTTTTTTTTTGAGACAGAGTCTCACTCTGTTGCCCAGGCTGGAGTGCAGTGACACGATCTTGGCTCACTGCAACCTCTGCCTCCTGTGTTCAAGTGATTCTCCTGCCCTAGCCTCCCGAGTAGCAGTGATTACAGGCACCCACCACCACGCCTGGCTAATTTTTCATATTTTTAGTAGAGATGGGGTTTCACCATGTTGGCCAGGATGGTCTTGAACTCCTGACCTCAGGTGATCTGCCCGCCTTGGCCTCCCAAAGTGACAGGATTACAGATGTGAGCCACTATGCCCGGCCAAAACGCTCTTTATTTGGCCTTGAGAATACCCACCTCCTGCTTCTCCTCCTACTTCTCCAGCTGCTTCTCAGTCTGTCTGCTGGTTCCCTTTCATTTATCTATCCAGCAGATTGAGACAGAAGGTTAAGTAGGATTGGGATTGGGCATAGGCCCTCCTCTCCTTTTACCCTTCACACTCTTTGCTTCCACTACCAGGGCTTTAATGACCATTTTTAGACTAATGACTCTCAAATCTGTTTCCTACCTAGATGGCTTTCCTAAGCTGCATATCCAACTACCTACTGGATGCCTCTAGTAGAATGTCATATAGATTCCTAAAATGCAACGTGGTCACAGCCTTTATCTTTCCTTACCCCCAATCCCAATCCTGCTTAACCTTCTATCTCAACCTGTTGCCCTAAACCCGAAATCCAGGCATTGTCTGTCTTAGATCAGTTTCCCCAGAAATAGACCCTGAGATGAAGATTAGTATGCAAGTGATTGATCAAGGGAGTACTCCCAGGGGAGAGCAGGAGGATGTGGAGAAAGCAGGACAAAACATGGGGGTAAAGGTCAAGCAAGAGTGCAGTTTTAGGCCAAGCCCCACAGAGATACTTGGCCTAATGCCACAGGGGAACACTTGGAACCCGCCCTGACTCCATTCCAGTTGTCTGGAAGAGTTTGTGTAGAATTGGTATCATTTCTTCATTAAATGTTTAGTAGAATTCACTAGGGAAGCCAACTGGGCCTGAAGTGTCCTTTGTGGGAAGGTTTTTAGCTACACATTCAGTCCCTTTGATAGCTATCCAGTTACTTTGATTCTCTGTTTCTTGAGATTTTTGGTAAATGAACCCAAAGAATGTGTGGCAATGCCTAGATTTCGGGTTTGGGGCAACAGGCTGAAATAGAAGGTTAAGCAGGATTGGAATTGGGGGTAAGGAAAGATAAAGACTGTGGCCACGTTGCATTTTAGGAATCTATATGACGTTCTACTAGAAGCACACAAAGAATGTGTTCCTTTTTTCTAAATTGTCAAATTTATTGCCACAAAGTTATTCACAAAATTCCTTTTTAAACTTTTAAAAATCTTTAGGCCGGGCGTGGTGGCTCACGCTTGTAATCCCAGCACTTTGGGAGGCCGAGGCGGGTGGATCACGAGGTCAGGAGATCGAGACCACGGTGAAACCCCGTCTCTACTAAAAATACAAAAAATTAGCCGGGCGTGGTGGTGGGCGCCTGTAGTCCCAGCTACTCGGAGAGGCTGAGGCAGGAGAATGGCGTGAACCCGGCAGGTGGAGCTTGCAGTGAGCCGAGATCGCGCCACTGCACTCCAGCCTGGGTGACAGAGTGAGACTCCGTCTCAAAAAAAAAAAAAAAAAAAAAAAATCTTTAAAATCTGTTGTGATGTCATTTGTTTTATTTCTGATATTGGTAATTTATGTCTTCCCTCTTTTTTTCCTGATCATTCTGGCTAGAAGTTTATCAATTTCATTGATATTTCTCAAAGAAACAAGTTTTAGTTTCATTGGTTTTCTCTATTGTTTTTTAAATTATTCTGTTGAATTTAGCCAGGCATGATGCCTCACGCCTGTAATCTCAACACTTTGGGAGTCTGAAGCAGGTGGATCACTTGAGGTCAGGAGTTTGAGACCAGACTGGCCAACATGGTGAAACCCTGTCTCTACTAAAATACAAAAATTAGCTGGGCATGCTGGCACATGCCTGTAATCTCAGCTACTTGAGAGGCTGAGGCACAAGAGTTGCTTGAATCCAGGAGGTGGGGGTTGCAGTGAGCCAAGATTGTGCTACTGCACTCCAGCCTGGGCGACAGAGTGAGCAAGACTCCATCTCTAAATAAATAAATAAATAAATAAATAAATAAATAAATAAAAATTATTCGATTGAATTTAGAATTACTTTATTTTTTTTTAATATGAACACTTCACAAATTTGCATGTCATCCTTGTGCAGGGACCATGCTAATCTCTGTATCATTCCAGTTTTAGTATATGTGCTACTGAAATGAGCATGATTGAATCCATGGTGCCTGTTTTGAATTTTTTTAATTTCCCATTTTAAAAATGTATTGATTTCTGCTTTGATATTTATTATTTCCTTTTTATCTACTTACTTTCAGTTTTACTTACTCTTCTTTTTCTAGTTTCTTAAGTTGGAAACTGAGATCATGGATTTTGGACTTTTCTTTTTTTTTTTTTTTTTTTTTTTTTGAGATGGAGTCTTACTCTGTTACCCAGGCTGGAGTGTAGTGGCACAGTCTCACCCACTGCAACCTCCACCTCCCAGGTTTCAAGCAATTCTGCCTCAGCCTCTCGAGTAGCTGGGACTACAGGCGCCCGCCACCATGCCTGGCTAATTTTTGTATTTTAGTAGAGATGGGGTTTCGCCATGTTGGTCAGAATGGTCTCGAACTCCTGATCTCAGGTGATCCACCCACCTCGGCCTCCCAAAGTGCTGGGATTACAGGCGTGAGCCACCATGCCTGGTCGCCTTTCTTCTTTTCTAATACAGGTTCTTAGTGCTATACATTTCTAAGTACTGCTTTTAGTAGCACCCCACAAACATCGCTATTTTGGATTTTTATTTTTATTCAGTTCAAAATATTTTCTAACTTTTTTATTTCTTACTCGATCCATAAGTTATTTAGGAGTATGTTATTTAATTTCCAAATATTTGGGAATTTTCCAGAGAGCTTTCTGTTAACGATTTCTAATTTAATTTCATTGAGTTTAGAGAATATACATTGTGTGTCTTGAATAATTGTAACAATAATTTTAATTGTTTTATGCCCCCAAAATGGCCTATCTTGGTAATTGTTCCGTGTGTGCTTGAAAAGAATGTTTATGCTGCTGTTGTGAGTGGAGTGTCCCATAAATGTCAATTAGATCAAGTTGCTTGACAGTGTTGTTCATATTTTCTATAGCCTCATGAGTTTCTATGTGTTCTGTCAGTTATTGAGAGAGATATTGAAACCTCTGAATATAATTGTAGATTTGTCTATTTCTCCTTACAGTTCTCTCAGTTTTTCAAAACCAGTCTTGAAACTGGTTTTAGGTGCGTAAACATTTAGGACTATTATGTTCTCTTGGTGAGTTGACCCTTGTATCATTGTAAAATGACCTTCTTTATTTTCTCTGCAATCTATTTTATCTGATATTAACATAGTCACTGTGAATTTCTTTTAGTATTGGCATCGTATGTCTTTTAACCTATTTGTTTCTTTATATTTAAAGTGTGTTTCTTTTAGGCAGCATGTAGTTGGGTCTTTTTAAAAAAAAAATCCAAACTGACAATCTGTGCCATTTAATTAATGAAATTACATTTAATGTGATTTTAAAGATATGATTAAGTGTGTCAGCACCTTGCTATTTGTTTTCTATTTGTCCTATCCGTTCTTTGTTTCCTTTTCCACCTGCTTTTGGGTTGACTATTTTTGTATTTTTTAAAAGTTCTGCTTTATTTTCTTAATTGGCTTTTTGCTATAACTCTTTTTTTTTTTTTTTGACAGGGTCTTGCTCTCTTGCCCAGACTGGAGTGCAGCAGCATGATCACGTTTCACTGCAGCCTCCAACTCCTGGTCTCAAGCAATCCTCCCACCTCAATCTCCCCAGTAGCTGGGATTACAAGTATGCTCCACCATACCTTGCTAATTTTTAAATTACTTTAGAGACAGGATCTAGCTCTGTTGCCCAGGCTGGTCTTGAACTCTTGGCCTCCAGTGATCCTCCTGCCTTGGCTTCCCAAAGTGCTGGGATTATAGGAGTGAACTACCACACCTGGCCTGTAACTCTTAATTTCGTTATTTTAGTGGTTGCCGTATGGTTTATAGCATACATCTTAAATTTATCATAGTCTATGTATTCAAGTTCACTAATCATTTTTTCTTTAATATGTAATCTGCTAATCCCTTTCAGTGTATAATTCATCTCACACATTGTAGTTTTCACCTCTGGATGATCAATTTAGGTTTTTAATTTTATCCACCTTCTAAGTGTCTACTTAACTTTTGAACATACAAAATATAGTTGTAACAATTGTTTTACTGTCCTTGTCTGATAATCCTAACACCTATGTCAGTTCTAGGTTGGCTTCCATTGATTTATTTTTCTCCTCCTTATAGGTGATATTTTTCTGCTTCTTCGTAAGCCAGGTAATCTTTGATCAGGTGCCAAACATTGTAAATTTTACTTTGTTGGGTGCTAGATTATTTTGTATTCCTTTAATTATGTTTGAACTTTGTTCTGGGATGCAGTTACTTGGAAATGGTTTGATCCTTTTGAGTTTTGTTTTAAGCTGGGCTATAAAGGAAATCTCAGCAAATTTTACAGGATTGAAATCTCTGACAAAATAAGCTAGAAATCAATAACAAAAAATAACTAGAAGATTACAGAATATTTGGAAGTTAAGCAACACACTTGCTAAAAATCTTCTCATGGGCCAAAGAAGAAATCACAGTGGAAATAAGACAATATTTAAAACTAAATGATAACAGAGAAATGGCGTATCAAAATTGTGAGTTCATTGAAAATGCTTACAAGGAAAACAAAAAAACCTGTGGGGGTATTTTGATCATTGTTCAATGTATATTGGAAAAGATGGCATTCTGGGGATAATTATATGTCATCTCGATCAGTTTTGTTAATCATGTTATTCAAAATCTCCTATATCCTAATGATGATTTCTTGTTTACTTATTCTACCAGTTATTGAGAGCAATGTGTTAAAAAATCTCCAACTATTATTACGGATTTCTCTCTTTTTCCTTTTAGACCTGTCAGTTATTACTTTTATGTTTTGAGGCTGTTTTTAATTGCATATGTAGTTAGGATTTTATATTTTCCTATTAAAATTTCCCTTTCATGATTATGAAATGTCTGTCATTATCTCTAGCAATACTTGTTTCCTTATGTTTATGATACCAGTACAGATACACCAGCTTCCTTTTGGTGTTTTCATGACTTACTTTTTTTTTCTTTTTTAAAAAAAATCCCTTTCTTTTTTCTTTTCTTTCCTTCCTTTCTTTCTTTCTCTCGCTCTCTTTCTTTCTTGCTCTTTCTCTCTCTCTCTCTTTTTCTTTCCCCCTTCCCTTTCCCCTTCCCTTTCCCCTTCCCCTTCCCTTTCCCCTTCCCCTTCCCCTCCCCTCCCCTTCCTTCTTTTCTTTCTTTCCAGAGTCTCGCTCTGTTGCCCAGGCTGGAGTGCAGTGGCATGATCTCAGCTCACTGCAACCTCCACCTCCTGGGTTCAAGTGTTTCTCATGCCTCAGCCTCCCAAGAAGCTAGTATAACAGGCATGCGCCACCACACCCAACTAATTTTTGTATACTTAGTAGAGATGGGGTTTCACCATGTTGGCCAGGCTGGTCTCGAACTCTTAATCTCAGGTGATCCACCCACCTCAGCCTCCCAAAGCGCTAAGATTACAGGCATGAGCCACCACACCTGGCCAAAAATCCCTTTATTTCCAACCTTTATGCATCCTTATGTTTAAGGTGTGTCTTCTATAACAGCATATAGTTGTTGTTTTTTTTCTTGTTCAGTCTGAAAATCTTTGCCTTTAATTGATTTATATTATGGTAATTACTGATACTGTCGGGTTTAAAGTATACCATTTTACCATTTTTTTTCCATTTTTCACATCTGTTTTTTGTTTATTTTTACCTCTTTCTTGCCTTCTTTTGGATCAATCAATATTTTCCTAATTATTTCATTTTCATCCTCTATAAATTAGTAGTCACGTGTTCGCTATTATTGTTATTTTATTACCCTACATATTATAGCATGCATCCTTGGCTTAATTAGGTCACCCTTGAATTAGTACTTTCACCCTTTTCTAAATAACTCTAGGGACCTTATGACACTTTAATTCAGTTTAGCATTCTCCTGGCTTTCATGTTATTGTTGTCATATATATATTTTTTTTGAGACAGAGTCATGCTGTGTTGCCCAGGCTGGCCTTGAACCCCTAGGGACAAGTGATCTGCCCTCCTCAGTCTCCTGAGTAGCTGAGATTACAGGAATGTGCCACCACACCTGGCTACAGCAAGGCTTTTGACAGAAATGGTTGAAAGAACTCAAAACTGAGGATCCTAGTGCTGAGGGTGGGATATTTTGTGTTATCGGTCAGTAAGAATGTCTCTTACTTGAGATATGAGTCCTCAAGGTGATAAGAGTTGGTTTATTTAGACAGAGTTAATTTTAATTAGTGAAAACTAAAGAACTGACTTGTATTTTGGTCTGATGTATGGTTGTTTCAACTTTGCTGCAGTAGCACCTACAAGAGGACCAACATTCTCCAGGAAATTCTGTCCTTTAAAACCATGAGATGAATAATATTGGTCTGGAAGATATTCATAGAAAGAAGCTTAGAATGTTTGATTTTTGAGCATGAATTAACTGTACAGTCATCAATTAAATAAGCTGATCCACTGAGTAATTGTTGAGATTACCCTTCTGGATGCTGAATAATGCTAGCCCAGAATGGGGATTTGACATTGATATATTCTTTCCTATTAACAAATCCAGTTTTCTTTCTTCCCTCCACCCCCCTTCCTTCTTTCTTTCTTCCTTTCTTTTCCTTTCATTTGCCTTCCTTTCGTTCCTTCTCTTCCCTTTCACAATATTTTACTTTAAAAAAATTATGAAATCCATCATGTACACTTCAATGTGTTAAATGTATATGAACATTTTAAAGATTAATAGTCCAGTGAACATCTATGTACCCACTACTCAGGGTGAGAAACAAATATAACGATGGTCTCGTGTGTTCCCTGTGGGCTCTTCCCCAATTCTTCCTTCTCCACAGAGACCACTTCCACCTGCCTTCTGTGGTAGTTATCTTATAGTCCTCTTCAAAATTTCTAACACCTCTGAATTCTTCTACTATATATATATATATATATATATATATATATATATATATACACACACACATTATATATATTTATATATACATTATATGTACACATTATAATATATATGTGTATATATGCATATACATATAATGTGTATATATAATGTGTATATATAGTAGAAGAATTTACTCTCTATGTAGTAAATTTTGTGTATACACACACATACATATACAAAACTGGATCAGTAAGGAATTTACACTTACTACTTTAGATGAAGACCCCCAGGAGAAGGTAAGATGACAGAGTCTCTGGGTCAGAAGTGACCTCATTTTCCCTGAAAGTTTACAGGGCAAAGTCACAAGTGAGTCTGTTATGTCTGGGGTGTTTGTCCTCTTCAAACCTCATGTTGAAATGTAACCTTCAGTGTTAGAGGTGAGACCTGGTGGGAGGTGATTGGATCATGGGGGTAGATCCTTCCTGAATTGCTTAGCACTATTTCTTGGTGATGTTCTCTCCCAGTTAGTTCACATGAGATCTGGATGTTTAAAAGAATCTGAGACCTCCCCCTTCTCTCTTTTGTTCCCTCTTTTCACCATGTGATGTGCTGGCTCCCCTTCACTTTGTGCCATGATTGAAAGCTTCCTGAGGCCTTCACAAGAAACTGATGCTGGCACCATGCTTCCTGTACAGCCTGCAGAAACGCGAGCCAAATCAAAGCCTGTTTTCTTTATAAATTACCAAGTCTCAGGTATTTCTTTATAGCAGCACAAGAATGAACTAACACAGAGTCTATGGGAAATAGGACTCAAAAAATTGGTGGCAGGGTGAAGTGTCACCCAAATACTGGCCATCGGGCAGGAATATGGTCAAGGGGAGTAGGCTGCTCTTATTTTCTCACTCAAAGTTCCCACAGCCTACTTTCAGCTCTCAGCAATGGGTCAGAACAAAACATTTTTGTGGGAGTGAAATAAATATCTTTAGATAATCCACATAGGATAAGGAGGGAAGAACAGGAACTTCATCAACACGTGATATATTAATCCATTTTAACTATAAAGAACTACCTTAGACTGGGTAACTTATGAAGAAAAGAGGTTTAATTTACTCACATTTCCACAGGCTTAACAGGAAGCATGGCTGGGAGGCGTCAGGTAACTTTACAATTGTGGTGGAAGGGTTAGGGGAATCAAGCATGTCTTACCATGGTGGAGCAGGAAAGAGCGAGAGTGAAGGGGAGGTGCCACACACTTTCAAACAACCAGATCTTGTGAGAACTCACTCAGTCTCACAAGAACAGCAAGGGGGAACTCCACCCCCACGATTCAGTCACCTCCCACCAGGCCCCTCCCCCGACTTGTGGGGATTACAATTCTAAATGAGATTTGGGTGAGGACAGAGCCAAACCGTATCATTCCATCCCTGGCCCCTCCAAAATCTCATGTCCTCACATTTCAAAGCCAAGCATGCCTTCCCAACAGTCCCCCAAAGTCTTAACTCATTCTAGCATTAACTCAAAGGTCTAAGTCCAAAGTCTCATCTGAGACAAGGCAAGCCCCTTCCACCTATGAACCTGTAAAATAAAAAACAAGTTAGTAACTTCTAAGATACAATGGAAATACAGGAATTAGGTAAATGCTCCCATTGGAAAAGGGAAAAATTGGCCAAAACCAAAGGACTACAGGTCCTATGCAAGTTCAAAACCTGGCAAGGAAGTCATTAAATCTTTTTTTTTTTTTGGAGGTGGAGTCTCACTCTGTCACCCAGGGTGGAGTGCAGTGGCACAATCTCGGCTCACTGCAACCTCCACCTCCTGGGTTCAAGCAATTGTCCTGCCTTAGCCTCCCAAGTAGCTGGGACTACAGGCGCATGCCACCATGCCCAGCTAATTTTTTGTATTTTATTAGAGATGGGGTTTCGTCGTGTTGCCCAGGCTGTTCTTGAACTCCTGAACTCAGGCAATCCACCCGCGTCGGACTCCCAAATTGCTAGGATTACAGGCGTGAGCCACTGTGCCTGGCCAGAAGTCATTAAATCTTAAACCTCCAAAATAATCTCCTTTGACTCCGTGTCTCACATCCAGGGCATGCCGATGCAAGAGGTGGGCTCCCAAGGCCTTGGGAAGCTTTGCCACTGTGGCTCTGCAGGGTACAGCCCCCACAGCTGGTTTCATGGGCTGGCATTGAGTGCCTGTGGCTTTTCTGGGCACATGGTGCAAGCTGTCAGTGGATGTACCATTCTGGGGTTTGGAAGACAGTGGCCCTCTTCTCATGGTTCCACTAGGCAGTGCCCTGGTGGGGACTCTGTGTCAGGGCTCCAATCCCACATTTCCCCACTGCATTGCCCATGAGGGCTCTGCCCCTGAAGCTGACTTCTGCTTGGACATCCAGGCATTTCCATACCTCCTCTGAAATCTAGGTGTAGATTCCAAAACCTCAACTCTTGCCATCTGCACACCTGCAGGCCCAACATCACATGGAAGCTGCCAAAGCTTGGGGCTTGCAACCTCTGAAGCAATGGCCTGAGCTGTACTTGGCCCCTTTTAGCCATGGCTACAGCTGGAGTGGCTGGGATCCAGGGCATCATGTCCCAAGGCTGCACAGAGCAGCTGGGGCCTGGGCCTGGGCCGTGAAACCATTTTTTCCTTCTAGGCCTCTGGGCCTGTGATGGGAGGGGCTGCCTCAACGGTCTCTGAAATGCCCAGGAGACATTTTCCCCATTGTCTTGGCTATTTAACTCTTCTTTACTTATGCAAACTTGCAAACGTCTGCAGCAGGCTTGAATTTCTCCCCAGAAAATGGATTTTTCTTTTCTACCACATGGCCAGGCTACAAATTTTCTAAACTTGTGTGCTCTGCTTCCCTTTTAAATATAAGTTCCAGTTTCAGATCATCTCTTTGTTCATGCATATGAGCATACACTTTTAGAAACAGCCAGGTTACCTCCTGAATGCTTTGCTGCTTAGAAATTTCTTCCAGTGGATACCCTAAATCATCTCTCTCAAATTCAAAGTTCCACAGATCTCTAGGGCAGGGGAAAAAATGCCACCAGTATCTTTGCTAAAACATAGCAAGAGTGACCTTTACTGTAGTTCCCAATAAGTTCCTCATCTCCATCTGAGACCACTTGAGTCTGGACTTCATTGTCCATATCACTATCAACATTCTGGTCAAAACAATTCAACAAGTCTTTATGAAGTTCCAAACTTTCCCATGTCTTCCTGTCTTCTTCTGAGCTTTCTGAACTGTTCCAACCTCTGCCTGTTAACCAGTTCCAAAGTTGCTTCCACATTTTCAGGTATCTTTATAGCTGTTATAAATAACTGTCTATATAGTCCGTTTTCACACTGCTATAAAGAGCTGCCTGAGACTGAGTAATTTGTGAAGAAAAGAGGTTTAATTCACTCACAGTTATGCAGGCTTAACAGGAAGCATGGCTGGAAGGCCTCAGGAAACTTACAATCATGGCAGAAGGTAAAGGGGAAGCAAGCACGTCTTACCATGGCAGAGCAGGAGAGAGAAAGAGTGAAGGGGAAGTGCCACACACTTTCAAACAACCAGATCGCATGAGAATTCACTCACTGTCAAGCACAGCAATGGGGAAGCCCATGCCCATGATTCAGTCACCTCTCACCAGACCCCTCCCCTGACATGTGGGGATTAAAATTCAAGATGAGATTTGGGTGGGGATACAGAGCCAAACCATATCACATGGTCAACACAAGCTTCTTGGTGATGCCCCAAACTTCAGAACCAGTTAAAGGTTTACCATCAGCCAGAACAGCTGTAGGAATGAGCCTCCCAGAAGGAAGAGATGAAAGGTGTTTGCCGTCTGCAATGATGATGATGATCATGATCATGATGCTGACTCTGAGCCCTGCATGATGGTAAGCAGTGTCTATGGATTGGCTCATTTAATCCTCATAACAATGTCTATCTAATATCTATCTAGAGGTAGATATTAAGATAATACCTATTTTCCAAATGAAGAAACTGAGCCTCCAAGAGATGAAGTAACTGGCCCAAGGTCACACAGTTGGTAAATTGAAACCTGAGTGCTCACATGGATGTTTTCCAGGGATTGAGCCCACATTAACTGGTGGGGAGATAAATGAAGAGCCCAGCACAAGGGGTGGACTGATGGGAACATGTTTGGGCTAGTGGGAATAATAATAAAAAATAATAGTCAGCATTTATTGAATACTTACTAAGTGGCTGGCATTGTTCTAAGCACTTTTACATGCATTAACTTGAGGTGAAATAAAAAATACACAGAACTGGCAAATGAGGGTCCATGCTTGAGGGTTTGGAAAGACTTGGAAATACCCTTTGGGCAGATGAAGCAGGCAAAAAAAAAAAAAAATTTCAGCTGCATTTTGGAAGCTTCCTCTGATCAAAGATACCCATTCATCCAACATTTATTTATGAAATGCCTGTTGTTCCCCAGGCAGTGTTCTAGGCACTGAGAACAGGACAGATTCCAGGAGAAGGAGAAGTCCAGGAATACAAAAAGATATAAAGAAATATTCAGACGTGCCATATTTTTGACATTTTCATTGATAATACCAGAAAAGGGAAAAAATAAACACTGTTTGATTTTGCCACCAGGCACCACAAAACTGTGCCCTTGCCTGATTTCGTTTCAGCAAGCTTTACTGTGAAGTGTTTATGTGCCAGGCACCATGTGTAGAAGTGCTGGCCCAAAGATGAAGATGAAGATGAAGTTTCTATCCTTAAGGCATGCAGTGTGGGAGATGAATAGGTAAGTGGATAATTACATTACAAGTCATTCGTGCCATGATTGAGGTGTGAACAAAATTCCACGGGAGCAAAGAAGAGTGACTAATTCTGCCTGGGGGTGTCAGATAATGTTTAATGGAGGAGGGGGGCATCTCAACTGGGCCTGAGGGAGGACTAGGAGATTGCCAGGTGGAGATGGGGAGAAAAGACCTCTAGAGAGGAGTAGTTTGTGGACAGAATGATCTAATTGCAGATACTAAGTTTTGAAATATGGACTGTGCATGGACAGCCTAGTACCCTCACAATTGTGAGGGGAGGGGAGTCCACAGAGATTACTAATTTATTGAAAAAGAGCATTGAGGCTTGTGTTGGTGCCAGCTAAAATGACTGAGTTGATAACCCACCTTTGTTTCTCTATGCAGAAATCACCCAGACACCTGCCATATTTTTTCTAGCCTATGTTTAAGTTAAGGTGTCAAAAAGACTTGAAGTGCTCCTGTACACATTTGGGGAGGGGAGTATATTGGTACAACCCCTGTGGAAGGCAGATTGGCAACGTCTACCAGAATTACAAAGGCATATAGCTTGTGACCCAGCAAGTTCACTTGTAGGAATTTATCCTTGGATGCACTCAGTCACATGTAAAATAACTTATGTAGGAGTATTCATCATATCACTGTAACAGCAAAAGACTGGAAACAAAGTAAATGCTCATTACAAGGGAATTGGTTAAGTAAATTATAATATCTCTTTAAAATGGAACACTATTCAATCTAAAAACAATAAGGTAGCTCTTTCCGTCCTGTTGGAAATGATTTCAAGAATATATTGTCAAATGAAAAAAGCAAGGGCAGAACCACATACATAAAACAGGGATGGAAAGAATTCAAGTCCTCCATGGAGTATGCAAACTGCTCAATTAAAAGTCCCTGGGTTGCCCTACCTCCAGCCTCCTTGTGATGTGTGATGCAAAACTCACTGTTTAAGCCAGTTGAGAAGGAGTTTTCTGGTTTTGTAGCCAAAAACATCCAGACAAAGAACTCTAAGGTCAGGGGAGGCCTTTGTGTTTGGACCTAGAAAAATGCAGAAGCAGGAGGTAAATCTTTGACTTACAGAAATTCCCCAGTGTCCTCCATATTAACTCTAGTGGACACTCTCAAGTGCTTTCCCCTCTAGAAATTCCAAGCCCTGAACCGCAGAGTAGCCAGGCATTCACATGATGCAGCCGTGGGGCTATGTAGAGATGCCATTTGGCAGGATTCAACCTGCCTGGCTTCTTTTTTTGTAAATACAACCTCATCAGAGCAACAGGCTAAAAGCCTGGCAGTATCTATTTGCAGTCAGGGAGCAAGAGTGCAGTGCAATGAATGTTAGAACCAAGCCTTATGAGGTGGAACTTGAACAACTTGCTCTGTCCACAGGAGGCCCTAGATAGCCCAGACTCTACAGTGACTAAAAAACAGATCTCTGGATCAAGCCATGTAGTCTGAGACCTTGTCCACATAGCTGAAATTGTCCTGTCAGTATCATCCAGACAATTTTAAGGAGTCTTTGTCCATTCATTCAAGAAAAACAAATATTTGTCCCCGGCACTCTGCTAGGTGCTAGGGATACAACAATGAGCAAAACCAAGATGATCTGTCCCTTATTGACTTACTGTCTAGAGAAAGAGATGGTAATTAGTTAAATGGTTATTAAATAGGTGTACAATTATAACTGAGCGGAATGTTGTAGAGGAAAGATTCATGGCAGATCAGAGGCTAAAAAAAATACATACATTAGAATGGAATCAGAGAAGCCCTGCCGGAGAAAATGACAGCTGAGCTGACATCTGAAGAACGAGTAGGAGTTAACTAGGTGATACAGGAGAAGAGCGTTCCAGGCAGAAGGAATGTTTCATGCAAAGGCCCTGGGGTGGGAGGGAGCATGGAACACTCAAGGAACTGAAAGGTCACCGTGTGGCTGGAGGGCAGAGTTGGGGGAGTGTGCTGGGAGGGGAGGCTGGAGCAGCAAGCAGGCACCAGGCAGGGCAAAGCCACGGAGGAGATAGTATTTTTGTAAGAGCAACAGAAAATCATTTGTGGTACAGAGTGTCAGTTGTCCCCCAATATTCATTTCCCCCCTTTATTCCTTTAATATTGGAACCCCTAAGTTTAGGCTCAACATGTGGCTATCCAATTAAAAATCACTTCCCAGACTCGTTTGCATATAAGCTTTTCCATGTGACCAAAACAACCTAGCCAATTGCTGTGGCCAATGGGTTGTGAGAAGTGCAGGCTTCCATTTCCTCCTATTCTCCTTTCACTGGCTCCAATGCAGACATGATGGTGGGGGCTGGAGGAGCCATCCTAGGCCAGGAGATGGAAGCCATATGTTGAGGATGGCAAGGCAACAAAATAGAGGGAAACTGGATCCCCTCACCATGGAACAGTCATTGCAGCCCTGGGCTATTAAACTCAGACCACATGTGACAAACTGATAGACTTCTAGCTGCTGTATGGAGGGTAAAAGCAGTAGGCTCAATCTGGAGCTATTGCAGCTACCCATTGAGGAGGATGGTGTCTTGAACCTACCTGCAAAGTAGCCGTGAAGATGGGACCAGACCCCATTAGAACATCCTTTGCCTCGTATAGTGGAAACAGCACAAACTCTGGCCTCAGTGAGAGCCAAGTTCTGCTCTTGGGTTCATTACCTTTTAGCTGAGTGACCTTGAACAAGTTACTAAGCATCTCTAAGTCTCATTTATAAACCCAAATTAAGGTTCTTTTTGGGGGGTGTGATGACTAATTTTGAGATGGCCTTCAGCAACACTGGCTTTTTCGTGGGTCCCCGGGCTGATGGTCTGCTCTGGAGATTGTGGACTTGCCAGCCTCTGTAATTACATGAGCCAATCCCTTAAAATAAATCTTTCCAAATATGATACGTACACATGCACACATCCTATTGATTCTGTGTTTCTGGAGAATCTTGACTAACATGGGGGTTAATTTCCTATTAATTTATGTACATAGAACAAACCGCACACACATGAAGGGCACAGCTCAGTGAACTTTTACGAAGTGAACACAACCACCATTACAAGAATATCTAGAATATTAGAATTCTGTGAAGAAAGTTATAGCAGTGGTGTAATGTGTTACTCTAAATCCCTACATTGGCTGGGTGCGGTGGCTCACACTTGTAATCCCAGCACTTTGGCAGGCAAAGGCGGGCAGATCACCTGAGGTCAGGAGTTCAAGACCAGCCTGGGCAACATAGCGAGATCCCATTTTTGTAAAAAATTTGAAAAAATTAGCCAGGCATGGTGGCATGCACCTGTGGTCTCAGCTACTTGGGAGCCTGAGGTGGGAGGATTGCTTGAGCCCAAGAGATCAAGCCTTCAGTGAGTTATGATGGCACACCTTCGCTCCAGCCTGGGCAACAGAGAGAGACCTGGCCTCAAAAAAAGAAGAAGAAAAAAAAAACCTCTGGAACCATAACTATTTAAAAAGATAGCGGGTGTGGTGGCTCACGCCTGTAAACCCAGCACTTTGGGAAGCTGAGGCGGGTGGATCATGAGGTCAAGAGATCGAGACCATCCTGGTCAACGTGGTGAAACCCCATCTCTACTAAAAATACAAAAATTAGCTGGGCATGGTGGCAGGCGCCTGTATTCCCAGCTACTCAGGAGGCTGAAGCAGGAGAATCGCTTGAACCCTGGAGGCAGAGGTTGCAGTGAGCCGAGGTCACACCACTGCACTCCAGCCTGGTGACAGAGCGAGACTCCATCTCAATAAAAAGATAAAACACATTAAGAATAATGCAAGACATGGAAGAACCATAAATCAGAGTTAGAAAAATTCTGAAATGTGATTTGACAGGAATCAAAAAAACTTTAGAAATGAAAGAAAAAGTAATTTCAAAAAGGAAGACTAAATTAAAAGAACACTGGAGTGACTTAACACAGCAGATGCCTTAAGAGAAATAGAAGGTGAAAAGGAGGAAATTACGAAAAATTGAAATGAAATTTTAAAACATGAAAAAAATTCAAAGAAAGAGAAAATTACAAATATTTGTAATTTTATGAAGATAGGCAATGTATTAGGGTTCTCCAGAAGGACAGAACTAATAGGACGTATGTGTATATGAAAAGGAGTTTACTAGGGAGAATTGGCACACACCATCACACAGCGAAGTCTCACGATAGGCCGTCTGCAAGCTGGGGGAGAAAGAAGCCAGTAGCAGCTCAGTCTGAGTCCAAAAGCCTCAAAAGCAGGGAAGCTGATAGTGCAGGCTTCAGTCTGTGGCCGAAGGCCCTAGAGCCCCCAGCAAACCATTGGTGTAAATCCAAGAGTTTAAAGGCCAAAGAACCTGGAGTCCGATGTCTAAGGGCAGGAGGAACGAACAGAAGCATCTAGTACAGGAGAAAGATGAAAGCCAGAAGACAGCAAGCCAGCTTATCCCACCTTCTTCCCCCTGCTTTGTTCCAGCTGCCTGGCAGTGGATTGGATGGTGCCCACCCACACTGAGGGTGGGACTTTCTCTCCTAGTCCACTGACTCAAATGTCAATCTCCTCTGGCAACACTTTAACAGACACACCCAGAAACAATACTTTACCAGCTATCTAGGCATCCATCTCATCAAGTTGACACCTAATCTTAACCACCACAGGAAAGTAAGACTCAGCACACAGTAAATGGAAATCCCTGAAGGAGAAAATCAAAACAAGGGAACAGCCTGAATACCGTGGGGAGGCCTATGTGGTGAGGCACTGAGTCCCCAGACCCTCGGATCAGTAGGGAACTGAGGCCTCCTGCCAACAGCCCCCTAGAGGAGGTCCGCCTGTGGGTATGCCAGCCCCAGCCAGGTCTTTAAATGACTGTGATCCCTTCATTGTAGCCCCTTTGTAACCTCATGATGGTCCCTGAGCCAGAGCCATTCAGCTACGCTACTCCCAAATTCCTGATTTCAGAGGCTCTCAGATTAATAATGTTTAGCATTTGAAGTCACTACGTTTTGGAGTGTTGCTTTTTTTTTTGTTTTTCTGTTTTTTTTTTTTTTTTTTTTTTTTTTTTTTTTTTTTTAACACAGCAATAGATAACTAATAAAATTAGCATTAGGGAAACTTCCAGTATGAGACCTTTTCAAATATCCCTGCTAAACACATCCTAATATGTGTCTTATGATGAATATGTGTGCATTTCTGCTGGGTATAAACCTAGGAGTGAAAATGCTGGATCACAGGATATATACATGTTCAGCCCTAGTAGACGCTGCAAGAGTCTTCTCCACAGGGCTGGTATCAATTCCCACCCTTGCTAGCAGAGTATAAGATTGCTCATACTCTCACCAACACTTGATATTTTCTGTCTTTTTCATTTTGGCCATTTTGATGGGTTGTAGTGGAGTTGTATCATGGGTTTAATTTACATTTCTCCTGAGGTTTAATGAGGTTTAGTATCTTCAAAAGCTCAATGGCCATTTAGACATCTCCATTTAAAAAACATTTATTAAAGCCCTTTACCCATTTTAAAAACTGAGTTATCTGTCTTTTTCTACTGGATCTATTCTTTTTCTAATTCTGGAATTCTTTTCATATTCTGGAGCCAGTCCTTTAGTGTATATATTTCTTTTTCTTTCTCTCTCTCTCTTTTTTGTTGTTGTTGTTGTTGTTGAGACAGAGTCTTGCCCTGTCACCCAGGCCAGAGTGCCGTGGTGTGATCTTGGCTCACTGCAACCTCCACCTCCCGGGCTCAAGCGATTCTCCTGCTTCAGCCTCCCAAGTAGCTGGGCTTACAGGCGTGCATCACCATGCCCAGCTAATTTATGTATTTTTAAGTAGAGACAGGGCTTCACCATGTTGGCCAAGTTGGTCTTGAGCTCCTGACCTGAAGTGATCTGCCCACCTCGGCCTCCCAAAGTGCTGGGATTACAGGCGTGAGCTACCGCACCCAGCTTATATATAAAATTTCTTCTCCCACTCTTTGGGTTTCCTTTTTACTCCTAAATTGTGGCTTTTTGTAAACAGTTCACTTTAATGTAGTCCAGTTTATCAATTGTTTTTTCTTTTTCTTTTCTTTTCTGGAGATGGAGTTTCATTCTTGTCACCCAGGCTGGAGTGCAGTGGCACGATCTCAGCTCTGTGCAACCTCTGCCTCTTGGGTTCAAGTGATTCTCCTGCCTCAGCCTCCCAAGTACCTGGAATTACAGGCACCCACCACACCCGGCTAATTTTTGTATTTTTAGTAGAGATGGGGTTTTGCCATGTTGGTCAGGCTGGTCTGGAACTCGAACTCCTGACCTCAGGTGATCTGCCCGCCTTGGCCTCCCAAAGTGCTGGGATTACAGGCGTGAGCCACAGCACCCGGCCTAGTTTATCAGTTGTTTTTGAGATGGCTAATGACTTATGATCTGTTTAAGAAATTTTTGCCTACCCCAAGTCATGAAAATACTTTCCTATGGTATCCTCGAGAAGCTTTATTAGGTCTATGATCCATATAGAATGGATTTTTGTGTATGGAATGAGCTAGAGATGACAATTTACAATTACTCCAGTACCTTTTTTTTTTTTTTTTTTGACGGAGTTTCACTCTTGTTGCCTGGGCTGGAGTGCAATGGTGCAATCTCAGCTCACTGCAACCTTTGCCTCAGCCTCCCAAGTAGTTGGGATTACAGGCAGCTGCCACTGCGCCTGGCTAATTTTGTATTTTTAGTAGAGACGGGGTTTCACCATGTTAGCCAGGCTGGTCTCTAACTCCTGGCCTCAGGTGATCCGCCTGCCTCAGCCTCCTAAAGTGCTGGGATTATAGGCGTGAGCCACTGCGCCTGGCCACTGCAGCACTATTTATTGAAAAGGAAGAAAATCATCCTTTCCTGGGGGCATTGGAACATACCTTTATCATAAATCAAGTGCCCAGAAGTTTGGAGATCTATTCATAGACTCTCTCTTCTGCTCTACTTGTCTATCCTTGGACCAATACCATATTGTTTTAATTATAATAGATGTATAATAAGCCTTGATATCTAGTAAATAGGGCTTCCAGCTGATTTTTCTTCAAGGTTGTCTTTGTTATTGTGACTCTTTGATTTCCAAATAATTTTTTTTATTTCTACATAATTTGTTTTTCTTTTCTTTTTTTGAGGTAGGATCTTGCTCTGTTGCCCAGGCTGGAGTGCAGTGGCGTCATCTTGGCTCACTGCAGCCTCCACCTCCCAAGTTCAAGCAAGTCTCGTGCCTCAGCCTCCCTAGTAGCTGGAATTACAGGCTTGTACCACCATGCCTGGCTAATTTTTGTATTTTTAGTAGAGACAGGGTTTTACCATGTTGGCCAAGCTGGTCTCAAACTCCTGGACTTAAGTGATCCGCCTGCCTCGGCTTCCCAAAGTGCTGGGATTACTTCCCAAAGTGCTGGTATGAGCCACTGTGCCCAGCCCCATATAAATTTTAGAATCAGCCTGTCAATTTCCATTGAAACATCTACTAAGATTTTAGTTAGGATTGCATTTAATGTAGTAATAAATTAGGGAAAAATTAACACTCTTGAGTTTTACAATTCACTAATATGGTTTATTCAGATTTTCTTTAATTTTTCTCAGTAATGTTTGCTGGTTTCATGTGTAGAATCTTGAATATCTTTCACTGGATTTATTCCTGGGTATTTGATTTTTTTGATGCTATATCAGTAATATTTTAAAATTTCAATTCCAATTGTTACTGCTCATATATAGAATACAATTAATCATTAAAATACTGACCCTTGTATCTACTGACCTTGCTAAGCTCATTTGTTCTTTCTGTCCAGTACTTTTTACTTTCTGCATGCACAGTCATGTAGTCTCTTAATAATGAACAATTTCATTTTCTCCTTCCCGTACTTATACCTTTTATTTATTTTCAGTTCAGATCCCAGTATAATGTCAAACAGAAGTAATGATAGTGACATTCTTGACTTGGTCCTAATATCAGGGGGATGTCTTACAATATCTTATTACTATTATGATGCTTGATGTGGAGGGTGTCCAAGCCTGAGTAGGGGTGGGAAGAGCATCTGCATAGGATGTAGGAGCCTGAATGGGGTGAGGAGGTCATCTCCATGGAAGGGCGATCCAGGACAGGGTGTCAGAGCCCAGAAAGATGGACAAGGACATCTACATGTCAGGTGGTCTTGGGTGGTATGTTGGTGCACCAAGAGGGAAAGAAAATGTTCGTATGTGACACAGGTGTCAGGCCCCAAAGGAGTGAGGAGAGCTTTGACATCAGGGATGACCCAGCAGAGGATGTCAGAACCCAAGTGGAGCTAGAAGAACATTTATAGAAGTTTTGGAAAGGAGGGAATGTGGCAGTGACAGAATATTGGTAACATGCAAAGGGATTTATATAGTGAGGAAATGGATTGAAGAAAATGGGAACCAGGTTTCTCACTATTGGAGAAAGAAGTTAAAAATATGGGCTGGTCACAGTGGCTCACACCTTAATCCCCATAATCCCAGCACTTTGGGAGGCTGAGGTAGGATCACTTGAGCCCGGGAGTTCCAGAACAGCCTGGGCAACATGGTGAAACCCCATCTTTACAAAAAATAAAAATAAGCTGGGTGGGATGGCAGATGCCTGTAGTCCCAGCTACCTGGGAGGCTGTGGTGGGAGGATGGCTTGAGTCCAGGATATCAAGGCTGCAGTGAGCCATGTTCATGCCACTGCACTCCAGTTTGGATGACAGAGAGAACCCCTGTTTCAAAAAACAAAAAACCCACCCCCTCCACCACCAAAATGGAAAGAGATGAAACTAGAGTGAATGCTGGAGTATTGGATTAGAATTAGAGGTATTAGTGTGAACTTAAAGTTTTCAGTATATGTAGATGGATATAGAAGTGTGGGTGTCTGTGTGTGTGTGGAATATATTTCTTAGGTCTGTCCACTGAGAGGGGCTAGGAAGAGCAACACCCCAATAGCAATGAGCATATCTAGCATCCAGATCTTAGTTTCTAAACACCTTTCTTTCCCAACAGGAACCAGGGCTCCTTGGAGAAATGGTTGGTTCTAGGCCTGAAGGAAGGAAAAATACAAGATAAACCTAGAATACTTTACTGTGCCAGAGAATGAAGAAATGCTGAAAGAATAATATCTATTCTGTCAAAGAGACATAGAAACTAGCTTGAAGGAGCTCCCATTGGCCAAATCTGGGACAATTTGAGCATTGAAATAAGGATAGTAACAGATTATAACACATTAAATAAAATGGGAATCCATGAATCCATTTGATAAAAATAAATTAATTAATTCAAAATTTTATGAGTAATTTTACTTAGTTTCAAAGCATCTTGCCAAGGGAAAAAGTGTGACTTTACAGTGGAGAAACTAGCAGATACCCTCTTCATCAAGTGATCAAGGTTAAAATCACCGATGAAGAGACATAACAGCTAAGTGCAATGTGGGATCCTGGATTGGTTCAAGGAACTGAAAAATAACATTAGTGAGACAATTGGTGAAATTTGAATAGATGTGTAGACTATTTAGCAGTAATATTTCAAAGTCAGTTTCTTGTTTTGATCATTAATTGCATTGTGGTTGGCAGGAGAAAGTCCTTGCAATGCACTGAATGTTTATGTTTCCCCTGCCCCCAAATTCATTTGTTGAAATCCTAACCCCCAAGATGATGATATTAGAAAGTGGGGCCTTTGGGAGGTGAGTAAGGTTACAATGGAAAGATAGCTGTCTGTGAGGAATTGGGCCCTCAGCAGACAAGAAAGCTACCAGGACCTTGATCTTGGACTTCCCAGCCTCCAGAATTTTGAGAAACAAATTTCTGTTATTTATAAGCCACCCAGTTTATGCTATTTTGTTATAGCAGCTTGAATGAACTAAGACATTCTTTGTGGTAGGAAATGCATTCTAAAATATTCATGAATAATGAGGCATCATTTTGGCAACTTATCCTCAAACAGGTTAAGCAAAAATGTTCTTTGTACTGTTTTTAAAAAAAAGGAAAGATATAATTATTCTGGACTTGGGAGAATGTTTATCTGATGTGCCGGTGCATGAAGCAGGGAGGGCTGCATTACTTCCTGGAGGAATGAAGTCTTACCCAGAATGATGCTTTTACTGTAATCTGTGCAGGCTCTAACTGTGAATTCCTTGAGGGTGGGGCCTGTGTTATTTAAAGGTGAAAGAATAGGCTTTGTGGGGCCTGAAGGTTATACATTCAGGAAGGCTCTTCTTAAGAAAGAGATTATAAAATTACGAGTATAATATTAGGCAGTAAAATGAATATTTATTTAGGACAAGAAAAGAAATCATGTCAAATTATAAATTCTATAAAGCTCACAAATATTGCAAACACCACAAAATCCAGAAAAAAAACCCCTCTTTTATTGGTTAACTGCTTAGTCTATCCCTCTATAATACTTTTTGGGTTTTCATTTTTTTTGAAACAGGATCTTGCTCTTTGGCACAGCCTAGAGTGCAGTGGTGTGGTAACAGATCACTCCAGCTCCAGCCTCGACTTTCTGGGCTAATGCAATCCTCCTATCTGAGCCTCCTGAGTAGCTAGGACCGCAGGTGTGCACCACCATACCTGGATAATTTTTAAATTTTTTTGTAGAGATAGGGCCTCACTATGTAGCTCAGGCTGGTCTTCAACTCCTGGGCTCATGTGATCCTCCTGCCTTGGCCTCCCAAAGTATTGGAATTACAGGTATGAGCCACTGTACCTGATCTGTAACACTTTTTTTTAAACACATTTCTTGGCTTCATACTCTGTGATTACATCTTCATATGATATCAATATGATAATATCAGCATCTTAAACTAGAAATGCAATTCAGTCTTTCCTCTAGCATGGGCGATCAAAATTTGTTTTAAAAAAATTATTATTCATAGCTTTAAAAAAATTTGCTTTGCTTTCAAAAACTCATTGATAATGTTACATAAATGTTTAAGATTGTTATCTGGTTTGGGAAACCGCTACCAAGTTTCTTCCATATATGAGCTGTATGACTTAAAGACATAACCGAATATATTCCTGACAAGTAAGAAGTTCCATTTTTGTGTATGAGAACTGAATTCTCCATGTACAATTTTACACACCCAATAATTAAAAGACCCTTCCACAGATAAGTGTCTGGCTCCACACATTTCAAACCTTGTTTGCCTTCCTTACTCAGACACTTCTGGTGCTGGGCATTGTAGGACATATCCATTTTGCAACACAATCTCTTATCCTACATTGCTTCATGATGCTGGGTCAGGTGGCAAAGCGAGTAGGCACTGGTCATATCCCTAGAAGACACTCTCATACCAGTATATCAAGCAATAATTAACTACACATAGGAACATTTGCAGAATATACAACTAGAGCTCACTGTATAGATTGAATCGTGGCCTCCCAAAAAGATATATTTCTGTCCTAACCTGTAGAACCGGCAAATGTGACCTTACTTGGTAAAAGATTTTTGTAGATTTAATTATCTTGAGATATGATCATCCTGGATTTAGAGTGGGCCCTAAATCTAGTGACAGTTGTCTTTAAAAATCTTTTTTTAATCAAAAAAATTTTTTTTTAGAGACAGGCAAGAGAGCCACAGAGGAGAAGGTGATGTGAAAACACAGCAGGGATTGGAGTGATCCATCTACAAGCCAAGAAATACCAATGGTTGCTGCCAGCCACCAGGATCTAGGAGAGTGGCATGGAACAGATTTTCCCTTAGAACTTCCAGAAAGAACTAACCCTGTCAACACTGTGATTCTGGACTGTGAGAGAGAAAGTTCTATTGTTTTAAGCCATCAAGTTTGTGGTAATTTGTTATGGCAACCGTAGGAAACTCATCACCCAGTAAGTCCAAATTAAATATTATCCCAATTTTTGCTTGATACCGGAAATGGCCGTAGTGTTTCAACACTCTCTAGCATAAGACAATTGTAACAGGGGAAGCTGGTGTGGAAACAGACAGCAGTCTGAACCAGTTTGGACAAAAATACTGGTCTTGCAAATTTTAGAAAAAGCACACAACCTCTGAACACATGACTAGGGTGCCTTCCAGGACCTTAGAAGGGGCCCTGCCAAGGAGAGTTCCTGAAGCTTATGTTTAATACATTTTACAGAAGAGCTGCCTTGGTGTAGGAAGCAGCGTAGTGTTGCGAAGACAAGCTCTGGAGCCAAACACCCTGGGTTCAAATCCCAATTTTGCAACTATCTAGCTGTTGACTTGAGAGAAGTTACTTAGCCTTTCTGCCCCCCAATTTCTTCCTTCGTAAAATATAAATGGCAGTAGCACTATGCCTCATAGGGTTTGTTTACCTGGTGAAGTAACATGATACACATAAGGCACATTATATATCTATATCTCCTATTCTATCTATCTGTCTGTCTGTCTGTCTGTCTGTCTATCTATCTATCTATCTATCTATCTCACACACAAAGAACAGTATATGCCTCATGGTATGCACTCAAGATACCTTAACCACTTTATTATTTATTCAACAAGTGTCTGTTGTTCTCTTCTTTGTGTCCACATGTATTCAGTGTTTAGCTCCCACTTATAAGTGAGAATATGTGGCATT
This sequence comes from Nomascus leucogenys, assembly GCF_006542625.1. Lineage (NCBI taxonomy): Eukaryota > Metazoa > Chordata > Mammalia > Primates > Hylobatidae > Nomascus > Nomascus leucogenys. Next base: position 119,617,037 of record NC_044402.1, read on the forward strand.
TAGTTTTCTATTTCTGTGTATATTCACTTAGGATAATGCTTCCAGCTCCATCCATGTTGCTGCAAAGTACATGATCACATTCTTTTTATGGCTGCATAGTATTCCATGGTGTATATGTACCACATTTTCTTTATCCAGTCCACTGTTGATGGGCATTTAGGTTGATTCCATGTCTTTGATATTGTGAATAGTGCTGCAATGAACATATGCATTTATGTGTCTGTATAGCAGAACAACTTATATCCTTTGGGTATATGCCCAGTAATGAAATTGCTGGTTACAATGGTAGCTCTGTTTTAAGTTCTTTGAGAAATTTCCAACTTGCTTTTCACAGTGGCTGAATTAGTTTACATTCCCACCAGTGTATAAACATCTCCTTTTCTCCACAACATCATTAGCATCTGTTATTTTTTTACTTTTTTTTTTTTGAAATAGGGTCTCATTGTCACCCAGGCTGGAGTCCAATGGCATGATTGCAGCTCACTGCAACCTCTGCCTCCCAGGTTCAAGTGATTCTCCCACCTCAGCCTCCCAAGTAGCTGGGAACACAGGTGCATGCTACCACACCTAACTAAGTTAAAAAAAATTTTTTTTGTAGAGATGGGGTCTCACTGTTTTGCCTAGTCTGGTCTTGAACTCCTCCCACCTCAACCCCCAAAATGCTGGTATTACAGGCATGAGCCTCTGTACCCAGTGACTTTTTAATAGCCATTCTGATGGATGTGAGATGGTATTTCATTATTATTTTGATTTGCATTTCTCTAGTGGTTAATGATGTTGAACTTTTTTTCATATGGTTTTTCCACATGTATGTCTTCTTTTAAGAAGTGTCTGTTCATGTCCTTTGCCCATTTTTAATGGGGTTGTTTGTTTTTGCTTATTGATTTAAGCTCCTTATAGATTCTGGATATTATACTTTTGTGGATGTATAGTTGGCAAATATTTCTCCCATTCTCTAGGTTATCTGTTTACTCTGTTGATGGTTTCTTTTGCTGTACAGAAGCTCTTTAGTTTAATTAGGTCCCATTTATCAATTTTTGATGTTGTTACAATTGTTTTTGGTGTCTTCTCATGAAATCTTTTCCAGGGCCTATGTCCAGAATGGTATTGCCTATGTTTTCTTCTAGAGTTTTTATAGTTTTAGGTTTTACATTTAAGTCTTTAATCCATCTTGACTTGATGTTTGTATATAGTGAAAGGAAGGGATCCAGTTTCAATCATGCCTAGCCAGTTATCCCAGCAACATTTATTGAATAGGGAGTCCTTTCCCCATTGCTTTTGTTGACTTTGTTGAAGATTAGACAATTGTAGGTGTGTGGCTTTATTTCTGGGTTCTTAAGCCTGTTGCATTGGTCTATGTGTCTGTTTTTGTTACCATGCTATTTTGGTTACTGTAACCTTATAGTATAGTTAGAAGTCAGGTAGTATGATGCCTTCAGCTTTGTTCTTTCTGCTTAGGATTGCATTGGCTATTTGGTCTCTTTTTGATTCCATATGAATTTTAGAATTTTTTTTCTAATTCTGTGAAAATGTGCTTGGTAGTTTGATAGGAATAGCATTGAATCTGCAAATTGCTTTGGGTAGTATGAGCATTTTAACACTATTGATTCTTCCTGTCCATGAGCATGGAATATTTTTCCATTTGTTTGTGTCATCTCTGATTTCTTTCAGCAGTGTTTTGTAACTCTTGTTGGACAGATTTTTTACCTCCTTGGTTAGCTGTATTTGTGGTTATTGTGAATAGGATTGCATTCATGATTTGGCTCTCAGCTTGACTGTTGTTGGTGTATAGAAATGCTACTGATTTTTGTACATTGACTTTGTATACTGAAACTTTGCTGAAGATATTTATAGATCTAGGAGCTTTTGGGCACAGACTATGGGGTTTTCTAGGTATAAAATCATCTGCAAAGAGAGATAGCTTGACTTCCTCTCCTCCTATTTGGATGCCTTTTTTCCCTTTCTCTTGACTGATTACTCTGGCTAGGACTTTCAGTGCTATGTTGAATAGGATGAAATGTATTTTAAAGAGCAAGTTGGATAGAGGAATAGATATGTGATAAAGCAAATATAGTAAAAGGTTGATTATAGACTTGAGGTGGCAAATAGATGTGTTTTCACTGTATAAATCTCTCAATTTTTCTGTATATTTGAAAGTTTTCATAATTAAATGTTGGTAAAACAAATATACACACAAATGAACACTGTGCATCCAATAAAAAATGTTTTAGGCCAAATACAGTGGCTCACAACTATAATTCCAGCACTTTGGGAGGCTAAGGTGGGAGGATTGCTTGAGCCCAGAAGTTTGAGACCAGCCTGGGCAACATAGTGAGACCCTGTATCTACAAAAAAATTTTAAAAATTCACTGGACGTGGTGATGCGCCCCTGTAGTCCCAGTTACTCAGAAAGCTAAAGAGGGAGGATTGTTTGAGCTCAGGAGGTGAGGTTGCAGTGAGCCATGATTGTGTCACTATACTCCAGCCTGGGCAACAGAGCGAGACACTGTCTCAAAAAAAAAAAAATGTTTTAGTAGACTATTCCAACAGAAAGATTTATTATAAACTGAAAAAAGTAGGGTTCAAAACAGTAATTACAGTTTGACACTGCTTTATTTATGTGCAGGTGGAAGAATGTGCACTGGGAACACCAGATGCAAAAGTCCTGGGCAGAAGCTGCTCTGGAGGATTTGAGGAACTGCAAGGAAGCAGCGATGACTAGAGAGGCGTGAGGGAAAAAAAAGGCAGTAAATGAGGTCATGAAGATGATGGAAGGGGGCAAGGTCGGATTAGCTGGTTTGGTTCTCTATTTCTGCATAAGAAACGATCTCAAGTTTTGTGGCTTAAAACAATGATCTTTTTGTATCTCACAATTGGTGGATCAGGAATTTGGACAAAATTCAACTGGGCATTTTTTTCTGCTCTACTAGCATCAAATAAGGTCACTCTGATGTTCACTGGCAGATGGGTTGGTCTGTAGGATTCCACGTGGTTTCACTCTCATGTTTGCTGCCTGGGGGAGATAGCTGGAAGGCTGGGTTCAGCTAGGCCCCTCTTCCTCTCCACGTAGTCTCAGGGCCTCTCCATGTGGTCTCTATTAGAGTAGCTGGGTTTCTTACATGGTATCTCAAGATTCCAAGAGCAAGTGTTTCAAGAGACAGGAAATAGAAAATGCCAGTCTTCTAAGGCCTGGCCATAGAAACAGACATAGTGGCACTTCTGCCATATTTCTAGTAGAGACGGGGTTTCACCACGTTGGCCAGGCTGGTCTCGAACTCCTGACCTCAGGATCCACCTGCCTTGGCCTCCCAAAATGCTGGGATTACAGACGTGAGCCACCGCGACTGGCCACTTCTGCCATATTTCATTGGTCAAAGAAGTCATGGAAGGGGAGATAGCAATATACCTTTCAATGGGAAGAGTGTCAGATAATTTGTGACTATATTTAATCTACAAATAGGCCCTTGTAGCTCATAGTAAAGACTTGGGCTTTTCCTCTACCAGAGATGGGAGCCATTGGAGGGTGTTGAACAGAAGAGTGACATGATCTGGCTTTCATTTTAACAGGACCACTCTATCTACCATTTTGAGAAGGCACTGCAGGTAGGGAAGAAGTAGGAAGACCCATTAGGGGGCTATTGCAATCAACCAAGCAAGAGATAATGGTGGCTTGGGCCAGGGTGAGGGCAAAGGGGGTAGTGAGCAGTGGTTGAATTCTGGATTTATTTTGCAGGCAGAACCATCCAGATTTGCTGATGCATTAAATATGGGTGTGAAATAAAAAGAGGAGTCAAAGATAACTCCAAAACATTCATCTGAGATTTAGTAAACTAGAATTACTGTTAATGGAGTTGGGAGCAGCAGCAGGAGCAATTGGGGAGGGAGTATCAGGAGTTGGTTTTGGCCATGTTGGAATGCCTATAATACATCCAAGTGGAGGTCTTAAGTAGGTCTGGTGTTTAAAAGAGAGATCCAGGTTGGAGACGTAAATTTGAATGTCATCAACATATGGGTGAATTTCACCTAGAAAGAGGATACAGAGAGATGAGCTCCAAGGACTGATCCTGGAGCCTCCGACTCTATCTTTTCCTTTTGCCAATCCCCCTTGGTGTCTCTGGTCACAAAAAAGTTGATATTTCAGATGTTGCTTCCAGGCCACTGCTCTTCCAGTCTTTTGTGAAAGCCTAAACTAATTAAGAAGATCATGCTGGGGAAGTGAAAGCTGCAGAGGTTTTTGGGAAGACAGAGGCAGGAGCTGCGACAGGTGAGGGGTGATATCACTAAGCCTAGGAGGGGCCAGAGGCTGGCTTGCTAACGAGCATCAGGAGAGTGGCTCTAAATTAGCTGGGCATGGTGGTGTGTGCCTGTGGTCCCAGCTGCACAGGAGGCTGAGGTGGGAGGATCACTTGAGCCCAGGAGGTTGAGGCTGTGGTGAGCCATTATCACACCACTGCATTCCAGCCTCAGCAAGACTGTCTCAAAAAAGAAAAGAAAGAGAGAGAGAGAGAGAATGAGTGTGGCTTTTATCTAGGAAGAAGGCTACACAAAGAGTCACTCAGGCCAGACTTGACCCCTTGGGGTTCCCAGCCTCGGTAAAAAGTTCTGTACTGATTAGATAAATAGACAAGTCTAAGAGAAAAGAGCTCAGAAATAGACCCACACAAATGTGGAAAATTTATTCATGAGAGAGGTGGCACTGAAAATCAGTGGGAAAAAGGGCTAATCCATAAATGGTGCTGGGAAAAGAGGCTTTCCATTGTTTAAGAAGAAAAAAAATCCCTAATTCACACCCAGATAAAAACACATAGCTTCAAGAAACAAATGTAAGCCTTAAAACTTTTAAGAACCTTTTAAAGTTCTGGGTTTAGGAGAATATTGATTTCAAGTGAGGGAAGGACTTCTAAAATTAGATGTACAAACCTTAAAGGAAAAGATACATAACACATAAAAAACTTCCACTCATCAAAAGACACTTTTTTTTTTGGAGACAGAATTTCGCTCTTGTTGCCCAGGCTGGAGTATAATGGCGTGATCTCAGCTCACGGCAACCTCTGCCTCCCAGGTTCAAGCAATTCTCCTGCCTCAGCCTCCTGAGTGCTGGGATTACAGGCATGAGCCACCATGCCCAGCTAATTTTGTATTTTTAGTAGAGACGGGGTTTCTCCATGTTGGTCAGGCTGGTCTCGAACTCCCAACCTCAGGTGATCCGCCTGTCTCGGCCTCCCAAAGTGCTGGGATTACAGGCAAAAAGATACCATTTTTAAAAAAAGTAACATGTAGCCTAGGAGAAGATACAAACTACATGTAATTAACAAGGGACTGGCATCCAAGATTTATTAAAAAAAATCTACAAATTAAAAGACAAGATCAATCAGTAGCAAATAAGCAAAAGAGGGCAGGGTGTGGTGGGTCACGCCTGTAATCCCAGCACTTTGGGAGGCCAAGGTGGGCGGATTACGAGGTCAGGAGATTGAGACCATCCTGGCTAACACAGTGAAACCCTGGCTCTACTAAAAATACAAAAAATTAGCCGGGCATTGTGGTGGGTGCCTGTAGTCCCAGCTGCTCGGAGAGGCTGAGGCAGGAGAATGGCATGAACCTGGGAGGCGGAGCTTGCAGTGAGCGGAGATCGCGCCACTGCACTCCAGCTTGGGCAACAGAGCGAGACTCTGTCTCAAAAAAAAAAAAAAAAAAAAAAAGCAAAAGAGATGAACAGGTAGTTAATAAAAGAGGAAATCCTAGATGGTCACAAAAGGAAGAAATACCACAAAAAGATGCTCAATACCAGCCGGGCAAGGTGATTCACGCCTGTAATCCCAGCACTTTGGGTGGCTGAGGCAGGTGAATCACCTGAGGTCAGGAGTTCGAGACCAGCCTGACCAATATGGAGAACCCCCATCTCTACTAAAAATACAAAATTAGCCAGGCGTGGCGGTGCATGCCTGTAATCCCAGCTACTCGGGAGGCTGAGTCAGGAGAATCGCTTGAACCCAAGAAGTGGAGGTTGTGGTGAGCTGAGATTGCGCCATTGCACTCCAGCCTGGGCAACAAGAGTGAAACTCTGTCCAAAAACAAACAAAAAAAAGCTCAATTCCAGTAATAATTGGGAAATGTCTACCTTATCAAAGAGGCCTTCCCAGATACTGTATGAAATAGAACGCTGCCTCCTCCACAGCATTTATTCCTTCAACAAGTATTCACTGAGTTCTAGGCACTTAGAATACATTCATGAACAAAAAGGACAAATATTCTGGATCTCATATTCTAGTATGTATGTGGTGAATCAAACATAATAAATGAATAAAATTATCTAGTAGTTTAGCAGATCACAAATTCCAGAGAAAAAAATGGAGCAGGGGACAGGAGATTGAGATGAGAGACTGGCAGGGCCAGGGGCAGGATGCAATTTGTGTCTTAGTCAGCTCAGGTTGCCACAACAAAATACTATAGACTGGGTAGCTGAAGCGACATACATTTATTTCTCACAGTTGTGGAGGCTGGAAGTCTGAGGTCAGGATGCCAGGATGGCAGGATTCTGGTGGGGGATCTCTTCCAGGCTTGCCTGCTTTGTGTGTACTCACCTGGCAGACAGACAGCCAAGCTCTCTTGGGACACTAAACCCATCAGAGGGCCCCACCCTCAGGACCTCATCTAAACCTAATTACCTGCTAAAGCCCCATCTTCAAATATCATCACATTGGGTGTTAGGCCTCAACAAATGAATTTTGGGGGCCACGAATAGTCCACAGCAGACTGATTAGGGTAGACCTCATTAAGATGATGGCTTTTGACCAAAGAGTTGCATGAGATGAGGAAGTAAGCCTTGCCTGTAACTGGGAGAGGGTGTTCCAAGAAGAGAAAGACAGCCAGTGCAAAGCCAAAATGGGAGGCCAGTGTGGTGGGGACAGAGTAAGGGGTGGCGTTGAAGTGGTAAGGGCAAAGGGAAGATCATTCTGGGTCTTGTAAGCCAGTGGAAAAGCCACATGCGATTAATATATATATTAATTATAATAATAATTCTTTTATATAATACTTATATCAATATATAAAAATATATATTTGTTGGCCTTTCTGACTCTAAAGGGCAGGGACTTTGTCTATTTTGTTCACTGCCTGGCATGTAGTGGCACTTGATAAATATTTATTTGTTGAATAAGTAAAATTTATATATCACTACAGTGAATTATTGCCCATATATCAGAATGACCAAAATTTTAAACCTGACAATATCACAAGTTGGTGGAGATACGGAGCCATAGAAACTTGCATGCACAGGCTGGGCGCAATGGCTCCCGCCTGTAATTCCAGCACTTTGGGAGGCTGAGGCGGGTGGATCACCTGAGGTCAGGAGTTCCAGACCAGCCTGGCCAACATGGTGAAACCCCGTCTCTACTAAAAATATAAAAAAATTAGCTGGGTGTAGTGGCACACGCCTGTAATCCCAGCTACTCCAGAGGCTGAGGCCGGAGAATCTCTTGGACCTGGGAGGCAGAGGTTGCTGCGAGCCAAGATCGCACCATTGCAATCCAGCCTGGGTGACAAGGGCAAAACTCCATCTCAAAAAAAAAAAAAAAAAAAAAAAGAGTGAAAGAAAAAAGAAACTTGTATGCATTGCAGGGTGTAAGTTGGTACAACACCTTAGGAGAACAGTTTAGCAAGATCTAGTAAAGTTGAATATGTATACCCAATAACCCAGCAACTCCACTGGGCATATTCCTAGAGAAATGATTGTACATATGCACCAGAGACATATAAAATAATATTTATAACACGATTGTTTGTAATAATAAAAAATTGAAAGCAAACTATCAGTCACCAAGAGAACAAATAAGTAAAACTTCCTACACTCATACAGTGAAATGTTATGCAGCAGGAAAAATCAACATCAACAAGGTTATCAACAAAAATAAATCTTACAAACTTAATGTAAAGCAAAAAAAAAAAAAAAGCAAGTATTAGATTAGCATAGTATGGTCTCACTTATATAAATTATGAACAACTGGCCAGGTGTGGTGGCTCATGCTTGTAATCCCAGCACTTTGGGAGGCTGAGGTGGGAGGATAGCCTGAGCCCAGAAATTCAAGACCATGCTGGGCAACATAGAGACCCCATCTCTACAAAAATTTAAAAAATTAGCCAAGCATGGTGGCACACACATCTGTGGTCCCAGCACCTCGGAGGCTGAGGCGGGAGGATTGCTTGAGTCCAGGAGATCAAGGCTGCAATGAGCCATGATTGCACCACTGCACTACAGCCTGGGCAACAGGTTTTTGAGCCCCTACCTCAAAAACAACAGCAGGCCAGGCACAGTGGCTCACACCTGTAATCCCAGAACTTTGGGAGGCCAAGGCGGGTGGATCAACTGAGGTCAGGAGTTTGAGACCAGCCTGGACAAAGTTGTGAAATCCCATCTCTACTAAAAATACAAAAATCAGCTGGGTGTGGTGGCGAGCTACTGTAATCCCAGCTACTTGGGAGGCTGAGGCAGGATAATCGCTTAAACCCGGGAGGCGAAGCTTGCAGTGAACTGACATTATGCCACCGCACTCCAGCCTGGGTGACAGAGCAAGACTTCGTCTAAAAACAAGCAACAACAACAAAATGAAGAATTTTCTCCTAATTGATAGGTAAAGAGATAGATACAGTGACAGCTGGAATTCTAAGATGGCCTCCATGGTTTTTTTGCCCCATGATACTCCCATAATTATGTTACATTATATGGTGAAAGAGATTGTTGCAGATGTAATTAAAGTTATTAATCAGTTGGCCTTAAAATAGGAAATTTTCTGGAAATGTCCATTTTCTGGAAATGTATAGTCTTTGGAGGGAGAACAAAGTCTCCATACCAACTAAGAATGCATATCCCTCCACCTGCAATAGGATTCATCTAAAAGTCAGATATAATTTAAAAAAAAAAGTTAAAAGACAGTTCCTCATACAAATTTGTATGGAGTAAATGAATGAATGGAAAAATGAAAAGATGAATTATGACTGGATGTTCAATTACCCATTGAATTCCACCAAGCAGGATAGAAAAACATTGTCCCATTGCAGAATAATACACAAACTACTTGAAAATAGCCTTGGAGTTTCTTTAAAAGGCAGGTGTGAACCATGCTGTAACTAGGTAATTGTGGTTTGATCAGAGCCCCAACCACTCCTTTGAGAAAGCTCCCCAAAGGCAGTCCAGACAAGAGGTCCTGTAGTCTTAGCCCACAAGAACTCGGGCAGCTTAAAGCTCAAACCCACCTCTGCCCCCATTTCCCCAGAGGCACTGTGCTAATAGCAGCAGCTCTGTGTGGCTACAGCTGCCTATTACACTTGTTGTGGACAAATGTGATTCAGAAGCATGATGGACGGTAAAGCATCAAATTTCTTATTTGAGCAGGAAGCTGATACCTAAGGAATGCAGACTTGCAGCAGCCCGGAAAGACTTGACAATTGTGCAGGCCTCAGGGAAATGACTTTTCCTTTAAGGAAGGGTCCTTGGAACCTGATGAGCTCCAAACACCAGCTATGGTTTGGGTTGGGAGGTTTGAGAGGATCAGAACCCGGGTTGTGGTCCACAGTGCCTCTTCCAGATTTTGTCATTAACTGATGACCAGATATCAGGGACTGCCTTCCTCATTTATTCAGACCAAACATGTACATCCCTGAAGTTACAAATTTCCACGAGGAAAATCTCCAGGCAGGAAGTTCCATTCATCAGGATATTTTTGCTTGCAAGAATTAGATTTGCAACTCAAATTACCTTACGATTAGAAAAAAGGTCAGGGGGTGGGGGCGGTGTGGATTTATGGCGTCATACAACTGTATCAGGTTTAGCTGGATCTAGGGGCTAAAATTATGTCAGGAATCTGTCCCCCCATCTGTTGACTCTGCTTTCCTGTGCATGACTTCAGGTGGCCTTTCTCCATGTGGGGACAAGACAATCACCAGCAGCTCAAGGCTTTCATTCCACCAGCTTGACAACCTCAGAGGAAGGAAAGCCTCTCTTTCCCAGCAGTTTCTCTAAAACTCCAAGAATTGAGTCTCATTGGCCTGGTTTGGGTTACCAGCGCCTCCCTGAACCATTGTCACTAGGATGGGAGCTGGCTAAGTCTGTCTTTAATCTATGTCTTGTGGAGGGCTTAGCCCCATGTAAGCCACATGGATTGAGAATGTGGGAGAAGTGGTTTCCCAGGAGGAAGTTAGGGTATTCCTACCATGGAGTGGTGGGGCTGGAGGCTTGGCCAGAGAGACAACAGTGGTGCTCTCCAGAAAGAACAGGTGGGACCCAGCCATTTCCTGGAGTTTTCTCCTCCCTTTTAATTTTTTTCTTACAGGGATTTCATCTTGAGCCCACCCAAAGAAATTATGATTCCAGGCCAGGCGTGGTGGCTCACGCCTGTAATCCCAGCGCTTTGGGAGGCTGAGGTGGGTTGATCACGAGGTCAGGAGTTCGAGACCAGCCTGACCAAAATGGAGAAACCCCATGTCTACTAAAAATACAAAATAAGCTGGGCATGGTGGCCTGTGCCAGTAATCCCAGCTACTTGGGAGGCTGAGGCAGGAGAATCGCTTGAACCCAGGAGGCAGAGGTTGTGGTGAGCCAAGATCGCGCCATTGCACTCCAGCCTGGGCAACAAGACTGAAACTCCACCTTAAAAAAAAAAAAAAAGAGAGAGAGAGAGAAATTATGATTCTATAGGTCTGAGGTAGAGCCTGGAAATTATATGTTTACAAAATTCCCCCAGGTGGTTCTGCTGGGCAGAGTAGTTTAGGACCCATTAATCTAGTGGACGACCTTACCCGCCTCTGCTCCCTACTCAAAAGCAAGTACATGTGGGGCTCTAGCTTATAAATTAGGAATGCCTTTTTACTCAAAGAAGGTCAACCTAAAGAATTGTCTTTATATTTAGGAACCAGACAGAGGCAAGTGTAAATTAATGAACCTGCTTTTAAGCCCATCCCCCACCCGCCCCCCAATTCTGGACAAATAGGAAGTCAACAAAAGGCCCCTGTCTAAGACGTCGGAGCAGTAAGCAGACCTACCACGCTCTTCACACAGAAGTTACTCATTAACCCTCATCATGCAGAAGGGGTAGGACCCTTTGTCACTGTGAGCAGGGGGTTGCTGAGGCCTGGTTCTACGTTGGGAACAGTGCTTATCATCACAGCCTGTGGTTGGACAAGGAAGGCCATGCACTGGAGCAAACACAGTTCCAGGTAAAGGAGCCAGACCCCACTTAAAAATGAATTCTGGCCGGGCACGGTGGCTCATGTCTGTAATCCCAACACTTTGGGAGGCCAAGGCAGGTGGATCACCTGAGGTTGGATCGAGACCATCCTGGCTAACACGGTGAAACCCTATCTCTACTAAAAATACAATAGGTTAGCCAGGTGTGGTGGCACATACCTGTAATCCCAGCTACTCGGGAGGCCGAGGCAGGAGAATTGCTAGAACCTGGGAGGTGGAGGTTGCAGTGAGCCGAGATCGCGTCATAGCATTCCAGCCTGGCCAACAAGAGCGAAACTACGTCTCAAAAAAAAAAAAAAAAAAAAAAAGGATTCTAACTGTGTGTGCATATGAATTTAGGACAAGCTGGAGATGGATTAGCTGTGATGGTGGAAGGTGGAGGGGGTGGGCAGGATTAGCCGAGTCATCAAATCCCATTATCTGTAACTGGCCCTAGGACACATCATTTTACTGCTATTTCTCACTGTTTTTCATGTCTCTGCCACCTATGTTGTATATTCTTTGAAGGCTGGAGCCCTACCTCACACCTTTTTGTGTTCCCACCACTTAGCCCACTACCGTGTAGGCTACAGTTTCTTAAATAGTATCTGCTCATGTGGTTTAATAATCTTATTGAACATTTTCCTCAAAGCCCTTGAAAAGCAGAACTGACTCTCCATAGAGCCTCTGGAGCTTTGGGGAGACCATGGGGTGTGGAATGAGTAGCCAGAGTACAGCTCCCAGAAAGCACGGTCAGGACTTGGGGCCAGCATGGAACCTGGCCCAGAATTGATACTCAGAGCTTCAGAAAATTAATGTGGCCTGCAGCAGGACCAGAAAAGGGGACCAGTGCCTGATATGCTGTCAGGTCCTCATGACCCTAGGAAGCAAATCAAACCACCCCCAGGAACAGTCTGAGTAGCAGTGGGTATAAACACAGTGTCTGAGAGGAAAGCACAGATATAAATTCGGGTTTCAGAAACCAAACAAAAAGAAATGATAGTACCACCCTGGCCCTTTAATGAAAAATGTTCTAATGAGAAAAAAAAATGCTAATGGCACAGGTCAAGCGAAGCTTTCCTGCTCTATAAAAATAATGATGACGGTATAATTTGTTAACAATTAACATTTATGAACACCATGCACATGTGATATACAAGCATTGTTGAACATTGCATGATTAAATAAAATCTTACAGCCTTATGATGATGGTCCATTTTTTTTTTTGATAGTTGGTAGAGCTAGCTGAGGTTTTATTTTGGGGGAAAAAATGGAATTGTTTTGTAGCTGGAGATATGGGCAAAGGGGGTGCCCCAGGCAGTAAACTCCCCTGCAGGTGGGCTGAGGGCTAGGGCTCAGCCTCAGGTGGGTCTCCCATTCCCTGTGCTCCCCTGCACAGTGGCCTCCCTCCGGGGCTCTGGGGCAGCTGCAGAAGGGGCAGGCTGGGAGGGGCTGCCACAGCTGTTCACTTGGGCAGGACATCAGAGGACTCAAACACCAGCTTCCTATTTCCCATTGCGGGTCTCGATCTTCCCAACCACGGCCCTGGTGGAGCTGGTGCGGCTGAAGGAGCTGGAGCCCGTGCCAGAGCCAAAGCTGGAGCCCAGGCTGTAGCTGAGGCCGAGGGCTTGTGAGGCCCCCATAGGCTGAGCTCAGACCACCTGCATAGCCACTGGTGGTCTTCATATGGATACTCATGTTCTGCATCCCAGATTCCAGACGGCTCTCCTCGCCCTCCAGCAGCTTCCTGTAGGTGGCGATCTCGATGTCCAGGGCCAGCTTCTGGTACTCACCCAGCTGTGCGCCAGGTCCTGCTTGGCCCGCTGCAGGGCGGCCTCCAGCTCAGACAGCTTGGTGTTGGCATCCTTAATGGCCAGCTCCCTGCACTGCTTGGCATCTGCGATGGTGTCCTCCAGGGAAGCCCTCTGGCCTTTGAGGCCCTCAGTCTCAGCCTGGAGCCTGCTGATGTTCCAGTTCATCTTGGAGATCTGTCTTTGTACAACACAGGTCATCCCCATGCTTCCCAGCCAGTGTCTGCAGCTCGTCATACTTGATCTGGTACATGCTCTCAGCCTCAGCCGGGCTGTGGTTGGTGATCTCCTCCTACTGCGCCTTGGATGGTCCACTTTTATAGACCTCAGAAGAATTAAGAAACTTGCCCCAAGGGCCCCAGGTCATAAGTGGAGGGGCTGGATTTGAACATAGACCGAATGACCTCAGAACCCACATAGGAGACCCTGCACTGTCTGTCCCTCTTAAGGTAACAAACATTTTTTGTGCGACTTGTGAATGAGTGAGATTTCTTCTTTGCCCCTCCCTCTGCTGATAAAGGCAGCTGAGAAGGCTGGGTGAGGTGGCTCATACCTATAATCCTATCACTTTGAGGCTGAGGTGGGCAGATTGCTTGAGCCCAAGAGTTAGAGACCAGCCTGGGCAGCATGGTGAAACTCCATCTCTACAAAAAGTACAAAAATTAGCCAGGCCTGGTGATGCATGCCTGTGGTCCGAACTACTTGGGAGGCTGAGGTGGGAGGATCCCTTGAGCCCAGGAATGAGTGAAGATCATGCCACTGAATTTTAGCCTGGGCAAAAGAGTGAGACTTTGTCTCAGAAAAAAAAAAAAAAAAAGATGTGGGGAGGGATCTGGGTCAGCGAGCCCCTTGTTCTGGCCCAAAGGAGGCCTGGACTCCAGGGTTCAGCCGCTTTCAGGAGGCAGCTTCTGAAACTCTAGGGCCCCTGAGTGACTCCTGTAAATCAAGATAAGAAAGGCCTTCATGGTGGTGAATACAGTCTGGGGACTGAGTACCATGCAGGGGTTGTTGGGGGCAGATAAAAGAAGAGGGCCTTGGGGCAGAGAGGAGAGGGCTGTGTTCCACTCCAGGGAGCATCTGAGCTAGAGTTCTCAAAGGCCCTTCTTTCCCCCCAGAGCCTCCAGTGAGGTTTGCACACCTTCCTGGGGCTACACCTGATAGGCAGAGGAAACCTTCCACCCAGGGCACAAGGGTGGGAAGGCTGGACTCTCAGAGGGTCTGTGTTCATAGACGAAATCAAGATAGAGGAGGAAGGGACAGGATAAGGGATATGGAACTAGATGAAGACCCAGTCACAGTGGCAGTTTCTGGCAGCCACCTGCCTGGTTGAGATGGAAACGCTGATTCCAGCTCCAGCCCCCAGACAGGCTAAGAATATCCCAGAAAAGCAACAGCTACCACCCCCACCCTTCTTGATCTGCTCCTACATCTGTAGTGCTATGCTGGGCGCCAGTGGGGCCTGGGAGGAGAAGGAGTGGGGGACGAAAGGGAGGAGGCGAAAAGGGGGCTTGGTGGAGGCAGAAGGTGAACCAAGACTTAAAGCTTCTGGTGAGTGCTGGGAGGACTGGACAGAGAGAGCTGTTCTCAGGGGACAGTAAAGGAGGTGAAGGCAGGAGCCAGGGAGTTGGAGGGAGATCAGGACAGAGGATGGGAAAGGAAGAAATGCCCCCCCTTCCATCAAGGAAAGCAGCAGAGCTTATGGCAGGGAAAAGGAGTCATCAGCTCACCCCTGTCCTCTCTGTCCCCTTCACCCTGGGCCCTCCAGCATCTCAGCATTGGTCCCTTCTCTCCCAAGCCCAGAGCATCACATTCCTCATCTGTGCTCCCAGCCCTATTCACTGTTCAAAAGAAAGTATATTTGGGCTCCTTAATTAAGTCCTTCTAGCAAACAGCCTGTGAAATGGGAAAGACATGAGAATTCGGGTCTCCTTCCTGACAGCTAGCAGCACCTCCTCTGTCAATTCCTCTCTTCTCTCTGCTCACCCCCTCCCTCCTCCACTGTTATCTGTAGAGGGGTTCTGCTCCACTCCTTTGTTTTAGCCACCCACTTCTCCCCTGGGGTAAGGTCCTCAGGAGAGGGAGGGAAGGCTGGGCTGGTGCATATCCACCCCCTCTGCACACCTCAGGAGCTGAGACTGATAAGCAAGGGAGTTGGGGGTGCCGCGGGGGGGAGCAGCAGGATCCAGGCATTCAGATGCCCAGGCTGGGTCTCCATCCTGGCTGTTTTAAGAACCTGTGTCATCATTAGCCTCTTTGTAGGGGCCCCTTGGAGACAGGGAGGTGCAATGATCTTGGTTTCTGGGACCTTTGATGTTTACTGGGGATATCCGGGGCCTCAGCCATCTTGCCCTCCTCTTCTTTGCCTTCTCACCTTTCAGGGGCCCTTCTAAAGCTTGGAGGGACCTAGGGAGATTTACATTGCTGAGAGCCTAAGCTCCCCTCCCTTTCATCTCCTGGGCTGAACCGCAGAAGTGCAGGCCTCACATGGATGCTGTGCACACAAAGACTGAGCCCATCAGACAGAAACAGATTAGGGAGAAGCAGACAGGGCTGGAGCTGGAGAGTGAAACAGATTCACAGGACAGATTTTGTTTAGAATCACAACTGTGGAGTTGAAAGAGGCTTTAGGAATCCTCTTCTAGTCCAGTTCCTAAAATGTTATCTTATTCTTTTAATATTCATTTTTATCTGATAATAGGAGTCAAATCCATAGAATCCCTGCATTTTAATATGATGAAACCGAGTCCCAGAGAGCTGAAATTACTTCCCCAAGGTCATACAACTGGCAGCCATAGACTAGGACTCCTGTGTGCTGCCTCCCAGACTATGGCTTCTCAGAAGGGAGATAAGAAGAGCCAAAGGGAGGCAAAGTGTGAGCAGCATTGTCTGGAGATGTTCTCTTAAAAGATGTGGCCCGCCTGCCCAGGTGGGGTGAGTGAGAGGAGCATCTACGGTGAATCTGATGGTGATGCACTCATCAATAAGGCCAGATCCTACCCAGGCTAAAACCTCAGTCTAGGCCCTCCACTTCTTGGCTTGGGCCTAGAGTATTTGCCTTAGAGAGCCTTCAGGAATAACCAGTTATCTGAATAGGCACTGTTCTAGGTAACCTACAGAGCAATAAAGACAGACAAGGAGCCTGGCCTCAGGGGCTTTCCCATCTAAAGGAGTCTGATACAACCAGCACTGCCCCAGAGGAACGTAAGGGAGATGGACAGACGAGAAGCAACACAGAGATAATATTATAATGAAGATAGATGAATCTCAGAATATGAACCCAAACATAACCTAACCAGAAGAGTACACTTGCAAATGTGGGAAAGCCACCAACCTTCTATGAGCCCACCTCCTCCATGAAGTCTTTCTGGTCTCATAGGCTTATTCCCCTTGGTCTCCCTCTGCAAAAACATAATAACCCTCCCTCTCAGCTCTCAATGCCACCGGCTTATACACAACAGCAAAGTTGTTACTCTTTCTGGATCTCTTTGATTAGCTTGTCTGCTTGTCTTTAAGATTCCATCCATATCCATCTTGCACATCTTAGACCCAGAGCCCAGACCTTAACCAAGTTGTTATGTAGCCACTGTTGCTGATGGGAAGAGGCTGGGGAGGCTGAAGTCAGAAAGAGTATTAGGTCCCTTCCAATCTATCAAAAAAGCTTCTTGGAGGAAGTGGGATTTCAAGAGCTTGATATTCTGAGAGAGGGTTCCGGCCCAGTGGAAGGAGCTCAGAGATTCCGGAGAGATAACCAGAGCAGGAGGGTGGGGAGCATGTGAGCCAGAAAAAGGGTTGGAGGCAGAGCAAGGTGGAAAGTGAGGAGGGGGAGTAGGACCCTCTGAGGCACCTGGTTTGGGGTCCCTGAAGCAGAGGAGGAAATTCTTGGTTCTGACCAAGAGGACAATAGGAGGTCAGAGCTGGGCTGAGAATAGGGTACCACAGTGGTGACACTCTGTGGGTGCTGCTTAGAAGACGTGGTCCTAAATGACCTTAACAATAGGCCTTATGCCAGTGAGGGACTCCTGGGAGCAGCGCTGGAAGGACTCATGTGCCATTTAGATCCACATGCCCAGTGTTTCCGCCAGCGCAATTCAGTCTCTACAGGGCTTGTCCTTAACTACCCGTGAACTGACTATTCCTTGGTTGGCAGATAAAGAGTGACTCAGAACACCTTGTAGGAGGAAGTGGGGCCAATTGCAGGAGCTGTAAAGAGGGAACACTTTCCACAACTATGGGGAGAATGAGAGTTTGGGAAGGTCAGTTTGGGCTGCAAGAAAATAAAGATCAGATCCTAGGGAGCATAGACACCCTGTTGAAAAAGCACATATTGGGTGCTAAGTTAGGGAGAAGGTACAAGGCTGCATGCGCACGGTGGTAAAGAGGAGGGGAATGCAGACAGGCAGACCATAGGCCTCCAAGAGGGTGTGAGTGAGCAGGGGCTGTGGAATGGCTGGGAAATGCTGGTAGCTCTGGTAGCTGGAACTGCAGCCCAAGTGGATTCTAGAACAGCCTATCTGCAGTGACACACACACACATATATGCACAAACCAACCCTGACAGCAGTGGATCCTTGGAGCTATGTTTGTGGTCTGTTAGGAGCATGGAGGTGACTCCAAGGGCAATCCTGAGAATTTACTGAAATACATAGGCAGGGGTTTGTCTCCACATCGAACCCATGTGCACCTACAAGGTCCACTTAAGAAGCCTGAAGACTCTTGTGCTGGGGGAGCCATAGAGAGCAGGCTCCAAGAAGGGTGGACATGATCTAACAAGGCAGATAGAATAGATCCAGAACTAGCTGTGCTCAAGACCTGCAGGCAAGGCCTGGGGAGTCCAAAATCCAGGGCAAAGGGCTGATGGGTACTCAGGAGGGAACAGACAGACCCAGAGAGAAGTGGACAGGACTCAGACTAACAGCTTGCTCCTGGGAGTGGGGACAGCTGGAACCTGACGTGCAGGAAGCATTTAATGATGAAACCCACCTCAACCTGGACCCAGGGCTGGGCTGGAGGTTGGTCCAACCCTCTTGGGCTTCCGTCCACACCGGAGGCTTCGTTCACTATACAAGATTGGGTAGATCAAGTGATCCAATTTCCAGCGTTTCCCCAGGGACCAACCTTATCCATCATCCACCCAAGTATGAGATCTGTGTGTGTTAGTGGGGACAACCAACCGAGAGGAGCTGCCCAGGGACCAGAGCCAAGGGTCTGCCCCACAGGCTCAGTTGCAGAGAATCAGGACGGCAAGCAGAGGCCTCAGGGGCATATTTGAGACCTTGCTGCTCCCCCCTCCCCCTCAAGCTGGAACCCCCAAGGAGGCGGGTTGTGACCTGCAAGAAGGCTCTGCCAGGACTCCCAAACAGGCAGGGCAGAAATGTGCCTGCTGCAGCCCCCCTAGCGACCTGGGGGGTGGGGGGCGAGGTGGGGTCGCGAAGAGAAAACAGACCTGACAGTCACATTGGAGGAGCCAGTGCAACGCGACCCAGCTGGGACCTGGGCATCCGGTGAGGGCACTCACTGCTCACACTGGCCCCCCACACAAATTCAAAGGCAGAGGGAAGGAGAGCTGTTCCCATGGTTTATCTGCTACCGCGACCCAGTGCATCAGAACAAGCTGACCCAGGCCCTAGGATCCGGAGGAGGTAGGAGCAGCCACCACCCCTCAACTCTGACCCTGAGGAGGCCACTCGAACGACGACCACCGCCTTCCCCTTCCTCCGTTCGGGGGAAGGGAAAAGACCCAGGGCAGAGGGTGGGGATTGGGGCGGGACTTGAAATTGACGTGCGTGAGTCTATTGGTCATAGGAGCTGCCCATCAAGAGTGCAACTCGGGAGCGGATTGGCCGCGTGAGGCGGGGCACGGCGCGGCGAAAAAAGGGGCCCAAGGGGTGGGGCTGACGCTGCAGCTGGCGCAGCTCAGGCTCAGAGCAGCGGAGCCGCCTAGCAGCCACCTTCCCCCGCCAGTCCGTGCGCCCGGGCCGGGGCTAGGCCCCCCACCGCCGGGTCCCCCGGGGCTGCAGTAGCAGCGGCGCCGCCCGCGGCTCCCGCTGGGGCCTGGGCGCCGGCCCCGCTCTGCAGGATGGGCACGGTGCTGTCTCTTTCCCCTGCCTCCTCGGCCAAGGGCCGGAGGCCCGGCGGGCTGCCCGAGGAGAAGAAGAAGGCGCCGCCCGCGGGGGACGAGGCGCTGGGGGGCTACGGGGCGCCGCCAGTGGGCAAGGGCGGCAAAGGCGAGAGCCGACTCAAGCGGCCGTCCGTGCTCATCTCGGCGCTCACCTGGAAGCGCCTGGTGGCCGCGTCCGCCAAGAAGAAGAAAGGCAGCAAGAAGGTGACACCCAAGCCGGCATCCACGGGCCCAGACCCCCTGGTCCAGCAACGCAACCGCGAGAACCTTCTCCGCAAGGGCCGGGATCCCCCCGACGGCGGCATCACCGCCAAGCCCCTGGCGGTGCCAGTGCCCACCGTGCCCGCGGCCGCCGCCACCTGCGAGCCACCGTCGGGGGGCAGCGCGGCCGCTCAGCCGCCGGGCTCGGGCGGGGGAAAGCCTCCGCCGCCGCCTCCCCCAGCCCCTCAGGCTGCACCGCCGGTGCCTGGCGGCTCGCCGCGGCGGGTCATCGTGCAGGCGTCCACCGGCGAGCTGCTGCGCTGTCTGGGCGACTTCGTGTGCCGACGCTGCTACCGCCTCAAGGAGCTGAGCCCGGGCGAGCTGGTGGGCTGGTTCCGCGGTGTGGACCGCTCGCTGCTGCTGCAGGGCTGGCAAGACCAGGCCTTCATTACGCCTGCAAACCTGGTGTTCGTGTACCTGCTGTGCCGCGAGTCGCTGCGTGGGGACGAGCTGGCGTCGGCCGCCGAGCTGCAGGCCGCCTTCCTCACCTGCCTCTACCTCGCCTACTCCTACATGGGCAACGAGATCTCCTACCCACTCAAGCCCTTCCTCGTGGAGCCCGACAAGGAGCGCTTCTGGCAGCGCTGCCTGCGCCTCATTCAGCGGCTCAGCCCGCAGATGCTGCGGCTCAACGCCGACCCCCACTTCTTCACGCAGGTCTTTCAAGACCTCAAGAACGAGGGCGAGGCCGCCGCCAGCGGCGGGGGCCCACCGAGCGGGGGCGCGCCCGCCGCCTCCTCGGCCGCCAGGGACAGCTGCGCGGCCGGAACCAAGCACTGGACTATGAACCTGGACCGCTAGGGATACCCAGGGGCCGCGCCCATCCCCCGCCCCAGTCCCCGACACACACTCGGACCCCCCGGGACCACCAAGCCACCGCCGCTGTTACCGCCGCTCAGCGCCCCGGCTGGGCGGAGGAGGAGCCGCCCATGCCCCTCAGGGGAAAGTGGAGGCCGGGACACCAGAGGCCGCGGTGTTTGGATTTGCTGGGCGTGGAGTGGGGACGGAAGATGAGCGCGGGAAGGGCACTCCAACCTTACTCTTCCCGTCTGTCTGCGCCCCGATTTCTCCATTTCTGCCCCGGTCTTCCCCTTCCCTTCAGTCCATTCTCCCTCGGTTTTGTCCATTTCCTTGCCTCCTTTTTGTGTCTTCATTTTTCCTCCTGTCTTCATTCCTCTCTCTCTCTCCCTCTCTCTCCTGTTCCTCTCTTTCTTCCTCCCTCTCCCTGCCTTTCCATTTTCCGCTCCTTGGGTTTGTGTGTCTGCATCTCCATCTTACCCCTTGCCGACTGTACCCCGTAGACCCCCGTTTCTCCTCCTGCACCTGTGTCCCCATCTCCCCTTCTTGTTGCTCCTGTCGTGTGTCACCATCTTTCCTCCTGTCTGCCTTCTTCCTTCACTTGTGTCAGGTTGCATTTTTTATTCCTGACTGAGTCCCCACACCCCTCTCCCCTGATCAAAGGGAATATTAGTTTTTAATTTGGATCGACTGAGGTGCCAGGAGAAACTGCAGCCCCAGGCATCCAGACAGCCACCAGGATGGTCCCTCACCCCACCCCCACCGCCTCTCCCCACCTTTTCCAACGTGTTGCATGCTGGGAGCTGGGGGGTGTGGGGGAAGGGGCTGCCGGCTTCTTTCAGGAGGCTGAGGTTTGGAGGCAAAATCAACCTGGGAGACCACCCCGGCCGCGGCGCCTCAGTGGACAGGTGGGAGGAAAAGAAAACTTCTTACCTTGGAGGAGGGACATCCTGCTTCCTTATCCTTAGCTTTTTTGTCCCCCGCCCCACTGCCCCTTTTAATTTATTTGGTTGTTTGCGGGGGGAGGGGGGAGGGGGGAGGCTGGGCCGGGAACTGTCCGAGGTGCTGAGCTGGGGCGGGACCGGAATCCTCCCTGTAGAGTACCAGGGACTGGGTTGGGCCTGGGGCCGTGTCCAAGGTGCCAATGATGCGGGCCGACAGAGCGGGCCGCACTGTCTGTCTGTCCGTCTGTCCCGGAAAGAACTATAAAGCGCTGGAAGCGCCTGCAGATGGTTTTGCGCCGGTCTTTCTTTGGGCCCCGGGAGGGAGGGAGAGGGAGTGGTAGTGGAACTGTCACAGACAGGGCAGGAAGGCAAGAGATGGGGCTCTAGTAGGGAAGATCAAGTACCTGAGAACGTCTCCTCCTCTCCATCCCCACCCCCGCCATCGGCTTCCATTTTACAGAGGGTAAAGAGTAAAGCGAGGTAGCTGAGGGTGAGGCCTGGTGATAAAGCTGAATCCATCCCCCCACTTCCTCCTCCATCTTGTCTGACCTAGGTCCTCATCAATGCCCAGGCCACTTAGAGACCGAATGATGGGGACAGAGGAGTTGTGCCTTTTCTGTGATGAGATCCATTGAGGCAGAACTAGCTAGTCCTTATTGCTATTTTTCCCTTCCTCCCCATCTCTCCCCACCATATATCGGTCAAGAGTACAGTCGGGCCTAAGTCTGTGTTCACCACTCCCAAGTGGGGCCTGTCTGCCACACTTCTCTCCTCATCCCCCAGCCTCCATGGGGCTGCTTCAATGATGCCCTGGTCGCACGCCCACTCAGGAGTCTTGGGAGGTCCATCCCTGCTTGAGACTCAGACACTTGCCCTTTATCCCCAAGAAGGAGCAAACACGGGCAGCTGGGGAGAAGGAAGCCATTCTCTGAGATTGAAACAAGAGGGAAAATGGGCTATTTAGCCTGAGATCCCTGCTCGGTCCCCATTGCCTTCTTAGCCACGTGGCTAAGCGCCCTGTTCACTGTTTCATTGGCCCAAAGAGGCCTGGCTTCAACAGAGTGCCCGCAGCTCCAACCCTAGTCCGGCCGTGGCGGAGAAGATCCGGAAAGAACCCGGGGGGACCTGCCAAGACTAGGCCCGGGTTCGCTGTCCGTGGTGCTGAATGGCGCGCTCGGGCGGGGTCGGGGCTTGTAGGGGCAGGAAGAGTTGCAGACTCGGCCTCAACTAGGTCTTCCGGATAATTTGGGAATAGGGAGTCATCTATTCTGGCGGCGAGTTACAGAAGTCTGGCTCCAGAACCCAAGAATGTCGGTCCCCACTTGCCCTCCCGGGACGACAGGACTCGATTCCCCTAGCCTCAGCCCAGCGCCCTTGTAACCTGCCTGGAGCCGGAAATCCCCAGTCCAGATTTGTGAATCGAGTTCCCGGAGGGAGGGGGAGAGCTGGCGGAAGGGAAGGCTGGAGCAGCCGCTCATTGGCTGGAATTTGGCGCAGTCAGCGCGGTGCCGTCATCTCTCTTGGTTTGGGAGGAGGGAGGGAGGATCACTTGGGTCACCCCGCGGCTGTCGGCTGTCGCCATAGTAACCAGACCGAGCAGGCGGGGCAGCCGCTCTACTCTCCCACCTCTGGCTGGGGAAACAATCCTGGTCCACCTTATTTGGAA
This sequence comes from Nomascus leucogenys, assembly GCF_006542625.1. Lineage (NCBI taxonomy): Eukaryota > Metazoa > Chordata > Mammalia > Primates > Hylobatidae > Nomascus > Nomascus leucogenys. The sequence continues at coordinate 119,639,852 of NC_044402.1, forward strand.
CTAGCTAGTGAGACTAGCTATTTGATTAGAATTTCTGAATTAGAGGAGCCTAAAGGGGATGGGAAAGAGAGCAGAGACCCTACAGAGACGCCCCCCCTCAACCCCCAACAAACATGCTGCCTTTGGATACTGCCCCTGAACTCTTAGACACAGCACCCACCCTTTACTGCACACACACACCCCTCCAGGAACTTGTGGTCTGGCACCTGGAGACGTAGAATGAGAAAAAGGCCACAGTGAATAACATTTAGTTAAATCTCACTTTTGACATGCCCCAAGGCATGAAACACTGCCATAATCCGATTAGGAGGGGAGGGACTGGAGAAGGATCAACAAGAATACATGGAAGAATTAGCCTCCTGGGTCAGACTTATCAGAGTCCTGTTTTCTCAGGGATTGAGTGGGAGAAGTTGTAAGGAGAAGGACCCAGAACAGTCTTCTGAGAAGGCAAAGGGAGGAGGGAGTAAGTGCAGAAACAGAATAAGGTAACTTCTTTCCTGACCGAGAGTTAACCTGGGAAAACTGAGCCCAAGCTGCTGATAAGGTGATGAAGGGGGACCAGAGTTTTAGAGAGAAACCAGAAAGGAAGAGGGGTGGACTAAGGAAAAGACGGAGGTGGAGGAAAGGAGACAGAAACCCAGCTGGAGCAATGACTCAGCACTTCCCCTAAGCAAAGGGCTGGAGTGACTCTCCCAGCACAGGAGCAGCTGTGAGGGCAGGAAAGCAAATGGACAGATAACCGGTAATTCACCCCTTCACATGACACATGTTGATGCATACATTGACGCATAACCAAAGGCATACATTTTAACCCAGAAGTGGACACAAATGCATTTATACTGGTGAATCATAACATATACACACCTCTACTCCTTTCCTCCCTGTCCCCCTTCCTGGAACAGAGGACATTCTGTTTTGGAGCCATGTTCCCCTGTCCCTGGAATACCTTGCTACTTATTAGAAAAGCAGAAATGCAAAAAATCACAGACATGTGGGGGGAGTTGTCATGGTAACTGCTTTGCCTGCCAGGCGGGGTGCCCAGCAACCAGAGCATCTAACAGTATTCAAGAGGACATCCTGTGGTCTCCACTTACTGGGATCCTACCCCAGGCAACCAGATGGGCACCTTTTGAAGATGTCTGCAACAGAGGCTGCTGAAGAAGCCCCTCCAGTCACATCATCATGATCAGGGACAGCTGGAAGCCAGGTGTATGGGCCTGATCTTCTTTAGGTACCCCACTTTAAGTAGCATTTCTTGTCTCATTAAATATAGACGTTTGCTGTGAGTGGCTTCAAGACAGCAGGATTGACACTTCGAAGGCCTTTATTTAAGAACATGACCTGACTGGGAGTGGTGGTTCACACCTGTAATCCCAGCACTTTGGGAGGCCGAGGTGGGTGGATCACTTGAGGCCAGGAGTTTGAGACTAGCCTGGCCAACATGGTGAAACCCTGTCTCTACTAAAAATACAAAAATTAGCTGGGTGTGGTGTTGCGTGCCTGTACTCCCAGCTACTGGGGACTCAGGAGGTTGAGGCAGGAGAGTCTCTTAAACCCAGGAGGTGGAGGGTGCAGTGATCTGGGATCACGCCACTGCACTCCAGCCTGGGAAACAGAATGAGATCCTGTCAAAAAAAAAAAAAAAGTATGAGCTTCCCTCTCAGCATCTTGCCACAAACCCTACAAAGAAGGTCATATCTACACACACAGGATACGAGTGTATTTGAGGGGTAGAAAAGTTGCTTAGTTGGCCGGGCGCAGTGGCTCATGCCTGTAATCCCAACACTTTGGTAGACCAAGGTGGGCAGATCACTTGAAGTCAGGAGTTCGAGACCAGCTTGGCCAACATGGTAAAACCCCGTCTCTATTAAAAATATGAAAATTGGCCAGGTGTGGTGGCACATACCTGTAATACCAGCTACTCGGGAGGCTAAGGCAGGAGAATCACTTGAATCTGGGAGGTGGAGGTTGCAGTGAGCTGAGATCATGCCACTGCACTCCAGCCTGGGCAACAGAGCAAGACTCAATCTCAAAACAATAAGTAAGTAAATAAATAAATGCAAAAAATAAACAATTAGCTAAGCATGGTGGCACATATCTGTAGTCTTAACTACTTGGGAGACTGAGGCGGGAGGATCACTTGAGCCCAGGAATTTGAGGCTGTAGTGAGCTATGATCACACAATGGCACTCCAGGCTTGGTGACAGAGTGAGACCCTAATTCCAAAAAAGGAAACAAAACACCTGGAGAAAATATGGATTATTTATTGTTATTATTATTATTATATTGCATCTTGGGGTGGGTGGAGAATGTCTTTTTAGCAGTAAAAAGACCTTAAAGGAACAGATTGATTCATCTGAGACTCCATTTAAGCTTTTGAATGTCAGAGACATAGAGAAGAAAAAAGAAAAAAGTTCATCACATAACCCAATTTATTTTCTTCATAGCATTTGTTCCCACCTGATAATTTTTTTGTTATTGACTTATTTTGTATCCTTTTAATAAAAACAAGGTTGAAACACCAGTGACAAATGGAGAGAATGTATTTGCAACACAATATATTTTTCAATAAAAAAATAGCTAAAACCGGAAACAACTAATTCACAAAAAGAAACGTAAGCAGGCCAGGCACGGTGGCTCACGCCTGTAATCCCAGCACTTTGAGAGGCCAAGGTGGGCACATCAAAAGGTCAGGAGTTCAACACCAGCCTGGCCAACATGGTGAAACCCCGTCTCTACTAAAAATATAAAAAATTGGCTGGGCTTTGTGGCATGTGCCTGTAATCCCAGATACTTGGGAGGCTGAGGCAGGAGAACTGCTTGAACCTGGGAGTTGCAGTGAGCTGAGACTGCGCCACTGCACTCCAGCCTGGGCAATAGAGCAAGACTCCGTTTCTGGAAAAAAAAAAAGAAAGAAAGAAAAGAAATGTAAGCAAATGATTAACAAATAAAAAGATACTTACCTTTACTATTGACCAAAGAAATTCAAGTCGAAGCGGCAATGAGATATTACATCTCTTACACTGACACAGATTATCAAAATGGAAAAGTCCAACCATAGGGAAAGCATGGGAAAATGAACATGTTAGTTAATCTTTTGAGGAGATTTTCTGGATCAAAATGTGAAAGGCAGCATGCTCTTTGATCTAGCTACCACATTTCCAGAAATTTGCCCTAAGGAGATAAGTGGGAAAAGATCTGACGCATAGATGCCTGTCATACCATTGTTTATCATAACAAAAAATTGGATACAACCTAAATGAACATTAGAAGGAGATTAAGTAAATTGTGATAAAGTGATATTCACTGGGATATTATGGACCATTAAAAACTGTACATCAGGCCGGGCATGGTGGCTCAAGCCTGTAATCCCAGCACTTTGGGAGGCCGAGGAAGGCGGATCACGAGGTCAGGAGATTAAGATCATCCTGGCCAACATGGTGAAACCCCGTCTCTACTAAAATACAAAAAATTAGCCAGGCATGGTGGTGCACGCCTGTAGTCCCAGCTACTCGGGAGGCTGAGGGAGAGGAGTCGCTTGAACTCGGAAAGCGGAGTTTGCAGTGAGCCGAGACCACGCCACTGCACTCCAGCCTGGCCACAGAGCAAGACTCCGTCTCAAAAAAAAAAAAAAATTGTACATCAGTCTGGACATGGTGGCTCAAACCTGCAATCCCAGCACTTTGGGAGGCCGAGGCAGGTGTATCACCTGAGCTCAGGAGTTTGAGACGAGCCTCATGGTGAAACCTCGTCTCTACTAAAAATACAAAAATTAGTTGAGCATGGTGGCTGTGCCTGTAGTCTCAGCTACTGGGGGGCTGAGGAAGGAGGATCGCTTGAGCCCGGGAAGTGAAGGTTGCAGTGAGCTAAGATTGAGCCACTACACTCCAGCCTAGGCAGCAGAGTGAGACTCTGTCTAAAAAAAAAAAAAAAATTTACATCAATATATATTTATCGACATGACAAAAATGGCACGATGAAGTGGAAATAGGATATTGAAAACATTGTCATATCATCCTATTTCTGAGAGAGAGAGAGAGATTTAAACAGCTGTCTCCTTCTTGTCATTTAGATTTTGTCTTAATAGCCTCCTCCTTATCATCATCATCTCCTGAATTCATCTCAGTTTGTCCCACAGTTACCCTCAATCACATGGCCCTAATTGATTTTCTTCATAGCATTTATCTTCCTGAAAATATATTATTATAACCTAAAAAAGAAGAGAATTATAAGGAAAGAAAGAAAAAGAGAAAAATAGAGAGGGAGCAAGAGAGAGAGAGAAAGAGAGAGAGAGAAGGAAGAGAGAAAGAGAAAGAGATAAGGAAGTAGGAACAGGAAAAAAGTGACACAGGACAGTGTCTGGAAAAGGAGAAACACATTTCTGCAACCATGTCCCCCACTCCCCTCTCACACATCTCCAAAATCCCTTTGCTCCTTCCCCCAACCTCAGGCTGTTTCCAAATCCCTAGGGTTTAACAATGTCCGTTGTTGGATAAGGGGAGTTAAGCACCTATCCAGCCTGGCAGCCACGTCTATTACACACAAAGCACATATAAGGTGCATGCCCACACACAGAGCATGGACACACATATGTGCACACTCTTACAAGGATCCATCCAAGCGCATTTAAAAAACACTTCTCTATCTTTTTCATAAGTGCCATAGAAGATCCACTGTCCTTTATTCAAATAATAAAGCTAGTGGAAATTTTGCTCTTCACATTAACTTGTTCATATCCTTTGAATAACGAGAATTAGCACAGTGCCTGGCATGAGGTAGGCTCTCAATAAATAAGAGCTGATGTTTATTCAGGTAATAGCCATTTTTTATTATGATAAATGTTATGATAAGCTTTTGTGTGTCAGGTCTTTTCCCACTTATCTCCTTAGAACAAGGGATAAATAATAAATGGACTAAAAAGGGTGACAGCCTGCATGTTTACCTTTGGTTGCCAATAAGCGTGCCACCAAATACACATTTTTAGAACACAACTATGGTAACTAACTTCTCCTACATGTTTTATCTTTTCTTTTCTTTTCTTTCTTTTTTTTTTTTTTTTTGAGATGGAGTCTCGCTCTGTCGCCCAGGCTGGAGTGCAGTAGCGCGATCTCCGCTTACTGCACGCTCCGCCTCCTGGGTTTACGCCATTCTCCTGCCTCAGCCTCCCGAGTAGCTGGGACTACGGGCACCCACCACCATGCCCGGCTAACTTTTTGTATTTTTTAGTAGAGGCGGGGTTTCACCATGTTAGCCAGGATGGTCTCGAACTCCTGACCTCAGGTGATCCGCCCGCCTCAGCCTCCCAAAGTGCTGGGATTACAGGTGTCAGCCACCTCTCCCGGCCTCTCTTCTCTTTTCAATTGTTCTTGATTTATGCTAGGTTTTTGGTTGGCTTTACTTTGCATTTTAAAACACTTTGAATTTTATTCTGGTGCTTTTATAGTGTCTTCATTTCATTCTTTAATCTATTTTGGAATTCAGCTTTGTATGTGGTGAGAGGTAGAGATAGAATTATTTTCCCCAAATGACTACTAAGTTGTGCCAATCTTTGAACAGTCTTCCTTTACCCCCAGTAAATACCATCTTATTATTTATGAAATTCCCACACATATGAATCTATTTCAAGGCTTTACTCTGTTCCATTAGTCTACTTAATTATTGCTGTTTCAAACCACTTCTTTAATAACTAGTTTTGCAGCATGCTCATTCTTTTGCTAAAATTGTCTTTTTTTTTTTTTTTTTTTTTTTTTTTTTTTTTTTTTGAGATGGAGTCTCACTCTGTCACCCAGGCTGGAGTGCAGTGATGCAATCCTGGCTCACTGCAACTTCCACCTCCCAGGTACAAGTGATTGTCCTGCCTCAGCCTCCTGAGTACTGGAACTACAGGCATGTACCACTGTGCCTAGTTAATTTTTGTATTTTTAGTAAAGACAGGGTTTCACCATGTTGGCCAGGCTGGTCTCAAACTCCTGACCTCAAAAGATCCACCCACCTCAGCCTCCTGAATGCTGGGATTACAGGTGTGAGCCACAGTACCTGGTCGTGTCTTGTCTATTCTTAATCATAATACAGAAGAACTTGAGAACCAAGCCTGTCAAGTTCCATAAAATCCCTTTGTGATTTGAATTGGGACTGCATCACTTTTATAGATCAATCTAGAGATTTGGCAATTTTGCAATATTGAGTCATTCCACCCGGGAACGTGCTCAGTCTCTTCATTTACTCAAGTCTTCTTACTTCATTTCCTTAGTGAATATTTATAGTTTTCTTTATTTAGATGTTTCTCATGTTTTCATTAGGTTGATCTGGGAGCATATTTGTATTGCTGTTGTAAGCCTGTAATTCTCAATTCCTTTTCTTCTTTTTACAGGGTTATAGGGGAGCCGTATATATATTTTTTTTTTGGTATGTTGATCTTATACCTTACTGGAATTTTATTAGTTCTAATTGTGTTCTAGTTGAATCTCTTGGATTTTATAGGTAGGCAGTCATATCATCTGTAAACAAGGACATTTTAACATCGTCCATCTCAATATTTATACAGTGTATATCTTTTCCTGTCTTGTTGCATTGTCTAGGCTCTCCAGTACAATGTTGAGTGGTAGCAGTGATGACAAAATTAAAAGGGATAAAAAAGACATCTTTCCTTTTCCCTAACTTTTATAAGAATGCTTCTCATATTTTACCAAAGGCTTTTTAAATTTGTCTTTTAAATTTGAATATCTTCTTTTATGTACATTTTGATATGGTAAGTCATGTAAAATCATTTTCTGGAAGTTGATACAATTTTAATCAAAATAATTATTCAAATTGTCTGTCCTGTATAGAGCACCAGCTGAGCCATGCTGGACTACATGGTCCAGGGCATGTGCAATTTGGGGATATAGGAGTGGGAGGTGGCTGAATGTTCCCCTGGGGATCCTTTCTCCTCCCTGACATTCAAAGGTAGTGTGATGTGATGCACGGAACAAAAGACTATGAGTCAGAGGTTTGAGTCTCTCCTCTACCATATATTAGCTACTAATCTAAGACAGCAATCCAATCTCTTTGAATTTCAGTTTTCTCATCTATCAGATCGGAACAAGATCTTGGGTTAGTGTCTATCAGGTGCCTATGATAAGAGTGACATATTACTGTTGGTAGGGTAACAACGATTGCTATAGTAGTCAGCCCTATTAATAACTATTAACAGGGACTAAACAATGACCAGGACAGGGACAGAGTCCAGAATGGGGCCCTGGCGTGCTCTAACCAGCTTTGCTGGCCCCTGAGGTAGTGGGGAGCCCTGAAGGCCTGGGCCTCCCATGAGCTATCCTGTGACCTGGATGACTGTGTTTACTCCTTGCTGCCAGGCCTTGGTCCCAGTGTGACCCACATGCCTCTCTTTAGAATGCCAGCCAGGGGACTTGCTTCTGCTGTCAGTATGTAGATACTTTTGTCAGCCTGGCCTAGCATAGAAACACTCTTGAGTCTAGGTCTTTGGGCCAGCAGGCCAGGCCCCTTTTGGGACTCCCCACTCCAGGGATCCCCCCAGGCTGGTTGGAACCAACAGGGAAGAACAGCTGAGTCCTTCCTTCACAATTCACCTGCTGATCAGGGGTAAGAGGAGATGCATCTTGGGACACTAGGCCCTAAGAATGGCATGCACACATGTTGCTAATGCCTGCACTAATGTTCATGCATCAGGGTGTAGTAGAACTATCTTGAGATTTGCAGCAAATCTGGACTCTGCTATTTCCTCACTGTGGGATCTTGGGACTTTGTTTTCCTCATCTGTTATATAGGAATCATGATCATCTTCCCACTATATATATATATATATATAAAATATATTAATACATAATATATATAATAATATATAATATACAATAATATATATAATAATATATAATATACAATAATATATATTATATATATTTTTTGAGATGGAGTCTTGCTCTGTTGCTCAGGCTGGAGTTCAGTGGCATGATCTGGGCTCACTGCAACCTCCGCCTCCTGGGTTCAAGCGATTCCCCTGCCTCAGCCTCCCAAGTAACTGGAATTACAGGCACCTGCCACCATGACCAGCTAATTTTTGTATTTTTAGTAAAGACAGGGTTTCGCCATGTTGGCCAGGCTAGTCTTGAACTTCTGACCTCAGCTTATCTGCCCACCTTGGTCTCCCATAGTGCTGGGACTATAGGCATGAGCCACATGCCTGGCCTTTCCCCATGATTAATGAGGCTGCTGCAAGTATCATTTGAAATTGTGTCTATGATGTGATCTGTAAGTTGTAAAGCATAGAATAAATACAAGGTGGTCCTGAGTCTGGCCCTCATGTTGATGGTCATAGACATGGCCATTGCACAAATATGTGTGCAAGATGCCCTAGAACTGTGTGTCAAAAGTAGAAAACCAGGGGGAAAGGTTGGGGGATTGGGAAGGTGATCATAGGAAAGTAGTCTGAACCCAAGAGATTATCACTGGAGCCTGGGATCTTTCGTCACTTCTCCCATCCATCTCCCTATCTTGTGTTGCTCCAAATCTCTCCATGCTGCAGGATAAAAATGGACAGTGCTGCCTGAAGCCTCCCTGGCAACCTCCTGCTGTGTTGCTAAGCAACTTGACCTCCTCTTCCAAAAACGGAACCTAATGCTCAAGGTCTGGCCTTCCAGCCTCCTTTAGTTACTTCCTTCTTCTCCGACCTCAAGGAAGGAAGGAATCTCAATGAAAGAGCATCTCTGCCTCATGGAGGGAGAACTGGGTGTAGAATTGGAGGATTAGACTGGTGGGAAATGGGATGAACTTGCAAGGCAGGTCTTTGCTTCTGGGCTAATCAGTGTGGGGGATGACAGTTATAGAGCAGCTTTCTGTGCTGGACTCTCTAGGCACAGGCTCCATCCTTGCAGCAAACCAGTAAGGCAGGTATGATCAGTGTTTCCATTTTATGAGGTCACTGAGCCTCACAGAGAATAAGCAGCCTTCTCAGTCTCACAGGGAATAGGCAGAGGATGAGTCTGAAGCCATGCCCATCTGGGTTCCTTCTACTCCACCATGCTGTTCAAGATATTTGCAAGGGTCACGGTAGACCACAAGACTTCTAAAATGCATTTCTCACTTTGCTATTTGTCTGGAACCCCTGGTGAATGCTGGAATAGAGCACCTGGCTTGAGGTTGAGCTGGGGTTTGGGCATATAGTTCTGCTACTTCCTTGGCCTCTCAGAATCTCAGAATCTGCTCATTCTTCCAGTGGTGAAGATCAGAGAACAAGGGGTGGGGATAGAGTGAAAACTGGGCTGCCCAGGCTTGAAATGCATCTCTACCACTTGGCAGCTCTGCAATCCCGTGCAAGTTATTTGACATTTTGTGCCTCAATTTTCCTAATTTGTAGAATGGGAATAACACTAGAGCCAACTCCAGAGGGTTGTAAGAATTAAATGAATGTAAAGCTCTTTGAATAGTGCCTGGCACATAAAGATTCAGTAAGTATCAGCCCTTATTATTATTATTTCTAGGAGGCTTTAGCATATAAACCTCTTTCACATCCTTAGTGGTTAAGAGAATTCACTGCCACTGAAATCAAACTAGGTCCACATCCTGCACTACCCTTTCTCACTGTGTGACTTTAGACGAGTTTCTTAATCCTCTGTGGCTCAGTTTTCTAATCTATAAAATGAAGAAAATAATAATGTGTACTTCAGGGTATTATTGTAAAGATCAAATATAATATGGGTATCAGTTATGGTAATGTTAGTTGTTGTAACAAGAAAACTTCCCACTTCCAAATTTCATGTAATAGTCTACACAGAATCATGGGAAGTAAGCATTACTATTATCTACATTTTAGAGGAGAAAACTAAGTGTCAGAACGGTGTAGACATATTCCTAAAGTCACATAGCTAGTAGCTAGCTGAGATCTTATAATTTGAAATTCAATACATTCTTTTGTTACTTCATAAAGAAATGGAGGATGTTCTGAGTATAGGAGGCCAACCCATGTGATAGTGGTTGCAGAGCCATAGCCAGTCAAGAGGCTTGTTCTTGGTGAAGCTCACCATGTGGGCCCAGGACAAGGACTGGGCTGGCATGGAAAAGTAAGCCCAGGTTCCTTTCCAGGGCATGTGGAGGGCATCCGATGGGGATGAGAGGGAGAGGAGGCGGGTGCTTGCTTGGTTTTGGATTGTTTTGTCTGCTTGTTTAATAGAAAGCACTGATATATGTAGCAAGGTACTTAAATCATTATTTAATCTTTATAGCAACTCTATGAGGTAGGTTAAATGGATATTATCATTTTACAGATGAGGTAATTGAAGCACAAAGAAGTAAAGTAACTTGAATAACGTCACATAGCTTGCAAGTGTCAGAGCTTTCAAACCCTGGAAGTCCAGCCCAAAGCTCCAAACCACTAAGCTCTGTTGCCTTTTGTTTTCAAAGAAGGGTATGCTAGGAAAGAAACAGCAAACAGGACCCAGTGGGAGAGAATTCTCAGAAAGGGAAGAAGTCAGCTGGGGCCAGGCACAGTGGCTCATGCCTGTAATCCCAGCAATTTGGGAGGTCAAGGTGGGAGGATCACTTGAGTCAGGAGTTCAAGACAAGCCTTGCCGACATGGTGAAAATCCATCTCTACTAAAAATACAAAAATTAGCCGGGCATGGTGATGGGTGCCTGTAATTCCAGCTACATGGGAGGCTGAGGCAGGAGAATCACTTGAACCCGGGAGGTGGAGGTTGCAGAGAGCCAAGATTGCACCACAGCACTAGCCTGGACGACAGAGCAAGGCTCTGTCTCAAAAAAAAAAAAAGAAAAAGAAAAAAAGAAAAATTCATCCAGGCACAGTGTCTCATGCCTGTAATCCAAGCACTTTGGGAGGCCAAGGTGGGAGAATCATTTGCGGCTAGGAGTTTGAGACCAGCCGGGGCAACACAGTGAGACCCCTATCTCTACAAAAGCAAAATAAGATTAAAACAAGCTGGGCATGCTGGTGGATGCCTATAGTTTCAGTTACATGGGAGGCTGAGATGGGAAGATCTCTTGAGCCCAGGAGTTCAAGGCTGCAGTGAGCTGTGATCATGTCACTGTCCTCCAGCCTGGGCAACAGAGTGAGACTCTATCTCTAAATAAAGAAAACAAAAGAAATAGGAAACATCACAGTCAATGGGACATTGAACCATTCACCTCTAGACATGACATGTGTCATCCCAAGATGGAGGAGTGTCATGGAGAAATCCTGCTGACCAAACCAAAGTAGGAAATGCCACTTGAGTCAATATATAATCAGAGCCCCACCCCACCTCAGAGTACAGTGATCTCCAAGCCTGTAGCGCCTCAGTTAGGATAGTAAAAGCTTGCAAAAGGCATTGGGGCAACAAAACAGTCTCTATTTCTTATCAGGGACAAAATGTACTTCCTTATCAAACAGAGACCTCACCAAGGACACTCATAAGGCAAGCTGTCAGTTTGTCCTTTATAACCAATTGTAGGCGGTGTACTGGGCAAGCAGCAGGTCATGTTTACATGAGGAAGAAGCTATCCAGGAAGGCCAGCAAGAGGGGATCTAGCGGGATGGTAAGGATTTCAGTTGTCAGGTCATGGGCTGGCCCAGCCACTTCACTTCTCCAAGGCTTGGGTCCCTCGTTTGAAAATAGAGGTAACCATCCCCATCTGGCAAGGTTGTAGCCAGGTCAAAGGAAATACCACCTTAAAACATGAGCATAGGGCAGAGCCTGGCAGAGTCATGTTCAGTGAGTGGTAAGGCCTACTTTTATCATCAGCAGATCCACTTGACGTGGATTATAAACAGCTAAAGAAACAAGTTCATTGTGGTGCATTTCAAGGACATATTAAAGGAAAGGTGAAGGCCAGAAGAGCAGAAGGCTCTGAGAAAAGTGCACCACAGTGGCCCATTATGATGCCTGTCTATAGTCACATGAGCTGGCATATGGGAGTGCTCTGTGAGCCTCAGTGCCTTCAGTGGCATCATTGCACTGTGACTGTGCAGGTCCCAAACAGTATGGACATGAATGTCCTCAAGCTGCATGTTAGCAGGGCTTCTAATTCCATCTGCAAGTGATAGTGCATGGAGCTTAGTCGCACAGAGTGCCTGCTACATGGGTCTGTGTCATCCTGCATGGGAATGATCCTAAAAACAAAATGAACAGTGACTGCTCAGGGCTGTGGAAAGGTCACTTGGAGCAGTGAGAAAAGGTCTGGCGGAAGAATAAGAAGATACAGGTCTTAGAACAAGCCCTGGGACTTCAACCAAGTCATTTAACATCTGGGGCCTTGGTTTATTTATCCTCTCAGCAGATAAAGCAATACCTGCCCTGTCTTCCTAACCTTGGAGGAGTCAAAAAAGTGATGGGTGTGACAGCATTTTGTAAACTGTAGTGCAAGCATATGGCAGGGGAGTGAACCATACTTTCACTAGTGACTTGAATGAGGTGATAAAGAAAAGGCTCAGAACTTCAGAAAATGCGAGAGGGGCTTGACCCTGGATTGGGAGAGGAAAGCAATGGTGGGATCAATACCTTGGAGGGCCAAGGGCCAAGGGGTTAAGGGTCCATGAGGACAGGCCTGGATCATTAGGAAGCTGAGTGTGGTAAGAGTGTGGCTTCTTCAGGGATTGGGTGGAGTACAGTCCTGCCAAGACCACAGTAACTCAGGGCTTGGAGACATCACAAAGGCAGGGGCTCCCAGAGCTGAGATAATCTAGAGAACAGGATACCCATCTACTGCATTCTGAGGTCGGGTTCGACCTTGTAGGTCATCTTGGATAGACGTTTTCCAGCTCTTCTTTTTTTTTTTGGAACAGAGAGAACCTAATTGTCCTTAAAGTTCCACAGAGCAGAGTTTGCAAATCTCTGGTTCAGCCTTATTATTTTAATGAGAGGAGAATGAAATCCCAGAAAAGAGATGTGATTATGTGAAGGTCACACAGCAAGTTAGTTGCCAAGCTGCAACTGGAACTCAGATTTTCTGGTTCCCAGTTCTATATCTTAGCCTCCCAAACTGGCTATGTGGACAGGAAAGAACAGAGGCATGGGGTGAGCTTTAAGGATGCAATTTCATAGGTAAGAAGATCCCTTAATCTAACAATATCTCCCCCAGCTGCCCAACAATGACTAAAACCCCCCTTTATTGACTCCTTCACAGGATTCCAAGAGTCTCAAGGTTTGAGAAGTCGCCTAGTCCACCACCCCTCTCTGCTTCTCACAGAAGGGTCTGCTGAACACTCTGGTGACAGAGAACTCACCCAACCTGTTCCATGGCAGAGGCTCTTCATTAGATCAAGGTGAGGTCTGTTTTACTGGAGCTTCCAACCACGTGTCCCAGTACTGCCCTTAGTCACATGCATCCAGGTCCTCTCTCTCAGGACAGCACTTTGAATAAATGAGGACAGCTCCCATCCCCCTTTCTCCCAGTTGACTTTCCAGATACATCTCATATTGTTGTTGGCTTTCCACCGCTTTTCCTCTTCACTTCCTGGGCCTGCTACACTGTGTGTCCTCCACTTGGTTTCCTCCTGAAAGCAACACTGTGCACAATGTTCCTGGGGGAAGACTATTAAACCAAGTGGACCACTTCCTTCATCTTAGGTGTCATAGCTTCATCAATGCATCCTCAAATTACAATGATTTTTCTGCACTTCACCCTACAGGTTCCCATTTAACGTTGCATTGGCTAGGACATTACTCATTTACACACAGGCTCTGCTGAGCCCCACCTTTGCCAAGACTCTGACTTCTGTTGTTTCATTTAAAGATGTAAGAGCAGGGCCTCACAGTCCTTCCTAAGGAATTTTACTTTGTGGCTGGGTGCGGTGGCTCACACCTGTAATTCCAGCACTTTGGGAGGCCAAGTCAGGTGGATGACTTGAGGTCAGGAGTTCGAGACTAGCCTGGCCATCATAACGAAACCCCACCTCTACTAAAAATACAAAAATTAGCCGGGTGTGGTGGCAAGCGCCTATATCCCAGCTACTCGACAGGTTGAGGCAGGAGAATTGCTTGAGCCCGGGAGGCAGAAGTTGCAGTGAGCTGAGAACACTGCATTCCAGCCTGGGCAACAGAGTGAGACTCCATCTCAAAAAAACAAACGAACAACAACCAAAAAAACAAAAACAAAACAAAACAACAACAACAAAAAGAAAACCCAGAAATTTTCCTTTGTTACATTCAGCCCACAATTTTTAGCAACCCAGATCTTTCTGGATCCTGGCTGTATCTCCTCAGTGTGTTTCTTCTTCCTCCCAGCTTCCTGACCCCTGCAAATAGGGCTGTAAAGGGGCTCTCTGACGCTGCACCCCCTCCCTCACTGCCACCACGCAAATCACAGAGGACCCCCACCAGGCCAGACTGGCTCACCTGCTTGATGAATGCACCAGCCCACTCTCCCATCCCGGGAGGCATGTCGGGCATAATGATGTGGAACATACTAATTTTCTATTCAGCTACGAAAGCAGGGTATTTTCAAATTTTAAAGGCATCAGCCAGGCACCGTGGCGCATGCCTGTAATCCCAGGCACTTTGGGAGGCCGAAATGGGTGGATCGCTTGAGCCCAGGAGTTCAAGACCAGCCTGGGCAACATGGCAAAACCCCGTCCCCTCTACAAAACACATAAAAATTAGGCGGGGATGGTGGCACAGGCCTGTAGTCTCAGTTTCTCGAGAAGCTGAAGTGGAAAGATCAATTGAGCCCGGGAGGTGGAGGTTGCAGTGAGCTGAAATCCCACCACTGCACTTGGCCTGGCAGCCTGGGCAACAGAGAGAGACCCTGCCTCAAAAATAAATAAATAAATAAAAGGCATTGAGAAAAGAAAGGGAGGTTTTTGACAAAAAATTATCAATAGTAACAGTGGCGTCTGTGTAACAGGACTATAGGTTTGGCTTTTTTTTTTTTTTTTTTTTTTTTTTATGGAATCTTGCTGTGTCACCCAGGCTGGAGTGCAGTGGTGCGATCTCGGCTCACTGCAACCTCTGCCTCCCGATTCAAGCGATTCTCCTGCCTCAGCCTCCCAAGTAGCTGGGACTACAGGCGCCTGCCACCACGCTCGGCTAATTTTTTGTATTTTTAGTAGAGACGGGGTTTCCCTGTGTTAGCCAGGATGGTCTCAATCTCCTGACCTCCTGATCCGCCTGCCTCGGCCTCCCAAAGTGCTGGGATTACAGGCGTGAGCCACCGCGCCCGGCCCCTTCACGCGTCTTTACACGCTTCATCCAACCAATAGTTCATGGAGGAGGCCTTAGGTGTGTGTTTCCAAATTTTCTATGCTGAGTGTGTGTTCTTTGGAAAACTAGAAAAAAATAAAGCGAAAAATAAAATGAAAATGAATAAAGACTCTTTCCCTGGCTAAATTCTTTGGGAAGGGGCGTCAGGCCCACCCCACACCCCCAATTGCCCAGCCTCCCGCCTGCATTGCCCCTTCCTGTGCCCAAGAAGAGGTGTGCGCGTGGAAAAGAACAGCCAGGACGGTGGGGAAAAGGGGAGCCAGGGGCTTGCCTTGAGGAGCAGTTGCCTTGAGGTTGGGGACTGTCCCTTTAGGCACCTTCCCCAGTGTTGTTTTCCTCTAAGCGAAGGCGTTTAAGGCAGCTTTCCTGCCAACAGGTTTTGGAAAAGGTAGGAATAGAACTTAAGGGCAGTGGCCCTGGTGGGAGGGCGCAGTATTCAGAAGGGCCTCTAGGTGGTGAGTAAAGGGGCCCAGCCAGGAGAATAATCCACTCTACCTGCTTCCCGGGCTTCCAGAGGTCAGACCTGGGATGCAGAGTTCCCCTTTTCACCCTCCTCTCTGAAGACCGAAGGAGTACTGGAGACGACTGGGTCCTGCAGTCCTCAGTCTGGCCAGGCACATGGGGTTTGCACTGCGCGGCGCACAAAATCCTCTCCGGCTTAGGTACAAAGCTCTCCCCGGGGTACCCTCCTCCGACCAGCAGAGGGCGCGCACCGCCCGCGAGAAGGAGGTGCAGCAGCTAGACTCGGAGGGGAGGCTGCGAGCCGCGAGCGCAGGAGCCGGGTGGGAGACAGACCCCTCTTCTGCAAATGAGGAGGCCGAGCGGAAGAAAGACGGCGACAGATGTTGGGGGGAGGGGATGGTTTGTGAGGGATAGGGAGAGAAAGTCTAAGTGAGAGTAGGATGAGGAGGGGAGGGTGGTTGGGGAAGGGGATGAAATAAAGTGGCTGAGGGAAGGCTGAGGTGGGGTGAAGCTCAGCCAGGAGGGATGAAGGTTGGGAAGAGTTGAAGGGCGAGTGAAAGGATGGGCGAGAGGGGGAAGATGTGATATGAGTGCCTATTAGGATGGGGAGGGGTGAGGGGCGGGTGGAAGGATGGGTGAGATGGGGGGGTGGGGTGCGGGTGCCTATTGGGATAAGATGGCGTGAGGGGAGGGTGGAAGGATGGGTGAGAGGGGGAAGATGTGATGTGGGTGCCTGTTAGGATGGGGTGAGGTGAGGGGAGGGTGGAAGGGTGGGTGAGATGGGGAGGGTTGGGTGGGGTGGGGGTGGGGGTTGGGTGCCTACTGGGATGGGGTGGGGTGAGGGGTGGGTGGAAGGGTGAGTGAGATGGGGAGGGTGGGGTGCGGGTGTCTGCTGGGACGGAAGTAGGGATAGAGTGGGGTGAAGGGCAAGTGGAAGGGAGTGAGGTGAGCTGGGGTCGCCTGGCAGGGTGGGTGTGAGGCAAGGCGGCTCCCTCGGGCTGAGCCCACCATCCAGGCCTCTCGCTCCGCGCAGGCGGCGCCCAAGCCCGTGCCACCCTCCTTCTCGGGACCTCTTCCTTGGCAGTTCTCTGCTCTGGCCGGAGATGAGCCTCTCCCTTTCCCCTACACGGGTTCTGGCGCAGCAAAGAACAGAGAGAGAGGAGGCAGCGGAGAGCTCAGGAGCTTTAATGGGGAAAGGGTCAGAAACACACTGGGCCTTCCTGCGAGTGTGGGGACAGGAGGAAGGGGGCCGTGTGTCATGGAGGACGGTGGCTTTCACCAAACCTGCTCAGGTCACAGGAAGGAGGACCGTGAGAGGCCTCCACGTGCTGGGGTGGGAGCAGTTCCTTGGGGAAGAGCAAAAGTGGGAAAAGATTTGGCACTTGATAAAGAGAAGTGATATTGAATGGGGCTTCAAGGAGCCAGGCGGAAATGCACTGGAGTGGTGGGGAGACAACAGAGGCCCACAAATCCCCTCCGGGACCTGGAGACCGAGAAGAAAAAAAGTGAAAGAGGGCGCACATCGCCCTCCTCAGGGGACTGCGGGGTGGGACGGGAGCAAATCTAGTATCAGACAAGGATTGAGGGAGCTCCGGTCCCGTCCACCTGCTAAGTGCGGCAGGTGGAGTAAACTCTGGATTAGAGGACAGTTGGCGGAGGCTCCCGGGCCCCTCCCCGGGATGCAGATGGGATCGGGCGAGACTTTGGGAGTGCGGGCGAGGCCGCAGGCACCCGACCGCCCCGTCTAGTGGTAATGGCCCCCCAAGTGCGAGGCTGCGGCCACGGCCCCGAAGGGCCCGGGCGGGGGCTGCAAGCTGGGACTGGGGTAGAGCGCGGCGGTGGCGGCGGCAGCGGTGGCGGCGGGGCCTGGGCCCGGCCAGTAGGAGAAGCCGGCGGGCGCGACCCCGGCCGAGGCGGCCATGAGGTTGAGTTTGGAGAGGCCGGGGAAGGGCAGCGGGGCGAGGCCGGCGGGCAGCTTGTAGAGCGCGCCGTCCTGGGCGGCGGCGGCGGCGGCAGCAGCTGCGGCCGCGGCATGGGCGTGCGCGGGCGGCGGCTGGCAGGCCTGCGCCAGGCCCTGGAAGTCGAAGCGGTAGGCGTAGCGCTTGCCATGCACCTTGCTCATGATGTTCTTGTCGTAGTAGTAGCGCAGGGCGCGGCTCAGCTTGTCGTAGTTCATGTTGGGCTTGCTCTTGCGCTCGCCCCACCGCCGCGCCACCTCGTCCGGGTCCGTGAGCTTGAACTCGCCGTGACCGCCCTCCCACGCGATGCAGCCGGCGTTCGCGCGGTCAGCCAGCAGCTCCAGCAGAAACTGCCACAGCTGGATCTGTCCGCTGCCTGTGGGGAGGAGTGCGGTCAGCCACAGGCGGGAGCGGGGAGGCGGGAACTGGGGAAGAGTGCTGGCGGGATACCGACCCA
Organism: Nomascus leucogenys; assembly: GCF_006542625.1. Taxonomy (NCBI): domain Eukaryota; kingdom Metazoa; phylum Chordata; class Mammalia; order Primates; family Hylobatidae; genus Nomascus; species Nomascus leucogenys. Next base: position 119,657,935 of record NC_044402.1, read on the forward strand.
CCCCGGCAGGAACCGGCACTGGGGGAGGAAAAGTGCAAGTCAAACTGTGCAGCTGCGTTCATCAGGAGCGGCCGGCTCAGGAGGGGCTGATCAGCAGAGTGGTCTCTAGCCTTTACCGCGCTTTTGCACAATGGAAATGCGGCTTTCACTGAAGAGCACGTAGCTTTCCGGATGCTACGTGGGGGTTGGGGGGAAGGAGAAGCATTGCCTCCCCCACGTGAGCGCAGCGGCGCACCAAGGCACTTGGCTTTCCAAGGCAAGCAAGGACAGATATCCGCCGCCACTCGCCATCTCAGCCGGGCGCCCTTATTTAGGGAAAAGCCGCACAACCGTACAGGGCGGCCTTGGGCAGAATGATTGTACTGCCCCATCCCAGCTGGACCACATCCAGAGGTGGGAAGGGACAGGCGTGCAGCAGGACGACCCCAACCACTGCTGGACAAGGCCCAGCTAGTCCCGAGTCCCCAAAGACGTAGTTGGACAGGCTGCTCCTGAGGTGGAGTGGTGGCTGGCTTCCTTGGGACACCACATCCGACAGGAGTAGGAACAGTGGCCCCCTATACGTGACGGGAGGGGCAAGCTGTCATGAGCTCACTATCCTAGCCACCTTCGGGTGCGCAGGCCTCTGCGCTGGCCCTGAGAATTTGACCTCTTATTTTCGGAACAGGCGGGATTTCCTGCCTACGAAGGTGCCATCTTTCTCGGGGCCTGGTGGACAACTCTGAGGAGGCGAACGGACCGAGCAGCTGTTGTGCTTGGCTACCAACCTCCTCCTGTCTTTGTGTGATCTCCCTCCGAATTCGGTTGCTGGAGGCAGCAAGAAGGTTTTTTTCGGGATATGCGAGTGGTTAGAGAGTGGGGTCCCAGAATTCCTGCTCCCCTGTCTTAGAGCCTCAAGCAGACAGGCAGAGAAAAATCCCGATACAATTACCCCCACTCCCTTTTAGAATAAAACGGATTTTCCTCAAAGTGGTCTGCTTACTGCCTCAAATATAGTCTGGTGAACCCCTCTTCCTTTTTCAGCCACTGGCTTAGAATCCAGACGCTACCCTCCCCCATAATTTCAATCCCAATCCCTTCAAGCCAGCCCAGCAAAGAGCTTCCTGGTTTCTGGTCCCCAGAGTTAAGTTTTAGGGTCAGAAGCAAGAGAAGGTTTGGGTACAAAGGTGCACCTGGCACCAAAGGCGGAGCAACCTCAGCGGCTTGGATGCCCGTTCCTGTTGGGCATAGTTTCCCTCTGGATAAAACAGTCGCCAACCTCGTTTTTGTGGTTTCTGTCTCTTGGTGAGATCTAGGGTAACGACTGAGATGGGGACTGTGGGGAGACGCTGCTTGAAGAGTCCGCCGTCAAAAGGGTAATTTAGCGACTACCCGTGGAGCGCTGGTGGTGAACCTGGGAATCAATTGCAATCGTCTGGCAGACTTGGCCGGCAGAGATCAGCCGGCGTGAGTCAGCGCGGGAGGGTGAAGCAGGTGGCAGTAGCCAGGGTCTAGTGATTAGGAAGCCCGCTGTGTTTGGGGAGTAATTCCCCCGGTTCCATTGCCGGCTGGTGCTGCGGCCTTGAGCTCCTACTACCAGCAGGGAAAGGACGCTAAGTGTCCCAGCCCCTGCCCCAAAGCCTGGAAAACCATACACAGCAGCAAAAGGGCCTGGGGCTGGGATCCTCTCCATCTGCCTTGGCCTGCAAGTCTTTTCCTGGTGCTCAGGAGATGCAGGAGCCAAAAACCAAGTGAATGTCTTCCCAAGGCCTCCCCACAACCAGGCCAGGACTCCGGGCTTCAGTGTGAACCCTGGGTCCACACTGCTCCCACCTACTGTCCGCCTGTGCCTTGACCCCAACCAACCTCGCCTCCGCCGCCCAGCGCGCCGGCCATCTCACCTTTCTGAACCGCGGGGCTCAGCGGCCCCCAGCTCGGGTTCTTCCCTTCCTTGAAGAGACCGTCTCCGACGGGATCTGCAAGCAGCAGAAGAAAAGAATCAGGCGAACCCCGGGCGGAAGTTGTGGGCTTGACAAAAGGACCCCGGGCCAAGGCTCAAGGGGGGTGCTGTGGTCCCCAGGCGCGAGGCTGGGGGCCCGGGCCACCCGGCTCCTCCTCCCAGAGCCTGGTCCAGGCGCGCTGCGCGGAGCCCCTCCATAGAGCCCAAGTCAGGAAACGCGTCCAGGAAAAAGGAAATCCGCTTTCCGAAGGGGCCGGCTGGAGCCTTATAAAGCCGAGCAGGGAAATGCACCAGCCGAGCTGGAGCGCGGGGAGAGAAGAGGAGGGCGCCTGGAGGGCTGGCCCGAAGCTCGTAGCAGGACGGTGAGGAGCCGTGAGAGCGCAGGGGCGACGCCCGCGGACCACAGCCTTCTGGTACGGCTCGGCCACAGAGTACTCCACCACGCCAGAGACCCCTGCTTCCCCTCTCAGGCTCTTTCGGGTCCCTGAGTCCCGGCTCTTGGCCCCCAGGCTCCCAATCTGCTCATTTCAACTCCTCTAGACCCTGCACTGAAACCCAGAGCTCTCTATCTGCTTTTAGGTCTCCCCAATGCCCTAAATTACAACAATCGGCCCTCCATGCAATCCGAATCTCCGGACACTTCTCCTTCCCCCGGACCCCAGCACTCTCTTCCCATGCCTGAGCCTAGACTTCCCACCCCAAGTTCCGGTGCCACCAGCCTCCAGCTGGTCCCTGGTACCTGGCAGGTACATGTTGATCAGCAGGGGCTGGGAGGCGCCGCTCTGTCTCATCGCCGCCGGGGACTGGGCGGTGGGAGATGGGGGGGACGGGGAAGGGGGGCGAGGCAGGCTTTGCGCTCGGTGGCACCGATCCCCGCCCGAAGCGACCGCGGGTGACAAGGAGGAGAAGACGGCGCCGGGTCCTGCAGGGCCTGGCGGGAGGGGGCAGCCCGGGCGTGGCGGGGGTTGGGGGGGTCCTGGAGAAACGCTTCCAGCTAAGGGGCCGCTTGGAACCCTCCGGCCCCCGCGCGGCCAGGGGCCGCAATTTCCGTTTTAATTAAAGCGCTGCCGCCTCGGCCCCCAGGACCCCGCCCCCGCCCCTCTTATCGTCCCATCGCAATAAAGTCTCCAATGCGCCGCGCCACAGCCAAGCGCACCCGGCAGCCCCCCGCGCCCCGCAGCCGAGGAGACGCGCGGGGGATGGGCCCAGGCCATGCGCCCTGATGGGGACCTAGAGCGCGTGTCTTTTCCGCCTCCCTGACTCTCTGCAAACAGTGATGGGGCTGGTGTACCCGGCCCTACCTCGGACCCCAGCAGCCACAGCCCCCTCCCTAGTGCCCTTCTTCCAGTCGGCTCCCGCTCCACTCGCCGCTCACTCTCCTCCCCCTCCCTCCCTCTATCCCCACCCGGGTTCCCGTCTCCAGGCTGCGTTATCTGCATCTTCACTTTTAAATTTCCGCTTCCCTCCCTCTCGCCTGTCGCTGCGCGCCGGGCCCTGCAGCCGTTGCTCCCTTTATCTCTGCCCGCACCCCCGCTCCCTCCTCCTCTTCTCCCACTCTCTGCTCTTCCCTAGAGACCCGAACCCCTTCCCTGTCTCCTTCATGCTTTGGCCCGTTTCCTGCCTTTCTAGGGCCCCCAAGCCCCAGGCCTGGTGCTGGGCCATCTCTCCTGGCAACTTATGATGGGTGGCCCCCTCTTCTGTCCTCCCCGTCCCCCTATAGGTCTCTCTTTACCGGCTATTCTAGGCTTTTCTCTCCGACTCCCATCTCCCCTCCAGCCTTCTCTCTCCCTCTCATCCTTCTCCCTCCCTTCCTTTTCTCATTCATTCAGTCCCCACAAATTAGTAGTGGCCTGGACTGCTGAAGGCCTCTAAAGATGTTGAGAATCTGTCCTGGCTTTCCCTGATGGGTTCCTGAGCCCCCTCCTACTTCCCTGTACAACTATTCCGCTCCCATCCTTCCCCATCCCTTGTCCTCCCAGTCTGCCACCCACCCTCACCACTACTCCCATTCTGGCTATCCCTGAACCAGGCTGGAGAGCTGGAGGGGTTAAGACAGGGTTGTGCACTGTACAAGGCTGAAATCCACTCCAAGAAAAGGATTCCTATTTCTAACTCATGCAAAGATGTTGATGTGGTTCCCAAGTGGCCTAGAGTCTCTCTGGGTACCTATGGGGTTTCCTGGCTCTGGAGAGGCAGGCTAAGGAGGATGCCAGCTGAAGATGAGGCTCCAGCCCAGAAGCCCACCTTCTGCAGCCTTGCAGTATGGAATGGGTACTGTCAAAACTGGTATTCTCAAAGTCCTCTCTCACTGTTTGAGCCCAGGGGTGGTGGAGGCCTGAGAATGGGCAGGTCACCTGCTAAGTGCCTGGTCCTGGGGTGCCTGATTGAGGATGGCTGGAAACTCTTACTTCTGGGGTTCTACAGGGCCCATGTTCACCCTCATTTGCTGCAACTTCTGGAGTGTTCATCTTTGCTCGTGGAGGGTGCAAAGGAGCCAGGGAGAAGAGTGGGAGGCAGAGTGTGGAGGGAAAAATGAGGGATCCCAGGACCTGGGAGGATCCTAGTGGGACAGGGATGAAGCCTTCGGGATGTGGACCTGGAATCTGGTGGGAGCAAAGACTAGAGGTTGGAATGTTCCCTGTGGACCAAACTCAGGGATCCGCAGAAGGGGAGGGCCTTGAAGGTGGGGTCAAGATCCCAATCCCTCTCCTTCTCATTCCTCTTTCTGCTTCCCCCACCCACTGCGGACAGAAAACAAGGAGCAGGAGGTAAGAACAGAAAATAGCCAGGGGCAGGAGGTAAGAGCTGGGAAAGCTGGGAGGCATCAAAGTTCGCCCGCTTAATGCTGTCAGTGGGAGGCTAAGGTGTAAAGGAGAGGGTCCTAGAGAGGTCTACCCAAATATCCCAGCTGTGAGCTGGGCAAGGATCAACAGTACAGGATTTATGCCTCAGTCTTACCCAGAAGTCATTTGCTGAGGGGGTGGAGCACCAGGAAACGTGTGCATGGGGGGCAGTCATCTCCACCCACCTGAGTCTTGATCTTCTCCATCCCCTCCTGCTGCAAGTACAGCTAGGGAAGCCAACAGGAGAGTCCTTGGCAGTTTCCCTTTCATCCCCTTCCTACCCTGCTGAATGCTGGTCCCATGTGGTTCTACAGATGGCCAGCCTGCCCAGAATGAACAGAGGACCAGAAGGTGAAAGCATTCGAGTTTAGACTGGCCTCTGCGACCCCCACTCCTTAGCTGTAGATGGATGTAGGGAGCAGAACATGACCTCTAGGTCCAGAAAACCTAGAAGGTCCATGCTGGCAAAGGCTGCAGCAAATATTAGCTCCCCTGACTTCTGCATTGCAGAGATGGGGAAACGGAGACCTAGAGACCTGAGCCCAGTTCAGAGTCACACTTCTAGTTCCTAAAGCCATCTTGCTGATTCTTCCCAGCAACCACAGATACCCCTGTAGAGACAGCAGGTCAGTCAAGGGCAGATTCCAGATCTCCCTTTGCTCATTGCCTGCTCCCCAAAGCAAGCAGTGGGGAAGTGGCCTGCTGGGCTCTGAAGCCAGTTTGTCTGGGTTCTAGTTTCAACTCCTGACTCTCCCATTTCCTGGTTATGTGACTTGGGGGGAAGTAACATAACCTCTGTACTGTACTTGCATCTCCTCATTTGTAAAATGGGTATGGGCCAGCACAGTGGCTCATGCCAATAATCCCAGCACTTTGGGAGGCCAAGAAGGGCAGATCATCTGAGGTCAGGAGTTCAAGACCAGACTGGCCAACATGGTGAAACCCCATCTCTACAAAAATACAAAAATTAGCCTGGCATGATGGCAGGTGCCTGTAATCGCAGCTACTCGGGGGCTGAGATGGAAGAATTGCTTGAACCCGGGAGGAGGAGGTTGCAATGGGCTGAGATCACACCAACACACTCCATCCTGGGCAACAGAGCGAGACTCTGTCTCAAAATAAAAATAAAAATAAATAAAAATAAAATGGGTATGATAGTACCTGCCATACAGAATGATGAGGTTTATATGAGATAACACATGTGAAGGGCTTAGAACAGATTCTATACATGTAGCCATTGTAAATATTGCCATTCCACAAGGGGATGGGGAGGTGCCCATGACCAGCCAGGAACCCCAAGTTCCTCTGGGGCCCACAGAAGTTTGGGGCTCTGCCGAGGCCTGTGGCTTTTAGCCACAGCTCAGTTCAGCCTTCACCTAACAGCCTGGATTTAGGGCCAAGAACTCTGTGTTCAAATCCTGGTTTTGTCACCAATTAAGTGGGTGATGTCATCAAAGCTTCTCCTTGGACCCCCAGTTTGGTAAAATAGATGAAATTGGAGAGTATTAGGAGGATTGAATGCAACAAGGGCCATGGACTCCAGAGCTCATTCAAGTGTAAAGCAAAATTTATACCCTACCCAAAGCCCACTCCCTTGGTCCCCTGATCCAACCCTAGGATCCATAGGGGGGAGGTAGGGGAAGGAGGTCCCTACATTGGCTACCCCAGTGCTTTTCCATAACACCAAAAACAGTTGCAGGGGTTTCTCATGGAATCCTCCCAACAGCCCCTGTGAGACAGGCAGGACAGCGGTCAATAGCCCCAGTTGACAAGGTGAGTGAATTGGGTCCCAGGTGTTCTGACTTATGGTCCAAAGCTCTTCCCAAAGGAGCAGCTGCCTGACTTTGCACAGCTGAACCTCTGGGAATTTCAGGCCCAAGTCTGACTGCTCCCTGGCGTTGTTCTGCCCTGCCTGGCCTGGGGCAATAATCAGAGCCACCCTTCCCCACTGATCGGTACACTGGGGACTTGAAAACACAAGAATCCCTGAAGGACAGGATGAGGGGAGTCCCAAGAATCTTGAGAGGCTCTGTGTGGGGGTCGGGGAGCATAACCAACTGGACCGAAGAGGGAACTGGGAAAAAACCCATACTAGTGCCAGGGGCTCTAATGGCTGCCGCCATACTCAGCCCTGCCATGCCTGTGGGCACCTGCCACTTGCCCAGAATCCAGGCTTAGCAACTGAGGGGTGACTTCTACAGCTCACCAGTTTTCTGAAAGGTAGGGAGGGAAAGGAAGAGTGAAGAGGGGGTGATATGGAGCAGCTGAGAGGGGGGATATGAAGATGCTTTGTAAATGCTGGAGTTCAACACCACTGCAAGGGATTGTCATTGTTCAAAGTGTCTGGTGTCTGGGCTCAGAGGGTGGAAGTCTCCCCTTCAAAGGCCCTGGTAAGCAGTGGGGTTTCCCACTAACTCCCCTCCTGCGAATGGAGGAAAGAGGACAACGGCAGGAGGCTCAGGCTTCCCTGACTAGGCAGGGAACTGGGCCAAGATAAAGGTTGAAAATGCTCTGGGGTTACAGAGGAAGCCCAGAACTTCAGCGCATGGTAAGGAAGTTCTGCCCTGCATGATGGTACCTGGGCCAGGGGATGTGTGGAAGCTGCAATCCAGCTATGAGCCCTGCTGTGGGGGTGTGTCCACTCCACCCACAAGATAGCAAAGGTGCCATCTGAGCTAGCAGTACCCTGGGCCCATAGTGGTGGACCTTACCAAGGAGAGGTTCGGGACTGGTGCCATTTAACAGAATTGCTAAGGTTTTTTTTTTTTTTTCTTTTTTTTCGGAGTCTTGCTCTGTCGCCAGGCTGGAGTGCAGTGGCACGATCTCGGCTCTTGGCTCACTGCAGCCTCCGCCTCCCAAGTTCAAGCAATTCTCCTGCCTCAGCCTCCCAAGTAGCTGGGATTACAGGTGTGCACCACCACACCCAGCTAATTTTCGTATTTTTAGTAGAGATGGGGTTTCACCATGTTGACCAGGATGGTCTCAATCTCTTGACCTTGTGATCCACCTGCCTCAGCCTCCCAAAGTGCTGGGATTACAGGAATGAGCCACCGCGCCCAGCCAGAATTGCTAAGATTTTTACCAGCACTTTGCTGTCAGCCCCACCAGAGCCTACCCACACACAACCTCGGCCAGCTTACTCTTGGTAGCCAAGGATTCTGGAGGCTGTGGGGAGGGTCAGCTTGGCAGGGAGGGACCTTCAGAAAGATGAGGATGGAGATCACAAAGCAAGACACCAAGGAGGCAAGAGGGGCAGGAATATTCAGGAACCTTTATTGAGTGTCCTCAGGGAAGGTGTCTGGGGCCATGGAGCCTAGTGCTGGACTCTCCGGATGGACTGCAGCTGCCCAGTGTGGGCCTGTGTGCCGAACTCACTGTAAGTATGGAACTCTCCGCTGTGCCGGTCCCGCTCCAACACATACTGGTAGCCTCGGTAGCCTGGGTACTGGTAGGCCACCCACCTAGGCCAGTGAGGGTACAGGGGTGGGGAGTAAGCTCTGCCCCCACCCCCACCCTATGTTCTCCACTAGCAGCCACCCTTTTGTAGCTCCCAACCCCCAGCTCCAAAATCATTGCTTCAACTTTCCCTACGTGGCTCTCTCCCTCCCTTGCCCACTGCTTCCAGTCTTCCTATCACCGTTTTCATCCAGTCTCCTATACCCACCCCCTATTGCCTCCATCCCTTCATGTTCTCCAGCCCTTCATCTGTGCCCATATTGTCTGCTGCCCCCCATTCTCCTAGGACCTCCTCATTTCCTCCCTTCCAGTCTGACTCCATCATCTCACCTCCCCTTGCCCCCAGGTCCCCAATATCTCTCTTAGCGCCCTCCCCACATCGCTTTTCTCCACCCTCTTCCTTGGTCCCCATTGCTTCCCTGCTCTTCTGTCTCCCTGGTTCCAGTTCCAGGACTCACGCTCCGGAGCTGACTTTGAGGGAACCCACATCCTTGCTGGCCCAGCCCATGGAGGGCAGGGATGGGTAGTCATCAACGAGGTCAAACTTGCAGCCTTGGAAGTTGTCCCCCTCAAACAGTGTCACACGGCTGTCATTGTGGTTCTGAGGCACAGGAAGGTCGGGAAAGAAAGGTCATCTTCCAAAGGGTTAACGGATACATCCTCTGCCTCACTTCCCCCACCCACTGCCCACACAAGCTGTGCAGCTGTCTAGGACCCACAGGCACTCCCAGAGCTCACCCCATCAGCTCCCTGGCATCTGGGAAATGGATCGCTCAGAAGTTCCCCCGAACCTGGCCCTTCCTGTGGCTTTGAGATAAGGAGGTCATTGGGGGGATAGGATTTCCAGAGACCCTTTCAGGTCAAGACTAAAGAGCATCTTGTGACATTGGGCCCATTTTGCAGGAGCAAAATCAGAGGTCCTTAGAGAAATCTGTCCCATTCACCAAGACAGTTCCCTGAGGGCCTCATTGACTAACTACCCAATCCCCTGTCCAGCCCCTCCACACAGCCTCTCACAGATTAGTGCCCAGCTAAGAGGTACTGGATGGCAGAATCAGAATAGACATATCAGGGCATCAATACTGATTGCATCTTGGCTCCGGCCTTCCCACTGCAGGGTTCTTGAGCCTCTTGGAACAGAAGAACTGGACTGGCCTGGGCTGGGTCTTCTGCTCTCCACTTCCCAGCCCTACCAGTAACCAGGTCGGCACAAATGGAAAATGAGGTCCTCTCTTTTGGTGTATTTGATTCATTACCAACACCCTCACACACACAATAACACACACACAAACCCACACTGAGACTGACTCTTTTCAGTGACCCTGGGCAAGCCACTTTGTCCCTTTGAGCCCCATTTCCACACCTGTGTATGGGGCTAACAGCAGCCACCCTGACCTCACATGGCTGTGTGACGACAGAGGCACTCACTCACACGTGCGGAAGATTGAATGTGGGGGAACCCTGGGCGCTCAGGACTGGGATGGCCTCAGCGCTGTCCGTGGTGATGATTTCTGGACTCCGGGCCTATGCCCACGATCCCGACTTTGTTGGAGACACCCTTCTGATCCTGAGAAATAATGCTACTACCACCCATCTCGGAGTTTGTTTACACACCCCCCATGCAGGGCTTGAACAGCCATTCTAGGCGCCATGGTGAGGCCAGAGCCTGGAGCTAGTAGGCAGAGGAAGAGAAGTGGGCTATGCTCACCGCGCAGAGCACTGGCCGGAAGGACAGCAGCTGGTTGCTGTTGTGGCTGCTGCTGCCACTCCAGGCGCTCCAGCGAGGATAGTCTCCCTTCTCCAGAATGAACTGCTGTCCCTGGAAGTCGGGGTACTCAAAGGCCACCCAACTGGAAAAGGAGAAGAGCTGGGAGGTATCTGCCCCAGCCACACCCTCTCTGCCTCCCCCTTGCTGGCCATGATTGAAAAGACTGAGAAGCACAATGTTTTTCTCCAACCCCAAACCCTTCCCCTGACACCCCCATTGTATGGCAATCCAGCCCCTCTCGGGACTAAAGGTCGCAAACCTGCTGCTCTATAGGGTTTGAGGCACCCAGGCTTCCCCCTCAAGGACCCCAGGTTGGGAAAGAGTTTTCCTGGTTATGAAGATCTCCCTACCAAATGCTCCTGCCTCAAGGGTTTAGGCCTTTGCATAGGGACACATTGGGGGACCCCTCCCGAATATCACAGCAGAAACTGGGACCTCAGCTGGGGCAGGGGTAGGGGGCAGCAGGGTGGGAAAAGCTGGGCTCTGGGAGACTAGGGTGGGGCCAGGGAAAGGGACTGGGTTTCTTTTGTTAAGCCAAGTGCAGAGCCTTCTAATTGTGCACAGAGAAAAACTTTGGGAAGGATATAAGTACACTAGAAACCCCTTCACGGTGGGGTCCCATAGGGACCCTCAAGGGGTCGCTTCTCGCCTGTGTCTCTTTAGCTAGCACAAAAATACACACTTTCCCATGATTTATCTTGTCATGGGTGGGGAATTTTGGGGAGGCTATGGGGTTTCCCATGTTGGCAGGTCTCTCCAGGGCTCACAGGACAGGCGGCTGAGGCTCTGAGCCTGGGCCGGTGGAGCCCAGCACCCCTCAACCCAGCCCAGCCGCGGCCAGGCAATCACTCACACGCCGTTTTCCACCTTGACCGAGCGCACCCTGGGCAGGCCTCCGCGCTCGCAGACGTTCGCACAGTCGCTCAGCAGCCGACAGCGACGGCCCTGGAAGTCCTCCTCGTCCCAGAGCGTGAGGCTGGCGGGCGCCAGGCCCGGCGCGGGGGCGCTGCTCATGCGGCTGCGGACAGCAAGGGTGGAACCACGCGCTCAGCGTCTCAAGAGCCCGGTTTCGAGCCACAGCCTGCCCAACCTGGTTAGGGGTTGAAGAACCCGGGGGCTGGACCCGGCCTAGCTCTGGACCCAGCTGCCAGGGGCTCGCCTTCTTCCCGCGCTCCCCTCCCTTCCCCACCCCAGCAGCGGGCATTCACCGGGTGGGTGAGAACGGCACGCGAGGGAAATGGACGGGCTGCGAGGCTGCGCGCGGCCGGGTGGGCCGAGCTTTATACCCGGGCCTTGTCCCCCTGCCCGCACCCTTTCCGTCGGGGGTGGGGTCGCTGAGTCAGCAGGCAGGCTGCGATCCGCTCTGGTCTCCGCTGGGGAGCCGAGGCCTCTCCCGCAGCCGCCGCTGTGGCCCCAGCCCGCGGGGAAGACAACAGAAAGTGCTGAGGCGCGCACCCCGCGCCCGCCGCAGCCCAGGCTGACTCCGCGCTTTCTTTCTTTACAGCCTGAGCCAGGCAGGGCACGCCAGGCCTCGGGGCAGAACGCGCCCTCCCTGTCCCGGCCCTCAGGGATGAAGGGACCTGGCCTCCCGGGAGCCTCGGGCTAAGACTGCGCTGCTGACTCGCTGAGCGGAAGTTCTTCCCAGAGTCAAATCGCCAGCCTTCCTCGGACCTAGTCCAGGCCTCTCTTTTGGGCGATGCTAGGGCGGAGATAGAGAAGGCTCTGCCCAAAGGATTCGCTTCCTGTGCTCATTCCTCTTTTTCCTGGAGGATCGGTCCATCGCGGCCCCTTTCCTCCCAAGCGTGCGTTCCCAGATCCTGCGCCGCCTCCCCGGGGAGTCCTCGGGCCCGGGAAGGAGAGGAGGCGGTGGTCAGGACCCGCCACGCGGCGGCGCCGGGCGCTGGAAACGACCGCCCGAGGGCCGCGCGTTTACTCAGTGTTCAGGCGTAATAGCCACCCAGGGAGTGGCTCGCCGCGGGAGGTAGGAAGAATGTTGGGCTTTAGCTCGGCTCAACCCGTGCCGCTACGGGTCTCCCACAAAGCTCCAGGCTCTAAGGGTTCCAGCCCCGACGTCTGCCTGAGACTTAGCAGCTGAGGATGAAGCGCTTAGTTCAGGCCGAGCTCTCTGCTCAGGCTTTCGGGTGCGTGAACTCCATCAATTCGAACACTGACCTGTTAGGAAGATACTGTTATTGTCCTGCATTTTGCAGATGAAGAAGTGGAGGCCCAGAGTGCTTTGGAATGTGGTGCAGGGGTCACAGCTAAGAAATCTCCCAGGGCCGGGCGCAGTGGTTCAGGCCTGTGATCCCAGCACTTTGGGAGGCCCAGGTGGGAGGATCTCTTGAACCCAGGAATTTGAGACCAGCCTGGGCTACATGGTGAAACCCCTTCTCTGCAAAAACAAATAAACAAAAATTAGCCGGGCGTGTTGGCATGCGCCTGTAGTCCCAGCTACTTGGGAGCCTGAGATGGGAGAATTGCTTGAGCCCAGGAGGTGGAGGTTGCAGTGAGCCGAAATCAAGCCACTGCACTCCAGTCTGGGCGAGAGTGAGCTGGGGAAAGGCGGCGGTGGGGGTGGGGGGGTGTAGAGAAAGGGGGAGGGAGAGGAGGGAGAGGAAAAGGTTGGGAGCCCCAAAAAGGTTGGGAGTCCCAAGGGTTAGCTCCAGGTAGGAAATTTCCTCACCACTTGCGGTGGAATTTTCTAACCACAGCAAATGAGACACAAAGGCTTCTTGCAAAATTGTAGGTTTTTCTTAATGGTGGTGGGTGTGGGTGGGGATATTCCAGCAGAGATGAGAGGGGCGAGTGAGAAGGGAGCTAATATTTTGTTGCTCCCACGAGTCACATGCTTCCCTTATGAGTCCTCACAACAGTCCAGCGAGTTAGGTTTGAGTGTACCGATATGGAAACGGAGGGTCAAAGAGGTGCAGGGCCTTGTCCAAACTCACATGGCTAGCCAGTTTCAGAGCAAGAATCGAGCTCGGATCTTTGGAAGCCAAAGCCTGTGCTCCGCCACTGTCCATTGAAGCTCCTGTGCCAAAAAGTGCTCACAGGCCAGCTGTGGACACCTCAGCTCCCAGAAGCCTTGCCACACCAGCCTGCCTTCTAAGCCTTCTTCCCAGTGTTCCATGCTCAGCCCATCTCAGAGCCTTTGCATTTGTTGTTCCAGCTACCTGGAGTGTCTTGGTCACAAGATCGTAGCATGGCTGGCTCCTGTGTCACCTCCTCGGTGATGCTGTTCCAGGCACCCTTCCATCCATCACATCACCCTTTTTTCTTTCTAGCATTTATCACGCTGTAAAGTTATTTTTTTCATCTTGTGTTTATGGGTGTAGCAGCATCTCCCTTAACAGAGTGCAAGCTCCATTTAAAGGGGCAGGGACTGTGTCTTGTTCTCAGTTATCCTCAAACCTAGCACAGTGTTGGATGCATAGTAGGCACTCAATAAAACTTCTTGAACGAGTGAGTGAACAAGGTGGTCAGGCGTGGGCCAAATGTCCACGGGAAAAGGGGTGTAGAGAAAATTCTCCAATGGAAGTGGGGTGGTGGCAGCCTGCTCTCCCACCTCTGAAGTTCTGGGTTGCAGAGAGCAGGTGATGGGGGTAGACAGAGGCTCCCTTGGGCTCTCTTTTCCCTGGTGAGGAGTTACTGTTGGAGCTCGCAGTGTGTGTGAAGATGGGTGCCAACAGTACAGGGCCCTGGAACTTGGCATGGAGGTAGCGTCCGAGTGAGGAGGATATGGGTCAGAGATGGGACAACCTCAGGCAGGTTTGACTGGGGGTGAGGTCAGAACCGTGTCCTGATTCCCTACCCTAGCGGGGGTTTGAACAAACACAAACCTCAAGGAGGGAATACAAACTACAGAGTGGGGCACGAGCCAGTTCTGGACCCTTGGTGTCCCAGTCTTTGCCTTTAGTGTCACCAGCCCGGGCAGGGGTGAGGGGTGAAGAATCAGATCTCGCCTTCCTTCCTTCCCCCATCTCTATCCGACAATTCTGGATTCGGCCACCAGAGGGCAGGAGCAGACCGCGCTGGCCCGAAAGCTGGCGCGGAGGGCGGGGTGGAAGGGGAGGTCCAGGTCAGGAGGGGCCGCGGGCGCGGGTGGCTAGTGCGTCAGGCTGTGCGTCTGCGCTGTCCCTGACGCGGGCGCCAAGTGTTGGTCAGAGGGCGTGGGGGTGTCTGTCGGAGACTGGACACTATGCACCGAGCGGGGCTTGGGGGCTGGGCGTACTCTCGAGGGTCGGGCTCCACGTGTGGGTCCCACGGCTGCATTCTGCAGGAGTGGTGCGTCGCGCCTTTTCCAGGGTTAGGGGAGGAGGAAAAGCGGGGAGGCCGTCCAGCCGAGGTCCAGGTTAGAATTAGGAGTCCTGCTTGGAGTTGGGAAGGGGACCCCGTGTGTGAGAAGGGCCCCTGCTCCTCCTCCAGTGTGAAGCTCCGGTCTTGGCGGCAGCCAGCCTTTCCCCTTCTCTACTTTGTCCCTCCTCGTGGAAATGGTATGGAGGTACCCCCCCATCCCCTCACCCATGGCTTCTAGTTCTAGTAACTGCGACCAGCTCTCTCAGAAATGGGCATACCCACCACCACCACCCATAGTCACTGTCCCAGAAGACCCCTAAACATCTCAGGGTTCCCCAATGCCCTCAGGCCCCTCCTGACTTTAGGTCTCACAGTTATCTCCAAAGAGAAGAACCACTGAGGGGAAGGGGCTTCGAGGCAGCCCTGCCTACTGTGCCAGGAGATGACTCTGGGATCGATAATCCTCCTTGGGTACCACGGACCCCCTCCTGGTCTCCTCCTTTCCCTACTAGGCTGGTCCAGCTCTGCTCCTCTCCCCAGCTGCCGTGCCCCCCCACCCCTAGCAGCTGTTCCTGTTTGTTTTCCCAGATCAGTTGCGCCCAGAGCTTCCTGAAGGATGGGTGCCCAGGTGGCTTTGTTTGCCAGCTCAGCACAGTCACCCCTACCCCCTCCACATCCACAGCCTGGCCTTGGGGCATGGAGCGGGGAATTAGGTAGACAAAAACCAGCAACCCCGGTCGACACCTCACAGAGCCCTCAAAATCTCACAGAGATCTTATCACCCTCAGGGACCCCCACCCTGACCTCATTCAGTTTTCCATCTCACATTGGGACGTTTGAGTCCCACAAGGAAATCCTCAGGACCTCACCCCATCCCTAGCCACCATCTCCTGCCCTCTGATTTCACCGAAACCCCCATCCCATACAGACCCATAAGATCTCACCGAGAATCCTTTGAGCCTAAGTCCCCTCCATGAGGCCGTCAGATCCCACCCAGACCCCCATCCCATGTGGGGGCACGTAGATCCTGCAAGGAAGCCCTCAAACCCACTCCTAAGCTGCCGCCCAGATCTTCGTCCTAGGCAAAGGCCCTGAGAATCCCAAAGAAGTGGCAGCTCTCTCACCTAGAGCCCCACCCCAGGAACAGCCTGACTGCTCAGTACTGCTGGGCAGCAGAGAGGGGCTGGTGGCCAATGTCCCCTCCTCAAGTGGGTCACCTCCCAGCCCTCCCCTCTCATTTTACTGGGAAATCATCCAGGGGTTGGGTACTGAAGATGCAAATTCAGGGAAAGGTGCCTTCCCTCACCCTGCCACCATCACCAGCCCCTCCTTTCCACCCCTGCTTCTCTGGCCCCCGCCCCCACCCCCAGTCTGGAGCCCAGAACCAGCAGATGAGCACCTTCCCTGGGGCTGTGCAGGACTGGTCTCCTGGGAGACAGAGATAACGGGTACAGAGACCAGCCCAGTTTGGGCCAGTTAGGAGCGCCACCCACACAGACCCATTGTTCTATCCAGCTAGAAACAGAGCCCCTCTCTTCTGCCCCTCAGTGGGGTTAGAGAACTGGCCACCATCTAGGGAGCTGGCAGGAAGCTTTCACCATCACTCACATGCCCGGACACAAAGCCACAGGGCTGGCACAGGGTGACAGGGAGAGGGCACACACAGACACATGTTCAGTCAGATGGAGAAAGAGTCATCCACAGTTCCAGGCACATAGATGTGATCCCGCAAGCTTCGCGTGCAAATAATCTCATTCTAGGATTCGATAGAAACCTCAATGTCATATTCATGTATGGGCAGACACTTGGTCACTCATTTATTTCTCAAAGATTTAATACGATGTACTATGTGCCACGGACTGTGCTGGGCACTGGACTCACACATGAATATGCCCCATCACTTTCACATGTGCACATACCCACTCCACAGTCACCCAGGTAGGCATCAGCTCAGCCACCCACCCAGGGTCATACAGACATTGAAGGGTGAAGAGAGTGGGTTAAGAGGCTGTTGTGATGATTTAAATGCATGTAAAACAGAACAGGCCTGCAACGTCCACCCAATAAATGTCCGCTGCCGCTGTTGCCGTGGTTGTGGTTATAACTGGCTCTGATGCACCTGCTTCCCACCACCCCTGGGGCTGGCCTGGTTGGGGGGGTGGTCAGGCTGCAAGCATGGCTCTGGGAGCTGTACCCTCCTTCTCACCCTGGCCCCTGGCAGAAGCCAGCCTAGTGCTCAGGATGGAGCGCCTTCCTGCCTCACTCTATTTGAACCACTCCTCAGTTCATGACCTCAGTTTGGGAAGGTTGGGAGGGTCAGAGAGGAGTGTGCCAATTTCCTTTGTTCTTGCTCAGGCCTCTGCTCTCTAGGAAAAAATGCTTGGGAACAGAGCCGAGGACCTGGCTTCTGCTGTTGGTGCTTGTCCTGGCGCCATTTGGGGCTTTTGGTCAGTCAGTCTCCTCTTAAGGCCTCTGTTTTTTACCTGTAAACTAAGCTGGCTGTGGGTCCTGGAGGGGCCTCCCAGCCTTGACTCCTGTGATGCCTCTGGAAGGTTCCTTCCCCTCCCTATCCAGCGTCTGCCTGCCCCACCCACCCACCCATCTGGCCTGGCCAGAATGAGGGGGCGAGTTGCCATGGTCTCCATGGGGACTAATCTCCAAGAAGGTCAGTGAGGCTCTGGTACTGCCTTGGCCGGATGGGGATTAGCACCTGGGTACGAGCCTCCCCCCTGCCACCCAGTGCCTCCACTCCCAGGTCCCTCCACTCTCACACAGACCCTGGGCGGCCTCTAAGCCCAGAAATTCCAAGGCTAGGCCGGAATCATTGGGGTGGGTGGGGGCAGGGCAGCTGCCATAGCTGTTGGCTTGTCCATCTGTAGCCAAGAGGGAAACTGAGAGAGATGGAGTCAGATCTGTGCCCCTCACTGGCCCCCGGTGTCCAGCCAAGGCCTAGGCCTTGCCCCTCCCTCACGTTCTGTCCTTCAATGGGAGGAGATGGGCTTCCAAGATAAGGGTATCAGCCTCTCCCCACCTCCAAACCTGTCTGCCACGTAGAAATCACCTCTTTATCCTCTGCTGGGACTAATTCCCGCCCCAGTTTGGGGTGGGATGGGGCTGTTTTGCAGCTTCCCCCTTTCTCCATACACACAATGCCTCCCACCTCTGGTCCCCTGAGCCCTAACCCCATGTCTCCACATCCCCCATCTCTCTCAGTGTACATCTCTTGTTATCTTGAATTGTCTCCATGTGTCTCTGTTCCTCTTCCCTGGTTTCTCTCTGGTCATCTCTGCCTCTGGTCTCGCTCTCACAGTCTGGGGTCTGCAGCCTCTGCAGCCTGTGGGATCTCCCCTGCGTTCTCACACCCCTCTGTCCTTCAGCCTATGCTCTTGATCTCTTTCTCATCCTTCTCCATTTCTCTTCTGCTGTTTCTCAGCTGCTGCACTCCAACCGCTCAATCCGTTTTCCACTTCCCCCCACTACCTGGTCCCTCCCCCACCCAGGGTGCTGACAGGGACGACAGGAAGCAGGCTCCAGCTTTGAGCAGGAGGGGGAGGGGGCCTGCCTCGCACACCAGCTGCTGAGTGCCCCCCTCCCCAGGCAGCCCCGCACCTGCAGGCCTGCCCGGCACTGGGAGACTCCGCCCTGTGGCAGCGGAGCAGCAGAGGAGGGACCTGGATGAGAGGCCAGATCCCTGGTAATGACCAGCAAATGCAGTCTTAGGGATGGATGGGGGTGGGCGGGGGGACTGGGGAAATTAGGCCCTGGGGTGAAGGGGCAGTAATTCTCAGTCACCAGGAAAGATCCCAGCCCACTGGGTGGCTGCCTCCTTCTCACCACCCTCCCCTCAAGGCCGTGTGTGTGTGTGTGTGTGTGTGTGTGTGTGTGTGTGTGTGTGTATGTGTGTGTGTGTGTTTGGGAGGGGGTTGTTCCAGGCAGAACTCTTTGTTGTGCAGACCCAGGATGTGGAATCCTGGCCCCTGTCATGGTTGGGGAGAGAAGGGGAAACCCTCAAAGACCCAGGGAAGGTGCACCAGGACCATGCCAGGCCCCTGACAGTAAAATCTTTCAGTGCCAGGCAAAGAGTAAAGGGCTGGCCCAGGACAGAGCCTGGTCAGGGGGGCCAGGAGAGGGCTGCACACACCCTAGCCCAGGACCCAAGGACCTTCCCCTGCCCCTGGGGCTGCTCCATGAAGAGCCCTGCTGTAGTCTACCCTCTCCCCAGACCTGCCTGGGATCTGTCCAAGGCCATCTCACCCCTCCCCCTTCTCTCTCTGTGCAACGGACTCGGGCTCAGCAGATCCTTTGGGGCCTCTGGGTAGTTGGGTGACATAGGGGCACTAGAGCGGGTGGTGGTGGAGGGGACAATCCAGCGCCTCTAGGAACATGCAATTTGGAGGGACTTCTGACCCTGGTTCCCATCTCCCGGGGCTGCCTCTGCCTGAGCTGAGGGCTACCTACCTACCCCACCCCAGCTGATGGAAGTGAGGATGTGGGATTCTGAGGTTTGAGGAAGGTGGTGAACCCCTGTGCCTGAGGGCTTGTCCTTTTCAGTCAGTCTGACTGTCTCAGACGTGGTTAGACTGAAAGAGGGACCAAGGAGATGTCAGGGAGTGACATCTCAGGATGTCAGCAGCGCCAAAGAGATCCGAGGAGTGGATTTGAGGCTCCATGGCCGCCCTCAGCTTCCCCCGCCCAGATTTTCCACACCTCAGCCTTAGCTCCAACTCCGTGAGGGCCTTCCCCAGCATGGCCAGGAGCCCAGGAACCGGGACAGGAGGCTGGGGAGGCCCTAGCCCCTGCGGGAGGCCAGACCAACCGTTCACTGAGCAAATGGGAAAACCAAGAGGCCGGGAAATGACTTGCCCAAGGCCACAGAAGTCGCGGGGACTGAGGCGGACTAGAATCCGGGTTTCCACCTCCAGAAGGGTTTCTGTTCCGGGCCACGGCCCCCTTCGCCACCCGCTGGAGCCGCCTCAGCCCGTATTACAACGCAGAGTGGAGCCTGGCAGCCCAGAAGCTGCGGGCAGGGCAAGGCAGGGCGGGTGGGGCCGGATAGGAGCCGGATCTCCACTGGAGCGGCGCACAGCCTCTCCCACCCGTATGGTTGAGATGGCGGTGGCGGTGGCGGTGGCGGTGGCGGTGGCGGTGGCGGCGGCAGGTGCCTGCGTGGCGATCAGGCCGGCCCCCGGGCTGGTGCTGAGAGGCCGCCCCTGCCTCACGCGAGCCGAACGAACAAAACGCTCAGGTCCGGTTTGTGCGAGGGGCTCGTCGCGGGGCGGGAGCGGAGGGCCCGGGGCCTGGCGGTCGCCCTCGGTGATCTCCTGGTCCTGGTCTTCCGCGAGCTCAGTGCTGCACAGCGCCCCGCTAGCCTCCGCCCTCACCTGAGCGCATCTGCGGCTGACACGTCGGCGGCCGCGGCTGCCACCGCAGGTGCGCACCTGGCCCGCCCCTCCCTTCCCAGCCACCCTCCGCCCGGCTTTCCTGGCCCCTCCGCCCGGCCCAGCCTAGCTTGGCTTCGTCCCCAGCCCACGCCTTGGAGCTTGTCCCGGAGCCCGGGCTCAGTGTGCTCTTATACTGCCTGTTCAGTCCCCGCCCCCAGACACACACACTCACACCTGTCCAGGCGCCCGTTTGCTCGGGGCAAATATTGACTCATGGAGGCGGAGCGCCCCCTCCCTCCCCCGCCCGGGCTCTGAGACCGGAGCTTCTCCGAGGCCTTGGTGGCGGGGGCGGAGGGGAGGGTGCTGGGGACCTGGGCGCCTCTGGAACAACACCAGATGTCACTTTTCCACCCACCTGCCTCTGGGAGGGAGGAGCCGAGAAGCAGAGGACAGAAGCTCCCGGGCGGGGGTTAGAAGGAGCCGAGAGGTGGGTATCCATCCTCGTCTGAGGACTGATTCACAGTGGGAGTCACTTAGCAGGGTCTGTGGCCCGAAATCCAGTGGTGACCTCGACCCGCCCCAGCCTAGTTCCTGGCCCTCCGCGGCGTTATTCCTCCCCAGCCTCTTGGGCACTCGGAGCTCGGCGAAACCTAAGGGGCTGGCCCTGGGGTTGCTGAGCCTCCGAGCAGGCGCGGCGCAGAAAGGTGAGGGGTGGCCGCCCTGCCCAGTGGACACCTGCTTCGCTGGCCAGGCCTGGCACTCAGTTACTGTGCACCAAACTACGCTGGGGCAAAGGCCAGCCAGGCCCCGCCCGGAGCGCCCTCCACTGGCCAGACCCGGTCCAGCGGCCGGCAGCTAGCGGCTAGGTCTCAGTCCAGCTGCAGTGTGGGCGGAGAGGTGCATCCTCCCGGGCCCTAAGTTCCCGTCGCGCCTCTGCAGTCCGCCCGGGCTGCTCCCTGCCATCCTTCCCTCTCAGAGCTCGCGCGCGCGTTTCCCCCTCGTCGGGGAAATAAAGTCAAGGTAGATATAGAAAAAAGACTAGATGCTTTTACTGGCGGGGCGGTGGAGAGGGCGCCAGGCGTGACCTAGGGCGGCATGTCGGAGAGGCTGGGCGCAGGCATTTACGGAAGGTCGGTAGGAAGTGGCACCACCGGGTGGAGTACCTCTGCTTGCTGCGTCGGCAGCAGCGTGTCCGGGGTCAGAATCCTGGAAGACAAAAAGTCCCAGGTAGGCGTGGGGGCGAGGCTTCGGGCAGAGCCTGGCTGCCTCCGTCGCCCCTCTCGCGCGGTCTGCGCGGCCGCTGGCCCCGGCGCCCCTACCTGGGCACGCAGAACGGCGGCAGGGCGATGACGCGTGGCCGCGAGGTGAGCACCACCTCCCCGCGGCTCGCCTCCACCAGGATGTTCTGGATCATGTTCTCCAGCAGCGCCTCCTGCAGGTTGGCGAAGGCCGGGAGCCTGCGAGGGGGCGGGGGCTAGCATGAGCGCGGCCGCAGTGCCCGCGCGCCTCCTCGCTCGCCTGTCCGTGCGGTACAGTGTGCCGCGAGCTCTACGGAGATTCCCATTGACTCCCCTTATCCACTACACTATGGGGCATCCTTGTTTCAATGTTACGGACGTTCCAAGTGTGGCTAAAAGATTCCAAGTTGCCAAATATGGTGCTGGTTTAAGGGGTGGGATTCAAACCCAGGCGATGTAGTAGGCATCTCAGGGCCAAGTTTAGAGAAAGGTAAGGAAGTGATGAGAGGGCGCAGAATGCACTGGGTGGGGCTTAGGGAATCCCTACAGTGACATAAATCATCTGTAGGGCAGCCCCGGTGGGAAGTCCTGCCTGCAAGACAGGTGGTCCTTTTCTGGCTCTAGAAGCCCATTTACAAGACTTTGCAGACTATAACAATTCTCCTGGTAAGTTGGCAAATGTCAAAAACCAGTTCTCAGAGAAAAAAGAATAAAGTTCAGTGTTGGTGCCGGGCCGATACTCCCACAGAGGCCTTAAGCTACCAACATGACCTCACTAAGCACTGAATTAGGATGAGATGTGCATACAGGCAGCGGCCATCCTTGGCATCCCATTGCCTCCTAGGAACCTTCTGCACTTTGCCTCCCTCCCACCTCACTGGGGCCTGGCTGCTCACCTTCTGATGGCCTCCTTCTCATCCTGTTCTTGCTCCTCCTTCACCATGACTTTCAGCTGCTGTTGCCACTGCCATTGCATGGACTCCTGGGACTCAGGCTGTGGTGTGGGCCCAATGGCTGCCCAGCTCACTTTCTCTTCCTTCTCATCCCTCTCCTCCTCCTTCTCCTCTATCTCCTCCTCGCCCAACTCCTCCTCTTCTGTCTCCTCTTCTTCCTCCTCTTCCTCCTTCAACTCTTCTTCTTCCTCTTCGCCCTTCTCCTCCTCCTCCCCCTCTTCCTTCTTCCCCAACCCTGGATAGTGCTCTGGTCTGTCTTCCTTCAGCTGCTTGCCCTTCCCATCCTCCCAGCTGCTGGAGGGTACAGGCAGGACTGGCATTAAGTACAGGCTGTTTTTCTGGTCCATGAACTTAGTTGACTGCTCATTCCAGAACTGGCGGAAGTACGGCACCTGCTCCACCAGGCTTTGGTCCACAGCCTCATGGAAGTTCTTGTCTTCCAGCAGGCCCCTAGGTGGCAGGGAGAAGGAGAAGGCCCTTGCTGAGGGGCCCTGAAGCCCTGGGGAGCCCTGGTTTCAGAGCTACGTGCTAGGTGGGAAAGTGGCTGCTCGGTGGGGAGAGGGGAGCCCTTGGTCAGTTGTTCCTCCTGTCCCTTCTTTCAAGGAAGACATCTTTGAGCCTCACGGATTTTTAGAAGTGAACATGCTATGGTGGAGGCAGGGCAGGTCAGATTCACACACATGATGGGCAGGAACCCTGGGGAGATAGTGAACTGGCTCCAGACTCATCTGCCAGTCCTGGAATGGGGCAGAACTCAGGATCCAGACCTGAGAATCCCTCCAGCCAGCTCCATCAGAGCCCCACTGTCCTGGGGTCGGGAGGGGGGGGGCCGTGGCGGGATCTTGCAAAGAAGTTGTTTCTTTTTTTCTTTTTCTCTCTCTCTCTTTCTCTTTCTTTCTCTCTCTCTTTCTTTCTTCTTTCTTTCTCTCTCTCTCTTTCTCTCTTTGTCTCTTTCTTTCTTTCTCTTTTCTTTTCTTTTTTTGAGACAAAGTCTCACTCTCTCCCAGGCTGGAGTACAGTGATGTGATCATGGCTCACTGCAGCCTCAACCTCCCAGTTAATTAAGCTAATTAATGGTATCAAGCAATCCTTGCACCTCAGCCTCCCAAGTAGCTGGGACTACAGGCATGCACCACTATGTCCAGCTAATTTTTGTATTTTTTGTAGAGATGGGGTCTTCCTATGTTGCACAGGCTGGTCTCAAACTCCTGGGCTCAAGCCATCCTCCCACTTCTGCCTCCCAAAGTATTGGAATTACAGGCAAGAACCTCCATGCCCCACCAAGTTCTATTTCTCAAGAAAGGAAGAGTGCTGGAATGTAAGGGGCTCTGGCTGAGTGAGCTGGAGGGATGTGAAGGTGGCAATGAGGGCCAGGGTGTGAGCTGGTACCTGATTATGGTGGTGAGAATGTCAACCAGGAGCTGCTTCTTCTGCTTGGAGACAGGGCCCCACTTGTTAGGGGATATTTCCTCAGAAGTCTCTGACTCTTCCCTGGGGGCCTTCCTCTTTGGCAGCTCCCTGTGGCAGCCATGACATTCTGAGTGGCCTGGGCAAGCCACCATGCTGGGGTTGGGGGCACAAGCAGTGGTGGTAGCTGCCCAGTGATGAGGACACAGATAAGTTTGAGGCACTCCCAGCCTTAACCCAAATGTAGTGCTACTGGGTTCAGAGAACCAAGCTCAAACCCTCAGAGTTAGCACAGGAGCTAGAGAGACTCCCAGTTGGAAAAAGAAGGAACAAAGAGGGGTAGGGGCTGCCTAGGTGTGTTCCCCAGGGGGCTCTGGCTGCTTCGTTCCCCTCTCAAAAGGGCCTAAGCAGTAATGGGGCATCCTGGGCCCAGAGGCACTCAGTGAGTCCCACTGCCACTGCCCATGCTCCACCCCTCACCATGGGTTGGGTCTGAGCAGCCCCTGCTCTAGAGTGGAAGAGGGGACAGAGAGAAGAGGAAGGTGACCCCTGCCTTCCCAAGAGCTTACCGGTGCAAAAAGTGGCAGGGAAACTCTGAGAAGAAGTTAGCCAGAAAGTAGTCGGTGGCATGGGCTCGGGCGGTAAGGCCCAGGCAGAGCATGCCTGGCGAGGGTGGCTGGGGGCAGGGCCAGGACATCTCCTCCTTTGGGGTCTGCAGTTTCCAGCTGGCAGGCCGGCTGACAGACTGCTGGTTCTTGATGGGAGGCAGCGTCTTTGGGAAGGGAGGGACATGGATGACAAGGGTTTGCGCACCACACTCACATCACCAGTGGGGTCCCTTGACCTAGTTCCCCCATCAGGCTCTTTGGGCCACATAAGCATGTGACCCCACTCATTGGCACTTTCATCCCTCCTTTCTGGGAGGCTGGTCCAGGGGTTGGAGGTCTCCCTGGGAGCAAGCAAGGACCCTCCCAAGTTGTCCCAAGAAGATGGGCCTGGGGCTCGCCGCCTCACCTTGTACTTCCTCGCAGGTTCACAGGCTGTGCAGCATGTTCTCTTCTGTGGAAGAAGAGAGATTCTTGCTTAAGATACAAGAGGCCCAGCCGAGGGTGGTGCCTCACACCTGTAATCCCAGCACTTTGGGAGGCCAAGGTGGGCGGATCACCTGAGGTCAGAAGTTCGAGACCTGCCTAGCCAACATGGCGAAAGCCCGTCTCTACTAAAAATACAAAGATTAGCCAGATGCGGTAGCACGTGTCTGTAGTCTCAGCTGCTCAGGAGGCGGAGGTTGCAGTGAGCCAAGATGGTACCACTGTGCTCCAGCCTGGGCGACACAGCGAGACTCTGTCTCAAAAAAAAAAAAAAAAGATGTGAGAGGCCTAAAGAGACTCCCCTATTTTGATCCTCTCGCTGCCCTCTTGGTCCTGCCCAATTCCCAGTCACATTTTCCTCTAGAACCTTCCCTAGAGAAGTGCTGCCTGCAAACCAGGAAATTCTGGTTTCCTGAGTGAAGGAAATGCCATCAAATGTAGGCGGGCAGTTCCAAGGGTGCTTGCCCTGGTGCCCTGGAGATTTGTGGTTTGGTGAGATGAGAAATCAGTCTCCCTCATTAAGATTTAATTCAGAAATTCCTTCTCTCATGACCCCAAGAAGAGTTTTGTTGTTGTTGTTGTTGTTTTAGACAGGGTCTCACTCTGTCACCCAGGTTGGAGTGGAGTGACCCCATCATAGCTCACTGCAGCCTCAAACTCCTGCACTCAAGTGATTCTCCCAACTCAGCCTCCCAAGTAGCTGGGACTACAGGTGTGAGCCACCACACCCAGCCAGTTTTTAAACTTTTATTTCTGTAGTGCAGGGTCTCACTATGTTGTCCAGGGCTGGTTTTGATCTCCTAGGCTCAAGCAATCCTCATGCCTTGGCCACTCAGAGCACTAGGATTACAGGTGTGAGCCACCGCACCTGGCCTTAGGAAGTAATTTGTATCCACAGTTGGGCCACAGCTTCAGAGGGGAGCAGTGACTCCCTGGGGGTTCAGTGTGGCAGACACCAAGGTGATTGAGGAGCAAGAATACCAGCGTAGGAAGGTTGTGAAATTGGGGGAGGAACCAAGATGGAAGTGTTGTCTCGTGTTTATTGTCAGACCCTTCCCCTCCCAAAACACATACTAATAGCTCCCATTCAGTGAGCGCTTCCTGGGTGCCAGGCACTGTTCTAGGCACTTTACCAGTATTAACTCACTTAATCCTCACAACAATGTTATAAAGCAGATATCTCACTCACATTAAAAAATATTTTTAGACTTTTATCTTTTTTTTTTTTTGAGACAGAGTCTTGCTCTGTCACCCAGGCTGGAGTGCAGTGGTACGATCTCTGCTCACTGCAACCTCTGCCTCCCGGGTTCAAGTGATTCTTGTGCCTCAGCCTCCCAAGTAGCTGGGATTACAGGAACCTGCCACCATGGCCAGCTAATTTTTGTATTTTTAGTAGAGACGGGGTTTCACCATGTTGGCCAGGCTGGTCTTGAACTCCTGGCCTCAAGTGATCTACCCACCTTGGCCTCCCAAAGTGCTGGGATTACAGGCGTGAGCCACCAAGCCCAGCCTTGACTTTTATCTTTAACCTTTTTAATATGGAAAATTTCAAATGTATACAAAAGTGGAGGGGATGCTACAAAGAACTCACCGTTGCCCATTGCCCAGCTTCAACAACTAGCACCTCATAGCCAGTCTGGTCCGAGCTGTGCCCCACCTCTGGATTATATTGAAGCAAATCCCAGATGTCACAGTACCCACCCCCACGTCTTACAGCTGAAGGAACTGAGACGTTACATAGGTTGACTGAGATCACAGAGCTAGAAATCATTAACTCCAGGAATGAAACCTGCAATCTGTCTCCAGAGCCTGCCCCTGAAGCCACAGTGTCTTCCATCAGAAGGTGAACTCTAGGCTGGACACAGTGGCTCACGCCTGTAATCTCAGCACTTTGGGAGGCTGAGGTGGTCAGATCACCTAAGGTCAGGAGTTCGAGACCAGCCTGGCCAACATGGTGAAACCCCATCTCTACCAAAAATACAAAAACTAGTCAGGTATAGTGGTGGGCGCCTGAAGTCCCAGCTACTCAGGAGGCTGAGGCAGGAGAATTGCTTCAACCTGGGAGGTGGAGGTTACAGTAAGCCACTGCACTCTAGCCTGGGTGACAGAGCGAGACTCTGTCTCAAAAACAATAAATAAATAAAAATAAGGTGAGCTCTGCTTGTCTCCCCTGAATCTCCGGTGTGCAGCACACAACAGCCACTCATTAAATGCTGGCTACACGAGGCAGGGAATGGACAGCCAGCCTTTTCTACCCAGAGAGCCTCTCCAGATGGCTGTGAAGATGCTAAGCTGAGTCCAGAGAATGAAATCTAATCTCTTAGGGCAGGCTGGCTGGTTTGGCCTGGAGGGCCACCTTGCCCCACTACCTCTGTCCCCTCTGGTAAGGCCAGTCAGAAAGATCTGGGTGTTTGAGATCTACTCAGCCTTCCTCACCTTCACTTTCCGGTCGGTGATAGTGAACTCCACTTCCTGCCGCGCCTTCTCGTCCTTCCACTCCTGCAGCTCCTCGTGATACTG
Organism: Nomascus leucogenys; assembly: GCF_006542625.1. Taxonomy (NCBI): domain Eukaryota; kingdom Metazoa; phylum Chordata; class Mammalia; order Primates; family Hylobatidae; genus Nomascus; species Nomascus leucogenys. The sequence goes on from NC_044402.1 coordinate 119,684,827, forward strand.
CCTCATGAGCTGCTGCGAGTACAGCTAATGGCCCAGGACAGAGAGAGAGAAGGCAAAGGTCTGGACCTTGCCCTGGGCCTATGCTGTGGGCCCTCTCCCTTCCAAGGGCTGACTTCTGCCTTTTGCTGGGGTCTGGGGATCTCACAGCCCATCTCACCCCACCCCAGCATTGGGAGCCATGCCTCCATCCCACCTTACCCCTGGGGCTGGTTCCTACCTTGCATACGAGGTCTACACTGTAGAAGCTGGCATGCACAGAGGCCGTCAAGGTCACCACAAATGGGACCGTCTCTTCAGGAGCCACCACCCCTATCATGGGACTCACGGACACCTGTTGATTTGGGGAAGGAGTCTTTGGAGATTCACAGGGATGGAATTGGATAGGATGGCATGGAATAAGATGGGATGAGGTGGGACAGGGTAAGATGAGATGGGATGGGATGGGATGGGATGGGATGGGATGGGATGGGATGGGATGGGACAAGATGGAATGGGATGGGATGGGATGGAGTGGGATGGGGTGGGGTGCGATAGGGTGGGATGGGGTGGGGTGGGGGTAGTGGGATGGGATGGAGTAGGGTGGGATGGAGTAGAATGGGGTGGGGTGGGGTGGGATGGGATGGGATGGGATGGAGTAGGGTGGGATGGGATGGGATGGAGTGGGGTGGGATGGGATGTGATGGAGTGGGGTGGGATGGGGTGGGATGGGATGGAGTGGGATGGGATGGGATGGATGGGATGGAATGGAGTGGGGTGGGATGGGATGGAGTGGGATGGGATGGGATGGAGTGGGGTGGGATGGGATGGAGTGGGGTGGGATGGGATGGAGTGGGGTGGGATGGGATGGGATGGAGTGGGATGGGATGGGATGGGATGGGATGGGATGGGATGGAGTGGGGTGGGATGGGATGGGATGGGATGGGATGGAGTGGGGTGGGATGGGATGGGATGGGATGGACTGGGGTGGGATGGGATGGGATGGAATAGGATGGGATGGGAAGGATGGGATGGGATGGAGTGGGATGGGATGGGATGGGATGGGATGAGATGGACTGGGGTGGGATGGGATGGGATGGGATGGGATGGAGTGGGATGGGATGGGATGGGATGGGACGGGATGGAGTGGGGTGGGATGGATGGATGGGATGGGATGGGATGGGATGGGATGGGATGGATGGGATGGGATGGGATGGGATGGAGTGGGGTGGGATGGGATGGGATGGACTGGGGTGGGATGGGATGGGATGGGGTGGGATGGGATGGGATGGGATGGGATGGGATGGAGTGGGATGGGATGGGATGGGATGGGGTTTTGTTGGGTGGGATGGGATGGAGTGGGGTGGTATGGGATGGGGTCAGGTGGGATTGGATGGGTCGGGAGCTCTGATGGAGGTTCCAGGGCTCAGGGGACTCTCACCTCCCCAAAATCTAGAGGACTTGGCTGCCAGGAGAAGGCAATTTCCTCATTCTTGGAGATGTTGTTGAGGAAGAGCAGGCGGCTGCACTTGCTCTGCACAGGGATGTTTCCCAGGGAAATATGAGACTGGGACAGGAAGACATTCTGTGGGTGGAGAGCGGAGGTAAAGAAATAAGAACCGGCCAGGCGTGGTGGCTCACGCCTGTAATCCCAGCACTTTGGGAGGCCAAGGCAGGCGGATCACGAGGTCAGAAAATCGAGACCACTGTGCCTGGCCCTTTTGACACCTTTCAACACCCCCACTCCTATACCATCTTTTAACATCCTCATCCCAGTGAAGAGGGTGGGATGGAGGGCCCTGAGGCAGGTGGAGCGGCTTGAGCAGGAACACCTGTGGGCACTAGGTGGCAGGGTAGACCTCTCATGGAGCTGGTGCCGCCTCCTGAATCTGGAGGAGGGTGAGTTCCAAGGCCTCATCTCTGCCTCTGTCCCTCCTCAACTACATCTCATGTCCCTCCCGGCCTCCCCATCCTTTGTTCTGGCCACCCTGGGCTCTGAGGATCTCCCCCAAGGCCTCAGGCCTTCCTAGCTCCCCTTTCCCCACCTGTCCAGGCACCACCAGCCTAGAGTGTATGGAACTGTTGTCCCACGAGGAGATGTTGTGGAATGGGGCTGTGTCCCCCATCATATGGGGGTCGTAGCCCACTCCCTGGAAGTGGATGAGGGCCGAGTTCCATCCCAGGATGTGTATGGGCACGTCCACCTGGGGAGTTAGGAGGTGGGGGTGGGGACTGGTCAGAGGGAGGCCTGCTGAGGGAGCCAGCACCACCCCGCCTCCCACGCCATTCAGGCTGCTGCTCACAGTGTAGGTCTTGGCCTCAATAGGTGAGAAGATCCACAAGACCCGTGCAGTGGTGCCTGGCTGGATCTCCCCTTTGGGGTTGAGGCAGCAAAAGATGGGGTGATCAAAATTTTTTTCCTGAACCTGTGACAGGACATCGGTCTGGACCTCATATGTCACGGGCACTGAGCCACCGTTATACAGCTCATAAATCTGCAGGGGGCAGGAATAGGAAAATTGCCACATCAGCTCAGGACTGCAAACCAGAAAGCCTGGGACACTATGCCCACTGTGGGAGGGCAGGCTGATCTCCATGATGTCACCCTTTCAGTCTGTGAGCTCCCGTGTGGCTTGATCACCCAAGAAGTATGTAACTGTATGTTCAGCCAGTGATATTTTAGGATAATCTGTAATCTTATTTGTAAAGGAGCAGCTTATTTTATTTGTCTTCAAATTAACTTCATCAAGTTTTTTTTTTCTTTTTCTTTTTTTTTTTGAGACAAGGTCTCACTTTGTCACACAGGCTGGAATGCAGTGGCATAATCATGGCTCACTGCCACCTCAACCTCCTGGGCTCAAGCAATCTTTCTACCTCAGCCTGCCAAGTAGCTAGGACCACAGGCATGCACTACCACACACAGCTGCTTCAAAAATATATATATTTTTAGAGATGGGGGTCTCACTGTGTTGGCCAGGCTGGTCTTGAACTCCTGGCCTCAAGCAATCCTCCTGCCTTGGCCTCCCACATTGCTGGGATTACAGGCTTGAGCCACTGCACCTGGCCAAAGGAGTTCTGCTTAAAGGCAAGTGTGGGGGCGGAAAGGTCTGAGGGACTAAAGACCAACTCCAAAGGTTGGGAATCATAGAATGTCCTAGAAGAAACCAGAGATCTTCTGATCCAATCCTTCCTTTTAGAGATGAGAAAATTGAAGCCAGAGAGAATAGAGTCCATCTGGATTCAGTCCCAGCCCCTTTTCCCCTTTCTGAGCACTCACTCCTGAGCATGCTGACTCTATTTCTCTAGCCTGGACCACCCTTTGAGCTCCAGACCTGGTACTATGGGTTGAATGCTTGTGTCCCCACAAAATCCATATGTTGAAACCTAATCCTCAATACAATAGTATTAAGAGATAATCAGGAGATGTTTCAGCCACAAGGGCGGAGCCCTCATAAGTGGGATTAGTACCCTTATAAAAGAGATCTATGGAAGCTTGTTTGCTCCCTCCACCATGTGAGGACACAGCAAGAAGCCACCGAACCAGGAAGTGGGCCCCCACCAGACACCAAATCTGCCCATGTCTTGATCTTGGGCTTCCCAGCCTTTTTAATTAAGATAAACTATAATAAATTAAATTACAATAAATTATAATAAATTTGTGGTCTTTATAAGCCACCCAATCTATGGTAACTTGTTTTAGCAGCCAGAATGGACTAAGACACTTGGTGTCCACCTTCTACCTGACAAGCCCTCTTGGTTGTCTCATTAGCATCTCAAACTTGGCCAGAACCAAACTCTTCATTCTAAAGCCTATTCCTGCTCCCAGTTTATCTCCTTTTAGCAAATGGCACTACATATTCCCAGTAGCTCAAACCAGCTTCACTGTTACAGCCCCTAGTGGGGCTGCTGGGAAGGCAGAGGGGTAGCGGGTGTGTACGGAAGTAAACAGAGTTGGGGATAGGAGACTCCCCTCTAGATCCAGGAAGCCCATTCCTTGGCCTCTAGGCTGAATGGCTGGAGGCCCCTGCTCAGAAACACATGGGCTTCTAAATGATTAGAAATTGCACAGCTGTGAAATGTTTGGGAAAATATTATGTCCCCCTCTTGGAGATTACCAATGTACATTTCCAGAGCAAGGAAACTGTATTGCCTTCAATCAATAAAGAAAGAAAGGTCTAAAGCTTCCCAAGAATTCACATTCTAGTTCTTCACATTCCAGAAGGACATCCTTTTTGGAGCAGCAATTTTCAAATTGTGGCTAAGACCTACTGGTGAGCAGATCTAAATCAATGTTGTGGGTCATGTCTAGCATTTAAAAAATTGGACAGAATAGAATAAAAAAAGAAAATATAGTATACTTTGCATGTAGTAGTATAATTATCAATTTGTGATAATTCTACTTTGGTTGTATGTTTATGTATATACTGGGGTATAAGCATATATAGCATCAAATATATTAGTATGGTTCATGATCAAATAAGTTTGAAGAACATTTTGCTAAAGGAAAAAAAAATCCTCATTTTTTAATTGGAACTGGGCCTGGCAAAGGGCTTAGCACCAGGCACCAGGCACCAGGACACTGCAGCCTCTCCCTTCAAGTCTCTCCCAGTTACCCAGTCTGGGGGTTCAACCTGCTGGCCCAGCCCCTCAAGTGCTTCCAGAGGGCCATGTCTTTGTCACCCTCTCAAGGGCTGACACTCATACCTAGAGATAAACATTTAGGCCTTCTTGGTCAACAGGACAACGTGGACCACTGACCTGCCGTGGGGGTAGTGTGTCACCAATGGGAACAGGGATGAACTGGTGGGTAGTAGAGGTGAAGTGCACATACTTCTGCTCCGGCTTCACTGTCACACCTATGAAATTTAGCTGGAAATAAAAGTTCCCCAGGAGGAACTGACACAGCCAGCGGAGATCTGGACCCCAGCTCCCCAGGAGAACACAGCTCCCTGCTCCTGTCCAGCCAGCCCCCTCCTCCAGCCTGAAACCAGGGCAGGGCCAGGGTGCTGGGGCCTCACCAGGATCTCCCGGCCATGGGACACCTTGAAGAGCACTGGAAGGTGATCAGTACCGATGAACAGGTGGCTAGAGAGAAACAGATAAGTCTGGGAGTGAGTTCTGGAGCCCTGGTACAAGTAGGAGAGCAAATGGACATGACATTTCTGTGGCTTTGAGCTGGCCAGCCCCTGGGAGCAACTCGCCCTCGAGTTGGGATGGGGCAAGAAGGAAATTAGACCTCCTCTGCAGGTGAGAAGGTGGTCCTCCCAGGGAATGGCCATTTGGGGTGCCCTGGAGTCATACAATGAAACGCCAGGGGTAGGAGTCTCTATGACTGGAAGTGCAGAGGGTTTGGGGGGTGGGGAACACCTGTATTTTAACTCCACCATCTGCTCCTGCCCGGGACTCAGGCTCCCGGCCTTGGGGCTGATGGAGAAGATGCAATTGTCCTGCACGCGCATCTGGTGGAGCTCAGTGGAATTCAACTCTGCTTGCTCTGCCCAGAGCTCCACATCGATCCGCTGGTCACTTGGAAAGAGGAAGGCCCTGGGAGAGGGGTGCAAAGCCATACAAAGAAACTGGTCAGGCAGAACAGAGAGGCAGGGGCTCTGAGGCCCCGATGGGCAGGTGGAGGCTTCTTCCATGACTCCCACACTTCGTGCCCCCATTTGGCAAACTGTCCCATGTGTGCCTGAGCAAATTTGGCTGTTGTGGATTCTCGTTTCATAATGGCCCCAAAACCCAGGAACAGACTCTGGGCCATGGCGGCTCAAGAAGTGAAGAGTGGGGCTCCCACTGTGGATGCCAGGAGTCGAGGTGTTGCTTGAATATGGGGGCCACTTTGAGCTGGCCATGAACCCTTCTGTGACAAAGCTCTTGGGAAAGGGCCATTTGGGACACCTAGGAAGGCTGGCAGCACCAACCAGCAGCCCCAAGGAGTGGGGTGTCCAGGCCAACTTGGGCACAGGGTGGAGAACAGATGCCCCAGCAGGGCTGGCACTCTTGAAACAGAAGCAAGGCTGTGCACAGAGTTAATGCCCCTGACATGCCTAGGACTGCGGTAAAGTAGATAATGCACCTTAAGTGGCCGACAAAACTAGTGACAAAGGGTCCTGAGGTCACAATCTGAAAGGAGAACCCATTTCACTCTCAGAGATGGCACATAACTGGTTCCAGCTGCAAACTGGGTAGAGGATACGACAGGGAGCATCCAGAAAAGGAAAAGAAAGTGCGCAACACACACCTGAGAGGAAGCGCACAACACACACCTGAGAGGAAGCGCACAACACACACCTGAGAGGAAGCGCACAACACACACCTGAAGAGAATGCACGCAACACACACCTGAAGAGAATGCACGCACAACACACACCTGAAGAGAATGTGCACAACACACACCTGACAGGAAGTGCACAACACACACCTGAAGAGAATGCACGCAACACACACCTGACAGGAAGTGCGCAACACACACCTGAGGAGAATGCACGCAACACACACCTGACAGGAAGTGCGCAACACACACCTGAGAGGAAGCGCACAACACGCACCTGAGAGGAAGCACGCGACACGCACCTGAAACAAAGCATGCAACGCACACCTGAGAGAAAGTGTGCAACACGCACCTGGAAGCCTCAGTAGGAGTCAGGGAGGCCTAAGTCCAAACCCTCAGAAGGAACCAGTCTTAAATTTTTTCACATCTGAAGATGAAGAATAGTAACATTCAACACTGGTAGGTTTAGAAAGAACAGACTCAAACATAGGTGGATGGAGAGGGAACTGCTCAACCTCTTGGATGGAATTTTGGCAGCATATGCCCTTTGACCTAGAAGTCTCTGTTTGGGAAACCAATTCGTAGGAATAAAAGCACATATGTGTGCATGCATATGTGCATGCAACGCACACCTTTGTGTGGATGTCTTTTTTTCCATGACCACTCCAAAGAAAGTGGTTCACTTTCTTTGGAGTGGTCATGGAAAAAAAGCAGCTGGGAACAATTAGAGTTTCCAATAAAGGAATGATTTAATGATTTAAAGTCCATCCATATTATGGCATATTATACAGCTATTTAAAAGAATGCGTTAGATATATGTATTGATCTAAAGGAGATGTTATTGATATCAAGGAGATTGATATTGATATAATGCTGAGTGAAAGCATCATTATTCCTGAAAGTAACAGGTATAGTATTGGGCCATTACTGTAAAAAAAAGAGAGAACCGCTCTGTAAATGTGTGTGTGTCTGTATGTTGTGCAAATGCTGAGTGTGAAAGGCACATTCCGAATCCTTATCACCCTAGCAGCTAGACTTGTAGAGGGGGCTGCGGAGCTTCTTACTTTTTTCCCATAGCTCCTATGTTGTCTGACTTGTTACAAGTGAGTAAACCACTGTTGTCATTTTATTGGGGATATTGAGCAGTGGCAAAATTGGAGACCTTGCTAGTTTGGGGTCCTTTAATATTTCAGCCTCTCCTTTGTCCTCACTGCCTTCTGCCCTGGTCCAGTCTCCCTCCTTTTTTTTTTTTTTTTTTTTTTTTGAGACAGTCTCACTCTGTCACCCAGGCTAGAGTGCAGTGGTGCAATCTCGGCTCACTGTAACCTCCACCTCCCAGGTTTAAGCAATTCTCCTGCCTCAGCCTCCTGAGTAGCTGGGATTACAGGTGTGCACCACCACATCTGGCTAATTTTTGTATTTTTAGTAGAGACAGAGTTTCACCATGTTGCCCAGGCTGGTCTCAAACTCCTGACCTCAAGTGATCTTCCCACCTCAGCCTCCCAAAGTGCTGAGATTACAGGCATGAGCCACCATGCCTGGCCCAGTCTCCCTCCTAAATAATTCCAACCCCTTTCCTTTCCAGCCCTCTAGTGTGGGCTTCTATGCCATCTTGCACCCCTCTATCTGGAGGACCACAACAGTCTCCCAACCTGTCCCCTTGCCTCAAGCTGCTAACCCATTCTCCTCCAGAGACCAGTGTGACAGGTCTTGAAAGCTGATCCTGTCTTTGCTCCTAACTCCCCAGTGCCCATCCCATGATGTCCTCAGGAAGAAGTCCAAACTCTCTGAAGGAGGATTCTAAGGCCCTGCGCGTCCTGGCCCCTGCCTGCCTCCTCAGCCTCATCTGAGACTCTCCACTCTCTCCCACTTGCTGCTCCCGCCATGCGGTGTACACACCAGGCCCTCTGTCTGGAAGGTGCTTCACAACCTTTCTGCCTTTTCCAGCCAGGCTGTAGGTCTAGCTTAGTTGTAGCTTTCTCCAGGAAGCCCTTCTGAAATGCTGCACACACCTCCTTCAAAGCACATATGACCCAGCAACACTGCAGCTCCTGGAAGGAAGGGACTGGGCCCATCCACATTTCTATCCTGAAGACCAGCCCAGAGCCAGCATCTAGGAAGCACCCAGTAAAGGTGTGGCCAACGAATTAAAGACTGGATGAATGAACAAATGACGTTAACCAGCATGTTTGATATCTGAAAAGAATCTCCCCTTAAATGCAAGACCCTACGAAGGCCAGGGCCGGGTAAAGCAGAGGCACGAAGGGGAGAAGGCGTGGAGGGAGTGGAGCGACTGCACGGTTCCCTGCTTCCCCTGGAGCTCCCCCTCCCACTTGGGGTTCCTGCCTGCTGCTGCCTCCTGGCCCTCTCTGACAGGCCTTGGCAGGAATAAAACCCTCCGTCTGTTCTTTATGAGCTCAGAAGAGACGGACTAGAATTTTCAAAAATAGCCTTCTAAGAAATTGAAAGGAAATACAACAACACAAAAAGCATAGGAAAGTCAATCTGCTTAGAATCCTGGAAGAGGCACGGACTGCCTTCCTGCACCTCAGATGATCTCCTGATGGATGGGCCCGGCTGGCCGGGCAAGCTGCCTGGGTTTCCCCCGCCTCTGTTTCCAGCAGCCTGGACCCTCTCCACAGAGAGTGTCAGCTGGTTGCTCCTACACAAACACCGGCGAGCGGTCCATGCCAGGACACAGGCCAACACCGCTTTTTCTGCCCCCACCCCTCTCCCTGGAGCCCTGTAGGGCCTGGCTCTGGGCCCATTCAGAGAGCCCAGTGAATGGCAAGTCTGGAGCTCAAGGCAGGCCCCGGCCTTCCCCACCAGGCTGGCAGCTCTGCCAAGCTTCCCAGTCATTCAGGGCTAGAAGACCTCAGTTACTCACAGTTCTGGCCCTTCTCAGACAGGAGCCCCCTAAAGAGCCAGTTTCCCCATCTTCCTCCACCATGGAGGAGAAACGGGACAGTCAGAGAGTGAGGGGCTGCTAGTGCCCGCCCCTCTCACTCCACATTCCCCAAGGCTCTCTCTGCTCAGGCCAGTGAGTTCCTGATCACAGAAGCCCCCACCTGCATATTTTCATTCTCCTCCACTCACTGCCATGCCCTGGCCAGACCCCTGGGTCCCTCTCCCAAGTCTGACCCAGATGGGGACACTTTTTTTTTCACCTCTCTTTAGCCAAGCAAAGTCGGAAGTCATCAAAAGGGAGTTTACTAGGAAACCAAGGCACATGGTGGAGGGAGGAAAAGTCCATGCATGGAAGCAGGATGTTTGCTGGGCACAAGTTCTGAGCCCCTGGGGGAGAAAAGCCCCTCAGCCAGGACCCGCGGGGGCAGCTCTGTCCCCAGCAGCAGGTCCCTGTCCTTCCCCACCAGAGACCCTCAACTTGCCCCCATTCAGGCCCAGCCTCCACTAAGCTGGGGCTCTGTCAGGTGGGCGCCAGCACTGAGGCAGTGCGTACTATGTAGAAGCAACTCAGCCTTCTTGCTGACTAACTGGGGTAGGCAAGGGCTCTGGACTGGACAAATCCAGCTTTGAACCTGGCTCTGTTCATTCATGGCTGAATGGTCTTCGCTGAGTCCTTAACCTTGCTGACCCTCAGCCTTCCTGTCCATGAAAGAGTCTAGAGAGGAGGAGTTTCCCACAGGATTGGAGGAGAAAAGGCTTGTAAAGCGCAGGTGCTGGCATGCAGCGGATGCCCAGCGAATGTGTCTCATTTGTTAAGTTATTAAGGCCACTATGCCCAGGCTCCATCAGGGCAGTCCCTCCACTTCTGAGCCTATCACCGTGTCTCAGTCGGTGACAGGCCCCAAGTCCTGCTGGCAACCCCAGTCCCACCCTCGCCTCCACAGCCGTCAATGCGAGGTCCACTCTTCACAGACAGCAAGCAGCCAGGCCACCACGGGCAAGAGAGTGCAGCTCTTGTTCTCCTTCAGCCTCTAGGCACTTGTCTCCCAGGCCCCCCAGTGGCCCCCTTCAAGCCATACCAGTCCAGGGACACCACTCCGCTGTTCTTCAGGGCCAGGAATACCACGGAAGGTGGGGCCTTGAATGGTGCGGCTCCGAAATTGAAGTCAAGCCTTAAAGGGGTGAGGACGGGGGGGATCTGGCTCATGCTGTGTGGAACAGAGAAAGGGGTTCAGAGATGGGGATGGGGCCAGGGCAGGGCCCTCCCAGGGATGGCTGGCTTTGGTACTCCCCTCCCTCCAGGTGGGAACTGGAGAATCTAGGACTCAGGGGCAAGGGTGGGCTGGCTCTTCAGACCTCAAGCCAATTCCTCCCTTCCCTGGGACCCTCCAGGGATGGGCGAGAACTGGGGAGCTCTTCCCTCAAAGAGATGGGAAACAGCTTCCTGGTTCTGGGGGTCTGGGCAGAAAGCTCCATGAACATCCCTAGATAGGCCCTGCCCCCAGCCCCCACCCCCACCCCAGGCTCAGCTCACCTGTGCCGGGTGGGCACCTTGTAGGTGAGCTCACAGGGGGTGGGGTCATGTTCCAAGTAGCTGTTAAGCAGGTCCAGAGAGAAGAGGCGCCACAGGTGCTTCCGGGTGATACCCTCAGCACTGCCCATGGAGCTGACATCCAGGATGGAAAGCAAGGGGTACACGGCCACCAGGGAGACGCAACACAGCTCCTGCTTCTCCCCAGCCTTGTTATCTGGGGAGGGGGGTGAGGAAGAGAGAAGTGGGCTTGCCTCCCATCTTCCCTGGAGGGGGCATGAAGGCCAAAGGTGCAGGAGTCCTGGGCAGTTGGCCCCAGGACCCTCATCAGGAGCAGTGGACCCCTCTCGGGCTCTAGGGCATTTCCAACAACAGCCAGCCCTTGTCTGACACTTTCTGTGTACTGGGTATTGTCCTCGGTGCCTTATACACATGCCTGCACTTAATGTGTACCGTGATTTGTTTTCAAACTAATTTTTAATAACAGCTTTATTGAGACACCATTATATACTAGGTAATTTACCCTTTTAACGCATACAATTCAGTTTTTTTTTGTATATTCAGAGTTGTGCAACCATCACCACTATCTAATTTTAGAAAATTTTCATCATCCCAAAAAGAAGCCTAGTACCAATTAGCCATCCCTCCCCATTCACCCTCCCGCTAATCTACTTTCTATCTCTCTCTGTCTATTCTGGACATTTCATATAAATGAAATTATTCAATATGTGGCTTTTTGTGACTGGCCTCTTTCACTTAGCATAATATTTTCAACGTTCATGCAAGTGGTGGCAGGTATTGTGACTTCACTTCCCTTTTCTGGCCTGTGTGACATTATGATCCCCATTTTTATTTATTTATTTAATTTCGTTTCATTTTTGAGATAGGGTCTCACTGTGTTGCCAGGCTGGAGAGCAGCGACACAATCACAGCTTATTCACTGCAACCTTTATCTCCTGGGCTCAAGCAATCCTCCTGCCTCAGCCTCCCAAGTAGCTAGGACTACAGGTGCATGCTACCACACCCAGCTAATACTTTTATTTTTGTAGAGATGGGGTCTTGCTATGTTGCCCAGGCTGGTCTCGAACTCCTGGCCTCAACCAATCCTCCCACCTCAGCTTCCCAAAATGCTGAGATTACAAGTGTGAGCCACCATGCTCAGCTTATTATCCCCATTTGAGACATGTGGAAACTGAGCACAGGGAGGTGAAGCAACTTGTTAAGGTTACAAGTGCTGGGGCCAGGATCCAGTTCCAGAGCCTCTGGCCCCAGTCCACACTCTTAATTTCCTCTCTGTGCTGCCCTGGACTCCTTCCAACCTGCCTGGGGCAGGCTAGTAAGAACTCCATTTTACGGAGAAGGAAGATGAGGCCCAGGGAGGCTTGGGAGCTAAGATTTCACAATAAGTCAGCACAGCTCCTAACTCTTTGCACTGGGCACATGCACATATGGACATTCATCTGGACAGACATGTCTGGTGTGTGGCATTTATGCCAGACACCAAAGGCACACTCCAGCACGCCCCACTCACCCTGCCAGCTCTGCCTGTGGCTTGGCATCCACTGCCTCACGCAGCCCTCCCCCTTCATCCTGCACTTCCCTGGCCCCGACTCTCTATGCCAGGCAGTCTAGGTACCTCTGTGGGAAAGGAGAGAGTAGCTGATGGTCCAGGAGTACTGGGACCGGTGCTCGGGACAGGCAGTCAGGCAGATGGTATCCTGGGACCGGGGTGGCATGCTCCCCTCTGTTCGGTCCAGCTGCAGAGCTGCTCAGGGATGATGCCGGAGGGTCAGTGGGTAGAGGAGGCCCAGCCTCTCCTCCTGCTCCTTTGTAGATACCCTGTCCTGGGCACCAGGGGAGGACAGCAGGCCCTGAGGCAGGAAACAGGGAGTGGAGCCCCTCCTCCCAGCCTGGGTCAGAGGGACCACACCTAACTTTGTGTCATTGGCACCTGCTAAGCACTTTTTCCCACCTAGCAGCCCCGTGAGGTAGGTGCCACCTGGTGCCTCTTTTAACAGAAGAGGAAGCTGAGGCTCAGAGATGGGGTCTCGCTCTGTTGCCCAGGCTAGAGGGCAGTGGCTCTTCACAGTTGTGATCACAGTGCACTGCAGCGTGGAACTTCTAGGCTCAAGCAATACTCCCACCTCAGCTTCTTGAAGAGCTGGGACTACAGGCGCGTGCCAGTGTGCCCAGCAGCTTAACCGGTCTTAATCAGTACCTCCTCCCACCAACCCTGGCCCCAGTCCCAGCTCAGGCCCAAGTACCGAGGGGGTGGTTGTCAACGGCCTCAGGGCTGCCCTGCTCCAGGTAGAGGCGGTAATAGAGGGTGCAGTTGCCGTCATTCAGGAGGACAAGGAACCTGGACTGCTTGCTGTTCACCAGCACGTTCCCAAAGGCCAGCTCCTTTTCCTTTGCCTGGAGGCCACGGTCAGCCAGCTGGGAGTGGGGGCTCCTCCAGGCCCACAGCCCCACTCTCCCAGCCCCATTTTCAGAGCATCCCCCAAGGAAGGGCAAGTTTGGGGTGTCCGGGGCAGAGGGCTCCTATCCCCTGCCCTCTTGGAGTGAGACTCCCTGGGGCCTTCCCTCCCACCTTCCGGGCCCCTCCCCCAGTGCCCTCCTGCCAGAGCCCTCCCACTCACAGAGAGGCTGCTGGTGAGCCCCACACCCACCAGCCGGAGCATGTAGTGGGTGGTGGCAGCGGGGTTGGCGTTTGGAGACAGGCCGGCTTCCCAGACCCACATCCCCACTTGGAACAGGTACTTGGTCTCCTCCAAAGGGCTGAAGGTCCACGTCAGCGTCTGGGGTCACAGAAATGATCCCTGCAGTGGCCTTCGGAAGTCCCTCCACGGGTACCTGGCCATCCGAGGCCCCACAGCAGGGCGTCATGCTACATTAGCCCTTTCTCAGAATCCACCTTGTGCCAGGCATTGTACATGGCACATGTATGGAGTCTCCCCAAGCCCTTCAATCCTATATCCCCAGGGGGTCAGTAGCATTATTTCCATGCCTCATTTTCTGATGAGAAACTGGAAGTTCAGAGAAGTGGGGTCCCTTGCCCAGGGTCAGACGGTAGTGAGGGTGGGAGTGGGGTGTCAACACTCCAGGCCAACTCCACAGGCTATAAGGCCTCTTGTCCCCCCGAGGGACTGTCCCCTGGGTTCTTACAGATGCCCGTGCTGGTGCTTCTTGTCCCAAGTTTGGCTTCCCCAACCCGTCTGTAAGGCTCTAGACTAGGAACAGGGTCTGCTATTTTGAATCCCAGCCAGCACCCCCACTGTGACTACAGTCCCCTTCCTCACCCTCACTGGTGGCTGGCCATTTGGGCCCAAATCCAGCTGCTGCAACCCACCCTCCCAATGACCTCCCAGCTTTGGGGACCATGGATGGGGAGGTGACATGGCCCTCGGCCCTGGCATCAGAAACACTGGTTCCAGTCTCAGCCCTGCATGGTCTAACTTATGATCTTAGTAAATGGCTTCCTCTCGTCAAGCCTCAATTATTTGTAAAATGGTGGGGGGATGGTGAGAGTAATAATAAAACCTCATCGCCAGGTGGGGGAGGTTACTGTGGATGGAATTTGGGGGTGCATATGGCAAGTCTGGGCTATGATAAGCACAAATAAGAGATGACAGAAGTGAAGGCTGCCGTCACTCGGCAGGAGGGGAGCCACTCACAAGTCTCTCGTTGGGCTGGATTAGCCCCCTGGAGGGCTGGACAGCCAGCAGCTTTCGATGCTGCTCAGAGACCCTCCACTCGAACTGCAGGGGCAGACGCGAGGGGTTGCGGAAGGTGAAGGGGCTGGTGGAGGAGCAGCCCACCCAGGTGGGCTTGAAGTAGAGGCTTTTGTGGGTGTCCAGCTTCAGCTGCAGTGGCTCCTCCCGGCTGTACATGCTCACCTCCTAGAGCCAGAGGAAGAAGGGCAGTGCCCTGACCTCACTCTGCAGCCCCAGCTCCCCCAACATGTCCAGGAAGCCATGGCTAGGCAGCTTTCCCCACTTGGAGCAGGCAGTCAAAGGCCCTCTGCCAGCCTGTGTACCGGCAGTTTCTGTCAAAAGCAGAGTCAGTGGTGACTGGCCCAGGAGATAATTCTTGAAAAGAACTCAGGGACTGAGAGAGGAGCTATAGACCATTTCAGGGGGCCAGACATGGGCCCACCACCCCAGAGCCTATTGTTGGCCTGGACCCAAATATCCCTCTACCACCTGCAGGTGTCTTTTGCCTCCCCCAGATCCTTCCTCTGAGTTCTCTGCACCCTCTTTCTTGGCCTCAGACCCTATGAGGTGGACAGGCAAGGTCCTGAGGGGTGGGAGAATTGTTCACAGATGTGGTCAAGCAGGTTCCTTCCCTACTATGCTACTTCCTGGAGGAGAAGTGACCCCCTGGAAATCTTAGGGGCCAACCCCGGAATGTGGCCTTGAAAAGGGTGGTTCAAGATTATGGCCCATTCCCAAGGACCCAGGTCCCCTCCCTCTGCCTCCTACCTTGAGATACTGGGGAGAAGCATTGCACTGCAGGTAGAAAGTGTGCTGCTTCCAGGAGCTGCCCTCGGGGTAGGTGCAGATGAGGAAGATCTGGTGGGCCCCGGGTGCCACAAGGCCCGAGGTGGGCCGAAGAATGACGTCTGAGCCTCTCTGGGGGGCCAGGCTGAAGGTCAGCAGCATGCAGTCTTTGTTGACCAGGAGCAGGCTGCGGTAGGTGGGCTCACCGGAGGACACTGCTGGAAATAGCTGGGGGTGGGAGAGGAGGAAAGCGGCCCCCCACTCAGAGCTCCACCCTGGGACGCACACTCGGGGGCCCTGTGGGGGCTTGGGAGGAGCTATCTCCAAGGAGATCTGAGGTGCTGCCCTGCAGCCCAGTCAAAGCCCTGGGAACGGGGAATTGAAGGAGACCACGAGCTGACACCAAAGAATGCTTTTGTTCTCCAGAGACCTCCAGACAGGGAGACGGGGGGCCACAGGCCCCTGGGAAACTCAGGCCTCCAAGGCCGCTCCTCAAGGATAAAGTAGAAGTTGTTTCATTTTAGGGTGTCTTTGCATCACCCTTTGGAGAACTCATTTTCAGAGAGCCTGGTCCAGAAGCTCTGGGGCTGCAGTAAGTAACCACTTCGGGCTGGGTGTAGTGGCTGTCACCTGTAATCCCAGCACTCTAGGAGGCTGAGGCAGGCGGATTACTTGTGGCAGGAGTTCAAGACCAGCCTGGCCAATATGGTGAAGCCCCATCTCTACTAAAAGTACAAAAATTAGCCAGTTGTAGTGGCATGCATCTGTAATCTCAGCTACATGGGAAGCTGAGGCTACAGAATCGCTTGAACCCAGGAGGCAGAGGTTGCAGTGAGCCAAGATTGCACCACTGCACTCCAGCCTTGGTGACAGAGCAAAATTCTATATCAGAAAATACAAAATAAAAAAGTAAGTAACCCCTTCTAGATAATTCTCATGCAGGTAACTGATGGAAACCGGCCCAGACAATCTCAGCTCCCAACACTCTTCAGGTATCCAGGGTGTGGCCAGCACCAGCTGAGAGCTGAGCAGGCTGCAAAACACAAAACCTGCAATCCCTGACCAGAGGTTCCCATCCAGCTGGGGTGACAGTGCCTGTGTGTGAGCCAGTAAGGGAGTGACGCCAGATCTTCTGGGCTGGATAAAGGCCACAACCCACCAGGAGGAACTGCCAAGGGAAGGGGGCCGAGGGAGACATCGAGGGGGACTCTGAGGCAGGAAGGCCTTTGGGAAGCAGCTGCCTCCAAGCTGAATCTTGGGGTGGTATAGGTTTGGGATAGGAGGGCAGAAGTGTAGGTGGTGGGGGGAGCAGAATCAACCCAAAGCACATTGTCCCAAAATGATGCTTTTCCAGCAACCAGAAGTCTAATGCAAAACCTCCAGGCGATGGAGACTGGAGGAGACATCGAAGGTGAAACTGGATTGGAAGCTGGCGGTCTGGCCCCAGGCTCTGTGCTTTTCAGCCCTATGTCCTCTTGCTTGTCGGGTCAGACAGGGCTTCTAAGGGCCTTGGGGCGGTCTGGGAATTATGATCTCCTGAGGATGGGGCTGGCTCTCCCTCTCATAGGGCAGGCTGCTTCCCAAAGGCAGGGGCTGCTGGTGCGGCTTTCTTATCCCTGGGCCCGAGCCCAGGACTTGGGGCACCCAGGCATTCAGTAAACAGGACACAAACAAATGCAGGAGCTGGAAGGTTTTGAACCTGAGAGTCACGGGAGCCAGTGAGTATTTCCAATGGAGCAGCAAGGGGCCAGCTGTCCAGGCTCCAGACTCTCCCAAGTCCCAGTGTCGGGGCCCAGGAGCAAGTCCTCAGCCAGCCCAGATACCCAGAATTGGTACAGCGGAGGTGGGGTCAGCCAGGGAGGGTGCAAAGATGTGTTTCTGAGGCTATCAGAGAATGGGAGAGGGATCCGCAGGCCAAGGCAGAAGCTAGGGCTCCCCTGTCTCCCTCCCACTGCTGTTGGGGCCACGCTTACCTTGGGGACATCTAGGGAATACTGGGGGATGTGGTGCTCAAAGCCAGCGAAATAGCTGTGGCCTCGTGCCCGCACCGTCAGGCACCAGGATGGGCACATGGTGCAGTCCTCCTCAATATTACTGTAGCTCTGCAGGACCTGCAGGGGGGCCAGACCCACGGAAAAGCTCAGAGTCCTGTGTCTGCCCTGTGGGGCACCCCACCTTGCCCCTCCCTGCCCTTGTGCTGCAGGAGTCCAACACTGGACACAGACAGGAGGGCCTCCCTGGGAAGACAATGCAGAGAACAAGAATCCCAACCCAGCCCTTCCTGCGGGGAGCTAGGCCCTGCATCCGTACAGCAATGCTCTCTTTAGGCCTCACAATCCAGGAGGAGGGTGGGGCTAGGATGTGAAAGCACCATTCACTCTGTAGGAACGAGCCTAGAGAAGCGCTGGCCAATAGAAATATCATGTGAGCCACAAATGCCAGCCGCAAATGTCATTTTAAATGTTCCAGTAGCCACATTAAAAAAGTAGAACACGTGAAGTTAATGTTAATGGTATATTTTATTTAACCCAATAGATCTAAAATCTTATCACTTTAACATATAACCAATATAAAATTAGTAACGAGATATTTTACTTTCTTTTCATACTAAGCCTTTGAAATCCAGGGTGCATTTTACACTCACAGCATGTCTCAGTTGGGACCAGCCACATATTAAGAGCTCAGTAGCCACGTGTGGCTGACAGTCGCTGTACTGGACTGTGCAGGTCTAGAGCCTGTAACCTAAATATCTGACAGGCTCAGCCTCAGCAGAGCCAGGCATCTACAACCTTATTCCTACAAACCTCGACATTACCCCACTGACAAGGCATTAGGACGGGGGCAACTAAAGCCTCCACTTTGGAAAGCCTCCTCAAAAGATCGGATGTGGTCCTAAGGTTAGAGATGAAAAGATCAGGACTCAGAGACATTAAGGAACTTGCCCAAGGTCACATAGCTGGTAAGTGACCCTGATCTTGACTGCACAGCTCTACTTTTCTCTGGGCCCCAACACCTTGGCCACTGGGCAAGGGCAGTGGGGTGGGCAGAGTCAAGAAGGAAGGGACGGGCAGGACTAATGGATGAGGAGGGGGCACCACGCATCTGGGGCCAGAACAGCAGGGCTGGGGACAGCCGGCACTCGGAGTTCCCTGACCCAGGGAAGCTGAGTCAGAAGCCCTTCTCATCACAATTACCTGGTGCTGCTGACTTTGTCTCTAGGCCCAGGTTCCTGCCCACTCAAAGCTCCTTTAGAGGGACCACTTCTTAATTCAAGGACTAATAGAGAAGCCAGGAAGCCTCCTAGTCAGGAGCCCCAGGGAGTATCTCCCTGTGCACCCAATTTTCCAAAACAGCTTGATCTCAGCTGAGTTCTCCCTTGGAGGGGAAGGGAGACTTACATAAGAATGAGAAAATCAGATGGGCCAAGCTGGGCCAGGAGCTTTGGAGGAGACAAACCCATAGGGGCCACTGTCCAGCCAAGAGAAAGCCTGGCACGCAGAGGATGGAGCCTGAAGCCACCCTTGGTCACCCCCTGCCACCTGACCCAGCCACTCAGGCTCCTAGCAGAGACCCCGCATTCCTCCCTCTCATTGCGTGCACACACCTTATAGATGGCGAAGGCTTCGAGCTCCACCATGTAAAGGCAATTGGGGTGAGGCGGCTGGAAGTGCAGGCGCATGGCCGTGGACTTGAGTGGGGGCACGTCACAGCTTTCTGGAGTCACCCAGAAGGGGCAGTCAGACCTTCGCGTCCAGACCACCATGATCTTGCCCTTGGTGTGGTTCATCAGGCACAGGGGTATAGGGTTGGGGGCCTCAGGCCCTGGGCAGGCACCAAAGTCTACCTCGACAGGCTCTATACTGACGGGCGGGGGGAAGATGGTCATGTCGCTGGTGCCGTCGAAGAAGAACTCGGCCATGGGGGGGATATAAGGGTACTGCGGGGCTGGCACGTCCTCCAGATCCTGCATGGGGAAAGACAGGTGGATAGGGCTCAACTGCCATTCCTCTTGCTGTTGCCACTCCTGGGCACACTCCTGTCTAGAAAGGCTGCACCAGTCACCCAGTCACCCCGACTACTAATGGTGCCCATGGGACCCTGGCGGCATGGGATTGCCCAAGAATCACTAGAGAAGGGATATGCAGCTGGGGAGGGCACTGTACCTGGATGGGAATCATGAGAGCCCCGTTCTGGTCCTGCGCCAGCTTCTTCTCCTTCAGCATGGCATCCAGGATGTCAGGGGGGTAGAGCGTCAGGCCCCGAGCCAGGTGTGTGCGGTACCAGGTGAGGTGCTGAGGCTTCAGGATGGCTGGCTTGGTGCTGTCCGAGTGGCAGGTCCCCATCAGGTCCAGGAACAGTGGGTCCTATGACATTTGTCTGTGTGTGATAGGGCATGGGAGGGGTGGTAGGGCAAGGGGGGCGCTGGGGGTTGAACTGAGGACAGAAGCTGGGCAGACAGAGTAACAGAGGCAGTGGGGCAGAAGCTCCAGATGGCCAGTGAGCGACCACTCAGCAGTGGTCTGGCTCAGCCAGGGCACAGCAGGAGTCCAGGGAAGGTCAGGAGAGAGCACCCCTGTCCTTAGGACACCCAGCCATTACCCACCCTTCCCCTCTGCCATGGCCCCTGGGCATTCTCCCACCCACTCTACTGCCAGCCCAGAGGCCTGCCAAACTAGAATTCAGGCCCTCCCAAGGGAGGAGAATATGGGGGCTGCCTCATCAGGCCTCCCCTTTGGGCTTCTGTTCTTTCCTCCATTTCCAAGGCCTCCCCCAGCCCATACTAAACTGTCACAAGAATTAGAGAAAGGCACCCATTCCTCCAGGTACACAGACACAGCCCAAGCCTGGGCACCAGCTCAGGGAGGGATCATGGGTTACATTTCAGCCCTGTTTGCCATCTTGGCCAGGCACCTGCTGGTCAGGGCACAATGTGTCTGATCATGTCCAGGGGCCTAGGGTTGGGGTCTAACTTGAAAGCTCTCTGCCCTATGCATGCTATGTGGGGTGGCTTCAGGGAAGAATTAGTCTGTGAAGTCATGGAAGGCAAAGAAAAGGCAAAGCCTGCAGGGCTCGGCGGGAGCGTGGGAGGCTGTGGGTCCAAACCTCCCTCTCCCAGCCCATGAGCACAGCAGCAGCAAAGTGCCTGGCCTGGTAGCAGGGCAAGACTGGCACAGAGTGATCTCCCCTGTGCCCAGGCCACACACTGGCTCCAAAAGCCAGGGCTGGGGCCTAGGAGTGGGAGACCACCAGGCAGACAGCCCTAGAAGTTCCAGAATACAGGGGAGTGCCCACCAAGCCTTGTCATCATCACTGGGCCCCAGGGAAGCCCCTCCTCCCTCAGCCTCACGCCCTCCCCACGACTCACCTGGTGGTGGATGAGACAGGCCACACGCCGAAAGCAGATGATGGGGTGAGTGGGCTGGAAGGCACAGTGCAGGGTCATACGGGCCTTGCCCACCAGGGTCCCAAAGGCAGGCCTGATGCTAAAGACACTCTCCAGGCAGTCGATGGCAAACTGGAAGTGGGCCGTGCAGTCCGACTGGTTCTCAATCCACAGGGGCTGCTCAGAGCGCTCCCCAAGGTTGACCCAGCTGAAGTTGACACAATAGTGCTGCAGGGACACAGCAGGGCCTGGACACAGGAGATGGGGTGTCAGCTTCCCCAAAAATGTCTTAGACAAGGTCCCACTGAAGGGAGGTGGTACTCTCAGGGCCAGGCTACAGGCCCAGAGCCCTGGCAGCCTGAGCAGATCTCCAGCACCACTAGGTGCAGGTGGGACTGGGATCTCCAGGTAGTCACAAATGATTCCTCATGGGGCCACCAGGGGGCAGCAGACACCCAGGCTGAGGCAAGGGGGCCCCGCCTCCTAGGAGCGGGGAAGGAGCTCTTCAGAATCTTCAGCATGGGCTGCTCCTGTCCCCAGGGGAGACCCCTGGGGTCACTGGTACCTCTACAGAAACCAACGACTTTAAGCAGGGTCTTGGAGGCACAGCCAGAAGGCATGATGGAGCAGTAGTCCACAGTTCTGGTGTCCAGAGTCTTGGGGCGGAAGAACACTGACACGCATTTCTTCTCTCCCGGGAGCACGATGCCATGGGCCGTGGGGCATGAGAAGGCCTGGTCTTCGGTCAGTTTATCCGGGGAAATTTCAATCCTGAAGGGGGCATTTACCTGTGGGGCCAGGCAGAAGGACAAAGCATCAGGTCACAGAGCGGAGCACTGGATGATGCGACAGTCTACGCATTGTACTGACGTGCCCAGCTAAGGGGGTGAGGGCAGCTGGCATCCAGCCTGTGCCCCACTAGCCAGACTGCCCTACCAGGAGGAGAGAAGGGGCGGAGTCGTGTGCCCTGCCCAAAGCGGGCACCTTTTAATTCTCCCCAGGGTACCATCACAGCTAACTGTGGTCCTGGGGTCAGGACAGTCTTAGGGCTGCTCGTGGCTCTAGGGAGCCGGAGTATACCCCAGCCCAGCCCCCAGCTGAGGAGAAGGACACACCTGTTGACAGCTGACATGGGTTACATGAGGCTTGGGGCCAAAGGCGTAGAGAGAAAAGGGGGCATTCTGTAAGGCGGTGATTTTAGGAAACTCCAGTCCTGGGGGCCGTGAGTCCCGCCGCCCCTCCTGCCTGGTGCCTACCGCCGACGGGTTGTGTAGCCTGATCTGCCTCTCCGAGGTGCAGCCCACAGCAACAGAGCCAAAGTACAACAGCTTCTGGAAGCCCTCGGCATCCTGGTCCTCCGGACACTTGTGCTTTATGCTCACCAGCAGCTGGGCGCACTTGGCTGGGGCAGAGATGGGGGAGTCTTGGGGGAACCCGCCAGGGCCTCTGTGGCCCCAGCTGAACAGCCTCTTGAAGAAAGCAGGTGGCCCCAGGGAAAATTTAGTCTGTAACATCATGGAAGACAAAAGGCAAAGCCTTCGGGGCTCGGGGGAGGGCAGGAGGCCGGTGGAGGCGGGGGCCAGGCCAGATGGGAGGTGGGGGACACTGAGGCCTGCCCCCAGAAGGTGCAGCAGGGGCCGGTCTGGGGACGGTGGGAGGTCGGGCCTCACCCACAGCCTGCAGCTGGATGCTGCTCCTCTGCCGGCTGCCCGCCCCGTACCAGCACGTGGCCTGCACCTCGTGGATGACAGCTGTAAGGGGCTGAAATGTCACCTTGATCTGAGAGGCCTGGCCTGGCTCCAGGAGCCCCATGGTGGGCAGCATCTGGAATGGGCTGGAGAACTCCCAGGTGAAGAAGGTGGGCAGGTCCCTGGGGGTGGGGGGCAGGTCAGGGCACTGGGCTCCCGGCCCCTGCTCCTGCAGTAGCAAGTCAGGGACGCTGGGCAGAACCTCAGACTATCCTACCCCCACAAGGGTATGCCTGTCTCTCCTGTGTCCAGACACCCTCCTCACAGCTCTTGCTCTCCCGCCCTGCACCTCAGCCTCTTCCTCACCCCACATTATCCAGGGCAAACCAGGCCTCGGTCGTGTCTCCCACAGCACATATGGGCAGCTGCAGGGATGGTGGGCAGATCAGCCTGTGGCAGGGCAGGGTGGCCCGCAGGCCCACACAGAACATCCCCTCAGCTTTCTCAAACCACAGCTGGTCCACGTACTCCTTCTGCAGTGTGAGGTGGGGCAGGGACAGTCATCCATCAGTGGCACTCAGGGACTGCACATCCCGCCCACCCTCAGCCACCCCCAACACAACCGCTGAGGGGAGGGCCGGGCCATGGCCCCCACGTCAGTCTCTGAGGGGAGCTGGGCACCTATGTTGTCTTGATCTCAAAGATTAGAGCCTCTTTTGTGGAAAAAGTATTTTGAGGAAATGTGGGTGGGGAGTGGCAGGAAGAGGCCAAGGAATGTAGAAGGGGTTTCTTTTCTTTTTTCTTTTTTTGAGTCTCGCTCTGTCACCCAGGCTGGAGTGCAGTGGTGAGATCTCAGCTCACTGCAACAGCCACCTCCTGGTTCAAGTGATTCTCCTGCCTCAGCCTCCCAAGTAGCTGGGACTACAGGCTTGTGCCACCATGCCTGGTTAACTTTTGTATTTTTTAGTAGAGGAGGGGTTTCGCCATGTTGGCCAGGCTGGTCTCGAACTCCTGGCCTCAAGTGACCTGCCTGCCTCGGCCTCCCAAAGTGCTGGGATTACAGAAGTGAGTCACCGTCCCCAGCCACGGAATGTAGGGCTTTCTGATGGTCAATATAATATCGCAGCCTTTACCCCCAGCATCCCATGGGGAACACCCTCTGTCTAAAGAGATAAGGGGCCAAGCCCTTGACGGGGCCTCCTAAGCTAGATTGCTGCTGGAGCGGGCAGCATGTGTGTGCGCAGGGGCGCTCCTGGTTGCTCTGTCCTGTTTTCTGAGGTCACTGTTCCCAGGTGCCTCCCTGCCCTCACTTGCTGTGGCAGACCTTACCGCCTCCAGAGGCCGGAAGACGATGGGGAGCGTGAGGGTTATGCCTGGGCTCAGGAAGATGGGCTGAGGGATGACCGTGAAGAAGAACTTGGTCTTGGGGGGCCTGCAGGAGAGAGCCGGGGGGAAGCACCTCAGATCAGGGCTCAGAACAACTGGAAGAGGCAGGAAACGAGGGAAGCCCTGCAGCCAAGGGAGCTTGAGTCCCTGAGACCACAGAGAAAGAGATCAGGAGATGAGCACGTGGAGGTGGAAACTCAGGGGTTTGGTCACAAGAGGACCCACACTCCTCCTCCCCTTCCTATTCTCAGAGATCTTCACTCTGAACAAAAAGGGAGTAGTGTTTGTACCTCTGATGAGCATGGAGGCCTGAGAGGGACAGGGACAGTGAAGGGTTACCCAGATTTTAAAGAGTCCCCAAGCACTGAGGTGGGGGAACCAAGGCTGAGGAGGGTGGGACTGGGGATGCTTTTCCAGAGACCTCAGCAGAGCTGTAGCATCCCACAGTGGGTCAGAACCACAGCTGCTGCAGACTTTCAAAACATTAATAAGACAATGACATTGTCAGCAACTTTACACCAACCAATGTTTAAATTTAGATGAAAAAAATTGCTATAAAATATAATTTACCAAAACTGACCCAAGAATTGTACAATAAATATTACGGCGGCTCTGCCTAAAAACATCAAAGAAATGGAATGAGTGGTCAAAAATCTTTCCACAGGCCAGGCACAGTGCCTCACATCTGGAATCCCAGCACTTTGAGAGCCTAAGGCGGGAGTATTATTTGAGCCCAGGTGTTCAAGACCACCCTGGGCAACATGGCAAGACGCTGTCTATACCAAAAAATTTTTAAAAATTAGCCAGGCATGGTGGTGCATGCCTATAGTCCCAGCTACCTGAGAGGCTGAGGTAGGAGGACTGCTTGAGCCCAGGAGGTCATGGCTACAGTGAGCCATGTTAATGCCACTATACTCCAGCCTGGGCAAGGGAGTGAGACCCTGTCTCAAAAAAACAAGAAAGAAGGAAAAGAAAGAAAAGAAAAGAAAGAGAAAGAGAGAGAGGATGAAAAGAAAGAAAAAAAAAGAAAGAAGAAATTAGATAAACTTTAATGTGTGTTTATGAGAAAAATTCTCAGCAAAGCAGGAATAGAAGAATATTCCCATAATCTGACAAGGTGTACACTTTTACAGAAATCCTACAGGAAATCAATCCTACCAGACAGCTTAATAGTGAAACATTGCAGTCCTTTACTCTGAGATGATAAACAAAACAAAGATGCCTCTATAACCACTTCTGTTCAGCACTTTTCTGTTTAACAATGCAGTAAGGAAAGACAAAAGGTGTAAGGACTAGAAAGAAAAAAAAATGTCATTTTCCATTTAAAATACAAATGTGTGCATGAAAAAACAAGAATATTAACAAATAAATTATTAGAATAAGAAGATTTGCCAAGATCACTGAACACAATACCTATATAAAAATGACATTTTAAAAACGAGCAACAAACAGAAATAAAACAACTAAAAAATGTCATATACAACAACAGCAAAAATATAAAATACTTATGAATAAGTCTAACTAAAGATGTGCTAAATGTCTATGGAGAAAACTTTACACTTTATTGAGAGACAGGAAAGATAACCTAATGAATATAGAGATAGCCCATGATAAAAAAAAAAAAAAAAAAAAAAAAAAAAAATTAATAAAGATGCTAAATGTCTATGGAGAAAACTTTACACTTTATTGAGAGACAGGAAAGATAACCTAATGAATACAGAAATAGCCCATGTTCATGGATTAAAAGACTCAATATTATAATGATATCATTTCTCCTCATATTCATCTATAGGTCCAATTAAATCCCAATCAAAATCTCAAGAACTGTTTTATGTGCATGTATGATAAGCTGATTTGAATATTTATACAAAAGATCAAAGGAAGGGCCAAGAATAGCCAAGACAATCTTGAAGAAGAATTAAGTAGGAGGATGTATACTACCAGCTATCAAGATTTACTATTCATAAAAATCAATTCCATATAGATAAAAGACAAATATAAAAGGCAAAAATATAAAGTCTTTAGAAGATACTAGAGGAAAATATCTTAATGACCTAGGGGTAGAGGAGGACTTCTTAGGAGAAGCATAAAAAAGCACCAATCATAAAATAAAAAGACTGATAAAGTTGATACCTTTAAAATTCAGAACTTTTATTCTTCAAAAGACACAATAAAGGGAGTAAAGACAAATCATAAGATGAGAGAAGATATCCACAACGCATAACTGACAAAGGGATTGTAATTGGGATAAGAATTTACACCAAAAAGAAAAAAGACAAGATAATGTAAGAGAAAAATGGCCACAGACTTGATCATAAATTTCACACATGAAGAAATGCAAAGTGTCAATAACCTACAAAAAGACACTCATCCTCATTCATCAGTAATCAAGGAAATGCAAATTAAAACCACAAGTTACCATTATTGGCAAAAATTTTAAATTCTGACAATAGCAGTTATTGGTAAGGATGTGGAGGAATGGGAACTCTCTAATGATGCTGGTGGGTGTCTAAAGAAATCCATGCACTCTGGGAAATAGTTTGGCTTATCTATAGTAAGTGAACAGGTACATGGCCCAAGCCTCAGCAATTCTATTCCTACGTCTATTCCCCAGAAAAGACAGAAGGTGGAGCAAGGTGGTGGAATAGAAGGCTCCATCCCGCAAGGTCACCAATTTAACAACTACGTAGAAAAACAAACAAACAAAAAAAACCTTCATAAGACTCCAAAATCACATGAGCCTTCATAGTACCTGGTATTCCCCAGAAAAACTCTTGTACTTATGTAACTGGACACATATACATGAATGTTGTTAACAGTCCCAAACTAGAAACAGCCCAAACTTCCTTCATTCTGGATGAATACACTGTGGTACAGGCACACATTGGGACACTACACCACAATGAAAAAGAATGGACTATAGCTGCACAATTATTCATACTGCACGTGTTTTAAACACTCACTGGCTTTTATATAGCATGTTAAAGGTTTTTTTGTTTGTTTTGTTTTGTTTTGAAGAGAGCCTGCTTTCGGGGCTCAAGGCTCTGGCGCTGGGTCCTTGATCCCTTATACTGGTACCTGTACTTCATCTTCTGGAGTTTCAAGGATCGATTTTTCAGAACCAGACTCCTTGTGGTCTCCTTTCCTAGCTCCCAGCCTTTCCAGTGCAGCTCCTCGGCCACCTCAATGCCCCAGATGACCCTCTTGTTCACTCTCTTCTGCTTCTTTGGGGAGTGCATCTGAGTGCCCATGGAGCTTGCAGGCTGTTCGGGTGGCAGGGAGAAGGGGGAGCAGAAAGGATGTATCAGCAGGGTGGGATGCCAAGACCCAGAGAACAGGTGAAGGTCTTCCTCCTCCACCACTAAGAAAATAAAAGACAAGACAGAAAAACAATGATTGACACCACCCCTCACCCCTGAGGGATGGTCTGGAGACAGATGGTGAGAGGCAGGTAGGCCCTGAAGTCAGACATCACCTCTTCCAAGACTGGAACTGTTTTGCAACTAGAGCCCCGGCCCCTGAAGCCTTCCCTGGGTGGCTCCATCAGCTACTCTGTGCAAACACACAAATGCAGGCTTCTGTTCTGTTCCTGAGTGCACCCTCAGATACCACCCCATCAGGTGCCTCCTCCCCTCTTCCTCCTCCCAGTCTTGCCCCTTGCTACAGATGCCTCTCCTAGCTAGAGCAGTCTATCCCAGGCCCTTTTCCAGACCACAGTTCCCTCTGCACCATTCCCTCTCCCATTCCTCAATTGGCTGGTGGGGTAGAGGAGGAGCCAATTTGCTTGCTGTTCACCCCACCTATCCCCTGACTTCTGGGGCCACTCCAAGTGCTGCTCCTGGTGATTGATGCTAGTGCTGCCATGTGCGGCGTTTCCATCTATAATGGAAAATCTTTCCATAGACTTATCCATCACCCCTTTCTAGATGAAGAAGGAGGGGGCGTGGAAACCCCCCTGGGGCGGTAAGGTGGAGGGAGGATGAACTGGATGCCTCCTCCTACCACGGTCATTGCCACGAGCACTCAACTCATTGGCATTTTATCTTTTTTTTTTTGTTTTTTGTTTTGTAAGAGTCTCGCTCTGTCGCCCAGGCTGCAGTATAATGGCACAATCTCGGCTCATTGCCTCCCAGGTTCAAGTGATTTTCTCGCCTTAGTTTCCTGAGTAGCTGGGATTACAGGCACCCGCCATGCCTGGCTGATTTTTGTATTTTTGTAGAGACAGGGTTTCACCATGTTGGTCAGGCAGGTCTTGAACTCCTGACCTCAGGTGATCCACCCACCTTGGCCTCCCAAAGTGCTGGGATTACAGGTGTGAGCCATCATGCACGGCCAGCATTTTATTTTATCTTTGACCAAGTATTGCTTTTATATTGTTGAATAATATAAGGATATAGTCATCTATTCAACAAATATTTTTTGAGTACCTATCATGCACCAGACACTGTGCTAGGTGCTGGGACTACAATGGTGAACAGGACTGACAAATCCCTTTTCTCTTGGAGCTTACATTCTCAGTTTCAATATTTACTGAGTGTGTCTGATGGCCAGTATACTATTTTCTTTCCTGAGTCACCTATGGAAGAAAGGTGACATGGATGATGGGAGGTAATTTACTGTAATATCATTTGGTGCATCAGTCAGTGTCCAGGCAGGAAAACAGAAGCCACTCTGAATGTTTAAAATAGGGAATTTACTGTGGCCAGGTGCAGTGGCTCACACCTGTAATCCCAGCACTTTGGGAGGCCAAGGTGGGCGGATCACGAAGTCAGGAGTTCGAGACCAGCCTGGCCAATATGGTGAAACCCCCGTCTCTACTAAAAATACAAAAAATTAGCCGGGCATGGTAGCAGGCGCCTGCAATCCCAGCTACTTGGGAGGCTGTGGCAGGAGAATCGCTTAAACCCGGGAGGCGGAGGTTGCAGTGAGCTGAGATTGCGCCATTGCACTCCAGCCCTGGTGACAGTGCGAGACTCTGTCTCAAAAAAAGAAAAACAAACAAACAAACAACAACAACAACAACAAGGAAATTTACTGCATAACCATGAGTAGTGAAGGAACCTGGGAGTTGGCAACATCAAGAAGCTGCCACCACACCTAGGTTGGAAGTGGTGGGGTCAATACAGCCTTGAGGCCTGTCTGGTGGGAACTGGAGCCACAGGGGAAATGCAGCTGCTGACAGAGACACTGTGAACAACAGAGAGAGGAAGAGAAATGCCCTGGCTTCTCCCTTCATCCCATCTTCCAATCTCCTCCTAGCTCAGAGCACAGCAGGGAAGGGCAGTGAGTGAACCCAAGGGCAAACAGGCCCAGAATGGCACAGAGGACAGAGATGTCTTTTAAAACACGACCCTCAGTCCACAAGGAGGCAAGGGCAGCACACCTAAGGAGGTGGGCACTGTACACCACACAACACAGACACACACTGCATCATACACAAAGCCATACCCATAGTTACACCCCTGGACAGCTGCATCATCACATAGAGAGAACTACAAAGAGCTGCAAAAAGTAAACAGTATCCATACATTATTGGTCAAACACAAAGTCCTAGGAGTCAAGGCCGGAAGAACTTTCTAGGAAAGAGAAATCCTGGCTATCCAACCAGCCTCTGACTCGTTCCTCCCTGGCACTCTCCTACCCCACGGCCTCTCAGGCACTCACTGCTCCCAGCACTGCAGTGTGCTTGGTGATACAATGGTGAACAGGACTGACAAATCCCTTTTCTCTTGGAGCTTACATTCTCAGTTTCAATATTTACTGAGTGTGTTCAATGGCCAATACAGTATTTTCTTTCCTGAGTGACTCATGGAAGAAAGGTGACAAGGAAAGTCTAGACAAGGTCTAGTGCTAAGATGCAGAGGGAAGAGTCAGGGCCTCTCAGATTCCCACCCCACTGCCCTGCCACCCATGCACCGCCCTGGCCCTGCCACACCCTGCTCTGCCTGCTCTGGCTGCATCCTTACCTGGGCGCTGATGGTGCTGCAGGCACTCATGGCTGCACTGCTGTCGTTGATGGCAGGGATGGCCACTGTACTGGCACTCAGGCAGGATCCACCAGAGTTCATGGTGTGGTCCCGGCTGTTCCTGGACCTCACGATGGAGCTTGGAGCTTGGGTTAGCATCAGGCCCTTGGGACACAGTCCAAAGGGAGCACTCTGAGTATGGAGCTGGGAAGAGAGCAGAGGGGAGGGGAAACAGGAGTGACATGAGAAAGAGAGGCTGAAGGAGGAGACTCTCATGGCCCTCTTTGTCATGGAGGAGAGGGTCTGCTTCCCAGCTCTGGCAACAGGTGCTAGCTGGCACCATGAGGAATGAGGCTGTACATGAGATCCAGGGCTTTGCCTAGGAGCCTAGGGACTCACCATCAGGAAAGGCACTCCAAAGACGGACTTGGGGACAGGGCCCACCCCACTATGCCCCTCTGTGGCCACACTTGGCACTGCTCAGCAAGCTCCAGTGGGTGTTACTGAAGTGTGTGCATTACCTTTATCTGGCTTTTACTCTCTGCTTGTTTCCTCTGAACACTCTTGCCTCTTGTGAGAAGAGAAATAAGGGGGAAAGAAGAGGCAAATGAGACTGACGGATTCTCTACCTTCTGGGTTTCCTCCACCAGTCTACAACCTGTTAAGGTAAACATCACTGAAATAGATCAATCAAAGCGTAAGTCAATCCATCTCTAGAGCAGAGGGATCCTCGATGACTGTAGCTGAAATCATATGCAAATATATGTGACACATATGTAAAGTATATGCCAGATGCTATGTATGCATACATGTCTGTTTTCCAGGAGGAATGGCCACAGTTTTCACCAAATGCTCAAAAGGATGCTTGACCTCGATCTAAGGGACACAAAGTATCTCAGACTAGCTCTGGCTCCATCACCTCGAATCCCCTCTTCCTTTAGCTGGCTTCCTTTAGCACACACACTCAAGTGTGACTTTGTTACCTCGACAAAAGGATAGCAATTTTCACACTCACACACCAAGACTAAGCCAACCCCACTCAGGCACATGTGGAAGTGGTTTGCAGATCCCTATAGTGACTTACCTCAAATGGTTCATCTCTGATTTCCCTTTACACTTGACACGAAGCCATCATGCATGAAATCATAGAACATGGCACTGCCCCCCAAAATATAATGCAATCCACATGTGTATTTTAAAACATTCTAGTAGCCACATTAAAAAAGTAAAAAGACACAAGTAAAATTAATTATAATGATACATTTTATTTAACCCATCATATCAAAAATGCTACATTGAATATGTATTCGATATGAAATTATTGAGGTACTTTACTATCTTATTTTGTATTAAGACTTTGAAATCTGGTGTGCATTTCACACTTACAGCACATCTCAATTTGGACTACCCATACTTTCAGTGCTGAATAGCTACATATGGCTATTGGCTACCACATTGGACAGCATCACTTTAATACCTTTTTTGAACGAATGTTTATTTTTCAGACTACTCAGTATCCTCCCCCACCTCCCCCACTTCTTCGAATAACAATCTCAAAAATAATAATGTCTATTAACATGTACTGAGAACCCAAGTGCCAGGCAGCAGTGTTGTAAAGTCTTTACAGGGATTTTATTTATTTATTTATTTATTTATTTATTTAAGACAGAGTCTCACTCTGTTGCCCAGGCTGGAGTGCAGTGGCAAGATCTCGGCTCACTGCAACCTGCACCTCCCGGGCTCAAGCAATTCTCCCTTACAGGTATTTTAATTCTTATAACAGTTTATGATTACGTGTGACTTGTCCATTTATTTGGCCTAAAATGATCCTTTTTAAAGTTTGTCGTTCAGTTCCTTATTTTAATGTATTCAGATTTAGCAAACAATTTCATGATCACCCTTTAGGAATTTCTACAGTTCCATCAGACACTCTCTTATCCCTCCCCCACCACCCACCAACACCCTTCCAAAGCGGAAGATTCTGTTGACCCTGGCTTTCCTAGTTGGCAACATGTCTAAACCCTCTGGAGGGGACTATCTAGATTCAGTCGTTCGTTCATTCACAAAGCACTTACTGAGTGCCTATTATGTACCAGGTACTGTGCTAGGCACCAGACAAAGCAGGCAAGGCTCCTACCTCCAATTGTGAACTGGACGTTCAGATGAAATCAAAGAAATGTAAGCTGAGGAGACACAGAGAGAGTCCATTACTTTTCTGCCACGGGATGGTCTTGCAGCCCTGTCCTGACTCATTAATGCCTCTGACCTCAGGGGATTGTACAGACAGCTCCTGCCTCAGAGCTCTGAAAAAGTCTCCACTCAACACATGAAACTATTCCAGAGAGTGCATAGAAGAGATGAGAGATGATGGGGTAGAAAGCTGGTCCAACCCAGGTCATGGGGCTAGGGAAGTGGTCCCAGGGCAAGGGATGCTGGGTGCCAGCATCTTCTCAGACTCTACAGGGATAGGCAAATTTCTCCATCTCCCGGAGCCTCAGTCTCCTCGCCTGTAAAATGTGGGTTAACCTGACGATTTCACAAAGTTGATGTGCAGCTCGAATGAAACAGAGGATTTGAAACAGCACTAAACAAACCCATGTTATAGTAATTAACAACCATAACTTTCCCACTAGCCTGCACTATTCTTCCAAAAGACTCACACATCTGCAGTCGTTGTGAAGAGACTGGGCAAGCGAGGTTTTTTGTTTTGTTTAGGATTTGTTTTGTTTTAAATTGAAGTTTCCAATTTCGAGGACTTTAAAAAATATATATCATGAGCTTCCTTTATTTGCCTAATTGCTGATCTAAAAATCTCCAAGATGACCACTAGAAAAAGTGGCAGGTCGTCGTATAGAGTCGAGGGAGAAAGAAATAGATGAAACAAAGGGGGACAAAATACACTTAGAGCTGTTTCTTCTTTCTCTTCGGAATCCTTAATCTGATTGATCTCGCCCAAGACTCAGTCCCATGGGGCTCTCTGAAGGGCATGGAGGGGACCTCTGGCCACGATTTTCCGAAGGATAGGGTCTCCCGGGACAGATACCTTCCCTGGCCACTCGCGCCGCTCCCTGGGACCCTGGGACCCTGGGACTAACGCTCAGAACTTACATCGCCTCCATATTGCCGTCTCCATAGATACAGGACGCGCAGGAAACGGCCTCTTCAGATATCCCAGGGCAACGACGGCAGCCCGAGTGAGTCAAGATTCGTAGAAGGCGAATGCGCCGCCCAATTTTATTTCCTATATTCAGTTTTGATTCCCTGACTTTTCCTGCTGGTAGTAACTGTGGGC
This sequence comes from Nomascus leucogenys, assembly GCF_006542625.1. Lineage (NCBI taxonomy): Eukaryota > Metazoa > Chordata > Mammalia > Primates > Hylobatidae > Nomascus > Nomascus leucogenys. The sequence continues at coordinate 119,717,726 of NC_044402.1, forward strand.
TTCTACCTGTCGCGACATGGTAATGTAGAGCCTCCTAGTTGTCGTGACGTTCCAGCAATCATGACTTAGTTGACGACCAAATTCACAGGAAGCTACTCGGTGGGCTTGGCACTCTGACACGCATAGAGACAGAACCTCATTCTCTGTGATTGCATTTGTTAACTTCAAAGCAGCCCGCAGTTATTTCTTATTTGAATATTGCTTTGCAAATAGATCCCTTTTGCTGATGAGAGGGAATGTGTCCTCTGCTTTTTCTCCCGGCATTTCTTCTTGGTCAGCAACAAGAAAAATAACTCTTTTGAAGGGATCAGAAGGTTAACCTATAAAGGAATTATTATACATAATGTAGACTTCCGGAAGCCCATTGGTTCATTTCTTGGTATGTGTGTTGGAGGAAGGGTCCTATTTTGTGAAGACACCTTAGTAGGTGAAGCTGAAAGTCTCAAAGTTCAGTCTTGGATAACTAAGGATGTTTTGCTCCTCAAGACAGTGAACCGGTTTCCTTTCAGATGGAAGGGGGGATGTGACTAGGGGGAGAGAGCTTAGTGAGTCTAGGGATAAACACAGAAAATAAGCTATCATTTTGGGAGAGTTGGAGTTGACTTGTTAAAAGTGAAAGATGGACTGAGATGACAAAGTGGCCTCAGCTGGCCTGGGAGATCACATGGCCAGAGACTGGCAGGGCTGGAGGGAAGGGGCAGGCAAGGTGCCTGGTAAATTACGCCAGCAGGATCAGGAGTTTTCCGGGAATCAAAGAATGTGGAACTCAGTGAGCTTTTCCCTGGTTTTAACGGGATTCTCAGAATCTGAAACCTGCACTTTGGACATGACGACTTTTATGCTGTTTGTAGTTTCTATAATTATTTCCTTTTTGTTTTTCCCCAAATTCCTTTTGAAATGGTCAGCCTGGCTCAGCTGGACCTTAGGGACAAGGAAAGGAACTGGTTCATTCTTAGGCGAAAATGAAATAGGGACTTTGGGGGCAGGGTTTGGTGTTGGCCCCAGGAATCTCAGTGGGAAAACCCCAAGGAGGAAGAACAGCCCATGCTAAAGGCTTCCTTGTGCCTCTTCACTGGGGAATCTCCTTCCAGAGCTCTTGCCTGCTCAATGGTGGATTCTGGGTTTGGAAAAATTAAAGGGAATGGTTCCTCCTCTTAGCAGGGCCTCTGTAGGCTCTGTTTCTGTAGGCGTCTAGCTGCCTCCTAGAAGCCCTGATGCCTGGTGACTGCAACTGACATCAGTGGACTCCCAGGGAGAAGCCTGTGTGCTGGACTTTGCCCAGGGAGGCACACACATGGAAAGAGGCTTCACAAGGGATTGAGCATGAGGAGGGAAAAGAGGAAGCTGGATTTGCTTTGAAACTCTCCTTTTCCAGGAGCCCAGAACCAGTGGAATAGTGGGTCCTGGGACCTGTTGATCATATTTTCCCTGGACCCAAAAATAGATCATGGGGGCAGTGGCCAAGTGCGGTGGCTCACACCTGTAATGCCCACTCTGGGAGGCTGAAGCTAGTGGATCAGGAGTTTGATCAGGAGTTCAAGACCAGCCTGACCAACAGGGTGAAACCCTGCCTCTACTAAAAACATAAAAATTAGTCGGGCATGGTGGCTCATGCCTGTAATCCCAGTTACTTGAGAGGCTGAGGCAGGATAATTGCTCGAACCTGGGAGGTGGAGGTCGCAGTAAGCTGAGATTGCACCACTGCACTCCAGCCTGGGTGACAGAGCGAGACTCTATCTCAAAAAAAAAAAAAAAAAATCACTGGGGAGGGTTTGCTGTTTGGTTCAGGGCTGGGTGACAATACAGAAAATCGATTATCAGGATGTAGGAGGAGGGAGGAAGGATGGAAGGGAGACGGCCTCAGATCCTCCTGGCCTGGAAGCTGGCGTGAGGAATAATAAAGGTAAAAGCACACTCCGTGATTTGAACTTCGACACACATACAAACAAATACCTTTTCTAAGCTTCTTTTTCCCAGGTAACTTCCCACACCCCTATGCCCCCCATCATATAGAGAAGACCCTGGGCTGGGAAATCAGGCAGACCTGAGATTAATCCCGACTCTATTACTAACTGCCTGTGTGACCTTGGGCAAGTCACATGACCTCTCTGAGCTTCAGTTTCCTCATCTGTTACCTGGGGATAATTCTCAAAAGGCAGGTGGGAAAATTGGGTGATAAGGTATGTGTAAAGTACTTGACACATGGTAGGCAATCAAAACCTCTCTCTCTCTCTCACACACACACACATACACACACACACAGAGAACATTCACTAAATCGGAGGTCTCTGTAGGTAAGCCACTCAGCCTTCTGCGCACCTGCGCCTTCCATAAGCATCCAGCCTCTCGGCTGCATGCTGGAGAAGTGGGAAGTTTTTGCCTCCTTTGTTTCTCCAAGAAGGAGCCTACCTTGCTGCTCTGGATGGAAAAAGACAAAAGGAGACACCAGGGTGCCTTGCTATCCAGTTACAAGTCCACCCAGATCCAGCACTTAGAAAGCCCTCTCCTGCCTTTCTCCATCCTGAGATTCTGACTCCATTTTGAATGTTGGTTCTGGAATCAGTTTGCATTCAAGTTGTACTTGAGGGATGGAGGCAAAAAGGTCAGCTCTCCCCACAAAAAAGGATGAATTCATGTCCTTCGCAGGGACATGGATGAAGCTGGAAACCATCATTATAAGCAAACTATCACAAGGACAGAAAACCAAACACTGCATGTTCTCACTCATAGGTGGGAGCTGAACAACGAGAACACCTGGACACGGGGGGCCGGGGGGTACGTCACACCCTGGGGCCAGTCGGGAGGTGGGGAGCTGGAGGAGAGATAGCATTAGGAGAAATACCTAATGTAAATGATGAGTTGATGGGTGCAGCAAACCAACATGGCACATGTATACCTATGTAACAAACTTGCATGTTGTGCACATGTACCCTAGTACTTAAAGTATAATAAAAAATAAATAAAATAAAATAAAATGTAAACGTATACCTTTAAAAAAAAAACAGAAAAAGAAAAGGTAGGCCCTCCCACAGAAGCTCCTGTCCTCAGAAATGAGTGAGGTGAGTATTCTCAGCCCAGTCTGGGGTAGGGGATAGAGAGTGAGAAAAGGCTGTAGCTAAGAGGGCCACCGGGTAGTTTAGGGCTGGATCTAGGAGCAGACAGAGGACTTTCTGTGCATTAGAGGGTCATGGTCCCCTGCAGCTACTGTATTGGAGGGTGTTAAGAGACTGGTTGCAACTCCAGCCTGAAAGGACTGCCAGGACCCAAAACTGGCAGGGTTTGGGGATAGACTGCCAAATGGCAAGAAAATTTAAAGGAAAGCATTCCTTTCTGCCTGGGACCCCTATAGGATTTTCTTTTCTTTCTTTTTTTTTTTTTCTTTGAGATGGAGTCTCGCTCTGTCGCCCAGGCTGCTGGAGTGCAGTGGCGCAATTTCGGCTCACTGCAAGCCCCACTTCCCAGATTCACGCCATTCTCCTGCCCCAGCCTCCCCAGTAGCTAGGACTACAGGCGCCTGCCACCACGCCCGGCTATTTTTTGTGTGTGTGTGTATTTTTAGTAGAGACGGGGTTTCACCATGTTAGCCAGGATGGTCTCCATCTCCTGACCTCGTGATCCGCCCGCCTCGGCCTCCCAAAGTGCTGGGATTACAGACGTGAGCCACTGTGCCCAGCCAGGATTTTCTAACTCTCCTATGCAAACCAGGCCCCATAGATAACTTTCTCCCTCTATTCATTGTCTCCACCACAGGGTAGAAAGACATACAAGCTAATAGTAGGGGGATGGAGGAAAATGACATGAAGTCTAATCTCAGAAAACTCAAGTTCAAGTCCTGGTTCCAGTTTTTAATAGCTGAGCAATGTCAGGAAAACGGTTAAACCTCCCTAAACCTGACTTTCCTCATCTGTAAAATGGGAACAAACAGGAGTGTAATCAAAATACTTAACAATTGGGAAGGTGTGTAAACCTATGAGCATGAGAATGGACCTGTAAGCTGGACACCAGCTGGCCTTAGAGCCAGAGCCAGGGTCCTGGAAGCCCACATTGTGCCAGGGTCATAAGGAAGCATGAGTAGTTTAGGGAGGGGACCGGAAGAGCGTCCAGGGCAATGTAGGGCTCAGTAAGTGACTGACTGCCAACTGGCACAGAAGCATTTCCGGATATAAACAACCAGTATAGCCATACTGTACTGGGTGCAAGTCAGACTTAGGGGCAAATCCCTACCTTATTAGCTACTGCATACACGGTTATTTCAACTGGAAGTCTTTCCCCTTCTTGATCCTCCTCACTGGGGGAGGAATTGTGAGCACAACTAACTGCTTGTTTTCTTCTAGTCTAAGCATTGCTCCTTTTCTGTGGTAGCTCTCTCTGCTGCCTTCACCTACACAGTCTCCAGCTGGCTCTATGGACTATGGACTCTATGGCTCTCCAGCACCATGGACAGCTCCCGCTGGCCAGGCCATCCCCCTTCCTCCTTCCTCCAATCTTCTATCGCCTCTTTCTCCACTTACCCTAATGCAGAAATCCCGAGGTCCAAACTGAATAAGAACACCCCTGAGGAGACAGTACAGTGGAGTGGCTAGGAAAAAGACTCTGGAGCCAAGCAGACTGGAATTTTAATCCCAACACCATCAGCTATCAACTCTATAATCTTTTCCTTCATTTCTATGAGAATCAGGTTCCTCATCTGTAAACAGGCAAACCTATAACTGCTACCTCAAAGGTTATGAGGTTTATGGGAGACAAAAGAGTTAAGAAACTTAGCACAGTGCCTGGTCCATTACAGGTTCTGAGTAAATGAAAAACTCTATTATTCTGTGACTTTCCATCTCACTTAATTCCTCAAAACTTTTCCCAGTCCACTTCTGACTAGAGCCATCTCACCGGCTCAGCGTGGCTGGCCTTCCTTAGTGTGAAAGTCAGCCTGGACTCAGGTATGGCAAGAGAGCCCACCTTTGACTGATCCATGAGATTCTGTGTTTGTTAGTTATTTTTGCATTTTAAAAATTTCAAGTTAATTTTGTTATTTTTCTTTTTAAAATTATTATTATTGTTACCAAGATAGGGTCTTCTTCTGTTTCCCAGGCTGGAGTGCAGTGGCACAATTATGGCTCACTGCAGCCTTGACCTCCTGGGCTCAAGCGATCCTCCCACATCACCCCCCAACCCCCACCCAATCTGCCACCACCAGTAGCTGGGACTACAGGTGCGCACCACCATGCCAGACTAATTTTTTTTTTGTACTTTTGTTGTGGAGATGGAGTTTCGCCATGTTGCCCAGGCTGGTCTTCAACTCCTGGGCTCAAGTGATCTTCCTGTCTCGGCCTCTCAAAGTACTGAGATAACAGGAGTGAGCCACCACTCCAGCAGAGTTAATTTTAGATGTACCAAAGAGTCACAAAAACAGTACAGACAGCTTTCATAAACACTTCCCCCACCTTTCCCTTACATTAACGTCTTACATGACCATAGAACAAAACCAGGAAATTAATCTTGATATGTTGATACACAAACGCTATTAACAAAAGTTTGGCATTTAGATTTCTCAAGTTTGTCCATTAGTGTTCTATTCCTGTTCCAGTAGCTAACTGAGGATCCCACTTGGCAGTTAGTTTTCATGCCTACTTAGTATCCTTCACTGTATCCTGAGTGTTTCCTTGCCTTTCATGACTTAACTCTTTTCAAGAATACTGTCAATTATTTTGTAAAAGGTTCATTCTGGGTTTGTGTCATGATTTCTCATGATTAGAGTGAGGATAACACAGAGGTGATATGCCCTTCTCAGAGCACTATATCATAGTGTTGATAGGTATTATCAGTGATGCTAACTTGATAACTTGGCTAAAGTGGAATCTGCTGGGATTCTCCACTGTAAAGTTGCTATTTCTCTCTCTTTTTAGATTTTGATCATCTCCATCTTTTGCTTCTCTAGGATTAGTAGGTTGAAACCAAGAACCCTGTCCTCACGCTATCCTTTCCACCCCTACACTCCCAATCACTCTCCCAAGCCACACCCACTCCCTATCATCTACCTGGTTCCTTTCCTCCGAGTTTTTCCAAGTTGGCCACTCAGAGGTGTGTGCAGAAGCTGGATGCAGATGCACCTGGAGTTTGTTAGGGGAACAGGGTACTTTCTGAACCTTCTTGCTGAGGTCCTGCGTTTTCTGCTTGCAGGGACATTCTGAGCAAATGTGGCCAGCAATGGTCCACAGGCATGTCCAACCCCATTCCCAGCTCTGGCTGCAACCCTTGAGCACTTTCTTCAACATTTGACGTTTGGGTTTTAAAAATATCTAATCACATTTCTCTCAATCAGCCATGTATAACTTCTTGCTAATCACAAGCTTGTATCCATGAGCTTCCTTCCTTCTAGAATCACTGCAAAGCTCCTCGCTTCTGCGGAGGTCCTGCCAGAAGGGCAGACGTACAGTCAATTTTTTCAATCAACTGAATGTGCTCATCCAATCCTCCCCTTTGTCACCATCTCCATCTGCCCCAAGTTTATTCCATTTCAGAGTTTTCTTGTGCTGCCCCTTCAGATGACAAAGGGTTAGGCCATACCTCCTCCAGGCTCATGCAATCTCCATTTTTAAAAGCCTTTGTGCCAAATTGTGTTTTGAGGCTCTGGAAAGCCTCAGGAGATGCCTTCATTAGTCCACATTCCCTCTTTGCCCTTTGTCCTGGTTACTATCACTGTGTAAGGAGTCACTCCAAAACGTCAAGGTTCCAAACAGCCATTTTATTTTGTGGTTTTGTGAGTCAGGAATTCAGAAGCAGCTTGGCCATGTAGTTCTAGCTTGGGGTCTCTCATGTGGTTGCATTCAGAGGTTGGCCAGGGCTGCAGCCATCTGAAGGCCCAACTGGGCTGAATGTCCAATATGGCACACTCCCATGGCTGACAATTGGCTCTGGCTGTTAGCTGGGATGTCACCTGGACCATGGACTGGAACACCTCTCTATAGGTTAGGTGCACACACTCTCCAGCATGGCAGTCTTAGTGTAGAACCAGGCAGAAGCTGCATGGCCTTTCTGACCTAGCCTCAGACCAGATTTGAGGTAGACCCGGTATCTCTACAGGAGAAGTGTTAAAGAATTTGTGGACATATTTTGACTGTCTCCCCGCCCCGCCCCCATCCAACCCTATCCTGGATCTCCTCACAGCACCTAGAACATTATTCCTCCAGAACTCCGTTTTCTAACAGGGTTCTGGTTACTCCCAGGCTCATCAGCCCTTTAGGCTGAGGTGAGGAGTATGTCCCTCCCATCCCCTTGGTTTGCTGCTGCAGGAGACTCGGGTTCTGGTCTGCTAATGTTTGATTTTAGGAAAATGACTTCACCTCTCTGGGCCTCTGTTTCTTCAACTGCAAAGTAGGAATTAGGAACAACCTCATGTCACACACTGTTAGGATGAGAAAAGATCGTGTAAATACCACACGTAGCGCACCTAATCCATAGTAGGTGCATAGTGATTATGGAAGAAATGGCTGTGGGCAAGGCATTTTCCCTCTTGGGGCCTTGCTCTATTTATCTCTGAAATGGGGGTAAAAATTCCCCTATTCTGCTTCCCCATACGGACGAGAGAGCTCTTAAATAGGCTGCAGGGAAGGCCAGCCCAGAGGTCAAACTCTGGCCCAGCTGGGCAGAAGGCCCAGCTGGGGTAGATGGGATGTGCATGCGTGCCAGGCGGCAGGTGTGACTCAGGCCGGTGAGGCACTCAGGGCGGGGCTATATCTACCCAACTGAGCCTTATCAGATCCGGGCTCGCCACCACTTGGCCCCGTAAAACAAAGAGGCTTTGAGAACCAGGCTGAGGTGTGGGAGGTGGGGCTGAGCCTCAGAAGGCACAACCACCCAGGGGCCAGAGGGCACAGGCTGGGGAGCTGCCACCACCTACCCTGCCAAGGAGGTTTGCCCTAAAGGGGCGCCCCTCCAGGTGGGAAGCTGGGTCTGTGTTCTCCAGAGAAGGCCTCCATTGCTGGAGCCCAGCCCTCTTTGGGGCACTACCTGCTGGGGCATTTCCCTCCAGGCCCTCAACTCCACTCCTGCCATGGGATACAGCATTTCCCTCCCCTACCTCCCATTTTGAAGTCTCCCCTCCTCAAACTTCTAGCCCCAACTACACTGGCTCCCAGTCCCTGGGCATGCCCTGAACTTCCCCTCTGTACATCTGCTCCTGGTGATCCACCCACCTGCCCTTGCCCAAGTCACTCATACCCCTGAAGACCCAGACCAACACCAACCCCAGGAAGTCTCTGAGCATTGCGCGTCCTGCCCCCAGTCCTGTCTAATCGCTCTGCATTTCCTCTGGTGTCACACTGTATGGATCTTCTCTCTGAATCTTCATCCCTGGCAGAATCTGCTGAGCCTGGCAGAAGCCCAGGCCCACCAGGACCAGAATTGATGGTTGTAAAAGTTGTACACTGCGCAAGGGCTCTAGGCTGAGGGAGCAGGGGGACTGAAATCCAGACATGCTCTGAAAGCCCCAGCATATACCCTGCACTAGGGTCTCTTCTAAATGGACTTCCTGCTTCTGGCACCAGACCAGGAGGGCTGCCTTTTCTAGTTGAGTATCCCTGAGGGGGCACTTCTTACTAAATATTTCAATGGAGGGCTCCTATTTCCAGTTCCCACACAGGTGGCATAGGTGCTAGCAGTAGGCTCTGCTGCCTAAAGGACGTGTGCATTGGGTTCAGCCCTATCCAACACAGGACTACTCACTGTCAGAAGCCATTTCACCCTGAGACCTGTGTCTCTTAGGGAAGATGGCTGAGTGCAGGCCTGCAGGGCTTCCAAAGAGCCATGCCAGTGGTGAGTGGGGCTTTCCAAACAAAAGAGAGGAGGCTGTAAGGCCAGCTTGAGGAAGGGTACTTATGGAGAGGCCCCAGCACAGCCAGATAGGGGAACCAGGGTGCAGTGAGCTTCTATAGAAGGTAACTGGCCCAGGCAGCTCAGAAACCTCATAGCCAGGAAGTTTCCCCATTGTGACTCCTGGACCCCAACACTCCAGGTCCTCCCAGGGACCTGTGGACTTAGGCATAGGTCTTGCATTTTGCCTGGACTGGGATATCAGAGGCTACTCTGAATTTCTTTCCCATGCATTTCCAAGATAGAGCAGAGAGGCAGCCAGACAGAACAGGTGCCTGGAGGGTCCTTTGAACACAAGTAGACCCTTGGATGGCAGGGAGAGAGTATATCTATACAGGAAATCCCTGGATATCACCCTTACAGGTGCAGCCACTAAGGCCAAAGAAGACCAAGGATGCTGGTGGTGGGGGATCTGGATTTCCTACCTAAAACCCCTGAAGTTGACTTGGGCCCTTTTCTCATCCCCCTGGCTCATCCAACCCTGGCTTCCATCCTGGCCATTCTATTGCCTAAGTATCTACAATCCATCACCTTCTTTATGACCCTAAAGCCACTTCCCTAGTCTAGGACACCAACTCCCCAGTAGTGCTTCCATGATTGTCCTCTCTAGTCTGCCCTCCATACTGTAGCCAGATAAGCTTTTGGAAGCAACCTAGTCATGAGCTTCCCCTGTTTGAGGGCCCCCGGGATTGAGTCCTATTGCGTGCAACACAGGCTCTGTGTCACCTGCCTCCTGCCTACCTCTCCACTTTGGCTTTTGCTAAGCCCACGTGACCCACATAGCTTTACCATGCTGGCCTAATGGTGGTTCCTCTAAGCCCTCAAGCCTGCAAACCTTTGACTTAACTATGTCCTTAGCCTGGATCTCTTCCACATGCCTGCCAGGCAAACTCCTTCTTGCCCCATGTTGTAGCATCCTCGCCTTCAGGAAGTCTTCCTAGTCACCAGCCACTCCATGGTGCTTCAGTAGCCACTGTGAGGATGTCAGCCACAGCAGTTAGTGCACCATGTGGATATGCCTGTCTCCCACACTTCTCCCTCCCAACTTAGGAGTTCGCTGAGGGCAGGCACTGCCTCTTCCCCCAACTCGGGCACAGTGCCTGACATGGAGTGGCATCCATTACCATTGACTATGATATTGGCTGGCCACGGTGGCTCACATCTGTAATCTCAGCGCTTTGGGAGGCTGAGGTGGACAGATCATTTAAGGCTAGGAATTTGAGACCAGCCTGGCCAACATGGCAAAACCCCATCTCTACTAAAAATACAAAAAATTAACTGGGTTTGGTATGGCGCATGCCTGTAATCCCAGCTACTCGGGAGGTTGAGGCAGGAGAATTGCTTGAACCTAAGGCAGAGGCTGCAGTGAGCTGAGATCATGCCACTGCACTCCAGCCTGGGTGACAGAATGAGACCCTGTCTCAAAAAGTAAATAAAATAAAATAAAATAAGCATTGACGATGAGCGAACATCACAGCTGTGGATGCAGCAGCCTTGGGGGCTAAGGTTGGGCCCAAGTGGAGAAGCAGGCATTGGATCTGCACTGCCTGGGTCTGGGCAGTGCAAATGACCCTCCTCTGGGTCTCAGCACTGTACAGAGGATGGGAGAGATTTGGGCCACCACACTGCAGACATGAAAGATGATCTCCAGGCTGTCTCCTTGTTTCTTCATATCTGGGCCCAGAATTCCAGGAAAAGCTGTAGAGTCCCACTCCCACCCCAAATTTTTTCTTTTGAGGGCCTGAATTCGTACAAAGTTCTTTGCTGAATCTTTGCAATCTTTGTCTGAAGAATGAATTTGTTCCCTGAGGAGGCCCATCTAGAACAGAAAGGTCTAAGGACACCAAATGGCTCTGTGTCTACTGGACCACATGTGCCCAACCCCAGCAGGAGAGGCACCCCCTGACTCCTTCCCCCATGAGCTGGAGAGTCATCTACTGCATGCATCCACACTCACCAACAACTTGTCATTGCAATCTGATCTCCCAAGTAGAATGTCTACAGGGAGAGAATGTGTGAATGAATGGACAAGAGCATCTTGACCTTGGCCTGATATTTCTCACTGTGAATGAGTTCATGAACATTTTGGTCCCTGTGAGCCTGCTCAGTAAGAGTCTGCCACAGAGAGATGGGTCCACTCTAGATGTGTTGACAAAGCAGATTTCCAGACCTCAAATGCTGAGTGTGACCTTTCAGAGAGAAACTGAGTTCCCCAGGGGAAAAGCTTGGGGGTAAAAACAATGGACCCAAGAGCCAGTCTGGAAGGATTCAAATTCTGCTTCTGTCGCTTGCTGTGTAATCTTGGGCAAGTTTCTTAACCTCCCTGTGCCTGTGTGTTCTCTTCTGGAAAGTGGTACTATTAAATAAAGTGCACACCACATAGGGTCATTATGAGCATTAAGTGGGCTACTGAGGGTAAAGATCTAGAATAATGCCTAGCAATGGTTAGTCATCATTAAATGATAGCAGTTATCAGTACAGCCAGTGGGGCCCTATTTCTCCAGATAACACAGACCCCAGAATAATGGTTTTCTCTGGCATTTTCTTCAGTGGATGTGAGGAGAGGGTAAACTAAGAGTCTGAACAGTCATCCCCACCACTTCCAACACAGTCATCTGTGTAAGAGGACAGAGCCTGGGCAGTGGCACACTTCAACAACTGGCTCCCCAAGGTGGGGGGAAACCCTAATTGGTAGTCTCTGCCAGTTTCCAGTGTTCTATGGCCACTGTGCCTATTTCAACTGACTCACAAAACTCCTGAAAATTTTGTACCACTGGACCTAGAATCTCAGCTTATTTGTAGTGAGTATAGAAAAACTTGCCTTGGGATGGAGAGATGGAGGGAAAGTAAAGAAGGGGGTCATGCTGTCTTGGCAGTAAACCAGGCCTCCTCTGGACTAAGAAGCAGTTCTTGAGTATGGCCCATGGACCATCTGCCATGTTTAGGGTGTTTGCAAAACTAAGCTCCCGGGCTTTGCACTGGATCTATTAAAGTGGAATCCTGGGCCAGGCGCGGTGGCTCATGCCTGTAATCCCAGCACTTTGGGAGGCTGAGGTGGGTGGATCACGAGGACAGGAGATCAAGACCATCCTGGCTAACACGGTGAAACCCCATCTCTAGTAAAAATACAAATAAAAATTAGCCAGGCGTGGTGGCGGGTGCCTGTAGTCCCACCTACTCAGGAGGCTGAGGCAGGAGAATGGCGTGAACCCAGGAGGCAGAGCTTGCAGTGAGCCAAGATTGCGCCACTGCACTCCAGCCTGACCAATAGAGTGAGACTCTGTCTCAAAAAAAAAAAAAAAAAAGTGGAATCCTGGAAGTGGGGCCAGGAATCATCTTTAAACAAGCTTCCCAGGTGATCCTGACATTTGAGAACTGCTAGATTAGGGATCTCTGACCTGTCCGAGAAGTCAGAATAGCCCACAAGACAAATGTGAATTTTACAGAATCTTTTCCCACTGGGGTCCATTACCAACAGGGAAGAGTCAGAAGCCCAGGCCCTGAGAGCGCAAGCACATGGTTACAGATGGTGACCATGGACTAGTCACCTCTGTTCTCTCTCAGGTCCATCCTTGTTTGGGGTAAACAGTGAGGTCAGTGTGGGAGGGCCCTGCCTGGTGCAGAGCACAGCTCTCTGTAGGGGCTTTGCAGAGCTACTGGGTGGGAATGGACCTGCAGTGAGGGTGGGAGGTCTGGAATTTTTGTCCTTGGAGGAAGGTGAGCCAGGCCTTTCCGAGGAGGGGAGAAAACCCTGGACACACCCTTCCAGGGCTCCAAACTATCTGTGAGCATCCTGGACTCTGCGGCTCTAACAACTTAAATAATTTTTATTACAAAAGGAAGAAAAGACCAAAACATCCCCAAAATTCTCCCATGGGCTTCCCCCTCCGCGCCAATAAATAAGGTATGGGAGACTGACCGGCGGAGGGGGTGGGGATCATGGTTCAGCAGAAGGAGGAACTTAGCCGGGGGGGTGGCAAGCACATCCAACCCACCTCCCCCAGTCCCCAGCACTACGGTCACATTGGCCAGAACACAGAACTCTGCCCACAGACAGCAACAGTCTCTGGATGTGTCTTGAGGAGTGTGGCCGGGGAGGAATGTCATACCTCAGAATGGCCGGGATGGCTGCCCCACCCCTGCGGCCTTCCCAGTTCTGGACAGCATCGGGTCCAGGCAGCTCCATGCTGGCTCCCAGGGAATTTAGCAGCATCAACTGAGGTGCAAGCCCACCCAAAGGGGCCTTAGACAGATGGAATGCACCCTCCCCAATGGGGGAGGCAGAGTATGAAAACTCATAGTGAGAGCAGGCTGAGTTGGGAGTCGCCATGCCAGCCTCAAGGTCTCTAGGATAGAGGGGTCAACAACCACCCCCTCGCCAGCTCAGCTTGCAGCTCTGTGACTACACCAAGACGGGGGTGGGGGACACTGGTGTTGCCCAGTCAAGTCTCAATGGTGTATCTTCATGGCAGAGGAGATGGCAGGAGCCAGTGCCCCCCAGCTCAGGTCCCTTCCAGGGCCACCTCCCTCCTGGCTGAGAGGCTTCTGGACCCAGTACAGCAGTTCCAGGAGGGCAGCGGTGGAATCCTTTCAGCTCCCTGCCCCGGACATGCCCAGTGGGTGGAAGCTGCCCTCTTCTAGCAGGAGACACCCCAGGCGGTAGAGCAGCTGGGGGTACCAATGCACACCCTCCCCCGGGGTCCAGCTGCCCCACGCCAAGCTGTGAAAGAGTCTCAGGGGCCAGAAGGCCAACTGAGCCAGGTGGTGGTCAGCCACGGCCGCGAAGCAAGATGCCACCACATCCTCCACCACCAGTGTCCCGTGCCTTGTGAGCGGGGCGTAGGCCCCGAGAGCCACGTGTGTAGAGACAGCTGCTACGCGGGCAGGCTGCAGGCCTGGCACCCCAGCCACCAGCACGTACTGGCCAGGCTGCACGTGGCTGGCAAATGTGGCCCGGAAGTGGGCTGCTGGCTCTGTGTGATTGTCAGCCGTAAAGAGCAGGTGAGCGGGTGTGAGTGCCAGGCGGCGTGGGGGGTCCTGAGTCTCGATGACCTGGAAGGCTCTCAGCCTGTGGGGCTCACGGTCCAGGAAAATGAGCACATCGCTGAAGGTGGGGCTCCCGTCCTCGCCCATGGCCAGCACACGGTCTCCCGGCCTCACGGCTGACAAGGCCACACGCGCCCCACTCTCCAGGCGTACCTGGGCTCCGGCAGGGAAGCAGCCACCCGTCTTGGCTGCGGCCGAGTGCTCTGTGGAAGAAAGGGACGTGAAGGTGTTACTGCTGTGCAGCTCAGCCTCCCGGTCACAACGACCCTCCCTTTGCCACCCCAGCCAATCAGAGCTCCTCTTGCTCCCAGAGAGCCCCCGTCACCATATCCTGGCTCCTGCCCCCCGCTTCCTATGCAGGCTTGAACCCACACTTCACTGCCCCCATCCCCTTACTCCAGTGTGATCTTCTGTGACCCCCCTCCCCAGCCTAATACTTTGGCAACGAGAGGAGCATAGTGGGGCTCCAAGTCCCAGTGGATGAGAAGGAAAGGGCTGCCTCTTGAAGGGGGGAGGTTGCTTAGCTCCTCCGAGGCCTAGATGTTCTGTTATTTCTCACCCCTTGCTCAGACACTTCCCAAAAATTGCCCTCTCAGGCTGACTCCCCAGGTTCTGTAACAGAGCTGGACCTTTGAATGTAGGGATGTGAGAGGAGCCCACCCAGTGGGGTGAAGGCAGACTCCTGGGCAGCCTCGGAGTGAATGTTTGGGTCAGGAGCAGGCCAAGGGTGAGGACACAGTCACCATCTTCAGTTCATGTGCTGAGTCCCTGTGCAGGGACAGAACACTGCGGCATCAGCAGGTGAGCTGGAGAACAGTGTTTGGGGGTCAGGAGTAATGAATGGAAGTGGCTGTCGTGGGCCAATGTTTGCAGTGAAGGGTGGATGAGGCTTGCAGTAGACACAGTTGGCAGAGGAAGTATTGAGTGGAAGGTTCAGGGTGTGGTTGTGGGTCAGGGTAGGGTCAGGAATATCAAAATGTGGGCCTGGGCTCAGTGTGTGGGTCTATGAGAGTGCAACTACTACATGCTGCCAGTGTGAAAGGCTGAGCCGGCAGCCAGGTAGGGCTTGGCTGGGAGCCACACAGGAATCATTTGGAGCCTCCATGGCTGGGTTCAGTGTAGGTGACAGGGTGCTGACAAGACTTGAGGGAGGGGTGAGGCCCCAGTGCCTGCCAATTCTGATCAACAATACGGCCAATCTGGGAAAATCCACTTTATTGAGTCCACTTTGTTTAGTCTGGCTCTCCTGGCTGGCTTTGCCCCGAAATGTCCAGCTTCAGGGCACAAGGGGGAAGAGGTTGGGGACGCCTGCGCCCCAGGGAGGGCTGACCTGCAGCTGGGTGGTAGGTTCTGAGCCTCTGGGCTCCTGGTCAGGCATGCAGGTATCTGGGCATATCCCGGCCCCTGGCCCCACCACCCGCCTTGTTCTGTGCCAGGTGGGGTGGGGAGGCCTTGTCTGGCAGCCTGGCTTCCTCCATCTGTCCAGCTTGCTCTGTCTTGCACCTCCTGTGGCAGGCTCTGGACTGTGGGCCACCAGGTCAGGACCCAGCAGCCCTGGGATAGGGCCCTATCTCCCTAGGCTCCTACCATGACACTACTAGGCATGGGATGAGCAGGCAGTCACGGTCACGAGCGGTCTTGGAGAGCGCCACCGATGTCCTCTTCCCCAGGATCCCTGCCTCCATCCCCGGGCGGGCCTCTTCACCTCCTCGGCACTAGGCCTCCTGCCCACGCCCTGCGGCCCCGGCCCCGGGCCCAGCCCCCCGGCGGCGGCTCACCGGACTTGACGGAGCAATGCACGTGGGCCTTTGACTCGTAATACACCCAGTCAAAGCCGGCCTCCACTGCCAAACGCGCCAGCAGTCCATACTTATTGCGGTCGCGGTCTGATGTGGTGATGTCCACCGCGCGGCCCTCATAATGCAGGGACTCCTCTGAGTGGTGGCCGTCCTCGTCCCAGCCCTCGGTCACCCGCAGCTTCACACCGGGCCACTGGTTCATCACCGAGATAGCCAGCGAGTTCAGGCGGTCCTTGCAGCGCTGGGAGAGGAATGTGCGCGAAATCAGCGAGAGCGAAATCAGCCGGAGGAGCCGAGGTGCAGGTGTAGGCGCAGCCTCGCCCAGAACTCTCCCGCCACACTCACGGGAGCTGGAAGCCCGGGAGGGTGCTGTCCCTCTCCCTTAGGAACAGAGGGCCCTGAAGTGCTCCCTCCCTAGCATATAGCCGCCCCCGGGGATCTGGACCGCACGGCGGTATCACAAATCTGGAGGAGGCATGGAGGCAAGCGCCCTGGCGGCGCCTTCTCTGGTAGGTGGAGGTCCCCTCCCTCCTGTGCTGTCTTCAGCTCCGGTATCCATCCCGCCACAGACAACACTACACCTTTCAGCGCCCGGTCTCTCTGTGCCTCCACGGCAGGAGGGCCAGCCAGCGGCCGGGAGGGAGGAGTGGCCGCGGAGCCGACTGCCTGCGGCGGGCCTGCGAGGCGTGCAAGGCCCGAGGTGCCCAGTAGGTGTCACCGCAGCCTCAGGGCTGAGGCCTGGGGACGACGGGCTCTGGAGGCGCGGCAGGTGCAGAGCGTCTCCGTAGCTTCAGCGGGTGTGTTGGAGGGGAATCGCCGGCCTGCCTGGATCCCTCGAGCACCACCGAGGATTCCTGCCAGGATCCTCTTATAATCCCAAACCGGCCCACACCCCCGCCAGAGATGACAGGGCCAGGGAACCAGAAACCAGCGGACTAGCGCCAGGGCCGCCCAATGGGGGGCCACATGCGCGTCTTCCTCTGCAAGGCGCATAAGAGGCTGACAATCCCAGACCTCCAGGACCTCTGCACCGGTGCCCCGCCCCTATACTGTAGGAAGGAACTCCATAAACCAAGCTTCTGATCTCAGGGAGCCAGCTCCACCATCCTCCTCACGTGGAGTTGGGGTAGAGCCGCGCCCTGGGGAAAGGACCGAAGCCGTCATCCTTGGTTGCTGCCTCCTGGTGTGCCTGGGTCCTGAGAGCCCAAGAGACTGTGCAGCTAACTCTGAGAAGAAGAAGCTGGGGCCGGGGCCTTGGCTTGAGGGGAAAGGCCCTTCCACCAGTCCTCGACTCTGAGATTCGAGGCACCAACAAGTGCGGGCAGCCCAAGTCTCAACCTACCCCCACCCTGCAGATCCCGGGCCTCACAGACCCTTGGACTCAGCCTCCCAGGAGCCAATAGCAGCTACAACCCAGGGCCTCGCAGGTCCTCGCTGGTGCACAGCCTGGCTGGGGGTGCTTACTGCCCAGAGAGGGAGCTCCGCTTGCTCCTTCGTAGACCCTGCCGTCAGGCTTCTAGCCCCCCACCTATACCGGCCTACAGCCCTGCTTCCCCGCCTCTCTCCCTCACTGCCACCGCCCCCTCTCGGGTCCAGATCCCGGGCGTGCGCTGTCAATGATTGCCCAGCCCGTGGCCCGGATCCTTATCTGCATTCCTCGGCGCCCGGCCCGGCCCGGCCACCAGCCAACCTTCGGCCCCGACACTGGCCGGCCAGCCCCGGCGCCAGGGTGCATGCTGAGGGCCCTGAGTCTAGCTGCTCTTCCCAATGGATCTAGAAAGCCAGGGGCCTGCTTTCAGGGGGAAGCCTCGGGAGAACCCGAAGGAAGGGGGTGAAGGTCTCTCCCCTCGCGGACCTGCCTGCTGGGAAGGAATTTGCGCCTCTAAGCTTGGGTGGAGCGCGGGTCCTGCTCCCAGCATGCAGAGACTAGCGTCAGTCCTGGTCCCTGCCTCCCTCGGCATCTCAGCCCCTCTCTTCCACTCCTTCCCGTCCCCACCACCAAGCCCAGGAATCCCCTAAGCTCAGTCCCAGAGCCCGAAGGCCCCAATAACCCACCCTTCCACCGCAGTAGCACTCCTCAGCTCTCCGGACAGACACGTGGGCTCGCTGGGCGGGTTCCCTTTCCCACCTCCGCCTCCCTATTCAACTCTTCCTCGCTGTTCTTAACCCCAGACCCAGCCGGGACGCTGCTCCTGGAAGGGGCAGCCCATAGAACCAAGAGCGCACAGGGAGGAAAGGCCGTGGTGCCCCTACGCACCCAGAGATTCTTTGCCTCAGGGGTGCCGAAAGGTTTCAAAATGAAAGGGGCACAGCTGTGCAGAAGGTTAGGCCGGGAGGGACTGCGTGGGTCCTGGAGGCGCAGGAGGCAGCCGGGTAGAGGTACCTCCGGGTGCAGCGTCTGGCTGAGCTGCCAGTATTTTGGGGCAGAGGAGCCGCCGCCAACCTGCTGGGCTGTGGGGCTTGGCAGCGGGGAGCTCTTCTAGCAGTCTCCGCCGGGCTTGGGGATGCCGACACTCCTGCCTGGACCCCTGGCCAGCCCATCTTGGGCAGACGGCAGCAGGGCTTGGCGAGAGGGGCAGGTGCCAGGGAGCGTGCCAGCCAGTCGAGAAAAGGTGCCAGGGGGTGGGTAGGGCCGGGCAGGTGGCGGTGCTTCGGTGGCGGCGCGCTGGCAGGGCGGATCGCGCTCACCTGGGTCATGAGGCGGTCGGCGCCTGTGTTCTCCTCGTCCTTGAAGATGATGTCTGGATTGTAATTGGGGGTGAGCTCCTTGAAGCGCTCGGAGCTGCGAGCGATCTTGCCTTCATAGCGTCCGCTGGCGCCCAGGGTCTTCTCGGGCACGTTGGGGCTGAACTGCTTGTAGGCAAGCGGCACGAGTTTGCGCGGCGGTCGCCGGCGGCTGCCCACCACCCGGCCCGGCCCGCAGCCCCATGCCGCCGGCACCACCAGCAGCAGCAACAGGAGCAGGCAGAAGTGCAGTCGGGGCCGGAGCCGGGCGGGAGACATGGCCTGGGAGCCCGGGGGAGCGGCGGGCGAGGTCTCCTGGTGGGCTGATGGGCAGGCGCGTCGACGGGAGCGCTGCCGGGGCTCAGGCGTCCATGTGGCTCCGGGGGGCTCCAGGCGGGGGCGCCATGGGCGGCGCGGTGCGGCCAGGGCCGGCGGGACTCAAGTGCGGGGCGGGGGCCCGGGGCCCGAGCTGGTGGCGGCGCGCTGTCCCCCTCGGCGCCTCGACTCTGAGCTGCCGGGCTCGCCGGCCGCCAATAAATAGGCCGGCCCGTTTGTTTTGGCAACGCGGCGGCGGCGGGGGGCGGCGGGCGGCGGGGCTGCGGGCCGCCGGGCTGGGCTGGGCTGGCCGGGCCGGCGGGCTGCAGGGCCCCGCGGTTAGCACCCCGGCCCGGCGGTCAGGCGGCTCGGGCGGAGCGGGAGCTGCTGCCGTCTGCGGCGCAGCCCGGGGCCGAGTGAGAGGGGAAATGGAAGAGATCCGGGCTCGGGCCCCGCGCAGACCGCACCCTACCCATGTCCCTGCCTCCTGTGCGCTCGACAGCGAACCTGCAGCAAGGGCAGCACAGCCTCCTCCCCCTCGGGCGGGCGGCCCCGGCACTAGCCAGCCCTCGTCCCGCTCGCGCCTCCGCCGCGCGTCCGCCCGCCCGCTGCCCTCTGCGCCCCCTGCGCTGCCCGAGTTTGCCCTCCCCGCCTGGACGCGCCCCACCCCGCCCTGGCCTCGCCTACTGGCTCTTCGCGGCTCTGGGGTGCCCCGCCAGGCGCAAACCTCCCGGACAGGAGCTGCCACCCCCACGGAGACCGCAACCCACGGCGCGGCCGGACGCGAGGGGCGGGGGGCAGTGGCCGGACCGCACAGCCGCCTACGGTGTCCCCTGCGGGGAAGCAAACCCAAAAGGCAGGAGGCCGCTCATAACCTGGTGCCCCACCCTGGCCCAGGCGACGCGCCCTTTCAGCTTGGTGGAGCTGGGTTCTGTATCAACGTGGGGATGGAGAGTCTAGCCTTTAGAAGAGTCAAATAGGGGGTTTTAAGTTGGAAACACTGTTGAAAGTGACAATATGAAGTTGCAAACGGATAGGTCAATATGCAGAGAAGGGTAGCTAAAACGGTGACGTCAACAGAATACCGAGGAACCCCGACTGACCATGTTAAAGAGGAGCAGCAAAGGTCTCAGTAACGGGGGCTTGGTATGAATGCCAAAGTGATGCAAAGCCACCGGAACTGCTAAATAATTACTTGGTTCTATATTACACATTTAAAAGAGCAGAGAATATGTAGAAACAACTAGGAACGTGAACATGTGTTACGTGTTTTTATATGACATTCGGGAAAGCTGAATGAATTAGGATCCCATCTGCCAAAACAAGTAAAGGCAAGTGTGTTAAAAGCAAACAAAAAACATCACCACCACAACACCAAACTATATGATTTGACTGTAATAGATTCTACAAATCCCATAAAGGTAGAAATGAAAAGATGAGAAATAAAAAGACTTAAAAATTCTCACTCAAATGCTATTAATACAATAGGTACCATTTTATTGGTACTTATATTCCTGAACATGGGAGTTATTAGATATTATTGTACTACGTCTTCTACTTGCATTATCTAATTTAAACTCAAAACGGCCAAAGGAGCTATTACTGTCCACATTTTACCAATGAAGATATTGAAGTTCAGAGAAGATGAACAACTTGCTAGTGGCTGAAAAGCAGGGATTGAAGCCCATGACTCTGGCCCAGCCCCAGTTTTCGCCTATGCAGGTGCATTGTCCCTCTGTGCAGGACCAATCCACTCAACACCACTGGGTTCGGGGCTGAAGTAGTTGTTCACAGATTTACTCACACTCTCTGGATCAGTTTTATAAACACAAATTCAGGATTGGATGAGACTCAAGAGAGTGCTTAATCTAAGTGCTTGATATTACAGAAAAGGAAACTGAGGCCCACAGAAAGAAATTTAGGATTGCTCCACTAGGAGTGGAGTGGTGCCTGCAATGTGGAAACAAAATGGATCGCCTCCTTTCCTCCCCTTTGCCCGCACCTTCCCCCAACCCCACATGTTCTTTCTTGCATTAGCATTCAGATTCTGTTTCCTAGTCAAAGATGAATGTTGCTTCTTTTCCCTGAAAGCTTTCCAAGTGCTTTAACTTGTATTTTCCAGGGCTCAAGAACTATCTCTGCGATATTCTCCATCCCCTTTCCCTCCTGCCCCACTACCTCAGATTTCTGGAGCAGGGTCAGTACCTCTCACAAACCAGACAAACAGGGGCTCTCTGTTTTTATGGAGTTCCATGAAAGAAAATTCCATAGGCTTCTGCGGTCACCTATCCCAGTGTTTAATAATATTCTTCTCTATAGAGAAGTTTCGCCTTAAATTTAATCTACCTCCCTCCCTCTCTAATGCAAATTCAACTCGTTCCTCTTTTTCTGACCTTAGGGATTAGGGCCATTATCCTGCTGATTATCCTTCATGCATTGTCTTGAAGAGTTGTTAAATTGCTTTCAATCTTCTTTTCTCCAAGTAAAAGACAATTTCTTTAAGTTCTCTCAGAGGTTCTAATTTATAACCATTTATTAGCTTTTCCATTCTTCTCATTTCTCCTCTCTCAGACTGTAATTCTAACCTATTAAATACAAATCTGGTAAAGATCTGATCCATGTCAAATAAGTTTTTATGCTATAAGTACTCCCATAGCTTGCCATCAGGTGTGCCTCTGCAGCAGAGCTACCTCGTTGGTTGAGACTGGGCTTCACTAAGACCAGACCCTCCTCTGCCAGGCTAACTTAGGAACAGTGATTAGGGTGTGTGCTGGAGAAGCAGAGGGAGACCAGCGTGTATCAAGTCTTTTCTCTCTGCCAGGTGCTTTACACAATTAGTAAAATCTCCACAATAATCCTCTGTGCATGACATTATTCTCATTTTACAAATCTATAACTCCAAGATCTAGATGCCAAGTAACTTGCCTGGGGTCCCAGAGCTAAAATTTGAACCCAGAGCTTTTTCACTCCAAAGCTATACTCTTTTCTCAGGACATAATGGTGCTCCAAGATGTGAATTTCAAATTTGGGTCAACATCAGTCCAACCTCCTTCAGTGGAGGAAGGGTGGAGACTGGGAGCACAATAATTTCTACAGCAGTGACCTGGAGCACTTTAAATCCAACCTGGGACCTCAGTATCCGGGTCATTTCTTGGCTGCCTATGTTCTTAGCTGTTCAGTAGCTGTAGGGTGGCTTTTAAACTGGGCTAGTAGTTCCTTAGACCTATCAAACAAGGCCTGGTTCTTTTTCTGATCATTGCCAGCCTCTGTCAGCAGTATTAAAATTGGACGGGGGCAGAGTATGCCACTCTGGAAGCTCCAATGGCCTACAGCCTGGGACATGTGACCTCATTATCAGGAGAGAGATGCAGTGATCGAGCCTCACTGGGCTTGACCCTCCTGGGCCTGCTGGTAAAATCACTCTCTTCTCTCACCTTTAGATCTCTTCTATCCTTCAATCAGCTCTATTTTGAAGAGAACAAATTATCTATTGCTTTGGATAATATGATTAATTTTTTGTTTAGAAAAGTGAAAGTTAAAAAATAGGTTAGAAATGGAGGGAAATACATAATAGAACATAATTTAAATATCTACTTAGTAGACTACCATGTTAGTATTTTTAATCAATCTTAATTTAACACTATATAGTAGAAATACATTGTACTTACAGTATATACATGATATTCTATAGCATATCTTCACATCCACATACATAGTGCATAGGTCCGTACTTCTATAGTCAACTAATATTTTTTCTCCTAATCCTGCCACTTGACCGGATCAATCTAGCTCTAAATCCAGGGGTGGTAAGCCACAACCAGACAAGTTTCAGGAATGCAGTTAGTCCAACACCCTCCAGTGACCCAGTGCACAGCAACCCTGGCTCAGTAGAAACAGTAGACCTAGAGGTGGCAAACCCATGCCTGAACACCATCTTTGCTACCTTCTACCCGTGTGACCTTAGACATTACTCTGAGCTTCCATTTTCTCATCTATAACATGAAAATAATATCACATACCTCACAGAGTTGTTGAAAGGGTTAAAAAATATAAGCTTTAAAGTACAAATGTTACTTATAATTCACTTTTATCCTCTGCTGGATTCACTTAGGGACAGCAGCAGTTTTCTGATTCCTATTACTCACCTAGGGGGAATACATAAGGAGGCTCTTGTGTGGTGCCCCAAGACAGCAGTGGTGATTAGGAGCCACCGCCTCTTTCTGTTAGGGAATATCTACGTTGATGCTGTAGTATGATAGGCACATAAGAACACAGAATGCAAACAGAAAAGTAGAAGATACAGTTGTCCTTGAGGAATTTACTATTTAACCTTAAAGATAAATCACGAAAATAAAAGACAATTACAAAGCCACAAATGCTACTCATAAATGAATACAGAATAATGCATTATAAACTAGATAGGCTAATAGATTAGATGAATTTGGTCTAAGAGAATATGGAAATAAGAAGTGATTAACCTGGGGTTAGATCTCTTGGGTAAAATCAGTTCTGAAGGAGGGAAGGGAATGACTGAAAAGAATGAAGAGGATACTCAGGAAAGGGGAGTGTTACAGGCAAACATGATGGCCTAGTAATGATGAAGAGCCAAGTTAGATGATCTAAGAAAGAGAGGAAACCCTAATATCATCTCACAAACCTTCACAAAAACCTTATGAAGTTCACACTAATCTTGATTTTACAAATGTGGAAACTCAGGTTCAGAGCTTGTTCAATAGGGAGCTAGAGTTGGAATCCAGGCCCCTGTTGACTCCACGGTAACAGTTTCTTGGTGAATGATTCCCAGGGCAAGCATGCTGGGTTGTCCACCTCCGTTCAAGTCAACCATTTTCCTTCCTAAATCGAAGAAACTGTTTTCCTCCTTCTAGAACTGTTACCTTCTTCTTGGGCTTTTAACACCTTATACTTTATTTGACTGACCACTTCCCCAACAGGATGGTGTCACTCTGACTTCTACCGTTGATTTTTTGAAAAGGTAACCAACTCCGCCAAATTTGGCCCCTTTTGCAGAAATAAAAGCATACCTGTCTTTCAAGCCTCTGATCAGTCCAGGTCACATTTAGAGATCCAACTAGAGCCACTCAAAACTAACAATGCTTTGAAAGCTGGCTGTTGATTAGAAACGGGAATGTCAAGTTACCTTTGCTCAAACAATAAGCTCATTACAAGGTACTTCAGAGAGAGTCAGGCATTAAAGACCTTGCTTTGATGACTTTGAAAAGATAGGAAAAGGCAGAATTAGTTACAGAGTGTTTTTCCCTCAAATCAGAGACCAATGACTGTGGGAAACTCTTATCTTATAGAAAGACATTTACAGAAAAAAAGACAGACGTCTTTTTTTCTAGGGCTGGGCTCGGTGGCTCACACCTGTAATCCCAGCACTTTGGGAGGCCAAAGCCAGTGGATCACTTGAGGTCAAGAGTTCAAGACCAGCCTGGCCAACATGGCGAAACTCCTTCTCTACTAAATATACAAAATTTAGCTGGGCGTGGTGGTGCACGCCTATAATCCCAGCTATTCAGGTGACTGAGGCACGAGGATGGCTTGAACCCAGGAGGCAGAGGTTGTAGTGAGCCAAGATTGCACCACTGCACTCCAGCCTGGGCAACAGAGCAGGACTCTGTCAGAAGAAGAAGGAGGAGAGGAGAAGGACATGGATTATAACATATTGACTAACTAATGAGCTTTATTTCTGAGCCACCATGCCCAGCCTTTATTTCTACTCCAGTCTCTATTTGAGAAGAAATGAGTTGCTTAATAGAAAATCTTAGAAAAAATTAGTTCAGTGAATGTTCAATAATACTCAAGTGATTCCCTGGCACACCTATCATCTTTCTGTAACTGGGTTTGTACTAGTCTACCCACACTCTCTCACCCGGTCCCTCTGGGTAGAGATGGTACCCTAAGGATGCTGCAGATCTGTAGCCAAAGAAAGCAAGAAAGGATATAGTCAATTGCTTTCTAGTAACTTGTATTCTTAGCTTCTGCAAAATGACAAATTTATTCTATTACGGTTATAACTAACAAAAGGGTATTTAACACTCACTCCCACCCTACAACAGAGTGCCCCAAACAAAACAGACCTCATTTATATCCACAAATTCCTAAAACCACCCAAGATACTGCTGGTGTGAACAGGAGTGTCTTATGTGTGTGATAATCTTTCTTCACTTATTCACTAAACAAAAAAAATTTTTTTTGAGAGCCTACTAAGTGCCACACACTGTTCTAGGTGCTTGAAATGTGAGAGAACAAAAAACAAAACAAAACAAAATCCCTGTCCTCATGGAACTTTATTCTGGTAAAGAGGAGTTGAGGAGACAGACAATTAAAAACGAACATAAGAACAAACAACTGGCTGAGCGCCATGGCTCATGCCTGTAATCCCAGCACTTTTGGAGGCCGAGGCAGGCAGATCATCTGAGGTCAGGAGTTCGAGACCAGCATGGCCAACATGGTGAAACCCCGTCTCTACTAAAAATACAAAAATTAGCCAGGCATGGTGGTATCCACCTGTAATCCCAGCTATTCAAATGGCTGAGGCACCAGAATTGCTTGAACCAGGGAGGCACAGGTTGCAGTGAGCCAAGATCGCACCATTCCATTCCAGCCTGGGTGACAGAGCAAGACTCTGTCTCTAAATAAATAGGCTGGGCACGGTGGTTCACACCTGTAATCCCAGCACTTTGGGAGGCCGAGGTGGGTGGATCACCTGAGGTCAGGAGTTTGAGACCAGCCTAGCAAACATGGTGAAACCTCATCTCTACTAAAAATACAAAACTTAGCTGGGCATGGTGGTGCGTGCCTGTAATCTCAGCTACTAGGGAGGCTGAGGCAGGAGAATCACTTGAACTCAGGAGGGATGTTTCAGTAAGCCAAGATGACGCCACTGCACTCCAGCCTGGGCAACAAAGTGAGACTTCATCTCAAAAAATAAAATAAAATAAATAAAATAAAATAAAATAAAGTAAAATATATAGTTGCACTTCAGCTTACAATGGGGTTGTGTCCCGCTAAACCCACTGTAAGTTGACAATATCCTAAGTCGAAAACGCATTTAATACACCTAACCTAGCAAATGTCATATCCTAGCCTACCTTAAACATGCTCAGAACACTCACATTAGCCTACAGTTGGCCAATATCATCTAACACAAAACCTGTTTTATAATCCAGTGTTGAATATCTAATGAAATTTACTGAATACTATAGTGCAAGTGAAAAACAGAATGATTGTATGGGCACTCAAAGTACAGCTTCTACTGAATACAGATGGCTTTTGCACCATCATCAAGTCAAAAAATTGTAAGTTGAGCCATCGTACATTGGGGATCATCTGTAATAATAATAATGGGTTAGAAGGGAATAAGAAAGGACTATGGGCAAAACGCCACATTCCAAGCACCTAAAACAGGGTGAAAGGATTTGGGTGCAGCTAGCTTGTGGCAGGAGGGGGATGCAAGGTCAGAAGGCAGATTCCTCCGTTAAGTAGAGTGGTTAATGTTGGTCTCATTGAGAAGGTGCAATTTGAGCAAAGATCTGAAAGAGGTGAAGGTTTTGACCAAGCAGATACTTAGGGGAAGAGCGTTCTAGGCAGACAGAACCATGGCATGTCAGGGAAATAGCAAGGAGACCATTGTGACTAAAGAAAATAAAGCTAGGTGGGAGAGTCGCGGGAGAGGAGGATGGAGTGAGTGAGTTTAACTTTCTGCTTTCTGATCACGAGGCTGTTTTTCAAACTTTTTGTAAAGCTCAGAGTGAAGATAATTTACCCTTTAAAGAGATTTATGTATTGACATATAAATATAGACACAACATAATTAAGTAAAAGTAGGCAACAAAACAGTATTTACATATAGGATTCTTTTAAACTTTAAAAGAGAGAGAGAGAGAGACCAACCCTGTCATGGTTCTCACTTTCTCCTTCGTACACTTAAATTTTTTTTTCTTCTTCTGAGACAGAGTCTTGCTTTGTCGCCAGGCTGAAGTGCAGTGGCGCTATCACAGCTCACTGCAACCTCCACCTCCTGGGTTCAAGTGATTCTCCTGCCTCAGCCTCCCGAGTAGCTGGGACTACAGGTGTGTGCCGCCACGCCCAGCTAATTTTTGTAATTGTAGTAAAAACGGGGTTTCACCATGTTGGCCAGGATGGTCTTGATCTCTTGACCTCGTGATCCACCCAACTCAGCCTCCCAAAGTGCTGGGATTACAGGTGCGAGCCACCTCACCTAGCTCCCACACTTGAAAAATTTGAGAGGAATGCTGGGTGTGGAGGCACTCGCCTATTGTCCCAGCTACTCAGGAAGTTGAGGTAAGGAGATTGTTTGAGCCCAGAAGTTTGAGACCAGACTGGGCAACTTAGTGGGACCCCGTGGGGGAGAAAATAAAAAAAGAAACAATTTGGGGGAAAGAATCTATCTTTTAAATATCAACTTTGGGCTGGGCCTAATGGCTTTCCTTGAGCCCATGAAGTTGGGCTGCAGTAAGCCATGATTGTGCCACTGCACTACAGCCTGGGCGAATGAGTGAGATACCTCAAAAATAAATAAATGAAAATTTTAAAAATAAAGGGGAAACTTAACACGGTGATATTTTCAGCAAAAGGCAGAGAAGATTCCTCACTAGGACACCCAGCTTGTGAGGCAGCTGACTTCGAGTTTGTACTTGGCTGTCATGCACCCGGGATTCACCAGGCACAAGTCACAGCCACATTGTTTTTGGAGGTGTCACCAGTCAACGAGGTGAAGTACAGTGAGGCCCCAGTTCCTGCACTATGGACTAGTGAACGGTCAAAGTGTGTGTACATTTTTAGGGTTTGACAAATGAAAATAGCAGAACTGTGCCAAACGAAACTATTTAATCTGTTCATATAGGGTAGGGGTGGAGCAACAGCAGAGAACACTTCAGGGTTTCTCACCTAGGGTGCTCTGTGATGACTCAGGGACTGGCCTGGCTCCTTTGGGTCATTCATCAAAGCCATTTTGAAGCAAGGACTGCTTAGTAGGAGCTGAGCTTTCCACCAGAAAGACAACTTAGGAAATAGTTCCTGGCCGTGAGAACCTAAGAGGTATGCATTTTTCTGGATGGGAATCTCAAAGATAATGGCGGTCATCAAATGGAACTGTAGCAGGTAGAGAAAGTGGTTTCAAAAGGATCTAAAGATGATGGAAAACATTTCAACAGTTAAACCACTTAGATAACTAATAGGAAAAATTCAGTGGGAAGAAAAATCCCCACTGGAAGCTTCAGAGAATGGGCTATATTGCTGACCAGGAAGGGAGATACAGGAAGCCTATAAAGTTGGTTTAAACCTCATGTTGGTTAAACCTCATGGTGTTCACAGACTCGAACTGCAAATGAGAAAATCCGATGGGAAAACATTCTAGATCACTATAAAGCAATTCAAGGGAATGGCGCTGGCTTGTAGGAAATGTATTGGGAATGAGATAGAGAAATCCACATTCAACAAGAAACAGGAATCATTAAACAAGCATTAACTCAAATTATATACTTATTGACTACATTGAGTGCTTATTCACAATCACCACCAACAGGGGCATTATGCTTCTTGCTGAATGGCCACAAACTGCCTGTGTTCAATAAGCCCACAATCTGCCACAGCCTCCTGAGTACCTGGGACTACAGGCGCACATCACCACACTAATTTTTTTTTTTTGAGATGGAGTCTTGCTCTGTCGCCCAAGGTGGAGTGCAGTGGCGCAATCTCAGCTCACTGCAGCCTCTGCCTCCCGGGTTCCAGCGATTCTCCTGCCCCAGCCTCCTGAGTAGACTAGCTGGGATTACAGGCGTGTGCCACCACATCCAGCTAATTTTTGTATTTTTAGTAGAGACGGAGTTTCACCATATTGGTCAGGCTGGTCTCAAATTCCTGACCTCAGGTGATCCACCTGCCTCGGCCTCCCAAAGTGCTGGGATTACAGGCGTGAGCCACTGCGCCTGGCCCACCACACTAATTTTAAAAATGTTTTGCAAAGACAGGGTTTCGCCATGTTGCCTAGGCTGGTCTCAAACTCCTAGCCTCAAGCAATCCTCCCACCTCAGCCTCCCAAAGTGCTGGGATTACAGGTGTAAGCCATGGAGACCAGTCTTAAATTTCCCCTTTAGCACAATCCAGACACTCAATCTTTTTTTTTTTAATTCAAAATACCATTGTACAGCTTATCCTTCTGAAATGATGTATTCCCTTTGTCTTGCTATTCTAATTATGTAAATTTTCCTGCCAGATTTAATTCACACCTATGAAAGAGGGCAACACAACGGACATTACCACTATCAGAAAACCACTCAAGTCAGGCCATCAGTATCACCTTCAAATGTCATCACACCGTTATTAGTATTGCTGTTATCTATGAAACAAAATCTAAATTATTACCAGCTCTGCCTTCTGCAACTAGTGCCTCCCCATTCCTCCCACGTGACACAATGCCCTGAAATCCCCCCTAGGCAACAATGCTAAATGAAACTGGCAGTCTTTCCTTCTCATGTGGCATCAGGCTTTTTCTGTCTTGAGTAAGGGCTGTCTTTACCATGCATGATTCCCAACAGTACTGCTCTTGACCCGAGTGGAGACCCACACCCTATGGGGCTTCCCTACCAGCTCCAACCCCTTTCACCATCCCCTGCTCAGCCTTCAAGGCCTGAGGTAGGAGTGAAAAGCCAGGATGAAGTGCCAGTCAAGAGGATCACCCTTCCCCTACTCCATTCTCCCCTCTCCTGTCACCCATTTCTGACTGGCCGTCAATCCTATCAGGGGTCCATAAAGCTAGGAGGACTCTGGCCCGGGAGAGGGGGGTAGGGGTTAGGCAAACAGGCCAGGGAGGCAGTTGGTTGAAATTTAACCACAATATTCTCAGTCTCTATTGTTTTGAGTGAGGCCCAATATTTCCACAGCAGGATTATAGGATCTGATTAACCATGTTAGACAACAATGCTGAGCTGGGATGGGCTTCCCCTTCCAGCTGCCAATATGAAAAAGTAAATACAACACATTTCAGAAGGGACTCCCAGCAGCCCCTAAGCCCTACTCCCCAATTCTAACTCTGCTACTGTTTTGGGCCCCAGAGTAAGGGGAGAGAGGAAGAGTGTGGCACTGCATGCTCCTTTAACTACTGGCCCTTGGCCCAGCAGGTCAAGTAATCCTAGCACAATCTTCCCAGGTGAGTCAATGGCTGTGCGCTCCCCACACCCTGGAGCTCTTCCAGTGCTTCTTCCGGGTTCCCCTGGTAGGCTGGCCCAGACTCTCGAGAACCCATGAGAGTTGGGTGCTGAGTGGGTGGAAGGATAGCAAAATCTGTTGGGCTCCAAATAGAGAAACTGAGTGGGGTGGGACTTAATAGCTCAGAAGAGTGATGAAGCCTTTGCCAGAATACTTGGGTGCTACCTAATGGCTTCCTATGTGCTAGGATAGAGAACTGAGAGCCCAGAGCTGAGAGGATACATAAAAGGCCACCACAAAAAAAAGTCTCAGAAGATGGGATGAAAGATGAAGATGGACGGACTTCTAGATGCTCAAATAAAGAAGGATTCCCTATGGTCCCTCTTCCTCACATAAGACAAGCTACCTCATACCCTCCACGCACTGGATGTTCCGCTCACGGTGAGATCTTCTGAGGCCTTGGCCAAGAACACAAGGAAAAAACATAGAGCAATGAGTTGCCCTGGACAAGAGTACCCTGTAGCAGCTTCCAGGGCATCACTGCAGCTGGGAACCCCCCTCCTACAAAGTGTGGGCTTCCTTCTCTTCCTGCATTCCCCTCTGTATCTAAGGGCCTAGTGTAATCCATTACAATTTTGCTAGCCCATACATTTATGGATATTAGTAACAGAGACAAGGAACCAAGGTTCTTGAGCTCTGACTTTGGTGGCTTCCTTACAGTATGTCACTTATTCCTTTCGAACAGTTTTTTCTTCAAGAAAAATTAGAAGACAGAAACTACTTCACAGCAGAGCTTAGAAAAACATATCCTAATTGTATCAAAACCTAGTTAACATAAAATTATATTCGTTAATAGTGTAATACCCCTGCAGTGATATTTTCTGAGTTAGGGTTAAAACTGACCCTGTTCTCAAAGAGTATAACCTAATGAAAGGATGAAAACAGAAAAGTGCACAGGAAATGTGTCTATTAACACAGTCTACATCAACAGCATAAGCAGAACAGACAAAATGAGCTTACCATATCATGAGGAAGGGCTGTTAAGAGAATTTAGGCTTACTCTATACTCTTTGGAGCGAATCCGTGTAGTTTTGTAAGTAGGAGAAAATGAGAGACAGAATAAATGGAGAGAGGAAAATGCTCCTAGTGACAATGTAAGGAATGAAACCAGGAGGAGCAGCACAGCCTTTTCCATTCCCCACTCCTCCCGCCAGCTTTGTACAGAGTACACAAGGGGCCCCTGCTTATCTCCCAACAGATGTGGGCTAAGGAGGAGGTAAGGGCTTGGGAAAATGCGAGGTCTAAGTGAAAAGGAAGGAAAGAAAAGGGAGTCCAAATGTACCGCTGGATAAAAATGAGCAGCAGTAGGGCTGAGTATCAAGAGATGTGAGCATCTCTCCTTCCCCCAGTGCTCACTGTGGGTGCGCTGCACCAGGCTTGTGGAAGGATTTTGGTCTCAACAGGCTAGAATCTTTCCAGTTCAGAGCATAGAAGCACAGGTCTAACTCTTTGCCACCTTACACCATAGGAATTCGCTTCTCAGGAGTCAGGGAAAGATGGAGACTAGAAGCTTTCTTCCTGCCTTCTCAATAACTTTACTATCCGTTGGAAATTCTCCTTGATCTGGGAGACTGGCTGCCTGGTGACAAGAGAAGAGAATGACCCTAGTGATATCTTTTAGGACCCAGCCTGAGCTCTGCTTTTAAGGGTTGCTGGGGAAGCCCCCACTGAGGCATGAGAAAAGGAGGTGCTACCCAGCTAAAGTGGAAAGGGATGAGGCTTTCTCTCTAAGCAAAGAGCATGCCTGTCCTAGCTAACTATGGGGGACCAGCCGGCAAGGCCAAGTAGGCCTTGCAACCTAGGTGGCGCTATTTCTCTACTTTTTAGGTCAAGTTCCTGCAGGAACTTCCTCGAGGTCCCAAGTCCTGCTCCTGGTTTGCTGGCTTGCTCGTGTAAACCACCTTATATTATTTTTTTTTCTAAAAATACTCCAAAGCAATTGAAAGAGTCCCTTCTCCCACCAGCCAGCCCTGGCCCCAGCCCCAGCCCCGGGGAGCGGGCGGGTAGGCGGGGAGGTGGGCCACTGCTTTATTAAACACAGGGAAAACTAATATTTACGGAATAAAATTTATGGAGCAGCCACGAGAATTCGACCCTTTTATGTGCATGTAGAGTGGGGGTTGGGCCAGGCTGGGGGCCTCAGGGAGGGGCCCAAGCCAGGGGGCAGGGCTGGAATACAGCCTGGCTAGGCCAATTTGTCAAAGCAGGGATTTCCCTGGAGTTGCCTTAGGATGAATGATTCTCAACCACTACCCCTAGCTTTGGGGGGTAAGGGCTTTGGGGCAAGAATGCCTGCGGCAGGGCCTCTGGTAGCAATGTTTCTCTAAGGACGTATTTAAGCAATACCCCCATGGAGACAGCAACCTTTGGGGATGATGGGGGCAGTGGATGGAAGGTTACTAGCTATGTTCTTACTTAACCTTTTTAGAAAGTCACACATTCTTTTTGAGAACATCAACAAAATTTTGCTCTTAAGATTTTACCTACAATTTTGAGGGATTCACAGGCCTCTGGCCCCGCTGTGATGAAAACTGTCTTGAGTCTGTGCTCTTACAGTACAGGGAATGCCTAGGGTGAAGAACCCATATTTTCTCCAAGCTTGCTGGGGAAGCCTTTCCATTTTCCATGTGCCTTGTAGACACTGAAATTTGACTATCTAAATTATGCTGAAAAGAAACGAAAGATCGGCCGGGCACAGTGGCTCAAACCTGTAATCCCAGCACTTTGGGAGGCCGAGGCAGGTAGATCACTTGAGGTCAGGAGTTTGAGACCAGCCTAGCCAACATGATGAAACCCCATCTCTATAAAAAATACAAAAATTAGCTGGGCTTGGTGGCGAGCATCTAATCCTAGCTACTCAGGAGGCTGAGGCAGGAGAATCACTTGAACACAGGAGGTGGAGGTTGCAGTGAGCCAAAATTGTGCGATGGTACTCCAGCCTGGGCAACAAGAGCAAGACTCCATTAAAAAAAAAAAAAAAAAAAAAAAAGTAACGAAAGAGCAAAGTAAGCCAGCTGATAGGCTGTTTTTATATAGTTCCCAATTCACTTCAATGACAGTCACTACCACACAGCACACTCCAGGGTCCTGTGGTCTGGGGGTAAAGAAAAGTTATCAGCAGTGACTGGGAATGAGCCTTGGTGGAGCTCTCAGACTCTGCTAGCAGGAAAAAGCATGAGGGTAAGTCCTGGAGTCCTCAAGAGCTCCTTCCTTGAAGAGCCCCTGGGGAGTAGAGCATCCTGTTGAAAGGAGGCAAGGTCATGGGATAAGGAGGTTTACAGTGGGAGACTGGAAAGAAGGACCTAATGTCCTTTCTGGAAAATAAATGTTTTCATTAGTGTATAAAATAATGCTGTTAAGAACTCAGCTGTCTGGGCTTAAATTCTGGCTGTCACTTATTAGCTGTATGACCTTTGATAAGTCACTTACTCACTTCAAGACCCAATTTCTTAATGGGTTAACAGCATCTTCCTCATATGATGCTATGAGGATCAATGTCAGGTGCTCATTAGAGTACCTGGTATACATTAACTGCTCAATAAATGTTAGCTATTTATTATTGTTGTTATTATAATTATTTTATTATTGTTTGATCATCTTCTCTCAAGACTTGACATCAGGACAGAAACACCACTATATATACAGGATATATGAATAAGGAGGCATTTAACCATCAAAAGTAAATAAACCAGAAATGGGATAGGGGTGATGGCTCATGCCTGTAATCCCAGCACTTTGGGAGACTGAGGTGGGCAGATCACTAGAGCCCAGGAGTTCAAGACCAGCCTGTTCAACATGGCAAAGCCTTGTCTCCATACACAAAAAAATACAAAAATTAGCTATGTGTGGTGTGTGCGCCTTTAGTCCTAGTTACGCAGGAGGATGAGGCGGGAGGATCGATAAGCTACCCCACGTGGTAGTTTAACCTGTTGCCTATACTTTGGAAGCAAAGAGAAAAATGCATCCAAGTTTGGCAAAGGAAAGCAGCAATCATCTATCTGTCTTGTGCCCACCATCAAGAGAGTTCTTGAGATTGAAGTTTCCGAATGGAGGCTTAGCTCTGGCAACTGCAGAAAAGTTTACAAAGAATCTGAAGGACTGGACTGATGGCTAGACTTCATCCAGAGACAACAATGGGGTGGGACCCAGTGAAGGAAGTGAATTGGGTTATGAGTTCCACAGCATAAGTAATCCCAAAAGCAGAGAGTATGAGTGCTTTTTATTCCATGCAGAAGAGAGAAGTGGGTCTCTGAGGAGTATCTGGGGCTGGCTGGCTAGAGATGCTAGGGAAAGGTAGACAGGGCTTCCTGAGTGTGTGCTGCTTTCTTGCTGACTTGCCCTATATACCTAAAGTCCATGGTAGAAACTTGAACCTACAGAACCTCCACCAAAAGAGAGGAGAGCACGGGATTCTCAGAGACTGGCTTCCATTTGAAGAGGGAAGGCCAATTCCCTGTGGGCCTGTCAACATGAACTTCAGTTCTCTCGCCCTTACAGTAGCCCTCTGACTGTATCACTATTTTAGAAATATTGCTGCCATGTAAGCTTCTTTCAAGGTGAAGCTTGGAAGCCATTCTCCAAGTCCATCCTCAGCAGCTGAGGCCACCACAGGTTAACTGAAGAGCCCCCTTGGCTTCTTCCTCTTGACCTTTGACAGCTGAGGTCTATGCAGAGGGCCTGAAGTACCCTAGAAAAAAGGGAACCCAAGTTAGTAGGGGTTTTGAAATAGTTCTACTGAAATTAGGAAAGGAACTTTCTTCCTCTCATGGCTCCTGGTTAGGATGAGGCCTTTTTTTTTTTTTTTCACCCAGGCTGGAGTACACGGGCACAATCAGAGCTCACTGCAGCCTTGAACTCCTGGGCTCGAGCAATCTGCCTGCCTCAGCCTCCAAAGGAGCTGAGACCACAGGCACATGCTGCCATATCTGGCTAATTTTGTTTTTTGTAAAGATAGGGTTTCACTTTGTTGCCCAGGCTGGTATCAAACTCCTGGCTTCAAGTGATCCTCCTGCCTTGGCCTCCCACAGGTTGTGATAACAAGCATGAGTCACCATGCCCAGCTAGAAAGAAGAGGCATTCAGGAAGTGTCTGACATAGGTATTTTGAAGTCTATGTCAGACAGCAAATGTAATATAAGACTCTAAGCAGGAGATGTAGATTCCCTTCTCCCCCAAGGAATAGCCTCGCTGACTATCACTGGTCATCACTGGCCATCACCGGAAGTGGGATAAGGTGAAAGAGGAGTCAAGGCACATCATTCGTACAAGAACTACAGAGAAGGGACACCAAAGGAAGATGTGCAAGACCATGACTCTCCATCTAGACACATACAATTTGGAGCCTGGTCACAAATATCCCTCAACAGTGCCAATGAAGCAGCAATTCCAGGGACCACCGGCTTGGGGGCTATAGGTGCCAACTCTCAGAACACCAACCAGGAAGCTGCTCATGACTCACCGTGGACTCTTTCTCAGGCACTGAGAGGATTGGGGCTGAGGAGACCAGTTGTTCTGGCTGGTTTACACACTGCCTATCGATTCCTTGCAGGGAAGCACTGTTTGAGGTATGAGGATCTCCTGAAATCAGAAAGATCAAGAGAAGATAGTGATAAATGCCTTCTTCTTACCAGGAAGATATTAGCATTTACCAAGCATTCTGATAAAGGCCAGGGTTTGGTACAAATATATAAGCAGACAGAAGTAGCCACAAGTCCAACTTCCAGCTGACTTTCAGAAAGCCCTGTTTCTGCTATAAAGATTTCCCCAGGCCCACTTTCAGCAGGTAGGATGAGAGTTTCCTTGACTCAAAATAGCCAGCTGTTCTTCTACATATTCCCTGACATGTCTCAGGTATGGAGATTAATTTTTTTTTTTTAAAGAGATGAGGTTTTTGCTATGTTGTCCAGGCTGGTCTCAAACTCCTGGCCTTTCCCACCTCGGCCTCCCGAAGTGCTGGGGTTACTGGTGTGAGCCACTGCACCCAGCCAGGGAAACTAATCTTTCTCCTGGTTCTTTTGCTAACCCTTCTAAGTACCTAGACCAGTGCTATCCAATCGAACTTTCTGCAATGATGGAAATGTTCTGTGTCTGCACTAACTTGGTAGCCACCAGCTACATGCGGCTACTAATCACTTGAAATGTGGCTAGTGCAAAAAAGAAAATACATTTTCAGTTTTATTTGCTTTTTTATTAATTTAAACTTAAATAGTTATATGTGGCTAGAAAACTATCATATTGGACAGCATAAACCTAGATCCCAATTGTATCCTCACACAGACTGGGTACCTCTGGAGTGCTCACCAGTGCCTTGATGCTTCTGTTCCACTTGGACCTCTTGTTTGGTGACTGCCATATACAGATTCTGCAGATTCATGACAAAGGGCTTTCCATCACCAATGCTGCATGCCTCTGGCAGTTTCTGTAAGAGAGAGGAGATACTGTCATTGGTTACACTGTATTGCTAGAGAAGCGATCTAATACCCCACATGCAGAACTGGCATCAACCCCAAATGAATTAATATAAAGCAGTTAGATCCAATAGGGAGTGTCCATATCCAAGCCTGGTGGCACCACTATAAAGATTTCTTGAGACAGCTCCTCTGAAGGGCAACTCCAAATGTATATCTTATTTCCCCTAATCCTTAGGTCTATTATGTTTTCCCATGAATACCCTATAGATTTCTAGGCTCTTTTTCCAAAGGGATGATTTCTTAGGGGCTATTTTAGGAAATTATTTCCCCTAAATTTTCCCTGAGCTGAACAAATTACTATTTTCATTAAATTCATTCCTAAACTAGAGAAAAATGATAAAATTCAGGATAAAGGAGAGAGAGCAAAATGGTAATGACAGACTGAGAGGCAAGAAACAATTATGGAGCTGTGATGTTCAGGCAGAGGAGACAGGAAAAACAAAGCTGACAAAGCTTTTGAGGTCCCCAGCCATTTTCCATTCCCCACTGCTGTCCCACCCTCCTTTACTATCACCCACATGCTCACAGTGGGCTGAGATTCCCCCAAGGGGGTGAAAACCGTTCTTGAGGGGTAAAAAAAACTGACTCTTTTAAAGTATAAAGCGTGCACACACACACACACACACACACACACACACAGAATACATAAATAATTTTTTGGTATATCTGTGGCATTAAAATTTCCTGAGAGGGAGTGATTAGGCAAAAAATGTCTTAAAAGGTTCCTTAGGGAAGTGATAATTTTTAAAAGGCTGAGAAACACTGCTATGATTACATTATATTTATCTGTTTCCTTCACTACAGAATGAACTGTGGACTTATATCCACAGCAAAATACTTTGCCTAGTTGTAGTTTCATACACTTGGCTGAACTGGGTTAAGGTAATGGCTGAAGACTGAACAAAGTGCGATAAAAATGAGATGAAAGAGTAGAGTATCTAGTGGTCCCAAACCTGGCTGCACTTCGGAATCTTGGAAAGGGCCCAGAACTATTTCACCTGTCCCTAGGCGTGCAAATCACCATGGTTCCCAGCCAAGTTAGCAGGTCCCCAAGAGCAGCCATGCCAGCAGCTCACATGGGAACCAACCCAAGAATCCTGGATTGGCCCATATCTTGGGTCAGGGGCACCTTTTTGTGCTGTAAGGGCATTCATTTCTGAAAGCCCTCTCATGGGAGAAGAATAGAAAAGAGAAAGTGTGAGAAGCAGGAAAGCAGGTGCTGAACCAGTCAGGATAGCTGAAAACCTTGTTGATTACCAGGAAATGTCACATACATTTCTACTCCAACCCTATCCCCATAAAGACTATATCAGGCCTGGACTTTCACTGGAAACCA
Organism: Nomascus leucogenys; assembly: GCF_006542625.1. Lineage (NCBI taxonomy): Eukaryota > Metazoa > Chordata > Mammalia > Primates > Hylobatidae > Nomascus > Nomascus leucogenys. Next base: position 119,755,533 of record NC_044402.1, read on the forward strand.
CGGGCAATGAATCAGAGCCCCGAGTCCAAACTTTGCCTCTAGCCAGTAATCACACTAGAGTCTAACAGCCCTCTGGCAGCATTCCCTGAGGAATGAACTGAAACAGGGAAGGTAAACTATCAGGCCACACCACCTCTACCCTACCTCACTCTCCTTCCTAAGTTCAGCTCTCTTAACTCCCAAGACACCGCCTTCAAAGGAGGGTTCTCTCCTCCATAGACAGAGAGCCCTGATGGTGGGGAGGCAAACAGCTGCCCTCCTTCCTTATATATTGACCTCTAGCATCTCCCTTCATACTATCCAAGAAATGTAGCCTCTCTTAGGGTCACTCATACGTGACTTGGTAGGCACTGTGCTGTCTACACAAATGGGTTAGGTAGAATGAGGCAGTCTAGAGTCATTTCCTCCTGCCCTTTCCATGGAATCAAACAGATTCATCAGTTTTTCAGGGAGACCTTCACTCAGCTCAAGTATTTAACCTCAAAACGAAGTGCCAGAAATGCTGGACCTGAGTCTAAATGTGGAACCTAATCTAAGCCCTTCCTCTGTCCCGCCCCTTCTCAGAGAGATCTGGTCCTGCAGTTGCTGGCAAAGTTATTCCACCTGACTATCTATTCTCAGAAAAGTCCTAGGAACAGCATATTGCTAGAATTGTTGAATACTTAATATATGCTAGACATGGCCAGGCGTGGTGGCTCATGCCTGTAATCCCAGCACTTTGGGAGGCTGAGGCAGGCGGATCACGAGGTCAGGAGAACGAGACCACGGTGAAACCCCATCTCTACTAAAAAAGACAAAAAATTGGCCGGGCGCGGTGGCGGGCGCCTGTAGTCCCAGCTACTCGGGAGGCTGAGGCAGCAGAATGGCGTGAACCCAGCAGGCAGAGCTTGCAGTGAGCTGAGATTGCACCACTGCACTCCAGCCTGGGTGACAGAGCAAGACTCTGTCTAAAAAAAAAAAATATATATATATATATATATATGCTAATATATATATATGCTTATATATATGCTAATATATATATGTGCTTATATATATATGCTAGACATTGCTCTAAGTACTTAAAATGTATTAAACCATTTTTGTGTTTTCTACCACTACTTCCCTGGCATCTAGAAGAACCCTGAGCTCACGGTAGAGGCTCAGTACTATGTGTGAATGATTGAGCATGGTAGGCACTAGCATGACCCCGTTTGGCTGAGATGGTCCCAGCTAGTAAGTGGTGGCACAGGGTTAGAGTCTGGACAGTCTGGCTTCAGGGCCCACACATATAATTACTATCCTGTTTACTTCCCTGAACAGCAGAATTTTGGTCAAAAGGGCAATCCAGCTTCTCCCAGGATCACAACCTGCAATCCTTCACATCCCAGATCACCTGCCATCCAGCTGAGGAACAAGCTCCCCAAGGTGACAAGGGAGCAGATAAAAAGGAGACAACTGGACCAGATTGGAACCCATGGGGGCTGAGAGACCATACTCTTAATCCCATTCTAGCCATTCCCCATTATCACGGATTCCTTGGGCCTCATTCTCAGTATATACTAGGGAAGAGAGGTGGAGAGGCAGGAGCTTGGGAAACAGAAACATTAGCTCCTGGGGCAGGACAATGGTAGTGGCTACCTGGGGCAGGCGGCAGAGATCAAAGGGAGAATGCTGGAGTCAGGAGTAAGTAAAGTAAATAGTTCCCCCTGCTATAAGTGCAACTGAGCCAGGAGCACGATGTACCGGCCACAATGTGGGTCACTGCCCAAAGTGGGGACGGAAAGAAGAGTCAGGTCAGCCTACCTGTAGAACGTGTTCATCTGATTAACCCATAATCAATTCTAGTAGGCAAAAAAGTTACTGAGAGTCTACTATGTGCCAGGCACTACAGGATTCAAGGCAGGGGAAACAGATGCATCAGTCCTTCCCTCAAAACAGGTCTGAGTTAATACAAAGATAGTAACTCAGAGTCCCTACTTCAAAGAGTTCATATTTGCATGTGGGAGATAGGCAGACATATGTTGTTTTGTTTTATTTTTCAAGTGATTTGCTATAACAGAGTTCTCAACGAAGGGTAATAGGGAACCAGAGAAGAAAGGGATGAATTGAACACAAGAGTTCTGCAAAAAGCATCAGAGGTGGTGACATCAAGACAAGCATTGCAAAGTTAGACTTTGGATGTGCTGGAAGTAAGTGAAGCATAAAGGTGTGAAGACAGGGTATGTGGATGTGTCTCATGGGAAGCAAGACTAGAAGGCTAAGTTCACATTCACTGGTTTGCAAAGGACTTCATTTTCTGAATTAAGGTTATGCCCATGGGAATTTCCTTTTGTTTCATAAAGTGGCTTTCTCTACTCTACAACTGTTTGCCAAAGCTTCCTTGGCTCCAAACTAGTATTGATGGAACAATGAGGAATCCAGAGCTGCTTCCAGGCTTTCCTTTTTAGACTCTCTGTTACATTTACCTAAACTCTTAGTACTTCCTCATTACTTACTTCTAGTAGTGTGATTTTTCAACAGCCACAAGAGCTATATTACTCTCCCATCTCCAATGCACTGGGACTTTGGACCCTGGTATACAGCCATATCAGAAACTTTAGGCAAACCAAAGTGACAGAAACCCTGTAGGGCATTTTATTTCCCCTTCTTGTCCCTACTGCAGCCCATCTTCGTTCTGAGGGTCCAACCTCCCCTCTTTAGAGGTAACTCTTATCTTCATGAGGTCTAAACTCACTCCCAGTGGTCCAGAAAGCCCAAGACTCTCTCAGGATTTGCTGGAGAGCTTCCAATTAGCATTTTCAACTACAAATACGTAATCTGCCTCTCCTCCCTGCCTCACCCCTCCTTTCCTCTGAGACTGTTTCAGAAAAGAAACTTCTAGAATCCTGGGTAAGAAAGGCTAGATCTGATCTACTGCTTACCCTATAAATATGGGCCCACAGTCTGAGGATACAGGTTTAATGAAGAAAAAGGGAAAACGAGCTAACTGGAGCTCTCCAGAGTCAGCCTTTGAGCATGTCTTTGGTTCTGGCACCCGCCCCAGAAACTGGCACAGCCCCGAGACCCTGGCACTGACCATCACAATATCACAAGGACAGGGCCCACAACACGTGACTTCCCTAAGAGTAAGAACTCCGCTCCTCCCTCTTGCAATGTGGTAAACATTGCTGGTCTAGATACAAACTTCCTTCCCTCGGGAGCCCAGATCTCCATTTAGGGAATCATGGCAATGTTCACCATCAGCTTCCCTTAGGAATAAGAGCATATTAGAAAACTCTTCTAAGGTCTCAAATGGCCAGGGAGTTTGCCAGAATAAAGAGAAAGGTACAAGAAACATAATTTAGGAAGAAGACTCTAATGAGAAGGACTCTTCAAGAAACGTAACTCCCCCTTTGCCAATCCATTCATATTTAACAAATATTTGCTGATCATCTACTGTGGTGTTTGGGATTATTTAGATGCTGGGAATATGGTAGTGAACAAAAGAGATAAAATTCCCTGCCCTCTTGAAGTTTACATTCTAGAGGGGAGATTACCAACAAATATATAGCTAATTAAAATGTATACTCTGTGAGATGGTACTATTACCATCCAAACGAAATCCCTAAATCAAAGATAACCTGAAATGGCCCTGGGTCCATGACACAGACCCAACTGCAGTAGTAAAAGGCTGACAGTCAGAAGGAAAGATGAACCCAACGTGCGAGGATAGTATCAAGGTTTAAAAAAGAAAGTCCAAAGTAGGTTCTCACTCAAATAGGAAGAAGCAAGGCTATTCAGGAATTAGAAAAAAAATTACTAGAAAAAAAAAAAAGAAATACACTTTAAGTTCTGGCCCTAAGATCTCAAAGATGTGGATTTGTACCTAAGGTGGTCTTCTATTTGCTAGCTGTGACACTGTGGGCAAGCCATCATACTTAATGGTTTATTTTGAGAGAGAGAGGAGGGAAAAGAGAGAGACACTGAGTCAGGCACTGAGGGATCAAAACTAACAACATTTACATCACAGAATGTGTGAAAGGATTAAATGAGAAGATCGAGTAAATGCCCAAGAAATGTCTGTTCCTTCCCTTTGCAAGGCACACTGAGACTTTTCTTGCCTGGCCCTACTCCAGTGAGTGCTAAGTGGACTCAAGAAATGCCCTAATGATAAAGTACATAGAGAAACTAGGTCTGATCTAATTACAGATGGTCCCTGACTTAGGATTTTTCTATTTTACTGATGATGTGAAAGTGATAGGCATTCAATACACTCCTTGACCTATGATGGGGCTATCTTTGGATAGTCTCAGAAGTCAAAAACGCACTTACAACTCAGGATATTTTCTTTCTTTCTTTCCTTTTTTTTTTTTTTTTTTTTTGAGATGAAGTCTCACTCTGTCTCCCAGGCTGGAGTGCAGTGGTGTAATCTCTGCTCACTGCAACTTCTCTCTCCCAGGTTCAAGCGATTCTCCTGCCTCAGCCTCCTGAGTAGCTGGGACCATAGGCACCTGCCACCACGCCTGGCTAATTTTTGTATTTTTAGTAGAGATGGTGCTGCACCATGTTGGCCAGGATGGTCTCAAACTCCTGACCTCAGGTGATCCACCCACCATGGCCTCCCAAAGTGCTGGGGTTACAGGCGTGAGCCACCACGCCCGGCTCTGCTATTTTCAACTTAGGATGGATTTATTGGGATGCGGCCCCATCGTAAGTTGAGGAGCATCTGTATTAACTTCTCTTCACTGGCATCCCAAAGCATACTATTATCTAGTAATACAGTGACCAGTCAAGGTCCAGATCAGGGAGACACAGAAATCTACCCAGTAACCTGTGGGTAGTTCACTGTCCCCCATCACCACACTAGCCGACTCCTCGGTCTCTAGTAATGACTGAGGCAGCATGGCTTTTGCATCAGAAGGTCCTGGGTTTAAATCCTGGCTTTGCCAGTTACCAGGTGTGTTACTAACCCCTTTTAGCCTCTGTTCCCTTACCAGAAAAATGAGAAGACCAACAGCTACTTTGATGAGGCTAATGGAAGGATTCCATGGGATGATATGTTAAAGGGTGCCTACTCAGTAGGTATTGTCTCCCTACCTCCCCAAAATAGCCCCTGCTTCTCAAAGCTCTCCTTTACTCTCCAATTCTTCAGGACCTACCCAAGAGGCCAAAGTTTCATCTTCATTCTCTCCACCCTCTTTTTTGGGTGGCAAGTATAACAGTGAAGAGTAAAGCTGCTACTCTCTCCAGAAGCACACAAAGCACAAACAGCTTGCTTCCAACAACATTTTAGCAAGAGTATTCTGCACAGCCCAACTGATCCCGCAATGCTTGAACCAAGAACTCTCTCATCACCATTTCCTGCTTTCTAATGTGGCTTGTGCAAATGCTCTGCTATGTCATTTCCATTTTTAAGTAATATACACTCAATACGGGCTATCTGGAAAATACAAAAATACGACCTGCAGATATAGGCCATAAAAATAGCTAACAGTCAAATGGTTTTTGTTGGGATTAATTTCACAGTTTCCTCAGAGTCTGAGAGAAAAAACTACTAGGACAGAGAAAAGAGACAGGGTGGTGATATCTAGATTTTTAGAAGACAACTGTTTCATTCTCCTTTCTCCTCATTTCAAATTTTCCACAGCGGCTCACTTGGATGAGCTACCTCTGAGTTTCAGGCAATATCCAACCCTGATACTGGGTCTCTCTCTTTGTCCTCACAGAATACCCCTCTATCAGTTCACTGATCAGAAACCTTGGTGATTTGGGAGAAAATATAGTGCCCTAAATACACAAGGCACACTGCCCTTGAAGGTCCGAATATGAAACTGAAGACAGAGCTAACACTGCACTGTGTTTGGTCTGATTTAGCTTTGTTTGGGTCTGTGCCTGCAACAAGGCCTTCCCTGATTATTCTGCCCTGCTGCTGCTGACCTCGCCATGCTCTATGATTAGCCTCCAGCTCCTGAGCATCCACTCAGTGCTGGGCTATAAGGAAAAAGAACACAGAGAAACCCAAACTTAATCTTGTGTTTAGGGACCTTGCAAATTAATTAAACCATAGTCCAACTCACCCCCAACCCCCCACCACCTTTTTAAACAAGATGGGAGAATGGATGCAGCCATACAGTCATATACGCAAACATCCATGTATGCAATCTTGTCAAGTTACTGAATCACTTTCTTTGTGGCCTCCCTTCACAATGAGATAATTTTGCTGCCTCTCTCTCATGATGCTGGACATGCAATGGAGTAAGATAGGTGCAGAGTTCAAAACAGTTTGAGACAAAGTTCAGGTCCTATGTATACAATTCAGATTTTTCTGGTTCAGTCTGAGGTCTGGCTAGCTCTCTGGACTGCAGGGTCAGAAGAGGAGGGGGATGTGAAGAAAGACTATAAAAAGAGGTCCAGCTTCCTTCCTTCCCTCCCTCCCTCCCTCCCTCCTCCTTCCTTCCTTCCTCCTTCCTCCTCTTCCTTCCTTCCTCCTTCCCTCCCTCTTTCCTTCCTTCCTCCTTCCCTCCCTCTTTCCTTCCTTCCTCCTTCTCTCCCTCTTTCCTTCCTTCCTTTCTTTTCTTTCTTTCTTTCTTTCCTCTTTTCTTCCCTCTGTTGCCCAGGCTGGAGTGTAGTCGGCTCACTGCACACTCCCTGCCTCCGGCTCCCGCGATTCTCCTGCCTCGGCCTGCGGGCTGCTTCGGATTGCGGGCGCGCGCCACCACCCTTGCCTGGTTTTTGTCCTTTGGCTGGAGGCAGGGTATCGCCATGTTGGCCAGGCTGGTCTCCAGCTCCTGACCTCCAGTGGTCTGCCCGCCTCGGCCTCCCGAGGTGCTGGGACTCCAGACGGAGTCTCGCTCACTCGGTGCTCGGTGTTGCCCGGGCTGGAGTGTGGTGGCGTGGTCTTGGCTCGCTGCAGCCTCCGCCTCCCAGGGTGCTAGGATTGCAGCCTCTGCCCGGCCACCGCCCTGTCTGGGACGTGGGGAGCGTCTCCGCCTGGCCGCCTATCGTCTGGGATGTGAGGAGCGCCTCTGCCCGGCCGCCCAGTCTGGGAGGTGAGGAGCGCCTCTGCCCGGCCGCCGCCCCGTCTAGGAAGTGAGGAGCGTCTCTGCCTGGCCGCCCATCATCTGGGAAGTGAGGAGCGCCTCTGCCCGGCCGCCCCGTCTGGGAAGTGAGGAGGGTCTCTGCCCGGCCGCCCTGTCTGGGATGTGAGGAGCACCTCTGCCCGGCCGCCACCCCGTCCAGGAATGAGGAGCGCCTCTGCCCAGCCGCCCTGTCTGGGAAGTGAGGAGCACCTCTGCCTGGCCGCCCCATCTGGGAAGAAGTGAGGCGTGTCTCTGCCCAGCTGCCCCGTCTGGGAAGTGAGGAGCGTCTCTGCCCGGCCGCCCCGTCTGGGATGTGGGGAGCGTCTCTGCCCGGCCGCCACCCCATCTAGGAAGTGAGGAGCGCCTCTGCCCGGCCGCCACCCCATCTAGGAAGTGAGGAGCGCCTCTGCCCGGCCGCCCATCGTCTGGGATGTGAGGAGCACCTCTGCCCGGCCGCCCCGTCTGGGAAGTGAGGAGCGCCTCTGCCCGGCCGCCCCGTCTGGGATGTGAGGAGCGCCTCTGCCCGGCGGCCCCGTCTGGGAGTGAGGAGCGCCTCTGCCCGGCCACCCCGTCTGGGAAGTGAGGAGCGCCTCTGCCCGGCCGCCCCGTCTGGGATGTGAGGAGCGCCTCTGCCCGGCCGCCACCCCGTCTAGGAAGTGAGGAGCGCCTCTGCCCCGCCGCCCATTGAGGGCCCTGCCGCCCATCGTCTGGGATGTGAGGAGCGCCTCTGCCCAGCCGCCCCGTCTGGGATGTGAGGAGCGCCTCTGCCTGGCCGCCCCGTCTGGGAGTGAGGAGCGCCTCTGCCCGGCCCCCATCGTCTGGGAGTGAGGAGCGCCTCTGCCCGGCCCCCCGTCTGGGAGTGAGGAGCGCCTCTGCCCGGCCGCCCCGTCTGGGATGTGAGGAGCGCCTCTGCCCGGCCACCCCGTCTGGGAGGTCTACCACGGAGGCCAGACGCAATGGGGGGGTTGGATGTGGTAGCTCACGCCTGTAGTCCCGGCACTCTGGAAGGCCGAGGCGGGTTGATCACTTGAGGCTAGGAGTTCGAGACCAGCCTGGCCAACATGGCGAAACATATGAAAAACACAACAGACAAACCAACCAACCAACCCAGCAACAACAAAACAGGTCTACCCTGGAGTCATACTCTAATATTTCTATTTTCCTCCCTTTCTGATCCTTTATCCCACTTTCTTTTTCTTCCTCTTCCTTCTCCTTTTTCTTTGTCAAAGACATAGAGGATTGAGTTATTATCATTGATCCATACAAAGTCCCTCTCTCATTTATTTTCTTTAATTCCCACCCCCCATTTCTATTCCCCATCTTCCCATGTGCAACCTTCCTAATATGTTTGATATGCATCTTTTTGTTTGTATGTATTTTTAGAAAATGTTTATTGTTTTGTGTGCAAAAAAAAAATTAATAAAAAAAAAGAGGTCCAAACAGAAGGCTTGAATAATATTAGTAAGATTAACTTTGTAAATGCTTTCTATGTGCTAGGTACTAGGCTATGCATTTTGACACATTACTGCAATTAACCTCCACTGTTACCCTATCAGTTGGGCTCTAAAATCATTCTCATTTTATTTATTTTTGGGTTTTTTTCTTATTTACTTGTCATGACTTGAAGCCCAATCTCATTTTATATATAAGAAAACAAAGGCTTGAAGAGATTAAGTAACTTGACTAAGGTCACAGCAGAATGGGGAAACAGAAGGCCCAGGAAGTTGAACTCTAGAACCTACACTTGAATCTCTACACTATAATGCCTCTTACCAACGAGACATCCATTTCTCCTTCCCATCTCCTACCCCTGTAAGGAAGCTGGTCCCTGTTCTGAGGTCTAGTGGTACTAGAAGCTGGCTCTCACTTCCCTTCTTAAATCTCCAAATAGCTCAAGAGGCTGAAAGAGGGAAAAGACAAAATGCCCTCTAGAAAAGGAAAGCCTTACTTCACCCCTTGAGAGTCCTCCAAGTATACTGGAAAATCAGAAAAATGCATCTCTGGTATGGGAAGTCTCTAGACTTGAATCTCCTTTTAAAATAAGTACAGCCCCTCAGAGTCATAGCAGGAAGGCCCCTCAGCTCTGCCCCCAAAGAAAAATAATGGTAAAGGGAGTGGAAGTGAAGGTGGGGGCGGGGCAGCTGCTCTCATAAGAGCCCTTTGTGGTGGCTGCCTCTGAAAGGAGGTTTTGCTAGACAAGGTGGAACTTCTCAAGGTGACAAGCAAATGGTACAGACTGAGCTGTGACCCTCTGCTTGCTCTATAACCACCCCCTCCCCTTTGGAGGGCCAGAGCCTAAACTGTCCCTGAAGCCCCACCCAGCCCCAGCACAAACCATGGCTTTCTAGTCTGGAGGGCAACTAACGAGCAGCAGAGGGGCTCGGGGAACGAAAGTGGTTTCCTGGGGGGGACGGATCCTCAGAGCCCCTCAGAAAGTGTAGGAGCAACTCTCATTCCTTCTTTTCTCTACTCCCACTCCTTCTCCAAGAAGAACAAGCAGCTCCTGTCAGCTCTGGCTCAGGGAAGGGGCTCCGACCAGCCCAGCAGGGGAACAAGCAGTTTGAACATTATTTTAGCACCTCTCTCAAATACAGCCACCTCAACATTCTCTTCCCAAATGGACATGAAACAATGTGGTAGAAACTGGAAAGAACAAAAGCATCAGATTTAATAACAAAAAGAAAATCACAGCTATAAGATAGATAGTCTGGCTCTGAAAGCTCTTCATCCCCGCCCTGTGCTACTAGCACTGTGCAGGAGTGCAGATTCCTTTTTTTTTTCCCTGTCTTAGTGGAGAAGAGAGGACAGTCAACTGGGTGTGTAGGGCACAAAGTTGATTTAGAGTACCCTGCAGTATTCTCTGTAGGACCTCCACCACCAAAAGGATTCTCTTTCACTCCAGATTACACGCTTGACAGCTGGGAACACAGCCCACAGCAGCCAGGCTCTCATGGACTCCCTGCCCCCATCCCGCCTGCTGCCTGCCTCTCTGCAGGGTGACAGTGTCTTCTCTGCCCTGAGAAATCATACTCTATAGGGTGATGCACCACCTCCCCCACCTGCCACACACACTCGAAATAAGGTACTGATCTTCATGACCTTGAGGAGGTAAAGATTTCTTAACAGGACACAAACCATAAAGGAAAAGGTTGATAAATTGGACTAGATTAAAATTAAGAACTTCTGTTCATCTAAAGAGACACTTAAGAGAGCAAAAAAGCAAGCTATAATGTAGGAGAAAACACTTGCAATACATATAACCAACAAAGACCTCATTTCCAAAATATATTAAAAACTCTTAAAAATCAGTAAGAAAAAGACTTAGTCATACCTAAGGCTTAGTCATATTTAAATGACTGATAATTACATAAAAATGTATAGAATCTCATTGAGAAAATTAAAACCACAACAGGATATCTCTACATATTCATCATAATGGCTAGAAGGAAAAAGGATGATAATATCAAGTGTTGACAAAGGCATAGTACAACCAGAATTCTCCTAAACTGCTTGTGTGGTTATAAATTGATACAGTCATTTTGGAAAACAGTTTGGCAGTATCTATTAAATCTAAAAATATACACACCTATGACCTAGCCATTCCACTTCTATGTATTTCCCCAACACAAGTAGGTAAATAAGTTGTGGTATAGCTTTACAATAAAATATTACACAGAAGTGAAATGTTAAAAGTATGGCTACAAAGAGCAACATAGATGAATTTCATTAATATTTTGGGCCAGGTGCGTGGCTCACACCTGTAATCCCAGCACTTTGGGAGGCCGAGGCAGGAGGATTGCTTGAGCCCAGGAGTTCGAGGCTACAGTGAGCTCTGATTGTGCCACTGCAAGCCAGCCTGGGTGACAGAGTGAGATCCTGTCTCAAGAAAAGAAAAAAAAAAATTAACATTTTATTGAGTAAAAGAAGTCATACACAAAAGAGTATATACTATATTATTCCATTTCTATGAAGCTCAAAAACAGGCAAAATTAATGATTATATTAGAAGTCAGGATAGTGGTGTTACCCTTTGGAGGTGGTAGATATTGGCAGATAACAGGCAGGTACTTCTGAGTACTGGAAAATTTCTAGCTCTTGATTTGGGTGCTGGTTACACAGCTATGTTAATTTTGTAATAATTCTTTAAGCTGTACACTTCTGATGTGGGCACTTTCCTACATGCATTTTATACTTCAACTTTTTTTTTTTTTTGAGATGGAGTCTCACTCTGTCACCCAGGCTGGAGTGCAGTGGCGTGATCTCAGCTCACTGCAAGCTCCGCTTCCCGGGTTCATGCCGTTCTCCTGCCTCAGCCTCCCGAGTAGCTGGGACTACAGGTGACCGCCACCACACCTGGCTAATTTTTTTTTTTTTTGTATTTTTTAGTAGAGACAGGGTTTCACTGTGTTAGCCAGGATGGTCTCGATCTCCTGACCTCGTGATCCACCCGCCTCAGCCTCCCAAAGTGCTGAGATTACAGGCAAGAGCCACTGCGCCCAGCCTATACTTCAATTTTAAAAGTTTATTAATAAAAGATGAATCACTATGGAAAACAACGAGGTAGTTACTAAAAATGTTAAGCATAGAGTTACTATATGACCCAGCAATTCTACTCCTAGGTACATACCCAAGAGAACGGAAAACATATGTTAACACAAAAATGTGCACACAAATGTTCACAACAGCATTATTCATAACAGCCAAAAAGTAGAGACAACCCAAATGTCCATCAACAGATGAATGGATAAACAAAATGTGGTATATCTGTACAATGGCATATTGTTCTACCATAAGAAGGAATAAAGTACTGATATTCGCTTTAATACATGAACCTTGAGAACATAATGCTGAGTGAAAGAAGCCAGACACGAAAGACCACATATTGTATGATTCCATTTGTATGAAATATGCTGAATAGGCAAATCCATAAAGACAGAGAGTAGTGATTTCCAGGGGATAGGAGACAGGGTGAATGGAGAATGACTGCAAATAGGTATGGCATTTCTTTTCGGGGTGATGAAAATGTTCTGGAATTAGACAGTAGTTATGGTTGCATAACCTTGTGAATACACTAAAACCACTGAATTGTATATACTTTTGGTATATACTTTTTGGTATATTTCATGGTATGTAGATTATAGCTCTAATTTTAAAAACAAGTTTTAAAATAGATAAAGTTTCTATTCTCCCCGTCTTTTTTGCCTATTGTCCATTCTATTTCCTCTTTTAGGAATAGATGCTTAGGCTCCCAACAGGCTTGGACAACTTTTAAAGAACTTTAAGGCAGTCAGTGGAGCAGATACCTACCAGTGGCTGAGAGACTGGAGGTGGTGTGGAATGTTGAAAGACCACAGGATCTAGAGTCAGACAGACCTGGTTTTGAAAATAAGTCCACCACTTACATGTTTGTTTTATGATCTTGATCTTGGCCAAGTGACTTAATTTTTTGAGCCTCAATTCTCTCTCTATGAAATGAGTAAAGGAATTCCTACTAATGAGGGTTGTCCAAGGATTGTTAAATAAGACAACATATGTAACATATTAATTCTGTTCCCTTGAGAGTTCCATGCACTCTCAACTATTTGAAGGCAACTGGGAAAATCACTTTATTCCAGCAAAAACAGTGTGGGCTCTGGAGTTAAATTGCTTACACTCAAATCCCTGACCCACTACTTCGTCTTCATCTCTAAGCCTTAGTTTCTTCAACTGTGGAATGGGAATGATATTACTACCTGCACTACAGAGTTATTAAGAGGATTAAATGAGATAATGCATGTAAAGTTCTCCCTATAGTGCCTGGCACATAGGAAGTGCTCAATAAATATTAACTGTTATTATTAATTCAATCATTAAAATTGCCAAGGATACGCTATAGCATGCTGTGTCCTAAGGATAAGACAGGGTTCACTGCCCTCAAGGAGCTCATAGTCTGGTTGAAGAGTCAGACACATAAACGAATAATTGTTCTTCACATCTAGCCACACACGGGAGCCTTTGATTCCCAGTCAACAGCACTAGGTCTGAGGCCTTATTAAACAAAGCTGGATATGTAAGAACAGCGTGGGGTGGGGGCAGCAGTTAACAGACTAACCGTGAATCAACAGTGGGCCCTTCTTTTCCCACAAATAGCCTACAAAAATCTAGATAGGCATTAAGACTTTCCCCTCCAAATTACTACTAAGGGGCCATCTGTGTCCCCCAACTTCTTCAAGTGGTTGGTTTCTTCTCATCTTTCAAGTCTCAGTTTAAATGTCACTTCTTCTGGCCCCCTGACCATATCATCTGAAGTGCTTTTACAGCACTCTATTCATTTTCCTCAAGTAATTATACTTTTTAGTTATTCATTTACTCATTTCCTGTCTTCCCCATTCGGCTGTGAGCCCCAAGAGTTCAGGGACCATTCATCTAGCAAACATAAGTATCTACGATGTGCCAGGCACTGAAGTATGTGCTGGGAATTGAGTTTGGGGTCTAGACACATGGCCACTGCCTTCATAGAGCTTACAGTCTGTATCTGTGGAAAAAGTTTTGGGATGCAGGTTTATCCCAATTCCAGCTGAGGACTCTCTTATGACTAGCCCAGTTAGATAGGAGCCTTTGGCTGCCAATCTCTCACTGAGTTCAAAAAGCCAGAAGCTGAAACTCTGGTGACTTCTCAGTTCTTTTTTCCGCAGTCCTAGATTCCTGTGGAGTTTAAGCTAGGGTAAACAGCATAACCTCAGAGCCATTTCTGCAAGTTCTTTCCTGATAAAGCTATTTCTATCAGCATTCTAAGGGCAAGCATGGTGGGTATCAGGCAAGAAACACATTGGCTGGGGTGGAGGGTGGGGTAGGGCATGGGGATAGGGAGGCAAGAGTCTCCCTAAGTCCTGTAGAGATGAAATGACTGAACTGGAAGTGCTGAGCCCTCAGCGCCTTTCAAATTCTATGCCCTGAATTTCTCAGATGGCTGCTTCCCATAGTCTAAGCTTCTCTACCATTGAGTTTGACTTCGTCCTAAAGGCTACTTCCTGCTAAGCCAGCCTGAGGTCTAGGAATGCTGAATTCAACTCTAGGAAATATATTCTGCTGCAAACTCTCTGAGGAAACGTCAAGGGAACACTGTTTTCCAGGACTGGGAGATAACAAAATTCAAAGGATTGTTGAAAAAGCTTCTTTAAATTTGTTATTAAATGAACAAGGGTATGTGTATATATGAAGTATGTGTATATATAAAATTAATGAATAAATCTTTGCTTAATAGCAGGAGATAATGTCCTGAGAGCAGAATCAGGGACAAAGTTTCAAGCCACATAAGCAAACAGACCTATTCATTCAAGAACTATTTACTTGACACCTTCTCTGAGCCAGATTATTCTAGGTACAAAGAAATAAATGACTGATTGTGGGTTTAGCAAAATATGTTCAGTTCTATGATACAGTCTATGATACAGTTCTATGTACAGTCTGCTTTGAGAGAAGAGCAGACCAGCCTGGGCAACATAGTAAGACTCTGTCTCTATAAAAAATGAAAACTTAGCCAGGTGTAGTGAGTGGCATATGCCTATGGTCCCAGGCTAAGAAGGGAGGATTGCTTGAGCCTGGGAGTTCAAGGCTGCAGTGAGCTGTGATTGTGTCACTGCACTCCAGCCTAAGTGAGAGTGAGACACTGCCTCAAAAAAAAAAAAAAAAAAAAATTAAAGGATTACAAAGGAAACCAATTAACTGAAATGTTATTCAAATATTTTAAAACAAATCTGTAATATTATAACATATGAGCTTCTTTATTAACACATTAAATCACGAGATCTAGCAATGATGGTCTAATAATAATGATGGTCTAATAATTATGGTCTAATAACCATAATTTCAAGTAGTAATCAGCAAAAACTGTATTTCAAGATATCTGCAGCAGTATAAAATGATATGAAAGTATCTGTGATTTCTACTGGTGACAGATACTTCTAATATACAGTGTCTTTTGCTTACATTTACAATTGAAGGAAATGCTAAATTTCAGTTACAGGTTAATGAAATAAAGATGTAACTTTCCCTCTCATTCCATTCACGAAACCCTGAACTCACGAACCCAGGGTAAAAACCCCTGCTGTAAAGATGTAAAGGCTCTCATTGGGTAACAGTGGATGCATAATCAGAAAGACCACGTAGAGCCAGTTCAGAGTTAGCAGTAAGGGGAACCAAAGCCACATGCCAGTCAATGGTCTGCAGGAGTAAAAACAAATTGGCTGTGGGGGGCAGAGATAAGAGATCTTGAGATCCCAGAGAAAGCAGCTGCCTGTCCAGTTCCTGTGAGGCATGGGTAGCCATATGAAATTAGGTACCAAGAGACCTCCCTGTGCCTATTCAGTAAAACCCCTTTTTACTTAAGCTAATTAAGGGGATTTTTCTGCCTTACAATTAATTGCTGAGATAATACTTCAAACAAAAGTGCTCACTGAAACACGTTTGTAATAGACTATGTATATGTGTGTATATTAACAGCCTTCCAGATGAGAAATTCCTTAATTTATAATCGGTTCAGGGTATGTATACTCTAGATTCTGTAAAGCCCACAGCTGCTGATTTCCATAAACCTGCTGTAGAAGATACCACTGTCGAATACCTTAGGGAGGAGGGAAAGCCACCTGTCCTCTACACAGAGGGCTACCCTGGCAGGCAGCGCGACTCCATCAACAGGTAGACAGTGAACTCGTAGGAGCCAGAGGAAACGGAGCAGGATGAACAATCAATAAAGAAGTCAGGGCACTATCTGAAACTGCGCATCTTTAGGTTTAAGGAGGCAAGGACAAGAGGGACATATAAATGGCCAGAAGAAGAATCCTAAGCCATCAGAGGTCCTCTTACAAAATGTGTCTTAAACAGATTTTCGATATTATTGACAGGGGAAAATTGAGAGGGACAAACTGTGCCCTGAACACAGAATGGTCAGTGCCTAAACTCCCACAAGACAGATGTAGATCTGGGGCCACTTCTGTGGAGAAGGGAACAGAATGACCTTCCAGGCCTCTCCAGCTGCTCTTCCCATTGTTTTTAATACCACTAAGGGCAAACAGGAAAGGAGAAGTGACTGGGAAAGGAACTGAATGTTACTGTTAATTGTTTAAAAATGCAGTTGAATAGTGGGTATATAGTGTTTGTTTTATTATATGTTCTTTTGTGTGTATTAAATATTTTATAGTAAAAATATATTAAAAAGACACAGTGAAACCAAATCAAACCAAACACACAAATGGAAAATGAAATTACTTAACACAACATCAGCAGTGACTACTGAAGTCCAAGCATGGAACGTGTGTGGAGGAAATCTCCAGCCTGTGTCAATGCCTGGTCCCACTAGACTCCAAGTTTAAAGATGGGCAAGGATTCTGAGGAGAGGCTCTAGAGAAAAATAAGTAAGTTCTGGATACAAAGTCACTTTCCAGGAAATCAAGACTGGCAGGTTTTGAGGTGAGGAAGTCGAAGGGACAGAAGGTCAACTGCTAGGCTTATCTGCCACCAGTTTAACTTAAAAGACTCATTCTCAACAGGGTACCTGCCTAACCCATGGCTGGGGTGGTGATGGAGGGATCTGATCTGATCTAAAATGTTAGGATGACCCTAACATCCAGTGCCTGGGGAAAATTAAGCAGGACTTACTAGCCATTAAAAAGATCCCAGAAAAAGATGGAGGGTAGGGAGAAAAAAAGAACTGGAAATTAATATATACTTCAATTCAGACCTCCCACTCAGAGCAGGAGTCTGGCAGTACTGTGGAAGCGGAGGTTGTGGCTGGATGTTGGGAGAAGGGGACTGGAAAAAGAGAGAAGTATGAATCTGCAGAGGAGTCAAGACAGGCTTGATTTGGAAGAAGTTTTCCTAAATGGATATGATCAGGCTTGAGGCTAAGAGCTACTTCCTGAGACTTCTAGTTCCCCGGTTCAGAATTTCTTCATCCCTGTCCTCACTCCTGGCTATAGTCCAGGTACTCTAAAATGCCCAGATCATTTCTAGGTGTAGTACATCTCACACTCTTTTGGGTCTAGGTTTCACTAAGCAGGAGAGAATGCCCTGGTTACTTAATTTAGCATTTCCTAACTGATAATCTCTCCACTTCCTTGCAGGAAGTTATAGCTGTGGGTGTAGGATTCCCATTGAGTGTGCTAACCCCCTATCCTCAGGCTCACTTAGGAGGCACAAACAGGCAGCCCTGACACCAGGCTGACCCTAGGCAACAGAACAGCACTCCAGGGTTCATCTCCAGGTGAGGGGATGAAGGAAAGACCAAATCTAGGCTCTGGTTACAGGGCATCTTGAACACCTGCTAATAATAAAACATTATCTGTCAAGGCCTTGACCCTCCAAACCACCAAAACAGAGGAAGAGGGTGGGAGAGGAATTTTAGTCCCTCTGATTTTCACCCCAGGTAATAACAACCCCTCACTCCATCCCAAAGGCCACTAGCCAGAGTAGAAGAGCGCCTTGGAGGATCTAAAGAAAAGACTGACCAAGACATGTGGAAGACCACATTGGTCCCATCCTAGAAGGTGGGCAGTGCGTGTGGCTAACAAAACACTTGGCTAAATCAGCTTTCTTCCTTTCCCACTTCCATTCAGCCTAACTACCGAGGTGGCTTTTGTAAGATCTGTGAGAGAGTATGTCAGGGAAGACAATGGAAACAAAAGCCTACCATGATGAAAAGAGACCGACGCAGTGTGTAGAGTTCTAGGCCAATATGCCAGGTCTCCAGTTTTGATGGGTATATCTTTTAACTGAGAGATGATAAATTATTTAGTTACTAGTAGTCCTGACTGTTAAAAGATCTCACCATCAAGTTCTTAGCATGTGTTTCTGGGTGATATTGTACAATGCTTTAAACCTAATGGTCACTTAATAGCTGTCTCCTTCCCATATCATTCCCCATATAACTGAAACCTAAGTTAAAGACTCCTTAGCCTCTGCCAACTTCTTGTGGCCAGGCCTGGACTGCTTCAAGGAAGCCCTTACCACAGGGATGAGAGCTCACAGCCAATGGGGAGAGCACCATCCATAGCAGGGATTAGTTTCTTGATTAAATTCTTAAGAGCCTAGGATCTAATTCAGGGAGGAGGGGTATGGGCACTATTATAAATGCAATCACAGAGCTAAGGGGCAGGTTTCAAAGTACACAGGAAATTCAAAACATTTTCCAGGAGGTAATGAGGAGGACTGAAAGCAGAAAACCAGATAAAAGCTGGTGAAGAAATAAATGTATCAATTTGACAACATCTGAATTGGGCCTAGGTAGAGAAGCTTTAAAAAAAAAACTGGCAAAGGGTAAGAGGCTTGATAAACCAAAATTTAGATTCAGGGAGAGAGGCGGAGACTCATATTAAGGGGCTCCTAGATACAAAGCATTCTGCATCATCCAGAAACATTTCCTAAAACTCAACTTCAAAGCCCAGAAATCAAGGAATCAAACTTAGAGAGGGCCACTTGGAGAAAGGATACGTGGCTTTCTAAGATTTCCTTCTTTCTAAATAATTCAAGGCAGGCGGAAAGTGAGAGGACCTATCTCTTGCTATTTATGTATTTTTTAACTCTTTGAATTTTTATTGTATAAAGTTGATAGAACTTTGCAAGACTAATCCCTCAGGAGAAGAATACTTGAGGACGCAGGAGAAAAAGAGTTGGCAATGACCTGGGAAAGATTCTGTAAACATAAAGTGCTGTAGAGATATATGAAATTACTACTCAATTGACTCAGATTTTCAGTCATTTTTGCTCTGCAATCATGCCTAAAAGTAGACAAGTATTAATTCAACAGGTATTTATTGAGGCCCTACTATGTTTCAGGTACTGTTCTTGGCTACTGAGAAACAAAAGTCAACAGAACATACAAAAACCCCTGCCTGAGGAGCTTATATTGTAGCAGTTGAACGCCATCAATATTACAGTTATGTTAGGAAATGTTCAATGCAATGGGGGAAAAAAGAGTAGGGTAAAGGATTGGGGATGCAGGGGTGAAAAGGTGGGATGCAATTTTAAATAAAGTGATCAGGGTAGGCTTTGATGAGATGACATTTAGCAAATATTTGACAGTGTGGGAATTAGCCTATGGATATCTGGGGCACAAGTGTTGGGAGCAGAGGGCATAAGACAGGAGTGTGCCCTGGGTGTTAAACAAAATGGTAAGATGACCAATGTAGCTAGAGTGAAGTGAGGGACAGAAAGATGGTAAGAGATGAGGTCAGAAAGATTATAGGGATCAGATAAGAAGGGGCCTTGTGAGCCACTGTGACAACTGTTTTTACTTAGAGTAAAATGGAATCCCTTGCAGAGTTTTGAGCAAGGAAGTGGCATGAACTGACTCAGAACTTTAAAGAATCACTTCAGCTTCCAGGTTGAGAAGAGATTACAGACAGTTCCTGGCTTATGATATTTTTGGCTTTACAATGGTGTGAAAGTGATATGCATTCAGTAGATATTCAGGGATATTCAACATTTCATTATAAAATAGGCTTTGTGTTAGATGATTTTGCCCAATAGTAGGCTAATATAAGTGTTCTGAGCATGCTTAAGATAGGCTAAGCTATAATGTTCTGTAGGTTAAGTGTATTCAATACATTTTCAACTTATGATATTTTAAACTTCTGATGGGTTTATCAGGATGTGACCCCATCATAAGTTAAGGGACATCTGTATAGGAGAACAAGGATGGAAACCCAGAGACAACTGCAGTCCCCTAAGCAAGAAATGATGGTGGCTCAGACCAAGGTACTAGAGCAGAGGCAGATTCTGTATTTATTTTGAAAGAAGGGCCAATAGAATCTCTTGATGGATTGGATGTGGGGTATGAGAGAAAGACAACAGTCAAACATGACTCCAAGATTTATTTGTTTCAGACACAGAATCTTGCTATATTGTCCATGCTGGATTCAAACTCCTGGGCTCAAGAGATCCTCCTATCTTGGCCTTCCAAGTAACTGGGACTACCCATGTGCTCCACTATGTCTGGCTCAACTCCAAGGTTTTTAACCTGAGCAAGTCTGAAAGGATGAAGTTGCCATTAGTCAAGGAGAAGGCTATGGGATGAGCAGGCTTGATGTGGCGGTTGGGGGTAGAGGAGAAGAAACGAGAAGTTCAATATGAATATGTTGAGTTTGACCTATTAGACTTCCAGGTGGAAATGTTGAACAAGTAGTTGAATATACAAGTCTGGGGTTTGGGAGAAAGAACTGGGCTGAAGATACAGGGACAAAGATGATGTTTAAAGCCATGAGACTGAATATGATCACCAACAGAGCAAATGTGGGTAGAGAATAGAAGAGGGCCAAGGACTGAGCCTTGGAGGTAGTGCAGAAGAGATCAGCAAAGAAGATTGTGAAGAAGTAACTGATGAAGCAGAAAATAAAGCCAGGAAAGTGTATTGCTCTGGAAACCAAATGAAAGTATGTCGAGAAGGACTGGGCAACCAACTCTGTCAAATGCTGTTTGACCAAATAAGATGAGAGATGAGAACTATTTACTGGATTTTGCAACGAAAAAGTCATTAGTAACCTTTTCAAGAACAATTTCAATGGAGTGATGGGACCCAAAACCCCATTTAAATGGTTTTAAGATGGAACTGGAAGAAAAGGAAAGTAAGATCACAGTAAAAATAGACAACACTTGTAAGGAGTTTTGTAGTGAAGAGGAGTGAAGATGTAGGGTGGTAATGGTGTGGCAAACTGGGGTGTCAGAAGGATTTTTAAGGTGGAAGAATAACAGTACATTTGATTACTAATATAACAATCTTACAGAAAACAAAAACTTAGGGAGAGGAGAATTACCAGAGCAATTTCCTTGATAGGTGAGATAGAATCTAATGCACAAATAGAGAGACAGCCTTTAGACAGAGGCATGGCTACTTTATCTTTGCACACAGGTGGAAAGGCAGTGTCTGAGGGTACATATGTTAGTAGGAAGTAGAAGTATGGTTTAAGTCTGCAAAAGTTCATTTCTGACTGATTCTTCTTTTTTAGGGAAATTTAATTGCCTGGCAGCATTAAGGGTGCATTTGAGAGGCAGGGTCAAGAATTTAAATTGAAACTAGGCAGGCTGGGTCAGTGGCTCACTCCTGTAATTCCAGCACTTTGAGAGGCTGAGGTAGTAGGATTGCTTAAGCCCAGAAGTTTGAGACTAGCCTGGGCAACACAGTGAGACTCTGTCTCTAAAAATATTTTTTAAATAAATAAATAAAATGAAGAAACTAGTCAGCATGGTTTTATGTTTTGCTTTCTGACTATATTTGACTGCATAGGTATGGAGGAGGTAGAACGTTGAGTTTAACTATACACAAGAAATGGGCAATAAAATCAGAAGTGTGTGCAAGGGAGTGATTATAATTGACCATAGATGCTGGATAAGGAAGGGAGGCAGGATATCACAGGAGTCAGGACAATGAAAAGGAAGGTAAGATCAATGGGCTGGAGCTCTCTGTAGGATTAAAGGAATGTTGAGTCAAGGTAGAGGAAGAGAGCTGGAAAAACAGGATGGGGATGTGCTCAGAAAGTGGGATGTATAAAACTGAGAATATGGAGGAGTGCAATGATTGGTGATTACAAGGCCTAGAGCAGACTCTAGAACAGAGCTTCTCAACAGTGGCACTACTGCCACTTTGTGCTGGACAATTCCTCCTGCTGGAGGGCTGTCCTGTGCACTACAGGATGTTGAACAGTGTCCCTGGACT
Source organism: Nomascus leucogenys (assembly GCF_006542625.1). Classification (NCBI taxonomy): domain Eukaryota; kingdom Metazoa; phylum Chordata; class Mammalia; order Primates; family Hylobatidae; genus Nomascus; species Nomascus leucogenys. The sequence continues at coordinate 119,777,258 of NC_044402.1, forward strand.
CTACTCACTACACCAGACGCCAATAGCACTTCTCAAGTTATGAGACCCAAAAATGTCTCTGGACCTTGCCAAATGTTCCCTGTGGGCAAAACCTCCCCTTGTTGAGAACCATTGCTCTAGGGTATGTCCAGAGAAGTTAGTGAATGAGATAGGGTAAGAGTCAACATAATTAGAGAAGTACTGGAGAAGGCAGTAGTGAGTCAGGAGCTAAACTCCTCAAGAAATGAGTAGGAATTACTCAGAGTCAGTGCATTTCGTAACAGTGAAGCATCCTGGGTGATAGGCTCAGATGCATCGGACTCAAAGCTGGGCTTTTTAAAGAGGGAGGGGACATGGTCAGAAACCAGCAATTAGAAATAAGGAAGACGTGTATCCCAGCTCCATACTCACTAGTAAGAGGACTATGAAAGAAGAAACAGCCACCGTGTGAGAGTGCGGCAGAAAAGACATGGGAAAAGGCAGAAAAGACATGGGAAAAGTCTTTAGGGGAAGGCCAGGTTTCTGACCAAGAAGGAGAAAGTAATGCTCGAGGAAGAGACTGAAGATAAAGAAGATTTGCTGATTACAAACTATGAATTTCAGAAGGTACAATGATAGGGCCCAGAAACCGGGGAAGGGTAGGAAAAGAGGACAGAATGGGGAAATGCAAGCTGTATTTCTGAAACTGGTAGGTGGCATCCAGTGGGAGGTCCACTGAAGGGAGGGGTGGTATAGTGGAGGCAGATCTTTAATACAGGAGAAGAAGGAAGCCTTCGGTTATTGTGGCAAGAAGGTGGACATAAAGTAAGAATCTTCACACTATAGTCAGGAATCACACAGTAATTACCAACCCTAGGCTAGAACTAGTTTAGAACAAAAAGGATAGTTTTCTAAGCTTCAACAGCTTTAATATGAGGAAGTCGACCAAACAGATACAAATCTATCAGGATGTAAGAACAGGGTCTTCAAAGGTCCAGGAGCTAAGGAAACCTTCAAGAATGGTGAAACTTGGCTGTGCATGGTGGCTCATGCCTGTAATTTCAGTACTATGGGAGTCTGAGGCAGGTGGATTGTTTGAGGCCAGGAGTTTGAGACTAGCTTGGCCAACATGGCAAAACTCGTTCTCTACTAAAAAGGAAAAAAAATAGCTGGGGATGGTAGCGCACACCTGTAATTCCACCTACTTGGGAGACTGAGGCATGAGAATCACTTGAATCCAGGAGTCTGAGGTTGCAGTGAGCTGAGACTGTGCCACTGAACTGGCACCTGGGCGACAGAACAAGACTGTCTTAAAAAAAAAAAAAAAGCAGCAATGAAATATGACTAAGAATCCAGAGAACTGGATCTAGTGCTTATACACTCTGGAAGAGAATTAGAAAGCAGATTCCCATAGGGACCAAGAATCCCACCAAGCCAGACAGGGTTGAGGAAAGTAATCTGGACCCAGGAAGCTAAACCAATTGAGCTAAGAAGTGGCAAAGAACTCTATCAAGATAAAGAATTGGTGCCGGAAAAATTCATCCATTTATATTTCTTCCTCTATGGGCATTTTACAAAATTATTTTTTAAATACTAATCAATGTAAACACTATAGATGTATATAAATAAAAGACTTCTTCTCGCCGGGCGCGGTGGCTCATGCCTGTAATCCCAGCACTTTGGGAGGCCGAGGCGGGTGGATCACAAGGTCAGGGGTTCGAGACTCAGCCTGACCAACATGGTGAAACCCCGTCTCGACTAAAAATACAAAAAATAGCTGGGCTTGGTGGCGGGTGCCTGTAATCCCAGCTACTCAGGAGGCTGAGGCAGGAGAATTGCTTGAACTCGGGAGGCAGAGGTTTCAGTGAGCCAAGATAGTGCCACTACACTCCAGCCTGGGCAACAGAGTGAGATCCTGTCTGAAAAAAAAAAAAAAAAAGACTTCTTCTCTTTAACCCCAATTCCCCCCTCAGAGGAAACCACCATGAACAATTTGATGTGTATCCTCCCAGACTTTTTTTCTATTTGGCATAAACAACCCAAATGGGATCACATTACATATATTCTTATGCATTTTGCCTTTTTTGCGTAACAGTATATCATGGCCATCTTTTCAAGGCTATTTATTTATTTATTTATTGGGGATGGAGTCTTGCTCTGTTGCCCAGGCTGGAGTGCAGTGGCACCATCTTGGCTCACTGCAACCTCTGCCTCCCGGGTTCAAGCGATTCTCGTGCCTCAGCCTACTGAGTAGCTGGGATTACAGGCGCATACCACCACATCTAGCTAATTTTTGTATTTTTAGTAGAGATGGCATTTTGCCACGTTGGCCAGGCTGGTCTCAAACTCCTGACCTCAGGTGATCTGCTTGCCTTGGCCTCTCAAAGTGCTGGAATTACAGGGGTGAGCCACCGCGCCTGGCCTATTTATTTATTTTTGAGACAGGGTCTTGCTCTGTTGCCAGGCTGAAGCACAGTGGTGGGATCATAGCTCACTGCAGCTTCAAACTCCTGGGCTCAAGCAATTCTCCCACCTCAGCCTCTTGAGTAGCTGGGACTACAGGAACTTGCCACTGTGCTTGGTTAACTTTTTAATTTTTTGTAGAGATGGAGTCTCGCTATGTTTCCCAGGCTGGTCTTGAACTCCGGGCCTCAAGTGATCTTCCCGCCTCGGCCTCCCAAAATGCTGGGATTACAGGCCTCAGCCACTGCACCCAAACTACCTCATTCTTTTTTCTTTTTTTTTTTTTTTTTGAGACAGAGTCTTGCTCTGTTGCCAGGCTGGAGTGCAGTGGCGCGATCTCAGCTCACTGCAACCTCTGCCTCCCGGGTTCAAGCAATTCTCCTGCCTCAGCCTCCCAAGTAGCTGAGATTACAGGCATGTGCCACCACGTCCAGCTAATTTTTTGTATTTTAGTAGAGATGGCGTTTCACCATGTTGGCCAAGATGGTCTCAATCTCCTGACCTCGTGATCCGCCTGCCTTGGCTTCCCAAAGTGCTGGAATTACAGGTGTAAGCCACCGCACCCGGCCCTCATTCTTTTTAATGGCTTCATTGTATTATATTATATGGATAAGCCATAATTTATTCATATTTCCATAATGATGGATTTTTAAACCGTTTCCAATTTTCTGTATTATAAACAATGCTGCGAGTGTTTTTGCATGTTTAATAATTTTATAGAGTACATTCCCACTGGCTAGATTAAAGGATATATTTGACACTGCCAAAAAAAATGCCCTCTAAAAATGTACCAATATACCTTCCAACCAAAATTGTATAAAGTGCCCAATTCCTCAACCTCTAGTCAAAGCTATAATAATCTTAATTTTTGCCAACTAATAGGAGAAGATCAACTCATTCTTGTTTTAATGTGAACTCTTTTTTTTGGTTTTCTTTATTTTGGTGGCAGGGGATATTTCAGTTTAAGAATACTGGAAACTTGCTGGGTGCAGCATGTGCCTGTAGTTCCAGATACCAGGAGGCTGAGGCAGGAGGATTGCTTGAGCCCAGGAGTTCTGGGCTGTAGTGCGCTATGCCAATCAGGTGTCCGCACTAAGTTCAGCATCAGTATGGTGACTCCTGGGAGCAGGGGACCACCAGATTGCCTAAGGAGGGGTGAACCAACCCAGGTTGTTAACAGAGCAGGTCAAAACTCCCATGCTGATCAGTAGTAGGATTGTGCCTGTGAATAGCTACTGCACTCCAGCCTGGGCAACATAAAAAAAAAAAAAAAAGCCGGGCACAGTGGTTCATGCCTGTAATCCCAGCACTTTGGGAGGCCAACAGAGGCAGATCACTTGAGGTCAGGAGTTCAAGATCAGCCTGGCCAATATGGTGAAACCCTGTCTCTACTAAAAATACAAAAATTAGCCAGGCTTGGTGGTGGGTGCCTGTAATCCCAGCTACTTGGGAGGATGAGCCAGGAGAATCTCTTGAACCTGGGAGGCAGAGGTTGCAGTGAGCTGAGATCGCACCATTGCACTCTTTATAAAAAAAAAAAGCAAAAACGAGAAAAAAAACCCTGAAAACTGTTTTCAGATTAGGTTATATGCATAAACATTGAACCAAGAGGATACTATTTTTATTTATTTATTTTTAACTTTTTTTTTTCTTTGAGACAGAGTCTCGATCTGTCACCCAGGCTGGAATGCAGTGGCGCCATCTAGGCTCACTGCAACCTCTGCCTCCCGGGTTCAAGCAATTCTCCTGCCTCAGCCTCCCAAGTAGCTAGGACTACAGGTGCGCACCACAATACCTGGCTAATTTTTGTATTTTTAGTAGAGACGGGGTTTCACCATGTTGGCCAGGATGGTCTCGATCTCCTGACCTCAAGTGATCCGTCCACCTCGGCCTCCCAAAGTGCTGGGATTACAGGCGTGAGCCACCGGGCCTGACCACCATTTTTTTTTTAAACAGAATGACTGCTAAATGGAAAGAAACCTAAGAATAACAACATTATACATATAACTAATACTTTCAAATGCTTCTAATGTGCCAGACACTACGAAAAGCACTCAAGTATATCTCACTGAGCTCTCACAACTCTAAAGAGAACATTATCCCTATTTTACACCAAAATAAACTGAAGCCAGGTAGATTAAGTAAGTTTCTCAAAGTCACACAGCTAGTAACTAAGTAGAGCCAGGTTTCAACTCAGATCACCAGACTCTGGAGCCTCCATTTAGACCAAAGTCAGCTCAACTGAAGTCAAATAGCTAGTAAGTGGTACAGTCAGGATTCAAACCCAGGTTTGCCTAACTCTACAGCACACACATGTAAGGTGTTTAATAGAATTTATATTATCTGTATTAATAATGTTATGATAGTGTTGGGAAGAATTTATTCTTACCCAAACATTTTTTTTGGTTCTGGTTTTGTTTTTTTGGTTTGTTTGTTTTATTTTGTCTCAGGTTTAAAAAACAAAATGACATTGCCTTGGTTGAACAAAGTCAGGGTCACTGCACTGCATGAATCCAGGAGCATCCTACTTCATGAGAATGGAACTCACTGAAGCTGTGCCATGCACAACCTGCAGGGCCAAACATGGTGGCCCCAGGACCAGGTACAGACTGAAGGAAAAAGGGGATTTCTGCCTGCAACTATGCCAAAAGAGCTAAGGGAAACAGTGTGTCCCCTAGTGGTTGAGAACAGTATTGACAGCTGCAAATGTCTAGCTAGAGAGCTCCAGAACTGACAGAATTAGGGTAGTTGCTGCAGTGAGATCAGCACACATGGAAACTTTAATTGCTGCTCTCTCTACCCAGGGTGTTCCCTTACAAGAGGGTGCAAGATCTATCAAGGCTACTTTGAAGAATCAGAGGTTCCCTAGGAAACAAAGGGGAAGAGAGGAGAAGTATCACCCACAACTTAAGTCTCAAGAATAAGATGCCTACATAGTAAATGAAGAGAACAACTTTTACTACATGACAGAAGGTGGTAGAGAAAGAGGGATATACATAAACAGACTCAAGACTAGATAATCAATGCTGGAAACTTCGCAGTAATCTTCCAAAAGGCACCCCCCCACACACACAAAAAAAGCAGAAACCACTAGAAAATTAAGAAAACCTTGAAAATGTTCTCAAGAGGGAAAATGATGCTAAAAGAAACCCAGATGTGGTGAATATAAAATGAATGGAATTTTGGACTCATTCCTACTGTCAGCCTCTCTTAGAATTGAGGCAAAGGCAATTGCAGACTTGGGAAGAAAGGCTTAACTTGACCAAATTAAAATGGCCTAAAGCCATGGAGAGACCATGGGTAAAACAGAAACACACATCAGCTGGGGTGGAAGGCAAGCACTCAGATGTATCACAGGAACTGAGGGAAATGAAGAGGATTCACCAAGGTAAACCTGATTATAGTTGAGTGCTGTCACTGCTTGATTGAGAGGGGGATATTCTGGTTAAACATATCTTCTAGTTTAGTATTTACCATTTGTTCCATAAGCAGATTACTAATTTTCAAATAATTAGAAAGTATATTATAAAATAAAAATAACACACCTCATAATCTTCCAGTAACATAGGGTGTTAATCAAAAGTATCAACTGTCACTATAGTCTAAGGTTTGTGCAGAATCTGGTCTGTTATTGACTTGTCAAAGATCTGGCTAAGAAGAAATATCTAGAAAGATGTAGGTGGCACCAGATTTCCATGGCCAGACAGGAAAGAGACTTTTTTTAGTTCAAAGAACTTGTACAGTAAGACATGTGGTTAATTATCACAGCAATGGGACAGAAGGGAAACCCTGCCACATCTGTTTTGACAGCTCACTAGACTGCAAGCTCTATGAGAACAAGGACTTTGCTTTGGTCGCTGCTCTGCCACTGCCTCTAGAACAGTGACTGGCACATAGGAGGTGTTCACAAAGTATTTAAAGAAGAAATATTAACAAATGCTGTTCCATTTAATATGCCCTTTTCTCATTCTTTCAAAAAAACCTCTTGAAATAAAGAATGAATTCTGTTCATTCTAATACACCGTCTTCCTATCCTCTAATTAGGGAAATCTCATTTATGAAGGTCCAACTCAAATTTCTTCTCTTCCTTAAAGTCTTCCCTGATCCCTTTCTGCTGCCTACAATCCTCCCTCCTTCAAATGGCCAGAATTAAATCTTCTTTATTCATTTTCCCATGGTACGTTACTTGGACCTATATTTGCTCTCATTTCGTTCTATACTGTATTTCAATTCAGTATTTACATGTCCAATTCTTCCATAGGGTTATAAGCTCCTTGAAGGCAAGGTTTCGGTTTCAGTTATCCTTGAAGATCCATCTTCTAACATAATGCCTTGCAAATAGTAACTACTTAAATGTCTTTTAAGTTTAATAAAATAGAATTATATTCTTGGTGTTTAATAAGGAACCAGCATATACTAAGTACTCACTAAACGTTCATTCCATGAATGAATGGAAAGAAAGGTAATACCAGCAAAACTAAGCTGCCTCAAATCCCAGGACTAGGAGGCATCATGCCTTGAAGACAGAGAAATGGTCTTTTTCTCTTGGGTCTAAGAAGACCTTGCCTGGCTCCTGCGCCCAATGTCAGGCACCCTGGCACCAAAACTGTAGAGATAAGTTTGAAGAAGTTCCAGGAAGGGTCACATAATTGACTTGGGGTGGGGGAGGAAAGGATAAAAAAGGAGCGATTAGGGGCTCAAGTTAGACAGATGGCCTAAGTGACGTCTGAGACTAGACACGATAACCTTCTGCTAACACTGGGAGAGTGTAAACACCCAAGAGGGGAGGAATTGTTTAGCCTGGTCCAGTGGGCTCAAAGTAGGAGAAAGGATGAGACAAGGGATGGGAGATCAAAGCCCTGCGACAGAAAGCCAAGCAAAAGAGACACTGCTCTCCTTGGACTCAGAGAAAACAAGGCCATATACATTTTCACAGATATCTACAAGTGTTATATCCTCATCTTCAGGCATAAAGGAGGCCTACAACAGATGGATTACTGAAACCTAATACAAAGAGCCTATGCTTGGAACAGAAAGCCCTTTTACCATTATGCAAAATGTAGCTCCATACTCAATGTTATTAAACAGTGCCCAAAAAACCCACAGATTCAGGCTGTGCTCATAAGTAAAAGCACCTTCAAGAGTAGATGAGAAAAGAAAAAGTACAGAGAGTCAGCAAAGCAGTGAACTGGAATCCCACAGTTTGGTAAAATGCATGAAATTTCTAACCTGTGTTCTCATTTGCTGTTTTCCATTTTACTCTAACAAAAACACCTCTCAAACTGGCATTTGCTGAAAAAATATTCATTTTTCCTATTTCCCATTCTACTCCAAGTCGGCCTACCTGCCTTCTAGTAAGCTTGAGTGGGCTTCAATGGTGCCCACAACATTGACAGTGAGTGCTGAGAGAGTGATATAGAAGATATGGTGTCCTGCTTCAACAAGCTTCTAATCTACTTGAAGAGAAAAAAGGTAATTATGTGAAAACAGCAAGAAAATAACTGCAAAGAGACATATGATATATGCAAGAGAAAGGAGGATAAATGAGCTCTATAACTGCTAATGATCTGTCAAATCAGGGGAAGATAACTGAACTGATCATTCAGGGAGGGCTTCCCAGCAGAAGCGAAATTTTCTTCCTAAAGAAGAAAAATAGAAATCGATTGATTGAAACCAATTTATGGTTTACAAAAGCTAGAAGGAACCTCAGGGTATATCTGATCAAAATTGCTCGCCTGACAGATGAAGCCCAGGGAGCATAATAATATGCCCAGGTGACAAATCAAAAAAGTGGAAGAACTGGAATTCAAATCAAAGTATTCTGAATTCAAACTCCAGGGCAGATGACAGGAACAAATGCAGAGAAGCAAGAAACAGCAATGTCTATCAGGAAGAAAGTACGCAGACTGGCATCGTGGGGACAGAGGAACTGTTTCATAGAGTAAGGAGAACTAAGAAGCCCCAGGCTGCTCCCAAATAATCTTAGTTGCTCCATATGGACCCCACTTCTCTCTCTCTCTTCAGGAACATCCACCATACCTTAAATTAGTGGCAGGTGCCCCACAGGACTTATGTATTTCCCATACCACATGCCCTGCTCTGGGGCCTAATCTCCCTCTAAGGGCCACAATTCTCACTCCCAGAGTCTGTACTGGTTCTAAGGGCCCTAGAAGCTCCAAGATATACATATGGCAAAACTAACCAAGAAGTTACTCCACATACAAACTTCTTGTTCTGCTTATAGCCCCACCCTCCTCTCTTGCCCCACCAACAATGAGGAAACCAGATGTACAAATGGTTAACAGAGAAAAAAAAAAATCCCACCCAGACCACTTGAAACGCGGCTAGTCTGGCTGGGCTTCGAGTCCGCTCAGCGACTGCGCCATGACTGCTATTTATAGCTTCTGGGTGCCCAGCCCAGCTTCCAGGTCACTAATTGTGGCCCAGCCCTGAGCCAACCCCCACACCTCCTCCCCTGCCCTGTAATACAGGGAACAAGAAGAAAATCTAGCTTTGTCCAGCCCAGGAAGAACAGCCAGGAGTGAGATCTGAATCCAAGACCCTGTATTATATGCCTTGTGAACAGTATCAAAACTGTCAGAAGGCTCTGCCCTCGTTCCACACATCTTGAAGAGCTGAGTGTCCCTCCTTCCACAGCAGCCTCCTTTCCTGAATTCTCTAAGTTCATCCAGAGTTGAATCCTGAGTTCAGTCTAACCCATCCAAATGCTAGAGAGCGAGAGACAGGTTTTGGTTATCAAGGACACCAGCCAACGGTTAAGTAAAGAGCATATGTCTTTGAACAAGCATCTAAGCACCCTTGGATTCATGTGTTTGCCTTTTCCTGGGGTCTATTTGTTAGATTATCTGTCCATTTATTTGTGTTACTACTCTAGTCACCCACAAAAAAAGTACCCAGGCAGGAGGCACGCTCAGAACTAAACTTATAAAAATTCTTTTCTAGCACTTACCAAATACATTTTAAATCCCACATATTCTTAGTTTCAGACAGAGGACCTGAATAAGATAGTTTTATAAGAGTGCTATAAATAATCCCTTCTGATTCCAAGATGCTATTATTTGAGTATTATTCTATAATACTGTTTTCCCCCTAGAGATACAGATTACTGAGATAGGCAATGACCCTTTTTTGGCATGTGAGGCTTCGTGAAGTTATCCTGGGTGGAAAAAAAAAGGTTTTTATAAGATATAAGAGTTAATGGCAAAAAGACTCAGTGAAGCTTACTCTGTTAGTTCTGTACCTGTGCTACAGTGGGGAAACCACCATGGGCCACATTCCCCTGTGAATTCTACATCTGAACCCTTGCTCCCATCCCAATTAAACTTAACCACTGTCAATGACATCTATATTCAGAACAAAGGACTGCGACTAGAGATGAAAGAAGAGTTAAGAGACTTAGAGTAAGAGTGAGATATCTCTTTCTTTTTCCAGTGCCCCAGCACCTAAACTATGGTTACCATTCTCAGACAGAACAAGCTCCCAACCCTCTATATCCTTGACTGATGCTGCCTAAGACTACACATTCCAATGCCAGTCTTTTCCTTCTCATTTTGGGGTTCATTTGGGCAACTGGATAATATGCCAGGGATTCTGGTTATTGGAGCCAGAACCAGAATGCTGCTGTGCTATCTCATCATCACCCACAAATACCAATTCCCAGCCCCAAATGGTCCCAAATCTTTCCTCCCAAGACCACAAAGGATAAAAAAAAAAAAGTTTCCAAATTAAAAAACTAAAACTGGCAACAAAGGTGCCCCATGGCAGTAACCTTTAAAACTGGCCATTAAAGTTTATAAGTCAGACGGGCACCAACGTGAAGGATCAAGAAGAGAAAAACAGCCCCCTCCCTTGGGGACCCGAAGCCACAGCCTTCCCCCTAAAGCCACAGAGCTGATGTCACAAGAAGTGCTTGCTGCATCAAGGGCTCTCTGTGTCCCAACTACAACCATTCACAATGTAGGCAGACTCTGTGTGCTGGAGGCGGGCTGGTGTCTGGCAGAGAATAAAGTTTAGGGGAGGGGCAAGGAGGCATGGATTGGGAGTATATATGAGGTAGGGAAAGGTGAGAAAGGAGAGAAAAACATCAAATCTCCTCCTAGCCCTCAGGACTGCCTACAATTCACAGGCCAGGAGGAAACAAGCCCTGTAAGACAGCCTAAGATAGTGGTTCTCTTTTTCCACCTAACACATAAAAGGTATACCACAGATTTTCATCAGTAAGGACAGTATATTATGCAATAATCCTTAGCTATCTTGGGGTGGATAGTTTTTTGATATGTGCATATCAAAAATTTTTTGGTAAGGGTATGAATTAGTTTGAAAAGGCTTCCAAATAATTCTAACCATCTCCCCGATTGGGTATGTACCCCCTATGAAGAATCATGAGCTTAAAGAGCCTACTTTTCCTTCCCTCCCTTCCTTCCTTCCATGTATTCAACAAATACATTTTGAGAGCTTACATGTGCCAAGCATTGTTCTATTGACACTGGAGAGACAGCAATGAACACACAGACAAAAATCCCTGCCCTCATTGAGAATCCATGTCTTCACAGGGGGTAAAATCAACGTAATTGAAAAGCAGAATCTAGGGGGTGCCCACTGCACCCTGTAATCCCAGCACTTTAGGATGCCAAGGCAAGAGGACTGCTTGAGCCCAGGAGTTCGAAACCAGCCTGCGTAACATGGAAAAATCCCGTCTCTACAAAAAAATACATATAAAAATTAGCCAGGTGTGGTAGGGTGCACCTGTAGTCCCAACTACTCGGGAGGCTAAGGTGAGAGGATCGCTTGAACCCCAGGAGGTTGAGGCTGCAGTGAGCTGTGTTTGCACCATTGCACTCCAGTCTGGGCAACAGAGCGAGATGCTGCCAAAAAAAAAAAAAAAGTAGAAATTTGTGGTATATTGGGTTATGGTAAGTGCTATGGAGAAAAGTAAAGCAGAGACAGAGACAGAAAGTACTGGTGGGGTGGGGGTGGAGGTGGGGCTGAAATTTTAGATGGGGTGGCCGGGAAGTCCTCAATTAGAAGGTATCACTTGAAAAAAGACCTGAAGGAAGTGAAGGAATGAATCATGCAGATATCTGGGAAAGACCATTCTTAGCAGAGGGAACGGCAAGTGAGAAGGTCCTGAGGTGGGGCACTGGTCTCAGATGTTCAAGGAACAGGAAGGAGGCGGCCACCGTGGATGGAGTCCATATGCTACTGTTCATCACAGCGCTCCTCCTCCATTTCAGATCCTTTGGCTCTGAAGAGTCTGGGCTGACTGCATGTTGGACTGAACTGTCCAAGCCAGGAACATGCTCCCAAGCAGAAAGAACTTAAATAGCTTGGTGAAAAGGGACATGGGTAGATAAGATGAGCTTAGTGTTAAAGTATTTCTCTTTACTGAAACAGCTCAAAGTTCCTTTAAATAAAACATCACCCATCCTCACAAAATCCTTGTAAGGAACAAAGGTCATATTCCTTAACTAAGGACCAGAGGGGAGAAAGTCATTTTAAAGATGATTTTAGAACTGGAATAGAATTTACTCTTGATACCCAGACCAACCCTCTATTATTCATAAAAGCATAGGCTACTAAAAGGTGGAAGCCAGATTTATCTCACCCATTCTCCTCATTTACTCAAAAGGCAGCTGACAAAATTAGAACCCAGGTTTCTTGGATAAGGGGTTAACACTCCTTAAAAAGCAAAGTAGGTGGATGGTACAGCTTTTAAAAGAGGGGACCAGTCCTCAAATCCTGCATTCTAGAAACTCTCCTACAAGGGAAAGATATGGTGATGACATTAGCATTACAGAATACTAATAAACAGCCTTCTCTGTCCCCTGACCCCTAGAAAAAATCTAGTTATCCCACACGCTTGGCCCACTCCCCTTATCTAGATCCCTTCAGCCCCAAATGTCTTTCATGAGACAGTGTGGCCAAGCCAGTGGGCTGCAGGTTCTGAAGACCAGAATTAAGTCTACAGTGTGAATACACACACACACACACACACACACACACACACACAGAGAGAGACACATACAGTCAGTGGGAAGGAAGGGGAAAGGAAAGCACACACAACACAACACACCAGGGCAGCTGCAGAAAACAACTGCTTGTTAAGTTAAAATTAAACTCTGTACAAATATTGACCTTTGGAGGGGACAGAAACCGGTCCCATATTTACCAGCTTTATAAATGGGACTGACCACAGCTGCCCCACGCGCTTGGCCAGCATCATGGCAGGATGGGGCGAGGCCACGCTTTAGGGGTGGGGGGATGAATGAGAGGGGCAGGAGACATTTTAAACACTCTCTTAAATGTAGTTACTACTGGTAGGTCAAAGTTCCCAAAAGCCTTAAAAGGGGAATTTCTAGGAAAGCAAATAAGGCAGTCTCTGAAAGTGGGGGTCAAAGAAATAGGAATAGAGTGGAAAAGGAAAGCTTCAGCAAGGAAAAATTGCTAAAAAGAATGAGAAATATAACAGAGATTGTAACTAAATGGTGAAAGCACTGGGGAGCTTATCCTTTTGAACCCTGGCCCTTGGTCAAAGCAAGAGTCATAAGGTAGAAGACCAGGTGACCAATTTAAGTAACCTAATGGAACAATTTAAACTGACCTGGTTTGAGTTTTGGCTCTGCGGCTTACTTGCTATGTTACCTTGGGAAACTCAAGGACCCCCAGTTTCCTCATCTATAAAATAGGGATAATAATACAAAAATATTGTCCTAATCCACAAAGACTAGGACCAACCATAAATATCACACATATATAAATCATCATTATTATTAATTCTATTCCAGCTAACTGTGCCTTTTACACTCCAAACTGGCCAACAAACTGCAGTCTCTCCAGGAACAAAGTCAAGGGCTAGAAAGGAGAGCTTGACCTTGCCTTGAACTTGTAAAAGTCTCCTAGGGGCACACACCTAGACCCTTCTCTTGTTGCAGGATAACAGGGAGGCCAACCTGCTGAAACAGGCCCCAAAAGTCATACTCAGATTGCAAAAGGTCCAGATATGAAGGAGGAGAAAGGATTCATCAATACTACTTCCCTGAAAGCTGATCTCTAGCAACCTGAAGTTTTTCAGGAACAAACATCACAGATGCTGGGCAACTTAGTTCTGTTCCAAACCCCTGAAACTTCGCCCTCTTTTATGCCCTCCTTTACACTCATGACTTTCACAATAAGAGTAAGCAGAAAAAGACCAGATCCATCTCCACATGATAGGACATGACACATGCACACACACACACACACGCACTGTGCCACCAAGAATCACAATTCTGAAAGTATTTCCAATAAAAACACATGAAAAGATTTTGCTGAAATTAGTTGCCCAGATTTACAGAAAGCTCTTATGCCTTTATGTGGTATGTTGTTTATGCTATACATCTTAAAATCATGGGGTAGGCAGGCAACTATCACGGCATATGAAAAAGGCAACGACTAAGTCAAAGTACTTTACCTCCTCAGTGCTAACCAAACATGTGTCACCAGCATCTTTCGACTCTGCTTCACTTGTTCAATGTTTTACCTTAATATATTACAGTTTATATTGTTAAACGTGTGTCATGAAATATAAACAATGTACAGCAGAACCAGGTCAGCAATTCAGGAAGAATTTCCAACGCTGCAGTCTCTGTGGTCACAGGGCAAGATGATTTGCATTTGGTGCACCAAATACTTGCTGAAGCACAAACTCAAAACAAATTGAGGAGGGAGAGATGAACAGGAATAGAAAAAGGGAGAAAAATGGAGAAACTATCCTCCAGGTAGGGACCAGCTTCCTTGAATTCTGATTCAATATATTTTTTTTTTGTAATCTGATATTTTTACCATCAAGAACTTAGCTTAAAATGTAATCATTATTTATCTCTATAACCCTCTTTCTCTGGCTTTGTCCTTCTTCAGAGGCTCCAGATAAGTGATAAGCCTCCAAGTTTAGCCACTCAGAGACTCCAAGGCTTTTGTTCTGACATACAAAAGAGCCCTTTCCTCAGTCCACTCTCATTTTTCTCCCCCTCCATGTCTTAGTGTCACCTTCTATAAACTATAGAGAAGTGGAGTTAGCTGGCCTTACCTGCATGAGCCTAAGATCCTTGGCAAACCTATTAAGCTACAGACAGAATTGCTATCATTTCCAAGGTATTCCATACTTGGAATACCTTTCTAGAAAAGGGAGAGTTATCATAATGATGACCATCATCCATTTAATATTCCAAAAAAAGTTCATCCCTCTCATTCTCAGCTACAATGCTCACAGGAGAAGCCCGAAACAGAACTCAATCTATCATTCTTTAGGATCCTCCTCCCACAATATTCTCATCCAAACAAAACCAATGCCTTAGACAGGGAGGTTTCTAGGCTAGGAAAGTGGGGCAGGGGCTGAAAACAAGCATCTTTCAAAGCAAAATATTCTCAGGGAGAAGTTCACGGCTTTGAGCATGTTAAGGAAATCTCCAAAAACACACACACACCAGCCCACAAGGGGACAAACAATTGTCATCCAGCAATTAGAAGTGACATGTCCAAGGATACTTCGTTTATGAAGGGGTCTCCTGACTCTCCACCCATAGCTCCAACTGTGAGACCCTGCTGATTGCCTCCCAGACTAAATTCAGGCTGCCTACATTCAACTCGATTCAGCAAAATGCAACCCCACATAGGATTTCTAGTTGAATATTGTTTGTTTCAGTGATCTCGTACTCTCTCCTAGCCAAGCTGGTATATCAGTCTCAGAGAAGTCCCTAAGCAGATCATGTGCCTGGACTGATTCCTTTTAGAATGTCTTGGCCTAAGCAAGCAAAATATTCTCGGGGGCTTCCAGACAGAAGGGCACTCCAATATTGAAGATGACAGCAGCATAAGTACTCCACAGGCCTACAAGAGGTAATGCTTACATGGGCCTAAGAAATAGAAAATGGAAGCCAAGATCCCAGGAAAATGCTCTGATGCAGCCCAACAAGAAGGACGAGAAGGGGACTCTTACACAGAAACTGGGTAAGGCTGGGAGCAGACTGCAAGCACGAAGTGACCCACAGACCTGGAGAACATCTCCATACACCAGTGCCCATCTAATTCTGTTAACTGGGGCCCAGACATGGCAGAAGTTTCTGATTTTATAACTATAACTGTAATCCAGAAACAACTAAATTTCAAGCATGCTAGGAAGCATCCCTCTACTGTAGTCTCTGAAGCCCCTAGAGAGGCAAATAAGGAAACACTGCTACCGGGTACCAGTGAGTGCTGCCGACTTACCAGGCCTAGGAAATGTCTGAACAGAGTCTTATTCAAGCCAAGGGAAAACGCTGTTAAAACACACAAAACTCCTTTGACTAATGTGAGAGGGGGAAAGAGCCTCTATAATTAACAGAAACTGTCACAGGCATTGGGGGCCTCCGACGTGTTCAATGCAAACCACTTGAAAAGACCCGGTCTTCTAGGAGGTTGGGGTTTGTGAGTGGGGCTCCAACGGACTGAGGACAGCTTTTCCAAAAGAATCCCACCATATTTTAAAAAAAAGAAGAAGAAGAAAGGGGGGCAGGGGGAGGAAAAACCCAAACCTCAGCTTAATGTTTTTCCACCAGTGGAACTAAAAAGCAAAAAAGAAGAAGAAAAGTCCAAATGTAACCAGTTTTCAATTAGGGCCTAATTAGAAAGAAAAATGGCCATGCTATTACAGATCTAGGAAGGAAGAAATGCAGTCAATGACTTTAGTTTGGGCTGAGCCATCCACTTGAAAGCTATGATGATTAGAGGGATAATTTATGGTGAGAGATGGTAGAGGGGAAGGGAGGAACAGAAGAAGAGAGCCTGGGGGCTGACTGATCATGCAAGTCAAGAGCCTGGGCAAATAGTCAAAAATATGTATTGATCAGCCACAATCTGCAAAGCATTACACAAAGGGCTAGAAGGAGAAACAAAGATCACAACAGATATAACTCTGACCTAAAGAGGCTTATAAACACTGTCCCTGCAATAAGCATCCACCTCTTAACACTCAACCACTGTATACACATGCACAAGTCTTCAGAGAAAATTCAACCTCAACTTCTTTTCATACACAAAGTCCACTCCGACAACTCATGTGGGCTGTCTCTGCATTTTCCCCAGCTCCCTACTCGTTTGCAATTATGACATACAGAGATCCCATAAGAAAAAGATGTTATCACATCAAATATAATTCCTGGCCTGGCCTGGTGGCTCACACCTGTAATCCCAGCAATTTGGGAGGCCGAGGCGGGCAGATCACGAGGTCAAGAGATCGAGACCATCCTGGCCAACACGGTGAAACTCTGCCTCTACTAAAAATACGAAAATTCGCTGGGCGTGGGGGCACGTGCCTGTAGTCCCAGCTACTCAGGGGGCTGAGGCAGGAGAATCACTTGAACCTGGGAGGCGGAGGTTGCAGTGAGCCCAGATCACACCACTGCACTCCAGCCTGGCAACAGAGCAAGACTCCATCTCAAACAACAACATCAAAAATATATAATTCCTGAATGAAGTGATTGGATTTGCCTCTGCCCTCAAAACAAGCCAGTCAAGGCCTATACCCTGGCTCAGGCAGGCTGAGACACTGCATCAAAACCGAGAATCTGAGAACAGCTGAAAGAGCATTTCTTGATTTCTTTTTTCTTTTTTTAATTAAAAATAAAAAAGATCCAAGTAAGGTTTATACATTGCAATTGGTGGATATATCTCTTAGGATTTTTTTTTTTTCTTTTTGAAACAGGTCTCACTCTGTAGCCCAGGCTGGAGTGCAGTGGCGTGAACACAGCTCACAGCAGCCTTGACCTCCCAGGCTCAAGCAATCCTTCCACCTCAGCCTCCTCAGTAGCTGGGACTACAGGCATGCACCACCACACCTGGCTAATTTTTGTCTTTTTTTGTAGAGATGGGGTTTCACCATGTTGCCCAGGCTGTCTTGAACTCCTGGACTCAAGCGATCAGCCTGCCTTGGCCTCCCAAAGTACTGGGAATATAGGTGTAAGCTACCATACCCAGCCTTTCTGCTTTCTTTATGATCCCAAAGGATTCAGGTCCATTTTCTGTGTAAAGGCCATAATACATGAGAACAAGCAGAAAGAAACTGGGGATGGGCACCCTCGTATATGGCTATAGGAAGGAAAAGATCAGCTGGTTCCATTCCACATTTGCAATAAACAAACCAGTTTGATTGGGAGAGGCATAGAATACTTTCTTCCCCTTGCTCTGGGGTACCCTCTCCTTTGTTGATTTAGTTCAGGCAACTTGGAGGAGGGACAGGAAGGGCTAGGGCAAACATGTCACAGCCTGCAGTGAATAGAGCCAACAGAAAGGAGAGGCAAAGAACAGAGCTGAGAGGAGAGGAAAAGAGGAGAGGCCTCTCTTCCCATCCCACAACCTGGGCTCCATCCAACACAAAGTTAATTCCTAACCTCGGCTTCACCACCCTGCCCACTGCTTGCATGATTTATCCCCCTATCTGCCTGCATCGCCTTTACAAGCCTCCCAGCCCTGCAGACCATTATAAAAGCTGTCTGTGCTACTGGCTCGACCTGGCCTGGCCCGGGCTCCTGCCACGGTAACCCTTCTCCACCCCTTCATTTTACAAGCCTTCCACCATCATGGAAATCTGAAATCCCACGAAAGAACAGTAAACATCGCAGGAGAAAGAAAATACCTAGCCAGGCTACTCTGGACAGCAGAGTCACAAATAGACTGATGTCTCTAAGCGAGGGATGAAGGCCTCTAGGCAACAGTGAACTACCTTCTTGCCTGGACTCACCTGGTCAGTAACAAAGAGATGCACACACAGATGCCAATCCTTCATAGGGCACAGCCAAGTATCCTGGTGCCCTGGGAGTTCCCAGGCTCAGAGAATCAGCCAGAATGTTGGGGAAAATCACAAGTAAACACAGGTGTCAGGTTCAGAGAACCATGTGGAAATGTGAAATTTTAAATAACAGAGACTAAACATTTTTCAAACCACGAAATCAAAATCAGCTCTGTCGCCTTCTTATGGGCTCCAAAGGGAGGTGACATGGTGTAGTGGAAAGAGCATAGGCTTTCAATTCAGCTGACTGGGTCTGAAACCTGGCTTCATCACTTATTTATTAGCTGTGTGACTTTGGACAACTCATATTTTCTGAATCTCAGTTTTACTCTGTATCATAGAAAAATACCAACTTGTAAAAAGGTTGTGAAGATTAACAATAAGATTTATAGCCAGGATGCCTGGCATACAATAGATACAAAAAGTTGTAGCTATTATTGTTATTTGGGATGTTAGACATCCTCAAATGCGGGTGTGGTAATTCCTTCTCCATGCAAATATGGCCTTTTTAATAGGTTTCCCCTTTATTCTATGCAGTTCCCTTTCTACACCAGATTCCACTGTTTGATCTCCTGGCCAGGGAAAGAGCCAAAGATAATTTCCTAGGGGAGTATTCTTTCCTACCCACTGCCATGAGGACCCCTGCCCCTTCATGACTTTGAACTCACATAACCTAGCTCTGCTCCTGGCCCTTCTCACTAGGCCCCCATTGGCTTCTTCAGCCTCAGTTTATAAAGGCTCTTCTTTCTCTTCAGACGCCTCAAGAGAACCTGCCAGCACCCAATGGATTTCATTCTTTTCACGAAATGTTGGACTGCCCTATTACAACAGACCCTAAGCCAGAAGTGAGGGTTCATACCTTCCCGAACTAACATAGTGGAGAATGGACACTAAGGAATTCTCCAGTCTCTGGGGGTCCAAAATGCTCTGCCAAGGAGACTGAGTGCTCCCCAGAGCTCTGTTATTCACTTGGGGGTAGGCAGTGGGAAGATGGAGGGGGAGGGACAGGGAGGGCAGGAAGAGAAGAGAGCCTTGATTCAGGGGGCCAGACTGAGTCCGCTACAGGCCAGGCTCCGCTGAGGTTTCTCGGGTGAAACACGCCTCTGTGATGGCTGTGTCTGTAAAGCGGATGGAAATGCCCATAAAGCCGTATCAAACCCTGTGCAGAGAAGGACAGGGATATATATAGAACCAGGAACCAAAGGGGCCACAGGGGATTCAGGCGGACAGCTCCGCCCAGCCCTTAAACTCGCCCCAGGGAAGGGGGAGGCCCAAGGAACAAGCTGAAGGAATGAAGGCTGGAGACAGCCCGGCGGGCTTACGAAGGGAGTGGGGAAATTAGGGGCGTCGGAGACAATGCTGGAAGAGAGCTAACGACTGAGCTGTGGGAATCAATGGCGGCTGGTGGGAGCTGGGGCCCGCTCCAGCACACAGATAGATGCTAAAGGGCAGACTCTGAGTTTCAGCAGATCCTGGGTGGACTTGAACCATCTGCTTTGGTGTCCCACAGTCTTGACAGTGCTCTGCTTCCTTCTCAGGACCAACAAGCCTCTAACAAACCACTTTCCCTGTCTTCCTCTGCATCCCAACCAGTACCTGAAGTTTAAATTAGTCGAGGAAGCAATGTTTTCCATACCTCACTCCCTTAACCCCACTCCCAGTCTCCCGGAGAAATAAGAGTTGGGGGCAAATGAAAAAAAGAAACCTATCTGTAAAGAAGTGTCCCGAAGCAAGAAAAGTATTTCAAGATGGAAATCTGTCAAAAGACAGAAATAAATTCACAGAAAAGAAAAAGAGGCTTACAGAATAAGACAATAGTGTAGAAACTATGGCATCTTGTGGAATTGGCCCTAAAGGAGTCTTGCCAGGGACAGAAAGTGAACTGTCTTCCACTCTGGTTTGCTGGGATCCCCCTCTCCCCATCAACCTTCCTGTCAAATCAAGACATTAAGGGTAGAGATTCCAGTGATGGGGAGCTAGAAGACATTAAGCCCACAAGAATTTCTTACCTGAGCAACAGCCAGGGTAACCAATCCTCCACTCCCCCATCCCTATTTCAGAAGAGAATCCCTCCCCCTCACAAACTTGAGTCCTTCCCGCCACCCTGCCCCTGGCCCAGCACAAGTAGGACAATGTTTTGGCGCCACCTGCTGTCCTTTCATGACAACTGAGTAGAATAAATTTTTGAATTGAGTGGACCTCAAGCTACCTTCCTTAATTCACCATAAATCCTAAAGGAATTTAATCCAAGAGAACAGAAACCATAATTTCTATTAAAGAGAGTATTCCTGTGGAGCATACTGGAGAAATCCAGTGCTCCAATCTTCTCCTGTTTCTTTGGACCCTAACTAGCCAGAACATTCTCATAGGATTTTTATAACCAGTCCTACAGCTCTTTGTGAAGTTCCTTCTCCAAGAGTCTGGCCGATTTGAGAAAGACAAATACTCAACAAACCCTTTCTCTACTTTAATAGAGTCCACATATTTTGAAATTACTATATCACGCTGCTTTGGTTTTCTTGGTTTGGGGCAGAAATTCTAATTTAGCACCGAGAGGACATGATCTAGTGTTTGTCATCAAACATTAATGAACGCAGTATCACCCAAAAAGCAATGACTTAGATATATTATGCTGCTGTACCATTCCTATGGTCTTCACTCTGGGCAAACATTCTAATACGTAGTAAGTTCATTGAGCAGTCACTTCATCTCACAAAGATACTTTTTCATTCATTTAACAATTTCTACAGTCCCTATTATATGCCAGCCACAAACTGGAGGTACAGTGGTGAGTGAGTCACACAGGTCCATACTCTCAGAAAGGCTACATTCTAGGATCATTTATCTGACTCAATAAGGTAGTGTAGCAATTTCTCATTCATCTTAAAGAAAATCTATGTGAATAGCAAAGATCAAGACAAAAATATAAACAGGCTTTGGAAAAAGGCAAAATGAAGAAATGTAAGAAGAAGGAATCAGAGTAGGGGGCAATGAATGAGTATATTAAAAAAGTGTTAATATTATTCTTTCTGGCTATGTTTTTTCCCTAAACCCCATTCCTGGACCTAACTCTAGGAACTGCGTGCCAGTGTCCAAGGTCAGCTTCCTCAGACCTCAAGATTTACAGGTCTTTGTAGAAAGAATGAAGAAGAGGCGATATTTATTCAATACCTAGGATTGCTAGCTTAAATTATATGCAAGTATTTCCCCCAAATGTAATTTGGGAAATATGTGGGGCTCCATCAAGTATACTGCCATTTGTAGAAGACAGAAAAGTCTCTGATCGGCCCTAGTATGAGCCAATAAATCTAGGGGAATAGAGAGCTACCAAATCTTAAGGCTAGCCATGTCCTCTCCTAACCTCGTCCTCTAATTGTTCCAAGCAGGACTCTACTATATCGATCATTACGTAAAGAATCTTAAGGAAACAGCCCAGGCACAGTGGCTCATGCCTGTAATCCCAGCACTTTGGGAGGTTGAGGCGGGTGGATCACTTGAGGTCAGGAGTTCGAGACCAGCCTGACCAACATGGTGAAACCTCATCTCTACTAAAAATACAAAATTAGCCAGGCATGGTGGCGCATGCCTATACTCCCAGCTACGTGGGAGGCTAAGGCACCAGAATCGCTTGAACCCGGGAGGCTGAGGTTGCAGTAAGCCAAGAATGCGCCATTGCACTCCAGCCTGGGCAACAAGAGCAAAACTCCGTCTCAAAAAAAAAAAAAAAAAAAAAGAAATCTAGGAAAGGAGTTCCCAAAGCTTCCCTAGTAACATAATCTAGTCAGGTAAAAATTCTCTCTACTTCAACTACATCCTTATAATTCAAGTTTATCCCTTCTTGTACTATCTTGAGTGAAATGCAGGAAAGCTATTTACTATCGTACATGTGTTAATTTTCCATATTTAGAAGAATGAACTACCATTCAATCTACTCTCTGAATTAAATAATTCCATTGTCCTTGGATTTTTCTTACTTATTCTATGTCCACCTCTTTTACTATTGTTCTGATTTTTTCTATGGGCATTAAGGCCCCCATGCATCTTTCACATGTGACATCAAAACCTCAAGAGCAGCTGGGCACAGTGTCTCATACCTGTAATCCTGGCACTTTGGAAGGCCGAGGCAGGTGGATCGTTTAAGTCCAGGAGTTTGAGACCAGCCTGGGCAACATGGTGAAACCCCATCTCTACTAAGAATACAAAAAATCAGCTGGACATGGTGGCGTGTGCCTATGCTCCTAGCTACTTGAGAGGCTGAGGTGGAAGGATCAGTTGAGCCTGGGAGGTTGAGGCTGCAGTGAGCCCTGATTGCGCCACTGCACTCCAGCCTGGGCAACAGACCCTATCTTAAAAAAAAAAAAAAAAAAAAAAAAATTAAATTAATGAAAATTGTTTAAAAACCTGAAGAGCTCAACTAATGCTAAATACAATAGTAGGGTGGCTTGGGGTTTTCATGCTATTCTTTTAATTATAGTCTGGAATTACATTCATCTTTTTAAATACTCAAAATACACCAAGAACTATATCGCAATTGGGAGCTCTTACTAGTTAAATCTTTCAAGAAAAAAGGTGGGGCAACATCTCCCACCTAAGGAGTAGAAGACCACTTTATAAGCAAGAAGTTCTATTCAACAAGAGACTAGACCACAGGGGAACCATCTGACAGCAGGAGCAGCAGCCACGGCTGGTAAGTAGGGAGCCCAAGAGGGTATTTACAGCCTTGTGGAGGGTTATTCAAGAAGTCACAAAAATTTTACTTTACTTTCTTTAGATCCACGCACCTTTCAAGAGCTCCCTGGGAATCTTTCACTAATTTCCCCACCAGGGAATGACTTCCTCATCTGTCCTCACTGAGTACTTCATGTTTGTCTTTATTACAGCACTCTTACTTTGGTAAGATAAGTGTGTGTACACCTATCTCCTTTTCTGAGCCATATGCTTCTTGGGGGCAGGAATCATGTTAGTTATCTCTGTACCCTTGGCACAGTAAGTACTTAAATATGCTAGTTTCCTATCCCCCATAGTACTGGTACAAGAACCTAAACCCAGTGGTATTCAATAAATGCTGGATAAGGATGATAACATTAATAACAGCCATTCAGCACAACTCCACTAAGTTGTCAGACCAGTTTAGGATATTGGCATGAAAAATGCTTTTTCTCCTGGCCCAGACATTTACTCTTAAGATTTGCCTCCTCCTCAATAGACTCCAGGAAATAGGGTTAGTTTTAAGTTCTAGAAACTCTAATCATTCCTGTTTTCTCCAAACTAAGGGCCTGAAGGAAGACTGCAGATACCTCATGAATATTGATGAGCCTCTGCGGTCACATGAATATTAACAACACCCTGTGGCTTTCGGGAACAGCAGCCCAGCTAGAAGGTCTAATATTAACCTTGGCTAGGCCCAAAAAGTAGAAAGCGCATATGCCCATACATCCCCATGGGGAGTAAAGAGTGGATAGTGGAGGCCAGTTTTGAGCTTGGCCCCTATGCAAACACTGGGCACACAGGCAGTTAAGAAAGAACTAAACATTGTGTCCTACGTCCCTGGCACTGGGGGGCTCTGTTAGTAGCTACCCAGGCAGGAATCCCCAATTCTCAAGCTTTGCAGAAGTTTGGATGTAGAGGCTAAATCATACTCAATTCAGAAAAACACTGGTAGGGATATACTGACCTAGTTCAATAGCTACAGTAGAGGGGTAGGAAAGGTTGACAGTCAGATCACATAGGACAAAAACCAGAATCAAATTATAAGGCTCAATTAGGCAACAAAGACATATTTTGTAGATCACGCATTAACAGTAAGTAAAGTTCTATAGACTGGAGTTTCCAGCCCCATACCCTCCCATGAGACTAGTGGACACAGAGAACAATGACTGAGACTTAAGTGGAAAGCTATTCTAGGATTGATGCAGTGAGAGACAGAAGGAGTCAGATTCTTTTTGCACCTACAGATCCTCAACCCAGGAAATATCAGAAAGAATGATGATCATTATTAAAAACAAACAAAAACAACAAAACAAAAAGTACCGTGAATCAGAGTTAACCAAAGAAACCCATGTACTCCTAGCCCTGGGTCTAAGTTCAAAATCTACTTCTATGTCACATGACAGAACTATTAAAAGGAAAGGCAGGTTAAGTAACCCCATGCAGTGGCTGGAATTAATGCTAATAAGATTCCTGCTGTACTCATCCACCAAGGCAGACTACATTTAAAACTAGAAAAGTGCCTCTTTACTCCTCTAGCCTGATCCTGCTCAAAGGCCTTCATCCCTTAGCTCTGCCTGAAAAGCTGATCTGACCCCCTTCACCCACAGTCAAGAGGAACAGAGAGGCCTGTAGGCCTAGCCCAAGCTGAGGTGGTGAGAGGCCACACCTAGGAAGAGGGTGGGGCCTACTCTCAGGCGCTGTGTTCTGTCACACAATTACCATATTATGTAGCTCTAATAAAAAGAAATACTTGAAGTTTTATTAGTGCCATATAATAAAGTATTTATAGAATCCGGGCGGTGGGGGCAGAGGTAGAGAGAGGGAGAAGGAAATAGGAGGAATCGAAATTGTTAGCAATAACCCTAGCAATGGCAGCCCCCAGCATTCACCACCCCGGGTAAACCTCAAAGCCTTCAGCCTGGGACATCAGGCCAGCTGTCATCAACCTAGATCAGCATGCCTTACTGTTCACTACCTCTACAACAGTTTGTCTCTGACTTCTTCCTGGTTAACAAAGAAAGAGGTGAGGAACTGGGAGGAGTAGGGAAGAGGAATAAAGAATTGATATCAGCAAAACTGTGGAGCCTAGGCCTGAAAAGGCTGGGAAGCAGAGGAAAGTGGGCATCAATTGAAAGAATGAGTGGAATGTAAGCTTTAAAAGGTTCCATTCTGGAGCTAAATTTGAGTTCTCACCATCCAGCATATCTGACCGTTTTGAAATTTGCCCAAACAGGGTTTTCCATTACTGCACTGGCCCCTTCTGCACACCTCTCATACCCCCACTCCAACCACACTCTCCACTCACCACCACCACCACGAGAGGAGTGCACCCCACACCTAGTCCAACCACACGACACACACCCACAGCTTCTCCCACACCGCCCCTCCTTACACATGGTCCTCACAGCCACAGTGCACACACATACAACACGCTCACCACAGCACACTTCTTCTTAAGGCCACGGGCTGCCTGCATTTCCTGGGCATCTTCCCAACTTGACACATCCTAGAAAAAAACATTTTCAGAGTCTACAACACTCTTTAACATTTTAAAATTTTCTATTACCCAGAAAATCTCCCCAAAGAGAGAGAGAAGTGAGGGCTGTGACATTATTACAGAGAAGACTATAAACAGAACAAATATAGTGCTGCTTTATTACAAGGCAGTGTGGGGTTGGTGGCTGGCTGATTACAGGGCCACTCCCCAGAGCTCTCTACAGTCCCAGACCTCAATAAAGGCCAGACTTGAGCTGCCTTCAACTGAGGGGCCCCCTAGAATCCCTTCAGATTCCAGTCCAGGATGTGCTATCTGCCTTGGTTGAAGATAAGGAGGAAAGCAAACACAATCTAAGAACGACCATGCTTGGCAAAGAGCCACTTGACCATCTTCTCAAAGGCAAACACAATTAGGATGGTTTGGGTTTCTTGGAATCAATAGATTCCAAACTTTGGAAATTAAAAAAAAAAAACCTAGAGAGATCAAGAACTGATAGACTTAAAAAATCCATACACATCATAGGTAGTGCAGAGTAAGGGGGAGGAATGGATTAGAGGACAGAAAGAGAAGCAGCGCAGCTCGAGTGACTAAAGCAACCCGTATTACGCATAAAATCATAGAAGGAAAGAGTGGGAAATCCACAAGTCCTCTCTTCTGGGCTCTGGGCACACAGCGTCCCTTCTTGGGTGACTCACACTGGGATCACCTTCACCCCTGCTTCATGTGGTAAGGGCCTCTTTATAAGGAGACATACCACGAGCCTTCTCCTCCTCCACCCCTGCGAGCCAGGGCAATTGCGTCACTGACCTCCACACACACTCACTCCCTCCTCTTTCCAGCCGGCCACCACACAAGGGATCTTGTCTTGTGGTCCCTGCGATCCTTTCATCTGGGCTCCAAACCCACTGTCACCTTGGCCCTGAATCACTCCCCAGGAGACACTGGGAAAACAGAGCTGGACAAAGAGTGTCTGGGTCCTGTATGGCTAGAATTTACTGATCCCTGCCGGTGAGAGAACCCAGGCTATGCTCTTCTCTGCCCAAAGGCAGGGCACAGGAGTAATTTTTAACTTGGCCTTGTGGTCAGCCCTGCCTACAGACTAGGTGTCCACTGATTTGGGTGATACCCAGCCCCCAACAGCTGAAGGATAAAAAGGGTTGAGAGGCAGTCCTAAAGGTTCTAGCTCCTCTGCTTTACTTGTTCAGTGGCTGAGGAATTGCTAGAGTTGGAAGAGTGCCAGCAAGTATCCCCCCAGTTCTGCTCTCATCCCACTTGGCTATTCTGCTCTGAGGGTAGCCCCAAGGAAAACATTTTGGCAGCTGAAAATGTCACTGTTTCTTAGATCCTTCTCCAAGATAGAGGATTCCCTCCAACTGTGTCTTAGCTCATTTCCATGTTTCATGGTCCTAACATTTTTCCTTGACCTTCTGTGTAATGATATTCCACTTTGGGGCTTTGCCATTTTTCTGTAATTTCAGAACCTGTGGTTCAATGGGCAGATTTTAGGATGAGTTACAGGAATGCTGTTTACTCTCTGAGTTTTCTCCCTTTTCAAATATATTTCGTTAGAACAAAGCCTCTAAGATAGCATGGGATAATGGGGAAAAGCTCTGCACTAGAAAGTCAAAGGACAAGGTTCTGTTTTCTACCAATTACTTGTGCAACTCGAGGCCATTCAATTTCTCTGAGCCAACCCGTCGTATCTCCTAATCCTTAAGTGGCCCTACTGGGCTTTCAAAACAACAAACAAATCCTCAAAACAATAATTATGTCAATTTGGTCTTCTTTTTATCTGAGTAGGTGATCAATATATTTGTGTTGAATTTTACCCAAGGAAGCCTGCTCATTTTACCAGGCAGTTATGCGAATCAAATGAAATCAGAAAGGCAAAAGTTCTCTGCAGAATTCATAGTAGCACAAAAATTTACCGAGTGTCTACAATGGATCAGACAAGTTAAACAAGACATAATATCCCTGCCCTTGGGGAACTTACCACCTAGTAGGAGGAGCCAGAAAAACCAGTAATTATAGTACAGTGTTGATATGGCCTACGATAGAGCAAACAGAATAGCACGTAAGAAGGGCAAGTAAACTGAACTAAGAGGGCCAGGGAGAATTCCCTAGAGGAAGTAACATATTCACTGAAATCCAAACAATGAACAGGAGTTACCCAAGTGAAAAGGTGGAAGGGGGTTTCCAGAGGGAATGGCATGTGCCAAGGACTAGAGGTAACAGAATGAGGGGCTCTAGCAACTGATAGCAGTTCACTGTAACAAAAGTGTAGATCTGAGAAGCAAGGTGGAGAGTGTGGATGGGGTTGGGGAGGAGGGGGTTAGTGTGGCCTAGCAGAAGAGTAGCAGATGAAGCTGAAGATGTAAGTAGCGGCCAGATCATAAGGGCATTAACGATCTTTTTAAGAAGTTTGGACTTTATCCTAAGGACAGCAGGAAGCCACTGAACAGTTTTAAGCAGGGATACATGACCAGATTTACATTGATCAGCAGGTTCCATTTGGTTTCTTTTCCTGATTGTAGATCCCTGGGGCTAGGGAGGTGTCAAAAAGAAAAGAACCAGAGGTTCAGACATGGCCTACTTCTTTTCTTTCCATGGAACCCGGCAGGTTCCCACTCCCTTCCTCCTGGGACTCTCCAGTCCTTTAAGTGCTTAGCTCAGTTTCCAAACAGTCTTCCCTCTCAGTCAGTCCCCTTACTCCTCCCTCTCTCTCTGGCAAAGAAAAACCTTTTATGATGTGGCAAGTCCTTTCCAATCAGCTGTCCTATTGACCTGGGATATTAGCCTCTTTTCTTGAAGATTATCCCCTCACCAGCAACCTCCAAAGAGGGCTGTCAAGTAACCCTGCCAGTAATCCACATTTCTAATCCAAGGCCCATTTCTTATCTCTTACTTAAATTCCACCAACTCTGCCAATATTTACTTTTCTCCTCAATCCAAGATCTCTCAACCTCTAAAAACAATTTGGTGGCCTCCTAACAGAAGACCAAGATATGCTGACCAAACAGGTGATCAATCTGAAAGGCCTCATAAGAAAGACCTTATATCTAGATGATAATGATAAACCAGCAAATGAACTCTATGAAAACATTCATTCCTTTTCTTTCTTCCTTATCTCCTCTTAAACTGCAGTTTAAGGTTTAGAATCAATCCCATACAGGAAAAGCATCATGGTCATTAATTTTATCTCCTGGCATTACCATTTAACCTTAGAATCAAAGAACCTTGGCACTGGAAAATAAACCTTTAGTCCAATCTTCTACCTCAGTGTCAGAGCTCTTTGGTATGACTTGGCAATTGAGATTGGATTGCTTTTTACTGCCTGAAATTTCCTGAGAATTCCTTTTTCTACTCATCCCCACTGAACAGGTTTAGAGCAAGACCTCTATATCCATTAGGAAATAGCTCAACTCATCAGGTCTTAAGGTTCTAGAACAATGCTATTCAAAGTATGATCAGCAAACTGGTTAGTGCTGGTCTGTGAACTCTTTGTAACCAGCCCATGATGCGATAAGTATAGAAATTGAGTGTAAGCATTTTAAAACTTTTAAAGCAACTTGACATTACCAGGACATCAAAACATGTGTTCAGAGGACTTATCTCAATGAACAGGGTATAAAACAGTTTGAGTACTATTGAACTTGTATGGTAAGTCACATATGGTACATGCTGCATACTAGTTAGGCACCTTAAGACCAGATGTCAGATTACTTTGAAAAGCACTATTCTAGAAAGTTTTCAGAAGGGAAGAGGATAGGTCTGGTGGTAGGGGGGCTAGCTCTCTTTTTTTCCCCCTTCTGGGTACAATAGAGAGTGAATCTGCTACCTCGGATGAGGAACAGGAAGCTGCTCCCACCAAGCCACTGACTGTATGGGGTGAAGAGGAGGGCAGGAGTTGGTGGCCAGGTTATCAGGCAATAACAAACTCAGCATCCAAGCACGCGACTTCCAGCAATGCAAGGAGCTTCCTTTGTTTTGGGAAAACAAGAGCTGCAAGAAGCCTCTCCTTGACACGTTCTTGCCTGGCCTCAGGAGAAGCCCAACCACCCCTGACACACAAATAGGAGAGTCCTGGCCAATGACCGGCCAGCCAGAATCCTGACCACAACCCCTGTTTGCTTTTCCTTTTCCACTACTTCCTCAGTTCGAGGGCCACTGTGGGGCCATAGGTAGCTGCCAGCCTAGGTCACCCTTCAAGAACTTCACCCCCAGTGACCCAGTACCTAGTCCATACAACTCTTCTAATGCACTTCCTATAGCCTACTTTCTATCCCCCATATGGTTTGGTCTGAAGCAAGGGCTTTTGGCCCCTTCCCTAAAGTTGTAGGTAAAATTAAGTCTCGGAATACCACTCTAACAAAGGCCATGGTATGCTGTACCAAACTAAATCCAAGAAGATCATCATCTAGTCAAGTGCCCAAGAAGAACAATATTTGAGGCTTCAATAGAATATTCTGAACAACTATTTTTACCTAAACAGGCTTACTTGATTGCATTAGATCCTCAGCTTCAAGAATCCAGTTATCATCAAGACTAAAATATGTAAAACAATGCACCCATACATGATGCAGAATGTCAAAACTAAACTTCCAAGGAGTTAGCTAGGAAGTTTAGAACCAAAGACGAAAAATCCAACATCTGGGAGCCTAGTTCTTGGAGGTATAAACAGAATAAGAGTCTCAACTCTCAGACTCACATGAAGGTGCCATCTAATCTAAGACGAAAGACTTTGGGACATTTTCTCCAAGAGCTCTGAGAAGTGGGACTAGCAAGTCCCACCTATGACTTTGCTCTGATAAATCAACAGCCTTGGGGACCAGCAAAGCTTCCTCCCTCTCTGATTAATCAAGGGAGCTTACTCTTTATCCTGATGGTCCAAGAGCCCAAGTTTCTATGAAGACTAATTTGTCCTGTAAGGGGAGGGACGTGGGGGCGGGACTCCCCCCACTCCAGGCCTCCTTCATGCCAAAGAAGGAGGAAACAGAATAAGCAAAATAAAATTCATAAAGCGAAGCAGTAATTATGGTGTGGTCAACAAGAGGCTGCTCCTCAGGCCCATCATTATGTGGCTAAATTTAACGCCCTGCGCGGCCAGGGGAGCCGTGCGCCCCGGGCACCGTGTGTCCACACAGACGCCAGCTCCGCCACCTTCACCCGTTCGACAGCCGCCAGGGCTGCCAGAAAGCAGGTCACAATTTTTTTTATAGTCTGTTTACCAAGATGCTGTTTTTACTGCCGAGGTTTCTCTCATTTTATCTCTTTTTCCCTTTTCCCCAAACAGACTGGCCTGTATTTTCTGTCCTGTTTTTTTTTTTCTTTCTCCCTCTCTCAGTTCTATTTTCAGAACTCTAATTTTATATGGTATGTCCCTTCTTTTTTTTTTGGTAAATATTTGCCATAACTAAGCCAGGCACATCCAGTTTAAAAGGCTCCGTCCCACAAAACATCAGGCCTTTAATGATATGCATCTCATTAGCGTGTCCTATGAAAGGGGGTATAGAAAAAAAATGCAACTTACAGACTTTCTCACTTTTTATATCTAGAGAGACCTATATTTATATATGAGGACAAGCTGACAACGGACATTCTGAGCCCCAATACAAGGCTAGTACAATGGTCATTTGATTCAGGCTTTGAGACCTCAGAAGCCGTTTCAGGAGAGCGGGGCTACTGGTCTGTAATAGTGCTGGTCCTCCCAGGTGGTTCTGACAAGGTAAGTACAGCTAGAACCATTCCTCAGACCCAGAGGTATTAGGGCTTTCTAGATCAGAGGAACAAAACTCTGGGAAGTCCTCTGACACAAAATTTCCAAAAATGGCTGTAAGAAAACAGAGCAGCAATAGGGCATCAATATTTCCCTCCTTCTCTGGCCGATAAGTTAAAGAAACGAAAGTTATGAGTTAAGAGTGCTTGGAGAGATCCTTTCCAAGCTAGAACTTCCACATCTCCCACTTACTGTCCAAAGGCTTCTCCAGCTGTGCAAAGCCCCAGAATTGAAGGGAAGATTTCTTTCTGTACATGTTAGGTTGGATGAAATGTGTTGTATGGTTGAGTCCACTTATGGTACTGAACAAAAGACACAGCATCAAAAAAGCACTCTCCAAATACTTGTCTGTGATGTGCTTTTAAATCCAGTTTGAGGCTGGGTGCAGTGCCTCAGGAGTGTAATCCCAGCACTTTGGGAGGCTGAGGCAGGAGTATCGCTTGAGGCCAGCCTGGGCAAAATAGCGAGACCCAGGATCTACTAAAAATAACAAAAACATCAGCTAGGCATGGTGGTACATGCCTATTGTCCCAGCTACTCGGGAGGCTGAGGTGGGAGGATCACTTGAGCCTGGGACATCAAGTCTGCAGTGAGCAATGATCTCACCACTGCACTCCAGCCTGGGCAACAGAGCAAGACTCTGTCTCAAAAAGAAAAAAAAAAAAAACTGCAGCTTGACATTCTAAGATGGTGTTAGAGGAGGCCCCAGCATTCAGTGTTTTTGATAAGACATGCTGGGGGAGGGAAATAGATACATGAATTGAAAGACCCTGCATGGCTGTTCAGGTAGCACCTCCTGGGGACTCTATACATTGCAGGGGTCACCAAAGGTCCAGAGTCTCTAACTCAGTTTTTATTAGTTCATTTAGGGATGTTCAGAGTTTAGAAGATTGGCTGATGTTAACTAAAAACTATAAGAGACTAATTTCGAAATTAAAATGCCAATTTATTAGTTTACAAGGTGAAGTCTAGTCCAGTTACTAAAATATCTTCGGCTGCTTTTTCCTGGGAAGCTGAATAAATATTGAGAGTGCTACTTGTTAAACACAGGAAAAGGGCAAAAATCGGCAAATAGCTTTAGGGGATAGTTTACATACATTGTGCGAGCTAGACATTCATCTTGTTCTACTGTATCACTGTTTTGGCATTGTGCTAGATAAATTAATAAATAGTTACTCCTTGGTTTTTCTTTTTTTGGATTCTATACAACTCTGTTCCTCTGTTAGTACATTTCCTCACACATCATGAATTAATTACATAAACGTTTTTCTTTAATTGCTTGTAAGAGTCTAGAGGTGTACAAGACTAAAAGTGGCAAGAAAGGAATGTGGAATAAGAAAAGAGGCAGTACTTGGGGCAGAGCACTCTAGCTTTGAACCATTTTCCCATATTTTAAGTTAGGTCTCTATACTGCTCACAAATTGGTCTCAATCTTGCCTACTGCCCACAAAACTTCCAACACTATAACACGTGGCAAGGCAATCGGACGGACATGATGGAAGAATATTGGACCGGAAGGTCAGAGTCCTGGGCTCTGGTGCCAAATTCTACAATTGTTTGTCTATGTAGAGTTATTTTATCCTTATGGACCCCAATTTCCACATAAGTAAAAGAGAGTGGCTTGATATAGCCTTAGACTGATAAGGTCACTTCAAAATTCCGTGGCTCTAATCTGGACAAAATATTTAAGAGGCTATAATTTCCTTCATTGAGATACTGGCCCAGGCCCTTGAGATTTGTAATCTAGTTTCATGAGCAATGTATTTATAAACTGTTGGATAGATTACTCAGTAGATAGCTAATCTTATCCATTTTATATTGATTCTTCTTTATACCTCAGTATGACAGGTTACTCCAAATTAAGGGGGGATACTCTGCTTAAGACTTGCATTTCCTATGTACTCACTAAACTCAGCAATTTCGCTATGCTCTTTCCCTAGCTGCTAGGGGCTGCAGAAAACAGAATGCAGTTGCCATCAACTATTCCTTCTTTAAACCAAGCAGTATTATCCCATCTCAAAATTTCTCTTCATTGTTAGCTTTATCCATATCAAATTAGAAGGGGTTCTTTGGAGTAAAAGATTCTAAGAGAGCAATGCATAGCATCAGAATTGCTCAGGCTTCAAGCATAAGATTAACAAAAGCCAAAGAGCTTTTAAAGGATTCCCTCAAACCACCACACTTCAGGAAAGCCCCTTAGATTGTGTAACTCAGTGAAAGATCTAGCTGTGTCTTTTCCTTCAGCAGCCATTCTCCATACAATATTCCTCTGAACTCTTACCTCAAGAGTAACTTCTTCCAAAAATACTTTTCCCAAACTGGCCTGCTATGAACCCCAGATCCCATCCAAATGAATCCGTTTCTTCCTCCTCTCAGGTACTATATATATATAATGTATTTAGAATATTCTTTGTAGATACGTAAATTCCAGCAGTTTAATCTCTATCAAAAGTCCATTTTTTAAGGGCAGCAAACATGTTTTAACTTTTCAGTATAATTCCATCAAGTTTCGTATCTTCAATGGGCTTCATAAGTACTGTCCACAAGGAGTTTAAACTTCTAAATAGAAAAACAAATAGACCAAAGATCTCCCACACTGAATGAAAAAAATTCTTCTGGGACCTTCTGGCAATTTCTCCCTTCACAATTTCCTTATGGAAGATAACAAGGATGCCCGTGAATCCTGCAGTCTCATTTCCTAAATACCGGACAGCTAAGCTGCTAACCTACAGGACTCAGCCTTTATAGAACTCTCACTTTTCAATGTGGCCCACTATGCAAAAGAAGTATCACCTGTAAGTGAAGGATGTAAGAGAACGCTCTGGGTATACAGCTAAAATTATGAAGCCAACAGACCAGGTAAAACTTAGAGGTCAGTTGTTTGATACTTTGTTTTCTCCTAATTTCTATAACCAGAGGCAACATGTCCCAATGTGAGAGAGTCCTCTCATGCCACGACATTTAAAAAGGCTACAACCAGGTACTCCTATCTCCAAGGCCCTGAGGTAGAGTTAGAAGAAACAAAATGAGCAAGACAGTTCTGCTCTTAAGAACTCTGTAAGGTAACAGGGAGATAAGTATAGCAATTCTTAGAATACAAGGCAAAAGTGATAAGTGACACAGGAAAGAGAAAGCATTGAGAGTTCAGAAGAGGAAAATAATATAGCTTGTGCTTTCACTTCTGTCCCTTTCACTATTTCTGTCATAACAGAAAGGTCATTGTAACCATCTGACTCTCTTTCTAAGTCAGGGAAATTAAATGCCCTTAGAAAAGACTTTAAAAATTATTGGATGGAAAGGCTGCATCTCCTGGGGGAAAGAAGCTGGAAGTATGCAGAAATCTACTAATCTATCTTCAAAATATCACCTATCCCTTCATGCCATCCACAAATCCCAGAGAAAGAACTAATGCTTCCACTTGGCTCAACTCCACAGGTCCCTGCTTCCACATCATTCCTTTCCCTTCATCGGCATAAGTTTTTCCTTTTCCGCTGGTTTCTCCTTTGCCTTCAAACACATGTGCATCTTTCCATCTTATTTCGTTTAAACTACTTCTAGCTCTCCAGCTATCTCTCATTTATTTCCTTCTCATTGTGAAACTTCTCTGGTGAAGAGTTCTACACTCATTGTCTCCATTGCCTTATCCATTGATTGTTCTTTAACAGCCAGCTTTCTTCTGTTATTGCCCAAGACCATGAATTGCCTAATGGCCTTTCCTCTGTCAGTCAGTTACTCCTTCTCTTTGGCCTCTCTCCTGCACATGACTGTGGCCATCCTTGGTGATGGAAATAGCACGGGATTTGAGTCAAGACAAATATGGGTAAATCAACGGAATGGCCTTAGGCAAATTAGTTCACCACTGAGCCTCTGCTTCTTTATCCTTCACATGAAGATATCACCTAGCTCATAGGTTTGTTGTAAGGATTAAGTTATAACTTAGATAAAGCACCTGTGTCTAGCACACACAGAGTACAGACTTTATATTTGTTAGTTACCCTTTCTTGGCTAATCTACTATGCTATCCTGATTATCTTCCTGTCTGACATTTCCATCACTGGCTATTACTCCTTCCAGTTATGACTATTCCCCATATCTCAATCTTTGGGCCTTTGTTCTTTTTTCCATACTCTTCCCACCTAAAGATCCATCCATTCTCATGGCATCAAATATCATTTCTTTGTAGAAGATTCTCAAATCTATTTTCTGTAGACCCTTTTTTTCGACCTGAGCTTCAACCCTAGTTTTTCAACTCTTTGCTAGGCATTCTCACTTGTATGTCCCATAATCAATTTAAATTCAAAATGCAGCCGGGCACGGTGGCTCACGCCTGTAATCCCAGCACTTTGGGAGGCCGAGGTGGGTGGATCACAAGGTCAGGAGTTCGAGAACAGCCTGGCCAACATGGTGAAACCCCGTCTCTACTAAAAATACAAAAATTAGCCAGGTGTGGTGTGGTGGGCTCCTGTAATCCCAGCTACTTGGGATGCTGAGGCAGAAGAATTGCTTGAAACTGAAAGGCGGAGGTTGCAGTGAGCCAACATTGCGCCATTGCACTCCAGCCGGGCAACAAGAGTGAAACTCCGTCTCAATAATAAAAAAAAAAAATTCAACATGTATGTGAAAAAGATCTTCATCTTATGTTTTTAAATTAACTCTAATTATAAATAAGCCATTGATTTTGTAAAAAACAGGCTAAGGCATTGTTAAATTACCATACTGTAACAAATGGATTTTTATGAAACCCTTCTTCTACTAGGGGGAAGAGGAGGGAGACTCAACTGTGTAAATCTTCACAAAAAGCTCTGGAGGTACATGAAGCTTATAGGTTAGGCCCAAAAGGGCTAGGTATTTGTCAGAAGTAACACATCAAGGCCGGGCACAGTGGCTCATGCCTGTCATCCCAGCACTTTGGGAGGCCGAGGTGGGTGGTTCACTCAAGGTCAGGAGTTTGAGACCAGCCTGGCCAACATGGTGAAACCTTGTCTCTACTAAAAATACAAAAAATTTAGCCAGGCGTGGTGGCAGGTGCCTGTAATACTAGCAATTCAGGAGGCTGAGGCAGGAGAATGGCTTGAACCCAGGAGGCGGAGGTTGCAGTGAGCTGAGATCACCCCACTGCACTCCAGCCTAGAGGACAGAGTGAGATTCCCTCTCAAAAGAAAAGAAGTAAGACATCAAACATCTGCCGGGGGCAGTGGCTCACGCCTGTAATCCCAGCACTTTGGGAGGCCCAGGGGGGTGGATCACGAGATCAGGAGATCGAGACCATCCTGGCTAACACAGTGAAACCCCGTCTCTACTAAAAATACAAAAAAAAATTAGCCGGGCGTGGTGGTGGGCGCCTGTAGTCCCAGCTACTAGGGAGGCTGAGGCAGGAGAATGGCGTGAACCTGGGAGGTGGAGCCTGCAGTGAGCTGAGATTGCGCCACTGCACTCTAGACTGGGCAACAGAGCAAGACTCCGTCTCAAAAAAAAACAAAAAACAAACAAACAAAAAAGACATCAAACATCAATCATCACTGCCTCACAAATCAAATCTGAACCAAATGGATTTCTTAGACTGGAGATTTAAAGCAAGTAAGTGTGGCTCATGCCTTTAATCCCAGCACTTTGGGAGGCTGTGGCAGGCAAACTGCTTAAGCCCAGGAGTTCAAGACCAGCCCTCGGCTACGTAGTGAGATCCTGTCTCTATTGGAAAACAAATAAATAAATAAATAAATAAATAAACCAAATGAGAGACTAATGGTGGATTTGGTTGAGGAAAACAGAGGAAAAAATAGTTTTCATTTTGGCAGAGTTGGTAACTTCCTTTGAGTAAAGTAAGATATACAACCCCCTGGAGCGGAGTCTGTTAAACTGTGCTAGCCTATCCGGGTCTAGATACAGGGACATGCATGATTTCGTTTTCCACAGGCCCCTACAACTCTCTATTGTCTTCTATGCAGCCTGATATCCATGTTTATATAATATGACTGGCCCCTGTAGATACCTGATTTTGTAATATCTGGTTTTGAGATTTTTTAGGATAAGAGAATTTGAGATATGGGAAACTCCTTTGCTATTGGGATTCTTAGAATCAGAAACCCAAAATGGATAATTTTTACCCCCTTTGTACTCTTTCTTTCTTTTTTTGAGACAGTGTCTTTCTCATAATGTATTCCCACTTGGTTTTTTTTTTTTTTTTTTTGAGACAAGGTCTCACTTTGTTGCTTAGGCTGGAGTGCAGTGATGCAATCTCAGCTCACTGTAACCTCAGCCTCCAGAGTTCAAGTGATTCTCCTGCCTCAGTCTCCCAAGTAGCTGGGATCACAGGCCTGTGCCACCAAGCCCAGCTGATTTTTGTATTTTTAGTAGAGATGGAGTTTCTCCATGTTAGCCAGGCTGGTCTCGAACTCCTGACCTCTGGTGATCCACCCACTTCAGCCTCTCAAACTGTTGGGATTATAGGCATGAGCCACCACACCTAGCCCCTACTTGGTTTCTTGATTTGTTTGTTTCTTTGAGATGGAGTCTTGCTCTGTTGCCCAGGCTGGAGTGCAGTGGCACAATCTTGGCTCACTGCAACCTCCGCCTCCCAGATTCAAGTGATTCTCCTGCTTCAGCCTCCCGAGTAGCTGGGATTACAGGCACCCACCATTGCACCCAGCTAGTTTTCTTATTTTTAGTACAGATGGGGTTTTGCCATGTTGGCCAGGCTGATCTCAAACTCCCGACCTCAACTGATCTGCCCGCCTCAGCCTCCCAAAGTGCTGGGATTACAGACCTGAGCCACCACACCCGGCCCCATTTGTATTTTCTATATTGATTTCCTTTTTTTCTCTCTCAAAATTTTAACAATTTTTTTTTAAATTACTTTAAAACTTTTAATAAATTTCCTTTTGAAAACATAAGCCCTTATAAACCTTTGCAAAAGGAAAATAAAGAGGTCTTTTTAGCTCTTCTTGAGAAAAAAAAAAAAGAAGAAGTGGTGCCCCCTGGTCACTACAGGATTCACAGTGAGAAAACCCCAAAGAGAAGGTGAAATTCAGAAAAAAAATATAGTTGAGAAACATGCACAGCCATACCTTCCTCCCTGGAGATTTTCATTCCAGAGCTCAAATACTGGTACATTCATATTTTCAGTAAGGAAAACCATTCTTTTATATGCCCACAGTTAAACCGACCCCACCCATGATCTTCCTAGTCTATCAATGGCATCACTATTCTTCAAATCACATAAGCATATGACCAAGAGCCTAATCTTCCTAAAGATCACCTTCATATGTCAATTCTCCAGTCAAAACTTTCAATGGCTTCCCACTATCTGCAACAGTAATTAATAAGTGCAAGGAGAATGTGCCCCATCTCCTTCCTAGGAGATGTGTCCCCGCTTGAGAATCACAGCATATAATGACAGTTGTTAACAATTGAACTAAATGTAGAAATAAATGTGTTACAAGCAAAAAAAAAAATAAAAAAAAAGCTGAAAACCACCTTCAGAATAAAACACTAATCTGCCAGCCCAACATTTAAGGCCCCCACAATTTAGCCTCAAGTTATTATCTTGCTAACTTTATTTTCTACTAATCCTCATCCATTCTTATTCTTATTTTCCATCCTTTGCCCACGTGCTTCCCACCTAAAATGTCTTCCACATAGTTTTCAATCAAAGCCTAAATCAAAGCCCAGTTCAAGTCCTGCCATTTATAGAAAGCTTTTTCTAATCACTCCATTACTATGGCCCTTATTATCATTCACTAAGCACTGTAAGCTCTTTGATGGCAATATTATCATACCTTATATGCTCACAGAACCTCATTCAGCTCACGTGCACCTGACCGAATACTGAAAGGATGAATTAACTGCAAGTTTTTCTAGGTCGGAGAACTGATGCACACAAGAGGAGGGAGCATATTCTCATGCATCTAGACTTACCCTTTTTTACAATGCCCACATGGACACTAAAAGAAAAACACCCTGAATCCTATGGCTTGCTCTACATATTGAACAACAGGTACATGGTAAAAGGGTAGCCCTTCTAACTGTGGAAGTGGAGCCCTTGTGACTCTATGACTAATTTTCTTTCCAGGATTTTGTTAGGTACTTATTCTTTTGACTTTTGAGTTGTTAGTCTCTTAACTGGCTCTAAAAAAAGAGAGGTTCTGGGATTTCTCAATAATAAAAGATTCAAGGTTTATATACACTTCATCCCGAAGTTGGGACTGCCTTTCAGAAAACATAAATGTCAAAGAAATAAGGCAGGTAGTAGAATGGGAATATAGGCTACTCATCTATTTACATGTAAGGCTGCCTATGTCTAAGGCTACCAACAGGTGATTATTTGATGGCCTATTCATAAGACGAGGAAAATAAAAAAGAGCAGGAAGATACGATTCCTTCATCTATTCAACAAATACTTACAGAGTGCCTACTATGTGTGGAGGCACTGTTCTAGGCACTTAGGCTAGACCAGTGCACAAAACATACATCTTTGTCCTTGTTGAGCTTACATTCTAACAGACAGGAGATAGACCATAAACAATAAGTATAATAAAATAAGTAAATTTTATGGCAATATGTTGGAAACTAGGTGCTATGGAAAAAATAAAAAGTAGAGGATGGTAAGATGAAATGGGAGTGCTAAGGTGCAGGGGGGAGAAATGGAGCTTACAACTTTAAATGAGTAGTCAGGGTAAACTCTATTGGGAAGGTAACATTTGAAGAAAGACATTGTTGTAGTCCATGTAGATGAATATAGTCTATGTAGATATGTCTCCACATTCTTTGACACAGCTCCCCTTAAGAGGTGAAGTTTAATTAATTACCTTCCACTTAAGTGTGACCTAGACTTAGTGACTCATTTCTAATAAAAAGAATACAGTGAGACAGTGATAGAATGTAACTTCTGAAATTAGGTTATAAAAGGACTGCAGGTCCATTTGGTCTTGGTTTCATTTCTCATTTTCTTTTCTTTTTCTTTTTTTTTTTTTTTGAGACAGAGTCTCATTCTGTTGCCCAGGCTGGAGTGCAGTGGCGTGATCTCAGCTCACTGCAACCTCTGCTTCCCGGGTTCAAGCAATTCTCCCACCTCAGCTTCCTGAGTAGCTGGTATTACAGGTGCATGCCACCACATCCAGCTAATTTTTGTATTTTTAGTATAGACAGAGTTTCACCGTGTTGGCCAGGCTGGTCTTGAACTCCTGACCTCAGGTGATCTGCCCGCCTCAGCCTCTGAAAGTGCTGGGATTACAGGCATGAGCCACCACACCTGGCCTTGGTCTTTGTCTCTTGGATCACTGGCTCTGGAGGAAACCAGGTCCTATGAGTAGCCCTATGGACAGGCCACATGGCAAGAAATGGCACCTTCTGCCAATAGCCACATGAGAAAGCTTGGATATGAATTATCCAGATCTTACAATGACTGCATTACCAGCTGACATATTGACTGCAACTTCATGAGAGACACTGAGCCAGAACCACACTCACTAAGCTGCTCCCAGATTCCTGACTCTCAGAAACCATGCAAGATAATAAATGTGTCTTTGGGTTTTTTTGGGTTTTTGTTTTTGTTTTCATTTTCTGAGACAGGGTCTCACTCTTTCACCCAGGCTGGAGTGCAGTGGCACGATCTCGGCTCACTGCAAGCTCTGAGACCTCCCGGGTTCACACCATTCTCCGGCTTCAGCCTCCCAAGTAGCTGGGACTACAGGCGCCTGCCACCACACCCGGCTAATTTTTTGTATTTTTATTAGAGACGGGGTTTCACCGTGTTAGCCAGGATGGTCTTGATTTCCTGACCTCGTGATCCACCCGCCTCAGCCTCCCAAAGTGCTGCGATTACAGACGTGAGCCACTGCGCCCAGCCTGTTATTTTAAGCCATTACATTTTGGGACAATTTGTTACACAGCAATGGATAACTAATACAGACTTTAAGGAAGTGAGGAAGTTGGCCACACAAATATCTGAAGAAAGAACATTCCAGGCAATGGGAACAGCCAATGTAAAGGCCTAAAGGCAGGGCATGCTTAGAGTGTTAGAAAAACAGCAAGAGGCCAGTGTGGCTGCAGTGGAGTGAACGAGGGAGACAGTTGTAGGAGATGAGGTCAGAAAGGTAAGAGAGTTCTATAAGATCATATAGAGTTTTATAGGCCATGGTAAAGTCTTTGGATTTTACTCTATACATGAAGTGCTAAGCCAGTGAAGGGTTTTGAGCAGAAGAATATCATGATATGCCTTGTAACTTAACAAGACTGCTTTGTTGATAATAGGCCAGGAGGGGGTAGGAGTAGCTGCAGGATACAAATAAGGAGGCTTTTGCCATAATGCAGGTAGGAGATGATGGTGGCTCCAGTATGGTAGCAGCAGAGGTGAGATTATGGGCATAGTTTTAAGGTAGAGCCAACAGGATTTCCTGATGGACTGGCTGTAGGAAGTGAGAGGACAGCAGTCAGGATGACTCCAAGGTTTTTTCACCCAACTAAAAGTGAAAGAATGAACCTCCCATCAACTTAGATGGGAGGGGGTTGTTGGAAAAGCAAATCTGGGCATACGACTGGAAGTTCAATTTTGGACGTGCTGAATTTAAGATATTTTTTAGACTTCTTCATGAAAATGTTGAACAAGCAGTCTGGAGTTTCAGGGTAAGATCTACAGTGAAGAATAAATGTGGGATTTATCCACAAGGTGGTATTTAAAGGTGCTATAGTGGAATGCCAGAGGAGCAGGATGAAGACGTCAACAGGATCAAATCATAAATGATCATGTGTGGCGTGCAAGGAGTTTGAACTTTATCCTGTAGGAAACTGGGAGCCACTAAAGGACTCTAAGCAAAAAAGTGTCATAATTGGCCGGGTGCGGTGGCTCACACTTGTAATCCCAGCACTTTGGGAGGCCGAGGTGGGTGGATCTCGAGGTCAGGAGATCAAGACCACGGTGAAACCCCGTCTCTACTAAAAATACAAAAAAATTAGCCGGGCGTGGTGGCGGGCGCCTGTAGTCCCAGCTACTCGGAGAGGCTGAGGCAGAAGAATGGCGTGAACCCGGGAGACGGAGCTTGCAGTGAGCCGAGATTGCGCCACTGCACTCCAGCCTGGGCGACAGAGTGAGACTCCATCTCAAAAAAAATAAAAAAATAAAAAAAAGTGTCATAATCAAGTTTCGGTTTCAAAGACATCACTCTGACAAAACTATAAGTTCAACTGCAGGGTTAATAAGAACTGACCAGGAGACAAGTTAGGAGGCTGTTGCATGGTCAAGCCAAAAAAGGGACAGAAAGTCCAGGAACAGTGGCTCACACCTGTAATCCCAACACTTTGGGAGGCCAAGGCAGGTGGATCACCTGAGGTCGGGAGTTCAAGACCAGCCTGGCCAACATGGTGAAACTCCATCTCTACAAAAAATACAAAAATTAGCCAGGCGTGGTGGCTCAAACCTGTAGTCCCAGCTACTTAGGAGGCTGAGGCATGAGAATCGCTTGAACCCAGGAGGCAGAGGTTACAGTAAGCCGAGATCATGCCACTGCACTCCAGCCTGGGCAACAGAGTGAGACTTGGTCTCAAAAAACAAAGGCAGGGGGGAGTGGGGGGAAAGGGAGAGAAAAATGGCTAATTTCAGACAACGGGAGCTGGAATAGAGAAGATAGGCAGATTCAAAAGACGGTCAATAAATTAGGCTTTGAAAGTAAGGACAAAGAGGAAAGTGGGTGACTCCAAAATTTCTAGCTTAGAAAACCGAACGGATGATGGTATAATTCCCCAAGATAAGGAATATAAGAGAAATAGTCTGGGGGAGTAGATAAGTCATTTTGGACATGTTTAGGATGTGCTTTATGTGGGACATCCAGGTGGAAATGCCAAATATGCAGAAAGAAATATGGAC
Organism: Nomascus leucogenys; assembly: GCF_006542625.1. Lineage (NCBI taxonomy): Eukaryota > Metazoa > Chordata > Mammalia > Primates > Hylobatidae > Nomascus > Nomascus leucogenys. The sequence continues at coordinate 119,820,339 of NC_044402.1, forward strand.
CTAAAACTCAGTGGAGATATAAAATTGGTATTCGGTGATGTACCAACAATAGTTGACACTGGGGTCTAGATGAGACGACCCAGAGGAAGGAAAGTGAAGTGTCAGAGGATCAGGGACCTGATCCTGGGAAACACTAACCTTTAAGAGGCAGGCAGAAGATGGAGAGCCAGCCAAAGAAACCAAGTAGAAGTGTCAACAAGCTTAACAGGATGGCAATTTTCAAGTTAAAGCATTGCCCATCTTCCCCAGGCGATATAAGCTCTAGCTTCATAAAAGCAGCAGTGACTATCTTCATAGCTTAAAGTATCTGCTCTAGAATCAGGCTGCAACCAGACAGGAGCTGAAGACAGTAACTAAAACTAGGCAGAATATAACAACCATGGCTGCGTTTAGGATGCTAAGTCAAATCAATGTTAACTATAGCCCCCTAATTTCTTAGCTAAGGTATTATACTGAACAGATTAAGACTTATAAGGCATTCAGAATGCAGCAGTAAGAACGACTGCAGAGAAAAGAAGAGAAGAGAAGAGAAGAGAAGAGAAGAGAAGAGAAGAGAAGAGAAGAGAGGAGAAGAGAAGGAGAGAACTGCAAAATCTCCATCTCTGCTAAGGGACCCCTACCAAAGGAAGCCAACTTCACGCAACTGCCCAGGTTTTGGTGTCAAGGGCTGATTCCTAGCCAGGGGTTGCCAGCTGTAGAGGGCGGGGCTCTATTTTGGGCTGCCTGCTGTCCCTGAGCCTGGCCGCGTCTGGTTTGAGCAGCATGCAGCCCCAGTGACTCACACACCCATGCAAACCGCCTGTGGCTCAGTGGCATGGCCTTGGAATGCCAGCCTTAGGCCAGCTCCCTCCTCACCCCATTACTCTGGGATAAATAAATAAAAAGCCCGCCAGCAGCCACACAGCCTGATGGCAACCAGATGGAGAGAGCGAGGCATGGACAGGGCCAGGGGATGGAACTCCCTCCAGTGGACTAGACTGAGAGTGGGCTCTGCCCAGTCATCCTAAACTTCCTTTTTCATACAGTTCCTACTGCCGTGTAACAACAGTCCCTAAGTCCCTGACTCTTCTTTCACTCCTAAAGATGCCTCTCAACCCCCAGTCCTACAAAATGCCCTATATAGGGTTCTTGGCCTCCATGAAGATCATGCCAACAGGCACCCCACCCAGCCTTGACTTGAGTCAATATTTTCAGCATCCCCCTCTAGTTAGGCCACTATCAATTGGCTCCTTGGGTTCCCCAGAATTGAGAAATCAGAGGCTCTTAGACACAGTGGAAAAACAAAAGGACCAAATAGGGAGAAGTAACCCCTGTTCAATTCTTATTTTCCCGAGCCTTAGTATCCTAGCCACCTGCCTGGCCTACTGCCCCCTGTGCCTTATTGTCTATAGCCTCTTGCCTAGTAATAATCCCAATGAGAATTTTTAAAACTGACCCCAGGCAATGACCGCATGGCCCTCTGACAGCAGCCCTGGCCCCCCTGCGCCTTCATCCAGAGCTCTCTCCCTGGTTTGTTTATCTTCCTATTCCATCTTGCTTATTTTGATGGCACATCCTTTCAGTTCAGTCTTGGGTGACCCCATGACCCTTCTGTGTCCTGTTTGTAGGACCCCGGGCAAGCAGAGTAACTAAAAAGATGCAGTAGTCATAAGTTCTACAGCCCCAGTAGGAAACCTTTCAGTTCTAGCAGCTATACAGGACATTCTGAGAACAGTGCAATGACCCCAGAGGTCACAAGAATTCCATATTACCCCAGCCCTTATGTCTCCCCTAACTGGTGTGTACAACCAGTTAAAGCAGCAAAACAAAACAGGGATAATCCTAGACTATGTGTCAAGAAATGTGGGAAGTCCTAAACATAAAGCTACAGCTATATGACCTTAGGCAAGTCACTTAACCTCTCTGAGGCTCAACTTCTTCATCTATAAAATAGAAAGCTGTAACTACAACTACCTCTCGCTTCCTTTCCAGATATAAGAAAATTCTACAAGTCTATGAGGTTGATCCACCCAGAACCTACAGGACCAGTATTCTTGAAGTAGCTGGTTCCAAAACACTGATACTCTTCCTGTGCTGCCACCTAAATTCTATATGCTTTCTCATTCAATTCCGCAGGGCTCCTCCCAACCCCATAGTATGAAAATGATGAGCCTCTAATTTTACAAATGAGAAGTGATTTATCCAAAGCTGCAAAATGAGCCATGAGAATAACCGAAGACCCCAAATACAGGTCTAGTAAGCAACACTGAGCCAGGTGCAGTGGCTCACGTTTGTAATCTCAGCACTTTGAGAGGCCAAGGTGGGCGGACCACATGAGGCCAGGCATTCAAAACCAGCCTGGCCAACATGGTAAAACCCTGTCTCTACTAAAACTACAAAAATTAGCCAGGTGTGGTGGCGCATACCTGTAATCCCAGCTACTCAGGAGGCTGAGGCACAAGAATCTCTTGAACCCGGGAGGCAGAGATTACAGTGAGCCGAGATCACCCCACTGCACTCCAGCCAAAAAAAAACAACACTGTATCCACAGGCCACAATGTCATAATTTGTATAAAATCCCCCTAGCACAGACTTATCAAAATATTAATCCAGACTTATTGAAGAGTTAACCTGTAGGCAGCACGCACAGTGCTGGGGATATAGAAATGCATTCAGCATGGTCCTTGCCTCAGAGAGTCCACAGATCAGTGGAGGAGAAAGCCATAGTCTTGCAGGCATACAAACAGTAATATTACAGTGTTACAAGTGGTAAAACAGAGGTATAATCCAAGGTACTATAGTAGCAGGGAAGAAGAATAGTCTTTACAAGCAGAGTACAGAAAGGTCTCCCAAACAAAGTGAAGCTGACATCTAGAAGATTAATAGAAGTTTACAAGTTAGATAAGGCCAGAACATTGGACATTCTAGATCATGGGAAGAACGTGTATCTAAAGATAAGATGAAACAGCACTGGGGGAAATTAAAAGTCATTCCATATAGCTAAGGCATAAAGTACATAGAGAAAAATGTCAAGAAGTCAAGCTGGATAGGTATGCAGGCACTAGATCAGGAAGAGACCTCTCCACTGAGCTAAGAACAAGCCTTGCACTGTTTAACTAAGGGAATGAGGCAGGGAACCAGTATGTTATCCCCAGCCTTGATACCTAAACTTATAGACAGGGGAAGCTATCTAAGAGAAAAATGGCCTAAGAAATCTCTCTCAGTCACAAGTTTAGGTTTAATGGTCTCTCTTTACCCATAAAAACTTGAAACCTTTTCTAGGCTGGGCATGGTGGCTCACATCTATAATCCCAAGACTTTGGGAGGTCAAGGAGGGTGGATCACTTGAGGCCAGGTGTTCAAGACCAGCCTGATCAACATGGCGAAACCCTGTTTCTACTAAAAATACAAAAATTAGCTGGGTGTGGTGGCACGCACCTGTAATCCCAGCTACTTGGGAGGCTGAGGCAGGAGAATTGCTTGAACCTGGGAGAGGGAGGTTGCAGTGAGCCAAGATTGTGCCATGGCACTCCAATCTGGGTGACAGAGCAAGTGAGGCTTTGTTTCAAAAACAACAACAACAACAACAACAACAACAACAAAAAAGACTTGAAACCTTTTCTCCTTCAGGACTTAGCAATACAAGTTTTCCTTCTTCTCCAGACTTACAATTGCTTCAGTACCTGGACTGAGCACCTACCTCACATTTTTTGCTTTTAGTGTTTAGACCCCAAGCACTGTAGCTCAGTCAATGCACAGAGGCAGAATGGGAGGTTCCAAATAAAGAATACCTGCTTTATGCCTAGCCCTTTAAAAAGTGCTAATTTAGGGTTCAAAAGAGGTATGGGGGCCGGGTGCGGTGGCTCACGCTTGTAATCCCAGCACTTTGGGAGGCCGAGGCGGGCGGATCACGAGGTCAGGAGATCGAGACCACGGTGAAACCCCGTCTCTACTAAAAATACAAAAAAATTAGCCGGGCGTGGTGGCGGGTGCCTGTAGTCCCAGCTACTCGGAGAGGCTGAGGCAGGAGAATGGCGTGAACCCAGGAGGCGGAGCTTGCAGTGAGCCGAGATTGCGCCACTGCACTCCAGCCTGGGCGACAGAGCGAGACTCCGTCTCAAAAAAAAAAAAACAAAAAAAAACAAAAAAAAAAAAAAAAAAGAGGTATGGGACACAGACCCTGTCCACAAAGAGCTTACAAATTAATCTATAAGACAATAAAGAAATACAAATAATCTATACATAATACCATATTATAATAGCATTGTTTACTTACATGATAAAGTACCAACTTGGGTAACATATATAATTAGAAAATGGGGCAATAGGCCAGGCACAGTGGCTCACACTTGTAATCCCAGCACTTTGGGAGGCCGAGGCGGGTGGTCACCTGAGGTCGGGAGTTCCAGCCCAGCCTGACCAACATGGAGAAATCCCATCTCTACTAAAAATACAAAATTAGCTGGGTGTGGTGGCACATGCCTGTAATCCCAGCTACTCAGGAGGTTGAGGCAGGATAATCGCTTGAACCCGGGAGGCGGAGGTTGCTGTGAGCCGAGATCACACCACTGCACTCCAGCCTGGACAACAGGAGTGAAACTCCATCTCAAAAAAAGAAAATGGGGCAATAATACTAAGGTACTAACTGTACAACCAACAAGTCACAGAGGAAGGAGAGAAGGAGAAGATCAATATTGACTGGCATTATCAAAGGTCACTATTATTAATACTTTCCCTATTTGGCATTTAATAGATGTTTCTTTTGGCTGAGCTCAATCCTTAGAAGGGAAACCTAGGCAGGAGCTTCTGACAGGCCACAATTATCTTCTCCCCATTCATTCCTTTGCCAGTCCCCTTGTATAAACACTGTGATTTTCCACAACCTACTGTGCCCACAAGACAGCCCCCAAATGGTAGCCCTAAGCTTTTTACCTTCCTGTCCTGCTGGATCCTGAAAGGGCCTAGACAAGTAATGATGCCTACCCTTCTGCTCCACAGTCCAGAGCTTATGACCAGATCTCAACAAGCAAAAATTTAATAACTGGTCAACCAACCTTTCCAAGGTTAGAGAATTCCAAATGAAATCCCTGGTACTTTAACAGAGATGTTTTATAAATATCAATCAGCCCACTTCCGCCTCTTACGTTCTTTCCCTGTTTTTTCCCTCATCCTCCCTAAGTACATCTTAAGCCTTATCAGACTTTCTATGGGCAATTTTTTCGGACAAAGGGCATTCCAACCACACAAGCCACCTAACACCCAAAACACAAGTGGCCACTCAGGCACCTGGAAAGAGGAAGTAGGGCAAAGACACACAAGAAAATAACAAATACCTTACCTCTATCATAAATTGTTCCAAGAAGGAATTTTCTTCAAATGGTTCTGTCTTCAATCGATCTGTAATAAGAAGGAACAGAAAAAAGAAATATGAGTCATATAGGATGAGTTTCTTACCTGATGGAAAGGGAACAGAACAGGGCTACTTAGGAAAGAGGAGGAAGGTGTATCATGCACAGACACCTAGTTCAGTGGGAGAAGAAGGGCTGAGAGCATGTGGGCAAACAGTAGTGGGAGAGGGTGATTAGCAACAAATGGCAGGTTTGGTGGCAGCATCTTCTCTAGGAGTTTTTCCTGCCACAAAAACAAAGGCCAAATTGAATTTTTATTCTGAAGTTGGAGCCATGAAGCTTCCTAAACTCCCAAGTCCATGTTGCTCTGGTACAATTCTGTATAGCTATTGGCTCCTCTCCAAAGTCTTTCCCTGCCATTGCCTAGGGCATGCCTGGACTCGGTTACAGCTTCTATTGGTCACTTGGGCTCCAGCCAGGTACTCGAGGCAGAAGAAAAGTGTCGCCTAGGCCAGGCACGGTGGCTCACGCCTGTAATCCCAGCACTTTGGGAGGCCAAGGCAGGCAGATCACTTGAGGTCAGGAGTTCGAGACCAGCCGACCAACATGGTGAAACCCCGTCTCTATTAAAAATACAAAAAAATTAGCCAGGCGTGGTGGCGTGCGTCTACAATCCCAGCTACTCGGGAGGCTGAGGCAGGAGAATCACTTGAGCCCAGGAGGCGGAAGTTGCAGTGAGCTGAGATCATACCACTACACTACAGCCTAGTTGACAGAGCGAGACTCCATCTCCAAAACAAACAAACAAAAAAGAGTCACCTAATATCAAGACTCCAGTTTCTGGTTAGTATTCAGCACCCATCCTGGGGGAGGCACTTCTCTAATGCAAATGAGTCTCCCTCTTTGTTAAGACCCTTTGACTATTTTTAACACTCCCCACCCAACTCCTCCAAGCATGTCCTCTCACCTCGAATCAGCGTAGCCCCACTCTCCTGGTAGTCTTGGATCTCTAGGTCTTTCATATGAAGTAATGTTGCTAGCTCCCTCACTTGGCACTGTAATGCCAGACTCATGCCCATCAGAGGACGAATCAAATGTTGGGAGACCTTTGATGGAAGAGATATCAATTAGCCAAAAGACTCTTATAAAGTACTTTCCAACTCGGTATTAGGTACTAGAAAAAATACTGAAAAATAAATGTTCTTACAGAAACTTATAGTTTCATAGGCAAGGAACCCATTTACATGAATGTAAACACAAATACAATAATTAAATATATTAAGAAGGTGGCTGGTGCAGTGGCTAACATCTGTAATCCCAACACTTTGGGAGGCCAGGGCGGGTGGGAGACTTGAGGTCAGGAGTTCGACACAAGCACGGCCAACATGGCCAAACACTATCTCTACTAAAAATACAAAAATTAACTGGGCGTGGTGGCAGGCGCTTGTAATCCCAGCCACTCGAGAGGCTGAGGAACAAGAATCGTTTGAACCCAGGAGGCAGACGTTGCAGTGAGCCAAGATTGCACCACTGCATTCTAGCCTGGGTGACAGAGTGAGACTCTTTCTCAAAAACAAGATCCCACCAGCTGAGATGGCTCATGTCTGTAATCCCAGCACTCTGGGAGGCCCAAGTAGGAACTCACTTGAGCCCAGGAGTTCAAGAGCAGCCTGAGAAACATAGTGAGACCCCATCTCTACCAAAAAAAAATTTTTTAACATTAGCCAGGCACAGTAGCATGCATCTGTAATCCCAACTACTGGGGAGGCTGAGGTGGGAGGATCCCTTGAGCCAAGGAGGTCAAGGCTGCAGTGAGCTGTGATCATGCCACTGTATTCCAGCCTGGGCAACAGAGCAAGACTGCATCTCAAAACAACAAGAAAACAAACAAACAAACAAACAAACAAACAAGAAAAGCCGAAGATCCAAGTAGCCCTCAAGAAAATAAGTGTGGCAAAAACAGAATACACTAGCTAAAGTGTAACAGAAGACAAAAATCAACAGAAAGTAAAGACCCTTGAAGGTCAAATTAGATCCAGACACTAAGAGCCATTTCAGGGCTCATGATAGCCCAGAAGGAGCCTGGAATTTCAATCTGTTCCCACAAATGCAGCATAGTCTAAGGTTATTGTTATAATAGAAGCAAGCCAGCTACCAAGAACTAGCCTAGGAAGGTATAAGCCAACTCACTCTACACACAACACCCCCCTTTTTTTTTGAGAAGGAGTTTCGCTGTGTTGCCCAGGCTAGAGTACAATAGCACGATCTCGGTTCAGTGCAACCTCCACCTCCCAAGTTCAAGCGATTCTCCTGCCTCAGCCTCCCGAGTAGCTGAGATTACAGGCATGCACCATGATGCCTGGCTAATTTTTGTATTTTTAGTAGAGACAGGGTTTCACCATGTTGGTCAGGCTGGTCTCGAACTCCTGACCTCAGGTGATCTGCCTGCCTCGGCCTCCCAAAGTGCTGGGATTACAGGCGTGAGCCACCGTGCCCAGCCCACACACCCCATTTTTAACAAGAGGTAAGAAGAATGCAAACACAGCCATACTGCTGTACAAATAGGGTGATACTCTCATATGATAATGTATAGCTATATAGAATAATCATTTAATTCACCTACACAAGGTGTCCATTAACCTGTCAAAAAAATAACTAGGCCAGCATGGTGGCTCATGCTGTAATCCCAGCATTTTGGGAGGCCAAGGTTGGAGGATTGCTTGAGTCCAAGAGTTCGAGTCCAGCCTGGGAAACATGATGAAATCCAGTCTCTACAAAAAATACAAAAATTAGCCAGGCATGGTGGCACACGCCTGTAATCCCAGCTACTCGGGAGACTGAGGCACGAGAATCGCTTGAATCCAGGAGGCAGAGGTTGCAGTGAGCCAAGATCATGCCACTACATTCCAGCCTGGGTGACAGAACGAGATCCTGTCTCAAAATAAAATAAAATAATTCAAATTAATAATCTATCTGTGACTAAGGGACGTTATCAGACTTCCTTTCCCTTCCCTTAAGGAGATGAACTAAGGAAGGCACTAAAAAGAAGAAATGCCCTAGATCAGAGGTCAGCAAACTTTTTCTATAAAGGGCCAGATAGTCAACATTTTTGGCTTTGTGGCCTATCCAGTCCCTGTTGCAACTACTTGACTCTCCTGTTATAGCACAAAAGCAGCCACAGACAATATGTAAACAAATCAAGTGGCTGTGTTCCAACAGAGCTTTACAAAAACAGGCAGCAAGCCAGAATTGGCCCATGGCCATAGTATGCCAACCCCTGTCCTAGACCTGAAAAAGGATTACTTTTAGACAAGATACCCCAACAGGCTTGAAATGAGGAAAAGGTACTAGAGTGTCCCATAATATGTGCAAGCCAGACTCATCTGGATCCAGATCAGACGTCTGGACTCTTTCAGACCTTTGTGTTTTCATTTTCCATTCATTTTCTAGGTAAAAGTTACTACTAAAAGTTCTAATTGTGCTTTGGCTCAAATTAAGAGGAAAAGACTTTTTCCACATTTCTGCTAGATTAGAAAAGACTGGATGTGGGGAGGTGGGAAGAAAGGAAGTTAGTGGCGGCAGCTTTTGTCCCAGAACCAAGGACCAAGAAATGGAAGGGTTCTGGCACAGAGGGGAAAGCCAGAAATAAAGTCTAGCTATAGATACTAGAGTCTTCCTTCTACCACACAGCACATCCCAACCTGGCACTGACTCCCAATTGAGGTCCTTAGCAAAAACTTAACCCTCTAGGAAGTACTGTTCAGAATGTGGCAGAAGTTCAGCTTTGGAAAAATTTATCTGCTCTACCCTCGATCTTCTTTCCTAGGAATTGTTTTGTTAAATTTGGTCCTACTGGGTGGGCATGGTGGCTCACACCTATAATCCCAGCACTTTGGGAGGCCAAGGCAGGCGGATCGCTTGAGCTTAGGAATTTGAGACCAGCCTGGGCAACATGGTGAAACCTCATCTCTACTAAAAATACAAAAAATTGGCCGGACGCAGTCTCACGCCTGTAATCCCAGCACTGTGGGAGGCCGAGGCAGGTGGATCACCTGAGGTCAGGAGTGCGAGATCAGCCTGGCCAACATGGTGAAACCCTGTCTCTACTAAAAATACAAAAATTAGCTGGGCATGGTGGCGGGCATCTGTAATTCCAGCTACTCGGGAGGCTGAGACAGAAGAATCGCCTGAACCCGGGAGGCAGAGGTTGCAGTGGGCTGAGACTGCGCCATTGCACTCCAGCCTGAGTAACAGGGCGAGACTCCATCTCAAAAAAAAAAAAAAGAAAAAAAAAAATTAGCCAGGTGTGGTGAGGCGTGCCTGTATTTTCAGCTACTTGGGAGGCTGAGGTGGGAGAATTGCTTGAGCCCAGGGGGTGGAGGTTGCAGTGAGCCGAGATTGCACCACTGCACTCCAGCCTGGGTGATGGAGTGAGACCTTATCTCAAAAAAAAAAAAAAAAAAAAAGTTTGGTACTGTTTAAGGTAGATCAGGAGGAAAACAGGCAAATACTTGTATAAATGACAGTGAATATTTGATGAGTTCAACTGAAATAATTGTCATTACTACCCAAGCTGCAACACTATCCAATTGGTGGCAGCACTGAAACAACAGAAACTCCTAAATTAATAACCAGCTTCCCTCTGGATGGCTACCTCAATAGCAATTTCCTTGAGTGACAGTAAATATTATATAAAAACATGAAACATGACAAGGAACAGCTTTTAATTAATGTCATGCCTAATTAAATATGATAATGCCATACCAGGCAACTGAAATTATCTATCAGACCCCAATGTCTATTTGGTTTAAAAAAAGTTTTTTTATCAGTAAATATTGTAACTGCTAAAATAATTTCATAGGATTGGGTTACAGCATTTTGATTTATTGAGGTATAATTCATTTCAAAGTTAGATGAACACTAAAATGATTTCCCTCAGACCAGATAGCTTTAAATTAATGCTCAGTAGAAATTTTGAAAATATGTGTTGATGGGCATATGAGAGACTAGATAAAATGTGTAAAAACGTCCCAGCACTTTGGGAGGCTGAGGTGGGCAGATGACCCGAAGCCAGGAATGTGATATCAGCCTGGCCAACATGGTGAAACCCTGTCTCTACAAAAAACACAAAAAATTAGCCAGACATGGTGGCACGCACCTGTAATCCCAGCTATTCGGGAGGCTGAGGCACAAGAATCACTTGAACCTGAGAAGCAGAGGCTGCAGTGAGCTGAGATCATGCCACTGCACTCCAGCCTGGGTGACAGAGAAAGACTCCATCTCAAATAACAATAATAATAATAATGTGTAAATAGTTCAAAGCAAATCCACAGACACTATAAGGAAAAATTTTGAAGGGCTTTAGGATGTCAGGGACACTCCCCGTAATTTATAGACAGCAATATATGAAGATATACGTTCATTAGTCAATTCAACAGATATCTACTGGGTTCCTAATATGTGCTCTGACCCTATGAGGTCTCTGCCATCAAAGAGCTTACAACAGTTAAGGAGGTTAGGAAGTGTAATAGATACACAAACAGGAGTTGCTAATCTTTTTCAGAGGAAAAGCTATTTATAATTTTCTCCAAAGTCTTCAGATTTTCCATAGAAATGTTCATAAGTCATGAGCAGGGGAGCAGAATGACAGGTCTCAACCTCAAGATGAATCAAGCTGGAGGCTAAAGGGGGAGAATCACTTAGGCCCAGGAGTTCAAGACCAGCCTGGGCAACATAGTAAGACCCCCATCTCATAAACAAACAAACAAACAAAAAAGATCAAGATGAATCATATCAGGAGATACAGTGAAGGCTGGAGTACAGTAGCACAATCACAGCTTACTGCAGCCTTGAACTCCTGGGCTCAAGTGATTCTCCCACTTCAGCCTTCCAAGTAGCTAGGACTACAGGCACATGCCACCACACCCAGCTATTTTTTTTATTTTTTTGTAGCTATGGGTTTCACTGTGTTGCCCAGGCTGGTCCCAAACTCCTGGTCTCAAGTAATCCTCCTGTCTTGGCCTCCCAAATTGGTGGGACTACAAGCATGAGCCATCATCCCCAGCATCTCTTTCATTTATTTATTTATTTTTATTTATATATTTATTTATTTATTTTGAGAGAGTCTCGCTGTGCCAGGCTAGAGTGCAATGGCGCAATCTCAGCTCACTGCAACCTCCACCTCCTGGGTTCAAGCAATTCTCTTGCCTCAGCCTCCTGAGCAGCTGAGATTACAGGCATACACCACCATGCCCGGCTAATTTTTGTATTTTTAGTAGAGACAGGGTTTCGCTATGTTGGCCAGGCTGGTTTCGAACTCCTGACCTCAGGTGATCTGCCCGCCTCGGCCTCCCAAAGTGTTGGGATTACAGGCCTGAGCCACTGTGCCTGGCCCCAGCATCTCTTTTAAAACGAAAAATTATGGAGTTGAAATATTTGCCCTCACAGGTCCACTATAATGCTAAACATAAGTAATATTACATATGTTCTTTTATTTAATCCTCACGACTAGACAGTAAGGTTGTGGTTGATTTATTTTACAGATGAAGAAACTGAATCATAAAAATTCAGTACTTATCCAAATTAATACAAGTAGTCTCAAAGTGGTGGAGTTGAGTTACAAATTCAAGTCTGCTGGTTCCAAAACCTATCTCTTTCTGCCACTAAGAAACCTTTGGATATAGCTCCTAGGAATCATAAAATGTCCAAAGATATCACAAATCTGAAAGCTAAAATGTAGAATATCAAGAATTATATTAGATATTAGAAGGAACAGACAACAGGAAAGAGTAAGAGATGAACACTGTCCTAAATGAAGATGGACTCAGTGTTAGAACGCAAAGACCTGGGGCCAAGCGTGGAGGCTTACGCCTATAATTCCAACTCTTTGGGAAGCCAAAGTGAGAGGATCACTTGAGCTGAGGAATTCAAGACCAACCTGGGCAATATCATGAGACTTCATCTCAAAAGAAAAAGAAAGAAAAGGAGGGGGTGGGGGGGAAGACAGAGAGAGAGAGCAAGCAAGCAAACAGAGACCCAAAACCTAATATATTCCACAATACCCTTGCAGACTTAGAAACCATTAGCTTGTTAATGTGAGTATGTTATGCTGGAGAAGTATGAGGAACAGGTATTCTCCTCTTTCCTGTACAGCTGGAAGGAGTTAAGCTGCATAATGTCTCTGAAAGACAATTTGGCATTATGTTATGTGGCAAGATTAAAAGATACAAATATTCCTTGACCCAGCTATTCCACTCAGGGGAATTTATTCACACATTTACATGCAGAAAAAGTAAATACAAGGATAGTTACCATATATAACAACAAAAGACTTAGGTGTCTACTAATACCAGATCAATTAAATATATGATACATTCATTAAATACAATGCTATGTTGCAATTAAAAAACACAGAGGCAGGTCCTCTGAATGTGTTGATATGAATAATCTCTAAATTCTTTTTTTTAAGGCTCATCAAGTGAAGCAGTGGGTAAGTTCTACAACTAAGTGAAAAAAGGAAGGTACTAAACAGTGTGTACAGCATGATACTATTTGTCAAAAAATATACATATACACAGATATATATGTGGTCATATGAAGATATAGATACAGTATATACATATATAGCTTTAATCATTCACAAGAAGCTGATATTGGTAGTTGCTTTGCAAAAGGAAAAGGAGGGACTAGGGAACGGGGTAGAAAGATCTATTTTTTCACTGTATACACTTAAATGCTGTTTGAAATGTTTGCCTTTTTCAAGAATTACTCATTCAAAAAAATTAAATGAAAACGATCACAAGAATGAGTTACAAAAATTATGACTGTGTGACCTTACAGACATACACACAAGCCTGAAATAGTATCCACCTACATCCTTACCCGTGTCCACTGGCTCTAACTTTTTCTATATAAAGCTCTCTCAGGTTCAGGCGTTTCCCTAGGAGGGCATTCTTCTTTTAATGATGAGTATTTTATTTTAACTTAAAGCACAATTGTTCATGAATTGCTCAAATCTAATTTCTTCCTATGGCAAACCAAGACTCAACCCTCCCTAAACACTGTTGTCTCTTTCCTTTAATGTAGTTCCCCAATTAGGGAAATTTGCCTAGAATAGCTATTTTTTCTTTACATACTTTTATATTATACTGTATTATATATCTATCATATAATATATTATATAATATATATTATATTATGTCACTACATATTATATTAATATAGATTAACATAACATATATGTTAATATAATATGTTATATATTACATATATTTATATATTAATCTATATTATAATATATACTATATATATTATAATTGTAATATCATTATATTAGTGTTCCTTACTGTATTCTTTTGAAAGAAGAAACTTTTAGAGCCCATCAGCCTCCAAGGAGAACTGTCTCCACAATCACACTACATATTCCGCATTTCTAGGTCCATGTAATGCAAAATGAGATTAGCTATTGCTAGGGATTCCCAAAGGCCGCCCAAATGGTTTGGTCCCAGAACAAACATTATTGAGGAAACACTGCCCCCTGGTGTTACTTAGAAAGTTTAAATGTTTTAAACGAAATAGATAAAGTATGGAATGGGGCCAGGCTCCTGCTTGTAATCCCAACACCTTGGGAGGCCAAGGCAGGAGGATTGCTTGATGTGAGGAACTCGGGACCACCCTGGTCAACACAGAGAGACCCCCCATCTCTACAAAGAAACTTTTTAAATTTTATTTATTTTTTGATTTTATTTTTTAAATTTATTTTTTAAATTTTATTTATGTATTTTTATTTATTTGCAAGATGGAAAAGTTCACAAGAAATTCATTTAAAATAAACAAATGTGAGTATATGCTAAGCACTGTTGATAGGCCTTAGAAGTTAATAAATGAATAAGTAATTCTCTCAGCACTCAGTTCTAGTTTTACTGGGCTCCAGATCAAAAATTAACATCAGGGCCGGGCGCGGTGGCTCACGCCTGTAATCCCAGCACTTTGGGAGGCCGAGGTGAGCGGATCACGAGGTCAGGAAATCGAGACCAAACTGGCTAACACGGTGAAACCCTGTCTCTACTAAAAAATACAACAAAAATTAGCCGGGCGTGGTGGTGTGCGCCTGTAGTCCCAGCTACGGGGGGCGCTGAGGCAGGAGAATGGCATGAACCCGGGAGGCGGGGCTTGTAGTGAGCCGAGATCACGCCACTGCACTCCAGCCTGGGCGACAGAGCGAGACTCCGTCTCAAAAAATAAAAATAAAAATAAAATTAAAATAAAAATAAACATCAGGCCAGGCGCGGTGGCTCACGCCTGTAATCCCAGCACTTTGGGAGGCCGAGGTGGGCGGATCACGAGGTCAGGAGATCGAGACCATCCTGGCTAACACGGTGAAACCTGTCTCTGCTAAAAAATAGAAAAAATTATCCGGGGCCGGGCACGGTGACTCACGCTTGTAATCCCAGCACTTTGGGAGGCCGAGGCGGGCGGATTACGAGGTCAGGAGATCGAGACCACGGTGAAACCCCGTCTCTACTAAAAATACAAAAAAAAAAAATTAGCCGGGCGTGGTGGCGGGCGCCTGTAGTACCAGCTACTCGGAGAGGCTGAGGCAGGAGAATGGCGTGAACCCGGGAGGCGGAGCTTGCAGTGAGCCGAGATCGCGCCACTGCACTCCAGCCTAGGTGACAGAGCGAGACTCCGTCTCAAAAAAAAAAAAAAAAAGAAAGAAAAAATTATCCGGGCATGGTGGCAGGCACCTGTAGTCTCAGCTACTCGGGAGGCTGAGGCAGGAGAATGGCATGAACCTGGGAGGCAGAGCTTGCAGTGAGCCGAGATCGCACCACTGCACTCAAACCTGGGTGACAGGGTGAAACTCCGTCTCAAAAAAAATTAATAAAATAAAATAAACATCAGCAAACAGTTTCTCAAAAAGTCTTTCTATCCAGTCATCTATTGATGCCAAAGCATCACATCCCCTGTGGGAGACTAAGGAAGAGAGAAAAAAATGATGTCCTCTTGTCTTCGGATCCCTCTGCTAACAAATCTATACTCTTAGGCTTCCCAAAGAAGACCCTGTCCCCTAAGTGCTACTGACTGAAACCGTGTCTGTTATTCCAGAAAACTAGTCTTTAACGTCCACTCTTAATTTCTAATAAAATCTCCTGGGAAACATAGCTATGAGTGAGTAGAGGATATTATCCCCCTAGTCTCTGAAAATGAGGCTTTGGACCAGACTCATCTGGGATTCAAATTCCAGCTCATTTACTCATAAGCTGATGGCTTTGGACAAGTTATTTTCAATCTCAGTATTCTACTCTGAAAAACAGGGATAATAATACTTATCCTGAAGGACAGTTGTAAGGATTAAAAGATGAGATAATGTTTAGAAAGGTACCTAACACTGGTACATATTCTACCCTGTTGCCAGAATAATCTTGATGAACCACGAATTGGATCATGTTAAATTCCTGTTTAAAGTTTTTCAGTGAATCCTGTTGCCTTTGAGATAAAATCCAAACTCATTAGAATCCTTCAAGATCTGGCCACTGCCTCCCTCATTTCTCATGCCTTCCTATCTACACAGCAGTCATGAAGTCCCCGAACTTGCCCCTCACTTACACATCTTTACATCTCTTGCCTACAATGACTTTTCTATTTATTTTCTCCTACTCATCTTCAAAACTCAGCTCAGTAACAGTCTCTTCAAAGAGGTTTTCTCCAATCCTCAACCATCCAGGGTTTACCTCAATCAAAGAACCTATCATACTTTATCATAATTTCCTGTTTGTCTGTCTTCTCACTAGATTATGAACTCCAGGAAGAGGCTACATTGTTTCAGGTCTGGATAACCAACAATTAGCCCATAGTAGATGCTTTTAAAATGCTGAATAAATTAATTAATGCATAAAGACACTCAATACTCTGCTCCTTTTGCAAGGAAAGGATGTAACAGTCAAGAATCCTTTTTGCCAGGCTGGGCGCAGGGGCTCATGCCTGTAATCCCAGCACTTTGGGAGGCCAAGGTGGGCAGATCACCTGAGGTTGGGAGTTCGAGACCAGCCTGACTAACATGGAGAAACCTCATCTCTACTAAAAATACAAAATTAGCGGGGCGTGGTGGTGTGTGCCTGTAATCCCAGCTTCTCGGGGGGCTGAGGCAGGAGAATCGCTTGAACCCGGGAAGCAGAGGTTGCGGTGAGCCGAGATCGTGCCATTGCACTCCAGCCTGGGCAACAAGAGCAAAACTCCATCTCAAAAAAAAAAAAAAAAAAAAAAAAAAAGAATCCTTTTTGCCTTCTGTCTAGTCAAGGAAAGTTTTCTGATTGGAGAAGAATTTCAAACAAGGTTTGCAAAAAAATAAAAGCACCTAAAGCTTCATCTCAAAGCAACTGGCATCCCTCCCCCAACCCCATATTCGAATTACACTTACCAGGGAAGGACTAGCTAGGATGCAGTGGAAATTCCAATAGAAGGGGAGGCCAGAGAGCTCACTTCGCACCCGTAAAATCAGTGCATCTGCCACACAATCACAGGAGAAGGTAGCTTCGCTAGGGTGAGCAGCGTCCTTCAACAATGGGCGAAGCAGATTATCCAAATGACACAGGAAAGCTGCAGGAGGAGCAGTGAGCCGCTTGTTCAGCTCCTAAAGAGAGAGCAGTGGTACAGAGTAAGGGTGCTAAAAGGAAACTAATTCCCCCATAAGTAACAGCAAAGGAAAGCCCTGGTTAACTCAAAGACAATGGACATGAGAGGAAGGGGAAAGAAGAAAACAAAAAGAAGAGAGTCACAAAGATCAATTGGCCTACTTCACAGTTCTGCCTTGGGCAAGATTAATTTACAAAAGGCCTATCTAGGTCAAATAATATATTCATTACCATGCATAGGGTAGGGAAACTAACTTTCTCTCTCTCTCTCTCTCTCTGTCTCTCTCTCACACACACACACACACACACACACACACGAAGATTCCAGGGCTACAGGCAGAAGTAAAGGACATTAACTGGAATTGTCTCAACCCGATTCAACCTTCCTTGGGAAACTACAGGCCAGCAAGCTGGTTGATGTTCACATCCCCAACACAGCAGTACTTCTCCTCATACTTACCTTGGCTCGCTGGCTGACCACACTAGTGTCCACCTGTTCATGCCACACCTGTTGAAGATCTGAAACCAACAAGGCATAGCCCTGCTTGGTGATAAAAACCTTGGCCAAGAGGGAGTTCTCCGAAAGCTGTAGCCGCGCCCACGGCTGCATCAACAGGCCTTGCTCCAGTTCTTCCATCTGCAAAAAAGTCTTCATTTAGTAAAGTGCCTCAGGGTCATGCTGGCCTAGGGAGGGCACCACCCAAACCAGTCTGTATCAACTAAAATCTCATGAAAATCCTCCCTGATAAAATAGAAGGCATGGATTTATGTTCTCCCAGTATACAACCAGCTGAGCACCAACTTTACTACCTCTTGGCCACTAAAAGTATATTTAAAATCTTGAGGGTTTTTTTTTCCCATATTACATTCCTAGAGGACAGAAAATCTTTCCTCCATAGTGTTTAAGCCTCAGCATATTGCTGTTAGTATTTCTGCTTTCTAATACTATAACATAATGTGGAAACCCTTCTTGTTCCATCTTTATCACATTCCTAATAAATATGTTACTGCTATCCTTTCCCAGAACTAGAAGAGAAGGAATAGTTCTTGTCTTATAAAACATCGTAAGTCATAGTGTCAGGGCCAGGAAATTCGAAGTATTTGATCATTATCTAAAAACAAAGTTTAGGAAGCTCTCAGAATTTTTTTTTTTTAATCCCTAAAACAGATTCTTAATCTAGAGTCAATGCATGGGAATCCTCTAGAATCATATGAAAATGTTATACGTACACACATATATGCATGGGGAGGGGGAAGAGGTCTACAGCTATTATCAAACTCTCAAAGAGATCAATGACACAAAAAAGAGCTAAGAACCTGTGTCCAGGAGCAATAGAAAAGACCTAAATTTCATTTCAACAAGAACCAGAATGACTAGGAAATCATGAATACAAGGCAGAGCACATCACAGAGGTAAAGACTGAATTAACTTCCACTTAACTCATCCTCCACATTCCGACTCCAGTGCACTGCCACCAATGACAACATGCCCAGCCTGGAACCCCTGCAAAACAACTTTTCTATCTCAGCAGCTAAAGTAGTAGGCTTAACCTAGTAGACAATCAGAACTACGGCTGCTTGACAGAGAACGTGATTGTTTTTCCTGTGGGGGAGAAAAAAAAGATGACAATTTCCTTCATTATTCCAGTCTACAAATATAAAATGAAGAGAAGTACCAGGAAGGAAAAATTTAGAATGTAAATAAGGAAATTCCTTATTAAGTCTGATTAACACAGTCATTTCCCCTAGTTTTTGAAGTGTGCCCTTGTGACTTGTGACATAACTTATATATACATATATGTGGCGATCTTTCTTTATGGCATCCTCAAAGCCTTGTGTTTGGAGGATGGTGTTTCCGTCACATTTCCCACATGCTGCTCTTATGGGGACAGAAGTGGTCATGGGATGATTAAGCTAGTCCTATAGTCCTAGCTGGACAAGAGCTCCACATTGCCAAAGGTCACAAACGCAAATAAAGTGGCCAAACACTTTCATCTCCCTTATAGGCACTCCCCAGTGTACTCTAACAGTTGCCAAAATTGGGTTTACTATTCTAGCCCGTTCCTTCGGAAAGCCCGGAAGCTCAGAACCCTCAAATTGATGGGTTTTGTTTGTTTGTTGGGTAAAGGGGGAGGAGTTTAAAATGTGGCCAGGAGTAACCGGCCCTATAAAAAGGCCTGACACATTGGGCACCAGACCCCGGCTGCCTGCTCCCACCACACGCGTCCCGTTCTGCGTCCGAGGCCTCTACACTTCACCCTTTTCTTTTTTCCTTCAAGCCTGCCTTTAACATTCACATTAACCAGATTCACGGGTTTATTTCTCTTGAGTGGAGGGGCGCCGAGGGGCATCCCGGCGGAGGAGTCCCTTGAGAACCTTTATCTGCACCGAGTTCCGCTCCTCAGCAGTGACCCCTCTGGGCAGTTCCTCCGACGCCCTGCAGAGGGCAGTAGGGGCCCAGAGAGCATTCCGGCTGGGCCCCGCCCGGTCCCCCTGGGACGGCGCGAACCCTAGGTCCCACAACCACAGCCCCACCCCAGGAGCCGCCGGGCGTCCCACTTCCACCCGCCCCAGCTAGAAGAGGCTTCGCCGTCCGCCTTCCCATTTCTACAGCACTGGCTGCGCTGGGGCGCGGCTTCGACGGGCAACAAAGCCGGCCACCAGCGGTTTCGTCGCACCAAACAGGCGACCAAGGAGTACCTTCACTCGAGCGCTACCATCCACGCCGGGCAGCAGTCAGCGGACTGCGCACGCGCGGCCCCTCCCACCCCCGGAGGCCTGCCCTGGTCCCAGACAGCGCGCGCTCCCTCCAGGGAGAAAAGGCCAGAGCCAGCGCCAACCCGCAGCGTCTGTGCAGCCCCTCGCTGGCTTGCTCCTGCCCGGACTCGAGCGCGATTCCACCTACCGTCAGCGGCCGCGAGAGCGCCCACCCTCCTAGTCGCATGCACGCTTTCCTGCCCGCTCGCGCAAACCGAAAGGCCTAGAGTAAGAGGCCAATTCCCCCCCCTCCGCCAGAGGAGGCAGGGTCTGGGGACACAGGGGCGGGGCCTATGCCTGGCGTGGGCGGGGCTTCTAGGCCTGGGACGCTGATGAGAGGAGCGCCGCAGTGGCCAGGGTAACTGGAGGAGAGGCCGGGCGGCCGGCTAGTAGAGGGGTAGTGGCGCGTCTTGGAGTCACGCTGGCCGAGTAGAAAGAATAGCGTGCGAGGCGCAGGAGAGGGGATCCCAGGTTTGGATTTGTCAAACTTGAGTCACCTCTCCTCCCTTCCCTACCTGTCCGGTCTCTTTTTAACAAAATAAGGGATTGAACTTCTGTAGATAATCTCTCAGGTCCTCCACCAGCACTAGAGTTGTTGAAGGAAGGAGTCTCCCAGGCATAAGTCCCATAGTCTGACCTCATCCTTTACCTCTCCTGCCTCATTTCTCCATCATCCCCGTACTTATACTCCCTCACTACTGAGAAATTTGAAACCCCTCAGCTATCTTGGACTTTGTACAACCCATGGCTTTGCTCAAGCTGGACCCCGAACCAGAAAACTTCTCTGCATCCATTTTCCAAAACCAAAAATCATCCTCATTTGTCAAGGCCATCCTCATTGCTTCTTGCATAAAGCCTTTCCCACTGTCCCCAATCAGAATTCATTATCGCTTCCTCTTTGCTCCCACGGCATTATTTAATCTTTATTACAGACTGCTTTCTGCTTTGCATTTTCGTTAGTAATTACAAAGGTCTTTTTAAACCGTAAATGCCTTGAGAGGGCATGGACCCTGTCTTATCCCTGTAGTTCCAGGACCTTGCACATGGGAGATGCTCAATAAATATTAAAGTGAATGCTGGAGTTCAAGTGGCATTGCTAGTACACAGGCAAAATCTCATTCATTCATGGTCCACTAAATCATGGTCTCTGCTCTGGAACAGTTAGGCCTAATTAAGACAAGGAAAGGCAACCCACCCTATTGGGAAATGGAACCTCTAGATGGGCCCATGTAATACACACACACATACCCTCTGCCTACGAGAAAGAACAGTTTGGGAGCTGACTCTCCAGCAGATGAGAGTTAGGGCTAAATTAACCAGGGCAGCAGTAGGCGTGCTGGTCATTTCTGGGACCTAAACTCTTCTCTGCTAGATTCAGGGCACGGCTCCCCAGAGCCAGGCAGCAAGTCTGCCATCTCTTCTGGCTCAGAGGAGCCTCCTTCCTCATCCCCAGGGTCTTCAGGCAGTGGGCAGAGGCAGCGGAGAGGCTGGGGGATGCAGGGACAGAGGTTTTGGATGAGGAAAGGAAGTCTGTACACTTCAGCAGCCTTCTCCCTGGGCTTCTGAGGCATTCGAGCCTCTTGGGCAGTGAAAGGAGATGGTAGCCCTTGACCTAGGCCTCGCTCAAGCTGTGTGCCTGCAAAAGAGAGGTTTGTCAGGCTATTGCCCATCCCAGGGAGGGATGGCTTCCTGGCCACTCCCCAGTCTGCTAGGGCCTAGCCTCAACTTACCAGGAATCGTGTTCTCTAGTAGGAAGCCTGAGAGTCCAGCCAGGAAGATGGGCTGTGTCAGCAGTGAGTGCAGTAATACATCCAAGGGGCTCCAGCCTATGAAGGGTTGGGGCCAGGCAGGAAGGGAACTCTGATCCTATATCCAAGCCCAGGAGTCTCACCCTCCCAGACCTAAACCCACGTCTTGGACTAAGGACAGATCTTTCTGAATTGTCATTTCATCCCTCTCACCCTGTCTTTCTACTCTCCACTTTCCAAATCCAGGCCTTTCCCACAGGATTCCTGCTCAACACCCTGTGTTCTGATCATCCACACACCCTCCATATATGCTTTGACTATTCCAGGTTCCCTTTCTCTAGAAAGCTTAGTATTTAAGCCCCAACCTCATCTCCCATTTTTCACCTCTATGCTCTATCCTGGGTTTTTCAACCTCAGTCCTACTGACATCTTGGACCAGATAATTCTTTGTTGGGGGTGGTGGTGCAGGGGGGATGTCCTGTACAGTGTAGGATGTTTAGCAGCATCTTTCTATCCACTAAACCCTAGTAACAACTCCCTCTTCCTCCATTTGTAACAGCCAAAAATGTCTCCAGACATTGCCAAATGTCCCCATGGGGGCAAAATCACCCAGTTGAGAACTGGGTGAGACAAATTAAGCAATTTACTGCTCTCAGGACATATCCTAAGACTTCCCACTTCTGTGTCTTTGCGTAAATGATGGTTCCTCCATCAGGAATGACCTTCTCACCAAAGATGTTTAAAACTTACCATCCTTCAAGACCAGCTCTGTTACTGGATCACCTCAAACAGAAGCTATCTCTCTTGCCACTGAGCACCGTAGCTCTTTATCTGAACCTTTCCTTTATTTTTCTACACATCTCATCTCTTCTACTACGCTGTAATAAAGGGAGGCACCTTTGTATTCCAAATGGCTAGCATAGTGCTCAATAAATATCTGTTAAACAAATGGATGAGGTGTTTACACCAAAGCCCAGAGAAGGCTGTGGGGCCAGGAATCCCGGCAGCCTGAAGCCTCAACTCCTCGCTTTCCTGCTACTGAGCAACACCTCTTCCTTTCCACCTACCTGTGCTGAACAGGACCGGGGCTTCCCGAAACCATCTTGGCAGCAGCAAAGCCATGAAGATGGAGAAGCCCACAATGAAGATATTTCGCCCAGAGTCTATGTCAGCCAGGTAGAAGCTGGAGAATCCAGCAGACAAAACCACAGCCTGGGTCACCCCCAGCACCCCACCTGTCTCATACAGAAGAAATCAAGGGGGTCAGGAGGAGTCAAGGGGGCTCACATAGCGTGGAGTATTGCAGGGCAAGCAGGTTGTAATGGGAAAAAAAAATAAAACCCAAGAGACTGATTTTTGTTTGTTTGTTTGTTTTTGTTTTTTGAGAACAAGTCTCACTCTATCGCCCAGGCTGGAGTGCAGTGGTGGTGCAATCTCGGCTCACTGCAACCTCCGCCTCACTCCTGGATTCAAGCGATTTCTCCTACCTCAGCCTCCCGAGTAGCTGGGATTACAGGCATGCGCCACCATGCCCGGCCAATTTTTGCACTTTTAGTAGAGACAGGTTTCGTCATGTTGGCCAGGCTGATCTCGAACTCCTGACCTCAAGTGATCTGCCTGTCTGGGCCTCCCAAAGTGCTGGGATTACAGGTGTGAGCCACCATGCCCAGCCCGAGGCTGATTTCTGATTCTTCAGGAAGCCCAGAAGCCCAATCAAGAGAAGACCAAGATGTTGGGCTGAGAAATTGAGGCTGACACATGCCCATATCCATCCATCCATCCATCCATCCATCCATCCATCCATCCATCCATCCATCCAGGAAAGCTATTTAGAAGGAAAGGGTGCCATCCTAAAGAACTGATCGGGCCACACTGGGGAGTAGCAGTTCAATACCAGCCCTGCTGATACATCCACTCACCAACCACAGGCATTGGGATGGTGGTGAGGAGCTGAGCCAACCTGGGGGAGAGTCCAAGCCCCACGCAGAGTAGCCCCACTAAGTGAGCCACTTGCTGAGATCCAGCCTGCATGAAGAAAAGACACTGGAAAACACAGCCACTTCCTCAGACTGTCCCAGGTCTTTGCCTTACTGGTTCCTTCTCATCATTTGGATCCCAGTTCAAATGTTACTCTTCCAAGAAGCCTCCCTGGCCAGTCTATCTAAACGTGCCTCCTTTCCATCCTACTACCCTGATTTTTTTATATGGCACTTATCGCCTTCTGAAATTTTCTTCACTTTTTTTAATTTTTAATTTTTTGAGATGGAGTCTTGCTCTGTTGCCCATGCTAGAGTGCAGTGGTGCGGTCTCTGCTCACAGCAACCTCTGCCTCCCAGGCTCAAGCGATTCTCCTGCCTCAGCCTCCTGAGTAGCTGGAATTATAGGTGCACACCACCACGCCCAGCTAATTTTTGTATTTTTAGTAGAGACAGGGTTTCACCATGTTGGCCTGGCTGGTCTTGAATTCCTAGCCTAAGTGACCTGCCTGCCTCAGCCTCCCCACGTGCTAGGATTACAGGTGTGAGCCACCATGCCTGGCCCACTTTTTTAAAAAGATACTTTTTTCATTTTTCTTTTTTTTTATTTTTTGAGACGGAGTCTCGCTCTGTCACCCAGGCTGGAGTGCAGTGGCGCAATCTCGGCTCACTGCAAGCTCCACCTCCTGGGTTCACGCCATTCTCCTGCCTCAGCCTCTCTGAATAGCTGGGACTACAGGCGCCCGCCACCACGCCCGGCTAATTTTTTGTATTTTTAGTAGAGACGGGGTTTCACCGTGGTTTCGATCTCCTGACCTCGTGATCCGCCCGCCTCGGCCTCCCAAATTGCTGGGATTACAAGTGTGAGCCACTGCGCCCGGCCTAAAAAGATACTTTTTTCCTTCAACTGTCTGCCTCTCCCTCTATGAAGTCCCCAAGAGAGCAGAACTTTATGTGACTGGTTCTTTGCACCAGCCTTGATACAGTGTCTCATGCACAGGAGTTCCGTGGTGATTTGTTCACTTCCCCACTCTCTTAGCCCAAAGTCTAATCCTAGGCACCTCCCCAAGTAAGATAGTTGATGTGAAGTGCTGGGCACACCTGGCAATCAATCGGTGTAAGTTCCTGTCCTTCTCCTTCCCCTCTAGCTCCACCCCACCCCACTCCCATCTCAGATCCACGTACCTGGATAAGACCCACTTTGCCCACGTTGGGGAAGCTGGATGCAGTGCCCATGGGGCTTCCCAGTAGCCCGGCCAGCACACTGCCCAGCCCCTCCAGGCTCAGCCCTCGACTGCAGGCATGTGGAGGTGGGGGAGGCAAATGCAGCAGCCGGCCACACAGGGCATAGCAGCCCAGGGAACTGGTGGAGGCTGCCAAGGCCATGGAGATGCCTGCAGCCAGAGCTCTGGTCGTCAGCAAAGGCCAGTTCCACTCACCTGGGGAGGGAGAAGAAGCCACTTTGGGGCCAGACTCAAGTCAGGAGTACCCCCTGCCTCCAACAGCCTGTGCCACAAGAATCCTAGATGCCTCAATGTCTTTGAAGATAATGTCTTGGGACAAAACTACTGAACTCTAAGGAGAAAGACCCATCCCTTTACCATGGTCTCCAAGGTCCTCTTTGGTCTGGCCCTTCCCTCTCTCTGCAGCCTCATCTCCCAGCACACTCTGCCTCACTTCCTTCACTCCTGCCACACTGGCCTTGTTGTAGGCCTTTGTACATGCTGTGCTCCCAGCCACCACAGGGCCTTTGCATATGCAGTTTCCTGCAACTAGAATGTGCTTCCCTCCTGCCTTTGTCTAGTTAGCTCCTACTTATCTCTTCCATCTCAACTCAGTGGCCCCATCCTCAAGAATATCTTTACTTAGGCCAGGTGCAGTGGCTCACACCTGTAATCCCAGCACTTTGGGAGGCTGAGGCAGGTGGATCACCTGAGGTCAGGAGTTTGTGACCAGCCTGGCCAACATGGTGAAACCCCATCTCTACTAAAAATATAAAATTGGCCAGGCATGGTGGTGCATGCCTGTAATCCCAGCCACTTGGGAGGTGGAAGCAGGAGAATCACTTGAACCCAGAAGGTGGAGGTTGCAGTTAGCCAAGATCACACCATTGCACTCCAGCCTGGGCGACAAGAGTGAAACTCCATCTCAAAAAAAAAAAAAAAAAAAAAAATTTTTACTGACCTCCCTGATAAATTCAAATTCCCCATTATAAGTTTTTTGGTTGGTTTGTTTGTTTTGAGACAGGTCCTTTCTCTGTTACCCAGGCTGAAGTGCAGTGATGCAATCATAGCTCACTGCAGCCTCAATCTCCTGGGCTCAAGCGATCCTCCCACCTCAGCCTCCCAAGTAGCTGGGACTAAAGGTGCATGCCACCATATCTGGCTAATTTTTTTTTACTGTTAATAGAGACAAGGTCTCACTATGTTGCCCAGGCTGGTCTCTAACTCCTGAGCTCAAGCAATCCTCCCACCTCAGCCTCCCAAAGTGCTGGAATTTCAGGTGTGAGCCATGGTGCCTGGCATTTTATTTTATTATTTTATTTTACTTTTATTTTATTTTATTATTTTATTTTTATAAACAAGGTCTCACTCTTGTCGCCTGGGCTAGAATGCAGTGGTGCGATCATAGCACACTGCAGCCTCCAACTCCTGGGCTCAAGTGATCCTCCTGCCTCAGTCTCCTGAGTAGCTAGGCCTACAAGCATGTACCACTAGGCCCAGCTAATTTTTTTATGTTTTGTAGAGTGGAGTCTTGCTTTATTACCCAGGCTGCTCTCGAAATCCTTGCCTCAAGCAGTCTTCCTGCTTCTGCCTCCCAAAGTGCTGGGATTATAGGTGTGAGCCACTGTGCCTGGCCTCCATTATAAGCTCTTAGGACACAATGTATCTCCCTTTGGTTACACTTCCCACAATGGCAATTTTATATTTCCTTGGGTGACTCTTTAATTAGTATCTGTATTCCCCAATAGACTGTAAGCTCCCTGAAGGCAAGTACTGTGTCTGTCACGTTCATCACTATGTCCTCTACCATGCGCCTAGCACATAATCAGCAGTCAACAGATCCTTATTAAATTAATGAACGACCAGCCTGGACAACATGGCGAAATCCCGTCTCAACAAAACAACACAAAAATTAGCCAGGCATGGTGGTGCACACTTGTAATCCCAGCTACTTGTGGGGCTGAGGCACAAGGATAGCTTGAGCCAAGGAGGTTGAGGCTGCAGTGAGCCATGTTTGCATCAATGCTCTCAGCCTGGGTAACGCAGCAAGACCATGTCCCAAAAAGTAAATTAAATAAATAAATAAATTGAAGAATGAGCAAATTTAACATACAATGCCTCAGAAGCAATCTTTATACATAGGTTGCCAAGTCAAATGCCCATAGGGGCTGGTAACGTAAATGTGTTCATTGGGTAAGGAGTATTGGTAGTGAGTATCAGGGGTTACAGAAACAACAGATGTCTGTCTCCTAACACTGACCCAAATAAAACAATTGCAGTGGGATGGAGCAGAGTGGCTCATGCCTGTAATCCCAGCATTTAATCAGGCAGATCACTTGAGCCCCGTAGTTTGAGACCAGCCTGGGCAACACGGTGAAACCCTGTCTCTACAAAAAAAAAAAAAAGCCGGCATGGTGACACACACCTGTAGTCCCAGCTACTCCAGAGGCTTAGGTGGGAGGATCACCTGGGCCTGGGAGGTTGAGGCTGCAGTGAGCCATGACCACGCCATGCACTCCAGCCTGTATGACAGAGTGAGACCCTGTCTCAAACAAACAAACAAACAAAAAACACCTACAGTGAGGGGCTAGCATTGTCTGTCTCTCAGACTGGTAATTTCTCCCACCTATATGTTTTCAAAAAACGCAGGATTTAACTCAGAAATAAAATCCATTAAGTTATTTGAGTTCAAATAAATAGATACCTTTATTTGAACAAGAGAATGGAGGACTAGGAGAAAACCTACCTGGATGAGGCAGCCAAATCCACGGTGCCTTGGTGGGGGCAGACAGTTCCTGGGGGATAACACTGAATCCCACAAAGGCAGAAACAATCCACACACAGGCCACTGGGATCAGCACCTGAGGGGCGAGACTGAGAAGAGAACTCCTCCCCCAGAACCTTCTGAGCCAGCTTTGCTGGGGTAGACAGAAGCCAAAAGGTAGGGGATGGAGTGAGCACTCCAGGCCAGCCCTTCTGACCTCTACTGCCCTGCCCAGACCCACACATACTGAGAGGAGCCGGAAGGCAGGGAGAGGAGTGTGAGTTGATGAAGTTGAAGCTCGCCTCCAGGGGCACACATGAAACTGGCAGGAGCCCAGGTGCTGAGAACAGACCACCATGAGCAGGATAACCCTAGGAGAGAGAAGGCTTTAGGAGCAATAGGCAGTGGGTATCCTGAGGGATGGGAAAGGAGGTGGGAGTGGGCAGAATACCATAGAAGCGGGGGGTGATCCCACAGAAGGAAAATCCCATGGAAGGAATAGGAAGTCACCTTGGGGGACTGCAGAAAACAGTGTGAAAGTCAGGGAGACCAGATGAATCAAGGAAAAGTCTTGGATTCCAAATATAAAACATGTCCCTATTCCAGTCGCTGCTGAATATGATAGGACCAGCAGCTCTGCCCCCCCCACTGGGCACCATCCCATGCCTCTCAGGACTCACGTACAGCAAGGCCAACCCCCAGTGAGTGGAGCAGAACTGGGCTACCTCCCTGTGGGCAGACAGCCCTGCCACAACCAGGCTGGGAGCCAGCACCAGGGGCCCACAGTGGGGGAACACGCGGCCGGGACTCCCCAGCAGCCCCATCATGCCCTGCAGCAGCCCAGATACTACCACTGCCCCGGACACCTGGTAGAAGAGAGGAG
The DNA here is from genome assembly GCF_006542625.1 of Nomascus leucogenys. Taxonomy (NCBI): domain Eukaryota; kingdom Metazoa; phylum Chordata; class Mammalia; order Primates; family Hylobatidae; genus Nomascus; species Nomascus leucogenys. Next base: position 119,848,650 of record NC_044402.1, read on the forward strand.
AGGATGGAGAGAAAACATTCTGCTCAATCAAACTGGCCTCAGCCTGGTCTTCCTAATTCTAGGTATGGGTTCCTCCCAAAACTCCTTTCCAGGAGCATCTCAGTCTCTGCATAATGGAAACAAGAACCCCCCCACCCAAAGCCTGGCACCACCCTTATCCCTTCTCACCTCCAGACACCCACCTCCTGGAGAGAAGTGTTCCACTGCCCCAGGCCATGGCAGCTAGGTCCCCTACACAGGTGCAGCATGAGGGAGGCTAGGAAAAGTTTGGGGCATGGAGAAGAGAAAGATGAATGGGATGGAGACCCATTGCTCTACAGTCCCACTCCTGGCACCGGTCCAAGCCCCCTACAGTGTCACAGTCTCACCACTGCCCAATCTCAATTCTGCACCCACCTACACCTGCACGCTCAGATGAGAACCCAACCCCACCCTTACCCCTTGCCCTTGCTCTGTGCTCACAGTTTCCAGGTGTCTGGATGGCCAGAGGTAGCTTCTGGCTGGTCAGCACCAGAGCAGGGATAAGGAACTCTAAGGATGGAGCCTGGATAAGAGGCAGCCTGTAGGAACAGCAGCCCCAGCAGGTCTGGAAGTATGTGGCAGCCAGCAAGGCTCCCCCAAACCTCTCCTACCCTCCAGGACTCTGCCCCCTCTCCAGGGAGGTTCCTCTCACCTGCTGCCCATCCAAGTTTGCAGGATGGTAGACACACCACATGAAAAGAAGCTGGAGGCCAGGAGCTGAGAAGGGGAGTAAGAGAGTCCTCCTGGGGAGAGACTGCAAAGCAGGAGCAGGTGGGAGACACAGAGCAGAGAAGCCATGACCAAGACATGCTGCAGGTGGAGGAATGGGGAGGGCAGTCTTCAGAGAAGTGGAAATACCTACAATACTTCCAGAGGCTTTCACATGCCACATCTACGTCTACTTCCCCACACACACCATCAGGCAGCACCAACTCCTGCACCTCTGCCTCCTACCTGCAGAGCCAGAAGACAGCTGAGGCCCCAAGGCAGAGATCCACACAAAGGGTCCCAAGAGTGGGTGGAGGGAATCTGGGGAGCAGGTGGAGGCAAGGGGGCCAGGGCATCCTGGGAGCCCACTGATTGGAGTTGGCTGGGATTGAGGGGTGATCGGCTCATGCTGCCTTGCCTTTCGCTTTGTCTTGGCTGCCCGGGACCAGAGTTAAGTAGAGAGAGTAAGAGGTCAGAGTTTGGGTGAAGTCTGGGGTGGGGAGAAGGTGGGGGTGTCAATGAAGCGGAGCAAAGGTATAAGGAATTTGGGGCAGGGCACCGCCCCTTCACCTTTGCCCAGCTGTTGTGCAAATTCCATCAGCCATTAACTGGGGAGCTGAGTTCTGGGGCCCTCCCCCGAGAATCTTCTTCCAGATTTCCTGCCCCTAGACCAGGCTGTAGAAAGTAGGATAGGAGGGGTGGGGAGGAGAGGAGCTCTTCAAAATAATCCGGGGAAATTTTGCAGACTTTATTCCCTCCCATTTAAAACCATCACTATTTGATACACAGTCCTCACCCCTTTCAGAACCAAGGCCCCTGGACTACTTCAAAATGAAACTTGTGGGCTCAGTGTGGTGGCTCATGCCTGTAATCCCAACACTTTGGGAGGCCGAACTGGGTGTATCACTTGAGATGAGGAGTTCAAGACCAGCCTGGCAACATGGTGAAACCATCTCTACTAAAAATACAAAACTTAGCTGGATGTGGTGGCACATCCCTGTAATCCCACCTACTCGGGAGGCTGAGGCACAAGAATTGCTTGAACCCAGAAGGCGGAGGTTGCAGTGAGCTGAGACCGTGCCACTGCACTCCAGCCTGGGTGACAGAGTGAGACTGTGTCAAAAAAAAAAGAAAGAAACTTGTGGATAATATATCCTACATCACACGTGACAACCACAACTACCTGAAACGTGCTCACTGTAAAGAATAAAATTCATAACAACATGTATTTCATTATGTGAAGGCTTAAGCACAACTAAATCAGAAGACAATAAAGTACAATGAAGTAGTCCAATCCCACACCCCATGAGAATCGCTGTGGTTGCAATAGCTGCAATGCCAGCTGATATCGGTGCTTTATCGGTGACTCTGATGTTGGTAACCCGATTTCCCAAAATGGCAAACAAACTCTTGGTTAAGGTGCCAAGCAAAACAAAGTCGTTTTAATTTACATGGGAATAAATTCCTAGCAAACTGAGTCTTTTCAAAACGCACAAACACTATTTTACGTTTACATGTGCAAAGATAGTTCTAGGCTCAGATAAACAAGGTTTTCATATACATAAAGCTGGTCATTCAAAAGTTGTCTTGGGAATTCTTCACAGTAAGGGAGGTCTGAGCATTTCAGGATGTCTAGCATCCCGCCCAGGTTGATGAAATGCCAGTAGCACCCCATCCCCTCGAATCCTTTTGACAAAGAAAAAATGGCCCATAAATTTCCAAAATGCCCCCTAGGGGGCAGAACCACTTCTTCTGTGAAGGATCCTCAGCAGTCCCAAATACCCTCAGTCAAGCTGCCCAGACTGTTTGCCTTCCTCCAGTGATGACCCAGCCTTGGAGTTCTTCAAGTTCTTGGAATTGTTAAGCACCATGTGACCATCACCATGTGTCAGACCAGTGAGGAGGTCAGGAGAGAGAAGCGTCCTCGTGGCTTGCCCTCAGGAGCTCACAAGGCTCTGCTGGATATAAGGCCTGGCCCCTCTCCACGAGATGTGCTTCGGGATCCACGAGGAGAGTGCTCACCCACAACAAGTGACAGACAGGGCCAACTCAGGCACAGGACAGTCACCGTTTGTGTCCCATGGCATCCCAAGTTGAGCAGTGCTAGGGCCCAGGGTCCTGGGAGCAGGAACAAAGTTGGAAATGGAAGCCTATGCCTATCAAACAATAGGAAAGTCCTGAGATGAGGCTGAGAAAACGGTTTGTGAGATGACAGGATCAGGAAGCAGGGAGGCTTGGAAGGCAGATACAGGGAAGAAAAAACTTGAAGGGCTGCCGCAGAAGGAAAAGTCCAGGCCATGCAACTGAAACTGTTTATTGAAACCTCAGTTCTACAAAAGCGTGAAAAACCCTGATACAAAGCAGTGGCCAGAGAGGCCTGGGAAGAGAATACCCGGGAGAAGAACCAGAAGAGAGGGAAACCTAGGAGCAGGACACTAAGAGAAGACTGGAAGACAAAAGGTCAGGGTTGAAGGTCCCAGCAGTCCTTGGCTCCATTAGACTAAAGCTAAGGAATGGGAGTGAAGAGGGTTCCCTGCCTTACCCAGCAGCTCCCACCTGACCCCATCAGTCCCTGGCTCTTCTGCCTCAGGGACATCACACAGGCCCATGCCAACATTTCCTTTCTCCTCTCACCCCACTTCCCTTATCTCCCACCTATACTCTTCCATCCTAGGGAAATCAAAAGTCAAGAAAATCCCAGGGAGGCAGAGAGGGGCCTCTCCTACGTCCATCTGGGACATGTCCCTGGTCACCAAGCGGAAGTTCTCCCTGGTGGCATCACTGTCCTGGCCAAGCAGCCAGCCACTGAGATCTAGGAGTGAATGACCTTCAGTCCTGCTGCCCCACCACCCCATAAGCTCCCACCCAGGATGACAGGGGACCTGCCAAGGACCCAAAGAGGCAGACAGGATCTAAATCAAGCTTTGCTCCTCCAGGTTCTCAGAAACTCCCAAACCCTCTTAATGCATTCCTCGCAGCCCTACCTAGCCTGGAAAAATGAAAGACTTGAGGCGAGCCAGCTCCATGACACTGAAAAGGGAACACTGCTGAGGCTGAGGAAGTGAAGGGGGCACCGGGCTCCAAGGCCAGCGGGGAGCCAGGCCATAGGTATGGTACCAGGGGCTGGACAGCACAGTGGGGACTGTATGGTTGAGGCGGTGGCAGGCATGGCAGGTTGGGGAGTCTCTCTGGAGCTTCTGGCAAAGGTGGCAGTTATGAAGAAGAGTGGGAGGGGCAGGGGGGTCTGGGGGAGGCAATGGTGGAGGAGTTAGTGAGGCCAGAAGACTGCCCCAGAGTGACCGCAGCCCTATGCTGCCTTCCAGGCAGCTGGAGACATTAGCGGGAGACGGCAGGCATTGTGGCACAGAAGGTATGCAGGGCTCCAGGAGGCAACGGGAGGTCAGTCCAAGGTCAGGCGGCCCAGGTGTAGGGGTGCAGGACAGCCCCAAGGACTGATGTATTACGGCCACCGATGCCACAGCCAGGGCCACACTGCTCACATATGCCACAGCTAACAGGCAGGACAGCTGCAGGAGAGGAGGTAAGAAAGAAGGATTCTGTCTTTAACACATTCACCCCTTATCTCTAGAAACTTGTGTTCCAGTTGGAGGTCTCTATAGCCATTTACACCCCACTCTGCCCATCTATTCCCAACCCCATCTCCTGGGCCTTTCGGCAATCACTTCACACCGTCCCACCCTACACACCGGCCTGCTCAAGCTCCCTATCATTCTGAGCCCCTCCTCACCTTTACCAGCCGCTGGCAGAGGGAGCCCAGGGCCAACTGCCAGGTCGGCTGCTCCAGCAGCACACACAGGTCTGTGTAGGTGTACCAGCCTCGCCGCCGTCCCTGCTGCTCAGCCACACTGGGGGAAGTGGAGAAATGACAGAGTATGCAACTCTCCTGCAGCCAGTCCAGTGGCACCCTCATACCACTCAGGACCCACCAGGAAACACTGGGAAGCTTGTTAAACCCAGATTCCTAGGCTATCTGCTGATCTAGAAACTCAGGGTGAGACCAAGGCCTATATTTCATTTATTTTTATTTATTTATTTTGTTAAGACAGGATCTTGCTGTCTCCCAGGCTGGAGTGCGGTAGTGCAATCATAGCTCACTGCAGACTCAACATCCTGGACTCAAATGATCCTCTCGCCTCAGCCTCCTGAGTAGCTGGGATTATGGGTGTACACCACTGCATCTGGCTAGTATTATTTTCTGGTAGGGTCAGGCATCTTGCTATATTGCCCAGGCTGTCTTGAACTCCTAGACTCAAGCAATCCTCCAGCCTCGCCCTTCCAGAGTGCTAGGATTATAGACATAACTACCATACCCGCCCAATACATGTATTTTAAATAAGCTGCTTCTCACCTTCCCAAAGGTGATGAAGAAGAGGACAGACAGGTCTGGGAACCACTATCTGGGCAATTCTCTTTCTTGTCTCCTCCCTCCCGCAGTTACACAGACTCTCATCTCTAGCTCCTATGGCTGAGGCCTCAGCCCCCAAATCCCTCGAGCTCTTCTTCCCAACTCTGAGAACCTACCAGCTCTCCAACCAGCTCAGCACCTCAAAGATCTCCCGAGGGTCAGTGTAGAGATGCCAATCCTGTAAGTAAGAAGAGAGGACATCAAACCAGACTTGGATGAGCCACAGTCATTTAATAATAAGAGCCATAGCAGCAACTACAACCGCCCCTATGGCTAATGCATATTTGGCACTTACCATGTGCCAGATACTGTCTCAAAAGTTTTTACACATTAACTCATTGAATCACCACCTGCCTGGTTTCACATTATACTCTCCACTAAGCAAGAGGGGAGAAAATGACCCTGAGAATGGTCTGTGTCCACAGGGAGCTAAACGTCTAGGGGCAGAGAAAGTATGGACACAAATACTCAGAACCCAATAGGATAAACTCTGACTCAGAGTGTACCCTGTGGGGCCCTGGAGGAATAGAGGAGGCGAGGAAATGTTCCACTCCTGGCCTCACTGCTCTGCTCTACGAATCTCCAAAAACTGTGGTTAGTACTGAAGAGATAGGAAAGGAAGACACTAACACAAAGGCACGAGGAGGACAGGAAGAGAAATGATGAACCAACAGAAGACTGAGAGAGAACAAAGGACTAAAGGACAGTTAAAGATGGGCCAGGGAAACTGAGCAAGAGAGAGAACAGCTGCTCACCATGGCACTCAGGAAGCCCCTCTCCAAGGCATTGAGAGTGGACACGGCCACACCCCCAGCAGCTCCCCATTCGTCATTGAAGACCTCCTCCTCCTCCCCTTCATCATAGAGGTACTTACTGGCCACCATCTGCAGAGGAACCAGAAGTGGTGGAGCAGAGCTCATAGCAGGCTCTTGGCTCTTTAGGGAGACGGGGAGGGGGTGTCTTACCATGGAGATCAGGAACAAGTCAGAGGATGACACATGCTGCAGGTAGTCTGGGTTTCGGTGCCGGAGCCGTTCAATGTACACCAGAGCCAGCATCATAGCACATGGGGAGATACATGCCTCCCTGGGTGGTAGAAAGGATCACTAATTAAACCCAAGGGTCCTTCAGCTCTTGCAAGTCTTATGATGCTCGCTCCTGTCTTTACCTCTTATCTTTGGAAAAAAACTATTCCTGGCTGGGCACGGTGGCTCATGTCTGTAATCCCAGCACTTTGGAAGACCAAGGTGGGTGGACTGACACCAGGAGTTTGACACCAGCCTGGCCAACATGGTGAAACCCCGTCTTTACTAAAAATACAAAAATTGACCAGGGGCGGTGGCATGTGCCTGTAGTCCCAGCTACTGGGGAGACTGAGGCACAAGAATCACTGGAACCCAGGAGGCGGAGGTTGCAGTGAGCCAAGATTGTGCCACTGCACTCCAGCCTGGGTGACAGAGCGAGACTGTCTCAAAAAAAAAAAAAAAAAGAAAGAAAAGAAAGAAAAAACGATTCCCCTTTCTCTAGGGCCCAAACACTCTCATCCTATCCTCATTTCCAGGCTCACCGGGACACATGAGCTACGTATTTCTTCTGGAGTCGGCGAATAGGGCTGGGGGCTGCCTTCTGGAGCAGTTCCACAGCAATGTCTGCAAGGGACAGAAGGAAGGCTGAGTGAGCAAACAAGCACCCACACCCAACACACCAGTCCCCACTGCTAGCAGAAGACCCAGATCTGTATTTTCTGAGGCCTTGGGGACAGGGCCATAGTAACAAAATAGAGATCAAATTCTCCCACACTGAGACAAAAAGTCCATTCCAAGTTTGAATTTCAGCTCACTCTAACAGGAAAGCTTATTGCCCTGTCACGTCAAACTATCCAGATTTGTCTGTCACTGCTGTTCATCTGTGGCATAAACGTGCCTTGTTTACTTGGGGAACATATGATGGATATCCTTGGAAAATTAACTTTTCAATATATAAATCAAGAGTGATTTGTATAGATATATGTGGTAGCAATGTTTTTTATTCATTTGGGCTAAAAGAATGGGAAATGCAAACTGCCCTCTTGAACCAAGTAGCAACAAGCTAGCAATGAAGAAGACAGTGCAGCCACGGGGCAAACCTCTAGTCATTTTAGTGGCTGATGACAATCCCATTTTCATGCTTCTCACTTGTCCAGTCACACAACACTGCCTAACCTGCCACCGGGCTGGAGAGCTCCTCCAGGCTACAGTCGGCTTCCCAGTCCCAGCCATAGTACAGCCTCCTTCGGATCCGGGCACTCAGCTTCTGGTGTCCTGGGAGGAACTGAAACAGGGCAGGGGCAGCGGAGGGTGAAGGGCAGGGAAAGGTATAATGCAGATCCTGGCTCTGGGCTGGAAGGCGGGGCGGCGGACAGGCCGGCCTTGTTGCTAGGGGGCCCGTGCGTTACCCAGACCCGCGTTCTGTGAATCGCTTGCCAATGGCAGCCTGGTCCATAGAGGCAGGAATGCCCCCACCCCCATCGAGGGCTCCCCGGGAGAAGTACTCCGAGAAGGGCCCTCGTGTGGCCACCTCTACCCCCATTCCTATACTCCGCGGCTCTCCCTCCCGGCTCAAGCGGCCGCGGCCTCAAGGAAGCACTGCTCGAGCAGCTGCCGCCCAATCCCGGCACAGCAGTCAGGCGAGCTCGCAGCGCCGCTCAGGCCCGGAGGGGCGCGCCGGGAGGCTGGGGAGGGGGCGGGCCGCCCACTCACCGTGAAGTCCTGGAAGCCGGCGAGGGAGAAGGTGCCTTCTTCGTCCAGCAGGAGCCCGGTCAGGTCCATCGCGCCGCCAGTCGCCGCCCTGCGAAGGTGAACGGAAAGAAACGAGTTGTAGGGGGCTCGCAGAGCTGTCCTTGCCCGCCTGTCCACCTGCCCGCCTGCCTCCCCGGGGCGGGCCGCCGCCCTCGCCCTCGCCCTGGCAGCTCCCTCCCACCGGCGGCGGAAGGCGGGGCCCGGGCTGGCGGGCGCCTCTTCCTGTTCCGCCCCGCGCTTGGCGCGGCGCGCGGGGCCCTAGGCCCGGGAAGTGAGGTGTCGAGCGTCCGTGCGGCGCTCACCTCGCGGAGCAGAAAGGAGACGCGACTGCGAGGCGCGTACTCCGCCTGTGCCGCGTCCACCCGGCGTTTACAAGCCGCGGGGATGCCACCCGCAAGTCAGCGCCTGGTACTTCCTGCCGCTCGTCTAGCCCAGCCTCCCGCCCCGACCCGCGGGCAGGAGCCGGACTCGAACTCCTGGTCTCACGGAACGTGGCCAAGCCCCAGGCGCCCCATCCTAGGGGACCACGCCGCACTGAGGATGAACAAGCCAGGCGTAGCAATGGAGAAGTTAATGTGAATAAGACGAAACGCACAACAGGAAGTTGTTCCCAGTTGCTTTTTAGAAGGAGAGATTATACATACTCAGCAATGCATATGAAAAGCGTCTGAAAGGACACACAAGAAATTTAGCAGTGGGTGAACTATGAAAAGGAAGAGAAACTCAGGGGTTTTTTTTAAGTGTAATTTGAACTTTTAAACCTAAGGCTACTGCGGAAATTCTGTGATCTTAAGCGAATGTAAGGCCTCAAAACGTGTCAACACGTCCACCCAAAAGTAAACTGCATCTACCCAAGGTTTTGTTTTGAAACCCACCTCCCGCCTCCGATCTCATGCTTGAGTAGGCCGAGGTGGGAAGAAGCTCCGATATGTGGAAGTGGGAAAGTTTAAGGAGATAGGAAAGAAAGAACTATTCTGAGTAGATGTTGTTTTCGAGTCTGTCGAGTCACGCGCTGGTGTGTTTGTTTACCCACTGAGGGGAGGGAACTGGGAGGACCAGTGCGTTGAGGGTTGAGTAATGGGACGGCCACCGCCCTTCCTGAGCGAGCAGAAGCGGATCCTACGGGTATACTGGGAATCTGGAAGCCCACTTCCTGCCCCACACAGGGACACCGGGGCGGCACCACACTCCCTAGCCGCCCTGCCCACTGTGGAATAAGAAAACGGGCTGGACTGCCTGGACCGGGACCCGGACTCGGACCCCAGGTGACTTCAGCAACCAGAAAACGAAGCTGTGTAGGCGCAGGGTCAGCGGCAGCCGCCGGCGCGCATGCGCGGGCCGCCCTATCCAGGCGGCGAGGCCGCGTCACGTGACGGGCTCAGCGCTCCGCCGTCACGTGACGCCCGTCCGTAGCCTCTGCTGTCCTCCGCGGCGCCCCCTTCCGCCTGACGCGCCCCCAGCGGCGGCCGCGCAGCCCTGGCTCCTCGCGGGCTCGGGCGGCGGCTGCGGCGGGGCTATGGCGAGCGGCGGTGGCGGGGGTAACACCGGCGCGGGTGGGGGGCCGGGGATGGGCCTGAGCCTGGGCCTGGGTCTGGGTCTGAGCCTAGGCATGAGTGAGGCCACCAGTGAGGCAGAGGAGGAGGCGGCCACGGCCGAGGCGGTGGGACGCCTGGCCACGACGCTGTGGCTGCGGCTCCGCGGCTGGGAGGCGGTGCTGGCGACGGCGCAGCGGTTGCTGGTGTGGGAGAAGCCGCTGCACAGCCTGGTCACGGCTGCCGCGCTCAACGGCCTCTTCTGGTAACCCCCGCGGAGGAGGGGGCGGGGCCGGGATGAGCGGGGGAGGGAGGGGTCGAGAGCACCATTCCCCTTTCTGGGTTATCACTTGGCCTGGGGGCATGACCCATCCCCAGTTTTTGCAGGCTGACATCCGCTTAAATTGCCCATTTTTTCTATCTCTGAGTCGTGAGTCGCGAGTTAGGCCTGGAGGTGCCATTGCCCGATCAGTAGGCGCCTTTCCACCTTCTGAGATGGATGCGTGAGCCTGTCTCACCCACTCACTGCTGAGGTGCCTGTCTCTCCCTAAGGTTGCTGTCTTCCTCGTCCCTCCGGCCCTTCTTCCTACTCAGCGTCTCACTTTTGGCCTATTTTCTGCTGGATCTCTGGCAGCCTCGCTTTCTCCCTGACGTTTCAGGTGAGTGTTTCTTCATTCAGTAAGCACCCATTGGGCACTTGCTTGGTGCCTGATTCCGCTGGGTGTGGTTAAGTGGCGAGGGGAACGTACAGCAGGCCACCTGCCTCCCAGGCATAGCCCACTTCCTTTTTGTACGGAATTCCCTAAAATGAGAATTGCCCCTTTCGCAAACTAATACTACTGTAGGTGCAGTGGTTAAGATGGTGAAGTCTGCAGCCATATTGCCTGGGTTCCATTCCCTGTTCTGCCACTTACCATGTCTGTGACCTTGTAAAAGTAGCTCAATTTCTGTTTGCCTCAATTTCGTTATCTGTAAAACAGAGATGATAGAACTGCATAGAGAGGTGAGAAGAGGATTAATGAGTTAGTACACATGCTATGCTTATGATAGTGCTTCACATATAAGCCTTATAAATAGAAAGTCAGTGTTGTTTTTCTTGTTCTCCGTATAATTTACTTAGTAGGTGACAGGCTGTGTGTGAGTTGCTTGGGAGATAAGCATGAGTAAAATGTAGTTCTTATGTTGGAGAAGGGTAATGTCTAAAGAAGGAGACAGACGCAAACAAAAACATGTAACAGCTCCCCCATTGGCATCTGAAGAAAGTGCTCTGGGGCTGCAGAGGAGGGACAACTATTTCTGCCTTGGGGAGTGTCTCCCAGGGCCCCTACCACTCAATGATTTGCCCCTCTCTTTCTAGCATCATCCCCAGAAGAGCCACACTCTGACAGGTGAGTACAGGCCACCTCTTGAAGACAAATGCCCACATCCTGTCCCGCTTGCCGGTGCTGGTGTCACCATGGAGCAGGGCAGTGCCCCAGCATTGTGAATGAACTGGTAACAAGCCATGGGTTTTTCATGGTCCTAGGCTCCTGTGTAGGTGTTTGTGTGCCTGCTCCTTTTAGGGCAGAGGGTTGGGTCCTTCTGGCTTTGCTTCCTAAGACCAGGACAGCCTCCTTTTGGGAGGTGGGGTCATTTGCTTTTTTAGACTAAAGATATCGTTGGCATTCTCAGAGGGATTTAAGTGTCTAGGTATCTGAGGCCTCCAGGGGTCATGTCATGTCTCCCCAGTGAGGGTGCGGGGTCAGGCGCCCGGCCGCACCTGCTGAGTGTGCCCGAGTTGTGCAGATACCTGGCTGAGAGCTGGCTCACCTTCCAGATTCACCTGCAGGAGCTGCTGCAGTACAAGAGGCAGAATCCAGCTCAGGTAACCTCCCCTACATCATACAACAGTTCACTACACTGAAGGGGATGGGACGGGAGTGGAGTGATATAAACTCCCTGCTTGGAGACCCTGAAAGAAGAGGCCTGGGTGCCTTCTTGAGGCAACGTTCACAGCTAGTCCCTGGTGCAGGAGGCAGTCTCACCTCAGGAAATAAGCTTTTGATAGCCTGGCACTTTCTCCTGCCAAGGCAGACCAGTGTGAATTACAGGTGGTCGGCATTATCTATTGCCAGCTTCCTGAATTGGTGGTCTTGAGCATCCTCTTAACCAAACTGGACCACCCCATTCCTTGAGTACATACATCCTTCTACCAGCTGAGCAGTAGTTTCTTGCCCAGCTGAGTGGGGTGCATATCTCAGCGTGCTGTTCTTAGACTTACGCTCTTCTCTGCAGTTCTGCGTTCGAGTCTGCTCTGGCTGTGCTGTGTTGGCTGTGCTGGGACACTATGTTCCAGGGATTATGATTTCCTACATTGTCTGTGAGTAGGGTCGGTCCTTGCCCTATTTAAAGCCCTCTCCTTTCTTCTTTCCTTGGACTGACCCAGAGGGAAGACTATGCTCTCCCTGCTCAGTTTCTGATTTGTGGAGATCTCCAGGGATGCTTTAGTATTAGTGACTGTGGAAGACTTACCGGGGGAGGAGGGCAGTGGATGCGGCAAGAAGAGGTTGGCACAGCCTTGGGAAAGGACCTTGCCTACCTTCAGCACTTCAGTTTAGGGACCAGTGGAATGGGGGCTCTTAGGAATTTGGCGTAGGGAGCTCTTAGTTGACGTTCTTAACCCATAGTGTTGAGTATACTGCTGTGGCCCCTGGTGGTTTATCATGAGCTGATCCAGAGGATGTACACTCGCCTGGAGCCCCTGCTCATGCAGCTGGACTACAGCATGAAGGCAGAAGCCAATGCCCTGCATCACAAACACGACAAGAGGAGTAAGGGGCTGCCCTAATCCAGGAGGGTGAAAGGGTGGGAGGGCCTTGGGTTGGGGTTCGTGAGATGCCCTGGAATTGAGATCTTCTCCAGTTCTTTAGCTGTGTTTGTCTCCCTTCCCATCATTCATGCTTGGTCATTGCTCTACTACTCTTGCTTTTCTAGAGCGTCAGGGAAAGAATGCACCCCCAGGAGGTGATGAGCCACTGGCAGAGACAGAGAGTGAAAGCGAGGCAGAGCTGGCTGGCTTCTCCCCAGTGGTGAGGTCCAGGGAAGACAGGGGTTTCAAATCGAAAGCCAGAGGAAAAATCTTTGCTTTGGAGCTGCCACCTCCAAAGGAGGTGGAAGCCAGAGGTTTTGGGAGAGGGGATACTCCTCATAAATTGGTTCTCTTATCCCCTCACATGTCGTGTTCATCCTGGTTCTCCTGCTAGGTGGATGTGAAGAAAACAGCATTGGCCTTGGCCATTACAGACTCAGAGCTGTCAGATGAGGAGGCTTCTATCTTGGAGAGTGGTGGCTTCTCCGTATCCCGGGCCACAACTCCGCAGCTGACTGATGTCTCCGAGGGTATGGGGAGCCCTTTGCTGCCCTGCTCCCCACCACAATCTTTGTGTTCCCTACCGTGGGTACTTGCTGTGCTCTCTGGCCCACTCACTCTAATTCTACTCAGCTCCTAAAAGACCTTTACACCTAAGGTTTGGCCCAGCTTTCCATGTCTTGAGTTCTCATCCTTGAACTCATTGGCTGTTGTGGCTAATCAGAGCAGCAGCAGGCCCATTCTTAATTCTTTGTTCTCTGCACAGATTTGGACCAGCAGAGCCTGCCAAGTGAACCAGAGGAAACCCTAAGCCGGGACCTAGGGGAGGGAGAGGAGGGAGAGCTGGCCCCTCCCGAAGACCTACTAGGCCGTCCTCAAGCCCTGTCAAGGCAAGCCCTGGACTCGGAGGAAGAGGAAGAAGATGTGGCAGCTAAGGAAACCTTGCTGCGGCTCTCATCCCCCCTCCACTTTGTGAACACGCACTTCAATGGGGCAGGGTCCCCCCCAGATGGAGAGAAATGCTCCCCTGGAGGACCAGTGGAGACACTGAGCCCCAAGACAGTGAGTGGTGGCCTCACTGCTCTGCCCGGCACCCTGTCACCTCCACTTTGCCTTGTTGGAAGTGACCCGGCCCCCTCCCCTTCCATTCTCCCACCTGTTCCCCAGGACTCACCCAAGCCCCTGCCTGCCCCTGAGGAAGAAGAGGCACTCACCACTGAGGACTTTGAGTTGCTGGATCAGGGGGAGCTGGAGCAGCTGAATGCAGAGCTGGGCTTGGAGCCAGAGACATCCCCAAAACCCCCTGATGCTCCACCCCTGGGGCCCGACATGCATTCTCTGGTACAGTCAGACCAAGAAGCTCAGGCCGTGGCAGAGCCATGAGCCACTGGGGAAGGAGCTGCAGGCACAGTAGGGCTTCCTGGCTAGGAGTGTTGCTGTTTCCTCCTTTGCCTACCACTCTGGGGAGGGGCAGTGCATGGGGAAGCTGGCTGTCGGATGGTAGCCATTCCACCCTCTGCCTGCCTGCCTGCCTGCTGTCCTGGGCATGGTGTAGTACCTGTGCCTAGGATTGGTTTTAAATTTGTAAATAATTTTCCATTTGGGTTAGTGGATGTGAACAGGGCTAGGGAAGTCCTTCCCACAGCCTGCGCTTGCCTCCCTGCCTCATCTCTATTTTCATTCCACTATACCCCAAGCCCTGGTGGTCTGGCCCTTTCTTTTTCCTCCTATCCTCAGGGACCTGTGCTGCTCTGCCCTCATGTCCCACTTGGTTGTTTAGTTCAGGCACTTTATTTTTCTCTCGTCTTGTGTTCCTTTCTGCTTTGTTTCCCTGCTGTGTCTGTCCTTAGCAGCTTAACCCCATCCTTTGCCAGCTCCTCCTATCCCGTGGGCACTGGCCAAGCTTTAGGGAGGCTCCTGGTCTGGGAAGTAAAGAGTAAACCTGGGGCGGTGGGTCAGGCCAGTAGTTACACTCTTAGGTCACTGTAGTCTGTGTAACCTTCACTGCATCCTTGCCCCATTCAGCCCGGCCTTTCATGATGCAGGAGAGCAGGGATCCCACAGTACATGGCGCCAGCACTGGAGTTGGTGAGCATGCACTCTCTTGAGATGAGGAGCTTCCTTACTGCTCCTCTGGGTGATCCAAGTGTAGTGGGACCCCCTACTAGGGTCAGAAAGTGGACACTAACATCTGTGCAGGTGTTGACTTGAAAAATAAAGTGTTGATTGGCTAGAACTGCTGCCTCCCTGACTGTGAGCTGCCTTCCACACCCTGCACTGCACTGCATTCTCTCCTCACCCTTAAACTGCTTCACTCCAGTCTGTTCTGGCTGTTTATTACCTTGTTGCAAAACAGGGCCGAAGCAAGGATTACCTTGACAACCCTAGCTTCTCCTTAGCCATCTTCCCTGACAGTGTGATCTGTTTAGTGAGATTTAGCATGTGTGAATAAAGTGTATGCAGGAGGAAATTGCTTTGTCTTCCCAATCCGTAGAAATGTGGGACCATATAAATTGTGTTTTACCATGTGGCCTACAACCTTAACACTATTTTGTTAAGAAGTCTTCACCCATCTACATGCTAACAACTCACTCAGCCCAGATTTATCTATACTGGGGAAGCCAAACAAGCAATAGAGGACCTTTACCTGTGTTAGAAGTGAGTTGGAGCCAAGGAGCACTGCAGAAATAGTATCTTAACAGTTACTGAGTCCATTGTATGTGCTTGGCTCTGCTCTGAGTGATCTATATGTAGTATTAAGATTTTTGCTCACAGCTCAGATATATACTGTTACTAACTTCATTTTATAGACAGGTTAAGTTTCCTGAAGGCCACAGGTCCCAGCAAATTGTGGAGCCAGAACCCAAACCCAAGAAGTTTTGGCTTCGGCAAATGCATGAAACGGCCCCTGTCCATTAATAGGGCACAGGTAGGAAGATGCACAAGGATGTGGGAACTATAGAGAACCAATCTGATACCTTGGCTTAACAAAGAGTGGACATGGCAAGCCTTCCTCTTCGGGGAAGAAAAGCCCAGAACTGAGCAGATGGCCTCATTTATGAGTTCATGTCCTCCGCCTTCAGCTGGAGGTACCATATGGCGATGCTACCTGTCTTTCTGCTGGAGGTACCATATGGTAATGCTACCTGTCTTTCTGAGGTTGACTTTTATGCCATGTCTTTCCTAAGTGTAAGCATTTTTCTGTTTGCTTCACATTTGACTGAGAATCATTCCAGGGTTTGACTGAGCCCCTGTCCTGTGCCACTGAAGGAACTCAAACTTTTCGTCATTTAGAGATTTCAGAGGGGAATGGAAAAACAGTTGTAATCAATAAGCAAGCAATTCAAGAAAAAATAGGCAATGGCTGCAACATGTCCTATCTTTAATCCGTTTTCTTATTAAGCTTGGACATTGACAATAGAACCAGAAGCTTGTAGCTGGATCAAAATATTCTCCATTGGCCTGGAGTTTCATTAGGGTCTATTCTTTTGTTGTTGTTTTGGTTTTTTGTTTGTTTGTTTTTTTGAGACGGAGTCTTGTTTTGTTGCACAGGCTGGAGTGCAATGGTGCAATCTTGGCTCACTGCAACCTCCGCCTCCCAGGTTCAAACAATTTTCCTGCCTCAGCCTCCCAAGTAGCTGGGATTACAGGCGCGTGCCATGATGCCTGGCTATTTTTTGTATTTTTAGTAGAGGTGGAGTTTCACCATGTTGGCCAGGCTAGTCTCGAAATCCTGACCTCAGGTGATTCACCCACCTCGGCCTCCCAAGGTGCTGGGATTGCAGGTGTGAGCCACAGCGCCCGGCCTCATGAGGGTCTATTCTTTTTTTTTTTTTTTTTTTGAGACGGAGTCTCGCTGTCGCCCAGGCTGGAGTGCAGTGGAGCGATCTCGGCTCACTGCAGGCTCCGCCCCCCGGGGTTCACGCCATTCTCCTGCCTCAGCCTCCCGAGTAGCTGGGACTACAGGCACCCGCCACCTCGCCTGGCTAATTTTTTGTATTTTTAGTGGAGACGGTTTCACCGTGTCTCTAGCTAGGGTGGTCTCGATCTCCTGACCTCGTCATCAGCCCACCTCGGCCTCCCAAAGTGCTGGGATTACAGGCGTGAGCCACCGCGCCCGGCCTCGAAGGTCTATTCTTTACATTCACCATGGTCTGATGGTTGCTACATGTTTGTCTATGATTTTTTTTTTCTATTATCAGGTGTCTTGGCTGTTTCATGCCCCGTGATGAAAGGGCCAGAGGTTTTCATATGAGTAAAAGAAAAAAGCAGAAATGTGAAACCTACAATTAGGCTAAACAAAAATCAATTGGAAAAGTACAGGCTGAGGGGAGAAGAGTTGGCTACATGTTTATGTTGGGGGAGGAGGAATACATTTTAGCTATGTATTCAAACAGCTAATAGTTTAATGTTGCTGCTTATAAACTTAATTTTAGGCTGCATTAATAAAAGTGTAGTCTCCAAAACAATAAATGTGATAATTCTAGTGTCTTGTGCACGAATATTCTAATACTTCCAGAGGATGGCTTGCTATGCTTGTGGGCAAATTGTAGTGTGTCCAGGAGATGACTGCTAGAAATGAAAGCTGAAAATCATATGACAAACTGTTGGAGGAACTGGGAATCTCTAATCCAAGAAGAGAGCTGAGTTGGTTCACATCAGCTGGCTTCAAACTTCAAAGGTTTGTCTGCAGGACTTCAGAGGGCAGATACGAGTTGAGTTCGGTTGATAATAGTGCTAAGTAGAATTTAATTTTCTAGTCAAGGGAATATTGCAAAACAGTAGATTTAAATGATCTTCAAAAGTATAATGATCAAGGGCGGTGATTCTAAGAATAATTCCATCATGGAAGGACAATATTATCACCATGTTTTGCTTTTAGTGTCCAACTAAAGTCAGCTTGGACTTTTCTTCCTCTGTCTGCTCCCTTAAAAGTTGGTATTTTGGGCCGGGCGCGGTGGCTCACGCCTGTAATCCCAGCACTTTGGGAGGCCGAGGTGGGCGGATCACAAGGTCAGGAGATCGAGACCATCCTGGCTAACACGGTGAAACCCCGTCTCTACTAAAAATACAAAAAATTAGCCGGGCGAGGTGGCAGGCGCCTGTAGTCCCAGCTACGCGGGAGGCTGAGGCAGGAGAATGGCGTGAACTCCAGGGGGCGGAGCCTGCAGTGAGCTGAGATCGCGCCACTGCACTCCAGCCTGGGTGAAAGAGCGAGACTCCGTCTCAAAAAAAAAAAAAAAAAAAAAAGTTGGTATTTTGGGCCAGGCGCGGTGGCTCACGCCTGTAATCCCAGCACTTTGGGAGGCCAAGGTGGGCGGATCACTTGAGGTCAGGATTTCGAGACTAGCCTGGCCAACATGGTGAAACCTCATCTCTACTAAAAATACAAAAATAATCTGGGTGTGCTGGCACGTGCCTGTAATCCCAGCTACTTGGGAGGCTGAGGCAGGAGAATTGCTTGAACTGGGAAAGTGGAGGTTGCAGTGAGCCTAGATCGTGCCATTGCACTCTAGCCCAGGCGAAGAAGCAAGACTCTGTCTCAGAAAAAAAAAAAAAAAATGAGGTGAATGGATAAATCCGTTCATGAATTAATGGGGTGATGGAGTAATGAGATATCATGGGAGTGGAACTCATGGCTATATAAAAAGAGGAAGAGAGATCTGAGCTAGCATGCTCAGCCCCCTCACCATGTGATCCTCTGTGCTACCTGGAGACTCTGCAGAGTCCCTATCAGCAAGAAGACCCTCACCAGGTGCGGCTCCCCGACCTTCGACTTCTCATTCCCCATCACTGTAAGAAATTATTTTCCTTTATGAATTACCCAGTTTCAGGTATTCTGTTATGATATAAACAACGGAAAATGGATGAAGACAGCTACCTTCTGCTCATTATATCCAAAACTGAACACATCCTCTTTCCACTCTGCACTCCACTTCCCCACCTTCCCAAAACAGAAGTCTTTTTCTGTAATTTCCATCTCACTTGCTGGTATACCAACCACAACGACCTCCTTCTCCCTCATCTCACACTCAGTTGATCACCAGTTGTTGCTGATTTCTTGAATGTTACCTCCATCACAGCCCTGACTCACATCCTCCTCATCTTACCTGGCCCAGTGGGACAGTTTCCTTGCCATATACTTGTCCCCCCACCTGAAATTTGTGCCCAAGAAGGTGGCTGGATTATCTTAAAATACAAATCTGATGACCTCTCTACTACTTACTGTTAACCGAAGGCTCTCCTCCTCTGAGACATAAATTCAACCTCCCTGATACAGTCAAGAAGTCTTCTGAGGCAGGGCGCAGTGGCTCACGCCTGTAATTCCAGCACTTCGGGAGGCTGAAGCAGGCGTATCACCTGAGGTCAGGAGTTTGAGACCTGGCCAACGTAGTGAAACCCTGTCTCCACCAAAAATACAAACATTAGCCAAGAGTGGTGGTGCACACCTGTAATCCTAGCTACTGGAGAGGCTGAGGCCAGAGAATTGCTCGAACCTGGGAGGAAGAAGTTGCAGTGAGCCAAGATCATGCCATTGCACTCCAGGCTGGGTGACAGGAGCAAAACTCCCTCTTGGAAGAAAAAAAAAAAAAAGGAAGTCTCTGAGGCTGGGTGCAGTGGCTCATGCCTGTAATCCTAGCACTTTGGGAGGTCAAGGTGGGCGGATCACCTGAGGTCAAGAGTTTAAGACCAGCCTGGCCAACATGGTGAAACCCCGTCTCTACTAAAAATACAAAAACTAGCCAAGAGTGGTGGTGTGCTCCTGTAATCCCAGCTACTGGGGAGGTGGAGGCATGAGAATCACTTGAACCCAGGAGGTGGAGGTTGCAGTGAGCCAAGATCGCCCATCTGCACTCCAGCCTGGGCGACAAAGCGAGACTCTGTCTCAGAAAAAAACAAAAGTAATCCCAGCACTTTGAGAGGCCAAGGATGGATCATTTGAGGTCAGGAGTTCAAGACCAGCCTGGCCAACATGGTGAAACTCCATCTCTACTAAAAATACAAAAATTAGCCAGGTGTGGTGGCGCATGCCTGTAGTCCCAGCTACTCAGGAGGCTGAGGCAGGAGAATCGCTTGAACCTGGGAGGCAGAGGTTGCAGTGAGCCAAGATTGTGCCACAGCACTCCAGCCTGGGCAGCAGAGCAAGACTCCATCTCAAAAAAAAAAAAAAAAGTATTCTGAGATTTGACCCTGGCCTGTCTTTACAGCAACAGCCAACCCCAAACAGCTTGTCCTTCCCACTGCTCAGTTGTGCTGCCCTCCCGCACCTCTGCTCTACACACCCTATCCCTTCACTTGTCACTTGGCAAATGTCTCACTTACCTTTTTCTTTCCTTTTATTTTCTTTTCTTTTTGAGACGGAGTCTCGCTCTCTCACCCAGGCTGGAGTGCAGTGGCATGATCTCAGTTCACTGCAACCTCCACCTCCCGGGTTCAAGCGATTCTCCTGCCTCAGCCTCCCAAGTAGCTGGGACTACAGGCTTACACTACCATGCCCTGTTAATTTTTTTGTATTTTTAGTAGAGACATGGTTTCATCAGGTTGGTCAGGCTGGTCTCGAACTCCTGACCTCAAATGATCCACCCGCCTCTGCCTCCCAAAGTGCTGGGATTAGAAGTGAGAGCTACCATGCCCGACCTTCACTTATCTTTTAAGATGTACTTCAGGCCACACCTACCTCATCTACCAATGTCCCCTGATATCCCTCACCATGCCACTCCCCACCTCAATGTCAGTCCTGCTCTCCTAGGGCTTCTGTAGTCTATTGGGCATACTTCTGTTTTCCCACTTATCACAGGGAATCCTTACACCCTCTCTGAAAGTATGTGGATATAGAGTATATAGGTCTGTGTGTGTGTGTGTGTGTGTGTACAGATACACATATATGTATGTATACACTCCACAATACTGCTTATTCTTGAGGGCAGAGACAATGTCTTATCATCTGAATATCCTCAAAGCCTAGCATAGTGTCTGGCACATAATAGGTGCTCAAAAAATGCGTGTTAGACTAAACTAATACTAGAGTAACCAGTTATAGATTTTGAAGCAACTAGTGAAAAGAGTTTGGTGATTGATACATGCCTATGTTATTGATGCATGCCTTTGCTTGTCCGTTACTGTTCTAGAGGGAATAGTAGCTAGGTTAAAATAATCGGCAGATAGACTTGTGAGTTCTTTTTCCCTGGACTAGGTTAAAGGCAATTCAAACAATCTAGAGCTGGAGGTTCATATTTGCTGGTTTGGGAGCGGGGTTTTCTGAGTTTAAGGTAAGATTGCCCAACTAGCTTGATCTTCTGTGATTGCATCAAATTACTATGTTATTTGGAAAACAATTTTGGATTTAGACTCTTTTTTGAGACAGAGTCTTTCTCTGTTGGCCAGGCTGGAGTGCAGTGGTAAGATCATAGCTCACTGCAGCCTTAAATTCCTGGGCTCAAGTGATCCCTTTGCCCCAGCCTCCCGAGTAGCTGGGACTACAGGTGCCCACTACCATGCCCAGCTAATTTTTTGTTTGTTTTGAGACAGAATTTCACTCTTGTTGCATAGGCTGGAGTGAAATGGTGTGATCTCAGCTCACCGCAAACTCCACCTCCCGGGTTCAAGTGATTCTCCTGCCTCAGCCTCCCTAGTAGCTGGGATTACAGGCGTGCACCACCACACCTGGCTAATTTTGTATTTTTAGTAGAGACAGGGTTTCTCCATGTTGGTAAGGCTGGTCTCAAACTCCCGACCTCAAGTGATCCACCCGCCTCGGCCTCCCAAAGTGCTGGGATTACAGGTGTGAGCCACCGCACCTGGCCCAGCTAATTTTTAAAGTATCTTTTAGAGACAAGGTCTTGCTTTGTTGCCCAGGCTGGTCTCAAATTCTTGACTTCAAACAATCTTCCCACCACAGACTGCTGAGAAGCTAGGATTACAGGCATGAGCCACTGCACCTGTGATATGGTTTGGTTGTGTCCTCACCCAAATCTCATCCTTTAGGAAATGACTAGATCATGAAGGCTCCACCCTCATAAATGGGGTTAGTGGGCTGGGCATCGTGGCTCACCCCTGTAATCCCAGTACTTTGGGAGGCCAAGGCCAGTGGATCACTTGAGGTCAGGAATTCAAGACCAGCCTGGCCAACATGGTGAAACTCGGGAGGCAGAGGTTACAGTGAGCCGAGATCATGCCATTGCACTCCAGCCTGGACGACAAAGTGAGACTCTGTCTCAAAAAAAAAAAGGCCGGGCACGGTGGCTCACGCCTGTAATCCCAGCACTTTGGGAGGCCGAGGCAGGTGGATCACCTGAAGTCAGGAGTTCGAGACCAGCCTGACCAACATGGTGAAACCCTGCCTCTACTAAAAATAGAAAAATTAGCCTGGCATGGTGGTGCGCGCCTGTAGTCCCAGCTACATAGGAGCCTGAGGCAGGATAATCACTTGAATCCAGGAGGCAGAGGTTGCAGTGAGCCAGGATAGCGCCACTGCACACCAGCTTGGGTGACAGACAGAGACCCTGTCTCAAAAAAAAAAAAAAAAAATGGGGGTTAGTGCCCTTATAAAAGGACTTGACATAACCTAACCCTGTTTGCACCTTCTACCATTTGAGGACACATAGAAGGTGCCATCTATGAGGATGGGCTCTCACTAGACACCAAAGCTGCTGGTGCCTTGATCTTGGACTTCCCAGCATCCAGAATTGTAAGCAATAAACTTTGATTGTTTATAAATTATCTAGTCTCAGGTATTTAGTTATAGCAGCCCAAATGGACTAAGGCAACACTTCAGTAAAAAGTGTCAATACCAGTGTACTGATAATTTACTTCTGCATAACAAACTACTCTAAAGTTAGCAGCCTAAAACAACAAACATTATCTCACACTACTTCTGAGGATTAGGAATCTGGGTAGTTGGCCAGGTGTGGTGGCTCATGCCTGTAATCCCAGCACTTTGGGAGGCTGAGGCGGGCGGATCACGAGTTCGAGACTATCCTGGCCAACCTGGTGAAACCCTGTCTCTATTAAAATACATAAATAAGCTGGGTGTGGTGGCACATGCCCATAATCCCAGCTACTCGGGAGGCTGAGACACAAGAATTGCTTGAACCCAGGAGGCGGAGGTTGCAGTGAGCCAAGATCGTGCCACTGCACTCCAACCTAGGCAACAGAGCAAGACCCTGTCTCATAAAAAAAAAAAACCACAAACAACTAATAATATACATTTGTTAATTATTGAGTATGTGTCAGTCATAGAATTCAGTGCTTTATATGCATCATTTTATTTAATCTTCATCACTCCAAACTGATTTTTATAGATGAGGAACTGGAGGCTTATTGAGGTAAAATGACTTGGCCAAAGTCACGCAGCAGGTTGTGATCACAATACTGTTTTTCAGTATTCTGGTATTCCCACATATCCTTATATTTTAAAGTACCAAAACAGAACTTTAGTTGAGGTGAAATAATTCCTTTTATTTATTTATTTATTTAGTTTTTTTGAGATGGAGTATCGCTCTGTCGCCCAGGCTGGAGTGCAGTAGCACAATCTTGGATCACTGCTGCCTCCGCCTCCCGGGTTCAAGCGATTCTTCTGCCTCAGCCTCCCGAGCAGCTGGGACTATAGGTGTGCACCACCATGCCTGGCAAATTTTTCTATTTTTTTAGTAGAGACGGAGTTTCACTATGTTGATCAGGCTGGTCTTGAACTCCTGACCTCCACCTGCCTTGGCCTCCCAAAGTGCTGGGATTACAGCCATGAGCCACTGTGCCCGGCCCTAGGTGAAATAATTCTTTAAGCATTAAAAAAAGAAATCTGACTTCTAGATCATTTGTAAATGAGGTATAGCTGCATTAAAAATTTGAACACACAAGGGCTTATTTGTTTAGAAAGCATTGTTGCATTCCACAGACTTCAAAAGGAGAAAAAAATGTCAGTGGACAAAACAAGGTTCTGTTGCGACAATAGTTATTCTAGTTCAAAGACTCTTTAAACAAGTAGACCTTAGAAACAGGACATTAAATTTTAAATGAGTTTTCTGCATCAGAATCTCAATCTATATTCAATGAAATTGAAGAAGATGGATATAGGGCTCTGCATGGTGGCTCATGCCTGTAATCCCAGCTTTTTGGGAGGCTGAGACAGAAGGATCCCTTGAGCCCAGAAGTTTGAGGCTGCAGTGAGCCATGATCATGCTACTGCACTCCAGAATGGGCGACAGAGTGAGACCTGATCTCTAAAAAATAAATAAATAAATAAAAAATAACTGAAAAAAGAAGATGGATTCAAACCAAAAATATGTTCTTTGAAGAAAAAACTAGAGCTCACCAGAATTTAAAACAAAAAAACACATCTATGCAAAGAAACAAAATAATTGTTCAAAAAGATCTCATCCAGCACCATGAGAGCTATTTAAAAAAAAAAAAAAGGAAAAGAATTAAAATTCCTCAAAGTTACCAGAGATGAGATTATTTAAACAAGAAATAATGAAATAACTATGTGAAGTTAAATTATAACCATCTCCTTACCATTCTCCTGAGTAGTATAACACCAGAAAGAGCTTTTTAGAAGCTAGCAAAATTTGCACAAAAAATACATTTGCAACTTAACAGTAACACCTTTATATATTTTAAGAGATCTCTATTCTTTTTTTTTTTTTGAGACAGAGTCTCTCTCTGTTGCCCAGGCTGGAGTGCAGTGGCGCCATCTTGGCTCACTGCAAGCTCCGCCTCCCGGGTTCACGCCATTCTCCTGCCTCAGCCTCCCGAATAACTGGGACTACAGGTGCCCACCACCACGCCCGGCTAATTTTTTGTATTTTTAGTAGAGACGGGGTTTCACCGTGTTAGCCAGGATGGTCTCGATCTCCTGACCTCGTGATCCACCCGCCTCAGCCTCCCAAAGTGCTGGGATTACAGGTGTGAGCCACCATGCCAGGCCAAGAGATCTCAATTCTTAAAAAAAGCAGGCCAGGCATGGTGGCTCACGCCTGTAATTCCAGCACTTTGGGAGGCCGAGGTGGGTGGATCATTTGAGGTTAGAAGTTAGAGACCAGCCTGACCAACATGGTGAAACCTCATCTCTACTAAAAATACAAAAATTAGCTGGGCATGGTGGTGTGTGCTTGTAATACCAGCTACTCAGAAGGCTGAGGCAGGAGAATTGCTTGAACCCAGCTTGAACCCGGGAGGCAGGGGTTGTAGTCAGCAGAGATCGCGACACTGCACTCCAGCCTGGGCAACAGAGTGAGACTCCGTTTCAAAAAATAAAAAATTAAAAAGAGCAAATAATTTTATTTTCAATTATTTATTATTACATTTTCATTTTTATTAGTTTAATTTTTTACTTTAACATGTTATTACTTCTATTGATTTATATTAAAATAATTATATTTGTCATATTTTTATATAGTAATATATAAATATATACATAAATGTTTGTCTTTCAAAGGTATTAAGCAGTTTGTTTTTAATGCTGAACATTTTGCTTTAAAAATAAATTACCATTTTACGTAAAATAAATACTGAAATACTAGTGAAGTCACTGTGCACTGGTCTTTCCATTTCTAACCGCTGGTAATTACTGGCACTGGGATTTGAACTCAGAATAGCTCCAGTTTCACATTTCATCTAAATCAGGGTTTCTCAAAGACTGTACTACTGACATTTTGAGCCAGATAATTATTATTTGGTGGTAGGTGGGGCTGACTGTCTTATTCATTGTAGAATGTTTTTTGTTTGGTTAGTTTTGGGTTTTTTTGTTTTGTTTTGTTTTGTTGTTTTTGAGACAGGGTCTCACTTTGTTGCCCAGGCTGGAGTGCAGTGGTGTGAACACAGCTCACCTGCAGCCTCAACCTCCTGGGCTCAAGCGATCCTCCCACTTCAGCCTCCCAAGTATATAGGAACTACAGTTGTGTGCCACCACACTCAGCTAATTAAAAACAATTTTTTTAATTTTTAATTTGTGTGGGTACATTGTAGGTGTATATATTTATGGGGTACATGAGATATTTTGATACAGGCACGCAATGAGTAATAATGACACCAGGGAAAATGGGGGTATCCATCACCTCAAGCATTTATCCTTTGTGTTACAAACAACCCAATTATATTCTTTTAGTTATTTTTAAATGTACAATTAAATTATTTTTGACTATAGTCACTCTGTTGTGCTAGCAAATACTAAGTCTTATTCATTCTTTCTAATTTTTAAAATTTTTGTAGAGCCTGGGTCCCGCCATGTTGCCCAGGCTATGTAGAATGTTTAGTATCATCCTCGCTTGCTTGCCACCCATTTGATGCCAAAAGACGCCCCCCTCCTACCTCCCCACCCCCCAAATATCCCCTGGAGGCAAAACTGCCCTGGTGGATCACCACTGATCTAACTGATAGTACCCTCTGGTTATATGGGAAAACTGCTAAACTTGGAAGCAAGAGGTGAGTTTGAACCCTACTTTTTGCCACCTGAATATAGATGTTTATACGCACACATTTCAAAACAGTACAAAAATTACCTGGCTGTTCAGCTTCATATCTCTCCCCATTTCCTGCCTCTAATGGGATATTCCAACCCCAGAACAGCAAGTGTTTATAACCCTCCCTTCTCATTCCTTTCTTGTATTTGCATCTTTCATTCAGGACCACGTTTCTGTCCATCTCACCTGGACAATCCTGAGTCACTCTTCAAGACTGAGCTCAGACAAGCTAAAGGCAGGCCCCTGAAAGGCAGAGGTGGCTAGCCCCATGGCAGGAGAGGGCTTAGAGGCTGTGATTAAAGATTCAAAGCCACTAGGACCTTGGCTTTAATGTTAAGGGACCACCTAAACTTTCCTGAAGATGAGGCTAATTCTGGCTGAGGGAAAGCAAAAGAAGCCAGGAAGCTTCTCAGGAAGTAAAACTGAGGAACAGAGCTCAAATCTGACTCAAGAAGGCAAGTTTGAAGAGACAGAACACAAATAAGGCTTGTATTCCTTGAAAACAGATTCCCAACAAATGATAGGAGGTGGGGTTCAGGAGAACGTCCAGGCAGCCTCCCCATTTTTTTTGTTTTTTCTTTGAGACAGAGTCTTGCTCTTGTTGCCCAGGCTCTAGTGCAGTGGCGCGATCTAGACTCACTGCAACCTCCACCTTCCGGTTTCAAGAGATTCTCCTGCCTCAGCCTCCTGCGTAGCTGGGATAACAGGTGCCTATCACCATGCCTGGCTAATTTCTGTATTTTTAGTAGAGACAGGGTTTCACCATGTTGGCCAGGCAGGTCTCGAACTCCTGACCTTGTGATCTGCCTGCCTTGGCCTCCCAAAGTGCTGGGATTACAGATGTGAGCCACCACACCTGGCCGCCTCCTTTATCTTAACAGACAAACTCCTCAGACTGTGCAGGGTTTTTTTCGGTTTTTGTGTTTTTGTTTTTGAGACGGAGGCCTGCTCTGTTGCCCAGGCTGGAGTGCAGTGGTGTGATCTCAGCTCACTGCAATCTCCGCCTCCCAGGTTCAAGTGATTCTCCTGCCTCAGCCTCCCTAGTAGCTGGGACTGCAGGCATGTGTCACCATGTCCAGCTAATTTTTGTATTTTTAGTAGAGATGAGTTTCTCCGTGTTGTCCAGGCTGGTCTCAAACTCCTGACCTCAGGTAATCCACCCGCCTCGGCCTCCCAAAGTGCTGAGATTACAGGCGTGAGCCACCACGCCCAGCCTGTTTTGTTTTGTTTTGAGATGGAGTCTCCCTCTGTAGCCCAGACTGGAGTGCAGTGGTGCGATCTTGACTCACTGCAACCTCTGCCCTCCGGGTTCAAGCAATCTCCTGCCTCAGTCTCCCAAGTAGCTGGGATTACAGGCGTGTGCCACCATGCCCAGCTATTTTTCTTTTTCTTTCTTTTTTTTTTTTTTTGAGATGGAGTCTCCCTCTGTCGCCCTGGCTGGAGCGCAGTGGCAGGATCTTGGCTCACTGCAACCTCTGCCTCCCTGGTTCAAACAATCCTCGTGCCTCAGCCTCCCAAGTAGCTGGGATTACAGGCGCCCACTACCAAGCCTAATGCTTTTTTTTTTTTTTTTCTTTTTTTTGAGACAGAGTCTTGCTCTGTCATGCAGGCTGGAGTGCAGTGGCACAATCTCGGCTCACTGCAAGCTCCGCCTCCCGGGTTCATGCCATCCTCCTGCCTCAGCCTTCCCAGTAGCTGGGACTACAGGCACCCGCCACCACGCCCGGCTAATTTTTTGTATTTTTAGTACAGACAGGGTTTCACCGTGTTGGCCAGAATGGTCTCGATCTCCTGACCTCATGATCCGTCCACCTCAGCCTCCCAAAATGCTGGGATTACAGGAGTGAGCCACAGCGCCCAGCTTCTAACCTCTGCTTTTTAAAAAATAATTTCCTCCCGTCCAGTTTCTGTTTTGGGCACTCCTGTTCATAAAATCTTGAAACTCCTGGACTGATATTCTACTTTGCTTATTTTCCATTCCTTTACATTTTTTTGTTCTACTTCCTATATTTTCTCAACTTTATGTTGTACCCATTCTTTGGAATGTGCTATATTTCTGTGATTATATTTTTAAAAATGTCTAAGAGCTTTATTTTCTGAATATCCTTCCCCCTGTCCTCCCCACCCCCCATTTTATGAGATAGAATTTCACTATGCTGCTCAATCTGGACTCCAACTCCTGGGCTTGAGCAAACCTCTTGCCTCAGCCTCCTGTGTAGCTGGGATTACAGGTACACACCATCACACCTGGCTTGAATATCCCTTTTTATGTTTTTTTGCTCCTGTGTGTTAAATGAAAAATCTGCTCCCTGGGCTGGGCGCAGTGGTTCACGCCTGTAATCTCAGCACTTTGGAAGGCCGAGGCGGGTGGATCACCTGAGGTCGGGAGTTTGAGACCAGCCTGACCAACGTGAAGAAACCCTGTCTCTACTGAAAATACAAAATCAGCCAGGCATGGTGGTGCATGCCTGTAATCCCAGCTACTAGGGAGGCTGAGGCAGGAGAATCGCTTGAACCTGGGAGGTGGAGATTGTGGTGTGCCAAGATCGTGCCATTGCACTTCAGCCTGGGCAACAAGAGTAAAACTCCATCTCAAAACAAAAAAACACCTGCTCCCTGAGTACACTGTATTAATATTAATCATTCTTTTTTTTTTTTTTTTTTAAGACAGAGTCTTACTCTGTTGCCCAGGCTGGAGTGCAGTGGCATGATCTAGGTTCACTGTAACCTCTGCCTCCCGGGTTCAGGTGATTCTCCTTTCTCAGTCTCCTGAGTAGCTGGGATTACAGGCGCCTGCTACCAAGCCCAGCTAATTTTTGTATTTTTAGTAGAGACAGGGTTTCACCACGTTGGTGAGTCTGGTCTCAAACTCCTGACCTCAAGTGATCCACCCGCCTTGGCCTCCCAAGGTGCTGGAATTACGGGCGTGAGCCACCACGCCCGGCCTAATCATTCTCTCTCTTTTTTTTTTTTTTTTTTGAGATGGAGTCTTGCTCTGTTGCCCAGGCTGGAGTGCAGTGGCACCATCTTGGCTCACTGCAACCTCTGCCTCCCGGGTTCAAGCAATTCTTCTGCCTCAGGCTCCCGAGTAGCTGGGACTATGGGCACCCACCACCACACCAGCTAATTTTTGTATTTTTAGTAGAGACAGGGTTTCACCATGTTGGCCAGGCTGGTCTCGAACTCCTGACCTGAGGTGATCCGCCCACCTCAGCCTCCCAAAGTGTTGGGATTATAGGCATGAGCCACTGCCCCCAGCCCTGATCATTCTTAATAAGTTATATTATATTATTAGTAGTCTAGTTATATAAATTATATTTTTATATTCCCTGCATTGTACCTGTTTTCCTCCTCACCACAATTTATGTCTTTATTTTGGCTTCTGTCTTTCATGGAAGAGATTTCCCTCAAACCCTGGTTTGCTCCTTCATATTTGAGCAGAGGCACTTGAAGGCCAACTGAATGCTCTCTAAAACTCAAAGATTTGCATCTTCCCTGCAGGGTGAGGTGGCAGAAACAATCATTGTGTTGAGATCCCTCAATGCCCAGAGAATTTTTAGGCTGCTTGGTTCTTCCAGAGAAGAACCCTGCAGGCTCTGGCCTGGGGACCACGAACCTGGCTGCCAGTGCTCTAGAGTCAGGAGAAAGTAGCTGCGGTTTCTCTCCCTCTCCACCCTTAGCTGGCTGACGACCTGAAGCCCAGGGACCCATTGCTTCATTCTCTCCAGAAAGCCCAGATACCTCCTGCCTTTTCTGGGGGGGCAGTGGGAGAGGGGCAGTCACCCAGCTGCCCAGGCCGGAGGAGGGAACATGAGGGTCTAACTGCTCCTTATGTCGAGTTTAAACTCACCCTTCATTTCCAGCCCCCTCCTTCCACCCCCACCTTTGGAAAGCTTGATGCTCCCGGTCCCAAGCCTTTCAGCGGCAACAAAGTCAACACTGCCCTGCTGCTTGTTGTTGCCACTGTTTCAACTTCCTCAGACCCCAGTCAGTTTTCCTTCTTCCATCAGATGTTTAGCTCCCAAAATGTTTTTGTCATATCTTCATGTATTGTTTTCGCTTCTGTTCTCCTTATTGTCTTACTGTTATTTTGGTGGGGTTTGGGAAGGAAGCAAACCTAAAATCACATGCTTTCATTTTACCACATTTAGCAGTCTCTCTCACCTCTCGCCTGTTGCACCCTCAGACTCCTCTGAGCTCTACTTGAAGGTCATCCATAACCTTTGCACTGCTCTCCCCAGGCCCTGCCTCTGGCTAGAGTGCATTTGGCATCTTGTCTGCCTGAAGCACTCTCACTGTGCCTCCCCAGCCTCACTCTTGGCCATTACTGGCTCCCATTTCTGTGTCCTGCACCTTCCCATTACAGCATCAGTTTCAAACGTGGAGTTATGAAATTAGTGGGCTGTGAAATCAATTCAGTGTAGCTTAAACAACATTGATTTTATATTTATATACATTGGGAGGAGATGTAAGATATATTTCTTACTGTAGGTCAAAGGTGAAAAACTTGGAAAGTCATTGTATTTGGTCCTTCTCACTTTGAACTAGTTGCTGCATCTAAGACCTGACAACTCCAGTTGGTATTTAGTGGATTGTGGCCAGGTGCGGTGGCTCATGCCTGTAACCCTAGCACTTTGTGAGGCTGAGGCGGGCAGATCACCCTAAGTCAGGAGTTTGAGACCAGCCTGGCCAACATGGTGAAACCCTGTCTCTACCAAGAATACAAAAATTAGCTGGGTGTGGTGGTGGGTGCCTGAAATCCCAGCTACTTGGGAGGCTGATGCTGAAGAATCGCTTGAACCCAGGAGGCGGAGGTTGCAGTAAGCTGAGATCATGCCACTGCATTCCAGCCTGGGCAACAAGAGCAAAACACCAACTCAAAAAAAAAAAAAAAAGTATATATACACACACACACACATATATTTTAGTAGATTGAATATATATGAAATCACTGTATAACCTGTAAAGTTATATGAATCTGAACTATTTGTCTAAACTAGGCATCTAAAATGAGCTCAAGGGAGAGCTAGCGCACCTGAGGACAAACGGCTGAGTATTGTCACAAAGATTGTGTATCACACACCCAAGAGAGCAAGGCAGAACTCAGGGAAGGCAGTCATGCCAGCCGACTAATCTCCTAGGATCTGAAACCAGCTTCAATCAGCTTCCCCATCCTGGTTCTCTCACTTAAATATTTAAATACCTTGCACTGATAAGGTGTTTGATTTTTGATAACCCATGGAGAGATTTCGGATTTTCCACAAACACTCTGAGAAAAATCATCACTTAAGATTCCTTCTTTCGGGTTGGGCATGGTGGCTCACACCTGTAATCCTAACACTTTGGGAGGCAGAGGTGGGTGGATCACGAGGTCAGGAGTTCTAGACCGGCCTGGCCAACATGGTGAAACCCCATATCTACTAAAAATTAGCCGGGTGTGGTGGTGGGCGCCTGTAGTCCCAGCTACTCGGGAGGCTGAGGCAGGAGAGTTGCTTGAACCCAGGAAGCAGACGTTGCAGTGAGCTGAGATCATGCCATTGCACTCCAGCCTGGGCAACAGAGCAATACTCCATCTCAAAAAAAAAAAAAAAAAAAAAAGATTCCTCTTTTCAGTAGTTAAGGAGGGGCCAAGAGTAGATTTTTGGGAGGCAAATTTGTATGATGGAAAGAACATAGAACTGAAGACAATACAAAAATTTGGGTCCAGATTCTGACTTCGTAGCAAGTAACTTAATATCTCTCAACTTCAGATTTTTTATCTGCAAAATGGGGATACATGATATCCACTTCAAAAGGTTTTTTCTTTCTTTTTTTTTTTTTTTTTTTTTTTTTTGAGACAGAGTCTCGCTCTGTTGCCCAGGGTGGAGTGCAGCGGCACAATCTCGGCTCACTGCAAGCTCCGCCTCCCGGGTTCACGCCATTCTCCTGCCTCAGCCTCCTGACTAGCTGGGACCACAGGTGCCCGCCACCACACCCGGCTAATTTTTTGTATTTTTAGTAAGATGGGGTTTCACCGTGTTAGCCAGGATGATCTCGATCTCCTAACCTCGTGATCCACCCGCCTCAGCCTCCCAAAGTGCTGGTATTACAGGCGTGAGCCACTGTGCCCGGCCTGCTTCAAAAGATTTTCACAGGGGATTAAATAAGCTAACACATGAGGAAGAGCAGGACACAACAATAAGTGCTACTAGTTTTTCTTTCCATTTTTTTTCCTATTTATTTATTTATTGAGACATAGTCTTGCTCTGTTGCCACCATGCCTGGCTGATTTTTGTATTTTTAGTAAAGACAGAGTTTCACCATGTTGGCCAGGCTGGTCTTGAACTCCTGGCCTCTGGTGATCCGCCCACCTCAGCCTCCCAAAGTGTTGGGATTACAGGCATGAGCCGTCGTGCCTGGCCTTTTCTTTCTGTTTCTATATGCACTGTTTCACTAAGAGTCAATTGAGAGGCGGAAAACCACTGAGACAAATACCATTAAACTACTATTCAAGTAGAATTGGAGCCAAGACACCTTTTCTGGCTATCCTCACTTTGACCTTGTCTGCTTTAGACCTGCTAAAGCTAAAATAACTGGTGTCTGGCTATGACTATGCCTGCGAATTTACAGAGGAACCTATGTCTACTGTCCCAGTGAGAGGCTGCAGCTCATAGTTACCCACAGCTAAAGCGCAAGGCTGCTTAGCAGGTCTGTATATGCTTTGTTGGTCTACAATAAAAGAGACTTAAGCAATGCTCAGTTGTTAATTGATATCTCCTGAAATAGCTTATTCAAGTTGCAAAATGTTATTTGATTTCTCTCTGTGTTCTCCTGGATTCTTTTTTATTTTATTTATTTTTTTTTTTATTTTTTTTTTAGACGGAGTCTTGCTCTGTCACCCAGGCTGGAGTGCAATGGTGCAATCTCGGCTCACTGCAAGCTCCGCCTCCCGGGTTCACGCCATTCTCCTGCCTCAGCCTCTCCAAGTAGCTGGGACTACAGGCGCCCGCCACCACGCCCGGCTAATTTTTTGTATTTTTAGTAGAGACGGGGTTTCACCGTGGTCTCGATCTCCTGACCTCGTGATCCGCCCGCCTCGGCCTCCCAAAGTGCTGGGATTACAAGCGTGAGCCACCGCGCCCGGCCTCCTGGATTCTTTTATTCAGGAAGCAAGGAGGCTACATTGGGGAATGGTGACTTTGGTTTGTGTGGGCACTCTTTTTAAATCGTGGGATGAGAGCATCACCCAGTGAGAAAGCCCCTGGACTGGTAATCAGCACAGAGAGCTTAGTCAGGACTATAACCCATCAGTCAGAAAAATGTTTGCCTGGGAAGAGAGATACTACTGTGAGAGCTTCATTCACTTTCATTGTGGTCGCTGGGGTCTCTGAGGTAAGTCTGTTATGGCATGATATGGTCTGGATATGTGTCCCCTCCAAATCTCATGTTGAAATGTATTCCTGCCGGGCGCAGTGGCTCACACCTGTAATCCCAGCACTTTGGGAGGCCGAGGTGGGCGGATCATGAGGTCAGGAGATTGAGACCATCCTGGCTAACACGGTGAAACCCCATCTCTACTAAAAATACAAAAAATTAGCCAGACGTGGTGGCATGTGCCTGTAGTCCCAGCTACTCGGGAGGCTGAGGCAGGAGAATGGCGTGAACCCGAGAGGCGGAGCTTGCGGTGAGCTGAGATTATGCCACTGCACTCCAGCCTGGGCGACAGAGCGAGACTGTCTCAAAAAAAAAAAAAAAAAAAAGAAAGAAAGAAAGAAAAAGAAATGTATTCCCAATGTTAGAGGTGGGACCTGGCAGGAGGTGATTGGAACCTGAGGGTGGATCCCTCATGAATGGCTTAGTGCCATCCTCTTGGTGATGAGTGAATTCTCACTCAGTTCACATCAGATCTGGTTTTGAAAAGACTCTGGGACCTCCCTCTTCTCTCTCTTGCTCCCACTCTTGACATGTGACATGCCTGTTCCCCCTAGGTCTTCTGCCATGATTAGAAGCTTCCTGAGGCCTCACCAGAAGCTGAGCAGATGCTGGCACCATGCTTCCTATACAGTCTGCAGAACCATGAATAAATTAAACCTCTTTTCTTTATAAATCAACCAGCCTCAGTTTTTTTTTTTTTTTTTAAAGACAGGGTCTCACTTTGTTATCCAGCTGAAGCACAGTGGTACAATCATAGCTCACTGCAACTTCGACCTCCTAGGCTCAAGCAATCCTCCCACCAAAGCCTCTCCAGTATTTGGGACAATGGGTGGATGCCACCATGCCCAGCTAACTTTTTAAAAAATTTTTTGTAGAGAGGGAGGTCTTACTATGTTGCCTAGGCTGGTCTCAAACTCCTGGGCTCAAGTGACCCTCCCACCTTGGCCTCCAAGGGATGGAATTACAGGCATGAGCCACCGTGCCTAGCGAGGTATTTCTTTATAGCAACAGAAGAACAAATGACTACATTTGCACTTCAAGCATTCTGGCTCATGCTCAAAAATGAGATCCGAAGATTTTTATTTTTTGAGTTCCACAAGGCTTTGGTTATCTGAGCATTTGTAAAGTGGGAGTGGGGAGAGAGGCAGTGTTTACCTTTGTTTAGTCTGCTCCATACACGTTTCTCCAAACTGAAAGCCTACAATTCTTTTTATTTTTGTAGAGACAGGGTCTCACTATGTTGCCCAGGCTGGAACTCCTAGGCTCAAGCAATCCTCCTGCCTCAACCTCCCAAAGTGCTGAAATTACAGGCGTCAGCCACCATGCCAGGACTGGAAGCCTACAATTCTAAATTGTACTGATGAATATAGAGAGGAAAAATGAATAAATAAAATTCTTAGAACCAAATGATTATAACGAGACTGGGAAAAATTATTTGAAATCTGACAGTTATATATTGAAACAAAATAAAAGCATTTATAAAGTCCCGGACGCAATTTAAAATAAAAAGAATATTGGCTGGGCGTGGTGGCTCATGCCTGTAATCTCAGCACTTTGGGAAGCCGAGGTAGGTGGATCACGAGGTCAGGAGTTCGAGATCAGCCTGGGCAACATGGTGAAACCTCCGTCTCTAAAAACACAAAAATTAGTTGGGCGCAGTGGTGTGCACCTGTAGTCCCAACTACTTGGGAGGCTGAGGCAGGAGAATCGCTTGAACCCGGGAAGCAGAGGTTGCAGTGAGCCGAGATCGTGCCACTGCACTCCAGCCTGGGTGACAGAGTGAGACTCTGTCTCAAAAAAAAAAAAAAAATTATATTGATCAGGTATAGTGGCTCACGTCTGTAATCCCAGCACTTTGGGAGGCCAAGGCAGGAGGATCACTTAAGGCCAGGAGTTCGTGACCAATCTGGGCAACAAAGTGAGACACCCCCCCCCCATTTCTACAAAATTAAAAATTAAAAATTAGCTGGGCATGGTGACTTGTGCCTGTAGTCCTGGCTACATTCATTTAATAATCACTAAGAATATTCTAGGCTAGCGTTTTTCAGAGTGTGGTGCATGGGCAATCTGTGTTAGAATTCCTTCAGGTGCTTCCTACTGAATTAGAAGCTCCAGGGCCTGGAAATCCGCATTTTAAACTAGCTTTGTAGGCGATTTGGATTCACACTAAAGACTGAGGACCACACTGTTCTAGGCACTGTTAGGTGCTGGGACCTAACACGAAACAAGGTAGACATGGTTCCTGACTTCCCAGTATACTCATATAGGGGCTGGGCTCATTAGTGATACGGGTGCTAGAATGGAAGAAGATCACATAGCAGGTGCGCCTAGTTCAGACTGTGGAGGGTACCAAAGTCGAAACTGGAGGAGGGATCTGCAGCTCTAG
This sequence comes from Nomascus leucogenys, assembly GCF_006542625.1. Lineage (NCBI taxonomy): Eukaryota > Metazoa > Chordata > Mammalia > Primates > Hylobatidae > Nomascus > Nomascus leucogenys. The sequence goes on from NC_044402.1 coordinate 119,884,218, forward strand.
AGACGTCTGTACTTCAGAGAAATATGGGAGCTATCAGCTCGTGGAGGCGAAGGGCAGCCGTGGCCGTGAACAAAATGGCCAGGAGGAGGGCATCGTGTGTGAAGCGTGCTAAGGACCGAATTGTGAAAGACCCCAAACCACCCAGACTTCCATCCCCCAAGATATCCATCTTTGCCTTCGCTGGCCCTTTCGCCCGTCCCTGATCCCTCAGAGAGATCCTCTGCGGAGCTACGCCCGCGCCCAGGGTCGCGGAGCCGCGCACCAACACCCTCTCGCCTCGGGACAGTCTTCTGACTCAGCCTCCCAGAGCAAGGCGGGGCGGGGCTCAACCGAGGCGCTCCCCGGCTGCCCGGAGACTGCGCCGGACGCGCCAGCCCTGCGTGATGACGTCAGCGCGCCGCGCGCGCCGAGGGAGGAGCGGGCGCCGGGGGCCGGCTGGCGCGGGGGCTCCGGTAACCCGGGCTGGGCGGGGGAGAGGAAGGGGCGGGGCAGGGAGCCCGCCAGAGTGCGGGGTCGCGGTCCGGACCTGGAGCACGAGCCCTTAGAGACGCTCAGCAGTCGTCGCTTCTCCTAGCAGACCCCGCCCGGCCTGGCGATGGAGTTTCCGGACCTCGGGGCTCACTGTTCGGAGCCGAGCTGTCAGCGCTTGGGTGAGGGGCGGAGCGCGCGGGGGGCGGGGCCCAGCGGAAAGGGACTTTGAACCGCAGGTAGGGAGGGAAGGGTGGGCTCCCAGGCTGGCAATGCCGGGAGGCGGGGCTTGAAGTTGGGGGGAGGTCCGCGGCAGAGGGGGCGTGGCCAAGGAGGTAATGGCTTGGGAAGGGGCGGTGTGTCGCAAATAGGGTGGCGTTTTCCTTCCCGAGTGGAAGGCTTGAGTGAGAGAGAAGGACATCGAGGTCCCGCTGGACCTGCAATCCGACCAACTCTTTGCAGATTTTCTGCCGCTTAAGTGTGATGCCTGCTCAGGCATCTTCTGCGCAGACCATGTGGCCTACGCCCAGCATCACTGTGGATCTGCTTACCAAAAGGTGAGGGGGCGATCCTCGGGGTGAAAGCAGGCAGATGGAGAATGCGTGCAGAATCCCCCAAATGTGTGTCTCACGTTTCTTCTCCCTTTTGTCTTTCTGAGGCTGTCAGTGCTGGGAAACACTGTTTTTTTGAGTGTTTGTGGTGGGTCATATCCAAGTTCTTTCAGGACCAGAGATTTGTTGGACTGGAGTGGGCCACAGACTGACCCTTGCTCCTTGACTACAGGATATCCAGGTACCTGTGTGCCCTCTCTGTAATGTGCCTGTGCCTGTGGCCAGAGGGGAGCCCCCTGACCGTGCTGTGGGAGAGCACATTGACAGAGACTGTCGCTCTGATCCAGCACAGCAAAAACGTAAGGTAAGCATTGTAGGGGTCAGCCACAACCCAGCTGGGACTACGGATGCCTGGAAACCCAAACAGCTAGTCAGAGTCTCAGCAGAGACAACCTTCTCACTTCACCTCAGATCTTCACCAATAAGTGTGAGCGCGCAGGCTGCCGGCAGCGAGAAATGATGAAACTGACCTGTGAACGCTGTAGCCGAAACTTCTGCATCAAGCACCGGCACCCACTGGACCATGATTGCTCTGGGGAGGGGCACCCAACCAGCCGGGCAGGGTAATTGCAGCCAAGTCCTCCACTTGCTTTTGGAAAGCATTCGTTTGGAACTGACTGAAGCTCTGTTGTTACAAATTGGGGAGCTTCAACCCTATTCCTGTCGGCTAGGGGTCTTTTAGCTTCCTTTTCAAGTGCATGTTTTTCCAGAACTCCCCTCCTGACTTCCTGGGTAAGGCTAGTTCTTGGAGACATGCCAAAAATCTCTCTTCCCTACAGACTTGCTGCCATCTCCAGAGCACAAGCTGTGGCTTCTACAAGCACCGTCCTCAGCCCAAGTCGAACCATGCCTTCCTGTCCCTCTCCCAGCAGGTAGGCCTGCCCGTTTCCCTGCTCCCCTTTTCCCCTTCACACCTCTGACCTCCACCTCTTCATTGTCTGTCATAGAGCCACAACCCGATCTCCGTCCTGGACAGCCCCTCCAGTGATTGCTTTGCAGAATGGCCTGGTGAGTTGGGCAGAGGTTGGATGGACAGAAACAAACACACAGAGGGTGAAGTCCAAGGACACTGGTCTTCTTTCTCCCTTTGTAGAGTGAGGATGAAGCTCTGCAGCGGGCCCTGGAAATGTCCCTGGCAGAGACCAAACCCCAGGTTCCAAGGTACCTTACCCTCTTGTGAAAGAGAGCTCAAGCTGTGGGCAAGGGCTTGGTCTGGAGGCAGGTAGGTGGGACCACTCTGACACAATGCAAGATAATCGCTGGCAACTTGGTCTCAAAATTAAGATGAACTATATGATCTTTGACAAGTTATTTAACCCATGGAGCCTTCATTTCCTCTATAAAAAGGGGACAATACTAATACCCACCTTGTAGTGTTGCTATGAAGATTGAGATAATCCTCAGCAGTGCTCGGCACCATGAGGCCGGACACACACAGATCAGATGTTCAAATTTCAGATCTTACCATCATCCAACTTAAAACTGTTTCTCCCTCCCAGTTGTCAGGAGGAAGAAGACCTAGCTTTAGCACAAGCACTGTCAGCCAGTGAGGCAGAATACCAGCGGCAGCAGGTATGAGGCCGGGGTGAAGATGTGTGCTGCAGTGGGAGGGAGGAAGAAGTCAGGGATGGGGGTTCTTCCGAGTGGTGCAGAATGGTGGTTGTTGTTTGGTTTTCAGTATGACTCCAGCCCATGCTGAGCTCTGAAATGAGGGCTGTCCCTCATTTCCTTGACGTTGCACCGTGTCTTCCCCTCCTTCCCCTCTCCTTGCTCCAGGCCCAGAGCCGCAGCTCGAAGCCATCCAACTGCAGCCTGTGCTAGGGCCCTGGGCTTGGGGAGGGAGGTTCACCTGAGGAGGACTGTGGCCCTCACACCTCTAGGGTACACAGGGAGAGGAGGCCCGGAGCAGCCTGGAGGGCAGAGACAAGTGGGAGTGATGTGGAGGTCGCCCTGGGAGCCTCTGGAAGGCCTTGCTAGTGCTCCAGCTGCATGGAAGAGAGCAGCTAGCAACTGTTCCCTGGTTGGGCCCTCAGTGGATGCTGGCCAGGCCCTACTCTCAGCCCCTTCATCATGTCATCTCCCTTATGCTGGAGCCGCCCCGACGTGGAGTGGGCAGGAAGGGGCCTGGAAAAAATAAAGGATCTTGGCAGTTGTTAAAACATACAAGTGGTGTGTTTCTCTCTCCTCTCTAACCTCAAACAGAAAAGCCGTGTCAAGAATGCTCATCTGACTTATGGGTAGAGGCCCACTGCAGTACCCCACCCCACAAAGCCACAGTGATCCTCGCACAGTCCACATTTTTATTTCCCCAAAAGGTGCTTTTCTGAAAGGTCCCTTTCCCTTACTATAGCTAGCACCACACCCCAAGACCAGGATGAAATAAGCCAGGGAAAGGGGATACATCTTATTCCCTTCTGGGTTAGTCTTTGAGAGGGAAGTGGCCAAACTTTTGTCACCGTTCCATGGTCTGAGGCTTAGTGTCTTCAGAGGTTTCTTCCTGTCCCTGCTGCTGCAGCTGCCACATGTCAGCATACACCCCACCTCGGGACAACAGAGCCTCATGCCTGGGGTGAGGAGGAAAGTGTGAGTCCTAACCATCAGTTTTACCCTGAGGGTCCTTGCCGCCAGCCTACAGAGAGGACGGGATGGGAAGGGAGGTCCCCTCCAGAAGCCCCTGGGACTTCACGCCCCCTTTCCTGGAGCCCCCAATTCAGAAGACTTGTCCTTTTGATCTATGTGTCTCTTACCGTCCCCTCTCCATGATGCAGCCATCCTTGATGACGAGGATCTGGTCAGCATTGACCACAGTTGAGAGCCTGAGAAGTCAAAGATCAGTCGCCTACTACCCGACCCAAAGTGGGCCACACCACCAGCCGCCACAGACCTGTAGTCCTGTACCTGTGTGCCACTACGATGGTGGTGCGGTTCGCACAGACTTTGGCCAGAGAAGCCTGGATGGCCCTCTCATTAGATGTATCCAGCGCTGACGTTGCCTATAGAGAGGGTCCGGGTAAAACTGCTCCTGCCACTCAAAACCCTCAATGGAAGGAGGCAGGTTGCTGGCTGAGGTCTCAAGAATACACAAGAGCCTTGTTTGGGCTTGAGAACTGTAAAGTGTGTTTTGTGAGATGTGGATTCATGGTATGTGTTCTAGGTGGGGACAGTGCCCAGCAGGAATGGCTTGAGCATACACAAGGGAGGGAGGGAAGGAGACCCAGGGCGCACCTCATCCAGCAGAATGATGTCCGGAGCCTTGAGGATGGTGCGGGCAATGGCGACGCGCTGCTTCTCCCCGCCGCTCAGCTTCAGTCCCCGCTCGCCCACCTGTGTCCTGTACCCTGTGGATATTACCCACCACACATTTCTTACGTGGAAGAAACAAGAAACAGAGGGAACAGGAGTCAGGGATTAACAGGACAACACCAGGAGGGGAGGGGACTCTCTGCAAAGGAATCTCACCTTCAGGGAAAGCCATAATGGCATCATGGATGCCTGCAGCCTGAGCAGCAGCCTCCACCTCATCATTCCCAGCTGTGACACGGCCATAACGGATATTGTCGGCGATGGTGTCATTAAAGAGGACAGTGTCTTGGGGCACAACTCCAATGTGAGACCGGAGAGAGGCCTGGGTCACCTAGGGCCAAAAGACCACATACTCTGCGTTGTGAGATATCCCCAAGGCCTGGGAGGGATGGTGGGCTGGCCGGAAGCACGTGGGATAAGAGGCTCTGGTAAGAATCCCACCATCGCTGCCCCAAATCCTAGCCGTGTGGGCAAATCACTCCTCTCTGTTTCCCCATCTTCTCTTCCTGCTTCACCAGATTGCTGCAGATGTTTTGTTTTGTTTTTGGATAGAGTCCACTCTGTCACCCAGGCTGGACTGCAGTGGCAAAATCTCGGCTTACTGCAGCCTTGACCTTCTGGCTCATGCAATCTTCCCACCTCAGCTTCCTGAGTAGCTGAGACCACAGGCGCTTGCCACTAAGTCAAGCTAATTTTTAATTTTTTGTTGAGATGGGGTTGCCAGGATATGTTGCCCAGGCTGGTATCAAAATCCTGGACTCAAATGATCCTGCTGCCTTGACCTCCCAAAGTGTTGGGATTACAGGTGTGAGCCACCACACCTGGCTACAGAAGATCTTTGTACCTTTGTTTTTGTTTTTGTTTTGTTTTGCTTTTTGTTTTAAGACAGGGCCTTGCTCTGTCACCCAGGCTGGAGTGCAGTGGCATGATCATAGCTCACTATAGCGCCTCCTGGTGGGACTACATGTGTGTGCCACCATGGCCAGCTTTTTGTATTTTTTGTAGAGAGGGTGTTTTGCCATGTTGCCCAGGCTGGTCTTGAACTCCTGGGCTCAAGTGATCCACCTGCCTCAGCCTCCCAAAGAGCTGGGATTATAGGCATGAGCCACTGCGCCTGGCCCTTTGTAGCTTTTATGGCACCATACAAATCCTTCACAGGACTACTTATGTGATTGTAGGTTATATTGTGCTAGAATGGCCCTGGTTTTTTTGCAAGGGTGACATCTACTCTCTCTGGACACCCAGCCCTTATCATTCCTCCACACATAGACCCCTAAACTACAATATTCTCCTGAGCAACCTTACCTGTGAAATGTCCTGCCCGTCTATTCGGATGCAGCCAGAGCTGATGTCGTAGAAGCGAAACAGCAGGCGCAAAATTGTGCTCTTCCCTGCCCCAGATGGGCCCACCTGTTGCATTGGAAACGGGAAAAATCTCAGGCCCACTGGCTTTTTTTTTTTTTTTTTTTTTTTTTTTTGAGACCGAATCTCACTCTGTCACCCAAGCTGGAGTGCAATAGCGCGATCTCAGCTCACTAGAACCTCCACCTCCCAGGTTCAAGCGATTCTCCTGCCTCAGCTCCCGAGTAGTGGGATTATAGGTGCCCGCCACCACGCCTGGCTAATTTTTGTATTTTTAGTAGAGATGGGGTTTCACCATGTTGGTCAGGCTGGTCTTGAACTCCTAACCTTAGGTGATCTGGCCACCTAAGCCTCCCAAAGTGCTGGGATTACAGGCATGTGCCACCGCACCCAGCCGAGGCCCACTGGCTTTTGAGGTTCCCTCTCCAAGAGGTCACCAGTGTCCATGGAGGCTGCACCATTCAATCCTGTTGCCTATCGTGACTGGGCTCTCTGACTCCACAGCCTGGGTCATGAGCTACCACGGGCACTGAATGAGGGAAGCTTGAGGCATCTGGGCCAAGTGGCTGGGTCTCCTCTCACCAGGGCAAGTGTCTGTCCAGGCATCACAGTGAAAGACACGTCCTGCAGAGTCTCCCGCCTGCAAGGAAGGGTGGGTTGCTCAGCAGGCACCTTCCATCACCAGAGCTGCTGGTAGGCCCTGTCCCTCCCCTGCCCAGGCTTTTTTCCAAAAGCAGGGATTCAGAGCAGTGAGAAGCAGGAAGGCAGTGTGCAAATGAACGGAAAAGCAAAGGAAGCAAAAGGAAGGCCTCACCCATCGGCGTAGCTGAAATGCACGTTCTCAAACTCAATCCGGCCCTTCTGAAAGCGAAGGGGCCCTGCTCCAGGAAGGTCCTTCACCTGGAAGGGCACCACCCATGTGTGCTGAGGTTCTCAACTTTGTATTTTCCAAGCACAAGAAACACCACACAGCTCCTCCCTCCCCAAACCCTACTCCTCTCCCTTCACTCACTTCTGTCACCTCTTTCAGCAAGTCAAACATGTTCTCCATGTCAATGAAGTTGGTCTGGATCATCCTGCAAAAAGGTACTGGTTAGGTCTTCTCTGAGCAGCCAGGAAATAGTAATGTGCCCTGGACAGGTGAGGGCCAGGGCTCAGATTACCTGTAGTAGGTGCCAAACCAATTGAGGGGCATGTACAGCTGGATAATGTAGGTGCCAAAGAGCACATAGTCCCCAACCTGTGGCAATCAAGGAAGCAGAGGATGTCACAGGGGGCCTGCAGGCCACTCTACTTGTGTCACCCTGCCCACTTCCTACCCAAGAGCCTAGTGACCAGACACAGGCCCCAGGCCCCCTTTTCCTTGTGCCCCACTCTCTCATCCAAGATCCTGCCTCACCTGTAGCTTCTGCTCACTGACAAAGTATGCGCAAAGCAGGGAGCCGGCAAGGAGCCCGAGCCCAATCACCAGGTTCTGGGTCTGATTTAGTAAAACCAGTGAAGCGCTCGACTTCCACTCCAAACCCTGAGGGCAATAACACAGGAAGAGGAATGTCCTATACACAATGGCCATCAGTGAGTCCAAACCTGGGCCCAGGCCCCTTCCACCCCAACAATCGACTATTACTCTTGGCCCTGAAAATTCTACCAGGCCAGGACATTATTCTCCGGAGGCCTCAAACTAGCATCCTCACCTGATATTTGATGATGGCTTCTCGATAGCGTTCCACTTCATAACTCTCAGCGTTGTAATACTTCACCTGATGAATTCAAACCAAATTTATTTGGTATGGGCACAGCACATGTCAATCAGGTCATTCCTCCCTACTCTCAATCCTCCATCCTGATTTCAAACATCACACACAAACATCACACCCCTAGCTCTCTGTCAGCCCCAGTGGTCCTAGTCACACTCCTCCACATCTCCATGCCTCACACCGCTGCCACCGGGGCCTCTGTTACCGTCTCGAAGTTTAGCAGAGAGTCCACTGCTCGTGCCCGGGTAGCGTTCTCCTGTGTGTTCATAGCGCGGCGAAACTTGGTTCTCCACTCAGTGACCACAATGGTCAGGGCTGGAGAGTGACAGGATGGGGAGCAGAATAGGACATCATCCCCAAAAGCAGAGACCAAATGTCAATGTCCGCTACCTGCCATGTACACACTAAACCTATGCTCAAGCCCAGAGACCCAGATTCCACAGGGAGGCATCTCTGCAGCCTGCACAAAGCGTCATGTGTAGAAAACGCTTTTGGTAAACAAATGAAAGCAAGCTGCATCTTGTTACACAAACAAGGCTTCCTTGACCTGTATCCACAGCTCAGACTTAACGTGACAAGAATGTCCTTCCCCAGCCCCTCAGCTAGGTTGAGTTAAGGTTTGATTTGACAGAAGAGACCCGCCCATCACATGAGGAGCACTAGGAGCCCATTCAAGTCCACCAATCCACAGCCTCCCATAGGTGGGTCACTTGAGTGGGGGCAGAGCTCATGGCCAAGGGAGTCCCTGGATAGTTCAGGGAGATGGTGTCCCCCAGCAGCACTCACTGAGGTAAAGACTCATGCACAGGAACACAATGAGGCCAAACCAGGCGTTGAAGAACATGCTGAAGTAGATGATGCCAATGATGATGTCGGCCAGCGTGGGGATGACATTGAACACCAGGTAGCTAGGAGGGCAGGTCAAGTGAATAAGAAAGGTTTGGGGGCTTAGACCCAGCAACCCTGCCTCTAGGCATTTCAGGGTAGTGTTTTATTTTCAAGCAACAGACTGGAACCAGTCTTAATTGATTCTACCCTCAAGAGGTGGGTGGCTAAATCAACCATGCTCAAACTACAGAGTTCTCTGTATCAATTACAATGAATGAGGGAGACCTTCAGGCATGGGAGAAAAACATATCTCCATAATGTTCTGTTAATAAGCAACTCTGAGAATGATGGCTATGTCACAATACCATTTGTTTTAGGAAAAACCTCCACAATACCATATTAGTTCTGTGAGTCTGCATATATAATATGTATGTAAAAATGCAAAAAAGCAGAACCCAGCTGGGCACAATGGCTCACAACTGTGATCCCAGCACTTTGGAATGCTAGGTGGGCAGATCACATGATGCCAGGAGTTCGAGGCCATCCTGGCCAACCTGGTGAAACCCCGTCTCTACTAAAAATACAATAATTAGCCAGGCCTGCTGGTGCACATCTGTAATCCCAGCTACTCAGGAGGCTGAGGCAGGAGAATTGCTTGAACCCGGGAGGCAGAGGTTGCAATGAGCAGAGATTATGCCACTGTACTCCAGCCTGGGTGACAGAGCGTGACTCTGTCTCAAAAAAAGAGCAGAACCCAGCATACTAAACAGAGTGGGAAGCTCTGAAGAAGTAAGTGCAGCTCGAAAGAGATTTGCCCTTTGCCTGCATTACCTGAGTTATTAGGAGAGCGTGTATACAATAATCCTATACTTTAAAAAACACCAAGGTGGGAGGGGCAGCTCCTCAGGTGGGGTCTGTTCTCTTCCTCCCACAGGCCCCTATCCCTGCTTCTCCGGCTCCACCCTCCCACATGCCCTTTCCACTGGGGCGGCACCTGAGCAGCCCTGTGACACTGGATGTGCCCCGATCCGCGATCCGCAGCACCTCCCCTGTGCGGCGCCCCAGGTGCCAGCGCAGTGAGAGCTCGTGCAGGTGGGAGAAGATGCGTAGCTCCACCCGCCGAGACGTGAACTGCTGCACCCGGATCCACAGGAAGGTGCGCAGGTTGCTCACGAAGCCTGCAGGGAGCCGGGGGAGGCCTCAGTAGGGCCTGGGAACTGAGGGACGTCAGCCCAGCACCAGGATGTGAAGGGTCTGAGAGCGCGTGAGGGCTAGGGAGGAATGCTGGGAGAGGCGGATGGTGAGGGAATGCCTGTGGGAGGGGCCTATACCTAGCAGGGTGAGGGCGGAGTCTCTCATACCTGTACTGCCAGTGCCACCCCCCTGGAGGAACTTGAGGAAGACGTAGCTGGTAACAGTCCAGGCCAGAGAGCTCCAAGGTGCCTTCTCAGTCAGCAAGTTCACTGTGGAGGAAACGAGTCAGAACCCACTTATGGCACCAAGGACTCTCTTCAGGCAAAATGGCCCCAGGTACCAGCCAGTCTCTTTCTGACCACCCAGCTCTGTCCCACCTCCCTAGGTAAGGACCATCCCAGCCACCAGGCTGATGAAAGACCAGCACACTGAGCTGGCGCTCCTCCTGCTCACCAATATTCCTATAGAATATAGGCACCAACACGTTGAGTGCCCGTTCCAAACCCATGAGCCCCAGGCAGATGAGCACCACCAGCTGCAGAGCTGGACTCCCTCGAGGCCACAGGTAGCCACTCAGGAGGCGGAGCTTCCTGCCAAAATCTCGCCAGGTAGACTGTTGGGCTGCTGACCGAACCTAGGATGGTGAAACAATGTAGGAAGGGAGCTCAGAAATCAAGTAAGTGCACTAGCCAGAAACCCTTTAGGGAAAAACATATGGGGTTACAGCTCCCAGGTATCTCAGACCCACAAGTGATCCTTGATGGGGTCAGAAAAACTAAGTTGCAAACTGAGATTTGGAAAAGAAGCATTTCATTTTGGGGGAAGGAATGATGACAAGGATTGAAATGAAGAGACTCTAGGATTCAGAAACTGAGGTGGGGTCTGGTGCAGTGGCTCATGCCTGTAATCCCAGCACTTTGGGAGGCCGAGGCAGGTGGATCACCTGAGGTCAGGAGTTCAAGACCAGCCTGGCCAACATGGTGAAACCCCGTTCCACTAAAAATATAAAAATTAGCTGGGTACACACCTGTAATCCCAGCTACTTGGGAGGCTGAGGCACGAGAATTGTTTGAACCCAGGAGGCAGAGGGTGCAGCGAGCTGAGATTGCGCCACTACACTCCAGCCTGGGTGATGGAGCAAGATTCCGTCTTAAAAACAAAAAGAGGCCGGGCACGGTGGCTCACGCCTGTAATCCTAGCACTTTGGGAGGCCGAGGCGGGTGGATCACGAGGTCAAGAGATCAAGACCATCCTGGCCAACGTTGTGAAACCCTGTCTCTACTAAAAATACAAAAATTAGCTGGGTTTGGTGTCATGCACCTGTAGTCCCAGCTACTCAGGAGGCTGAGGCAGGAGAATCGCTTGAACCCGGGAGGTGGAGGTTGCAGTGCGCCGAGATCACACCACTGCACTCCAGCCTGGTGACAGAGCAAGACTCCGTCTCCAAAAAAAAAGAAACTGAGGTGTACCTGGCTCCTTTCCACATCTTGGTCCTCTTCATGAACCTGCAATGTATAGGACTGGGGACGAAGTCCAGGGGCCCAGAGACCCAGGACAAACAGCGCTCCAGAGACCACATACCGCAGCACCCACAGGCTAAACTGAACCTAGAATGAAATATAAGTGGAGAGAGTATCTTTGAGGATAAAATTTCATTGTATTACTACTTATAACAGGGCCAGGGACTGGTGTCATGAACACATTCAGCACTTACAGGCTTAAAAAAAAAAAAGCAAAACCACAGTGACTCAGCAAAGACACACCCCACCAGCTGGCTATCAGCTCCCGGCAGGACTCAGCCCCTCCCTTCTCCCTTTGCTTAGAGGCATCCTAAAGCCTGGAAGCCGTGTGACTGGACATGCAGTGCTTTCTCCCAAGCCTGGCCAGCAGAGGCTTCCCCCTCCCCACAGAGTCCCTCACCTGCTGGCCCAAGTCCGCCCTTGCCCACCACCACTGTGGGCTATTCCAAGACACCAGGGCCAAGTTCTCGGCTGCAAACGCCACAGTCCAGAGAAGCAGGAGACCAGGGCTGTGCCTGAACTTGATCCAGATGCCCATTGCCAGACGCTGCCGTGCCTGGCTCCGCTCCACGACAAGCAGCCACAGGCCACAGGCGCCGGCCAGACTCTCCAGCACGGAGGCCAGCAGTAGGTAGCTTGGCAGTGGGGCCCCCCGGGCAGTGCCCACCCGGCCAGCCAGGCCGGCCAGGGGCAGTGCCACCTGAAGTGTGGCCAGAAGCAGCTGCAGCACGTAGGGAGAGACGCGAGGGCCGGCCCCCCAAGACAGCGAATCAGCACCAGCGGGCCGCTCCCGGCGTCTGCAGGGAAGAGCCAGCACCAAGGCCAGAGCTCCCAGCGCCATCCGCGTCGAGGGCACGAGCGTGAAGAAGAAACAGGGACTCAGGCCATCCTGCATCCAGGCCGGACCCACGGGCCCTTCGGCCTCGCAGTAGTTGCCCACAGTCACCATGGCAATGCGTGGACGCCGGCCGAGGCTGCGGGCACTGCGGGACCGGAGGACGGGACTGGTCACTCGGAGAGGGGCGCGGACATCCGGGTGCCTCGGCTCACGTAACCGCTGGGCGCCAAGCTGCGGGGGTCCAGGGAAGGGACGCACGTGGACCAGGCCTCACCGCCCACTCCCCTCGCGCACGCGCCGCCGCCACGCACTCACGCAGGGCACGTACGCCGTCTCAGCCCAGCCCCGCTGGCTCTGTGCCTGGGACCCTTCTGCCAACCGCAGGCCCACGGGAATGCTCGGTGTTGGACTCGCACCGCGCTCCACGGCTGTAGCCCCGCCCACGGGACCGCCCCCAGCCCCTACCCAGGGCTCCCATTGGCCAAATGTCTCCGAAGGGGGAGCCGGGGGAATGGTGCACGCGAGGAATGCAAATTAGAGGCAGAGCCGGCTTGGTCACGTGCTCAGGGCGGGAAATCTGACCACCAGGTCCGGCTGGAAACTTCCACGGAATCGTGGGTCGGGGCTGGAAACAGACCTCCACGGAACCGTGGGTCGGAAGCTGCCCTTCCGCCAGCCGCCTAGCTCAGCGTATCTGAGCGACAGCCTAAACATACTTTCTTCTAGACCCCGACCGAGTCCCCATCCCATTTCTCTTGTTCCCAGGATTCTAGCCGCGCAAGACAAGAAGTCTGGTCAAACTCCCTTTTTATTAAGGGTTATCAAGCTGTACACGTCCCTACCCTGCTCCGCTCCGAGTTCGGGCAGCGCAATTCACCACTCCCCCAAAGCCGACCACGCTGGGTGAGGGGTGGGACAGAGAGTAGGAGCAGTCCCAGCATGCAGTGCAGCAGCCCAAAGCCTCGGGCGAGGCATCGCCCTTCATCCCCCTCCAGGGGACAGCGAGATGCGGGCCAGAGCTCTTTTGCTGGGACATACACAGCCGAGGTCACCCTCCAGCCCGGTCTGTCCCATGTGCAGATGATGGGGGGTATGATAAGCAGCAGTGAGGGCCCAGGAAGACCTCAGTCTCCTGGGGGCCCATCCTAAAAGGTGGAAAGGGCAGCAAAGTATTTCCATCCTGCTCCTATAATTTAGAAACCTTCTTTCTTAGTGTCAAAATATAGCGTTGAGGGGAGCTGGAAGCTAGGGTCTTCACCCTAACGCAAAGCAAAAGCCGAACGGAATGGGAGCAAGCGAACAGAACAGGAGCAAGCAGCACACACAGGCCAGTGATGTGCAGGAAGCGGAGAGAGGTGAGCCGGCTGCAGCACTGGGCGAGAACTGCGGGTGAGGTAAGGGCCACAGCCTGACCTGCTCATCTATTGAGGGGGCTAGGGAAGGTTGCAGGAGTTGAGGGTCCAGGCCCAACCTCCCCCCTCCACAGTTGGCACAGGTTCTCCCTGCTTGGCGGCTTCTATCGTGGGCAGCCCTCTGGGGACTTGCAGGGGTAAGTGTAAAGGTGGCAGTACTGGGGCTGGGCTGGGGACCGGTTTCTAGCACCACACTCTGAGCCAAGGGGGTCCCGGGGATGAGGCTAGAGTCCTGTGTGCCCTCGGTTCCTAGGCCCCAAATTCCTCTCTGGGGCTGTGGCAAGCCCAGTGTTGGCACCTCCCTTGGCCAGGCACAGACACACAAACACCACACACGTGGGGCCAGGCAACACTCAGAGGAGCCGTCCCATGGCAGGCAGACGGGATGGCAGGGCAGCGGTGGCCTCCATCCTGGGCCATAGGAACCCTGCTCAGCCTTGTCTATACCTGTGGAGAGAAAGGGTTGGTAATGGAGATAGTCTTCAGCTACTGTTTGATACCTGCTAGCCCCATAGAAACCTAGAGGTAAAGGGACAGGAAAGGTTGATTCCTGGGGAGGTAACGGAAGGAAAAACCAAGCCCTGCAGAGCAGTTGAGAAAAGAAGGGTTAGTGTATTTTGGAGGGGAGGGTGCAGTATCTCTGTGTGTGGGTGGGGCATACCTTCTTTCCCCTGAAAAGCTGTTACCTCACCCTGGAAGTTACGATTTCTGGCAGTTTTTCCTGGGCTCCGGGGCCCTTACCTTGTGCACCTGAGGGGGTAGCTCATCCTCCGAACCCTCTTCGGGCACGGGCTCAGGGTGCCTTGATGCCGACTGCCCGTCTTCCGCCCACCCTCCAAGAGGCAGCCGAGAGAAATGAGAGGGAGCCCGGGGCACTGTGCCAGGATCTGGAGAGACAAGTAAGAGTAAGCATACTCATAGAAGGAACACAAGAATGAGGAACAGGGCTGGGGGGCTGCTTGGGGGTAAGTCTTTGGGTCTGTTCCCTCAGACCTCTTTCCTCCCCTTGAGAGGCCCTGGAAAAACCACCCTTTCCTGCAGCCTCTGTTTCCTCCTATACCCCCACTAGATACCTGTGATGCCGCCGTAGCGCCTCTGGAAGCCCCCGTGCAGGGCGGTGGTCTCGGGAGCTCCAGGCCGGGGTGCTGCACAGGGATAGCTGGCAGAGCGAGGGATAGACTGGGGGGCCCGGGCGCCCTCTCCCCCTTCATCAGGGGCGCTTTCTCCACTCTCATCACTCTCCCGGCGGTGCCATACATGCCGCTCAGGTTCAGCCTGGGCCTGCTGCTTGTGGAGCTGGAGAAATGGGGGGCTCGTTAGTGGGGGCAGAAGGATGTCCATCTGAAACAGCTGTCCTCCAACCTTGTATCAGTCAGTTCCCGCTTTACCCCTTCCCTGAGAATCCTTGCCTCAGAGCACCTATTATGTTAATAGTGCATAATATACCTCTGATCTTTACAGGTTACATTCACAGCAGATCCCCCGAAGAAGCCTGTGTTGTTATGGCCCTCATATTACCTATTCATTTGATTCAAGAACAAACTGACTGATGGTCTAAGTGCCAGGCACTCTTTTAGGTGTGGGGAGATAGCAGTGAACAAAACAGACAGAAATGCCAGCCCTTGTGAGGCTTATATACTGGTAGAGGGGATATGAAGTAAGCAAATAAATAAGGAAAAGACATGGTATGTCACATGGTGCTAAATGCTATGGAGAAAACTAAGACAGGAAGATTCAGGAGGGTGGGCAAGGGAGCCTTTTACTGAGAGTGATCAGAGAAAGTCTCAGGGAAACGGCAGCTGCAGAAACCCGAGAAGGAGAAGGAGGAGGCCATCTGGATATCCCAGGGAAGTGGATTCTAGGCAGGGGAAACTGCGAGTGTGTGAAGGCCCTGGATGAGAGCACGCTTAGCTAAAAAGGAAATTAAGAAGGTAGATATGGGAGTGGAGGTGGCAGAGCAGGTAAATGGCAGAGAAGGGTTTGGAACCCTGGTCTTGCTTCTCCGCATCTAAACCCTCTACTCTGTTTTTTAGCTGCGCACTCACCTGGTGCATATAGAGGGCATGCAGGCTCATCTCTGTGGACGCGTATTCTGACAGCACCAGGCTCTGCAGCTGTCCTTCCCACACGCTGCTCCCAGAGCTGGCTGTCCTGGCATCCACCCTGTCTCTCCCAGCAGAGACAAACAGCACCTGTGAACTTTTCTGAGACCCACATAAGCTGCTGAGGGCTGCCATGCCCTCCCATCTTGGCCCCCATTTACTCACCCAGAGCCTGTCATGGTGCTGTGAGCCCGGCCTGTGGGCACCTGCCCGGGTTGCAGCGGGGAGAAGGAGCGCAGGGCAGAGGCCACTTCAGCCCTGTGCCTGGAGCCCTGCAGGTCTCTGGGCAGTGGAGGGCCCCGGCAGGATGAGCCAGCTACCACATTTGCAATAAGGCTCAGGGGCTATGAACGAAACGGGTAGGTAGAATTCTTGAGGCAGGAGAAAGGTCTCTGGGGTCCCCTAGTATTCTGTATCTCAAGCCCCAGTGGCACATACTGAAGAGACAGAAGGAAGCCTTCCACCCCATGCCCGGTCCTCAACTCCCAGCTCCTGAAGTCCACTCTGTCCATCATCTCCCAGTCCCCAGGAACACACCTCAGACTCAGATTGTAAGGACTGGATAGACGTAAAGAGGGCATTTTCAGGGAGCAGACCCCCTTGGGCGAGGCTAGCAGCTGCTCCATCCCGCTGAACCTGCTCCTTGAGGAAGCCTAGGAAGGCTGTGCTCTCACGTGGTGGCTGCCAGCCAGGGTTGGTGATGGCAAAGTGCATGAGTGACAACTCTGTCTTTCCATCCTCAGCTTGCTGGTACACTGAGGCCTCTGTCTGCCCAGCAGATAGCCACTGCACAAGGAAGAGCAGAGTAAGCAGGACTGTTCTCTTCCAGGAGCCTTCCTGCACCTTTCCTGTTAGCGGGGAGGCCTTACCCTTGGATTGACAGTGCACTGTCAATCTTTCCCAGGGCCCTGGTGCCCCCCCTAGACCCAGGAGGGGTCGCATGCTGAGCCAGTTACTTGTGTTGTGCCTTTTTGTTTTTTTTTTTTTGAGACGGAGTCTCGCTCTGTTGCCCAGGCTGGAGTGCAGTGGCGCAATCTCGGCTCGTTGCAAGCTCCGCCTCCCAGGTTCACGCCATTCTCCTGCCTCAGCCTCCCGAGTAGCTGGGACTACAGGCGCCCGCTACCACGCCTGGCTAATTTTTTGTATTTTTGGTAGAGGTGGGGTTTCACCATGTTAGCCAGGATGGTCTCAATCTCCTGACCTCGTGATCCACCCGCCTTGGCCTCCCAAAGTGCTGGGATTATAGGCGTGAGGCACTGTGCCCGCCCGTGTTGTGCCTTTCTTAAGGGAGCTTGGCCAAGGGTGCAAATTAGGGCTGAAATCCAGCCCAGGCTCCCAAGCAGTGTGCCCCTGGCATAGGACTGCCTTTGTGTGACTCAGGAGAGGTGTCTTTTTGCGGTTTTCCCAAAGACACTGTATGTTCCAGCATCATCCCCGGCCACCTGGCTCCCTCGTCTCCCAGTACCTGGGGATGACCATGCTGGCGAACATCCATCTGAGCAAAGGAGCAGGTATCTCCCACACCAACGACCTCCACAGTGAAGTTTCGGAAGAAGTCTATAATCTCCAGGGCCCGTGGGCGCAGGCAGAAGATGAGGATGAGGGGTGTGACAATGGGGCTCAGCAACTCTTCCAAAATGAACACCTAAAAGGGCGGGACCAAGGTCACAGGCGAGCAGGAGGGAGCCCAGCCCTCACCACCGAGCTACCAGCCAGTCTCTAGCAGGCCCTAACTCCAACTCCACTCACTGCCTTGTACTGGAAGAGCTGGGCAAACTCGTCCCGGGTCTGCGAGCGGTGGGCATTACCCTGCCAGTGGTCAGGCATGTAGTGGATGTGAGCGAGGATCACGCGGAGCAGCTGCTCAGGGCAGAACACCATGTGCTGGTCCGGGATAAAGGACCTAGTGGGATCAGGATCATGGTGAGATGTATGCCTTTCCCAGGAATGCTAGCCGGCTTGCTCCCGCCTGCGGCCCTGGCCCACCTGCACACGGTCACGGTGACCCCCAGGAGTGTGACGGTGGTCAGCACATGTTCCACAGCCAACACATCTTCGTCATAAATGGTGAGGGCAATAAGCACAGCCAGGATGGAGCCAGCGAAGAAGGCTCCATTCTTGGCCAGCAGTGTCAAAAGAGGTGACAAGAAGCAATTCATGTACTTGGAGGCGGGCTTGTAGCCACGGTTGAGGCGGGACTGCAGCTCGTGCTCCAGCTCGTTGAAGTGGCGGAGGTAGCAGCGGCCATAGAGTGACCAGCAGCGTGCTCCCAGGGCCCCCGGCTCCCGCTTCAGCACCTCAGCATAGCTGAAGAAGGCATACAGGATTTGCCATATGAGGATGAGGGGGCACAGCAGGAAGTTAGCGATGCCAATCCACAGGATGCGGTTGCTGAGGCGCTGGGCCAGCTCTAGCCGTTGCCCCCCACGTTTGTACTCGGCCTTGAGGCTCCATTCATTGAGAAACAGAGAGCCAGGTCCCCAGAAGAGGATCAGCTCAAAGTTGTACTTGAGGCCACGGGTGAAGAAGACAGCTTCCCCGAGCCCAGGCAGGCGGAAGCGCAGAGGCAGGAGGGATTTGTTAACCAGTGCCACCATGTAGTTCTGGAAACGGAGGATGCGGTGGTAGATGTCCAGTTCTGTCAGCTCACGTTTATGGATGCAGATCTGATGCTCCTTCTGTGTCTGCACAATCCGGGCCTGCACTTCCTGCCACGTGCAATACGGAAGGGCAGACTGCAGGGTGGGGTGGGGAAGAGACAAGGTATGGAAGGTGGGGTTGTTGCCTCGACCCCTTTGCCCTATATTAGAAGTGAGGTTCAGGGGTTGTGAGCTTAAGAGACACTTCCTGACTTGTCAATGACAGATAAGGATAACTGATGCCCAGGAACACACCTACACCTCCCAATACGTCTTAGACTATGGGCTAACTGCCCAACTTCCCAGTCTTACCATAGGGATGCGCAGAGCATGCAGGTAGAAGGAGTGGATCTCCCAGTAGCAGCAAATGTTATAGATGAACTTGATAAGCCGGTGGATCCAGAAGACACCAGCAATGACCAGGATGGTGATAAGGGAGCCATTTTCCTGAATCCTGGTGGGGAAAAAGTAGGGGAGGAGAGGTGGCCCTTGAGGAAGGAGTCTTGGCAGAGACGCTGCTATCCTGAAGTATTTTTGCTAGACTGAGCCTGAGTCAGTTCTGGAGTATGAGTTGCTGCCTCAGACTCCACTCTATTACCCACCTGCTAGCAGAACTCAAGACTATGGTGTCCTCTTGACTTGCAGTTCTTACCTGGCACTACAGACTTGAGCAGGCAAAAAGGCGTCTGGCAGAGTGACCTTGACGGGTTCGGTAGGGTGAAGACTGTGGTTCACCATCTTGTTGGCAAATAGGATGTCATAGTCCACGCAGCTGACCAGGAAGGTAGTGAAGGCAACCACAAAGAGAAACTGCCTGGGGAGTTGGGATGAGGGGGTGCAGTCTGAGAGCCAGAGAGGCCCCAGTGAAACCCAGTGGGAAGAGAAGAGTCTGGAGGTGGCAGAACAAGACTGGGAAATGGAAGGGCCTGGAGAACTCCCAGTGGGCCCTCTCTGCTCCTCAGCCCCACAGGACTGTCTCAGGCCCACTGTTTGCTCTTAGCCTCAGCTGCCACGGCTGCAGCCTCCTTTCCTCACCTCATGGTAACCTCAGCCACCACTACTGGACTCTCGAAGGTTTCATCCTGTGGGTCTCTGATCTCCAGTCTCTGATTTCCTTTTGAGGTTGTAGTTAAAAGCCCTTGGGGGAGTTTTCTGATTGAGGGAGGGCTTCCTAACCCCTTCCCCTTTGGCAATGCTATATGGCTTCTCTCTCCCAGGAGGCTCTCTGCCTAGGAGCAGACCATGAAACAGCCAAGGCAGAACAGAGGCTCTTCTCTGTGGCTGGCATCTCTGAGACCTCCTGACTGAACAATGTACGTTCCATTGGAGCGTTGAGATGATCAAGGTCAAGGCCTCTGCATTCTCTTTTTTTTTTGAGACAGTCTCACTCTGTCAGCCAGGCTGGAGTGCAGTGGCACAATCTCGGCTCACTGCAACCTCCACCTCCCAGGTTGAAGCAATTCTTGTGCCTCAGCCTCCTAAGTAGCTTACAGGCGTGTGCCACCACACCCGGCTAATTTTTGTATTTTTAGGGCCTTTCAAAGTGCTGGGATTACAGGCGTGTGCCACCACACCCAGCTAATTTTTGTATTTTTAGAGCCTCCTAAAGTGCTGGGATTACACGTGTGAGCTGCTGTGCCCAACCAAGGCCTGGGTTCTCTTCATGGAAGAGATAAGGCTTGGAAAGCTTGTCTTGTAAGAAAGCTTGGCTGGGCATGATGGCTCATGCCTATAATCCCAGCACTTTGGGAGGTTGAGGCAGGCAGATAACCCGAGGTCAGGAGTTCGAGACCAGCCTGGCCAACTTGGCAAAATCCCATCTCTACTAAAAATACAAAAAAAATTAGCTGGGCATGGTGGTGCATGCCTGTAGTCCCAGCTACTAAGGAGGCTGAGGCAGGAGAATCACTTGAACCTGCGAGGCAGAGGTTGCACCGAGCCAAGACTGCACCACAGCACTCCTGCCTGGGGGACAGAGTGAGACTCACTCCGTCTCAAAAAAAAAGAAAGGTGAAGCTGTAAGTTTTGGTGCCACACCCAGTCCCTGAACTACAAAGGTTTACAGAGTTTTAGCCTAGGACTGAGTTGTACTGGCAGGTTGGGCCAAGAGTGAGTGCAAGGAGAGGAAAGACTAAGATGTATTCTTTCACCACATCATCTGTCCCTTCTTATACTTACATGAGCTCAAAGATCTCCCCAATGAGCATACATGTGAAGCCATTCTTCTGGTGCAGATTATAAACGTATAATTGTTAAGAAAAGGTGGTCAGTAAACAAAGCAGGTAAGAGCACAGACTTTGGTGTCAACACACTCAAGCTTAAGTCCTGGCTCTGTGACTTTCTAGCTGTGTGACTTTACCAAGTTACTTAACCTCTCTAAACTTTTGTCCGTCCATGGTGGTATATTAGGAATAAATAACACTTGTCTCATAGGAGCATTAGGTCTGAGATAATGCATGTAAAGTATTTAACACAGAGCTGACACAGAATGAGTCAAAAGATGTTACTTATTACGATTATTTACATCCCATCAAAAAGGAGGCTCGGCTGGGTGTGGTGGCTCACGCCTGTAACCCTAACACTTTGGGAGGGCGAGGCGGGTGGATCACTTGAGGTCAGGAGTTCGAGACCAGCCTTGCCACATGGTGAAACTCTGTCTCTATGAAAAATACAAAAAATAGCCGGGCATCGTGGCAGGTGCCTGTAATGCCAGCTACGTGGGAGACTGAGGCAGGAGAATCTCTTGAACCCGGGAGGTGGAGGTTGCAGTGTGCTGAGATCGTCCCTGGACTCTAGCAGCAACAGAGACAGACTCCATCTCAAAAAAAAAAAAAAAAAAAAGAGGCTCACCCTTAGAAAGGCTCCTACAAATTAACACCACAAAGTGGACACAGGCACACAGATCTTGGTAAATGTGGGCTATCATTACTTAACGATGATTTCACCAGCCTCTTTCAGCCTCAGAATGAGCTCCATTCCCCCTTCCAGGTATTAGAGTCAAACCTACCCCCACCTCCCACCAGAGACCCGGCTTAGAGAGACATTAAAGGTCAGAGCTCCGACTCAGAAACACAAAGGATATTCGAGAGAAGAAGAGGTCAAGGTTTTCAATATGGTGCCAAGGTGCTGTGGGATAGGAACAGAGATGTCAGAGCCCTGGGAGAACACAAGCCCCTTGCTCTCTCCATGTTCTTCCATCAACTCTCCCTATGGCTGTCATGTCCAAGAACTCACACTTGCTCCCCTCGGCGACGTGCACCAACAGGTCCTCCTCCCCTGGGGGTGAATCACTATAGGAGGCCTCTAGGCGCTGGTATTCAGTGTCAAACTGCGCCATCACCACCGCCCCCTGTCCACCTTGACCACCTGCCAATAAGGAGGAAGAAGAGACCCTGATTCAGTTCCAGCTGCTGCCCTTGGGCTGCCCTGCCTAGTGCCAAAAGGAGAAAGTACCCTTGGGCTTTGTCTCCACTACCAGCCTCCTTGGCTCAGAGGCAGAGGAGTAGTAACACAAGGAAGGCAGTAAGCTCAGGGCTGGGGGAGCCTTAACTCCGGCCAGTCTGGGTGTCTAGTGCTGCCTTCCTGGCCCAAAGCCAGAATCTGTCCCTTTGTTGGGGGCTGTTTCATCTTCTACTTAACGGACAGAAGAGTCCCTCCCCCGCCCATCCTGGGAACCCTGGTCTCCCAAGAGACTAGCAGTTTGGAAGCACTTTGCAAACAAATGTTTGAGAAAAGCACATGGCCCTACCAGCTCCATGGACAGTATGTGCTCCTCTCCAGCCTTCGATGCTCTGCAGCTGCTGGAGAAGATGTCAGGCCCCAGAGAGTGGGGAGTGGGGATAAAAAGGAAGCCAACCCTCCCACCCATCCACACCCCACAAGAGGAGGCCAAGCATGGGGCAGGAAGGCTGCAGTGGGGAAGAAGCACCCTTCCAGCCCAAGACTAGGAGCACTTCCTCTGGCTGTGCTAAACAGGGCCACTCTTCCAACTCCAGGGTCTCAAGAAGTAACTTAGGGACCCCCTGGAGAATGAGTGGGTACAGGCCTGAGGCCAGGGGCCCTGCCCCACCTTAGCCTCAGAAATTACATACTTCTCAGGGTCCACAAAACCCCAAGAGTCTTTCCTGAAGAGGACCTTTCTGGTCAACCCCTTCTCTTACTTCCCTAGCACCAAAGATCCAGCCGGTGAGCAAACCTTCTGGATGGGAAACCTTGACTGGGTCAGTGTAGACCCCCGATCCTAGCTGAATTTGTGGGTTCCCTAGGTCCTGTAAGCTAGACATGGTCGAGGTGGTACTCACCTGTCCGTGCAGCCCCTGGGGGCCGTGGATCTTGGCCCAGCCTGGCCCCGGTGGGATTCCCTGGGCTAGTGAGAGCCCTGCCCCTCAGGGAAGTCACCACTCACAGGGTCAGTGTGGACCAGGGCCCGTGGAGCCCCGGCCGGCTGGGCCTGGGCTCAGGGGTTCCTGCGGATGTTGCGGGGATCGA
This sequence comes from Nomascus leucogenys, assembly GCF_006542625.1. Taxonomy (NCBI): domain Eukaryota; kingdom Metazoa; phylum Chordata; class Mammalia; order Primates; family Hylobatidae; genus Nomascus; species Nomascus leucogenys. The sequence goes on from NC_044402.1 coordinate 119,906,740, forward strand.
GTCAGCCTTACAGCTGATAGCCCGGGTGGGCTGGCTTGCCTCCCCACACCCAGCCGCGGCGACCGTGGACCGGAGTCCACCTCGCCCCAGGGTCGCCCGGCCCCAGGCCAAGGGCTGGCAGCTCCCAACAGCGGACAACCTCGCGCGCGGCCCCGGCGCCCGCGCGCGCCCCCGTCTGCGCGCGCCCGCAATCAAAACATTCCGGCTGCGCGCCCCCGCCCCGCCGGCGGCGCCCCTTCCTCCGTTACCCGCCGCGAGCTCACTTAGGGCTCCGCAGGCACCCCTGCGCAAGGCCAGACACGGGGCCTGGGATTCCAATAACCGGTCTCACGTCTCACCTCAGGAACAGCGACCGACGCGGGTGATTCCAGAGGCTCCGCCGGCTCGGCTCGGCCCGGCTCGGCCCGGCTCGGCCCGGCTCGGCTCGGCCCGACCCGGATCGCTAGGCCCGGTGTCTGCCACTCACTGTCACCCGCAGCCAGGCTGGCCAATAAGCACGGGGGGTGGAGACACAACGGCCAATTCTCGGCTTCAGGGACGGGACTAAAGGCTCGAGGCGGGTCTTGGACAGTCAGCAGCCCAATAGTGTGCTCTACGTGGGGCGGGGCTCAGGTGCGGACGCCGCCGGTTGTCCTCTTCGCTGCTCCGTAGTGACGGGGATTGTTGTGTTGCAGAAATCCGGCTATCGACCTGAGGACTTGCGTGCTGCTCAGCTCCCGGGACGTTTGGTGCGTCTTCTAAGGGCGTGGGCGAGTTTACGCGGGCCAGTCATTGCTGGTCGCATGGGTAACGAAGAAAGTTCGGCTAGGCAACCTCAGTGATTTTTAACTCTGTTGGACTCGATTTGGGAGCTGGATGCCCATTTCATTCTTTTGTGGGCCGAGACTGGGGGTTTGAGAAAGTGGACTGGGGTCAAGGTATTCATCTCACAGCTGGTAGCAGGATGAGAGACGAGAAGTCTTGCGGTAAAGGAGAAACCAAGTCAGGCAGGCAGGAGACTCAGCAGTAGGATCTCGTTTGCAGGAGCTCTGTTTCTTACACGCTTTCTACTCCAGGAGCTGCTGCTAAATAATTTCTGCCCAGCCATGTCGCCGGCTCCAGATGCAGCCCCGGCTCCTGCGTCGATCTCCCTGTTTGACCTCAGCGCGGATGCTCCGGTCCTTCAGGGCCTGAGCCTCGTGAGCCACGCGCCTGGGGAGGCTCTGGCCCGGGCTCCGCGTACTTCTTATTCAGGTATCCTGGAAGGTTTCGTGTGAAACGTGACAGGGCTCCTTAGAGCTTATTGCCCGTTCAGGGAACACATTCTTATTGGTATTCCCGAGCTTAGGAGGCCAATTGATTTATCTTTCTGCTTGATTAAATTCACTTAATCTCTGGGTAATGTCCAGCACAGCCCTTGTTTTCAAACAAGTCTTTTTACCATTGCATGTATCTCCTCACGTTAGCACCATTCCCTTCAAAAACACTTTAAACTTTGTAGAGATAAAATTCTCAGATATATTCCACATTTAACCAGGCGCCACTCAAATTATTCCTTTTTGCTGAATATGAAACAATTTATTATTTGTTTTTGTATAGGTTTATTTTTTGAGAGTCTCGCTCTGGCGCCCAGGCTGGAGTGCAGTGGCACGATCTCCACCCACTGCAATCTCCGCCTCCCGGGCTCAAGTGATTCTCCTGCCTCAGCCTCCCGAGTAGCTGGGACTACAGGCCCGCACCACCATGCACGGCTAATTATTGTATTTTTAGTAGAGACGGGGTTTCACCATGTTGGCCAGGCTGGTCTCAAACTCCTGGCCTCAAGTGATCCGCCTGGGTCAGCCTCCCAAAGTGCTGAGATTACAGGCATGAGCCACCGTGTTGGGCCTGTTTTGTGTAACTTTAGTTTGGCTACATCTTTTCTTGCACCTCTCCTTAGACAAACTGTACACTAATTGGAAATGTAAACTTTAAAAAGCATTTGGGAAGTAGTTTTTGTACAGTGAAAAATAATTTTAAACTGAATAGAAATTATTTTCTTTAGGATTCGCCTAAACAATCTGTTTGGCTAATTTAAATTAGACAAGACTCAAACTCAGCCAGTGGGGAGGACTTGCAGACGCTGGATCTCGGGAGAGGGCTACATTTGAGAAGTTTAACCGACCCCAAGGCTTTTACCCTCATCGCGTTCTTTTCCAGAATGCCCAGGGCCAGTTTTTATTTACATTCATTTTATTTATTTATTTTTTTTTTTTTTTTGAGACGGAGTCTCGCTCTGTCACCCAGGCTGGAGTGCAGTGGCGCGATCTTGGCTCACTGCAAGCTCCGCCTCCCGGGTTCACGCCATTCTCCTGCCTCAGCCTCCGGAGTAGCTGGGACTACAGGCGCCTGCCACCGTGCCCGGCTAATTTTTTGTATTCTTAGTAGAGACGGGGTTTCACCGTGGTCTCGATCTCCTGACCTTGTGATCCACCCGCCTCGGCCTCCCAAAGTGCTGGGATTACAGGCATGAGCCACGGCGCCCGGCCCATTTTATTTATTTTTATATATATTTTTTGAGACAGAGTCTCGCTCTGTTGCCCAGGCTGGAGTGCAGTGGTGTGATCTCAGCTCACTGCAAGCTCCGCCTCCCGGGTTCATGCCATTCTCCTGCCTCGGCCTCCCGAGTAGCTGGGACTACAGGCGCCCACCACCATGCCCGGCTAATTTTTTGTATTTTTAGTAGAAACGGGGTTTCACCGTGTTAGCCAGGATGGTCTCGATCTCCTGACTTCGTGATCCATCTGCCCCGGCCTCCCAAAGTGCTGGGATTACAGGCGTGAGCCACTGCACCTAGCCAATTTTATTTTATTTACATTCATTTTACGTACATCTTTTCAGAAGCATGTTGATTGCATTAAGTGATTGCTGTACTGTTTATTTCATGACTATTAGAGTGTAAATTCCTTGAAGGCAGTATCATGCCATCTCTTTTGTATCCTCCTCTGCTTTGTATATCACACTCTGAATATAATTCTTGTCACTGTGGATTTGGGCTCGCTTTCTATGTCCAATTCCTCTTCCCTTGTTTAGGCTCAGGGGAGAGAGAAAGCCCAGAAAGAAAGCTACTCCAGGGTCCTATGGATATTTCAGAGAAGTTATTTTGTTCAACCTGTGACCAGACCTTCCAGAACCACCAAGAACAGGTAATAGGTCAGGTGCAGAGCTAGATGTTAGAAGCAAAAGTGTAATGGTGGGTGGGGAGAGGTAGACATTTGATTTGTCTTAATAAAGGTCCATGCTTTGACTGAGGCAGTTGGTGTTACCTGGTTGTACTTCCTAGAATTCTATAACTGGTCTTGGCCAGTACAAGGCCAGGCTGGGGCATATTTCCACCTTTATCTCACTCTTTGTCTTTGTACTAGAGGGAACATTATAAGCTTGACTGGCATCGGTTTAACCTAAAGCAACGTCTCAAGGACAAGCCTCTCCTGTCTGCCCTGGACTTTGAAAAGCAGAGCTCCACAGGTGATGTGTGGTAGGGGGACCTATGTAGGAGTAGGACATGGAGGTATAAGAAAGCACTAGTTTAGAGTTTGAGGAAAGAACAAAGATGGGGTACCAAACTTGTGTATCTCATGTTGTCTGTCTTCAGGAGATCTTTCCAGCATCTCGGGATCAGAAGACTCAGACTCAGCCAGTGAGGAGGACTTGCAGACACTGGATTGGGAGAGGGCTACATTTGAGAAGTTTAGCCGACCCCAAGGCTTTTACCCTCATCGAGTTCTTTTCCAGAATGCTCAGGGCCAGTTTCTTTATGCCTACCGCTGTGTCCTAGGCCCTCATCAGGCAAGTGACAATACACGTGGTATGGCTAACCCCAGCCTTTTGTACACCCAGCCTAGATTTCCCTTAGCCTAGTGCATTTCTCCCTGCTTTTCTTCCTTCCTGTTGGGTGTGGGTATCACGCTTGACAACATAGTCTTGAATTGAAACTGGCCTGAATTGTGGAAGGGTTAAGTGTAATGGAATTAAGTTTGGAAACAAACCAATTTAGGTTTGAATTGTGATTCTACCACTTCATCATGACTGCCTCACCAAGGCTCAAATTTCCTTGTTTGTCAAATGGAAACAAGCCTTAGGGTAGTAATATTAAATAATGTTTGTGAAAATTGGCCCTTAGTTTCTTGCTGTCAGTGAATACAACAGATATGTTTCTGATGTTTCTCTGTCATCAAGGATCCCCCAGAAGAGGCAGAACTGCTGCTACAGAACCTGCAAAGTAGAGGTCCCAGAGACTGCGTGGTGCTCATGGCTGCAGCTGGGCACTTTGCTGGTGCTATATTTCAAGGGTGAGAGGGTGCTGCATGGGGGTAAGGATGGAGTGGATCCTGTTAGCCAGGGAGCACCAGCTGGTCTCCAGTACTGAGTCTGTGCTGTCTACAGAAGAGGAGTGGTGACACACAAAACTTTTCACCGCTATACGGTGCGGGCCAAGCGGGGCACAGCCCAGGGGCTTCGGGATGCCCGAGGTGGGCCATCACGCTCTGCTGGAGCCAACCTGAGGCGCTACAATGAAGCCACACTATATAAGGTGAGTTAAGCCTTTTAGATCTGGTGGTACTGATCCATACTTTTTTTGCATCTCTGTTCAACTCACTGTTAAGTGGGAGATTTTTGACTCATATCCTTCCAATTTTCATTATAGGTAGACAAAGGTAGATTAGGGATTCCCCAGGAGCCTTAGTCCTCTATTCTTTCTCCGTATTATCCTCTACTTTCCACCCCTTGCACTTCTGTGGGCCATTTTTTTAGTTGGAGATTTATAAATAGCAAGTGAAGGTATGCAGGACTGAGTTACTCTCTTCTCTAGGATGTTCGTGACCTGCTGGCAGGGCCAACCTGGGCTAAGGCGCTGGAGGAGGCTGGTACAATACTGTTGCGTGCTCCCCGCTCTGGCCGGTCTTTGTTCTTTGGAGGCAAGGGGGCACCCCTGCAAAGGGGGGATCCCCGACTTTGGGATATCCCCCTTGCCACCCGCAGACCCACCTTCCAAGAGCTACAGCGTGTGCTCCATAAGCTGACCACTTTGCATGTCTATGGTGAGCCTTTTCTCCAGATCCCAATTCCCTAGACCTTCCTGTTCTCTCCAACCTAAGCCTCCATTCTCATTGGTATATCCAGAGGATTTTCTAAGCCTTGGACTGCAGCCCAGCTACATCTGCATTGAGAGAAACCTGCGCTAGCTTCTCCTCAGCTAAAGTTGAGAAAGATCTTTTCTTTTATGGCAGAAGACCCTCGGGAAGCAGTCAGACTGCACTCACCTCAGACACACTGGAAAACAGTAAGAGAGGAGAGAAAGAAACCTACTGAGGAAGAAATAAGAAAGATCTGCAGTGATGAAAAGGAAGCACTTGGGCAGAATGAGGAATCTCCCAAACAGGGTTTGATTACTATCTGGCAACTGTCAGATCTGAGTTTCTGTCCTAAAAATGCACTGGCAAATTCCCTATTCTCATAACTGACCCATTTCCTTATTTAAACACACACCCACACAGTGTCTGTATCTTAGCAATTACTGAGACATGTTTAGTGACCTTTCCAAATCTATTATCTCTTTTGTTATGGATGTTTCCCCAGAGCTAAGAAAATCTTTGCGTGGAGCAGATGCGTGGATGTGTTGCATGGATCTCACATAGTTTCTCTTTGATTGGATGCTGTGATTTGAGGCTGAGGGCTGCTTCCATGCTTTCCTCTATTGTGCAGCATCCTAAGGCTGCTCACAGGGAGAGTCCAGGGACTTGTTCTTGTCTGGGCTGAGAGCCTCATTTCTGCATGTGATAAAATGGACTCAGCTCTTGATGTGCCACTTTATCTGGGTGACAAAATAAAAATAATTTCATTTCAGGCTTTCATTCTTATGCATCTGCTTCTACCCTCTGAGTACTCCCTAGATGGATTTCACATGTCAGGTTTTTCCCTAGGTTCAGGGTCGGAGGGAGAAGATGGCTTTCAGGTAGAGTTGGAGCTAGTGGAGTTGACCATGGGGACTCTGGATCTTCGTGAGTCTGAAGTATTGCCCAAGCGGAGGAGGAGAAAAAGGAATAAGAAGGAGAAAAGCCGAGACCAGGAGGCTAGGGCACATCGGACTCTTCTCCAGCAACCTCAAGAAGAGGAGCCTTCCACACAGTCATCCCAGGCAGCTGCTGCCCCCTTGGGCCCTTTGCTGGATGAGGCCAAAGCCCCTGGTCAGCCAGAGCTCTGGAATGCACTGCTTGCTGCTTGCCGAGCTGGAGATGTTGGAGTGCTGAAGCTCCAGCTAGCTCCCAGCCCTGCAGACCCTAGAGTTCTGTCTCTGCTCAGTGCCCCCTTGGGCTCCGGTGGCTTTACTCTCCTGCATGCAGCAGCTGCAGCTGGAAGAGGCCCAGTGGTTCGTCTGCTGCTGGAAGCAGGTGCCAACCCCACTGTGCAGTGAGTAAAGGTCCTCATCAAGTCATTTTGGGAATAGAGAGGATAATTTAGAGGTTAAAGTTGGCATTAGCTACTTGACAATATTCCCTTGGTCTGGTTGGGTGATGTTGGGAAAGGCAGGAGGCAAATTAAACCCATTTTTGGAGTTTTTGCACCTAGGGACTCTCGGGCCCGGCCACCTTATACTGTTGCAGCTGACAAATCAACACGTAATGAGTTCCGAAGGTTCATGGAGAAGAATCCAGATGCCTATGATTACAACAAGGCTCAGGTCAGCTGGAATAGGAAGGACAAGCAGAGTGGGAAGGCATCACAGATCCTGGCTAGATCCCTTCTACTTCTTGCAGTTTTACCAAGGATAGCTTATAGGGTCTTATATTTTAAATCCTCCAGGTGCCAGGACCATTGACACCAGAAATGGAGGCACGGCAGGCTACACGGAAAAGGGAGCAGAAGGCAGCCCGGCGGCAACGGGAGGAACAGCAGCAGAGGCAGCAGGAGCAGGAGGAGCGTGAACGAGAAGAGCAGCGGCGATTTGCCGCCCTCAGTGATCGAGAGAAGGTGAGGCTGGATGTTCTCCACGGCAAGGCTTCCTAGAGGTCTAATCCCTTCCCCAGCGTGCAGCTGTCACCTCTTGGGTGGCCTCCTCACCACTGGGGCCTTGTCCTTAACATAACTTGTCTCCCTCAGAGAGCTCTGGCTGCAGAGCGCCGACTCACCGCCCAGTTGGGAGCCCCTACCCCTCCAATCCCTGACTCTGCAATCGTCAATACTCGGTATGGGGCGGGGGATGAGGGAGTGGGTGGACTGTAATGTTGCAGGGACCATTGGGGGCAAGTGAAATGAGTGCCTGCAGAGTATTCAGAAGAGTGGTTGAGGGGATTTGAGATATTCTGGCAGATGCCGCAGTGAAAACAGAAATGGTAGGAGGAGGGACGGGGAGAGCGTGGATTGGAAAGTTTCTGGGGTACCTGTCCAGCCATTTTTCTTCCTCTTGTTCAGACGCTGCTGCAGTTGTGGGGCATCCCTCCAAGGCCTCACTCCCTTTCACTACCTCGACTTCTCTTTCTGCTCCACACGTTGCCTCCAGGATCATCGCCGTCAGGCAGGGAGGCCCTCTTCCTGATCTCTTATAGCTCTACCTGGGGCCAACTCAGGAACCTGAGAGGGCACATTCACAGCAGCCCTAGGTTTTTTCTTCCCCATGAAACCAGAGATTATTTGGAAGATAGGGGTGAAGGACACTGTGGAACCAGGGCAAAGACAGGGCCACAGAGGTATGTGGAGGTGGTACTGTCTCTGCAATTTTAATCACAATAAAGTTTGGCAAGGAATGTGTACTTGTACTTACATTCAGAGGCATTGTGGCCTTTAGTTCCTTATGGTCACTGTGGCCAGCACCAAGGGATCCTGCCCACTCCATATCCAAGGGTTACTTTTTTTTTTTTTTTTTTTTTTTGAGATGGAGTCTCGCTGTCACCCAGGCTGGAGTGCAGTGGCATAATCTCCACTCACTGCAACCTCTGCCTCCTGGGCTCAAGCAATTCTCCTGCCTCAGCCTCCCAAGCAGCTGGGATTAGAGGTGCCCACCATCACGCCCGGCTAATTTTTGTATTTTTAGTGGAGATGGGGTTTCACCATGTTGGCCAGGCTGGTCTTGAACTCCTGACCTCAGGTGATCCACCCATCTCAGCCTCCCAAAGTGCTGGGATTACAGGCGTGAACCACCATGCCCGGCCTACCTTTCAGTGCCCACTTAACTCCATTGGTTCAGAGGCATTCAGTGTATCAGCTGAAAGGGAATTGATACGTGTCCTGTGCAAAGTACTAGTGCTATTGAGGATAGGCTTATCCAAAAATTGGACTTGGGGCTGGAGAGGTACATTTTCTAGTTCCAGCAATGTGATTTTGTTGAGGGCTCCCCTAGGAAACAGCAGGAATCTTGGCACGTAGAGGGTCTGTTGTGGCCCCCGCTTTGTCCAGTACCGGCCCAAGTTAAACCCATTGATCCAGACTTGGCCCTGGGGAATAGGGAGCAGGAAAGAGGGGAAAAGAAAGGGTCAGCCCTCCAGGGGTAGAATCATACCCTTTTGGGTTTCTAATCAGAGGATACTTTCTGCTCCCCTCCTTCTGGGATTTTTCTCTTTTACCTCCCCGCTACCCAAACCGCCACCATTAGCAATACCTTGGTCCATCCAGGTAGATATAGAAATGTGTCCCCAACTGAGCCTAAAATTGGAAATGTTTTGGAGTAGAATGTGGGGCCAGAAGGAGCTTGAGGATATGGCCATTTTGGCAACTGGAGGGGAAACCACCACTTTACAAGGTTATCAATTTTCAGAGGGAACATCATCCACTGGGTAAGGATTGTTTGCCCCAGAACTGGTGGCACCAACAGGCCCTGTAGGGAAGGAAAATGAAGTCATCATTCACTAAGCTTTGAGGCTAAGTTATCCTTAGTCAAGCCCTGGGATATAACTAGGCAAAGCTAGCTCACCTTGAAGTCACTGCTGTTAGACCCAAAACTGAGCCTCCCCATGTTCTCCACCAAGATATCCAGTTTGGACCCCAGTTTCCCCGTCAAAAATAGTTTGTCTCTCATATTTCGCTCCAAAACACCCTGGAACACCTGCAGATAGGAGATAGGATAGGAGCAAGGCTTGGCATCTAGCTCTTAGCCACTGCATAGGAAACCACACATTAGGATACTTATTTGGAGGGCAGAGGGGATGTAGTCATCTATCACCCATCTATTCTAGAACTCTATCCTTAATCAAACTCTTCCTCATCCCAGCTTATCCCTGGAACCCTCTGCAAAAGTGAACAGGCAGGTGGGAAAGTGTAGATGTGGGGAACTTAAGGCTAATGCTTCCTGGGGAAGGGAGGAGTTTGGGGCTCACAGCCTGGAATTAGGTTCTCACCCCATCCACAATCACATAGGCACGGTCATGGACTCCATTATTTGGCACCCAGAATGGTGTTGGCTCAGAAATGGTATGGGTCATATAGGTTCGGTACAACATGAAGCCACGGTCCTGGGTATGGAAGAATGAGTACTTCAGACAAACAGAAATAAAAGAGGACACTGTGGCTATAGCCAAGGAACTTTTGGCTGTAGCTGTTGAGGGAGGTTGTCATCTCCACCAGATGTGGGTTTATGCCTTACCTGCTCGACAGCCTCAAAGGTCATTGGCAAGATTGAATGAATGGGCCCATGGGGGCATAACAAGTCTAGGAAAGCCAGCAAATGCCCAACCTATTAGAATAAGGGAGAAGAATTAGAATATCAGGGAAGTTTCTGGATAGAGGACAAGAAAGAATAGGCTATTTAGAAAAAAAAGGTGTGGTATTAGAGAAAAGATGTGGAGGAACTTACCAGGTGCAGAGTCAAAGGTCCAAGCATCATCTTGGGGCTGGGGGGAGGTAAAGGTCCCAAAGGAACTTCCTGGAACTGAGCCCAGATTCTCTCAGGATCCATAGGAAAACCACAGAAAACAATACCTATTCCAAGACTCTAGGGCAGAGTTCCTAACCTGGGGCCCAGGGAAGGGCTTCAGGGATCATGGAGGCTCAGTAATTTTGCACACCTGTGTCTTCACACATAGTCCCATTTGGTTGAATGGGAAATGCTTCAGTGGGATGCTCAGAAGGCTCTGTGGCCCAGACAATAACCACCAATTTATGGGTTACCTTTACAATGTGGGCACTCCCTTCCTCCAAATTAATAAAAGCCTTTGGAGCTTAATGAAATGGTAGGGTACCTTGCTGATGACATCTCGAAGAGCAAAAAGCTTAGGTGTGGGGTCCCCTGCTTCAGATATAGGTGCATCATAGTCATAGCTGGTAGTAATCGGAAGGAAGTGTCCCTTCTTATCGGCACCTGAAGTTGAGCCAATTTAATTAATTCAACATGTATTTCAGAAGACAGGCACTACTAAGCATGCTTCATGCAGAGAATTTTGCCATCAGAGGGGGCAGAGGTGGCCATATTCAGCTTCTAGACATCCTAATCCACCTGGCCCTTAGATTCTAATTCCTTGTTACCTCCCTGCTTCTATCCCAGGGACCATCTGGACTCACCATTCCAATATCCAAAGTTGGTACCTCCATGGAACATGTACCTGAAGTGAGAGAGGGTGGGGGAACAGGTAAAAGCTGACTCACTGAATCTTAACTTTCATCCCCAGCCCCCAGCTACAGATTCATATTGCCCTCAGTGTCTTTACTTACATGTTCACACTGGCTCCCAACTTGAGCATGTTCTCTAGTCCTTTGGTTACAGCTGACACAGACCGTGTGGAGTGATTCTGGCCCCAGTAATCCAGCCAGCCTGTGTAGTACTCAGAGTTTACCTACAGTGTGAAATGAAAGGGGCTGTGAGTGAGATGGAACTGAGCTGGACCCATTCCTATCCCTGATTCCCTGACTCCTCTCTGGCCCCTCACCAATGGCCCATGGGGTTCATACTTCCGAAGCAGGGTAAAGATTTTGGTCATGTTGTCAGCTGTGGAAAGGAGGCAAAAGAAAAAGGTAAATATCGTGGAAGAGGTGTCCCTTCCCCAGACTCCACTCCCAGCCCTTGCTTGAGACCTGGGCCAAAATCCACAGTGGTATAGAGTCCCTGGAGGGAGCCACACTTGAGTCCTTCAGGCCCATCTGTGGTGAAGAGCAAGATCTTTTCTCCTAGTAGTGCACGGAAGAGCCCAGCCAAGTGCCTCATGTAGCTGAAGTCACAGGCTCTGTAGCTACCGTATTCATTCTCCACCTGCCAGAGGGGAGGGAAAGTGGAACCCAGCTATGGGATGGAGGTCAAGGACCCCTTGTACCTTCTTCCCCTGCTCCAGTCACTTCCCCCTTGTACCTGAATGCTAATGATGTTGCCCCCATTGTGGTAAAGCCATGGATATATCTTGGGCAGCAAGACCTTGAACCAGGAGTCCACTGCGGCAAGGAAGTCTAAACGAAGGAGCAGAGCTTCTGCATTAGGGGCTACCATCACACTTGCTCACCACTAAATATGGGAAGCAATGACTCTTGTCAAGAAATTCCCAACCCTAAGCACCTTGTATATTTGCATGTCAATGAAATTTGAACATAGGAAAACCTAAAGTAGTGTTTCTTAAAAACAAATGTAGGCCGGGCGTGGTTGCTCACGCCTGTAATCCCAGCACTTTGGGAGGCCAAGGTGGGCGGATCACGACATCAGGAGTTCAAGACCAGCCTGGCCAACATAGTGAAACCCCATCTCGGCTAAAAATACAAAAAAAAATTAGCCGGGTGTGGTGGGGGGGCACCTGTAATCCTGGCTACTCGGAAGGCTGAGGCGGGAGAATCACTTGAACCCAGGAGGTGGAGGCTGCAGTGAGTGGAGATTGCACCACTGCACTCCAGCCTGGGTGACAGAGTGAGACTCCATCTCAAAAACAAAACAAAACAAAACAAAACAAAACAAAACAAAAAAAGTAAGATGCTTATGTGAATTTAATGGTATCTACGTAAAATATAAATGTAAGAAACATGTTAAATACACAGCCTAGAGCTATTATTATGTAATCAACTTATACCTGAGATTGCTACGAAGTAGCATGGGAATTCACAGAAATGTAGAATATCTGACCTGTACCCTGATGTAACTGACAATGCAGGTGATTTAAATAAGCAATTGAAACATTATTATACAGGTTGAGCACCCTTAATCTGAAATTTAAAATGCCCCAAAATTTGAAATTTTTGAGCATCAACATGATACAAGTGGAAAATTCCACATCTGACTCTTTAACTTCTGATGGTTCAATGTACACATTGTTTCATGCACACGATAATTCAAAATATTGTATTCCTGGCTGAGTGTGGTGGCTCACGCCTGCAATCCCAGCACTCTGGGACTCTGAGGCAGGCGGATCACTTGAGCCCAGGAGTTTGAGACCAGCGGGGCAACATGGTGAAACCCTGTCTCTTAAAAAAAAAGAAAAAAGACATGGCCTGGCATGGTGGCTAACGCCTGGAATCCCAGTATTTTGGGAGACTGAGATGGGTGGATCACATGATGTCAGGAGTTTGAGACCAGCCTGGCCAAAATGGCAAAACCCTGTCTCTACTAAAAATACAAAAGTTGGCTGGGCATGGTGGCACGCACCTGTAGCCCCAGCCACTCAGGAGGCTGAGACAAGACAATTGCTTAAATCTGGGAGGCGGAGCTTGCAGTGAGCCAAGATCGCGCCACTGCACTCCAGCCTGGGCGACAGAGCGAGACTCTATCTCAAAAATAAAAGTAAAAATGTTATATATATGTGTGTGTGTGTGTGTATATACGCACACACACACATATATATATATGTATGTATAGAGACAGTGAGAGAGAGAACAGGAAGGCCTCACCAAGGTGACTTCTGCAGGAAGCTTGTGATGAAGGAGCACCACATGCAAAGGCCTCAAAGCCCAAGGCCTGGTGGGTCTGAAGAACAGCAATGAGGCCACTGTGTCTAGAGCAGAGTGCACATGGGGGAGAAGAGCAATAATGTCGAGGAGGTGACTGGGGCCAATTGTGTAGGACCTACCACTTTAAGGCATTTATGGTTCATATTCTGAATGAGATGAGAACCTACTAGAGAGGTTTAAGCAGAGAAATGACAAGATCTGAGATGTATCTTTAAACTTATATTTGAACAGGATCACACTAGCTGCTCTACTGAGAACAGATTGTATGGGGGAGAGGGCAAACAAGGGAAACCAGTTAGGAAGCTATAAAATAAGCCAGCTGAGAGAGATGGTTTGGACCAGGGTGGGGGCAATGGGGGTGATAAAAAGCACTTAAATTTAACGTTTGTCAAGATACAGCTGATAGGATTTTCTCTTTTTTGAGACAAAGTCTCTTCAATCTGTCACCCAGGCTGGAGTGTAGTTGCTCGATCTTGGCTCACTGCAACCTCTGACCCCAGGGCCCAAGTGATTCTCCTGCATCAGCCTCCCAAGTAGCTGGGATTACAGGCGCCCACCACCTCGCCTAGCCAATTTTTTGTATTTTTAGTAGAGATGGGATTTTGCCATGTTGGCCAGGTGGGTCTCAAACTCCTGACCTCAGGTCATCCACCCGCCTCGGCCTCTGAAAGTGCTGGGATTACAGGCATGAGCCACCGCTCCCAGCCCTTTTTTTTTTTAAAATCAGTTTCTTCCACTATATTATAAGCTTTATGGCACAAAGATGGGGATCTGTCTGGTCCCCCAGTTTCTAGCATCCTGCTGGGCATGAAGGAAACACTTGGTAAATGAATGATGACCTCCAATTTGGGAATGGTCTCTTCTGCTTTTGGCACCCATGTGGCCCATTTTACTTACTTGCTTCAGTGTTAAATCTTTTGTCTCAACTCACCTGGATCTGAGGTTCTCAGATGAATTTCAGGTTTTCGAAGCAACCAGGATGGGAGACCCCCCTGAGACAAACATAAAGAGAACAAAGAAGCATGTAGGTTTTGTTTTGGGGTGTGGTGGGGAAGCTAGGAAGGGAAGGAATTGAATATAGTGCTGGAGATGGCCCTAGAGTGTGGGCAGATGGGAGTAGTCTAGGAGCTGCACAAGGATAACTGGTTCTATCCCTTCTCCAGCTAACTCACCATCTCCCACTCTGCACAGATGTAAGGTCCTGGTCTCAGTATGACCAACAGGTTCGCTAGAGCTGCCTCATTCAGAAAGGCAATGAGGTCCCGGCTGCCATTAAAGTTATAGACCCCAGGCTGTGGCTCGTGGTAGTTCCAGGGCACATAACTGAGAAAGGAAAAGGTTAATAGGGCCCAAGGTGGAGAGACGCCAGGGAGGCCTAACGGCTCAGGCCTTGCAGGGAATCTCCAGGAAGCGGTTGGAAGGAGGTCCTGGCCTGCCCTTTCCCACCCTTGGCCTAGGAGTCCTGGCAGTCTTCCTGTCCCGACCTCCTTTATAAGGGGGTGGTAGAAAGAGTAGATCCCATCCCTCCGCGGCTCTTGCGAGCATTTCTTACAACTGCACGGCGTTGAGGCCGCTCCATCGCATCTTCAAAAGCCGGTCGGCCCAAAGCACCCGCGGTACCCGAAAGTAGTGCAGGCTGCCAGACACATAGCGGAACGGGGCCCCGTCTAGGAGAAACCGGTCATGATCCCTATCCACTACGAACGACCGAGTGTCTGCCTACAAAGCGAAAGAGACGCTGCTCAGCAGATGCCTGGAGGGAGCGTCTAGGGTCAGCGCCTGCCAAGAGCGGAGGAGATGGAACTAGCCCTGCGGGTTGTTTGGTTGTTACTTTGGACTTTCTCTCATCCGCTGGATCTGATCCCGCGTCACCGCACCCGGCCGGCTGGTTCACCGTCTGATCTTACCCGGGGCAGCAGTAGCGTCAGGCTGAGCGGCAGCAGCAAGGAACGAAGGCAGGACGGCTTCTTGGGAGCCATGGCGCTTACAGCGCTCCTCTAGTCTGAGACGGCGGACAGACCGTCACGTGTCGGATTCCTGGGAGGGAACCTCAGCGAGCAAGAGGGCGGAAACCACCTCAAGTTGCCAGGCGTTTAGCCTGGACTTCCTCTCCAGCCTGCAGCCAACCCCTTACTCTACTAGTTTGTAAAGTCCTCTACATCATGTCAAAGTGCAGTTCACGAACCAGCTTCATCAACGTCACCTGGGAACTTGTTAGAAATGGATTATCTGGCTGGGCACGATGGCTCACGCCTGTAATCCCAACATTTTGGGAGGCCGAGGCGGGTGGATCACTTGAGGTCAGGAGTTCAAGACCAGCTTGGCCAACAGGGCGAAACCCTGTCTCTACTAAAAATACAAAAATTAGCCGGGCCTGGTGGCACGCGCCTGTATTCCCAGCTACTCCGAGGGTGGGGTGGGGGCTGAGGCAGGAGAATTGCTTGAACCCGGAAGGCGGAGGTTGCAGTGAACCGAGATCCTGCCACTGCACTCCAGCCTGGGCAACAGCGCGAGACTCCGTCTCAAACAAACAAACAAAAAAAGAAATGCATAATCTCAGATCCTACCTCAGATCTATAGAATCATAATTTGTACTTTAACGAGATTCCCAGGTGATCCTAGGCACCTTCAAAATTGAGAAGCATGGCTTTACTTGACTGGGCTCCCTTAGGACAGGGAGTGTCCTGTTCATCTCAAATTCTTAGCCTCTAGCACAGGGCCCGGTATATAGTAGGTTAAATCTGGATGAATGAATGTCAGAACCAAAGGGCTAAAACAGGTTCAGAACCAAGGAAAACCACTGGAAAATCTTCAGGGTGATCCGGGGTGTGGAAGGGAGGAACCAGGTCACAAGAAGGACCTCTTTCCTGGAGAGCCCTGTTTCAGCAAAACAGCCATTCCCTCCTGGCCATTCCACCTTCTTTGGAAGTGCACCCCTCTCCAGCTTACCCCTGCCTGCCTCGGCAACAGATGTTAAGGACAACTGCTTTGTGCCAAGGCTTGGAAATTTGTGAATTTCCGTTCCTTTTGCCTTTACAGTCTCAAGAATGGGATGTGAACATCAGGGTAATAATAATTACTGTTTATTGACACGTACTGAAGGCTATGTGTCAGATATTGTATTAAACACTGTATCTCATTTAATCTTCAACTCCATGAGGTAGATAATTATCATTTCCATTTTACAGAGGAGGAGAGGAAAGGACGGAAACATTAAGTAGCCTGTCCAAGGTCACACAACCACGTTAACAGAGCTGGCATTTGAACTAGTCAGTCTGGTCTCACAGTTAAGCTACTTAACCTTAGGTACTATTATACCTATTTTACAGCTACCAAAAGTAAGGATCCGAGAGGTTAAGTAACTTGCCCGAGGTTACACAGCTAGCATGCTATTAACACTTCCAGAAACTGGAAGTCTGGTTCACAAGCCTGAGCTCTTAACCACTGAGACTAGGGGTAGTGGGATACAGGCCAGAGCCCAGAAGGTTGCCCGGGATCAGGAGACCAGGCCACCAGACCCGCCCCTCCCTGGATCTCCCTCCAGGCTGCAGTGTAGTTGGCCAATTTCTGCCCCAGAGCGCCAGAGGTATGAAGCCTCCTACCTCCAACATTGGGAGATGGAGGTCCTGGGTGCCTCGGGCCGAGCCCGGCTTTGCTCCCCTTTGGCGGAGGTGCCTGCGTCTTGACCGCACCGAAGGCCAAGTAGAGAACCCTCACCAGGGTCCTGGGACCCATCCACCCCTAGACCTAGCTCGCCTCGGGCCTCTCAGCTCCGCGCCCCCACATCCTCCGGATGCCCAGTGGTTGCTAAGATACCGCGAGCCGTTACGCCGGCGCGGACGGATGATGTCAGCGCTGCTTCCGGTCGGTGGCCCTTAGCTCTGGCCCGAGCCAGGTCAGTCGGGGAGTGCAGCTGGCCCATCCCGGGCTCTGGGCTCCTAGACCAGGGGTGGGCCCTGCCAGGAGTGGGCCTGAGCCTCGCACGTCCTCTGAAACTACGCTGTGCTCTGCCTTTGCGGCGCGACGGGCGTGGGAGCGGGGGCTGCCCAAAGGTGGGCTGGGGTTGGAGGAAGTGGCCCGGTAGCCGCTGTGTGTCCTGAGGCCGTAAGGCCCCTGACCCCACCCTTGAAGCTGGCGACGGAGCAGGGCCCGTTTTCTCTACACAATAGTGTAGGTTCCAGAGACGTGGGCCTGAGCTCTGCGCATTGGTACTTCATGGGTCGTCTGGATTGTGCCGGACCTGTGACCCTGCCGTTGTTTCCTTTCCAGCATGATCCGCTGGGCCCCCAGCGCATCTCCTGGAAGAGGCCACTCACCCTGGACGAGCTCTTCGGTAGCCTCAGACCGTCCTTGAAGAGGATGACTGAGACATTATGGGCCACGCGCTGTGTGTCTGCTCTCGGGGAACTGTCACCATTGACAATAAGCGCTACCTCTTCATCCAGAAACTGGGGGAGGGGTGAGTGTTTGGAAGTCAGTTAACTAGTCCTCAAGGTTATGGTCATTGAAGGACAGCGGTGTGCAGATGCTTGGGGCACAAGAGTTTTATCCCTGTCTGTGTCCTCTCTCACCTGACAGAGCCTAGCTACACAGTATCAAGAAGGTGGATTCTGGAGCCAGGCCTGCTAAATCCACCTCGTGTGACCTTGATAAACCATGTTTTTTTCATCTGCTTAATGGAGATGATTATCATCCCTCACTGATGGAGTTGTGAGGATTAAATGAGATAATGTGTATCAAATGTCTCACCCAATGCCTGGTTTACAAGTACTTGATAAGTGTTGGCTATTATTTATTTAGCATCTGTCAAGTGCAGAGGTCTCTATTATGACCATAGGACCTCAAAGATTTCTATATCTCTGCTCCTGAGGAGCTCACAGTGTAATATTCTTCAGATTTCTCTTAGAGCCACATCTTGGGAAGGTTTCTGCTAAATAGGAAGGACACCCCACTCCCCACCAGGAAATTTCTCTAGGTCCAAGCCATGTGGGAGATGACCATGGCCCTTCATTGACCCCTTTGGCCCACAGCGGGTTCAGCTATGTGGACCTAGTGGAAGGGTTACATGATGGACACTTCTACGCCCTGAAGCGAATCCTGTGTCACGAGCAGCAGGACCGGGAGGAGGCCCAGCGAGAAGCCGACATGCATCGCCTCTTCAATCACCCCAACATCCTTCGCCTGGTGGCTTACTGTCTGAGGGAACGGGGTGCTAAGCATGAGGCCTGGCTGCTGCTACCGTTCTTCAAGGTCAGAAAGACTCCTGGTTATGGAGGGGGTTGCAACAGAGCCACCTACTCAAGGGCTGTGTGAGCAGTCCAGCATGTTAGGAAGCAGGGACCATGTCCTGGGTTTGGCCACTTCAGATTTTGAGTTCGAGGTGTGTATCATGAAAGGGCTGATAGGCTTTGGCATAGGGAAGGGATCAGGCCTAAGGAGCAGAGGCTCCAAAAACATCTCCAACTGTAGGGAAACTTGTGTTGCAGAGAGGTACGCTGTGGAATGAGATAGAAAGGCTGAAGGACAAAGGCAACTTCCTGACCGAGGATCAAATCCTTTGGCTGCTGCTGGGGATCTGCAGAGGCCTTGAGGCCATTCATGCCAAGGGTTATGCCCACAGGTCAGTGGGAGGACCCTGTGTGCTTGCTGGGGCCCAGAGGAAGAGCCTCACCAAGAGAAATGGGAGGTCTCTGTTCTCCCAAGAAACAGCCTGTGTGATTCTTTTGCTTGCTGGGATTCCAGCCTTCCTGTCCAGAGATGCTCATAGGTCACTTCTACTTCTCTACAGGGACTTGAAGCCCACCAATATATTGCTCGGAGATGAGGGGCAGCCAGTTTTAATGGACTTGGGTTCCATGAATCAAGCATGCATCCATGTGGAGGGCTCCCGCCAGGCTCTGACCCTGCAGGTAAAAGAGTCTCCAGGTTCCTTTTCTCACCTGTTCCCCATTCCCACCCCTTCTGGTGCATATCCCAGTTTGGTCACATGACCATGACCTGTGCCCCACTTTTGAGCTCTGGGATCACTGTTCCAGGACTGGGCAGCCCAGCGGTGCACCATCTCCTACCGAGCCCCAGAGCTCTTCTCTGTGCAGAGTCACTGTGTCATCGATGAGCGGACTGATGTCTGGGTGAGGAGCATGTGGATGGGTATCTGGGTAGGGAGGGCTGTGGCTCTGTACCCACTGTGGAGTAGAGTAGGTCGTTGGTTTCTGTTACATGGGGCCCCAGGAACCACAATATGTCCCCATCTACTTCAACTTCCTTCCTGGGAAATGTCACTGATACTGTACCCAGTTGCACCGGATGTGGTATAATCCCTGCCCCTGAACAAGGTGAGTACAGCTCAGTGTCAGTACTGAAGGCACTGGCTAAGCAGGGGCTAAGCTAAGCAGGGGCTGTGGAGGTCTCCAGCTGACTGGCAGTTTCTCTGGGCCCTGGTGGTACCATGTGGCTGAGGTCAGCATATTCTTTTTAGCTTATGTAGTCTCCTTTTACCACAGAAGTAAAGGGAGAGATGTCACCTCCATTGGTCCCTTTCTAGGGACTAACCAAGTTATGCTCAGTCCCTAGGCTGTGTGCTATATGCTATGATGTTTGGGGAAGGCCCTTATGACATGGTGTTCCAAAAGGGTGACAGCGTGGCCCTTGCTGTGCAGAACCAACTCAGCATCCCACAGAGCCCCAGGTGAGTGAGCAATGAATGGGGTATCAAGTGTTTCAGACTCCCCCCGGTATTAGCTGAGTTGACAGATAGGTGTCATCCAGTCACCCTGTGCTCCTCCCTCCGCAGGCATTCTTCAGCATTGCGGCAGCTCCTGAACTCGATGATGACCGTGGACCCGCATCAGCGTCCTCACATTCCTCTCCTCCTCAGTCAGCTGGAGGCGCTGCAGCCCCCAGCTCCTGGCCAGCATACTACCCAAATCTGAAAAAGCAGCATGTTGAGAAGATGGCCGCTTGTGCCTTGGAAAGAGGTTCCCATCGTCATTGGAATCTCCACCCATTCCATCCAGGACTTCTCTTACACTTGGGGGTAGCGGGGTCAGGACAAGCATCTCAGTCCTGCATCTGCTCTTCTGCTTTCTTCCCTCCAAGAGCAAAACCTGGGCAAGGGGACTTACTGAGTGGGGGTGGGTGGGGGTTGGGAAAAGGGAAACTGGTGGGATATGGAACATGGCTCTGAGCAGGACTTTTGAGCTCACATAGTGTTCTGACTCCAAATCTGGGAGTAGAAGAATGTATAAACAAGAATAAAGTGGAAGCAGGTTGGTGTGGATCTTAGTCTCAGTGTTCCTGGAGTGAGAGAAGAGGTACAAGGGGCCCAAAGTCTGGTTGCCATTTCCAGGCGAACCGCCTGGGAAGAAGGAGGAATGGTGAAGAGTCAGCAATGGTGTGACTTCATTCCACAGGAGGTTGGTTAGCAGTGGACAGTTCTATCTTGTCTTAGATCAAAACTTAAAGCTGCTTGGGCTCAAGCTGGCATCTGCCCATGTCAAGAACTAGGGCCCCCTAAAAGCACTCGACTAGTTTTTTCCTTCCTTCACTCCTGGGGAGTAGCTTAGTCAAAGCTGCCCAGCCGGTTTGCTAGGCAAGGGCCTCTGGGTGGAGACACCTGAGGAAGCTTTAAGACAGGTAGATTACAGGTCTCCCATCCTCAGCCTAGGGGCGAGGGGAGTGGAGGTGGCAGCGGCAGCTGTTTTGGCCTATGTCTCCCTGATTGTTCAAGCTCATACATGGTTAATGATTAATGAGGCAATGTGGTGTGGCAGTATCCAGCTGCCACTTCCTGCCTACTCTGAGTAAACAAGGGCCCTGTCTTAGCTGGGCTTCAAACCTGTTCCCTAGGGAAGGGCTCTGTTCCCTGAATCACCAGGGAGGAAAGGCAAGGGCAGGGTTGGCATCTCCTGCTCTTAGGCGATCCAAGCCTCCTCCCCCCAACCATGTCCACCCCACAGTATGACATCAGCATGGGGCCTGGGGCTCCTGTTAGCGAAGTTGAAGCTTTCCCCAGGGCCCTAGCAGGAGTCTCCCACCAGCTAGCACGGAGGCTGAGGCCAGAAAGAAATCACAAACAGAGGGGAGATGACCTGACTTTTAATGGCACAGCCCCAGCTCCAGCAAAGCAGCAAGACAGGAAGCTATGCAAAGCTGCTCAGAGGTGCAGTGGCACAAACAACTCTAGGAGATTGCCTGTGTTCCTTCCCATCCCCCAAGCTTATGACGTGGCTCCATGCCCAGGAACTCTGGGCCAGCCCAGCCCCACTCCCAAACCCTCATAATGCACAGAGGAGCCTGGGCCAAGCCTTGCTTCCAGAGTTGGTAAATGTAGAGGCAGCAGGAAGAACAGGGTAGCAGTCTAACTTTCAAAGACAGAAACCACTGGATTAAACTCCTACTTGGAAAGGAGCTGAAGACTCATCCTTCAACAGTTTGTGCCTGGATTTGGTCCTCATTTCCTCCCTATACTGAGTAACCCTAGGACTTCGATTTAAAGTCCCTGGGATTATGCTTCCTGGGCCTGGCAAGAACCCCTTTGCAGGTCTCACCTTCAGCGATGGAAGGGATAAGGGTCATGAACAGTAAACAGCAGCAGCAGCATGAAGGGGGAAGGCAGCAGAAGCTCAAGCACTCAGAGGGGACAAGAAACCGTGCAAGGAAACTGTTTATTTCGAAAGGATTTGGCAATAAACATAGTGAATAGGCTCCAGGCAGCTGCTTTATTCTTCTCCCTCATCCTCGTCCTCATAGGAGTCGATGCCCACCTCCTCGTAATCCTTCTCCAGGGCAGCCATATCCTCACGGGCCTCGGAGAACTCACCCTCCTCCATGCCCTCACCCACATACCAGTGCACAAACGCCCTCTTGGCATACATCAGGTCGAACTTGTGGTCCAGGCGGGCCCAGGCCTCGGCGATGGCGGTTGTGTTGCTCAGCATGCACACGGCACGCTGCACCTTGGCCAGGTCACCCCCAGGCACCACAGTGGGAGGCTGGTAGTTGATACCAACCTTGAAGCCTGTGGGGCACCAGTCCACAAACTGAATGCTGCGCTTGGTCTTGATGGCGGCAATGGCAGCGTTGACATCCTTGGGCACCACATCTCCACGGTACAGCAGGCAGCAGGCCATGTACTTGCCATGCCGGGGATCACACTTCACCATCTGGTTGGCAGGCTCAAAGCAGGCATTGGTGATCTCTGCCACTGACAGCTGCTCGTGGTATGCCTTTTCTGCAGAGATGACTGGTGCATAGGTGGCCAGGGGGAAGTGGATGCGAGGGTAGGGCACCAGGTTGGTCTGGAACTCTGTCAGGTCCACATTGAGGGCCCCGTCAAAGCGCAGAGAAGCTGTGATGGAGGAGACAATTTGGCTAATGAGGCGATTGAGGTTGGTGTAGGTTGGGCGCTCGATGTCGAGGTTGCGGCGGCAGATGTCATAGATTGCTTCGTTGTCCACCATGAAGGCACAGTCTGAGTGCTCCAGGGTGGTGTGGGTGGTCAGGATAGAGTTGTAGGGCTCGACCACGGCTGTAGACACCTGGGGAGCTGGGTAGATGGAGAATTCCAGCTTGGATTTCTTGCCATAGTCAACAGAGAGCCGCTCCATCAGGAGTGAGGTGAAGCCAGAGCCAGTGCCCCCACCAAAGCTGTGGAACACCAGGAAGCCCTGAAGTCCTGTGCACTGGTCAGACTGAAAGGCAAGAACGAGAAAGAACAGTTTAGGTAGGGGAGGGGCCTGAGGGACTCTATCACCTGGCTCCATAAAGCATAAGATACATCAGCAGTCAGGGCAAATATCGAGGATGCCATTGCAGCACCACACTGGAGACCATGTACAGTTAGAGATGACCCCCTGAAAGGATCTGAAAAAAAATACTCCTGACCATTAGCACAGTCTCAAAAGTTCCCTCCCTCCCAAGACAAATTCTCACCAGCTTGCGGATCCGATCCAGCACTGGGTCAATGATCTCCTTGCCAATGGTATAGTGACCACGGGCATAGTTGTTGGCAGCATCCTCTTTCCCAGTGATGAGCTGCTCTGGGTGGAAGAGCTGTCGGTATGGGCCATTTCGGATCTCATCTGGAAGGGCAAAAACCACAAAGCTATACTCAGCAGGGACCTTCCTCCCGCAGGGTGGTAGCTACGGCCAGATGCATGGAAGGACTCATCCTTCTGCCAGCCTGAGATACCAGAGTGTGAGAGAAACCCAGACCGGCTGCCCAGGCCAGTCTCAGATCAGCTTGCCTTCTGCAGCTTCAAATACAGCTAGGAATTTTCAGGGCCAGGAATGCCTGGTCTAAATACCCTTTCCCTCCAGGGAGAAGCTTTGAGTCATGCTCCACCCCCTTCAATTTTGTCCCCACTTCCTCTCACCAATGACCGTAGGCTCCAGATCCACAAAAACTGCCCGGGGTACGTGTTTTCCAGCACCAGTTTCACAGAAGAAGGTGGTGAAGGAGTCGTCCCCTCCACCAATGGTCTTGTCACTGGGCATCTGCCCATCAGGCTGAATCCCATGTTCCAAGCAATAGAGCTCCCAGCAGGCATTGCCCATCTGGACACCTGCCTGCCCCACGTGGACTGAGATGCATTCACGCTGAGGGATAGAGAGAGGGGACACAGCATGAGCCCCACATCCACAAGTCCTCACCTTGCAAGTCTCTCTTCCACCCTACCAGTCCATCTACCAGCTAGGATGACTCAGTTGGCAAGAGTGGAGGCTTGGGGCTGGGCAGAGGTGAGAAAAGACTAGCAGCCTGGCTGGGCTCCCAGGTACAGGACTCCCCACCTGGAGGCACCTAGCAGTGCAGGCCAACCTCTTAGCCCACTTCTCAGTGGGGAATCTGTCAAGTGAGCACTGTGGCTCCACATGACAAAAGAAGGTTTCCTAGAGGTATGGGTTTACAGCTAGAGGCCCCCCCACCTGATTAATTCTTTGCTTTGAGTATGAACAGCTAGAATTCATAGAACCCTTTCCCTCTTTCTTTCCTGTAAGCTGCAGAGGTGTCTCAGCCATCCAATCTGGCATCAACTGACCACACACCATCAGGATGCCCTCCTCCCTCACCTTTAAATCCCATCTGGCTCTGGGGATCAATCCCATCTGGCTCCTCTCCCCACCTCCACCCCCGCACCCTGGGTGTCTTCACCACTTTCATCTCCGTGTCAGCCCGCACGGAAATAGCGGCGGTAATGCTTGTAAGCTCAGACAGCAGGAGCCAGCAATAAGGTTTGAGGGTACTGGGCGCTCACTGCCTTAGGCTCCGTCCCTGTCAGCCCGAAATTAACCCCTAAAGCACTAAAGTGCGGCAGGGCCCGCGCGCTCTTCCCACACCGAAATGGCGGGGTGACGGTTTCCAAATACCCAGAAAAGGAAGTGGAACCTGCAGTGAGGCCCCAGAGGTAACCCGCCTTGTCCCGGGCAGGATGGGCGCCATCCTGCTGCCCAGCCCTACATCCGCTCTCCCTCTGAAGTCTTTACAGTTATTTCCCAGCCCAAAGCGGGGATTGGGTTTCGGCCCCCGCTCCTGGGCTATAAATACCACCCCCTACATGCACCTCTCTCCCCTCCCCCCAACCTGGCCTCGGCCCGCGCAGTGCTCAGCGCCAGCTGTCTCTGCCCATCCGCACACCCGGGCTCCTGCTGGAGAGGGCCGGCTCGCTTCAGGAGGCCGAACCCCGTTCCCACCACCCCTCTCAGCTCAGAAGCGGGGTGCTGAGTCACGGGGGGGGTGGTTCTGTGGATAGTTGGAATGCATACACAGAAGAAAGGGGGATGCGGCACCAGGTAACCTGACCCCTTCCACCTTCTAGCGCCAAGCACGTGCTCGGTCAGTGCTGGGGACCAGGGACTGGGGATGTAAGAGGGCAGCCAAACGCGTCTTCTTTTGCCCGCGGAAAGGACGGGGCGCGGGCCCGCGTGACTCTCATACAGAGTCGGGACACAAATGCTCGTAAGGCAGGAGCAGAGTGCCAGAAGGGTTCCTCTCTGTTACTGAAGAGTCGCACTCCATCCCAAGCCCCAACCCCAGCCACCGAAGGTGATCTATACGGCTCGGCCAAAGTCACCAGGAGGGGGTTGGGGAGGGAGGATGCAAAACCCTCGCACCTCCTGGAGACCCGGAACGCCCGGTGGAGGTCCCCGAGCATGCCTGGAAGGAGTGTCCCCCAAAGGAGAGGGGCAATTAGGGGACGGGCGCGACCCCAACGGGGCCGCACTCACCATGGTGAGTCCGGGCGGTGCGTCTCACGTTGAGTCGGGGTGACGGGTCTCTGTGAGAACTGCGCTAGCTGCAGTGCCGCACCGCCCTTATAGGCGGGGGGGCGGGGCCCGCGTTCCCCGCTCGCCCACTAGAGGCTGGGCGGCCCGCAGGCCACGCCTCCCGGGAGGGTAAGCGGCCCCGAGGGGCGGAGCCTGGCCGGGTACCTTCCCCAAGCTGCGCGGGGGTCCCTCACCTGTCCCGCTGGGATTAAGAGTCGCGACTCGGGCTTTACCATTCTTTCCTCGTTTTGAGCCGACACGCTGGGCTCCCGAGGGCCTCCGCGGAGATGCAGGGTGCTGTGGCAGGGCGAGTCTCACCTGCACCTGCGTCCTGGAGGCACCGGACATCCAGCTGTTCTGACTTAGGTCGGGAGCAGGCGAGGCGGTCCTTCCCGAGGGGCCACAGCTGGCCTTCACTCCTGCCCTTCCAGCCCTGCCTCCCAGGAGACTCGGGCCGGCTGTGAGGCTGTGGCGCGTCCACGGGGAGCCCTTGCCAGCTGCCTGACGCTTCCTGGTCCCCGGCCGGGGCGGCAGGCTTTCGCCGACGCCTGTGGACGGCCGAGGACCCAGAACTGCACAGCCTGAGCCCCAGATTGCCGATGCCTTAGGCGATCCCGCAGAGTCGAGCCTCGCAACCTGTCGGCCAGGGCCGACCCCGGAATCTGCCGCGGCTCCCCGGCCGCCCGCGGGTCAATGGCCCTGTCATGAGCGCAGTCACTATGATGCCCTCGCTGTGGGCACCTGCCCACTGTCCTGCTGCCAGAACTGCGGGAGCGCTGACCGGGAGACCTCAGGACCTGGATTCTCCTCCAGGCTACCCTGTGTGACCTTGGGCAAGTGACTTAACCTCACTGAGTCCTTGACATTTTCGTGGGTGAAAAGGAGACGGTGATGTCATAGTGGAAACATTGTTGTAAGCTATCAAAATGTCTGTTGACTCTGAAGAGAAAAGAAGAAAATCGAGATTGTCATATGTTGGATGATTCTGACTTTCTTGGTCTCTTCTGTCTCTAAGCCAAGAGCAGGATCTGCAACCCGCACCTTAATGGTCTCAGCACTCGGCCCCTGGTCTCCTCAGAAGCCCTTCTTTCTACATTTCGTTCCGTTCTCCCCACCCCATCTTTTCAAGCTACTTCTGCTTTCCCTCTCTCTCTCTCTCTCTTTTTTTTTTTTTTTTTTTTTTTTGAGTCAGTGTCTTGCTCTGTCACCCAGGCTAAAGTGCAGTGGTGCAATCTCAGCTCATTGCAACCTCCATCTCCGGGCTCAAGGCCATCCTTCTACCTCATCCTTCCACCTCAGCCTCCTCAGTAGCTGGGACCACAGGCGTGCACCACCACCATGCCCAGCTTATTTTATTTATTTATTTATTTTTGAGATGGAGTTTCGCTCTTGTTGCCCAGGCTAGAGTGCAATGGCACGATCTCGGCTCACCTCAATACCCGCCTCGCGGGTTCTAGTGATTCTCCTGCCTCAGCCTCCAGAGTAGCTGGGATTACAGGCATGCGCCACCACACCTGGCTGAGTTTTGTATTTTTAGTAGAGACGGGGTTTCACCATGTTGGTCAGGCTGGTCTCCAACTCCCGACCTTAGATGATCCGCCTGCTTCAGCCTCCCATCAGCCTCCCAAAGTGCTGGGATTACAGGTGTGAGCCACCACACCTGGCCTTATTTCTTGTATTTTTAGTAGAGACAAGGTCTCGCCATATTGTCCAGATTTGTCTCGAACTCCTGAGCTCAAGCGATCCACCCACCTCAACCTCCCAAAGTTCTGGGATTACAGGCCTGAGCAACCACCCCGGCCTGCCTTGCGTTTTCTAATTGTCTCCCTTCACTGGGGAAAGTCATCTGGCAGTGCCCCAGGTGCTGCTGGTTTGCAGATCTTAAGAAACCTGTCTTCCTGGCTCTACATCACTTGGAAAGGATTCACCCCACCCTCCCCTATCACCTGACAACACAACATAATACCATGAAAGAACTAGTGATGGCAACTCTCTATCAACAAAATAGGCAAGGCATGGAAAGGAATATAGTGAAATATGACAAGGTCTTTCTTCCCAATAGACTTGCCATCTGATTGGGAGAACAAGACTCATTCATAAGAAGAAAACTGACAGGGGCGTATAATGAGGCTTCTTTGGGAAATAAGGTCATGGTCCCTACAAAGAAAGGAGCCGTGGTGACTACAGGACACATGGCAGTAGGTTGCAGACCCCCCGCCGAACCTCTTTTTCCTTGTGCTCTCCTATCCTAGCAGAATGAATGTAGAAAGAGACTTGAGCTATCTTAGGAAAAACCCTAAACCTCTTTGACCTTCAGGTGCAGATTCTTCATTTGCAAAACTGGGATAACAACTTCAGATTGTGAGTATCAGATGAATTTAGAGATGTACATATTCGCATCAAGGCACTGTGTAAGTAGCTGTGACATTTATTTTAGTGCATATAGCACATCATGCTATAGTTATTTGTGTACATGTCCATCTTAATATTATAGATAGCAAACTATTGGAGGTAAGGACTGTGTCTTATTCATCTTTGTTTCTAGCTCCTACCATAGTGCTTAGCACACCTGGTAAGCATTTGCTAAGTGTGTGTCAGAAGAATTGTTTCACTTCAGAGATGGTAGGCAGAAGAATGCTCCCCCATAAAGATGTCCACATCCTAATCTCCAGGACCTGTGACTGTTACCTTACATGGCAAACTACTTTGAAGATGTTATTAAGGTAAAGATCTTGAGATAGGGAGATGATCCTGGATTATCCCAGGTAGGCCCAATGTAATTTCAAGGGTCCTTATAAGTGAAAGAGGGAGGCAGGAAGGTCAGAGTCAAAGAAGAAGAGGTCAGACCTGGTGCGGTGGCTCATGCCAGTAATCCCAACACTTTAGGAGGCTGAGGTGGGAGGATCACTTGAGGTCAGCAGTTTGAGACCAGCTTGGGCAACATAGTGAGACCCTGTCTCTACGAAAAAATAAAAATTATAAAATAAAGAAGAGGTCAAAAGTAAGTAGAGGTCAGAATGATGTGATTGTTGGCTTTGAAGAGGGATAGGGGCCATGAGTAAAAGAATATGGGCAGCCTCTAGAAGATGGAAAAGTCGAGGAATAGATTCTCCCCTAGAATTTCCAGAAGGAAGGCAACCTGGCCAACACCTTGATTTCAGTTCTGTAAGACCCATTTTGGCATTTTTTTTTTTTAAGATGGAGTCTCACTCTGTTGCCCAGGCTGGAGTGCAGTGGTGCGATCTCGGCTCACTGCAAGCTCTGTCTCCCAGGTTCAAGTGATCCTCCTGCCTCAGCCTCCCGAGTAGCTGGGACTACAGGCATGTGCCACCACGCCTGGCTAATTTTATATTTTTAGTAGAGATGGGGTTTCACAGTGTTAGCCAGGATGGTCTTGATCTCCTGACCTCGTGATCCACCCACCTCGGCCTCCCAAAATGCTGGGACTACAGGTGTGAGCCACTGCGCCCAGACTTTTTTTTTTTTTTTTTTGAGACAGGATCTTGCTCTCTTGCCCAGGCTGGATTGCAGTGCTGAGGCAGGAGAATCGCTTGAACCTGGGAGGCAGAAGTTGCAGTGAGCCAAGATTGTGCCATTGCACTCCAGCCTGGGCAACGAGAGCGAAACTCTGTCTCAAAAAATATATATATCCACACACACACTATATATATATATTTTATAGATATTGGGTCTTGCTGTGTTGCCCAAGCTGGTCTAGAGCTCCTAGCCATAAGCTCTCCTCCTGCCTTGGCCTCCCAAACTGCTGAGATTACAGGCATGAGTCACTGCACCTGGCTCATTTTGGGTGGTTTTTTTTTTTTTTTGGAGACAGAGTCTCTCTGTGTCACCCAGGCTAGAGTGCAGTAGTGTGATCTCAGCTCTCAGTGCAATGCAACCTCCACCTACCAAGTTCAAGCGATTCTGCTGCCTCAACTTCCTGAGTAGCTGGGATTACAGGTGCGCAGCATGCCTGGCTAATTTTTGTATTTTTAGTAGAGACAGGATTTCACCATGTTGGACAGGCTGGTCTCGAACTCCTGACCTCAGGTAATCCACCTGCCTCGGCCTCTCAAAGTGCTGGGATTACAGGCATGTGCCACCATACCTGGCCTCATTTTGTTTTGTTTTGTTTTGTTTTGTGTTTGTTTTTGTTTTCGTTTGACACAAGGTCTGGCTCTATCGCCCAGGCTGGAGTGCGGTGGCAAAATCTCAGCTCGCTGCAACCTCCACCTCCTGGCCATCCTTCCACCACAGTCTCCTGAGTAGTTGGGACTACAGGTGTGCACCACCATGCCTGGCTAGTTTTTTTTTTTTTTTTTTTTTTTTTGTATTATTAGTAGAGACAGGGTTTCACCACGTTGCCCAGGCTGGTCTTGAACTCGTGAGCTCAAGTGATCTGCCTGCTTCAGCCTCCCTGAGTGCTGGGATTACAGGCATGATTCACCATGCCCAGCCCACCTGGCTCATTTTGGACTTCTGAACTCCAGCCCTGGCAGATAACAAATGTGTGTTGTTTTAAGCTATGATTTTTATTACAATTTGTTACAGTGACAGTAGGAAAATAATACGACAACAATAGAGGTGTGTAGAAGCTACCATCTTAAGATGGGCAACAAGCTCCCTCAAGTTCGCCACAGTCCTCATCACTCTCTGTGTCTCCCTGACACAGAACACAAGTGTCTGTTGTCATTTAACTTCATACGATCAGCCCACGTTACACATTTATGATACCCTGGCCACTGTAGCTAAGAGTTTATAATCCTTGAGCATGCTTTCTAGCTGACAAAATGGAGAAGACATGGGTGCCGGAAGAAATGCCCAAGATGGCTGGGAGCAGTGGCTCCCACCTGTAAATCCCAGCACTTTGGAGGGCCGAGGCAGGCGGATTATGAGGTCAGGAGTTTGAGACCAGCCTGGCCAACATGGTGAAACCCCATCTCTACTAAAAATAAAAAATAAATAAATAAATAAATAAATAAATAAATAAATTAGCCGGGCATGGTGGCAGGCACCTGTAATCCCAGCTACTCGGGAGGCTGAGGCAGGAGAATCGCTTGAACCTTGGCAGCAGAGGTTGTAGTGAGCTGAGATCGAGCCACTGCACTCCAGCCTGGGCAATAACAGTGAGACTCTGTCTTAAAAAAAAAAAAAAAAGAAAAAGAAATGCCCAAGGCATGTTAGTGAAATACAGATTCTGCTTCTGATTGTGTGTGTGTGTGTGTGTGTGTGTGTGTGCTCGCGTGTGTGTATGTCCTCAGGATGTAGACAGATCCCCAGAATTAGGGCCATAAACTCTGTGTGAGTATGCAGGTAATGGTCCATTTTACCAGATCAAAAACTTTTAGACATTCACAGATAGGTACAGAATCTAGAAAATGCTACCAGACGTTGAATTACTTTTCTAATTCACTCTCCCGTTGAATTACTTTTTGGTCCACCTACCTATATGTGTACTCTCCCTCTGGGTCTCTCTCCCTCTTCTCCTTTCCCATTATCATCTCCATCTTTTCTGACCCCTTCCCAGGGTCTCACCTTTATCTTGGAGCAGGGCAGTAAGGCACTCAAAGTTTAAAATGTTTGCACTGACTCCATCTGGGAGAGATAGAGCCACAGCCTTAATGATGTGCATCTTTCAGTTTTTCCAGACTAGAGCATCTCCCAGCCATCCTCCTTCTCACAGCACTGCCTTTACAAAAGGGCTAGCCCTATTCATCATATATCCATGAATTCACCCCTCAGTACTCTCCCTGCAGACTTGACTCACATGCTCCGCTGAGATGCTTTTGCCAAGGTCTCTAGTGGCCTGCCTCTTGCCAAATCCAAAGGCCACACATCTCCATCTTCATCTTTCTTAGCCGCTCACAGCAGCATTTCTCATGGTCGATTCTTTCCTTCTTGAAATTCTTTTTTCTTGGTCTTGATGACAGCACCGGCTTCTAGCTTTTGTCCTGGCCCCTCTTTCTTGGTGGCCTCTGATAGCTTAACTTTAAATGGTGTTCCCTATAGCCCAGTCTCAGGTTCTCTTATTTCCTTCATTTATTTTTCTCCCTGAAGGAGCAATTGTTGAAGCTTGGAAATGAATATATGAGGTTTTATTATATTATCTCTACTTTTAGGTATATTTTTAATAATGTTCATCATAAAAAGTTGTTGTAACATTTTTGGAGTTATTTAAAAAGGAATAGAACTAGAGTATATACATTCCCATACAATAGTGAAGGAATAAGGAATAGGATAAAAAGAAATGAATGTCATATATATGCTGATGACTCAAATTTATATCTCCATTTCTGACCTCTTCTCTGAACTTCAGATTCATATGACTAATTGCCTTCTTGACATCTCCACTTGAAAGCCCATTAGACATCTCAAACATAACACAGTCAACATGGAACTCTGTTTTCTGCCCTCACCCCACTCCCTGCCAAACCTGCTTCTGTTCTAGGCTTCCCAGTCTGAGTGATCATCTTCCTTCCAAGTGTTTGAGTTAAAATCTCAAGATTGGCCGGGCACGGTGGCTCATGCCTGTAATCCCAGCACTTTGGGAGGCCAAGGCAGGCGGATCACCTGAGGTCAGGAGTTTGAGACCAGCCTGATCAATATGGTGAAACGCCATCTCTACTAAAAATATAAAAATTAGCCGGGCTTGGTGGCAGGCACTTGTAATCCCAGCTGCTTGGGAGGCTGAGGCAGAAGAATCATTTGAATCCAGGAGGCGGAGGTTGCAGTGAGCCGAGATCGTGCCATCGCACTCCAGCCTGGGGGACAAGAGTGAGACTTCATCTCAAAAAAAAAAATAATAATAAAATAAAATAAATAAAATCTTTATTTTAGGATCACTTTCCTCTCTCTCTCTCTCTCTCTCTCTCTTTCCTCTCCCTCTTTTAAGTTAGAATTTTTTTGGCTGCAAATAATGGAAAGCCTAACTTATCATGGCTTGAACAATGAGGGCATTTATTATCCCACAAGAAATCTGAGTATAGGGCCTTTCCAGGGTTGATTCAGTCATGTCACCAATAACTCCAGTGTTTCTAGCTTTCTGCTCTGTCATCCTCAAAGAGCGGGTGACATCTTCCCTCAGGAACACAAGATACAGCAGCTCTAAGTATCATGTCCTTATATGACTCTGTCTTAAGGCAGGAAATGGGGGGCTTCCTCCCACATCTGTTTTTATCAGGAGAAAAACCTTTCCTTGAAGCGCCCTAGCAGACTTCCCCCTTCTATCTCACTAGCTCTTGCCTAAACCAGTCACTGGAGGGAGGGAGTTAAACGGCCATGGATGGTTTGGATTAACCTGTACACACCCCTAGGTCTGGGGGAAAGCCGTCTTCCTCGAGCAAGTGCAAGGGTGAATACTCAGATAAAATCAGGACCTTGCCAGTGAAGAATTAGGCAGGGGCAGGCAAGGCTGTTGAGAAGCTCTGCCACCTCCTACACTAGTATGTCCTTCACTTTACTGCCAACCCAGCTACTTCTCACCACCCCCTACTACCATCCCGTTATTCCTAGATGCCTTCAGCAGCCTCTGAACCAGCTTCCTGCCTCTAGGCTTGAAACCCTAATGCAGTCTCCACACAGCAGTTGCAGTCATCTCTCTGAAACACAAGCTAGGCAACGACGCTTGCTTCAAACCCTCCCGTTACACTTATATAAAAGCCATTCTCCTTCCAAGGCCCCTCCACCTCTATGATCTCATCTTGTAGAGCTCTCTCCCTTCCTCACTCTGGGTTTTTGGACACACTGGGCTGGTTCCTACTTATGACTGTTTGCACTTGCTATTCTGTCTGTCTGGAGAACTGGTTTCCAGATCTTGCCTGGCTGACTCCTCACCATTCAGCCCTCAGTTCAAATATCACCTTCTGACCAGGCGCGGTGGCTCACGCCTGTAATCCCAGCACTTTGGGAGGCTGAGGCGGGCGGATCACGAGGTCAGGAGATCGAGACCATCCTGGTTAACTGGTGAAACCCCATCTCTACTAAAAATACAAAAAATTAGCCTGGTGTGGTGGCGGGCGCTTGTAGTCCCAGCTACTCGGGAGGCTGAGGCAGGAGAATAGCGTGAACCCAGGAGGCAGAGCTTGCAGTGAGCTGAGATCACGCCACTGGACTCCATCCAGCCTGGGCGACACAGTGAGACTCCATCTCAAAAAAAAAACAACAACACAAAAAACCCAAACAAAAACAAATATCACCTTCTTGTAGAGTGGCTTCTTCTCTGTTCAGTCTAAAATAGCAGCCCCTGCATATCTTTCTGTTCCATTATCCTGCCTTGTTTTCTTCACATGCTTATTGCTATCTGGAATGTTCTTGTTTGTTTATTGTCTGTCTTCCCGATGAAAATGAAAGCTCCATTTTATTTCGAGACAGGGTCTTACTGTGTCACCCAGGCTGGAGTGCAAGTGGCATGATCACGGCTCACTGCAACCTTGACCTCCTGTGCTCAAGTGAGCCTCCCTCCTCAGCCTCCCAAGTAGCTGGGGCCACAGGCATGTGCCACCACACCCAGCTAATTAAAAAAAATTTTTTTTTGTAGAGGCAGAGTCTCACTATGTTGCCCAGCCTAGAATGTAAGCTTCTTAAGAGCATAAACTTTCCAGGCACGGTGGCTCACACATGTAATCCCAGAACTTTGGGAGGCCAAGGCAGGCAGATCACCTGAGGTCAGGAGTTCGAGACCAGCCTGACCAATATGATGAAACGCCCATCTCTACTAAAAATACAAAAATTAGCCAGGCATGGTGGCATGCACCTGTAATCCCAGCTACTTGGGAGGCTGAGACAGGAGAATCGCTTGAACCCGGGAGGCAGAGGTTGCAGTGAGCTGAGATAGCACCATTGTACCCCAGCCTGGGCAACGAGAGCAAAACTCCATTCCCCACCCCCCAAAAAGCATAAACTTTTGTGTTCATCACTGTATCCCTGGCACCTGAAATGGTGCTTGGCATACAGCAAGCACTCAATATTTGTTGAAGAAATTAAGAGTATTTGTGGCCTCTTATGTTTTAACCTAGATGCATTAAAATGCTTTAAAAATCTCAGTCTTGGCTGGGCACAGTGCCTCACACCTATAATCCCAACACTTTGGGAGGCCAAGGCAGATGGATCATCTGAGGTCAGGAGTTTGAGACCAGACTGGCGAACATGGTGAAACCCTGTCTCTATTAAAAACACAAAAATTAGCGGGGTGTGTTTGTGCATGCCTGTAGTCCTAGCTACTCGGGAGGCTGAGGCAGGAGAATTGCTTGAACCCAGGAGGAGGAGGTTACAGTGAGCCAAGATCACAAAACTCAGTCTTTTCACTCTGCTTTACATAAGACAGCTGACTACCATTAGGGTAGTTTTCTTTTTGGAGTTGGTGATACCTAGGCTGACTCCGAGCCCAACTCCCAAGGCCAGTTGGGAGAAGTTTAAGTGCTACACAAGAGAGTTTTGAGCCCAGTGGGCCCTCTGGGCCCCATATCACTCCATCTGGACAATAATTCCTGAGGTCCATGGTTTCAGGGGCCAACCCAGTAGAAGGCTGAGCTTTCTTATCTTTGATGTGTTGGGTTGCTGGGTCTCCTCTTTGGGCCTCTTTGTTCCAGGTGGGAGACAAAAGAGTTCTAACCTTCAGGCTGTAGCCAAAGCCAGAGTTAACCAACTTGAGATCATTCCCTAGCTTACTGGGATGAGAGGGGCTCTGAAAAAGCGCCCTGTTTCAACTGCACTATGTAATACAGTGGCTGAAATTTCACATTAGCAACTACTTCCTGGATAGGGTTGCTATATAAAATACTTTTATTTGCTAAACCTGGCAGACCTAGTCCTGGTTTTGGCTGCTATCTGGAAGAGGGACTGGAGAACTGTACAACAGTCCCCCCTTACTTACAAGGATATATTGTAGGGTCCGCAGCGGATGCCTGAAACTGCAGATAGTACTGAACCTTATGTACTGTTTTTTCCTATACATGCATCCCTATGACCGAGTTTAATTCATAAATTAGGCACAGTAAGAAGTTAAGAACAATAATAGGCCAGGTGCAGTGGCTCATGCCTGTAATCCCAGCACTTTGGGAGGTCAAGGCAGGCGGATCACTTGAGGTAACAAGTTCGAGACCAGCTTGGCCAACATGGTGAAACCCCATCTCTAATAAAAATACAAAAATTAGCCAGGCATGGTGGCGTGTGTCTGTAATCCCAGCTACTCGGGAGGCTGAGGTGGGAGAATCGCTTGAACCCAAGAGGCAGAGGTTGCAATGAGCTGAGATCATGCCACTGCACTCCAACGTGGGTGACAGAGTGAGGCCCTGTCTCAAAAAAAAAAAAAAAACAATAATGATATAGAGAAATAAAGCAATGATAATAATATGCCAGCATCACCACTCTTGAGCTGTGGGGCTGTTATGAAGTAGAGTAAGAGTTACATGAGCAGAAGCATCGCCACAGTCGATCTGATAAGGGATCTGGCTACTCAGTGGCTAATGGGTAGGTAGTGTCTAAAGTGTGGATACCCTGCACACATGGATGTTCTAGACATGATAGAGTAGGATGACACCAGATTTCATCACACTACCCAGAGTGGCGTGCAATTTAAAACTTATACATTGTGTTTTTCTGGAACTTTCTATTTAATATTTTCAGACTGTGGTTGACTGCAGGCAATTGAAACTGCAGAAAGTGAAGCTGTGGCTAATGGGGGGCTACTGTGGTGTGGTTTCCAGGCAACATGAAGGCCCATTTGAGGCTAGTGGCCATGCATTCGAAACATCAGTCAGCATGGTTCTGGATTTTTCTATGGCCACTGTTTAGCTGGGTGAGTGCAGACACAGAGCTGGGGCCAAAATAAATTTAACCAGGGTTCTGGTTTAGTCAAACAAGGATGCTGAAGCTAGCGGGAGGCAAGAGAGTTGAGGGGTACAAAAGGGAGTGACCCTGGCTGGCCATGGAACTGAAGACTGGGAGGAAGGAGATAAAGACCGAGGAGGGGCTGCTGTGGACACTCTGCCATGTGGAAAGAGGGGAAGCAGAGCCCGAGTCCCAGATGAATCTTAATTCCAGCACTAATTAATCCCCATGTGACCTCAGGCAGGACACTAGGGATTTCAATTTCCTTTCCTTCATCCTGGGAAAGGGAGGCCCTGCCTTGCCTACCTCACAGAGTTGTTGAGGGATTCAAAGGAGGTACGGAGAGAAGGTGCCTTAAGAAGCATAAAGCAGACTAGGCACAGTGGCTCATGCCTGTAATCCCAGCACTTTGGGAGGCTGAGGCAGGTGGATCACCTGAGGCCAGGAGTTTGAGACAAGCCTGGCCAACATGGTGAAACCATGTCTCTACTAAAAATATAAAAATTAGCTGGGCCTGGTGGCAGGTGCCTGTAATCCCAGCTACTCAGGAGGCTGAGGCAGGAGAATCGCTCGAACTCGGGAGGTGGAGGTTGCAATGAGCTGAGATTGCACCACTGCACTCCAGCCTGGGCGACAGAGCAAGACTCCTTCTCAAAAAAAAAAAAAAAAAAAAAAGACGCATAAAGCAAGATACAAATGCTAGAGACTAGCCTTTTTATTTCAGAATTTTGCCTAAAACGATCGGGAGACTCCTTTTCTGGGGACATAAGGCCAGGCTAGAGCAGCAGTGACTTGCCATGGGCTAGGAGGAGACATTTAGGAAGTGTCTTGAGGCCCTGCTCATCCTCTTGCTTTGCCCTTGGAGAGTAACAACTGTTTTGGACTAAGCACTTAAGAAAGGTTACCTTGCTTGTACCTCGTAATACTACCTCTCCCCATTCTCCAGATGAGAAACAGAGAAAAAAAAGAAGTTAATTGCTAGTAGCTATTAGAGGTGGGATTAAAACCAAGCTCTAGGTTGCTTGTTCTATGATATTCTGAGTTTCCAGGCAGGATGTCCTGAGGCTTGATCTCTTGGCTGAGGACTCATTATTTCTGGATCATTGCAGAGATCTTCTTAGTCCCACCCACAGTCAACTTACAGCCCTCACCAACCCTAGGGCAGGGGATTACAGGGGGTTTGATGGGCAGGGGCGGTGCTGGAGCTCAGGGTCTTGATTTCTAAATTGTCTTCCACCTGTGAAGTGCAGGCTGTGCCACCAGGAAATGGGATTGCATGACTGACAACAGATACCATGTACCCAGAGGCCTGGATACCTGTGTGGAGTTACTAGCCCTGGCCCCTCCGCTGCCCACCTCAGCTGGCTCCCCTGTTTGGGTGCAGGCCCAGTGCTTGCCTCATACTCTGACCAAGTCAACAGGCCCTACCCTCCCAGGCCGTTCCTAACAACATCCACCTGCTGAGAGCCACCCAGCGTTATAAGGAGGAGGCTGGCTGGCCGCTGCAGGCCTCTCCCAGATCTATCCCTGCTCACTCTCCTGCAGCAGACAGAGAGACAGGACCCCAGCCAGCCCCTGTCCAGGCAGCATGGTGAGTAGAAGGGGCCTTGGGGGACTGAGCATGCCAGTGAGGGTCCCAGTGGGCCCAAGATATCTGGTGTGAAGGTACTTTGGGAGTCCAGATGTTGATGGGGCTACAGTATGTGGAGAGGTGGGGAGAGGGAAAGAGACTTCCAGATGTGGCTGTGGCCCCCAAGTGTGCAGGTGTGGGGGGCATCACAGGGGGTAGGGAAGGAAAGTTTGATGGTAACCAGGATGTGGGGCTGAGCCTAGGCTGAGAAGCAGGGCTGCTGAGGGGGTGTGAATTTAGGTGCGGGGAGTGTGGGGGAAGCAGGACTTGAGCAGAAAGTGTAGGCGATTTCGTCTGCTGGCTGAGAATCTCCAGACCCTGGGCCTTGCCACAGGTTCACTGTTGGGCTCTGATCCCACCTTCCCACCACGGGGACACATCCTCCATGGAAGCGTCTCCCCTCTGGTTCCTCCCTCCACCCTGCCCATCTGCTGTGCCTTTGTCTGACCTCTCATGTCAGTTACAGATCAGTGGGGAGAAGAAGGAGGAGGGAAAGGGGGGTGCTCCCATCTGTCAAGAGCTGGCTGTGCCTGGGGCTCATTTGATATCTTTTACCCACCTCCCTACCAGGGAGGATAGAAGAACAGTTAAGAGCATGATTGGTGCCAGGCCGTCCCTGCTCTAAATATTCTTGGTTTTGTTCATGGCCTTGAGCAAGCTACTTGACTTCTCTGAGGGTCAGTTTTCTCATCTATAAATTTGGGGGTAATAAAACTACCTACCTAAGGTGAATGTGGTAAAGATTAAATGAGATAATGTGTATAAAGTGCCACCTTCACCTGGCACCTTATTAGTACTTAATAAGCAGAACTAAGCAATGTAATAACACAGGCCGCTGGCTATGAGATTCTTCTCTTTCTACAGTCATGAAAAAGGTGCTAGGGAAGCTGAGGTGAAATGACTTGTATTGGGAGGCCAGGTCTGTGTGACTCCAGAAGCTGAGTTCTTTTTTTTTTTTTTGAGACGGAGTCTCATTCTGGAGTGCAGTGGCGCAATCTCGGCTCACTGCAACCTCTGCCTCCCGGGTTCAAGCGATTCTCCTGCCTCAGCCACCCAAGAAGCTGGGACTACAGGTGCTTGCCACCACACCCGGCTAATTTTTGTATTTTGAGTAGAGACAAGGTTTCACCATGTTGGCCAGGATGGTCTCAATCGCCTGACCTTGTGATCTACTCACCTCGGCCTCCTAAAGTGTTGGGATTACAGGCATGAGTCACTGCACCCGGCCAGAGGCTGAGTTCTTTGCCCCAAAGCTGCTGCCTCCAGTGTGAGACATCATTCCCAGAGGGGCCAGAGACACCTTGCATGGGCTAGTAGTTCTGGGGGCCAGGACGATGTCTGGGTCTATGGACAGAACTGGCTGGTCAGGCTCAGAGGTGCAGCACCAGGCAGGTGATTGGTGAGCCAAGGCAGCCCCAGGATTGGATCTGGGATTTCTCCTGTCCTTGAGGTGTCAGCTCAACTCATTATCTTTTTTTTTTTTTTTTTAGACGGAGTCTCACTCTGTTGCTCCGGCTGGAGTGCAGTGATGCAATCTCAGCTCACTGCAACCTCCACCTTCTGGGTTCAAGCAATTCTCCTGCCTTAGCCTCCTGAGTAGCTGGAATTATAAGCATATACCATTTTTGTATTTTTAGCGGAGAGGGGGTTTCACCATGTTGGCCAGGATGGTCTCGAACTCCTGACCTCAAGTGATCCACCTGCCTTGGCCTCCCAAAGTGCTGGGATTACAGGCGTGAGCCACTGTGCCCAGCCTCAATTCATTACCCTCTCTTACTATGACATCAGGGATTGAGGGTGGGAAATTGGAAGGGGAACCCAACATGCATGGCACACCCTAGTGTGTGTTAGGCAGTGGGCCAGGCACTTTGCATGCATTCTTTAATTTAATTCTCCTAGTTTTTCTAGGAGGGGCTCTTATTATTGTCCACATTTCAAAAGGAGAACATTGACAAAGCGGTTAAGATTTTTGCTCAAGACAAGTAGAGAAGTAATTGGGCTGGAATACAGATTATTTATGGATTAATCTCAGTCATCTAAAAATCATGAAAAGTCAGGCCCTTGTGTTATATAAAAATAGTCAATAAAGTGTTACATTTTTGGAGAAGTCATCCTCATTAAACAATTAAGAAATATTTCAGGAATGCAAAAAGGTATAAATAATAACACGATAGGCTGGGCGCGGTGGCTCATGCCTGTAATCCCAGCACTTTGGGAAGCCAAGGCAGGTAGATTGCTTGACCCCAGGAGTTTAAGACCCACTTGGGAAAGATGGCGAGAACTGTCTCTACAAAAAAATTTAAAACTTAGCCAGGCACGGTGGTGCATGCCTGTAGTCCCAGCTACTCTGGAGGCTGAGACAGGAGGATCCCTTGAGCCCAGGAGTCCAAGGCTGCTGTAGTGAACTATGATCATATCCCTGTACTCTAGCTTGGGCAACAAAGTGAGATTCTGTCTCAAGAAAAAGAGAAAATAATAATGTAATGAACAGCAGCTATCAAGCTTGAGAAATAGAATCTGTCTCCAATTGCATCTATCTGCTTCCCCTGCCAGAGAGCACCCTTATTCCAAATTTGGAGTTAATGTCTCCTGTGCTTTATCTTTGTACTATTTTCCCTTGCTTCCCTCACCAACGGCTCCTAATTTCTTTCTGGACACTGGTGGGTAGATTATCTTGCACTTCTAGATTCATTCGATCCCTTCAATGTTCCTCATTGAGACAGGCACTGAGCAAGAGTCTATAATCTCAGAACTGCCCACATCTTCTGCTTCCCCCAAGGATTTGGCCCAGCCCCTACGGCCGATGCCTGTTGCTCCTCAATGCCACCAGTAAATGCTTAGATGCAGGAGGCGAGGCAAGCAGAGTAGAGTCCAGGAACCTTGGCCCTCAGCCAAAGAGCCACTCAAGGAAGGCAGGCAGGAACCATGTCCAGGCATGATGTTTCGCTCTGTGAAGGCTGTTCTCTGCCCTTTGCCCACTCAGCGTGAGTGCATCTCAGTCCACGTGGGGCAGGCCGGTGTGCAGTAGGCAATGCCTGCTGGGAGCTCTACTGCCTGGAACATGGGATTCAGTCTGATGGGCAGATGCCCAGTGACAAGACCATCAGGGGAGGGGATGACTCCTTCAACACCTTTTTTAGTGAAACTGTGGCTGGGAAACATGTGCCCCAGGTGGTATTTGTGGATCTGGAGCCCACTGTGATTGGTGAGTGATGATCAGTCCCAGCCATGACCTTGTCCCTGGGTACCACAGCAAGTCCTACTCCATAACTGCAGAGCATGGTGTTTGTGGTATAGCTTCCCAGGTGCTGCAGCCAATTAGAACTCCAGATGTACAGAATCACTGTTACCTAGCTCCTGCGTCTGTAGGCCACTCCACATCCCTTTCCTTATTGAAAAACACATCCAAGCAGCACAAACACGTCCAAGCAGGTAATAGCAGCAGCCTGAATGCAGCCTGAATGCAGAACCTGGGACCTGGTGACCCCACTCCCTTCAGGTCCCCTGGGGCTCCAGCAGCTGGATCGCAAAGGGAGGCGGGGCCCAAAACTCTGCCACTGCAGATGAAGTTTGAACAGGCACATACTGCCAGATCTTCCATCCAGAGCAGCTCATCACAGGCAAGGAAGATGCTGCAGATAACTATGTCTGGGGTCACTACACCACTGGAGTTCATCGACCTGGTACTGGACCGGATTCGGAAGCCGGTGAGGAAAGGGCTGAGGGCTGGGGCAGGGGGAATGAATCTGGATTCCTGTTGTGAGGTAGTCTGGACACCAGATTGGGGAAGGACAGCTTCAGCCTCTGGGAGAAACACACAGGATCAGGACGAATGAGGAGAGGCCCTGCACTCTGATCAGGGGGGCCAACCGTAGGTTCCAGCCTGGAGCTGGTGTCCCCGGTATCTCCGAAGTGGCTGACCTGATGCTAGGCAGGGTGTCCATTAAGGCAAACATGTTTATGGGCTGCCTGGCCAAGTTGTGGGGGTCCATAAGCATTCCCAGAATACCACCTTGTGTTACAAGGATGTGGACAGAAGTCCTTGTGAAAGGCAGGGATTCAAAGAATATCAGCCTAAAGCCTCTGTGATTGGCTTTGGCTTCTAAGAAGGATGGGTATGAGGTTCCTGGATTGTTGTTCGTAGTAGAGAAACCCTCTAGAAACATCCAAAGTTAAATCAGCAGGGCATGGGTATGATGGTGGGTGGAGTTGGCAAGTTATGACGACAAGATGAGGAAGCCCTGGAGTCCTGTGCACTGGTCAGCCTAGACAGCCAACTCCACCCACCATCATACCCCTTTTCCAGCATACAACAGAGCTCTGGGTTAAGGGCCTCAGGAGATTTCAGAGGAAGAGGGACAGGGAGGAGAAAGGGTGTGCCCTGGACCCACTCTATGAGGATCTCTTTTGTGCTCTTGGAGAAGTCTTCCAAGGATTTCATGAAACTTTTGGGAATTTAAAACAGCACAAGTTGGTTCTTTCCTGTCCATCAGCTGTGCTCCATACTCCACATTTCCCCTCCCCTTCCCTGTCTAGGCTGACCAGTGCACAGGACTTCAGGGCTTCCTGGTGTTCCACAGCTTTGGTGGGGGTACTGGCTCTGGCTTCACCTCATTCCTGATGGAGCGGCTCTCTGTTGACTATGGCAAGAAATCCAAGCTGGAATTCTCCATCTACCCAGCTCCCCAGGTGTCTACAGCCGTGGTCGAGCCCTACAACTCTATCCTGACCACCCACACCACCCTGGAGCACTCAGACTGTGCCTTCATGGTGGACAACGAAGCAATCTATGACATCTGCCGCCGCAACCTAGACATCGAGCGCCCAACCTACACCAACCTCAATCGCCTCATTAGCCAAATTGTCTCCTCCATCACAGCTTCTCTGCACTTTGACGGGGCCCTCAGTGTGGACCTGACAGAGTTCCAGACCAACCTGGTGCCCTACCTCACATCCACTTCCCCCTGGCCACCTATGCACCAGTCATCTCTGCAGAAAAGGCATACCACGAGCAGCTGTCAGTGGCAGAGATCACCAATGCCTGCTTTGAGCCTGCCAACAAGATGGTGAAGTGTGATCCCTGGCATGGCAAGTACATGGCCTGCTGCCTGCTGTACCGTGGAGATGTGGCGCCCAAGGGTGTCAACGCTGCCATTGCCGCCATCGAGACCAAGTGCAGCATTCAGTTTGTGGACTGGTGCCCCACAGGCTTTAAGGTTGATATCAACTACCAGCCTCCCACTGTGGTGCCTGGGAGTGACCTGGTAAGGTGCAATGTGCCATGTGCATGCTGAGCAACATGACAGCCATCACCATGGCCTGGGCCCACCTGGACCACAAGTTTGACCTAATGTATGCCAAGAGGGTGTTTGGGCACTGGTATGTGGGTGAGGGTGTGGAGGAGGGTGAGTTCTCCAAGGCCCATGAGGATGTGACTGCCCTGGAGAAGCATTACAAGGAGGTGGGCATGGATAGCATGGAGTGGGGGGAAGAAAA
This sequence comes from Nomascus leucogenys, assembly GCF_006542625.1. Classification (NCBI taxonomy): domain Eukaryota; kingdom Metazoa; phylum Chordata; class Mammalia; order Primates; family Hylobatidae; genus Nomascus; species Nomascus leucogenys. The sequence continues at coordinate 119,949,821 of NC_044402.1, forward strand.
GATGGGGGGGGGATGAATTATAGGGGAATACTGCGTGTCTGTCCTACATAAAGTGCTGTGGCCTTATTGTCTCACAAATGTCTTTTTCTCTTGGGAAAAACCATGGGGGGAGGGCTTCTTCTCCATGAGAGACAGGAACGCTGGTGTCTTAGCCTCTATTCCCCAGAAAGCAGATCTGATTTTAGATTTCATTACAGAGTGCAATTACAGCGAATAGAATGGGGGCCAAGGGAAGTAAGGCACAGAAGGAGGAAAAATTCACTCTAGAGAAAATGCAGCTGAATAAATGGCATCTCAGAACCATCCTTGGGTGAGTGGGCAGGTGAGGGCTGGGGGTGGGGTTTATGCACTGGCTCTATTCTTCCACTGGTTAAACCTTCACCCTATCAAGCATTAACTCCCCTGCACTGGTGGATTGCACACACTTGGGCTGTAGAGTCATCAGAAAACCCTGGGCGAGGTGGAGGTGCTGTTAAGTTGCACATATGTGAAGTCGGTGGGACCCCACATGGAGCTGCAACAAGAGCCCGGTGAGGCCAGGAGGATCTGTAGTGATCCTTAAAGTACTCTAGTGCCCACTAGCCCATCCTGCGATCTGGAGGCTTGTCTTCTCCAGGCAGGAGGTTGGGGTAATAGAGAGCCCTGACACTGGAGTTGGTTGAGGCAGAAGAATGGTGCAGTGGCGGCCACAAAGGGAGAATGGCTTGTAAGGTTAGGAGGCTTACCTCCCAGTAATCTCTGTCAACACTCACCACTTTTTTTTTTTTTTTTTGATGGAGTTTTGCTCTTGCTGTCCAGGCTGGAGTGCAATGGCACGATCTCGGCTCACTGCAACCCCCGCCCCCCGGGTTCAAGCAATTCTCCTGCCTCAGCCTCCCAAGTAGCTGAGATTACAAGCATGCGCCACCAGGCCTGGCTAATTTTATGTTTTTAGTTGAGACAGGGTTTCACCATGTTGGTCAGGCTGGTCTGCAACTCCTGACCTCGGGTGATCCACCAGCCTCGGCCTCCCAAAGTGCTGGGATTACAGGGGTGAGCCGCCGTGCCCAGCCCTGACACTCACCACTTTTTGATAAAGACAGTTGACCTTTTATCAGTCCTGTGGCATCATGCATGCACAGCTTCCCACCCCCACTTCCAAACAGATGGCAAACTTTAAATCCTGAGGCTGAGTAAGGCAGGAGAATCGCTTGAGCCCAGGAGGCGGAGGTTGCAGTGAGCTGAGATAGTGCCACTGTACTCCAGCCTAGGTGACAGAACCAGACTCCGTCTCAAAAAATAAATAAAAATAAATAAATACAATACAATACAATACAATAATATTTTTGTAAGGACAGGATCTCACTATGTTGCCCTGGCTGGTCTCGAACTCCTGGGCTCAAGCGATTCTCCCACCTTGGCCTCCCAAAGTGTCGAGATTACAAGCACGAGCCACCATGCCTTGCTAAAAGGGCTGACTTTTAAATCTCCATATATTTGACTTAGGTGTCTTTCTATGAACTGGCTTCAAACTTGGGAAGGGAAAAGGTGTTACTCTGGGAGCCCTTCACACCCTAAGAAATAGCCATCATTTAGTGAGCATCTACTATGTGTGGGTCCTGTATCCATAAGATCTTGTTTAATTCTGAGGTTAGTACAGTTACTACACCCACTGGAACAGAAGCTCTCAGACAGGACTTGGACTGTTTTTCATTGTTCCACTCTCAACACCCCAGTGTTGCCTGGCATATTAGATGATTAATATTTGTTGGATGAACTTGTTCAATGAACGCCTGTTTTATAGATGTGGAGACTGAGACTCAAAAGACTTGCCCAAGGTGGTAAATGGAGGGGTCGGGATTCAAACCTAGGTTAGCCTTCACCAAATCATATGTTGCTGCCCCACCTTTTTCTTAGGTGCCCTCACTTCCTGCTCACAGTGGTTCCAGGCACCCCTCCAGGCACCACCTCTTCTGGGCCTGCCAGGTCCTGAGTGCCCAGACAGTGACTCAGGTGCCTCAGGGACAGGGAGTGGGTGATGCTTCACACTGCCCTGCCCAGGCTCTGGGAAGGAAGGCATCAATGTAGAGGGGAGAGTCCCAGCTTCTGGGTCTGAATGGGGGCAGAGGCTTCTTTGGGGCCAGATTTTGGGGCTATCAGTGCCCTTTGGAAAACATCCCCCAACATCTCCTAGGAGGTAGTGAGGGCCTGGGAGAGGCCAGGATTGGGGGTGGGGAGGGAGGTGAGCTCTTCAGCTGCCAAGATGGCTGGGGATCCAGAGAGGCAGCTCGTCTCCCTTCCTGTCTGCTAAACCAGCCAGCCCACCCTGAGCGGCTACATAGCCATCTCCCTGAGGTCTTCCTGCTAGTAATACTCTGCTGGCAGGCCCTGGCAGGCCTGTGTTGGACTGGGTGTGGGTGTGGAGAGGTGGCAACCCAGACCTCCTGGGGCAGCTGGGAGCACCACCCAGCCTGGCTCCTGGGGACTCCCTCAGTGCAGGGGAAATGCTTTCATCCCTGACGCTTCTAAAGCCAAAGTACAATTGCCTCCTGCAGGCAGACGAAAGAGACAGGTTCCCAAGTTCGGGATTCTACCCAACAAATTTATTCCCTGGGCTCTGATGTGTCAGGAACATGCCTGGCTTCAAAGCTGTGTTGTCACCATTCTCTCCTTCTGGAATGCCACCTCCCCCTGCTTGTCTCAATGTTACCATTCCTTCCAGCTTAGGTCACAGCCATCCAGATCCTACCCAGCCCCAGAGAGCTCTCCCTCTTCTGGATTCTTTTAGCACCTACCTCTGTCTCTATTTTTCATCTGGTGCTTGGCTTGGGCTGCCTTGTATGATAGCACTTGGTTTCTTGTCAATGTCTTATTTCCCCAACTCAATTTTTAACAATTAGTATGAATTTGAACAGTTATTAGGTGCATATGCTTCAGAATTCAAAAAGTATCAGAGAGATTTAGGAACAAGAAAAATAAGTCTCTTTCATCTTGTTCCCCTCTTGGCAGCCACCACTGTTAATGTTTTTGTTAGTGTTTCCTTCCAGAGATGTCTATATATATAGGTTGAATATCCCTTATCTGAAATGCTTGGGGACAGAAGTGTTTAGGATTTCAGATTTTTTCAGATTTTGAAATATTTGCATATACATAATGAAATATTTTGGGGCTGAAACCCAAGTCTAAATACGAAATTTACTTATGTTTCATATGCACCTGATACATGTTGCATGAAGGCAATGTTGTATAATGTTTTAAATAATTTGTTTTGTTTTGTTTTGTTTTGTTTTTTGAGATGGAGTTTCGCTCTTGTTGCCCAAGCTGGAGTGCAATAGCGTGATCTTGGCTTACTGCACCTCCGCCTTCCAAGTTCAAGTGATTCTCCTGCCTCAGCCTCCCGGGTAGCTGGGATTACACGCACCTGCCACCATGCCTGGCTAATTTTTGTATTTTTAGTAGAGACAGGGTTTCACCATGTTGGCCAGGCTGGTCTCAAACTCCTGACCTCAGGTGATCCTCCTGACCTCAGGTGATCCTCCCGCCTCGGACTCCCAAAGTGCTGGGATTATACGCCTGAGCCATTGAGCCTGGCCTATGTTTTAAATAATTTCATGCATGAAACAGTTTGTGTATATGAGGTCAGGTATGGAATTTTCCACTTGTGGCACCATGTCAGGTACTCAAAAAGTTTTGAATTTTTGAACATTTCACATTTTGGGTTTTTGGAGTAGGGATGCTCTATCTGTACTACTACACTTGCATGCACATTTACTATACACTTTGCTCTACACCTTGTTTTTTCACTTAATAATAAATCTGGAAGATGGTCCATACGAATACCGTTAGCTATGCCTCATTCTGTTTGGTCACAACATAATATTCCATTGTATAGCATACTAACACTTGTTTTACCAGTCTGCTATTAATGGGTATTTAGATTTTTTCCAATCTTTTGCTATTAAAAAGAATGCTCCAACCCTTGTATGTATTTTTTTTTTTTTTTGCACATATGTATGACCACACCTTCTTAGAACTGAGATTTCTGGGTCAAAGATTATGCACTTTAAATCTTGCTCTCTTTAGAAGTCACACCAGGCCGGGCACGGCGGCTTATGCCTGCAATCCCAGCTACTCGGGAGGCTGAGGCAGGAGAATTGCTTGAACCCAGGAGGCGGAGGTTGCAGTGAGCCAAGATCATACCACTGCACTATAGCCTGGGCAACAAGAGCGAAACTCCGTCTCAAAAAAAAAAAAAAAAAGTCATATCAAATTACCCACCCTCCCACTACCAATCTGTAAGAATGCCTGTGCCCTCAGCCTTGCCCATACAATGTATTCAACTTTTTGGTCTTTGTCAATCATCCAATAAGTGAAACAAAGTATTTTGTTGGGGCCATGTGCCCAGGTGCAGTGGCTCTGGCCTATAATCCCAGCACTTTGGGACGCCAAGGCAGGAGGATCATCTGAGGCCAGGAGTTTCAGAACAGCCTGGCCAACATGGTGAAACCCCGTCTCCACAAAAAATACAAAAATTAGCCGGGGGTAGGGGGGTGGCACATGCCTATAATCCCAGCTACTTGGGAGGCTGAGGCAGGAGAATTGGCTGAACCTGGGAGGTTGCAGTGAGCCAAGATAGTGCCACTGCACTCAAGCCTGGGTGACAGAGCAAGACTCCATCTCAAAAAACAAAACTCCAAAGTATTTTGTTGTAGCTTTATTTATTATTATTATTCTTTTAAAAATTATTATTATTATTATTTGAGATGGAGTTTCACTCTTGTCGCCCAGGCTGGAGTGCAACGGCACGATCTTGGCTCACTGCAACCTCTGCCTCCCGGGTTCAAGTGATTTTCCTGTCTCAGCCTCCCGAGTAGCTGGGATTACAGGCATGCACCACCACCCCTGGCTACTTTTTGTATTTTTAGTAGAGACAGGGTTTCACCATATTGGCCAGGCTGGTCTGAAACTCCTGACCTCAGGTGATCCACCTGCCTTGGCCTCCCAAAGTGCTGGGATTACAGGCAGGAGCCACCATGCCTGTAATCCCAGCAATCCCAACATGCCTGGCCTGTTGTAGCTTTAGTTTACAGTTTTTTTGTGAATGAGATTGAGCATCTTTTCATATGTTTAAAAGCCAGTATTTCCTCTTCTGTGAGCTGCCTGTCCCTTTGTCCATTTAAAAATGTCATTGTCTTTCATTAGTTGGCATTTCTTTGTGGACAAAGGAAATTAAACCTTTGTCTGCTAGATGTGCTCCATATAATTTCCCTCGGTTGTCATCTGTCTATGTCCTATCCCCTTGAGCACAGAGATTGGAATTTAAGCTTCTTTATATTCTTATTCTTAATATAACAAGACATACACGGTAGGTGCTAGACAAATGTCTGTTGGGACGGCAGAGTAAGAAGAAAGAGGCAGAGATCTGGAAAATTTGGAGTGACTTAACCCCACCACTCCTTCCTCTTATACCAAGTCTAACCCTTAGTCTTTGTGTCAGTCAGGACTCTTGTAAACAGCAGAAGCTAACTGGCAAATTGTTTCAAGTCCCCTGCCCCCAACAATTATAGAGATATCGGATAGCACACAGAATCAATGCAAGGGCCAGCAAACAAGGGTCAGCAATCAGACAGGCACCTAGGGAAGCTGGGCAGCCAGTACCACAATCAAGGTTGGGCACAGGACAGCCTGTGTAGGAGACTCCTGTCCCCTCCACGCTCCGCAGTGAGCCTCCTACTCTCGTCCCTCACCTGCGGCAGTAGCGCTGACACTTCCTCCTCCAGACACTAGAGGCCGCTGTTGGCCCCATCGCCTCCACCGCCGCCGCAGAAATGAATTCCTAAACCAGCCCTGCTTCTCCGTGACTTGCTCCAGATTCAAAGTCCCAGTTGGAGCATCCGATTGGCGGAGCTCATGTCTTCTGCCTGCAAGTCAGGGAGAGCAAGCATTGGGGCTTTGTGGCAAATGGTGGCCTGCTTCCCATTAGGGCCCGTGCGATGGGAATTCCCCAAATGTAGGCAGAAGGTTCTGATGGTGGGGAGCCAGGAAAACAGGACACTCACACCACCTTCTTCTCTCAGGTCCGGCTCAAGCCCTTCTCGTTGGCGAAATGTTCCTGGGTCCCCCAGCCTAAAGCACTTTTCTGGGCTCACATAACCATTATTGCTTGAGCCAATCAGGATGCCAGCGAGGACCGCAGTAACACCTAATACGTACCATGTCTCATTTGACTTTCAAACAACCCTAGGCACTACCTATATTTAGTGAGACAAAAAGAGTGCTCAGAGATTTTCCCAAGTCTCACAGTAATGCCAGGTTGTAGTCTGTTTCCAAAGCCTCGGGTTTCCCAGCGGGCTACACTGATGGGCTGGTATCTTATCAAGTTCAAGCTCTGCAAAGGCAGGGGTTGGGCCACATTCTTCTTTATACGGCCTGGCAGCATCTTGAATGCAGAAAAATGCTCAGCTAACGCCTGCGGATTGGCTGGATGGGATCAAGCAAGAGCCAGTTCTGGAAGGTTTCCTAACTCTCCCATGAGGCCTGAACCCAGGGAGCATTTTGAAGTGGAATAGGCCTGATCAGGATCAGTTTGGGAAGACTTGAACCTGGGGAATTCCGTTGTACTGCCCCCTTTACCTCACCTCCCCCAAATGTGTCAAAACTGTCCATTATTTATGGATCCCACGGGTAGTTTTGAACCCCGACGACTGCTCTAATAGACCAGTGAGAAAAAACACACAATTCCTGCCCTGTGAAATCGACATTCTAGTGGGGGAGGTGAATGGTAATCAAAAATAATCAAACCAATAAATGCTAATTTGTGGCTCTAACAAGCCTGATGAAGGAAATGCCACGAGACGCTGTAAAAGGCAGTTCTGACCTACTCAGGAAAGCCAGGGCAGCCTGCTGGGGGACCTGGGGCTGGAGCTGGGAGCTGAAGAAGAGGGAGGAGCTAGAACCGTGGTGGGGGGAGGGAGGGAGGAGTCTGAGTCCTCGAGGTGGGTGAGTAAGCATGGATCATCGCTCATGTTTATAAGAAAGTGACAGAGGGACCTGGGGGCCGGGCGGCTTGTTTGTGGGCTGCCCCAGCCTCCGTGCGAGCGCGTCTAGCCTGGACGGAGGCGGGGCAGCAGTCTCCCAGGTCCCAGCTGGGGCTGACGTCGTCTTGGTGCGTGCCCAAAATAGCCGGCTCCGCCCTCTTCTCCCGGCAGCCCCTGCAGGCCCCCACCCCCCCAGGGGACAGGCGGAGCCGGCCTTCTCCCTGTCTCTAGTAGTTTCCGCACCGCTGACGCATGCCTGCGCGCACAGCTGGGCCGGGCGCGTCCTACGCAGCAGCCGCGAGCCGGGCTGCGGGTGCCAGACGGTTCCCGGCGGGGGGCAGGGGCGGGGCGCCGCAGGAGGCCGGGACTCCTGTCGGAGGAGGTGCGGCCGGGGGCCCAGGGTCGGACGGCTGGAGCTGGGGGGCCCCGATAGGGCTCCTGGGCCTGGGCGTCGAGATAGCTCTTGGCCCCGGCCTGCGGGGGCAGATAAGGCTGCCGGAGGGACCTAGTCACCGGCCGCAAGCAGAGCCCGGTGGGCTCCGCTTCCAACTGGGAGCGCCTTCCGCCACCCGGGGAGGGGGACTGCTGCAGCCACAGGGAGGGGCTCTTGGTTCTTTCCGCCTGACTCCTTCTCTTCTGCAGCCCCAAGGAGGCCCGCCTGACGACTGACCAGTTGCCATGGCATCCTACTACGAGATCCTAGACGTGCCGCGAAGTGCGTCCGCTGATGACATCAAGAAGGCGTAAGTGCCTCCGTGTGCAACAGAAAACCTCTCACCCTCCACCCGCCACCACCATGGGGCACTTCAGAGTGACACCTGTAGGTGTCTGAGGGAACCAGGTCGTTAGAAAGCACTTGAGGGGCTTCCTCCGAGTGACACCTGCAGGGAGGAAAGAGACCCCTGGTAGAGTACAAGGAGAACGTCCAGAGAGTGAAGTAGTTAGTTCCGCTGGGAGCTGCACTGTGTTATTGGTTGTTCTCCAGTTGATCTTCCCCTCCTCCTCCTCCTCCTCCTCCTTTCCCCTCCCCTCCCCCTTCCCCCTAGATTTGGGCATTCTCAGGCTGCAGTGCAAAGATGCAGTGCAAAGAGGCTGTGTGAGGAGGAGGGGCTGGTGTCCCTGTACTCTTCAAGGCCACATGTGCCCCAACCTTTGCAGCCCCAGTCCAGCAAGCCCTAGGGAGGGGCTAGGGACCCTGGCATTGTATCCGCTTGTACATGTGGTCCCAGCCCTGGTGGCAGAGGAGAGAGGGTGGAACTTGATGAAAACATCACAGCAGCGGCAGCCCTAGCAGCTGGGGTGGTCCGGGACCCTGTGGTGAAAGGACAGTGATAGGCTAATGGGAAAACGGGTCATTTGGTTCCTGGGTGGGAAGTGCCTGCATTTGTCCCCCGACTCTCTCCTCTGCACCCACTTTCTGCAGGTATCGGCGCAAGGCTCTCCAGTGGCACCCAGACAAAAACCCAGATAATAAAGAATTTGCTGAGAAGAAATTTAAGGAGGTGGCCGAGGCATATGAAGTGCTGTCTGACAGTAAGGGCTGGGGTCAGGCAGGACCCAGCACATCACCCCCTACTTCATGCCCCAGCTCACATTTTCTTAAAGCAATGTCTCTGCCACCTGAGTTTCCTCTGTGCCTTTTTCCAGCCTGATATTTAAGCTCCCCCCTCCTACAGGGACAGCTCAGTGTCTGCTCCCCAGAGTCTGGTAGGAGTGGCTGGCATGAGACCTGAAAGGGGAAGGAAGCAGGGCAGGTAACTCATGTGAGCTGAGCCTCCTGCATGCCAGGCATTGGTGGGTGTCATCTCCATGAGTTCTCACAGCCGTTCTATGAGGCAGGTTCTATCACTCCTATTTTACAGGCAAGGAAACTGAGGCTGAGAGAGGTGAAGTAACTTGCTCAAGGCCACGCAGAGCTGGAATATGAATCCAGGTCTGCCTTTTTATTGATTCATTCAAAAAGTAATTCACTGAATGCTCACAGTGTCCGGCACTCGCTGGGTGCTGGGGAAACTGGAGGACAAACAGGCACTGTCCTTGCCCAGAGGGGCAGGGAAGACCAACACCTACCAGGCACACACACACACACAGTTACAGCTTGTGAAGAGTATTCAGAGGGAAGAAACAGGGCAGGTGGAGTGCTAGGGAATAATGTGCACTTGCTTTTGTTCTGGTGGTTGTAGAAGGCCTCTCCGAGGAGGTGACATTTAGGCTAAGCCCTGGCGAATAATAATGTAGTAATCATTAGCTAACATTTATTGAACACTTGCTGTGTGTCAGACACTGGTAGGCAGTTTACGTGGATGGTCTCATTTTATCTTTGCAACAACCCTGTGCTGTGATGACAGCCATTTTCCAGATGAGAAGAGGCCGGCTGTGTGAAAGGCTGAGTTGCTGCCTACCTATAGCCCATGTCCCCTGGGTCCCCTGCTGTGCCTGCTGTCCCCCGCCAAGTGTCAGAGTGTCAGTCTCTGGACAATCCTTTGAGCGTCCTAGCCTGGGAGGGGAGGCCATCCCAGAGGGAGGGTGAAATGATCTGGTCTCTTTTTGCAGAGCACAAGCGGGAGATTTACGACCGCTATGGCCGGGAAGGGCTGACAGGGACAGGTAGGTGGAGTGGTGAGGCCCAGGAATGGAGGTGGGGCAGGGAGGAGAGGGGCAGGGCAGATTCTTGCAGTGGAGGCTCTCTCAGGCTCCTGGCTGTGCCTTAGGCGAGGTCCCCCGGCTCAGAGCAGGATGCATGCCCTAAGCTCGCTCCTCATCCTGCCTTTTCAGGAACTGGCCCATCTCGGGCAGAAGCTGGCAGTGGTGGGCCTGGCTTCACCTTCACCTTCCGCAGCCCCGAGGAGGTCTTCCGGGAATTCTTTGGGAGTGGAGACCCTTTTGCAGAGCTCTTTGGTGAGTGGACTCTGGAAGCCTCTGAATGGCTCAACTTCCCCCTCCAGGCCTGTCCTTCCATCAGCTGGGAGGCCCTGAGGTAGAAGGCTGAGAGGGGATGGGAATGCCATGGACAGAAGATTTTGTGGAGCTGGCTCCAGTGAGAGCTGGGACAGAACCTCATATGTACCAGAACCCTGTGATCCACCAGTGACACTTCACAGACTCACCTTATTAAATTACAACAATAATACATTGTTAGACTTCTATAGTAACAGCCATGAAAGCAAGATTCAAAGCATCTTGTGACAATATTATTATTATTACCTATAAAACAGATACTGGTATTTTTTAATGATAGATATGTGCCAAATATTTTACATTCCCTAATTCTCTAGTGAACCCTGAGAGGTGGGCAATTTTATCCCCATTTGCAGATGAGAAAACTGAGGTACAGCTAATAGCCCAGAGTCACATAACACATGGCAGAGCTGGACTCCTAGCTGTGTCTGCCTGTCATCACGTCATGATGATGTGCCTGTACTGAAAGAGCCATCTGTCCTCCATCCCTCTTCCCCCTCCTTCCTTCCTTTATTCTTTATTGTGGACAGAATTAACCAGTGAGCGTTTTCGAATTCAACATTAAAAAGGAATTTATAAATAAGCCCAACTAAAAAGCGGAAAAGAAAAACCCTACCCAGTTGCTTAGCGGTTTGTACTTCCAGACTCGGGCTCACACACTTTTGAGGGGAAATGTCATTACCAGATGACTGCTAATCTGTTTACTTGTTGTAGATGACCTGGGCCCCTTCTCAGAGCTTCAGAACCGGGGTTCCCGACACTCAGGCCCCTTCTTTACCTTCTCTTCCTCCTTCCCTGGGCACTCCGGTAAGTTCTGACCCTTCCCACGTTTGCAAGCTCCGATTCCTGGAACCCCTGGCGTGAACTTGTTGCTTTTCCGAGCCTGTCTCCTGTGTTGGGAGCCCTGCCTCCAGCAGCCCTGCGAGGAGGCCTGGAGCCTCGGTGACCACAACAGGCAGCACAGTCTTCTTCTAACCACCTCTCCTCCTCCTCCCTTGTCCCGATGCCAGATTTCTCCTCCTCATCTTTCTCCTTCAGTCCCGGGGCTGGTGCTTTTCGCTCTGTTTCTACTTCTACCACCTTTGTCCAAGGACGCCGCATCACCACACGCAGGTGAGAGCTCCTTCTGGGGCTATCGAGGGGTGAGAAGTCTGCTGGGGAGCTGTGTTCAAATAGAAAGTTGGCTCCTTGAGGGCAGGGCCCAGTCTGCGCTCTCTACTGTGGTGGCCAGAACTGGGACCAGCGCCTGCAGGATTCTGTCACTGCTCGTTGCCTGAACTGTGCTGTCTCCCACAGAATCATGGAGAACGGGCAGGAGCGGGTGGAAGTGGAGGAGGATGGGCAGCTGAAGTCAGTCACAATCAATGGTGAGGGGCAGCTCTACCACCCAGCCCCTGGCAGGAAGCCCCAGCCCCAACCCCAGCAGCCTCCTCCCCAAACTGCTGCTCTCTGAACTCACTTAGGGCTTGGGAGGGAGTGGCAACAGGCCAGACTGGTAGGATCAGAGATGGCAATGCCGGGAAGGGGGTGGAGGAGTCTCACGAAGCCATCGCCGTCACTATGAGTGGGGTGTCTTACATTTGCAAAGCACTTTACTATTTTTAAAGCACTTCCAGATATACGATATCCTCTGTATTCTTCAAGCATCTGGGGGAGTACACAGGGCAGATGGTATCCACTCAGTTTTAATCTGGGGAGCCTGAGCTGCAGCATAGTTAAATGACCCTAACTTCCAAGTAGTCCAGGCCCAAGACTCTTTCCTTCCAAGTAAGGGGTAGAGCCAGGAGTCAAACCCAGGACGCACGATTCCCGGAGCAGAACTGCCCCTGCAACACCATGCTGTGCAGGGCCGTCATCATAGCTAACCTTTCACACGTGCTGACTCCGTGCACTGTGCACCAAGCCCTTTACATGGGCTGACATATTTAATCGTTGGAACAATTTGAGTATGAACGCACTCTCATTATTCCCATTTTCTTTTTTTTTTTGAGGCAGGGTCTTGCTTTGGTGCTCAGCCCAGCACGATTATGGCTCACTACAGCCTCGACATCTTTGGCTCAAGCAGTCCTCCCACTTCAGCCCCCTGTATAGCTGGGACTACAGGCGTGTGCTACCATGCCCAGCTAATTTTTTAAATATTTTGTAGAGATGGGGTCTCACTATGTTGCCCAGGCTAGTCTCGAACTTCTAGGCTCAAGTGATCCTTCTACCTCGGTCCCCCAAAGTGTTGGGATTACAGGCATGAGCCACTGTGCCCGGCCATCATTCCCACTTTCTAGATGAGGAAAGGGAGGGGTAGGGATGTTGAGTGACTTGCCTAAGGGTAGGAGCTCCTTCCTGGTAGAGCTGAATACTTCCCTGTGCTCAAAATCACAACCCTAGGTGCCAAAATGCATGTGTGCCAATTCCAAATAAAAGACTCTTAAGTGGTCAGGGTTGTTACTGTGTGAGGCAGCCTGGCAGTAATACCCCTGGCTCAGGTTGGGGCCTCATGGTGGCTGTGACTTTTGCAGGTGTCCCAGATGACCTGGCACTGGGCTTGGAGCTGAGCCGTCGCGAGCAGCAGCCGTCAGTCACTTCCAGGTCTGGGGGCACTCAGGTCCAGCAGACCCCTGCCTCATGCCCCTTGGACAACGACCTCTCTGAGGATGAGGACCTACAGCTGGCCATGGCCTACAGCCTGTCAGAGATGGAGGCAGCTGGGAAGAAACCCGCAGGTGGGCGGGAGGCACAGCACCGACGGCAGGGGCGTCCCAAGGCCCAGCACCAAGATCCAGGCTTGGGGGGGACCCAGGAGGGTGCGAGGGGTGAAGCAACCAAACGCAGCCCATCCCCAGAGGAGAAGGCCTCTCGCTGCCTCATCCTCTGAACACCGGGCCCAACCTGATCTGATCCAGGTCTTGACTGGGGGTCTGACTCACTGTGGGAAGCGAAGAGGGGAGTATCCTGAGTTGTAGGAACTGCTTTCCAACTCCATGCTCCCTCCACAAGTTTCCCTCCCAGGCCCCCCACACCCCAGTGTGGACTTGGGATTTGCTGTGCTCAGCCTAGGGCTGATAGGTCCCTGGTGAAGCCCAGGGTCGGGGGTGTCAGGGCAGTAGAAGGGCCCGAGGAGCCAGGTTGCATTTATTGGATGGGGAGCTCCAAGGGGCATTAGTGGTTTGGGCTGGGCCTTTTGTGCCCAGGTACTCTGCCACTTGTGTTGCTGATGGTGTCAAGGAAGGAGGACTTGGCCTAGGGTTGTCTGAGCCGGAGCCGGCAGCTCCACTGGGGAGCAGTGCAGGCAGAGTGGAGCCTCCCGCTCTCCTGGTCCAGCTGCAGACCCCCAACCCTGGTTTCTGTGCCATGTTGCGCTCTGACCGTCTCTGTTGCTTCTCTTCTGGTGTTGCTTCTCCTCCCTCCCATTCTCTCTGCAACTCCCTGCGGGCCGCATCGCTTGCTTTCACTGCCGTCTGGCTAGGACTCCCTTCTTCCTTCCTTCCCCGAGAAGGCCTCAATGTGGCGAGGAAGATGCTGGGGCCGGTAGGGCTGTGAGATCTTCTGGGGAGGCTAGCCGGGTGGGGCGGGAGCCTCTCAGCTGTCCAGATTCAGAACTGGAGCCCACTCCTCCTCCCTCTCGTTGCTTCAGCCTGCCCTTACCCCTCAGGACTAGGCAGAGGTGAGGCTGGCTCACCCTGAAGAGGTGGGATAGGACTGGGGGACCCCGGAGGGAGGCCTAGGAGGGGACTGCACCCATACTGCTTCCCTACCACAAATCAGGGCTCAGGGAGAGGCCATGCGGCCAGCCCAGGTCTGCATGCTGAGCCCCATCCTCCACAGCTTGCCGCTGACGCTCTCTCCTGTCACCCCGCCCCTGCTCTCTCCCCAGATGTGTTCTGAGCTGGATGCCGGGATCCAGAATTGCTGCACAGTTCCAACAGGACAGCGCCCTCCCCCATGCACTGGGAGGGGACCCTCCATTTCTCCCCCTCACCCATGCTGAGTGTAGAGCCGGGGCCTGGGTGGCGGGCGGGGGCCGGGTGGGAGGCGGCAGTAGTCTTAGCCTGTGCACTCTCTTCCTTGGGTGTTTGGTGCTGGCTCCTGGGGACTACAAACCCCAGAGTGCGGTGTGCCTGGCCTCATTACTGATAGATCCCGCTTGGGGGAGGTGTTGTGTGGTTACGGAGCTGTGCATCTTGGGACATGTAGCCCAGGTCAGCTTGTCACTTGCTGTGAGATGGGGAGATTTTGTCTCTTGATTTATCCCTGGAGGGCTGGCAAGGTTGTAGATGAAGGGGGAATGATCTGAGCCTTGGTTCCCCTGACACATCTTGCTAGCCCCAGGGTTAGAGTGGGCAGGGCAGATCCGCGCAGCACCTGGGAGAGGTACCTTTCCCTTGGGCAGCCTGGGGTCCCAGGAACAAGCCAGGGCGAGTAGCATGTCCGCCTGAGTAGGGTGTGGCCCCAGAAAGCTGAGGAGTGTGGGCTGGCAGAGAGCTTCCAGGACAAGGCCACCCGCGGGGGCATGTGTGTGGTAGGGCTTGGCATGTGATGGCAGCTCCAGGCATGCCGCTGCTTGTATGGCTTTCTTTGGCCTCTGACCCTGCTGCCCATTCTTTCCAACATCACAGATGAGCTGCCTCTCCTCCTCCCTGCCTGGGGAGCCCAGTGGCCAGGGAGGGGAGTGGTGGAGCCAGTCGCTGTAACACTGAGCCTCAGAGACGAACCAAAACCAGCTGGGCTGAGCTCAGATCCAGGGGGAAATGCTGGAAGTCAATAAAACTGAGTTTTGAGAGCTTGGTGGTGTGTTGTGTTCTTGTGTTCCTACTTTCCGGGGTGGCCCAGGAGGGCCTCTAAGGGACATTGGGTGACACCTCAGGCCTCACACCTCCCTTTATGCCCCTACAGCTAGAGGTGCAGGTCTTGCCAGTTGAAGGCAGAAGTGCCCTCTTTGACCAGGCTGCCCTCCCCAAGTATGTTATGGAAGCCTAAGCAATGCTCCATTCTTTGCTTTCACCTCTTGGGGGCCTACAACCGGCTTTCCCTAGCAGCCGATGTTCCCCTTATGAGGGGCCTCACCCCCTAGTACTCCACAGCACAGCTAGGACCATACTCAGTTAAGACTTAACTGAGGCTGGGCGCGGTGGCTCATGCCTATAGTCTTAGCACTTTGGGAGGCTGAGGCGGGCGGATCACTTGAGGCCAAAAGTTTGAGACCAGCCTGGCCAACATGGCAAAACCCCATCTCTACTTAAAAAAATACCAAAAAAAAAAAAAAAAAAAAAGCTGGATGTGGTGGTGCATGCCTACATGCCTATAATCCCAGCTACTCGGGACGCTGAGGCAGGAGAATCACTTGAACCTGGGAGGCGGAGGCTGCAGTAAGCCAAGATGTAGCTACTGCACTCCAACCTGGGCAACAGAGTGAGACTGTCACAAAGAAAGAAAAAAAAAAAGACTGAAAGCACAGAAAGCTGAGAACACACAGTGAAACCTTTAAACTGTACCCCCGTGAGGCCCACAGACTAAGCCCCTGGGTAGGTTTCATTGGCTCAGCCCGAGGTGTGAGCCAGTGGCATGTGGAGTGGCATGAGTCCAGCCCACCCAGGGCCCAAGCCCCAAACTCATCAGGGCCCATGGAAGAAAAAGCCAGGTACCCCTTCCCTTTCATCTCCAGCCGCTGTGCTGGGACAAGCACCTTTCCATTGTCAGGCAGGGCCGGGTGGCTCCCCAGGCCTCTCTTCCACTCCAGGACAGGCTCTTGCTTCACCGTCAATCACCAAGGGGCCTCTACTATATTTTTCTCAAAGTGAAGAAGCAGCCTACCCTGAAAGAGGAATTTCAAACCTCCATCCTGAGTCGGGTGGAAGTTTGCAAATGGCTGTTTCTTCTACATCTGTCCAGCCCTTGAGATGGCTATCACTGGCACTGAGCCTCAGCAGAGCGTGGGTGAGACAGCGGGAGGGCCTGTGGTCTGCTGGAGAGTCCCTTCACTCCTGCTCAGGGCAGATGGGTGTTTGCCCTGTTTTTTAGTTAAGGAGACTGAGTCTCAGCACAGGTAAGTGACCCTAACTCCCAAGTAGCCCCAGGCCTAAGGCTCTTTTTGCCTTATTTCATGTCCACCGTTTTTGTCCAAGGACACCTCCTGACATGCAGGTGAGTGTGCCTTCTGGGACCATACAGGATGGAGGGTTCTGGGAGCTGGGGTGAGACAGAAAGTGTCCTTTATCCCCAGGGGAACTCCTGTCCTAGCATCTCACAGGCCTAGCCTAGACTCACTGTCAGAGTTTTGCTATAGTTTTGCCTAAGGTGTGGCAGGCACTTTGTTAATATCACTTTGTTCAGGCCTCACCTCAATCTGGCAGCAGAAGGGCACAAAGCAGCTGCCAAGAACTGAGAGGAGGCTAGGCGTGGTGGCTCACGCCTGTAATCCCAGCACTTTGGGAGGCTGAGGCGGGCAGATTGTCTGAAGCTCAGGAGTTCCAGACCAGCCTGGGCAACATGGCGAAACTCCGTCTCTACTAAAAATACAAAAAATTAGCTGGGCTTCGTGGTGCATGCCTATAATCCCGGCTACTGGGGCGGCTGAGGCAGGGAAATCGCTGGAGCCCAGGAGGCAGAGGTTGCAGTGAGCCGAGATCGCACCACTGCACTCCAGCCTGGGTGACAGAGCAAGACTCTGTCTCCAAAAAACCCCCAAAAACAAAAAAAGAATTGAGAGGAGAGGTAGTAGAGAGGTGGTTAGTCAGCCAGGTGCAAATTCTAACTCCGCCTTACAATCTGTTTTTTTTTTTTTTTTGAGACAGTCTCACTCTGTCACCCAGGCTGGAGTGCAGCGGCATGCTCTCGGCTCACTGCAAACTCCACCTCCTGGGTTCAAGTGATTCTCCTGCCTCAGACTCCCAAGTAGCTGGGATTACAGGTACCCGCCGCCACACACGGCTAATTTTTTTGTATTTTTAGTAGAGATGGGGTTTTGCCATGTTGGCCAGGCTGGTCTCGAACTCCTGACCTCAGATGATATGCCCACCTCAGCCACCCAAAGTGCTGGGATTACAGGCGCAAGCCACCACGGCCGGCTAATTTTATATTTTTGGTAGAGACGGGGTTTCTCCATGTTGGCCAGGCTGGTCTCCAACTCCTGACATCAAGTGATCTGCCTGCCTCAGCCTCCCAAAGTGCTGGGATTACAGGCATGAGCCATTGCACCCAGCCACCTTACAATCTTACAAGTTGTGTTACGTGTTACCACAAGCAACTTCTGTGCCTCAGTCTTTCCATCTGTAAAATGGGACTCATCATGTAAAGCACCTTGGAGACTGCTGGCCACGTAGGAAGCCTCGTTCTAACCTAGTGTTCCCGCCTGGAAGGGCCTTACTGGCAGCTGGCGCTCTCCCGCTGTGCTCTCTGCACCTCCTGAGAGATCAGGGACCGGCTCCGGTCTGAGGCTGGGGCTGGAGTCCAGATGCACAGCGGACAGAAATGTGTAGGAGTCTGGGTTGCAGCTGCACAGACAACACACTAACTTTATTCACACTGGTACAAAAGTAGATTTTTCTAGAAATGTTCTCTTGCGCTAGAAGGAGAGAGGTTGAGCAGCGCATGGTGGGAGGGTGGTGGGAGGAGGCTGGGCATGAGGCCAGGGAGGGCGGAGCGCCCAAGTGTGAGTCAGAGGCAGGCCTGGGGCTGAGAAACAGGGGGAGCTGGGTGTGGCGACCCTCCACCCCATTCTTCCACAATGGAGCATAGGGGGGCACACACAGATGGGGGGAAGTTCCCAGAACCCTAGGAGAGCTACAGGAGAGCCAGGCCAGGGAACGTAGGCAGGAGAAGGCTCTGGGTAGAATTGCTACCCATGTCCTTTCCTCTCTTCCTGGCTGCAGCACCCCCATGGGATGCCCTGGGCTCTGGGATTCCCCAGGCTCTGGCATGCGTGAGGCTGGGCAGGCTTGCCCCTTCTGGCTTCCCCTTCCTGACTCTTCTAGGAAGGGCTGAGCATGCCCAAGAGGTGGCCGGTGGGGCAGTGAGGAGTGGGTACACAGAGATGCTCACACAGGCAAAGAGGGACAGAGGCTGGGCTGCCCGCCAAGGGGCCCCCGGGTCTCACTGGGGCAGGGCCTTGAGGATGGCATTCACCTCCTCCGCCACGGCTGTCAGGGCAAATTCAAACTGGTCCTGGGGAAGGGCAGTGGTAGGATGGTCACGGAGAGGCCTGACCTCTGCCCTGCCCTCAAGGTGGGGGGCTTTCGGTGGGGGGAGGGCCCTGGGCAGGTCCCCTGGGAGGAGGGGAGTCCTCCTGGAGGAGGCACAGAGGCAGGTGGGAGAGGTTGGCAGCTGCTGCTTTCCCTGGGGTGGCCAAGAATGGGTGCTAGGGAAGGGTGGCAGCTGGGGTTGGGGCAGGAAGGCACGGTCACCTTAGAGCGGACAAGGCCAGGCCGCTGGTCACGGACATGCTCCAGGGTGGCAGCGATGTCAATCTCCTTCACTCCTGGAGATGGAGGTGGGGATGGGGCTGCTCAGGGTGTGTTCAGAGGAGGACAGGACCCAGAAAACCCAAGGCCTCCTGGAGGCTAAGAGCCTTGGAGGGCTGGGCAGAGCCTGGAGGTTGACAACCTGCTCCTTCTGAGCTCCCAGGACCCTGTGTGCTGGGGAGCCTCTAAAAAGGGCCTGGGGGCTGCGGGCACCGTGGGGAAGCTCCCTACCTTTTGCCATGCGGTTCAGGACCATGTCGATGAGGATGTAGGTGCCGGTCCTCCCCGCACCGTCACTGAAACAGGAGTTAGTGACAGGTTTAGCTTCAGATGCAGCAGAAAGGGGGAGGGACGGAAGAGGCCTGGGGGAGTGGAGGACACTGGGTGACCCGTTTGGGCTGGCTTGGAGAGGGAGTGAGTGAGCCAAGGATGAAGGAAAGCTCATAGCACCTGCACGCTGGGACTTGGGCCTTGAGAGGGGAGTCTGTGACCTGTGGGTGTCACTTGGGCAACGGGACAACCAAAGAGGAGAGCCATGGCTCAGCCCTGAAGCGGAGGCAGCAGGAGGGAATTGGATGGGCCTCTCTAGCCTTCAGCCAACTTTTTGTGTATAAGGGGCCAATGGTCAATATTTTCAACTTTGTGGGCCACATACAGTTTGTGTCACATACTTTTCTTCTTTTTTCTTCACCCATTTAAAAATGTGAACGCCATGCTTAGGTCTTGGCCATTAAAAACAGGTGGTGTGCTGGATTTGGACTATGCCTGCAGTTTGCTAGCACCAAGGGGACAGGCAGGCAATGTGCACAGGAGACGCACACAGGGAGTGGGACCAGAGAGATGAATCTCCTCTCCACCCACCTGCAGTGCACGATGATGGGGCAGGAGCGGCCCCGGTAGCACTTGTTCACCTTCCTGCAACAAGAAATGGGTGTGAGGGCCAGTGGGCACCAGCAGAGACGGAAAGGGAAGCCGAAACACATGCCATGGGCCTCTCTTTCTTCCTTTTCTCCCCACCTGCCCCGGGCAGAGAGGGAAGATGGTCGGAGAAAGGAGCCAGGGCTGGAGGCAAAGAACCAGAGCTGGTGTGGGTGGCACTGGGCTCGCCTTGTCACTTGCAAGCTAGGTGCCCAAGTTATGCGCCTGGAACAACTGATTTAACCTCTTTGAGCCTCAGTTTTCTTACCTGTAAAATGGAGGATAGTAAGAAAAACCTCCTTAGGGTTCTTACAATGATCACATGAGATAAACCATGTAAAGAGCTAAGTGCCAGGTCTGGCACACAATAGGTGCTCAATACATGGTAGCAACTATTAATGATAATACATCATCATATTAAGAGCCATTTCTGCCCAAGTCCAAGGGGATAGCTTTCCGGTGACTTCAAGGGTGTCAGTCAGTCTTGCCGCATGCCTGCTCTGGCCCTCTGCCATTCTTTATGACCACCCAGGCTGTTTTCCTTCCGACTCAGGCTCCAGTGGTCCTTACCGGTTGTGACATCAGGTTGCCCTGGGCATAGCGTTCCCTAGGCCAGGGGAGGACAACCCCAACCCCTCAACTCAGGACATTGTGCTACTGCCTCTCTCCCTGGGGCAGTCTCACTTCAGCACAGGCATTCTGTGGCTGCGTTATATTCAGACTTGGGGTCCCCTTGGACCTCAGACCTTTCTCCACTGCCCCTGACCACAACTCAGTGAAGAGCAAGGGGCTTCTCCGTCTCTCAATGGACCCATCTAACCTGCCCTTGTCCTTTATGACCTTTCTGCTTTGGGAGTCACCTGCATACTCCTGATATCCCTGCAAGCCAGAACTAGGGAAGACCTTCTTAGGGGTTGTCAGATTGAAGTCTGGAACTTCACAGTCCTTCAGCTATGGGACCAGGTGACTTAGAATGGCTTTATAGGAGTCCACATGGTTTTCTAGCTCATTGGCTGTTATGTCAGAGGGCTGGGGTAGAGTAATCACAATAGTTGTTTTTGCTCATTTAATAATGATAATAGGCAGCATCTAGAATTAACTGAGCCCTTGCTATGTATCAGGCACTTACACTAGATTTTACATACTTTATCAAATCTTGCAACAGCCCTCTAAAGCAGGGGTCCCCAATCCCTGGGCCATGGACCAGTGTCAGTCTGTGGCCTGTTGGGAACTGAGCTGCATAGCAGGAGGCAAGCGAACATTACCACCTGAGCTCTGTCTCCTCTTAGATCAGCCATTGCAATAGATTCTCACAGGAGTGTGAATCCTATTGTGAGCTGCACATATGAGGGATCAAGGTTGCAAACTCCTTATGAGAATCTAATGCCTGATGATCTGAGGGGGAACAGTTTCATCCCCAAACCACCCCCTCTCCCAGCCGTGGAAAAATTGTCTTCCACAAAACCCGTCCCTGGTGCCAAAAAGGTTGGGGACCTCTGCTCTAAAGTAGTGTAATCATCCTCATCTCACAGGTAGGGGAACGGAGGCAAGCCAAGGAACTTACTCAGGGTCACTTTCTTAGGGTCTCTTTTATTAATTTGTTTTCCTTCTAGGGGGGCTTGACCTAACTGTATTTATTTATTTATTATTTTTTTCTGAGAGGGAGTCTGGCTCTGTTGCCCAGGCGGGAGTGCAGTGGCACGGTCTCGGCTCACTGCAACTTCTGCCTCCCAGGTTTAAGAGATTCTCCTGCCTCAGCCTCCCGAGTAGCTGGGAGTACAGGCGCTCGCCATCCTGCCTGGCTAATTTTTGTATTTTTAGCAGAACAGGGTTTGATCATGTTGGCCAGTCTGGTCTTGAACTCCAGATCTCAAGTGATCCACCCACCTCGGCCTCCCAAAGTGCTGGGATTACAGGTGTGAACCACCGCACCCGGCCCCGAACTGCATTTATTAAGCAACAGTTTATTTGTTCTGGATGTCTAATGCCAACTGATTTTACATAATTCCAGCCTAAAGCAATCTTTTAGCTTATCTGTGCAGCTTTAAAACAGATCCATGCACTAGTTCTATCAGGATTTTTTAAATATGGAAAAAAGGAAATAGCTCTGATACCCTGGCACTGCTTTCAAGACGCCTGTGTCTCAGGCCTCAGGGACCCCGGTTAGAAACTGCTGTCCTGAGGTTCAGAAACTATACCCACGTCCCCACCCCCAGCTCTGCTCCTCTGTCCAGTACCTAGAGACATCAGGCCAGCTTGGCAAGGGACAGAGAACCAGGAGAAGGGTGCAGTGTGGGTGGGCCCCTGCCCTTGGTGGTGGGCTTCCCAAGTACCTGTCTGGGGCTAGGAAAAGCAGGGGATGCTGGAGGGCTGACCTGTCTTGGTGTCAGTGTTGGAAGAGGGTAAGTCCCTCAGGTAGCCTCTGTCTAGTCTCCACCTGCTCCACTGAGCCCCCCAGAATCCAGAGATCCTCCCACACTCCTTTCGACAGTTTTGCCTCTTCCCTGTCCCCCTTGCTCCCAGCTCGGGGTGGTCCCCGGGCCACATGTCCTGTCTGTCCATGCAGCAGCCACACCTGCCAATGATCACTTTTGTGACTATGCAACTGGAGTGAGAATACTAGCTGCAGATCACAAAAATGACACTGGCAGCTGTGAGGGAGAGAGAGAAAGAGGGAAGAAGGCAGAGGGAAGGACAGAGAGAGGAAAGACAGGCAGCGGGAGGGAGAGGGAGAGACGGACAGAGCGGCAGAGAGAAACTGGCAGACGGGAAGGAAGTGGAGAAAAACAGGGGAGGGGGCAGAGAGAAAGGAAGAGAAGCGCGGAGAGGGAGAAATGGAGAGAGAGGGAAAGGGTGAGGCGGAGACAGAGTGAGAGAGATGGGGAGAGAGAACAGGAAGAAAGAGGAAAGGAAAAAGAATGAAAGACACAGAAATAGAGAGACGGAGAGGGATGAAGGAGGGATGGAGAGGGATGAAGGAAGGGAGACGGGCAGGCCGGAGTGAGAGACGGAGAGGGCAGCAAGGCAGCGCAGTGCGGGGCCTGGAGACAGCGGGGCAGGAGGGAACAGGGAGGAGAGAGGAAGCAGGGGCCCCGGAGAAGGAGGGGAGACAGAAAGCGGAGGGCCCTCTGGAGGAAGCAGGTGGAGAAGGAGCCAGTCCCAGGAGTGGGAGAGGGAGGGAGCGGAGCAGCAGCGGCTGGTGCGGAGCTGGCCCACGCGGGTGGTGGAGGCTCGGGACGGGCACAGCCGAAGCCTCAGGCCTGGTTTTGGGGGTGGGAGCGTGGGGTCTGGAGGGGGCGGCCAGAAGTCAGAGGCCGAGGCTCCAGGCCTGACCTGGGGCTCCAGGCCGAGCGGCTGGCGGACCCCGGCTCCGCCCCCGCCCATGCGGCCCCTCCAGGCGGGGGCGCCCGCGCTCACCTGCGGAAGTCCAGCAGGGGCCGCGTGGAGGCCGGTGTGCCCTCTGCTGGCCAGCTGAGGAAGTGGAACTGCGTGAGCGTGCGCGTCTCCTGGGTCTGCACGTTCTTCAGGTAGAAGCTCCGCACCAGAAAGTCCTCGCACCAGATGTGCTCCGACACCAGGTTCACCTGCCCGGCAGGGGCCCAGGCCTGAGCGCCGCGGGCCGCCCCCGTCCCCGCGTTTGCGCGCGCTCTCCTCGCGACCTTCTCGGTCTCTCCAACCACCGCCCGGCCTCCCAGGCCGGTTCAAATTCTAAGTTCCAGCGGTCCCAGGAACCCTGGCTGCCTGTCACTTATCTACTGCTCAGGACCACTGGTAGCTTTTCCACCCAGACACAGCTATTGTTGTGAGCCTCTCGAGGCCGGAGTTTCTCCTCCCTCTTCCTCGCAGGGTCTACCAGAGTGTCGGTGCTACATGTGCCATAAACTTGGATGAAATTCTGTAGTGTTCTTACTGGATTTTTTTCGTTAACCACCAGCAGAACCAATGAAAGGCTTTTTAAAAAAACCGTCATGTGCTTATTTGGTGGGGAAAAAATTACTATTCAGGCTCATCTGGTGATGAGAAGCTTCTGTTGTGTTCTTAAGGTCTTTTGTCTTAATGGGGGCTCACGTTCTCCCATTTTCTCTGAAATATTTCTCTTTCCCCTGCTTGGCCTCTGCCCAGTTCCCCCTCTTTCTCCACCCCTCCACCTAGTCTCTCTCCTAATGAAAAAGTTTGTTTCTCTTTTACATTAGTAACATATGTAACAGGTGGTATTTCTTTCTTTGCTTTGGCCACCAGGAAACTCAGAGCTAAATTAGGCCCAATTAACGTAGGTCTTAATCTCAGTCTTTGGGTATCCTTATCTTCCCTGTCTGATATACACTTAGCTGTTAGCTTCTTACCTCGGTTTTGGTGGTCTTATAGTTTTATCTCTGTGCCTTTATCATAAGTCTCTATGAATGCTTTTTGACTCTAGACAGGACACACACACACACGTATATATGTGAATATATGTGTATGCATATATGTGTTTGTATATATTCATATATGTATGAATCGTAAGCAGGGCCAATAAAAGCCTTTTTAAAAAGACTGTTGAGTGCTCATTTGGTGAAGAAAACGTTATGAAAAGGCCATCATTTACTCTTCCCACATCCATTGTCCCCTTGCTGTGGAGCCCTGCTGACCTCATATACATGGTACAGGGAGGCACCCTCATCTGGCCAGTAGCGGTCACACTGCTTGACACCATCCTCCACCAGCGGGGTCAGCATGACGATGACGGTGCAGCCGCTCTCCCACACCATCTAGGGACAGAGACCCAGGTGAGCTCCACTCTAACCTCCCTGGGTCCTGGCTGGCCACAAGGACCCCAGAGAAGCCCTCCCTTTAAGAGCCCACCTGCCAGAAGTCTGCGATGGTATGGGACAGCGGGCCCTGCGTGGCTATGTAGGCTGGCATCCGAGGGTCATGCTCAATCTGGAGGCAGGGAAGATACACCGTGAGCCAGTGTGGGAAATGCCACTATGGACAGGCGTGGTCAAAGCAAGTGGGTCAGGGTCTGAGAAGGCTGGCAGTTCCCCCTTTCCTTGCTAGGATATCAGGCCCCACCACTCCAGGGGGTGGGTGGGGTGGCAGGTGACCACGGGGAAATGGAGTGCATAGGGCCAGGATAATGATGGGGCAGAGGTGGGGGCTGGAGTCAGGGCCACTCACAATGGGGCTGGCGTTGATGTAATCGCTCCGAGAAGGGCTGCTCTCCACCTTCAGTTTTATGCGGGCATGGTCATCTGCACAGACCCGACACCCCACCCCAGATGACCCTCGGGTCATTGGCATCGCGGGACCTCTGCCACTCAGCCTGAGCCAGAAGCCCAACCCCTTACCCAAGCCCTCCAGACCTTGCAGCAGAGAGAGGGCTGGGCCAGGTGGGCCAGCAGGGTTCACTCACAGGGCAGGAAGTCAGGATGCCGGTTCTTTTTGATGTTGCCCTCCCCCTGCGCGGTGGCACAGGTGTTTGGCTCTGCTTGGTAGGCACAAAGGGCCTGCCACTCCTTGGCCAGGCGGTCCCGGTTCCTCAGGTGATCCTCCATGTATGCCTGTGGGGGCACCACGGTCTGGCTCTAGCCCACACAGCCAGCCTGGCCTCTCTCACCATCCCATTCCTTCACCCACTCTGGGCCCAGGCCCTGTCCTGACCAGAATCATGTGTCCCGTGGAGATGTCCATGTTGGCTTGGGCCGGCTCCTCGCACCAGGACGGGGTGCTGCTGTGGGAGCTAGGGCTGGCCTGGGCTGCGTCGCTGAACTGGGAGGACACACTGCTCACCCGTGAAGGCTCCGGCGGACCCTCTGCTCGGTTGAACAAGGACTTCGTGGCCATGTGTTGGCGGCACAGGTCCTGTGGAGGAAGAATCAGGTGAGGTCCAAAAGTCCCCTGAAACTTTTCAACAGGGCCCTGGGTTCAACTCTGGGCTCCTAAGCTTGTCCTTGACTGATTTCCAGTGGAACTCAGCTCCTCTTGGGTAGGGTCTTCTGCCTGGCCCTGATCCTTTCCAGGGCTGTTCTGCTTGGGTGGTGCTTATGTCAACCTCAGACATGACAGAGTGGAATCCCAGAGCCCCAGAAGCACAGCACCAAGAAGAACCTTAGGCACCGTATGCTCCCAATTCCCATGCGTTCATAAAGGCCCCTACCATACTCCCTCCCACTGGGGCTTCTCCAGCCTCCACTGGACCATCCCAGGGATGAGGGCTCACTCCCCATTCAGTTCCTACCCTTACTCCACGCAAGACCCAGACTCCCAAGCTCCTTGCATTTCCTCTGCTCAACCAGCTTCTGGGGCTGCACACCTGGTACTCAAAGGTAGTGTCACCATGGGCCCCCTCGGGCCCCAGGGCTGCCAGGCGCTCCTTGTCCCGCTGCCGCGCATGCTGCCGTACACACAGAGCCACAGCCAGAGCCACCAGCAGCCCAGCCACACCTGCCAGGGCCACCAGAGTGAGCAGCACTGAGCGCATGGGAGAGGTGCTGTGCGCGGTTCGGGGAAGGACTGCAGCTGCCTCCTCCCTCTGTGGGAACAAGGCTAGAATCAAGGGAGGCAGTGGCATGGGGGAGATTTCAGAGCTGCTCCTCACCCCGGTGCCATACGACACCCCCTGTTAGGACATCTCCTGGGGCAAAGCTGGGAGAGTAGGGGTATGGTGGTACAGCCAGATGGGCTCAGATCCTCATTCTCAATCCCCATTGGATCAACTCAACCACAGTGCAGTGCCAGAGGCCTCCACCAGGAGTGTTTGGATTTGAAAATGGACAGAGAACCCTAGGAAGTGAATTGTAGAACGTGAGGCACCAGTGTTGGATGCAGAAGACAAAGATATTTTGAGTATAGGCCGGGCATGGTGGCTCGTGCCTGGAATCTCAGCACTTTGGGGGGCCAAGGTGGGCGGATCACCTGAGATGGGGAGTTCGAGACCAGCCTGGCCAACATGGTGAAACCCCGTCTCTACTAAAAATACAAAAAAAGTTTAGCCGGGCGTGGTGGCAGGCACCTGTAATCCCAGCTACTTGGGAAGGTGAGGCAGGAGAATCGCTTGAACCTGGAAGGTGGAGGTTGCAGTGAGCCGAGATCGAGCCACTGCACTCCAGCCTGGACAACAAGAGTGAAACTCTGTCTCAGACAAACAAACAAAACATATTTTGAGTATAATGTCCTTTCTGTGCAAGGTGTTCCCTTGGAATTTGGAGACTTTGCTCCAGCAGACTAAGGGCGGCTCAACTAGTTCTCAGGCCTTTTTACTACAGAGGGCTGGTCCTGCAGGGAGGGGACACCTGCGCCATCTGCTGGTCAGAAAGAGAACTGCGGGGGGAGGGGCTGCTTGGGCGAAGGCCGCCCCCAGCCAGCCGGGCCAACGGACACACGAGGTTTCAGCTCCAGTTCTCCCCTCTGGTTTGCCTCCAGCTCTGGCGGACATCAGCCCTCTGGGGACTTGGACTGATTCTCCAGTTAGCGCATACCTGTCCCACTCCTGTCTGCAAGATTTGGAGCCCTGTCTGTGCTTCCAGTTCAGACTTCACCAGCCCTGCAGGGAGGACAAAGGTCAGGCTCGCTCCAGCCCCATGTGGTCTCTATCCTCTGTCTTGCTCTGCCAAGTGGCAGGCAGGGCCCATGTGGGCTGGGAACATTTCAAGGGCGCATCAGCAACAGGCCTGGATATAGGAGTGGAGCTGGGGCCAAGCCTGGGATTGAGGTCGCAGAGATATTTACCTGCTTGTTGGGTCACATCAGCCAAAGACAGGTTCTGCTCATTGTGCCTGATGCGGAAGGTGAGGGCTGGTCCCACCACACTGTCAGATAGGAGCTATGTTACTGCCTTCTCCAGCCCAGACCGCAGACTTCAAAAAAGAGGCCAGCTCTGGCCCTCTCCCCATTAGAGGATGGGGCTGGACCAGATCAGGGATGCCCTACAGGGGCATCTAAGGCAAGGAAGATGCTGGGTGGGGCCAGCAACGGGCTGGGTGTGGCTGTACCTTCAATACAGCTGGGAGTATCCCTGAGCTCAAAGCTTGTCTGCTCTTCCTCCCCCAGGCCCCTCCAGCCACCTCCTCGCTCAAGCTGCTTTCTAGATCTCGGCCACTGCCCCAACAAGATGCCAGTCCCACCTGATGTTGATGAAGCTGCCCGAGGACATGTGCACATGCTCAGCCAGGATCTCCAGCAGCTTCACTCCTGCAGCCAGGCTCAGGGGCCTGGAGATGGGAGAAGGCAGAGGAAGGAAAGTGGGGCAACCCTCTCAGTCATTCTTAAAACAGGCCACTCCAGGGGTACAGAGCAGCCTGCCAGTTCCCTGTCCCTGCACGTCTGGATTTCTGCTCTCTGCTTCTGGCCAGGCAGGCCAGCCCAACTCCCAGCAGACCGGAAAGCTTCCCAGGATGCAGCCCTTACTTCTGATCAGTGACGATGTAGCCATATTCCTCTGCTGCTGGCCGAGCTGAGGGCTGTCCTGCCACTGGGGGCTGGCTCTGGCCCAGTGGGCTTTTCTTCTCTAGCAGGACAGGTGTGGCAGGGGGTCTGGCAGCTTTGGGAGGCTCAGAGAAGACAGGGCTTTGCACCTGCTGGACTTCACTGGAGGTGGGGCTGGCAGTGGGGTGTCCAGGCATGGGGGGTGTGCGGGCTGGAAGCTCTGCTGTGTCTCTGCCCTCCACTGGCCCCTCCATTGTCTGTTTAGAAGAGGGTGGAGGTGTGGCCTCTGGACAGTGCTGGGGGAAGGGGTACCCTGGACTCGGAGCTCTCCACAGTGGAGCTCAGGACCTGCTTTTCACTTTCTACCCCCAGGGACCACTGCAGTGCTGGGTACAGAGAGGACACCAGAGCATCTGAGACAAGTAAGTGGACGCATGAATGAATAAAGGATTGAATGATTGAAAATGGTCTGTACTAATCCACAGAATGGGGCTAGAGACAGAAAACCCCTGCAGCAAAAGAAGCTGGGGTGAGGGTAAAAGACAAACAGGCAAGCGATGGTTTCTAGACTTTTGTTTAGCCACAAAGTCTTAGAAATCCAACACATGAAACAGAAAGAAGCAGAGCTCCTCCTGCTACAGAAGCTCAGAAAGGGGTCCCTGCTCGGACCTTCCCTCCTCCCCTAGGAATCCTCAGAGCATGGTCTGAAACGATTGTAGTGAAAAGAGGAATGAATTAAGAATTCAGTTTTCTGGCCCCAGTTCTGCCATCAACTTGATGGGAGACCTTAGGCAATAACTTGTGGTCTCTGGGCCTTGGTTTCCCCCAAAATGAGGGGTGGGAGGATACAGATTCTGGGTCCTGAATTTGAGATTTAGGTTTGGCAAGGGGGCGTGCTGCTGTGGGGTGATTATGAGTCAAGGAGGTGCTGGGGACTCACTTTCTTGATATCAGCTCCAGCATTTACAACCCCTCCTGCGAGACAGGAAAAACAAGAGTCTGGAAAAATGGCCATGGCTAAGGTCTACACAACACAAGTGGGAGAAAGGACCAGAGACCCTGAGCCTGGTACATTTGCTGTGGTCTTCATCTCAGTCAGTGACCAAGACCCTGTTACTGGTCTCATCCTAAGCCTGGCCTCATTCCTCTTTGCTTCCTTCTCCCAATTTATTGTTTTATTAACTCCTCCCTCTGCCATTGGCCATCTCTCTCAAAGCTATTATTTGTTCAGTTATTTCTCTACCCATCAATTACTGGCTTCTTCTTAGCACTGGCTATGCCCATTTTTAGGCCCTCATTGTCACCAACCCATCCTTCCTGATGCCTCCTTTTCCCTGCTCACACCCTCTGTTGGCTGCTTTTTCCATTACTTCCACCCTCTAGTCTTCTCCTGATCTAACTCCTAAGCTTGCCACCCTGCCCCCCTTGCTCCCTGCCTTGCCAGCAATGACCATGTGTCTCAAAGGAACTCTCTCCCCTGAAGCCTGACTCTTCCTCTCCAGGCTACTCCAAGTGGTCTTGAGGCAGGGCAAGAGGCCTCCATGGAGCTGGGAGATACTGGTCCCTCCCTCTGCCTGGACACTTACCCGGATTTCTTCCTGCACCCTTGGGCAGTAGCTGCAGCAGGGTCAGGAGCGTGGAGAGCTGCTCAGGGGTCAGCTGACGCAGCTCTACCCCATAGCCTGCCAGCACAGCAGCCAGCCTCTGTAGAGCCGCATCTGCTGGGAGCCAGACACAGAGCTTAGGGCTGATTGCGCGGTGAACTTGTGGGATGCATATGAGTGAGTGAGGGTGGGAGGGGACTAGCACATTAAGAGAGCGTCCTCAAACACCAGGACACCAAGAGATGCCCTCCCTTTCCCAGCCCGTGTCCACACTTTGGGGGAAAGGTCTTCCTGGGACCCAGATCAAACTTCGGGACATCTTGACTCTCCACTGGAAGGAGAGTCATGTCAACTCCACTCCCACAGTGTCCCCACCACTTCCCTAGTGCCTGGCATAGAAGAGCTTGTCAGTAGACATTCCTTAAATGTATGAATGACTTTAATGACAAGTTAACAAATGCATAAATTGTCAGGGAAGGGCCCCACCATGGTTCCCCCAAAGCAGCCCTCACAGGGAGGTGGACGCTGAGGACCTTGTTACCTGGCTGCACTGCTGGGGAAGCAGGCTTCTCTCCACGACCCCTTAGTCCTTCCTCCTCATAGCCCTCTGGGGAGTCCTCTGCCCGGCTGCTGCCCCCTTGCTCTGGCAGCCTTGGCACCCTGGCCCTGCTGGGTGCTGGCAATTCCTGGGCCAGATAGAGCAGCCCAGATTCCTGAAAAAGCTGGGCAGGTGAAGGCCCTGGAAGGTCCCCGTAGGAGTTGCCAGGGTGGTCCCCAAATATGCCCTTGGAGGCAGTTCTGCTGAAGAGGGCAGGGGCTTCAGCCTTGGGCAGGGGGCCGACACTGACCATCCCTGGGGAGCCCTCTGAGACCCGGGAGCCATCACGGGAGCCAAACTGTGGAAAACCAGAGATCTGGGTAAGAGCAGAAGTCCAGGCTAAGGGACTGTGGTCGGGGCGGGACCAGAGTCAAGGACTTACCTGGTGGAACAGGTAGGGCTGCAGCAAGGCAGGTTCGTAGCTGAGGGAAGGGTGGGGAGGCTGTGGGGGCAGCAGCAGGTGCTCCAAGAGAGGGGGGAGCAGCTCAGCCTGCAGAGGGGACAGAGAGGAGCTGGCCCCAGCTCCACCTCTGCCCACTGGTGGTTGTGGAAGCCGATGCTGGGCAGCAGGGGCAGAGCCAGTGGGGATGTCCTGTAAAAGCAGCTCCCCAGCAGGACCAGGTCTCCTGGGTGCCAAGCCAGACCTGTAGAGGAAAGCAAAGTGTGTGTGTTGGAGTGGGGGGAAGGGCATAGAGAGCCTGCAAGGCAGAACTATTCGGGGCCAGGCAGGCTCAGTGGTTAAGAGCAGGCCTGACCTCTTTAGAAACTGAGTGACCTCAGGGGAAGAGAGATGGGCTGGATGGGAATGGGGAGGGACCAGAGGGCCAAGCTGAGGGCAGAGGTATCTGCCTCTCTGGTGAGCATGGCTGGGTCTCTGAAACAGCTGCAAAGGCTGGGTAATCATGAGGCTGGGGATGGAGAAGGGGCAAACAGGAGCAGGGGAAGGCAGCCAGGAATTTCTGTAAATGAACCGTGGCTGCAGCTGTCCCCGTTGCCGCTGTGTGCCATGTCCCCACACCTGGCTCTCCAAGTATACGTCCAAATATTCAGAACTGCTCCTCCACCCCCCACCACTATGCCATCTTCATCCTGGTATCATCATCTGAGCTCCCTAAATCTCATTTACTTTCCTCTGCTTTGCAGAGTCTGAATGATGCCTTTAGAGGCCCTAACCACAAAAAGCTGATGGTGGCTCCTGTCATACAGAAATTCACACAGTAATGAAACGGAATATTGAACAACTTCAGTCGAACACCATTCTAATTTCTCCCATGATGACTACATTGAAGCTTCTTTTAAAGTAGACAACGTCAATGTTTTTCAAAACATTTAAAAATGCCCCTGTTTTTCTGGATCCTTAGAGACGAGCTCAGCTCCTCTTGGTCATGTGAGCATGTCAGAGAGTGACCATTCCTGCACCTCTTTACCTGTGCCCCAGCATGCTGGCCTTGGTGCCCACTTCCTTCCCCTTCCCTCCATCCATTAGGACAACCACAGATTCGCCAGCCTCACCATTGCTAGAGTTGTAGAGAAAGGCTGCCTACCTGTCCCTTGGACGGGGCTCTGGGGGGCGAAGCCTGGGGATGCGCTCCATCTCCTGAGAGATCACATACTGGGTGAGGTCATCGTGCCAGGACAATCCTGTCAGGAAAAAGGATAGCATAAGTTGGTTCAGGAGTCTGGGGATCCTGTAACGGGGACCACTGGGGATCAGAACTGTACCCTCTGCCCTGCAGCTCATGGGTTTGTCAGAGTAGAGGGACAAACTCGGTGGGTGATCTGAGCTGTCCTCTTCCCACCCTCAGGTACAGCTATTGGAGCCAGACTGCCTGGGTTTGAATCCTGCCTTTGCTACTGATGAATTATGTAACCTTGGGCAAGTTGCTGAACCTCTCCAAGCCTCAATTCCCTCATCAATAAAATGGGGATCTATACCTCCTAGGATTGTTATTATCACTAAAATAACACATATACATATCAAATGGTTAGAATAGTGCCTGTCATGTGGTGAACTTTTAACAAATGCTATTACCATAATTATTATTACTATTGTTATTATTCTTTGTGTTGACCCCGAACCTCAACTTTCTCTGTTTGTAAAGTGGAAATGATACATATTTCAGGGGGCTGTTGTGAAGATCAAGTGTGATCAGGGAAATCAAAGTGCTTAGAAAACTCTAAAGCACAATCCACATGTTTTAAACACGTATAATCATCTTCACTGCTGTCATCATCGTCATCATCATCACCATTATCATCATCATCTTATTCATAGACAGCTCTCCTGTTTGACTCTTTCCCCAAAAAAACTCTGCTCTCAGGAAAGTTCAGTCACTTATTTTAAAGGAATAATTTCCCACTTTTCACCCTCATTTTTTCTTCTCTAGTTTTGGATTTAAAATCTATGCTGCTCTTAACTTGTATTCTGGTATCTACCAACATCCACACCTGCCTCCTTGCTTATTCACGTTAGATGAGCTGTCTGTGTTCCTATTTAAAGCCAGTTCCTCTGAGCACTAGATTTCATCCCCTCTCACCTACTCAGGAACACTCTCCTTGCAATTCTCTCCTCTTTCCTACATAATTTCCTTTGTTCTCTACTGAATTATTCACATTATTCCCATGCAAACAATATGCAATTCCTTCCATCTTAAGAAAAATACTGCTTGATCCCATGTTCTTCTCTAGGGATCACTCCATTTCTTTGCAGCAAGACTTCTAGAAAAAGTTGTCTATACTGACTGCGTCCAATTCCTTTCTTTCTATTCCCTCTTAATCCACTTTATTCAGGATTTTATTCCCAACTATTCTACCAAAGCTGCTCTCATCAAGAGCAGCTTTGTCTGCATGTCCAAATCTGGTGGTCAATTCTCATATCTTATTTTACTTATCCCGTAATCATCATTTGACACTGTTGGTCACTCCTCCTCCTTGATACACTTTCTCTTGGCTTCTGGGACACTGAACACTGTGGTTTTTAATCCTACTCCAGTGGCTTCCCCTTCTCAGTCTCCCTGAGAGGAAGTTGATGGCTCCTCTCTTTCTCCTGGTCCTCATTTTTTTTTTTTTTTGAGATAGACTCTTGCTCTGTCACCCAGGCTGGAGTGCAGTAGTGCGATCTCGGCTCACTGCAACCTCCACCTCCCAGGTTCAAGTGATTCTTCTGCCTCAGCCTCCTGAGTAGCTGAGATTACAGGTGCCCAGCACCATGCCTGGCTAATTTTTGTACTTTTAGTAAAAACAAGGTTTCACCATGTTGGTCAGACTGGTCTTGAACTCCTGACCTCGTAATCTGCCTGCCCCAGCCTCCTAAAGTATTGGGATTACAGGTGTGAGCCATTAAGCCTGGCCTGGTCCTTTTAATATAAGAATTATCTAGGACTTGATCCTTGGTCTTCTTTATAGACACTCAATCTTTTGGTTATCTCATCTACCTCATGGGTGTAATTACCATCTACATGCCAAAGAATTCCAAATTTATATCTCCAGTTGAGACCTCTGTCTCTCAGAATCCAGTCTCATGTACTCAACCTCCTGCTTCACTTGAGTAGACATCTTAAACTCAACATATTCAAAGCTGAACACTCCCACCAAGTTGATCAATTTGCAAGTTTCCACATTATAATTAGTGACATCTCCACTGATTCAGTTATTCAGTAAATAAAACCTTTGACTCCTGGCTGGGCGCGATGGCTCACACCTGTAATCCCAGTACTTTGGGAGGCCCGGGCAGATGGATCACTTGAGGTTAGGAGCTCAAGACCAGCCTGGACAACACGGTGAAACCCTGTCTCTACTAAAAATACAAAAATTAGCCAGGCATGGTGGCACGCATCTGTAATGTCAGCTACTCGGGAGGCTGAGGCAGAAGAATCACTTGAACCTGGGAGGTGGAGGTTGCAGTGAGCAGAGATTGCATCACTGCACTCCAGCCTGGGCAACACAGCGAGACTCTGTCTCAAACAACAACAACAACAACAACCAACAAACAAAAAAACCCAAAAAAGTCTTTGACTCCTCTCTTTATAACCATATCCAATATTTCACGAAATAATGCTGACTACCTTAAAAATAAATGCAGAATTCTGTCATCCTTCATTCCTTCCCTGAAAACACCTTGGCCCAATCCACATTCATCTCTTATCTGAGTTATTGTAGTAGTTTTTGTTTGTTTGTTTTAGTAAAGTGAAAGCAGTTTATGAGAGAAGTGAAGAAACAAAAGAATGGCACTGCATAGACAGAGCAACCTATTGTGGTGGTTTTTAGTGGTCCCCCTCACCCACTCTTGACTCCATCTATTCTAGTCTCACTATAGCAGCAAAAGTGATGCTTGTAACGTGTAAGTCAGATCATGTGCCCCCAAGCTCCAAATCTTGTAATGGTTTCCTTCTTTACTCAGAGTAAAGCCAATGTCCATACATTTCCCTATGAGGCCCTAAAGTGATCCACATCCCTTCCCCCCTTACCTACCTGACTGCACCTTTTACTCTTCCTCTCCATCAATCTTCTACAGTCCCATGGCCTCCATGGTGCTCTTCAGAATTGTGCTTTTGTCCTAGCTGTTTGGTCTGCCTGAAATACTCTTCCCCTAGATAACCTTCTGACAAACTCCCCCACCTCCTTAAAAAGTCTGTTCAGATTTCATAGTCTCAATAATGTCCACTTTGACCACCTGATTTCCTGATTTAATACTGTAGCTTTCTACCTCACCATTTTGATCACTTTATCCTGCTGTACCATTCCATGCTATTTATCATCTTCTAAGACACTATGTATTTTCTAACTTTTATAGTGTGTTTCCTCCCCTTATCCCCCAAACAGAAACTCCAGTAAGCAGAAATCTTTGTTTTATTCCCTGATACATTCCAAATACCTAAAACTATGCCTGCTACATAGTAAGTACTCAATAAATACTTGTTGAATGAGGAATTGGGTGAGTGGAATATTATCCTGGCTGAGGATTCCAGCGTTCTTGGCTCTGTAGCACTCAGACAATGCCAGTGAGAGGAACTGGTTCTAAGGAGATGGAAGCTGGCCTTTTCCAGTGACTTCTTCTAGAAGCCTCCTCTGGGCTTCTCCAGAGAGTCCAAATGTGAATAGCCCATCTCTAGGGTTCCACCTCTCACTCTAGCAAGATCTGGGAAGGCGAGGCTCCAGCAGTGGGGGTGATAGGAATATTCCTTGAAGAGAAATCTTCTTCCCCACCCATAACTAACCAAGTTCCAATCTCTCTCCTCCAGTGCACCCAGACCTTACCTTGGGACATGAGTTGTCGGAGCACACCTTGTAAGCGTTGGAGAACCGGGGAGGTGACTTGCAAAAGGGGCCGGGCCTGCCCCACTCCCACCTGGCACTGCCCAAACAAGCCATCTAAGGGCACAAAAGTGGTGTCAGCAGGGGGCTTGAATAAGAGGCCTTCCAAAGTCCAGGCTGCAAATGGACAGTACTCTCTTCACCTCCTCCCCTACCTCTCCTCCTCTGGGCAAGTCTTCCTTCTTCTCAAGCCCAGTAGCCCTCTTCCTTTCTGGGCCTTCTCTCCCCTTCTTGTTTTTTATTGCCCCTCTCCCCCCGATCTTGTGAGTTCTATGCTTGGGCCTCACTCACCCTGAATACAGACTTCCAGGTGAGAGCAGAGCCTGTGGTCAAATAGACAGCCTGTAGAGGAACAGGTGAGCAGAGGCTCAGACACCCACACACAGAGAATAGGCAGATGGGTGGACAGGCTGGGAAAGGGAGAAGCAGATGCAATTTATTCTTTCATTCTAAAGAAGGCCTTAAGCTGGGAGGAGAGTAGGAATCAGGCCTGAAATTCTTAAAAGGAACCATGGGATCTAGTTTTGGATTTTAAGAATTTGTGAGTCTGTATCCTTAAAAGCCTCTGTTTGCTTAACTGAGTGATAGGGAAGAAATCTTCCAGGTGCAGGGAGAGAGACTCATAGAATTACTGTAGGAGAGGTTTTGGCCAAATTCTGAAAGAGGAATTTCCTTCCCAAATATACAAAAGCATCCTATAATGGCCTGGAACTCAGAAGAGGTTCTAGCACACTTCCCCCGGTCGGGGGAAAGAGGGTATGGGTGGGGCTGGGGAGGGTGTCTCTTAGGCATCTCTCCCCGCGCTGTCCCGAGCCGCTGGCGCTGTCCCGAGCCGCTGGCGCTGTCCGCGGTGCTGAAGCTCTGAGTCTGGCGCCGCCGAGGGCTCGCCTTGAGGCGGTTACCAGAGAGGAAGGGGTCACAGAGCGAGGACTGTCCACTAGACCTGAGCCCTCTGTTCTATTCTGCCAACCCACAGCGTCACAGGAAGTACTCTGCCTCTCGGGCCTCCAAGCCCGGGTGGGGAAAGAGGGCGCCAGGCGGCGAGGCTGCGCCCCTTCCCCCACGCGCCACCCTCCTATCCCCCACCCCCTGCCCGTGAGTCAGCGCTGACTGTCCGCACAGATGTGAGTCAGCACCAGGCCTGGCTGTGGGGAGGGGGACAAGAGAGGACCCTCCCCTCTTCATCCTCCTGTGCCCCCTCCCCGTGCTGTCCCCCGTTACAGATCAGATCACTGCAATCAGCTTCTCTAGGCTTACGGAGAAACCCTGGCTTCTCTCTCGGCCCAGCTGGGACTCTATGCCTGCGGCCCAGGCTTCCACAGCCCAGAGATCACCGTTCCCTCATCCTCCCCGCCACGTCCCCGCCACGTCCCCGCCACCTCCCCTTCCCATTCCTCAGCGCCTGTCACCACCTCCCAGGCTCCTCGGAGCAAGTGGCTTCTCCTGTGGTCTCGCAGCCGGTCTCTAAGTCCCTCTGCCCACATGCACCCCGTGTCCTTCTCCCGAACCTGCAATTTTCCCCTGAGCCCAATTCTCTTAGGTCCCGCCCCCGTATTCCCAGCCCCACCTCCAGGCCTACGCCCCTTTCCTCCCAGACGCCCTCTCACCTTCCTGATCTCGCATGCCTCCCCCAACCCATATTCTGCCAGAGCTTCATGACATTTCACCCCCACCCCCACCGAGTTTCGCTCCAGGCCCCAAGCTGATCCCCGCCCCGCACCACCCGCCAGCCCAAGTTTCCTCCTGACCGTGGGCACTAACGGCGCTGCAGCCCCCCGGGCGGCTGCTCAGCAGCAGGAGGCAGAGGAGCAGCCGGAGACCCCCAGATCCCCAGAGACCCCCAGGCCGACGCGGGCGCCGCATCCTTCCGAGCTCCGGGCGCTCGCTCCCAGGCCGGAGCCGCAGCGATGCTGGCGGGAGCCTGCCGGAGGGGCCGAGGCGGGGCCTGCCGCTCCCCACCTCCCTACGAGGCGGGGTCTACATGCCCCTCTCGCTGCAACGCGGCCAACCGCAGGCGGGTGCTGACGACACCTCCACCCCCAGCTCACAAGCTAATTTGCGTCACATATGGCGTAAGAGCCCTGTCGGAGCGGGGGACCTACCTAGCCCATCCCTCCTCCGTCAACTAGTAGGCGCCTCGCTAGAATTCCCACTTGGCCTCACCCCTGTAGCCCTCTTCTAGGATCACCTCTGTCTCCCCGCCCCAGGGTGGGTGAAAAGGGTTAAGTTGAGTGGGGGGGCCAGGAAAGATAGGTGGGTCCAGAATGATAAACGCGAAGACGAGAAGCAGAAAAGTGGGTAGAATAAGTACTCTTACTCATTGTCATTGAAGGTACTGTTCTCTTCCTTAAGAAGAAATGGTTAGGCATGCCTAGATTCCAGTTCTAGCAGGGCATCTACTAAGGGTATGACCTTGGGCACCTTGTTTAACTTGTCTGCCTCCAAGTTTCCTGATCTGCAAAGTGGAG
Source organism: Nomascus leucogenys (assembly GCF_006542625.1). Taxonomy (NCBI): domain Eukaryota; kingdom Metazoa; phylum Chordata; class Mammalia; order Primates; family Hylobatidae; genus Nomascus; species Nomascus leucogenys. The sequence continues at coordinate 119,987,549 of NC_044402.1, forward strand.
GTGTTAATAGTTAGTACCTGTCTCACACGGTGATTGTGAAGATTTCGTTCGTTACACTAATGTGGATCACTTAGAAGGATGACTGGACTGGTGCATACCACGTGCTCCATACATATTAGCTTTCATCATTAGCTTTTATTTATTTTTTACTGAAATGGCGTCTTGCTCTGTCGGCCAGGCTGGAGTGCACTGGCGTGATCTTGGCTCACTGCAACATCCACCTTCTGGGTTCAAGCCACTCTCTTGCCTCAGCCTCCCTAGTAGCTGGGATTACAGGCGCACGGCACCTTGCCCAGCTAATTTTTGCGTTTTTATTAGAGATGGGGTTTCACCTTTTTGGCCAGGATGGTCTTGAACTCTTGACCTCAGGTGATCCAACGGCCTTCACCTCCCAAAATGCTGGGATTACAGGTGTGAGCCACGGGGCCTGGCCTCATCATTAGCTTTGACTCTCCTTTCTTTCCCGCTGTGCCACCTCGAGGCTATCAATCATTTTATGGTTTCTGCCTGCAAAATACATCTCCCATCAGTCCACTTCTGTCCACCCTCACTACCTGAACTAAAACACTGTGCTCTTTCACCACGACCACTGCAACAATCAGCTAACTGCTCTTTTGCTTCCACTCTAGTCATCCAATAAGTAGGGGAGTGAGCTTCTTAAGTTCAAATTTGATCTCCTTCCTCTCTTGCTTTCCAGTAAAATAAAATAAAATTTAAAAAGGACAGAAATGCATAATGAATACTTACATAGTCATCATCAATACTTATTGGTTATTGATGTTTTACCATATTTGCTTCTTTTTAGTATTTAAACATGAATGATAGACATCATGACATTTCTCTTCTAAATATTTCATTAGGCATCTCCAAGAAATAAGGACATTTTCCTGCACAACCTAAGTGCTGTTACCACATCTAAAAAAATTTACAATAATTCCTTAACATAATTTTTTTAAAATTTTTTATTTTTTTGAGAAGGAGTCTTGCTCTTTTGCCCAGGCCAGACTGCAGTGGCTCACTGCAAGCTCCACCTCCCGGGTTCACGCCATTCTCCTGCCTCAGCCTCCTGAGTAGCTGGGTTTACAGGCGCCCGCCACCGTGCCCAGCTAATTTTTTGTATTTTTAGTAGAGATGGGGTTTCACCGCATTAGCCAGGATGGTCTCGATCTCCTGACCTCGTGATCCGCCCACCTCGGCCTCCCAAAGTGCTAGGATTACAGGCGTGAGCCACCGCGCCTGGCCATTCCTTAATATAATTTAATGCTCAGTTCATATTCAAATTTCTCAGATTGTTTCCCCCAAAATGCCTTTTCTTTTCAGGTGTTTTGTTCAAAATAACAGTCAATTTTAAGAACAACCACTGCCTTTGTTATGTTTCTTAATTCTCTGTAAATTATCATAGACACCATCTCCTTTCTCCCCTCCCCCATTTTTGATATTGTCATGTTGATAGACCAGGTCAATTTTTCTTTAGAACTCTTCTTCTGGGTTTATCTGATTTTTTCTTCGTGTTGTATTTCCCTGTATTTCTCCAGTGTATAACCTGTATATCACCTGTATTTCCTGTAAACTAGAAGTTATGTATGAAGTCTTGATTGTATCAAATTAAAGAATTTTTAAAGCAAAATGCCTCTCATTGCATCATTTCAGGAAGTACATGATGTCTGACTGTTCTATTAGTGATGTTAAAATTGATCACTGGTTTAAGGTGGAGACAGCCAGATCTCTGCATGTAAAGCTGTGGTTTCCTAATGTGACCAGCATGTAATCCTTGGATGATACTTTGGCACTGTGAGACTATCTAGTTCCTCATCAACTTTTCACCTAATGGTTTCACTATTCATTGGTGATCCATCCTTGACTGAATGATTTCATTAGAGGTTGCAAAATGGTGATTTTTATAATCCTATCATTCCATTCACATTTATCGTTTATTTTATTTTGTAAAGAAGGGCTTTCTCTCATCAACTGGGTTTAGTTTACACTAAAATGCAATTCCAACTGGAAAGGTAACATACATTCTTAGCTTTTTCTCTTTACACTTTTGCAAAATAATGAGTCTGTGTAGTGTAGTGACCTCTAACAGTGACTAATACATTTTTAAACATTTATTTATTTAGAGTCAGGGTCTCACTCTATCACTCGGTCTGGAGTGCAGTGGCAAGATCATAGCTCACTGCAGCCTTCAACTCCTGGGCTCAAGCAATCCTTCTGCCCCAGCCTCCTGAGCAGCTACCATTTTGAGCAATCATGCCTGGCTATTTTTTTTTTTTTTTTTGTAGAGGCTAGGCACAATGACTCATGCCTGTGATCCCAGCACTTTGGGAGGCCGAGGCAGAAGGATCACCTGAGCCCAGGAGATTGAGACCAGCCCGGGCAACATGACGAAACCTTGTCTCTACAAAAAATACAAAAATTAGCTGGGCGTGGGAACACATACCTGTAGTCCCAGCCAGGTGTGGTGGCTCATGCCTGTAATTCCAGCTACTCGGGAGGCTGAGGCAGCTGAATCGCTTGACCCTGAGAGGTGGGGGTTGCAGTGAGCCAAGATTGCACCATTGCACTCCAGCCTGGGTAATAGAGACTTCGTATAAAAAAAAAATTTTTTTTTTGTATCCATTTTTCTGCTGATGGACATTTGTGTTGTTTCAGGTTTAGTATCATTATGCATAATGCTATTGAGAGGTGACAGCGTGCTGGCCGCCCTCACAGCCCTCGCTCGCTCTCAGCGCCTCCTCGGCCTTGGCTTGCACTCTGGCCGCGCTTGAGGAGCCCTTCGGCCCACTGCTGCACTGTGGGGAGCCCCTTCCTGGGCTGGCCAAGGCCAGAGCCGGCTCCCTCAGCTTGCGGGGAGGTGTGGAGGGAGAGGCGCGGGCAGGAACCGGGGCTGCGCGCAGCACTTGCGGGCCAGCACGAGTTCCGAGTTCCGGGTGGGCGTGGGCTTGGCTGGCCCCAGGCAGTGAGCAGCTTAGCACCTGGGCCAGCAGCTGCTGTGCTCGACTTCTCGCCGGGCCTTAGCTGCAGGGCAGGGCTCGGGACCTGCAGGCCACCATGCCTGAGCCTCCCCTCCGCCGTGGGCTCCTGCGCGCCCGAGCCTCCCTGACGAGCGCCGCCCCCTTCTCCACCGCGCCCAGACCCATCGACCACCCAAAGGCTGAGGAGTGCGGGCTCAGGGCGCAGGACTGGCAGGCAGCTCCACCTGCGGCCCTGGTGGGGGATCCACTGGGTGAAGCCAGCTGGGCTCCTGAGTCTGGTGGGGACTTGGAGAACCTTTAAGTTTAGCTACGGGATTGTAAATACACCAATCGGCACTCTGTATGTAGCTCGAGGTTTGTAAACACACCAATCAGCACCCTGTGTCTAGCTCAGGGTTTCTGAATGCACTAATCCACACTCTGTATCTAGCTAAACTAGTGGGGAGGTGGAGAACTTTCCTGTCCAGCTCAGGGATTGTAAACGCACCAATCAGCACCCTGTCAAAACGGATCAATCAGCTCTCTGTAAGACAGACCAATCGGCTCTCTGTAAAATGGACCAATCAGCAGGATGTGGGTGGGGCCAGATAAGAGAAAAAAGGCCGCCCGTGCCAGCAGTGGCGACCCACTCGGGACCCCTTCCACACTGTGGCAGCTTTGTTTTTTTTGCTCTTTGCAATAAGTCTTGCTACTGCTCACTCTTTGGGTCCACACTGCCTTTATGAGCTGTAACACCCACCGTGAAGGTCTGCAGCTTCACTCCTGAAACCAGCGAGACCACAAACCCACCGGGAGGAACGAACAACTCTAGACGCGTCACTTTAAGAGCTGTAACACTCACCGCAAAGGTCTGCAGCTTCACTTCTGAGCCAGCGAGACCACGAACCCACTGGAAGGAAGAAACTCCGAACACATCCGAACATCAGAAGAAACGAACTCCAGACACGCCGCCTTTAGGAACTGTAACACTCACTGCGAGGGTCCGTGGCTTCATTCTTGAAGTCAGTGAAACCGAGAACCCACCAGTTCTGGACATACTATTATGAATTTTTTTTTTTTTTTTGAGATGGTGTCTCACTCTGTCACCCAGGCTGGAGTGCAGTGGAACAATGTTGGCTCACTGCAACCTCTGCCTCCCGCGTTTAAGTGATTCTCCTGCCTCAGCCTCGCGAGTAGCTGGGATTACAGGTGTGTGCCACCACGCCTGGCTAATTTTTGTATTTTTAGTAGAGATGAGGTTTCACAATGTTGGTCAGGTTGGTCTCTAACTCCTGACCTCATAATCCTCCCGCCTTGGCCTCCCAAAGTGCTGGGATGACAGGCGTCAGCCACCTCGCCCAGCCGCTATTATGAATATTCCTGTACACACGTCTTTTGTGTACCTATGTGTGCATTTCTCTAAGCTAGTAGTTCTTGAACTGTGGTCTCTGGACCAGCAGTATCAGTATCTGAAAATTTCTTAGAAATGCAAATTCTTGGGTTCCAGAACTACTGAAGCAACAACTGTGAATGTGACTCTCTGACTTCAACAATCCCTCCAGGTGATTCTAATGCATGCTGAAATTTAAGAACCACGGTATACCTGGGAGTTAAATTGATGGGCCATAGTAAGTGTATGTTCAACTTTAATGGCTAACATAAAACTGTTTTCTAAATTTTACCAATTGGCTGACCTAGCTAACATGGTGAAACCTGGTTTCTACTAAAAATATAAGAATTAGCCAGTCGTGGTGGCGTGCACCTGTAATCCTAGCTACTCAGGAGGCCGAGGCAGGAGAATCCCTTGAACCCGGGAGGCAGAGGTTGAGGTGAGCCGAGATTGCGCCGCTGCAGTCCAGCCTGGGCGGCAGAATGAGACTCTGTCAAAATACAATAAAATATATAAAATATAAAATAAAATAAAATAAAATAAAGAAATAAATTAATTTTACCAGTAGGAAATATATTCTCCAATCTATGGTTTCTTTTGCACTCTCTTAATGGTGTCTTTTGATGATCAGGTATTCTTAATTTAATGGATCAAATGTACTATCTTTTCCTTAATTTTCTAGCACCTTTGTTCCCTCTTTAAGAAAACTTCATGACCTTTAATTCTGAGGTCATGAAGGTATTCTTATACTATCTTCTAAATTCTTCATTGTTGAATCCTTGGCCTATAATCCACTAGGATTCCAGTTTTTTTTTTTTTTTTTTTTTTTTAACGAAATCTGGCTCTGTCGCCCAGGCTGGAATGCAGTGGCGCAAGCTCGGCTCACTGCAAGCTCCGCCTCCTGAGTTCACGCCATTCTCCTGCCTCAGCCTCTCCGAGTAGCTGGGACTACAGGCGCCCGCCACCACGCCCGGCTAATTTTTTGTATTTTTTTTTTAGTAGAGACGGGGTTTCACCATGATCTCGATCTCCTGACCTTGTGATCCGCCCGCCTCGGCCTCCCAAAGTGCTGGGATTACAAGCGTGAGCCACCACGCCCGGCCGAATTCCAGTTTTGTGTATGCTGTAAGCTATGGGTAAAGGTGAGTTTTTCTTCTACAAAGATACCTAATTGTTCCTGTACTCTTTATTGAAAATATTACCCTCTCCTCTCTGTAGTGCCACCTTTAATATAAATCAAGTGTCCACATCATTGTGGGTCTATTTCTGAGCTCTTTATTTTTGTTTTGTTTTTGAAATAGGATCTTGCTTTGTTGTCCAGGCTGGAGTGCAGTGATATGGTGATGGATCACTGCAGCCTCGACCATTTGGGCCCAACTGATCCTTCCACTTCAGCCTCCTGAGTAGCTGGGACTGCAGGTGTGCACCACCTTGCCCAGCTAATTTTTATACTTTCTATAGAGATGGAGTTTCACCATGTTGCCCAAGCTGGTTTATTTTGTCTTCTAGATCCACCTATCCTTGCATCAATAGCACACTGTCTTAAATACTATGGTTTCATACTAAGTCTTGATATCAGGTAAAGCAAATCATCCATATTCTTTTCAAAAACATCTTTCTTTTATTCATCTTTCACATTTTTATTTTGAAAGGTTCTGTTATTAATATTATTTTGTTAAGGCAAGTAGATATGATTTATTATTGAAATCCAATTTACGTTCAGTATACAAACTTATCTTTACAGCTCTGTAATTATACACACATAGCATATATATAAAACCCTGTAACCACCACCTAGATCAATACGTAGGACATTTCCAGCATCCTAACCAGTCAGTATACCCCTATGTAGCACTATGCTGATGTCAATCAGATTAGCTTTGCTACTTTTTGAACTTGGTTTAAAAAGAAAAAGTGTGTCCTCTTTTGTGTCTGAGTTTTTTCACTCCACGTTATGTCTATGACATTTATCTACGTTGCTGTGTCTATCGGTGTATAGTTTAATATTTCCTTATATGAATATACCACCGTTTACCCACTGATGGACTTTGGGGTGATTTCCAGTTTGGAGATTATTGTATGAGATTAAGAACATTTTTGCATATTGTTTAGTGAGTATTGTGTGTGCGTGAGTGTGAAAATAGTGCTCATTTCCATTAGGAATAGACTCAGCAGTTGAAATGTTACCTATCTTCTGGTACCAATTGTCTTTCAGTAGTTAAGCCCATTAATGAATTACAAATTTTAGTTATTGTATTTTTTTCTTTTTTTGAGATAGAGTCTCTGTTGCCCAGGCTGGAGTGCAGTGGCACGATCTTGGCTCACTGCAAGCTCCACCTCCTGGGTTCATGCCATTCTCCTGCCTCAGCCTCCCAAGTAGCTGGGACTACAGGTGCGCACCACCACATCCTGCTAATTTTTTGTATTTTTGGTAGAGACAGCGTTTCACCGTGTTAGTCAGGATAGTCTCAATCTCCTGACCTCGTGATGTGCCCACCTTGGCCTCTCAAAGTGATGGAATTACAGGTGGTTCTTGAATTTTTAAGTTTTAGCATTTCTATTTGATTCTCATTTTTTTTTTTCCAAAGAACCAGCTTTTGAGTTTCATTGATTTTTTTCTATTTCCCTGTTGTAAAATTTATTGGTTTCTACCCTGATTTTTGTTATTCATTTTCCTCCACTTGCTTTAGGCTTAAATTGTTCTTGTTTCTCTAGTTTTCTAAAATGTAAACTTAGTTTATTGATTTTATTTAATAATAAATGATAATAATTTTTTCTTTTTTAGAGATGAGGTATCACTATATTAACCAGGCTGGTCTCAAATTCCTGGTCTCAAGTGATCCTTCCATCTCGGCTTCCCAAAGTGCTGGGATTACAGGCATGAACCACCATGCCCATATTTTATTATTATTATTATTATTATTTTGAGATGGAGTCTTACTCTGTCACCCAGGCTGGAGAGCAGTGGTACAATCTTGGCTCACTGCAACCTCCGCCTCTCGGTTCAAGCAACTCTCCTGCCTCAGCTTCCCGGAGTAGCTGGGATTTCAGGCCCACACCACCACGCCCGGCTAATATTTTTGTATTTTTAGTAGAGATGGGGTTTCACCGTGTTGGCTAGGCTGGTCTCGAACTCCTGACCTCAGGTGGTCCACCCGCCTCGGCCTTCCAGAGTGTTGGGATTACAGGCATACACCACCATGCCTGGACACTGCAGTCCAGTCTGGGCAACAGAGCTAGACTCCATCTCAAAAAAAAAAAAAAATCTTTTATATTACACTCTGTGGTTTCTGGTTTCCTGTCAAAAATTATAGTTTGGTCTTTGTAGGTTTGAACATAGCAAGCACAGATGTTTTATGTTGGAACCAGTGTTTTTCACTGAAATCACTGTGAGTCTGTTTTTGTTATCTATTGTGCAGAGCATATAGTATTTGGAAAATTATTTGTAGAAATAATTTAAAGTTTTGATGGATTTTCATTTATGTCTGCAGGTGCCTGAAAGCACTAGCAATCTAATATAACCTTAATCCAATTTCAGAGCCGTACTGCAGACTGAGCAAGGGTTACTTCTTTCTTTCTCTCCCTTTCTTTCTTTCTTTCTTTCTTTCTTTCTTTCTTTCTTTCTTTCTTTCTTTCTTTCTTTCTTTCTTTCTTTCTTTTCTTTCTTTCTTTCTTTCTTTGACAGAGTTTCACTCTTGTTGCCCAGGCTGGAGTGCAATGGCACGATCTCGGCTTACTGCAACCTCTGCCTCCTGGGTTCAAGTGATTTTTCTGCTTCAGCCTCCCAGAGTAGCTGAGATTACAGGCATGCGCTACCATACCCAGCTAATTTTACTTTTTAATCTTGATGCTTGGAGTTTGTTTCTTGTTCCCAGGCCAAAACACGGAGAAGTTTACTAGAATTCTTTCTTTCACAAGCCCTGGATTCTAACATCTACTCCTCTAGCTCCACAGGCTGTCTAAATCAGTCTTTTCTAGAAAGAAAAGACTCCCCCCTGACAAGAGAGAGGCTCTCGCTCTGTCACCCAGGCTCGAGTGCAGTGGTGCAACCTTGGCTTACTGCAGGCTTGACCTACCAGGCTCAATCAATGTTCCTGCCTCGGCCTCTCAAGTAGCTAAGACTACTAGTGTATGCTGCCCTGCCCCACTAATTTTATTTTTTGTAAAGATGAGGTCTCACTGCATTGCCCAGGCTGGTCATCTACCTCCTAAGAATGGAAAATTTCTCCATTGCAACCCTGAACATTGGGTCTACTATCTATGGATTCTTTTCCTTTCTTGGATCTTTTTCTGTGTCAGTTTCTTCTTACTCTCTTGCTCGTTCCTTGATGGTTTAAAAAAGATTTTGGTAATTTTTCACCCACTTATTTTTTTGAGGCAGGATTTCACCCTGTTGCCCAGGCTGGAGTGCAGTGCTGTAATTTCAGCTCACTGCAGCCTTGAACTCCCGGGCTCAGGTAATTCTTACTTCAACCTCCCAAGTAGCTAGGACTACAGGCACGCACCACCACGCCTAGCTAATTTTTACATATTTTTTTGAAATGTGATTTTGCTATGTTTCCCAGGCTGGTCTCAAACTCCTGAGCTCAAGCAATCTGCCTGCCTTGGGCTCCCAAATTGCTGGGATTACAGGTGTAAGCCACCTTTCCTGGCCTGAGTTATCTTAACTCCAGCCATTGCTGCAGCCAGCAGCAGCATGCAGGCATCATCTGACACCACCTGCCTCACCTGCACTAAATATCTCTTGTTTTTGGTTTGAGTCTGCTCTGCTACGACAGCCTTAGGCACTCCTGGGAATCTGTTCAGTCATTCTCATCCATGAAAAACCTGGAAGTATGAGGAAATTAACGTCCCATAGGTCAACTCTTGATCCAATGGCGGATGGAAACTAGAAGATAAATACTTTTCTTTCCGAAGGACAATTGTAGGGTATATCTTGTACCTGATGCTTAAAGAGTCCCCAGAAGAACTGATTCCCAGTGGCCTACAACTCATTCTTGCACCCTTAAATTAGCTTTCCAAGCCCTCCTGTTTCACTCTTTTCATTCTCCCACTCTTGATCTTGTGATATCTTCCCAAACTAAACAACCTTTATACAAGCCCTTATTTCGCAGTTTGACTTTAGGAGGAATCAGTCTAAGACAAGTTGTCTTCAGCAGGGGCCTGAGGAGTATGAGCTTGAGGTAATGACCTAGTGCATTATTACCAGAAGCAGAAATTGAGGAAAAAATATAGGAGATATTACAACATGTGTTGACGAAAATGATCAGACATCCAAAAGGCTTGAGGTAATGACTTAGTGCAACATTACCAGAAGCAGAAATTCAGGAAAAAATAAATATAGAAGATATTACAGCATGTGTTGACGAAAATAATGAGACATCCAAAGAAAAGGTAATGAAGTAGCAAAGAGACAGGAGGACACACCTGTGGTGATGTCCTTAAATGAGCTCCCAGCTTTAACTCTTAAGAGTAAATCAATTTTCCTTCTTCAATTCTCCAGATATTCCTGTTCTGTGAATGGCACTTTTATTCACTCAGTCACAAAATCTCTAAATTCAGGTAAGCCTCCTCTTTCAACAAAGCCCAGTCATCTGTACTAGTTTGCTAGGGCTGCTGTAACAAAGTATCGTAGACTGGGCGGATTAAACAACAGAAATTTATGGTCTCACAGCTTCGGAGGCTAGAAATTTGAAACCAAGCTGTTGGCAGGGTTGATTCCCTCTGAGAGCTGTGAGGGAGAATCTGTTTCAGAACTCTCTCCTTGCCTTGTAGATGGCTTCCATCTCCCTTTATCTTGTCACATCTTCTTTGCTCTAGCTATGGCTGTCTTCAAATCCTGCCCCTGCTTTTTTTGAGATTGGGTCTCCCTCTGCTGCCGAGGATGGTCTCAAACTCCTGTGCTCAAGAGATTATCTCGCCTCAGCCTTCTGAGTAGCTGGGACTACAAGCACTGGCCACTGTGTATTTCTCCTTTTTATAAGGAGAAATGATTGGTATTGAATTAGAGTCCGTCCTAATGACCTCATCTTAACTAACTACATCTGCAACAACCCTATTTCCAAATAACATCACATTTGGAAGTACTGGGGATTAGGACTTCAACATGTGATTTTTTTTTTTTTTTTTTGGTGGGGGGACAGAATTCAACCCATAACAGTTGCCAAGGCTTATTAACTCATCCTTCAAAATATCTCTCATACATGTCCTCTTTCACTCCCATTGAGGTCCTGTATGGGACACCCCCACCATTGCAACAGTGTTTCTAAAATGTTTCCACTTTCTCCTGCTCTCTAATCCATCCTTAAACAGAAATGTGAGGCTGTGCTTAAGCACAACTTTCGTTGTGTTCTCTTGCTCAAAAACATTTAGTGTCTCCTCATTACCTATCAGATACTACTCAAATCAGATAACCTGGTCCTCTGCAATAGGAACTGAACCTGCCTTCCTTTCTAAAAACTCCCATATTTCCTACCCATTCACCATGTCCCAGAATTGTCAGATTATTTAATGTCCTCTATAGGTTTTATTTTTCCAACCTCTGCAACTTTGCTCTGGGCATGGGGGTGATATTATGAGGGTCAGGGAATGGACCACAGAGGAGAATTTAGATTTTTCAGACAAGATTGACAAGGTGTGCTGGGGATGGGGCGCTTATATGCAGAGGGAACTGCTGATACAAGGGCCCAGGAGCATAAAACAGCCGGATATGTTTGGGGAAATGCAAATAGCGCTGAATTGCCGGTGCACATAGGACAGCAGGATGGGGGAAACACCTCAGTGTTGAAGAGGTTGGTAAGACAAGAACTTGAATGCTCTGTGGGCCAGATAAATTGCTTAGATTCTGCCCTATACCCAGGCAGTTAGTCAATGATTTATAACCAAATCCATGGCAGTGGATACTCTGACTTGTTCACAACTGTATCCCCAGGGCCTAGAAGAATGTCTGGCACATAGTAGGCTTGGTCTGGGTGGACCCAAGAGCAGACTGAGACAAGAACTTGGGCTGGGCATGGCGACTCATGCTGGTAATCCCAGCACTTTCGGAGGCCAAGGCAGGAGGATCGCTTGAGCTCAAGAGTTTGGGACCAGCCTGGGGAACATAGACCTTGTCTCTACTGAAAACCAAAAAAATTAGCCAGGCATGGTGGTGAGCATCTGTAGTACCAGCTACTTAGGCTCAAGTGAGGTGGAGGAATTGGATTCTTCCAATTCTTCACAGCAGCCTCAGTCTCTCGGGCTCAAGTGAGGTGGAAGAATCCCAAGAGACTGAGGCTGCTGTGAGCTATGATTGCACTACTGTACTTCAGCCTGGGTGACAGAGCGAGATCTGGGTCTCAAAAATAAATAAATAAATAATCTGGATGCACGTAGTTCCTGTGGGAGATGATTCCAGAAATCACAGATGAAGGACAGGGAAAGTAAGCCAAAGAAGGAAGAAAAGCCAATAATATTAAGTGTGTTGCTGAACAGGTTACCACTGTGGGCGACGAGGCTGAATCTCACTAGGGACCCTCTGAAGAATCATACTGAACATTCCTCACTAAGGACTGGTGGAATCTGGGATATTTTTGCACTAAATTTGGTCCTTAACTGGTTGAGAGTTGCTTCTAGGGGCATTACATCCCAGGTGCTTCAGGGCTGCCTGGGGCACAGGCTGGCAGTCCCTTGGCATTCCAGAAAGCCTGCAGGATGAGAAGCAGAAACCCAGGGCATGAGGTGGGAAGGTTGACAGGTTCAAGAACTGTCCACCTGCAGCTGCAGGCAAATGGAGATGCATGCCAGGAGATATGGGGTGGGGTATCCACTGCATTCACTCCTTGTAGATACCTGAATGACGCTATGTTATATGTGGCTTACTTTCTTGACTTTTTTTTTTTTTTTTTTTTTTGAGACGGAGTCTCGCTCTGTTGCCCAGGCTGGAGTGCAGTGGCGCAATCTTGGCTCACTGCAAGCTCCGCCTCCCAGGTTCACGCCATTCTCCTGCCTCAGCCTCTCCGAGTAGCTGGGACTACAGGCGCCCGCCACCACGCCCGGCTAATTTTTTTGTATTTTTAGTAGAGACAGGGTTTCACCATGGTCTCGATCTCCTGACCTCGTGATCTGCCCGCCTCGGCCTCCCAAAGTGCTGGGATTACAAGCGTGAGCCACCGCGCCTGGACTTTTTTTTTTAAACAGCCTCACTCTGTCATCCAGACTGGAGTGTAGTGGCACAATGATGGCTCACTGCAGCCTCGACATCCTGGGCTCAAGTGACTCTCCCACCTCAGCCTCCCAGGTAGCTGGAATTACAGGTGCACACCACCATGCCCAGCTAATTTTTGTATTTTTGTGGAGATGGGGTTTTACCATGTTGCCCAGGCTGGTCTCAAACTATTGGGCTCAAGTGATCTGCCTTCCTTGGCCACCCAAAGTGCCGGGATTATGGGAATGAGCCACCGCACCCTGCCCTGACTACTCTTAAAGGTCTTTGAGGGCGGGAACCAAATATGTGACTCAGCATAAAGGCCAGGCACTGTGAAGCACATGATTACATACATGTTTGAAAACGAATGAGAAAGAAAGGCGTAAGAAGAAAAGATGGATGAGTGGCAGGGGTTAATTGATTTGATGAGAACTAGGTACGAATGAGTATGACCGGTCTAACGTTGGCTTTAGCTACGTCCTTGAACATAACAAGAAAGGAAAGGGCAACTACAGTAGCATGACTGAGAATCTGGATCATTAAGAACTAGTCACGTAGTTTCTCTGGGTTGTGTAAATGGGGAAGATGTGGTGTGGCCAATTTCCAATTCCTTAGAGAAAATCAGTTTTTGTTTTTGTTTTGTGTGGTTTGTTTTTTTGAGATGGAGTCTCACTCTGTCGTCCAGGCTGCAGTGCAGTAGTGCGATCTTGGCTTACTGCAACTCCGCCTCCCAGGTTCAAGCGATTCTCCTACCTCAGCCTCCTGAGTAGCGCGCCACCACGCCTGGCTAATTTTTGTTTGTTTGTTTATTTATGATGGAATCTTGCTCTGTTGTCCAGGCTGGAGTGTAGGGGTGTGATCTCAGCTCACTGCAACCTCCACCTCCTGGGTTCAAGTGATTCTCCTGCCTCAGCCTCCTGATTAGCTGGGATAACAGGTGTGCACCACTACACCCAGCTAATTTTTGTATTTTTAGTAGAGATGGGATTTCACCATGTTGGCCAGGCTGGTCTCGAACTCCTGAACTCAGGTGATCCCCTTGCCTTGCCTCCCAAAGTGCTGGGATTACAGGCATAAGACACTGTGCACGGCCAAGAAACCCAGTCTTGATACCTGCCCATTTGCTTATACCTGTGAGCCTCCAATGTGTGTGAAAGTGCTTCAAAACATATAAAGCTCTGCAAATAGGACATTGTAGTGTTTGGTTGTTGGCTGAGCATGGGTGGTGAGATTACCAACTCCCTTTTAAGATTTTAAGCTACCAGGAGCAAACTGGCAAGAATGATCAGAATGTCCAATGTGTGTACACTCTGACCTCAGCACTGATCTGTTGGTCCTTGTATACAGGATGGGTGGGAAAGCCTGGCGGGGGCTATAATGCTGAAGGTGGGGACCCTCAAAAAACAGCAGGGGCCAGGCCTGTCTGGCATGAGGGGTAAAAGAAATGAATATGAAGTCCACCTCCCCATAACGTGAAAGGATGGGCAACTAGACCACACAGTGTGGCTGGGATGTGGCTGGGTTAGGGGGCCTGCCATTCCCGCTGTGGTCTCACTCTCACTTTCCCTACTCTGGGAATTATCAGTGGAAGGAAAACAAGACAGAAGCCAGTCTTCCATCAGCCAAGAGTTATGCTCCCCTCATCCCCACTCCATGTTTTGGTCCCACCTCCCTCCGTTTGGAGGCTCTGGCCAAGTTCAACCCCCACCCATCTTGCCTCAAGACAAACTCACAGACAGTGTTTGTATGAGAGTCTACTTTAATTATTCAAATCTGGGTCATCCAAGAACTGCCCCTCTGAAGGGCAATGGGAAGGGTGCTGGGGCAGGGAGGCTCCACATGAGGTCTCAATCAGCCACAAGATTGCGGCCCACAGTAGGAAATGGCCCAGAGAAGTCCTAAAACGAGAAGAAACAAGGGAGCTAGAGTCGGGATGTGAGACGATGGCTCCTCCCTCATCTGCCCTCCTTCCACAAATACTGTAGTAACAGCCTGATTTGAGTAACCCTTCAGCATGGTGACAGCTCACCGACTGAGAGCCTGTCCCCTTGGGTCTCACATGTAGCCCTGTCTCTCCATGGTTTGCCCTTAAGCTTAGGTCTGGAGAAGAATGGCAGCTCCTTGTTTGCATTATTCCTGGGAGCACCAGGGCAACCAGTCCCCCACAGGTAGGTCTCCGTCACTTCCGTCACTGAGCTCTGATTATGTTGCCCCAGCAACCAATCCAGGCTTAGGAAGCCCAGTTGCCACATTATGGAAGTATGAATCTGTTTCCTTGGAGAGCATGAGGAGCTGGAACCCCCTGTGGTGCAGGTTGCCTTTAGATGGAGGGTGCAGCCAGCCGGGGGTGCCCTGCTTCACTGCCACCACCCAAATTCAAGCCACCTTGGTCTCCCTGGACCAGGATGAGCCTCTCCTTATAAACCTCTCAGTTTTCACTCTTGCTCTCTTTACAGTTCATTCCCCAACATCACCAGGGTGGCCTTTTAAAATCATATCACATTGTGACATTCCTTTCCTTAAAATTTCCCAGTTAAATTCCCACTGCACTTAGAATAAAATCCAAACCTTTTGCTATGATCTGTGAGCCCCTGTGTGGTCAGTCCTGGGCCTAATTCTCCACCCTCATCTTTGGCCACTGACTTTTCTGTCTATTCCTTAACATGACATGGTATGGGTGTCTCAGGACATTCGTAGTGGCAACGCTGTCCACCTCAGATGCCCTTCCTTTACATCTTCCTCTGGTTGCCATCTTCTTATAATTTAGGTCTTAGTCCAAAAAAAAAAAAAACCTCTTTTTTCAATGTGGAGAAGTCTGATGTTTGGAATGGCCAAATTCCACTGCAGTTCTTGAGAGGAAGGGCAGGGACTATGCAGGGGAAAGAGCTGGAAATCAGGAGACCTGGGTCCAGTCTTGGCTCTGCCACAAATCCATGGTGTTGCCTTGAGTATGTCCCATGGCCTGGGCCCCAATTTCTCATCTATAAAGATGGATGGAAGTACTAGATGGGTGGTTTCCATTCTGGATTCTGAAGAGTTCAAAGATCCCAAGGAGATGTCTCAGAGCCTTGCCTGGGTGACTTGCCCAGGCCATGGAGTAGAGCAAGGGGGAGGCTGAATGTGAGGGTCTCTGAGCTGCACCTGCCATTCATCAAGGGAGTGTTGCTATCACTTGCTATATACAAAGGCATATATGGTAAAAAGGAGGACCTTTAATTTTGAAAACTGCAGTTTCAATGCCTATTTTAAACTCAATACCTATGCATGATCTTACAGATAATTTCTTCCTTAGAGGCTCCCAGCACCTGCATCATGTCCAGCCCCCCATATGAATGCCTATAGGTAGTCTGAGAGATACAGGAAATTAGGGGTACCTTTGATTAGGAATGGAAAAATCTTTTCTTCAGCTATCTGCCCTCACCCCAATGCCCATTCGCTTCTTCCTATCTGCCTTCCTCATTTAAACAGGTCCAACCTCCCTAGAAAAAGTGAGCCCCTCACCTTGACAGGGTTGGCCACCTCTTGTTTCAAGGCCTTAGAAACCACTTTGGAGGTAAAGCACTGATCCCTGTTCACCTTGGCCAGGGGGCTCTGTGAGGAGGGAAACCAGGAGTCAAGAAGGAGGCAGAAAAGGGCCCCTGTGAGAGGGCCCCACAGGAAAAGCAATTGGATACAAAGTCAGGGATTCACAATTATTGAGAAGATACATGAGTTTCACCGTGGGGAATAGGAGTTGAAGTTTCTCCTCTTGTTTGCTTCTAGAAGAGAAAGGGAATGAAAAATTGGACCTAGGCTTGCCACACCCACCTCCCCTCCCTTTGCAGATATCACTAATGGATCACAAAATTCTTCTCTGCTGATTCCAAACAGGACCTCTGAATTATTCTCCTCACAGTGTTCCTGGCAACTTCTACCCGCAGTTTTAGCACACATTCCTTCCCTGTTCCGTCTGTCTGCCAGAATGCTTGGAATGACCACAGGCCTCATGCACCTCACCGCAGCAGTTTTAGGGGGGAAAACTGCCTTCCCATCATTCAGGCATGGATCTTGGGGATGCAGTCTGCTGGCATGCTCCATCTTTTGGATCATTGCATCCTGGGTGATGTCATCCTTCCAGAACAGACCTGCAGGATGAAAGGATGGGGTGAGTTGACACCTGGGACACTCGGATCCACTCCAGGGATCAGAGCAACCTTTCCCTCAAGTATATATTAGATTACATTTTACAGCGAGAATTAAACAAGATGATGTATTAAAGTTGCTTAGCATAGTGCCTAGCATATAATACTCAAATTAGGATTATGATGACAGTCTCTTTGCTGGTTCATTTGATGCTATTGTGAGGATTAAATGAGGTTAGGAATGTAAAGAGTGCTTAGAAAATGCTAAGGCAGTGATTATCAAACTTTAGCATGTGCATCAGAATCTCCTGCAAGGTCTGTTAAAATACAGACTGCTGTTTCCCACCCCTAGGGCTTCTGATGCAGTAGGTCTGTGGTGAAGTTCAAAAATTCGCATTTCTAACAAGTTCCCTGGTGAGGTTGATGCTGCCAGTCCAGGGGTGTGCTTTGATAACTACTGCTCTAAGGCACTATGCACATATTAGGCATTAGCAGCAGTAATATGAACTCAAGGAAGATTTCCTATCTGACTCTCTCCTCCCCAACATTCATGAAACTCTGCTCTAAAACAGGGTCAGCCACATGTTGCCAGTGGGCTCTCCACTCCCTTTCATTCCTCCCATCTGTTTGTCATACAATTTGCTACTCAGAGGCTGAAGTGTGTGTTTTCCTGGCTGAGAACTTGAAGACTCCTGGCTTTGGAAAAGCTCATATAGTGCTGGGGTTGGGGGGAGACTAGTCTCAAGGAGTTGGATGCTGGCCTTTTTCAGGTTTTTTTTTTTTTTTTTTTTTTACTAGAAGCCTCTTGGGAAAAACTTCCAGGGTGTTCTAGTGCAAATAGTCCACCCATCCAGATCCCACTTCTACTCCTGTCTTATCCCCATGGGGGTAAATGTGACAATAAAGTTTTAAGTAGAGACATTTGGGGAACAGAATGCCTATCCTCAGGTCAGATAGCCCCTCTTCCCCCCTGCCTATCTCTTTTTTTTTTTTTTTTTTTTTTTTTTTTTTTGAGACGGAGTCTCGCTCTGTCGCCCAGGCTGGAGTGCAGTGGCGCGATCTCGGCTCACTGCAAGCTCCGCCTCCTGGGTTCACGCCATTCTCCTGCCTCAGCCTCTCCAAGTAGCTGGGACTACAGGCGCCCGCCACCACGCCCGGCTAATTTTTTGTATTTTTAGTAGAGACAGGGTTTCACCGTGGTCTCGATCTCCTGACCTCGTGATCCGCCCGCCTCGGCCTCCCAAAGTGCTGGGATTACAAGCGTGAGCCACCGCGCCCGGCCACCCCCCTGCCTATCTCTAACCAGACTCCAACTTCTGTTCTCCAGCTTTTACTTACCTCGGGGTATAATCTGCTGGAGCACAACCTGTAAATGCTGGAAGACTGGGGTGGCAAATCCTTGGAGGGGCCAAAGCTGCCCCACTCCTACTTGGTCCTGACCATCTAAGGGCAAAATAGCGGTGTCAGCAAGGAACCTGGCCAGAAGCCTTCCACATCCCAGTTGAGGAGAAGCAGCTTCCTTATACTGTCGCTCCGGGACCCCTGACCTCTGTTCCCCCTACCAGGCCCCTTTGCCCGCTTCAAGTCTTCCTTCTTTAATTTTTCCCTTCCTCCATCACCACGTGCCATATTCTTCAACCCCTGGGCCTCGTTCACTCTTGGTACCAACTTACAGATAAGAACCAGACTTACAGACAAAAAGCAGCCTGTAGAAGTTCAGATGAGCAGAGGCTCAGAAAGCTAAGCACATGGGAATGGTAATCAGATGGGTAGGTGGGGCATGGGGAAACAGGTGAGCTTCATCTTAGGGAAGTCATTGAAGCCTGGAAGTGTTAGGGAGGAGGCCTGGAATCATTAGAAAAAGTATTGGTTTGTTTAGGATTTGAGGGTCTAGATCCTTTTCCTGAAACCCACAGTTTGCCCAATTGTGCATAGGGGGAAGGACAGGGGTTGGGGAAGAGAACCCCTAATGCTATGCACACCTTCCTTCTTCCAGATAAGTGAGATAGGGCTGGAGGACAGTGTGTTTTTTGCTATAGTGTAGTTACCATGAGCCATTCTGGACAGGTCTTTAGAAAAGGGAATTCTCCTACCCAATCAAATAGATGTCTAATAATTTCCTAGGGGTAAGCTTGACAAGAAAGTTTTAAGTAGAGACATTTGGGGATGAGAAAGCCTCCTCAAGGAAGAAGTGGAACCTCCAACACCCTGAGGAGAAGGGAAAGAGCTTCGGGAAAGGAAGCTGGTTCTCTGAGGCAGCGTTCCCAGGACTGGTGGGAAGGAGTGGTGACCCGAACGGGCATGGCCTGGACCCGGAGCGTGCCCGGCGCTGTCTGTGGTGCTGAGAGGTGGGGAGGCCAGCGTGGCGGCGGCGCTGGGCGGAATGTGGGCGAGGCATCTCCTCAAGGCTTGGCGGTCCTTCCCCACGGCCCTCGTCCTCTCATTGCCACCAGGCCTCCTCCCACAGTTGTTCCCGAATCCGTTGCATTGGCCTCTAAACCCAAAAATCAGGCAGGGAGAGGGGCGACAGACTAGGAGTTTGCGCTCTCTTCCCCATGCGCTCTGCGCAGGAACTCTCGAGTTTGCGCAGCCTGGCGCGTGAGTCAGCGCGGGGTCTACGCGGGTTGGTGCGGGGAAGGCGGGGAAGGATGGTCCCATTCCCCCTCCATCCTGCTTTCCCTCAGCCTAGCGGTCTCCTTATTGTTAATCGGATTACAGCACAAGGAAGCCCTGGCTCGTCTCCCGGCTCAGCCTTCTCCCTGGAGCCAAGACCCCGATACCCGCAGCCCTGGTCAACTCTTTTCTGGCCTTTCTTGCTTCTCCTGTGGCCACATAGGCCAGTTTTACCTCTCTCTGTTCATTTATCTTTCTGACCTCTTCCCAAATCCCCAATTTTCCCCTGAACCCACTTCTCGTGAGTCCAGACCCCATATGCCCAGCCTATCCGAAGCCTACGCCTCTTTCCGCGAGACGCTCTCTACCTTTTTCTCTTCTCACGTCCTTAAGCACATTCTTTTACTTCCAAGTTTCCTAGCCTTGAAGCCCCCTGCAGACCCCCACTTCTCAGGATCACTCTCTTGGCCCTGCCCGCACCCCCCAGGGTTCCTCCTGACCGTGGGCACTAATGTCGCTGCAGTCCCCCCCTCCGGGCAGCTGTTCAGCAGCAGGAAGCAGACAAGCAGCCGGAGCCCGTCGCAGCCCCCAGGCCACAGTGGGTGCTGCATCTTCCCAGGCTCGGCGCGCTCACTTCCCGGCCAAGTCTCAGTGAAGGTAGCGGCCACGGCCGGCCGAGGGGCTGAGCGGGGCTGCAGCTTCCCACCAGCCCGCGACGCGGAATCTGTTTAACCCTCCTGAGCGGGCCCTGCCCCTGCGGTCGCCTCCCCAGCTCCTTCCCCTACCGCCTCCCCACCCTCACCTCTTGGAATTCCTGACCCGACTCCTTTTGGACATTAGCTGGGTCCCAAGAACCACCGCCCGTACTCCCAGTCCTAAGGCTGGAGAAACGGATGGGGTGTAGGATACGGGTGCAAGTCGTACCTACTCAGGTTTGTTGTGAGAATCAAATATGAACAGGGATGAAACAGTAGGCACTCAAGGAATTTAGTTTATTTTATTATCCTTGACACTCTTTACTCTGATCCACTTAAAACCCTTCAGAAGTCATATAGGTTCGATCTGCAATATATATATATATGTGTATATATATATGTGTGTGTATATATATATTGCACGTCCATCCACTTTACTCCACATCCACTGCCATTGCCCTGGTCCAAACCACTGCACACTATACTTTTTTTTTTTTTGAGACAGAGTCTTGCAATTTCAGATCACCACAACCTCTGCTCGACCTCTACTCAACCTCAGGCTCAAACGATCCTCTCACCTCAGCCTCCAGAGTAGCTCGGACTACAGGTGCACACTACCATGCCCAGCCAATTTTATTTATATATTTTTTTATTTTTATAGAGACAGGGTTTTGCCATGTTTCTCAGGCTGGTCTCAAACTCCTAGGCTCAAGCAATCCTCCCACCTTGGCCTCCCAAAGTGTTGGCATTACTGGCATGAGCCACCATGCCAGGCCTTGGACACTGTACTCTTTTAAATCGAGCTGTTTTAATAACTAACTAGCTAACTGACCTCTTGTTTTCACTCTCGTGTACTTACAAGCTAGTTTGTGAGCTTTCTAACTCCTAGACTGGCATTTAAATTTTTTTTTTCATTAAGCTTAAAACATTTATTAAACCGGGCATGGTGGCTCATGCTTGTAACCTCAGCACTTTGGGAGGTCGAGATAGTGGATTACTTAAACCTAAGCGTTTGTATAGTGAACATTTGGGGTTGATACATTACAAAGGATCAGAATTGTATTATTATCTTTAAAGGGTAATAGTTTGAGTTTGTTCTGGTAGGTAATTAAATTTTTGGTAAAAGTCTTGATCCTGTGGCAGTCTGGTTAGGGAAGGAGTACTTCATCCTATTCTCAATTCTAGGCTGTATCTCTTAGTCCTGGGATATTGTGCTTATGGCTAAGGTGTGGTCCTTTTTGGATTTCAACATAACTCAAAGTCATTTACCAAGACTCTCTATTTTATGGGTCCTGAACTCCAAACTCGGTCACCCTAACACTGTGACAGCTGCCAAAATCTCTGTTCAGATATTTGACTTTTTCACTAGGTTCCTTGAAATCTCACCCTGCGCAAATGCCATTTAGAAGATAGCTAAGAATTTGAGAGGAGTTGGTATGCAGATTTTGAGCTCCTCTCTCTGTAATTTACTCATTTTCTAAATTTCTTCCTCAATTTCCAGATGCTCTGGCATCTCTGTACTCCAAAAGCTGCTTCCTCAGTTAGTAAGACTGCCACTTGCTGACAGAGCTGTTTCCCTGTGTACTGCAGTGAACTCTGAAGTATCTTCAGAGGAAAAGCCTATACATGTAGAAGTCACTTGTTGGACTTCCTTTTTTTGAGAACTATACTCCCTGTAGGTTTCTAACTCTTGATCGGTCTCTGTGCTTTCATACAATTATTTTTATATTTTGCCTAGAGTATATATCCAATGTTAGTAGGAGGGTCTGACACAAGTTTCTGTCTTGTCACACCAGAAGCTAGAGGTTTATCTGGTTGTCACTGATTAGGTACTGGACATATTATTTTAAAATAAATTTATAGCAATAATTTGAGGCCTAAGAGCAAATGAACGTGAACCTGCTTTGTGAAGTACAATGCTCCTGGAAAAAGGGAAATACTGGTCTTTGGGTGGGCTGAACAAAGGTGAGTGTGCTCCTCTCTGTATTTTAAGATTTTAAACCACCGGGAGAATGGCTATCAAAATGATAAATGTACAGGAGCATTGATGCTGCTCTTCTTTTTAGTGTTCATTGGAAGGGATTCTAATGCTGAGAGTAATACCCTCAGAAGACTTAGCAGGTTTTCGGGCCTATTGAACCAGGGGTTCACAGGAAGGAACTTTCTTTCCCAAGAAGAAAAACAGACTACCATAAAGTGTAGCTGGGGAGAGTGGGTGAAGGAAGATTGTAATTCAGCTGTGGTCCTACTCTGCCTTACATTCATGTTACAAATGATGTCTGGAAGGAGAAGGAGATCAGAAGCCTAGGCTCCATATGTACCAAGAAGTTTTACTATTCCAGTCCCCACCCCAAATGTCCCCTGTTCTGGCTTTACATATTTTAATTCAGAAGCTCTGGCTGGGGCCCATTGTCTTACCTCCAGACAAGCCTGCTTAAAGAATTTTCATGAAAACTCGCTTTAAAAAATCCAGTAGCAAGTTGTCCTAAAACTGCCTCTCTGCAGGGTAATGGGGCTGGGAGAGGAGGAAGGCCTCAATCTGTGACAAAGTTTTGCTCAGAGAAGGAAACAATTCAAAGAAGCTCTAAAATGGGAGGAAAATGGGATTTAGAATTTGTGTGTATATGTGCCAGGGGCTCCCCCTCCACAATATAAGCTCCCCTCACCCCACTATATAAGAGCCTCTAGTAGCAGTCTTGACTTGGGCAAGTCTTTAGGAATAGTGACTCAGCAACCACCTGACAGCTAGTCTCCCCTTGGCTGCGACGTCATGATCCTCTCTCTCTCTCCCTGATTTTCCCTTAGGTACAGAGCTAGTCAAGGACCCTGAGCCTGCAGAAGAAAGGCAGATTCTTGTTTGCATAATCAGCACCATGGCAACCAGTTCTTATTGTGAGGATCAGTCATTTAGTGCTGATGATGCCACTCCAGCGACCAATCCAGGTAGGAGAAGTGTAGCTGCCATGGTGACAGGAGTCAAGAAGCAGTTTCCTTGGAAGCATAAGGATCCAGAGCCCCCTGAGGTTCAGGCTGCCTGTGGGGGCAGTGCAGAGCCAGATAGAGGTGCTAGGCTCCTGTGATTGCCTGGCCCAGGCCACTACAGTCCTTCTTGGACCAAGACAACACTTCCTAACTGATCTATTGATTCCACTCTTTCCCCTATCAATACATTCTCAAGTAGCCTTTTAAAATTGTATATCACATAATTCTATTCCCTTCCTTAAAATCCCCAGTGATTTTTCCTCTGTACATTGCATAAGATCTAGATGCTCTACTGTTGTCTACAAAGCTCTGTCTAGGCAGTTTGGGGCTTATTTCTCCAATCCCATCTCCTATCACTGGTTTTTCTGTTTGTTGTTCTAATGTGCCATTTGAGAAATGAAAAAATATAATAACTAAAATAAAAACTCACTGGATGAGCTCCAAGCAGGATAGAAATTACAGAAGAGTCAGTCAACTTGAAGATGGGTCAACAGAAATAATCCAATCAGAACAAGAGAGAGAAAAAACATTGGGAAAAAAAAAAGTTAACAGAACTTCAGGGGCCTGTGGGGCAATATCAAAAGTCCAAAATTAATGTCATTGGAATTCCAGATTAAGAGGAGAAAGTGTAGTACACACAAAAAATTTGAAGAAACAATTTCTGAAAAATTCCCAAATGTGTGAAAAGACATAAACCTAAAGAATCAAGAAGCTTAATGAATGCCAAATAGAATAAACTCAAAGAAGTCTATACTCTGACACATTATAATCAAAATTCTAAACACTGAAACAAAGAAAAAACCTTAACACATGACTAAAGAACAATGGGATTCAGAAAACTGAATTTTTCATTATAAACCATGGGAGCCAGAAGGAAGTGAAATAACATCTTTAAAGTTGTGAGAGAAATGAGCTGTCAACTAAGGATTCTATATCCAGCAAAAATATACTTTAAGAATGAAGGGGAAATAAGGATATTCTCAGATGAAGAAAAACTAAGATAATTAATTGCTAGTAGAAACATCAGGAATGAAGAAGAGGAACAGAAATGACAAGTGTCTGAATAAATATCATAGACTATTCTTTCCCTTGTGAGTTATTTAAAATATGTTTGGTTAAAAGCAAAAATTCCAGCCTGGGCAACATGGCAAAACCCTGTCTCTACCAAAAAACAAATAAACAACACAAACAAAAACACAAAAACAAAAAATTAGCCAGGCATTTTGGCACACACCTGTAGTCCTACTTACTCAGGGGGCTGAGGAAGGAGGATTATCTGAGCCCAGGGAGGTCAAGGCTGCAGTGAGCCATGATCGCACTACTGCATTTCAGCCTAGGCAAAAGAGTGAGACCCTGTCTCAATAAATAAATAAACAAAGAAAAAATAAGGCTGGGTACAGTGGCTCACACCTGTAATCCCAGTACTTTGAGAGGCTGAAGTAGGAGAATCACTTGAGCTCAGGAGTTGGAGACTAGCCTGGGCAACATAGCAAGACCTCGTCTCTACTAAAAATTAAAAAATTCCATCCTGGAAGCGTGGCGAAACCCTGTCTCTACAAAAAATACAAAAATTAGCTGGGTGTGGTCGTGTGTGCCTGTAGTCCCAGCTACTCGGGAGGCCGAGGCAGGAGGATTGCTTGAGCCTGGGAGGTGGAGGTTGCAGTGAGCTGAAATCATGCCATCATACTCCAATGTGGATGACAGAGTGAGACGCTCCCTCTAAAAAAAAAAAAATTCACTGGGTCTGGTTCTGATGGGACAGCATGCCTGTAGTCTTAGCTATTCAGAATGCTGAGGCAGGAAGATCACCTGAGCCCAGGAGATAGGGATTGCAGTGAGTTATGATCACACTACTGCACTCCAGCCTGGGCAATCTGTCAAAAAAAAAAGCAAAAATTGTAACATTGATAGGATTTTCAATGTATGTAAATGTAATTGATTCTAATAGACAACTACAGCATAAATGGGGAAGGTAAAGAGATCTGTATGCTGGTAAGATTTCTATATTACGCTTAAAATGGTAAAATAGTGATTAAAAGCAGACTTGGAAAAATTAAGTATGTATACTGTAACCCTAGAGCATCCACTGAAAAAATTATACAAAGAAATATAGTAAAAAAGTACAACAGATACATTAAAATAGAATATTTAAAAGTGTTCCAATAATCTAAAGAAGGAAAGGGGAGGAAAGGAACAACACAATGAAAAAAGAGGAAACAGAAAAGAAACAATAAAATGGTAGATGTAAATCCAAAGATACCAATAATTGTACATTGTCTAAACATACAGATTTAAAGACAGAAATGATCAGAATGGCTTTAAAAAATAACCGAACAACATGTTATCTACAAGAAACTCACTTTAAATATAACTATGTATGTAGATAGGTTAAAGGTAAACAAATGAGAAAAAGTATGATGTGCTAACATGAATCAAATAAAAACTGGAGTGGCTATATTAATATTAGATTAATTGACTTCAGCACAAAGAAAAATACCAGGGATAAAGAGGAACATTACATAATGATAAAAGGGTCAAGTCATCAAGAAGACATAGAACTCTTGGTGTGTATGTACCTAACACCAGAGCCTCAAAATACATGATGCAAAAATGAACAATTATAAAAGGAGAAATAGACAAATCCATAATAATAATAATGATAATAATTATTATTTTGAGACAGTCTCACTCTGTCACCCAAGCTGGAGTGCAGTGGCATGATCTCGGCTTACTGCAACCTCTGCCTCCCAGGTTCAAGCGATTTTCATGCCTCAGCCTCCTGAGTAGCTGGGATTACAGGTGACTGCCACCATGCCCAGATAATTTTTGTATTTTTAGTAGAGATGGGTTTTCGCCATGTTGGCCAGGCTGGTCTCAAACTGTTGACCTCAGGTGATCCGCCTGCCTCAGCCTCCCAAAGTGCTGGGATTACAGGCATGAGCCACCTCACCTGTCCCAAATCCATAATTATATTTGGAGACTTCAACATTTCTCTCTCAGAAATCAAGAGAACTAGTAGGCATAAAAGCAGCAGGCTTACAAGAACTTAATCACACCACCAACCAGTAGATTCTAATTGACATTTACAGAACACTCCACCTAACAACAGCAGAGTCCACATTGTTTCCAGGTGCACAATGGAATATACCCACATCCTGCATCATACCCTGGATCATAAAACAAACTTTACTAAATTTAAAATAATTGAAATTATACAAATTTGTCCTATGACCATAACGCAATTAAACTAAAAATAAATAATAAAAAATAACAGTGAAGTCTCTAAATACTTGAACATTAAAAACCACACTTCTAAGTAATACACAGGTCAAAAAGGAAGTCTTAAGGAAAATCAGAAAACATTTTGAGCCGAACAAAAAGGAAAACACATCAAATTTTGTGGGATGAAGCTAGAGGAATACTTAGAGCAAAGTTTATGGCATTATATGCTTGTATTGGGAAAGTCATCTAAAGGAAGAAACTAAAGACAAAAGCATAAATCAATAAAATTGAAAACAGAAAAATAAACAAGAATCAACCAAACAGAAAGCTGCCTTATTGAACAGGTTGATGAACTATTTATCAGTAAGATAAACCTCCCCCTCACTCCCACTTCTTATCACCAGGGATTAACGATGGGGGGGGCTTGATAAAATCCAGAATTGCATATTGTCAAATGGCACTGGGTGTCCTTCTTGAGAAGCAGTGGCCCTTACTTGTTAAAATAGTGTGCTGGGACCGGGTGCGGTGGCTCACGCCTGTAATTCCAGTACTTCGGGAGGCTGAGGTGGGAGGATAGATTGAACTCAGGAGTTTGAGACCAGCCTGGGCAACATAGTGAGACCCAGTCTCTAAAACAAATTTAAAAATTAGCCGGGTGTGGTGGCAGGCACCTGTGGTCCCAGCTACTTGGGAGGCTGAGGTGGGAGGCTCATGTGAGTCGGGGAGGTCAAGGCTGCAGTGAGTTGTGATCCTGTACTCCAGCCTGGATGACAGAGCAAGACCCTGTCTCTCTCTTCCTACCCCTCTCCCCGCAAAAAAACACAGTGTGCTGGAGCCAAATCCAAGTACCTGCAGGCAGCTTTTTGCTTCCTCTGTGCCCCAGTTCCCTCATCTGTAAAGTGAGTTTGACAGTAGCATCTAGCTTACAGTGTTCTTAGAAGGATTAATAAGTTTAACACCTTTGAAAGATTTAGAAATATGATGGTACCGGCACATCATAAGCATACATCATAAGCACTCAATTAACGTTGGCTGTTACTGTTCTTTTTGATTCTCCCTCTCTGTCAGTGGCACCTCCTATGCATTGTTCAGGTTTCTCCCTGCAAAAATTTTCTCCTACAGTTTACATTTTTCCCAGACCCAATGCCATTGCCCTTGTTCAAACCACCATCATCTTTCTTTTTTTTAATTTTTTAAATGTTTAATAGAGACAAGACCTCGTTATGTTGCCTAGGCTGGTTTCAAACTCCTGGGCTCAAGTGAACTTCCTGCCTCAGCCTTACAAAGTGCTGGCATTACAGGCGTGAGCCACCATGCCCAGCCGGCCATCATCTTTCACCTGTTACTGAAATTGCATCTCATCTAGTTGCTTGGAGTAACTAATGACTTGGGGTGTGTTCTAGGAGCCTGGGATTGTGTCTGGTGTACTGTAGGTGCTCAATCATTCTTGTTGAATATTTGTTGTTCCACTCTTGCCTCCCTATAATCTCTTAAGCACCAGGAGAAGCTTTCCAAAATATAAATTAAAGCATGTTACTCCCTTGCTTAACACCATCCAATGGATCACCTCCTTTACACTTCTGAATAAACGCTAAATTCCCGACCACGGCCTATGAGCCCCAGCGTGATCTAGCCTTGCCTTCCTCTCCAGCCTCATTTCCTTCTCTCGTCTTGCTCGCTCTGTTCCCAGCCTCCTTTCCATTCTTTGAACACCTGAGTCCTTCTCAAAGGCCATTTCTGCTTCTCCCCACCCTCCATTGTTATCTCTTTGTTTCAGTATAAATCCCCCCTCCTCAAGTAGTTTCTGGTCCCTAGGAATGATTGTCACTTCATTACCTTCATGACATCACTGTTCCTGACTTCTTCGTTTTTTTGTTTGTTTCTTTTGTTTGTTTGTTTTGAGACGGAGTTTTTGCTCTGTTGCCCAGGTTGGAGCGCAATGGCGATCTCGGCTCACTGCAACCTCTGCCTCTTGGGTTCAAGGAATTCTCCCACCTCAGCCTCCCAAGTAGCTGGGCTTGTAGGCGCCTGCCACCACACCCGGCTAATTTTTGTATTTTTATTAGAGACGAGGTTTCACCGTGTTGGCCAGGCTGGTCTTGAACCCTTGACCTCAGGTGATCTACCTGCCTTGGCCTCCCAGAGTTCTAGGATTACAGATATGAGCCACCGTGCCCGATGGACTTCTTCCTTTGTTTGCTTGTTTATTTGTGTCTCCCCACTGGAGTGTAAATTTCAAGAGGACAGAAGACATGTCTGTTTCATTGCTGTCATACCCTCAGTGTCTGGCTCAGGACCTAGCTCAGCCTGGATGCTCAAAAATGAAACAGACTTTGGGTCCTGAGGCACAGATGAAACACCTCTGCCTCAGTGTTCTTATCTGTTAGATGGGCAGCTCATCAGGGTGACTGTGAAAATGAAATGAGATGATGGATATAAAGCAGCCTCGTGTTGCACAAATGCATTGTGAGTCGAGTTCTAGTTCCTTTCAGTTTCAGCCTCTCTGGGATTTGTAGACCTTGGCCCATGCCCCAAGGTTTCAAGGTGAAAGACCTTGAAACCCAGAAGGGCAGAGAGGCCTGGTCTGGTAGAGAATCAGGAGCAGAATCCAGGAGACCTGCCTTACAGTTCACCAGGGGGAAGGTGTGAGACAGCCCAGCTGACCCCAGGGAACAAAGGCTGCCCACCTTGATAGGGAGAGGGCAAGGCCTGAGTCAACCTCACCACAACTGGACTCAGCACTGGAGGCCGCTGAGGAGTTGCCTGTCTGCAGGTCATCTTGTCCTGGAGACAGTGAGGCACAGGCCGCCATGCCTGTGCCTCTTCTTGGATAGCCAGTGGGGATGGTGCTATCATTGCATTGAGGCCTGCAAGACCCAGGCCACTACCCTTTGTCAGGAAACAAGGTCTTCCCTCAAGGACAGGATCACCTCTGGTGGGAATCTCCTAGAGAAGAGGCAGCTCCTCAGGCCAGGCGCGGTGGCTCACACCTGTAATCCCAGCACTTTGGGAGGCCAAGGCAGGTAGATCACGAGGTCAGGAGTTCCAGACCAGCCTGACCAACACGGTGAAACCCCGTCTCTACTAAAAGTACAAAAATTAGCTGGGCATGATGGCATGTGTCTGTAGTCCCAGCTACTCCGGAGGCTGAGGCAGAAGAATTGCTTGAACCCGGGAGGCAGAGGTTGCAGTGAGCCAAGATTGTGCCATTGCATTTCAGCCTGGGCGACAGAGCAAAACTCCATCTCAAAAAAAAAAAAAAAAAAAAAGAGTGAAGCAGCAGCTCCTCAGAGATGGGTCAGAGCTCTGTGGGGAGCCCCAGGTGGGCATCTAGATGGTGAAGAGCCCAAAGACTCTAGAAGTGAGTTCTCAGGACTTGTGCATGCGTACATGTGTTTATATGTGTGGTGCATGTGTTTATATGTGTGTACATGTGTTTATATGTTTGTGCATGTGTGTTGTGTCCACGTGTTTATATGTGTGTGCGTGTGTTTGTATGAATCAATGTGTATTGTATGCATGTGTGTTTGTGTGTGCGTATGTAGGTTTGTATGTGGGGGAGATGTATTTGTGTATGTAGATGGGATGTGTGTGTCAATGTGTATACGTGTACATGTAGTGTACTTGTATTCATTGTCTATTACTTTTTTAAAAAATCCAGTTTTAGCAAAGAATATCTATGGCTTATTGCTACATGACAAATTACCCCAAAGCTTAGTGGCTTAAACTATAAACATCTATCTCACAGTTTCTGTGGATTGGGAATCTTGAGGGAGGCTTAGCTGGGTATTTTTGGTTCAGGGTCTCTCTTGAAGTTGCAGTGAAGATGTTACCCGGGGTTGGCTGTAGTCTTCTGAAGGCTTGCGTGGGGCTAGAAGATCCACTTTCAAGATGACTCACTCACCGTCCTGGCAAGATGATGCTGGCTGTTGGCAGGAGGTCTCAGTTCCCTACCACATCAGCCTCTCCATATGGCTGCTTGAGTGCCTCATGACACAGCAGCTGGCTTCCTCTGGAGTGAGTGACCTGAGAGAGAGAGAGAACCAGGCAAAAGCCACAGTGTTTTTAAAACCTAGCTTTGGAAGTCCCATGCCATCATTTCTGCCATATTATACTGGCCACAGAGACCAACCCTGGTACACTGTGGGAGGGACTACACAAAGGCATGAATTCCAGGAGGTAAGGATCACTGGAGGTCAGCTTGTAGGATGGCTATCACATGCAGTATGTGTGTGTGGGTATGTGGGGTGTGTGTTTGCTGGTGTGTACATAAAGATGTGTGTGTTTGTGTGTATATGTGTTTGTATGTTTTTGCATATGTATCTATGGATAGATACATAGCAATATGTTTGTGTGACATGTATCTATGTATTGTTTGCATATGTGTATGCGTGTATTTATGTATATGTATCTGTGTATTGCACATGTGTGTGTGTTTTGTGCACATGAGTATGCGTGCATGTATTATGCCTACATGCATGTCTCTGTGTTTGTATGTGTTGTGCATGTGTGCATATGTGTGTATGCCTTTTTGTACATATTTGTAGTATGTGAATAAGCATATGCATGTGTGTGTGATGGGATTGTGTATGTATCCAGGTGTATATGTGTGTCTATGCCTGTGGCTGTATATGTTTGCAAACACTGTATGTGCATGTGCACTTGTGTTGTGTGTGTGCATGTATGCTTACGTGTGCGTGTTTCTGTATAAATGTCTATGTGTAAGTCTGCATGTGTCTGTTTATGTGTGTATAGGTGTATATATGTTACGTTTATGTATGTGTGTGAGGTGTATGTGTGTAGGTTTGAGAATATGTGTGTGCATTACTATGTACATATTGCACTTGTATGTATAAATGTGTGCTGGCACACGCATACAATCTTAGGAATGTCACCTGCTGTGGGAGGAAAGCCTGGAGTCAGGAGTGGGGAGAATCAGGGAGGAGTCCCTCTTATTCCTGGGGCAGCCCATGGGTGGAAGGGTCTGGAGCCCGGAGAGCAGGCTCTCCCTTGCATTTAGGGTATGTGGATCCATGGTCCTCTGCATCTGGCTTTCCTTTGTCAAGGCTTTCTGTTGTTGTTCATTTTTATTTGAACATTTCAGTCTTTCCTAAGCTGTCAAATAAAGCAGCAGAGAAAGGGCGGTCTCTATTGCCTGGAAGTTGAGAGTTCAGTGTAAACTAGCACCCCTTTGGGGCTGGCCTGCCTGGGGAAAACAAGGGTATTTCCCTGGAGAGCCCAGCTGACCCTCCCTCTCATCTCTTCTCTGCCTAGGGCCACTCTGGGAGCTTCTGGGCTTATTGGGCAAGAAGGGGGGCATTTCTTTACTTCTAATAATCCAGTCATCTTAGAAGCCACTCTTTTCCTCTTTCCATTTAGAATATTTCTGACACCAACTTTTGTGTTTAGAAGCTTCTATGCTTTTTTCTTTTTTAAAAAAGTATTTTTACCTTTTCATCATGAAAGGTAATACACACGAACAGAAGTAGACAGAATGTAAAGATACAGCTCAACAGATTTTTAGAGTGAATAGCCATTTATACTATCCAATGACAGGGTTCAGGACATGCCACCCAAAAACATGGCACACTGGCATGTTGAATATTTTAAGCTGGAAGGATCTGAGAAACAGCATGTGCAGGACAATCTCTGACTTCCCTGATCCTTCTCCCCTGAAGGGATCTCCCTGATCCTTTCCCCATGTGACAGGTGTCCTTCCTCCAAAGATGGGGACATAGACAGGAATCTGAACACATGGGCCTTGCTAAGTCTTTTGGGTAAATAAAATTAGTTTTAAGATTGTTGGCAGGCTGGGTGCAGTGGCTCACACCCCTAATCCCAGTGTTTTGGGAGGCTGAGGCAGGAGCATCGCTTGAGCCCAGGAGTTTGAAACCAGCTTGGACAACATATTGAGACTTGGTCTTTACAAAAGTTAAAAAAGTAGGCCGGGCTTAGGGGCTCATGCCTGTAATCCCAGCACTTTGGGAGGCCAAGGTGGGTGGATCACTTGAGGTCAGGAGTTCAAAACCAGCCTGGCCAACATGGTGAAACCCCGTCTCTACTAAAAATACAAAAAATTAGACCGGCGTGGTGGCAGGCGCCTGTAATCCCAGCTACTCGGGAGGCCGAGGCAGGAGAATCCCTAGAGCTTAGAAGTTCAAACCTGCAGTGAGCTGTGTTCACACCACCGCAATCCAGTCTGGGCAGCAGAGTGAGACCTTGTTGATATAGATTAAAAAAGAAAAAAAAAGCCAGGTGCAGTGGCTCACACCTGTAATCCTAGCACTTTGGGAGGTCAAGGCACGTTGATCACAAGGTCAGGAGTTCAAGACCAGCCTGACCAACATGGTGAAACTCCATCTCTACTAAAAATACAAAAATTAGCTGGCCATGGTGGTACATGCCTGTAATCCCAGCTACTCAGGAGGCTGAGGCAGGAGAATCGCTTGAACTCAGGAGGCGGAGGTTGCAGTAAGCCAAGATGGCTCCATTCCATTGCACTCCAGCCTGGGTGACAGAGCCAGGCTTCTTAAAAAAAAAAAAAAATTGTTGATAAAATAAAAGCAGAAATGTCTTTGGAGTTGTCAGCATTAAATAGAATGCAGAACTACAATTTTATTCTACCTGGGTTTACTGGTCAAACAATGTTATATCAACTAGATGTTTAAGGTTATAAAACTATAAATCTAAACTAAGAATAAAATATACAATAAAAATAAATTGCTTGATGCATATCAAGCATAGCAGTTTTTAAAAAAAGACAGAGAAGAATCATATATTTAACTTTTTAGGTTTTTTTGCTTCTGTGATTTTTTTTTTAAACAGGGTTTAGCTTTGTTGCCCAGGCTGGAGTACAATGGCATGATTATGGCTCATTGCAGCCTCAACCTCCCAGGCTCGAGCAATCCTTACCACCTCAGCCTCCCAAGTAGCTAAAACTTCAGGAGAATGCCACCATGGACAGACAATTTTTGTATAGATGGGGTTTGGCCATGTTGCCTAAGCTGGTCTCGAACTCCTGGGCTCAAGGGATCCGTCCACTTCAGCATGCCAAAGTGCTGGGATTATAGGCGTGAGCCACCGTGCCTGGCCATTTTTTACACTTACCTAATTTGTCAACAAGAAAAATAACTTGAGTTGATGGCTAGCTTTGTTTCGTGTTACAGTATGTCTGCCCGAAACAGTTTCCAAATCTTATTTGGTAACTTGCAAGCTTAAAGTTAGGTTAAATTAAGTAGTAGATATTCATTAAATGAACCATTTGTAAGTAAGATAAACTACTGAAACATTAAGTACTAAGCATAAATTTAAGCGTATATACTTCTGGCATCTTATTTTGATATGATATAGAGAAGCTAAATATGTTTGGGTCTACTAATAAGCATGTTCTTTGCCACACTGAAAGACTGTACTATATACGGAAGCATATGTTCCTGAAATTATAAAATGGTATATTCACAAATTTACTAATCTACTACAAGATGCCAATATATGACAGGCAGTTCACAATTGCCTGCTTCCTAGTTTTCACTGCAAATTAGGGTCACTAAGGGTTAAAACTTATAATAAGTATACATAAATAAAACAATTAGACATCATAGGATGGAGGGAAACAACTTTGTATGCAAAGTATGCAAGGTATGAAGAACATATTATTATTATTATTATTATTATTATTATTTGAGACCGAGTCTTGCTCTGTCACCCAAGCTGGAATGCAGTGGCGCGATCTCGGCTCACTGCAAACTCCACCTTCTGGGTTCAAGCGATTCTCCTGCCTCAGCCTCCCTAGTAGCTGGAATTACAGGCATACGCCACCATACCCAGCTAATTTTTGTATTTTTAGTAGAGATGGGGTTTCGCCATGTTGGCCAGTCTGGTCTCCAATTCCTGACCTCAGGTGATCCGCCCGCCTCGGCCTCCCAAAGTGCTGGGATTACAGGCGGGAGCCACTGTGCCTAGCCAGCTGTGGGTTTTTCATAGATGCTTTTATCAGGTTGAGCAAGCTCTTTTCTATTTCTGAATGTTGAATATTTTTATCATGAAAGGGTTTGGGATTGTACCAAATGCTTTTTCTGCATCAATTGAGATCATGTGGGTTTTGCTCTTTATTCTATAATATAATGTATTACATTAATTAATTTTCATATGTTGAAGTAAACCTGCATTCTTGGGATGTCCACTTTATCATGGTACATGACCAGCCTGGCCAACATGGCGAAACCCCATCTTTACTAAAAATACAAAAATTAGCTGGGCGTGGTGGTGCGTGCCTGTAATCACTGCTACTCAGGAGGCTGAAGCAGGAGAATCACTTGAACCCAGGAAGCAGAGGTTGCTGTGGGCCAAGATTGTGCCACTGCACTCCAGCCTGGGTGATGAGTGAAACTCCACCTCAAAAAACAAAAAAACACAAAACAAAAACAAAAAAAACCACAAAAAACAAATTGCCACCTTTGTCATAAACCAAGTATCAAATATTCATTTGTCTCTACTCTGTTCTATTGGTGAGTTTTATTCTTGAAACAAGAATATACTGTCTTAATTTCAACAGCTTTTGTAATAAGCTTTGACAACAAATAAGGCAGTTGTCTTCTTTGAATCTTTTAAAAAAAATTTTTTTTAAGATATGAGGCCTCACTATGTTTGTCAGACTGATCTCTAACTCCTGGGATCAAGCAATCATTTCATCTCAGCCTCCCAAGTAGACAGGACTACAGGCATGCACCACTACACCCAGATCAAATCTTGGCTATAAAAAAGTATCAGCTTGTCTACTCCCACACAAAAAGAAGAAAAGCAAGGAGGAGGAGAGAAACTCTTGATATTTTTATTAGAATTGCACTGAATCTATATATCTGTTTGGAGGATAACATATTTTACAATATTGAGTTTCACATCATGAATAAGAGATATCTTCCAAATCATTTGGACCTTCTTTCATAAAATTTTCTCTATAGAGGCCAGGTGTGGTGGTTCACATCTGTAATCCCATCACTTCGTGAGGCTGAGGCGGGCGGATCACCTGAGGTCAGGAGTTCAAGACCAGCCTGACCAATATGGTGAAATCCCATCTCTACTAAAAATACAAAATTAGCCAGGCATGGTGGCACATGCCTGTAATCCCAGCTATTTGGAAGGCCGAGGCAGGAGAATCGGTTGAACCTGGAGGCGAGGGTTGCAGTGAGCCAAGATCACACCATTGCACTCCAGCCTGGGTGACAGAGCGAGTCTCGGTCTTAAAATAAATAAATAAATAATAAATAAATAACTTTCTTATTAATTCAAGTAGTATAACTTCTGGATTTTCTACATAACAAATAATACAAAAAGAAAGTTTTATTCCTCCCTTTCCACCTTTCTTTTATTCCTTTTCTTGTTTTAGTACATAGCTAAAGACCTAGAGTACAATGCTGAATCGTAATAGAATAGCAGACATCCTTATCTAAAAATCTCAGAAGAATTCTAACTGAGTTTCAGTTTTCCCAGAAGCAGACCCGGAGACAAGGATCTGTGTACAGGAATTTACTGGGAGGGGAAGGAAAACATTGGTTGGGGAGTGGGAAAGTGAGACAAGGAAGGGAAGGTGGCCAATAGAGGCATGTGTTATCAGGCTTAACTCTGGAGCAGAATTCTGCTGGGGGGACTCTGGGAGCCAGTGTAAACTACACGCCTCAGAGTTCTCTCACCCCAGATGGGAGGGAGCTGTGGTATTCAGACACAAAGTCTTGCTAGTTATTGTTTAGAGCTGCTCTGGGATGGAGCTTGAATTCCCCAGCACTTCCAACTGCTATGGGAGTGGAAAACTGTAGTCAAGCAGCAAAAGAAAGCCCTCAGGCAAGAAGTGCAGATGCTGGCAGCTGAAAACGGTACTGTGTACACTGAAATGGTAAAAGTGACGGATACAGGTAAGTTGCCAACGTCTTCTACAAACCCCTTCAACATTTTACCACATTAACAAGTAACATTTGCAGTCCCCATAGGATAACGGCAGCTGCATAAGTCCAGCCTTTCTAGATACGCTCCTAAAATCATTTTGTCAATAAAGAGAGAAAGAAGGGGAAGAATACACATAATTGCTGGGCATGGTGCCTCACACCTGTAATACGAGGCCAAGATGGGGGGAATTGGTTGAGTCCAGGAGTTCAAGACCAGTCTGGGCAACATAGTGAGACCGCGTCTCTACTAAAAACTAAAAAAAATTAGCTGGATGTGGGGGCGCATGCCTGTAGTCCCAGCTGCTCAGGGGGACTGAGACAGGAGGATCACTTGAGCCTGGGAAGTTGAGGCTGCAGTGAGTCAAGATTGCATCACTGCACTCCAACCTGGGCAACAGATCAAGACATGTCTCAAAAGAAACAAACAAACAACACACACACACACACACACACACACACACACACACACACACACACACACAATCCATGCTTACAGCATAACTAGGAGACAGAAAACACCACAAACTATGATGGCAAAGGGTTGCCACCTGGCCACTGTTACTCTGAAGTCCTACTAGCACCATTAACACCAGGGAGCTCAGTTCTCTGGTAGCATTCCCTACTGTGAACCCTGGCCTACAAAGGACAGCCACCACTCAGTGAAAGTCTAGTAACTGTCATACTACAGCATGCAGGGTTTACCGCCACCAAACTTAGCATTAACAAACAAATAAGAATCCTGGTACTCAGAAAATAACACAGAATAGACTAAGTTAAGGAAAAAGGAGAATGGACAAATACAAGAGAAAGAAGGAGGAGGAGGAGGAAAAAAAAAAGGAGAAAGAGGAAGAGAAGATAAAAGGGGCTGGGCATGGTGGCTCATGCCTATAATCCCAGCACTTTGGGAGGCTGAGGCAGGCAGATCACCTGAGGTCAGGAGTTTGAGACCAGCCTGGCAAACATGATGAAACTCTGCCTCTACTAAAAATACAAAAAAAAAAAAAAATTAGCTGGGCATGGTGACGCTCGCCTGTAATCCCCGCTACTCGGGAGGCTGAGGCAGGAGAATGGCTTGAACCCGGGAGGCAGAGGTTGCAGTGAGCCAAGATGGCATCACTGCACTCCAGCCTGGGTGGCAGAATGAGATTCTGTCTCAAAAAAAAAAAAAAAAGAAAGAAAATTCTAAAAAAAGGTAAACTAATCTATAGTGACAGAAAGCAGATCAATGGTTGCTTGGACATCAGGAGTGGAGAGAGAGATTGATTGATTGCAAAGGGGTACAAGAGGATGATGGAAAGTTTCTGTATCTTGATTGTGGTGGTGGTTTCCTAGGTGTATATGGCATATCTGTCAAAATTCATAGAATTTTACACTTTAAGTGTATAATTTATTATATGGAAATAATACCCCCATTTTTTTTTTCTTTTGAGATGGAGTTTTGCACTTGTTGCCCAGGCTGCAGTGCAATGGCACAATCTTGTCTCACCACAACCTCTGCCTCCTGGGTTCAAGTGATTCTCCTGCCTCAGCCTCCCGAGTAGCTGGGATTACAGGCATGTGCCACCATGCCCGGCTAATTCTGTATTTTTAGTAGAGACAGGGTTCCTCCATGTTGGTCAGGCTGGTCTCGAACTCCAAACCTCAGGTGACCCGCCCACCTCGGCCTCCCAAAGTGCTGGGATTACAGGCATAAGCCACCATGCCCAGCCTTCATGTATAACTTTTAACTCCCTGTAAACTTACTGTTGACCAGAAGCTTTACTGATGACATAAACAGATTACCACATATGAAGTATATTCTATGTATTATACACTGTATTCTTACAACAAAATAAGCTAGAGAAAAGAAAATGTTATGCCTGTAATCCCAGCACTTTGGGATGCTGAGGCAGGAGGAATGCTTAGGCCAGGAGTTCAAGACCATCCCGGGAAATGTAGTGAGACCCTGTCTCTATAAAAAATTAAAAAATTAGCTGGGTATGGTGGTGGGCACCTGTAGTCCCAGCTATTCAGGAGGCTGAGTGGGAGGATCGCTTGAGCCTGGGAGGTGAAGGTTGCACTGAGCCAAGATCTTGCTACTGCACTCCAGCCTGGCAACAGAGCAAGACACTGTCTAAAAAAAAAGGAGGGGGGGAGCTGGGAGAGAATGTATTTACTATTCATTAAGTGGAAGTGGATCATCATAAAGTCTTCATCTTTGTCATCACGTTGAGTAGGCCAAGGAGGAGGAAGAGAGGGGTTGGTTGGGGCAATAGTGGGAGAAGAGGCGGAGGAGGTAGAATAGGGGGTAGCGGGGGTGGGGGTTCAGGAGAGCCAGGCATACTTGGTATAACTTTTTTTTTTTCCAAGATGGAGTCTTGCTCTGTTGCCCAGGCTGGAGTGCAGTGGTGTGATCTCTGCTCACTGCAACCCCCACCTCCCAGGTTCAAGCAATTCTCTTGCCTCAGCCTCCCGAGTAGCTGGGATTACAGGCACCCACCACCAAAACCGGCTAAATTTTGTATTTTTAGTAGAGATGGGGTTTCACCATGTTGGTCAGGCTGGTCTTGAATTCCTGACCTCTTGATCCGCCCACCTCAGCCTCCCGAAGCGCTGGGATTACAGGTGTGAGCCACCGCACCTGACCGGTATAACTTTTATTGGGTAAAATCCACATGTAAGTGGATGGATTTGAACTGCACAGGTCCATTTATATGTGGATTTTCTTCCACCTCTGGGGTAACATTTCTATCACTCTCTTAAAGTTTTCTTGCACCCTTTTGCAACCAAACTCTCTCTCAATCCTTGACATTCAAGCAACCACTGGTCTGCTGTCACTATAGTTCAGTTGGCATTTTCTAGAATTTATCCCATGGGAAAAACTAAGGCAAATGTACAATGATATATGTACATTTATCTCAGTGTTATTTAGAGTTGTCAACTGGAGAAAAAATTAAATGACCATTATTAACAGACTGAATAAATAATGACCATCTATACAATAAAATACTGTATGCCAATTTTAAGAGTAAATATAGTGCAAGGGTAAAATTTTTTACGTAAGTAATCCATGGTACATTGTTATACAAAAGGAAACCATTACAAAAAGGGTAAGGCCCTTTTGTCACTCCCAACCCAGAAAATCACTGTAAAAGTTTGATGTGCATTTTTCCAGGCTTTTTCTATATATGTATACATCTACGTGCATATTTATATACACATAAAAATATATAATGATTTTTTTCTTTGAGATGGAGTCTGGCTCTGTCGCCCAGGCTGGAGTGCAGTGGCGCAATCTCGGCTCACTGCAACCTCTGCCTCCCCAGCTCAAGCTATTCTCCTGCCTCAGCCTCCCAAGTAGCTGGGATTACAGGCACCCACCACCACGCATGGCTACTTTTTTTGTATTTTTAGTAGAGACAGGTTTTCACCACGTTGGCCAGGCTGGTTTTGAACTCCTGACCTCAAGTGATCTGCCCACCTCGGCCTCCCAAAGTGCTAGGATTACAGGTGTAAGCCACCGTGCCTGGCCATATAATAATGTTTTGAAGGTACATGGGTTTTGCACAAATTCCTTATCCTGTGTCCAGTTCTGCAACCTGCCTTTTCTACTCAACAGTGTCTTTGTAATCTCTTCATGTTAGTACATAAAATATACAATTTACCTTTTTCTCTATAGCTACCTATAATGGACGTTTCATAGTGTATTTGGCCTTGCCTTTACTGAGAAATCTTTAGATGAATTCTAACTTTTTGCCATTGCTAAATTAAATTATATGTATTGATATAGAAGTAACTCTATATTAAGTTTTTTTAGAAAGCTGAAGTGGAATATTTATATAGAAATAAGCTTTTATATAGGTCTCAAAAAGATTGGAAGGACACCAGTTTGCACAATTATTTTAGTGGAAGGAAGGAGGTTGGTTTATAAGCAGGCTTTGACTTTTTTTCTTTTTTTTTTTTTGAGACAGAATTTCACTCTTGTTGCCCAGGCTAGAGTGCAATGGCACAATCTTGGCTCAACACAACCTCTGCCTCTTGGGTTCAAGAGATTCTCCTGCCTCAGCCTCCCGAGTAGCTGAGATTACAGGCATGTGCCACCACGCCCGGCTAATTTTGTATTTTTAGTAGAGACAGGGTTTCTCCATGTTGGTCAGGCTGGTCTTGAACTCCCGACCTCAGGTGATCCGCCCACCTCAGCCTCCTAAAGTGCTGGGACTACAGGCATGAGCCATCACGCCTGGCCTTTTTTCTTTGAGACAGAGTCTTGATCTGTTGCCCAGGCTGGAGTGCGGTGGCACCATCTCAGCTCACTGCAACCTACGCCTCCTTGGTTCAAGCTATTCTCCTGCCTCAGCCTCCTGAGTAGCTGAGATTACAGGTGTGTGACACCATGCCTGGCTAATTTTTTTGTATTTTTTTTTTTTTTTTAGTACAGACGGGTTTCACCATGTTGGCAAGGCTGGTCTTGAACTCTGACCTCAAGCGATCCACCTGCCTTGGCCTCCCAAAATGCTGGGAATACAGGTGTGAGCCACTGCACCCAGCCAGACTTTGACTTTTCCAATTTTTTCTGTGATAATCTTTTTTCCTGATAATATGTTCACAATCAAGTAATACCAGGGACTACTGAGAAGTGGATGATGAAGGGTGATAAGGTATAGACTATGCCCTTCTCTTTGCAGCTCCTGAGAGGGGCTGGGAAGGGATTTTGGGAGGGTGGGAAACAGCTTTGTCTGCCCAGAGCAGCTCTGAAGGTGGCCCAGTGCAGAACAGGATATCTGAAGGCAGAGCGGGACACCCATTCTGGGGATGGAAAGACGGAAGACCATTGAGGCCATTTCCCAGGTGGAGGACTAGGGGTGGGAGAAGTGACCTTCCGCTTGAGGATCCAGCCCACCCATCACCCACTTCAGGCATGGACTTGAGACAGAGAAGAGATTTAAAACCAGATTTAAAACCATCAGCTCCCAGGAGTGTGGCCTCCTTCACCTGCTCCCCAACTGTTCTGGTTCCAAAGGTTCAAGCCAGGCTCAACTCCCACTCCTCTAGTCTCCAAATAAGCATAGCACGGAGAGTCTGAGTGAAAATCCACTTTAATAATCCAGCTTCAGCTCAGCTGAGAACTTCCCCTCTCAGGTGCAAAGGGATGGCAGAGAAGTCTTTCCAGGAGGGCTCAATCCACTAAGAGATTATGGCTTAGAGAAGGGAACAGCTCAAAGAAGCCCTATAATGGGAGGCAACATGGAATTTGGAATTAGTGAGTGACCAGATGGAGATGTCCTGCCACCCACCTCCCACCAACACAAGTTCCAGCAAGAGAA
This sequence comes from Nomascus leucogenys, assembly GCF_006542625.1. NCBI lineage: Eukaryota > Metazoa > Chordata > Mammalia > Primates > Hylobatidae > Nomascus > Nomascus leucogenys. Next base: position 120,028,952 of record NC_044402.1, read on the forward strand.
GCACCGAGGTTTCATCTGTTCTTGACAGCCACCCCAGTCTTCCCAGCCCTGATCCTCTCTTCCCATCCCCTCATTTTCCATTTCTTTGGGTCAGGGCCCCTGAGCCTTGAGAAGAATAAGGACCCTTGTTTTATCTCTTTTTTCTCTTTTGTAGAGACATGGACTTGCCATGTTGCTCAGGCTGGTCTCAAACTCCTGCCCTCAAGCAATCCTCCCACCTCCCAAAGTGTTGGCATTACAGCATGAGCCACCACGGGTGGCCAGGACCCTTGTTTTCCTACATGGCCCCAGCATGACAACTAGCCCCCATTACTCAGGCCAGTCACTTTGTGATGGCGATGTTGTCCCAGCAACCAATCCAGGCACTAGAGGGGAAGGATCCCAGCTGCCATGGAGAGGGTCTCGGGTGGGTGTTACCTTGAAGAGGGTGAGGGTCTGGAGGACTCCTGTGGTGCAGGCCATCTCCCGGATAGAGTGCATGGCCAGTTGGGGGCTGCCTAAATCCAGCACCCGCAGCCCCAGCCGAGAAGCCAAGATAGGTCCAATGGTGGTTCCACAGGGGGTGTCATTCCGGACCATGAGATCCTAGGGAGAGCAGGAGACCCATGAGCAACATGCAGTCTGTGCTTATCAGAGCCAAGGAGGACGCCATCTTAGAACTGCAGGGCGGGAAGCGGCCTGGGAGATGGTCCATTTGGAGCATAAAATCAAAGCCAGTGCTAAATGGCAGACCCCAAAGGACAATATATTCGGAATTGGTCCCATTCTATCTGCATTGCCACCACCCTAGTTCCAATCCATTCTTCACGCAGCAGGAAGGGGGATTTTTAAAAGTATCCATCCTTGTCACCCTCTTGCTTAATATCCACGCTCACAGAAAAAAATCACTCAGTGGTATTAATGTCTTTAAAAATATTGCTACTGACATTTTGAAATGATTTTATTTATATTGTGGTAAAATAATAAATAAGAAAATGAAAATATAATGCTAGATATCAAGGTTTTCAGTGTAAGAGAAAACAGAATTACAAAATCAAATAGGTAGTAACTATTTAAATAAGAATAATTTGATGAATAAGAATTACAGTATTAACTCATGATTTTTATTTAAAAATTTTTATTTTATTTTATTTATTTATTTTGAGATGGAGTCTCCCTGCGATGCCCAGGCTGGAGTGCAGCGGCACGATCTCAGCTCGCTGCAACCTCTGCCTCCTGGGTTCAAGCGATTCTCCTGTCTCAGCCTCCCAAGTAGCTGGGATTACAGGCATGCACCACCACGTCCAGCTAATTATTGTATTTTCAGTAGAGATGGGATTTCGCCATATTGGCCAGGCTGTTCTCGAACTCCTGACCTCAAGTGATCCACTACCTCTCAAAGTGCTGGGATTACAGGCCTGAGCTACCGCACCTGGCTTCATGATTTTTAAAATATGTACTTTTTTCTTGCTATGTCCATGGAAATGGACCCAAAGCACCGTCCCCTCCCCCAAGAACAATGAACACTTGCAGTGCCAGACCATGGTCTCTAATACCACTGCTCGCCAAAAACTACCAAGTCTAGGGGGCGAAATGAACAAGACATGCCTGCAATTTTTGTTGTGCCAAAAAGCAAGGAGACTTCCAAGAGTCAAAGGGCACAGGAGTTATGCTAAAGGGGCTCCCACTGGTCAAAGCCATGACAATTCACAAATCAAATATACTAATTATAGAGGACACTGAATAAATGAAATTCCATGATTCTATGATAGTCAGAAAGGGAAAAGCAGGCCAGGTGTGCTGACTCATGCCTGTAATCCCAGCACTTTGGGAGGCCAAGGCGTGCAGATCACATGATTCCAGGAGTTCGAGACCAGCCTGGCCAACATGGTGAAACCCTGTCTCTATTAAAAATACAAGAAACAGCCGGGCATGGTGGTGCACGCCTGTAATCCCAGCTACTCAGGTGGCTGAGGCATGAGACTCTCTTGAACCTGGGGGGAGGAGGTTGCAGTGAGCTGCGATCGCGACACTGCATTCCAGCCTGGGCAACAGAGCGAGACCCTGTCTTAAAAAAAAAAAAAAAAAAGGAAAAGGAAAAATATTTCTTTGTCACTATTTGAGATGACATTTCACCTTGAAAAGCGGATAACGGAAAGAATTAGCATCTATCCTACTTTCCAATCAATAGGAATGATATTCCACGATAACCAAAGAACCCTAGTTGACTGGAGGGAAGAAGTTCCACTTCACAGAAGAATGGAAGACTGAAAGAATTCAGGGGAAGCGGGCATTTTTCGGTAAATTCTAATGAAATTACTGATTTAGACAAGGATTACTGTAAGTGTTAAAACCATTAGGTATCTGGTTAATAGGGAACTCATCACTTGTATGGGTCACTGTCAGGTCAATAGGGGGAAAACCACCATATAATGAAAGGATAAGAGGCCATTCCTGGTCCAGTGGTCAATCTTTGCAAGGCTAAGGGTGGCCCACCCAGATATCATGTGTGTGATGCCATATGAATACACCAGCCATGTCTTCTAGCCCAAAATGTTTAACTTGAGGCTGGGCACGGTGGCTCACACCTGTAATCCCAGCACTTTGGGAGGCTGAGGTGGGCGGACCACTTGAGGTCAGGAGTTCAAGACCAGTCTGGCCAATATGGTGAAACCCTGTCTCTACTAAAAATACAAAAATTAGCTGGGCATCGTGGTGCACACTTGTAATCCCAGCTACTTTGGAGGCTGAGACAGAAGGATCACTTGAACCAGGGAGGCGGAGGTTGCAATGAGCCGAGATCATGCCATTAGACTCCAGCCTGGGCGACAGAGTGAAACTCTCACTCTGTCAAAGAAAAAAAAAAAAAGTTTAACTTGAATCCATCAAGTCTTTAGAAATTCCAGTTGATAGGAAATACGGGGCTTACAGACAAGCTAAACGACACCATGGGGCAGCAAGGAGACATATCCAGAAGTTTCTTGAATAAGCCAATGCTATTTAAAAAGGGGTGGGGGGAACTGTGCTACATTAGAATACATTTAAGCAACATATCAGCCAAATATAATGCATTGTCCTTGTGGGCGGCAAGCCACCCAGGCACCGAGGCAAGAGACCGAAGACACGAGCTGTTCCAGTATAATAAAATATAAAACAAGAATAGTCATACCAGATATAGATCTTAGATATGATTATATATGAATATCATTAATCATTAGTTGGTAGTAATTACTCTTTATCCCAATATTATAATAATCCCTGCTCTATAATCATAACCTAGGAAAAACCAGGCCATACAGAGATAGGAGCCGAGGGGACATAGTGAGGTGTGACCAGAAGACAGGAGTGCGAGCCTTCTGTTATGCCTGGACAGGGCCACCAGAGGGCTCCTTGGTCTAGCGGTGACGCCAGCATCTGGGAAGATGCCCGTTGCCAGGTGGACCGTGGTCTAGCGGTAGCGAAAGGTGTCAAGAAACAACACCCGCTACTTAGCAGACTGGGAAAGGGAGTCACCTTTTCCCCGGGGGAGTTTAGAGAAGACTCTGCTCCTCCACCTCTTGTGGAGGGCCTGACACCAGTCGGGCTTTCCCGCAGTTATCCGGAGGCCTAACTGTCTCCCTGTGATGCTGTGCTTTAGTGGTCACGTTCTTAGTCCACCTTCATGTTCCATCCTGTACACCTGGCTCTGCTTTCTAGTTAACAGTAGTAAGTTAGTGAAAGTACTAGAAGTCTCTGATATGTAGAAATAATGGCGTTAAGCTGTCTCTTTGTCTTCTCTCTCTACCTCGGCTGCCGGGCAGGGAAGGGCCCCCTGTGCAGTGGACACATGACCCACGTGACCTTACCTATCATTGGAGAAGACTCACATTCTTTACCCTGCCCCTTTTGCTTTGTATACAATAAATAACAGTGAAGCCAGACATTCAGGGCCACTACCGGTCTCCGCGCATTGGTGGTAGTGGTCCCCCGGGCCCAGCTGCCTTTTCTTTTATCTCTTTGTCTTGTGTCTTTATTTCTACACTCTCTCGTCACCGCACACAGGTAGAGACCCACCAACCCTGTGGGGCTGGTCCCTACAGTCCTGAGTTGGATACTAGGGTGGGCCAAATACCTGTAAAAAAATATTTTGAGGATAACTGGGGAAAACGGAAAGTGATCTGTGCATCAGATGAGGTACAAGTTTACTGAAACAACAATTTCCTGAAATGGGGTTGGGAATGGTGGATCACGCCTGTAATCCCAGCACTTTGGGAGGCCAAGGTGAGAGGACTGCTTGAAGCCAGGAGTTCAAGACCAGCCTGGGCAACATAGCAAGAACCCCATTTTTACTAAAAATAGAAAATTAGCCAGCATGGTGGCATGCATCTGTAATCCCAGCTACTTGGGAGGTTGAGGCAGGAAGATCTGAGCTCAGGAGTTTGAGGATGCAGTGAGCTATGATCATGCCACTGCACTCCAGCCTGGGAGACAAAGCAAGACCCTGTTTCTAATTTTAAAAAAAACATTAAAAAAAAAACTCAAATAGAAACGTGAAGATGACTGAGTGAAAAGAGGCAACGAAAATATATCCGATATAATATCATTTTTAAAAAGTGTATATGAAGTTTATGCATAGAAAAAATCTGGAAGACTATACCAAATTTCTGCAGATTAGTGTTTTATTTTCTCATCTCTATCTGTATTTTCTAATTTTCTAAAATACATGTGTCCTACTTCTGCTGTAAGTTATTAAAGAAAAATCTCCCAATATCTTCTCACTACCTTAGAATAAAATTGAAATGCCCTTCCATGGCCTAGGTATTCCTGTATCATCACTGAGCTGGGCCTCTCCCCGACCCCCTCCTGCTCTCATCCTGGCTCTACCATCCTGCCTTTCTCTCCTCCTAAAAGATGAGCTCATTCCTGGCCTCCTTGGGGCTTTTCTACTTGTGCCCTCTGGCTGGGACCCTCCCATAGCTGCCTGTTTCTCAGTGGTTAGGTCTCAGCTCAAATATCACGTCCTCAGAGAAGGCTTCCTGGGGGCAGAACAATTCAGCTTTCCGAAACGAAGAGTGAACACTTGCAGCACAAAGAGCCCTGGGCTGGGAGTCAGGATGCTGCGGTTCTACGCCTGCTATGATTGTCACTGGACCACCCATGCCTGAGTCCCTGATATAGACAGGTAGATAGATAAATATAGAAATAGATAGTCATGTACTACATAGTGACATTTCAGTCAAGGACAGACTACATATGACAGTGGTCCTGTAAGATTATAATGGAGCTGAAAAATTCCTGTCGCCTAGTGACATCACAGCTGTTGCGATGTTGTGGCACAATGCATGACTCACTTGTGTGTGGCAATGCCGGTGTAAATAAATCTACTGCCAGTCGTATAAAAGCATAACACGTGCAATTACGTACAGTATGCAATACCTGAGAATGATAATAAATGACTATGTTATGGTTTATGTGTTTACTATATTATGCTTTTTATTGTTATTTATTTATTTTGAGATGGAGTTTCACTCTTGTTGCCCAGGCTGGAATGCAATGGCGCCATCTTGGCTCCCTGCAACCTCTGCCTCCTGGGTTCAAGCGATTCTCCTGTCTCAGCCTCCTGAGAAGCTGGGATAACAGGCGCATACCACCATGCCCAGACAATTTTTGTATTTTCAGTAGAGACAGGGTTTCACCATGTTGGCCAGCTGGTTCTGAACTCCCGACCTCAAGTGATCCACCCGCCTCGGCCTCCCAAAGTGCTGGGATTACAGGCGTGAGCCATGACGCCCAGCCTACTGTTATTTTAGAATGTACTCCTACTTATTAAAAAAAAAAAAAGTTAACTGTCAAACAGCCTCAGGCAGGTCCTTTAGGAGCGTCTTGTTATCACAGCAGATAGCAGCTCCCTGCATGTCACTCTCCCTGAAGACCTTCCAGTGAGACAAGATATGGAGGTGGAAGACAGGGACGCTGATAATCCTGACCCTGTATAGGCCTAGGCTAATGTGTATGTTTGTGTCTTGGTTTTTAACCAGAAAGTTTAAAAATTTTAAAAATAACAAAAAATTTTTAAAATAGCAAAAGCTTATAGAATAAGGATACAAAAAAGAAAATACTTTTGAATAGCTGTACTATGTGCTTGTGTTTTAAGCCAAGTGTTATTACAAAGGAGTCAAAAATTTTAAAAAATGGAAGTTTATAAAGTAAAAAAGTTGGCCAGGCACAGTGGCTCACGCCTGTAATCCCAACACTTTGGGAGGCCGAGGCGGGCGGGTCACAAGGTCAGGAGTTCGAGACCAGCCTGACCAACATGGTGAAACCCCGTCTCTACTAAAAATACAAAAATTAGCCGGGCGCGGTGGTGCGTGCCTGTAATCCCAGCTACTCAGGAGGCTGAGGCAGAATCACTTGAACCTAGGAGGCAGAGGTTGCAGTGAGCCGAGATCGCGCCACTGCACTCCAGCCTGGGTGACAGAGACTCCATCTCAAAAATAAATAAATAAATAAAGTAAAAAAGTTACAGTAAACTAATTCATTGTTGAAGAAATACAATTTTCAAAATAAATGTAGTGTAGCCTGTGTCCAGCATTGATAAAGTCTGCAATAGTGTACAGTAACGTCCTACGCCTTCACATTAACTCACCACTCACCCAGGGCAACTTCGAGTGCCGTAAGCTCCATTCCTAAGTGCCCTATACAGGTGGACCATTTTAAATCTTTTACACCATATGCTTCCTGTACCTTTTCTTTTTCTTTTTCTTTTCTTTTTTTTTTTTGGTTTTGTTTTTTTGGAGACAGGGTCTCACTCTGTCGCCCAGGCTGGAGTGCAATGGCACAATCTTGGCTCACTGCAACCTCCACCTCCCGGGTTCCAGAGAATCTTCCCAAGTAGGGAAGGCCTCCCAAGTAGCTGGGACTACAGGCATGCACCACCACGCCTGGCTAATTTTTGTATTTTTTGGTAGGATGGGGTTTCACCATGTTGGCCAGGCTGGTTTTGAACTCCTGACCTCAAGTGATCTGACTGTCTTGGCCTCCCAAAGTGCTGGGATTACAGGTGTGAGCCAACACGCCTGGCCTTCTGTACCTTTTCTATGTTTAGATACACTTACCATTTTGTTACAATTACCTACAGTTTTCAGCACAGTAAGAAGCTGTACAGGTTTGTAGCCTAGAAGCAATGGGCTACACCACACAGCCTGGGTGTGCAGCAGGTTGTCCGTCTAGGTTTGCGTACGTATACTCCATGATGCTCACACAACGACAAAACTGCCTAATGATGCCATTTCCCAGGACGTATCCCTGTTGTTAAGCAATGCATGACAGTATATATGTGTATATATGTGTATACACAATACTGTCATGTGTTATATACATACATGTATACAACATACATATGTACACACACACACACACACACACACACACACACACACACACAGAGGAGAAAGGACTAGATGGCTGATTTCTCAGGCAAGAGAGAAAATGAGTAGCTGCGGTTACATACTCCCCAGCCCTGAACTTTTTCCCTGTGGAAGCCCCCAGAGTGTGTAGGAGACAGAGGGGAAGTGGGGTTGCTGCAGGGAAAGACAGGCCTACCATGTGCCAGGAGCACACTGTACCTTCAGTCTTCATAGAAATCCAGCAAAGTAGGCATTACTATCACCCCTATTCTACAGATGTGGAAACTGAGACTCAGAAAGTTTAGGAGACTAGTCCAAGGTCACACAGCTAGCACTGCAGCAGAGCCAGCATGGAATCCAGCTGTATCCAAAATCCCTGCTTTTCTCACTCTACTGGGACCCCCTCCACTCAAGGCCATCTACCAGGTTCCCTGTTCTTGGGGGCCCATCTGTTTGTGCCCCCACCAAGCTCCCTCCATCACACCTTCCCAGTCAGGGCCCACCCTCACCTGCAGGGGAACCTTGACTTTGTTGGCCACCTCTCGGATCAGGGCCTCTGACACTGCGTTTGAGGCATAGCGTTGCTTGCTGTTCACCTTGATCACGGGGCCCTGGGGAGATTGTCAAGGTGAGGCAGAGGTAATGACAGGCCCAAAGGGAATGAGTCAGGGCCCAGAACAGCCAGACCTCCAAGTCCCTAGGGAGAAATGGCACGTCTCACCTTGTGGAATAAGGGCCGGTGGTTCTCCTCATGCTTGTCCCTGTAAGAGACAGATAAGGGCCAGACATAGCAAACAGGAGCAGGCCTGTCAACACTCACCACCCTCCCATGGCAGACATCACTAATAGATCACCACTCTTTCCCACCCAGCCCAGTGGGACTTCAGAGTCATTCCACACACAGGGTTCCGGGCAGCCTCTAGCAATAGATGGAAACAAGTTTGTAGACAAAGACTATTCCACACACCTGGGTTAGGCATTACATGACTCTGACCAAGTTGGTCTCGCAGTAGGGAAAAGGAAGTGCCCCCTGAACCTCCCGAGAGAATGAAGAAGGGAGAAAGGAAGAGGCTGGGGCCAGGGAAGAGCCTAAAGGCAGGTTATGCTTGGGTCTCCAGCTATGTGAAAACTGTGTGACTGGCACTAGAGACTCACAGGTAGTTGGGATGCACAGCATGGGCCATGTCTGCACTGATCATGAAGGACTTGGGTATGGCTTCCTCGAAGGCCGTTGGGTGCTGGCACGAGGCTGAGATCCGCCGCAGCACCAGCTCTGTCAGCAGTGACTGTGCTCCCTGTGCACTCTCAGACCCCACCTGGCGACAGCAGAGTCCTGACTCTGGGAATCTGGGCTCAGGGGCCTGATCTTGGAAGCCAGTGAGAGGGGCCCACTGCCCACCTGGCCCAAAACCCCACTGAGTCACTGGGTGTTCTTAGCAATACCCCTAACCTGGGGTCATCACTGAACACTGGATGGTGGGCTGAGACCAAACTAACTCGCAGTCTTAACAGTACTGGTGGGTTTCCTGCACTGCTCCCCTTCCTCCTCTCATGACCCTCACATCTGGGGCTCAGCACAGGTGCCCCACCACACTGGTCAATTTTCTTTTATGTGTATGACAGAGACTAACTGTCCATGATATCTTTTATAACAGAACACCCAAGCTGTAGCTAAGCACTTAACTACCCAGCTAGAGATGACATTTCCAGGCTCCCCTGCAGCTAAGTTCTGTGGAATGTAAGCAGTGATGAATGTCACTTCTGGATCATGCCCTTAAAGCCAGGGGGTGTCTACTGCCCCTTTGCCCTCTCTTCCCTTCCTACTAACTCAGTGTAGACATGATGGCCAGAGCTGGAACGGCCACCCTGAATGCTGAAATAGAAGTCATGTGTTCAGGACAGCAGGGACCCCTCCTAAACTGCTAACTCTGACCTGGGTTATGAGATATGAGAGAGCACTATCTGTTCAAGCTCTGTTATGCAGCTGAGACTGCAGCCTCACACACGCAGGCATCATGAGGACCTACTCTGTGCTGAGCCCTGGGACTACGAGGATGGACTGGGTAGAGTCCCTGTCCTAAAGGAAGAAGCTCACCATGTGGCACAAAGAAAGATACAGGAGAGATGGTCACCCTTGAATAAGCAGATCTATATTGAGTCAGAGGAGACACCAAGGGCTAAGGAGGCACACGCAGCATCTCCCGTCTTTGGGGCCCCCAGAAGAGCCCTGGCTCACGGTGGATGCCTGGCACAACAAGTTGGCTGTGGAAGACTCCACAGAGGTGACCCTCCCCAGAACCCTCCACGTACCTCTTCGTTGTCATAGAGTGTGATCATGCGCACGTGAGGCTCCGTGGCCAGGGAGCCAGGGCCTGCACAGGAATCTATCAAGGCCTGGTTCAGGGAAGGAAATGAGAGCATCATCTCCAACCTCCTTCTGCTGAAACTCAGCCCACCAGCACCTTGGGTGTGCACGTTCCCCCATCCACCAGCACCTTGGGTGTGCACATTCCCCTGTCTGCCTTCCATGGCCATGACTTTTATCAATTAGGGCACTGCCTGGCACAGGGTGTGGTGGGGACCTTTTTTTCTTTTGTTTTTTTTTTTTTTTTTTTTTTTTTTGCCAAATAAATAGCTACATAGGTAGAAACTTTAGGGTGTGGTGGGGACCTTTTTTTTTTCTTTTTTTCTTTCTTTTTTTTTTGGCCAAATCAATAGCTAGGTAGAAACCTTTTCAACTGGGACAGGAGACACCATCCTTTGGGTGTTCTTCTCTACATTCCCATGCAAAAGGCAGTAGGAAGATGTGGAGGACAGAGAGGAAGAGCTGAGAGTCCTGGAAAGCCAAAAGACTACACACATCACATAAACTGATTGGCCTCAGGGAAAAGACTAAGGTTCAAAGAGGTGATGGACTCCATCAAGGTGACGTGACTGGCTGGTTGCCTGCAGAAGTAGATGCAGGTCCCAGGTCCAGCTCTGGTCTCAATTACAGCCCAAAGCCTATCTCCAGCCACAGTATTACTGGGAAGGAGAGGCAGAAAAAGGCAGAGGGAGATCAAGGGCAAGAGGAGAGAAAGAAAGGGAACTGACTAGGATGGAGAGAAGGTGGGGAATATCAAGGTGACTAGGAAGAGAGGCTACCTGACTGAGATCCCAAGAAACAGGGGGAAGGCTGGGGGCTTAAGCCTGGGGAGTGGAGTAGGAAGCAGAAGGAGGTGGATGATACTACCTTGTGGATGATAAGGCCTTTCCCTGAGGCAGAAGTTGTTAACTTCAGGAAATGCAGCAGGAGCAAGGCTAGGACAAGAGACCATGGTGCCCTAAACAACTTCTCAGCCTTCTTCTTGCCTCAACCCCCTGACAGTGCAAGGGCAGAGACCAAAGGTGGCGATGCTGAGGCTGCAGCATTTACGGCCCCCTCCTGATCCATCCAGCACCAGCAGACTGAGTGGGTAGACAATGGCCCTCTCTCACAACCTGCTGGGGCTTTAGGCAGCTCCCCCGACCCCAAACATACCACCTCTGCTGGTGGTTATGTGCTGCCTGGGGTGCCCCGGCTCCTCACCTGCAGGGCACAGAAGCAGCTGTGCAGATTGTCCAGCCGAGGAGCAAAGATGAACTCATCATAGGCACCACCCAAGACCTAGAGAGATAAGACAGTCAGCCCAACCTTCAACCCTCCACCCCCACTCACCTCTCTTTTGCTCCCAATGGCCTCCTTGGTTTCTTACGCAACCTCTCCCTGACCCCTGGCTTAGGGCACTATTTTGTTTTTTCTTTTTTTTGAGATGAAGTTTCGCTCTTGTTGCCCAGTGTGAAGTGCAATGGCTCGATCTCGGCTCACTGCAACTTCCGTCTCCCGGGTTCAAAGGATTCTCGTGCCTCAGCCTCCTGAGTAGCTGGGATTACAGGCATGCACCACCAGGCCCAGCTAATTTTTGTATTTTTATTAGAGACAGGGTTTCACCATGGTGGTCAGGCTAGTCTCAAACTCCTGACCTCATGTGATTCCCCCCGCCTCAGCCTCCCAAAGTGCTGGGATTCCTTGCTAGGCAGGACCCAGCAGAGATTGGAGAAGGGGGCTGGGCTGGTGCTGAGGAACAAAAGGGTGGAGGCCAATCGCTCTTGACCTCTTCCTGTGGGTCAAGAAAAGGAAGGGCTGAATTGTTACCAAAATGGCCAAGGAAGTAAACAGAGGAAGCCAGCCAAAAAACAGAAACTTAGTACATGTTCAAGCAGGACAGAGCATCCAGAGATTTAGCAATCTCTGACCATCAGCAACTGGGAGGCAGAGAACAGATGGCCACATCCAGGCCTCTTTCCCTAAGCAGTTCAATGTCAGTGTGGGTCAAAGCAGACAGGGCCCACATGTAGAAGAAAATCCTGGCGAATCTGTAAAAAGGGCCAATTCCCAGATAGTCCTAGTAGGCAGGTCTGGGGTGGGGAACTTGTCTTTTTGAGAACCACCACCCTAGAAGCAGTGGGGGATGTGTCTGCTGGGAAGAACTCGGATGAGAGTCACTGAGGGCTTGGTGGAGGTGACGAGTGCTTCAGCAGGACAGGTTACGAGTGGTCAGGATCCTGGAGGCCCTCCACCCACAGGTTCCTACAGCCAGTCCTCACCGCAGGCTGGGTGTCTGCAAGGCAGAGCTCCATCTCCACTATGTCCTTGGGGCTCAGCCCCAGATGGGCACAGAGCAGGGACATGAGGACCGAATGGTGCCGCTCATCCTGCAGAGCAGAAAGACGCTGGGAAGAGTCCATTCCTCCTCTCCTTCCCACTTCTCAGGGGACTCTGCCGCCCTCTCCATGATCAGGGGACTCTCTTACCACAGCATTGAGAGGCCCTGGCTCAGGAGTCCCCTTCTCCAGCTCCTCCTGGATGGCTGTGGCAAGAATGGGGACTCTGTGGGGAGACGTGGGTTGTGGGGGGATTGAGAGGAGGGCACAGCTGAGTGCGGCATCCATAAGTTCAGGTGCCTCCTGATGGGCAACTGCCTCTGCCCTTCAATTCCCAGCCCACTCCCCAAATGGCAAGGCTGTGAGGACCCTTAGAAATTAACTGGGTCCCAAGAGTAAAATGTGACTGTGGCTACCATTAGGTAATAATCACCTGGTACCATTCTCCATCCCTCCCAGCCACTGCAGCCCCGCCCCAGTCTCACAGGTGCATCTCTGTGTTGGGCCCAAAGTTCTCGTTGATATTTCGCTGCAGATGGATGGCCAGGTGTGGGATGCGAAGAATGGGCCGCTCCACGTGCACGAGCCGCTGCTCCAGCCGACCTGAGGTAGGGCACTGCGGCCAGCCAGGCCAGGTCATCCCAGGGTGCCTCCTACCCCAGTGGTCAGTCTTCACTTCACTCAGACTAAGCAGGGTGGTCCTCTGACCAGACTGCCCCCACCCCTCTTCCCCACGGGTACCCTGAGGAGTGTGGCAGTCAGTCTTCTGAGGAGGCTCCGCCATCCCCAACCTCGGTTCCCACCTTGACAATGACGCGTCCAGCCAGAGTCAGGTCACGGTCAAACCAGGTGCTCCAGATCCCACCACCATAGGTCTCCACACCGACTTGCTGGAAGCCCACCTGGCTGCGGCGAGACCTACGTTTCACCTGAGTGTAAAGACGGAGAAGAAGTCAGAGAAGGCTTCATGAAGAAATGTGGAGATGAGACTTTGGCTACTCATAAGTAACAGACAGAGAATATTAGTGTCACATGAAAGGCTCAAAGTGTGGAGGAAGGGGCCAACAAGTTTACCTTCTCCCTTACTCCAGGGGATAGAGGCCCCAGTTTGTACCTCCTAGTTCCCTTTTGCGCTGTACTCCCTCTGACATCTCCTCCCACCCCAACACCGTCCGAGTTCCTTACCCGGAGGCAGGGGCTGTCCGTGTGGGCCCCGATGAGGCTGAAGCCATTGCCAGGAACGTACTGGCCCCCTACAGCAAAAGCTATGATGGTGGAGGAGTTCCTGGTCATGAAGTACTGAGGAGAAGGGGAGGAAAGACAGGGGTGTGAGTTGCATTACCCAGCTGGCACACAGGGCTTTGAGACCCAGCCTAGGGACCTGCCTTTCCACCCCCACCCTACCCCCAGTACCTTGCTCTCGGGCTTAATATTCCATTTCTCAGTCTCCTTGAGTTCACTGAAGCCAGCCTGGAGAAGGCGGTTGCGGCATTCAGCCACAGCTGTGGGAAAAGCACCCTCTCACAGCGATGGAAGCTGGTGAGGGGCCCATCAGCCTCCACCCTCCTCCCTTGCCCTGGCCACCACTTACCGTGGAAAGGAGAGGGACTCCGGTTCACGAACTTGAGGAGTTCCTTAGCCGCAGTCTGCACCGCCTCTTGGCGGGCCTTACAGTTTATGGCCACCTAGGGGAGGGGGCGCTCAGACTTTTACAAGGTCTGGGACCCCTGACCTTTCACCCAAGTTCCGAGGATTCTCCCATCCCCACCCCTAGAAGTGACCACTCTAAGGCACAGACCTCTGCCTCCGCCCGTCCCCACCGAGAGACCCAAACCCAGGGCTGAAACTCTCCGTTGAAAGCGTCAGCCCGCCGGCCTAGGATCATGAGCCGGGCCCGCCCCTTAATCTGAACTTTAGCTCGACTCCCTAAGTCCCATCCCCATGTCCCTGCCCAGCTAGGAAATCCTGTTCTGCTCCCAAACTCCGGGATCCCAAGCGGGCCCCACACTCTGAGGCGGCCTGCATCACGTGCGCGTACCCAGCCCGGAGCCAAAGCCCTGTACCCCAAGGAGCATCCTGACTCCTCTCCACCCACCCAGTCTCTCGCAGGACTCCCCCTTCCAATCCCGGGAAAGTCGTCAGGTCACCCTCCGCGGAGCTTTCGGTTTCGCTTTGGGTCGGGCGGCCCCACTGCAGCACCGCGCTAAGCTTGGGCCCGGAAGGGCGCCGGACCCGGTCTGGGATCGAAATTCTAGTGGGGCCGTCGGGAGCCACCTACCTGCATGGCCCCGCGCGTGGGGCTGTGTCCGCTCATCTGGCCTCTGGGCTCGGCCCGCCCCCACCGCGCCGCCTGCCCCGCCCCTCACTAGCCCTGCAGGTCCCCCGCGTGCCTCTTCAGGACGCGCCGCACGCGCAGGCCTTCATCAGGCTTCCCCGGCCGCCCCGCCCCTTGCCGGGCCGCCCCGCCCCATGTCGGGCCGCCCCGCCCACCTCTCCTCGCCCTTCGGCAGACCGCCCCGCCCACCTCAGTCAGCCCCGCCCCTCGGCCGGCTTACCCTGTCCGCTCCGCCCCTCGCTGGGCCCCACCACCCGCCTTGCCCCGCCCCTAGCTTGGCCGCAGCGCCCGCCCGCCCCGCCAGCGCACCGCCCGCCCTGCACCTCGTCAAGCTTCCTCGTCCGCCCCGCCTCTCGCCAGGCTGCACCGCCCTCCCCGCTTTGCCCCGCCCCTCACCAGGTTTCCCCCATCCGCTCCGGCCCTCCCTGTACCCCACCACTCGCCCTGCCCCCGCCCTTGCTCCGCCCCGCCCTTCGTCAGGCCTCCTTGCGCTCCCCGCCCCTTGTCAGGCCGTGCCGCCCACCCCGCCCCGCTCCTCGCCAGACTGCGCACCCGCCCCGCCCCTCGTCACGCTTCCTCGTCCGCCCCGCCCCTCGCCAGGCTGCACCGCCCGCCCCGCTTCCGCCCCATCCCTCTCCAGGCCGCGCCTCCGCCTCCGCCCCGCCCTCGTCTTCGCCCCTGCGGGGGCTGCTCGTTAGGCCCCGCCCCGCACCCCCGTCACCCCCGCCGCGCGACCCGCAGCCGCCGCCAGGGCCCTCTGCTGCCGCGGAGGTGCTAGGACAGCCGCGGACGGCCCGCCTCCCCGTGCCCTGGGCCTCGAGGCCAATAAAAAGCTCGCCCCCTCCAGCTCACCGGGTCCGACGGGTACGGTACAAAGTGCTGTCTCTCGCCACAGCCACCCTTGTGACAATAAAAGCAATAAGGCAGATGTCCATGGGGCGCTCACGGTGAGCTTTAGCTTTATGATAAAGCTTGGCCTGTTACCTCGTTTAATCTTCACAACTGCCCTATCAACTATGTACTCTTACTGTCCCCAGTTTATGCATGCACAAAGAAAGCTGAGATACGGAGACGGGTGATCCGTCGAGGTAATAAACGGCACAGGTGGGGTTTGAACTCCATCAGTTTGATTGCAGAGGTCTGGAACAACCCTACAGGCTTCTCTCGGATCTTTTCTGGACCTTTTTCTGTACGCTTTGGTAAGTGTTATGTCACACGGGAGGTCCACAAGGGACACAGAAGTTGACTTGCCCAAGATCACATAGCTGTTTGGGTGGATCTGGGATGTGACTCTGATATCTGTGCCCTTTCCATTTGTTAAAACAACAGAAAAAAAATTCCACATTATTGGCAGGTCCAGTATTCCCATGTCAGGAGTAGTGAGTAGCACGTTTAAACCCCATGCACCTTCCTAGCTGCAGGAACTGATCAGGACTCTTAGTGGCCTCTAGATCCAAAACAGGGCCCAGCTACCAGGGGTCCAATCAAAATTCCAGAGATCCCAGGTTTGTGGAGCAACCTGCCGTTTATATACCTGGGGTGGGGAGTGACAGGGTGGGATGGAGAGAGGCTGGAAAGGTCCTGCAGCCCTCACTTCAAACTAGTAGATATGGCAGGGGAGTTTTCAAGAATTCACCCACTAGGTGCTGGCTTAAATTCATGGCATTCCCTAACCGTTTGTTGAAATACTATTATGGGCCTGGCGCAGTGGCTCACGCCTGTAATCCCAGCACTTTGGGAGGTCGCGGCGGGTAGATCACTTGAGGTCAGAAGTTCATGATCAGTCTGGCCAACCTGGTGAAACCCCGTCTCCACTAAAAATACAAAAATCATCCGGGCGTAGTGGCACGTGCCTGTAATCCCAGCACCTACTTGGGAGGCTGAGGCAAGAAAATCGCTTGAACCCGGGAGGCGGAGGTTGCAGTGAGCCGAGATCGTGCCACTGCACTCCAGCCTGGGCGACAGAGTGAGACTCTGTATCTAAATAAATAAATAAATAAATACCATTATGTATAAAGCTCAATGCTGAGCAGGACGTGGAGAGAGCATTCTTGTCCTCCACCTCCTGGGGAGGGGACAAATTCAAGGAGGACAGCGAAAGGGCCGAAACAAGGCTACAATGTATAAGGGAAGGAGACAGCCTGAATAAGGAACCACCTTTAATGTTCTTTCTGATCACAGAAAAGAGTACATGCTTGAGTAAGAGATTCAAACATCACCAAAACGCGTAACTTAGAAAGTGAGCCGGGAGAGGTGGCTCACGCCTGTAATCCCAGCACTTTGGGAGGCCACAGTGGGCGGATCACGAGGTCAGGAGATGGAGACCATCCTGGCTAACATGGTGAAACCCTGTCTCTACTAAAGATACAAAAAAAAAAAAAAAAAAAAATTAGCCGGGCGTGGTGGCGGGCGCCTGCAATCCCAGCTACTCCAGAGGCTGAGGCAGGAGAATGGTGTGAATCCGGGAGGCGGAGCTTGCAGTGAGCCGAGATTGCGCAGTTGCACTCTAGCCTGGGCGATGGAGCAAGACTGTCTCAAAAAAAAAAAAAAAAAAAAAAGAAAAGAAAATGAAAGTAAACATTTGATAAATTGAACCTCTATTCTTGATTTAAAAAAAAATCCCCTAAGAAACCAGGAAAAGGATAAAGGACATCTACAAGAAATCTACAGCAAACATTAGTGGGGAAATACAGAAGTGTTCCTATTCAAATCAGAAGTGAGACACTAATGAGCTATTACTGCTGCTAGACAATGTGGAGCTGTAGTCAGAGCCAGTACCACAAAACAAAATTAACAATTGTATACGCGGAAAAGTAAAATTGGTCATTATTTATAGATTATATGATTACCTAGAATCCCCAAGAAAATAAACGATCAAGCTGTTATTAGAACTGGTAGGAAGGGTAGCCTAATTTTAAAAACACTGACTTTCTTGTACAATAATCACCTAGAAAATATAAAAGTAAAAAGGTTCTTATTGACCATTTTTGGTTTGGGTAAAAAAGAAAAAAAAAGTAAAAAGGCTATATTTACAAGAGCAAGGAATATTGTTAAATTTCTAGTCATGAACATATGAGACACCTAATCTCACTTTAAACAGGAAAATGCAAGTTAAAAATGAGATACCGGTTGGGCGTGGTGGCTCATGCCTGTAATCCCAGCACTTTGGGAGGCAAAGGCGGGTGGATCACGAGGTCAGGAGTTTGAGATTAGCCTGGCCAACATAGTGAAAGCCCATCTCTACTAAAAATACAAAAAATTAGCTGGACATGGTGGCGGGCACTTGTAATCCCAGCTACTCAGGAGACTGAGGCAGGAGAATTGCTTGAACCCGGGAGGCGGAGGTTGCAGTGAGCTGAGATTGTGCTGTTGCATTCCAGCCTAGGTGACAAGCACGAGACTCCATCTCAAAAAAATAAATAAATAAATAAATACAAAATAAAAATGAGATAACTTTTTTGTTTTACTTAGCAGATTAACAAAAATGGAAAAGATGGGTAATATCAAGTGTTGGAGAAGGCTTGGGGTAATGCAAGCATTTTCTGGAGGCTAAAGCAACTCCATCTGGGAAGCTAATCTGCCATGTTGACTTTTCAACAACCTCTGTTCCAGGAATGACTCTAAGTTTTCTACTTTACCTACTATTACCATAAATCCTGAGCTTAGGCAGATTCACATAGCATTCATGACTTTGCCTGGGGGTCAACTTCAATTGTTCGACACATTCTTTCCCTATGGTATGTAAGCCCTGGGTTTGCAGGGTAATCCACCATTTCATCTCTGAAACTATGGCCTCTATTCGTAAGTCCTTATGAAATGTTTCTTTCTGAGAGCCTGGATATGTCAGCCTCTTTCTTTGGCTTTTCAGCTTCCCTGAACTTTGGGGGTATATTTACATAGACCTGCTCACCCCAGAAGACCTTTATACCCAAATTTCTGTGGTGTAAATGTTCCCCATGGCAGATTTCAAGCTGTCGAGATGATGTCACTGAATGGAGTTGGGAAGAGCTGTGCGGAAGCATACCATTATGTAGATTTCCACCATGCAGACACAATAGATAGAAATAACATCAACAGCATAGATTTAAGAAGGCAGTAAAATGTTTGGAAAAGTGATGGATTTTTGGTTTTTATTATCTATAATATAATCTATTTAATTGTAAGTGTATATAATTTAGTTTTTTTTAATGATTGCTGTGTTTAACAACAAGCTCACCAAATTCCTGGAAATTTGACAATCAGTTCTCATGAGCTTGTCCAAGTTGGCCCCAGCACACTATTCCACCTGTACTGTACATCTTTGCTACTAAATGTGTGATCTGTTGACCAGTAACATCAATAACATCTGGGAGCTTTTTAGAAATGCAGAACCTCAGGGCTTACCCTAGAGTTATAGAATCAGCATCTGCATGTTAACAAGATTCCTAGATGATTTGAATGCTTGAGACACAGTATTTTAAAGTGCTGTGTAGCAGTTAATTAAAAAAAAAAAGGAGGTCAGTCTTTAGGGATTGTTACAGAAAAGAATTCCAAATATACTGTTGAGTGAAAAAAAAGCAATTTCTAGAATGTAAGGTGAGGGCATTTAGATGAAACTCAGTGAGCTAAATTTATATTTCTAGATGTTATATAAATACATATATAAATGGATAGAAACAGGTTTGGAAGGATAATGGTCACCTCTGGGTAAGGGAATGGTAATAGATTTGGAGTTCAGGTAGGAAAGTCATAGGATGACTAGGGATCAAGAAAGAAAAAGTTTCTGAGAATCGTTCTTGCCCTTGGCCTTCTGAAGAAATCTTCCCGGGCAGATCTTAGCTGATGTTTACAATGCTACCATTATTCATTCATTGTTTTGGTTTAACACATATTAAAGTGCAAATACTTCTGCGTGAACATAGCAGTCAGTTACATACACTTCAGTGTGAGTTGATAAGATACATACGTCTTTTTTTTTTTTGAGATGGAGGCTAGCTCTGTTGCCCAAGCTAGAGTGCAGTGGCACCATCTCAGCTCACTGCAATCTCCGCCTCCTGGGTTCAAGTGATTCTCCTGCCTCAGCCTCCCATGTAGCTGGGTTTATAGGTGCCCGCCACCACACCCAGTTAATTTTTTTTTTTTTTTTGAGACGGGGTCTCACTCTGTTGCCCAGGCTGGAGTGCAGTGGTGCTATTTTGGCTTACTGCAACCTTCATTTCCTGGGTTCCAGCGATTCTCCTGCCTCAGCCTCCTGAATAGCTGGGATTACAAGCAGGCATCACCAGGCCTGGCTAATTTTTTGGTATTTTTAGTAGAGACAGGGTTTCACCATGTTGGCCGGGCTGGTCTTGAACTCCTGACCTCAGGTGATCCGCCCACCTTGGCCTCCCAAAGTGCTGGGATTACACCTGTGAACCACTGCGCCCAGCCTAGAACTACAAACTATTGATCCTACCTTTCCCTATTCCTCACTCCTGTCTTCATGTCTCTCCTACCTAGGATGAGCCATACATTCCACTGTTGTGCTCACTCCCTTGCACCCACCTTCAAGTGCCTGCTCTAGATTTGCGGACTTGCCTGGCAAAACCCCAACCCTGACTGCAACCGGCTCCTCCCCTGCTCCAACCTGTGTGGCTGGAGAGACATCCAAGCCGTGCTGCCTGGTCTCACTTTAAACCAGGGGTGTCCAGTCTTTTGGCTTCCCTGGGTGACATTGGAAGAAGTAGAATAGTCTTGGGCCACAAATAAAATACACGAACACTAACAATAACTGATAAGCTAAAAACATTTCAAAAAATCTCATAATGTTTTAAGAAAGTTTACAAATATGCATTGGGCTGCATTCAAAGCTGTCCAGGGCTGCATGCGGTCCATAGGCAGTGGGTTGGACAAGCTTGCTTTTTTTTTTTTTTAGTTTTTTTGAGACAGAGTCTTGCTCTGTTGCCCAGGCTAGAGTGCAGTGGCATGATCTCAACTCACCGCAACCTCTGCCTCCCGGGTTCAAGCGATTCTTCTGCCTCAGCCTCTCAAGTAGCTGTGATTACAAGCATGAGCCACCATGCCTGGCTAATTTCTGTATTTTTAGTAGAGACAGGGTTTCATCATGTTGGCCAGGCTGGTCTCGAACTCCTGACCTCAAGTGATCTATCTGCCCTGGCCTCCCAAAGTGCTGAGATTACAGGTGTGAGCCACCGCACCCAGCCAGACAAGCTTGCTTTAAATTCAACCACTAACCTAGGTGTGTTCTTTGTACTGCCCAGAGGTCCTATTGCATCTCCCGGGCCATTTGCTGCTTTGCTCTCCTGGAGGACAGTTTCATCCAGTGTCCTCCTCCATCCCCACTCTCAGCCGAGGACCGTGGTTCCCATTTTACTGTGAAAACAGAAGCCTTCAAAAGAGAATTTCTGCAAGTTTTAAGCTGCCACGCCTAGGCTTCTACCAGGATCTGAGCTCCATATTCTGCTGTCCTCATTTCTGTGGGGACCATCTGTGCTCCTATCCAAGGCCACCCTCTCCACTTGTGCACAAGATTCCACCCCTCTTTCTTACGTAAGGGCACCATGTCAACTGTTCTTCCCTTTCTCCTGCATTATCAATCTCCACAGTTCTTGTGGGTCAAGCTGATTATCATATACATGTGCTATAATTTCTCCCAAGAAAAAATAATCCTCCCTTAACCCCCAGTCTCCCTCCAGCAGTGGCCTCATTTTCCTTCTCCTCTTTATGTAAATCTCCTCTTTTAAAAAGAGCTATCTAGTCTTATGTTTTCCCAATTCCTCTTCTCTCATTCTCTTGTAAACCCTCTAGAATGAGGTTTTACCGCTATCATTCCACCACAACTTTTCTTGTCAAGGTCAAAAACAACCTCCACGATGCTGAACCCAATGGTTGATTTTCAGTCCTCATTGTCCTTGACCCATGGGTCCTATTTGACATAGCCGCTTGCTCTCCTGGGGACACTCTCTTCACTTGGCCTCCCAGACACTTACTACCCTCACCACCACTCCTTTGGGTCTCTTCTGGCTCCTGCTCATCTCCCATCTTTAATGTTATTATTATTTTATTATATTCATGTTTTTAAAATAGAGATGAGGTCTCACTATGTTGGCCAGGCTGGTCTCCAACTCTGACCTCAAGCAATACTCTTACCTGGGGCTCCCAAATTGCTGGGATTACAGGCATGAGCCACCTTGCCTGGCCTCATCTCCTATCTTTAAATGGAAGGCCTCAGGGCTCAGTGCTTAGAAATCTCTCTACCGTCATTCCCATGCTAATCTCCAATCTCATGACTTTAAATAGTATCCATACCCTGACAATTGTCAAATTTACATATCCCTAGCCCAGATATCTCTTCTGAACTATATATATTCTCATATATACAATTGTTTTTGCACAGTCTCCATGTGTGTGCCTAATAGGAATCTCCAGTGTAATATGTCTTAATCTGAACTCCTTGTTCCCCAAACCTATTCCATCCACATTCTTCCCATCTCAGTGTTGTGCTGAACCCCTGTCCAGTCCAATAAGGAAGGCCCCAGATTCAAGAGGCCAAAGAAGAGACCCAGAGCCAGCAAACGAGACAGGGTTTTTTTTTTTTTTTTTTTTTTTTGAGAGGGAGTCTCACTCTGTTGCCCAGGCTGGAGTGCAATGGTGCGATCTTGGTTCACTTCAACCTCCACCTCCTGGGTTCAAGCGATTCTCCTGCCTCAGCCTCCTGAGGATTACAGACATGCACCACCACGCCCAGCTAATTTTTGTATTTTTAGTAGAGACAGGGTTTCACTATGTTGGCCAGGCTGGTCTCGAACTCCTGACCTCAAGCAATCTGCCCTCCTCGGTCTCCCAAAGTGCTGGGATCACAGGCGTGAGCCACTGGGCCCGGCCGACATGGGGTCTATTGAGGAGAACTTACATACAAGATGGTCCAGTGGTGGCGAGCTGGACAGTAGAACCACTGTCACCTGCAGAAAGCATGCATTTTCACTCAATACCTGCTCCCTAACAACCTCCACCTGGCAACCTTCATTTAACCCAAAACAAAGCACCTCGATCCCCTGTATGGCCCTTTTTCCACAGGATGGGAAGGGGGCTCAGAGGTTCCTCATAGATGAGGATCTCTAGGTTGCCCACTCCAGGATTTCTTAGCTCAGAACTCCAAACACACATCAAGTATATCTGCCATTCGGGGTCATTCTCAGGGTGTGCTTCGGTTATTGCTGTCAGGTGCATCTGCCATACATTCAGTAAATGGCAACTTTGTCCTTCCAGTTTCAGGTCGTAACTCTTGGCGTTAGCCTTGGTGCATCTCTTTCTCTTGCACCCCATGTCAGATCCATCAGCAAACCCTGCCTCCCAAGCTCCTTCACAAAGCCTTCCCTAGCATCTCCAGAGGGAAGTGCTTAGGGAGGCCAATTCTCCCCTCCTAGTGCCAGTATCATCTCCTGTCTTAGGATCCACAGGAAGAGGTCTCTGTCAACTGGAAGTAACCTGTTGGCCTGTGATGTGTAATCAATTTTACTTTGCTGCTGCAATCCTCAGTGCCTGGCAGGTAGTGGATATACAATAAACACTTACTGAATTAAATAAATTTTGAAAAATAATTGTTCTTTGTGAAAAAGGGCCCTCATGGGATAATACTCAGCAATAAAAAGGAACAAATGGTTGCTAAATGCAACACTGTGGATGGATCTCAGGTGCCTTATGCTGAGTGAAAAAATGACAAAATTATAGAGATGGAGAACAGATTAGTGGTTGCTCAGGGCTAGGGAGGATTTGGGGAGGGATTTGTTTGACTATGAAGGAGTAGCTCAAGAATATCTTGATGGTGATGGATAGTTCTATGTCTTGATTATAATGGTGGTTATGACTCTAACCATGATAAAGTTAGGGTTGCCAAATGAAATACAGAATGCCCAGTTTAATTTGAATTTAAGATAAACAAGGGCCGGGTGTGGTGGCTGACGCCTCTAATCCCAGCACTTTGGGAGGCCAAGGCCGGCGGATCACTTGAGGTCAGGAGTTCGAGACCAGCCTGACCAACATGGTGAAACCCCATCTCTACTAAAAATACAAAAATTAGCCGGGCATGGTAGCGGGCACCTGTAATCCCAGCTTCTCGGGAGGCTGAGACAGGAGAATCGCATGAACTTGGGAGGTGGAGGTTGAAGTGAGCTGAGATCGTACCACTACACTCTAGCCTGGGCAACAGAGCGAGACTCCATCTCAAAAAAAAAAAAAAGAAAAAAGATAAGGAATAATCTTTTCAGTATAAGTATGTTCCAAATATTGCATGGGATATGAGTTTCCTGTATTTTCATTTGCTAAATCTGGCAAACCTAGGAAAAAATGGCATCGAACCCTATGCACACACATTTTACCTATGTCACTTTCCTGAGTGTAATACTGTGCTGTGCTTATCTAAGATGTCACCATCTGGGGAAACTGAGTGGAGGGCACACAGACCTCCGTGTACAATTTCTGCAACCTCTTGGGAAGGTAAAGTTATTTCCAAATAAAAAGGTTTTCAGAATGGCCCTCAAAGGAAAACCAACTGCTCCTGTTAGTGATGAAAACAAACAGGTATAGGAAAGTGCTGGTTACTAACCTTGCAAGTTTTATGGAACACTGTAAAACTGGCACTTCACAAAGGTGTTAAGATGTATCCCCCTTGAATGTCAATGCTCTTGTATAGTTAGTGACAGTATAACAAAGTGGTTATGAGCATGGGCTCAGGATCCACACACCTGGCTCACATCCTGGCTCCTGCATTTATTAGCTGTGGGTCGTATTTGCCGTGTTGTGCCGAAGCCAGCCCCCCTCCCCTCCCACCCCCGTCTCTTTCCCGTTCCACATTCAGAGACATCAGGCAGGAAGCTTGAGACAGGCCTGCAAGTAGTTACATTACTGAGATTGGCAAACACTACAAATCAGGGCATTTGTTTTTCTTCCAGAGAGCTAGTTGGTTTTTTGTTTTGTTTTGTTTTTTTTGAGACGGAGTTTCGCTCTGTTGCCCAGGCTGAAGTACAGTGGCGTGATCTTGGCTCACTGCAACTTCTGCCTCCTGGGTTCAAGTGATTCTCGTGCCTCAGCCTTCTGAGTAGCCTCCACATGATCAAAAATGTGGGTGGAATAGGTTTGGGGAACAAAGAGTTCAGATTAAGACATTACACTGGAGATTCCTATTAGGCCCACACGGACACTGTGCAAAAACAATTGGATGTGTGAGACTGTATATAGTTCAGAAGAGATATTTGGGCTGGGGATATGTAAATTTGACAATTGTCGGGGTACAGATGCTATTTAAAGTCATGAGATTGGAGATTAGCAAGGGTTACAGGCATGGGCCACCAGGCCTGGCTAATTTTTGTATTTTTAATAGAGACAAGGTTTTGCCATGTTGGCCAGGCTGGTCTTAAACTCCTGACCTCAAGTGATTCACCTGCCTCCGCCTCCCAAAGTGCTGGGATTACAGGCGTGAGCCACTGTGCCTGGATGCTTTTCTTTTTTTTAATTTTTAGTTTTAGATGGAGTTTCACTATGTTGCCCGCGCTGGTGGCAAACACCTGCCAGGCTCAAGCAGTCCTCCCATCTTGGCCTCCCAAAGTGTTAGGATTACAGTTGTGAGCCATCACACCTGTCCCAGAGAGCTAGCTGTTAAACGTCTACCATCACACCATAGACTTAGAGCCTTAGCTTCCTCATCTGTAAACGGGAGGAAGATAGTCATAACCTCATAATGTTATGAGTAAATGGGATAATGCATGTAGGGTGCTCATCACTGAGTTCTTCAAATAGTTAAGTGGGCAGTACTTGTGAGCTCATATTATCTCTCATTTTAAACTGTGAGCAACTTAAGGGCAGGTCTCTGCGCTACTTATCTTGATATCTTTAGTGTCTGGCCTGACATGTAGTAGGTTCTCAATGAACGTTTACTAAATTAGTGAATAAATGGCAAATAATAGTAACTTGGGGCCGGGCATGGTGGCTCACACCTGTAATCCCAGCACTCTGGGAGGCCAAGGTGGGTGGATCACCTGAGGTCAGGGGTTCGAGGCCAGTCTGGCCAACATGGTGAAACCCTGTCTCTACTAAAAATGCAAAAATGAGCTGGGTGTGGTGGTACATGCCTGTAATCCTAGCTACTTGGGAGGATGAGGCAGGAGAATTGCTTGAACCCAGGAGGTGGAGGTTGCAGTGAGCCAAGATTGCACCACTGTGCTCCAGCCTGGGCGACAGAGCAAGACTCCATCTCAAAAAAAAAAAAAAAAAGTAACTTGGGGTAATATGCCTCTAGAAAACCTGGACTTTTTCAGAAAGCTTTTAGGACGCACTTCTTAATCTTTAAACATGAGGGTTTTCAGGCCCTGTGGCAGGATGCCAGGGGGGCCTGGGGTGCACTCCTACCACCCAAGGGTAATGTCTGCCCTTGCAGGCCCGGCTCTGAGCCCCCAAGGAATGCAGCTTCTGATGCACCCCCTCCAGGTGGCAGGCACAGGCCCTTGCCTTCCTCCGGGAGCCAAGATGGGGCATTTCTGGCTCTCAACCTGACTAGAGGTCATTTAATCCTCGCTGGATTTGTCTTGTTTATTTTAGTGAACAGGGCTGTTTACTTTCAGTTCGTATTTCTAGGGATGCTTACTCATTTTGCTTCCTGTTTATTTACTCTTTGCAAGCACTTGAGTTTGAGTAAATATGTCTATAAAGTTCTAGGGACTGGGTGATTCTGTGTCTGCTATTTTAATGGCCTTTAAACAGTGTCTGCTCAGGTAGGCATTTTATAGATGGGATGAAAAGATAGGAAATTCTGTTCTCAGTGTCCTCTGACTCCTTTCCAAGCTGACAGCTGGCCACCAGCAGCTTATGAATCATGGCTTTTCATCAGTAATAAAAATATCAAAGGCCAACACCCATCTCAAACAGAAACCGACCCACCCTGGTCCACCAGACATGGGGCTTGGAAACTGGCAGGTGTTTAAACTCTAAGGCAGTGTTTAGGGTGCGAATCCCCCGGAGTGCTATTTAAAATGCAGATTCATGAGCCCCATACCTGAAACTCCTGATTTGGAAGATTTGGGCTGAGGCCCAGGGATCTCCACTTTTAACAGGTGCTGCAAGTAATTCTGCCATCTTTAGATCACCCTGAGAAACACTAATCTAAATTATCAAAAAACACTTGTGCCGATGGGTGGGCTGACCTTGAACTCAGTTGTTGGGCAACGTGGAGATAATAGGGCACCAGACAGGGTTGTTTGGAAAGATTAAATCCTCCAAAGTTAGCCAAGATGATGATGAGTATTATTCTGTCTAGTTTGTTAGCAGACTGAAAGCAGGGGACCCTACCTCATTCATCTCTTTATCCCCATAATGCCTAAGCCAGTGCATAGCTCATGGAAGGCCAGCGCCCAGGAACATGTGTCTGCACTGGCTGGGACACTCCCACTGACCACAGAACTAGACAGGCCCCAGTTACCTTGTGGTAGCCATTGAGCCGGCTGTTGGGGACAAACATGGTGGAGAGGCTCCGAGCCATGGTGACCCGCTCGCCTCCTCCCAAGGCTGGAGACTGGGTCTGAGTGGACAGGCCTGAACCGGGTGCCTTTGTTGCCAAATCCTCCCCCTGCCTTGGGCCCCAACTTCCAGGGCTCTCCATCATTCCTAGAGCCCATTATGACATCACCAGTGCAATTTGAAGCAGTAACATCCTCAGGGCACCCCAAGCCTCAGGCTGACGTATGGTGGCCAACATTTAAATGTTGACACCTGACCTAGGGGCGGGGGGTGTCTTGTATTCTGGGAGGCTAAGGTTAGAGACTTTCTTCTTTCCTTGAAGAACTCCTCCCTCATTCTCTATTTTGGCCCCTTTGTTTGCTTCCTGCCAGCCAATGCTCTAATTATTTCACTTATCCGTGTTTGCCTTTTTATTATCTGTCTCTCCCAACAGAATGTGAGCTCCAGGAGGACACGGCCCTCCCTGTTTGCTTGTTCCCTGCTGTGTCCCAGTACCAAGTACAGTGTCTGATGTAGTAAGTGCTCAATAAAGACTTTCTGGGGCATGAAGACATGAATGAGAGGCTTCACTGGCTCTGGTCATCCATTCATTTATTCATTCGAAATGCATGCCTGGCGCATCTGTTGTGGGCCAGGCTCTTGTCGACCTGAATAACTCCAATTTCTGCCCTGAGGAGCTGCCAGCCTGGTGGCGGGTTGCTGGAGACACATCCTTTGTGTAATGCACTCTGACAGGGGCTATCTCTGAGCTCTAACAGAGATGGGGTTGCTTGGAGGAGCATGCTGTGACAATGACAGGCTCTTAAACCAGAGAAATGGTATCTCGTCTAGCAGGATTTCCCCTGCCTGATTCAGGGAGCCCATCTGCCCCGAGGCCTCTGCCTGTGCTGACAACCACTGGTGCTTGTTTCTGCTAATATTGCAGCAGGGTGCTTCTATAGAAGCAATCTATAAAACACCATTTACATCCATAACTGAATCACAAAGATCAATCCCCAACGCTCACTCCCATCAACAAACACGCTTTGAGGGCCTCCTGGGTGTGGGGCACAGTTTGATGGTGCCCTGGGAGACAGAGGGATGAGTAAAATGAGGACTCTGCCCCTGGGGGAGGAGGGGTTTCGAATCTCCCAAGGGAGACAGGCCACATGGGAATGGGATAATTACTGGACTCAGCGAAAGCGTGGATGCCAAGTAGAGAATGAAGGCTCTAGAACTGTGCTGGCTAGTACAGCAGCCACCAGCTATTCAGGGCTATTGAGCCCTTGACATGTGGCTACACCTTCAAGTACCTCTCACATTGAGAAGTGCTATACCTATAAAACAATGTACCACTGGATTATGTACAAAATGTATGAAATATCTCCATTTTAAGATATTGCTTACAGGTTAAAATGATAGTATTTTGGATACATTGTTAAATATACTATCATTGCTATATTAGTAACATTAATTTCACCTGTTTTTATTACTTTTTTTTTTTTTGATACAAAGTCTCGCTGTGTCACCAGGCTGGAGTGCAGTGGCACCATCTTGGCTCACTGCAACCCTCCCCTCCTGGGTTCAAGCAATTCCCCTGCCTCAGCCTCCCGAGTAGCTGGGATTATAGGTGCCTGCCACCATGCTTAGCTAATTTTTGCATTTCTAGTAGAGATGAGGTTTCTCCATGTTGGCCAGGCTGGTCTCGAACTCCTGACCTCAAGTGATCCACCCGCCTCGGCCTCCCAAAGTGCTGGGATTACAGGCGTGAGCCACTGCGCCCAGCCTGTTTTTATTACATTTTAAAATTGCAGCTACTAGAACATTCAAAATGACATACATGGCTTCCATTGTATTTCTGTGAGACAGCACTGGTCTAGGAGTAGAGGACCCAGCAAGATACCAATAGCCTCTGTGACTGCAGCTGCAAGAATTCTGAGGAAATGGAACAATGAGGAGCCTGCAAGGGGAAACTGAAGATGGATATGGGGAGGACATTTGAAAAGTTTGATCATGAAGGGAAGGAGGGAGGCGGCAGTTCCGGGAGGCCACCAGGGTCCCAGGGACAATCAGTAATAGATGCTCACCAGGTCTTCCTCTCCCTCCTGCCATCTTCCAGAAAGATAGACCCTGGGCACTTGCAGACACCCCCCCACCACTCACCCCCTGCACACCCCTGGCAGTGCTCTAGAGTGAGGCTCCTTCATTTCAGTCCTTGGCAAGGGGGAGTGAGCCAGAGATGGCATTAAGCTGCATGTGGCTGCTAAGTCATGGTAAGTAACAGCCTTGGCCAGGCCATCCATTACAAGGTGAGTTAAAAACACATCTCTCCTCCCTGACTCCCAGCTCTGGGCTCTGGGTAAAGGGCAATGGTGGGGAAGGGGAGAGATCAGGGATTCTGATATAGATGCAGCTGGGAGTTTGGTCAGTGTTGGAGATCAGGGAGGATTTTTCGGAGTAGCAGTGTGGCCCAGGAGGAGGAAGTCAGTTCCCTGACCTAGCCAGACAAAGCTCCCATTATGGACACGGTTTGTCAGGGGAAATCAGGCAGCCTGGATCTGATGTTCATTTCTCTGCCTGTGCCCTCCCCCTCAGCCATACACAGAAGCTGTAAACAGTCGAATACAAGGATTAACTCTGCGTGTGGTGTCTGGGACATTATGAACAACTCTTGGTGGCTGTGTTTGTGTCTGTGTTAAATTGATCTTTTTAACCCCCAGCACCTAGGACGTGAGGCTGCCAAGCTCGGTATTCAATAAATATTGATGGATGAAGGAACAATGGAAGAAAGGAGTGTATGGGTAAACAAATGACAAATATGTCAAAGCACGGACACAGATTCTTAGAATGGGCTAATGCTGTTTTCTGCTGGATTTTTGGATGTGGGCAAGAGAGTTCTCTCACAATACAGATCCACAGTGTCTGGGTCAGAGGAGAACTGATGCTCGGCATGGCATTTCACCATCTTGCCTGCCTGCCTGGGGCCCTGGGCCTACAGGCTTTGAGGACAGTGTATGGCCAGGCTGCAGCCTTCTTGGGCTAAAGGTCTGCCTTTTAGTCTCTTATCCTACTTTTTAGAAGCCCTTTAAGGTCTTTGTAAAAGGAAATCTAATGTGAAGAATTCCAGGAAAACTGGATAAGCCTGACTATGGGTGGGCGTGACTGAATTACTTCCCGGGCTGGCTAAGGAAGGGCTCCCCCGAAGTGCATCGGAAGCCTGCAGATTCTCCTTATGGCCACTGGAGGGCACTTGGACCATGAAATACGAGATCGTCTCAGCGTCCCAGGTCTTTGGAGATGGTGTGATTCAATTCAACAAACGTTTCGAAATCATCACCATAATGATAGCGCTTTTGTATTGAATATCCAAAATGGTGCTAAACACCTTATATATATGTGTGCGTGTATATATGAACTTGCTTAATATTCACTACCATTGTTGTGAGTTACTTAGGCTATTTAGGAAAAAAAATCAAGGCTTAAAGAAGTCAAAGTACTTACCCAAGATTGCTTAGCTAAATAAAATTTGGGAGTAAGGACTTGAACTCAAGCCCTTGGGCACCAACCATAAGTAATAGGTGCACACAAAGCTGAAATGAGGACTCTCTTATAAGCAGAAAGACGCACACACCACACAAATATTATTGTTCCTGAACAATTTACACATTCTGAAATTGGAAGATGACTTACAATTTGTACGTTACATGGTAATGTTTCTTTTTTCCCTTGAAATGATGTTATTAAATAAATGAAGTGTCTCACAATTCATGGTGTCTTAACTTGGAGGAAATAAAGTCATAGTAATACAAGGCAGGGAAAGATAATTTTCATTTAACATTTAAATAGCACTTACTATGTCCCCAGAACTATTCAAAGCACTTTACATCAAGGAACTCAATGAATCCTCATAGGCACCCTCTGAGAAATGCATTATCACCCTCATTTACAGATGAGAAAATGGAGACACAAGGAGGAAGGCAATTGTCCAAGGTCACACAGCGAGGAAGAGCTGGGATCAGGGTCTCTGGTAGTCTGTTTCCAGTCTGGGTTCCAAACCACTCTGGGCTCTGAGAAGAACTTGGGAAATGAGGCTGGAGCTGGCCGTGAGAGGGAGACGGTAAGTGTTGCACTGTGGTAAGAAATGCCCTGTGGAGGTGAGGATGTTCCAGGCAGAGGAAAAGCATGAGCAGGCCAGGCGCGGTGGCTCACACCTGTGATCCTAGCACTTTGGGAGGCAGAGGCAGGCGGATCATCTGAGGTCAGGAGTTCGAGACCAGCCTGGCCAGCATGGCAAAACTCCGTCTCTACAAAAATATAAAAATTAGCTGGATGTGGGTGGCAGTAATCTCTACTACTAGGGAGCCCGAGGCAGGAGAATTGCTTGAACCTGGGAGGCAGAGGTTGCAGTGAGCTGAGATTGCGCCCCTGCACTCCAGCCTGGGCAATAGAGCGAGATTCCATCTCAAAAATAAATAAATAAATAAATAAGAAATGCCCTGTGAAGGGGAGGGTGTTCCAGGCACAGGAAAAGCGCAGCAAAGGCTGGGAAGCAGGAAAGCACCAGGTGAGGACTTGGGCCGGGCTTGGAGATGGGGGCTCGGGCCTCAGGCCTGGGCTCCTTAGAGGCCGGGACAGCAGAACAGAGTCTTGCAGAGCCAGAGCACCCTGGGGCCTCCTAGGGGTGGGGAAAAAGAGAGGAGTAGAATGTTGGGGCAGGAGGGTGGGGGGTGCTTCAGTCCAGGGAATTGCTGAGGCCACTCTGCCCCGGCCACTCTCCAGGGAAGGGCCATTTGGGAAGTGCAGCGTGTGCTCAGGAAATGGCCGGATTGGGTTACCGGCAAGATTAAAGGAGCTAAATTGGGCCTGGGCTTGGGAGAGGTGTCCAAGAAGGGAACTGCACAGGACCAGCAGCTGGAAGGCCAGGAGAAGCAGCCTGGGACCTAGGGGTGGGGGCAGGGATCCTAGTCCAGGCTGGAAGCCCTCTCAACACCAAAAAGCTAGAATGTGGGGTCACCAAATAAGGGCCTCCTCACTTAGATGGGGCTGGGGCTGGGGTGGAGCCCCAGAGGAGAAAAGGAGAGGTTGGGAGAAGTTGGAGCATAGATTCAGCCCCATTCTGAGCTGGTGTCTGGAGCTCCAAGCCCTGTTCTGGCTGGGGAGCGGGGGGCACTATTGCTTGTAGGGTGTTGGTGGGAGAGCTCACTGCACAGCACAGAGGAACTGCTGGAAACAGCCTGGGGCCCTTCAGCGCCCTCTCAGTCCCAGCACCAGCCTGCCCACTCCTCTCTGCCCGATCCCTCCCCCAGCCTGAGTGGCAGCACCGGCTGTGGCCCCTCCCAGTCCCAAGGGCAGGCGGTCAGTGGTCTATTCTGGTACCCAGGGTGGCTGGGGCACCTGGGAGAGGGCAGAGGGAGCACCTGCCCCATTTCTTTGAGGCCGGATGAGGTGGGGGCATTAGGAGGGCCCTTTGGGATGGTTGGGGTATACCGTTCTGACTGCTGTGGGTGGGAAGAAAGAAGGCCAGCACTCCACTTTCAGCAAATTGTAACTCTGGGGATCTTTAGTTGGGAAGGGAAGTGTATCTGGGACACTCCTGATGCACTCTGGGAGCATCTGGCACTCACGAGCTTGGGCAGTGGGAATCCCCAGGGGCTGGCAGTGGACCCCGGAATCTTTTTGGAAACTTGAGGCCACAGATCAAGCCTGGACTTTGGTCTCAGTCCTCCTGGCAGCCTCTCCAGGACAGAGGTGTGATTGCTGCTACCCGAGGCTGCTCCCAGGCCAGTTGGGGGCAGTCTGGGGCCAGGGTGGACTGAGGGGAGCCTCTGCAGCCTGTGGGGAGCCCCGTGCCTGGCTGGCCTGTGAGTGGCATAGGGCAGAAGAGCCCGCACTGGATTCTTTATCCCTCAGATGGGAATAAAGAATCCTCTCCACCCGCCTTTCCTGTAGGCTAAAGTTCGGACTCCTCTGTCAATGGGGCCTGACTCCCTGACAGCCTCCCCCTCCATGCCTAGACCGTCTCTGGAGGGCAAGGGTTTTGGGGAGAGGAGCAGAGCAGAATGTTAGGAGGGACTTGTCCAATACTGGACAAGGGGCTTTTTCCATGGAGAGCCCCCGATGGGGCCGAGTTAAAAGGGGATAAACCTAGGGCTGTGTCTGCCAAATCAATATGTGGTAAGGCCTTGGAGACCACACAGAGAAATAAGCAGGACTTCTAGGAGACACTGACTAGGGCTAATCCAGGCTTTGTTTTTTACTTGCTATGCAACCTTAGGAAACTTACCTAACCTCTCTGAGGCTAGTATCCACAGCTCTAAAATGGGGATAAGAGTTACTTCAGTGTTGTAAGGATTAGAGATACCGTTATTCTATGTGGCAGCTATCCATAATACTGTGCCTGGTATACAGTAGATGCTCAGCGAGTGGTAGCTGTGTTATTCTCGGAGGCACCATAGCCCATAGGAAGAGCTAATGTTTGGAGTCAGGCAGTCCTGGGTCTGAATCTTGGCCTTGACCTGCTGACCTGAAGCACGGACTTGAGCAAGTCCTTGGCCCCCACTGAAGCAGTTTCCTTATTGGTCAAAAGGGGATACAAAAAATACTTGTGATGGCTGGCACTTACTGAGCACTCGAAGGGTGCTGGGCACTGTGCTAAGTGCTTTGCAGACAAGTTTCTCATTTAATCTTCCCAACAACCCTATGCTGTAATTACCATTTCACAGATGAGGAAACAGGCTCAGAGAGGTGAGGAAACTAGCCCAAGAGTGGGAGATCCAGGATTTGAACTCCGGCCATGGCCTATCAGATGCTTCTCAAATTCCTCCCCTTGCCCACACCTCTGCAGAGTCCAGTGGAATTGAGGTCATGGGCTGCCTATCTGGCAGGTGAGAGAAGACAGAAGGATGAAGGGCTGGGCTATAAGAACATACAATGCTGAGGGCCCAAAAAAGGGTGTTGTGTGGAACCCAACCCTCATCTTTATTGTGTACTCGGATAGTTCAGAGAATAAAGCATCCTGCACAGCGGCAAGAACAGTTCAGGGTGCCGTGGTGGACTGGGGTCTGCAGTGGCAGAGAAGGCCCTGGGGTCTGAGTGGACCCCAAGCTGACCGTGACTCAGCTGGTTGGAGGAAGAGGAGGATGATCCTATAAGGCTATAAATAGCAGCTGTGCATAGTGGCCCTGTGAGGTCATTGCCAGCCTGCTCAGGCCCTGTTTAAAGCCTCACAGCCTCAGAGGGATGTAGGAAACCTGGAACGGGCCCAGGAGGGCAGGGATCTGACCAAACTGGAGGGGCTGAAGCAAAAAAGCCTATGAGGCAAGATGAAAGGAATGGGGATGAATCAGGAAGAAGAGAGAATGGAGTGATGGCACTGAGATCCCAACAGAGAATTCCAAGGAAGGGGTGCAACCCCTTTTCTTCATCTAGGTTGAAATATAAGAAAGAAAGAAGGGGCCCGAGTGCAGTGGCTCATGCCTGTAATCCCAGCACTTTGGGAGGCCGAGGCAGGTGGATCACTTGAGGTCAGGAGTTCCAGACCAGCTTGGCCAACATGGTGAAACCCCGTCTCTACTAAAATATAAAAATTAGCCAGGCATGGTGGTGGTGGGTGGGGGCGGGGGGCACCTGTAATCCCAGCTACTCGGGAGGCTGAGGCAAGAGAATCGCTTGAACCTGGGAGGCAGAGGTTGCAGTGAGCCGAGATTGCATCATTGAACTCCAGCCTGGGCAACAAGAGTGAAACTTTGTCTCAGGAAAAAAGAAAAAAAAAAAAAGAAACAGACCTTTCTCACCCCTCTCTTTGGGGTCAGAGTAGGGAGGTACGTCCAAGGATATTTCACTTTAAGCAAGGATAAACTGAGACCCAGAAAGGGGAGGTGACCAGTCCAATGTCACGCAGCTTTCTCAGAGCTGGTCCAGGACAGGTCCCCCAGTTCAGCCATGTGCTCCCAATGCATCAGGAAGCCTTCCCTGGGGCGTTTTCTTTTTTTTCTTTTAGAGACAGGATCTTTCTCTGTCACTCAGGCTGGAGAGCAGTGGCTCAGTCATAGCTCGCTGCAGCCTTGACCTTCTGGGCTCAGGCAATCCTCCTGCCTCAGCCTCCCTTGTGCAGTGGACTCCAGGTATGCAGCACCATACCTGGTTAATTGTTTTAAAAAAGTTTGTAGAGACAAGGTCTCACTTTGTTGCCCAAGCTGATCTTGAACTCTTGGGCTCAAGCAATGTTTCTGCCTCAACCTCCCAAAGTTCTGGGATTACAGGCATGAGCCACTGTGCTGTCCTGGGACCTTTCTTAATGCTACCAAAGCCCCCTTCCCTTCTGTCCACCCTTCCGTCCCAACCTCTCTTCCCCATCATCTCTTACTGGGTGAATAACACCTGAAATGTACAGGGTACTGACAGTCCACAAAGCCCTTTCATCTCCATCATCTCATGAGCTCTTCCCCCTTGAGGCCCAGCCTCCTTCTCCTCCTAGCCTCCTTCCTGAGCTGAGCTGTCCTATTTGGTGGGAGAAGTTGGGGGTTGGGGAGGAGGTGAGATTAGCCCCAGACTTGTCCTACTTTGGCAGAAAGTCCACAGCACTCTGTGTCTGTAAAAGGAGCGTGGGGCAGGAGGGGGCAGGAGTCGGGGCTGTGGGGCCTTCCTTGGAGAAGGAGCAAGGTCAGGGTGTGGGGGTGATGAGGACGATGAAGGAGGGGTTGGTGAGAATTGGGGTGGGGGTGCCAGTGAAGGAAGGGGCCCAGGAGAGGGTCTGGGGGCTGGAGGTGGAAAAAGTTAGGAGAGGGAGGATATGGCCCGAATGTCTTAAGCCAATGAGATGTGGAGCGTGGCCGATGGGAGGGGGGTGGATTGCTGGCTGAGCCTGGGGAGGAGGCAGCACAGCAGGAGAGGGATGAGTTTCAGGGAGAATCCTGACGCCATCCCGGCTGGGCCCCCAACTCTCCAGCCTCCCCCCGGGTGATATCAGGGAGAAACAACCGCCTCTGGACATTCCTTCCCTTTTACAGTCACTCCGGCTCCTCAGCAGCCTGTGGAGGTCAAGCAGCTGCTCTAGCTGGGGGAAGGTGGATGGAGGGGATGGGGATGCATGGGAGGGGGCTGCTGGAGGGAGGGGCTCTGGGCAGGGAGGCCAGGGGACATCAGACAGTGAGTCCCAAGAAGAAACTCAGCTGAGACCACTCACTGTTCTCACCCCCTGCTGGGGCCCAGAGTCTCAGGTTGTCAGAAGTTGAGGGGACCCCAGAGGTGACTTGGCTTTGTCCCCTCTCTCACACTGGATCACAACAGGGCCGAGGCCAGGGACTTGCCCAGGTGGCCCAGGTGGTCAGCTGGTGAACCCCCAGGATGTCCACCTGTATCTTCGCCTCCAATTGACCACTCTACCCCCAACCTCTATGCTTGTGTCTCCTGCCACCACCACCTCCTCACCCCACTGTCAATGACCCAGTGCTACAGTTGATGATGAGGGCCTAGGCCCCCAGAGTTCATCCTTGCCATGCTGTTCCCAAGACTCTCTCATGCAATGGCTGCCTCCTGGCCCAACCCAGCTCAAGGTGGAAACACGAGGTTCCCAGCCGGACAAAAGAGAGAGGAGGAGAGGGGCCCTGGAAGAAGGAGCGGAGGGTGCCCCTGTGGGTGGGTATTAGTCCACAGAGGGAGGGCACACAGCAGGAGGAATTAACACTGCCTCACACCTGGAATCCCAGGGCAAGTGAGGCTCTCTCAGACAGGGTAAAGGGCCAGATCTCTGCTTTTTGAGTTCTTTCAGTTTTTCCTAATCCAAATGCCCTATGCCGGCCAAGCCACCTCAGCTATCCACCCATACTAGCCACCTGTCATCCATCCATGCCATTCATGGAATCTGGGGGCTCCTAGGTAGAGCCAGGGCCCTCATTTTCCAGAGAGCCCTCTGTGAGGTTCAGAAATCTGCCGGGGCATCCTGAGGCCCTCCAGACATTGCGCTTGGGGGACAGCAGGGAACAGCAAAGGCCAAGGTCTGGAGGCTGGAGAGAGCTGGGCAGCCTCACCCAACAGAAAGGAGGCTGAAGCAAGGGGAGTCTGAAGGAGAGGTGAGTAAGCTGCAGTTGACAAGGGCCAGTCCTGTGGGGCCCTCAGAGGCCATGACAAGTTTGGGTCTTGCTGGTTCAATAGGTCAGGGAAAGGAAAGAAGCTGGGAGTGGTGAAACAGGCAATGTTCCAAAAGGCATGAGCTCTGCCCCCAAATGTTTGCAGGGCAGACCTGTGAAAGGGGGGTTCTTGCTCTGCTTGGCTCCCAGGTTAGAATATGTGGCATAGCAGAGACATATCATCTGGCTTTGAGTATAAGGAAACGTTTTCTTTCTTTCTTTTCTTTTTTTTTTTTTTTTAATTTTGAGACAGAGTTTCGTTGTTTCGCCCAGTTTGGAGTGAAGTGGTGTGATCTCCGCTCACTGCAACCTCCACCCCCCAGGTTCAAGCGATTCTCCTGCCTCAGCCTCTTGTGTAGCTGGGATTACAGGCCCGTGCCACTACACCTGGCTAATTTTTGTATTTGTAGTAGAGACGGGGTTTTGCCATGTTGGCCAGGCTGGTCTCAAACTCCTGACTTCAGGTGATCCGCCCTCCTCAGCCTCCCAAAGTGTTAGGTTTACAGGTGTGAACCACCACGCCCGGCCAAGGAAAGGTTTTCTAACAGCAGAGCTGCGGTAGAGACATGTTAGGTACTCAGGGACTCTTTGGGAATGGAATGTGCTGCCCGGAGACAGTAAGTTCCCAGGGACTGGAGGGATTCAAGCTAATCAAGTGCTTGCTGGAGCCACAGTAAAGAAGACTTCGGACTTCAGCGAGAAGTGGGAGCATGAGACTGGTCAGCCTCATGACCTGCTGAGGTCCAACTGTAAGCTTCTAAAACTCTGAGGTTTGAATAATCTGGAAATATTTCAGACAAAGAGCAGGACTAACTTCTTTCCTTAATTCCTTTAACAAAAGTTATTGTCAGTACCCACTGTGCAAGGCACCATCCCACATACATAAATTTATAAATTGTCCCCTTTTCTGGTAAATGCTGAATGAAATTGTCTGTCCTGGTGGACCTTTCCATTTCCAATATCAATTAAGGAAGAGGCCTGACCACTAAATAATGTGACTTTTATGTTTTTTTTTTTTTTTAAAGTGGTCGGGTGTGGTGGCTCACGCCTGTAATCCCAGCACTTTGGGAGGCTGAGGTGGGTGGATCACCTGAGGTCGGGAGTTCGAGACCAGCCTGACAACATGGAGAAACCCCATCTCTACTAAAAATACAAAATTAGCTGGGCGTGATGGCCCATGCCTGTATTCCCAGCTACTCAGGAGGCTGAGGCAGGAGAATCACTTGAACCTGGGAGGCGGAGGTTGCGGTAAGCCGAGATTGCACATTATACTCCAGCCTGGGCAACAAGAGAAAAAGCCTGTCTCAAAAAAAAAAGTACCAAAATTTATGTTCAAAGGTGTCCTGAAGATGTTCACAGCAGCATTGCTTATAATAGCAAAACACTGGAAACAACATAAATGTCTACCAGTAAGGAAGTGGCCAAATAAATTATACCAAGTCTATACAGTGAAATACAAATAAAGATGTTAAGAAAAATGACTCAAAATCTCACAACAAAGAAAAGTGCAGGACCAGATGGCTTAACTGGTGAGTTCTAACAAACATTTAAAGAACTAACACCAGGCTGGGCATGGTGGCTCACACCTGTAATCCCAACAGTTTGAAAAGCCAAGGTTGGAGGATCACTTGAGCCCAAGAGTTTGAGATCAGCCTGGGGCAACATAGGGAGACTCCCTGTCTACAAAAAAATTAAAAAGTTTGCCAGGTATGGTGGCACACCCCTGTGGTCCCAGCTACTAGGGAAGCTGAGGTGGGAGGGTGAGAGGGTTGCTTGAGCCCCAGAGGTTGAGACTACAGTAAGCCATGATCACACCACTGCACTTCAGCCTGGGTGACACAGTGAGACACTGTCTCAAAACAAACAAACAAAAAACCTAACACCAGTCCTCAAACTCTTCCAAAAATTAGAAGAGAAAGGAATACTTTCTAGCTCATTCTTTTTTTTTTTTTTTTTTTTTTTTTGAGACAGAGTCTTGCCCTGTCTCCCAGGCTGGAATGCAATGGTGCGATCTCAGCTCACTGCAACCTCTGCCCCCGGGGTTCAAGCGATTCTCCTGCCCCAGCCTCCCAAGTAGCTGGGATTACAGATGTGTGCCACTATGTCCAGCTAATTTTTGTATTTTTAGTAGAGAC
The DNA here is from genome assembly GCF_006542625.1 of Nomascus leucogenys. Lineage (NCBI taxonomy): Eukaryota > Metazoa > Chordata > Mammalia > Primates > Hylobatidae > Nomascus > Nomascus leucogenys. Next base: position 120,068,061 of record NC_044402.1, read on the forward strand.
GGGGTTTCACTATGTTGGTCAGGCTGGTCTTGAACTCTTGATCTCATGATACGCCCGCCTCAGCCTCCTAAAGTGCCGGGATTACAGGTATGAGCCACTGCACTCAGCCACTTTCTAGCTCATTCTATGAGGCCAGCATTATCCTCATACCAAAGCCAGACAAAGACACTACAAGAAAACTACAGACCAATATCCCTTGTAAATAGAGATGTAAAAATCATAACAAAATACTAGCAAACCAATTCAGCAGCAAATTTAAAGGATTACACACTATAATCAGGTGGGATTTATTCCTGGAATGCAAGGATAGTTCAACATATAAAAGTCAATCAGTGTCATACTTCACATTGACAGAATGAAGAAAAACCCCACATGATCATCTCAATGATAAATGAAAACCACTGCATTTACAATAGCATCAAAAATAATAAAATACTTAGCAATAAATGTAACTAATGAGGCACAAGACTTGTACACTGAAAATTATAAAATATTGTTAAAATAAATCAAAGAAGACAAAAATAAATGGAAAAACATCCCATGTTCATGAACTGGAACACTTGATATTGTTAAGAATACCATTACTACCCAAAATGATCTATAGATTCAGTATAATCCCTATCGAAATCCCACCAACATTTTTGCAGAAATAGAAAAATCCATCCTAAAATTCATAAGGAATTTCAAGAGGCCTCAAATAGCCACAAAGTTTTGAAAAAGAACGAAGATGGAGAACTCACATTTTCTGAGCTCAAAATTTACTACAAAGGTACAGTTATCAAAACAGTGTGTGGTACCAGCATAAAGACAGACATACGGACCAATAGAATATAGTAGAGAGCCCAGAAATAAACCCTCACACATGTGGTTAAATTATTTTCATCCCAGGTGCCCAGACCATTCAATGGGGGAAAGGATAGTCCTTTCAACAAATGGTGCTGAGAAACTGGATATCCACATGCAAAAAAACAAAGCTGGACTCTTACCTTATACCATACATAGAAATTAACTCAAAATGGATAAAACAGCCAGGTGCGTGTTGGCTCATGCCTGTAATCTCAGCACTTTGGGAGACCGAGGTGGAAGGATCGCTTGATCCCAGGAGTTTGAGGTTGCAGTGAGCTATGATGGCACCACTGTACTCCAGCCTGGGCAACAGAGCAAGACCCTGTTTCAACAACAACAACAACAAACAGACAAGACACCTAAACATAAGAGCCAAAATATAAAATTCTTAGAAGAAAAAAGAGGAAAAGTTTCATGACATTGAATTTGGCAATGATTTATTGAATATGACACCAAAAGCACAGGCAATAAAAGAAAAAATAGATAAATAGGACTTGATCAAAATTACAAACTTTTGTGCATCAAAGGACATTATCAACAGAGTAAAAAGGCAAACCACAGAGTGGGAGAAAATATTTGCAAATCATATATCTGATAAGGGATTAATATCCAGAGTATATAAAGAACTCCTGCAACTCAACAACAAAAAATCCCCAAACAACCCAATTCAAAAATGGGCAAAGGATTTGAATAGGCATTTTGCCAAAGAAGATACACAGATGACCAATAAGCACATGAAAAGATGCTCAACATCACTGATCATTAGGGAAATGCAAATCAAAACCACAATGAGCAGCCAGGTATGGTGGCTTGCTTCCATAATCCAAGCACTTTGGGAGACTGAGGCAGGAAGATCGCTTGAGACCAGGAGTTTAAGTCCTCAGTGAGGTATGATCATGCCATTGCACTCCAGCCTGGGCAACAGAGTGAGACCCTATCTTTAAAAAACGAAATAAGGCTGGGTGTGGAGGCTTACAACTATAATCCCGGCACTGTGAGAGGCCGAGGTGGAAACATCACTTGACCTCAGGAATTTGAGACCAGCCTGGGCAACATAGGTTTGGAGACCTCATCTCTATGGAAAAGTAAAAAAATTAGCCAGGTATGGTGGCTTGCACCTGTAGTCCTAGGTACTTGGGAGGCTGAGGCAGCAGGATCGCTTCAGTCCAGGAATTTGAGGCTGCAGTGAGTGATGATCGTGCCATTGCACTCCAGCCTGGGTGACAGAGTGAGGCCCTGTCTCTAAAAAACAAAACAAAACAAACAAACCACAATGATGTACCACCTCACACCCATTAGGATGACTACTATTAATATTATAAAACAAACAAACAAATAGAAAATAGCAAGTGTTAGCTAGGATGTGGAGAAATTGGAACCCATGTTCATTGCTGGTAGCAATGTAAAACAGTGCAGCTGCTGTGGAAAACAGCATGGCAGTTCCTCAAAAATTTAGACATAGCATTACCATATAACATAGCAGTTCCACTTCTGAGTATCTACAGAAAAGAATTGCACGTAAGTATTTGAACAGATATTTGTACACCAAAGTTCATAACAACATTATTCACAATAACCAAAAGTTGGAAACAACCCAAATATTCATCAACAGATAAACAAAGTGTGGTGTATACATACAATGGAATATTATTTAGCCTTAAAAAGGAAGGAAATTCTGACCCATGTCACAACATGGATGAACCTTGAAGATGTTATGCTAAGGGAAGTAAGCCAGTCACAAAAGGACAAATATGGTATGATTCCACTTGCATGAAGTACCTAGAGTCAAATTCGTAGAAACGGAAAGCAGAATGATGTTTACCAGGGGCTGGGAGGAGGGGAAGGTGGAGGGTTATTTTTAATACATATGGAGTTTCAGCTTGGGACAATGAAAAAGTTCTGCAGATGGATGGTGGGGATAGTTGTACAGCAGTGTGAATGTACTTGATGCCACTGAACTGTATACTTAAAAAATGGCTCAAATGGTGAATTTTATTTTATGTATATTTTATCACAATGTAAAAGTGACTCAGCTGTCAATGTACTAAAATGGAACCATCTCTAAGCTCTATGTCATTGAAAAAAGATTGATTCAGAAGTGGGGGCTCCACATAAGAAAATGTGGTTGTGTGTACATGAAGTATCTCTGAAAGGAACCGATAACAACCAAAACCTGGTTGTCTCTGAAGCAGTGTTTGGGGTGGCTGGGCGTCAAAGTGGGAAGGAGACTTTTCATTTTATGCCTTTTTGCACATCTTGAATTTTGTACCATATACACTACCCATCCAAATAAATTGTCGGTATTTTTAGTGTGTCCCATCCTGAGTGGTCCTCTCGGGAGGCTGAACTCTCCCTCCAGCGGTGCTGCCCAGCTCACAGCATATTTTGGAGTGCTCCTCTTTCACCTGCCTTCCAAGCCTCAGGGTGTTGATCTGCAGCCCTCCATGGTAGCAAATCCTCAGGGGTGGAACTGAATTTTGAAAACAGTCCCAAGTGGTTCGGGGCCAAGTCTGGCGGTTGCTGATTTTGACTAGAGAATAGATGGCATGATTTATTTGTGTTCTACCTCATTTCACCAAGGAACTGAGGCCTTGGGCTGGTCCAAAGGCCAATTTCCTTATGTGGTCTGGAGATCATTCACAGAGAAGAGCTCCAGAAATGTTGTCCCAGTAGCATCATAGAAATAGGTGTAGAGTCCCCTTCAGAAGATTAATCTGGTTCTTTGGGCTGTAAGTGATCAAAGCAATACCAAGTGCCTAAATAAAAAAAAAAAAAAAAAAAAGGAAAGTTTGTTGGCCCAAGGCCAGGAAGGACAGTAGGGGAGCTCAACTCACAAAGTTGAGGGAAGCACTGCAGGAACCAGGGGGCTGGCCTGCTCCTCCTCTCCAGCCTCCTCTGCTTCTTGCATGCATATTGACCTTTCTTCCTACTCTCCCAGGGGGCAGGAAACATGGCTTCCACAAGTTCCAGTTGAAGAATCCCAGTTCCATCATAAATTCCAGGGAAGGTCTCTGATTGGCCCTGCTCATTCCCAGGCCCATTCCTTGACCCAGTCACTGAAGTCAGGGAGATGCAGTAATAAGACTGGCTGGAATCAGGGTCTTTAGGGGTGGAGGGATGGGGAGGAGGCACAGCATGTCATCAAAATAAGGAAATTGCAGAAGAAAGCTTGCAGGCTACTTGAATGACAGTGAGAAAGACCGTGCTGCCTGAGTGTGTTAAGGATCCACATGGTCTCCAAAATCCTCCAGGAGCGTACAGTCTAGTCTGGGAGATGAGACATAAAAATAACCAGAACACAACAGCTTGCACTGACTTGAGGGCTGGATAAGAATATCTGGAACTCCCCCATCTATTTCAGAAGCTTGTCGCTTGGATGAAAATTAGATAATTAATGGGAAAGGGCTTTGAAAAGAGTGCAGTAACAAAGCCCCCTTTACAATTTACCTGGCACATTCACGCCCATCCTGAGGCCAAAGCCAGAGGCTGTGAGGTCAGACCGCCTCAGCTTCCTGAGCTATAAAATGGGAATGCTAGTCCCTACCTCCTAGGGTTGGAGAATTGGGGGTCATGGGTGTGAAGTGCTCAGCAGCTTGGCCCACACTAGGTGGTCAGTACATGTAAGGTATTATTGTTGCTACATACATTAGTAGGGCCTGGGCCTCTTTAAACATTTATAGGGTAGCATGGCAAGGCTAACCATCCTCACTTTATATCTGACAAGCTGGGGCTCAGAGAGGACGTGCCTGAGCTGGGGCTCAGACAAGGACGCACCTACTAGTAACCCCTCCAGCTGGTGATGGCAGGGCTAGGGTAGGACCAGTGACTGGCTCCTAATCGAGCGCTGTATTTCCAGGGTTTGCATTCCAAAAGGGTCAGGTCCAAGAGGGGCCTGGAGTGCCAGGTGGAGGTGTAGAGACACGGCCAGTGCCCATGGAGAATGGTGGATGTCCTTAGGGGTCAGCAAGTGGCCTGTGCTAAGGAGGGGGCTTTGGAGGTTGGGCAGGCCCTCTGTGGGGCTCCATTTTTGTGTGTGGGGGGGGGCCTGGAGCATTACAGGGGGGTGGGAAGTGATTGGGGCTGTCACCCTAGCCTTCCTTGATTATCTGACGCCCACCCATGCCTCCTCAGGTACCCCCTGCCCCCCACAGCTCCTCTCCTGTGCCTTGTTTCCCAGCCGATGCCTTCTCCTCTATAAATACCCGCTCTGGTATTTGGGGTTGGCAGCTGTTGCTGCCAGGGAGATGGTTGGGTTGACATGCGGCTCCTGACAAAACACAAACCCCTGGCGTGTGTGGTGTGAGTAGGGGGATAAATCAGGGAGGGGGCGGGGCACCCAGGGGGCAGGGGCCAGACAAGGTCTGTGTGGGGAAGGGATCGGACATAGCAATTGGAAACTGAAAGCTTATTAGACCCTTTCTGGAAATCAACCCACTGTTTATAAACTTGAGGTCCCGCCCTGGACAGTAGGGGGGAGGAAGAGGGCCTGCACTAGTCCAGAGGGAAACTGAGGCTCAGGGCTAGCTCGCCCGTAGACATACATGGCAGGCAGGCTTTGGCCAGGATCCCTCCGCCTGCCAGGCGTCTCCCTGCCTCCCTTCCTTCCTAGAGACCCCCACCCTCAAGCCTGGCTGGTCTTTGCCTGAGACCCAAACCTCTTCGACTTCAAGAGAATGTTTAGGAACAAGGTGGTTTGGGGCCTTTCCTGGGAACAGGCCTTGACCCTTTAAGAAATGACCCAAAGTCTCTCCTTGACCAAAAAGGGGACCCTCAAACTAAAGGAAAGCTTCTCTTCTGCTGTCTCCCCTCACCCCACCCCCACCGCCCCCCCTAGGAGGAGGAGATAACCAGGGCTGAAAGAGGCCCGCCTGGGGGCTGCAGACATGCTTGCTGCTCTGCCCTGGCGAAGGACTGGCAGGCTTGCCAGGACCCCCACTGGCTGACTCAGGGGCGCAGGCCTCTTGCGGGGGAGCTGGCATCCCCGCCCCCACGGCCACGGGCCGCCCTTTCCTGGCAGGACAGCGGGATCCTGCAGCTGTCAGGGGAGGGGCAGCGGGGGCTGATGTCAGGAGGGATACAAATAGTGCGGACGGCTGGGGGCCCTGTCTCCCCTCGCCGTATCCACTCTCTGGCCGGCCGCCTGCCCGCCGCCTCCTCCGTGCGCCCGCCAGCCTCGCCCGCGCCGTCACCATGAGCCAGGCCTACTCGTCCAGCCAGCGCGTGTCCTCCTACCGCCGCACCTTCGGCGGGGCCCCGGGCTTCCCGCTCGGCTCCCCGCTGAGCTCGCCCGTGTTCCCGCGGGCGGGTTTCGGCTCTAAGGGCTCCTCCAGCTCGGTGACGTCCCGCGTGTACCAGGTGTCGCGCACGTCGGGCGGGGCCGGGGGCCTGGGGTCGCTGCGGGCCAGCCGGCTGGGGACCACCCGCGCGCCCTCCTCCTACGGCGCGGGCGAGCTGCTGGACTTCTCACTGGCCGATGCCGTGAACCAGGAGTTTCTGACCACGCGCACCAACGAGAAGGTGGAGCTGCAGGAACTCAACGACCGCTTCGCCAACTACATCGAGAAGGTGCGCTTCCTGGAGCAGCAGAACGCGGCGCTCGCCGCCGAAGTGAACCGGCTCAAGGGCCGCGAGCCGACGCGAGTGGCCGAGCTCTACGAGGAGGAGCTGCGCGAGCTGCGGCGCCAGGTGGAGGTGCTCACTAACCAGCGCGCCCGCGTCGACGTCGAGCGCGACAACCTGCTCGACGATCTGCAGCGGCTCAAGGCCAAGTGAGGGCCCGGCACCCCAGACTCCCCTTTCTGCAGGCAGGGCACAGGAGACTAGGCTGGGGGCTGGGGTCCTGCTGTCAGTACCTGCCTTCTCCCGGGGCCCTGGACCCTCTCCTGCCCCATGCGGGGAAAGGGTCCTCCCCCCGCCCCCGCCCCGTGTGTTTCAAGGGGCCGTGACCTCCAGGTCTCTCCCCCTGCGATCCCATCTTGCACAGGAGTTTTCTTGGGGACATAGATCAGGGGGTGGATATGGGAGAATTTAGGGGACCCGGTGCCCTGTGGACAGCCCCCTTAAAAAGCGTTTTAAGATGCTGGGACGATGTTTATGGGGTCAGGTAGTTGATAGGCAGAGGAAGGGCTGCAGGAGGCCCAGAGGGCAGTGTAGCCAAAGGGAGAAGGGAGGCTGAGAGGAGACAGGGAAAGCAGGGCAAGGGCCCAGAGTCCCAGCAACAGCTCTCAGCTCAGCTGTGATGAGGCCCTGGGGAGGGGGGTGGAGTGGGGAGCTTGGCCCTGGGGCTTTGCTAAGACTGTGTCTTTTTACAAGGTGAATAGACAGGCCGGAGAAAAAGGGAGTAAGGTGGGGGCCGCAGCTCTCAGAGAGCTTGGGAGGACCTGACTGTAGGCTTCACCAGGCTCCGGGAACGAAAAGGGCAGCAATTATGGCATACTTGTTGGTCCCACTTCTGACAGGCCAAGTGAGCAGAGTCACCCTCCTGCCACCAAAGTCATAAATATTAATTGAGCAGCTATATTGGCCAGGCTGGAGCTGGGAACCAGAAACACAGAGGTGGATAAAATAGACACAGTTTCTAACCCCAGGGAGGTCACACAGTCTGGTGGGGACATAGACTTCAAGGGTGTGGCTCCTGGGCAGAGATTGGGCCACTTCCTGTGCCCTCCCTGGGTGGGTGGGGCCTCTCCACTCCCTTTCTCTCCTGTCTCTACCCAGCAGCCAGGCCCTCCCCCTCTGTCCTGGACCCACTCCCTGGTCAGCCCCCGGGCCAGTCGTTTCCACTGCCAGCTTTATCGCCCGCAACTGTCTGTCTTTCTGTCTGTCCCACCCAGGCTGCAGGAGGAGATTCAGTTGAAAGAAGAAGCAGAGAACAATTTGGCTGCCTTCCGAGCGGTGAGTGCCCTTCTTTTCCCCTTGCATGGCCTCTGGCCTTGCTCTGCCCTACCTGGGTGGTGGTGACCATGTCCTTCTCGCTTGGCCTCTCCCAGGATGTGGATGCAGCTACTCTAGCTCGCATTGACCTGGAGCGCAGAATTGAATCTCTCAACGAGGAGATCGCGTTCCTTAAGAAAGTGCATGAAGAGGTATGCCTTGGCCCCTCTTCCTGGGGTCACTGGGCCATGGGGAAAGCAGCCAGAAAGTGGGGCTGGGGTGAGGCTCTGGCTGCGAATAGGGGTGTGAGGGCACTGTGTGGGCCCTGAGAGGGGACTGAAGCCCAGTCATGCCCTACAGGAGATCCGTGAGTTGCAGGCTCAGCTTCAGGAACAGCAGGTCCAGGTGGAGATGGATATGTCTAAGCCAGACCTCACTGCTGCCCTCAGGGACATCCGGGCTCAGTATGAGACCATCGCAGCTAAGAACATTTCTGAAGCTGAGGAGTGGTACAAGTCGAAGGTGGGTGGCCTCACCCAGGGACTGGCATCTCCGTCCCCCAGAATCCCAGCTTGGATGTGCTGCCTGTGGTTCCATCCATGGGAGGAGAGCCCAGAGGCTTCATGCTCCCTTGCTCATCCCTACCTGTGCCCTGCATCCTCCTCATTTTTGGGCCCCTTTCTCTGCCCTTAGGTGTCAGACCTGACCCAGGCAGCCAACAAGAACAACGATGCCCTGCGCCAGGCCAAGCAGGAGATGATGGAATACCGACACCAGATCCAGTCCTACACCTGCGAGATTGACGCCCTCAAGGGCACTGTGAGTCCCTGCCCACCTGGCCAGGCCCTGCCCCTTCCTGTCTGCAGTTCACACCCTCATTTTGTGACCTTGGGCCCATCATAGATCCTCTCTGGGCCTTCATCTACTTAAATCTACAATAGGGGTAAAACCAGACAAGTGGATTCCAGTTGGATGCTAAGGAATCAGGGGTTCCTGGGGCATCTGCCTGTGTGGGGACTGTGAGGCTGAATGCAAATGTTCCTTTTTATCTATTTTATTCTGAGTGTTCACATATAGACTTAATTTGAGTTCAGGGTTCAACATGTCCTGGACCTGACCATCTAGAGTTGCCTGCCAGCCCCAAAGCTTTCTTTGGGATCCCAGTGTCCTCTTACCTTCCTTGACCTGGGTCCCCCCTCTCCTGCAGAACGATTCCCTGATGAGGCAGATGCGGGAACTGGAGGACCGATTTGCCAGTGAGGCCAGTGGCTACCAGGACAACATTGCGCGCCTGGAGGAGGAAATCCGGCACCTCAAGGATGAGATGGCCCGCCACCTGCGCGAGTACCAGGACCTGCTCAATGTGAAGATGGCCCTGGATGTGGAGATCGCCACCTACCGGAAGCTGCTGGAGGGAGAGGAGAGCCGGTGAGGGGCCAGGCAGGAGCCCGAGTGGGAAGTGCGGGGTGCTGGGTGGCCCATTTCTGTCCCCAGGAGGCTCGAGATTACTGATTACCTCAACAAGACCTGGAAACAATTTTTTTTGTTTTTTTTTTTGAGACAGAGTTTCACTCTTGTCACCCAGTCTGGAGTGCAATGGCACCATCTTGGCTCACGGCAACCTCTGCCTCCCGGGTTCAAGCGATTCTCCTGCCTCAGCCTCCCGAGTAGCTGGGATTACAGGCACCTACCACCACGCCTGGCTAATTTTTGTATTTTTAGTAGAGACGGGGTTTCACCATGTTGGCCAGCTGGTCTCGAACTCCTGACCTCAGGTGATCTGCCTGCCTCAGCCTCCCAAAGTACTGGGATTACAGGCGTGAGCCACCGCTCCCGGCATGGAAACAGTTTTATACAAGAGGCCACTGCTCTATTAATTGCAGAGAATTAACCAAGGCCACCTGGGTAAAAAGCAATTTAATTAACAGCAGTTATAAAAAGAGAAATATAAGTATTCCCTTATCCACCTTCAGAATTAAGAACCAGCAGCAAAAAAACCATATTCAGCAACCAATAATAAAATATTACTGCCAGTCAAGGGAGAGATGAAAGCAGAATGGGGAGTGATGAGGAGGGAAATGGAGGGAGCAGATAGAGGCAAATAGAGAGAGGGAGGGAGATAAGCCTTGCACAGGGATAGGCTAAGAGAAGGTAAAGAAATGCATACAGAAGGCATGAGTTTGCATACACATGCACACACGTGCACACACATCAGCATATGCACATGCTCAGAGGAAAAGACACATCATGCTCAGATCAACCCACCTCTAGACACAGAAAACAACATACAACTGGAAAGGGATACCAGGGAACCTTGTGGGATAATAGAAATGTTCTGTATCTTTTTTTTTTTTTTTTTCTTTGAGACAGAGTCTTGCTCTGTCGCCCAGGCTGGAGTGCAGTGGCGTGATCTCGGCTCACTGCAACCTCTGCCTCCCAGGCTCAAGCGATTCTCCTGTCTCAGCCTCCCTAGTAGCTGGGATTACAGGCGTGCGCCACCACGCTCAGCTGATTTTTTGTATTTTTAGTAGAGATGAGGTTTCACCATGTTGGTCAGGCTGGCCTCTAACTCCTGACCTCAAGTAATTCGCCTGCCTCGGCCTCCCAAAGTGCTGGGATTATAGGCATGAGCCACTGCGCCTGGCCTAGAAATGTTCTATATCTTGATTTGGACTGGTAGTTACACAGACGTGGACGTTGATCAAAACTCATTGAATTGTACATTAAAGATCTGTGCATTTCACTGTATGTAAATTTAACCTCAATTTAAAACAGATCAGTTACTCCAAAAACTGGTACCCCTTGATACTCATAAAAATAATATCTGAAATTTTTAAAAAGCAGCAGACATGTTTAGATATAGGTACACACATAAAGAGAAACTTCAGATTTTGTAAAATGATGTCTACATATGATGGCCTTTGAAGGTAGCTAAAGGCATGTTGCATTTTCCCAGCATTAGGCCTAAATAGTAAGCTCTCAGAACTAGCCTGGCTGGAAGGTGGGCATGAGCAATGGATATCACCCACAGCTGCTACTGGTACGAACTTCAGTGCCAGGAGCAAGAAGGAAGTCCCAGTGCTCTGGAGGGCCCAGAGGGGTTGCGCATCCTAGTGTCATGCCAGCAGTTCACAGTTGAATGATCCTTCCAGAAGAGACTATTCATGGGACAGCTGTAGCTGGCCTTCGACCCCATTCCTTGAGCAGTATGGGTGGTGGGAGTGCTGGGGTCCGTGGGACTGGGACAGCTGAGGATGGTGTTTAGAAAGGACCAGGGTGAGCCTTGATGGGTGGTCTCAGGGAAAGATGGAAGCGTTCTTTTTTTGTTGTTTTTTTTTTTGAGACAGGGTCTTGCTCTGTCCCCCAGGCTGGAGTGCAGTGGGGTGATCTCGGCTCACTGCAAGCTCCACCTCCCGGGTTCACACCATTCTCCTGCCTCACCCTCCTGAGTATCTGGAACTACAGGTGCCCACCACCATGCCCGGCTAATTTTTTGTATTTTTAGTAGAGATGGGGTTTCACTGTGTTGGCCAGGATGGTCTCGATCTCCTGACCTGGTGATCCGCCTGCCTCGGCCTCTCAAAGTGCTGGGATTACAGCTGGGCCCGGCCGATGGGAGGGTTCTTAACTCTTAGGAGGTTTTGTCTCTTCCCTTTTAGGATCAATCTCCCCATCCAGACCTACTCTGCCCTCAACTTCCGAGGTGAGTGTTTGCTGGCAGGTGGTGGAGGCTGCAGTTGCGGGGGCCAGGAGTCCAGCATGGGCACTGCCCAAGGCCAGCCAGGAGGGAGGATGGGACCCTGGGGCTAGGGACAGACCTGGACTCTGGGGAAGAAAAAGGGGGCCACTGCGGGTAGGTGGGGAAGTTTAGGTAGAGGTGGATGAGGCACCTTATGACAGAGAGAGCTTTTTATGTGATTATATTGTATTGCATTTACCATTACTCCACCTTCTTGGAGTATTGGGCGTCAAGAAGCAGCCTCTGTTCTGAATCCCAAACTCTGAAAGTAGCAGGAGTGTCCTTGGGGACCTGGCTTCAGGAGCATCTCATAGCCACCTGCCTTCTAAGGCACCCACGGCCCATTGTCTGTTTGGCACATTGCCAAGCCCCACCTTGGCTGCTTGTTGAACACCTCCAGTTTGCTGGAGCAAGATGTTGGATGCACATTTGAAAAAAAAAAGCCAAATCTTAGCAAAGCCAAACAATGAAAAGAATGAGCTCTTTGGGCACTCTGCCATTCTGACATTAGTAATACGCAGATCAGGTGGCTTTCCAACCCCAGAGAGCAGAGAAACACACGATAATGATGCATTAGGAAAGCAAGTCGGAGTCTTTGGCAGCTTCTCCTTTCCTAGATCAAGCTTTTCTATCTTCGATGTGCATTTCCGTCAGGAAAAAATACACGCTATGCTCCACCGAGTCACAATGTTCATCACAGGCTAGTTGCCAGCTGAGGCAATTCGTGAACACCAAACTCATAATACTAAGGACCTCCATTTGACCTTTCCTACACAACTCAGAAGCTCTCTTTTCGGTTAGTTGTTTATACGGACACCAAGTATGAGTCTTGCATTTTAAAACTTCATAGTAAAAAAAAACCCCAACCACATTGCACAGTGCTTTTCCAAATTAATAGCTTATGGCCATGATAGGGCAAATATGGTTGGTACCACTTCACTCTGTGTCCTCAGTGAGGAAACTGAGGCACAGAATGGCAAGTGACTGACCATCAGCACAATGAGTCAGTGCCTTATTCCTGCTCTGTCTCACTTTAAGACATCAAGTTGCTCATCTGAATTTTTTTTTTTGAAACGGAGTCTCGCTCTGTCACCCAGGCTGGAGTGCAGTGGTGCAATCTCGGCTCACCGCAACCTCCGCCTCCCAGGTTCAAGCGATTCTCCTGCCTCAGCCTCCTGAGTAGCTGGGATTACAGGCGCGTGCCACCAAGCCCAGCTAATTTTTGCATTTTTAGTAGAGACGGGGTTTCACCATGTTGGTCTCAGGGTGGTCTTGAACTCCTGACCTCATGATCCACCTGCCTCGGTCTCCCAAACTACTGGGATTACAGATGTGAGCTACTGCACCTGGCCCTGAAATCTTAAAGGGAGATGGGTACTGTAAAGTCCTCTAAAGAGTGTCTTGAGACTGGGCTTTGGGGTTCTATCTTGAAGAAGGGGAGTCCCAGGAGGCAAATGTGTGCAGGGCTCTCCTGGGGCCTGGGGGTGGAGAGGAACTAGGAGGGATGGGGAACGTCAATGCTGTGCAGCCTGGGCCTCAGGGGTCCCCTCCCCTCCTGCACCATCTGGCACGTGGAGCAAATCTGTTGGCTCCCGAGACCGTCTAAACTATGGGACAGGCCCTGGGGACTGCAGAACCACCTGCTGGGTGCTGGGCTGAAGGACAGGTACTAAAAAGTCTTGAAGAAGCAACAAGCCTGTCTTGAGGGGGGTTGGGGTCTGCTAGGGCTCTGCTCAATGTGGCCCCAGATGGACTCCCAGCCCCTGGTACAGCCCAGCCTGGACTTGGTCAGGCTGAGTGTGCAATGGACCCTATTACAGAAACCAGCCCTGAGCAAAGGGGTTCTGAGGTCCATACCAAGAAGACGGTAATGATCAAGACCATCGAGACACGGGATGGGGAGGTGAGTGGTCTGTCTGGGCTCCTTACCCTTGGTGGGGGCTATGGATGTGTCTGAGGGGACTGTCGTCCACCCAGCTGTGCTGGTCTAGGTCCCTGGCTAGTGGGGCAAGAGAGATCCTGCGGCCCTGGGGTGGGGATGGCTCAGGGCTGAGGCTCCATTCTCTGGCTAGCACATGGTTGGACTGGGCTTCTCTTCCTCCTCAGGTCGTCAGTGAGGCCACACAGCAGCAGCATGAAGTGCTCTAAAGACGGAGGCCCTCTGCCACCAGAGACCGTCCTCACCCCTGTCCTCACTTCTCCCTGAAGCCAGCCTTCTTCCAGCCCAAGACAGCACACCCAGCCTCAGTCCTCGCCTCACAGCCTCTGACCCCTCCTCACTGGCCATCCCTCGTGGTCCCCAACAGTAACATAGCCCATCCCTGCCTGGTCACAGGGCATGCCCCAGCCGTGAGCCTTGGCTGTTGTCAGTGAGTGAGCCTGGCTCTTGTGCTGGATGGAACCCAGGCAGGAGCGGTGGCCCTGTCCCTCCCACCTCTGTGACCTCAGGCACTAGCCTTTGGCTCTGGAGACAGCTCCAGAGCAGGGTGTTGGGATACTGCAGGGCCAGGACTGAGCCCCGCAGACCTCCCCAGCCCCCAGCCCAGGAGAGAGAAAGCCAGGCAGGTAGCCAGGGGGAGTAGCCCCTGTGGAGACTGGGGGGCTTGAAATTGTCCCCGTGGTCTCTTACTTTCCTTTCCCCAGCCCAGGGTGGACTTAGAAAGCAGGGGCTACAAGAGGGAATCCCCGAAGGTGCTGGAGGTGGGAGCAGGAGATTGAGAAGGAGAGAAAGTGGGTGAGATGCTGGAGAAGAGAGGAGAGGAGAGAGGCAGAGAGCGGTCTCAGGCTGGTGGGAGGGGCGCCCACCTCCCCACGCCCTCCCCTCCCCCGCTGCAGAGGCTCTGGAGAGAAACAATAAAGAGATTCGCACACAAGCCCAGCTGGCCCCTGCTGTCTTGACTGCCAGGTCTCCTGTGGGGCCCGTGGGGCCCTGTGATACCACCTGTCACCCTGAGATGGACTATACTGACCTCCTACCCAGCCAGACTTTTCCCCAGGGCCTCGCACCCACTTCTGTTCCCAGAGCCACCTGGCCTTGCTGTCTGTATGCAGTGTATGGGGCAGGGAGGGCTGGACAGGGCTTTTGTTGGGGAACCACAAATACCTCTCGTTAGGCCCCAATTCCAGGACGGCACCCCTTGTGCTCTCTACTGCACCTTCAGGTCAGCCAGGGTGGGGGACACCACCTGCTATTCCTTTTGAAGGATGTAGCTGCTCCCCACTGACTGGCTCTGAAGTAGGGCTCCCCCAGTCCCTTCTCCAAAGATGCCAACAGCCCCTTTTTTTCTCTCTTTTTTTCTTTTTGAGACAGGGTCTTGCTGTGTCACCTAGGCTGGAGTGCAGCAGTATGATCACGGCTCACTGAAGCCTGGACTTCCTGAGCTCAAGCAATCCTCCCACCTCAGCATCACAAGTAGCTGGGACCACAGATTCACACCACCATGCCTGGCTAGCTTTTTATTTTTTGTGGAGACAAGGTCTTTTTCTATGTTGCTGAGGCTGGTCTTGAATTTCTGGGCTCAATTGCTCCTCCTGCCACCTCAGCCTCCCAAAGTGTTGGGATTACAGATGTGAGCCAATGGCCTCTTTCTATTAACTCTTTCCAATACCATTTTTATACACAGGAGCCAATTCAGGAAAAATAATGTTTGGAAAAATGGAAAGATCTATTCTGTGCTTCGATAAGAAGGTTCAATACTCTGAAAAAGTCAATTCATTCTCCATTCATCTATAATTTCAATGCCATGCAATCTCAATTAAAATACCAAATAAAAATTTTAAGAGAATTGGAGAAGACGGGAGGGGAGTGTAAGACCTATGAAAAAAATTAGGAGGCTGGGCACAGTGGCTTCACCTGTAACCCCAGCACTTCGGGAGGCCGAAGCGGGAGGATCTCTTGAGCCCAGGAGTTTGAGACCAGCTTGGGCAATGTAACAAGACCCTGACTCTACAAAAAATAAAAAATTAGCCTGGCATGGTGGTGTGAGCCTGTAGTTCCAGCTACTTGGGAGGCTGTGGTGGGAGGATAGCTTGAGCCCAGGAGGTCGAGGCTTCAGTGAGCTGTGATTGTGCCACTGACTCCAGCCTGGGTGACAGAGTGAGACTCTGTCTCAAAAAAAGAAAAAGGAAAAAAATTAGGAAATCATAGAAGAAAACATCAAAATATATTAGAAGGATATGATAATTAACAGATTTGTTAATGAAGAGGAAATATACAAATATTAACGAACAAAATAGAGTGTTTTGAACAAGACTCACATACAGGAGACATACATATGTTAAAGGAGGCATTTTGAATTTGTGGGGAAACCTTAATGATTCAGTATAGGGTTTGGAGCACTTGGATAGCTAAGAGATGGGATAGGGGGCAGAGTGAAGGCTGTCTCTCTTTTACTCCTTCTAAAAAAATATATTCTAGTGGATCAAAGATGTAGGAAACGATGGATCCACGTAGGCCTCAGCCTTCAAGTTTCTCCTCCGAGATTTCAGGGATTATCCTTTAAAGGAGTCAGGAAGAGGGTAGAGATCACAGAGATAATAAGCTCAGACAGTTTGTATATTAAATAAACCTCAGGAGGTTTTAGTCTTAAGGTCTTTAATCTGACCTTCTAAACTGACTTTTCCAGAAACTTCCAAAAGCCTCTCTGGTGTCTCTTTCTTCCCCTCCTTTAATGTGGCCCTGGCTCACAAGTCACCCCTATCTCTAAGAAGGCCCCTTCTCTGTTGTATTCTTCAGCTTTGCCCTGGGAGGACCTGGGGTGTAGCCCCGGGTCCCCTCCCTCTGCCACTGGTGACTCATGGTCATTTCCTTCCCCTCAGTCCTCAAATAGGGTGAACCCTATAGGCCCCAGAACTACCCCAATCAACCTGTAGAGAAACTCCACAACGACCCTCCCAGGAAATGAAATTGAAAGTCCCATTTCCAATGTCTTTGTACTGGGATGGAGGAGGAGGGATGGGTAAGGGGCTTCTTATCCTTGAGTCTGTTGGGGGCCCTGGAGTCTGAGCCAGCTTCTCTGTGTTGGAAACACCTGGACAGGGATGGGCTCAGGTGGATTAGAGGGAGTGTGTATATCTGTGAGTAGTTTCTGGGATCCTTCTTTCCCCTGAATGAGTTATGTGCCCTTATCTGTCCCACAAAGGATAAAGGGGCACATGGCTTAGGGGAGGTTTTGGAGGCAGTTCCCCTCCCACCCCCTACCCCACCAAATGCTTAGGTACAGACTAGTCACTAAGGTGGAAGGAATGTAGGAATCTCAGAGTCAGACCTCAGAAGGCTCCCAGGCAATGATCCTTGCGGAGCAGAAACCCCCTTCTCAGCCCTGCCCCACATCCTTCATGAGCATTCCTCAAACTCTGCCTGAATGTCTCCAGAGCCAGAGAACTCACTGCGTCTTTGGTGGCCCCTTCCAGCTGGGGACAGTTCTGAAATAAGCCCTTCCTTCTCAGCACACCTGTCTCCTGTGACTGCTACCCACTTGTCCCCAGAGAAGAAAGAAGGCCCAGAGCCACCCTCTATCCTCCAGGTGGGGAAGGATTCTTTGAGCACAGCCTGCCTGGAACTAGAAATTCTTGTTCTAATCTTTGCCTCTCTTCATAAGAGCTGAGCAGTGACCAAGGGAACCCAGGAAATGGGCAAATACAAATCAAAACAGATTTGGGTTTCCACCAGGTGCAGTGGCTCACATCTATAATCCCAGCACTTTGGGAGGCCAAGGTGGGAGGATCACTTGAGCCCAGGAGTTTGAGACCAGCCTGGGAACCTGCAAGACCTGGTCTTTACAAAACAAAACAAAAACCCAACAACAGGGGCGGAGCGCAGTGGCTCACGCCTGTAATCCCAGCACTTTGGGAGGCTGAGGCGTGTGGATCACGAGGTCAGGAGTTCAAGACCAGCCTGGCTAACACAGTGAAACCCCGTCTCTACTAAAAATACAAAAAAAAAAAAAAAAAAATTAGCCGGGCGTGGTGGCGGGCGCTCGTAGTCCCAGCTACTCGGGAGGCTGAGGCAGGAGAATGGCGTGAACTCGGGAGGCGGAGCTTGCAGTGAGCCGAGATCGCGCCACTGCACTCCAGCCTGGGCGACAGAGCGAGACTCCGTCTCAAACAACAACGACAACAACAACAACAACAACAAAGCAAGCAGGGCTTGCTGGTGTGCACCTGTAGTCCCAGCTACTTGAGAAGCTGAGGTAGCAGGATCATTAGAGCCCAGGAGTTTGAGGTTGTGGTGAGGTATGATTGCGCCACTGCACTCCAGCCTGCACAACAAAGTGAGGCCTTGTCTCTTAAAAAAAAAAAAAAGATTTGGGTCCTGTGTGTCCATATACAGACAACCAGCTCTTCAGTGTGCCCCTCCCCAGCACATACCCACACATACCCCATCACCTCCATGGCAAAGCCTCTTCCTGCTCCTTGGGCTCTGGTGTCTTATCCTTCAAGACTCTGAACATCAAGAAGTAACAGGGCTCATAGAATGCTGACTGGCTTCCCACTGGACCCAAGGGACCAGGCCCAGACCAGCTCTGACCCCAGCAGACAGGGTGGAACGGAAGGGATCATGGAGGCAGATACCATATGCCAGGACTTATGGCTCAGCAGAGACTTTCCTGCCTGTCTGTCCACTCCAGGTACATTTTCACCCCCTGTCCCTTGAGGCCCCTGTCCTATTCTACTCATTCACCCCCTCCCTCCTTCCTCTCACCACAAGCTCGCCCAAGGCACATCTGCAAATGCTTCAATAACCTTCGATTTAACACCTAAAACGTCAGCTACCTAAGGGTAGAGTTTTAATCCATTTTATTCACTATTGTATCCCAAGTGCCCAGAAGAATGCCCAGAAGAATAGTAGGTACTCATTAAATATTTAAATACTTAATGAATGAATACCTACTGCGCACTTTTACTTACTTTTCTCTAAATTAAATATTCACCAGGAAGGGCTAATGGCCCCCACTTTATTCACTGATTCAATGAACATTTACTGAGATTTTTCCCACGTGCCAGGCATGTGGTACATCATTATGGCTTAAGAAGTGCCCAGCGCACCTCCAGAGAGGTAGGATGACCTGCCAAGGTCACACAGCAGTCTGTAGCAAAGGAGGACTGGGCTCCAGGCTCCTTGGCCTCTGGAGCTCTGATCTCTTTCCATGACACCAGAGGCTTGTGATCGCAAGGCAGGGCAGACTGGCAGCACACACACCCAGCCAGGCGCCAGGCTGCAGGGCACTGTGGGGCCCAGGCTGAGGGACAGACGAGTGACTTGCAGCCAGCTATCCCAAGTGCCTGGCCTGGCCAGACCCTGACGGCTTCCAGCTGTCACAGCTAGTGTGGGCTCCTCCCAGAAGAGGGCACCAGTGACTCGAATGGACCTGTGCCCTCCCTACCCAGGCCCACAGACTCCTGCAGGCAAATCAACGAATGCCCCAATTACGGATCTAGGAAGGCAGAAGACAAGTCATGTTCCAGGCTGTGTGCCAGGCCCTTTTAAATAGTTAATATTCATTTGAATATTTAATATAATAATTTAATGTCATCACTACAACGTAAGTCAGATCATGTAATTCTTCTGCTCAAAACCCTTAGATGACTTCTCATTTCACCAGGAACAAAAGCGCCGTGGCCTGCAAAATTCTAGGCCATCTGGCTCCTGCTGCCTGTCTGACCCATTTCCCTCCACTCTCCCCTTGCTCCCTCCATCCTCTCTGGCCTTCGTCTTGGAGCCCACCAGGCATATTCTCACCTCTGCCAGAAGCAGCCCTCCCCAGACATTTGCATCATTTGCTTTCTTACTCGAGATTGGCTCAAATGTTCCCAGTGGGGCCAACTCCAGCCACACCCTATTTGAAAGTGCAATCTCCCACCACATTCACATTTGCCTTAAGCTTTGTCCACAGTGCTTACCTCCTTGTAACCATCTTTACAGGTTCATTTCCCTCCCTCCTTCCCTCCTTCCTCCCTCCTCCTTCCCTTCCTTCCTTCCTTCCTTCTTCCTTCCTTCCTTCCTTCCTTCCTTCCTTCCTTTTCCTTCTCTTTCTTATTTTTCCTTCTTATTGAGATGGAGTCCCACTCTGTCGCCCAGGTTGGAGTGTAGTGGTGCCATGTTGGCTCACTGCAACCTCTGCCACCCGGGTTCAAGCAATTATCCTGCTTCAGCCTCCCAAGTAGCTGAGATTACAGGCGTGCGCCACCAGGCCTGGCTAATTTTTGTATTTTTAGTAGAGATGAGGTTTCACCATGTTGTCCAAGCTGGTCTTGAACTCCTGACCTCAGGTGATCCACCTGCCTCAGCCTCCCAAAGTGCTGGGATTACAGGCGTGAGCCACCATGCCCAGCCTATTTCTTTGTATTTGTTGTTCATCCCTCTTCTCAAGTAAAAGCAGCACGGGAGCAGAAATCTTTGTTCACTGCTATATCCCTAGTCCCTAGCACAGTGCAAGTACATAGTAGAAACTCAAAAATATTTGTGGATGAATAAATAAAAAAATTATGGATGGATAAATAATTAAAACCCTGAGTAGTGCTACCTCCATTCTATAGATGAGGAAACCGAGGCTTAGAGATGCTAGGTAACTTGCTTGAGATCACATCGTTCATTTATTCAACGAACTAACTAACCAGCCAACATTTACAGTCTACCCACTGCATTCCACACACATTTAGAGGCACAGTGTTGGGTGGCTTTGGGTTGTTTTTCAAAATAGTCTTTATTCCTTTTTTCTTGATGTACCATCTGTTTGCAATGACTTCCCCCATATTGTCACCTTCTAGAATTCAATTTACACTTTAGAATTCAATTCACACTTTAGAATTCAATTCATCATCAGTGGTTGCCAGGGGTTGGTGGAGGGGGTCTATGGTAGAGTCTATGACTCCAAAGGGGATACACGAGCTAATATTTGGGGTGATGGAATTGCTCTGTATGGTCCTGGAGTGGCAGATACATGATTCTATGCATTTGTCAAAACCCAGAGAACTGCACCTCATAAAAAAAATAAACTTTAGGCCAGGCACGGTGGCTCACACCTATAATCCCAGTACTTTGGGAGGCTGAGGCAGGCGAATCACCTGAGGTCGGGAGTTCGAGACTAGCCTGACCAAAATGGAGAAACCCCGTCTCTACTAATAATACAAAATTAGCCGGGTGTGGTGGTGCATGCCTGTAATCCAAGCTACTCAGGAGGCTGAAGCGGGAGAATTGCTCGAACCCAGGAGATGGAGGTTGCAGTGAGCCGAGATCGCACCATTGCACTCCAGCCTCGGCAACAAGAGCAAAACTCCGTCTCAAAAAAAAAAAAAAAAAGCTTTAATGTATGCAAACTATAAAAAAATTATTCCTCAAGGTTCTTAACCTCTATGGATGTAATTCAGTGTTTAAATGGTTCCTCCTATACCTTTTACACACTCTCTCTCACACTCTCTCTCTTTCTCTTTGACTTCAGTATCCCAGAATGAGGATGGGGAAGAGGAGGCAAGGGTAAGAGTAACATTCTCTGCCTCTGAATACTAATGGCTCCTCTCAGCCCTTCCTGGACTTCATCTCTCGGGGCTCGAGGTCAGGCCTGGGTCTCATACTTGGACTTCTTAAAAAATTTTTTACTTTATGATAACTGTAGATGCACATGCAATTATAAGAAATAATACAGAGAGATCCTGAATTACCTTCACTTGGTTTCCTCCTAGGGTAACATCTTGTATGACTATAGTACAGCATCACAACCAGGAAAGGGGCGTTGGTATAATCCACCTACCTTCTGCAAGTTTTACCAGTGTTACATGTACTGTTAGTGTTGCGTACAAGTGCAAATGCACATTTAGTTCTATGCAACTTTATCACTTGTGTAGATCCACATGACCACCACCACTACCACTGTCGAGATACAGAACTGTTCTGTTTTTGCTTTTTTTTGAGACAGTCTCACTCTGTCGCCCAGGCTGCAGTGCAGTGGTGCCATCTAGGCTCACTGCAACCTCCACCTCCCAGGTTCAAGCGATTCTCCTGCCTCGGCCTCCTGAGTAGCTGGGACTACAGGCATGAGCCACTACACCTGGCTAATTTTTTGTATTTTTAGTAGAGACAGGTTTCACCATGTTAGCCAGGCTGGTCTTGAACTCCTGAGTTCAAGTGATCCACCCACCTCGGCCTCCCAAAGTGCTGGAATTACAGGCGTGAGCCACCGTGCCCAGCCAAGATACAGAACTGTTCTATCACAAAGGTCTCATCTGGATTCTTGATGTTTCTCAACGTGCAACACTTAGACACATCAGAATCAGTTGAGTCTTTTGTTAAACGTGCAGATTCCTCCCAGCTCAGCTACTGAACCAGTGTGGGGCAAGAAGGCTGGGAATCTGGCCTTTACTTGAACTGGCCCTCATTTCTATCCATCCTCCCCTTTGTGGCCGCCAAGAGGATCCTCCTAAGACACAGCTCTCACTGTGTTTTTTCTGCAGCTTAAAGCTGTGTAGTGGCGCCCCCTGCTTTCAGGGTAGAGAAACCAAAGCCTTAGCAAACAAAGCCTTCTCCAGGCCGCACCTCCCTTCTTCCACTCACCCCACCCACTACAGTTCAATCCCTCCAAACTTCTCTAATTCCCAGAACGCCTTTGTTTTCATCAGGCTCATTTTGTTCATGCCGTTCCCTCTGCCTGGAATGTCCTGCCCACTCTTTTCTGCCTATTGCAACCCTATTCCACTACCCATTCTTACAGATGAGGACTTGGAGGTTGAGAGAGGTTTGGTGTCACCCAGCAAGTAAGGGCAGGGCGCACTGGAGGCCCCAACCCACCTGACTCCCAGGCTCCCGGTCTTACTGTTCGCCAGCTGTAATGGAGGCGCTGGGGGAGGCCATGGTCCCTCTTCGGAGCTGTCTGCTCACCTCCACTTGGGCCTACCTCCCCATCCACCTCTCAGGCGTCTCACCAGGACGGTTCCTCTTCCTCCCCTCCCAGACGAGCCAGGCAGGGATGAGGGGTCTGAGAGGAGGGAGGAAGGGAAACGGGATTGAGCCCAGGGGTAACCTGACTCTCTGCAGTGGGTCGTGTGGGGGCCAGGCACACTACGGAGGAGAGAGCCTGGAACAAATACCAAGGGACTCCCTTAAGCCGGGCCGGCGATGGGGGCTCCTGGAGGGAGAGAAGGAGCCGAGTGGAGTCAAGTCCCTCCTCTGCTGCCCCCTCCCTCCACGGCTCCCTCGCAACCCGAGCCGGGGGGCCTAAAAATAGCCCCCAGGCGCAATCGCCGGCCGCCCCGGTGACCTTCTGGGTAGCACAGGCCGAAGGCGGGCGGGCAGCAGGAAGGCAGGCCGCCGGCCCCCCAGACTTGTCTCCTAGGGCACTGTCCCGCGGGTGCCCCCGTGGCCGCCCAGTTCCAGCGTCCCCCCAGCCCAGGTCTCAGTGGCCATGCAGAAAGCCCGGGGCACGCGAGGCGAGGACGCGGGTACGAGGGCACCCCCCAGCCCCGGGGTGCCCCCGAAGAGGGCCAAGGTGGGGGCCGGCGGCGGGGCTCCTGTGGCCGTGGCCGGGACGCCGGTCTTCCTGCGGCCCCTGAAGAACGCGGCGGTGTGCGCGGGCAGCGACGTGCGGCTGCGGGTGGTGGTGAGCGGGACGCCCCAGCCCAGCCTCCGCTGGTTCCGGGATGGGCAGCTCCTGCCCGCGCCGGCCCCCGAGCCCAGCTGCCTGTGGCTGCGGCGCTGCGGGGCGCAGGACGCCGGTGTGTACAGCTGCACGGCCCAGAACGAGCGGGGCCGGGCCTCCTGCGAGGCGGTGCTCACAGTGCTGGAGGTCGGAGGTAAAGGGCAGGTGGGGGCCGCGCCCGGCAGGGGCGGGGTGCTCAGAGGTAGAGAAGGGCTGCCCAGGCCACGTGGGTAAGGTACTGGATACTGGTTCTTCCGCCTTCTTCCCAGGTGCCCTGGCTTCTCGGCTGCCCGGCCCCAGAAGTGAGATGAACAGCCAAGTGCAGGGAATGGGGTGTCAAGGTAGAGAGGCTCCCCACAGGAAGGTCAGAGGTCAAGGGGCAGCAAGCAGTTGATAAGCCAAGCATGAGACCCACTCCCGCCTCTCAGGGAATTCTGGGGTGGAAGTTCTTATCCTCCTGTAGAGAAAAGTCTCCTGGGGGAAAGGATGTCCTTCAGTTCCATAATTTAAATGTGAGATTGACACTCTGATCAGCCCCTTAAGAGGGAAGTGCATGTCTGAAGGAGGGGGCCAGCTCCTCTGGTCCAGGCTGCACTGTTGAAGGGATGGCTCAGAGCTCCCTGCAGGCCACTGCCGTGGCAGGGTTGATGTGGTCAGCTCTAGGCAGGGTGTGGAAGAGGCCTATGGGTGGCCACGTGTGAACAGGGTCCAGGGTAGGAGGAGGTGGAGCCAGGGCCAGGGCCCCATGGGCATGAATGGAGGTGAGTGCTTGAGAATCCACATGCAGGCGTGTGCCTGCATGGGTGCTGTGGAGGGCTCTGGATTCTGTGTGGTGGTGCGAACAGGTGAGGTATGGGCACGTGGAGCTGGAATGGGAAGCTCGTGGACCATGTCTACCTGAGCTTCCAGAGTGGATGTTTCCAGAGCATGGAAGAGGGATGCTCTGGACCAGTGCTTGTCCCCCGCCCATAGATTTCCAGGTGCAGTGTGAAGAAAAGGCTGAGGGTCTGAGGCAGAAGGGGAGGGCAGGAGGCTGGGCCCAGTGCTCATGGTCCAGCTGGGGCTGCCATGGAGGCCAGGCCAGGGCTGTTAGCCTTGGGTCCATTTGGGGGCTTCCTTTTTGATTTCCTCAGCCCTTGAGTATGCCAAATGGTTCTTCTCTAGCCAAAGGCAGAGCCTTGGGCAGGTTGCGCCTTGAGAAACAGAATTCTGAGGAAGTAGGCTACAGCTGGGAGAGATGGCAAGGAGCGGGAGGTTCACTCCCCTGGACATTTTTAAGAGGGACATGTCACTCCCCTGGGTGCTGCTGTGCAGGGGTAAATCCTTGGAGGCTGGGGAGGAGGCATAGGGAGGAAAGCCCTCAGCAGCAGGTGGGCAAGAAGGCTCTAAGACACAGCCGAGTCAGGAGAGGGAGCCGGGCTGGCCTCCCTCCATCGGCATCTCCTCTCCCCCAGCCCTGCTCTGCCCACCTTCCTGGAGTCTCTGTGGCCAGGCCTGGGCCAGAGAGGGCCAAGGCTGGCATCTCCTGGTTGGCCTAGCACCTGGATAGGTACAGGCTTCCCCAGCCTGGGGTCAGGGGATGGGGTGCATTCTAGCAGACTTCGGAGCTGGGGAAGGTGTGGACTCTTTGGGGATCTCAGCTCTGGTCCCCCCAGGGGCAAAGAGGGCTGAAAATAGAACATAGATCAAAGGGTAAGATAGATGAGTTGATGAGAATGTGACTGGGGGAGAGATTAGGGAAGGGAACAAAAGAGCTGAGAAGGAGAGTAACGGTCATAATATAAGGTTGGAAAGGCTCACAGAGAACTGCAGCTCCAAACACATCCTTTCACAGGCAAGGACACTGTGGGCCAAAGATCGGGAGCTCTGACTAAGATGTACTAGTCTAGTCAGAGACATAGCTAGTTATGGCCATCCCAGAACTAAGAACTCAGTCCTCCTGGTTTTGGCTCTGGGGGCCTTGTACTCCTCAAGAAGTTCTGGAGAGAGAGGAGAGAGCGAGAGAGGGAGGGAGAGTGCTGGGAAAGTAGCTGTCACATGATTGGCCCAGGCCTGGCATTTCTCAAGATGGGTGCCTCCTGGCCTGCCTTGGTCCGTCAAAGTGGGAAGCGGTGATGAGGTGTGAGAGCCCCCAGCAGGGCTGTTTGCTCAGCCCCTCTGCAGTCTTGGTGGTGTGGTCAGCAGTGCTGAGCCTGGCTGGGCATACCTAGACAGAGGCCAGGCTGACACTGTGCAGGCTGGGCTGCTCTGGTGGAACAGCAGGCATGAGAGGCTTGGGGTGAGAAAAGGGTCCTGGGTGCTGTGGGGCTGGATCGGGGCCCTTTGACATTCATATGAGAATAGGAAGAGGATTGGGCTGCAGCAAATAACCTTTGAGAACATGTCCTGATTGTGCAGATAGAAGGTAGCAGAATAGGTGGAGGCCTCAGTCTGTCCCACTGCAAAGAACCATGTGTGTAACTATTACACCTATCCCACATGCTTTGGAGGAGGGAGGGGCTTTGCTTTGGTGATGCTGAGGGACTGACTGGGTGAATCTGGCTTCCTATCCCTTCTGTTGCCCACCCCCACCAGCCCCTGCCCAGTGATAGCTCCTGCTCCAGGGCAGCCGGGCAAGCAGCTTGGCATTGCTCAGACTTACTCATGGAAAACTTTCTTGGTTGGAAACAACAGCAGGAGGACTTCAGGGTACTCGAGGAAGCCAAGCAAGGACCTGGCTGCAGAGGGAAGGACATGCTTTCCTGGCTGGGATTGCTGGCTCAATAAGACAAAGTGATGCTAGGTTCCTGGCACTCCTGAAGCCGGATATGTTAGCTCAAGGATGGAAGGATTTGGGCATGGCTCTGGGAAGTTGGGGTCATGAGAAGGCGAATGGGCTACAGCCTGGAAAGTTTGGAGGATGGGAAACTAGGGGTGGTGGTGTTGAGATTTGGGGGATGTAGAAATGAGGAAAGAATAGGAAACAAAGGGGGTGAAGATTGCAGAAATGCAGGATACTTGTAGAATCCTTAACATGCGTAAGTACCCTGTCTCATTTAATTATTTAATCTTCCAAACCCTAGGTTACTTTTATGACCATTATTCATATAGAAGAACTGGGGTTCAAAGAGGAAATTTACCGAAGTTCCCATGGCTAGTGAGGTGCCAGAGCCAGGTCTGAAAACCAGGTATCTAAGTCTGGGTCCATACTGCCTGTCCACAGAAAGAGAAGTGTGGGAAGACTGTCAAGGATTTATCATCATCACCATCTTTCTCGGTCAATATCTCCAAATCCATCTCTGGCCTAGTTTCCAAGATAGGCAGGCATTCTTCTTTTTCAAAATATCAGGCTCCCACCTGCACAGGCTGAGGAGCCACATGCAAATCCAGTGACCACAGCAAGTGCTACCCTCAAAGCTGTGGGTGTGCATGTGTGGCTGAAGGGCAGACCTGCACTAAAGGGCAAAGGGGAAGCAGGAGAAGGCACAGCCGAGAGAAGAGGTGAGCTTATGATGCTCACATGGTGTGTTAGTTGGAGCTTCATAGCTAGGGTCTGGAAGATTCTGGTGTTAATCAGAAGGGCCAAAGATCAATACATGGTAATGAACCATCCTGGGGACTTGAAGGCTTGGAGGGGAGAGCTTAGAGATAGGGAGAGAGGGCCAATTTAGGCAAGGAAAGGGTTGAGGAATGTACCAGAACCTGTGTTGAGGAATATTCTGCAGTTATTCTTTTTCACCTGGAATTTAGAATGTCTGGCTAGAAAAGCCAGGTGGAAAGTAGTATGGAGCTGGGAATGGGTATGGGGAGTGTCAACATGCATGCATGCCAAGTGCTGACCAGTGAGCGGAGGAGAGGCCAGAGTGGGAGCAGAGAGGAGCTCTGGGACCCTCTCCAGGGGAATCCTGAGTGGAATGAGAGATGGTCACTTTTCTGGCTAAAGACCTCTGGGGACAGAATATGGGTTAGGACAGAGAAGTGGGAAGGCTGGATGAATGGAAGCGGTTGCAGGAAGATGTAGTGTCCCATTCCCATCACTTTACCCTCTCCACCTGCAGCTCTGCCACCCCCTTCCATATTTATTGAGTGCCTACTATGTGCTTTCGATACACAAGTCAGGGGGTTGAGGGAGACCAAAATTTATGTCCTCCAGGGGATAACTTTCTAGTGAGGGGAGACAGACAATGCACAATAAACATAGTAAATACGGAAATTACATAGTATGTCAGAAATACAGAGCAGGGTGGTAAATGAGGGAAGGGAGAAACTGAACTGAGGCAGGAAAGAGGAGACAAATGGGAGGTGGGGTGGGAGCTTGTGGCATAGGATGGAGATTTGGATTTTCTCTGGTTAGAGGGAAATGCTGGCAGTGCAGAAATTGGAAGTCTGGGTTTGGGGGAGTGGCAGGGAGACACAGCTGCCCAGCTATGGGAGAAAAATGGGGCAATCTGGGGCCAGCTGGGGAGGCCCACCGGGAGAGCATGTTCCAGGCCAGCCCTTCAGGAGTGAGCAGTGCTGACCCAGAGCAGGAACACAGAATCCTGCTGGCCCCTCCTGGGCCCAGCTGTCCCGTCACTCACGCCCGCTGCCCATTGGTTATTTTTGCTACGGAATGTGCCAGCCCCTCGGATTCTCCTGGGGAACAGGGGCTCAAGTTACCCCCTCTCGTCACTCAGCTCCCCATCTGTGAGTGGGTGTGTTTAGGGGTGTATAGGGAAAGTGCCCATGGGTGTCCAGGGTCCTCTGGCTGGAAAGAGTGTGGACACACATATGTGCCCTCTCAGCACACGTCCCTGTGCATGTGTCTGTACTTGTAATTTGCTCTGATGATCTAGGAAACAAGAACACCTGTATGCACCCAGAATGTACAAGACATGACCTAAACTTTAGAATAAAAGAGCAGCCAGGTGCGGTGGCTCATGCCTATCATCCCAGCATTTTGGAAGGCGGAAGCAGGAGAATAGCTTGAGCCCAGGAGTTCGAGACCAGCTTGTGTAAGATAATGAGACTTCATCTCTACTTAATATTTTTGAAAAAATTAGCTGGGCATGATGGCATGCACCTGTAGTCTCAGGTACTTGGGGGGCTGAGGTGGGGGATCTCTTGAGCCCAAGAGGTCAAGGTTGCAGTGAGCCATGATGGCACTGCTGCATTCTAGCCTGGACAACAGAGTGAGACCTAGTCTCTAAAACAATAAAGAAATCTAAAATAATATAAAGGGGCCACAGACTCACATAACTGCAGGGGTCAAGTAGAAACTGAAAATGAGGGAGGTGCGCTGAGCTCAGGCATGATTGCTCCAGCCCAAACATTGTGCAGGCTGAACAAAACTCATCAGTCTGTCCCTGTATTTATTTTATTTTATTATTTATTTATTTATTTATTTGAAGCAGAGTCTTGCTCTGTCACCCAGGTTGGAGTGCAGTGGTGCGATCTCTGCTCACTACAACCTCGTCTCCTGGGCATAAGTGATTCTCATGTATCTGCCTAAGTTGGAATTCCGGCTCCCTCAATTTATTGGCTGTGTGACCTTGGGCAAGTAACCTCTCTGTGTCTTAGTCTCCCTCTTGTCATGAGGATTAAATGAGCTCATTCACATAGAGTGCTTAGCACAATGCCTGGCACATACCAAACATGCAATAACTGTTAATAGTTACTTAGTAGTCACAGCTCAGAAACCAGGATTGGCACTACCTGTGCTCACTGGGATGATAATTCCCATCTCCAGGACACATGGAGTTCCAGAACCTGTATGGCTTCGACTAAGTGATAGGACTTCTCTGAGACTCAGTCACTTGTCAGTTAAATGGGTATAGGATTATTCATAACGGTTTCAAGCTCATGGGATTATTGTAAATGACGTAACATTTGTAAAGTGCTTGGCATTTAGTAACTGCTAAAGAAACATAGCTATAATGGTCATGGGGAGGATAGAATTTTGTGTATGCAAAGTGTGCATAGTGCTGAATAGGGCAGGGGTCGGGTGGAACACACAAAAAATTTGGTGAGTGTGCTTCCCTGTGATTGAGAACACTGGCCAACTTTGTGAATAATGGGGGTACCTCTGTGCACCTTTGCTTGTGTGTGTGAATGTATGGGGGTAGGGGGCCGCGCATGGGACAATCAAGAGGTAAGGCAAGATAAAACCTTCTCTGGCTTTCTTGAGAAGCCTTAGGGTTTTCACAGTCTGAGTCCATGTTAACACGCAGTCCACACCGGCCAGGACCCTTGCCCTGCGTTTGACCTAGGCGCCCCCACCCGGCGCTTTGCCCTTCGGCGAGTTCGGTTCTGCCTGGCACAGTGTGTGTGCGCGCATGTTTGTGGAATGAGCAAGTCGAGATGCTGCTGACCTTCCAGAGAGGCCCCGTGGGAGGAGGTGAGGGTGGGAGGAGGCTGCGCTGGGCTGCCAGAAAGTGGCCTGAGCTAGAGGCCATTGCACCCCTTTCTGTGCCTCAGTTTCCTCATGTGTCTAGGGCTCAGGAGGCAGATGCAGGGTGGGTGTCCATGGCTCTCGGCGTCAGGTGACTGGTTGTTGTGTAGGGAGGCAGGTGAGGGCCTCCCCAGGGAAAGTAGGGGGACAGGACAAGGAAGGGGCCCCAGGTGGGGTGCAGGCTGGCGAGGGAGGGGCGGACTCCAGCGCCGCCGCCGCCGCTGCCGCCGCCGTCGCCGCCTTACCCCCACCCGGCTCCCGAGGCCCCAGGCTCCTTCCGCCACCCGCGCCGGCTCCCGCCCGCTCCCCAGCTCGCCCCCGGCCCCGCCTCCGACTCCGCCCCGCCCCCGCCCGTCCCCTCCTCGCCCGGCCGCCGGCCCGGCCCCCTCCCCCGCCATGAAGAAGCTGTGGGTGAAGAAGCGTTTCCAGGTGAGGGCTCCGGGGGCGGGCGGCGCCGGGAGGGGGCAGGGAGGCCTGGGCGCCCCGGAGGGAGGGCGGGTCACCGCAGCTGGGCCCGGTGGAGGGGGTGCTGGATCGACGCCTGCCCCACCCGAGCCCCGCCGAGGGCGGCGGGCCGGGCGCGATCTAGGGGCGCCCCGGTCTGTGTCCTGAGCGCGCAGGCCCCTCCCCGCGCTGAAGGGCAGACCCCCCGCTCCCCGATCGCCCGCAATCCCCGCGACCACCGGGGAAGGCCCCCGCTGCAGCGTTCGGCGTGGAGCGCCCACTTGCTTCTTTGCCACATCTTTTCTCTCCTCTGTCCAACCTCAACCCCGGGCCCCGGCCCCCTGCCTGGTCTGCCCCAGCCCCCTACTCTGGAGCTTTCCATCTTCCGGAGCTCCTGAAAGCAATGCGCACGGATCCGCGCTGAGCTCAATATATTCCCCAAGCCCTGCCCTGTCCTCCGCGCACCTGGGCCTCCTGCATTCGTGAGGCTCTGGCCCTCTGCCCCCATCATCCCTCCCCCACTCCCTTGACACCTACCCAGGTATCTGTCCTCCCCCCAGCAGGAATCTGTGCCCTCGTTCCTCCATCTCCCAGTCACTCAAGCACCCCGCCCCCCGCATCCCCATCTTCTCCTTCTCACTGAGCCTGACTACCTCGTCTTCTATCCTCTTTCTCTCGGGCTGTTGCCCTGGTCCCGGGCTGTGAGCCTCTGTCCGGTGGGATGTTCCAGCTTCCACCTGCAGCCTGCCGTTCTCTCCTTCCTCCCC
Source organism: Nomascus leucogenys (assembly GCF_006542625.1). Lineage (NCBI taxonomy): Eukaryota > Metazoa > Chordata > Mammalia > Primates > Hylobatidae > Nomascus > Nomascus leucogenys. The sequence goes on from NC_044402.1 coordinate 120,098,769, forward strand.
CGCTCCTCCCAAGAGCCCAGCTGGGTACCCTGGAAGAAGGCAGGGGAGCCATTCCCTATAGGGGAAGCTGGTCACTCTGGGTCTCTGCCCACCTCCCCTCTCACACACACACTGGCCAGGGAATGAGTTTCTGCTTGATGTTGCAGGTCTGGATGGGAGGCACAGGGACCTTAGGAACAAGCCTCCCCCTCAACTACTCATTCTGGCTTTTCTCTTTCAGAAAACCGGCCATTCCCGCCGGGCCTTTGGCCGACTCACCCATGGTGCGTGGACCGTGGGCGTCCTTGCTGTAGCCCATGCCTACTCCTCCTCTTGGTCCCTGTCCCTCTGTGAGGCATTGAGGCCCTGAAGACAGCCCATGAGATGTGGGACCCTCCCACACACCCCCACACTTATCTACCACCCACCCGACCAGGCCCCCTGTGCCCTACAGCTGAGAGAGGACCCAGCAGCAGGGAGGGCGGCTCACTAGCACACCTCTGCATGGACTGGGTGCCCTGTTCTCCATGTGAGGCCTAATGGGAAGGAGTTCATTGCCATGCTTTGGCAACCAGTACATGGCTCCTGCTTGTCATGGCAGCCAGAGGGAAACTGAGGCACAGAACCTGCTAGAATCTGGGAAAGTTGAAAATACTCCCAGGAACCTTTGCTCCTAACCTAACCACTGGGCATTTTTGAGGACGATTCAACAGTAGAAGAGAGAGACCTTGAGGAAGGTGCCTGTCACATCATGATGCAGACAGATAAGGGGTTGGTTTGCAAGGAGGGGTCAAAGCACAATGCAAATATTGTAATAGAGGGTGGGCCTGACTCCTAATGGGAGGCCCAGGTCTGCGGCTGGACTGGACACAAGCAGGTGTGTGTGTGTGTATGTGGCCAGTGGCAGCACCAGTAAGTGCCAAGGATACCAGAACCACTGGGGCAGCTGGAATAACAAGCCCAAGTATGGGGGTCCCCAGTGCTGGGCACGTCCCAGGTATCTCCCTCCCCACCCATTGCCACAGGGCACCTCTGGGGACTGGGTACCTCACGCTCCTTCTGTCCTGACTGCCCTCCATGCCCTGCCCCACAAACGCTCTGATAACAGTCTGTCCCTGTCTCTCTCCTGCTGCTCCTATGGAAGCGAAGTTTTCCGCTCCTGCAGAAAGCAAAGTTACGGTAGGAAACTGGCTCCTGCTCTAGCCCCCCATGTCCCCTCCTTTCCCACGCGGCCCCGGCCTCTCCTCACCCTGCCTCAGCTGTACCCGATGCCTTCCAGCTGGTTTGGGGTAGAGGACAGGCTGGCCCTGCGGTTGGTCGAGTGCCCTGGCAGTACGACTCTGAGGTGACTCCTCTTTGTTCCTGGGGTACTGGAACCCAGACTTTAGAGCCTTGGAACCTAGGACCTGATGATTTTGGGGCTGCACAGGGGCTTAAGCTTTCACTGACAAGGGGAGGAGGGAGAAGGGAGGAGGCCCTGATAATCCATTAAGATATTGGCAGGCGGGGAGGGGGTGGCAGTTTGGAGGGCCCTACAGAGGTAAACGTGAGTAACCAGGGGCCCAGAGATGGAGCCAGGGCACTGGCATGGGAGGGGTTATCCTGAGCAGCCCAGGCTGGGCAGGGGATGTAGGGAGCAAAAGAGAGGAGGTGCTGGCAGCCCTGCCAGTGATAAGATGGAGCCTGCTGTTGGCAGGGAGGCAGAAGGCAATAGAGAAGAGTTGGAGGCAGAGGGAGGAGGGCCCTGCCCACACAGACCCCTTCTTCTCCAGACTCAGAGACTGCTGAGGATGACATCAGCGACGTGCAGGGGACCCAGCGCCTGGAGCTTCGGGATGACGGGGCCTTCAGCACCCCCACGGGTGAGCTCCTGGGGTGTACAAAGAGCAGGCAGGCGGGTTTCCCACAAGGGGTGCCTCAGTCTCACGGTGCTCCTTTCTCTAGGGGGCTCTGACACCCTGGTGGGCACCTCCCTGGACACACCCCCGACCTCCGTGACAGGCACCTCGGAGGAGCAAGTGAGCTGGTGGGGCAGCGGGCAGACAGTCCTGGAGCAGGAAGCGGGCAGTGGGGGTGGCACCCGCCGCCTCCCGGGCAGCCCAAGGCAAGCACAGGCAACCGGGGCCGGGCCACGGCACCTGGGGGTGGAGCCGCTGGTGCGGGCATCTCGAGCTAATCTGGTGGGCGCAAGCTGGGGGTCAGAGGATAGCCTTTCCGTGGCCAGTGACCTGTACGGCAGCGCATTCAGCCTGTACAGAGGACGGGCGCTCTCTATCCACGTGTAAGTAACGGCCTTACCTGGGCCCGAACTGCCCCATCTCACCACGCTGTCCTGCGCTGCCCTCACTGCTCAGTCAGCCTCCACCCATCACCCTGCCCCATCCATCTCTCTGTGCACTTCTTCACCCCCTGCTGCCACTCCATCTTCCCACACTGCTCCCTCCTCCTCCTGAGCCACCACCGCCCACATCCCCCTGCTCCCACCTGTCCTGGCTCACCATGCCATCTCCATGGTCTCCTGGACCCTGCTGTCCCTTCCTTGTCTCCTCCAATATCTCCAGTTTCTCAGGGGCCCTCTTCTGCCTCACCCATTCAGGCTCCAGTTGTCCCCAGGATCCCTCCCCCCACCCGGGGGCCCCCTCCGTGCCTGCTGTCTCAGCAGCTGCTGCCTTTTCATCTCTCTGCACATTCCTGTTCCCATGTGGGCCTTTTTCTGGGAGGAACAGAACCTTTCCACACGGCAGCTCCCGGGAGAGCAGGAGAGAGCAGGGGAACAAGCCAGCAAGCAGGAGAGAGAAGAGAGTGAGGTGGCCAGGGGCAGATGGGGCAAGGGGCCTGTGAAAGCAGGAGGCCATGGGCTGGGGGCGGCAGGGGGCTGGGAAAGGGAGGGGCTGGAAATGGGGCCAGGCCAGAGGGAGAGGGCGGGAGTGATGGTGGCAGGGGGCTTGCAATGATTTCTCTCATGGGAAACCCCTAAGTCCCCGAGGGTGGGGTTCAAGATTGTCCCGGGAGGGGGTGTGAGGAGCGGAAGTGTTGGAGGCACTGGAGCCATTTTTGGAGATTTGGGGCTCGCAGATACAGGAAAGAGTGCTATAGTGGAAGAGGGGAGTGGCTGAGGATAGAGGTACTGGGGCATTTGGGGAGCTGAGGGGGGCCTGGTTTGTGATGGGTATGGGTGTGGGGGCAGCTACCACCGTGCAGGAGAAAGAAGGGGCCTGGTGGGGGAGGCTGCTTTGAGGGTGGTTAGAGTAGGGCTAGTGATGGGCAGGGGAGAGGGCCAGGGCTGGGCCACGGCCAGGGGGAGGCTCCCTTGGCTTATCTTCTTGGCCTTACCCGGTGTTCCTGTGCCCTGGACTTGCCTTTCCCTCCCTGCCTTTCTTTACCAGGCCCCAGCCGGAGCCTGGAGTTGCTATGGCAACTTCGGAGGAACCCATTTCCTTAGTGATGTCTATGGTACAGAGACTGGCCTGGAGCTCAGAGCTGCCGGCAAGAGGCCTCCTCTGCTGTCCTCAATTTCTCTCCAGGCCTCACCCACTTCCCAGAGGCCCTTCCCTGGGGACTCTGCGGCCCTTCCCCCAGAGAAGACACTTCCTCCCTGCAGGTGGCTGGCTGGGGTTTCTGTCTCTCAGGCCACTCTGCATTGCCACCGCCCCTTTTAGCCCCAGTCAGAGGCGGGTCTGTCATGTGGGTGGCTGACTCAGGTAGGCTAAAACATCCTTAACTCGGGACCCCTAGAACTGCTCGTGGCTGGCACCCTACTCCTTGTCCTCCCTTCTGTACCCCTGGAAACCCAGACACTTTGGAGGGAATAAGGGCTCAGGATTCTGATTGCCTGGGTTTCAATCCTAGCAACAATCATTTCCCAGCTGTGTCACCTTGGTAAGGCACTTAACCTTTTTTATGCCTCAGTTTCTTCATCTGTAAATGGGGGTGATCACAGTTCTTACCTCACAGGGCTGTTGTATTAAATGACTCAATGCATTTTAAGCACTTGGTACAAGCCTGACACTCAGGAAATATTCAATGAGCTACAGATTTTTATTAAGCTCTCTCTGATGTGTCAGGTATGGTAATACATCTAATTCCTTTTTTTTTGCTAATCTTTATTTGTGATGTGCCCCCTCACCCGCTCCCCTCCCCCGTCCCCACAAGGGTCCAGATGGGGAAAACTGAGACCCAGCTCTTGGGCACCAAAGCTCTGTTAAGTGAAAGCGATACTCTGGGGTGACCGGCTCCTTCCCTCCTCCTTTTCTCCCACACTCCCTATTCAGGCCCACTTAGTAGCTATTTCTGAGCTGAGTTATTTCAGAGCATACCCCTGTGGGGGGCCTTCTGTGCTTCTCAGGGGGGATTTCCAAGGACTCAAGATAGCTTTCCCAGGGGAAGGGCAAGTCAAAGGCCTATGGGGGGCAGACTGAGCAAGGGGAGTAGGAGCCTGGGCATCCCGTTGCCACCTGCTGTGTCCCATCAGTGCTCGTGGTGGCAGCAGGTATAGGCTCAGGTCTACACAGCAGCTAGGGAATCCTAGGGATGGGGCACTGCCCCCCAAAGGCTTGTGCCTGGTCCAGAAGGCTGTTGCTTGGCTTCCAGGGACCACTAGGAAGGGGTGTGCCCTGCTGATGATGGGCAGGGGTGTGGGGGCCAGCTGGGGGCTGGAATGAGTGGGTGGCTGCATTCCTGAGAGCGCCCCTCCCCACCCCCCCCCCATTGTCTTCCCTCCCTACTTCATCCTTTGGGTCCTAAGCCTCATTCTTTTCTCTCCCTCATGCTCAGTTCTGTTTCCGCTGTTTCTCGGCTTCCAGGGCTGGGGGGAGGAGGCTGGCCCGAGTCCTGGGGCTGAGTCTGTACCAAGACCCAGCCATTAGCCCAATCTTGTGGTTCCAGAGCCGCCGGCCTCTCCCCAGCACCTGCTCTGGCTGTGCGCTCCTCGTGGGGTGGGGGGTGGGGGGCAGGAGGATCTGGCCCATGTCACCCCCAGCCTGCCCAGCATGCCCACCACCCAATTCGTGTCACAAGCTAAGGGTCTAGGAGAGGAGGCCCCCTGAATCTTCTACCCTTCTCCATCTTGGTTCTGCAGCAGCGTCCCTCAGAGCGGGTTGCGCAGGGAGGAGCCCGACCTTCAGCCTCAGCTGGCCAGCGAAGCCCCACGCCGCCCTGCCCAGCCCCCTCCCTCCAAATCCGCGCTGCTCCCCCCACCGTCCCCTCGGGTCGGGAAGCGGTCCCCGCCGGGACCCCCGGCCCAGCCCGTGGCCACCCCCACGTCGCCCCACCGCCGCACTCAGGAGCCTGTGCTGCCCGAGGACACCACCACCGAAGAGAAACGAGGGAAAAAGTCCAAATCGTCCGGGCCCTCCCTGGCGGGCACCGCGGAATCTCGACCCCAGACGCCACTGAGCGAGGCCTCAGGCCGACTGTCGGCGTTGGGCCGCTCGCCTAGGCTGGTGCGCGCGGGCTCCCGCATCCTGGACAAGCTGCAGTTCTTCGAGGAGCGACGGCGCAGCCTGGAGCGCAGCGACTCGCCGCCGGCGCCCCTGCGGCCCTGGGTGCCCCTGCGCAAGGCCCGCTCTCTGGAGCAGCCCAAGTCGGAGCGCGGCGCACCGTGGGGCACCCCCGGGGCCTCGCAGGAAGAACTGCGGGCGCCAGGCAGCGTGGCCGAGCGGCGCCTCCTGTTCCAGCAGAAAGCGGCCTCGCTGGACGAGCGCACGCGTCAGCGCAGCCCGGCCTCCGACCTCGAGCTGCGCTTCGCCCAGGAGCTGGGCCGCATCCGCCGCTCCACGTCGCGGGAGGAGCTGGTGCGCTCGCACGAGTCCCTGCGCGCCACGCTGCAGCGCGCCCCTTCCCCTCGAGAGCCCGGCGAGCCCCCGCTCTTCTCTCGGCCCTCCACCCCCAAGACATCGCGGGCCGTGAGCCCCGCCGCCGCCGCCCAGCCGCCCTCTCCGAGCAGCGCGGGGAAGCCGGGGGACGAGCCTGGGAGGCCCAGGAGCCGCGGGCCGGCGGGCAGGACAGAGCCGGGGGAAGGCCCGCAGCAGGAGGTTAGGCGTCGGGACCAATTCCCGCTGACCCGGAGCAGAGCCATCCAGGAGTGCAGGAGCCCTGTGCCGCCCCCCGCCGCCGATCTCCCAGAGGCCAGGACGAAAGCACCCCCTGGTCGGAAGCGGGAGCCCCCGGCGCAGGCCGTGCGCTTCCTGCCCTGGGCCACGCCGGGCCTGGAGGGCACTGCTGTACCCCAGACCTTGGAGAAGAACAGGGCGGGGCCCGAGGCAGAGAAGAGGCTGCGCAGAGGGCCGGAGGAGGACGGTCCCTGGGGGCCCTGGGACCGCCGAGGGGCCCGCAGCCAGGGCAAAGGTCGTCGGGCCCGGCCCACCTCCCCTGAGCTCGGTAAGGCCTCAGGGAGGGCTGACAAGGTGCCTGAACCCCGGTCGGGGGGCGTTTGTGGAGAGCCAGACTGCTCAGCAGGAGCGGAGGGGTCGGGGATTTCTCCTGGGGCTGCTAGCCGGCTGCAAGGGTGGGTTTGCCAGAGAAGTCACAGACACAGGCACAACTTTGAGTAAAGGACTGTGAAAGTCCTTGTGCTAGGAGTGCCACTGGTGAGGCGGAGCGTGAGTGTTGTGATGGAGGCTAGGTGAGACTGAGATGTGAGCTAAGACTGGTGCCCAGATGCCTGCCATAGCTCCCCTGGGTCCAGTGGCCTGCTAGGCTGTTGGATCAAGAACCACTACTGGGGGGATGCACTGGTGGGAACCTAAGGACCCCCCCTCCATACCCCCAATCCCTCTGTTGGGGAGAGATGGTAGATGGTCTGAAATAATTTGCAAATCCCTGTTACAGACACGCTTTGTACCAGATAACTCTTTACTCTGCCCCTCCCACCTGGGCACCATCCCCTGACCCATGTGTGGCCACCCAGCCTCCCCTTCTAGCCTCCTCACCCCAGGCTTACACCCTACGTGGCTGAGCTGACTGTGGTCCCTACACAATGCCTGCCTGTGTGTTGTCTCCCAACCTTCCCATGGGTGATGACAACATCACCAACAAGAGAATGGCTCTGCACCCACCCCTCATCCTGCACATCAACTTGAGGCCCACTCCTGGAGAGGCAGAGGAAGGTGTCCTTGACCCACTTCCACTGCTTCTCCAGAATAGATGCCTCTACCTGCTGCTCCTGGGAGATCCTGGCAGGATCTCTTTCGTTGCACTTACTACACTGTATTTTTCTTCATCAAAATTATTTTGCATTTAAGTATTACCACCTTAGAATCTTTAGAGATAACTAGGCCCCTGTCCATCATTCTCCTGGCCACCATTATTGCAAACACACAACTATATGCCAGCATTGTGTTAACTAGGCCCTTACAGATGTTATTTCATTTCAGCCTATATGTCAGTTTCAGAGGGTCTTTTCCCCTCCATCTTACAGATAACAAAACTGAGCCTCAGAGAGGCTAATTTGCCCAAGGTTTTGTAGCTAGGAAACAGCAGAATTGGGATTTTCACTGCTTTTTTGGCTACGTACATTGTCCTTTATCTAGCTTACGGAATGTCAGAGTTGGAGAATGCCCAGAGAGAGCCGTGACAGTGGAGTTTGTCATCTCTCTGTATGTATGAGCTTCCTGTAAGCAGGGACCACTGATCCTTCCTCTAGCGCTCTTGGTACCCATACAGTACTCAGTATGCTGGGAGTACAGGGTCACTATTTGGTGAACGGATGAAATCAAATCTGATCTTCGTAGGCCTCTCAGACCACCTACCATTCACTCTTTTGAATCCGATGGCTTCACACATTTGACAATTCACCTCGTGTTGCCCTGTGACACCGCTGTTATTGCTTAAGTCTTGGGTTGCTTTTAGCTTGTCCTTTGTCTGTTTGAAAGCTTGTGCCCCTCCAAGTGCCTTGCACAGGGCCTGGTATGCCATACACGATGGCTGATATATTAAAGACATACACAGTGTGGTCCTGTCTTTCTCCAGAAGCCAACGCTCTAATTGTGGATGAAGGTGAGGAACAGCCACACTAACATGGAGTCAAGGCTGCCCTGACCTGTTTTGAGAATGCGCCTTCTGACTTCCTTTGTTCCCTAAGGACATTCAGGAGGCAGACCCTCTTCTCCCCAAGTCCCTGCTTTCTAGAAGCCCCTCTGTCTGAGTTTGGCTTTCTAGGATGCAGGCCACCAGGACTCTCTCTCCCGCTGTCATCCCTGCAGGGATCATGGCCCCTTACCCCGTTATTCCTGTGTCCGGCAGAGTCTTCGGATGACTCCTACGTGTCTGCTGGAGAAGAGCCCCTAGAGGCCCCCGTGTTTGAGATCCCCCTGCAGAATGTGGTGGTGGCACCAGGGGCAGACGTGCTGCTCAAGTGTATCGTCACTGCCAACCCCCTGCCCCAAGGTGAGCTCCAGCACTGGGCCAAGGTGAGGTTGAGGTTGGGAGGGGGTGTGTGAGAAGGGAAGGGGAGGTTCCCCCGGACTCCTCCAAGGGAGGGGTGGGAAGGAGGGGAATTATCCCCTCCATGGGGGCTGCCCTGACTTGTGTGTGTGTTCGGGGACATTTCTCAGGACCCCCGAGAGAGGGGAGGGCAACCTGAGCTTCCCAAAATGAGGGCGGACTCTTCTGGATTCCCTGGGGTGCTGAGAGGAGAGGTTTGGGCTCCTGTGTGGTGTGTGGGGTAAGAGTGAGAGATTCTCAGTGGGCGCCTGTGGGCCGTGGTGAGCCGGGTCCCTGTGCCTCCCCACAGTGTCCTGGCACAAGGATGGGTCAGCGCTGCGCAGCGAGGGCCGCCTCCTCCTCCGGGCCGAGGGTGAGCGGCACACCCTGCTGCTCAGGGAGGCCAGGGCAGCGGACACCGGGAGCTATATGGCCACCGCCACCAACGAGCTGGGCCAGGCCACCTGTGCCGCCTCACTGACCGTGAGACCCGGTAGGGAGCCCATCAACCCTGGGGTTGGGTGGGGGCAAGCCGTGACTCTTCCCTGGCCCAGACCCCAATCCCCCTCCCTTCCCACTCTCAGCCTCAAGCTTGGGCACCCCGCCAGCGTACGCAGTCCATGCAATCCCTTCTGGGTGTCGGCAGCTCTGGTGAAAGCATTTTAAATGGCCCTGGCCTCAGGGCAGGGGCCAAATCCCCAAGGCGCACACAAGGCTGGCCAATTCATGAAGTCAGTGAAATTTGTGTTTAGCCATCCTCTAAATGCCATCCTCCCATGGCATTTCCCTGAACAGGGTCCTATGGGGAAAGCAAATTGTCCTTGAGTTTCCAAGAAAAAGAATCTCTCCGCTCACAGGGCTTAAGAGCCACCACAAGCCTTCTGAAGTCATTTCCCCTGTAAGACAGTCCCCCCTCCCAGTAAAAAGAGATGCTTTCGAGTGCCGCAAGCCACTTTCCCCCTACTTTTCTTGAACCCAAAGTCGTAGAAAGGGTACAGCCAAGAGCACTTCTCAGGGGCTGGCAGTGCCGAGGCCGCCTTGTTTTCTATTTTTGTGAAAGCCCTTACTTGGTGTCAGACTACTTTCTTTGGGATTCAGCCCAGTTTCTTTCTGGTTCAGCTGGATCAGTGTCGGTGTACATGGTCAGTTCAGCTCATTCAGCTTGCTGGGCCTGACAATGCACTGACCCCGGGCCTGGGGTTCGGGGAGGTGAGGATGGTCAGGGGACATTACAGAAGGAAAACACACTCAACCCTCAAGGGGGTTCCCCATTGGGTGACCAGACCTGGATCAGAGGACCTAGGTTGGGGGACAGTGCGGAGCAGATGAATCTAGTGCTGAGGACATCCGAGCAGTTGCTTAGTGTTCTGGGATGCCTGTGCTGAGAGACGTTGGCGCCCTGAAGGAGGCTGGGATTTAGACCGGCACGGGGAAGGCGGGACATGCCAAGAGGGGGAACAGCACATGGTGTTCTGTCCCTTTCTTCCATGAAGTGCTGCAGGAGACAAGATGGCAGAGCCTGTGTGCCTGTCCCAGGGCCTCAGCACCTGAGCAGTGAGGGAGTTCTTGACGCATCTGATCACAGTCTTGTGCTCCAGTAGAGCCTTTAGTTGCACAGTCTGGCTTGTGCCACTGCAGGTCTTCATCCTCCTTAGCTGCATATCCCTCCCAGGGGCCCATTTTCCAGGCTTTCTCCTCCTCCTACCCCTCCTACCCCGCTGAATCATGCCCATCCCTCCACCACATGCTTCTGTCCTTCCATCACCTCCGGGATCTGGCTTCTGACTCAGCTCCCAGCTCCCCTGAGGGGGCCCAGGCCTGGCTCCAGGACTCCAGTCAATACCTGGCTTGGGCTGAAATTTGGCGAGGGTTGGGATGGGGGGTGCCCCGATACTGACTCAGGGCCATTTGGGAGCCTTTTACGGTTGGAAAGGCAGCTTGGGGCGAGGCAGTTGTCAGCCCTTGACTGAGAGTTCTGTATTTGCGGCATAGAACCTCCTGAGCTTCAGTTTCCTCATTTGTAAATCGGAGATAATGACACCGTCCTCACGGATGAAAGCGAATGTGTGAACGAGCTTTATGAACTGTAAAGCTGTAGACAAATGTTAGTTGTTAGCGTTATTAACGGGAGATGTTGTGTACAAGAGCTCAGGTTTCTACAAGGATCTGGGAAGTAAGTGCCTTATCCTTCTCTGTCCCTTTCTTCAGCCCATCTGTGCCTTGGGGACTCCACCTCTCCCCTTGGAAGGCCCATATCCTGCAGACCCTCCATATTTCCCAGCCCCTGTGTCCTCAGCTCATCACAGCATCTCTGCACCTCTGCCCTGGGGAGCCAAAAAGCCTTCATCGCATTAATCTGTTGCATCAGGCATTGCAGCAAGACAGCCACCTCCTTAAGTCAGGCTGGCTCGGGGGCCCCAGGGCCTGGAGGGCAGGCATGTGGGTCCAGACTTGGCTCTGGCTGTTGTGGAGCAAGCTGACTTTCTTACCCTACAAGGCACTGTTTAGTCCAGAGTGGCTGGATGGGGGCCAGTGGACTTGAGAGCAGCAAAAGTGGGTGGAACCTGGGGATGGCACAGACATCTGGCAAGGGGTGGTCCCAGGCCTTGAGTCTGCAGGCAGTGAGGGGTGGGGCCAGGGGAGGCAGTCCAGCAGTTTGCCCGTGGGCCTGGTGGGGAGCAGGTAGAGGGAGGCAGTGGGCAGTGTATTGTGGGCAGTGTATTGTGGGAAGAGGCCTGCATGCAGCCACTGCCCTCTCTTTCTCCTCCCCCTCCCCGTCTTGCTCTTCACCCTCCCCCTGCCCAGTGCTATGGTAACCAGGGCTGGTTGCCCAGTCCCCTCTTGGGGTCCACCCCAACAGGGCCTGCTTTTGAGGGCCCACAGATCTCAATTCCTGGTTGGGAGCCATGGTAACCAGGGAATGGATAACTAGAGAATGCGGCCCCATGGACCACGGTTTAGGGGCAGGGTCTGTGCGGGCAGGAGCTGGTCCTCACCAGCTCCCCTGGTCCCTCCCACCCTTTCCACCCCACTGAATCATTCTGTTGAGACCAGAGCCGTTCTCCCAAAGCGGATGTGTGGATGGGGGCGGGTGGCTTGGGAGTGTGAGAAGTGTGCTTAACCAAAGCAAAGCATTCCCCACCGCTGCCCACATCCATCGCACAAGTATTTATTGAGTGCCAACCAGGTGCCAAGTGCTACAGCTCTCTAAACAGTTTCTTCTGTTTGGAGGGTGTCATAGACTTTCCCAAGCCCTTTCACATCTCTTTCCTGGCGATAACATTGTGCCATACATATCCCCTGGAGGGACGTGTGGCAGGTGGGGACTTTCTCATTTTACGGATGAGAAGACAAAAATATGGATAGAAAAGTGAGGTAGAGCTAGCACCAGGCCAGCAGCCTTTATTTAGCACTTGCAATCTGCCTAGAGATGTTATCAGCAACAAGTGATTTAGGGTGATGGAAATAACTGCCCATGAAGCAAATAAACTTAGTGTGGGGTGCAAATAAAAGTACATGACCAGGCCGGGCGCGGTGGATCACGCTTGTAATCCCAGCACTTTTGGAGGCTGAGGCGGGTGGATCACCTGAAGTCAGGAGTTCGAGACCAGCCTGGCCAACATGGCGAAACCTTGTCTCTACCAGAAATACAGAAATTAGCCAGGCGTGGTGGCATACGCCTACAATCCCAGCTACTCTGGGGGCTGAAACAGGAGAATCACTTGAACCCAGGAAGTGGAGGTTGCAATAAGCCGAGATCGTGCCACTGCACTCCAGCCTGGGTGATAAAGTGAGACTCTGTCTCAAAAAAATAATAAATAAATAAATAAATAAATAAATAAATAAAAAATACATGACCAATTAGCACTTATTGAGTGCTTCATATATACCAGGCCCTGTGTTGATCTGATTATTTTGTTTAATCCAGCCTTATGAGCTAGGTTCTATTATTATGCCTATGTTACGGATGAGGAAACTGAGACTTGGAAAACTTTAGCAAATTGCTCTCTGGACACAGTGGCTGACACCTGTAATCCCAGCAGTTTTGTCTGGAGCAGCATTCATCAATAGACATTTCTGTGATGATGGAGATGCTCTATATGTGTGTGGTCCAGTATGGTAGCCCTAGCCACATGTGGTTAGTGAGCCCTTGAAATGCAGCTGTGGTGACTGAGGAACTGCATTTTCAATTTAATTTCATTTTAATAACTGCGTTTAGATAGTCTCAGGTGGCTAGTGGCTGCCTTCTTGGGATGGTCAGCTCTAGGAGCTTAGGGCCAGCTAGAGGCTGGAGCTATGATTTGAAGCCCTATCTCGGTCTCTCAAGCCTACACTCCTAACCATGACACTGTCCCACCCCCGTTTCCTGTTGCCCTGAAGAAGTTTGAGGTTGAGTTGGAACTGAGCTCATGAGCTCACTGGGCGGGCACTGGTGATGCCCTCTGTGGATGGGTCGGACTAGGGGCTTTCTCTCCTTCCTCTGTTGACTCCCCACCTCCAGCACAGCTGTGGTCCTTTTGTTTCCTTGCATGCCTGATGTGAGCACACCCAGCTTCCCCACTGTGTGCCCCGAGAGGAGGCCCTCTGGGTGCTGGGCAGGAGGAAGTGGGAATATGGGAGGCCCCATGGGCCTGGGCCTCATGCTGCCCACCTCCAGTCCTTCCCTCAGCTACACGTCTCCTATATTTGAGCCCAAGATTCTTGCATTTTCCAGCCAAGACCTTGGCCTCTTCATTGTACCTCAGCTGGTCATGGTTTTCTTGGCTGTAAAGTGAGGATCTTCATACCAGACAGGCTACCTACCCGGTGAGATTCCTGAGGGTCTGTGAGGAGGGCAAGTTGGCTTAGGACACTTGGGACAGAGGATATAGCTCATCGAAGCACATTCTGGTCCCACTCATAGAATCAACATGACCACAGCAGAAAATTGGTTGTTTATTGGGGGCCATGAAAACAAAAACAAGGAAGAAAACCTTAGCATCCATGTCAGTCCCTGTCTTCTCTTGCCCCTGGTCTCTGGCCACCTGTGGCGTAGTTGCAGATTCTCCTTTGTGATGGCAGTGGCTGCCGATGGGGAGGATGCCACATGGCCCCCATCGTCAGTCCTCAATGGGGGTTTGGGCAACACCTGACAAAGCAGTGTGGCGTGGTCCCCTTGCCCAAACTCAGCCCTTCCTCTACCCTCCTGTCTGCCAGAAACAGGCCTGCCTGACAGGTGGCCTCCCCGAGGCTGGTACCTAGAATGGGGGCCATCACTCACAGCCTGTCAGAAGAATTGAGAGCTCATTTACTGTTGTTGCAGCCACTTTTCCTCACCTGGAGCAAACTAACATAATCATATGTAAGAAATTAATCATGACCGGGCGCAGTGGCTCACTCCTGTAATCCCAGCACTTTGGGAGGCCAAGCAGGCGGATCATGAGGTCAGGAGTACGAGACCAGCCTGACCAACATAGTGAAACCCTGTCTCTACTAAAAACACAAAAAATTAGCCAGGTGTGGTGATGGGCATCTCTAATTCCAGCTACTTGGGAGGCTGAGACAGGAGAATCACTTGAATCTGGGAGGCAGAGGTCGCAGTGAGCCAAGATCACACCATTGCACTCCAGACTGGGCGACAGTGCGAGACTCTGTCTCAAAAAAAAAAAAAAAAAAGAAAAGAAAAGAAAAGAAAAAAGAAAAATTAATCACTTTTGGGGCTAGGTCAGGCTGACCATGTGAAATGATCTGACGGCTTGTACATTTTGAACTAAGCCTGAAACATTCTCAGTCCAAGGGGAAGCATTCATGTCAGCACCCTGTGGAAATGCCCACCTCCTGGCCAGCCGTGTCCTCCCTTTCCCTGACTTTTTCACAGTGGGGTTACCACAGCAGACATTTCAAGAACTGCCTGTGGAGGACCTACTGAAACAGCATATGTGGAGGGCCAGCTGGGAAGGGCCAAGCCACAGGCAAATGCTGGCTAACCTGCAGCCTATCACTCCCTTCCTCAAGAATCATAAGGAGAAAAAACCGTTTATGGACTGGGTGCCGTGGCTCACACCTGTAATCCTAGCACTTTGGGAGGCCAAGGCAGGTGGATCACTTGAGGCCAGGAGTTTGAGACCAGTCTGGCCAACATAATGAAACCTCATCTCTACTAAGAATACAAAAATTAGCCAGATGTGGTGGTGGGAGCCTGTAATCCCAACTACTGAGGGAGGCCGAGGCAGGAGAATCGCTTGAACTTTGGAGGTGGAGGTTGCAGTGAGCTGAGATTACACCAGTGCACTCCAGCCTGGACGACAGACTGAGACTGTCTCAAAACAAAAACAAAAACAAAAACAAAAAGAATTGTAAAGAGTCCATCTTGCCTACAGAGTAAAGGCTGCGCACCTTCGGGTGGCCTCTACCATCTGCACCCATAGGGCAAAAGGAGCCAGAGGCCTGAGGCTGGCCCTCGGGTGGCAGTGGGAGGCACCTGCTTGAACAGTGGATGCTCCACTCCTTACTTCTTTACCCAGTTTATAGACAGACAGTTGAGCTATAGTCCTCTGCACACATGCCTTTTGCTTCCAACTTTTCTGCATGCACTTTCCTCTGCCTGGAATACTTTTCCCTTTTTCCTGCAAACTGCAATTCCACTACTGCCTCTTCCTTCAGTTCTCTCTTTTTCCCTGGGCCAAAAGTCATCTCCCACCTTCTGTACTCCCACGCCCCTTACCTGCTGCTCTCTTGCTACCTCATACTTCCTGCTTGCTCTTATAGTCACTTGTGTATCTGGCTTGTCTTCCCCACCACCCAGAAGGCTCCTGAGGACATGACCATGTCTTTGTCACTCCTTAGCACTGGCAGCTGTGCCTGGGGGCCCTCCTGGACGGTTAGGGGCTGTGTGGACTGCAGAGCTGTATGTGAGGTGGCAGTGAGTAGGCAGAGACCCCCATGACTTTTCAAGACCTTGAACAACATGGGTGACACACACAGGTGAGGCTAGGCATGACACCCAGCCACAAGGGTCATGAGGCTCTGCCTATGAGGGGAGCTTGGGAAAGAGACCATGGAGCGGTGGTCCTCAGAGTGGGGCCCCCAGACCAGCAGCATCAGCATCACCTGAGTATGTGTTAGAAATGCAGTTTCTTTTTTTTTTCCAATAAGCGTTTTGCACTCTAAGAAATGCAGATTATTGGCCCCCGACCTACTGAATCGGAAATTCCGTGGGTGGAGCCCAGCACTCTATGGTCTAAGGAGCCCTCCAGGTGATTCTGATGCACAGAAAACCTTGAGAACCACTGACTTAGAGTTAGAGATTGTGCCCAAGATGGGAGACTAGGTCGTGCCATGGGAAGCACATGGGCTGTGCAGCCAAACCTCCTAGGTTCAAAGCCCTGCTCTGAGGTTGACTGGCCCAGTGAAGAGGGGCTTAGTGATACCACCTCTTAGGGCTGTCCTCCTCCCATAAAGATCAGCAGTGGTCCCTAAGTTTTCATGTGCCTAAGAGTCACCTGGGGTGCTTTTTAAAATGCAGTTTCCTGACATCTCATTTCAGAAAATCTAATTCTGCAGGCTGGAGTAAGGTTGAGGAATCTATATTTTAAATAAGCCCGAGGTGGTCCTGATGTGAGTAGGTCAAGTAACATTCTGAGAAACCCTGAAGCAAAGGGCTGTGTGTGATACCTTTTATGTACTAGATATTCGCAGTGGTGGCTGCAACTCTGTCTATTGTGAGAACACATCAGGGGACACTGAAACAGTTGGGGCCGGTGGATGTGCTGGTCTGAGGAGAGGGAGTTCCCTGTGTGCTTTCCTAACGCCAGTATTTTCATCAAATGAGTTTGATCTGAGAGTGATGTTGAAAGGGCAGACATGAGCATGGGGTCAGCGTGGGAGATTGGGAGCCAGTGTGAAGGGGCGGTACTTCCGTGGTGGGTTGTTCAGAGCCATTGAGTGTATGTGCCTCTTAGGTTTAGGGGGGCACCTGCCCCCACCTTCCTGGCTGATGTAACTGTGTTTGCCACAGTGAGAGTTGGGCTTGTGGGTGGAGCAGGGCTGGGATGTCAGGGACTGGTTCCAAAGATGGTTTTTGCTATGGGGCCAGGGAAAAAGCTAGGTGGCACCAGATTCTGGTATGGAGCCTCAGGAATCCTCGATCAGCTTCCTTGGCCACTCACTTTTGGAGGTATGGAGGGGCAGAGGCTACTGCCTTGTCTGGAAGAGGCCTGGGCTGCTCTGACAGTCTCTCCAAGGGGCTTGAGGATGGGGGCTCGCTTGCTGGCTGGGTGCCCTCCAGCATGCTGTTCCCCTGGACACCACCAGGCGTCTCTGAGGCTCCCTGCAAACCTTGACCATCTGGCCTTCAGCTCTGCTTCCGCTCCCAGTCCCTGGGCCCGTGAGCCGCCTCAGTACTGTCCAGCCTGGAGGTGACCCTGGGGCAGGACTCCAGGCTCCACAGAGGGGTAGGACCGCCCGCCTGCGGGGCTGTGCCTGTGATCTCAGCATCAGCTGCCTTAAGCACCAAATGCCATTCTGACTCTTCTCCCCAACCCTACCTCAAGACAGCCAGCCTGAACCGTGGGTCCCTCCTCTGCCTGGCCCCCAGCCCTCCTTCCTTACTGGCCATGCTGGGAAACACATCATGGCTTGGGAATGTGGCCCCGGGTTGGGGGGTGAGGTGATAGGAAGAGGGAGAAGGACATGTGATCCCTGCTCAACAGCCCCCTTCTCTCAGGCTCTGTGTCCAAACCCCTTCCCCATCCCAGATACAAATGGGTTCTCATGATAAGGGGCCATTTGGGGGAGGCAGCCCCTGCTGTCCTCCCTAGTGGGGCCAATGGGTGGCGGGCAAGTTGCCAACAGGTGCCCCGGCGGTATGGGTCGGAAGGCTGGATGTGGGCTTAGGCCCTGTGGTGGCTGCTGGCCGGACCTTCCATGGCAGGGATGAGGGGCAGAGGTGGGATTCTGGGCCCCCTCAGATTCCTCCCCCATCTCTGTGAAGGAGGGCAAAGATCTTGACAGTTCTCTGATTTTCGGGGCCAAAGAAAACAGGTATGCCCTGGCTCTGTAGTATTTGAGGCTCGTTAGCACATTCCCAGGTCAGGGATCTTGGTGGTTCCGTCAGAGCAAGGGGCAACACAGGGAACATTTCCCACGGGCACCTCCTTTGGTGGACGTGTCAGAACAAATGGGTCAGAGCAAGCGTCTCGATTGGCACAGCGCAGTGCCACCCCTCCCCTGTCTTTCTTGGGGACGGAGGCCCCACACCTTGAGTCAAGGCGCCGCAGAGCGGGCTTTGCTCTTGTCAGAGTCTGAAGCCGTAAGGAGAAGAAAGGCAGGTCGCGCGGCTTGGGAGTGAGCAGAGTGGCTAAATCCAGACAGCCGCACTCCGCCCTCCCTCCCCTCTCCCCTCTCCTCCCCCTCCACACCAGGGCCCAGGCTGCCTGTGGTCTCGGCAGGCACCACCTTCCTAGCCAGCTGCCTGCCGGCCTGCCATCCAACCTCCTCCTTCCCCTCCTCAGGCGCCTTCCCCTCCCCCAGGGCCTTCTCCGTGCAGGGCCTCAGCTGGGTCAGCCGAGTGAGTGGGGCTGGGCAGGCTGGACAGGCCGGGCTCCTGCTCCCTGGGGAGCCACGCTGGGGTGGGCAGTGGGCAGGCAGCAGGAGGGCCTGGTGCCAGGGCAGAGCCTTCAGGACAGGCACAGGCTGGGGTCTGTGTGCAGAGCCTCGGGGTGAGTTGGGGTACAGCCCTGCTGGGGGCTTGGGGTGGGGGGACCCCGGGGAGAAGCCAGGGGGCTGTGGCAGTTTCATGTCTGTATTTGGCAGTCGGATAGGAGCCAGCTCAGCGAGACTGGGACCCTGGCCAGTTGCAGGGGAGGGCGTCAGGGCCCTGGGGACACCCCTCCCCCAAGGCTGACTCTGGTGCCCCCCTCCTCTTCCCCAGGCTGAGCTGCCCTTTTCTGTGGATGACTCCAGCTCTGCTTTCGTATCCCTGGAGCGTTTGGGGGTGCAGGATGTAGGGCCGTGGCCAACAGGTGCCCCTGGGGTTTGCACGGCAGGAAGCTGAGAAGGGAAAGGGGGAGGGGCAGGCTAGATGGTGCCGCCTCATTGGCCCTGGACCGAGGTCGGGATGTGACTTGTCTGCGGTGTGTGTTCCTCTGCACCAGGCCCAGCTCGCCCAAGAAATGGGCATCCTAGCCATGCTGGTCCAGGGTTCCATAGACCTGCTCCCGCTGCTTTTGGAGCCTGCAGTTGGTAGTTTAGGTCCCTAGTCCATGTCAGGAATGTGGGTTCCCTGCTCCGGTGGAATTCTCCCACCAGGCCCAGGAGTGGCCCCTCTGCTGCCAGAACCCTTTGCCCCAGGCCTTTCCCTAACGGTGTCCCCTCTGGGAGGATCAGCAGGGTCAGTGTTGGCAGAGCCAGTGGCAGAGGAGGTTCCAGGGGCTCAGGGAGGGGAAGCAGCTGGGCGAGGTCGCAGGAGCCTGGGGGTGAAGTCAGGGCAGGGCCAGCCTTCGGGGAGCTGCCCTAACTCCTGGGCTCTGGGCGACATTCCAGCCAGCTCTCCCAGGCTCTCTTCTTGCCTTCCTCCCTGGCAGCTATCTCTGTCTCTCTCCAGGTGGGTCTACATCCCCTTTTAGCAGCCCCATCACCTCCGACGAGGAGTACCTGAGCCCCCCAGAGGAGTTCCCAGAGCCTGGGGAGACCTGGCCCCGAACCCCCACCATGAAGCCCAGTCCCAGCCAGAACCGCCGTTCTTCTGACACTGGCTCCAAGGCACCCCCCACCTTCAAGGTCAGACCCCTGAGGCTGGGGCCCAGCCTCCTGTGTGCCCCTGTTCCTTTGGGTGCCCCCTTGTTCTTGGGGCCATGCTTAGGCACCAGCAAGACCTGGAACTTTGCTCCCATTCAAACCCTCTTACCCAGAGCCAGTCTCAGTCTGGCTGTGGAAGAGTCCTCCATCTCAGATTCCACAGCCCTCAGGACCCAAGGCTCTGCCCCGACTGTCTTCCCCTGACACTTTGGGGTACCCCCTTCAGGTCTCACTTATGGACCAGTCAGTAAGAGAAGGCCAAGATGTCATCATGAGCATCCGCGTGCAGGGCGAGCCCAAGCCTGTGGTCTCCTGGTGAGTAGCCGCACTTCCCACCACCCACCAGCGACTCTATGCCAGGCTTGGCTCTGGGAGGTCTGGCTTTGGGTGGAAGGAAATGGAAACCTGGTGGGCTTCCCCATGATCTGCCTCAGGGGCCTCATCTCAGGGACAGCAGTGTACTCCCCCCAGCACCCCGTCCGTTGCCCCATGTTCCAGGCTTATTTAGGGCTTCCCTTTCTGGGGAGGGGTTTGGGTCTCATGTCTGTCCATTTGGGATAAATGGCTGGGTGCGGTGGCTCACGTCTGTAATCCCAGCATTTTGAGAGGTGAGGCAAGTGGATCACTGGAGGCCAGGAGTTCGAGACCAGCCTGGCCAGCATGGCGAAGCCCTGTCTCTACTAAAAATACAAAAAATTAGCCAGATGTGGTGGTGTAAGCCTGTAATCCCAGCTACTTGGGAGGCTGAGGCAAGAGGATCACTTGACCCTGGGAGGTGGAAGCTGTAGTGAGCTGAGATCACACCATTGCACTCCAGCCTGGCTGACAGAGTGAGACCCTGTCTCAAAAACAAAATCACCCCCCTCCCAAAATTAGCAAGGAGCAAGACATTTCAGAGGCCAAGGAAGGAGGATTGCTTGAGCCAAGGAGTTCAAGACCAGCCTGGGTAACATAGTGAGACTCTGTCTCTACAAAAAAATTTTTTTAAATTAGCTGGACATGGTAGTACATGCCTGTAGGCCCACTTACCTATGAGGGTGAGGAGGAGGATCACTGGAGCCCAGGAGTTTCAGGTTGCAGTGAGCTATGATCACACCACTGCACTCCAGCCTGGACAATATAGCGAGACCCTGTTGCTGAAAAAAAAAACAAAACGCATAACAATTTGTTTCTGAGCTGCCAGCAGCCCAGAGTTAAATGTGGGTCTAAGCAGAGGGGCCTCGCTCATCCCGGGTGCCTGGAACATGGATTACTCAGCTTGCTAATTTTTTATTGGTTTGAATTCTGTTTTTAATTTTTAATTGATTGTCTGGTCCCCACTGTGATTTTTTTTTTTTAGATGGAGTTTCACTCTTTGTCACCCAGACTGGAGTGCAGTGGTGCGATCTGGGCTCACTGCAACCTCCGCCTCCTGGGTTTAAGGGATTCTCCTGCCTCAGCCTCCTGAGTAGCTGGGATTACAGGCATGTGCCACCACACCCAGCTAATTTTGTATTTTTTGTAGAGGCAGGATTTCTGGTCAGGCTGATCTCGAACTCCTGACCTCAGGTGATCCACCCACCTCGGCCTCCCAAAGTGCTGGGATTACAGGCATGAGCCACCGTGCCCAGCCCCCACTGTGATTTTTTTTTAACATTG
The DNA here is from genome assembly GCF_006542625.1 of Nomascus leucogenys. NCBI lineage: Eukaryota > Metazoa > Chordata > Mammalia > Primates > Hylobatidae > Nomascus > Nomascus leucogenys. Next base: position 120,119,583 of record NC_044402.1, read on the forward strand.
TAAGTTTTTTCATATCCCTTTTGGGAAGTGGGAAAGCTATCTGTCCATTATAAATAAATAAAAATAAGACATGGGGAAGTTTAAGAATTATTAAGAGCTAAATAGGGTCAGGCATGAGGGCTCAATGTCTGTAATCCCAGCACTTTGGGAAGCCAAGAGAGGAGGATCATTTGAGCCCAGAAGTTCAAGACCAGCGTGGACAACATGGTGAAACCCTGTATCTACAAAAAATACAAAAATTAGCTGGGCATGGTGGCATGTGCCTGTAGTCCCAGCTACTCAGGAGGCTGAGGTGGGGGGATCGCTTGAGCCTCGGGAGGTAGAAGTTGCAGTGAGCTGTGATCGTGCCACTGCACTCCAGCCTCGGTGACAGAGGGAAACCCTGTTAAAAAAAAAAAAAAAAAAGAAAGAAAAGAAAAAAGAGCTAAATAGCATGGCTCCACTCTGAATGCAGCAGGGTTCCGAGAAGGGAGAGCTCCAGGCAGTTAGAAGTGACCTGGAAGCTCCTAGAGGTGGGTGGGATGGCAGAGTGGGGGTAAAAACCTAGCCCTGGAAACCAGGGATGCCCACGGTCAGTGGGACAGATCTGGGGACTGACTGGGCAAACTGCACAGGCAAGGAGAGGCCTGCACAGTGCTGCAGCCCCAGTTCCTGTGCACGCACATCAGGCCCCTGGGCCCTGGGACTGAGTTTTTGCCCCTCTAACAGGCTGAGAAACCGCCAGCCCGTGCGCCCAGACCAGCGGCGCTTTGCAGAGGAGGCTGAGGGTGGGCTGTGCCGGCTGCGGATCCTGGCTGCGGAGCGTGGCGATGCTGGTTTCTACACTTGCAAAGCGGTCAATGAGTATGGCGCTCGGCAGTGCGAGGCCCGCTTGGAGGTCCGAGGTGAGTACCTGATTTCTCCATGGACGCCCACCTGGCCCTGGCCCCTTCCTTACCCCACTGTCTGCTCTCACACAGCCTCAGTTAGAGGATGCCATCACTGAAAGGGCCTTAAGGGGCCCCTAGTCCAGCTGCTTATTATTATTGTTGAGTGAACCAAAGCCCAGAGACAGGAAGTGACCTGCCCAAAGCTGCACAGCACATTGTTCCGTGCTCAGCTTACTACACAACACCACCTTCCCTGTTGCTCCATCATGGAGCCCTGGCGGCAGCCAGAGACCCTGCATCTGCCACTGGCCAAGCTCTCTCTACACTCTTCTGAGCCTTTGTCACCCTGCTCTGCCCGGGACCCTCCCTCATCTCCCTCCCCCTCTCCTCTCGCCCCTTTGCCCACCCTCCCATCCCATTGCTGTGCAGAAGCTACTGTGAGGTAGTGGTGGGGAGAGTCTGGTGGCTGGACCCGTTCGGAGGGGCCCTTGGGGTGGCTTAGGCTTGTAGCATCACATGGACCCTAGGGTGCCAGGGTGAGCACAGCCGTGACGTGTGAAGAGGCCTGGGCCCCCAGAGCCTGGGGCATATTTGCAGGGGCCCTCTCAGGCAGCAGGAATGCCAGGCCCTGGCTAGGGGGCCCTCGAGAGCCGTGGGTTTTCCTCACCGAAGGCCACAAACGTTTATCCTGCCTTCCACCTCACCCTTCGCCTCAATGGCTCCTTGCTTCCTCTCCTCACTTCTCACTCGGCCCCCAGCCCCTGACCTTCCCCAAGGCTCAGAGCTCAGACCCTGACAGTCGTGGTCCCTCTGCTGGCCCCCCTGCCTCAGTTCCCCTCCTCTGTGCCTGCCGTTCCTGTAGTTGCCACTTCCTTGGTCTCCAGATTCTTCAGCCCTCCTCCCTGGCCTGCTTTCTCTCCAGGGCCTGGCTCTGCCTCGCTTCTCTGTATTAACCCATGTCTTCGGTGCTTCTTTCTCTTGGGGATTCCTTCGGACACCCTGAGGCTTTGGCGTGCTCCTGATCCCATGAATGCCTGGTTGCCCGGGGTCTCTGCCTGCCCAGGAACCCCAAGGAACCAGTCTCTGGCTAGCTGCCAGCCCTCGTAGCCCAGAGCTGACCTTGGGGGAGCCAAGAGTGGCAGTGCTGCCCTGGCAGTGTGAGAGGCAGCCCTCTATGCAGAAGGGCCCTAGCCAGGTCTGCGTGCCTGTGCGTGCATGTGTGCGTGTGCGTGCGTGCATGTGTGCATGTGCGTGTGTGTGTGTGCATGTGTGCATATGCATGTGTGTGCATGCATGTGTGTGCGTGCGTGTGCGTGCGTGTGTGTGTGTGTGTGCACGTGTGCGTGCATGTGTGTGTGTGCGCGTGCGTGTATGCTGCACTAACCTGCCGCTTGCTGACTGAGGTTTTTGTCTGTACACAGGCGAGTGAGCTCAGGGGGCCACCTGCGCTCCCCCCGCTACCCTCCGAGCCGCGCCCCTGTCTCAGGCACCTCTCGGACCTCGCTGTGTTTCACTGCCTCCTGCCCACAGACCCAGGCCCGCCGGCCCGGACCCGTCCCAGCCTCCCCTCCCCACCCCATGCAGCCCCCAGGGGGATAGCCCATGGGCCCCTGTGGACCCTCCCTCCCCAAGTGGACACATGGCTGTGCAGGCCAGGAGGCCCACAGATGGACTGAGTGCTGGGAAGGGGCGGCTGCGAGGGGTATCAACCCCCCAAGTCTCTCCCTGAAGGGGAGCACCGGGCGAGTGCATGTGCTACTGCTGCTACAGGCCTGTCTATCTGTTTGTCTGTCTGTGTGTCTGTGACAGTCAGGGAAGGATGCCTCGGAGCTGAGGTGGGGTGAGAAAGAGTGGGAGAGATTAGGGCATGGCATGGAGGGGCCCAAGGAGCAGGGGCTGTTGATAAGGACCTTACCAGGAAGGGTTAGGACACTGACCATTCTAGAAATGGGTTTCGAATGGCATAACACTTTCTATTCCACAAAAGACCAAAAGCCAGAGGCCCCGGGCTCTGTGCTGATGAACAGCCTGGCTGAGCCCTAGCCCTGGCGGGTTTGGGGCCCCCTCCTTCCCTGTCAGGGCTGGGGTGCTCTGTCTGGGAATGAGGGAGTTAACCAGGTTTGGTGCAGGAGCAGGGGCAGGGGGCCACTGTAGTGAGCGTGGAGAGATTTGGAAACACCTATTTCTTAACTCAAATAAAGTCCAGTTTGTACCCAGCTGGTGTGTTGTGTTGTTTTTTTTCCCCGCCGCTGTCTCTGCCACCGCGTGGCCCTCTCGGTTTCCCCTCCCTCAGTTCCCTCTTGCCTCCATGAGTCACCCTCCCTGGCCCCGCTTGGATTGCCATCTCGAAGCCAGGTCTGGGCATGCCTTGCTGTCCTGGCCAGGTGGGTGGGCTTTCCCCATCTCCAGAGAACAAAATGCATCTCTCTCTCTGTGTCTGTCTGTCTCTCTGTGCGTGCGTATGTGTGTCTCCCTCACCCTGTGTGTCTCTGCTCTGTGTGTGGCCCCCGTGGCTGCTTTCCCCTCAGCACACCCTGAAAGCCGGTCCCTGGCCGTGCTGGCCCCCCTGCAGGACGTGGACGTGGGGGCCGGGGAGATGGCGCTGTTTGAGTGCCTGGTGGCGGGGCCCACTGACGTGGAGGTGGATTGGCTGTGCCGTGGCCGCCTGCTGCAGCCTGCACTGCTCAAATGCAAGATGCATTTTGATGGCCGCAAATGCAAGCTGCTGCTTACATCTGTACATGAGGACGACAGTGGCGTCTACACCTGCAAGCTCAGCACGGCCAAAGGTAACTCCCCACTCAGGCCTTGGGCTGCCGTGGGTGCCCAAGAGCTGGAGGGAGGGGACTGGAGGTGCACAGTAAGATGCCCGGGAAACGGAGCTCCAACCCCTAGGGGAAGGGGGGTAGGGTGGGAGCTAGTACATTGCCCTGGCCTCAGTAAAATGTGCACTTAGAATAGGGCGTAGCACAAAGGAAAGGCCAAAACAGGGTTAACTGTTCCTAGGAGGGAGTGTGTCTGCTGAGGTAAACGTGGGTTCCCACGCCTGCCCTGCAAGTCACCAGCCACATAACTTTGAACAAGTCACTTCATCTCTCTGAGCTTTAGCCTGTTCATCTGTAGAACAGGGATGGTGATCATTCCTCCTCTGTAGAGGGATTGGTAGGATTAATGAGATAGTGTATGTGAAGAACAAAGCACAGGGCCTGTCACAGGGCCTTTCCAGGAGAGGGTAGGGCACTGACCATTCCAGAAATGGGTTTCAAATGGCACACCTTCCTAATAAGTGCCAGCCATTGTTACCACTGATGCTATCTCTGACCTGGGCCTGCCCTCATGGAAGGGCAGAGATTATGGCACCTGCCTCACTATTTGTGGGTGACGAAGACCTAAGTGGAAGCTGGAGGGGCTTTAGAAGCAGGAGGGTGCATCGGGTCAGCATAAGGGACCCTTATCTCCTCCAGAAGCTTCTTTGGGGGTTGGTAGAATGGGGCCAAGGGGCATCTGCTCTGGGTCTGGGGCAGTTGGCTAGGAGCATGGGCATGACCCCAGCACAGAGGAGAATTCTGAGAAGGAGATGGAGGAGGGGTGGGCTTGGCTTCTAGGACCCTCTCAGAGCTCGGCTGTGCTTCATCCAGGGTGGGCAGGGTGAGAGGAGGAGTGGGGAGCTGGGGCCAGGCCCTGGGCTCCTATGGAGTCCCCAGCCCACCATGGCAGTCTGCACCCACCCTTGCTGACCTCCACCCTCTCGAGTTCTAGTCTCTGGATCTGTGCCCACTTCCTCCCCTGAGTACCCAGAGCCTTTGCTGGGCTCTGTCCAGGCTCCAGCTTCCTGCTCAGCCTTAGGTCAGGAGTGGTGGGTTGGGATGCCTGGGCCTCCTTGGCCTTCCCTATCTCTGAGCTGCCCCCTGCCCCGCAGATGAGCTGACCTGCAGTGCCCGGCTGACCGTGCGGCCCTCGTTGGCACCCCTGTTCACACGGCTGCTGGAAGATGTGGAGGTGTTGGAGGGCCGAGCTGCCCGCTTCGACTGCAAGATCAGCGGCACCCCGCCCCCTGTTGTTACCTGGACTCATTTTGGTACGGCCCCTGTGCTGCAGGTGTTGAGGGCCCCACAAGGGTCCAGGTGGGGATGGGGTGCACCCAGAGGGCAGGGCCCCTCACTGTGCCTGCTCTGCATTCCCACCTCTCCCTTCTGCAGGCCGCCCCATGGAGGAGAGTGAGAACTTGCGGCTGCGGCAGGATGGGGGTCTGCACTCACTGCACATTGCCCATGTGGGCAGCGAGGACGAGGGGCTCTATGCGGTCAGTGCTGTTAACACCCATGGCCAGGCCCACTGCTCAGCCCAGCTGTATGTAGAAGAGCCCCGGACAGCCGCCTCAGGCCCCAGGTACCACCGGGGTCCCAAACGATGCTGGGGCTGCCTGTGAGGGGCCAGCCCGGCCCTGGGGTGGGAGGCATGGCCCTGGGCCTCTGGGCAGCCATGTGATCTTGCAGCTCGAAGCTGGAGAAGATGCCATCCATTCCCGAGGAGCCAGAGCAGGGTGAGCTGGAGCGGCTGTCCATTCCCGACTTCCTGCGGCCACTGCAGGACCTGGAGGTGGGACTGGCCAAGGAGGCCATGCTAGAGTGCCAGGTGACCGGCCTGCCCTACCCCACCATCAGCTGGTTCCACAATGGCCACCGCATCCAGAGCAGCGACGACCGGCGCATGACACAGTGTACGTGTCCGGGTAGGACCCCGGGAGTGTCCCCTGCAGCACCCTCTTGGCTTGCAATGCCCTGCCCCTCTCCCCAACTTTCCCCAGGCCTTTCCTCTGTAGCCTGACCATAGATGGGGTGCCTGGGGGAAGGGAACCCGGAGGGACTGTGAGGTCATTGCCTCCCCTGCAAGCCCACACAGCACTCATCTGCTGAGTCACCCCTCAGTGCCTGTTAGCACTGACTGGGCAGGCAGTACAGCCTGCTACTAACCCGCATCAGGCCCATGAGCAAGTTACAGAAGCCCTCTGTGCCTCAGTTTCTCATCTGTAATTGGGTTGTTACGAGACTAAATCAGTTAATGCATATAAGCCCTAGAGCAGGGCCTGGCACCTGGCAAGCAGTTGTGAAATCTCACTATTCTTGTTTTAGTAGCCATTATCATCAGCGGTGGTACTTCCTGGAGACATTGCAGTGAAAAAGCAGGTGTGGGCAGTGTCTGGCATGGAAGGGATGCTCTGTCCAGGGTTGCTAACAAACAGCAAATAAAGAAGAAGGGGCCAGGGGAGACACAGAGGAATGTATTTGGGTTGGTGTCCTCTTAGCCTGGGATACTTTCTTATGGGAGCATCTCAGTTCCATCCTTGGAGGAATCTGAATCTTGTGTGAGAACGTCTGCCCACCTCCCATAAGACAGTGCCCACTCTTTGACCCACGATGGTTTCCTCTTACGGCTGCAACATGACAAAGATCACCTTCATTAAGTGCTTTCTAAGTGCCAGGCCCTGAGAGCTGAAGGTGTGACAAGGACCATCTTACCTTGCCACAGGCCTGTAAGGTGGGTACTATTAGCCCCATTTACAGATGGGGAAACTGAGGCTTAGAGAGATACAGGAAGCTGCCCAGAGGCAAAAAAGGACTGTCTGACACTGGTGCCCAGCTCTTAACCAGGATGTCCCTGTCACCTATGCTACATTCTCCCTGCCTGCCCGCCTGCCCATCTCCAGTGATGCCACCCTGGCTCCGACCGCTGCCCACAGCCTCCCATGGCTGTCATTCTCAGCAGCAGGCCTCCCTGTCTCCCAGTCTGCTCTGAGGCCCTGGGTGAGTGTCTGTCTCAGGATCTAAGCTGGCGTCTCCGCTTCTGCCTGTATCTGGGGTCACTGGCAGCCCTTGGCTTCTCTTCTCTTATAAATAGTGTCAGCAGAGATAAATGAATGGGTGACTGTTCTATGCGGAGATAACTGCAAAGAGAAGGGAGGGATGTCTGGGGACAGCCCTGACATGAAGGAGGACAGTGCAGGCCTCTTCTCTGTGTCCTCGCCAGAGACAGCCTCCTTATCATCCAGGGAGCAGGGAGTAGGGAAAGAGCTTTGGAATCACATGGTACCAAGGTCAAGCTATCATTTATTAGCCGTGTGACCTTGAACAAGTCAATATCTCTGACCTCATTGGTAAAATGGGGATAATTTTTTAGGGTTGTTGCGAGGATTCGCGGGGGGGAAAGCATGTCAGGTACCTGGTATAGGCTGGGCACAGAGCAGGCAATTCTTGTAATATATCATAGAATGTATTTGGCACTTACTGTGTGTGAGGTTCTGGGTCTGGTGGGACAAGCAGATCTGACAACGTCAGCCCTCTCTTTAAGGAGCTTGCAGGCCAGGTCAGGAGCTATGACTGATGCAAGAGGAAGAGCCCCTGCCCATGAAAGGCAGGGTGGGCCAGTGCCCATCAATGTGCTGGCGAGAGGGTTGGGGTCCTGGGAGGAGTCAGAGGATGAGGGGTAGAGAGCGGGCCAGGGGCAGGGGGGCTTCATGGGCTGTACCCACTTAAACTATGTCTTGAAGGACAAGGAAGCCTTAGGTAAGAGGAGAGCATTCCACAAGGGAGGAATGTTGTGAGCAATGACCTGGAGATGGAACTCAGTGGCTCGTTCAGGGGCCTGATAGTTTGCCAGCATCAAGATGCAGAGGAGCAGCAGAGACGTGGCTGGCAGGGAGTTTGGGTTGAGGGCTTTGCTGTCCTCCTGGAGGGCTTCCCTGAAGCTGTGCTGGAGACAGAATGGCAGTGGCCTTGGGGATGGAGAAGAAGGGCTTAGGGGAGGGGCCTTGGGAACAAAGCTTTGTTCGAGTTTTGACATAGAGGTTGTGACCATGCAGAGGTGGGGAGACGAGGGGCCAGTCAACAGAGGCAGGGACCCCAGAGGGTGGCCCAGTGTAGGAGGAAGAGAAGATGATAAGTTGCCTGGCCTGACACACTGGAGGGACAGACCAGAGGGGCCAGGGCAGATGTATACTTGGAAGCCAGCCCGGGCCCGGACCCAGAGTTTGCTGCACTGTGGATGCACTTCCTGCTGCCTGCCCCATCCTTGCCCCATCCTTCCCCACTCGCCTCCTCCCTGCAGTGGATGGGGGTGAGGGAACAGGCCCGGGATGGCATGGGCCTACCCCTCAAGGTATCCTCCGGGCTCAGGCCCAGTGTCACTGTCCCTCCCCCACCAGACAGGGATGTCCATCGCTTGGTGTTCCCTGCCGTGGGGCCTCAGCACGCCGGTGTCTACAAGAGCGTCATTGCCAACAAGCTGGGCAAAGCTGCCTGCTATGCCCACCTGTATGTCACAGGTGAGGCAGGCACCCTCGTGGTCAGCTGCACGCACATCCTGGCCTCTGGCACTACATGGGGGCTCAGGGAAAGGGGCCTCCACCCAGCTCCCTTCCCCTCCATCCCCTGGGGACCCTCCTGCCTTGCCCCTGCCCCTGTGGCTGAGCCCCCGGGCCCTAGCCTCCTGCCCTGAGGCTCAGTGATCTTGTGGGGCTGTTGGGCCCTTGGACCCAGCAGACATTTGACCTGTGGCTTTCAGATGTGGTCCCAGGCCCTCCAGATGGTGCCCCGCAGGTGGTGGCTGTGACGGGGAGGATGGTCACACTCACATGGAACCCCCCCAGGAGTCTGGACATGGCCATCGGTGGGTCAGCGCTGCACAGGGTGGTGGGTGGGGAAAGGGTGTGGACACGGCAGGCTCAGGCAGGTCACCCTGGGGGCCAGGCCCCAGAAGCAGATGGGCAGGGGCAGGAGCTGATGGAATGCTGGCGGGAACAGCTTTGCCCGTCTTCTCTCCACGTTGCATGGGGCTCTTGCTCTGGGTCAGGAGAGGAGGCACGGGGCACCGCCACATTCCCTTCCCATCCTCAGAGTGGGTGCCTGGGTCGGGACTTGCAAATGCTCTGTCCTCCTCTTGTCCAGGACCTCCTCCCACTCCGCCTCAGTTTCCCAACCTCAGGTATCAAGGAATCAAGTTCAATTCCTGCCCCATCTGTGCCTGTACTGGTACCTTGTTGGCTCTAAACCTCCCAGGGAAGTGGCTGGGCAAGAGCAGATGGGGGGGACAGGCAGGAAGCAACAGTAGAGACTGAGGAACGTCCTCAGAGCAGACTAATGATGAGTTCCAGGGTCCTGGGCCAGCTGGATGGGGAGGGGTTGCTGCACCTGCAACAGCAGGCTCTAGTAGCTCCTCTCCCGCCAGACCCGGACTCCCTGACGTACACAGTGCAGCACCAGGTGCTGGGCTCGGACCAGTGGACGGCACTGGTCACAGGCCTACGGGAGCCAGGGTGGGCGGCCACGGGGCTGCGTAAGGGGGTCCAGCACATCTTCCGGGTCCTCAGCACCACTGTCAAGAGCAGCAGCAAGCCCTCGCCCCCTTCTGAGCCTGTGCAGCTGCTGGAGCACGGTGAGCCTGGGTGCTCCTGTCAGGTGGGGGTGGGAGCTGCTGGGATGGGGAATGGGACCCTGTGGTGGAGGCTCAAGGGCTGGCCTGGACATGGTAACTGGCAGGAGCAGCCTGGCCGGGGGGGACCTTGGCCCATCTGTACATTTCCTTCTCCCTCCTGAAAGCAGCAGGGCACAGTGGCTGAAGCTCAGGCTTTGGGATCGGCCTGCTGGGGTCCAACCCCACAAGCCCAGCTTTGCCACTCCCTGGCTGTGTTCCCTGGACAAATTGCTAAACCTCTCTGAGCTTCAGCTTCCCCATCTGTAAAAATGGAACTCAAGTGTTGATGAGGGGTGTTAAAGGAGTGGCAGGTGCTGAGGACCTGGCGTCAAGCCCAGCACAGAGCCTGCGCTGTCCTCCCAGGCCCACCCCTGGAGGAGGCCCCTGCCGTGCTGGACAAACCGGACATCGTGTATGTGGTGGAGGGACAGCCTGCCAGCGTCACCGTCACATTCAACCATGTGGAGGCCCAGGTCGTCTGGAGGAGGTGGGCCCCTTTCCCACATGTGGCAGCCCAGGTCTGGCCCAGCCTGGCCAGAATGCCCTGGGGCAAGATCTGGGTGACCTCCCTGTCATGTGTCCCCAGCTGCCGAGGGGCCCTCCTAGAGGCACGGGCAGGTGTGTACGAGCTGAGTCAGCCAGATGATGACCAGTACTGTCTTCGGATCTGCCGGGTGAGCCGCCGGGACATGGGGGCCCTCACCTGCACCGCGCGAAACCGTCACGGCACGCAGACCTGCTCAGTCACATTGGAGCTGGCAGGTGGGTGACAGCGGGCCTTCTTCTTAGCCTCCCTCCAAGGCCCAAAGCTCTCTCTTCACACCCGCCAGGTACACAACCCACCTGACACTGCTGCAGATCCAAACCCATGTCCTCTGGTCAGGCCTGTCCATGTCATGGCTATACAAATACCATACTAGTAATAATGACAACAATCATACTAATGAGATTTATTGGCCAGACGCAGTGGCTCACACCTGTAATCTCAGCACTTTGGGAGGCCAACACGGGTGGATTACCTGAGGTCAGCAGTTCGTGACCAGCCTCGCCAACATGGTGAAACCCCGTCTCTACTAAAAATACAAAAATTAGCTGGGCATGGTGGCAGGCACCTGTAGTCCCAGCTACTTGGGAGGCTGAGGCAGGAGAATCACTTGAACCTGGGAAGCAGAGGTTGCAGTGAGCCGAGATCGCTCCATTGCACTCCAGCCTGGGCAACAAGAGCAAAACTCTGTCTCAAAAAAAAAAAAAAAAAGATGTATTGAGCCTAGTGTGTGCCAGTCTCAGTACTAAGCACTAAGCACTTTACGTGTATTGCCTTATTTAATGTTTACATCAGCCTTGTGAGATGGGGTTGGTTATTATCCCCATTTTACAGATGAGGAAACTGAGGCTGAGGCTAAGAGGAACTGGCCCAAGTTCACAGAACCTAATAAGTACAGGATTTGGGTTCAAGTGTGGCTGCCTGACTCCTAGCTCCTGTGTTAAACATAATAGGAAACAGTATCTCAGATATAACAAACATGGGAAGACCAAGTTGGTTTTTAAAGAAACTCATGAGCATATCTTATCACTGGACTGCCAGCCCTGAGAATCCTGGCCGCCCTTTGGCACAAGCCTGTTTGACAGAGCCTCCCAATGTTTGCAGCAAGGATTCTTTTTTTTTTTTTTTTTTTTGAGACAGTCGTCTCACTCTGTCACCCACACCATCTCGGCTCACTGCAACCTCCACCTCCCAGGTTCGAGTGATTCTTGTGCCTCAGGCTGCCAAGTAGCTGGGACTACAGGTGTGCACAACCATGCCCAGCTAATTTTTTGTATTTTTAGTAGAGATGGGGTTTTGCTATGTTGGCGAGGCTGGTCTGGAACTCCTGGCCTCAAGTAATCCATCCACCTCGGCTTCCAAAAGGGCTGAGATTATAGGTGTGAGCCACCGCGCCGGGCCTTAGGATTCTTTTTATAATTTCTCCTTTAAAGATGTAGTCTCTCAAACTAGTTACTACCTAATGCATTAGGTAGTAACTGGTTTTCTAATTTGTTAATTAACTCTAGACATATGTAATCGCCACTCGGAACTCCTGATCAACATGGGCTAAACAGGGTTACCTGCTGAGTAAATACAATGCCAACCAAAAGCAAAGAAAGTGACATTTTACTTAGCACAGGCAATCTTATCATAGGTAAATGGACATTTTCTGGTGCTTTCAAAAAACCATTGAAGCTCACTTGAAACTTTCCGGTGCTTTGACCTTCACAGACTGCCCCCACCACCTCCCAGCCCATGGGGGACAGGATTCCTAGAGGGGAGGGGAGGCATCTGTGAAGTGGAAGATCAGTGGCAATAGGGTGTGTAACAAAGAGACAGGGAACTCTTCTGGCCCTGCTGTGAAGATGGTGGGGGTGCTGGGCACTCTTTTAAGTGTCTCCTTCCTTGCCTGCCCTGTCCCTAGCATTCTCCACTCAGTCTCCACTTTACTTCTTGACAATTCATCTTCAGGACTCACTTTCTTCCCAGATATAGGTGGAGCCCTGAAGTTTGGGGAGCCCCTGGCCCTGAGAGCCCTGCAGCACAGCCTAGCTGGAGCAGTGACCGATGGAGCCCCATTTGAGCCCAGCCAGCCAGGGCTCAGACGGGGCTGGGTCTTGCACTGACACTCCTATTCCACTAGACCCCACCCCACCACACCCAGACAGGGCAAGTGGAGTGGTGGCCCCCCTTCCTCCACGTCAACCTCACTGCAGTGTCTTCCCCACCCCCAGGATGGCCTCCCCCGTTGTCTGTGTGCCTGTGAAGGGTGGGGGTCCACACCCGACCGCCCTGCCTTCCCAAGTGCCTGACTCATCCTACTTCTCCTCAAGCTGAGATGCTCAAACACGCTGGGGTGGGGGGTGGGGGCTGGGGGGGACACCTGGAAGTCACAGGCTCCTTTGCAAAGCACATTGCAATATGTATTTAATTCCATCATGAGAATTAGAAGCTGCTTTACCAGGAAATCATATGACCACGTGATATGTATGGAGAATGAAATCACAACCACATGTGGGAGATACTGAGATTCCATTTCTAGATGGTTTGGTTAGTATTTGGGGGTTACTTGTTTGTTCATCTTGCCATCTCCCAGATGCTATTAATAGAAGCCCCTCTAAACGTTTTTCAAAGATTCAGTGAAAAAACTTCAAGATAGAGGCAATGCCATCCATGAGCTTAATTCAGGGTCACAGGCTGAGCCACCTGCAGGGGCCAAGTTCAGGTAGTCAGAAGCCAGCGGGTGGCCCTGTGAAGAAGGGCGGCCACCCACAGGGGGCAGCATTGAGCCACTCCTCGCCTGCTGATTCATGCAGCGAGGGGAACGACTCAGGATGGCCAGTCCTGATTTTTCAAGAGAGGCAGAAAATCCAGATTTCTTTTGAAAATCTCCTAATTTCAAAGCTGCCAAATGAATACAGAAGGTCAAACAAAGCAAGCCTGCACCTTGTGCCAGGTTTCCTGAGATTTGGAGAACATCACGTTTGGATTTACGGGGCGGGGCGGAGCTTGGTCCAGGCGGGGAACTCTGTTGTCCCAGTTGGTGGGGGATGGGGAGTGGTGGCTTGCAGGGAGGCAGGGGTCTAGCGTTCTGATTGAGCCAGTCGCTGATGGGGGATCTGGGGAGGGGCTGAGGAGGCAGGGTAAAGCCAACCCTTTGCCCCTCTCTTCCTATCCCTATCCCCATGTGTTTCAGAGGCCCCTCGGTTTGAGTCCATCATGGAGGACGTGGAGGTGGGGGCTGGGGAAACTGCTCGCTTTGCCGTGGTGGTCGAGGGAAAACCACTGCCGGACATCATGTGGTACAAGGTCAGAGTGTGCTGCTGGCTGAGCCTGGGGGAGGGAGGAGGGGGCTCCCTGGGGGCATGGGAGAGTCCTGGGAGGCCTTAGGAGGGCGGAGCCCGGGCAGAGGCGTGGTTAGGAGGAGGAAAGGGGATGCAGGAGACTGACTAGCTGAGGGGTGCAGGGCTTTCTGTGGGAGATAAGGGAGGAGCTGATTCTGGCCCCTGGCGAGAGATGCGCTGCCCAGAGTAGGAGATGAGGGCGGGGCCTGGTACAGCGGCTCCTGGCCCCAAGGTAGAGGTGAGGCCAGGCCCAGGCTGAAGGTGAGACCCAACTCTGCAGGACGAGGTGCTGCTGACCGAGAGCAGCCATGTGAGCTTCGTGTACGAGGAGAATGAGTGCTCCCTGGTGGTGCTCAGCACGGGGGCCCAGGATGGAGGTGTCTACACCTGCACCGCCCGGAACCTGGCGGGCGAGGTCTCCTGCAAAGCAGAGTTGGCTGTGCATTCAGGTGGGCAGGAGTTCCGGAGAAAGGTAAAGCGCCCACCCCCTGGAATCTGATGTGACCCCCCATGCTCTGCCCAGGAAGCAGCCAGCCCTGGACTCGAGCCACCACACCCCCAGCCCAGCACCCCGCCTTGAGCCCCCCACATTCTTGCACCTCTTCTCTCTCCTTCCTCTGTCCACCTGTCCCAGTCTCTGGCCTGCTGGCTTTCTTCCCCTCCCGCCTAACACCATGACATCTCTGCCCCAGCTCAGACAGCTATGGAAGTCGAGGGGATCGGGGAGGATGAGGACCATCGAGGAAGGAGACTCAGCGACTTTTATGACATCCACCAGGAGATCGGCAGGTGTGGGGCTAGGAGGGAAGCCAGTGGGGGCCGAGAGAGGCTGCTGAGTCTGAGGGCTGGGAGGGGTGGAGAGGGCCACAGTGATGGCTGATCTCTGACCCCCTCCCTGTGTCAACCAGGGGTGCTTTCTCCTACTTGCGGCGCGTAGTGGAGCGTAGCTCCGGCCTGGAGTTTGCGGCCAAGTTCATCCCCAGCCAGGCCAAGCCAAAGGCATCAGCGCGTCGGGAGGCTCGGCTGCTGGCCAGGCTCCAGCATGACTGTGTTCTCTACTTCCATGAGGCCTTCGAGAGGCGCCGGGGACTGGTCATTGTCACCGAGCTGTATCCTGGGACAGGCTAAGGGCTAGGGGGATCCATGCCTAAATGACTGGTCCTTGTAACATCCAATAGGCAACATGTTTTACAGTTTACAAAGTAGTCCCATTCACAATTGGGAGGGATACATCTGGAGACTTCTATGAAAACCAACAGTTTTAGCCCATTGTTAGCTTAAATTTGCATAGCACTTAATGTGTGCCTGGCAGTGTTCTAAGAGTTTTACAAATATTAACCTATTTAATCCTCATATATTCCTATGTCCTGGAATTTTATTATTAACTTGTATTATCCCCATTTTACAGGTGAAGAGACAGGCATGGAGAGGTTAAATTACTTGCCTGAGGTCACAGAGCCAGCAAATGGCCTATGCTTTTCATCATGAAATGCAGTACAGTGCATCTGCATATTTGTAGTGACCCCATTTCAGATCAATACTTGGCTTTATTTGGAGGTTGTTTTCATAAGGAACAGATTTTACCCTTTCATGAAGGCTGTGGTTAAGCAAAGGCACATTGAGGTAAGGATGCTGGGTGATTGGCTCATCACCCCAGTAGCAGGGTGACTGTAACCTGCACATGAGCCTCCTGCCTGCACTGTTTGAATTCAAACCTCAGCAAAATGACAAATTATTCCATGTCATGGACCTTCTAGGTCATTCTCAAATAGAGTCAAGAAGTGCCATCCACAGTCAACAAAATTCTGCTGTAATTTGATCCCTATAAATGCTTTACAGGGTGGGCAGGAGAGGAAATGTTATTCCTATGTTACTCCTGGGAGAACCTAGGCTCAGAGAGGTGAAGTGACTTGTATGAGATCCCACAGAAAGTGGGAGTTCAAGCAGGGATGACCCACCTGTGCCCTCAGAGGACAAGAGGTGGGGAGGGGGTACACGTGGAGGAGGGGAGAGACAGTCTCTGACTAGTATCAAGTCTTCTGTAAGGGGAAGGAGAACCCCATGCTGAGCTGGGACCTGCCCTGAGCTCTGGGCTGGGCCGGGCAGTTGGCACTGGGCACTGTTCTCCTTGATCTGGGATGTAGCTGCACAGAGGAGCTGCTGGAGCGAATGGCCAGGAAACCCACCGTGTGTGAGTCTGAGGTGAGGGCAGTGGGTGGCAGGGGCCAGGTTGGGCACCAGCCTTCACCCACCTGAGCTTTGAGAACCAACAAATGGGTCCTGAGTGTGCCATCTGTGCCCACAGGAAGCCAGGGGTGGAGGTGGAGAGCACTGTTAGGCAGGCAGCAGAGTCCCCACCCAATGATACCAGACCCCCGTCTATCTGGGACTTGCGCTGTTCTCTCTAAATCTCAGCAAACCCACCCCAGCTCCTAACTGTTGTTTCCCACTCTTCATCACATAAACATCCCCCAAACATTTCTCCTGGAAGGAGCCCCACCTAGATTTTATTGATCTCACTGCAGCCCGGCCACGTCAGGCTGTACATGTTGCGCACTGCACAATTTTACTTATTACCATGCAATGGCTCCTCCCTATAATTGTGCTGTACCCTCCGGTGCATATGGTAGCCTTGGATCTTTGCAACCCCAAACCTGTGTTTCAGCCCCTTCCATGAGCCATCTGAAGGCTACCCCACAGGCACAGCCTGACTGCTTGCCGCCCTGGAGGTGTTCAGACATACACCACCCTACCCCCACAGACTCTGGGCCCCCTATTTCCACAGATCCGGGGCTATATGCGGCAGGTGCTAGAGGGAATACACTACTTGCACCAGAGCCACGTTCTGCACCTCGATGTCAAGGTGAGGTGGGGACTGGAGAGCAGACAACCCCTGTGGGAGCCAGGAGTGGAGCGTCCTTCCTTGTTCATTCGGCCCGCACACCTCGCCTTGTGTCTTCCAGCCTGAGAACCTGCTGGTGTGGGATGGTGCCGTGGGCGAAGAGCAGGTGCGGATCTGTGACTTTGGGAATGCCCAGGAGCTGACTCCAGGAGAGCCCCAGTACTGCCAGTATGGCACACCTGAGTTTGTAGCACCCGAAATTGTCAATCAGAGCCCCGTGTCTGGAGTCACTGACATCTGGTAAGGCTGGCATGCTAGGCTGGGTGGACCAGGGCAGCTGCCCTTGGGGCTGTGCTGGGGACGCGCTCACTGGCAGGGAGATTTACCAAGCCTGGATTCCTTCTGACGGTGGGCTGGAGGCATTTGCAGGGTCTCCTGCCCGTGTTACTCCTTGCCCCTTGTGAGTCAGGGCTGCCCCATTCTCTCAAGGCCTCAGCCTTGTTAGTCCTTGACTCCTTGTCTGCCCTGGAAGCTGGGCCTTCCCCTCAGCAGCCAGCATGCCTCCTCCAGTGAGGCAGACATGGTCCCATTGGTTTCCTGGGCTTCCTGGGCCAGTCCTGCCATGACCCTGGACTTCTCCAGGCATATCTGGATCTGGGTTCAGGGTCCTCCCTGAAGCCACTCCTGTGCCCGTTGTCCATGGCAGTGTTCCCAGGGAGGTAACAGCTCATTCAGGTCAGCAGTAGCAAAGAACTGCTCCCTTCCAGTTGGAGGGGGGGTGGTCCTCTTACCCATCACTGTCCTTTCCCTACAGGCCCGTGGGCGTTGTTGCCTTCCTCTGGTAAGGACCCCTCTGCAGTGTCCCAGCAGTCTCCTGGGAGGTCCACCCCTAACCTTTGCAGGGCTGCAGCCCACCCACTTCTCTTCCGCACCCCCCACTCCTTGCACCGCAAGGAGCCTCATGTGCATGAAGGTGGACACCCCTGTCTGCATGCCCACACTCTGCTTGTCCCCACACCCCTCCGTAAGAGGTGAGCACCCTAGATGGAGAGAGCCCAGCGCAGGCTTAGGGCCATGGAGGCAGGGAACTCTTTGGCTCTGAGTGTCCAAAACTTGGACTAGAAGGGAGTGGAGCTCAGGATGGGCACATCCCGTTGGCACCAACTCTTCACTCATGGAGAGGCCACACTGGAGGAGGGATGGAACAGGTCCTCTAAAGCACAGGCCACTAGGCCCCAAGGCAGCACCACTTCCCTGCCCATCAGGGGGCTGGGGAGGGGACAGGGCAGGAGAGAGTCTGCAGCCTCACCTCTTACCCAGATTTGCCCAGCCTTTGTCATTCTCACAACCCCAGAGCCTCCATCTGTCTCCAGCCCTGTGCCCCCACTGGCATTCCTCTTTGTCCCTGCCTGCCCCTCATGACAGCCCTCTTCACCCCTGCAGTCTAACAGGAATCTCCCCGTTTGTTGGGGAAAATGACCGGACAACATTGATGAACATCCGAAACTACAACGTGGCCTTCGAGGAGACCACATTCCTGAGCCTGAGCAGGGAGGCCCGGGGCTTCCTCATCAAAGTGTTGGTGCAGGACCAGCTGTGAGTACAAGGCCCTGGGAGCCCCAACCTGCAGGGTCACCCTCATACCACCTGCCTGCTACTCCCCAACTCCTGCCCCTCAACATGCAAGCCCCCAACTCCTTAGGAGCCCTGTTTGCTCAAACAGTTATTGACTCACTGATGGCTGTATGATAAATCCCTTCTTAATCCTCATTCATTCACAGGAGACCTACCGCAGAGGAGACCCTAGAACATCCTTGGTTCAAAGTGAGTCTAGTCTGCAAAGTGGTGGCATAAAAGGTGGAGGGAGAGAGAATGTTACTAACAGCTCTATTTATTGAGTACCTACTGTGTGCAGTAACCACGTTAGGCATTGTATGTACATATGACCTATTAGCCTCACAATAGCTTTGCAAAGGAAGGCATTAGTCCCATTTTGTTGACAAGGAAACAGGCTCAAATCAGTGATGGAGTTGGGGGTATATATACTGGACTCCAGGGCATACATCTGAACGTCTCCATCCTGGGCGTCCTCAGTGGAGTTCTCCCCCATGCTTGAGACCAGACGCTGGTCTTCCTGATTTCTGTCTGTCCATGTCTGTCCTGCACTGGTCCCATACAATAGCGTTGGAGGTGACCAGGCAAGCTCAGCCCCTTGGTTATGAGCTTCATGTGGGCAGGTTCTCGGTTCTCACTCATTCATCTTCAAACCCCAGTGCCTCAGGGCACAGTGCCAGGCATTGATGGGGTCTTGGGGATTTGGGAGGGGGGGGTTCAGCAAATGAGTCTGGAAAGAGCGTCTGAATAAACTGTTCATGGAGGGTTGTGCCAGGTCACTTGAAGGCTGAGGTCATTCTGGTATCAGGAGTTGAATTAAGAGCCTTCTTTCGGCCGGGCGCGGTGGCTCACGCCTGTAATCCCAGCACTTTGGGAGGCTGAGGCGGGCGGATCACGAGGTCAGGAGATCGAGACCATCCTGGCTAACACGGCGAAACCCCGTCTCTACTAAAAATACAAAAAATTAGCCGGGCGAGGTGGCGGGCGCCTGTAGTCCCAGCTACTCGGGAGGCTGAGGCAGGAGAATGGCGTGAACCCCAGGGGGCGGAGCCTGCAGTGAGCCGAGATCGTGCCACTGCACTCCAGCCTGGGCGACAGTGAGACTCTGTCTCAAAAAAAAAAAAAAAAAAAAAAAAAAAAGAGCCTTCTTTCTCAGACTGGAAATGAGCTCCAGAAGAGAGAGCCTGGGTGGGTAGCTGAGGGAAGCATCCATTTTGGTCTGGACCACCAAGGCTCCAGATGTCTGGGGTGTTGGCCCTACATAGAGACAGAGGGGAGCTGGGGAGCCGGGGCCCAGGTAAGGGGCCTAAGAGCACAGGCCTCCCAGGGCAGCTGGTTTACCAGGACAGGGCCATGAGCCTGGGTGGAAGCTCAGAAGCCTCCCTCTGGGAGCCACCAGCTTCCTGCCTCTCCCCTGGGGGGTTCAGGGGATTTGTCCTTAGGTGTGCACCTTGGCTGTAGGCATTGTCCTGACAGACCCAAGGGGAAGGGGACCCCCAGGAGCCCAGACTCAGTGCTGCTCGATCCACTCTCTCCTGCCACCCTGCCCCACGGACTTTGTCTCTCAGTTGCCAAACCTGGAGGGTCTAGGTTGACAGCTTTTCCTCAAGCCCTCTTTCCTGGGTTTGCAGACTCAGGCAAAGGGCGCGGAGGTGAGCACAGATCACCTGAAGCTATTCCTCTCCCGGCGGAGGTGGCAGGTGAGTGTGGCAGGCCAGCCTCTGTGCTTTCCACCTTCTCTCTAGCACTGCCTTCCCCCTCCTGTGGGCCTTCATCTCCTGCTCCTGTCTTCTCGCTTTCACTGGCCCCATGCCCAGCTTCCTGCCTGTTCCCTGACCCTGTGCATGCTCAGGCCTCTCCCCCAGGGCTGAGGTGGGCCTGGGGGGGACAATCCTGCCCCAGGGGTCCCTCAGGTCTGACTCCAGTACCCTGTCTCCAGCGCTCCCAGATCAGCTACAAATGCCACCTGGTGCTGCGCCCCATCCCCGAGCTGCTGAGGGCCCCCCCAGAGCGGGTGTGGGTGACCATGCCCAGAAGGCCACCCCCCAGTGGGGGGCTCTCATCCTCCTCGGATTCTGAAGAGGAAGAGCTGGAAGAGCTGCCCTCAGTGCCCCGCCCACTGCAGCCCGAGTTCTCCGGCTCGCGGGTGTCCCTCACGGACATTCCCACTGAGGATGAGGCCCTGGGGACCCCAGAGACTGGGGCTGCCACTCCCATGGACTGGCAGGAGCAGGGAAGGGCTCCCTCTCAGGACCAGGAGGCTCCCAGCCCGGAGGCCCTCCCCTCTCCAGGCCAGGAGCCCGCAGCTGGGGCTAGCCCCAGGCGGGGAGAGCTCCGCAGGGGCAGCTCGGCTGAGAGCGCCCTGCCCCGGGCCGGGCCGCGGGAGCCGGGCCGGGGCCTGCACAAGGCGGCGTCTGTGGAGCTGCCGCAGCGCCGGAGCCCCAGCCCGGGAGCCACCCGCCTGGCCCGGGGAGGCCTGGGTGAGGGCGAGTATGCCCAGAGGCTGCAGGCCCTGCGCCAGCGGCTGCTGCGGGCAGGCCCCGAGGAGGGCAAGGTCAGCGGCCTCAGGGGTCCCCTGCTGGAGAGCCTGGGGGGCCGTGCTCGGGACCCCCGGATGGCACGAGCTGCCTCCAGCGAGGCAGCGCCCCACCACCAGCCCCCACTCGAGAACCGGGGCCTGCAAAAGAGCAGCAGCTTCTCCCAGGGTGAGGCGGAGCCCCGGGGCCGGCACCGCCGAGCGGGGGCGCCCCTCGAGATCCCCGTGGCCAGGCTTGGGGCCCGTAGGCTACAGGAGTCTCCTTCCCTGTCTGCCCTCAGCGAGGCCCAGCCATCCAGCCCTGCACGACCCAGCGGCCCCAAACCCAGTGCCCCTAAGTCTGCAGAACCTTCTGCCACCACACCTAGTGATGCTCCGCAGCCACCCGCACCCCAGCCTGACCAAGACAAGGCCCCAGAGCCCAGGCCAGAACCAGTCCAAGCCTCCAAGCCTGCACCCCCCGCCGAGGCCCTAAAAACCCTAGCGCTGCCCCTCACACCCTATGCCCAGATCATTCAGTCCCTCCAGCTGTCAGGCCACGCCCAGGGCCCCCCGCAAGGCCCTGCCGCGCCGCCTTCAGAGCCCAAGCCCCACGCTGCTGTCTTTGCCAGGGTGGCCTCCCCACCTCCGGGAGCCCCCGAGAAGCGTGTGCCCTCAGCCGGGGGTCCTCCGGTGCTAGCCGAGAAAACCCGAGTTCCCACGGTGCCCCCCAGGCCAGGCAGCAGTCTCAGCAGCAGCATCGAAAACCTGGAGTCGGAGGCCGTGTTCGAGGCCAAGTTCAAGCGCAGCCGCGAGTCGCCCCTGTCGCTGGGGCTGCGGCTGCTGAGCCGCTCGCGCTCGGAGGAGCGCGGCCCCTTTCGCGGAGCCGAGGAGGAGGATGGCATATACCGGCCCAGCCCGGCGGGGACCCCGCTGGAGCTGGTGCGACGGCCTGAGCGCTCGCGTTCGGTGCAGGACCTCAGGGCGGTCGGGGAGCCGGGCCTCGTCCGCCGCCTCTCGCTGTCACTGTCCCAGCGGCTGCGGCGGACCCCTCCCGCGCAGCGCCACCCGGCCTGGGAGGCCCGCGGCGGGGACGGAGAGAGCTCGGAGGGCGGGAGCTCGGCGCGGGGCTCCCCGGTGCTGGCGATGCGCAGGCGGCTGAGCTCCACCCTGGAACGGCTGTCGAGCCGATTGCAGCGCAGCGGCAGCAGCGAGGACTCGGGGGGCGCGTCGGGCCGCAGCACGCCGCTGTTCGGACGGCTTCTCAGGGCCACGTCCGAGGGCGAGAGTCTGCGGCGCCTTGGCCTTCCGCACAACCAGTTGGCCGCCCAGGCCAGCGCCACAACGCCTTCCGCCGAGTCCCTGGGCTCCGAGGCCAGCGCCACGTCGGGTTCCTCAGGTGAGGAGGGGCAGGGGTAGGGCAGCAGGTGCCGAGGAGGGTGGGGTGCGCTGGAGAGAGGCTGTGGGAAGAGCAGAGGGCTGGGGACACCCACCAGGGGCAGGCTGAGGCCCCGAGGGTGGAATCAACAGAGCTGGAGGGGAGGAAAGCAGGAATGGCAGCAGGGCTGGGTGGGCTAGGTGATCCTTCTGGTTCTCTGGGCTGAGGGCTGCAGAAAGGTGGGAACTTGCTGGTACTGACAGCAAATACTCACGGGCCTGGGTCTTCACAGCCCCAGGGGAAAGCCGAAGCCAGCTCCGCTGGGGTTTCTCTCGGCCGCGGAAGGACAAGGGGTTATCGCCACCAAACCTCTCTGCCAGCGTCCAGGAGGCGTTGGGTCACCAGTACGTGCGCAGTGAGTCAGGTAATAGAGGCCTGCTGGGTGAGGACCCTCCTGCACTCCCGTACCCCCATCAGGGAGCAGTCATGGCTGGTGAGAGGTGGGCCACCTTGACAAGCCTAGTGGAAGGGGTCTGCTCAGACAACTATAACAATAGCAGTAGCTGCCATTCATTAGATAAGCTGACTGTTCTATTAAACACTTTACAAGCACTGCCTCATTCAATCCTGCAGCATTGTTTGGGAAATGTTAGTATCATTGTCTCTATTGTACAGGTGAGGAAACGGGCTTAGTGATGCTAAGGATCAGTCCAAGTCGCAGGGCTAGTAAGTGGAGCAGCTAAAGTTGGACTGTGTGACCTTCTGCAGCCAGGTTCCTGAAACAGCTTCAGGACACCATACTTATGTCTGTCTGGGGCTGGCCTCCTCTCTCCTGGGAGACCCTAGAATGTTTCTGTAACTGGCTGTACTTTTCAAGGAGCTCAAGATATAGGGCCCTCCTGCTCCCACAGTCCCCCTTTAGATGTGTGTGTGCTTGGGTGTGTACCCAAAGACACTCAATTTCTCTCCAGCCTAGAGGACCACGACCTGGATTGTGCCCCCTAAGTCTCCATTGCTCTGCAGCTCCGAACACCTGACTGCTCCTCCCTGACCCTTCTGCACAGAAAAGCAGCCTTCCGCGCTCTTTGCTAGCTCTTTGCTAGCTCTTTGCCCTCTTCTGTTTCTCTGCCCGAGTGTCCTGGAGCTCCAGATAGGGAGGCATTCCCCACGTGGCGTTACCCCATCCCCCCGATAAAGGGGCATTACTCAAGGATGACAAGCAAAGGCTTCGGGAGGTTGGGGTTTCCAGGCCAGCATGCAGGAAAGGAGCGAGTCCATGAAGCCAGGCCACCAGTCCTGTTCTTCCCCCATTTCCTGGTAAAACTCAGAATAGAGTGGTTGTCGAGTCTTGCCTCAGCTGGGCTTATAGGGATTGTGTCCAGCCTTGGCCAGGGCAAAGGGGGCTGCACTGAGAGAAAAGGAAGGAGGGAAGGGCTGCTGGTGGGGAGGGGAGGGTGGAGAATGAGGGGGAAAGAAAGCGATCAGCCAGCAGAGAGGCCTGGGGACAGCTGATCCCTTTCCACCTGGGGCCTCCCTCCCGGCCCAGTTTTGCTTATGCAGCTGATTTCCTGCCTAGGCAGTGTCCCCTTACCTCATCCTCTCCCTGTTGCCTGCAGAAACAAGGCTGTCCCAGTCCACTTTAACAACCAGGGCTGGCCCCTAGGAATGGGGGTGGGGCTGGCGGGGCTGGCAGGGCTGGGCCCGGATCACTTTCACCTCTGAGAGAGGTGGCCTCTCTCTCTCTCTCCGTGCTACCCAGTACCCTCACTTGGCCTGGAGGCAGCCATTGAGAAACTGTGTTCACATTGCCTTGTTGGAGCCTCAGTGTGGGACCCCTCCTTGGGGAGCAGTGGGGTACAGCGGGAAGGGGGCACACTGCCATCCTGATCACCACACCTGCTGAGTACTCCTTTCCTGCCTGGCTCATCCCCACTCCCAGTCCCCCACAATTCTTCAGACAGGCAGCAGCTGGGGCTCCCAAGGCTCCTCAGCTTTCTCTGCCCAGGTGAATAAAATCCACCTCCAAGTCCTCCCCTATCCCCACCCTTCACCCACCACCCCCATGGCCGAACTGGGATTCTTCTAAAGGGACATTCCCAGGGATCATGCACTCAAATCCTCAGGGCACTAAGGAGGCACAGGCTGGCTACATTGGAGGAAGGAAAACTGGTCGCATCCCTAGCCCTGTGTGTGCACAGCCACCAGCTAGCTGTGAAGGCAGCTTCTCTGCTTTGCTGAAACAGCCTTTCTCTGGGGGTCTGCTCCAGGCTTCTCTGCTGGCCATATTATAGAGATAATGATAACAACAAGAAAAGTTAGTATTTATGATCAGTTACTCTATGGCAGACACTTTACATGCCTCGTAATCGTCACAGCAAGAATCCTGTGGGCGCGGTATTATTTTCCTTGATTTACAGATTAGAAATGGAGCTTCTGAGAGAGTAAATGACTTGCCCAAGGTCAGGCAGATACTGTCTCTTGCCCCTTCAAAAGCTCTCACCACTTAATTGACCTGAAGTAGTATACAGAAGACCTACGACCCTGTCCCCGGATGGCAGGTGGGAAGAGGGGCCAGGAGGCCGACACGCTTCCAGGGTCTGCCCACAGTTTTCCTAGACTGCAGCTCTTTTGAGACTGCACATTCTGATAGAACATTCTTCATTTGGTCCCATCTCAGCTCGGGTCACTAACTCATCTCAATTCTCTTCTCACTTGCCCTATGGTGCCCCAGAGAGGGTGGGTCTTGCAGGATCTTAACCATTATAGTTTTTCAGTATTTGTTTGCTTTTATTTTATTTAACAAATGCTTATAGACCACCTACTTAGTGCCAGGCCCTGCTCTAAGTGATTTACAAACCCATGACATAAGTAGCATCGTCAATAGTCAGTGCAAGGAAAAGGCAGTTGTGCACACAGTGAGGGCCTGGGGAAAGTGATGCTTGCCCCAAAGAAAACTATCGAAGGCACGGCGTGGGGTTCCACTTTCCACATCCGCCTGGGAAGAGACAAAGTTTCACGCTGCTTCCTGATGGCTGTTTGCAGGCCTTCTCCACTCCTCCCTCAGCGGTAAGTGGGCCAGGGTCCCTACAGACAGATGGCCGTCTCTGCTTTTCCTCCAGACTTCCCCCCAGTCTTCCACATCAAACTCAAGGACCAGGTGCTGCTGGAGGGGGAGGCAGCCACCCTGCTCTGCCTGCCAGCGGCCTGCCCTGCACCGCACATCTCCTGGATGAAAGGTAAGGAGACTCTGCCTCCCACAGAGAGGGAGGCCAGCAAGTGGCCCCGAGCCCAGGGGATGGGAGGGGCTAGGCTGGGGTGGGGACTGAGCACAGTTGGGGGGATGCTGGAATGGGGAGTGAGTGAGGGGGCCTGGATATGTGCTACCTCACTCAGCAGCTCCTCCTGCTCCTCCCTGTCCCCAGACAAGAAGTCCTTGAGGTCAGAGCCCTCAGTGATCATCGTGTCCTGCAAAGATGGGCGGCAGCTGCTCAGCATCCCCCGGGCGGGCAAGTGGCATGCCGGGCTCTATGAGTGCTCGGCCACCAACGTCCTGGGCAGCATCACCAGCTCCTGTACCGTGGCTGTGGCCCGTGAGCCTGGGGCAGGGCCCCAGGGGGGTAGTGATGGGGATGGCGGGACAGGGCTTGAGGGGCTCTTAGCTAGGGAGTAGGGGCTCACTGGGACTCTTCTTTCTCTTGCCAGGAGTCCCAGGAAAGCTAGCTCCTCCAGAGGTACCCCAGACCTACCAGGACACGGCGCTGGTGCTGTGGAAGCCAGGAGACAGCCGGGCACCTTGCACGTATACGCTGGAGCGGCGAGTGGATGGTGAGGATGGGGCAGCTGGAGGGTGCGGGGAGCGGCAGGGGGAGGGGAGAGGAGTCTGGTAAGGCCAGTGCCCTCCCAGGCTCCACAGATAGCACTGTGGGAGCTGGGGCTACCCCTTCTGTGACCTCAGCCCCTCCCTCATACTGCCTATAGGGGAGTCTGTGTGGCACCCTGTGAGCTCAGGCATCCCCGACTGTTACTACAACGTGACCCACCTGCCAGTTGGCGTGACTGTGAGGTTCCGTGTGGCCTGTGCCAACCGTGCCGGGCAGGGGCCCTTCAGCAACCCTTCTGAGAAGGTCTTTGTCAGGGGTACTCAAGGTCAGTGCAATAGTGTGGGGTGGGAGGAGGAAGGGGGCCCTGAGCCTAGGGTTCTTGTGGAGCACCATGGCCTTGCCCCAAGGCACCACGGTAATGATTTTCTCTCTCTCTTAGATTCTTCAGCTGTGCCATCTGCTACCCACCAAGAAGCCCCTGTCACCTCAGGGCCAGCCAGGGCCCCGCCTCCTGACTCTCCTACCTCACTGGCCCCACCCCTAGCTCCTGCTGCCCCCACACCCCCGTCAGTCACTGTCAGCCCCTCATCTCCCCCCACGTCCCCCAGCCAGGCCTTGTCCTCACTCAAGGCTGTGGGTCCACCACCCCAAACCCCTCCACGAAGACACAGGGGCCTGCAGGCTGCCCGGCCAACAGAGCCCACCCTACCCAGTACCCACGTCACCCCAAGTGAGCCCAGGTCTTTCGTCCTTGATACTGGGACCCCAACCCCAGCCTCCACTCCTCAAGGGGTTAAACCAGTGTCTTCCTCTACTCCTGTGTATGTGGTGACTTCCTTTGTGTCTGCACCACCAGCCCCTGAGCCCCCAGCCCCTGAGCCCCCTCCTGAGCCTACCAAGGTGACTGTGCGGAGCCTCAGCCCGGCCAAGGAGGTGGTCAGTTCCCCTGGGAGCAGTCCCCGAAGCTCTCCCAGGCCTGAGGGTACCACTCTTCGACAGGGCCCCCCTCAGAAACCCTACACCTTCTTGGAGGAGAAAGCCAGGCAAGCAGGGCTGGGGAAGGGAAGAGGACAGAGGGGAGTGGGCCAAATGTCTGTAGCACATGGCTTCGGAGAGAAGACCAGACTGTCCTGGCTGGGGTTGGGGGAGGTGCTGAGACCTGGGTTATTAGAATGATTGAGTTTAAATATGCCAGACACTGCACTGCGTGCTTTAGCCATATGATCTCATCAAATCTTCACAACTCTGAGAGACACTGCGCTATTAGCATCACCCATTTCACAGATGGTTAGAGAAGCTATGGGATTTACCTAAGGTACAGAGCCAGTGAGTGGCGAAGCTGGGACTCGAACCCTGGTTTCTAGGATTGAACTCTGGAGCCCACACTGGAACCACTGCATTCTTGTCCCTAGGGGTCCCTGCTCTCCTCCATTAGTCCTCACTATGGAAGTGTCCCCCTCCTCTCCTCTGAGCCTGTGGTGTCCCTCCCCCCGACACACAGGGGCCGCTTTGGTGTTGTGCGAGCGTGCCGGGAGAACGCCACGGGGCGAACGTTCGTGGCCAAGATTGTGCCCTATGCTGCCGAGGGCAAGCGGCGGGTCCTGCAGGAGTACGAGGTGCTGCGGACCCTGCACCACGAGCGGATCATGTCCCTGCATGAGGCCTACATCACCCCTCGGTACCTCGTGCTCATTGCTGAGAGCTGCGGTAACCGGGAACTCCTCTGTGGGCTCAGTGACAGGTAGCTGGGCGTTCTGGGGGAGTAGGGAGGAAGAGGTAGGGGAGGCTGGGCCGGGTATCATCTGCTCCACCCCTGCCCTCCCAGGTTCCGGTATTCCGAGGACGACGTGGCCACTTACGTGGTGCAGCTGCTACAAGGCCTGGACTACCTCCACGGCCGCCACGTGCTCCACCTAGACATCAAGCCAGATAACCTGCTGCTGGCCCCTGACAACGCCCTCAAGATCGTGGACTTTGGCAGTGCCCAGCCCTACAACCCCCAGGCCCTTAGGCCCCTTGGCCACCGCACGGGCACGCTGGAGTTCATGGGTGAGGGGACCAGCTGCCAGCCAGGGTGGGGACAGAGCACTGCCAGAGAGGCAGCAGCCAGGGCTCACCCCACTTCACTTACATATGTGCCACTTATTGAGTGATTACTGTATGCAAGCAATGAACAAAGTATGTGGATTGATCTTTACAATAACCCTGGAGTGTGGCATAATATTAGCCCCTTTTACAGATGAGGAAACTGAGGTGTACTGATGTTAAGGATTTGTGCAATCAGACAATTATAAATGCTAGCGGCAGGATTCGCTACAGCCAAAAAGACAGGAGAATCAATTATTATTTTATTTAAATAAGGAGAACCAGCTACCATCGAGCAACCTGCTAAATGCTTGACATTCATGATCTCTCTTCCTTAGTGTGGTTCTACAGGCCACACTTTATGAATGAGGCTATGGAGAGCCAGGCAGGTTTAATAAATCGCCCAGGGTCCCATAGCTAGAAGGGGCAGGTCCGGGATTAGAGCCAGCCAGGCTGATTCTGAAGGCTTTTAATCTTGGTGTCAGCCACACTCTTTGTGAATGGGAGCCATACCTTGGAGCTGATCCAAGGGAGCTTGTCACCTTGCTTCTCAGCCCCTCTGGAGTTTTGGGGACCCTGCCACTTTGTGCCAGGGTTAATTCCTCAGGTGTCCCATATGTCTCTTGGGGTATGTCACCACCTCTGTCTTGCCTACTGGCCTTCTGGGCCTGCCACTCTGGTCATTCCCATGGTCTGGTGACCTGGACATTGTCCTGCTGCTCAAGCACCTAGGGACCTCCCCCGCCCCCACTTCCCTGCCACCAGGAAGCTGGGTCATCTTGGCCTCTGTCTCCTGTCAGCTCCAGAGATGGTGAAGGGAGAACCCATCGGCTCTGCCACGGACATCTGGGGAGCGGGTGTGCTCACTTACATTATGTGAGTGTCCCCTACCCCGCCGCAGCCCTCTCTGCCCACACAGTGAGCTCCGGACTCACCTTCTGCTGACACCCTCTCCCCCGTGCCCCACCTCCCCTGTACACACATCCACACCGCACACTCACACTCAGGTGCACAGTAGCACGGCCCTGAGCACTGTGCACCCAACACCAATGTCCTTCTGGGTCTGGGTGTTGGCCTCCAGTCTGCATATGTCAATCAAGCTATCTTCCCCAACAGGCTCAGTGGGCGCTCCCCGTTCTATGAGCCAGACCCCCAGGAAACGGAGGCTCGGATTGTGGGTGGCCGCTTTGATGCCTTCCAGCTATACCCCAACACATCCCAGAGTGCCACCCTCTTCTTGCGAAAGGTCCTCTCAGTACATCCCTGGTGAGTGAGCCCCACACCTGCCATCCCCCAGTGTTACCTGCCCCTGGCCCGGCCTGTGCCAGAGGTCTCCCAGCTCCTCCCCTGCTCCTAGGAAGAAGTCTGCTGCTTCTACTAAATGGTCATACTACTACCATTTAAAGCCCGAGGCAGCCCCCTGCAAGGCAGAATCACTGTCCCCATTCCAGAGATTGGGGAATTGAGCTCTTGAGCTGCCCAAGATCACACACATAGGGGTGGATCCAGGATTGGGACATGGGTCTGCGGGAGGACAGAGCCCCGGCAGCTCCCAGAGCTTCCTTCCAGGCTCATCATCCCTGGCTCTGCCTGGCAGGAGCCGGCCCTCCCTGCAGGACTGCCTGGCCCACCCATGGTTGCAGGACGCCTACCTGATGAAGCTGCGCCGCCAGACGCTCACCTTCACCACCAACCGGCTCAAAGAGTTCCTGGGCGAGCAGCGGCGGCGCCGGGCTGAGGCTGCCACCCGCCACAAGGTGCTGCTGCGCTCCTACCCTGGCGGCCCCTAGAGGCACGGACCACAGCCAGGCCTCGGGCTTCAACTGGGGTTCCCACCAATGCCACGGGACATTCCAGGGCCCACGCTGAGCCAGGCGGGCCTGGGGCTTCGGTTACCACCAGCAGCAACATCTGGCCGGGCTCTTACCTCATAGACCTTCAAGGACAGAGACCCCAGGGCCTCGACCTGATGCCACCCCAGGCCAAAGCCAGAGTGGGAGACCCATTGGCCAGGCTGGGCAGGGTGGGAACAGGCAGAGGGACAAGAGGGGAATGGGGAAGTGGAGAGGAAAAGAAGTCGAGGGACAGGAAGGGGGAGGCTCTAGGAAGGTTCTGGGCTGGGGGTCAGTGCATCTCAGGGAGAACCAAGGAAGGTGGGCATGGCTGGAGAGGAGGAAAAGGAAGGAGTCCCGGGTGTCAGGGCAGTGGGCTGGGAGTCAGTGTGGCAAAGCGGGGGCAGGACACAGATACAGTGGCAGGGGCCCAGGGCCGGGACGTGAGAGAAGGCAGTGAGGCGGCGGAGGGAGAAGAGAGGACTCAGGTGGAGGTGGGGTGGGTCAGCTGTGAGCATCCCTCAGAGGAGAAACGTGGAGAGCTGGAGGCCAGCGGTCACTCACACTCGCTCTCTCCTCCTGTCCAGTGGATACAGCCCCAGGCGCTCTCTGCTGGCCCAAAGATGTCCCCACTGCCCCTCCATGGCCTTTGGCCTTCTTCCCATTCATATTTATTTATTTATTGACTTTTATGAAGTTTCCCCTTCCATCCGATCCCTACTGCCCATGTTGTCCTGACCATCCCTCCCAGCCATCCAGCTGTCTGTCTGTCTGTCACAAAGAAATAAAAATGGCAAGCAGCATAACCTGTGTGTCTATTGGGAGGGATGGCTGGAGGGGAAGATGGCTGGTGAGGGGTGAGTCCAGGACAGGGGCATTTAGCCCTCTCTGGGCATTCCCCAACACATACATTCAGGAATATACCAGCTAGCACTTTGGGTCCTTCCAACCCCCTCCCCTGACCCTCCTGGCCCCTCGCCTCTCCTTATTCCTGGAGGGAGGGGAGACTGTG
This sequence comes from Nomascus leucogenys, assembly GCF_006542625.1. Lineage (NCBI taxonomy): Eukaryota > Metazoa > Chordata > Mammalia > Primates > Hylobatidae > Nomascus > Nomascus leucogenys. Next base: position 120,149,890 of record NC_044402.1, read on the forward strand.
GTCTGCTTCTCCCCTTGCAGTTTCCGGAATGCTGGCAGATCCACTGAACCCCCGCAACCAGGCTCTGGTAGCCCCCACCTCTTGTCACATGTTCCCTCATCACAATGTAGGGGATGCTGGGCTCTGAAATAGGCCAGCCCTCACCCCAATCCTGGCTCAGCCTCGTTCACTCTGCCCAGAAGACAGGCAGGAGCTCTGGTCCTGACCCCTGGAGCAGAGTGGGTTTCATCCTAATGGTTGGCGAGAGTAGGTAGTGTGAGGAGCTGCAGAAGAAACCAGGACAGGGAGGCTAAGGTGGCTGGATCACCTGAGGTCAGGAGTTCAAGACCAGCCTGGCCAACATGATGAAACCCTGTCTCTACTAAAAATACAAAAATTAGCCAGGCGTGGTGGTGCATACCTGTAATCTCAGCTACTCAGGAGGCTGAGGCAGGAGAATCGCTTAAACCTGGGAGGTGGAGGTTGCAATGAGCCAAGATTGCACCACTGCACTCCAGCCTGGGTGACAGAGCGAGACTCCATCTCAAAAAGAAACACTAGGACAGGCCCACACCCCTCGCCCTCCATGTCACAGCACAAATCAGAGCACATGGAGAGCACCAGCTGGGAGTGCTCTGGTCTGCTGTGTCCAGCATTTTCCTAGGGCTGAGGGGACACATCAGCCTGGACCTTCTGTCCACATGGCAAGTTAGGAGGTCTGCTGGGTGCTAAAGCACCTCAATTCTAGCCACACCCCTGCAGTGCCATAGAATGGTCACTGGGACCTAGGACTGAGCTGCCCTGCCCTGAGGTTGGGGACGAGGGGTTGGGGGGTTGGCAGGGACCCAGATCTCCTTGCCTCCAGAGGAAATGTTCCCCTCATCCCCACCTTCAAAATTCTGTTCTTGGCAAAGTAAAAGGAACAAAGCCTCTGACCAGGGGAGAGAGAGTTGACACTGCTGTGTTTCTGATGGAGGTTGAGGGCCCCTTGGCTCCAGCTCAGACAACCCTTTTGCCCAGCCCAGCCCAGCCTCTCTAGCTTCTCAGAACCCCAGGGAAGAGGCAAGCCCGATCATCATAAAATAACAGGATGTTAAAGCCAGCTGGAAGGGACCAGAACGACACCTTGCCTACCTGTCATTTTAGCGATGAAGATATACAGTTTGCCTGTGAGAATCTCCAATCCCCTACACACTGCAAGTGTTTTGTATAAAAATGAGGTGCCTGAACTCATATCTTGATAAATGGTAAAATTCCTCTCCCGTCCCCCCTCTGATCTTGAGCTCCCTTCCCATCTCCATTGGAAATGGCATGTGAACTGCTTGTTCCAAACCCAGAGGAGCAAAGGTAATTTATGTCAGCCGAGCTATGTCAAAATTGCTCTGATCAAAAGGTGACAGTGCCCCCATACTAGGGCGGGTAGTTCCAATGAATGGAAGCAATGCTTCTGCCCGGTGCCCGGCCTGGGCAGACTGGCCTCCAGGCAATCCCCAGAGGGGTTAACTGAACCCCTTCACCCCAGGTGGTCTGATGCCCCTATGCACCAATTTATGCCCTCAAAAAGGCATTGGGCAGACCTAGGGTTGGGGCCAGTAGTGGTGCTAATCTCCAAGGACAATGCAGTCTAAACAGCCCCTACCATGTGACACCGAGGGGAGTGAGTGGGGATGGGGAAGGCATGGAGGGGCTGCTATTCTCAAAAATTTTTCCCATCCCCTCCCGGTTTATCTCAGTTTACCGCCAGGGGGCACAGTGTGGAAGTGACAACCCTGGACTCCTGGGGTTGGGGGTAAGGGAAGAGTAAGGAGCTTCTGGATTGGTCTTGACAGCCACGTGGCCCTGTTGCCATTAGCTGTAGGGGCCCTGAGGCCCAAGCCCGATGCTACTCTGGCTTTATTCAGGGACACCCCCAAAACACTCAAACCCCTTAACCAACAGGGTGTGTTGTCTGACTATCCAGAGCCCAACCTGAGTGAAAAGCTGCCCCAGCAGGAAGCTGGATCTCTTGTCAGCTAGGGGCTGAATCTGGTCCTCCTGGGAGTTGGATGGATACCCTCTGCCCTGGGAGGGGACAGGGCAGCATCCAGCTGTCCAGCTGTCCAGGTGCTGACGCGAGGTGCACCTCAGAGCCGCTCGGGTTTCCCCCCACGGGCCTAGCCCAGCGGCTGAGCCAGCATCCCAGGCATCCGCAGGCTAAATAAAGAACCTGCCTGAGTCAGAGGGAGGTGGATGGGGTCCCGGGGGGCTTGGGGCAACCACGCCAAACAAGGCAAGGAGGGGAGCGATGTATAAAACCAGGCCCAGGGCTGAGCACCTGCCTGCACCCCTGCTGTGCCATCCAGAAGGGCTCTGTGCTGCCTGCAATCCAGCCAGTCGACTCAAGTCCCTAGGTCAACCCCTCCACGGTGAGTCCGATCCTCAGAGAAGCCGCAGACACCCCCATTCCTCTACCCCCCTGAATGTTCTGACCAGGGAGGAAAAGGTGGGAGCTGAAGGTGGGAGCCTCTGTCTCAGCCTGGACCCCCATATTTGTCGCCCACTCCCCAGATGTCTAAAGCAGCTCCTGCCAAAAAGCCAGTGGCTGCGGCCCCACCTCCTGGATGTACCCTGGACATCAATGACCCACAGGTCCAGAGTGCGGCCATTCGCATCCAGGCCTCTTACCGGGGCCACAGGTGAGAGGGAACCCCGGAGCCCTGTGGAGGAAGAGAGCTGCAGAGAGCGCATTCTTGAATGGGGTTTGGGTAAGGGCTGAGCAGCGTCAGGAGCCTTTAGAATGAGTGGTCTTAGGGGAAGGGTCGTTACTGAGGTATGGAGGAGTGGCCGGCAGGAATGCATCATCCTATCAGGGCAGCAGTTAAGGAGCAGTCCTCTTCCCTACCAAGCCACACGTTTAGGGGTCTGGCGGGCCCAGGGGGCAGGTAGGAGATGGTGCGCTCGCTAAGGGCTGTGGCCGGGCCTGTCTTGGGAGCTCTGGGCCCTGACTCGGCCCGCGGGTAGGTCCCGGAAGGAGCTGCGGGAGAAGGGGCCGCCGCGGGTGCTGGAGCCGCTGAAGGACGTGGTGCTGATCGAGGGCAGCGCGGCCAAGCTCACTTGCCGCATTTCGGCTTTCCCGGACCCATTCATCCGCTGGAGTAAGGACGGCAAGGAGCTACGTGACGGGCCCAAGTACCGCTACGTCTTCGAGGACCCTGACGTGGTGGCACTGGTGGTACGCGACGGCGAGCTGGCAGACCTGGGCCAGTACAGCATCAACGTCACCAACCCCTTCGGCCAGTGCTCTGACTCAGCGCGCATCCTCGTGGAAGGTACGCGTGCCCCGGGCTCAGCGCCAGGGCGCAGACCAGCACCACTCAGCCAGAGCCCGCAGCCCTGTCCAGCTGCGCGTGTTTACCTCTGGGCCTAGTTACAGGGTCCCCGCCAGCCCAGCTCTGGGCACGGCCTGGGGCGCATCGCCGCGCCAGCCAAGTGCATCCTTCCCTACCTTGGGATCCAGCTCCACCCGGGCTGAGCAGTCAGCTGTAGGCTTCCATCACGCGGCTCCGAGTCCCCAAGGTCACACAGCAAGCCAGAGGCAGAGCCAGGGTTGGACTCGGGTCTTCTGGCTCCCAACTCTGGGCAATTTCCACTACCCGGAGCGGTCTCTGAGGCACCGCGAGATGTGTGAACATTCAGGGGCTTTCGCCCGCCTTATCTCTCTTGATCCTCTATTCGACCCCGAGAAGCAGGAGAGGCAGGGATAAGTCCCTTTAACAGCCAAGGAGATGAAATCAGAGAGGCTAATGATTTGCTCAACGTCACACTGCGAGTTTAAACGCATCTGTATTTAGTGCCGGGTATTAGCTGGTGAGGTGATGCCCTGCCTCATCTCCGGGTCCTTCACGGAGTTTCGCTCCCCTTTCCTTCCGCTAGTCCCGGCGAAGATTCAAAAGGGACCCGACAACACTAAGGCGCGCAAAGGCACCACCGTGACGCTGACTGCGGAGATCCTAGGAGAGCCTGCGCCCGACGTGGGCTGGACCAAGGACGGGGAGGACATCGAGGAGGATGACAGGCGAGGGCCGGGACCTGTGGCACGGGCAGGGCCTGGGGCTGGAACCTGGGTAGGACTGAGCCCAGAAATCTGACTGGAGTGACGGGGGCGGGGACTGGGCGGCGAGGAACAGAGCTGGCTAAGGAGCCCGGTCCAGTGCGCCCGTGTACTGACCACGGCTCCGCCCTCCTCCCCGCCGCCCCTCCGCAGGGTGTTCTTCGAGATCGGCAGCACCACCACGACGCTGACCATTCGCCGGGCCACGCCCCAGGACAGCGGCAAGTACGAGGTGTACGTGGAGAACAGCCTGGGCATGGACCAGAGCTTCGCTCGCGTGGACGTGGCCTGAACGGCACCCCCGGACCTTCCGCCCTGGCGCCGAGCCCGGGGGTGGTGGGACCCACAGCCCTCCTCCAGCTTGCTTAATAAAGCTGCTCTCTGACCCTCCGCGTCTGTCCTGCTCTTCCGCGTCGCCATTCCCTCTCCCCCGCACCCGCGCCCACACGTATTCCAGACCCCCACGCCAAGGTCACAGCCTGTTGGAGTCACAGGGAGGTCTGGAGAGCGCCTAGCGCCGTGCTGCATTTCAGACAGTCAAACTGATAGAGTTGCCCTAGCCGTCCAAGGTGCCCTGACTTCCCAGGGGTACCGGCGGCTGGGCCCGGGACTCCGCCTTCTCTTTTGCGCGCCTCCAGCCCCAGCCCCTCGTGGCTGTTTGCCCCTGGCCCCGCCCCTTCCAGGGCTGGCCACACACTCCTGCTGTCCTTAGTCCCGTTTTCCTCTGGGACCCAGTTCCTCACTTCGGCTGCTGCCCCGAGGCCCATTCCCCAACAGCTGGGGTCCCAGTCTTAAGTTCCAGGTTGTGCTTCTCAGGCCCCACCCTTCTTCGCATTTAACCCCGCCCCGCGATCCCTTGGTCACGCCCCCGGACTTCAGCACCTCTCTCCTCTCCCATAAAGTTAGAAAGCGGGGAAAGGTTCAGACTACAATTCCCGGCAGACCCTGCGAATGAGTTCTCGCGACTTGCGAGAAGACACGTGCGCGGAAGGAGCTTGCAGTAGCGGGCGGCAGAGCTGGAGTAAAGGGAGCTAGTGGTAAAGGGAGCTGGTGGAGGGGTGGCGGCAGGGGTAAGGGGCAGGGGACGGCCTCTAGACGGAGAGCGGGCTCCGAGGTCCTGGCTGGCCCTCGGTGCGCCCGCGCCTGTGTTGGTCCCACAATCCCTGGCAATGAGAGGCCAGGGTTTATTGGACAGAGTCAGTTGTGGGGTTCAGAGGGTCAGCAATCAATCAATCCTCCGAATCCAGAGATTTAGACCCAGTCGTCCGTATTAGGACTGGAGGCGGGTCAATAGGTTCAGTGTTTGAGATGCCAAGGGAACCTGTCTTTTGATTTGGGGTTCAACGTACAGAGGTTAGTTTTAGGATTCATGTTCAGCATATAGAGGATTTTTGCTGGGATTAGGGGCTCATCAAATTCAGATCAGTGTTAGTTCAGTACTTGGGAGTTACGTTCAGGATTTAAGTTAAATATCTGAGGCTCACTCGGGGTTTGCTGTTCAATATTCAGGGTTCACTATTCGGATTCAGGGCTTAATATCTAGAATGAAGACGCAAGACTTTGGGAATCAGTGGGTTTGAGGCTTCAGTATTTTGAGGTTTGGGTCTGAGAAGGGAGTCTCTGCCAGGTTTCTGAATTTGCAGAATTTGTTCATGGCCAGAGGGAAGTCTTTTAGAGATCAAATTGTGGGGTGTGGATTTCAGAATTTGGGAGGAATCACCGTGAGGTTTGAAGGCCAACTGGAATCTGGGTTGGGATTTGGGATGTGTGGGATTTGTGAGGTTCTGTCCAGGCAGGGACTATATTGAGCTTTGGGTTTACATCTTGGGGGAGGGCTAAGTGCTGCTATTTGGGGTTTGGGGTTTGGTTGGGGTGTGAGATCTGAGCTTGATTTCTCTGCTGGGATTTGAGATGTGTGGGATTTGTGAGGTGTTGGGTCCAGGCAGAGACTATATTGAGCTTTGGGTTTACATCTTGGGAGAGGGCTAAGTGTTGCTATTTGGGTTTTGGGGCTTGGTTGGGGTAGGAGATCTGAGCTTGATTTCTCTGTTGGAATTTGAAGTTTAGGTAGCAGTCACCATTATGCTCAAAGCGGTGATCCTGATTGGAGGCCCTCAAAAGGGTGAGGTGCCAGGGGAATGGGGGGAGGATGTTGGGCTGGAGTGGTAGGCGGGATGGGGGCAGAGGAAGGCAGGAGGCCGAAATGTTCTCTCTTCTCTCCCAGGAACTCGCTTCAGACCTTTGTCTTTTGAGGTGCCCAAACCACTGTTTCCTGTGGCAGGGGTCCCTATGATCCAACACCATATTGAAGCCTGTGCCCAGGTAACCTCAGGGGCTCCCCTCTCTCACCTCACTTCCTGTTCATCTTCATGCTGTGTTTCCCCCTTTCCCAACCATGATCTCTTCCCACCAGGCATAACTCCAAGGACCATCATTCACAGATGACAATGTGAATGGCACCCCCTCAAGTTATGCTGTGCAGCTGCCCTGCTGTCTTCCCCTAATCTAGTTTCTCATCTGGCCTCTTCCTGCTCAGATTTCACTCCTATTTTTAAAATATGGAATGTGAGATCAGGCAAGGATCTTGGAGACGATGTAAAGCCGTAGCATGGAGACTCTTAATGATAACCAAGCACAAATTCATATCCTTGATCACTGTGATGGTCATTTCTTTATTGCTTTTCGTATTGAGCCAGGCAAGGTTTTGGTTTGAATTCAGTCTCTGCCTGCTGTGAGGCCTGCAACAAATAACACACCCTTTCTGACACTCAGTTTCCTTATGTGTCAAATGGGGGTGATTAGACCTACCTTGTTGGGTGGTGAAGCTTAGAAATGATATTTGTAAAATGGCTAGTACAACATAGACCCTTGATAAATGGTACCCTTACTTCATGCTGATCTTAAGCTTAGGCTGATAGATAATAAAAATGGGGGTGGGGGGAATGGATCAATGCAGCTTGGTAGGCAAAGTCTTTCTTAGAGTGAGTCCCAGTTCAGGTTGGTGGGGGTAATAATAATTGATTGAAAGATCAGGCCTGGCATGGTAGCTCATGTCTGTAATCCCAGTGCTTTTTGAGGCCAAGTTGGGAGGATCACTTGAGGCCAGAAGTTCTAGCCTAGCTTTGGCAACATCAAGAGACCCCTTCTCTACAAAAAGTTTAAAAACTAGCTAGATGTGATGGCCTGGCTGTAGTCCTAGCTGCTCTAGAGGCTGACGCAGGTGGTGACATGGCTGTAGTCCTCAATACTCAGGAGGCTGAGGTGGGAGGATCGCTTGAGCCCAGGAGGTGGAGGCTGCAGTGAGCCAAAATCATGCCACTGCACTCCAGCCTGGGCAACAGAGCGAGACCCTTTTTCACAAAAATAAAACAAAACGAAAAAAGATCAGGCCTCTGACTTCCTCCAGATTGCTCATTGTCCATAGGAGAAAATAGCCCAGAGTGGTGAGTGCCCTGGGGCCCCACAGCTGAGACTGAAACTGGTTTCTGGACTTTGGACCAGCATCAAGGATTTCCCCAACATCCCCTCCTATTAGATATTCTTCCTCCCAGCCTCTTCCCTTGTCCTCAGGTCCCTGGGATGCAGGAGATTCTGCTCATTGGCTTCTACCAACCTGATGAGCCCCTCACCCAGTTCCTAGAAGCCGCCCAGCAGGAGTTTAACCTTCCAGTCAGGTGTTTGTGCACACAATTTTATATGGGGGGCGGGGGTGGGGAGGCCCTAGGCCTCTGAGTTCTTGGGAGTGGGTTGAGTCAGCATTTGCCAGAGTTCATCCTCACCTACTAGAAGGATTCTTATTTGGACATCGCTGAATCCCTGAATATATAGAGTTTCTCTGTGGGCGTTGGGCAGGAGTACTCCTGGGAGCGAGCGGTGGGGGTCAAGTGCCCTGGCTTATGGTATCTATTTCCTAAGATCCACTGAGCTGGCTCTCGGGTCCCTGGGGACAGGTACCTGCAGGAATTTGCCCCCCTAGGCACAGGGGGTGGTCTCTACCATTTTCGAGACCAGATCCTGGCTGGGAGCCCCGAGGCATTCTTCGTGCTCAATGCTGATGTCTGCTCCGACTTCCCCTTGAGTGCTATGTTGGAAGCCCACCGACGCCAGCGTCACCCTTTCTTACTCCTTGGCACTACGGTGAGGGGGTCAGGAGGGCTGGAGGGTGTAGAGGAGGTGATCCCAAGAGCTTCCCGGAATTCAGGGTGTTGGGGAGGCAGGGGCGCTCCGGGAGTTGGTGTGGGAGCTGGCGTCAGGAGGGAGATGCGCTGCTCTGGCAGGCATGGAGGTGTTAGTGGAGACCCCGAGCCCTCTGGCTGTTCAGAAGTAGGGAGGGGGAGAGCAGCTGTCAGTTTCCACCCTTGCTGAAGGCCTGTCAGTGGCAGAGCTGCATGCCAGGTGCTGTAGGGGAGGGAAAGAAAGAAAAAACAGACGTGGCTGCCCTGGAGCAGGCAGGTCACTGTCTCAGGTGTGTCTGTCTTTCAGGCTAACAGGACGCAATCCCTCAACTACGGCTGCATCGTTGAGAATCCACAGACACACGAGGTGAGAGCAGAGAGGGGGCTGGGTGGGTGCCTACTCTGTGTCATCATCCCCTCTACCTCAGGCCTCTAGAGAATGCTGGCACAGTATGGGGTGGGCCCTAGTCTTGTCAGACAGGTGAGACACTCCCGATTAATCATCTTATATCCCTTTAAGAGAGATTGACCAGGGGGAGGGGGAAATAGATAATTTCCCTGGGAGTGGTGCTGTAATAAATGTATGCACAGTGCATGATGGGAACACCAAGGGGGTCCCAACCCAGCCTTACCGGGGTGGGAGTAGGGAGGGCTTCCTGGAGGAAGCAAGGTCTGAGCGGAGTCCCATTTGTCTAGATGACAGAGGAGACAGGAAGGTGCTACAGGCAGAGAGAATGGCAGGTGTAAACGCCTGGAAGCAGGAAATAACATACCGGAGGCAGGAGCATGATAGGCAAGGCAGCAGGGCTCTGTCTTGGTTTGTGAAACTCCCTTCTCCTAAGCCCCTCGACTTTCACATTCATTCATTCATTCATTTATTCATTTATTTATTTATTTATTTTGAGACAAGGTCTCACTTTGTCTTCCAGGCTGGAGTGCAGTGGCACGATCTTGGGTCACTGCATCCTCGACCTCCCAGGTTTAAGCCATCCTCCCACTTCAGCCCCCCAAGTAGCTGGGACTATAGGCGTGAGCCACCACGCCCAGCAAATTTTTTTTTTTTTTTTTTTTTTTGAGACAGAGTCTCACTCTGTTGCCCAGGCTGGAGTGCAGTGGTGCCATCTCGGCTCACTGCAGCCTCTGCCTCCTGGGTTCAAGCCGTTCTCCTGCCTTAGCCTCCTGAGTAGCTGGAATTACAGTCATGTGCCAGGCTAATTTTTGTATTTTTAGTAGAGACAGGCTTTCGTCATATTGCCCAGGCTGGTCTCGAACTCCTGAGCTCAAGTGATCCACCTACTTCAGCCTTCCAAAGTGCTAGGATTATAGGCATGAGCCACCACCATACCTGGCATCACATACCCCTTTTATTTGTTTGCGCTTTAATATAAAACATACATATAAACACGCACACACACATGCATGTACACACCTCTACACATATAGTTTTGTGCTCAGCACCAGGTAGGTGTGAGAGAAACAGAGCCAAATGGGTGCAGTCCCTGCCTCTTGGGCACTGTCAGTCTAATAGGAGTGACAGAATCAAAAGACAACCTTTGCAAATGACACAATGCCATGGGTGAGGCGTGGCCAGAGTTCAGGAGTGCCCAGGCATGAATAGCTAACTCTGGGGCCAGCAAGAGAGGACGCACAGAAAGAGTGACAGTGTCACCTGGGTTTGGAAAGGTGGGCTTTCCAGATGAAGAGATGAGAAAGGCCATTCCAGGCACAGGCATGCAGTCGGGTGGAAATGCATCTGAGAGGTAAGCGGTGGGGAGGATCAGGCAGGGAAAGCCAGGGACTTTGGATTTATCTGAAGGTGAATCAAGTGAAGGGCAGTCATCTCAGGGTTTAAAGCCAGGCAGCAGGAGGATGCGGACGCGCACTGCATTTTAGCCAGGCCACCCTGGCAGCGGGGAGGAGAAGCAGGAAGGGTCTGGAAATCAGGTCTTAGGGGACTGTGGCGGTAGTCCCTTCTTCTACTGAACCCAGCCTGCTCTGTCCTCAGGTATTGCACTATGTGGAGAAACCCAGCACATTTATCAGTGACATCATCAACTGCGGCATCTACCTCTTTTCTCCTGAAGCCCTGAAGCCTCTTCGGGATGTCTTCCAGCGTAATCAGCAGGATGGGCAATTGTGAGGCAGGCCCCATAGCCCTGTGACCCCAAGTACCCCCAGTCGCGGACCCCAACACATACCAGTCTCTGCAGGCTCCATCTCAACTTGCTCACCTTCCTCCTCCCCTCTCCCTTCTCCACTTGCCATCTCCAGCAGAGCCTCCTGAGTCCCTCCCCTTCTAACCTCATTCTGTCCCTCTTCCTTATCCATCCCAGTTCCTCCTCTGTCACTGCCTGCCCACTCCCCTTCTGGTTCATTTCTCCTAAGCCCTGAGTGTCCCAGAGACGTCTTTCAGAACAGACGGCAACACACAATTGGGCGCACACACGCTCGGGTGCAGACGTGTGCACGTGCACACACAGACAGACATGCACACTCTCAGGCTGAGGCTCCCCTTGGAACATAGCACCTAGAGCCCTGCTTGCCAGTCCCAGGGTCTTCCCTCCTAGGGCTAGAAGCTGTTCCCTTCTAGGGATCCTTGCCTTACCCCCACATCGCCCCATCTAAGGCCTCCTCTGCTCATAGCCATTTCTCACTCCCACCCATGTCTCTGCTTCCCTCTCCATCTCTCCTGGCCTGTCTGTCTCTGTCTCTGCTGAGCTGGCATCTCTACCATCTCTCTCCCCCTCTCTTTCTGTGACTGTCTCTGCCCTCACCAGCTGCCTTGCTCTGGGGTGAGTCTGTCTGTGTTTCATTCCATCCAATGAGGGGGAGGGTAACTTGGAAGGGGTGAAGGGCTGAATGGGGATGAGAATGTGAAAATGGGGGGAACTCCTTCTGGAAATGGGGCAGGGATGGGAAGCAGGCCTCTGCCTGGGGCTCCTTTGTGACAGCACCCACCCAAGCGGGGGCTGGGTGGGAGAGGTTCCTGGGATGTGAGCAGCCCTTTGGAGAGGACCGGACCAGACCTGGAGAGAGGGGCTTAGAGAGGTGGTAGGAATCCTCCCACTCCTGTCCCTGGGAGACTGTGTTAGCCCCACAGTCGGGGCTCAGCTGGGGGACTGATGTCAGCATTCTTCCTCTTTGCCAGGGAGGACTCACCAGGCTTGTGGCCAGGAGCAGGTACCATCCGCCTAGAGCAGGATGTGTTTTCAGCCCTGGCAGGGCAGGGCCAGATATACGTGCATCTCACTGATGGTATCTGGAGCCAGATCAAGTCCGCAGGGTATGGAAGGCTGGGTCCCCTGGGGATTGAAACTTTGGGGTGGTGGGCACAGGCCCTGCTGACCCCTGAGCCCCTTCCCCCCTTGTGGCCCCCAGTTCAGCCCTCTACGCCTCCCGCCTGTACCTGAGCCGATACCAGGACACTCACCCAGAACGGCTGGCCAAGCACACCCCAGGGGGCCCATGGATCCGAGGTACCCAGCCTGCCCCAATTCCTAACCTTTGGCTTCCACCCTAGTCTCTCTGCCCTCTGAACCAGGATTCTTGACCTCAAGTCCAGAGTTAAAGCCTCAATCCCTGCCCCTTCTGATCAAATTTGGTTTGGGATATTTGCCCCCAGGGCCTCTCTTCTGCTTCTAGGGAATGTGTACATCCACCCGACCGCCAAGGTGGCCCCCTCGGCTGTGGTGAGCGCTGGTCCCAGCCCCAGGGAGGGAAGGGTGGTGGTCGGATGGATGGAGGATGCCCACGCTACCTGAGTTCTGGGTGCCAGTTTCTTCACTTTGTCACAGCCTATTGTGTGTCCTCGAGCAGGTCACTTCTGCCTTATCTGTTCTAGAAGGGAGTTGGATTTGGGGATCCTCCAAGTCCCTCCAGGGTTTATGGTGTGTGCTTCTCTCCACAGCTGGGCCCCAATGTCTCCATCGGGAAGGGGGTGACCGTGGGTGAGGGTGTGCGGCTCCGGGAGAGCATTGTCCTCCATGGAGCCACGTTGCAGGTAGGTACGAGCATACATAGCAGCATGTGACACCCCAAGAGGCTGTGGGGAGGGCCCAGGCATCCCCCCAAGAACAGAGAAGGGTGAACGCCATGGGCTCTGCATTTGGACGCACCTCACACTCTCTGGTTCCTGCTGCCTCCTGCCCCTTCCCCTTACCTTTCACCGTCCTCTTTGGCAGGAGCACACGTGTGTTCTGCATAGCATCGTGGGCTGGGGGAGCACCGTGGGACGCTGGGCCCGCGTGGAGGGTACCCCCAATGACCCCAACCCCAATGATCCCCGAGCCCGCATGGACAGTGAGAGCCTCTTCAAGGACGGGAAGCTGCTGCCTGCCATCACCATCCTGGGTATGGCTTCCCGGGGGCCAGGGCTGGGGGAACCCCACAGCTGATGGCCAGTGGCCCCGGGGAGCATTCGTTCCTCCGTGTGCACACGTGTTTCTTCTTTTAGCGAATAGTTACCAAGGGCCTGCTGTGTGCCAGGCCCTGTGTGAGTCACCAGGGGCATGAGACCAGGGGCACAGATGGGCAGGAGGGGTCCCTCCCTGCTGGCAGTGGCCCCCAGCTCCCTGCCCCTGTCTCCCCTCCCATGACCTCCCCTGGTGCTCTCATCCATGCTGCAGGCTGCCGAGTCCGGATCCCTGCCGAGGTGCTCATCCTGAACTCGATTGTTCTGCCACACAAGGAACTGAGCCGAAGCTTCACCAACCAGATCATCCTCTGAGTGGGGCTGCCAGAAGGCCCCCAGCTCCTACCCACTCCCCTTGGGGCTGCCGCCTGCTTGGCCAGCCTCTGTCCAGAAAGGACCAGAGAAAGCCAGGCAGGATTGTCACACGCCGGGGAGCAATGTGGGTGGCCTGGGGACTCCTGGGTTTTCTCCCTCCCGACTCCCTAATAAACCCCGTGAACCTTGGAGCCAGCACGGACTGTACTTATGTCTGGGCTAGGGGTGGGGGCGGAAGCGGGGCAGCTGAGTCAGGCCCCCCCACATTAGCATTTAAATTGGAGTCGTTGCTGTGGGCTCATGAATAATGAATCTGGAGCCCTGGTAAATCTCCCCCTCCCACTGCCTCGGCCTCGTGCTGCTCGGGAGGAAGGCCCTCAAGGCTCCCCAGCCTCCCTGGCACCCCCCTTCACCCCTGCCTCCCTGCATCCCTGTTCCTCCTCACCGGGCCTGGCTCAGGCCCCCATGTGCAAGGATTCCGAAGGGAAGGGTGAAGGATTTCGGTTGGGCAGCGGGCACAGGAACCGGGGCCACAGGCCTAGAGGCTGATCCCCACCGCCCGCTCTGCTTGGTTCCCGCCGAGCCCAGCCCTGGCCGGTTTTCCGCTTTGCCAGCTCCATCTGCTCCCAGCTTGGCTTTTGGCAGGGTGGGGGTTTCACCTCTGCCGGAGGCCTCATGTCTGTCTTCTACTCCCCTGGCAGGCTGGGTGGGCCTGAGCCGGTGCCATTCTCTTCGGAAGCACAGTGGGAGGTACCCTGTTCTGGGAAGGCCCTTACCACCTCCTGTCTCCCGGCCCTGCCCTTTGGGAGGTTTCAGCCCTCCTCTCCCAGCCATCTCATGTTTGCCCATGACCCCCATGTGCCCCTCTCGGTGCCCCCCTTCCCCAGCTGTGGGTGCGGAGCTGTGTTGCCAGACGAGCTGGTAATGATCGTAATCTGCTAATTGAGAGGAATCTAATTACCCAAAGAGAATAGGGGGTGCAGGGCGTGGGTGGGAGAAAGGAGGGGTCCTGGCAGCAGGCAGGGGTGGCAGGCAGCAGGGTGCTGGGGCCTTGTTATCAGCACCAGGCTCTGGGACAGAACCCGGCTCTGGGACAGAACCCAGGGTTTCATAGGTTCATAGCCCGGCAGTTAGGAAGCTGTGCTTTCTCAGGAGCTGGACTGAGGGTGACTTGGGGATTGGGCCAGATGTGACCTCCCAGGCCTCTCAGGTCCTGTGGGCTGTGTGCCAACATGTAGGGAACGATCTACACAGTGTGGGGTTTAGCAGTCCTGACCTATAAGCTGTCCCTAGTTCCTCAGTTCCTCCTGTCCCGGCCTCCAGCCCAGACCTTCATTATCTCTCTTCATGGGAGTGGGAGGGGCTGCAGGTCCCCACTCTGGGCTGGGGTCATCACCCCAAGGAAGGGGCTGGGAAAGGGTGGGCCATAGGACCAGGGGCTAGGTCCCTTCCCTCTCCTCCCCCTAGTCCTGACCCTTCTGTTCCGAGTGGTTGGCAGAGGCCATGGCAGCTCCATCATAAATATGATAATTTAATTATTTTCTCAGCAAAACACCGTGAAATCCAATAAGTCTGTGTCAGGCCCTGGCCCCCGGGATCCCCCTCCTAGACCCAGGGGGGTGGGGACATGGTGGGGAGAGGCAGTGGAAGGGGAAAGGGTCAGTGTTTGAAGGGGGGTGCCGCTAGCGAAGCTGAGGTCTTTGTAACATGCCCCCCAGATTGAAGGAGTCACCGTTGTTGGGGGAGTCTAAGAAGGACATGCCCCCCCACTCCTTCCCAGCCCACTTCTGTGCTGGGAGGGACCTAAAGTCCCATCCATCCCTGAGAGACCCGAAATGGAGCACCTGCCCTTGGACGGGGTGCAGGGAGCCCCCTTGTCCACCGCTGCTGGGACCCTGTGCCCAACGATCATTGGCCGTGTAGAGGTAGGAGGGCGCCAGCCCGGGGAGGGTCTGGGAAGGGAGAAACAAGAGGGAACTGGGGTGGGAAGTGGGGGATGAGCGGGGGAGGGATGCGGGGGAGGGGTGCGCTCCTGCCATTAGTGCTTCTTTCAGTTTCCATAAAAAGATTATTCTGTAAAATCAGCGAGGGGGAGCAAGCTGGGGGCCGGGGAGGGGGGTGGGTCCCTGGCACCAAGCTGGATGGGGCGACAGGGGAGGAGAGCCGGGGACAGGGACTGAGTGTGGAGAGAAATTTGGATGGGCTTCAGGAGCCAGCCGAGGGGGAAAGGCTGAGCCAAGAACACAGACTAGGGGGAGGCTGGCCAGGACAGGGTGAGGTGGGGGCAGAGCCCTCATCTCCCTCCCGTCCCCTAGGCCAGGCTGCCAGGGGGCTCAGTCCCACCTCCATCTCAATCCCCTCCCCCTGGCACTTAGCAGCCATTATCGGGGGAGCAGATTGCAGCCCCCTCCCCCTCTCTGGGAAGCAGGCACAGCTGGGGCCCCACCACATCTGCTGCATCCGCACGGAGCACAGCTGGGTGTGCCTAGAGCTGCACTCCCCAAAACACAAAGGGGGTGGAAAGGGGTGGGCGGGAGCCAAGGAGAGCCCAGACCCCTGAGACAGACACACTGACACCTCTGCCAACAGACACATACTCCTTGAGGCGAAGCTACACCCACCGACACACGCTCCCTCGTGTGCAGAGACGGGAGAACTGGCAAACATGCAATTACCCGGCCCCGCCCGCCACCCCCGCTCCCCTTCCCCAGCCCCTCCTGCTCCCCTTCCTTCCCCGAGGCTCCCCTCTGCCGCCATGGCCACCTCTGAACTGCCCTGGTCTCTGGTCTGGAGGGAGTGGGGGGCCTCACCCACCCCAAGTACATCCTGGGAGGCTCAGAGAGCAGGAGGGCAGGGGGTGGTGAGGAGTGTCTGAGTTCGAGGGGTGATCCCTGGGAAGCCATCTGCCCTCCTTCCAAGCCCACACCCCTCCCCATGAAGAAGCCCCCTCTGAAACTGATCTTTGCCACAGCCTGGGCACTACAAGGTCTCGGTGCCAGCACTGATCGCTGCGGCACCCTTGTGCTCCACTGGCCACCTCAAGGGGGTGCTGTGTGTTCTCAGTCTAGCCTTCAGCTCAGCTGCTAGGGTTGGCCCCTGCCACTGCCCCCACCCCAAAATCCGCCCGTTCTCGACCCTCGGTAGTGCGTCCCTCTGCTGCCCCTGACATGCATGGGGTGTGGGGGGCGGGGACTCCGTCAATGGCAGAAAAGTCCCCGTCTCCCAGGACAGAGGAGAGAAGGATCAGGAATTCCCTCTCTCCCCGTCGATGACCACCTCTTGGCCCCTGATGAAACCCTGCCGTCTTCACAGCTCTCACTTTTCCCACTTATCTCCTTGGCCCTAGTATCTTGCCCTCAACCTTCTCCTCCCTGCTCCCCCCCCCATTCCCACACCGCTCTCCACATGCCCCTCGGAGCTCTAATCCCTCCTGCTGCTGTGCCGCCTTATCTGCTCCCAGCAGCTTTCGCTGCTGCAAAGTCCTCTCCCCCTCCTTCCTGGATCTTCTCCCTCTCCTTCCTCGGCTTTCTCCGCTCTCTGACCAGCACCCCCTCCCGGCCAGCCTGTCACTGCCACTCAGGCCCCCACTGTGGCTATTGGCTGACACTGCCTCTGTACCCCATGCCCTTTGCCCTCTCTGCAGCCTCAGCTCCGAGGTTGTCAGCTGCACACCCACTCCCACGATGGCTGCGTCCATCCCAGCCCTCCCCCGCAGGCCCCACAGAGTTTGTTAGTTTCTGGCCAGCCAGGATTTTTCATCTTCCTGCCCTCCCTTTCCTGGTGTCTTCCCCACTTCCTCCTGATGCCCCCATCCCATCTTGGACCCGTTGCCTTGGCTTGGGAGTACCCGAAAGGAGATAGGAAGTGTTGGTATGAGACTTGGGAGAAGGTGCTGGGCTGGGCTGGCCCTAGAAAGATGGGGTGGGGATGCAAGGAGTACTGGCGGACAGTGGGGGCAGGGCCTGGCGGTGGGACGCTAACCCTCTTCAGTCGCCTCAGATCACGTTCGGGCCTCCCCACCCCCCTTCTCTGGGACTCTCATTAACCGCTTCTCCTGCCTCGTCCGCGGCATAAATAACCCAGATAAATCAGCCGCCGTCCGCCCCCCGCCCCTCGGCCCCCGCACGGCCCGTTTGTCACTGCTGTGTGCTCACCAGCCAGGCCTGGCCCAGCTCCGGCCCCAGCCCCCCCATCCTTGTCCCTTCCCGCCCACATCTGTCCCACACTGGCTCATCACTTGGTCCGCACCAGGGCCAGGTGTCTGGGCTGGGGAGGGTGTCCTCTGGGCGCAGGGGGAGGCTGGGCACCTTTTGGAGAATGCTGTCTAGGAGTTCGGGGGGTCACAGCATTTATGAATGGGGCCAGCCAGGCAAGGAATCTGGGCATCAGCTTGGGGGTTCCTGTGCTTTGAGAAAGCACCCTTGGAACCCCCCAGGTTGGATCCTGGGAGGTCTCTGGGTCTGTCTTTGGGGCATATTGCCCAAACAAAATCTCTGTGCCTCCTCCCAGGAACCTGGAGCCAGAAACCCACTGCTCTCCCTGTCTCTCTCCTGCTCTGCATGCACCCGCCCCCCAACTCCGCCCTGTTACCAAACCTCGTCCCAGTCCATCTAGCACTCATTCTCACTGTCAGGAAGCTCATCCCCTGAAGGGCGGAGGCGGGTGAATTGGACTGGGAATAAATCTGAGGAATAGGGACAACCGGAGAGCAGAGGAACCTGGGATGAGGCTTCACATTCTGACCCCGCAACACCCAGCTCCCCCGCACTCCCAGTCCAGGGTCCCTAACAGCCCCGCCCCCTTTGCTCACACCCAGCTCAGGGCCTGGCCAGCCACACTTGTCCCTGATGCCTCACTGCAAGGGGCAGCTGGTCCCCCGGGAGTGGGTGGGGGAAGAAAGGAGGGGTGGGGGAGCTTGGGCGCAGGGCTGGGGTGGGGGTGGGGAAGAAGCTGGGCCGGGCCCCAGGGACCAGCTGGGCAATGAGCCGGGGAAGCAGCCGGGAGGCTAAATGAGGGAGATTATCACCCAACTGCAGCCGGGCAGAGAGGGAGGCAGGCAGGGAAGCGGGGAGAGGGAGGAGAGAGGGGACGGGGCCAGAGGCGAAGGGGGTATAGAGAGACAGGGAGGGGGCCAGAGGGCCTGGTGAGAAGTGGAGGGAAAGGTCAAGAGATGAGCTGGAAGGATGGGGGCCCTCCCTCAGAACATCACCAGATTCCTGGAGATCTGGGAGACTGGAGGCTGGGGGCTTGGGGACAATTGGAGACAGCTGGCTGTGGGGCAGTGGTGGGGGTGTGCATGCAGCTAATTGCTGCTCCACTTCCTGGCAGCCTGGAGCTCCCCTCACAGCACCCCCCACATGCCCCTTATACCCAGTTACCACCCAATTTCTTTCCTTATAGAGGTTGAAGGCGTCCTGCCTACCCTCAGGAGGAAAGAGGATGTGATTTGTCTCATGATGGAGGCCAGTATGTTGTCGGGGAAGTGCGACCCCAAGATCTCAATGGATGGTGGGGGAATTTAGAGATATGTATGCACTCCAGGGTAGCAACGAGTGCTGCGGAAAGTTTGGGGGGCAGTTCCCCGCTTTCTTGGCAGAGTCCCAGACTAAAGTAACCTTAAAAAGCAATTAAATCACCTTTTAAAAAAAACAGTAAAGAAAAATCAATATTAGGAGAAAGGGGAAGGGAGAGAAGGATGGGGAGGAACAGTGGGGGGAGTTCTGGAAAGGTCTGGAAGTCTACCAGGGAGGGAAGAGCATAGGAGGAGGCTGCCTGGGCATAGGACAGAGAGAGGGGGCTGTCTGTGGTCACTTGGCCACTTTCAGTGCTAACTCAGTGGCTTTGTCCAATGCCAATCCCACTCTCCCTTCTGGGACACTATGTCCCAGCCAGATGCATCACCCTGCCCCAGGGGTCTTATCTTCCCAGCTTGGGGAACCAGCTGACCCAGACTCATTGGAGGCTTGTGGGGAAGCCCAGCTGTGGGGTCCCTGGGGAAGCCACTTTGCCTAAAGGCTAGGGACAACCTAAGCAGGGCACCACGCGTGGCCAGGGCTGGGTGTGTGGGCAGGCTCCATGCTGGGGTGACCCTGATGGGGCCTGACCTGGCCTTGCAGCCAGGGTGGGCAAAGTGGCTTCCAGCTGCCAAGGGAGCCATCCCTGGACCCCTCCCCTGGGGCCAGGCAGAGGCTGCGGGGCCAGGCCTGACGCAGGGGGCGGAGTGGCTGTTGGGCCGCGGGTGGACCTCGGGCTCTAATCCCCAGCAGCTGCTGTTTCCCTCAGATCGATTCCCTTCTCACTTTTTTTTCAGCTGCTGGTTCCGCGGCTTGGATCGATGGAGCCACCTCCCCCCGCCCGTCCACGCTTCCTCTCCCTGCTGCTCATTAGCGCCCCGATTAATCAGCCCCCCTTTCCTCCCAGGGACAAGGGCTTCCTCCCCCGTGAAGGCACATGCTCTCACATGGGGCCCCAGAGCACAAGCACTGATTCTTGCCACCCCTACCCTGGGGGCATGGATGCATCCCCTCCTGGCCAGTCAACTGAGGCTCCCATCCCCACCTATGATGATGGCCCACATGCCTGTTCCCCTCCACAAGAACACAGCAGACCCCTTACGGCTCTCCTGCCCCACTCTGCCAGGCACCCCTCAAACCCGTTTCTTTAGGAGAGCATTCGCTCCCATTGATGCCCAGCACATCTTCCTGCTCCCTTCCACGCCCCCACTGGGGCTCTTCCTCTCCCTCCATTGCATGTCCCGTCCCCCTACATATAGAGCACCCCCAAAGCACACCTCCCCTTTGCTCCCTGGCTTGCTTACCCAACACCCCTCCCCCAAAGCCTGGTTGTGGCAAGGGATTTGGGGAACATTTGGGGAAGCAAAGTGGCCACAGATATGCAAGCTGGCCAGGGTGCTCTCTGTCCCAGACATATGAATGACTGAGATTGGGGTTGGGGGCAAAATGAGGGTGAGGGCAGCCAGCCTCCCAGAGGGCACAGGGGCATGATGGGTGTTGAAGTCTGGAGCAAAGCTCCAGGGAAGCTGAGAATCTTGGAGTCACAGTTGTTCCCTGGTCTGTCTAGCCTGCCCTCCTCTGCCCCCCTCCCTCCCTCATTCAAACAAGTGGCTCTCTCAAGGAGTTTCTGGAAGCTGCTGTGAGTCGGGTAGTGGGATCAGGTGGTGGCTGGGTGCTGGAGTCAGGAATCTCAGAGGCCAGGAGGTGGGGGGATAGAGTTGGCTGACCCTTCATGGGGTGTGGGCCAGGAAAGTGGCAAAGAATGAGCTGAGGACCCTGGGCATGGCACCCTTCCCTGGGTGGCCAGGGAGTGGGGAGATCTGGGGACCCAGTGAGCGGCTAGGGTGCAGCAGGAGTTTGGGGGATAGCCCCAGTCTCGGGATCCCTGTCCTGGGCTGGGGACTGCCCCCTCCCCTGGCCTGGCTCCTGACGCCCGTGCTGCCGGTGAAACGCTGTTGACATGTCCTGAATTATTAAGCACGGGGTGGGCTCCGGAGCACATGCTGAGTGGAGCGGCTGGGGCTGCGCGGCGTGGCGGAGCAGCGCTCGCTCCCTCGCTCACTCGCTCGCTCGCAGGGACACACGCAGGGGCTGACAGCTGTGCTGGTGCTGATAAGGGAAGCCACAAGGAGACGATCGAGGAGAGAGACAAGCGGCAGCAGAGGCAGCAGCGGCAGAGGCAGCACCAGGGCTGCGGAGCTGCTGGGAGTGGGAGTGACTCCCCCACCTCGGGCCCCCACCCTGTCCCTGTCCTCCTCCCGCTTGCCCTGAGTTTAGAAGAGCAGCCACTGCCACCACCGCCACTCGGGAGGGCACCAGGGCTGCTGGCTAGGGAGGGACAGGGCAGGGAGGCTCTGGCCAGTCCCAGCAGCCGGGGACAGATGCCGATCGAGATTGTGTGCAAAATCAAATTTGCTGAGGAGGATGCGAAACCCAAGGAGAAGGAGGCAGGGGATGAGCAGAGCCTCCTCGGGGCTGCTCCAGGGGCAGCAGCCCCCCGGGACCTGGCCACCTTTGCCAGCACCAGCACCCTGCATGGACTGGGCCGGGCCTGTGGCCCAGGCCCCCACGGACTGCGCAGAACCCTGTGGGCACTGGCCCTACTCACCTCGCTGGCTGCCTTCCTGTACCAGGCGGCTGGCCTGGCCCGGGGCTACCTGACCCGGCCTCACCTGGTGGCAATGGACCCTGCTGCCCCAGCCCCAGTGGCGGGCTTCCCGGCTGTCACCCTCTGCAATATCAACCGCTTCCGGCATTCGGCACTCAGCGATGCCGACATCTTCCACCTGGCCAATCTGACAGGGCTGCCCCCCAAAGACCGGGATGGGCACCGTGCCGCTGGCCTGCGCTACCCAGAGCCTGACATGGTAGACATCCTCAACCGCACTGGCCACCAGCTCGCCGACATGCTCAAGAGCTGCAACTTCAGTGGGCATCACTGCTCCGCCAGCAACTTCTCTGTGGTGAGTTCTGCCAGCTGGGCTGCCTGGCCTTGGATGGCCGGAGGCTGGGGAGCAGGGAGGAGTGGTGGCAGTGGTGGATAGGGGCATCCTCAACAGGGCTTCCCTTCTTTCCGCCACCAGAGGCTGGCCTCATGTTTCTCCAAGCCTGGCGTCTCCCTCTGGCTTCCCAGCCATGGAGCAGTGGCCGCTCATAGGGGCTTACCCTGGGGCGCCTGCTGCTCCTCTGCTTGGTTTTGCTGCTGCTGCAGTGCCCAGGTCTGGGAGTTGGGGTGGGGGTTCCTGGGCATGGGCCCAGGTGTCCTGGAGCTGGCTGGCTTGCAGGGAAGGCACGCACCATCCCAAGGCCAGACCAACTGACTCCCACTTTTCTCTTGCTCCCTTTTTCTTCTGAGGCTACTGGATTCTTCCCACCAAACGAAGGAGATGGGGAGGGGAGGTTTGGGGGCTCCATCTAGGGAAGGACCCCGGGCGGCCTCCTGGGGAGCTGGCCTGGTGGGCAGGCTGGAGAGAGCTGGTCTTCAGGACACTGGGTGCCAGTGTCTCTTCTGGATCTCTGTGTGTCTCTCACATGCCCGCCTCACAGACTCGCTCACACATCGCTCTTTCATTCTGCCCTCCAGCCCTCCCGGGGGCCAGTCCCCCTCTGTCTCCTGTTCTAGCGGCTCCCATGCCCAGCTCTGGCTCTTACACTGGGAATCACTGGTTCACTCTTATGTGCATAACTCACCCTCACTGCTGCCCCAGCAGGGGTGCATGCGCACATGCACACGCACACACACACACACACACGCACTGCTGGGGGACATAGTTTCCTGCACACTCCCTCTCTCACACACACTCACTGTCCCTGTCACTACACTCACATGCACACCTGCACACCCACACCCAGAGAGCTACTCATCTCCATGTCTAGCTCCCAGCTCTCGCTTAGCTGCCAAGGACAGGGTCCCACTGTGGATGCCATCCCTTCTCATGACACCCCCACCCCCATCTATCCCAACCGCTGCTCCCCATTTGGAGACTGCTGGCGCCATCTCTCACCTACGTGTGAGCACAAACACACGCACCCTCTCCGGGAGAGGGGTGTGAGCTTGGGCTGCTCTCGCATGCACGCCTCCCACAGTCAGGTATGTGAGGAGGTGGGCGTGTCTTGTACACCGCCTGTCTGTCAGGGCTCCATTCACCCATAGTCACAGGGTATCTAGTATTCATGGCGCTCGAGATGCTTGTCCCCAGTCCACAGTTTGCTCCCAGCGTTGTGTGTGTGTGCGCATATGTTTCATCCTTGTTGCCACTGCCCAGTGCATATGCAAATGTTTGGCGTCAACATGGTACCCACTCCGGCCCAGCCTCCAGCAGCCAGCCCCAGTGATAGGGACCCCCGCCAGGTTCTCACTCACCCGCTGCCTCAGGATCACCAGGAAACATGCTCCAGCCAACGAGGTTCCTGGCCCCCACCATGCCTGCAGTGTCTGGGGCCTCCTGCCATTGGGCAGGGGAGTTAGGTAGAAATAGAGGGACAGGAGCGGGAACATTGTGCAGGGAGAAGAGTCGGGGGCATTGGCCTGTTGTCTGGCTGTACACCCCCTCTCCTAGGGAAAAGCACTGTTCCCCAAAGCAAGGGTTGGTAGAGTCCCCGAGGAGGAGGTGGGATATGGAGGGTGAGTGTGGCCTTTGGGATCCATAGGGCTCTGCTGTCCTCAATCCTCACCACTCCGTATTGGGGGCTGGGCAGAGCTCAGTCTCAGCAGGTGCTGTTGGGGCAGAAATCAATGGGATCTTTGTGTCCCGGAGCGGGAGTCGGGGGTGGGCAGGAAAGGGGAAGGGTGATGAGACCTCAGTGGGAGGAAAGGAGAGGAAGAGCTGGAGGGGGTGAGGAAGTAAGGGGAGGGAGGCAGAGGGTTCTGCTTGGTCTCCAGGCTAGGAGGTGGTGCCTGGAGGATACAGGAACGGGGATCCCCTGATCAAGGCTGGTGAGTCCCCGGAATCCTGGGGATGGCCCGGAGTGTGGGTGGATTTCCCACAGGCCCTCTGGTACCCTGGGGCTGGAGAAAGGAGGATGGTAGAAGTCCATGGGCTGAGGTTCTGGCCCTGGTGCAGGACAGTGAGGAGTAGAGGGCATAGCTAGCATTGGGGGACAGGAATTCCCCTTTGGGATTTCCGTTTCCCCTGTCTCCAGCCCAGCCTCCTACCCTTCTGCACACACTGCATCCCCCGTCTGCTGAGTAACTGTCTTGGGTCTGGCATTCAAGGGCTGAGTCTGCTGCAGATTCACCAGGGTCTGGAATTACAGATTGGGCTGGGGGCTCATGATCCATGGCAGTGGGGAAGATGGGGTGTATTACAGGGGAAAGACTGGAGAATGGGCATGGAGATGAAGATATGGGGCCTCCAAAAAGGACATGAGGTCCATAATCAGCTCTGTGGTGAGGACCTGGAGTCAATGATGGGGATTTGGGGTCTATGGTGGGGAGATGGGTATGTAAGCTGGTTGGTGGGGAGCCTGCCGGGGTATGGGTGGTGAGATGGTCAGAGACAGGGACAGGCTTCACCAAGGGGCTGTTATGTGTTTTCTGTTGCTTTCCCTGTTTCCTCCTTCCCACTCCCCACTCTGCTGTGACCTTTCCTCTGGAATCCAAGTTAATAAATGTCACATTTTCCAGCCTATTTTTACTCCGGGTAATGTGCCCTCCCCCAGTCCCCTCTGCTGCTGCTCTTGCTTCTGTTACCACTGCAATCGCTCTCCCCCCACGCTCCCTAATATCCCTTCATGCACTCCCAATCAGTCAGTCAATCAATCAACATGGAGTTCTGCATGCCTACTATGTGTTGGGCTCCTTGCTCAGAGCTGTGGAGGACAGCAAAGACGGGAAGCCCTGTCCCCAGTCCCTGTCCTCAAGCAGCCTATAGTCTCATGGTAGAGTGGGGACAGGGACACTCAGAAGTTTAAGCAACCATGCAAGAGTTAATCAGCCATGCAAGTGGTGTCATAAGGTGCTAGGATCAATTGCCCGACGAGGTGCATGGATAGTAAGAGGCTGAGTTCAGAGAGGGAGAGGCCATTCTGGGTGGAGGAGAGCTGGGAGGGCCTAGAGGATGAGGCAGGCTGGGCACAGTTTGGAGAGAAGAGGGAAGAGGGGAGAGAGGAGAGGGCCCTGGGAGGTGGGCCCCGTATGTTTGCTGTGCACGGCGGCTAGCTCCAGCTAGTTTACCTCTGCTCCTCTCTTCTTCTCCCTCCCCTCCTCACTCAGTCTCATACCATCTCACTCCCACCCATTCCACCACCTGTATGTCCCCCACCCCCAGCCTTGTAGACAGCTCTCCCTTCCTCCCTGATTCCTGCCGCCATCTGCTACCCACACCCCCTTCCTCCAAGCCCCAGTTCTACCTTCCCCACTGCAGCCTGCTCTCAGCCTGCCCTCTTACTAAAAGGCAGAAATCACTCTTTCTCCCTAGGCTTCATTTCTTGAGCTGTAAAATGCAAGGGTGGCTCTAAAATTCAGCGTCTCCTCTCACCTGGGGACCACCAGGATTCGAACCTCGGCTCTACCCGTTAAGCTGTGTGGCCGTGGGGAAGCCAAAAAGCTTCTGTGAGCATCAGTTTGTGTATTCTTTAAATAGGATATTAGAACCTAAAAATTGGGGGTGGTTGTGAGGAGTAAAGAGATGCTCCTAAGAGCTTAGCACACTACCTGGCACACACATCGTATACTCTGTGTAAGCGTCAGCTGTTATAAATGCCGCCACTCCAACTCCTGGCTATCTTTAACCTGACTGTTCTCAGCACCACCTACTGGTTTCCGACCCATGTACTGGCATCTTCGTTACTCTCCATTACCTAGTCATCTGCCTGCTTTTGACCCTCTGGCCCACACCCTCCTCTGCCCTGTACTAGCATTCCCATTCTATCCAGCCCTCCAAAATATGCATGCACATGTGCATAGGTGCAGGAGTGTGCACACACTGTATAGATCAGTGCTGGCCAATAGAACATTCTGTGGTGATGGACACGCTCTGCACCTGTGCTTGTCCAACATGGTAGTCACTAGCCACATGTGGCCGTTGAGCACTTGAAATGCGATTAGTGCGACAGAGAAAATGAATTTTAAATTCAAATAGCCACACGTGGCTATAGGCTGCCGTGTTGGACAGCACAGCTCTGGATGGCCCTAGGAATGAGATTGTCTGGGTAGGGCAGGACTGGGATTACAACTGGGACCACAGGATATAAGGTGTAGCTGCGGGCTGTGATTGGAAGTCGGGCCATCTACTCTGTGGGCTGCGATCTCAGGTGGAGCTGAGGATAGGGCGTGTGTCTGAGGGCTGGGGGCAGTGGGGTGTCTGGAAACCCCACGTGAGCAAAGGTGCTTTCTTCCCAGGTGCAGGACATGACCTTGGTCTGTTCCACGCTACTGTCTGGAAAATTGAGGCTGGGGGAGGTGAAGAAGCCCTGAGGAGGCATGGGTAGGAGCCAGCCCCGCTCCTCAGGGTCCTCAAGGGTCCAGGCAGCCCCGGGGGGCCAGGAGCCTGGGGCCCTGTGGGTGCCTCACTATCTCCATCCGCTATGGGCTCTCTGGTCTCCCTCCCCCTCCCGACCCTCCTTCCCCACACGCTGGTGACTGCCGTGACTATTAATCACTCGCCCTGTTCTCTTCCTCTCTACTAATCAGGCACAATTAGACAAGGCCTCTTCCAGCTGGGCAGTCCCCCTCCCTGCCCTCCTCTCTCCTCTCCCTGCCCCACCCAGCCGCCAGCCAGGACAGCTCTGAGGCACAGAAAGCATGCAAGCCCTCTCTCTCTCTCTCTGGCTGTCCCAGGACCCAGTTTTCAGGCTCCTCAGCACCCACTCCTTCTGTCCCAGCGACTTCCTTAGCCCCTTCTCTTCCCAGTGTGTGGTCAGGCCAATACTGACAGTCTCTGCCCTCCACCCGCTACACTTGGCTCCTCCCACACTCCATCCCAACTCCACACCTTTGCCACCGGGTTGGAGGTTCCAAGGGCTGCCCCTTGCCCCATTGGCTGTGGAAGGGAGAGGGTGCCCACTGAGGTGGGTCCAAGCCTCTTATCTACCACACAGGCGTCCCTCTGACTCCCCCTGCCTGTCCAGCCCTCTGTTCCCCGTGGTCCCAGCTTCTCCTGAGGCATGAGCCTTAAGCACATTTAGTTCAACATCTGGTTCAGGGCTGATCCTGCCCTCAGGAGCCAGGCAGGTCAGGTTGGGGTGGGGGGATACAGTAGGGAAGGGTGGGGTCTGAGGAGAACTGAAGACCACTTAGTCTTGAAGGACACAGCTGCTCCTCAGCCCCAGCTAACTGTTGCCCTGTGTGAGGAGCCCAGCATGGCTGGGTCTTCCAGTTTGTCAAAAGCAGCTCCAAATCGTGATTATTTTAATAGAACAGTAACTGATTTAAAAAATACTGAGGGCTGCCAACCCCTCAGATTGCAGAACCAGGTGCACCCACCCTCCCCACCTTCCACCCCACACCAGCTGCGGCTCAGACCCTCCTGGAGGGGTGCTGTCAGCCTGCCTGCTTGGGCAGTGGAGTGGGTAGAGGGGATGTAAGTGGTGTGGCCCAGCAGGGAAGGGCAGGGACTGTTACTGTCTCAGAGGGCTGGTCTTCAAGGGCAGTGGGAGGGCCGTGAGGGACATGCCCCACCCAGCCCCACTCAGCAGCCCTGTGGCCTCTTCATTAATCAGGAATCAGCCCCGAGCTGGGCTCATTATCAGCTCAGCTTCTCAGACACTGCCGGAAGATGCTGATTAGCGTTTGAAGAAATGGCCCCACGTCCTGTCCCCCTCTGATCCTCCCTCTGTCTCCCCTGCCTGCACTCCTTCCTGGACCCCCACCCCTGCCCTTCTGCTTCTTGGGAGGAATCTGCTCCCTCTTGTGGCTGGCGGCAGGGCTGCCTCTGCTAGGTCCAGGCAGGGGGCAGGAAGGATCAGGAATGGAGAGGCAGGGGCACCCAGGGTGCACTACAGGGAGCATTAGAATGCCAAGACCCAAGCTACTCAGTCTCCGAGTCGTCAGTGGGTCCCATGGGCAGGCGGGAGGGAGTGAAGGGGGTGGAGCCTGAGGTGGTCCAAGAGAGATGGACAGCCACCCTGGAGGAGGGGACAGAGGCCGGCCTCAGGCTGCTGAGTTATAAGTGTTCCCTGCCCTTCCAGGGTGGCCCTGCAGCCCACCTCCTTTGAGCAGCTGGGAAGAGGAGGTGGGAACGGCCAGCACTGGGGGCAGGAGGCCCGAGGGGAGAAGATCTGCCACTTTTGTTTTTTGATTTTTTTGCAAATCATGGTGGAAACTTAGGGTCTTGAGAAGGATGAGTGAGGGTGGGAAGGCAGGAGGAGGACACAGGGGCAGAGACCCTGAGAGTGGAGATGGGAAGGTTCAGTGGTGTGTTTTCCAGGAAGAGGTGGGCAGGGGTCTGCACTTCTTCCCCTGGCTCCTAGGCTGGGGCTGGCAGCGCTGGAAAGCCAACCCACCCCTCAAATGCTCACCATGCCCTTGGGACACCCGTGGGTGTTGGGTTGGAGGGGGAGCAGTTCCAGAGAGATAGGCACGGGCTGCAGCAGCCGAGGCGGCAGCAAGAGTTCAGAGAGGAGCCACGGGATGATTAAGGGGAAATGGAGGATTGATTTAGGAGGAAAGATTAAAGGAGCTAAATCCGTGGCGCTTGGCTCAGCGGTGACTAAGCGTGGACAGGATAATAGCTTACAAATGTGTGGAAGGTGTAAATACCAAACGGGGGGAGGGGAGGCGGCTCGGCGGGCCCGGGGGGGTGGGGTGGGGGCTAGGCAGGCCCCCGGGAGGGCTGGGAACCCCTGGGCGACTGCCCGGTGGGGCCGGCCCCTCCCCAGTGGGGGCTCACGGGGGAAGGAAACGGGACATTGGGGAGCCCCGGTTTCCCAGTATGGGTTCCGTTTCTGGCCGCAGCCTCCCGGGCCTCGTGCTGATTTCCATGTCTCACTCCCGACTGGCTGGGGATCTGAGGTCGCGGGTTCAAATCCCACCCGAGCACCCAAGTCCCTCAGTGCCCCCCACCCCCGGCCTCGGGCCTTTCGGCAGCTTCAGGCCCGCCAGCCAGGCTCGGCTCCGCATCCATCTCCTCAGGACCCCCGCCCCTGTCGCCTCCTCCCCGGCCGCGGCGGGGGCGGGCGGCGGTGTCTCCCTCCGCGGTGGAAGCCTCTGGCGCTGCTGTGTGCGGAGGTCACTTTGCCGAGGAGCCGGGAGCCGGGGGAATGCAAATGAGGCAGACCCAGGGAGGAGAGCGGAGGAGCCCGGAGGAGATGGGAGGGAGGGCGCTCGGGAGCCGTGATGGATGCCTGGCCCGCGGGAGGAAGCGGAGGGCGGCGAGGCGCGCGAGCCGGTGGGTGCGGCCCTCTGGGTGCGGGTGGGCCAGGCCTGGGCGGCCAGGCTGTGTGTGCGGGAAAGGGCGGGGGGCCAGAGCTCCTGGCGGGCGCACACCCACCCACCGTCCCCGTCGCCTCCTTCTGTCTTGTCTCCTGAACTCCCGCCTGGCTGTGGGTGTGTGCTCCACTGTGTAAGCAAAACTCTTGACGAGGAACTTTGCATCGAGGGGCGGGAATGTCAGGGAAGGACTTACTTACCAATTCACCAATTAAAAATTGACTTTCTAGGGTGTAAGGCCTAAGCGGTCGCTGCCCGGGGAATGGTTTTGACTGTTTACCTGGGTCCCGGAGGCCTTCATGCTCCCGTTCTCCTCTCCTGTGGAAGCGCGGCGCCCGCCGGGGACCACAGCCTTCTTCCACGGCCCCCAAGCCTCCCTGGCTCCTAGGGCTCCCCTGTCCCTTCCACCACAGCTCACACATTTACATTTGAACAAACACCCGCAGCCATTGCCTCCTAGATCCACCGTAGGGAGGAAGTGGCCCTGAAAAGCTCATGGGTGGCGATGGAGGCGGGGAGGTGGGGGGTCCCTCTATGCACGTGTAGAACTAGGCCTGCTGAGGGCGCTGTGTCTTCCTCTTTCTTGAGTGTGGCATGGTCTGATGCCCCTCCTGGGTGAGCCAGGTGGCTTGTTTAGAGAAGTTTTTGCTGACCCTGCAAGCCAAATTGAGCTCCTGTTCCACCGTAGTGGCCTTGGCTAGGTCACCCCATCACTACAAGGATCACAACTAGTAACAATTTATCCATTTGTGTGACTGGTGGATTTGTGAACACGCCTGGTGCAGTTCAAAGTGTTTATGTTGTAAGTGCCCCATAAGCCTTTTTTTTTTTTTTGAGACAGGGTCACGCTCTTATTGCCCAGGCTGGAGTGCAGTGATGCCATCACGGGGGCTTCCTGCAGCCTCAACCTCCTGGGCTCAAGAGATCCTCCCACCTCAGCCTCCTGAATAGCTGGGACTACATGTGTGAGCCACCATGCCTGGCGAATTTATTATTTGTAGAGACGAGGTCTCGCTATGTTGCCTAGATTGGTCTCAAATTCTTGGGCTCAATTGATCCTCCCACCTTGGCCTCCTAAAGTGCCAGGATTTACAAGTGTGAGCCACCGTGCCTAGCCCATAAGTACTTTGAATGAATGAATGTCTCTGCAGCCAGACAGCAAACTCCTTGAGGGCAGAGCCTGTCTGTTTTGTTCTCTGTTGTATGTCCAGCACCAAGCACATGGTGCCTGACACTGCTGAGCACAGGCTCAGTGAATAGTGTTGGACAAAGTAAGTGTTGTTTGAACATTCACCAGTTCTTGAGTGCCTACTATTTGTAGGTACTGTGTGCCAGGTGTATGTCACACAGTGGCTATGGGTGGACTCCAAGGCCACACTCCTTGGTCCCGTCAGCTTCCTTATCCTCTCTGTACCTCCGTTACCCTGTCTGTAAAATGAAAACGATAGGACTACTGCCATATAGGATTTTTGTGAGGGTTAAGGGGTTAATCTATATAAAGTGCTTAGAAATGTGCCTGGCACAGAGGTAAGCACTAAATAAATATTAGTGGTTGCTATGATTTACATACATTCTGTCTTTCCTCATAACACCTTTGAAGGGTGCCTGTTGTTACTCCCATTTTACAGATGAAAAATGGAGGATCAGAGAGGTTAATTGATTGAATCTGAATCCCACAGACTTAACTAAGGGCAAGGCCCAGATGTAAACTAGGTTGGGCTTTCCATCTGGTAGGAGAGCCATATCTCAGAGCCTGGGGGTTTCGCTGTGACAGAGCTCCATCCTCTAAGCCGCTCCCAAATTGCAGAGAGCCTGCAAGGTGCTTGATGCCCTGTGAGGATGCACCCAGTGGGGATCCAAGATAAAAATGGCTGCACCATCCTGGCAGGAAGCTCCATTCCCCAAAGGGCCTCACCCCTCCCTCGAGCACCTGCCAGGAATCACTGAATTGATCTCTAATCCTCTCATGTAACTTTAGGAGGAGGAATTACCATTCCCCTTTTACAGATGAGCAAACCGAGGCTCAGAGAGGTTCAATCACACATCTGAGGTTGTTTGTCCAAAGTTGGTGGGAGAGGCTGGATTTGAACCCTGTTCTGTCAGCCTACAAAATATATGCCCCTTTCCCCATGTTATGAGCCTCCTGTGTATCCATTTCCAGCATCACGTAGTGATCCATCTCTGCCCTAGCTTGGTTCATGCTGGTCTCTACAAAACCTTTATTACTGGTGCACGTATATGACTGCACTTTGCAAATGCCTTTCACATACTTCCTCTCTTTTGAGATGTACAACTAATCTGTGAAATAAGCAGGGATTTCTGTCTCTGCTTGACACATGAAGAAACTGAGGCCCAGAGAAGTTGATAAATCACTTTACTAACCTAAGTCACACAGGTTGTCAGTGGTGGAGCTGGAGCTGAAACCAGGGCCTGCTGACTCCCAGGGAGGTGATGTTGGCCCGTGAACCTGGGGTCCACTTCTGAATCTGCCCCTGTTTTCTGCATGCCCTTGGATCTGAACCTTGCCGTCTCTAGGCTTGTTTCTGCCTTTGTACAATGAGTGACTGGACTGAGTGACCTCGAAGTTCTGAGCAGCGCAGACACGTCAGGCATTTTGGTTGGTGCCATCTTCCTTCCTCTGCCCCTGGAAAGGATAGGGAAGGAAGAGGCTTTGAACCTGGATACTGGGCCACCCCTGAATAAAGCCAGGCCCTGGGAGCTGTTCCATCCCAGGGTGCTGGTCACAGTCCAGGGCAGATGAAGATGCACCCCATTCCACTGGCCCACTCTGGACCTAGGGGCAGAAGAGTTCATTCCAGGGGTACCTAAGAGAGAGGCATGGGGGTGGACCCCGTCAAGGGGAGAGCTGATAGAATTTGGGGGAAGGGACACCATGGAAGAATGTCAGGGGAAGTGCCGGGACCAGAGGCAGGGTGCCCAGAAGGCAGTGGAGATAAAGCCCAGGCCGAAGATTAGCTCTGGGATTAGCCTGGCCTCGGAAGCTCCTGGCTGCTGCTTATCTCCTGGAGGCCCAGGGCCCTCTCCCCACCACAGCTCTGAGCCCTGGCCCCGCTAATTGCCTGTTAACCCTGTGGGCTCTGCGAGGGAGGGAGGATGCAAGCAAGCCAGCCAGGGAGAGCTTTCTGGAGAAATGGAAGCTGTGAATAGATGGAGCTCCGAGGGCTGAGAGAAGCCACCGCTCTCATGAGGAGCAAGCTCTGGACAACTCTATCCCAACCCCTCATCACTGTCTCAGGCAGACCCTGAGAGAGAGAGGGGCCAGGGAGAAGGAGGTGGAGGGCACCTGGAGAGGGGTTCCTGGCATGTTGGGTCAGGGTGGGGAGCCTCAGGCCCAGGGGAAAGTCTAGGAGGAAGACAAGAGGCTGAGACTCCACAGCCAGACTAAGGGATGGACAGAGAAGGAAGAAAATAGGATAGAGAATGCAGTGGGCAAGGGACAAAAAGGCCAGGGGGCATCCAGGACAATGGTAGAGAAAGAGGCCAAGGGGATGGACAGGTCAACAGAGGGCAGGGACAGAGAAACAGAGTCCAAGTGGATAACTGATCAGGGGTAGGGACAGACGGGCCTGGCAGATAGGAAAGGACTTGAGAGACAGACTGAGATCAGGAAACAGAGGCTAGCGAGGCAGACAGACCCAGGCCGGGGTTCAGGCCAACACTAAAGGGGAAGTGATCAGAGAAGGACAGGCAGGCGCTGGCCAGAAGGAAGGTGGGGGAGGGGACCCGAGGGTCTGTGTGCAGCACAGACATAGTCCTGTCTAGGAGCTGTCAGCCAAGGCTGGGAGGGGCTTTGGGAGGCCACATGCCCCAGCTAGGGCCAGGAGCATGGGCCTGGAGGTAAGGCAGAGAAAGAGGGAGGGCCAGACCAAAGGAGGAGGTGGGGGTCTGAGATGGGGACAGGTCCCAGAGGCTGAGAGCCGGTGATCTGGAGATAGCCCCTCTGCCATCAGGACACTCCCTGGCCCACGACCTTCCCCTTTCTGTGACTGGACCCTGGACTCTCAACTCCTTTGCATACCGCCCCCCCTTTCTGGGCCAGTCCATGGGGAGGGAGCAGTGGACAACCTGTGGGACCTTGTGGCAGAGCTGCCGTGCCGTCTCCATGGAAGAAGCTGTGGGCTGTGCTGCCACCAGAGTTCTGCCACTTAGGAGCTGATGGCTCCACCCGCCCCTGCCTGCCTGGCCCAGGGACTGTCTCCTGGGCAACGCTGTGCTTTGACCAGCAGTCAGGACTGACCCGGGCTGTGCAGGTGGCCTCCTCCTGCCAGTCTGGCCGGTCCATTCCCTGCAGAGTATCCCTGAGACCCAGACAACTTCCACCCATCTCCCTTTGTCACCCCGACTCTGCACAGCCACCTTGAGGGTTTGTGTGCCAAGGAACCACCACCCTCGCCAGCTGGGCATTCGTTCTGCCCTGTGTGGGGTGGGCTCGGTCCCATGTAGCATGTGTCTGTGTGTGTCTGTTGGAGGTACCAGGTAGGGATGCTGCTCCAGCCCCTCCGAGAGTCAGGAGCCTCCAAAAGCCATTCATTCACTGAACACCCACCAGGTGTTCTATAAGCACCTACTGTGCTTTGACCTGGGGTTCAGTTCTGTTTGAATCTCGGCTGTCATTTATTTGCTGTGTGCCCTTAGCCAAGTCACTTTCCTTCTCTGAGCTTCAGGTACCTAATCATTAAATGGGGGAAAAAACACTTAGCTCATATGGGTTTCTTGGAGACTCAAAGGAGAAAATAGATCAAAAGCACCTATCACAGGACTTGGTACAAAGTCGGGATGTTTGATAGTTTTTGCTTTCCTTCCTCCCACCTCATACCTCCTTCTGCAAATCTTGCTGGGCTCTGGGGATGCCAAGAGGGAAACAGGACTCCTGGTCACATGGAGTTCATGGTCCCATGGGTGAGGCTGAGCTTCAGAGAGACCATAATGGTGCCTGGCAGTCAGGGCTCTGCCGAGGTGGTGCTGAATGCTGAGGGACACGAGTGAGGAGCTCATAACGTGGGTACGCCACGTCGCCCATGCCTTCTTTAGCCTTTCAACTGGAGCGTATATGCAAAACTGGCTGTGTCAGCAAGAGCTGATTCTAGCATCTTCTTGGTTTGAAATAGGAAGAGGTTGAGTACTTTCAGATTTCTACAAATACTAATATATGCCTCCCATCTGCATTTCCCCCACACCACCAGGACCCAGGAATTTTGTTGTTGTTGTTGTTTTTTTTGAGACGGAGTCTCGCTCTGTCGCCCAGGCTGGAGTGCAGTGGCGTGATCTCAGCTCACTGCAACCTCCACCTCCTGGGTTCAAGTGATTCTCCTATCTCAGCCCCCTGAGTAGCTGGGACTACAGGCACCCACCACCACACCCAGCTAATTTTTGTATTTTTAGTAGAGATGGGAGTTTCACCATATTGGCTGGGCTGGTCTCGAACTCCTGACCTTGTGATCCGCCCGCCTCAGCCTCCCAAAGTGTTGGGATTACATGCATGAGTCCCGGGGTCTGGACTTTTTTTTTTTTTGAGATGGAGTCTCGCTCTGTTGCCCAGACTGGAGTGCAGTGGTGTGATCTCAGCTCACTGCAACCTCCGCCTCCTGAGTTCAAGCGATTCTCCTACCTCAGCCTCCCGAGTAGCTGGGATTACAGGTGCCCACCACGACACCCAGCTAATTTTTGTATTTTTAGTAGAGATGTGGTTTCACCATGTTGGTCAGGCTGGTCTCGAACTCCTGACCTCAAGTGATCTGCCCTCCTCGGTCTCCCAAAGTGCTGGGATTACAGGTGTGAGCCACTGCACCTGGATGGGACAGAGGAATCTTGCACCAGGCCCACTTCAGAGTTCCTCCACCTCCAGTGACTTGCCATAAGAGCACAGGTCTAGAGTCGGGCTGTCTTGCTGGGTTCTCCTCCTTCACCTAGTGCCTTTCTACTCACAGTGTGGTCCATGGACTCTCAGCCTTGTCCAACTCCCTCCCCACATCTGTTCTACCAGAATCTGCACTTTAAAAAGATCCCCCTGATTTGTGTGCACAATAGCTTTTAAGCCCTGGGCTTGAAAATCTTGGGAAACCAGTTGAATTCTCTGAGCCTCCATTTCTTTCTCTGTAGAATGGGGAGATAATAGTACCCACCTCACAGGGTAGTTGTGAGGATTCATCCAGATAGAGCATGTGAAGCGTTTAGCACAGTGCACGGGGCATACTGAGTGCTCCTGAGCTGTCCATGACACCCACTCCTGCCCCACAGATGGACACATAGCAGGGAGGAAGACAGGGGTGATACCTGTGGGGTCAAGGACTTGAAACTGGGAGCTGGTAAAGGTGTGTGGGGGATGTTGAGGGAAGGAGAAGACTTGGGGGACAGGCAAGGAATTGAAGGGAAGCCGATATGGAGAAGAAAGGGTGAGGAAGGTACAGAGGAACGATGCAGAAGGGAAGGAGGAATGGGAGAAGAGAAGGGGACGGGACTGGGGCCCATTCCTGTCTCATCTACCTGGATGGGGCTGGGGCAGGAGCTGGGTCCCGAGGTAGGGTAGGCTTGGGGTGGGGGTTGCCAGCAATGGTTTGTGGGAGCAGCTGGAGCCTCGCCCCTGGATGAGGTGCACCTCTCCTTCTTCCCAGCCGTGTGACTTTGGATGTCACTTCACTTCTCTGAGCTGTGATGTCTTCATCTGGAGTAGTCGGGATAACTACACCTAGCTGGTACTGAGGGGATGTGTGCAACGGTAGACGGCACTATGTTCTGTAAACTCAGGGAGCTTTGTTTGTGGTGCACACGTTTTTGTTTCGGGAACGGGAAGCAGGGTGGCTGGGTGGTAGAAGAACGGTGGGAGAGGGGAGGATCAGAGCTGCGACTCCCAGAGCACTGCAGCAGGGTGGTCTAGTTCTCAGGCATGGGGACTTCACCCTGCCCCCAGGAGGTCTCAGGAGGACTCTCGGTTGGTTCGCTGCCCTCCACCCAGCCTCTCTCCCTTCTGCACTCCCCCTGTGAAGCCAGGCATTCAGGATCTCTTTTTCTTTCCACACCGCTTCCTGCCGTTTCTTCCAGCTTTTACCAGTGGGAAATGTTCCCAAGGAGAGGGGAGCGGGAGCGGGAGAGAGTGATTGAGTGCGCCGACCCCTTCCCCCCAGGGAAGGTGCTGCCTGTGATGGGTTTGACCCAGGGGCTCAGCTCTGTTAGGGAAGCCTGGCAGAGGGGAACTAGAACCGCCTTTCCCTCAGCCTGTTCTCCACCCCTGCCGCTGCGCAGCTCCCGGTGGCAGCTAAATCCCCAGCGGGAGCCTGGGCTTCCATCTCCGGGGCGCCAGCGCCATCTGCTGTCCATGCAGGAGAACTCTCCGCAGAGAAAAAGGGAGCCGGGCTTCTGTGCTGCAGAGACTGCTTATTCAAGTGTCCCTTGTGCCCTGCACTGGGCCAGAGGCTGGGGACACCAGACAGGCTCACTACTCCTGTGCAGCATACATGCTCATTGAGGGAGATGGACAATGGACAGGAGACAAGTAGATGAACAAGATCATCTCAGGTCTTGATAAGTACCTTGAGCAAACCAACAGACGTGGTTGCATGGACGGTGACACTGAATGTGGCTGTGTGATGTAGGAGTGTGACATGCTGAGGCTTCAGCGATGGGCAGCTAGCCATACCAAGAGTGTGTGTGCGGGGGCATTCCAGGAGAGGGGACAATAACAACAAAAGCCCGAGGAGAAAAGGAGTCCAGGTGTCTGAACTTGTCACAGAGATGTGGGGGAGGTGGTGGGAGAGGCAGGCAAGGGCCACATCACATGGGCACTTTTGGGTTAGGGAAGGAGCATGACTTCATTATGTGGGAAGTGGGAAGCTATTGTTGGGTAAGTCAGTGAGTGGTTTCACTGGATCTGAGCACTGTGGACTGGGCACCATGGCTTCCGGTAGGGAGGGGCAAGGGTGGACCAAGGTGGGAGAGCAGTTAGGAGGAGATGGCAAAATGGGGGTTACTGGAGAAGGAAGGAAAGTGGATGGATTCTAAATGTATTTCAGAAGTGGCCTGGAGGTTGGATGTGGTGGCTCATGCTTGTAATCCCAGCACTTTGGGAAGTCAAAGCAGAAGGATTGCTTGGGCCCAGGAGTTCAAGACCAGCCTGGGCAACATGGCAAGACCCTGTCTCTACAAAAATAAAATAAAAAATAAAAAAAATTAGCTGGGCTTGGTGGCATATGCTTATAATCCCAGCTGCTTGTCAAGCTGCTGAAGCAGGAGGACGGCTTGAGCCTAGAAGGTTGAGGCTGCTGTGAGCTGAGATCGTGCCACTGCATACCAGCCTGGGCAACAGAGCAAGATCATATCGCAAAAAAAAAAAAAAAAAAAAAAAAAAAAAAAGAAGAAGAAGAAGAAAAAGAAGTGTCCCAGGACTAGCTATTGGCTTCGATGCAGGAGTGATGGAAGGGGAGATTTCAGAAATTCCGACTTGAGAAACTGGGTGGATATAGTGGGGTGGTTTACTAAGGAGGAGGAAAATGGTAGGGGGCAGGCAGGGTTTGGGAAGGTGTTGATGTGCTGTTAGGTTGGAGATGCCTTTTAGTCATCTAAAGGAGGCCATCAGTAGAAAAGTTGGTGCTCATTGGAGAGGCTGGGCTATACATTGCTTGCTAGGATATGGGACTGGAGTGTCCAAGCAGATCTGGTGGCCCTCAGCAGGGAGCAGGGAACTTCGGAGTTGCCTTGGCCACTCCTTTCATCTCCCCTCCTGCTCTCTCACCCCACCTCCCAGGTCTATACTCGCTATGGGAAGTGTTACACCTTCAACGCGGACCCGCGGAGCTCGCTGCCCAGCCGGGCAGGGGGCATGGGCAGTGGCCTGGAGATCATGCTGGACGTCCAGCAGGAGGAGTACCTGCCCATCTGGAGGGAAACAAGTACGCAGGCCGGAAAGGGACAAGGGCCACCTTGGGGACTGGGGCCTGGGCCCTCTGCCTGGGATGGGTTTCCAAAGGTCCCCATCTCTGCTGTGCAGATGAGACGTCGTTTGAGGCAGGTATTCGGGTGCAGATCCACAGCCAGGAGGAGCCGCCCTACATCCACCAGCTGGGGTTCGGGGTGTCCCCAGGCTTCCAGACCTTTGTGTCCTGTCAGGAACAGCGGGTGAGCACCTCCTGCCAGGCCCTGGATTGGGCACAGGGCTCGCCTTTGGGCTCAGAGGGTATGCGGAGCAAACCTGCCCTCTAGAAGCTCACAACCTGCCAGCTGTGTTGACTTTGCTGGGGCTGTGGGCACTGGAGGACCAGGTGGGATTCCTGAGCATGACCTCATCATGCCCCACCTCTGCAGCTGACCTACCTGCCCCAGCCCTGGGGCAACTGCCGCGCAGAGAGTGAGCTCAGGGAGCCTGAGCTTCAGGGCTACTCGGCCTACAGTGTGTCTGCCTGCCGGCTGCGCTGTGAAAAGGAGGCCGTGCTTCAGCGCTGCCACTGCCGGATGGTGCACATGCCAGGTGGGCACCCCACCCCCAGCCAGCCCTCCATGCCACCCTGCTAGGCTCCAGAGCCTCCCGGGGCAAGGCATTGCTCATGTGCACAGGCAGGTGCATGTATACAACATGTGTGTGTTTCTGTACTCGTGTGAGTGTGAGTGTTTGGGATTTTTAAACATGGTTTCACATATGCATGTGGGAATGCCAGCATGCAGATGCCTGTGTGCATGTTAATATGTATTTGTGTACGTGCATGCTCACTTATATCCGTGGTTGTGTATTTGTGGGGGTTGTGTGTGTGGTGTTCAAGCACATTTATGCAAATGTGTGCATATGTGTGTGCATGCATGTATGTGCTTACATTTGGGCATGTGGGGGACGGGGGAAATTATCGTAGATTCCAGGAATAATCTTCTCTCCTTTCAGGCAATGAGACCATCTGCCCACCAAATATCTACATCGAGTGTGCCGACCACACACTGGGTCCGTGCTGCCTACCCTTTCCTACCTCTCCATCAGCCTCTTCATGTCTCTGTCCACTCTTCTCCTCACTGTCTTGGCTCCTCCCCTCTCAATCTCTTCCTGGAGGGTTCTTCCTGGGGGTTGAGCCTTAGCCCATACTTCAGTGGGGTCGGGGAGAGGTCTGCAGACCTCTGCAGGTACAGACACTTGGGTAAGTGGAGGCAGCAGGGTGGGGGGTTGCAGAGAAGCCAGTACTGGGAGTGAAGGTCTGGGCTTCGCATCTTGGTTCAGCCAACGAGCTCACCCACTTTGAGAAAGTGAAATGACTTCTCTCTTGGTCTCAGGAAAAATGCATTGCTGGCTATCGGTGTGGGTAAGGCAAACCCCATCTGTCCACAGATCTTGCCTGATCTGCAGTTCATCCATCTATCCATCCATTCATCGATTCGCGCATTCTCCAGACCTTTACAGCCTGTGCTGGGTACTGGAGGTGAGAGTGGGGGCGACAGCCCTGCCCTTGGAGAGCTTACACCCCGGCAGGGCTGTGGACAGCCATTCCCACACAGCTTGTCAACTCCTGGAGAGGGGAGCCTCGGGTGTGCGGCAAGGCCCCAAGGAGGGGTGTGCAGCCCTAGCCTGGGAAGGTAGGGAGGATTCCTAGAGGAAGGGACACATTAGCTGAGGCTTGATGGGTGTATAAGAGTCAGATGCAAAGGGGGACATACACTAAAGACCTGTGGCCAGAAAGAGCATGCTGTGTCCAGGGCACTGAAAGATCTGTGTGGCTGCAGGGCAGAGAACAGGGGAGGGAGTAGAAAGAGTGGAGGAGGAAGGCCAGGCACAGTGGCTCACAAGTGTAGACCCAGCACTTTGGGAGGCCAGGGTCTGTGGATCACTTGAGCCCAGTAGTTCAAGACCAGACTGGGCAACATGGTGAGACCCTGTCTCTGCAAAAAATAAAAAAGTGAACTGGGTGTGGTGGTGCACATCTATAGTCCCACCTATTCGGGAGGCTGAGGCAAGAGGATAGGCTTGAGCCTGGGAGGTCGAGGCTGCAGTGAGCTGGGATCACACCATTGCACTCTAGTCTGAGCTACAGAGTTACTCTGTCTCAAAAAAAAAAAAAAAAAAAAAAAAAAAAGAGGGAGGCTCTAGGAAGTCAACAAAGGCCTCTGGCAAGGCAGGAATGCCAGGTGAGTCCAATGAGATAGGAGGGGAGGAGACTCAAAGCCAGGGACTGGCTGAGCTGGCTGCAGTAATCCAGACACCTGGGGCCTTGGGGCTGGGTTTGAGACACTGGGCAGCCACACACATATCCAGCCCTTCTCTGTCCCCCACACCACCTGCGTCTGTCACAGGGGTGATTGGAGGTGTTTAGTGAAGGAACAGACGTGTGATCAGGAGTAAGGAGCCTGCAAGGCACAGTGGAAGACCACAGAGCTAGCAACATGGGGAGCCTTCATTCCCACCAGGCCTGCAGGAGGAGAGAGACCTGTGGCTGTCCGAGAGGGCTGACTGACAGCAGCATGGCTGGAGGAGCACAGCCTCTGCCACCTACGGCCTGGCAGTGAGGAAGCCAGGCAGGAGAAATACCCTGGCATCTCTTCCCTCTCACCTTCTGTTTCTGCTGGGGCCTCCTGTTGGCCAAACCCAACCCAAAGCCAGAGGACAAGGGAGTTTAGGTGATGCATTTGGTGGAGATCAGCCTCGTAGGGTGCAGAGCAAGGTGGAAGAGTGGAGAGTGGATCTGAAGGCGCAGGCAGAGAAAGCCCAGCACATTGATCCTGGGAAGCTTGTCGGTCTATTTGTTCTTCTGTTCGCCCATCCTTCGATCTGGCCATCTGCCATCCATCCATCCATCCATCCATCCATCCATCCATCCATCCATCCATGCATGCATCCCAGCATCCTCTCCACACCTCCTTGTGTGTCTGAGGCCTCACATAGTTGATTAGCTCTGGTGGATGGGCTCTGTTCTCCCTCTGGGCCACGAGGACCCCCCCAGTCGCAGGGGGTTGGGAGGGTGCTGGGGGGTTCTGCTTACACTTGCTCTCCGGAGCAGTCTGAAGCTGGTTCAGGTGGGGACCTGCAGCCAGTCCCCTCTAGGAAGCACTGGGGCTGGCCAGTAAAGGCCCTCAGTGTGGGTGTGCCTGCCTCAGGACGGCCCCTGGGCCTCCTCTCTGCAGTTGGTGGGCCACTGGACCACCCTTCTCCAACTCCCACTGTAGCTGCTACCTCTGTGTTGCAGACTCCCTGGGTGGGGGCCCCGAGGGCCCGTGCTTCTGCCCCACCCCCTGCAACCTGACGCGCTACGGGAAAGAGATCTCCATGGTCAGGATCCCCAACAGGGGCTCAGCCCGGTACCTGGCGAGGAAGTACAACCGCAACGAGACCTACATACGGTATGTGTGTGTGTGTGTGTGTGGGGGGGGGGGGGTGGCTGTGTGACTGTGTGTGTGTACGTGTGTGTGAGTGTATGTGTGTATGTGTTTGTATGTGGGTGTGGGTGTGTATGTGGGTGTGTACGTGTGTGCACGCATGTTTGTATCTGTGTGGGGGGTGTGTATGTGTGTGTTTCTTGTGGGTGTGTGAGTGTATGTGTATGTGTGTGATGTGTGTGTGCACGCACACTTATGCGTGTGTGTATCTGTGAATGGGTATGTGTGTGAGAGAATGTGTGTGTGTGGGTCTGTATGTGTGTGTGTGTGTGTGGTGGAGGCCGCCCTCAGCAGGTGCTGGGCATGGTGGAGGTGGGGAGAGGGCTGCATCTCTGTGATGAGTCTTCTACCACGAATGCTTTTCATAGCTCTATTCTTCTTCTTCTTCTTCTTTTTTTTTTTTGAGACAGAGTCTTGCTCTGTCGCCCAGGCTGGAGTGCAGTGGCACAATCTTGGCTCACTGCAACCTCTACCTCCCAGGTTCAAGCGATTCTCCTCCCTCAGCCTCCCAAGTAGCTGGGATTATAGGCACCCACAACCATACCCAGCTAATTTTTGTCTTTTTAGTAGAGATGGAGTTTCACCATGTTGGCCAGGCTGGTCTTGAACTCCTGACCTCAAGTGATCTGCTGTCCTTGGCCTCCCAAAGTGCTGGGGTTACAGGTGTAAGCCACCTTGCCTGGCCACAGCCCTTTTCTTCTAAGCAGCCCCACTCATTGCTCAAGTCACATTCAGTGTCTCCACCTCCAGGGAAGCCCTTCCAGGTCCAAACGCCTTTCATCTGAGCTCCCAGCACCTGTACAGATCTCCATCATTACACATATGCCACATTTCAGAGTGCTTTGCTTATGCGTCTTTCTTCCCTGCACTGAGGGAGAGGGACAGGATGAGACAGGAGAGGAACCCAGTACCCTGCAGGGGGAGGCAGGAGGGACTGCCCTGAGCCTTGGGTCTGGTCCCCTCCAGCCAGTCTACACTTGTGGAGCATGGTCTGGGTGCCAGGCTCAGTGCTGGGTTCCGTGGGGACAGATGATTACAACACAAAACCCATGCCACAATTTGTCAGTGAGCCCACGTTTGATCACGTAGGACTGATTCTCAGGCCCCAGTCGGAGAGGGATGCTGGGGAGGCGTGAGCTGGCCTCTGAGGGCCCTGGGTTTGGGTCTGCGAGAGGAGGCGATGGGGAGGCGTCCAGTGAGAGGACGTGGGGCGGTGGGGTGGTGTGGCACAGGGCGGTGGTGTGGTGTGGTGTGGAGCCTGAGCCATAGGCAGCTGTGTGGAGAAAGCAGAAAAGACGGTGGCTGGGGAAGAAGGTGCCGGGGACAGGCCACCAGCTGCCCAGGACACCGAGAAGGGGCATTGTGGAGTGGACTGACAGGCAACAGGGGTCACTGAAGGGTCCGCAGAGGCGTAAGGAGGAGGCAAAGGCAACACCACTGGCTGCTTTAGAGGAAGAAGGAGGGTTTCCTTCAGGTCCAGGAGTTGTGTTTTGCTCTCCCAGGCCCTTTGCTACCCCTCAAAAGATGAAGCTAACACACATCTGGGACTGCCTCCCCTCACAGCCTTGGGGAGTCCAGGGGGTAGTCACTGACTTCCCCATGTAGTGGTCTCTGATCAGGATTTGCTGGATCCGGGATGCCCCTGCCAGCCTTCTCAGGAAGAGAGGCCCACACGGATACCCTGCTTCCTGTCTCCACAGGGAGAACTTCCTGGTCCTAGACGTCTTCTTTGAGGCCCTGACTTCTGAAGCTATGGAGCAGCGAGCGGCCTATGGCCTGTCAGCCCTGCTGGGTGAGACTGGTGTCCCTGCCCCCAGCTTGTGTGGGAGTGGATCGGCCCAGCTGCTCCCT
The DNA here is from genome assembly GCF_006542625.1 of Nomascus leucogenys. Lineage (NCBI taxonomy): Eukaryota > Metazoa > Chordata > Mammalia > Primates > Hylobatidae > Nomascus > Nomascus leucogenys. Next base: position 120,192,950 of record NC_044402.1, read on the forward strand.
CTGACACTGCTCTCCTGCTTCCCAGGAGACCTCGGGGGACAGATGGGCCTGTTCATTGGGGCCAGCATCCTCACATTGCTGGAGATCCTCGACTACATCTATGAGGCAAGGGCCCCGGGGAAGGCAGGGTGGGAGTGGGGGCTGTGGGCAAAGCAGAAGGGGGTAGTGCGGGGTGCCTGGTGGAGCTGGCCTGGCTGGAAAGTCAGGTTCAGGGTTCTCTGCCAGGGTCCCCTGACTGGCTGGCAGGCCTGAGGGCTCAGAGTCAGGAGAAGGGGATGGGTGAGGAGGAGGAGGGTGTCCTACTGGGAGTTTGCTGTGGCAGTAAGTCCTAGGGGCAGCTGGGCATGGTAAGGCTCATGCTTCTCCTCAACCAAATTTCCTGAGCCCACTGCTGTCCCCCACCCTGAACCCCAAGGTGTCCTGGGATCGACTGAAGCGGGTATGGAGGCGTCCCAAGACCCCCCTGCGGACCTCCACTGGGGGCATTTCCACTTTGGGGCTTCAGGAGCTGAAGGAACAGGTGAGGACAAGCTCTACAGAGCATGCAGCCACACCTCCCCAGGACTGAATACGTCCATGGTTTCTGAACCAGCCTGTGGAGGGGGCCCTGGAGCCTCTGCCCGAGGTGACAAGGAAAGGCTGGCGGTGTGAGCCCTGGGGGCACCACTTGAGCTCTCCCTGTCCCACTCTCTCTGTCTCCGGCAGAGTCCCTGCCCCCACAAGTTCTCCCTGTCCCACTCTCTCTTCTCTTTCTCCTGCAGAGTCCCTGCCCGAGCCGGGGTCGAGCCGAGGGTGGGGGGCCCAGCAGTCTGCTCCCCAACCACCACCACCCCCACGGTCCCCCAGGAGGTCTCTTTGAAGATTTCGCTTGCTAGGATGGTGCTGTGACTGAAAGGACCCAGGAGTCTGGGACCCCTCCTGGGATCCCCAGCACATTCTCCTGCTCCTGGGAAAGGCCTGGGGGAGGTGCTCACTGCGAGGGCCAGGACTCAGTTCCTGCTCTCATCCTCCCCTGCCCTGATGTCAGCTGCTTTGCACAAAGGTCCTTCTTGTCCACACCCCTTACCCCCAGGCTGGTGCCCCGGGAGGGCTGGAGACCAGGCCACGGGCCCTCATGGAGAGGAAGGGAAGGAAGGAGAGAGGGAGGGGGAGGATACAGCCCATCCCAGCCGGTGAGGGGGAGCCCTCTGTACATTTGTATATATTTAGGGAAAGCCGGGTGGGGGGGATACAGATGTAGAAGGTGGGTAGGGCTACAGGGGTGGGTGATTTAGGGACAGCCAGGGTCCCAGCCCCAATGTCAGCAGGACAGGGAGAGCCCCAGGACTCAGGAGTGCTGGGCTGGTCCTACTTCCTGCCCCTCTCCAGGCCCAGCTCCCCTCTTGGCAGGGGGAGAGGATGGCCCAGCAGGCCTGGCCCAGCTCCCAGTTCCCCCTGCACCAGCCCCACCCCTTGAGTCCCTTCTATAGGGAGGGGGCAGGAGACCTTCCAGACTTCGGCTGAGCTTGGAGGGTGGGAAGGGAGCCTTCTCAGGCCTCTCTCCCTCCAGTCTGATTTTATAAAGTGCTGACGAGATTGGGAATAAAGAGGCATAAAGAATTCTCTGTGTGTATGTGTGACCAAGCACGCACTGGGGGCTGGGGTGAGGCTGGGCACATGCATGACTTGGTCCCAGGTGAAAGGAAAGGCAGGTCCCAGCAGGGGCAGGGGAGCCTGCGGTGCTCAGCCAGTCCTCCCTCCCCCACGCCTGCCTACCCTTTCAAAACCTCTGAATCACGAGTCCACACTTGGCCAGTTTATTAAAGGCAGGGAGCTTCGGCAGGGTCCAAAAGGGAGAAGTTGGGAGATGCCCCCTCCTCAGCTCCCCGCTTCCCCAACAACTCATCTACAGCCCAGCCCCCAGGGCCCAGAGGCAGGGCTGGCGTCAGGCAGACTGTACTGCATAAATACGTGGAGGCCACAGCCCGAATCAGCAGCGTCGGGGGGCAGGGAAACTGGGTTTGGGACGAGAAGGGGGTGGCTCTGGGGGTACCTCCCCCAGTGCTTGTCCAGAGCCCAGGGACCCACAAAGCCAGAGAGGGGACCAGTGGGCCAGCTTGGGGTCTGGCTACGGCCAGCCCTGTCCAGCGAGGCTGGCAGGTGGCTCTGGTTTTGGGGGAGGAGTGGGGTGGGGTGTGGCCATGTCATGGCCCACGGGGACAGGGTGGGGTCAGGTGCTGTTGCCCTGCTCCTGCTCAAAGAGTAGCATGGCCAGCTGGGTTCGGGAGCCGAGGCCCTCAAGCACACTCTGGCGGCAGCGGTGGTACAGGTCCTCACTGAGCCTCGCACTGCACGTCTGGGCCCGGTAGCGCTGCAGCAGCGCCGGCTCCACCGCCCGCAGCACATGCAGACTGGAGAAGTGGAGGAACAGCTCGTACACGTCCAGGCTCTCCAGCAGCTCCTCTTCTTGTTCTGAGGCTGCCGCCAGGCGCCCACGGGCTGCCACGTAATCGGAGTTGTAGAAGCAGGCCTCGCTGGCTGCCTGGCGATCAAAGCGGCCAGTGTCACGGCCCAGCTCTGGGGGCCCAGGCCCTTGTGGTGGGGCCACAGCTGGGTGGAAGGCTTGGAAGTGCATGGGAAAGAAGGCCTGCCAGCCGGAGATGGCATGCATGCGGCAGCGGTTCAGGAAGTCAGGCGTGAGCACCGTGTCTGGCCCAGCCAGCAGGAACAGTGTGTCCAGTGGGTGCTTCTTGGAGAGTAGATCCATGAGGCGCAGTGGTGAGGGTGCGGCTGTCTGCACACTGAGCCATGGCACCCGGGCGCTGGGGAAACGCCGCTCCAGCTCTGCCACGTGGGCCTTGACAGGTGCGAAGACATCTGCGTGGGCTGCGCGCTGGGCCTGGCGCGGCTCATACAGTAGCAGCAGGGTCAGGGCTGCCGCAGCATCACCAGGCTCCAGTGCTGCAGTGGCAAAGGCCTCCAGGAAGCCAGGGGCCAGGTCACGCTCAGCTGCAGCTAGAGGCAGCAGCACAGTGAGACGCGAGGCCTCGGTGACATAGGGCACAGGCAAGATCTCCACACGGCTCAGCGGCCGGAGCAGCTGCACTCGGCGAGTGAGGGGCCGGCGGCCTCCCTGGGGGGTCAGTGCCTCCAGCTGCAAATCCAGCGTGTATTCCATACCCCGGGCTGGATCAAAGCGTCGGTAGCCATTCACCAGCTGCTGCTTCTGGAGCCGCAAGGCCGGGTGGTAGCGGCGGTTGAGCTCCTCCAGAGCTGTCCCCAGAACATCGGCCACATCAGCCCGGTCAGCCCCACGCAGTGGGCAGCGGGGTGAGCCATCAGCGCAGGAGAAAGCATGCTGCTCCGTGAAGTAGTCCCAGCGCAGCACCTCAAAGCGGGAGGCCGGGCGGGATGGTGCTGGAATGCCCACAGGCCAGGCAGCTGCCCGGTCCCCATCAACGGCCAGACGGCTGGTATTCTGGATCTCCCACTGGATCAGAGAAACAGGCCATGAGCAAGGGACAGACCAGAGGGAGCAGCACACAGCTGGGGGACTGGGTAGGCAGCAGGTGCCACTCAGGATGGGCCCCTCGTCCCCTGCCAACCTCTGCCCACCCAGGGGCCATACCTATCATTTCCCCAGCATAGACAGCCTGGAGGCTCATCAGAGAATGTAGAAACAGGCAAGGGCTGGGAAGTAGTTTTGTTCTGTGATTCTAGTTATAACTTCTCATTTCTCTGGGATCTCTGTGACCTCTCAGATCCTGTCCCCCTCACCTGTAACTCCTGGATCTCCTGGTACGTGCGTTCCAGTTCAGCTCGGGCGAAAGCCTTGTGCAGCTGGTACATGTGCACAGGGTCACGCACAGGGTGGGCTGTCAGGGCACTTCGGAAACGAGGGTCCCCCTCCTGCACTGGCTCCCCAGGGCTCAGCTCCAGATGGCTATAGTGCACCCCCTGGGGAGAGGAAGGGAAGGGATCTGTGATGAGCTGGCACTGTCTTCCATTGTCTCATAGTGAGTGTCTCATCTCCTCAGCCTATGACCTGTTGTGGACCTGCAGTCTGAGGGTTTAAGTCTACCTTGACCAGTTGTGAGTCTGTGTGACCTTCAGCATGCCTCTGCTAGCTCATCTGAGAAATGGGCATGCGTCCTGTCTCAGAGCTGTCCAAGGGCTAAAAGAGTAACTAACATCAAATGCCTATTATGTACAAGGCTCCCTTATTTTCTCTAATCCCTGTAACAACCTCGAGCAATAATTATTTCCATTGGCACAGAGGAAGATACTGAAGCCCAGGATATTTAGTAATTTACCGGGGGTCACAGGGATAGAAAATAAATGTCCGAATTGGCATGGAAAACCAGGCCTGTATCTCCACCATCCCTTTGCCTCTCAGAGGGATTTGAACATGACAAGGAGGTATCAGTGGGATAGCTTATCATCCCACCTCGTGGTCACCAGTGCAGCCCACCCCAGTGGCATCGAGAATGCAGCGACCCAGCCACTCGTCAGGGCGCGCACTGACGATGTCGTTGCGGCAGCCTTCCAGGTGGGGGCGCAGTTGCTGCAGCAGCATGCGCGAGAGCAGCACCCCAAAGCCTCCGTGGCAGTAGCGGCCGGGGGTGGGCTCTCCGCCGATGAAGTCCTGGGGCCGGCCCAGGTACAGGTGGGCGGCGGAGGCCAGGCTGAGGTGGCCAGTTAGGCGTGCCAGGCCGTGAGCCTCGGTGTAGGTGGTGTCAGGCACCAGGAAGAACCAGTCAAAGTCGTCGCCGTGCTGCTCCAGCAGGTGGCGCAGCGCCAGGTGCAGGTGCCCGATGGGTCGCTCCTCGCCCAGCGTCACCACCGCCATGCCAGGTGGGGCCCGGCGGCCCCGTGCGCCCGTCAGGAACACCACACGCTCCAGCCGGTGCCCCAGGGTGCGGTTCACGGCCACGCCCAGCGTGGGCAGCGTGGCCTGAGAGGTCAGCACCGCCACAAGCAGCCTCTGCCTGATGCCCAGCTCCGTGCTGATGTAGCGGGTCCTAGGGGAGGAGATGGCACAAGCTTATCAAAAAGACAACGGGGCGGGGGGTCGGGGGGTGGTCAGCACAGACTTTGGCACGTCGCGTCTTCTCTGCATCTGTTTTCTCACCTATGAATAGGTTAAGAATAAACCCTCTCTCCCAGAGGTCATGAGGATTTAAACGAAATGGTCTTACCCAGGTAGTGCTTTGCATTTGGGAGATGGTAATACCCACCGAGACAGGAGAGAGATACTGTGGGTCTGACTCCGGGGTTCGCTACTTAGTAGTTATGTCCTTGAGCATGTTATTTAACCTGAGCCATCTGTAAAATGGGACTGATTATATCTGTTTAAAGCACCCAGCCAAACGCTGGACACACCATGTATCTACTCATTTCTATATAAATATGCCATTATGCCACAAATGCCGCACATAAATGATATAAAGGAACGTTTGGCATAGGAGTGTACTGAGTGTTTTTGCGGGGAGGGGCAAACTGAACTCAGGTGCTCTAGGAACTTACCTTTGGTAAGGCAGAAGGTAAATTGCAGAACCAGCATTTGATCCCAATGTTACTTAGAAATTATTTCAACTCATCAGCAGAGACATTAATGATATGGGTACATTCCTCCCTCCCCCATCTCACCCTGAGGTGGCCCTTGTAACCCACTCAGGAACAAGAGATCCAGGTAAATCCTAGTTCTCGCCTTTCTCTTTCCCTGTCTCTATACACTCACCCTATATACAAGTCATTTCTCTAACACCAGCAGCTCAGCCAGGGAGCTAGTAGGATCTCTGGGGAGCCATCGGGTCGACCCGGTTTAGGACACAGGCCAGCAAGTTCAGCCCAGGCCGGGATAGGGCCCAGAGAAAGTCTCGGACTGGCCCCACGGCTCTCGGGAAGGCAGGGCCATCGGAAGTTATCGGGGCCCAAAGACTTCCTGGCTCGCCAGCCCCTTCCTTCCGGAGCCCGACCCGGGCCCGGGCGACTTCCCCGCGCGCGTCCCGGCCGCTGCCCAGGGGGTGGAGCGGGCGCAGCCGATCACTACCTGACGGCCTTTTTGGCGGCCTGGCCGGGCTGTGCGGGGTGGTAGGGCAAGACGCGCGGCTCCCAATTCTCCCCGGCGCCTTCGCCGGCCCCGGGCTTCTCGCGCTCCGCTCCGGGCTGCACCGAGTTGGGTCGGCGCGCCGCGTTGGTGTTGCCGCGCAGCGGCAGCTCAGAGTCTCCAGGTTGGGGCGGGCCTGGGCCGCATGGCTCCTCCACCCAGGTGACGCTGAGCAGGCTCAGGGTGAAGCCCAGGGAGATGCCCACGGCCACGGGCCCTGCGGGCCGCAGCACCGACAGCAGCAGCGATGCCCGCATGGCGCCCGGACCGCGGGTCCCGGGCCCCGGCGAAGCCCCAGAACAGCCAGGGGAGGCTCCGAGGGGGCGGGACCGGGGAGGGGGCGGATCCGGAGGGCTCGGGCCCCGCGGGCGGGCCCGCTCCCTCCCCGCAGAGCAGAGCCAGCGGCCCGAGCCGAATCCCCGGAGCCGCGCCTCGATTCCCCTCCAGCAGCTGCTCTGGGCTGCGCAGGGTTCTTGCGCTCTGCACTGGAGCCTCAGCCGCGGCCGCAGCTGTCCGACGTGTCACTGCAAGGGCCCCGCCCCCGGGGTGGGGTCTCGGGCTCCCGCTACCGGAGAGGGAGGAGAAGGGGGAGGTTAAAGGGGAAGGACCCCCCGGAAGTGCCCCCTCCTCAGTGCGGGAGAGGGAGACGCTGGGGGCGGAGTCCCCTGCCTCCCGCGGCTTGGTTGGTGCGTCCCAGGTGACGTCAGAAGCAGCCCGCCCCTGCCTGGATGGTGCGCCCTGAGTGACGTCAGGAGCAGAGGCCGGAGCTGTCCATCAGCACCAAAGGCCGCGGGCGGGCTCAGGGCATGGGGCCGCGGTTCTGGGGCGGCCCGAGCCCCGGCTCCTGCGCCTTCCCCTTCCCCAGGCCGAGCCTGAGTTCCCGGACGCAGCAGGACTGGAGTGCCAGCCGGTGTTGGAGGTGGAGCGGCGCCGCCACCGCGCCGACACCATTCTCTCCGGCCCAGCAGCCCCCTTCCTTGCACGACGGACTTTCCCTGGACCCCAGTCAGTTGGAGCCTCTGGCGCCCCGCAACCCCGGCCCCTCGGGCCTCTGCACAGCCTCTTTCACTCAGAAGCTCAGGTCGCCTCCAGCCCAGGTAAATCTTGGACAATCCCATATTGAGCCGCCCACAGATGAATCTCTTGGCTGCCTCCTTCTCACTGGCAGCACGCTCCCTTCATCCCCCCTGACTCCCGTCCCTCTTTTAACTTCATCCCAGCCTCCACTAGCCAGGCACTTTTGTTTCCCTTTGTCTTTGCTCCCCACTCCAGAGATGCTTCCAGAGCTGCACAAATGTGGATACCACTCCTTTGTCCACTGTCCTTGCTGAGTTCTCCCAATCCCTCTCCCACCCCCATCCTGGTGAGGACCCAGGACTCCTCCGTGACCCCAACTTTCCCTCTGTCAGGTTAAGTTGGGAGGGTGACTCCCTTCTATTCCCAGCACTATGCCGGGGACTGTGGCAACACTGCGGTTCCAGCTGCTGCCCCCTGAGCCAGATGATGCCTTCTGGGGTGCACCTTGTGAACAGCCCCTGGAGCGCAGGTACCAGGCACTGCCGGCCCTCGTCTGCATCATGTGCTGTTTGTTTGGAGTCGTCTACTGCTTCTTCGGTGAGATCCCCATCTCATCCCTCACCTGGGCTCCCCAGTGTTTCCCCGAGTTCTTTTTCTGGCCCCCCCAAGTCTTCTCTGAATCCCTCTACCATCATGAATAATTCTTCCTTTTCTTTCATCCCACACATTTATAGATTGTCTAGACTCTAGATTATAGGAAACACAGGTTTTTGGATTAAGCACACCTGAGTTTGAATTTACTTAGCTTTGCAGTTACTAATTGTGATGTCTTGGACACATTAATCTGTCTGAGCCTCAGTTTTCTCATCTGAACAATGATTACAATATTTGTCCCATGTAGTGTTATAATTAGTAAGCATTCAATAAATAGTAGCTATTGTGAGGATGTGTTTGGGTAACTGTGCTAGGTAGCCACTGAAAACGCTTAGCAGGGTTATTACACATGGTCCCTTACCACAGGGCGTATTGTCTGACAGGGAGGAGACTCCCTGGAGCATTTACACCTGGGATACATATTAGAGTGGGCTGGATGGTGGTCACACACATCCATCCAGCCTACAAGGCAGGCTCTGGTAATCAGAGCTGCTGTGAATACTTGTACAGGACGGGTACTAAATAAGCGAGCTCAGCTGAGTGGACAAGTGGGGGCTAAAGTCCAGCTCATGCTCTACCTGACAAACTCTGGGCCTTGGCACAAAGCTGCTTTGCCTAGAGAAAGGCGCACCTTTTTCTAATATGCATAAAGGTGCCAGATGGGCTAGTGGCCCAGTGTAATGGGAGTAAGTGACCAGTGGCTTTGGAGCAAGAGTTGCAGAACTTCAGAGAGCAGAGTGAGCTCTATAGGCTGGGGGCCCAAGGAAAGCCTCCGGGAGGAGAATTATAGGTGAGTGGGACCAGTGGGGGCAAATGAGGCTTGGGGGCTGGGGTTCCAGGTTGGGCAGAGGTAGTGCAAGACTTATGTTCTGCAGCCTCCCCTACAATGGGTGGGTAGACAGGGTTGGGAGCCAGATGGTCCCTCCCATTCCTCCCCCAAACTCTAGGCTGAACAACTGAAGAGTAGGCAGGAGGAAGTGCCCCCCGCAAGGGTTCAGGACACGTTCTGGGCCTCCGAGGATTCTGTATCACTTCACCCCCTCCATATCTGTACCCACTCCCTCTGCATGTTGCTCAGTGTAGCCTCATATTCCCTCTCCTGGGCTTCCTGACATCCTACCCCTCTTGGATGTCACTACTCCCAGGCTCATGGACTCTGAGCCCTTGTCCACCCCCTACTCCTCTCTCTGATCATGGAGCCTCCTGGACTCTCATACTTCCCCCCGACTCCTGGAAGTGACTCTCCTCTGTTATCTTTCTCTTTGGCTCTCCCTGACTCCTTGACCCCCATCTCTTGATTTCTATCTTTCCAACTATTCAGTCTCCACTTCCCTCACCCTTTCAGGTATCTCTAATGGGCCTAATGGCCCTATAACCTCCTTATTTCTGAAACTCCACAAACACTATTTCCTTCTCTTTGATTTTGTGTGACCTCAGGTAAGCCTTAGTGACCTCCACCTCCCCTCACCTCCAGTTATGTCATTACCTTCCATCTCTCTGACCCCCTCTATTACTCCTAGTTTTGATCCCTGATTACTCCTTTCTAATTCCTATAACCTCATCATCTGATCACCCCTCCCCATACTGTGATCCCAGTAATTCCTTGTTTTGGTCTCGGTGTTCCTCTCTTGGAAATCGTTTTATACTCTTGATGATTCTATTTCTGTCAATCTCCCTAACCTACAAATACCTCATTTTCTGGGACAACTCCCCAGTAATGCTGCTACTCTGTCCTCTTTGTAACCTTTCAGTGGTGCCATATCTCTGAAGCCCTGTGACCCCCAAAGACTCATCTTTCTGAACCTGTGTGACCCTCACCTCTCAAGTTTTTTTGTTTTTTTTTTTCGGACAGAGTCTCTCTCTGTCACCCAGGCTGGAATGCAATGGTGCGATCTTGGTGCACTGCAACCTCTGCCTCCTGGGTTCAAGCGATTCTCCTGCCTCAGCCTCCTGAGTAGCTGGGATTACAGGTGCACGCCACCATGCCCGGCTAATTTTTTGTATTTTTAGTAGAGACGTGGTTTCACCACGTTGGTCAGGCTGGTCTCAAACTCCTGACCTCGTGATTCACCCACGTCGGCCTCCCATAGTGCTGCCACCACGCCTGGCCCTCGAGTTTATTACGATTTCCAAATACCTCATCTCTGTGAGTAATCCCTTCTCAAAGACCCCAATGACTCTTTTGCTGATCCCCTTGGGACCCCAGTGACTTATCTCTCTGAATCCTATGATCCCAAAGATACCAATCCACGAATTCACTCTTGACTCAAAAGATTTATCCTAACTCCTGTGATCCTCAAATACATCAACCCTCATGATCTCAACGGTTATGTTTGCCTTCTCATTGACCGCCAACAGCCATATCTCTCTAACCTCCCCTGAACTCAATGGCCCCATCACTGATGCCTTCATGACCCCAGTGACCCTCAATTCTCTGACCTTAGTGTTTTTCTCTCTGGTTCCCCTGGGATCCCATGTCCTTGACCCCTCAGACCTGCTCCCTCCAGCCTGGTGCCCTCATCTTGGCCCCTCACTAGCCCCTGTTCCCCTCCAGGTTACCGCTGCTTCAAGGCAGTGCTCTTCCTCACTGGGTTGCTGTTTGGCTCGGTGGTCATCTTCCTCCTGTGCTACCGAGAGCGGGTGCTAGAGACACAGCTGAGTGCTGGGGCGAGCGCGGGCATCGCTCTGGGCATCGGGCTGCTCTGCGGGCTGGTGGCCATGCTAGTGCGCAGCGTGGGCCTCTTCCTGGTGGGGCTGCTGCTCGGCCTGCTGCTCGCAGCTGCTGCCCTGCTGGGCTCCGCACCCTACTACCAGCCAGGCTCCGTGTGGGGTCCACTGGGGCTGCTGCTAGGGGGCGGCCTGCTCTGTGCCCTGCTCACTCTGCGCTGGCCCCGCCCACTCACCACCCTGGCCACCGCCGTGACTGGTGCTGCACTCATCGCCACTGCCGCTGACTACTTTGCCGAGCTGCTACTGCTGGGGCGCTACGTGGTGGAGCGACTCCGGGCCGCTCCTGTGCCCCCACTCTGCTGGCGAAGCTGGGCCCTGCTGGCACTCTGGCCCCTGCTCAGCCTGATGGGCGTTCTGGTGCAGTGGAGGGTGACAGCTGAGGGAGACTCCCACACGGAAGGTAAGCGGGCACAGGCCAAGGTGGACATGAGAGGAGTGGGTGGTCAGGGATGGGTTGGGGGCCGAGTGACTGGGGAGTGGGGGACAGCAGCAGAAGGTCTTGATGGCGGTAGACAGCTGACCTGCTCAGGGTCTGGGAGAATAGCACCCAGGTGCCATCATTCATTCCACAACAACATATGGAGTGTGGGCTCCACCCCATTCCAGGCACCAGGGATACAGCAGAGATAACACAGACAAGGTTCCTGTCCTTACGGGTATACATTCAAGGCAGGCAGGAGACAGAAAACAGAGATGCAAACAAACAACATGATTCCAGTTGTGTAGAGTGATATGACAGAGACATTGTGCAGGATAATGTGAAAGAGTGACCTATGGAAGCTATTAGTTAGGGTGGTCAGGGAAGGCTGCTTGAAGGAGGTGATATGTAAGCAGGCACTTGAAGGCTAAGGGGCCGGCCATGCAAAGAGCTAGAGAAGAGGGAACAGCAAGGGCGAGGGCCCTGAGAAGGAATGAGCTCAGCTTGCTTGAGGAAGTGGGGCAGGAGTATGGGAGGTGAGGTGTGGGAGCCAGGGTGATTGCATGGACCCTCTGGGTCATAAGCAGCACTCCACATTTTATTAGAAGGGCAGTGAGACACCACTGGAGGGTTTAAAGTAGGGGAGGATAGAATATAATTTAGCTTTTGGGATGCTCATTCTGCTGCCGAGTGTAGAAAGCACTGGAGGGAGCAAGTGTGGGGGAAACCAGTGAAGCAGCAGCTGTGATTGTCCAGTGGAAAGATGATGACGGCTGGCCTAGGTGACTGGGAGAGGGATGACAGCCTGGAAGGCAGTACCTGGAAGCCTAGGAATCTTCCATAAAGACCTATGGAAGAAAAGAACAACAGCGGGAAGTCCCCTCTGAGAGGTAGGAGACCAGGAAAGGAAGTGACAGGGTGGGAGTAAGAGGTTATGGACAAGAGGAATCTGGAAGCCTAGAGCCCCAGGTGGGAAGAGAGAGGGAGGGCTCAGGGGAAATAAGGCGCACAGTCCTCTGAGTTCCTTCTCTACCCATCCCACCACAGTGGTCATCAGCCGGCAGCGCCGACGCGTGCAACTGATGCGGATTCGGCAGCAGGAAGACCGCAAGGAGAAAAGGCGGAAAAAGAGACCTCCTCGGGCTCCCCCAAGAGGTCCCCGGGCTCCTCCCAGGCCTGGGCCACCAGACCCTGCTTATCGGCGCAGGCCAGTGCCCATCAAACGCTTCAATGGAGACGTCCTCTCCCCGGTGAGCTCCCTGAGCCCATCCTGCCAGAATGAGAAGGAAGTGTGGAAACTCTGTCCAAACAGGACTGGGCTTTCCCCACTGGCTGGTTGCTAATCTAGAAGGTCTGTTTGTCCATGGACTGTTTGTCCATGCATCGGAGCCCATGCACCAGGGGCTTGGCGGGTCCAGCTGGTGGGGGGATTGGGGGAAGGTACCTGAGTATGGGTTTTAAGTGGGATATGGTATGTGGTGGGGTCTCAGGGCTGTGGACTCGGTCTATGGCAGTCTATAGAAGTGTCAGGCTTGTGGGAATTCACGAAGAGGTGGCTTTTAGGGCAGGATTCTGCGGTGGGACTCACACCTATGTTTGCTCCCCCACAGAGCTATATCCAGAGCTTCCGAGACCGGCAGACTGGGAGCTCCCTGAGCTCCTTCATGGCCTCACCCACAGATGCGGACTACGAGTATGGGTCCCGGGGACCTCTGACAGCCTGCTCAGGCCCCCCGGTGCGGGTATAGCCATATCTGCCTGTCTAGACTCTGCAGTCACCAGCTCTGCCAGCTCGAGGAGGCCTGCTAGGCTGCCACTCAGCCTCCTGGCTTTGGCTGTCCCTCTCCCCAGCCTGGAGAGGGCTGGCCTGGTCACTAGAAGGGAGGATTGTCTCAGGCGAGTCTTGGCCTGAGAGGAAAGCCCCCTCCCAAGCTCCCAAGAGGCTCCTGAGGAACTCGGGGTGTGAACCCCACTGGGGTGTGCTCAGGGTTGTGAGTGTGTTGCCCGTGTGTCTGTGTGTATGTGTGGGGGTGGGCGGGCTTGGAGTGGACGCTGGGACCCTTGCCTTAGATTTCTGGCTGGTAGGGTTTCTCCAGGCTCAGCCCCACCTCCTCACCCCCTGCTGGGGTCCCATGGGCCACCTCCTGCATGTCTCCGCGGAGGGGCTACCTTCCTTCCCATCGCCCTGCCTCCCAGCCAGACTCATCTAAGGGTTCTTGTCCTTGTCTATGGGGCAAACTGTAGCACCCCTCACCCTGGTCCCCTGGCCTCTGCAAAGCCACCAGCCTGAGGGCAGTGGCAGGAGATGGGGGTGGGGGGTGCTGCTCTGGGCTGGGTTGGGAAGGGAGTTGGGGAGGGGTTTAAATGCACGGTGCATGTCTGGTGTCTGTCATGCCAACCTGGACACCTCATGCTTCTGTCTCCCCCACCCCACTCTGTTTTACATCTTTTATAAATGTGCCAAACTGCGTGGCCTCTGCCAGGAATGGTGGTCTTTGGTGGCTGGCACTTTCACAGGCCAGGTACAAGCACTACAGCCCTTGGTCCCCAGTGTCGTTCACTGCACAAGGGCTCCAGGCAAGGTCTGCCCTCCCACATCACTCAGAGAGGCAAAGAAATGAGCTGTAGCACTTTTATTGTTTCCTGACACCTCTGGTTTCCTTGTCTCTCTACCCCTGCCCAGGGTAAGGGCAAACGCCTTCCAAGCTGTCCAAGGGCACTCGCCTGGCCTGGTTAGGTCCTCCTAGTTACCTGTAGAGGAATGACTCCACATGGGGCTGGGGAGAGAGTGGGTACCACCTTCCTCTCCCCTGGCAGAGCCTGGACACCAGTACAGGAAGAGCTGGGCCCCCAGGCTCTGCCCTACCCTTTCTGGGCCTTGGTCAGGGCTGTCTTGGTGGCAGGAAGGTGGGGGTCAGCTAGGGGTGGGGCACAGCGCAGCACCTGAAGGGAATGCTGGGATTTGGGATAGAAGGTGGCATGTCTCCTATGTGGAAGAGGAAAGAAAGAGGCTTCTGCCAAGGCTGACATGGAACTTGCTGAGATGGGCAGAGGCAAGCTGGGCAGAGGGCAGGAGGGAGGAGGGACAGGCTGGAGGAAGGCAGTGTTGGTGAAGTGGGGAGGAAAGGAACTGGTAGAAACAGGGCTGTTCAAGAGAGACAAACATGGTCCAGTGGCAGGAGAGAGAAGCCTGGCAAGAAGGGGCGTAGAAAGGTGGCAACAGCTGACCAGGAGCAGCTGATCTGAGCCAAGCAGTTCCAGGGCTTTCCAGCCCTGGGTGTGCTCTACCCCTCCCCTCCCCCATCCCCACCTCCTACATATCCCAGGACCCGTTGCCACCCCAAGTCCTAGAAAGCCTCCCATAGGTGTGGCTTAACCCATCAGCTCCCAGGCGCCCTCATCCTCCTACCTCTGCTCAGTTGGCTTTACTCACCCTCTACCAGCAGCCGTGTGTGGGCGCTGTCCTGGCCGGCCTGGCAGCAGTAGGTGCCTTGGTCCTCAGGTCGAACGTCATGGATGACCAGGCTGTGGGTGGGGCCGTGGCTGCGCATCTCATACTTATCTCCCGGGCACAGCTCGGCCCCCTCCCGCAGCCAGCACACGTGGCCCCCCGAGCGGGACACAGTCACCTCCAGCACCGCCCGGCGGCCCACCAGAACGGTCTTCTCGCGAGGGGGGTGGCGGCACATCTGGAGAGGCAATGCTGGGGGTAGGGGGCGGGGGCTTAAGTTAATAGGGACACGCATGGCCCCCAGGAGAAGAGATGCATCTTCCCTCCCTGAAGCCTCCACTCCTGGCCTTAGCCCTCTATGCCACCAGTCCGTTCCCTTGCACCTCAGACCCAAAGTCTCCTCTTCCCGGGGAAACGCGCTGCCCTCTGTGACCTGGCCCAGGAGAGCCCCTCGGGGGGAGGGGAAGAGAGAGCGGCAGCGTTCTTGGGGCCAGCCCCAAGTCCGTCAGTCCCATGGCAGGAGAGGCAGGATGTACTCTCTCTGTCGCTCCCGCCCCAGGTGCTTACCCTCCACTTCCAGTAGAGCCAAGGACTGGGCGGGCCCCGCCTGGAAGCGGACTTCACCGGCGTCCTCGGCGCGCAGCTCGCTAAGCACCAGAATGTGTTTCTTCCCTGGGGGTGAGGGGGTCGCTAGAGAGGCCGGAGCCACCTCTGAGGAGCGTTGGGGACGAAGGTGGGGGCGCAGCAGGCCCCTGGGTCGGTTCGGACGCCGTTAGTGTATGCTAGGGTGGGCGGAACAGGGATGCGGAGCGGGAAGACTAGCAGTCCGAGACTCGGGGCTGGGGGTGGGGGAAAGACCGGGGACGAGGCTCACAGGGCCGTGGGGCGGGGCCCGTCCGAGCCAGGGGCGGGGCTTGTCCCGATGGGGCGGGATCTGTTCGAGCCTGGGCGGGGCAGCGAGGGGCCCGAAAGGGTAACCAGGCGGCCAGACCTTCCTGTCGGATGCGGACGTGGGCTCCGGGTCTCAGCGGGCGGCCTCCGAGCTCCCAGCGCCCCGTGGTCTCGACCTCCGACACGGTGCACTCGAACGTGGCGCAGTCGCCTTCGCGGGCGCTCACCGACCGCAGCTCGGAGAGCACCGCCACCGTACGCTCTGGGGCGGAGCCCGGGGCGTGAGCGGGGCGGGGCAGAGGGCAGGTACCGGTCACGCCCCCTCCACGCCCCTTTTCTAGAAGCACGCGCGGTCAGCAGGGTCGGGTTAAGACCGCTCCGCAAGTCTCGCTCCCAAAGCAGTGCCCAGCCACCGCATCACCCCATACCCACCGCGCACGGTCAGGCGGACCGGTCCGGCGCGGGCCGTCCCCACTGCGCAGCTGTAGGTCCCGGCGTCCGAGAGGCCGCAGCGCCGCAGCTGGAGAAGGCGGCGCGTGCCGAGGGCCTGGAGCCGGAGCCGCGGGCTAGACGTGAGCGCGCTCCCGTCCTAGGGGCGGGAGTTGCAGAGGGTCGGGGCGAGCCCGGCTGGGCACAGGCGACCCCGGCCCTGGCAGGCGGCGACACCCTTTGTTGATGCCAAGCGGTCTCGAGGCGCGTTTATGCGTGTCTCGTGTTCCCAGGCTGGGGTCGGACTGTCCCCAAGCCTTTGGGGCTGTGCCAGGAGCCTCTTTGAAAAAGCGTCACCCTTTGGGGACCTTAGGGCCGCCAAGGTGCTCAGGAAGCCCAGAGCCAGGTATCGATCACAGGGGACATGGGCACGGATTCTGGAGTTAGGCAAACCTGGATTCAAATATGGGCTCTACCTATTGTCTGCCCTTGGGTAGGTAATTTTTCCCACTGAGCATCAGTTTCCTGATAGGTATTACAGTGACAAGACCTACCTCCTAGAGTCGTCCTTGGAGTAAGGGATTAAATATAATGCAAATCTTAAAACAGTGCCAGGCACATCTGCTCAAGGAGTATTAGTTGTTTCTGTCTGGGGCATTATTATTGTTGGTGTTACATTGAAGTGGGCTTGGATGGGGCTGGGATCTGACCTTCTCCCAGGTAACATCAGCCAAAGCTTGGGAAAGCTCGCACTCGAACGTAGCTGTGTCGCCCTCGGTCACCTCTAGGTCCTGTGGCCCCCGCACGATGGTCACTGGGACCTCTAGGGGTGGGAGAGGGAGGACAGTGCAGAGGGAGCAGGATGGGGACCCATCTTGCAGGGACAAGGAGGGCATACACTTGGGCACAGCGGGCAGTAGAGGACACTATCGAGTGGGGGATGAGCTGGGACAAGTGGTCCAAGAAGGATCTGTCAGTGGTGGGGGTGGGGGGAGGTGGGCAGGGCCACAGGGCCAATGGGTTAGGAGTGGCCAACTGGGAGTCACACTTTAAGGTGGTCAGTGGGGGAGAAGCTGGGGGCCAGAGGGCAATGGGGAAACGAGCAGAGATGCCAGTGGAGTGGTCAGTGGGAACATCCTGGGGCTGGAAGTAAAAATGGGGCACACTCAAGCAGAGTTGCTAGTGATGTCGCCCTTAGGCAGTCAGTGGATTCGAGGGACTGGAGTGGTCACAGGGCCCACACTTAGGCGGGCAGAGGGAGCCATAGCAGGCAGTGTAGTCAGTAGGGTCACAGAGTGGTCAGTGGGGTGGTGTGCAGGCAGGCAGACAGCAGTGACCACAATGGCATAGGCACGCTCACGGTAGCAGAGTCAGTGGTTGGGTGAGCCTTGGGCAGTCAGGGGCCACACTCAGGCAGAGGATTCTGGGGCCACACAGGGCCTATGAGTCAGGGGGGTCACACTCTGGCAGGGATGTCAATGAGGGCCACACTGAGACAGGCATGGTCAGTGGGGGTCACACGAGTCGGGGGTCAGTATTCATGCCTGGGGTAAGTAGGGCCACACAGGTCAGCAGGCAGGCTGTGGTCCTGGAGGCCACACCTCTCACGACGAGTCTGGCTGCGCAGCGCAGGGAATCCGCCGTGAAGGAGACGCAGCCTGAGTCGGCCAGGCCCAGGCCGTTGAGTACCAGTCGGTGACAGTGGCCCTCCGAGTGGATGTGACACTTGGGCCCTGGATACAGCCGTACTCCACCCCGGGCCCACTCCCCGGTCACACCTTCCTGGGACAGCTCCAGCTGGAAGGTGGCACTGCCCCCCTCACTGACGGTCACATCCTCCAGAGGCCGCAGCACCCTCAGCTGCCTCGCTGGCCGGGGGAGATGGAGAGAGGGAGGATGAGGCCTCCAGCTCTGGGCAGGGGTTGCAGTCGATCCTCATCCCTTGGCCCTGCCTACACCCCTCAACACCCAACCTAAGGTCCTGACCAAAAAAGTTCAGAACCAGTGTTCAGGAAGAAAGGGGCACAGTGGACAGATTGGCGGTGGGAGGGCTGTATCAGGGTTAGGAGATGAGGGCACAGGAAGGGGGAGAAGTGTGGTTAGGCGGTCGTGGAGTCTGGGTGAGGGGTGCTGTGACACTTGAAGGAGCACAGAATTTGGAGTCAGACACACTAGGAATGGAACCTCGCTCTACCACATGGTTTGTGTGCTATGTGATCTTTGGCAAATGGCCTGACCTCTCTGGGCCCCAGTTGCCCCAGCTGTACAAGGTAAATAACATTGGGACACAGGTTTATTGTGATGATTTCTTGAATGAAATGTTAGAAGAGATGTGTCACCAATGACAACCATTCACCAAGCTCTGTGTAAGAATTTTCATGTTATCTCAGTTAATGTTCCCAGAGACACTTGAGACGGGGATCAACCCCATTTTTAAAATTTGAGACAGGGTCTTGCTGTCACCCAGGCTGGAATGCCGTGACATGATCATAGCTCACTACAGCCTCAAACTCCTGGGTTCAAGCAATCCTTCTGCCTCAGCCTCCCTAGTAACTACCATGCCTGGCTAGTTTTTTTTTTTTTTTTTTTTTTGTGGAGATGGGTTCTTGCTGTGTTGCCCAGGATGGCCTCGAACTCCTGGCCTCAAGGGATCCTCCTGCCTTGGCCTCCCAAAGTGTTAGGATTATAGGTGTGAGCCACTGCACCTGGTCTCAGCCCCATTTTTAAGGAGACTTGGCTCAGAGAGGTTAACTTGCATGAGATCACACAGGAAACAGAGGGCTCCAGCTTTGGGTGGGAGGTGTGGGGTGCTGTTTGCCAGCCATCCCTGCTACTTAAGTGGGTATGTGTATCCCTAGAATACATGACTGAAGGATGCCCATGGCAAGTCTTTCTGGAGAATATTTGTGTTTATAGCAAAGCGAACTTGGAAATATGCAATGGAATGCAAAATCCACATGGACTTCTAAGGTAAATAAAAAATATTAGAAAAAGAAAAGTTTTGCTTTGGGCAAGCTGCTGCTGGGACAGCCATGGGTGACTTTTCTCAGCGGTGAGGGGCACTTTGGTGGGGGCCTGAGGGACTCCAGGACAGCCAGAAAAGGCTGTGCTGTAGGGTGGGTAATGCATTAAGAGAGGACAGGGCACTCACGCCTCACGCTGAGCCTGGCCAGGGTGCGATCGTGGTGGCTCTCGCAGCCGTAGGTGCCCTGGTCGGCCAGTATGACACCATGGATGAAGAGGCGGTGGATGTGCCCATCCTGGGCCATGGACAGGCGAGAGTCGTGGGGCAGGGGCTGCCCACCTCGCACCCAGCGCACGGCCCCTGCTGCACCCACTCGGCCTGTCTCCACTTCGAGACACACGTCCTGGCCTTCCTCTGCCCGCACATCCTGCAACCGCCGTAGGAACAGCAGCTCTGTCTCTGGTGGGGAAGAAGGAGGAGGCCATGGAGCCTGGTGGGGTTGGAGGCTGGCCCCTTGCTCCATCCCACTGGTCTGTCCCTAGGTGGACAGGCAAGGCTGCTGGGATCCAGGTTGGGAGTACAGGCACGGGACACAGAGCATCTCATCCTCATCAGGACCTAACCTCGAACATGGAGCCGGGCACTTGTGGCCGTGCTCCCTGCCCGCACAGTCACGGTCCCCGCATCCTCCAGTTGGCAGCCTCGCAAGGTTAAGATGTGGCTTGAACCATTCTGGGCCATCTCCACCTGGGGCCCTGGAGTGATGACGGCCCCATTGTGCAGCCAGGTGACATCGGCATCTGGTGGGGAGACTTCACACCGGAACGTGGCATCATCGCCCTCATGGACAGTGAGTGGTGTCAGCTCCGAGACCAGCTTCACCGGCAGTGGCTCTGAGGGGCACGGTCAGGCAGTGAGCTAGGCTGGGTCTTTTCTCCTCTCTCCTTTTCATCCCCTCCTCAGAATACAGGCCCTCATCCCCAGTCATTTAACAAACCTTCTGTGAGGACCTACTATGTATTGACCACACGGGTGGCCCAAAGGACAAGAAGCCAGCTCCCTGCCACTCCTTTTAGTCAGTTCCTCATCATCCTAGCCTAGCACCCCACCTCGATGACACCCTAATAATATCATTTACCAGGGACCCTATTTACAGCATTTACTTGTCACAACAGGCCTATAAGAAAAGCACTATCTCCTCTTTTCAGAGCTGGGGCTTAGACAGGTTGAACAACCTGGCCAATGTCACACAGCTACTGGGGCACAGAATCTAGGCTGGAACCTGGCTGGGTGGACTCTAGAGCCCCTGCTTTTAACCACTGGTCTATGCTGCTCTCAACATGAGGGTTTCTGGAAAGAGAAGCCCTGAGCCCCTATCCAAGTGATGGTCATGCACGCACTGGTTGGAGCCAGAAGCAGCAAAGCGGGGGTGGAGGAGTAAGGGGGCCCTAGAATGTGGCAGATGGTCCTTGGGGTGCCAGAGTCCACAGGGTGTGAGGGGTACACTGTTACCTTCCACACTGACAAGGAAGATGCGGCTGTCCTGGGGCGCGTCGCACAGGTACTCCCCAGCGTCCCTGCTCTGTGCCCTCTGGACTCGCAGCACCTGCCTGGCCCCGGCCTGCTCCAGCTGCACCCGCCCCTGGCTTGCCAGTCGCTCCCCATCCTTGTACCAGCGCACAGGGCCCCCTGGCCCGGAGAGGTGCACCACCAGCTCTAGGTCCCCGCCTGGGGTGCTCCGAACCCTCGTCTGGGCTGCCTCGGGAGCTACCACCCGCACAGGGGGCTCTGTGGAGTCAGAGCTGGAGGTCACTGGGAGGGAGAGGCTCAGGGCTTTGAGGAGGGCAGGGGGAGGCATGAGGGGGCGGGTACTGAGAGAAGTGGGGCCAGGGATGGGCAGGGCATGCTGGAAAAGCAGGAATCCTACAGGGTTTGCGGTGCCGCTCTCAGGCTTAGTGCCCAGGCTGTACTCACCAGCCACCTGGACGGTGAAGCTGAGGCTCGGGGCTCCTGGGGCTGCTCCAGACTGGCAGGTGTAGAGCCCTGCATGGGCTGGGCCTGCAGCCTGGATGCAAAGGACTCGGCGGGGGCCCTCGGCATGGAGCTTTAGGCCCTCGCCCTCCTGCACGGGCCTCCCATTGTGGCTCCAGACCACGGGGGCGCCAGCCCGGGACAGTTCACAGCTCAGCATCACTGGCTCCCCGGGGGCCACACAGAGTGGGCTTGGGGTTGTCTCTGGAGCAAGGAACTGCACTGGGGGCTCTGGACAAGAGAGGAGGGTGTCAGCCCATGCTTGCCCTTGCCTCCCTGCCCTGGGTTGGCCAGGAGCACCCACCAGCCAGGATGACATTGAAGGTGATGGCCTCATCCCGGGTCTCACACACATACTCCCCAGCGTCCTCAGGCTGGGCGTGGGGCAGGGTCAGGGTGCGGGTGGGCCCCTCGGCACCCAGCTGCAGGGTGTCTGATGCCTCCACTTCCAGCCCGTCCTTGTACCAGCGCACCTGAGACCCAGCTGGGGCCACCTCACAGCGCAGCTCCACACGCCCCGGAGCCCCAAAATGCAGGTCCAGGGAGCGGGCTGCTGGGTGCACAATCCTCTCTGGTGGGGCTGGTGGGTGGGCAGAGAGAGGGGCACATGGGCTTGGCCAGCAGGCCTCTCCTGCCTTACCCTCCAGATCCTCAGCCCTCCCCCCTGGCAGCACAGCTCTTGAGAACAGTGCCAGCTGCAGTCCATGGAGCAGCTGCTGTGTGCCAGGCACTGTCCTAAGAACCGTGTGTTTTTTCAATCAGTTACTCTGACCACCCTCAAGAGGTGCACAGCTGCTGGCTGCACTTCACAGCTGAGGACCTGAGGCCTCTTTAGAAGAAACTGACTTGCCTAAGGTCACACAGACAGAAAGAGGCAGATCTAGACTCACACCCAGATCTACACACCCCACTCCACACCCACCCCCACTTCCTATCCCCTTTCCCTGCCTTGCCTCTGATGCACTCGTTACCACCTGACAAACCATCTCTTTTATTTTTTGTCTGTCCACCCTCTCCAGAGTTTAAACTCTGTGAAGACAGGAGGTTTAGTCTTATTGGTTCACTACTGTATCCCCAGCATCTAAAACAGTGCCAAGCACACAGTAGTTGCTCAATGAGTATTGAATGAATGGATGAACGAACGAATGGTTCTAATTGCTGGGCACCCTCCCACCAGGCCTCTGGTCCTGACCTGATGTGGCTAAGTAGGATTCTGATGGCCGAACACGAGGAAGCTGGATAAGGGGAAGGCTGGGGATGGGGTGGGGGAGGTGGGGCTAGGTGGGTGTCTGTCTCTTAGCCCCCTACCTCTCTACCTCCTCTGTGTGCTGCAGAGACTGCCCACCTGTGACAGTGACAGTGAAGAAGGCCGAGTCATCTCCAGCGTCGCATACAAACTCGCCCCCGTCCTCGGGCTGGGCAGCAGGTAGCACCAGGCGGCAGCGTGGCCCATCCCTCTCCAGCACCAGGGCCTCGCTCTCCTCCACTTCCAGCCCGTCCTTGTACCAGCGCACAGGGGCATCCTCCCGAGACAGTTCACACATCAGCACCACACACTCCAAGGTCACGGCGATCAAGGTCACCTCATCGTGAGGGTATATGATCCGCACTGGGGGTTCTGCAGGATGGGGACAACCACAGCCTGTCACAAGCTCACCGTCAGCCTCTCTGGAGCCATTTGGCAGCATGAAGTCCCCATCACCCACATAATAATGAGAATAACGAGAAAAATAATAATAATAAGCAATAATAGGTCCACAATTTGTTCTCTGAAATCCCTGGGGCCAGAGGGTGTTACAGAATCCAGAATGCTTTGGATTCCAGAAATCATGCATTTCTCATCTATCACATACCTTCCTCAGCCCCCACAGGAGCCTCCCCCTTCATCAGTCACGTTAACATGTCTGTGGTATAACACATATTACATTCACCCTAAGCAGGATATCTTGAAAGATACAGAATCTTATAGATACAAGAATATATCTATAAGACACTCATATCTTATAGATATACAGCTATAGCTATATTCACCCTTGGCAGGATAATTAAAGCATAGAAACAGCTTCAGAGCAATCAAGCTCAGGTTTTCCTGAAATGACCTGGAATACAAAACTTACAAAAAGCCTTTCGATTTTGAGAGTTTTGGAATTTTGGAACTATGGATAAAGGATGGTGGATCCGCAATAGCAAATGTTGATATGACACTTCCTAAGGTCCAGGAACAGTCCCAAGCACTTGAAACATTTAACTTTCACGGCAATCCTAAGAGGAAGGCAATGTTTTATCCCCATTTTCCATATAAGGGACTGGGCACAGAGTGATTATACAACTTCCTTAAGGTCACAGCTAGCCACACCCACTCTGGGGCAGGAGGAGGAAATACCCTCTGTTAAAGGGAGGGTTCAGGCCCCACAGGTATTGGCAGGAATTCCAAGCCAAGGCTTGCAGGAACTCAGTAATGCTTTTTGCATTCAACATCTGTCTGAGAGTTCCCCAGGGGTGCTAAATGCTGATTCTGGGAGCTCATCTCCAAGTTCTGGTCACTCTTCTGCAGAAAGGGGACCATGTCAATATTAGAGGTGACCAGCGCATGGAGGCCAGGCCTGCCCACACTCCCGCTGCCCCCAGGTACCCCCAGAATCTTCAAGTTTCTGGGAGACTAGTGCTCCATTAGCCTCTCGCCCCCTGGTGGCTGGGCTGAGGAACTGCTAGCTTCCCAGTCGGAGGCCAGGGTTGGGGGGTGGGGGCTGGGGGTGGTTTATAGGGGCACGCATGGGCCGAGGTAACCACAAGCTGCCACTCAGCCCCCTGGCCTCCACGGAGACTCCTGCCTTGAGCCACACAACCCGCCTCCCCCATGGGCTTGCTTGCTCCAAGGGTCTGGGGGATGCAGGCTGGTCCTCTGGGGCTGAGCAAGGCCAGGAGAGACCAGAATGCAGCTGCCTGAGGAGTGGGGAAGGTGATGAGGGCAGTGGAGTGAGGACAGGGTGCAGTGTTGGGACCGGGGTGGCTGCCCAGCCCCGGGACCTCAGCTTGGTGTCAGAGTTGATTCGTTCTGGCCTAGAGCAGAGGTGGTGTTTGTGTGAACTTCCCTGTGAAGAGACTGGTGTTTTGTGGGGAGCCTGAGCGTGGGCTGGAGTTTGTGTCGCTGTGGCCATTCTGTCTGGCCACGGCTGGGTGGGAGAGGGTGAAGGTGATTACTACAGGGCAGAATGTGTGCAGAAGGCCTCTCAGGCATTGTGAGCTTGTGTGTGCAGGGTGCACTAACTGGGGTGCAGGGAGTGGGGGGCCCTAAACAGCTCAGCATGGGGCGTGACTTTCAGGGCAAGGCTGGGAGACGACAGGATTGTGGCCGCAGTAGGATGGGGGCTCCCGTGCAGCCACTGGGGTTCTGTGCCACCCAGAGCTGCCTAGCCCTATGGACCCCCAGCCCCGGACACACACACTGGGCTGGGCGCTGTGAGCCATCGCCCCGAGGCCTCCGGCACTGAACCTCCGTCACTTCCACAGTTGTCCTGTGCTTCTCCCGCTTTGAAAATTCTCCCCCAATCTCCTGCCCACACCCCACCCCACTTAGCTCCAGTATCAGCTTCGAAAGCACTTCCCGTCGCCTGGCCAGGGTGGTGGCTCCCAGCCCCAGGGTCCCTAGAGTGGCCCTTGACAACCCATGCTCTAAGATCCTGGAACGCGTCTGGCTTTCCTGCCAGGCTGTGCAGTCCTGGAGGGAAGCGGCCGTGTCTGCGCGCTGCTGGCTCCTGTGTGTGGAACGGCGACTTTCTCCGAGGCCCTCCCTGACCCTCCTGCTCTGCGCTCTTGAGCCCTCTGCCCTTGGCCCTCACAGTACTTATCACCAGGTGTCACTGTACATTTATTTGCATGTTTATTGGTTTAACACAGGGGTCGCAAACTCAAATGCCCACAGGGACCAGGTTAGGATAGTGGCTGAAGCAGTTTGGGGAGAGGCAAAAAGCAATGGCAGGGAGGTGGGACAGAGGAATGTGGGCCCCAAACTATGGGGGCAGCTGCTACTCAGTGCCAGCTGTTCGTCGCCATGGGGGGAAGAGGGACCAGAGCCGCCGGGTCTTCGGCTTTTTCAAGAGGACGCATAACTCCGGATTGTTATTTGAACTGTCCTGACTTTGGTAAGACTCTGCAGACCAAACAAAGCACATGTGTGGAATGCGCAAGGCCCCAGGACTGCCCGTTTGCGACCCCTGGTTAACAACTGCCTCCTCACCTAGCCTGGCAGCTCATTCAGAATAGGGACCGTGTTTGCATTACTCACCTGCTACTCCCAGTGCCTGATCCAGGGAAAGTGCTCGGTGAATGAGCTGTGGAGCAGAGCTAGGCCTGGCCTTGGGCACCGGGGAGGGGCTTGTTTCCTTGAATAGGGGCCCTGGGCTCATCGCAGCAAGAACCCTGGCACATGCACCTGCAGCCCACACCTCCCGCCTCCCCGGGGTGCTAGCTGGGGCTATGTGGCCAGGGCTCAGGGCTGTCTCTGTGACCCCGGGTAGCTGGGCTGGGCCCACACCTGTGACGGTGACAGTGAAGGAGGCCGACTCATCGTCAATTTCACACAAGTACTCGCCGGAGTCCTCGAGCTGGACGGCGGGCAGCACCAGGCGGCGGACGGTGTCTTCCTTCTGCAGGAGCAGCGCGGGGCTCTCCACCACCTCCTCTCCATCCTTGGTCCAGCGCACCTCTGCCCAGGGCCGGCACAGCTCACAAGTCAGCACCACACGCTCCAGGCGCACAGCTGCCACATACACCTTGCCGCTGGGATACACGATCCATGAGGAGACGTCTGGAGGACAGGGACAGCCACTGCTGGGCATGAGGGGTGGGCCAGGTGTGCCCTGCCGCCCTCCTTGATCCTGGTGTGTCCCCTACCCCTGGAAAGTAGGCCATGTGTTGAAGAGGGACCTTCCTGAGACCACATCTCACAGCAGCTGACAGTTACTCACAGCTAGAGACACACGAATACAGCTGTCACAAAGCACAGCAGACTTTGTGCTGCACAGGAGCTGCACAGAGGGGACCACGGGGTCAGCCTCGGCTGTAGAAATGCTCCACATTCTCTGGGTTGGGATAGGGATGGTATGAAGGGTGGAACTGAGGAGAAGAGGGCTGGGAGGAGGAGCTGGGGGTCTCCTCCTCCAAGATTTTTTTGCCCCTCTAGTGCCTGAGAGCACCGGCCCTAGACTCTGCCCTACACTGCAATAGACTCACTGTCCCCAGAGATTTCCCTTGGTACAGGTTTTCAGGAGAACAGAGAAAGCAGGCCTTCCTTAGCCAAGACCAATGTGCTTATGATAACATGCTTCCTGAGTGTGACTAGACCACAGCTTGAGGAGAAAGGGAGGAGGTCTGATCTGCCAGGGGGAGGGCAGCAGGGGCGGGGAACAGTGGCCCAGGAGTGAAGGTGTGGCAGCTGCCCCAGCGGGAGCAGGGGCACCTTCCCCTGTGCCTCCGAGGCCCACCTGGCCCCCCACCTGTGATGGTGACGGTGAAGTAGGCACGCTCATCTCCAGCGACGCACTGAAACTCGCCCCCGTCTGAGGGCTGGGTGGCGGGCAGCACCAGGCGGCGATGGGGCCCCTCATTCTCCAGCACCACGAAGTCACTCTCCTCCACCTCCTGCCCATCCTTGTACCAATGCACAGGGGCGTCCTCTCGGTCCACCTCACAGGCCAGCATGACACACTCGGAAGTTATGGCATGCACGAATACATGTTCTCGGGGGTCCACGATGTGCACGGGGGGATCTGGGTGGGGAGCAGAGATGGCATTGCACAGACACCCCCGCACAATGAGTCCAAACTAGCTGTGTGGCCAGGAGACACTGTTTCTGCACAAGAGGACACTGGGGGAGGGCTAAGGTCTTGCTGTGCAGGGACTCAGGGACAATGACAAGGAATGCTGAGGGCATGGCAGGTGAGGCATGGCAGGAGATCATGTGGCACCAGAGTGCTCTTTGGGTCCCCCAAAGGATCAGAGGTGGCGGGGTGAGTACATGGAGAGAAAGAAGCACAGAGAGTTCACAGAGTGGCAGCCACCATTTGTCTAGGCTGAAGGGAGGTCACTGTCGTAAGTCACATCAGGGCCATGCTTACTGCCTCATTACAAGAAAGACCCCAGGGCGGGCAGGAGGTGAAGGATGATCCAACAAGTGGCAACAGTGAGACAGCCACTCTCCAGGTAGTGGGTTCCCTGTCACTGGGTGCCTTCAGGCAGAGGCCACAGTGTGGCCCCTGGCAACAGTGTGGAAAACAGGACTCCCACTGAGTGAGATGAGTGGGATCTGTGGTTCCCAAGCTGCTCTCTCAGAGAGTCTGCACTTGTTAAGAGAGGATCTTCAGGCTCCAACCTGGATACTGGGGCTCTGGACAGTCCAGGGATTTATAACCAGCTTCCAGGAGCTTCCTAAAGCAGCCAGCCTATGGACTGCCTTGTGAGAACCATGGGGCGACTGCACTTGATGCTTCTGTTTGACTCTATCTGAGGCAGCAGGAACAGAACAATCCTGTGTGTGTCTCCAAGCTATGGTGTGACAGAGGTCACATAACCTCTTACAGCCTCTGTTTCTTTGCCTGTGAACTGGAGATATATTGCCCCTCATCTAGTTGTGAAGATTAAATGAAAGACTGTATATTGAAAATACTTAGCATAGTGCTTGGCTCAGAGTAAGTGTCCAAAAAGTGTTTGCTGCCATCTCTCTTCCCCTTAATTGCATTTTGTTGCCCCACCCAACCCAGCAGAGGCTATGTGGACAGTGAGACAGTGTTAGTGTATCAGGGGTTTAGGAGGCAAAGGCACGCTGTGCGTGGCACACACCTATAATCCCAGCTGCTCAGGAGGCTGAGGAAGGAGGATCGTTTGAGCACAGGAGTTCAAGGCCAGCCTGGGCAACAGTGAGACCCTCGTCTTAAAAAAAAAGAAAGAAAGAAAGAAATCCAGGCATGGTGGCTCACACCTATAATCCCAGCATTTTGGGAGGCTGAGGCAGGCAGATCACTTGAGGTCAGGGGTGACTTAACCAACATAGTGAAACCCTATCTCTACCAAATAATAAAAAAATTAGCTGGGCGTGGTGGCATGCACCTGTAGTTCCAGCTACTTGGGAGGCTGAGGTGAGAGAATCGCTTTAACCCAGGAGGCGGAGGTTGCAATGAGCTGAGATCGCACCACTGCCCTCCAGCCAGGGCAACAGAGTGAGACCCTGTCTCCAAAAAAAAAAAAAAAAAAAAAAAGCAAGTGCAGAGTTATCTGAAACATGTCCCCTAGGCCACTGAGCTCTCCCTGTAAAGGACTCCCCCAAGTAGGCAGCAGACCAGAGGGCATGGCTTATGCGGCCCCACAATCAGCCTTGGCTGGAAGAGCCCAGGCTGGCATGCTTCCTGACCTTGGACAGTGACGCCGAAGAAGGCCGAGACCCCTTCTGTCCTGCACTCAAACTCGCCACTGTCCTGGACTTTGGCTTCAGGCAGGATCAGACGGTGTTTGCGCCCATCCATCTTCATCACCAGCAATTCGCTCTCCTCCACCTTCTGCCCATCCTTGTACCAGGTCGCCGGGAAGTCCACCCTTGAGAGCTCACAGGTCAGCACCACTCGCTCTGAGGTTGTGAAGGTCAATGACATCTTGTCCTGGGGGCTCAGGATGTGCACCGGGCTCTCTGTGTGGGGAGAAGTACAGATAAGCACCCCTCCCTCTGGTGCATGGGCTCAGTGTCGGATGCATCAGAGGGAACAACTGCTGTTGTTGGGGTTTTTAAAATAGGCTTAGGCTTACACACCAATCCTTAAGAGCAGTGCCTTGGCTGTGCATAAGAATTCCTAGGGAGCCTGCTAAAAAATGCAGAATTCTTGGATTCCCAAGCATGCAGGGGCCAGGAAATCTGCATTATAAACCAGCCCTCCAGGTGGTTCTGATGTCAGTGAACTGGAATCCCATTTTGGAAATGCTGCTCTGGTTGCTGGTCAGGTCTCACCTGGCCCCTCTGCCTGCGATGCTGACAGTGAGTCACCCCAAGACCCTGTGCATGGGTGCCAACAGATTCCTTGATTGGTCTTACAAACTCCAGCAATGGTGACATGGCAAATGCTAGCGTGATCCTTGAACTTTGAGTGCCCCACCTCCAGCTGTTCTCCTCAGGGATGCCTCGTTCCCCTCCTTCCCCCTTTCAACAGGTAGCACAGTGTGATCAGGAGCCAGACTGCTTGGGTTCATAATTCAGCACCTGTGCTCATTAGCTCCGTACTTTGAGCAAGTCACTTAACTTATCTGGCCTGTTTCCCCAGCTATAAAATGGGAATATCAAAAGAACCTATCTTAAGTTTGAGATAAGCCTGGTCAACATGGTGAAGCCCCATCTCTGCTAAAATACAAAAACGAGCTGGGCATGGTGATGCACGTCTGTAGTCCCAGCTACTCAGGAGGCTGAGGCAGGAGAATCTCTTGAACCCACAAAGTGGAGGTTGCAATGAGCCGAGATCGCGCCATTGCACTCCAGCCTGGGCGACAGAGTGAGACTCCATCTCAAAAAAAAAAAAAAAAAAAAAAAACCATCTTATAGGGCCATTGAGAAGATTGTGTTAATGTATGTAAGGTGATTGGGACTGTGCCTGGCAGGTAGAAAGTTGCCACAACAATGTCAACAATTAGACAACATGATAGGAGGCAGTCAGGGACTAGCAACCAGGGTCTGTGTCTTTCAAATGAGATGACAAATGTGACAGGATTCTGTAAACCACAAAGCACTCCAGAGAATTGGGATATGATGCTGACATATATCAAGATAACAAGGGGTGCCCTGGATGTTGCATGTGGGTTGAAATTGGCCTTCCGGACCTCTGAGCCCTCAACCTCAGCCCATCACGGATGCTCCTTGCTCTCCTGGCCCAGATACAAGAGATAAGAACAGCATCTGCCTCGTTTTGCCAACAGGACTTCTGTGTCTTGACCCTCTCTGCCCACTCAGGTCCCCACCGGCACCAACCTTGGATTGTGAGGGCAGCTGAGTCCTGCACGCCGGGGCAGCTGAAGCCGACCAGGGCACCGCTGTCCTGGTGCTTGACGGCATGCAGGATGAGTCTGTGCTGCAGACCCTTATGCTCCATACGGTACCGCAGGGCCCCAGGTTCCACCTGGCCCTCCGGCTCGTTACTCTTGAGCTCTTCCCCATTAAGGAACCAGGTACCCTGGATGATGGTGGAGAGATCGAGGGAGAAGACGGCATCTTCCCCGTCGTATACCTGCACATCCTCCAGACCTGCCACCAGGCGAGCTGTGGGCACTGAGGCAGGGACAGAGTGCAGCTGTCAGAACTAGAAGGTGTGGCAGAGGGCAGAGGCTGGCGGATGGCAGGCCTGTGAGAGGACCAGCACTGAGGGCTGGGGAAGGGAGGAGAAGTGATGGGCGGGTCTGGCAGGACCAACTTACCAAGGTGAGCAGAACCGTGGAACACCACGTGGGGACTACGGCCATGTCCGCTGACTGTGCAGACGCGGAAGCGGTAGTCACCCTCGGAAGGCACACAGTCGCCCGGCACCTCTACGGCTCCGGCTTTCTCGATGCTGAAGCACTGAATCCAGTCTTCAGAGCCCACTTCCTGCCGCTCCAGCCGGTAGATGAATGGGGTCTCGGGAGCTGGCTCGGGAGGCTTCCAGGTCAACAGGACCGTGTTCTTGTGGCCCTTGAACATCTCTGCCGATATGGGGGGTCCTGGGGGACTGTGCTTGACACCTGAGACCAAGGCAGGGATGTGTTCCGGCCTTGCTCGGGCCTCCACAGCCTTCCACCTTAAATCTACTTCACCAACCCAGCTCCGGCATCTGGCCAACCTCTGCCCTGCCTCGCCTGTCCAGAGGCCTTCCTGCCCTCACATTTTACTCTGAGAAGCGTAGTGGTACGGGAGTTGCCCAGGCTAAAGGTGACCTCTCCAGCATCCTCTCGGGTGACCCCTGGAAGGACCAGGGCATGCATGTGGCCTGAGCTACTCTGGCAGATGACCGGCAGCTCCTCCCCATCACGGCTCCAGCGTCCCTCGACCCCAGCCTCTAGAGTTTCCACTAGCAGCACCGCGTTCTCTCCTTCCAGGACATCGAGCTTCCGGGGCAGGCGCTTCAGGATGGGCCCTGAGATGTGGACAGGAATCCATCAACCTGGAATCTGAGCACTTGCCTGCCTCCGCCTCAGCCTCTTCCCCATGGGCCAGCTGACCTTTCACTGTGACGTTGGCCACGGTGCGCACCCGGCCCCGCATCTCGCACAGGTAGATACCATCATCGTCTGCCTTCAGCCTGTGGATGATGAGGCGCCGGACAGTGCCCTCTTCGATCTGCTCGTACTTGCGGCAGGGCAGCAGCCGCTGGTCCTCACGGAACCAGGCCGTGGGGATGCGGGAGTTGGGTACTTTACACTCCAGCACGGCAATCCCGTGCTCACGGCCCTCCACATCCTGCAGGGGCCGTGTGAACCGGAGGCGGGGCTCTGTGGAGAGGGGAGAGACAAGAGAGGGCTCTGGAGAAGGCCCAGACTAGGAGAAGGATGCCTCAAAGCGCATTAGCTCATGCTGTGTGCCCTTTGTGCAGAGCCAGCAGGCACTGTGGAATCACAGAAAACTACCAGAAGGGAAGCGGTGGTTCCTAAGATGACCTGAGTTCTCATCCAGCCCTGACACTAGCCACATCACCTTAAGCAAGTCCATTTCAATGCTTCTGGGCCTCAGTCTCCTTACTTGTAAAATGAGGAAAAGGAGAGAAGGGGTTGGACCAGATTGATGATTTCCAAACTGTTCCCTGAGGCCCTCCGGGCCCTAGATTGGTGATTTCCAAACTGTTCCCTGGGCCCCCCACCCCCCAGTCATTTCACATATTCCGCAAGGGTCTGAGTAGAATTTAAAATATTTTAACCCTTTTTTTTTTTTTTTGAGATGGAGTCTGGCTCTGTTGCCCAGGCTGGAGAGCAGTGGTGCAATCTCGGCTCACTGCAACCTCCACCCCCTGGGTTCAAGCAATTCTGGTGCCTCAGCCTCTCAAGTAGAGCTGGGATTACAGGCAGGCACCACCACGCCCGGCTAATTATTTTGTATTTTTAGTAGAGATGGGGTTTGCCATGTTGGCCAGGCTTTTCTCAAACTCCTGACCTCTAGTGATCCGCCCACCTCAGCCTCCCAAAGTGCTGGGATTACAGGGTGAGCCACCACACCTAGCTATTTTAACCCTTTTCAAAAGTGTATTTAAAAAAAAAAAAAAGAAAAAGAAAAAGAAAAGAAAAGAAAACAGGATGTTGGAAACCAGAGGATTAACTAGGGCTGCTGGAGAAGCAAGTTTTTTTTTGTGTGTGTGTATGCAACTCGGGGAAGCTCCTCTAGCCTTCCCTCCGGGCTTTTCTTTCCTGATGGAGGTCCAGATCAGCACCAACCTGACGAATCTGTGAGCATTGAACTGTAACAGTGAGGCCACCACCGCAGCCCAGGGGCCACATGCTTGACTGCATGCCAGGCAGGACTCAGGAGAATTTACCAACTTTTTTTTCCTCTAAGAGAAAAATCTGGACAATAACTAGTGAAGGTATAATCTTTTGCATTGTGATGAAATCCTATTATGGGGAGCATTACCTTCTGGTGAGTTTGGGGTGTGCTTTTTTTTCCTTCGGAATTTTCTGTTTATGAGAATGTAAGTGTTTATTGGATATTGTTGGTGATTCAACTTTGAAATATAAACCTTCTCTCCTTCACCTTCCTCTTCTTGCAAACGTGGGGAGCAGTTTAATCAAAGAATAGTAAAAACACGCAGGACATTTGTCCTCCCTCAAGTCTAGCTTTCCACTGAATCACTTGTTTCTCAAGGTGACAGATGCAGCCAGGCCGTCCCCCCAGGGTTCAGAGCCTGGTGTCATGAATGCAGCCTTTACTTCAAATTACTGTATTCAATAAAATAGCCTCCTTATTCTCACTGATGGTTTAGAAATACCTGTTACATACGTAGACTTAGCAATTTACGCCCATAAAATACTCTTTTATCTGTCTCATATATTGGGGCTCTGGCTGTGAATTCAGTTGGGGAAGAAGGAATAAAATAACAAAGGCGTTGAAAACCACTAGGGAAGAAGAGTTACAGGGCCCTCCGGATTTGTACATCAATCACTCCTTAGTGGTGTTCCACCATCTGCCTCGGAATCATTTGGGGAGTTTGCTAAGAAGTTCCTGAGTACCCTAGAGACCTACTAAATCCGAATCCCTGGGGAGTAGGAGGCGGGCGGGTTTGGTATTTTAATATTCCCGCGGACCACCTCTCCTCCAGTCTTGGGGGCAGCGCTGGGCACCGAGGAGGGCTGGAGTTCGGAGGGCCTCGGAGGACACCCGAGGCCCCTCCCCAGGACCCGGGCGCCGCCGTACCTTTCACGTGCAGCTGCACGGCACTGAGCGTCTGGCCCGCCGAGTTGCGCGCGGCGCAGACGTAGAGCCCACGGTCCTTGGCCTGGCAGTAGAGCACTTTGAGCACGAAGCCGCCGTCGCGGTCGCGGTACATGAGGCGGCGGCGGTCCGGGAGCAGCGGGCGGCCCTCCCAGTGCCATTCGATCTCGGGCTCGGGCTTGCCCATCACGTAGCAGCGGAACTTGGCGTGCTTGCCCTCGTTCACCCAGAAAGTCTTAGGCGCACACTTCAGCGGCTCCACCACCGGTGCGGGGGCCTCGTCGGGGTCCGCGGGCGGGCTCTCGGGGGGCTGGTGTACCTGGAGCAGCGCCCCCGCCTGCGCGTGGCCGTGCGTGTTGCGGGCGTGGCACACGTAGACGCCGGAATCCGGCAGCCGAGCCGCCAGGATGCGCAGCGCCAGGCTCGCGCCGGGGCCGTCCTCGACGCGGCCGGGCTCGAGCGCGAAGTGGCTGCTGTCCCACACTTCGTCCAGGGCCATCCCGTCCTTCTCCCAGTACAGTGTGGGCTCGGGGAGGCCCCCCGCCCGGCACGTCAGCACCACCTCCGCCCCCCGCAGCACCCACTGGGATCGCGGCCCCGTGAGGAAGACCGGGGCGCCCTCCCCGGACCCCGGCGGTGGCAGCGGGCGCTCGGCGGGCTGCGGCTCGGGCTCGGAGGCCGGCGGCTCCAGCACGGTGACGGCGGCCGCCGCGTAGGCCTCGCCGGCCGCGTTGCGGGCGCGGCACACGTAGACCCCCGCGTCGGTGGGCAGTGCAGCGCTCAGCAGCAGGCCGTGCTCCGCGCCGTCCGCCGGGAAGCTCAGGCGTTCCGAGGCCGCCAGCTGCTGCCCGCCCTTCTCCCACACCACTACAGGCGGCGGCTCCCCCAGGACCACGCACTTGAGCTCGGCCTCGGCGCCACTTACCACCCGCACGGGCCGCGGGAAGCGCAGGAAGCACGGGGGGCTCCCCTGGTCCCCCGAGCTCGCCTTCATCGCGGCGGCCGCAGACCGCCTGCAGCGGAGAATGGGAAGGGTGGGCGGAGGGCGAGCCGAGGCCGGGGGCGGCGGGGCCGGGGCGCGGCTGGGGACCCGGCGCGGGGACCTGCGGAGCTCTCCCGGGCCTCCCGCTCTCGGCTCGCCTCCTTACCCTCGGCCCCGAGCTGCAGCTCTGCGGCGGCGGCGGCGGCGATTCCCGGGCCCGAAGCCTGGCGCTCAGGGGGCAGTCCTTCCTGTTTGCCTCTCCAGCGAGGGGCCCCGCAGCCTCCCCTGCCCGCTGCCTGGCTTCCTGCTCTTGGGAGCCTCTCTTCCCAGCCCCCTCCCACAGCTTGGGCCTCTTCCCCCTCCTCCCTCCCACCTCCAGCCGCCAGGTCCCCAGCCGCCCGCCAGGCTTGGGCCTGAGTGGCAGAGGGGCCTGCAGCTGCCAATCCCAAAAATATTCTCTGATGACACAGCTGGAGGACAAGAGCCCAGACTGGCTCCACTGGGCTAAGTATAGAGCAGGCAGGACCACCTGCCCCCGGCCCTAGCCCCGGTTCTAGCCCCGGCTCCAGCCCTCCCCCCAAGGGCTGGCCGGCCCAGCAGCTGCTTATTGAAAGGGGCCCAGAAGGTCTGAGGGGTGGTGCACTTTGTCTCCCTGACAAATGACACTTTCCGGGGCTGGCCGGCTACAGCTCCCAGGCTCCTGTCCCACCTGATGTCACCTCTGGATGTGTGTGTGTGTGTGTGTGTGTGTGTGAGAGAGACTGTGTGAGAGTGTGTGTGCGTGTGTGTGTGTGTGAGAGAGAGACTGTGTGAGAGTGTGTGTGCGTGTGTGTGTGTGTGTGTGTGTGAGTGTCTGTGTGATAGTGTGTGTGTGTGTGAGAGAGTGTGTGTGTGTGTGTGTGTGTGTAGGGAGAAGGGGTCGTATGTTTGCGTGTGTGAGTCAGGTCGCTTGGGGTGAAATCCTCCCCAGCCCCTCCCCCACATCCCTGGCGGGAGTGGGAGATAAGGCTCATGGCCACAGACATCTGCGTCAGAGATAGGAGGTCTCAATGCCACGGGCAGGGGCAACTCGGACTGTGGGGCGTGGAAAGGACTGGGGAAGACTAGGTGAGAAGGGTAGAAGAGGGTGGGTGTGGGATGGGGAGGTGAGAGTGGAGAGGCCCTGGGCAGACCCTGGCAGAAGGGGCACGGGGCAGGGTGTGAGTTCCCCACTAGCAGGGCCAGGTGAACTATGGTGCTGCCCCTAGTGCTCTTCTTGCTGCTGACCCCACAGGGTGGGCACAGCTGCCAAGGGCTGGAGCAGGCGCGAGAACTTGTTCTGGCCAAGGTGAGGGCTCTGTTCCTGGATGCCTTGGGCCCCCCCGCGGTGACCAGGGAAGGTGGGGACCCTGGAGTCAGGCGGCTGTCCCGAAGACACGCCCTGGGGGGCTTCACAAGCAGGGGCGCTGAGCCTGAGGAAGAGGAGGATGTCTCCCAAGCCATCCTTTTCCCAGCCACAGGTAACGAGGGTGGGGGAAAACGAGGGTGGGGGAACCGGCAGGATGACTTCGAGAAAAAGCAAGACACAGCATTGGTTTGTGGGCCAGGCGGACCTGGGTTTGAATCCCAGCCCTGCCACTCAGTGGCTTTGCAACAATAGGCCAGTTACTAAACCTCCTTATGCCTCTGTCTCCCCATCTGTAAAATGGGCTAATGCCAACCTCTCAGGATTAAGTGAGAGGCTGTACCTAGAGTGCCTGGCAGGTGGGAGGCATTTGGGAGGTATGCGCTGGGAGACCGGGGCTCTCTAAAGATGGAGATGTCTGGGCTTGAGCCCCTTCCTGCCACCTTTCCTCCTATCTCTGCCTCTGCTCGCTGCTCCAAACCCTGTTTCTTTACTCCCAGGTAGCTGAGACTGAGAAGCTATCAGAGATACAGGCAAAAGATTAGTTGGGAAACTTTTCTGGAAAACTAGTCTATCTTCTCTTGAGTTCCTGTCTCAACATATATGTGTCCCCTTGTTCCACTGACTGAACAGATAAGCCCTCCTCTGGGTGGGTTTTCTTGTCATCTGGTCTACCTTTCTCTTAGAGAGAACCCCTGCCTCCCTTACTTCAGTCCGTTCGCAGCACAGTGGGGAGAAGGATGGCTTTGGGATCAGGCAAAATCCCGGCCTGGCCACTTAGTCGTCGAACGTCATTTCACCTCTCTAAGCCTCAGTTTCCTTATTTGCAAAATGGACCAATTGTGACTAGATAATGAGAGAAGCCATGTAACAGTATAGTTCCAACTGCCAGTCCATGAACGGGTGCTGCTCTAGGATGATTAGTACAGTCTATGAGTGTGTCAGTGTGAGGATGCCAACTACACATTCTTGAAAGGACTGCCCTCTGTTCTGAGTTACAGCCCTCCTCCTTCTCTTCCCCCTCCTCCTTGTTCTCCATTTTCTTCCCCTTCCCACTCGCCTTTCTCTCCTTCTTCTTCTTCTTCTTTTTTTTTTTTTTGGTGTAATCCTGTCTTTTAAAAATGGAATTATTTTAAAGAATTTATCATACAATATTCCTGACATGCCAAAGATATAAAGAGTAATATGGGCTGGGCGCGGTGGCTCACGTCTGTAATCCCAGCACTTTGGGAGGCCAAGGCAGGAGGATCACAAGGTCAAGAGATCGAGACTATCCTGGCTAACATGGTGAAACCCCGTCTCTACTAAAAATACAAAAAATTAGCCAGGCATGGTGGCACCAGCTACTCTGGAAGCTGAGGCAGGAGAATTGCTTGAACCTGGGAGGCGGAGCAGGAGGCAGAGGTTGCAGTGAGCCGAGATGGCGCCACTGCACTCCAGCCTGGGTGACAGAGCTAGACTCCATCTAAAAAAAAAAAAATAGTAATATGGTTGGGTGTGATGGCTCATGCCTATAATCCCAGAACTTTGGAAGGCGAAGGCAGGCAGATTGCTTGAGCTCAGGAGTTTGAGATCAGCCTGGGCAACATAGCGAGACCCTGTCTCTACAAAAACCACAAAACTTAGCTAGGTGTGGTGGCACACGCCTGTGGTCTCAGTTACTCAGGAGGCTGAGGTGGGAGGATTGCTTGAGCCCAGGAGGTAGACACTGCAGTGAGCCGTGATCATGCCACTGCACTCCAGCCTGGGTGACAGAGTAAGACTCTGTCTCAAAAAAAAAAAGGTAATATAACAACCATCCATGTAGACACCATTCACACTATCTGGTGAGTAAGCATTGAAGTCTAATACAAATTCTTAGTGCTGGTGAAGTGGAGAGAGGGCCTCCTACACACTGCTGATGGGCATGTTAATTGGTAAAAACACTTCAGAGAGAAGTTGGCAATGTCTTCTATTTTTTTAAGTCCTTTCATGATGGAATTAAAAAATGGGGAGCCTACAGAAGCTCTCCCAAAACTCAGGAGAGTCCCCACGTCCCGAAGGGCATGCAGCAGAGTGCAGCCCATCATTGGCTCATGACTGGTGGCCACATCCCTCCTGCTGAAGAGGAGGGGTGCCAGGTCCTGCCAGTCAGGGCTGCCCTCTCCCTTTTCTTCTGTCTCCTGCAGGTGCCAGCTGTGACGACAAGTCAGCTGCCAGAGGGCTGGCCCAGGAGGCTGAGGAGGGCCTCTTCAGATACATGTTCCGGCCATCCCAGCATACACGCAGCCGCCAGGTGACTTCAGCCCAGCTGTGGTTCCACACCGGTCTGGACAGGCAGGGCACAGCAGCCTCCAATAGCTCTGAGCCTCTGCTAGGCCTGCTGGCACTGTCACCGGGAGGACCCGTGGCTGTGCCCATGTCTTTGGGCCATGCCCCCCCTCGCTGGGCCGTGCTGCACCTGGCCACCTCTGCTCTCTCTCTGCTGACCCACCCCGTCCTGGTGCTGCTGCTGCGCTGTCCCCACTGTACCTGCTCAGCCCGGCCTGAGGCCACGCCCTTCCTGGTGGCCCACACTCGGACCAGACCACCCAGTGGAGGGGAGAGAGCCCGACGCTCAACTCCCCCGATGTCCTGGCCTTGGTCTCCCTCTGCTCTGCGCCTGCTGCAGAGGCCTCCGGAGGAACCGGCTGCCCATGCCAACTGCCACAGAGTAGCACTGAACATCTCCTTCCAGGAGCTGGGCTGGGAACGGTGGATCGTGTACCCTCCCAGTTTCATCTTCCACTACTGTCATG
Organism: Nomascus leucogenys; assembly: GCF_006542625.1. Lineage (NCBI taxonomy): Eukaryota > Metazoa > Chordata > Mammalia > Primates > Hylobatidae > Nomascus > Nomascus leucogenys. The sequence goes on from NC_044402.1 coordinate 120,231,188, forward strand.
GTGGTTGTGGGCTGCACATGCCACCAAACCTGTCCCTTCCAGTCCCTGGGGCTCCCCCTACCCCAGCCCATCCCCCTTTCTTGCTGCCAGGTGCCCAGCCCTGCTGTGCTGCTCTCCCAGGGACCATGAGGCCCCTACATGTCCGCACCACCTCGGATGGAGGTTACTCTTTCAAATATGAGACAGTGCCCAACCTTCTCACACAGCACTGTGCTTGTATCTAAGGGGGGTCTTCCTTCTTAATCCCGTGGCTGGTGGCCACGCCCCCACCATCATCAGCTGGGAGGAAAGGCAGAGTTGGGAAATAGATGGCTCCCACTCCTCCCTCCTTTCACTTCTCTGCCTATGGGCTACCCTCCCCACCCCACCTCTATCTCAATAAAGAACACAGTGCATATGACTTGACGTACGTTCTCCAGCTTCTCTGATATGGAGTTGGGCCCCCAGGAGCATGGGACTGTCAGATCTTAGGTCACTCAGCCACACTTGAACTTGGAGACATGAAGTTCAAGAGCTATAACTGGATGTGTATCGGTTGGGAATCTACAACGCTTGAGGATGACACAATAGTTCTCCAAGCTCCTTGGAGAGCCACCCTGGAGACAGAGCTGGACCCATGCAAGCTGAACCAGACATGTCAATCAGGTTGCTTGCCCTGCACACCTAAGGGAGACTGCTGCACTCACATGCCCACATCCAAGGCAGCCATAAGTCCCCTCCCCTGCCATTCTCTGCCCCAGCTGATGGGCACTTAGTCCAAGGTCAGGTGATTTGTAGGCCGGAGATTGTGGCCTTTGGAGCCCCACTGAGACAATTGTCCAGAGTTGGCCAGCCCTTGGAGTCACTTGGGAAGCTTGGGTGGGATGTAAGGGAGAGATATATGTGTTGGCAGCATCAGAAAGAAATTAACAAGGGCAAAGAGGTGGTGGTGTGTTAAGGTCAGATCACCTGACCAAAGACCTGAGGATTTCGGTTTGCCAAGGGCCCTTCTTTGAATCTGTCACTGACTCTTGCTGTAGAGTCCGTGAGGCCTCCTGCAGTAGGATTCTAGTTCATGAACTCTTTGGCTCCCTTGATGTCACCTGTACATCTTTACATAGTCCCTTAACTCAGCCCTTAGCATCAGAAGAGTGGAAAGACTGAGGCTATTGCCGGAAAATAGAAAAGCTCTTTTGTGAATTTGCGCGTGCAGGGCATGGTGCAAAACAGCACTTTTCTTTTTTCATTGCGTTTCCTAGCAGTCCATTCTGCCTCCGGATTTGGGCACTGGGAAGCCCCTCTCTGCTGGCCTTCCTCCCTGCTTTTTTCACTCTCCTTGTTATCCCCCTGGGTCTTGTTATCCTTGTGCTCCACCCCAGGGTCCCTGCTCTCAGCCACTGGTTCCATCCAGTCTCCAATGTGTGTGTGTGTGTGTGTGTGTGTGTGTGTGTGTGTGTGTGTGTGTGTGTTTAGGGGAAGGGCTGGGATGTTCAGGTCCATCAGACTGGAACTTGAGAGCACTTTCTGATATTGACTGCACAACTACAGTGTGTATTTATCTAACCAGAGTCTTTTACTGGTCAAAAACTCCTTTCTACCAGCCTGGCTTGATGGGGTGGAAGGGTAAGCGCCTGCTCCAGTGAGCGGTGTAGCGGGAAAGAATCCCATCCTGTCACAGTTACACCAACACCCCTCCCCCACTGGAGCTAACCTGAATGAGCCACTGTTCCCTGCAGCACAGGAGCCTTCAGAGCCTGTACGTGCTCCTGTACATGCCCCAGTCTCTGTTGACACTGAGTCCCCCAGGAGGCTGCGACTGTTCTGGAGGGGGGAAACCTGCCTGTTCGCAGTCCCCAGTCTCTCCCAGGACCTTCATGTTGACTCAGCATTGGAAGTGCTCTGTGCTCAGAGCTCTGTGCATCCCTATTCAGGCAGTGGGCTGGGGAGAGAGCTGCTTGGGCTCTGCCAGTGGTGGGAAGGGGAGGTTTTTTCCAAGCCCGTCTATGTTCTACGTGCTCCCTGCCTGGCTTCTCTGGCTAGATCCTCCCTGTCCAAACAGTGAGGTCTTTCCCTGGGATCTTCAATTTTCCTACTAGGCTTCAGCTCTTTATTCTTCCTGCTGGGGCCCCCTAGAAACCTGTGTTATCCAGACGCTCCCTGTCCCAGGGATGAGGATGGGAGCTGAGGGCTGGGGGCAGATTACTGAGGGGTACAGGATTCTCCACGAGGCCAGTTAGCAGATTGGTACTGCAAGTGAAAAGCGTGCACGTCTGAGACAAAATGAGAAAAATGAGTATGAGGGAGTTTTTCACAAAGCCACATATATTCGTTTTATGAAGGCTATCTTTCATGGCTACCCATTACCTTTTCTGCCACTGGGTGTGTGACAGTGTTAGCTCTTTCATGATGTTATGAAGAGGGTAGAAGGTAGTGGTTTTGTTTGTTTGCATTTCTACCCAACAAAATTTAAACTTGGCAATTCCAGATTGGAATGTAAGATTTTTCTTTGGAACTTTGTTGCCCTGCGAAATCTGTGAGATCCCAATGTCTGACCGTCACTGTTCGGAGCCACCCCTTCTAAGGTCTCTAAGACCTAGATTCTGCTAACGTAGCAAATTAGGAAAGATGTTCACAGTTTCCTAAGAGGGGCTCGACAGTGGCTACGGACATCGTTTTGTCTTCTATCCTCATCATGACACTAGCCCAAGAGCAGTGAATTTCAAAGATGATCCCTGTTCCCAATGCTAATCATTAGGGACGTACTGTGAGTACTCTTAGTTTGGAGTCAGTTTAAACAGAAAACCCAGCTCCAACTGGATTAGATCAAAACGTGTTTTTAAGCCAGGCACGATGGCTCACGCCTGTAATCCCAGCACTTTGAGGGGCCAAGGCAGGAGAATTGTATGAGGCCAGGAATTTAAGACCAGCCTGGCAACAAAGCGAGACCCTGTCTCTATTTAAAACGATGCAAAACAAAACAAAAGTCCCAGGACAGGTCTTGGCCTGATTAGACTTATTAATGTCATGTGCTACTCCAGGAAAGGTGGCCTGCATTAATGCCTTAGCCTAGGTCACTTGTCCTCCCCACAGAGCCTCGAGCCTAAAGCACAAGGGCTAAAAGTGAAAAAAGGTGATGTCCCCAAAGCAGGGGACAGTCACCACGAAAAGGTGGGGTAGATGCTGAGAGGCAAGTACTGTTTGTCGTTCCTCCTAATTATCTTTCAAATCAACCCCTTTGTCTCTCCTTACATGGACACTATTTTGCAATTCTTGATTGGGCAAGTTAGCAGCCTCCTAAACCAGTCACTCCCTGCCCTCCATCCACCATCAACATGGCTGACACAGGATTTTTCTGATGTGATCATGTTACTTAGGATGGCTTAAAAAATTGTCTCCACAAAGTTCAACCTCCTTCATGTGGTCGGAAAGCCCTTGATAACCAACTCTAACCCTTTCCTTGCAGCCTGATCTACCCAGTCCTCCTTTCCTCTCCCCACCCAACCACATCACCCAAACTCTGGTGACACAAATTCCAGATACATAATGTTCTTCTCAAGTGCCCATGTCTTTAGCAACACCTCCTTTTTTTGCTGTTTTGTTTTGTTTCAAGACAGGGTCTGGCTCTGTCACCTAGGCTGCAATGCAGTGGCATGATCTGGGCTCACTGCAGCCCTGACCTCCTGGAACTCAAGCAATCTTCACACCTCGACTCCCGAAGCACTGGGATTACAGGCATGAGCAGCTGTGCCCCTACCTCAGTGCTTCCTTTAAGATCCAATTCTGATGTCATGTTTTCTGTCATCCTCCCCTTCACTCCCAGATGGCAAAGCTCTTCACCCCTTCTTCACTACTTCCTGGGCACTTTGTTTTTTAATTTTTTTTTTTTGAGACAGAGTCTCACTCTGTCACCCAGGCTGGAGTACAATGGCACAATCGTGGCTCACTGCAACCTCCGCTTCCCAGGTCAAGTGATTTTCCTGCCTCAGCCCCTTGAGTAGCTGGGATTACAGGTGTGTGACATCACGCCCGGCTAAGTTTTGTATTTTTAATAGAGATGAGGTTTCACCATGTTGGTCAGGCTGGTCTCGAACTCCTGACCTCGTGATCCGCCCGCCTCGGCCTCCCAAAGTGCTGGGATTACAGATCTGAGCCACCGCACCTGGCCTGTTTAAAAATTTGTATTTTAAAAAATTAGTTGTTCTTGATTTCATAAGCCACAAAGAGATACATTCTCACAGTAGATATTCAAATATTAAATATAAAACTGAAGTTCCCCTTGATCGTTATTCCCAATTCTAGTCCCCTCCACAGAGGCAGGTATCCTTCTAGACACATTTCCATGAGTTGACACACATGAGCGTATCTGGTAGAAAAAGTCTATTTTCCCCCCACAAATTGTGTTATGCCATGTGTAGGGGGTTGCCACTATTTTACTTTATATTCTACAAGTTTGTTTTGACCTTATTTTCCAGTCTATTAGCTTTATTTTCTTAGCAACTATATTCCTCCCCTTGAAAGAAATAAGATTCTATTATTTAATTTTATTTATTATTTTTATTTTTTTTGTAGAGATGGGCTTGTTACATTGCCCAGGCTGGTCTTGAATTCATAGTCTCAAATGATGCTCCTTCCTTGACCTCCCAAAGTTCTGAGATTACAGGCGTGAGTCACCAAACCCAGCCAAAAATAAGACCCTTTTGTTAATTTTATTATTATTATTATTATTATTATTATTATTATTTGAGATGGAGTCTCACTCTGTCATGCAGGCTGGAGTGCAGTGGCGCGAGCTCGGCTCACTGCAACCTCCGCCTCCCAGGTTCAAGTGATTCTCCTGCCTCAGCTTCCTGAGTAGCTGGGATTACAGGCACGCGCCACCAGGCCCGGCTAATTTTTGTAGTTTTAGTAGAGACAGGGTTTCGCCATATTGGTCAGGCTGGTCTCGATCTCCTGACCTCGTGATCTGCCTGCCTCGGCCTCCCAAAGTGCTGGGATTACAGGTGTGAGCCACCGTGCCCAGCAGTTTTATTATTTATATACTGAACACTTATACAGCACTATGTGCCTCATACATGTTAGAACTAAAAGCTCATGCAATCTTTGTAACAACCATTTGAGGTAGGCACTCATATTATACCTATTGCACAGTAGAGGAAACTGAGGCACAGAGAGATAAAATAACTCAGCTGGGCGCGGTGGCTCACTCCTATAATCCCAGCACTTTGGGAGGCTGAGGTGGGCAGATCATGAGGTCAGGAGATCGAGACCATCCTGGCCAACATGGTGAACCTTGTCTCTACTAAAAATACAAAAATTAGCTGGGCATGGTGTCACGTGCCTGTAATCCCAGCTACTCAGGAGGTTGAGGCAGGAGAATAGCTTGGACCAGGGAGTCAGAGGTTGCAGTGAGCCAAGATCGCACCATTGCACTCCAGCCTGGGCGACAGGGCGAGACTCCATCTCAAAAACAAAAACGAAAACAAAAAAACCTATCCAGAGTCACATCCCTAGTAAGTGATGGAGCCAGGATTTGGACTCCAGAAGTCTGGTATAAGAATCCATGTATCCACCACTATATCATATTACCTCTCTTCCACTCCTCAAGCATACTTCCTGAGGAGACAAAATTATTTCTGTTGGCCAAGTGCAGTAGCTCACACCTATAATCCCAGCATTTGGGGGAGGCTAAGGAGAGAGGTTTGCTTGAGCCCAGGAGTTCAAGACCAGTCTGGGCAACCTGCCAAGATCTTGTTTCTACAAAAAAAATTTGGAAAATTAGCCAGGCATGGTGGTCCATGCCTGTAGTCCCAGTTACTTGGGAGGCTGAGGTGGGATGATTGCTTGAGCCAGGGAGGTTGAGACTACAATGAGCCTTATGGCACCACTGCACTCCAGCCTGATTACATTGTTGAGGTGGCAGCCATCCTGTATCATGGGTTCCAGTCTGGTGGTGACTATTACTGCACCTTTCAAAACATAGAGGCATGGCTGGGTGCGGTGGCTCATGCCTGTAATCCCAGCACTTTGGGAGGCTGAGGCAGGTGGATCATGAGGTCAGGAGATCAAGACCATCCTGGCTAACACGGCGAAACCCTGTCTCTACTGAAAATACAAAAAATTAGCCGGGTGTGGTGGCATGCGCCTGTAGTTCCAGCTACTTGGGAGGCTGAGGCAGGAGAATGGCTTGAACCCAGGAGGTGGAGGTTGCAGTGAGCCAAGATCGTGCCACTGCACTCCAGCCTGGGCGACAGAGTGAAACTCTATCTCAAAAACAAACAAACAAACAAACAAACAAAAAACACATAGGCACTTTGCCCAATACCTGTACTTGAACAGCTGTCATTTGCCCAAGTTCATCATGTATAGCATAACCTAAAGTTGGGATGGAGTTTAGCTGTTTTCTAATTAGATTAAAAAGGTGCCTTCTTGTCTCTCCACAGGAGGGGAAGGGGCTACGGCCTGTGTGGCTATGATACATGGGAAAAGAGGGACTACGTTTATAATATTCAGTTTCCCAATCATAATAAAATCTCCATAAATTTTGGTTGGCCGGTTGAATATGCCAGGGCAATCTGGAAGCGGAGGGAAGTGGCAATTCTCCACGTACCCAACAGTTGGTCTGATTATGTAGAGGCTAAAGCCTGTGCCCACTCAATAAATAAGTTACTCTGCATGATTCCAACTTGTACTCAAAAGCAGAATGCCAGTCCATATCCTTACGTTACCCAGCCCTTTCTTTTCTTCTGAACAGGAGCCAGAGGTCACTGGTTGGCTCACGGGAATAAGTGGGATCAGTGTCTTGTGTTCTGTCAGCCTGTGGGACTTTATAAGAGACAGGTTTAATTTGAGATAAATGGCCCCAGCTGTTTATTCCCAGAAATTCAACTGCAGTAGGGGTACTGAGGAGAACTTGATAGGGTCCCTTCCATTTTGGGAAAAGTTGATCTGCTGGGGAGCCTTCCTTCCAAGGGTTTATAGAACCCAATCTCCCGGCTGGGTTGTAACCAGATTATCTTCCTTAGTGGGGGAAGGGAGTCTTTGATTTCCATATTCAAGGAGTGCATTTTGCACTTGTCCTAAGTTGATTACATAATTTTGTAGCTTTAAAGTATCTATGTCTATTAGGAGGTCTGTAGTTAAGAAAGGCCTTCTATACATTATTTCAACATGGCTGAGCTGCAGCTTTCCCTTGGGGGCTGCTGGAATCTGTAACAAGGCTACGGGCAATAAAGATAGCCAGGTTTATGATATTTCTTGGCATAGTTTAGGAAGAGTCCTTTTTAGAGTTTGATTGGCTCTTTCTACTGTCCCTGAAGATTGCAGCCTCCATGCCAAGTGAAGGTGGTACTGAATTACTAGGGCTGAAGATATGTTTTGGGTAATCGTTGCTGTGAAAGATGGGTCATTATCCCTCTGCAAGCTCTTAGGCAGCCCAAATCTAGGAATTATTTCCTTTAATAGGAATTTAGAACCCTCAATTGCCTTTTTGGACCCCATAGGAAAAGCCTCGATCCAACCAGTAAAGGTGTCAACGAATACTAATAAATATTTAAACCTTTTACATGGGGGTGTCTGAGTATAATCTATTTGCCAATCTTCACCAGGGTACCTTCCCTTATGCTGAACAGGCCTTACTAAAGAAGGAGGTAAAGATTTGTTATTTGGGTTATTCCAGGCATATAGTTCGCATGCCTCAGTTACCTGCTTTACTGTTTTAAGTAAGCCTTTTCCAGGGGTATGGGACACCAGGCCTAAGTTGGATGTAAACTGGGGGAACATTTAACGTTTTGCCTGGAATCTTATTGTCTCATACTATAGGATTTACTTGGGAGGTTACTTCAATAGGTAAAGTAGGTAAGTCCCCTATTGCTTTTCCTCCTTTATCACAGGAAAGGAGGATAGGGTTAGGGTTAGGGTCAGGGTTAGGGTTAGGGTGGTGTCTGCCTGGTGGTTTCCAAAAGATACCACTGTGGCTGGGCATGGTGGCTCATGCCTGTAATCCCAGCACTTTGGGAGGCCGAGGTGGGTGGATCACCTGAGGTCAGGAGTTTGAGACCAGCTTGGCCAACATGGTGAAACCCTGCCTCTACTAAAAGTATAAAAATTAGCCAGACATGGTGGTGCTCACCTGTAGTCCCAGCTACTTGGGTGGCCTAGGCAGGCGGATCACTTGAGGTCAGGAATTCAAGACCAGCCTGGCTAACATGGTGAAGCCCCATCTCTACTAAAAATCCAAAATTAGCCGGGCGTGGTGGTGCACGCCTGTAATCCCAGCTACTCAGGAGGCTGAGGCAGGAGAATTGCTTGAACCCGGGAGGCACTCCAGCCTGGGCAACAGAGTGACACTGTGTGTCCAAAAAAAAAAAAAAACCAGAGAAATTTTTTTTAAAGTTCATCAATTATTGTTAGTGTATTTTATGTGTGGCCCAAGACAATTCTTCTTTCAATGTGGCCCAGGGAAGCCAAAAGATTGGACACCTTGGTGTAGGGAAAACATGGTATATAGAGAGTTTGGTAATATCTGCGGTTTCAGGCACCAACTGGCGGTGGAGGAGGTCTTAGAAAGTAACCCTCTGAGGGTAAGGTGGGACTACTATTTCTAGGCATTTGGGATGGGAGGGAGAGGCTCTGACAGGTATTCAGCTTGCAGTCTTGGACTGGAACCATCTCCTATAGTGCTATCTCTACCATAACTTGCCCCATGTTTGTGATAGGCAGGAAAATGGCTCCCCTCCCAAAGATGCCTATATCCACATCTCCAGAGCCTTTGAATATGTTATGTTACTTGGCAATGGAGAATTACAGATGGAATTAGGGCTGCTAATCAGCTGACCTTAAAATCATTTTCTTTCTTTCTTTTTTTTTTCGTTAGATAAGGTCTTACTCTGTTGCCCAGGTTGGATGCAATGGTGCAGTCGTGGCTCACTTTAGCCTCGACCTCCCAGGCTCAAGCCATCCTTCCACCTCAGCCTCCCAAGTAGCTGGGACTGTAGGTGCATACCACCATGCTTGGCTAATTTTTGTAGTTTTCGTAGAGATGGGGTTTCCCCATGTTGCCCAGGCCGGTCTCAAACTCCTGGGCTCAGGTGATCCACCTGCCTTGGCCTCCCAAAGCACTGAGATTACAGACCTGAGCTGCTGCACCTGGCCTGACCGTAAACTAGGGACATTATCCTGGATTATCCAGGTGGGTCCAGTGTAATCACAAGGGTCCTTAAATGTTGAGCGGGGCAAGAGAGTTAGTGTCAGAGTGATGTGATGTGAGAAAGACTCAGGCAGCCATTGCTGGCTTTGGAGATGGAAGGGGGTCACAGGCAAGGGAAGACGGCAGCCTCTTGAAGCTGGAAAAGACAAGAATACAGATTCTCTGGCCAGGCATGGTGGCTCACACCTGTAATCTCAGCACTTTGAAAGCCTGAGACAGGTGGATCACTTGAGGCCAGGAGTTCAACACCAGCATAGGCAGCATAGCAAGAATTCATCTCTACAAAAGATCAAAGGATAAAAAATTAGCTGGGCATGGTGGTGCACACCTGTAGTTCTAGCTACTTGGGAGCTTGTTTGGAGGTTCTAGCAGGGGTGCACAGTACTCGTATACCCTTGACCAAAGACCAGTCCTCCTCTATCAGGGATGGTCATCTTCTTCAACTGAGCACACAGCTTCAGGAGGGACACACATGGAGAGGTGAGGGAGGAAGGAGACACCCGCCTAGCCAGCCAGATTAGCCGAATCAACCTTGGTGATCAATGGGGTGACAGAAGTTGCAGTCATATCACCCTTACATCCAGTCCTAGCTGCTTGGGAGGCTGAGGCAGGAGGATCTCTTGAGACTGGGAGACTGGGGCTGCAGTGGGCGGTGATCACACTACTGCACTCTAGCCTAGCCAACAAAACGAGACCCTGTCTTAAAAAAAAAAAAGAGTACAGGTTCTCCCCTGGCAAGAAAGGAACACTGCCCTGCTGACACCTTAATTTTAACCCAGTGCGACCCATTTTGGACTTCTGACCTTCAGAACTGTAAAGATAATAAATTTTGTCATTTTAAGCAACCAAATCTGGGGTACCCTGTTGCAGCAGCAGAAGGAAGCTGATACAATGTAACGTGACTGGTGGTGTCTGCTCTTCCACCACTTGGCTAGCTTCTTAAGAACGAGAACACCTTTGTATCCTGTATTTACCTCGAATCCTTTTTTTTTTTTTTTTGAGACAGAATTTCGCTTTTGTCACCCAGGCTGCAGTGTAATGGCGTGATCTCGGCTCACTGCAACCTCCACCTCCTGGGATGAAGTGATTCTCCTGCCTCAGCCTCCTGAGTAGCTGGGATTACAGGCGTGCACCACCATGTCCGGCTAATTTTGTATTTTTAGTAGAGATGGGCTTTCATCACGTTGGCCAGGCTGGACTCGAACTCCTGACCTCAGGTGATCTGCCCTCCTTGACCTCCCAAAAGTGCTGGGATTACAGGCATGAGCCACCACACCTGGCCTCTTCACCCAGAATCTAACACAGGATCTGGCACACAGTCAAGGCTTAGTAAATACCTGTTGAATGAACAAAAGAACGAAATACAGCTCCAGCTTTGTGGTTCTCCAGAGGTTGTGAGAGTCCAAAGCAGCCTCTACGCTTACCCTAGTCCTGGAGACCCTAAGCCATGTGATCTCAGTTTTCTCGTTTCCTTTTCCCCATTGGCCCATGCTTAACACTGCAAGGCTGGCTGCTATTCTTCTGTTTGTTTGTTCTGAGACAGAGTCTTGCTCTGTCGCCAGGCTGGAGTGCAGTGGCATGATCTCAGCTCACTGCAACATCTGCCTCCCGGGTTCAAGTGATTCTCCTGCGTCAGCCTCCCAAGTAGCTGGGACTACAGGCGTGCACCACCATGCCCAGCTAATTTTTGTATTTTTAGTAGAGACGGAGTTTCACCATGTTGGCCAGGATGGTCTCAATCTCTTGACCTTGTGATCTGCCCACCTTGGCCTCCCAAAGTGCTGGGATTATAGGCGTGAGCCACTGCGCTCTGCTAACTGCTATTCTATGTGCAGTTTCCTACCTTGCTGTGGATCATTCCCCTCCTCTTTCTGGCCATGTGTGTAGGGAGCACTGAGATGGAAGACACTTGTCACATACTATAGGTGATTTTGCCAACCAGCCTTCTGCGAGTTATGCCTGAAACAGCAGGTTGCGTTTTCCTTCCTGTCTCGGATTCTTTCCGCTTTCCTCTCTTCTCCATATCCACCTCTATCCATATTTTCTATCAGGTTTCTGTCCTTTGAAGACCATTTTTTTTTTTTTTTTTACTTATTTACATATTCTTGGGGTCTTCATCTCTCCATTTCCTGTGTCCCGAATGAAGCGCATAGTTCTGGTCTTTCTTATAGCCCTTCTTAACCCCCTTCTCAAATGGTTCCATGGCTTTCCGGGATAGACAATGAATATAATTAAAGGCACTCTCATATAACCTCGAGTTTACTGCAGAGCTCCTCATGGAAGCACTCAGTTTATTTTGTGCAGAATGGTCAAGTCCTCTCATGAGGGGAGAGCGGAGCGGCTGCCGGGTCACTGGAATATTGTTATTCTGTTGCTTTCTTTTCAGTCAGTCATTCTCAGGCCCCAGCTTCTCTGATTTCTCAGTGAGCTTAGTTTCTGCCTCCCCAGCTTTCCCTCTGTGTGCCTCAAATTAAATCTCTTCCGGAACCAGGCTCTGATGAGCGTGCCTGGTCACGGTCTAACTCGGAGTTCTCATGCCAGACCTCCTCCAGTGTGGCTGATGTGTCCTGTATGTTTTTGACTTTGGTAACTGAGTTAATTCCTGGGCCAGTCTTTTGTGGCCAAGTCTAGTAGCAGAGCCAAGGTTACTTATAGAAAGAACTACCTCCGGCCACTCAATCCTGGGGCTGTGGCTACTAGGCATACGGATTCCTCTCTGGTACTCTTTTAACCAAAGCTATATTTGGAGGTAATAGTCATACCTTTTCATTCTCTTCCATCCTTCCCCCTTTCCTACTCCACAAAGATAGCAAGTTTTTTCACCCTGTTGCCCAGGCTGGAGTGCAGTGGTGTGATCACAACTCACTGCAACCTTGAACTCCTGGGCTCAAGCAATCCTCTCGCCTCAGCCTCCGGAATAGCTGGGACTACATACACACACCACCATGCCCAGCTAAAGATACCAAGTTGATGAAACAGATAGATCATCCAATTGCACCCCCCTTCACCCCCAACCCAAGTATAACATTTTCATTTTGGTGGAACCTGTAGGTCTCAGTTATCTGATCTTCTGTTGGAGGCTGCAGCATCAAAGCAGGGAGGTCTAGACCCAGGACAATGGCGTGTATCCTAAAGGTGAACTATGACTTCTGTTCCCCTGTAGGCAAGGATCCTGGGTCTCGCATGGTTCAAGGTATCAGAAATTAGCAGGATCTGAGATCTGTATTATGTGGCTGGCTGTCATTCTTCATTCTTGTATGAAGATACTCTCTTCTCCCTTCTTTTCTTTTCTTTTTCTTTCTTTTTTTTTTTTGAGATGGAGTCTCACTCTGTCTCCCAGGCTGGAGTGCAGTGGTGTGATCTCAGCTCACTGCAACCTCCACCTCCTGGGTTCAAGCGATTCTCCTGCCTCAGCCTCCTAAATAGCTGGGACTACAGGTGCACACTACCATGCCTGGCTAATTTTTGTAGAGATAGGGTTTTGCCAGGTTGGCCAGGCTGGTCTTGAGCTCCTGACCTCAAGTGATCCACCCGCCTTGGCCTCTCAAAGTGCTGGGATTAGAGCCATGAGCCATCACGCCCGGCCTTCTCCCTTCTTTTCATCCCCGAAACCTAAGCTAGTAACCAGCACACCTTTCCTTACCCTCTCTAATCATCAGCACTTTGCAGAGCCTACACCAGGAAACTCAGGGGTGGCAGGGAAGCTACCAGCAGCAGCTCTCTCTCCACACAATAACATGGGGGTGGAGCCCCAGGCAGATGAGTAGTGCCTCTCTAGTACCAGAGTGCTAGGAGTTCTTTGTCATGTGCGGCTGGTGTTGGTGCTTGGAAGAACCAACTAGACATTTCTGATTTTAGGTGGAGTACTAGTCCTGGGGACTAAAACTTAGAAGAGTGTTTGCAAGTTAACAGAGTGATATCATCGCATGTCTTTGAGAAACGCAGACTCATTGATGATAGTATGAAATTATGTAATAGCAGCCCATACATGTTATGCTACTTTCCAGCAACATGAATTTTTGAAATGGCATTGCAACTTTTTTTTTTTTTTTTTTTGAGACGGGGTCTTGCTCTGTCACCCAGGCTGGAGTGCAGTGGTGCGATCTCGGCTCACTGCAAGCTCCGCTTCCTGGGTTCACACCATTCTCCTGTCTCAGCCTCCCGAGTAGCTGGGACTACAGGTGCCCGCCACCACACCTGGCTAAATTTTTGTATTTTTAGTAGAGACGGGGTTTCACCGTGTTAGCCAGGATGGTCTTGATCTCCTGACCTTGTGATCTGCCCGCCTTGGCCTTCCAAAGTACTGGGATTACAGGCGTGAGCCACCGTGCCAGGCCACACGTCATTTTAATAAAGAGATTTTTTTTTTTTTTTTTTTTTTTGAGAAGGAGTTTTGATTTTGCTGCCCGGGCTGGAGTGCAATGGCGCCATCTCAGTTCACTGCAACCTCCGCCTCCCGGATTCAAGTGATTCTCCTGCTTCAGCCTCCAGAGTAGCTGCGATTACAGGCGCCTGCGACCACGCCTGGCTAATTTTTGTACTTTTAGTAGAAACAGGGTTTCACCATGATGGCCAGGCTGATCTCGAACTCCTAACCTCAAGTGATTCACTTGCCTTGGCCTCCCAAAGTGCTGGGATTTTGGGTGTGAGCCACTGTGCCTGGCTGGGTCATTTTTAACGTCCTAAAGTTCTCTTGTTCTCTTCACATAGATCTGGCATATTTCTCAAAATATTATAAGCATGTATTTGTATTTATATCTATAATTTTTTTTTTTTTTTTGCCTGCTATGATGAATAGGAATTTTTTTCCCTTTTAGACTTCGTTTTGTAAAGGTTTTGTCTTAGTTGAGGTTCTTATGGTAGCAATTTACAGAAATACATTCAGATTAACTTAGGCCAAAAAAAAAAAAAAGAAAAGAAAAAGCAGGGGAGAATTCTCTGGAAGGCAGCCAAGGCCTCCCCTACAGGCCAAGGGCAGAAAGGAGAGTGGGCCTCACAAGGGGGAGGGAAACAAGAACTACTGAGTCTCCTGTTGCTTTCCCTTAGTAGATCTATTTTTCTCTCCCTCTGTAGTTCAGCTTTCTTTGCTTCTCCCTTTGTCCCACTTCCACGTTTCTGAGAAGCAAAGGGATACAGAGCAAACCTGGCTACAGGGGCTACCCATGTGGGTGTAGCAATTCTCAGAAAATAACTATGGGTTGAAAAGGCACGGCTGAAACAGATTTCAAGACACTGCAATGTCAGGGACTTCAAAATAATCTATTTCTTGCCTAAGATGGGTAGAGTTGGCAGTTACTGTTTGGGAGAATCTGTCCTTCTAAGTTCCAGATGATTAATAAACAGGGACTGACAGTCGTCAGGTTATGGGATTAATAATTCAACAAAATATACTGAGCTCTTACTCTGACTTTATATTTGCATACTAGTTAGCTGTTGTAGGGGCTGAAAAGGCGTGATGCCTTTCTTCCTCATCATAAGGGTCAGAGCTGACACTCGTATAACAAAAGACAGGTTAAGAGAAAAATCTAAAATAAACTAAGAAGTTTATTTAATCAAAGTTTTACATGACGTGGGAGCCTTCAGAAATGGCTACCCAAAGAGCCAGGGAAAACTTGTTTTTAATGCTTAGATTCTATGAAAAATGGACAGCCTGGAGTAATGTGGTTGGGCAAAAGTGTGCCACTTAATAGTAACAGACAGTAGGGGGAAACCCAACAAGGCTTTTCTGTGTAGCATTCCTTCCTCCCAGGTATGAGGCAGAATCTCTTCCAGAATGAGGGTCTTATGGCCTACTATCAGACAAGCTAGGCCAGAGAAGTTCTTTACGGCCAGCTTGTTTTTTGGACTGAGTTTCCCTCTTGTTGCCCAGGCTGGAGTGCAATGGCGTGATCTCAGCTCACAGCAACCTCTGTCTCCCGAGTTCAAGCGATTCTCCTGCCTCAGCCTCCTGAGTAGCTGGCATTACAGGCATGCACTACCACGCCCGGCTAATTTTGTATTTTTAGAAGAGACAGGGTTTCTCCATATTGGTTGGGCTGGTCTCGAACTCTCGACCTCTGGTGATCCGCTGGCCTCGGCCTCCCAAAGTGCTGGGATTAACAGACGTGAGCCACCGCGCCTGGCCACGGCCAGCTCTTACATAGAAAGGTGGGGGAAGTTTAGGTTTTATGGCTGGCTTTGGGGGAGAGGGCTTCTAGTTTCTGTGACTATCTTGGGGAAGAGGAATTCTGGTTTCTATGGCTTGCCTTGGGGAACAAAGAAGGCTGGGAGACAGGAGGGCAGGAGAAAGTCGGAGAGACTGTGCCTGAGGCCTTCCAGTCTTTTAGTTCAAAATAGTCAGCATGTCAAAGCGCCATATTTTGGGGTATTGTTTTTCTGAGCTCAGGATGTATCTCCACTTACTTTATTTAACCTAAGAGGCTTTCAGCTCAGAACACAAGTAGTATGCCATGAATGCGAAATTGTGTGGTTCAAATATTCAAAATATTTGAAATATTTGCCATTTCAAATATTATGTCTTTAGAAAATAAAATCTTTCAAATCAGGCAACTTGGGATAAAGATGACTATGACCCTATTCCTCAACTGGCTTATGATTCATTTTGATTTACCTCTGTAGAAATGGGGCATTTCATGAAAGAAACTCTCCGTGAAAACCAGGAATTCTGTTAAAAGACCTTTTTGCTAATCTAGTTCAGTAGCTGACGTTAGCATTTGACGGGGAGCCTGGTGAAAGCTACCATGAGAATTCGGAAGCAAGAAACTGGCAGTCCTGGCGCTACTGGTTACTAATTGAACGACCTTCGCAAGTAACCTAGCCTCTGTGAACCTGTTTTCTCATTTTCAAACGCGGTTGAATAACTACTTTTCAACTAGGATGTTATGAAAGGTAATAGGGTAAAGACAAAGGACTAGGTTCGCGTGGAGCCCAGTACTGCTGAAGGAAAGATACATGAATTTGGAGGGAGTCTAAGGAAAAGGAGGCAAAGGACCCCAGAGGTTATATCCTCGGTAGCCTCAGCTTTTACACGATCTAAGTCCATCCTACGGCGGATGCACTCTCCTTTCACTGGAAAATGACTGTTTGCTTTGAAAGAATTTTTCTCTAATAAAAAGCTCCATTTCTCTAAACTTTGCTTCCCCGCCCAGTTTGCAAACCAGTCAGTTTCCTCACTGGCGCGGTAGGCTCGCCGAAAGCCAAGCGGGAGCCCCAAGCTGCGCAGGGCGGGGGAATAATGAGAGCCCAGCTCCGGGCCAGGAAGCCCAGGGGACCAAGGCAGTCACCACCGCGATCAGGAGCCAGCCCCCGCACCGCCCCTTTTCGATTCGTTTGCATGACCTAGGGCGCGGTTTCCGGCGGCAGAGGCGTGTTTTCCGGTCGTCCCTTGGCTCGATTTTCTTCCGGGGCGGGACTTCCTTTCCATCATTGATAGGCGTCGGGCAGCTGAGCTGGTAGGAGGACCAGAGGGGGAGGGTCGGTATGTCTGACCAGGACTTATGTTCCTCGAAAGGGCGGCCAGGAGGATGCTCTTCCTCTCTCTTCTTTCTCGCCTTTTTCTCCACATGACGCCTCGGTTTGCGCGGACGCCCTGGGCTTTGGGCACTACCGCCCACCTGAGGCTCTTCCGCTTCCTCTTCCCCCCCAGGCTCCGCCCCCCCAGCGTCCCGTGGCCATGACGACCGCTCAGCGGGATTCCCTGGTGTGCAAGCTCGCCGGGCTGCTGCGGGAGTCCGGTGAGTGGACTTCCGGTTGGGCTGGGCCTCGGACCTCGGACGAGGTGGGGGTGGTGCCTTCTGGAGACACGCCCTGAGAGTCATGGAGTTACGACTGGTAGGGTCATCAGGTGTCAGAGTTCAATTTCTTTACTTTTCCCAGGTTTGTACGCCCTTACAGTGTCCTTTGCCTGTGATAGCCTAAACTCTAGCCGTCCTTTGAGGCCAAACTCCGGTATCCCTCCCTCCGTGCCTTCTCTGACACTGTCAGAAGGAAGTGATCATTACCTGACTAAAAGCCCCTCAGGACCAGGGACTGATCTCCATCATAATCATTATTGTGTAGCAAGGTACTAAGTACAGTAGATAGAAGCACGAGATTTGGAGTCGGACCCACCTGGGTTGGAATAAAAACCCTCTTTCAAACTTGCCATACTGTTTCCTGAGGCTCAGTTTTCCTCACAGATTGGCATAATGATTGTACGTAACATTTGTGGGGATTCGTTTTAATTCATGTGTTTAGTACAATGCCTGCAAGTATAGTAACTGCTTACAGTTGGGAGCTATTGTTATTGTAATGATTTCCCTGATGCTTGGCACTGTGCCTGGGCACAGTGGAGCCACAGTAGTTGTTGAGTACTTGGTTGGCATTAGTTGTGGTAGAAAAAGCCTTGGCTTTGAGATCAGATAGGAGAAGTAACTTCCTACCAATTATATGATCTCAGTCAAGATTTTTCACTTTTTTGAACCTCAATTTTCATATATGTAAGATGGTGTTAATAGTGCTTCTCTTTGAGAGATTCTGAGAAGGTTTGAATGAGATATCAAAGTCATCTGGTACATACTACAGTTAATGTTAGCTGTCCTCCATCACTCCATGCTCCTACTGATGATATCTGTGGAAGCTCTCTTTATAGCAGTTTTCTTTTCTTTCTTTTCATTTTTTTGAGACAGAGTCTTGCTGTGTCACCCAGGCTGGAGTGCAGTGGCGCAATCTCAGCTCACTGCAACCTCCACCTCCCGGGACGAAGTGATTCTCCTGCCTCAGCCTCCTGAGTAGCTGGGACTACAGGTGTGCACCATCATGACTGGCTAATTTTTGTATTTTTAGTAGAGATGGGGTTTCACTATGTCGGCCAGGTTGGTCTTGAACTCCTGACCTCAAGTGATTAACCTGCCTTGGCCTCCCAAAGTGCTAGGATTAAAGTCGTGAGCCACGGCACCTGGCCAGTAGCAGTTTTATTTCCTGGCTTGGATTGATAACTTCGCAAATGTTTTATATCCTTCTCTGGGAGGAGACAACTAGGGGGCCCTTTGAGCGTGGGAAGAGTCCTTGAACCATGTCTGTACATACAGAATCCTTCATGTCAGGTTGTAGGACTTGTTAATTTATTCAGTGATGAATGGTGGGTGTGTAAATGTGTGACTACAAGGAGGTAGCAGGAGAAGAGCTTTGTGGCAGCAGAATAGTTTTGTATCTTGATTGCGTGGCTGCAGGCATTTACATAAACAGCGTATAGCTATATATACATATTGTACCAACATCAGTGTCCTGATATATATTTTTTTTTTTTTTTAAGACGGAGTCTTGCTCTGTCACCCAGGCTGGAGTGCAGTGGTACGATCTCGGCTCACTGTAACCCCCGCCTCCCAGGTTCAAGTGATTCTTCTGCCTCAGCCTCCCGAGTAGCTGGGACTACAGGTGTACACCACCATGCCCTGCTAATTTTTGTATGTTTAGTAGAGTTATGGGGTTTCACCATATTGGCCAGGCTGGTCTTTAACTCCGGACCTCGTGATCCACCCGCCTTGGCCTCCCAAAGTGCTGGGATTACAGGCGTGAGCCGCCGTGCCTGCCCTTTGTGGTTTTTTTTTTTTTTTTGAGACGGAGTCTACCTCTGTCGCCCAGGCTGGAGTGCGATGGCTCAATCTCGGCTCGCTGCAACCTCTGCCTCCTGGCTTCCAGCTGTTCTCTTGCCTCAGCCCCTCGAGTAGCTGGGATTACAGGCGCATGTCACCATGCCCAGCTTAGAATATTTGTATTTTTAGTAGAGACGAGGTTAGAGTCATAGAATAATTTTTTGTGTTTTTAGTGGAGACGGGGTTTCACCATGTTGGCCAGGTTGGTCCTGAACTCCTGACCTCAAGTGATTAACCTGCCTTGGCCTCCCAAAGTGCTGGGATTACAGGCCTGAGCCACGGCGCCCAGCTCAGTGTCCTGACTTTGATATTGTACTATAGCTATATAAAATGTAACGATTAGGGAAAACTGAGTAAAGGATATAGGGGACCTTTCTGTACTATTTCTGCAACATTCTTTGACTCTATACTTATTATATTTTTTAAGCCAAAAAAACATTCCTTCATGCCTAGCTTGTAGCTGCACTCTTTTAGGTGCAGTGATGAATACCAGAGTGATCAAAAGGTGCCCTCAAGGATGAAAGTCTCATTAGAGAGAGCAGTTTTAACAGACAGCAATAACAATGCCTTAGTGCTATAACGAATAGTTATTCTATGACATACTTTTTAGTATTGTTTGAAAGTTTCTACAGATGTGCTTTGCAATCAGAAAAAGAAATAAAGATAAAACTTCCAATTAACTTTTATGTAATAATGAGTGACTGCAATGTGAAAATTCAGCAGTATTACTTCTTGAGGTGGCTTCCTGGAGGAGGCTGGTCTCAAGCTGGGCAGTGCAAGGGGGTGTCTCATAACATGAGAGAACTGTGAACCAAGCTGGCTGTATTTCCAGCACTGTCAGTAGATGAGGGTCTTTTGAGCAGAAGGTGAAAGAAAATTTGGAAGAGTTGGTTGGAGTTGTGTAGCCAAGCAGTCTCATCAGGCTGAATGAAATGTTAGGACTTTTTTTGAAGATGAGGGGAGCCACTGAATGCTTTTGAGCTGAGAAGGAGATAGAAAATTTGATCCTGCAATAGAAGATCTACAATGTGGATTGGAGTGGGTATATTTTGGCATAATAGAGCCTTAGAATAAAGAGAAAAATCTTTTCACTGTGTCTTCCCTCCTGTCTGCCCCTCTTTCTGCAGGGGATGTGGTCCTGTCTGGCTGTAGCACCCTGAGCCTGCTGACCCCCACACTGCAACAGCTGAACCACGTATTTGAGCTGCACCTGGGGCCATGGGGCCCTGGCCAGACAGGCTTTGTGGCTCTGCCCTCCCATCCTGCCGACTCCCCTGTCATTCTTCAGCTTCAGTTTCTCTTCGATGTGCTGCAGAAAACGCTTTCGCTCAAGGTTCTGGGTGTGGGGAAGAGGCAGGATGTGCAAGGAGCCCAAGAGAATGATGGAAGTTGGGGGTAGGGTAGGGGTGCAGAAGTCTGCAGTGCCAGGATCCAGAGGGTGTCAGAGGTGCCAGTGGTTGTGCTAAGGAAGGAATGTTGAGGACAGGGAGATCTGCTGTGCCTCAGTAGATGGAGTTATTTTTTTTTTTTCTAGCTTGTCCATGTTGCTGGTCCTGGCCCCCCAGGGCCCATCAAGATTTTCCCCTTCAAATCCCTTCGGCACCTGGAGGTATGGGGACATGGGGGGATGTTGGTGCACAGCACCCAACTTGAGGCAGCCCCTTGGGGATGGGAAAGACAAGGGCCTCTTTGGTGAGGAGGCCAGGCCTGAGTATACCCATTGCTCTGCAGTCATGTGATATCCACTGTCTTTCCATTTACTGCTTCCCTAAACCACAGCTGGGCTTTGTGGTCTTCTCCCTCCTCCCAACTAGGGGATGGGGATGAGGTCTTTGTCTTCTGTGAGGTTCTGCCTTCCTCCCTCCCCTTTCCTTGTCCCAGCTCCGAGGTGTTCCCCTCCACTGTCTGCATGGCCTCCGAGGCATCTACTCCCAGCTGGAGACCCTGATTTGCAGCAGGAGCCTCCAGGCATTAGAGGTAAGGAGAGTGAGGGGTGAGCTCAGACGCCTCAACCTGAGAGATGTAGAAGACCAAGCTCTGATGTTCTCCCCTCTCTGCAGCTCTCCCTGCCTCCTGCTTCCCTGTAGACAGTGTCCTCACTCCCTCTCTGTGTTCCCGCAGCACTCTGTAACTGCCTATATGTTTATAGTCATACCTACCATATTGTATTACATATTCTAGTATCTACCTTCCCACTGTCCCCACAGTGAGTTCTTGGGTCAGGGACCTGGGCTTTAAGCCTGTATCTTCAGATGGAGTTCAGCGTATGAAAAATGAATGAGTGACTGGGCGGTAGAGCTTGGCCTTGGCATGGGAAGGAAGGGGAGGGTGGGGTAATGAAGCACCGATCTGTCTGCTCAGGAGCTCCTCTCAGCCTGCGGCGGCGACTTCTGCTCTGCCCTCCCTTGGCTGGCTCTGCTTTCTGCCAACTTCAGCTACAATGCACTGACCGCCTTAGACAGCTCCCTGGTGAGTGCCTCAGAGGGAAGAGGGTTTCAAGGAAGGGCAAGGCCAGGCCTTTGGGGAGGAGGGCCAGCTGGTTGACCAGATAGTACTGTAGTGAACATCGATTCTCTGCCTCCTCCCCGTCTCTCTCAGCGCCTCTTGTCAGCTCTGCGTTTCTTGAACCTAAGCCACAATCAAGTCCAGGACTGCCAGGGATTCCTGATGGTGAGTATGGGCAGTTTGGCAGCTGGCACACCATGGGTCTCTGATTGCTCTGCTCTCACTCTCTCTCCTTGACCAGCTTTTACTCCCACCTTGCTCTTGCCATGAGGGTGGAGCTGCATTCTGGGAGATAGCACTGCTTAAACACTAGCATCAGACAAACCAGCGTTCAAATCTCAACTTCTAATACCTGTGCAACTTGGAGCAAGTTAGTTACCTCTTGGTTTCTTTACCTGTAAAGTAGGAATCACAAGAGTACCCGCTTTTTTTTTTTTTGAGACGGAGTCTCGCTCTGTCACCCAGGCTGGAGTGCAATGGTGCAATCTCAGCTCACTGCAACCTCTGCCTCCCAGGTTCAAGCAATTCTCCTGCTTCAGCCTCCCAAGTAGCTGGGATTACAGGCATGTGCCAACACACCTGGCTAATTTTTGTATTTTTACTAGAGACGGGGTTTCACCATGTTGGTCAGGCTGGTCTTGAACTGCTGACCTCAAGCAATTCACCTGTCTTGGCCTCCCAAAATGCTGAGATTACAGGCGTGAGCCACCACGCCCGGCCAAATACCTGCTTTTATAGTATTAAAATGATTGTGAAGAAGTACCCAATGTTGCTTAGTCTCGTGCCTAGCTCAGAAACTGGTAGCTTTTGTGATCATGACAAAGAACCTTTCTTCTGGGTCCTCCCATCCACCTGTCAGAGATAAAGCCAAACTAGTTAAAGTGGTAAGTACAGATTTTTTTTTTTCTTTTTTTTTTTTTTTTTTTGAGGCAGAGTCTTGCTCTGTCACCCAGGCTAAAGTGCAGTGGCGCAATCTTGGCTCACTGCAAACTCCGCCTCCTGGGTTCAAGCAATTCTCCTGCCTCAGTCTCCCGAGTAGCTGGGATTACAGGTGCCCGCCACCGTGCCCAGCTAATTTTTGTATTTTTTAGTAGAGATGGGGTTTCACCATCTTGGCCAGGCTGGTCTTGAACTCCTGACCTCATGATCCACCCACCTCGGCCTCCCAAAGTGCTGGGATTACAGGCGTGAGCCACCGTGCCCGACCAAGTAAGGACAGATTTTTTATCAGTGATAAACTATCGCAGTGGGGAAGAGGGTGCAACCTGAACTGAACGCCACTTCAATTTGTGCAGAGGTGACTGGGCATTTTAAAAGGAGAGCAAGGGAATAGGAAGGGGAACTGTGAGGGCTTGAGCAGAGTAAGGGAAGTGGAAATGTACGAAAAGCAGAAGTGGAGGTTGGTTCACATGAAGCCCTTCTGGGTTTGCTAAAAGTTAGGCTCCTACCTTCCCACAGAGACTGGGAGACGGGAGCCCTGTCATCAGGTGTTGGCTGGAACAAATGGGAAATTCTTTTGGCAGCCTTGACTTTTCCCAGGCAGGAACTTAAGGGAGCTAGAGTCACCATTCTAGGGATGCATCCTTGAGATGTTAGAACTTTGCTGTTTTTGTTCAAGTTTTTTACTGTGGGGGTTGGAGGAGTCAACAAAAATAATTTGTGTTGAATTTTGTTGAACTTGTGCTGAACAAGTCTGCAGTTGTTAACAGGCCAAAGTTGAGGCCTAGTCAAAAAGAAGGCCCAGAGGAGCCTGAGTAGGGTTTGATCAAGGTGAGAACCTCCCCTAATTCAGGGAAAGAAGAGACACTCCTCTTTCCCCTGAATTTCTTCCTTGATCACCTTTTGTTCACTAAAAACCAACTGAGCCATTTATTGGGACTTGGTAGTGGATGAGTTTTGCTGGATGGTGAGAGTGACCAGGATTTAATAGGGGACATTTCTACAGAAACAAAAAGGGAAACAAAGATGAATGGTTGGAGCAGACTATAAATCCATTTTCCGAGTCCAGAGGGCAGCCAGTTGAGATTTCTAGGTGTCAAACTCTATGTTTCTTTAGATGGTGGAACGAGGATAGCAGTGGCAACTGATGGATTTCTTGGTTTGTAGTTTGAATGTTTGTGGTGACGGCACAGACAGTGTTGCAGTCACAGTTATTTCCCTGAACAGAGCCTGGAAGATACAGAAGTGTCAGTGCACTTTCTTTTTTTCCTTTTTTTTTTTTTTTAATGAGACGGAGTTTCGCTCTTGTTGCCCAGGCTGGAGTGCAATGGCATGATCTTGGCTCACGTAACCTCTGCCTCCTGGGTTCAAGTGATTCTCCTGCCTCAGCCTCCCGAGTAGCTGGGATTACAAGTGTGCGCCACCACGCCCAGCTAATTTTTGTATTTTTAGTAGAGATGGGGTTTCACCATGTTGGCTAGGTGAGTCTCGAACTCCTGGCCTCAAGTGATCCGCCCTCTTTGGCCTCCCAGAGTGCTAGGATAACAGGCGTGAGCCACTGCGCCTGGCTGGCTGGGCATTTTAAAAGGGGGCCGGGGGGGAGTGGGGGGGAGTGGGCAGGGGAATGGTAGGGCCTTGAGCAGAGCTGGGGGAGTGGAAATCAGGTTGGTCCACATGAAACCCACCTGAGTTTGCTAACTAACTGGCACTTACCAAAATAAGGCCCTTACCCTTTCACAGACACTGGGAGACGGGACCCTATCTTCAGGAGTTGGCTGAAACAAATGGGAAATTCTTTTGGCAGCTTTGACTTTTCCCAGGCAGGAATTTAAGGGGGTTGGAGTCACCATGCTCAGGGTGTGGCCTTGAACTGTTAGGAACAGTGCTGGTGTTGTTCAAGTCTTTTAACGTGGGAGTAGGGGTGGATGAAATCATTCGTGCTGAGCGTGTGCAGTTTTATATAGGCCAAGGTCGAGGCCTAGTCCAGAAGAGGTCTCAGAGGACCCTGGCTAGAGTTTGGTCAACGAGAGAATCTTTTTCTCCCCCATACCCCTGCCAGGATTTGTGTGAGCTCCACCATCTGGACATCTCCTATAATCGCCTGCATTTGGTGCCAAGAATGGGGCCCTCAGGGGCTGCTCTGGGGGTCCTGATACTGCGAGGCAACGAGCTTCGGAGCCTGCATGGTGAGTGGGGGTGTGTGATGGGGCCAGCATGGAGGGGAAGGGGGAGAGTGAGGCTGGGGCTGGCCTGGGGACCATGTGCCTCTAGAGCCTTGAGAGGGCTTAGGGGGAGTGCAGGGGTGCTCCGGCCGGTCTTTCTGCTGCACCCTCCCCCAGCGTACGCACCACACTCACTTGCGTGTACTCATCCGCATGCTCTTCCTTCCTTCTTGCCTCCACCCCAGGCCTGGAGCAGCTGAGGAATCTGCGGCACCTGGATTTGGCATACAACCTGCTGGAAGGACACCGGGAGCTGTCACCACTGTGGCTGCTGGCTGAGCTCCGCAAGGTGAGATGGGAGTGCATTAGGGGCCTGGGAACCACCCTTGCGCCTACCCCCCATGCTGGTTTGGTCAGTGCCTTCTTCACACAGGGAGGGCCAGGGCCCTAGGCCCTCCTCATTCTCCCCTTCCTGCCCCTCAGCTCTACCTGGAGGGGAACCCTCTTTGGTTCCACCCTGAGCACCGAGCAGCCACTGCCCAGTACTTGTCACCCCGGGCCAGGGATGCTGCTACTGGCGTGAGTGATCGTCGTGTGTCCACTCTGCTTCCCCTTTCCTGCCCAGTCCTCCCCCACCTTGCACCCTCTTGCCATCCCTGGGTGGGGGGCGGAGGACCTGGACCCTGCTTACTGTGTTGTTAATACCTGGAACTCAGCATGATGGGCCCACCACATACTCCCTCCCCCACCACTTTTTGTCTTTGCTCAGTTCCTTCTCGATGGCAAGGTCTTGTTGCTGACAGATTTTCAGGTCAGTGTGGTCGGGGGGCGAGGACTGTTGGGGGAAGACATGAAGGGAGGGCACTGGGGAGAGAACAGAGGGCTGGCTGGTGACAGGGTCTTCCTGGTCAGTGGAAAGTAGGGTCCCGCCTTTTGGCTGGCTTGGGCAAGGCAGAGGTGCTCCCAGGCTCCAACCTCTCTCTCCTTCCTGTCGTCATGTGCCAGACTCACACATCCTTGGGGCTCAGCCCCACGGGCCCACCTTTGCCCTGGCCAGTGGGGAGTACTCCTGAAACCTCAGGTGGCCCTGACCTGAGTGACAGCCTCTCCTCAGGGGGTGTTGTGGCCCAGCCCCTGCTTCATAAGGTTAAGGTAAGCAGCGTCCTCCGCTGCCTCGTGCCTGGGGTTGGGTGTCTCTCTGGGGACTCTGGGCTACAGTGGGCAGGGAATGGTAGGAACTGTGCTTGCACGTGGTCGGGGTTTCTTTGATAGGTTGGATGGCCAGCCGTGGATGGCAGGGCTGGAGGCTTGGCTTTCACAGAACTTCTTCCCTCCACCAACCTCAGAGCCGAGTCCGTGTGAGGCGGGCAAGCATCTCTGAACCCAGTGATACGGACCCGGAGCCCCGAACTCTGAACCCCTCTCCGGCTGGTAAGTCAGCTTCACCCCACTAACCTCTCTCGTCCCCATCCAGCTCACTCTAATTTTTAAGTTACGGTGAAGATCTGCTGGAAGAAATGTTATTTTTTGTTGGGGTAGAGTATTATAGAGGGCTTCTTAGTCTTTCTTCTTTTAGTTTAGGGAAAGGAGAAGACTGCTTCTGGGAGCATTTTGAAAACTTTTCGAGGAACATTAATTTTGTGGGGTGTCAAGAGATCATGTAGGCCAGGTGCAGTGGCTTGCATCTGTAATCCCAGCACTTTGGGAGGCCGAGGTGGGAGGATTGCCTGAGCCCAGGAGTTTGAGACCAGCCTGGGCAACATAGAGAGACATCCATTTCTACAAAAAAATTTTTAAATTAGCCTGACGTGGTGGTGTGCGCCTGTAGTCCTAGCTACTTGGGAGGCTGAGGCGGGAGGATCGCCAGAGCCTGATAGTTCAAAGTTGCAGTGAGTGATGATCATGCCGCTGCACTCTAACCTGGTGACAGCATAAGACCTTATCTCTTAAAAAAAAAAGTAAAAAACCCCAAAACAAGAGAAAGTATATATATATATATATATAAAATAATAGGATTGTGGCCAGAGAAGTTTGGGAAATGTGAGGTTGAAGAGAAATAGGTGTGTCAGCTGCCGGCTGTCTCGGGCCCTTCAGGATGCTGTCATGCATGCTGAGTTTTCAGAAGTAGCATAGGATGCGCAGCTTGGATTGCATGTGACCACAGTGTTCCATAGGACACGCTTTAGTATATGCCGTGGAGGGGATGCCTGTAGCCTCCCTTGCCCCTGTCCCCATACACAGCCCATCGCCCCCTCATTGCTGAGGAGCACCATTGAAGGAATTGGGGCCATCTGTGTGGGGTAGGCTTGCTCACTTCCGGGTTCCCTTCCTGCCCAGGATGGTTCGTGCAGCAGCACCGGGAGCTGGAGCTCCTGAGCAGCTTCCGGGAACGGTTCGGCTGCAACTGGCTGCAGTACAGGAGTCACCTGGAGCCCTCCGGAAACCCTCTGCCGGACACCCCCACCACTCCTGCCCCCAGTGCACCTCCAGCCAGCTCCCAGGGCCCCGACACTGCACCCAGACCTTCACCCCCGCAGGAGGAAGCCAGAGGCCCCCGGGAGTCACCACAGAAAATGTCAGAGGAGGTCAGGGCAGAGCCACAGGAGGAGGAGGAGAAGAAGGAGGGGGAGGAGGAGAAGGAGGAGGGAGAGATGGTGGAACAGGGAGAAGAGGAGGCAAGAGAGGAGGAAGAAGAGGAGCAGGACCAGAAGGAAGTGGAAGGTGAGCCCTCTGTGGGCTGGGGCGAGCTGAGGCCAGGGGCCCTTGGGATGTTTGTGAGTGGTGGGGTCTGGCGGGTGGAGGGCCAGTTCGGGGGAGGGTGGAGTGTGGGTACTTTCCCTCCCTGCAGGCCTTCTCTCTTGGTCTCTCCACAGTGGAACTCTGTCGCCCCATGTTGGTGTGTCCCCTGGAGGGGCCTGAGGGCGTGCTGGGCAGGGAATGCTTTCTCAGGGTCACTTCTGCCCACGTGTTTGAGGTGGAACTCCAAGCAGCTCGCACCCTGGAGCGACTGGAGCTCCAGAGTCTGGAGGCAGCTGAGATAGAGCTGGAGGCCCAGGCCCAGAGGTCGCCTGGGCCCACGGTGAGTGGGGGGTGGCAGGGGCTCTGGAGGAGCCAGTTATGGGAACATGGCTGTTGTGTGCCCTGCACTGGGCTGGGCATTTCCTGCAGTCTCTCCTTGGCACTAGGAGCCGAGGAGGGGAGCCTCAGAGGTTGCAAGCACTGGGGAAGCTGGGCTGAGGAGCAGGGATTCTGTGCTGGAGCCTGGACGTCAGCATAGGCCTTTGACAGTCTTCAGAGCTCCTGCCATCCTCCATGCTCTCAGCATCCCCTCATCCCTCTGATCACCGCCCCTGCTGTTTTTCACCTGGTCCCCTCTTCCTGCGCAGGGCTCAGATCTGCTCCCTGGAGCCCCCATCCTTAGTCTGCGCTTCTCCTACATCTGCCCTGACCGGCAGTTGCGTCGCTATTTGGTGCTGGAGCCTGATGCCCACGCAGCTGTCCAGGTGATGGCGCCTAGAGTGGGGTCCCAGGAGGCTGTGGGAATTAAGAGAGCCAGAGGGGAGTGGCAGCAGGCCTGAGGGCCAGGGGCCTGTGGGAGGTGTCTGTCTGGGGTCCGCCTGTTCACAGCTGCCTCTGATCCACCCTCTGTCAGGAGCTGCTTGCCGTGTTGACCCCAGTCACCAATGTGGCTCGGGAACAGCTTGGGGAGGCCAGGGACCTCCTGCTGGGTAGATTCCAGTGTCTACGCTGTGGCCATGAGTTCAAGCCAGAGGAGCCCAGGCTGGGACTGGACAGTGAGGAAGGCTGGAGGCCTCTGTTCCAAAAGACAGGTACAAGTCCTGCCCTTGACCTCTCTGCCCACGCACCTCCCCTGTTCCAGGGAAAGTGGCTCTGTGTAGGGGAGTGTGAAGGGGGAGCCCCAGGGAGAAGGGGCTAGAGTAGAGACCAGTTGTTGTGCCTGGAGGAAAAAGAAAACCGCCTGCCTGCTGCATTTACAAAAAGGAAAACAGAAAAAAAGAAGAAACTATATCCTGTGTTTTTTTTTTTTAACTCTAAAAGTCAGGAAATGCAATCTCTGTAACTGCGCTTAAACATACTCATTATTTTTTCATAACTTGAAGGCTTGTTGTGTTGGGGTTTTTTTGGCTGATATTTCAGACACTACATAAAACCTAATGAGCCCTCACTGCAGTATCGGATTGTGGTGCTGCCTCTGCCAGCAAGTGTAGCTGTTGAGTGAGATGCTCGGGGAGTTGGCTTGGTTTATCCTTCCCGGCTGACCTTGGAAGGTACATAATGTCCTGTGGCATTTCTTCATGCGCTAGTCCTTAAAACAAGAATTGTTTCCATTGTAGACCAGTCAGCACTACCTTTGAAGAAGACATTGAAGAAGAAATAAATATTCTTGATAACAGCTCTGTGGAAATGCCAGAATTTTATTAGACGGTTTTCTCTTCTTGGCGGCAGCTGGAGCAGGGGTTTACATTTTATTCAGAAAATGGATGCTGCATTCCCCACTGTGAACTGGCCTAGGCATGCGGCCTTAGCGACACAGCGCAAACAGAAACAGCCCCCAGCCCCTCCCGGACCCTGGCTGTACACCATGAGGTGCTGTGACCTCTGGAGCCTCTTCCATGGTGGCGTTATTAATGAACATTACTGTGGGTTCTGTTCTCCTTTAATTTTTTTTTTCTTTTTTTTTTGAGATGGAGTCTCGCTCTGTCGCCCAGGCTGGAGTGCAGTGGCACAACCTCGGCTCACTGCAAGCTCTGCCTCCCGGGTTCACGCCATTCTCCTGCCTCAGCCTCCCAAGTAGCTGGGACTACAGGCGCCCGCCACCACACCCAGCTAATTTTTTGTATTTTTAGTAGAGACGGGGTTTCACCATGTTAGCCAGGATGGTCTCAATCTCCTGACCTCGTGATCTGCCCGCCTCAGCCTCCCAAAGTGCTGCGATTACAGGCGTGAGCCACCGCGCCTGGCCAACCGTTCCCCTTTCACTTGCACCTCAGTTACCTCCTCTGAACAAAGAAGGGAATGAACTCACCCCGTGGTGCTGTTACGCTATTTAAATGTGACATTAAGGCACCAAGCAGAGGGCCTGGTACAACACAAAGGTCCCCTGTAAATGGTAGCTGCTGCCGTTGCCCCCAGCTATATGGTCCTGGGCAGTGTGTGTAAATGATTTAATCTTTTCTTTCTTCTTTGCAAAATGGGATAGGGAGAGTTTCTCTGGTGATGAAATGTGATCATACTGGCATAGGAGGTAGCACATGCCCAGCACAGTATAGCTGCTCAGAGTGCTGCCTCCCTCATTGCTGATCCGTGTCCTGATTCCATTCCAGCTTCCTGACACTAAGGATGAGTATAAGATAGATGCTATTGTCATCCCTATTTTATAGACGAGGAACCAGGCTCACAGAGCTTAGATGACTTGCCCATGATTACAGAGCCATTAATTGATGGAGCCTGGAATTGGGCCCAAATTTGGCAACAGAGTTCTCTCTGCCTTTCCAGACTTGTTGATTTTGGTCTTTCAGACGTTGCTAGGAGAGCCCTGAAGTACTTGATCAGCCCAAGTCTGTAGGAGGGCATAAGAGCAGGTCCTGGTTGTGTTTGGTCCAGTCTGAGAGGGCCTAGAGTTAGAAGGTAGAGTGCACTTTGAGGAGGTTGTGGGCCAGGGTTAGCTCATCCCTCCCTGGGGTGGGGAGTGATCAGTTGGCAGCTGTGCTGGGAGAGGGAGCTGGTGGCCTGGGGCGCGGTGGTTGTGTATGAAGCTGGAGACTTGGGCTCAGGGGAGACCTGAGCGTGGGGAAGGAGCATTGTGAGCATGGTGGGAGTTGTGGCACTGTGTGGGGGAGGCTCATGGGGACTGTGTCCATCCTCCCTCCAGAATCTCCTGCTGTGTGTCCTAACTGTGGTAGTGACCACGTGGTTCTCCTCGCTGTGTCTCGGGGAACCCCCAACAGGGAGCGGAAACAGGGAGAGCAGTCTCTGGCTCCCTCTCCGTCTGCCAGCCCTGTCTGCGACCCTCCTGGCCATGGTGACCACCTTGACAGGGCCAAGAACAGCCCACCTCAGGCACCGAGCACCCGTGACCACAGTAGTTGGAGCCTCAGTCCCCGTGAGTATAGGCAAAACAAGACATAGATGAGTTTGGGGAAGGGAAGGGGCACTGATGGGGAGGTGGAGATGGAGCCCAGGGGCTGCTACGGGCAGGCTGATGCCCCCTCATTGCCCTCAGCCCCTGAGCGCTGTGGCCTCCGCTCTGTGGACCACCGACTCCGGCTCTTCCTGGATGTTGAGGTGTTCAGCGATGCCCAGGAAGAGTTCCAGTGCTGCCTCAAGGTCTGTGCTCCCTGACACTGCCCATACCCCCAGCTGGCCAGGGTGCCCACTCGTTTCCATCACAGCCAACTGAGTCAGATCAAGCACTCCGGAGTCACCTGATCTGGCTTCTGGTTTCAACCCCAGCAGCTTCTTGCTGTGTGGCCGGGGACACATTCCCTGGTATTTGAGTCCCAGTTGTTGCCTGTCTGCAATGGAGATAACGATGCCTCCCTTACACGGTGGTGTGCGTCAGAGCTCATGTTGAAGCTGCCCAGCCCAGCACCTGGCACTCATCAATGGGGCCTCCTAGCATTATTATAAACATGTGATGTTGTGAGGCCTTTGTTGAGCACCTGTTGTGCTAGACACTGAGGATCTACAGATCAATCTTGCCCTTGATCCCTTACGGTCTGGTGTGAGAAATTGACAATGATTGTGCAATATGCAAATGCTGTAATCGGGCTAAGGCCCTTGAAGGGGTGTCTAGTCCAGCTTGAGTGGGTCAAGGAGCCTTCCTGGGAGGTGATGTCTAAGCTAAGTCTTGAAGGATAAGTTAAGGAGTAGAGAGGAAAAGAATGTCTTAGGTAAAGGAAGCAGCAAATGCATGGAGTCCCCAGAGTGTCGCTGGTGGGGAGAACTGCCCAGGATGAGGGCACCTGGACGTGCAGGGTGAGGGGCAGCCGTCCTGAAAGGACTCTGGGGGGCCGGCAGGGGCCAGGTCAGGAGCTGCCTCCTGTGTCTGCCAAGGAGTTTGGACTTGGTTCTGAGGGCCACTGGGAGCCACTGAAGGATTTGAAATGGGGCAGTGATGGTCAGTTTTGTGCCTTAGAACAATTAGTCTGGTGGAGTGTGGAGGGGGTGAGGCGACAGGCAGGGAAGCCAGCTGCCGAGGCTCTGAGTGGGCAGGGGCTGCAAGGCAGAGAGCAGTGGTGGATGAAGAGGCTGTCGAGTGTGAGGGAAGCTCCATAGACTGGTGGGTGGGCAGCGGGAGGGTCAGGCCGAGGGTGTTGTCACCAGGAACTCGGCTTTCAGACTGACCCCACCTCCCCAGGCCTCTCATCAGGTTTCTCACCAACTTCCTCTTCCCTCAGGTGCCAGTGGCATTGGCAGGCCACACTGGGGAGTTCATGTGCCTTGTGGTTGTGTCTGACCACAGGCTGTACCTGTTGAAGGTGACTGGGGAGATGCGGTGAGTGAGAGGGGAGATGGAGTGAGTGAGTGGGGAGATGGGGTGAGTTGGGGGGAGATGGGGGAGTGAGGGGGGAGATGGGGGAGTGAGGGGGGAGATGGGGGAGTGAGGGGGGAGATGGGGTGAGTGAGGGGGGAGATGGGGTGAGTAAGAGGGGAGATGGGGTGAGGGGGGAGATGGGGTGAGTGAGGGGGGAGATGGGGTGAGTGAGGGGGGAGATGGGGTGAGTGAGGGGGGAGATGGGGTGAGGTGGGGAGATGGGGCGAGTGGGGGAGATGGAGTGAGGGGGAGATGGGGTGCGTGAGGTGGGGAGATGGGGTGAGTGGGGGGGAGATGGAGTGAGGGGGAGATGGGGTGAGTGAGGTGGGGAGATGGGGTGAGTTGGGGGGAGATGGGGGAGTGAGGGGGGAGATGGAGTGAGGGGGGAGATGGGGTGAGTGAGGGGGGAGATGGGGTGAGTGGGGGGAGATGGGGTGAGTGAGGGGGGAGATGGGGTGAGTGAGGTGGGGAGATGGGGTGAGTCAGGTGGGGAGATGAGGTGAGTGGGGGGAGATGGAGTGAGGGGGGAGATGGGGTGAGTGAGGGGGGAGATGGGGTGAGGGGGGAGATGGGGTGAGTGAGGTGGGGAGATGGGGTGAGTGGGGGGGAGATGGAGTGAGGGGGGAGATGGGGTGAGTGAGAGGGGAGATGGGGTGAGTTGGGGGAGATGGGGGAGTGGGGGAGTGGGGAGGGGGGAGATGGGGTGAGTGAGGGGGGAGATGGGGTGTTGAGGGGGAGATGGGGTGAGTGAGGGGGGAGATGGGGTGAGTGGGGGGGAGATGGGGTGAGTGAGGGGGAGATGGGGTGAGTGAGGTGGGGAGATGGGGTGAGTCAGGTGGGGAGATGAGGTGAGTGGGGGGAGATGGAGTGGGGGGAGATGGGGTGAGTGAGGGGGGAGATGGGGTGATTGGGGGGAGATGGAGTGAGGGGGGAGATGGGGTAGTGGGGGGATGGGGTGAGTGATGGGGAGAGATGGGGTGAGTGAGGGGGGAGATGGGGTGAGAGGGGGGAGATGGAGTGAATGAGGCGGAGAGATGGGGTGAGTGAGGAGATGGAATGAGGGGGAAGATGGGGTGCGGTGAGCGCACGGGGGTGATGCAGTGAGTGAGGCAGGTGCAGCTGGGGCAGGGCCTCTCTGGGATTCTCACTCCACTCTCACGCTTCTCCATCGCTCTGTCCTCTCTCTCCACAGTGAGCCTCCAGCTAGCTGGCTGCAGCTGACCCTGGCCGTTCCCCTGCAGGATCTGAGTGGCATAGAGCTGGGCCTGGCAGGCCAGAGCCTGCGGCTAGAGTGGGCAGCTGGGGCGGGCTGCTGTGTGCTGCTGCCCCGAGATGCCAGGCGTTGCCGGGCCTTCCTAGAGGAGCTCCTTGGTGAGAGGGGAGGGGAAGGCAGGAGGGTGGGCAGGGCCCTGGGGCCGAGCTCCCCACCTGGTACCCAGTAGCGGAGACAGAGGTAACAGGACTTGTCCCTTGTAGAAGTTTCTGAAATCCAGAAATGTGGAGAATAAGAAGGGATTGAGAGGTGGTGAGTTTAGGCTGGAGAAGAGCAGAGCCTTCTAAAGTTCCCTGGCCTGGCTCTGTCTAGATGTCCTGCAGTCTCTGCCCCCTGCCTGGAGGAACTGTGTCAGTGCCACAGAGGAGGAGGTCACCCCCCAGCACCGGCTCTGGTGAGTCGATAGGAGGCAGAGGCTGGGGTTGCTGCCCAGTCCTCTTTCCGCAGAGCCCCAGACATGGCCCTGTGCTGAGTAGGTCCTGGGCAGCCACCTGTCCTCATGCCATGCCCCTTATGGGCCCCTAGTGTCTCCTCCCAACCCCCTGCAGGGCTTTCTTCCCACTCCCCTCTCTCCAAGTCCTTCCCATCCCCTAGCTGATCTTCCTGTGCCTGCCATTTTCCCCCAGGCCATTGCTGGAAAAAGACTCATCCTTGGAGGCTCCCCAGTTCTTCTACCTTCGGGCATTCCTGGTTGAAGGTGAGGCCTCTGTGCAGCTGATGCTTCCCTGGTCTCTGTACCCCACCTTGTCCACTGGCCCACGCCCAGCACCTGTACAGTACCCTTGTAGCAACTGTCAGTTCCTGGAACCTGGAGAACCTCTCACTCGAGGGCATAGCTGAGTAACAGCCTCAGTGTGCCCTGACCCTCTGGGTGGGGTCAGGAGGCACCCAGGATCCTCAGTTACCCAGAGCCTTTGCTCTCAGGCCCAGGCTTTCTATGAAGTGGAGCAGCGTGGCTGAGTCGGCCCTGCCTCATCAGTCAGAGAAGGAGAGGGTGGAGCCTTGTTTCTGAGTAGGGTGGGTGTGGGGCAGTGGGGGGCGGTAGGCCTCGGAGGTGTTCCAGACTAGAGATTCCTGGAACTTGGGAAAGGGAGGGTCTTGGCCCCAGGGGCACAGGCTGCTTTGTGACCCACCTCAGAGTGTGGTTCACACCTCTTCTCCCCAGCAGCACTGGGATGCTGGCCCCAGGGATCTGGGCCCTTCCACGACCTTCCACACTGGCTGCCTCTTTCCCTACAGGCCCTTCCACCTGCCTCGTATCCCTGTTGCTGACTCCATCCACCCTGTTCCTGTTAGAGGAGGATGCTGCGGGGTCCCCGGCAGAGCCCCCTCCTCCAGCAGCATCTGGTGAAGCCTCTGAGAAGGTGCCTCCCTCAGGGCTGGGCCCTGCTGTGCGTGTCAGGGAGCAGCAGCCACTCAGCAGCCTGAGCTCCGTGCTGCTCTACCGCTCAGCCCCTGAGGACTTGCGGCTGCTCTTCTACGATGAGGTGTGTGTGTGTGTCTCCAGTGAGAGGGGGGAGGGGAGATGGTGAGCACAGGTTGGGGCCATGAGGGCAGGGTGGGAAATGGGTCTAGGAACCCTGGGCATTGGTGGCAGGATGGCACTTACAGATGAGAGAACTAGGGTTGGAGAAACTGGGGGACTCTAGGCTTGGATGAGTACCAAGTCAGAGAGGGAGGGAGCTGTAGGCCGGGGAGACACCTGGACTGGGAGCCCAGCCATTTAGCTGGGCCACAAGGCTTTCAGTGAGGTTTCCGGCAGCTTTGAGTTGGCAGGATTGGGCCGGTTATATGCCAGTCGTTTGGCCTTTGTGACCACCACCTGAGGAGATACTGTTACTGGTCCCATTTACAGGTGAGGAAGCTGAGGCTTGGGGATGTTCATCAGTTTGCCCAGGCCTAAGTGGTGGAGCCGGGAGTTGAATCCACAGTTCCCTGAAATTGAGTCTGCATTTTCTGTACAACAGGGAAGATGAAAAAGACAGGTCCTCTGGAGGCTTTCAGTAAACGTTGACTGGATTCTGTTTACAAAGCTCAGAGTCAGGATCTTTTATGGGGAGTGACACGGGCCTGGAGAAGGGGAGAGGCACTGAGCCAAGGTGGAGACAGTGAGGCCTTCCCGGAGACCTCCCCTGTACCCACCCTGGTGTGGTCCCCATGAGCCTCGCCTTGCTAACTGCTCGATCTGCCAGGTGTCCCGGCTGGAGAGCTTTTGGGCACTCCGTGTGGTGTGTCAGGAGCAGCTGACAGCCCTGCTTGCCTGGATCCGGGAACCGTGGGAGGAGCTGTTTTCCATCGGACTCCGGACTGTGATCCAAGAGGCGCTGGCCCTTGACCGATGAGGGTCCCACGCTGACCTTGGCCCTGACCTCAGGAGCCACTCTGTAGACGTTCCCTCTCCTGGTCTCTGGGTCTGGCTTCCAGGCTCTGGCTGTGGACATCTTCAGCCTCTGGGTGCTGGCCAGTGAGGCCCCAAATGACCCAGGGCTTAAGGGAGAGGCGAGAGAATGATCTGGCCTCAGGGGACAGGCCACCTGGTCAGGAGGAATATTTTTCCTGCACTTTTTCTCAGGTATCAATAAAGTTGTTTCCAACTCATAGGTCATGTGTGGTACTTAGAGTCACTCGTAAGGCCTGCAGTTCCCCTAACCTCTTCTGACAGAAGCTATCCCACCCATCACCTTTCCTGAATGGGCAGCTCCAAGCAGCCTTGTTTGCGCCATGAGACCCCATCTCCAACCCAACTGTGGTCCCAGCATGGGGGATCAAGTAGCGCTCCTGACCCACAGGCACACAGCGCCAAGCTGGCAGTGACTTGTCATGTGGCCTGGCATGGAACTGCTGCCAAACAAATAGCCGGGCCAGATACGGTCCTGCTCTCTTGAACTTTACATGGGAAGTAGTGAGGACTTCAGGCCATCGCAGAGGGTGTCTGGGGAGAGGGTGTGTGGAGTTGAGTGGTGACCTCTGATGCTTCCTGCCGTTGCCTTCTCAGCACCGCCTCACTCAGCCTGGAGGCCTGGATGGTCAGCCCCACTCCCTCACCTCTAGTCTCCAAGTCTGGCCCCAGTGATTGGTTCAGGAATCCTCATGTGAATTGGTTTGGCTTATGAAGGCCCAGCGCAGGCATTTGACTAGAGCAACCAAGAAAGAGGCAAGTTGCCTCTCAGGGTGGCTGAGAGGATAAGCCTGGAGCTGCTGGCTGTGGGGAGGCGCTTTCCTAAAGTGGAACCATGAGAGAGAAGAAGATGGCCTGGGTGGAGAGAGCAGGGCCAGACCCTGGGGATATCTTTGGAGCCCCGGGGTCTAGTGCCCGAAGACAGAAACCCCTGTGACTTTAGGTAACATGATCTAAAAAGGAAGCCCTCCCCTCCCTGTTTCTATGGCTTAAGCTAATTCAAAGCAAGTATGAGCCACCAAGAGTCCCAACTAAACAAACCCCGACTCCAACTTGAGCTGGCCTGAGATCTGTTTCTTGTACCCAAGAATGAACACATGGAAATCATTACAGCCACGCAGTTGTGCAGAGAGGCCCAGGTTCTTGGTTCTGATTCTGAAGTGAG
The DNA here is from genome assembly GCF_006542625.1 of Nomascus leucogenys. Lineage (NCBI taxonomy): Eukaryota > Metazoa > Chordata > Mammalia > Primates > Hylobatidae > Nomascus > Nomascus leucogenys. The sequence goes on from NC_044402.1 coordinate 120,268,004, forward strand.
GCAGAATGATTAATCCAGCTCACTTTTTGTGTCAGGCCTATGGCCTTGACCACTTTGTGACAGCAGGACTGGGGCTGTGTCACTGGGGCCTTCCACCTGGAAAGGATGTGGGAAGGGTTGCCTGGCCTAACCAGCCCACTACACCTCTAAATCCATGGGGCAAACTTTTTAAAAATGAAAAAAGGTCATTGAAAATCCTGTACTTTTACATTTATTTAAAATTATTTAAAATTTATTTAAAAGAACGTATACAGGAAAAAAATGTACACTGTACTTAAGAACGTAGAGTGAGTTGCTCTCGTATATGCCTGACCCCCTAACTCTAGATTCAAGCATTCTTACCCATTTTTTGTGTGTCTGCTCAGAAATCTCAATGCATGTACACAATTTTCCCCAGAAAAAGGTAATTAAGCCACTGAATTCCATTAAAAAAAAAAAAGATTGGCCAGGCGCGGTGGCTCACGCCTGTAATCCCAGCACTTTGGGAGGCTGAGGCGGGCGGATCACAAGGTCAGGAGATCGAGACCTTCCTGGCTAACACGGCGAAACTCCGCCTCTACTAAAAATACAGAAAATTGGTGGTGGTGGGCGCCTGTAGTTCCAGCTACTCTGGAGGCTAAGGCAGGAGAATGGTGTGAACCCGGGATGCAGAGTTTGCAGTGAGCCGAGATCGTGCCACTGCACTCCAGCCTGGGCGATAGGGCAAGACTCCGTCTCAAAGAAAAAAAAAAGATGATTTCTAAGATTAGTTTCTCCCTGGCAGGTCTGGCCTGCTTTGGCGGGAGAGTGGGGGGGAAATAGTAGGAGTTATGGAACCGGCTAGTTGGGAAATGGTGGCTGGGGTAGAGGCCCCTTGGAAACACCTGCAGAGGCTGAGGGCCCAGAGAGATCTGTGCAGAGGCCCAGAAAATAAATTCACCTACTTCTGTTTTGCTCAGAACTGCCCTCAATTTTTAATTGAAACAAATTAAAACTTCCCAAAAATATTAGTCCACTTTCTTGACAACATGCACACCCCCTTCTCGATGAGTGATTTTGGACCATCTGCAAACAGGAGCTGGTACTGGTCCTGAGGAAGGCCTTTCCCTGGCCAGAGGCTGCCCTTCACACCAGGCCTGTTGGCAGGCACTTCCCCAGAAGCCGGGTCAAATCAGGCCATGGTGCAGATGGGGCAGAATAATCTCCAGTCATTCAGGGTGATTGGTAGAGAAGTGCGAGGCAGGGAGTTGGAAGAGGAGTTCCTTCCATTTCTTTGTGCTTACCATCTCTGTGAACACCTTGTTTTCTAGAACAGTGCAGTGGAGTCTTCTGCAGTCTTTATGCAAAAGTGTTCTTTTTTTGGTGACGCAGAAGACAGAGGTCAAGGGTGAGGTCATCACCACTCCTGGAGGTGTCTATCCCTTTAGTTCTGCACCTCACTAGGAGCAGGTGCCCCAGGTGCACCTGCCCCTCTGACCCTTCCGTCCTCTGAGCAAAGGTGACTGCTTTCCCACTGGCGCTCAGCACAGGTGTCAGTAGGAGGCCCTCGACCCTGGACAACTCCCAGAGATCGATTCCTCCATTCAGTCTGGCCTTTTCCCTCCAACAAGTGCTTATTGATCGTCTGGCCTCTGTTTGGCCTTGGGCTTGCTGGCATGAAGGACGCAGACCTTTGGCTCCTGGAAAGCAGTGGAGAGAAGGGATCCTCTCACCTGAAACTAAATCCAAAGGAGAAGCAGGAAATCAGTGGTGGTGAATGAAGATGAGGATGAGGAGGGAGGGGCACAGAGGTGGTATTGAGGGGTTTTTTTTTGTACTTAGAAAAATTAAAAACCCTCTGCATTACAAATTCAAAAATTATATTTAAAAATTTATATAAGACCCTATGGGGGTTAGTGACTTAACTAAGTGATAGAAAAATCAATGATTAAGACTTCAGAAGCAGGGAGCAGGCCAGCTCGACAGACCCGTCTCTTTTTCTCTGTAGGAGACGGTCCGTCTTTGCCACGTGGAGGTGACATCCTCCACCCTTGTCAAGATGCTGCGGTAGCTTCTGAAGAGACCCTACCCAGATTGCTTGGCTTTGGTTGAAAATTCAGCCATGGTTCTGTGTTATGTTTTGCCCATCACTGAGTACATGCACTATTTCACATCTATCTATTCATCTACTCAAGGGGTGGTGTGGTGTGGTTGTGGTATAGGAAAAGACATGGTGGATTTAGCTCTAAAACATCCAGGGTTATGCCTTAGTTTTGTGGCTCCATATTTAATCACAAAAGTGCTTACCCTTGTTCCCTCATCTACTGCATGGGGATGAGACTGATCAGTAACTTACCTAGTTCACAAAACTGTTGTGTGTAATCATGTATATGGAAGTACTATGTGGTCCATAAAACATGAAATAAGTGCTGGTTAAAAACCTGCCTAGGCGGGGCGCGGTGGCTCATGCCTGTAATCCTAGCACTTTGGGAGGGTGAGGCGGGTGGATTGCCTGAGGTCAGGAGTTCAAGACCAGCCTGGCCAACATGGTGAAACCCTGTCTCTACTAAAAATACAAAAAATTAGCTGGGCATGGTGATGGGTGCCTGTAATCCCAGCTACTTGGGAGGCTGAGGCAGGGAGAATTGCTTGAACCTGGGAGGCAGAGGTTGCAGCAAGCTGAGATCGCGCCATTGCGCTCCAACATGGACAACAGAGCGAGACTCCGTCTCAAAAAACAAAGAAACAAACAAAAACCTGCCTATTACTTATCACAAGCTGCTTTGTTGCCTGGAAATACTATTTGTAACCAAAAGAGGGAAGGGCCAGGCACGGTGGCTCACGCCTGTAATCCCAGCACTTTGGGAGGCTGAGGCAGGTGAATCACCTGAGGTCAGGAGTTTGAGACCAGCCTGACCAAGATGGTGAAACCCCATCTCTAAAAATACAAAAATTAGCCGGGCATGGTGGCGGGTGCCTGAAATCCCAGCTACTCAAGAGGCTGAGGCAGGAGAATTGCTTGAACCTGGGAAGTGGGTTGCAGTGAGCTGAGATTATGCCATTGCACTCCAGCCTGGGCAATAGAGCAAGACTCCGTCTCAAAAAAGAAAAGAAAAGAAAAAAAAAAAAGCCTGCATTTTATTGCCCATGTGTTTATAAGTAGATATGTCTTCAGACGCTTCTGGGGACAGGAGTGAACCATAGCATAGTTGTTGTTCTTTTGGCCCATCTTTGTCATTTGATTGTTTTGGACTCAGTGACTTCTCCATTCTCCACAAAAACATTCTTCAGTTTATTAGTTACTATAATTACTTGTACACTTGCTTTCAATTCCACAGACATTTATTGAGCTCTTAAAATGTGCCAGGCTGGGCTGGGCGCGGTGGCTCACGTTTGTAATCCCAGCACTTTGGGAGGCCGAGGCGGGCGGATCACGAGGTCAGGAGATGGAGACCACGGTGAAACCCCGTCTCTACTAAAAATAACAAAAAAAATTAGCCGGGCGTGGTGGCGGGCGCCTGTAGTCCCAGCTACTCGGAGAGGCTGAGGCAGGAGAATGGCGTAAACCCGGGAGGCGGAGCTTGCAGTGAGCCGAGATTGCGCCACTGCACTCCAGCCTGGGCAACAGAGCGAGACTCCGTCTCAAAAAAAAAAAAAAAAAAAAAAAAAAAAAAAAAAAAATGTGCCAGGCTGTATGTGAAAAGATGGGGGCAGGGATCCAAGGATGAATCAGACATGCTCCTGCCTTCAAGGAGCTTATGGTCCAGGGAGAGAATGGGGAAAGGTGCCCTGGAGGTGGTCGCGAAGGCTGGGTAAGGTTACAATAGGAGAATACTGTGATGGTGACTGTTTCTGATCACCTGCTCTAATAATTTTGTTCACGTTATTTCACTCAGTATGACCACCCCGAATGAAAAGCGTGATCTCTATTTCACAGGTGAGGAAGCTGAGGCTCAGGTTAAATACAGGGAATCTCACCAAGGGGATACTAGATGTCAAGCTTGGGCCATCTGTCTGGAATCTGTGCCCTTTCCTCTCAACTGTGTTGCCTCTCAGGCCTTCCAGAGTGCCCACCCTACTTCACCCTTCAGTCCCTTTCCTTTTTTTTGACTGGAGTCTCATTCTGTTCCCCAGGCTGGAGTGTAGCGGCACAACCTTGGCTCACTGCAACCTCCGCTTCCCGGGTTCAAGAGATTCTCCTGCCTCAGCCTCCCAAGTAGCTGGAATTATAGGCGTGTGCCCCAGGCCCAGCTAATTTTTGTATTTTTAGTAGAGATGGGGTTTCACCATGTTGGTCAGGCTGGTCTTGAATTCCTGACCTCAGGTGATCCACCTGCCTTGGCCTGCCAAAGTGGTGGGATTATAGGCGTGAGCCACCGTACCTGACCTTCAGTCCTTTTCTATTCATCTCCTTGTGGCACCAACTTCCAGGGAAACCACATTCTTCCAGGAAAACACAAACCAGATCATCTAAATATCCAGGCAGACTGTTCTTTCCTGCCATAGGGCCTTTCCGGGCTCTTCCTTCTGCCTAGAATGTTCTTCTCTCCCCACTTCTCCAACTCACCCTTCATAGCATGGCCAGTTCTTTCATTCCCTTCAGGTTTTTCCTCCTTGTCACCTTCTTACAGAGGATGTCCCTAATCCTACTTCCTGAATGTTCACTGTAACTGGCCTTTCCCTTCATGGCCTTTGCCATGTTTCTTAATTACAAATTGTGTTTGCTTCTTTGTTGTCTTTAAGGTGCCCAAGAACAGGGACCAGGATTTTTTCACCAATATATACGCAACATGGCATGGAGTTCTGAGTGAGTGTGTGAGCTTCAGTTTACACACTGGGTGCGTGAAATGTTACTTTACAACATTTGCAAAACAGCCTAATTTTATTTCAAGCCCCCATCCCACAGGGTTAGCAGGACACACCGACTTCACTTTCTCCCCTCTCTGCATCTTGGGGACCCTCCTGCTTTGCTGATGGGGGAGGTCAAAGGGTCTGCTCCTCCACTCCTTCCCCATCTTCCAGCCAAGACACTGTCTCTCTTGCTAACCCTCTTCCTCTTTCTTCCTTCACAAACCTCCCTTGGTTTCCTAAAGCATTGGCCCTGGAAGAACAAAAGGCAGAAGGGCTCGTAGGCGATTTCTGCTTTCTGTCTCACCCATTCGCCCCAAATAACAAAACTTAAAACAGGTTACCTGCTTGGGTAGGGGCAGAAGAGGAGCATGCAAGGACATAGATCCATATTTCAAAATTCTATGTTAGCCAAATACATCAGTGAAGACGAGAGCTGGAAGGTGGATTCTGCAGGGGTGGGAGAAACTTCAGGGACATTGGTGCTGTCCTGAGATTGGGTTTATTTCAAAGCTGAGTCCAAATTTACCAAGCAACCCATGAATTATGATGGGATAAACCACCGCAGAGTAACAACAATAGTAAATAATAAGAATGTCATTTACTGAGCACCTATTTTGTGCCAAGCATTGAACTGGCATTTTATATATAGCATCTGTAACTCCAGAGTCTGGGCTCTTTCTCAATGCCATGTTATGTCTTGTGTAAAAATAAGATCTTACTCACCACCAGGCCAGTCAGCAGCAAATGGTACTGGGTGCTGTGCTCTGGTGAGCGGGGAGATACTTTTGGCAAGAGTCTAAGTGAAACTGGGGCTAGCTCAACCCATACCCTGCTCTATTCCAGAAACTCTCCAGCCTGCCAAGTTAGGGTTTCCAAGGCAAAGATTGGTCCATGACCAAAGAGTGTCACAATCTACCCTGGTGGGGATAAAAGTCATTCTGGGTCTCCCCACCTTCTTAGAGTTTGCAACTGTCATCTTTAATATGGCCCTTAGAATTATTACTCTGGTAAGGACAAGCTTTTGCTTATTTTACATGTGTACATGTCACCATTTTTCACAATGCAAGTTATTTGAGGACTTTTTGGTACTTTTGTCTCTTAGATTTGTAGTAGTATTGAAACTAGCTAACAGTGCTGAGCACTTACTATAGGCCAGTCACCCTTTTATACAAATGAACTCATTTCATCCTCTCGACAACCCTGTTATTATAGCCATTTTACAGATAGGCAATCTGAGTCCCAGAGAGGGCAAATAACTTGATCAAAGTCACACAACTGTCAGGTGGCAGAACTGTGCTATGAACTCAGGCAGCTTGGCTCTAGAGGTCTCACATTTAATTATTCCCCTATACAGACGCTAGTCACATAGATGCAGTCTCCTTGAAAAGTCGATCTGGGAAGTTAGTGGTCTATTTCAGTTTGTGCCCATGGCATGGAAGGTCTAACAGTTGTGGGAGGGCATCAAGACATGGTGGGGGAGGCTGGGTATGGTGGCTCACGCTTGTAATCACAGCACTCTGGGAGGTCGAGATGGGTGGATCACTTGAGGTCAGGAGCTCGAGACCAGCCTGGCCAACATGGTGAAACCCCATCTCTACTAAAATTGCAAAAATTAGCTGGGTGTGGTGCCTGTCTGTAGTCCCAGATCCTCGGGAGGCTGAGGCAGGAGAATCGCTTGAGCCCGGGAGGCAGAGGTTGCAGTGCCATTGCACTCCAGCCTAGGTGACAGAGTGAGACTCTGTCTCAAAAAAAAAAAAAACAAAAAAAAGACATGGTGCGGGGAGGTACTGTGGTATGTGATATAGGAGGATAAATATAAGACATAAAGCCAGAAGCCCTTGCATCTGCTTCTGGCCATGTTGCCTATAAGCCTTAGACCTTGGGCAAGCCAATTAAACTTAACAAGCCTCATTTTTTCTCACTTGTCAAATGGGGTTAAGATGCTCTACCACAGAGAGTTGTTGTGAGGAACCAATGAGAATATGAATATTAAAGTGGCTTGTAAGCCAGAAAGCACTACCTGCATTTAAAATAATGAAGTTATCATTGTTGTTATCCTTAAGAGTACTGGATGGAGATGATGGCGAATGACATAGTAATCATAAGACAGGCAGGGGCTACCCAGGCCTGTTAACAGGAGGGCCATTCCCTCAAATCCTCTCTGCCAGCTCCTTGATGTTGGCATCGCTAATGTCTGGTGCCTGCTCATCCCATGACCTAGACTTAGAGCCCATTCCCCTGATTCTAGCAGTCAGGATGTCAAGTTGCAAATAACAGCCACTTTAAGCTGGAAAGGAATTTACTAAAAAATAGTGAGGATTAGAGTGTATTCTTGGGAGGAATAGAGAGCAAGGACTAATGACCAGCTACAACATGAGAACTTCTCTGCCTTCCATGCCTGCAGAAGTCTGAGTCTCCTGTGCACATTGCTCACTTCTAAATTCAGGTCTTACACAGGTGAGTCTGACTGGTGGAACTGAGGTCAGTATCTGTGCCCTGGCTGCGAGGGTTTTCTGGCTTCTATCTTGGCAAGAGAGGACTTATGAGAAATGATCAAAATGTAAAAGTGGGTTTTCAAAGATTTGGGTGGCCACAGACGACAAATATCTGCCATACTGGTCTAGTTCCCAGCATGCTGGACCCACAGAGTGATTTCAGGGAATAGCATGAGAGGAATCCACCCGAGGGCTTCTGGCCCATTCATGGGGAGCCCAGAGAACGGTGTGCTTTGCCTCCAAATCTGAGTGGTGTGGCGGGATGGCTCCTGCTCCCTCGGACTTAAGGGACAGGCTGTGGTGCTGCTGCATGTGCAGACAAGTGTCCTGGGGTGCCAGCATGCAGGGTGGGGACGTTCCTGTGAGACTGGACTGTGGGGAAGGGTGTGACAGTTGGCTAATGCTCTGAGCTGGCCTGTCGCTGGCTTCAGCCTTTGCTGTCACCTTTCCTGCCACCATTTCAATGTCTACAGGCTGCAAGCTAGAAGCTGACACATACCCAGAGTGGCCATCCTTTGTGCATGCAAGGAGTGCTCTTTTGTCACAGAAATGAAGACCCTATCGGGAACACACTGTACGGGACTGACAATTACAGGTGCGCCGCAGGCAGGATGTCAAAGACAAGAGCGGGCCTAATGAAAGCATGCGTTTATGTCGAATAGGATGAGTTGGTACGAAATACCAACTCATCAAATGAGTTGGTGGGTGTCAGCATCATCTTACTCCCCCCAGCCTGGAAAGAAAGAGATAAACATGGGCGTCTAAAGGCTCTTCAAGGGGAGATTTTACTCCATCATCTCAGAGGGGTGGAGGAGACAGGAAGGTCTGTAAGGGTAGAGAACGAAGCTTCAGACTCTGGGTGGGGTGTGGGTCTCCAACTGAAAGGATGGGGGTCTGGGGCTCCCAAAAGTTGAGGACCTGTGCTCAGCATCCTCTCTGGGGTGGGTAGAACCTCAGAGGGACAAGTCTTGTGATACCCTAGGAATTCCCACCTTGGGACTCACCCTGTGAGACTTAGGAGAACGGCACATCTCTTTCAGTTAAAAATTTTGTTTGTGGCTTGGAAAGTCACTTCAATACATGGATAATGATGCCCAAACCTGTCGGCAGCCTGCTTTCCAGCTGTGACCATGGCAGGTAACAAGCCTCCCTGAGTCTCCACTGTCCTCTGCTGACCAAATGGGAATCATAACATCTCCTCTTATTATTATGCCTGAGACGAGGCAGCCAGTCTGGAGAGGGCCTACCTAGCACAGGACTGTGAGCACACACAAGACAATGTGGGAGTCCAACAGATCCTAGTTCCCTTCCCCTTGGAAGGCTATGCACACAGAAAATCTTTCCTTGGGTTGAGCTGAGATCTAGATGAGGCCAGGGGTCAGACAGGGTGAAGTACCAAGGTCACAGGGCTGTTATGGGCATCGCACTGTGTAGAAGTCCAGTTTCATTGATCTCGGGATAGGGGCCGATTGGGGTCCGGTAGCTCCTTCGAAAGACCTTTTACCCTTGGAAAATGAGATGTGACCGCAGGGATAGGGGGAGAAGGGAGGAAATGTGGAAGCGGAGCCACACAGTCTTAGAGTTGGATAGAACTTTGGAACACCCCTATTGCAGGCCCCTCTCGCTACAGCTGGGGAAGCTGAGGCGGGAGGAGGGGAGGTACTGTGTCAAGGTCAAACGTTGGGTGGTGCCAGGCGACAGAAGCCAGGCCTTTGAGGGGCAAGGCTGTGGTGGACATGAAAGGGGAGGTGGTGGGTGCTTCCAGGGGTCTGTGAGCTCCGTTCCCAAGACTGGAGGGGCCTGTGTCTGCGGAGGGGGTTGCTTCCTGGGCTCTGGAGGGTAGGGGAGGCTAAAAGCAGGGTGGGGGAGCGAATCTGGGGGGTTGTGGGAATTTTGGGCCGCGCCCCCGCCCCCAGCCATGCGTGGGGCACCTGGAGAAGGCACACGGGCAGGTAGGGTGCTGCGGGGCCCGCGCGTGGGGGCCGCGCCGGCCGGGGCGGGGTGAGTCACGGCCCGCCCGCTCCCATTGTGCGGCCCGGCGGCGGCGGAGGTGCGGAGCGGAGCGCGAGGAGGTGGAGCCGCGGGCTGCGGGCTCCGGCGCCTGCGTCCGCCCGGCCAGCCCGGCTCTGCGCTGCGAGAGGCCGGACTGCAGTCGCGGCTGCGCTCCGGAGCGAGCGCGGGGGACATGGGGCGCGGCGGCCCGCCTGGGCCTCGCAGGCTCCGGAGCCCCGAGGTACCGCGGGGCGGGGCGCGCCGGGCAGGGCGGGGGACCCGGGCTGTCCCGGGCGTGGCTGGGCCTCGGAGGGGAGCTTGGGCCGGGAGCGTGAATCCGGCTCCCGGGTGGGGGGCGCCAGCGCAAGGAACCTGACCCCGCCCTCCTCCCCCAGGGCTCCCCGCTAGGCCTCCTCAGTGGTCCCTCCTTCTCACCCGGTTCTCGGGTCCCTTAATGAGAGAGAGCGTCCCCAGCCGCCTACCTGGCGATGGCCAACGGAGTGATCCCGCCGCCCGGGGGCGCCTCCCCCCTACCCCAGGTGATCGGCGCGCGCGGGGGCGGCGGAGAGATGGGGGAGGAGAGGGGAGGGACTTTTGGGTGGGCAGAGGAGTCCTCTGGCCGACCTCGGGACCCCCCAGATCCAGGGATGAGCTGGGCTGGGGGTTATGGAGAAAGAGGGGGGTTTTTGGTATTTTCCAGATCCATAGCCCTCTCTCTTTACAAGCTCTGGGAGCCCAGAGAGGGTGGTTTCTGGGATGCTGACACAGGCCTGGGAGCAAGGGGAGGGGGCCCGATGGTGCGAGAGCCTGCTGAGCTCTCCAAACTAGGGCTTGGAGTTGGGGTGGGTGTGGGGCCTTCATGGGTCAGGGGTCCTTAGCAGAGGCTGTCTGGGCCTGCAGGTCCGGGTGCCCTTGGAGGAGCCCCCTCTAAGTCCAGACGTGGAGGAGGAGGACGATGACTTGGGCAAGACCTTGGCTGTGAGCAGGTTTGGGGACCTCATCAGCAAGCCCCCGGCCTGGGACCCCGAGAAGCCCAGCCGCAGCTACAGCGAGCGGGACTTTGAGTGTGGGTAGCCTGGGGACCCCTAGTGCGGCCGCCCTCGCCACCATCACCTTCATCGCCACCATCACCGCGCTCACCTCCGGCTTGGTCACCCAGTGCCATCCTGTGCCGGACACTGTGCTGGACTCTGTGCTGGGCCACATGCCGTGTTCAGTCATCCTGCCTCCCCCACCCATCGCCTGTCCGCCTGCCAGGGGAGGTGGGCCCCAGACCAGGGGAGATCTAGGGAGCTGGGCCTGGGCCCTTCCACGGTGACCTTCCCCTTCCCCTTCGTCCCCACTCACTCCCTCCTTGTCCCACCTCGGCTAGTCCAACTCCGCCTTTCCCCTCCTTGCTGTATCACGTCTCCCCTCCCAGCCCCCTTCATGACCTTCCCTGTCCATCCACCCTCTCCTCCCACACCACCAGACCTCATCAATGACAGGCACGTGGACACAGGTGTTGGGGGGTCATGGCCCTGGAGGAAGGACTAGGGTGCCCTTCTTTGTGGCCTTGAGCTGGAAGGTGTCTGCCCTCGGGTGGGGAGGGCCCCTGTTTCTGCTGTGGGGGCCTCAACCGGATCTCCTGCACCCCCAGTTCACCGGCACACATCCCACCACACCCACCACCCGCTCTCAGCGCGCCTGCCTCCACCCCACAAGCTGCGGCGGCTGCCCCCCACCTCTGCCCGGCACACCAGGAGAAAGAGGAAGAAGGAGAAAACCTCTGCTCCCCCCTCCGAGGGGACCCCTCCCATCCAGGAGGAGGGAGGAGCCGGAGTGGATGAGGAAGAGGAGGAAGAGGAGGAAGAGGAGGGAGAATCTGAGGCAGAACCTGTGGAACCCCCACCCTCAGGGACCCCACAGAAGGCAAAGGTAGGGGCTTCCCTTTGGAGGGGTGGCAGGTCAGGGGTCAGGGAGGGGTGCAGAGAGGAGGAGATGAGTGCGTGTTGGGGGCCTGTGTGAAGCTGGATGGGGTTGGGGGCTGCATGGTAGGTCGGGGCAAGGCCCCAGGGCACATTCTATGTCTGCAGTTCTCCATTGGAAGTGACGAGGATGACAGTCCAGGCCTCCGCGGGAGGGCTGCTGTCACCAAGCCCCTGCCCTCGGTGGGCCCACACACTGACAAGAGCCCCCAGCACTCCAGCAGGTACTGGCTGCAGCCTCTACTCAGCAGGGCCCAGCCCAGAGCCGCAAGGTCCAGAGCTCCTGGCAGTCACCTCCTTCCTGACCCTGGGGAGTGTCCCCAGCTCTGACCCTGAGAAAAGAGGAGCAGGGTGTGGGAGGGGGGTGGGGATCCTTCTCTGTCCTCGTGATTTACAAGGAGGAGAGAACAAGGGGGGAGAAAAACAGAGAAGAGCAGAGTGAAGAGGTTAGGAGTTCCCCGGGAGAGAGTGACAGAGTAGAGAGGGTGAGGAGAAAGGTGGAGGAAAGGGGGAGCCACGCGATGGGGAAGGGGGCCTGGGTCAGCATCCTTTTCTGCCCAGGAGGGGCCTGGATCTCATGCTCAGGGTCTACTCCAGGCCCTGCTCTGAGCTGAGGGACGGTGATGGAACCACCGACCTGGCCCTGTCAAGTCCAAGGCTGCTGTGTTGCCTCCCCAGCTCCCCCAGCCCCCTGGCCCGGGCCTCCCGACTCACTGGGGAGAAAAGCCGGCCCTGGAGCCCATCAGCCAGTTATGACCTGCGGGAGCGACTGTGCCCAGGCAGTGCCCTGGGAAACCCAGGTGGTCCAGAGCAGCAGGTGCCCACAGATGAGGCGGAGGCCCAGATGCTGGGTTCTGCAGACCTGGACGACATGAAGAGTGAGTGAGACCTTGTGGCAGCCCCCATGGTCCACTGCGATGTACTCCCAGCCTGCGAGTGACCTTGGAGAGGCTCTGAGCTGTCCCCTGCTCAGGGCTGAGTCCTCTCTGAATCCCTGTCTGCTGGGATGTGGCCAGTGATGGGGACCTCACTACCTCACCCAGCCACCCCTTCTGATGGCCAGAGCTGAGATTTCCTTTCCTGACACCTCACGCCTCAGTCCTGATTCTGTCCTCTGAGTCACCCCTAGAAAAAGGCAGCTCTCTTTTTCACATCATTGTATCCCTCCCCAAGGGCCCTCTTCTCAGGGTGAACTCTTTGTCTCCTAGCTCTTTGATCCCTTCCAAACCAGGCCCTGAGTCTGAGCCATTGCTCCAGACCCCTGCCTCTCCCTGTGTCAGGACCCCTCACTCCCATCCCACTACCCTTGGTGGGGGGGCCTGGCTGTGATCTCGGCACATTCCTTCCGTCTTATCAGTGCCCTGGTTTCTGTGCCACCTGTCATCACCCATGGGGCTCTGTGCCCAGGCCAGGGGCATCACTGATCCCTCCCCCTCCTCTGAGCCACAGTGTGTGGGCGGGGTTGGGGGAAGGGTAGGGCTTTGAGCTCAATACGTCATGGAAAGTTGCCAGGGCCTGAGGACAGGGACAGGAACAATCCGATGGCAGCAGTAGCAGCAGGATGGGGGGTGGGGGAGGGCGTGTTTACAGACCCAGGGTGGGGGCTGGATGTCGCAGGGAGCAGGCTTGTGGACGTGGGGAGTTGGGGTCGGGAGGCTGTGCCACCTTCAGCTCTGGTTGGACAGAAGCCACCCCGTCCAGGCTCCCACCTTGTAGGAGAGCCAAGGGGTCTGGTAGGGAGCGGGGGCTGAGGTCTCGGCCACCGGGAGAATGACAAGCCCACTGGAGGAGGACCCTGAGCCCAATGGGGCACTGAGCCCTGGGTCTGGGGATACCAATAGCCGGGGCTTTGGGAGGGATCCAGCCCCCAGTCCGCGAGACTCACTGGCCCCAGAAGACTTAGAGATGTTTGTGCTGGACTTTGAGGATGGTGACCTGTGGGAGTCCATCAGGGGCCAGCTGGGCCCCATGGCAGGGCCACCAACTTGTGAGTAACGGGGCTGCTGGCCTTTCCCCGACTGCTGCTGGCCTGGGTGGGGCAGACAGGAGGAAGGGAGCGAAGCCCTGCCTGAGTCTACTGGGCTGTGTACCTTTGGGGAGGAGACGCGGGTGTTGAGATAGAGTGCACGGAAAGTGTTGGGGGCTCAGTGCCTGGGGACTCTGACTCAGTGCCTGTCATGGGACCCAGACGAAGAGGGAGGGGCAGTGGCCATGGCAGGGGCTGGAGGGTCTGGCTGGGGCTGTGGACTGAGCTGGGTCTACCTTTGGATTGCACCTTGGCCAGTGGTCCCAGGTGACCATGGAGAGGTCCTTCCCTCTTTCTGAGCTTCAGTCTTCTTATCAATGAAATGGCCACATGGGATTATGTGGTTTCCGTCGGCATGGCCTATTGGTGACTATAGAGCTCACCAAGTAGTTGGGTTGGGCAGAAGGAGCTGGGCCGTGACCCCGAGGCCCCCAGCTGGACCTGTGGGACCCTCAAGCCCATCTTCTCTGCAGGTCACCGACTGGAGGACAACCCTGGTGTGCGGCGACACTTAGTGAAAAAGCCGTCCCGGACGCAGGGCGGGAGGGGCAGTCCCAGCGGCCTGGCCCCCATCCTTCGAAGGAAGAAGAAGAAGAAAAAGCTGGACCGGAGGCCTCATGAGGTCACAATGCTGAGTGGGTGGGCCTGTGGCTTCCTCATGCCCCTCGGCCCCGGAGCCCTCCTCTCTTTGCCCCCCTGCCTTGCCCCATCGCGGTGTTCCCCACACCTGTTGGCCCCCGGGCCCTCACCTTTGGCACACCCCCAGGTGTTTGTGGAGCTGAACGAGCTGATGCTGGACCGCAGCCAGGAGCCCCACTGGCGGGAGACGGCCCGCTGGATCAAGTTTGAGGAGGACGTGGAGGAGGAGACGGAGCGCTGGGGGAAGCCCCATGTTGCCTCGCTCTCCTTCCGTAGCCTTCTGGAGCTCAGAAGGACCATCGCCCATGGTAGGGACCCCCAGGCCTGGCCCGAGGCTGCATGTCCTCTTCAGTCTGTGCCAGGCTGCTCAGCTCCCAGGAACACTCTCTAGAGTCCTGGGCACAGGCAAGATCAGCTGCCACCTGGGACTATGGGGTCCATTTGCCTGGGCGGCCCGTGAGCCCCGAGGGGCAGGGCTGTATCTGGTGCATGCGGTCAGTCAACAAATGGCTTCCCCTTCCTTGGTGGGGAGGGGCCTTGCCCTCGTTTCCATGCTCCATTTTCACGGCCCCTCTCTGACTGGCCTGTGGCAATATGGAGCTGTGTATCCACCTGGGTACATTGGGCCCTTCCAGCACATTTGCACGCTTTTGGGGGGCAAGGCAGAGTGGGAGGAGATTTCTCCTGTCTGATGGGACTGTGCCCTCTCTGTGCCTGACTGTCCCCCTAGGAGCTGCCCTCCTGGACCTGGAGCAAACCACCCTGCCAGGCATTGCACACCTTGTGGTGGAGACCATGATTGTGTCCGACCAGATCCGGCCGGAGGACAGGGCCAGCGTCCTACGTACCCTGCTACTGAAGCACAGGTGCCGGGGTGGGTCCCTGGGAGGGGCCTGTCCGGCTCAGCTGCCCTTCCGGGAGCACAGCCTCTTCCTAGTGGCTCCCAGCCTCTGCTTGAATACCACAAGTGACGGAGAGCTCATTTCTATCTTTTGACACTTTCAATCATTAGAAAGTTTCTTTTTACACTGAGGCAGAGGGATGGAGGCCCTGACCCTCCACTACTCACTTCATGACCTCAGTCTACCATGAGCCTCTCCTCCTCACCTGCCTCACCCTGCCCCTTCCAGCCATCCCAACGATGACAAGGACAGTGGCTTCTTTCCCCGAAACCCATCGAGCTCCAGCATGAACTCAGTTCTGGGGAATCATCACCCAACTCCCAGCCATGGCCCTGATGGGGCGGTGCCTACCATGGCTGATGACCTGGGGGAGCCAGCCCCACTCTGGCCACATGACCCTGACGCCAAGGAGGTCAGTGCCCTTGCTTTGGCTTGGGCCAGGGGACTGAGAGGGTATCTAGTTTCAGTCGAGGTCATCGACGACTTCACTGAGCGGGTTGGGAAGGTTGGATTGCTGGCATCATGCTGGGCACTGGGGGACCTAGAGGAGACCCGCATGAGGGGTCCCTGCCCTGAGACGCAGGAGGTTTGAATGTGATGATTTGGCAGACCCACAGGAGCTGTTTAAACAAGATAAGGCTGAGGTGGTAGTTGGGGACGTCGAGGCAGGGTCCACATCCCAGCTGGTGGGGCCACAGTGCAGTACCTGCCTACTCTGGGAGGGAGAAGGAGGTCTCAGAGCCAGGGCTGGAGCCAGGGCTGGGAGGGCCTGCCATGGCCTCCGGTCTGGGTCCCAGCCCTATTCCAGTTCTGCGTCCTCAGAAGCCCCTCCACATGGCTGGGGGAGATGGTCACCGGGGGAAAAGCCTGAAGCTGCTGGAGAAGATCCCTGAAGATGCTGAGGCCACTGTTGTGCTTGTGGGTGAGGAGGGCCGGGCGCTGGGGGCAGGGTCTGCAGCGTGTGTGTGCCTCTCCTGGGGGCCTGCTTGTCTGAGCTCTGGCCTGGAGGCCACCTCTTCCATCTCCCTCCAGGCTCCCACCTGGTCCCTACTCTTCCTCACAACGTGTCTTAGCCCAGCCCTTTCTTTTGTAGTCCCCTGCCTGCTTCCTGTCCAGTTTTCTGCTATCTTGGAGTTGGAGTTAGAAAAAAAAGCAACACTTCTTTAATACCCTGAGTTTCCATCTGTTGGCGAATTGTACTCAATGTGTAGACACATAAGCGAATAGTGCCCTTTTAGACTGGGGTTTCTTTGCACAGTTTACAACCTGCTCAACTGTCCATGATAGCCCTAGATAGCTGCCCCAAGGCCCGCTTTGACTGCTCCTCTTTGCCCAGCGCCCTGTGCTTTCCTCTTGCCCTAGGTTGTGTGCCTTTCTTGGAGCAGCCTGCAGCAGCCTTCGTGCGGCTGAATGAGGCTGTACTCCTGGAGTCTGTGCTTGAGGTCCCTGTCCCAGTCCGCTTCCTCTTCGTGATGCTGGGGCCCAGCCACACCAGCACTGACTACCACGAGCTTGGGCGCTCCATTGCCACCCTTATGTCTGACAAGGTTGGGCGCATGCTGGCTCTCAAGGCCTCTTCTCCTAGGCCCTGCTTACCCCTGTCCCTCTCGTTGTCCACAGTGGTGCCCATAGAGGCAAGGGTGCTAGAGGCCCCTGGGTGGAGGCCGTGCCCTGGAGGGTGGTGGGGGGAGCTGTTGGCTCAGGGGAGAAGAGAGAGCCCTGGGCTGTGGCTGTGGGAGGGGATGGTGACATAAGGGGAAAAGCCCAGACCCCAGAGCTTTGGATGTGACATGAGACTTGATCAGGAGGGCTGGATGCGCTGGTCTTTGCTGTGGCTTCTCCTGGGATTAGATAGGAGCATCCTTTAGCCAGGGGCAACATTCACAATATTTATCAGCCTGTAAGGTGTAGCTGATCCAATTGGAATGGCTCTGGAAGCCCCTGCTCTGCCAGGCATTATCCCTTTAGTTGCTGCATGTGGAAGTCTGGCATCTCCTGGGGGAATAGAGGGCACCTGGGGCTTTGGGGCAGTGGCTTGCTGGCCTGCAGGGATGGGTTTCAGTGTTCCAACAGCCAACACTGTTGGACTGGCCCAATATCTACGACTGAATGTCCACCCTGCCTGTAGCTCAGTGACCCAACACCCGCCTCAAGTCTCCCTCCTGGAGGTTCCCTTGGCCGTCCCTGAGGGTCCTGGCCCTCTCATTGCCCCCAGCTGTTTCATGAGGCTGCCTACCAGGCAGATGACCGGCAAGACCTCCTGAGCGCCATCAGCGAGTTCCTAGATGGCAGCATTGTGATCCCCCCGTCCGAGGTGGAGGGCCGTGACCTGCTGCGCTCCGTGGCTGCTTTCCAGCGAGAGCTGCTTAGGAAGCGGCGAGAGCGTGAACAGACCAAAGTCGAGATGACCACACGGGGTGGCTACACGGCCCCTGGGAAAGGTCAGACCCTTGGGGGCTGAGTGCCCACAATACACACTCCCCCATCCCAGGGCCCTAAGGCTGTGACCCCAGCCCCGTCCTGACTCCTGGAGTCCTTTGCATTCCTGATCCCAAAAGCCCGGGGCCTCCAAGCCAGAGGGAGTGGTCTGTGCCCCAGCAGCCCCTTGTTCCCCCAGAACTGTCTTTGGAGTTGGGGGGCTCTGAGGCAACCCCTGAAGATGACCCCTTGCTGCGGACGGGCTTGGTATTTGGGGGGCTTGTGCGGGATGTGAGGCGCCGGTACCCGCACTACCCCAGTGACCTGCGAGATGCACTGCACTCCCAGTGTGTGGCCGCTGTGCTCTTCATCTACTTCGCAGCCCTCAGCCCTGCCATCACCTTCGGGGGACTGCTGGGTAAGGGCCTGGGGCTTGGGGAGTTGAGGGGCTCCTCTAGTCACTTCTGGTCCCAGTGTCACTTGCAGGATTCTGGGTCTGGGTGTGATCACATTAGGGGGCCAATGGTTAGACGTGCTAGCAAAGGTGTAAGCACCTTACAGAGATGCTGGATCAGGGAATCCCAGAGATCACCTTTGGGGGGCTATAAAGTGAGGGTGTGGGAGAGGTGTAAGGGATGGGGGATCCTGTGATCACCATTGGGGGCTAGTGGGGAGGGTCTGGGAGCAATGGGGTATGGAAGGGGCCCTGTGTGTCGCTCTAAGGGGCTGCTCTGCTTTTGTTGGGGGCCCCAGTTTAGGACAAGCTAGACGAGGAAGGGGGCAGATAGACAGAGCCAGGCTAGGGCCATCCTGCCCGTGCTGCCGCAGGAGAGAAGACCGAGGGACTGATGGGCGTGTCCGAGCTAATCGTGTCCACTGCTGTGCTCGGCGTCCTCTTCTCTCTGCTGGGGGCTCAGCCGCTGCTCGTGGTTGGCTTCTCTGGGCCGCTGCTCGTGTTTGAGGAAGCCTTCTTCAAGGTGAGGCGAAGCCTTGCCCTGCTCCATCCATCCTGCCCCACACTCTTCCTTACCTACATCCTGCCCCACACTCTTCCTTACCTACATCCTGCCCCACACTCTTCCTTACCTACATCCTGCCCCACACTCTTCCTTACCTACATCCTGCCCCACACTCTTCCTTACCTACATCCTGCCCCACACTCTCCTTACCTAGGGGATGGGTCCCTGCATTCTCCCTCTTCCTTGGAGTTCATCCACTGCCTATTCCAGGGGGCAGTGACACCCAGGGCAGGCAACCTGTGGGTAACGACTGCTCCCACCCCCGCCTAGTTCTGCCGAGCCCAGGACCTGGAGTACCTCACTGGCCGGGTGTGGGTTGGCCTCTGGCTGGTGGTCTTCGTCCTTGCCCTGGTGGCCGCCGAAGGCAGCTTCCTGGTCCGCTACATCTCGCCTTTCACCCAGGAGATCTTTGCCTTTCTCATCTCACTCATTTTCATCTATGAGACCTTCTACAAGCTCTACAAGGTGGAGGTCCAGAGAGGTCTTGGGGGTGGCAGAGATGGAGGTGGACATTGCCCTGGGGAGGACAGCATGGGAGGGGGAGGTATGGAGAACTGGGGGACAAGGAGAGGGACTGTGTTGGGAGTGAGGGGTTCTAGGGACACCCTAGGCTAGGTCTGAGCTGAAGGGGAGGGAGTCAGACCCAGGGGGTGGGTGCCAGGTTACGACGACTCCAGGCACCTGGTTGGAGGCTTAGTAATAAGGACTCTCCTGCACAGGTATGTGATGGGGAGGGAGCTATCAGTGCTAAGGGGCTGGGTGTCCTTGGGTCACCTTTTGTAGAGGAGTGTGTGTGTGTGTTGTGAGTATGGTGTGTTGTGTGTGTGATGTGTGTGTTGTATGTTGTGTGTGGTGTGTGTGTGCATGTGTGTGCGTGTGTGTGCATGTTGTGTGTGTGTTGTGTGTATATATGTTGTGTGGTGTGTATGTGGTATGTTGTGTTTTTTGTGTTGTGCGTGTTGTGTGTGTATGTGTTGTGTGTGTTGTATGTGTGTTGTGTGTTGTGTGTGTGGTGCAGCTGGATGTCTGTGCATTACTGTTGTCTGACCAGGTATTGAGGGGCCACCCTCTCTCACAGGTGTGCTGATGATGATGAAATCAGGTCACCTGCCAGGTGAGTGACAAGGCGTCCTTGTTATCCACACACAGGTATTCACAGAGCACCCACTGCTGCCGTTCTACCCCCCTGAGGGGGCCCTGGAGGGGTCCCTGGATGCTGGTCTGGAGCCGAATGGCAGTGCACTGCCCCCCACCGAGGGCCCACCCAGCCCGAGGAACCAGCCCAATACGGCACTGCTCTCACTCATCCTCATGCTCGGGACCTTCTTCATCGCCTTCTTCCTGCGCAAGTTCAGGAACAGCCGCTTCCTGGGGGGCAAGGTGCATGGCTGCTGGGTGTGGAGCCCCCAAGAGTCCCACAATTCCTGTTGTGGGAGCTCCCCAGAGAGGCTGCACCCCTTCCCCGGTCAGCCCATGGGCCAAAACCCAGCCCGGGCAGCCCCTCACCCCTTTGGAAGCCTCTTCCCTGGGTGTTTTCTTGCCCTTTGCTCAGAGAAGTCTAATCAAGACAACAGCCTCCCAGGCTGCGCTGGCACTTGTGGGGTTGAGAGGCAGTTGGGGGGCCTTCTGGCTCCAGCTTGGACCCAGGCAGGGCCAGAGATGGCAA
The DNA here is from genome assembly GCF_006542625.1 of Nomascus leucogenys. NCBI lineage: Eukaryota > Metazoa > Chordata > Mammalia > Primates > Hylobatidae > Nomascus > Nomascus leucogenys. Next base: position 120,287,937 of record NC_044402.1, read on the forward strand.
GCCCCGTGTTAGCCTGCTGACCTTGCCTCCACCTTTTGCTCCCTTCCCCGACCGGCCCCTCTCAAGGCTCGTCGCATCATCGGGGACTTTGGCATCCCCATCTCCATCCTGGTGATGGTCCTGGTGGATTACTCCATCACAGACACCTACACGCAGGTGAGGGAGCCCCAGCCTTGTGGCAGCTGCTCTCACCCCCAGGCCAGGAGAGGGAGCCCACGACACACCTCCATGGGCCCTGGGATTGGGATCAGGCCTGAACTCAGCTTTCCCAGTGGAGTGGCCGCCCTGGGGGCTGAGGGCCTTCCCCGGGGAGCCTGAGTGATGAATCCGAGAGAAGCAGGTGTGGGGCTGGGAGCAGAATGACAGGTATCCCACACAGGTCCCCTGAAGCTCTGGGGCTCAGGGAGGAGGCGCTTCGTTTCCCTGCCCTCTATTGGATCCTTGAAAGGACAGTGACTTTTGGAGGATGCAAAACTAATTTCCCCCTAACCTGTTCACACCCCAGCTCCCTGAAGTCCTGAAATGGGGACGCAGCTTGGTGGGCTTCCTAGCATGGGGAGGCTGTGTCCCTGAACCCTGTTTTCCTGCCACGCAGAAGCTGACGGTGCCTACAGGGCTCTCAGTGACCTCTCCCGATAAGCGCTCCTGGTTCATTCCACCCCTGGGCAGTGCCCGTCCTTTCCCGCCCTGGATGATGGTGGCAGCTGCTGTCCCCGCCCTCCTCGTCCTCATCCTGATCTTCATGGAGACACAGATCACAGCGTGAGAGAGATGGGAGGAGGAGGTGGGAGGGACGAGGCCAAGCTCCTTGGCTCCTTGGCTTGGTTTCAGGGTTATGGCAGGGACATCATTATCAGTATCGGGGTGCTGGGTGGGTGGGAGCTGGTGGCAAGCCTTGAGGAAGAGAGTGTGTGTGGAGGAGCTGGCAGGGGTGGGGAGGAGGTGGGGGAGGAGCAGACAGCAGTGGCATCCGGGGCAGGGGCATGGTTTCCCCGTGATGGTTTGACATGACATCTGTTGCCACCACTGTTTGCAGGGTGGCACTTGACAGTGCTCAGAACACTCTAGCAGTCTAAGCTTGCACCCAGAGATGCTCACATGTATCTAATTTTGGTTAAACCACAATAACGTGGTAAGATCTGGCATCTGGCTTTTGTGGTGTTTTAAATATTCACAGTATGAGAATTTGGCTCACATTTGCTTCAATGTGAGAACTTCAATTTGGGAATTTGAAAGAAGAAGCTGGCAGTCCTGGGGAGAACTGTTGTCTGCACGTCCTCCCCCCACCATCTCGTCTCTGTGTGCGTGCCCGTCTTTGTCCCCTGCCCCTGCCAGGCCAGCCACACCCCGCTCCCCACCTTCTCCCTGCAGGCTTATCGTCAGCCAGAAGGCGCGGAGGCTGCTCAAGGGCTCCGGTTTCCACCTGGACCTGCTCCTCATTGGCTCCTTAGGGGGGCTCTGTGGGCTGTTTGGGTTGCCCTGGCTCACAGCTGCCACGGTGCGCTCTGTCACCCATGTCAATGCGTTGACAGTGATGCGTACTGCCATCGCGCCTGGTGACAAGCCCCAGATCCAGGAGGTGCGGGAGCAGCGGGTCACTGGTGTGCTCATCGCCAGCCTCGTGGGTGAGAGCCTGCCTCCACCCTGCACACCCCCTTCCTTGGGCCCCATGGCCTTACATCTTCACTATCCCAGGCTTGACCCTGAATCTCCCAATGTGCTGTGTGTTGCCCTCGATCTGACCCCCAAACCTGCTTCCCAACACTCCTCTAGCCCCTTACCCCTTACTCCCGGAGTCCTTTCCTGGCTCTCTGTCCTGCCCCCTCTTCTCTGGGTTTCACCATGTTAGCCATGATGGTCTTATCTCCTGACCTCGTGATCCACCCACCTCGGCCTCCCAAAGTGCTGGGATTACAGGCGTGAGCCAATGCGCCCGCCCCCCCCCCCCTTCTCTTGTTCATGGTGATAAGGCCAAGTTGATTGGTCCTGTGGGTCCATGTCGCCTCCCCCCAGGCCTGTCCATCCTCCCGGGGGCTGTCTGAGGGTCAGGCTGGTCTGTGTCACCTCCTCCAGGCCTGTCCATCGTCATGGGGGCTGTGCTGCGTCGGATCCCATTGGCTGTGCTCTTTGGGATCTTCCTGTACATGGGGGTCACGTCCCTGTCTGGTATCCAGCTGTCCCAGCGTTTGTTGCTCATCCTCATGCCGGCAAAACACCATCCTGAGCAGCCCTATGTGACCAAGGTAGGGCCGGGAAGCATGGGGGTAGGGCAGTGGGGTGATGGGAAGGGGATCCAGAGGGATCTCGGAGCATCGATGGACGGGATGAATATGAAGGAGAAGTTGGGACCTGGGAGCCAAATTCCCCACGATGTGGGTGGGAGCAGGCCAGGACGCTGTGCACTGAGGCCCACTGGCTGCTCCCCTAGGTAAAGACGTGGCGGATGCATCTGTTCACCTGCATCCAGCTGGGCTGCATCGCACTGCTCTGGGTGGTCAAGTCCACGGCGGCCTCACTCGCCTTTCCCTTCCTGCTGCTGCTCACGGTGCCTCTGAGGCATTGCCTTCTGCCCCGGCTCTTCCAGGACAGGGAGCTGCAGGCGGTAAGGGGGTGGTGGTCTGGGGAAACAGTATTAGGGCAAATGGGCACTGGGTTCCAATCTCTGTTTGGCCACCCACTAGTTGTGTTAGTTGTGAAACTTGTGTAACTTGTGTTGCAAGTTATCTCACCTTCCAAAATCTTATTTTCACCTGTATCATAGGGGTAATCATAGACCCTACCTTATAGGACTGTTGGGAGGGTCAAGTGCAAGTCCAGATAAAGGCCTTAGGATGGTGGTTTTGTAAGGGAGTTGGCACGGGGCTGCTGCACACAGCTGTGCAGGTGGTGCCTGACCAAAAACACCCAGCTGAGAGGCTACAGGGTTGATGTGGCACTGGTGTCCACCCTGAGCCCTGTTTTTGTCAACTAGAGGAAAAGACATCTTTTTGCAATTTATCCATACTCAAACGTGGTGTACAAAGGTACCACAGCAACTAGAAGTGGCCTCAGGAAAGAGCTTCATAATAATAATCATTATTATTATCACCAGGAGGGGCCAGGTATCTGGTCTGGGAGGTGACCTAAGGCTTTGGCCAAGGGTAATGCTGCTACCCAGGGTCATGGTACTTGCAGAGAGGCCCAGGAAAGGTCAGGGAGCAGGGAGGGCTGCAGGTTGGAGGAGGAGTTGGAGAATGGGAGGGGACGAGCCTGCTTCCCTGCCTTCCCCAACCTTCTGTTCCCTCTGCAGCTGGACTCGGAAGATGCTGAACCAAACTTCGATGAGGATGGCCAGGATGAGTACAATGAGCTGCACATGCCAGTGTGACCCTTGAAGACAGTGCCCCTCAGAGACCCCAAGACCTTAGGGATTGACACCTGGGCCTCAGGCAGAGCCCAGCCCTGGGCTGGGGGGCTCCTTAGGACCCAGAGATGTGCCTGGAACCACTCCTGATGCCATGACTAGAGTGGCCCCCATGACTTCTGCCCGGGGTGTTGACCTCGCCTCACCTTTCACAGACCAGACCGGCACAGGCCTTGAGCTCATTATAACCACACTCCTTGTCTCGTGTCTGCCTCACTTTCTTGATTCCATCTTTGGTTTCTCAGGTCGTACTTATCCATTTGGAATTGGAAGAATTCTATTTTCAGGGTTATCAAAACCAGGGAGAGGTTTGAGTCAAGGAGAGTCCTTGGGAGAAAAAGAGAGAATCAAGACTACAGAAGGCCAGAGCTGGGCCTTATCATCATCCCCCAGGCCCCCTCAAGTGCAGCAGAGGAGCGGGCGGTGGGGGTGGGGGCACTCAAGGTCACATGCCCATGAATCCAGCCCCTGCTTAGCAAGACGGAGAACAGGGGAGGGGAGAGGGAGAAAGTTGCTCCATTGTAGCCACTGAAGAAATCAGAGGCTGTGGGGCCACAGAGGGAATGGAAAATGTCTCTCTTCTTTTCTTGATCTCTGGCTTTCCGAGGAGCAGAGATAGCAACCCAATCCGTTAGACGCCAGGGTGATGCCGGATTTGGGGACCCTGGACCATTTTAGATTCTGCTGGCTTAGAGAGGCAGTTCTGGGATTCCTGAGGCCACTCCTTGTGCAACAGTCTCAGTTTTGCCAGAAATAACCTGGGGGACTTGAGGGGAGCGGGAGCCCATTGCGTCATAGTTGCTAGGCAACCCCCAGCCTGAAGGAGCGCATCGTCCCCCATTGCCCTCCGGTGGCCGCTCTCGCATGCTGCAGGCTCTGTCCTGACTGAGGAGTAGCAGCACTGCCACCTGGTGGATCCGCGGCGCTCAGAGAGCCCATTCAGTTCTTCCCGGGGAGACCACGCCCGGTCAGGCAGGTTCCGTGTTCTGCAGCTCTGGGCAGCTCAGAGCTTCTGAGGCTGGGGATCCCTCAGCCCCACGTTAGCGGTTTCCTCCGGAGCTGGTGCTGCTGCTTTCTTCTCTTTTTCCAATTTTGCTCCCCGATGTGCCGAACTCCTATCAACTCCAGTGGGGAAGGCACCAGACTCAAGAGGTGGAAGAAGAGACCCAGACTAGCAAACGAGACATGGGGTTTTACTGGGGCTTACATACAGGGGAGAGAGTCCAGTGGTGGTGAGTGGGAGCAGGAGAAACCACAACCGCTTGCAAAAAGCAGTTTCTATAGCATTTCCACTTAGCACCTTCCCCCTAACACCCTCCACCTGGGGATCTTCATTTAACCCAGACTTGGGCCTGGAGCTTTCCCTTTATGGCCCGTGTTTCACAGCCTGGGGGCTCAGATGTTTCTCATAGACAAGGAAGGACTCTCCAGGTTGGCGACTCCTGGCTTCCCTAGCTTGGAAGATACATTCAGGTGTGCCTGCCACACATGGCCATTCTCAGCCTGTGCTTAAATTCCTGCGATCAGGTGCAGTTACCATACACTCCCAGGTGTTCAGGCCAACAGCTGGTGCCCCGAAACTGGTCAGGAGAGAAGGGACAGGCCATCGTGAGGCTGTTTGTTGTGTTCCTAAGGAAGAGAAGAGCCCTCCAGCTGCCCTGGATTATTGTCCAGGTGTAAGCATTTTATTCCAGTCCACCTCGGCTCCCTGGGTCTCTGGTTCCATGTGGCCTCTTAACTACATTTAGCCTCTCCTTTGTATGTGTATGTGAGGACAAGATTCCTTTTCTTTTAGATTGGCCAAGGCTGGGTGGAATTTCAAAAGAACTTTGCCAAGGAACAAAGTCAAGGTCAAACGCAAAACCTAGAAGGGACATGTGCAGAGGAGCTTCCAAACACAGATGGCAGGGGCCACTCAGACAAGTTTGGTTGAGAGGCTTTGCACATGAAAACCCTGGTTCCTTCCTAGAGTCCTGCTTCTCCTTGCGGGCCTGGATGCCAGCAGGCTCCCCTGTTTGGTTTTGGGGATTCCTAGACCCCACAGGAAGGAACTGCACTTTTTCCAGCCCCTGCAAGGAAATGCCAGTATGGGCCCAGAAAGGTGGATTCCTCATTGGACACAGTTGGTGTCAGTCATGTCTGCTTGGCAAATAGCTGCGAACTGTGGGTGTTCCTCCACTGCAAAATGAAAAGAGGGGCGGGGCCTTCTGACGTGGGGAATGAGTCCTGGTCGCGGTTGGTGGGTCAGGGTGGACTCCAGCAAAGCTAGGCCTTGAGGCCTCAGAGCAGTAGGCGAAAAAGCTTCAGTGACAGCCAGTGATAACCGCTTGTCACCCTGGCAGCCTTACTCATTTAAAGACGACCCCATCCATGCCAAGGGAGGGCAGCCGTAGTTTAGGAAGGGCAGGAGGCCAGGGTTAGCTAACACTCTGAGCTCACCCAACACACCCAACACACTCAGGGGGACCATGGAGGGTTGAGAAGACCCAGGACGCTGCAGCAACCAAAATGGCTGCCAGGGATGGAGACCCAGGGGGATAGGAGAGGAAAGAGAGACCCAGCTTGGGTGTGTGACACAGTGGATGACAAGATACACGGCAAACCCATAGAAAGGCAACCAGGCCTGGCCTGGGGCCTGGCTGGTCAGACAGCATGTCATTTGGGGACATTCAGAGTTTGTCCTGAAGCCCTTTGTAGCCCCAGTGTTTCCTCTGACTTTCTCTTCACTGGGCTTCTGACCTTCTCCTCTTGGAGTGCTGGGGCCCTCAACTCAGGTCCTCTTCAAGGTGCAGAGGAGAGTTAGTGGAGGGGAGCCCCAGCCGGCCCAGCTCTGGGGGGTAGGACAGGACAGTTACTAAAAAGGGGACAAAGACCATTGTATTTTTGAACATCCGGCCTCTCTGCCATCTGCTCTGGACTGGAAGCGGCTTTGGGAACGTGCACGTGCACTGGCCCTTCAGTAAGGACATCCGGCCTGTCGCCATTTCCCCCGCCCCTTCCTGCTTTCTGAGTGGGGTTATGGCCACATCTTGGGCAGCTGCCCAAAGCTTTCATTATCCCCGGACAAGTTCAGGCCCACTTCAGGCCCTGAGGAGTGCTAGCTCATTCTTTTACTTTGGGCAAAGAGGGCGGCTGTCACTTTCTTGTTCATGGTGAGGATTCAGCTCACTCAAGATATCTGATGCCCTTGTGACAGCGTCTGGCTGTCAGAGCTCGTAGACCATCTGCTGGGATTGCCCTAGGCCCCTCCTTTAGGGCACAGAACGTGGCAATAATGTGTCCCATTTGGCAGCCTGTGTGACATTTCTTCTTGTATCTTATCAGGTGACTCAAATAATGATCATGCCTTGTTGACACTTGGAGCTCTCAAAGGGAATTCTGAGCAGCAAAGGAAAGGTGACACAGGACTCAAGGGCACTTGCGCTGAGCGCTGCCCATGCAGCTGGTGATTAAGCCATTGCCGAAAACAACAATAAAACAGATTTTGGGCAAGCAGGGAATGGTGGATTGAATCCAGTGTGGCAAAAAAGGAAATGCAAAGTGAGGAATGTGGTTTCCAGATAAATAAATTATATAATTGTGATTCACCACTTGTGCAAAGTGCAGACTCCAGTGTTTGTAGGATTTATGTTCTGGAAGGAAGATTTAATATTTGAGCCTGCTGCTGAGATTATTTTTAATTTTGCTGGAAATGCTTCTTTTTACTGAACAATGCTTTATTAAGTGCTGACTAAGCGGACAGCCACTGGGTTGTTCTCTGGATGGTGGATGAGTCACAGTTGGGTTTGGGAGATGAGGCGAGGAGCAGGGAGCTCTTTAATGCCTGCAATTCCAGGGACAGGGCTTAGGACCGTGGGAGAGGAGGGACAAAGAGGGGGTGGGGCACAGCTGGAGATGAGGAAGGGGCTGGGAGCAAGGGCTCAGAGCTGGTGGGAAGGTGGGAGTGAGGGGAGCATGGAGGAGGGTGCAAAACCAGACTTTCATTTGTGAGTCCCTAAGCATCCCCTGCCACGCCTCCTTTCTCACTGTACATGCATTGTGTGTTCTTGTCTGTCTCCCTATAGGCTGTGAGATGGGCAGAGACCTGGTCTGAGTCTCCTTTGTACTCCTAATGCCTCCCACAGTGCCTGGCCACAGGGGTGCATGGAGGGTAAGGGGGTGAGCAGGTGGCAGAGAAAGAAGGACTAAGAGGTCACAGACTCCACCACATTTAGATCCAGTGAGCAGTGCATCCTTGTCTGTGTTAACTGGTTATCATAAGAGAGACCATAGCGGTCCTTGGCTCCAGGGCCACCAGGGAGCTCATGCAGCTTTTCTAGGCTTGGGAGAGAGAAGGTGGGTCGGGGGAGCTTAGGAAGGACACACTCTCAGGAAGTGGTGTCTCTTCCAGGGACAACCAGCCTAGACTATAAGGTCCGGAGCAGCTGGTCAGGATATCAGGCTCTTGAGATAGTGGATTTTTTCTACGAATGTGGCCCACACAGCAAACAACATTTTAAATTTAATTTTAAAAATTATTTTTATTTCAATAGGTTTTGGGGGAACAGGTGGTGTTTGGTTACATGGATAACTTCCTGAGTGGTGATTCCTGAGCTTTTGGTGCACCCATCACCCGAGCAGTATACACTGTACCCAATCAGCAAACAACATTTTAAAATAACCAAGTTGTGTCAACGAATACAAAGCAGCAAGTCCTCAAAACTACTGAAAAGAGCCCAGAAGTGGGGAACATTTCTCTGAGATCAGAGGAGTCCTTAGGCAATGTTTCCCCAAGTGGGGAAGGATACCAGTAGTGGCGCGTGAGATGATTTTAGATGTGGTTTTGATAGTTTAGCTGTCACAGTTATATATTTTCATGTGTTTTAGAAAAAAATACAATGAGTACTTGAGCCCCATAATCTTGCAGACAGTATTGTGTAGGATAAGTCTAAATACATATGTTAAAAACAGTGAATTGATTTAAAGGAAAAATGCTAAGTTTATAACTGTACAGTTAGTAGGCATATAATATGGTTTGGATCTGTGTTCCTGCCCATATCTCATGTTGAATTGCAATCCCCAGTGTTGGAGGTGGGGCCTAGTGAGAGGTGATTGGATGATGGGGACAGATTCCCCCTTGGTGCTCTTGTGATAGTGAGTGAGGTTTCATGAGATCTGGTCATTTAAAAGTGTGTCGCACCTCCCCCCTCTCTCTCTTGCCCCTGCTCTGGCCATCTAAGACATGTCTGCTTCTCCTTCACCTTCTGCTATGATTGTAAATTTCCTGAGGTCTCCCCAGAAGCAGAGCCACTGTGTTTCCTGTACAACCTGCAGAACCATGAGCCAATTAAACCTCTTTTCTTTATAAATTACCCAGTTCCAGGTATTTCTTTCTTTTTTTTCTTTTCTTCTCTTTTCTTTTTTTTTTCAAGACAGAGTCTCACTCTGTCACCCAGGCTGGAGTGCAGTGGTGCCATCTCGGCTCACTGCAACCTCTACCTCTGGGTTCAAGCAATTCTCATGTCTCAGCCTCCAGAGTAGCTGGGATTACAGGTGTGCGCCACCATGCCAGGCTAATTTTTGTATTTTTAGTAGAGATGGGGTTTCGCCATGTTGGCCAGGCTGGTTTTGAACTCCTGACCTCAAGTGATCCACCCACCTCGGCCTCCCAAAGTGCTAGGATTACAGGCATGAGCCACTGCACCTGGCCCCAGTTTCAGGTATTTCTTTATAGCCGTGCAAAAATGGACTAATACAGCATACACAGCAAGAAATTGTGACAATGCCAGGGAAAGGACTAAAATGTCAGAAATCATTGCTTCAAGCCAGAGGATCTTAGCTCTGGTTAAGCGCTGGAATCACCTGGAGTGTTTCAAAACATATCAGTGTCTGAGCCTCATCTCTACAGGTTCACACTGGCATTAAATTACATTAATTAATTTTTATTTTTTGTAGAAATAGGGTCTCGCTATGTTGTCCAGGCTGGTCTTGAACTGAGCTCAACTGATTCTCCAGCCTTGGCCTCCCAAAGTGCAGGGATTACAGGTGTGAGCCACCATGTCAGGCTCACACTGGTATTTTATTAAACATTCCCCTCCCCCTGACATCCCCTCAAAACCCCAGAGATTCAAATATGGAGTCAGGTTTGAGAACCATTGTCCTAAACCAGTATATTCTTTCCTATGGTTGATTTCCACTACACTTTCCACTGTGGTTGAAAGTTATTTCTTATTATTGCTTCTCCTTGGTATGGAAATGCAAATACACAATATGCATATTTATTTTAGAAAGTAAGCTTGAGGGCAGGACCCATGCCTATTTCTATTCTGTTATCAAGCAACAGAAAGGGCCACACATAAATGCATGGTCTCAGGAATGGGAACAATACACACCGGGGCCTGTTGGGCTGGTGGTGGGTGAGGGGAGGGAGAGCATCAGGACAAATAGCTAATGCATTAGGTAACGGGTTGACAGGTGCAGCAGACCACCATGACACATGTATACCTATGTAACAAACCTGCATGTTCTGCACATGTATTCTGAAACTTAAAGTAAAAAAAAAAAAAAGAAAGGGCTGAACGTAGCACATTCTAATGTTTAGGCTGCTTGGTTGGGGCTGTGATCTGTGAGCACCTCTCTTGCTCTGCTGGCTTTGCTGTTGTTGATGGCACTGCAGTTGAGTGGCCAGAACATGGGGACTGGCAGTCGGGAATCTTCGGTTCTGGCCTCACCTCAGGCACTAGATGGACTTTGGTTAAGTTGCCTCATCTTTCTGAGAGATTAGGAATTTGGCTCCAGCACCTCCTTCATAGACTGCGTTCTTTCAACAGACCCTGATCACTGCAGTGCTTGCTCAGGAAGCAGGGGGTTCAGGAGGGGGGAAGCAGTGGCCGTAGTGCTATAGGAATCCCTACATAATCTCTCAGCAGAGTTACTAGGCTCAGGAAATTTCTCCTTTAGTTTCGCCAGTTCAAAAGGTGTGTAGATCCTGGGGGAGTCCATTTTTGCATTCCTAGGGGAATCAGAAACTCAGAGACCACAGAGGGTGGGATGGGCAGGGTGAGGGGGTGGGGGTGAGCAGTGACTTGGAGAATGATCTCAAGATATTGGACAAAGCTGTGAGAGATCACTAGAATTCAATTAGGTGACGTTTAAACATCTGTAAGAGGTGTGTGGTCCTATGAGATAAGAAGCACATGAAAAGGATGCAGGATTCTGTAGAGATAGATGGACAAATATATAGTTATAAGCCTTAATGGCCACATAAATACACAGTCAGGTATAGAACCTGGATAGGGAGTTATGGACTCCACTCTGGCTTGACCTTTAGTAACTGATCACTTGTAATCAAGGGACTAGTCTACTCAGCCACCTCCATCTTTAAGTTAGAAAGTTAGAAACTGGAAATAGGGCTTGATAGGTCCATAGAGTCAGCAGCTAGGATGCAGTCAGCATCCCACCCAGAATCTCTGGTTGATTAGCAACCTCAGGTGGATGAGAAGGGAATACCTCTCTTGTGGATAGACATTTTAGTAACCCTGGGAAAATTTATTTTCATCCCATTTAATTTTTTTAGCCCTGGGAAAATTTAAAATTAAGCACACAAATGTTTAGGGGAATCAAAACTATAGTTTTCATATTTTCAAGTTAAAGAATTTGTGCATATATAATATTTGTGTAGGCATAATTTTAGAGAATTTGGCCTATTGGAATATTAGACCACCTTCAACATTTCATTTTAATATATGTACTTGAATAATTGATTGAAATTTGTGATAAGTTGAAATATTTCCAAGTTTGCATATAGTTTGGACATTTAAGAGAATTTAAGGTTCACTCTGTCTTGTATGCTGAATTTATTAAATCTGTAAGAATTACTTTTGTACTTGGGAAGGTTTGTCAGTCAGATGAAATACTTAAAAAGGAATTGAATTTATTAAATTTATTAAGTGCCATTTAAAATGTTAAAGACGTTTAATTAACTAAGTGTGTAAATGGGGCTAAGCATTAATCAAAACCCTCTCAAAGTGATTGTTAATATTTGCTAGACTTATAAATAGGATAATAAGATTCCTAAGGTGATTTTAAAAGCGTAAGGAAGAGCTATAAATTTCTAAATCTATAAATTTAATAAATTGAATACTGATTTTCAAAACCCAAGTAAATCTCAGAGTGGTCTTTTCAGTGCACAAAAGCCACCCTCAAGGATGTAAAATACTTTCCTAACCAGTGAGTCTTCAGCAGTGCAGGAGGAGAGAGCGGAATGGGAAAGGGAGAAAGGAAAGTAAGATTTTAGTGTCTTTGGATTGTCTTGTTCCCAAGGTCAGGCTAGATGGTATATTCTGCACCATGCCAAATTGCTCATCTCACAAGAGACTGTAATTAAACACACGCTCACTGTGCGGGGGATCAGAATTGCTGAGGAGGGTATTTGGCAACTAAGAAAGCAGGTTAAGTCGTGATGGCTTTGGGGTCTTCGCAGTCCCTCTCAGTAAGCCCTTCTAAGTTACATTCTACTGTTTTATTTGCTGTTAATTATTCCTCAGATAATTTCCCCTGAGCGAGAATAAAGACATTCTGTGGTAGAGGCTGAGGTTTTTGTTTCCCAGGGGGTTTGCTGCTGAGAGCCAGTGGGAATGTGTATCAGTCAAAATTCTTATTTGCACCAAACAGAAGCCAGCTCCAGCTGATTTAAGCAGAAACAGGGCTGTTGAAAAGCCATTCACAGAATCACTGGGAAGGTAGGAGACTCCAACTCAGAAGCAGTGTTGGTCAGAACCATGGTCACAGACATGCCACAGAAAACATCTGGTGGCCATGCAGCTGTTGCTGTGGAACATGAGAGGCCACAGTTGAGCCCCTGGTGGGGGATATCACCCCTGGAATGGCCACCAGGAGGATTCTGCACTGTCCCTCTTCTCTGCATCCATCACTAATACCTGCATCCATCACAGGGTCTCAGGTGGATGTTCCTGACTGGCTTATGTCATGTGCCTGTGTCCAAGTTGCTAGAAGGCTGGGAAAGAGGCTTGTGGCATTTCAGCTTCTGTGGTGGGAGGCAGCTCTGGCTCTGACACTCAGTAGCGATGTGTTGGAGCTAGTTTACAAGAGCTGCTTGTAAAAATTTCAGGGACTTGCGAACTGGTTGTTAAACATAGTCATTATTAAAAAGTAAATTATAGTAGATATACTGTCTCTATTCCTCTCGCAAAGTATAAAAGAAATATGAGACTCTGAATGGAGGCAAGAAGAAGGCAGACCAGCTAGGGACCTTGGGACCCAAGGAATAATACATTACTGAGTTCCTTGTATTTTCTTTTTGTGTCATATGTCCCAGACTTGGAACTGAAGAAGCTGGCAATGCAGAAATGCCAATAAGTGTAGGCAAAAAGCCCCAACCAAAGTCTGCTCTCTCTAGTCAAAGGGGTAGGAAAGAAGAAACAGAGCAAGACAGAAAACTTTCAGACACTAATAGCCAAATGCAGCAGAAAAATCTGTGATCTCCCCCTCCCAACTCAGGCTAACAAAGGCTAAATTGGCAGCTTATACTTCCAACCTTGAGACACTGTCAAGGCACCTCAATACTCATGATGAAGTCATAGGAGACCAAGTAGAGCCTGGACTTCCAGCCCCACCTCACAGTAATAAGGCACCCTTCCTCCTTCCCACTGTGTTGGGAGCAAACCCCCCAAAATCTGGCCATAAACTGGCCCCAAAACTGGCCATAAATAAAATCTCTGCAGCACTGTAACATGTCCATAATGGCCCTAACGCCCAAGCTGGAAGGTTGTGGGTTTACGGGAATGAGGGCAAGGAACACCTGGCCCGCCCAGGGCGGAAAACCGCTTAAAGGCATTCTTAAGCCACAAACAAAAGCATGAGGGATCTGTGTCTTAAGGTGTGTTCCTGCTGCAATTAATTCCGCCCATCCCTTTGTTTCCCATAAGGGATACTTTTAGTTAATTTAGTATCTATAGAAACAATGCTAATGACTGGTTTGCTGTTAATAAATACGTGGGTAAATCACTGTTCGGGGCTCTCAGCTCTGAAGGCTGTGAGACCCCTGATTTCCCACTTCACACTTCTATATTTCTGTGTGTGTGTCTTTAATTCCTCTAGCACCACTGGGTTAGGGTCTCCCCGACCGAGCTGGTCTCAGCACCACTGGATGGTGTCAGAGGATGCCTAGTGGGGAGTCTGAACCTTTGTAATCATTCAGCAGTAAGAGACAGAGAGGGACGCTATATAACGATAAAATAGTCAATTCACCAAGAAGACATAGCAATCAATCCTAAATGTACATGTACCAAACAACAGAGCTGCAAAATAGGAGAAGCAAAAATCAGTTGAACTGAAAGGAGAAACAGACAAATCACAATTGTAACTGGAGACTTCAACACCCCTCTCTCAACAATTGCTAGAACAATTGATAGCTAAATTCGGCAAGGATATAGAAGAACTCAACGTCAACTGAGAGGATTTAATTGACATTTATAGAACACTAAGGCTAAACCATCAGAATACACATTCTTTTTGCATGGTCATGGAACATATACCAAGATAGACCCTATTCTGGGCTATAAAACAAATTGCAATAAACTTAAGAGAATTAACATAATATAGAGTTTTCTGACCACAATGGAATTAAACTAGAATAACAGAAAAATAATAGGAAAATCTCCAAACACTTGGAAACTAAACCAACATATTTTAAGTAATTAATGATTCAAAAGGGAAAACTCAAGGAAAATTTAAAAAATTATTGAACTACGGCTGGGCGCGGTGGCTCACGCTTGTAATCCCAGCACTTTGGGAGGCCGAGGCGGGCGGATCACGAGGTCAGGAGGTCGAGACTATGGTGAAACCCCATCTCTACTAAAAAATACAAAAAATTAGCCAGGTGTGGTGGTGGGCGCCTGTAGTCCCAGCTACTCGGAGAGGCTGAGGCAGGAGAATGGCATGAACCCGGGAGGCGGAGCTTGCAGTGAGCCGAGATTGCGCCACTGCACTCCAGCCTGGGCGGCAGAGCAAGACTCCGTCTCAAAAAAAAAAAAAAAATTATTGAACTACATGAAAACTAAAATATAGCACATCAAAATTTGTGGGACACAGCCAAAGCAATGCTGAGAGGGAAATATATAGCATTAAATGTGTACATTAGAAAAGAGGAGAAGTTTCAAACTAATAATCTAAGCTCCCACCTCAAGAACCTAGAAAAGATAAGCAAACTAAGCCCAAAGTGAATGGAAGGAAGGAAATAATAAAGATAAGAGTAGATATGAGCAAAATTGAAAGCAGAAAAACAATAGAGAAAATCAATGAAACAAAGAATTTGTTCTTTGAAAAGGTCAATAAAACTGACAAATCTCTAGCAAGACTGACAAAAAGGAAGACACATATTGCCAATATCAAGAATGAAACAGGCCGGCTGCAGTGGCTTATGCCTGTAATCCCAGCACTTTGGGAGGCCAAGGCAGGTGGATCACCTGAGGTTAGGAGTTTGAGACCAGCCTGGCCAATGTGGTGAAACCCCATCTCTACTAACAATACAAAAATTAGCTGGGCATAGTAGTACATGCCTGTAATCCCAGCTACTTGGGAGGCTGAGGCACAAGAATTCCTTAAACCTGGGACACAGAGGTTTCAGTGACAGAGTGAGACTCTGTCTCAAAAAAAAAAAAAAAAAAGAAAGAAATGGGATATCACTAAAGACATTGCAGATATCAAAAGACTGATAAGTGAATACTATGAATAAGTTTGCACACATAAATTTGGCAACCTAGATGAAATAGACCATTTCTCAAAAAACCACAAATGACCACAACTCACTCTATATAAAAGAGCTAATTTGAAGCTGGGCACCATGGCTTGTGCCTGTAATCTCTGCCGCTCAGGAGGCTGAGATGGGAGGATCACTGCAGTCTAGGAAGTCTAGGAGTTTAAGGCTGCAGTGAGCTGTGATCAAGCCACTGCACTCCAGTCTGGGTGACAGAGTGAGACCCTGTTTCTTAAAAAAAAAAGAGACAATTTGAATAGCCCTGTAATGATTATGAAAGCTAATTTCTTAATTTAAAACTCCTCCTCACCTACCCTGCCCCCAAACTTCCAGGCCGAGATGGTTTGACTAAAGAATTTTACTAAATATTTAAATAAGAATTGCTACCAATTTTACACAACCTCTTCCAGAAATAGAAGAGGAGGGAATACTTCCTAATGAACTTTATGAAGCTAGTATTCCTGTGATATCACGACCAGACAAAAATAATTCCCCCCCCAAAAATCTAAAGACTAGCATCTCTCCTGAATATAGATGCAAGAAATCTTTAACAAAATATTAGCAAATATAATTCATCAATATAGAAAAAATTATATATCATGATCATGTGGAATTTATTAGAGATGAAAAGCTGTTTCAGTATTTAAAAATCAATTATGGTAATCCACCATGTCAACAAGTTAAAAAAAATCACATGATCCTATCAATTGACACAGAAAATGCATCTGACAAAATTCAACATCCATTTACGTTAATAACTCTTAGGAAAATAGAAGTGGAGGGGGGTTTCCTCAACTTGACAAAGGGTGTCTACACAAAATCTACAGCTAATATTGTACTTAATGGTGAGAGATTGAATGCACTTCTCCTAAGACTGGGAACAAGGTAAGGATATCCTCTCTTACCACTCTTATTCAATCCAGTGCTGGAAGTTCTAGCTAGTGCAACACGCAAGTAAAAGAAACTAAAGACATACAGGTCAGAAAAAAAATTGTCCCTGTTTGCAGATAACATAACTGTCTACATAGAAAATCCTAAGAAATCTATAAAAATGAAAACAAAACAAAAAAACTTGTGGAACAAGTGATTTAGTTCAACAAGAATCATAGGATACAAGATAAATATGCAAAAATCAATTGCATTTCTATATATTAGCAGTAAACACATGTACACCAAAATTAACAGTACAATACCATATGCAGCCCACTCAAAAATGAAATACTTTTTTATAAATCTAATAAAAATTTACAGAATCTATATGCTGAAAACTTCTGTATTAGTCTATTTTGTGTTGCTATAAAGAAATACCTGAAACTGGATAATTTATAAAGAAAAGAGGTTTGTTTGGCTCATGATGCTGCAGCCTGTGCAACAAGCATGTGCCAGCATCTGCTTCTGGTGAAGCCCTCAGGTACCTTACCATCATAGTGGAAGGTGAGGGAGGAGCAGGCATGTCATAAGGTGAGAGAGAAAGCAAGGGCGTGGGGAGGTGCCACACTGTTTAAAAACCAGATCTTGTGGTAACTAATAAAGTGAGAACTCACTCATTACCATGAGGATGGCACCAACCCATTCTTGAGGTATCCACCCCCAGGACCCAAACACCGCCCACTAAGCCCCATCTCTAACATTAAGGTGACATGAGATTTGAAGAGGACAAATATCCAAACTATATTAACTACTCAAGGTTGATGAAAGAAATCAATGAAGATCTAAATAAATGGAGAGACATACTATGTTCATGGATTGGAAGATTCAGCATTGTAAAGTTGTCAATTTGTCCTAAACTGATACATAGGTTTAATGCAATTTTTATTGAAATCTAAGCAAAGCTTTTTTGTAGATATAGACAAAATTATTTTAGAATTTATATGGAAAGGCACAGAAACCAGAATAGCTAAAATAATTTTGTAAAAGGAGAATAAAGTGGGATGAATCAGATTACCTGATTTTAAGACTTATTACATAGCTACAGTAATAAAGACTGTGTGGTATTGGTGGAGGGATAGATGCAAAGACTGATAGAACAGAATTTAAAAACCTAGAAATAGACCAACATAAATATACCCAACCAATTTTTGACAAAAGGTGCAAAAGTAATTCATTGGAGGAAAAATATCCTTTTCAACAAATGGTGATGGAGCAAAAGGACATCCACTGGCAAACACAAACAAACAAAACTCTGATATAAGTCTCATACCTTATGCAATAATTAACTCAAAATAGATCACAGAATTAAATGTAAAACTTGAAACTATAAACATTCTTAGAAGAAAACAGGATAATATCTTTGGGTTTAGGGTTAGGCAAAGAGTTCTTCAACTTGACAACAAAAGCATAAAAGGAAAGAAAAAATTGATTAAATAGACTTCACTAAAATTTTAAAATTTTATGCTGCAAAAGACCTTGCTAAGGGGATGAAAAAACAAAGTACAGAGTGGGAGAAAATGTTTGCAAACCACATATCTAATAAAGGACTAGTGTCTTGACTATATAAAGAATTCCTCAGGGCCAGGCATGGTGGCTCACACCTGTAATCCCAGCACTTTGGGAGGCTGAGGCGGGTGGATCACGTGGTCAGGAGATTGAGACCATCCTGGCTAACACAGTGAAACCCCATCTCTACTAAAAATACAAAAATTAGCCAGGTGTGGTGGCATGCACCTGTAATCCTAGCTACTCGGGAGGCAGAGGCAGGAGAATCACTTGAATCCAGGAGGCAGAGGTTGCAGTGAGCCAAGATCATGCCACTGCACTCCAGCCTGGGTAACAGAGCGAGACTCCGTCTCAAAAAAAAAAAAAAAAAAAAAAAAATTCCTCAAATTCAACATCAAAAAACCAAACAATCCACTTAAAAAATGGGCAAAAGACATGAAGAGAAATTTTACTGAAGAGAATATGCAGATGGCAAATAAGCACATGAGAAGGTGTTCAATCTTATTAGCTATTAGGGAAATGCAAATTAAAACCATAATAAGGTATCACCATACACCTACCAGGATGTAAGAGAGAGAGAGAGAGAGACAGAGAGAGACAGAGAAACATGAAAAATAGTGATATCATCAAATGCTGGCCAGGATGTGGAGAAACTGGATTACTCATACATTACTGGTGGGAAGGGGGACAACCACTCTGGAAAACAGTTTGGCAGTTTCTTAAAAACCTAAACATACAACTACCATATGACTCAGCAATTGCACTCTTGGGCATTTATCACAAAGAAATGAAGACTTACATTCACACAATAAACTAAACAAATGTTTATAGCAGTTTTATTTGCAATAGCCAAAAACAGACAATGCAGATGTCCTTTAATGGGTGAATGGTTAATGGTGCAGTGATAAAGAATAAGCTTTTGATGCACACAACAGAGTAAACTGTGTATCTCCAGAGAATAGCATTGAGTTGAAAAAGCCATTCGCAAAAGGCTACACACTGTATGATTCCATTTATACAATATTCTTATAGTGACAGTGTTGTAGAAATAGAGAACAGGTTAGTGGTTTCCAGAGGTTAGGGAGGGGACAGCTATAAAAAGGCAACTTGGGGGATCATTATTGTGATTGAAATGTTCTTTAATTTTGCCCTGTCCATGTCAATATTCTGGTTGTGACACTAATCTTAAAATAAAATGTATAATTAAAAAATAAATACATTAAATTCAAACACAGGTAAATACATTATATTAAAAATAAAGGTACTAAATACTCAAAATTCATGACTTCCCAATTACTTTGTTACTTTTACTATTGTCTATATTCTGGAAGTTATTTATGTCTGTTATATCTGTATGGTGGAAATATTCTATAGTGATGTGCTATGGCACATTTCTTCCCAAATCTGCATTCAGTGATGTCACACTAATAGCTTGAAATTGGCCATTGTGGGAGTATTCACACAAGAGAAATCAGCAGACACTACAAATTAGGTCTTCCCCTCCTTTTTTTCATAGATGGTTGTTAAACTTTTACTGGGACTGCTTTTAAGGTAGGGAATTTCTCATGCATAGGAAGTGGGTTTAGATACTGGATGACTCCACCTCTCGAATAGCAACTGTCAATCAAAAAATGGATAATGTCTCAGATCAGTTATAGACGAAGAAGAAGCTGGCTCTTCCTAAGGCTATTTCCTCTCTACCTCATTGCTTCCCTCATTTTATAGAAGGCTGTTGTGGACTGTGGTTGAAGCAGATGCTGGAGGAATGGAATCCTGGCTGTTTACAATCTCATTTCTTTAATATTCAGCATAGAAATGGCAGGATGGTAAAACTACAAAAAAATGGAGTTTTATGAATGCTCAGATCTCTTTTACACTTTTCCCTCGGCACTTCCATTTCTAATCTTTCTCCATCAAAGTCAGATCCTTTTGTTAGCATCTTGATCTAGGGACCATGTAGCTAGTTATTAGCTTTGCTCTTCTGCAAGCTTTTCCATTCCTTGTGTGTCTAATTGGCCCTAAATTAGATGGAAGCAGGAAGAGATGGGCCTGTGGATCTGATGAACCATTCTATTCTATATTACAGCTATGGTGAAAGGTCCAAAGGCCAGGTCTGTATAGACAAGGGGACACATGGTCATTGGTTTTAAGGAGTTCTCTTCACCCACTAGAGTTGCGAAACTGGCACTGGCAGCATCCGTGGTCCTTGCCTCACAGAGAGGGAGGACCTCTCTGTAGCCAGAATGTGGCCAACACAGAACTGGGCAGAGATAAGAGACAGACAGATAGACAGACAGACAGAATCTTTTTTGGGCCAAGTCCCTGGGAACCTTTGAGTTCCTGGTCCCTGCAGCTTGTCCTCCCTAGCTAAATTCCATTTTCGGTTTAGGCAAATTCTAGTTGAGTTCTTTGGCACAAGCAGCTGAAAAAATTCCAGATAAACACACTCCTTACAGAGCACCCCTCATCCGTATAGCTTCTCTTTCCTGCTCTGGCTTCACTCTGGAAACTATAAATGTGATCTAAAACTTCCAGTCGCAACCTAAAACCGTGGGACACCTCCTTTCCACCTAGAGATTTGGTTAACTTTCAAAGATAGGCTTCAGAGGTCCCCTGAGAAGGCTGCCTTTCTCCTCTGTGCTGTGTCCAGCCATAGAGTTGAGTCAGAGGCAGGGAAACAGCACGACTCTGCTGTTTTACAGCCTGAAAGAAACATTTGGACAGGAATGCACTTTTTTCTTTTTCAGAATACAAGAAACCTCCAAAAATCAAGCCCAATGTTTTTGAGAAACATTTTGTGGCGGTAAACGGATTGGGTGCTAAGACACCTCCGTCTTTGGTTCCCATAGTCCCTGATTTATTTTGGCATCGGAGTGTCTGTAGTGCTACCATTCAGCCACATGTTAATTTTTTTGTCTACGCAAGGGTGTAAACTGCATATGGTTTATTTCAATTAGCTTAATTGTTTTTGGTATTTAATAGCTAATTGTCTTAATTAGCTTCCAAAGCACAACAATGCTGAGAACGGTAATGACTACATCTTATCCATATGGTTACAGAAGACAGATGACTCAATTTCCCATCCTCAGGCTGTGTGAGTCTCAGGAGGACAGGGCAGATGTGCAAGGAAGAAGATGGAAGTCCTCGAGAGAGCTGGCCCAGCCTTGAATGCAAAAACCTGAATATTAAGAATAAATGAGGAGGTGATGGACAGGGAAATGAAGCAGGAGAATGAAGGATTTATGGAGGACTCAAGTCATCTATTTTCTTAATGTAGATACCATGCAGTGATGCTGGGTGAATAATAATAAGAATAACAACAAATTTCACAGTGCCAGCAGGCTATACTGGCTCTGATCTGAAGAGGCAATGTTTGAAGACCAAATTGTGGGACATTGAGTGTGAGAAATGCCCTGTGGTTCAGTCTTAGGAATAGCTGGTACCAGTCAAAGCCTGGGTGACATTTCTCTGGCAAATCTGGATCAGAAGTAGTTCATACCTAGTGCCTGGCGTATATTAGGAGCTTAATATATGCCTTAATCAGCATCTGCCAGGAAATCCTGTGGGCTCAACCTTCAAAATCTATCTCTAACCTGACACTTAGCATCTCCTTTACTGCTGCATCCTGGTCTGATCCACCACTGTCTTTCACCTGGCTGCCTCTCTCAGCCTCCCACTGGTCTCTTTCCATCTACCCTCAGCCCCTCTGTGTTTACTCTTAAAGCATAGCTAAAGGAATCCTTTGAAAGCAGAAATCATATCATATCCCTGCTCTTCTCAGAACCCTCCAATGGCTCCCATCTCACTTGGGATAAAAGCCAGAGTCCTTGCAATGACCAACAAAGTCCTTCTCCATTCTGTTGTGCCTTTCTGAGTTCATCTCCCACTATTCCCCAGCCCCCTCCACTGTGCCACACTTAATTCCTTCACCTGTTCACGCTTTAGGGCTGTACTGCTTGATTCATTTCCACTAGCCACATGCAGCTACTTAAAATCAACTAAAATTAAAAGTTGAGGCTGGGTGTGGTGGCACCTCTGTAATCCCAGGTGAAGGAAAGAGATTTAATTGACTCACAGTTCTGCGTGGCTGGAGAGGCCTCAGGAAACTTACAATCATGGTGGAAGGCGAAGGAGAAGCAAGCACCTTCTTTACAAGGCGTCAGGAAAAATAGAGTGAGGGGGGAACTGCCAAACACTTTTAAACCATCAGATCTCATGAGAACTCACTCACTCACTATCATGAGAACAGCATGGGGGAAACCACTCCCATGATCCGATCACCTCCCACCAGCTCCCTCTCTTGACACATGGGGATTACAATTCTAGACGAGATTTGGGTGGGGACACAGAGCCAAACCATATCAGCAAGACCCTGTCTCTACAAAAAATTTAAAAATTAGCCGAGTGTGGTGGTGTGTGCCTGTGGTCCTAGCTACTGTGAGTCAATTAAACCTCTTTTCCTCACAAAGGTAGGAGGGGAGGCTGAGGTGGGAGGATCACTTAAGCCCAGTAATTCGAGGCTGCAGTGAGCCATGATCGTGCCACTGCATTCTAGCATTTCTCAAAAGAAAGAAAGAAGGAAGGAAGGAAGGAAAGAAAGAAAGAAAGAAAGAAAAAAATTGAGTCCCTCAGTTGCACTAGCCATGTTTCAAGTGCTCAATTGCCACAGGTGGCCTGTAGCTATTGTATTGCACAGCACAGGTAGAAAACATCATTCCAGAAAGTTCCATTGCACAGTGCTGCCTTAAGGACTTTAAACTGTCTGGAGAGCTCTTTCCAAAGATATCCACTTGGCAAACTCCTTCAACTCCTGAATCTTTGCTCAAATGTCACCGTTTCCATGAGGCCCACACTGGCCACTCAATTTAAAATCTCAACCCACAGCCCAGCTCCCCACTGCAAGCATTCCTTCTCCCTTGCTCTGCTCACTTTTTTCTATAGCAATTAACACCTTATCATGTCCTATACAATATAATCATTTATCACACTCCCTGGTTACTAACATGCTCCCCCCATGAAAATGTATTCTCCAATAACTGAGGTTTTTTGGGTCAATTTTGTCCACTGTTGTATCCCCAGCACCTAGAACAGTTCCTGGCACAGAGTGGGCAGTCACCAAATATTGTCAGAAGAGTTAGTTAATGGATTAACACATTTATTGGGCACCTGCTGTCTTCCAAGCTCTTTGCTAGACACTGGGTATTGCAGAAAATCAGGAGGGCAAGAGAGACCTCAGTGTACACAGGAGGATCTTTTATTTAGTGCACTCAGACCCAGCAGACTCAACGTTCAAAGACTGGGCCCCGAACAAAGACAAAGTTTTGCTTATATACCCACTCCTAAGTGGCATGAACACGAATGTACAGAGGCAAGACAAAGGCCGTTAATCAAACTAAGGCAGGCTCATAACTCAGATTCAGTATACTCCTTACTATCCAGCCCAGATGGTCATTATCTGGTTAGTTCAAAGGAGTTTCACAAAGACTCATCTTGCAACCCCCACCATGGCGTCTAGCTGGCTGCAAGCTAGACCTGCTCAGGCATGCCTGGTAACCTTTGCTATACTGCTTAGGTGAAGAAGCAGGAACCTACAATCAATAACTATAGGAAAAACAGGAACTCATAAAATTTACAGAGCAAGGAGCAAGGTATAGTTACATAGCAGAGGGCATGGGATTCGAGGGGGAAGTTTACTTACACTAAAGGGGAGCTAGGAAAACTTACCTCTTCACATCCTCATGTTGACGGAGAACTAGGAGAGTCTTCAGAGCACATTCCTTTGAGCTCTGGCCCTTAGATAACATTATCAAAACGTTGCCTGTTACTGCCTTTGAAATGAGTCAGCCTAACACAGGCAGCTTGTTTTTTCTCTTTTTTAATTTCTATTTTTCTTTCTTTCTTTAATTTTCCCCATCTCATGGGGATTCACAGAAAAATTAAAGAGAAATTGTTCCCACCGTTATGGAGTTTCTATTCTAGGGGGAGAAACAAGTAAATAAGTACCTAATGCAAATTCTGGAAAGTCTTATGGAAGAAACAAATAAGGAGCAGAAGTAGAGGTGTGTGTGTGTGTGTGTGTGTGTGTGTGTGTGTGTGTGGCGGGGGGGGCGCGGGGGGAGTGAAGGTGCTGGGTAGGGAGGCTGTGATGAACTCAGGCAAGCTTTGTAAGGAAAGTACAAGTATTGAAGAGTATTCCAGAGGAAATACTCTGTGTGCGGAGACCCTGATGCAGGCAGGAATGCATGCATGGTGAGGGAATGCTGCTCAGAGGTGACTGGTGAATCAGAATCATCACAGATCAGTCACCAAGTGGGGGCTGCCTTCTGTGGCAGTGCTACCTGAACTGTAGTCTTGAACCAGAAGCATTGCATCATCTGGGATCTTGTTAGAAATGCAAATTTATAAGCCAATTCTAGCCCTGAGAATCTGTGTTTTCCCAAGCGCTCCAGGTAATTCTGATGTGCCCTGTTCTAGAGCACTGTATCCCTCTATAGAATATAAGGACATGGTGAGCACCCCAGAACCATTGCTTGAATGAACGAATGAATGAATAAATGAAAGGACAAGTATAAACCCCCTCCCTGCCACTCTCCCCCATGCCTGTTTTCCTTCATGTTCTCATACTTTGGCGGAAGCTCAGATGATCATTAGCATGAACACAAAGCCATGCTTTCTTTGTTGAGCCAGAGGGCAATCATTAAGTGCAAGAATGAAAAAGGAAATACCTGAGTGTCACAGGAATTCAGAGATCTAGATTTAGAAAGGAGGATGAAAGGCATTCCTGATGGGGGAAAGCAATGGCTTGAGGCTGGGAGGAGCATGGCTTGACCCGGGGAGAGAAAGAGGTGCCCAGCCAGAAAGGGCAGTTTGTGTGAGAGGAAGTGGGGAGTATGCTGGAAGGTGGAGTAGGTCCTGCCTGGGACAGGTCTCTACTGCTGGCATAGGAAATACACAGTAGGCAAGGGGAGCTGGTCTCTGAATGCTTTTAAGGAAGATATTGTTACCACTTGCAAGCTACTGGAGTGACAAAATATACAGTGGGCTTGGCATTGGTGTAAAGCTGTGGTCCCCAACCTTTTTGGCACCAGTGACTAGTTTCGTGGAAGACAATTTTTCCGTGGATGGGGAAATGGTTTCTGGATGAAACTGTTCCACCTCAGATCGTCAGGTATTAGTTAGATTCTCATAAGGAGCATGCAACCTAGATCCCTCGCATGCACAGTTCACAATAGGGTTTATGCTCCTAGGAGAATCTAATGTTGCTGCTGATCTGACAGGAGGTGGAGCTCAGGCGGTAATGCTCGCTGGGCCTGCTGCTCACCCCCTGCTGTGCAGCTGGGTTCCTAACAGGCCACTGACTGGTGCTAGTCCTTGGCTTGGGGGTTGGGGATCCCTGTTGTAAAGAATACCTTAGCTGTGCATTTCATGTTTGATAAAGCAGGAAGGTGCTGTCACCCGCTAGTGCTTTCTATGTGTCAGACACCGGTCTAAGCATTTTATATGCACAATACTCATTTGATTCTCAGAATCCAGTGAGACACCTACTCTTCATTACTTGGCCAAGGAGCGGACAGTGGCACAGAGAGGTCAAGTAACTTGCCTAAGATCACCCAGCCAATAAGTGGTAGAGCCCATATTGAACCCCGGCAGTCTGGTTGCCCTACACAAGGCTGCCTCGACTATCCTGAGTCTAAAAGACCTTGGAAAGCAGTTCTTCACCTTGCTCCTCACCTGTCCCCTTGGAGGCCTTCGTGGCTCTTCCTTCCTGGCTCTTTCTTTCTCCTCTCTGGCTCTGTCCTCTTCATGGGTCCCAACACTCCTTCCTTTACCTTATGGTTTCTGTGGTTAGCGTGTCAGCCAGTTAGTGTTGGCAGGTGTATTTCATGCTGCTGACAAAGACATACCCAAGAGTGGGAAGAAAAAGAGGTTTAATTGGACTTACAGTTCCACATGGCTGGGGAGGCCTCAGAATCATGGCAGGAGGTGAAAGGCACTTCTTACTTGGCGGCGGCAAGAGAGAATGAGGAGGAAGCAAAAGCGGAAAACCCTGATAAACCCATCAGATCTCATGAGACTTATCCACTATCATGAGAACAGGACGGGAAAGACCGGCCCCTATGATTCAATTACCTCCCCTTGGGTCCCTCCTACAACAAGTGGGAATTCTGGGAGATATGATTCAAGTTGAGATTTTGGTGGGGACACAGGCTAACCATTCAGCAGGGAAAATTCATGTTGTACAAAAGGAGGAGGCAGCTATGGGCACAGTCCCAGGTCTGGCAGGGGTAGATTTGAATTTCGTGGAGCCTGAAGTTTATACTTAGAGGTCTTCTTTGAGAAAAAGCATACAAAAGTGTCTTACTTCTGCAAATTTTACAAAACCATTGACCAGGTGAGTCATGCCTTACCCTACCCAGAGTTCAGGAGGGGCCCTCATTAGCTTCTCAGAAAACCTAACCTTCTTCTGGGCCTGGAACTGGCTTTTTTAGCCACCCAAGGGGGGAAAGTCTACAAGATAAGCATCTTTCTCTTGCTAACCCTGAGATCCCCTCAGAGCAAAAGTCAAGTGCATTAGGCCGGGCACAGTGGCTCATACCTGTAATCCCAGCACTTTGGGAGGCCAAGGTGGGCGGATCACTTGAGGTCAGGAGTTTGAGACCAGCCTGTCCAACATGGTGAAACCCCGCCTTTACTAAAAATACAAAAGTTAGCTGGTTGCGGTGGTGCATGTCTGTAATCCCAGATACTTGGGAGGCTGAGGCACGAGAATCGCTTGAACATGGGGGGTGGAGGTTGCAGTGAGCCAAGATCACGCAAGCCTGGGTGACAGAGCAAGATTCTGTGTCAAAAAAAAAAAAAAAAAAAAAATCCTAACGCATTAATATGCTCCTGGAATTTCTTTTTGCCACCCCACCAAAGCCTCGGGGTGGTCTTTCTATCACTGTAGCTTGGAAAGGGCAAGAAAACTCCATCTGCCTCATTTAGGAAAATAGTGGTTTACTAAAGGGCGAGGTGGTGGGGAGAGGGCTCTGCAGTGTTTGAGTCCAGTTAGGACCCCACTGCTGTAAACTGAGACATGTGAACTGCCTGCTGAAAGAGGAGCTGGTGTTTTCCTGGCTGGGCTCCAGAGGACAGGCTGTCATCAGCTGCAGTGAATGCTCCCAGCTCCTTTCCCTTTGCTGGCTTCGTACTTATTTTAGCCTGTTCTGCACGCATTTTGTAAATAAAGTCCAATCAGGGAGTGACCTGGCTTCTGCCTCAGCAAAGCCCTGGATTTTGTTTTTTTTTTTATGTAAGTAATTTATCAGGTTCAAAGCTAAATATGAGCTTCTATAAACAGGTCTTTTCCCAGATCACCATTTGGGCTGGCAGGGCCAACCTGCCAGAAATGGTTCTGGCCTGTCATTAAGAGGGGGCACAATCAGGGAGGCTTTAGAAATATTAATTGAGAGGTTTCGATAGGATGGCTTTAGCCAGGAGGGGCAGAGAGACAAACCAGGTGATGGAGGAGAGACCTGAGGGTGAGGGGATGAGGGTGAAGTGGGGGAGTCATGGGTGGGGAGAGGGGACTCAAGCCCATGTATTTTCTACCATCATGACCCCCTAGGTGTTTTTTTTTTTTTTTTTTTTGAGATGGAGTCTCACTCTGTCACCCAGGCTGGAGTGCAGTGGTGTGATCTCGGCTCACTGCAACCTCTGCCTCTTGGGTTCAAGCGATTCACCTGCCTCAGCCTCCTGAGTAGCTGGGTCTACAGGTACGCACCACCACGCCTAGCTAGTTTTTGTATTTTTAGTAGAGACAGGGTTTCACCATATTGGCCAGGCTGGTCTTGAACTCCTGACCTTGTGATCTGCCTGCCTCGGCCTCCCAAAGTGCTGGGATTACAGGTGTGAGCCACTGTGCCCGGCTGACCCCCTAGGTTTTGAGGAATGAATGTGCCACTCCAAAGGGGGTGACGTATGGTCCCAGCCTGTCTACTGTCAGCTTCACTGTGTGGTCGTCAACTTGTACTGTCAACTTTACCAGGATTCTCCAGGGGCTAACATAGGCATTAAAAGCACTCACTTGATATTCAAATATTCCCTCTTTCCATTTTCTTCTCTCTCTGCCTCAGAGGAAATTGACTGTAAATGGCAACTTCACAGACCGTCCTGAGCTGCATGTTGAAGCTAAGCCAGCAGTCCTGGGATTTACAATCATAACCTCTTGGAATTGAACTATTAACTAATCCAAACACGAGTATATTAAGTCACCAACCCTGGCTTGAGCAATTACCGAAGTCTCCTCTTCAGTCAATAATTCTAAAATGGTTGGAACTGCTGCCTCTTTAATCAGATCTCAAGCTTCGAGAGGCTGCGTCTCCCTTTTTCCTGAAGGAATTGCAGGGGCTTGAGTGAGAAGTTTCCCTCGCTCCTCCCGCCCCAGGAACAATGTGATTAGTTTGAAGCCTGAAGATGGTGAGGCTGAAAATTAAGTGTTAAATGTTCAGGTTTCTTGAAGTGAGTCCAGTTCTTTTAAGAAGTACCATGTTGGCCGGGTGTGGTGTCACACACCTGTAATCCCAGCACTTGAGGAGTCTGAGGCAGGAGGATTGCTTGGGCCCAGGAGTTCAAGACCAGCTTGGACAATAGAGTGAGACTTTATTTCTACATTTTTTTTTTTTTTAATTAGCCGAGCATGTTGGTGTGTGTCTATAGTCCCAGCTACTTGGGAGGCTGAGGCTGAGGTGGGAGGATGGCTTGAGCCCGGGAGGTTGAGGTTGCAGTGAGCTGTGATCACGCCGTTGCACTCCAGCCTGGATGATAGAGTGAGACCTTGTCTCAAAAAAAAAAAAAAGAAAGGACCATATTATTTGAACAACAGGAAGCAGAGTAACAGGCAGAGTTCACCTAGAAACAGAGATGATAAGTGAGTTGTAAAGGAAATACTTGTTGAAGGTAACAAGTTAATAAGGCAGATAGGCCTTGAGAGCAGGATTTGTTCTGATCCAGGTCACGGTGCAGTGAATACTGGTCCTGACTCTGAATGTGTGAGCTTGGCCTGACACATCTCCCTTCTGATTCAGGCTGCTCTTGATCAGTGGTTGCTGAAGAGTAGGGGTGGGGGTTGTAGGTGATAGATGCACAACGTTAAGCAACATCATGAGAAAGGGATTCCTTTTTTTTTTTTTTAATGCAGGGTCTCGCTCTGTCTCCCAGGCTGGAGTGCAGTGGCTCGATCTCGGCTCACTGCAACCCCCGCCTCCTGGATTCAAGTAATTCTCCTGCCTTAGCCTCCCGAGTAGCTGGGATTCTAGGCGCCTGCCACCAAGCCTGGCTAATTTTTGTATTTTTAGTAGAGACGGGTTTCACCATGTTGGCCAGGCTGGTCTCAAAGTCTTGGGCTCAAGTGATCTGCCCACCTCAGCCTCAGCCTCCCAAGTAGCTGGTATTACAAGTGTGAGCCACCACGCCCAGCCAAAGGATTCTGTTTGGTGCCAGACTGGCTGGGTTTGAATCCTGGCCTTACCATTTAGTATGTAAGTGACCATGGGTAAGTTACTTAATATCTCCGTGCCTCAGTTTCCACATTTTTCAAGGTAATAAGATTGATATCTGCCTTTTGGTGTTGTCACGAGAGCTGTGCCTGGCACAGAGTTTTGTGTAAGTGTTTCTTGTTATAATGATGAATTTACTTTTAATTCTGATTTAATAAAGAGAAGATCTCAGTTTGGTGCTAATATGTTTTCAACAACCTCTCTTAGCACTTGCTAATCTCCTTTTGACAGAGAGCAGGGATTAATTTGTGAGAGTTTTTCATTACATTTATTTTTATGGTTATCTCACATTTTGCACTTATATGGCAAGAGAAATTGGTTTTCCCTTTTATAACAGTGACATAAAGCTTTTTTTAGAAAGTAACTTTATTTAAATACAGTGTGAGTTGACTTAAGCAAAAAGTATTAAGAAAATTATAAATATAAGTGTGATATGATGAAGGCAAAAATTCTGAAGGTGGGACACAGGTGACAGAAGTTTGGGAAGCAGCAGACTCGCGGTCTCACCTGAAGGAACTTCCAGCGCAAATATCTTTCTTGTTTTTTTTTTTGAGACGGAGTCTTGCTCTGTTGCCCGGACTGGAGTGCAGTGTCGCAATCTTGGCTCACTGCAACCTGCGCCTCCCAGGTTCAAGCTATTCTCCTTCCTCAGCCTCCTGAATAGCTGGGACTACAGGCACGTGCCACCATGCCCAGCTAATTTTTTGTATTTTTAGTAGAGTTGGGGTTTCACCGTGTTAGCCAGGATGGTCTTGATCTCCTGACCTCGTGATCTGCCTGCCTCGGCCTCCCAAAGTACTGGGGTTACAGGCGTGAGCCACCGTGCCCGGCAAAGCATCTTTCGAGTGAGGATACCCCTGGGCATTTTTATATTCAGGAAGAAGCTTCAGCAGGAAGCGTCCTCTCGCTTCCGCCCGGCTTCCTTTTGCTCTTCCATCTGTGCATGGCCACAGAGACGAGTCACTGGGTCAGTTGAGTGACTGCCCCATCCCATGGCCACATGTTCCCTGCCCCGTGATACTGCAACCCTCTGACTCTGGGATGGGGGCTCCCAGAAGAAATACACTCTTAATCAGTGCATGGCATCTGGGGAGTCACACAACATCAGAGTAATTTAGATCATTTAGACCAGTTGTACGTAATGGATGCAGTTTGATTAAGCCTGAACCCACGACTGGCTTCCCTTTCCAGGCATCAGATACCTTCGTGCCTCCTGAATGAGAAAGAAAGCAGGTCTGCCAAGTCTCAGGAAGGCAAAGCGAATGTCAGTAACTATTTCTATGGAGGGAGGAGACCGGGTGAAATTAGATGAGAGCATAAAGACCTGGAGAATGTGTTTTTAAGCACCATGGGCAAATAAATTGAAAAAGATGGAAATGTTAAATTCTGAAAATTTTAATCTGAGTAATTACAGAGAAACAGGTTTGGGGCCCATGTAAGGAAGATCTAGGTAGCATAAGCCAGAAATTAATGGATCATATGGGTGGTTGAAATATAGGCCTTTAATGAGACCCCCAACTGGAGAATCTGTTTCTACAGTTCTGTATCTTGGACCTCCAATTTCAGCTCTCCAAGGGAAACCATCCTGGAGCGGTTTGTGCCAGCTCTGAACAAGTCCTCTCTGAGGACAGGTAGGCTGTGGTCTCCACCAGAATGTCCTTCTTTCCTCCAGTGTCCCTGTTTGCACCTTTGGTATTCCTGTTACATTGGTCCTGGGTGAGAAACCTTTGGGGCCACAGTTCAATTTCCCTTCTCTTTCATTTCTCCACCCAGACAGTTATTAAGTCCTCAAATATTTTCTGTGCGATTACTAATATTATTAAATATTTTCTGTTCTCCATTCACACTGCCCTCTTCTTCAACCAACCCTTCATTCAGTAAATATCAAGTGCCTGCTATGTGTTGGAACTCGACTTGTGTCACCTCATGCCTGAATCCTTGATCTGGAGTCCCCATAGGGTTAAGCATAATCAGTGCTCAGGAAGTATTTACTGAATTGATACAAGGGTGTCTCAGTCTTCCCTGTCCTGCTGCAGATGTTTTTTGTTGGCTTAGTGGGGAGATCAAAGCTCTCATGAAACCCTAGTCTAGCGGGAATCCCTAGAACTTCCCTGAAATTGACATCCTTATGGGCCTCAGGCCTGGGGATCCACCCCTAGCCCTTCCCTGTCTTCCTAAAAAATCCTAAACTGGGAGTATGAGAGGAGGGCTGGACAGCTGTGGACTTTAATTCGTTGAGTGCCCAGATGGTCAAATAAATGAAGGTATGAGTCTGCAAGAAGCTGAGGAGTGGAGTTATCGGTTGCTCACCAAAGATGCTTTGTCTTACCTCTTTGATTTCCAAGTTAATCTATCTCCTGCTTTTTTTCTTTAATCAGTTGGCTTTTCAGAGACTCTTTTTGCATTGGGAGGATCTAAGTACGTTTATTACTAAAGGTAATTAACAAATCATATGGAAATATTTATGTATTCAAATTCAATCGCTGTGTGAAGAAATACCTTGATATAAACAGGGTGCTTTATTCTAGATAGATATATTTGTTCCTTGTTCATTGACTACATAATCAGACAATAATGCTGTGGGTGCACATTTGAGTTAAGGGGAAGAAGCCTCTTAACTTTCCATGGTACAATTTTCAATAGAATCCCCTCATGGTAAATATTTTTATTTTGGAATAATATGCCATAGTGTTTATAGAAAGATTTCTTATTCAACAGTAAAATGGTTGTATTATTTTGATTGCATTCTTAGTCCTTGGTAATTGTCTCATGTTTCTTTCATAAAAGGAACTCAGACACCTAACACAATTGTACCTTGACACCAGTTCTGATCATTATGAAGAATTCTGCCGATAGAATTCTGTGAGTTGTGAATATCTTCTTTGCTCACATTTAGTTTTCTCAAATCGTCTGTAATTCATAGGTAGCACAGATGTTCCCAGCTGTTGGAAAATGAAGCTTGAAGTTCATGCCGATAAGGAGAAAAATATCTAATTCAAATTCCAAGAATTATTTGACCTAAATCAATTTCAACTTGAGAAAATGGGGTCAACTCTCTGTACCCCACAAGAATCACTCTGGTGATTAAAAAGTAAATCTTGAAGAATTAAATTATGTTGCTGTTCAGCTTTCATATGCACACTTAGGAAGAAAAACAGAGCATCAAAGGCTGTTGGAATAACTCAATTTAGTGATGATGGCAGAGCGTTGCTGAAAAAGAGCT
Organism: Nomascus leucogenys; assembly: GCF_006542625.1. Classification (NCBI taxonomy): domain Eukaryota; kingdom Metazoa; phylum Chordata; class Mammalia; order Primates; family Hylobatidae; genus Nomascus; species Nomascus leucogenys. Next base: position 120,320,291 of record NC_044402.1, read on the forward strand.
TTCTAGGCAGTGAGCTTTGCTCGGGGGAACTGCTGCAAACTTCAATTGGTATCTGAGAGAAAAGGAGAGGTCTTTCAGATGAATAATTTTATGACTTTCAACCACACACATACAGCTTGAATATCAAATTATTTTAAATGAGAACTTCAAAAAGATCCACCTGTCAAATGAATAAAAAGCCCCAAACAGTTGCCTAACAGAACAAAGAGATTTGGATTCAAATGCCAAACAGAGATGGGACGAGGCGAGATTTTATTGTGCCAGCATCCCCAAGACACATGTACGAGTTAGAGTTTACCCTCCGATGGATGTGGGGGTCTCTTCATCCACTTGGGTTGCTATGACAAGATTCTTTGGGATGCATAATCTATAAACAACAGAAATTTATTTTCCACAGTTCTGGAGGTTGAGAGATCTGAGATCAATGGAAGGGGTGAACAGCTTCCTTATACCTCTTTTATAAGGCCACTAATCCCACCCATGAGTGCTTAATCACCCCCTAAACAGGCCCCATCTCTTAACACATCACATTGTTGATTAACTTTCAACCTGTGAATTTTGCAAGGACACATTCAGGCTATAGCGGGGGCCATTGAGCCTCAGGATTTCAAAGATCATCAAATCCATCCCTCCTTGTTTCGCAAGTGAAAACACAGAGGCCAGAACACAGGTGTCCTGCCAGCTGCAACCCCACACCACTCAGTAAGTCTAGACACGTTCCACGTTAGCGTTCTCTGAGTAGCATGGAGAAAAATTAGTGATTGATAAAGTGCTCTGGTCTGTGGGACTAATGAAAGACAATGATTTATGTGTCACTCTTCCTAGATGATATTTGCATTTTAAAGGAGGGCTTCAATACCTTCGGCTCAAAGGAATGAGCTAGGGCAAGGATTTTCAGGCAACTGAATCAGAATGAGAGATTCCTCTCCTATCTTCCCCTCATATGTTTCATATCAAACAAACGGGTACGTATATATCAAGGTATCTACTGAGTGTTGTGGAGAAAGAACTGCCATGGATTGCAAGATTCTAATTCTTGTCCTGCTCTCATTTAAAACAACTTGAATATGATTCATCCATGTAATCCAAAACCACTTCTACCCCTAATGCTACTGAAATACAATTTTTAAAAAAACCAATTTGATATTCAAGCAGTATATATATAGTTGAAAGCCGTAAAATTATTCCTTTGAAAGGGTCTGCCACCCAATGACCCACATGTGACCTGGGTATCTGATGTGGTTTTGCTGTGTCCCCACCCAAATCTCATCTCAAATTGTAATCCCCGCTTTTCAGGGGAGGGACTTGATCAGGGAGGTGATTGGATCATGGGGGCAGATTTCCCCCATGCTGTTCTTGTGATAGTGAGTAAGTTCTCATGAGATTTGATGGTTTAAAAATGTGGCACTTCCCTGCTTGCTCTCTCTCTCCTGCCATCTGGTGAAAAAGGTTCCTGCTTTCCCTTTGCCTTCCTCCATGATTGCAAGTTTTCTGAGGCCTCCCTAGCCATGCGGAACTGTGAGTCAATTAAACCTCTTTTCTTTATAAATTACCCAGTTTCAGGTAGTTTTTTACAGCAGTGTGGGAACGGACTAATAAAAAATCCAAGTTGATCTTCAGGAAGCTAGGCCCAGGGATATTTGCCCCGGGTTTCTTCTCTCTCAGGGAAGTTGGGAGCAAGATACAGGCTCATGAAAGTGCAAATGCTCTGTAAATTGGGATCTGAGATGGGGGTTTTTATTTTCATTAGCTGGGATGGAGTGCTGCTTTTGCCAACAGCAATGTCTCTGCTGCCCAGTGGCCACCTTGGCTGGCTTACTCAGTCTCCAGTCTGCCCCTAAATTTTGGCGGCCTGGAGTGCAACATGACCCCAGGGGAGGAGGGGTGCCTAAGGGATTCATGGTGGCCATGCAGGTCAGTTCCTCCCGACTAGTGCCCAGACCATGGGTCCTCTGGGAAAGCACCTGCAGCGCCCCCTCTCGCTGGCCCAAGGAAAATGACAGGTTTTGTCTTTCTGCCTCTCTTCCATGCTTCTCTTTTTATCTGATTCCTCTGATCCCTATTCTCCAGTACCGTATGTCTATTCTTCCATTCTGCCTTATCATCTGCTGGCCTTTAAAAATTTATATAAGGTCCTCATTAGAATTTAAAAATTTTTCTGCTGGGTGTGGTGGCACACACCTGTAATCCCAGCACTTTGGGAGGCAGAGGTGGGTGAATTGCTTAAGCCCAGGAGTTCGAGACCAGCCTGGGCAACATGGCAAAACCAAAACATACAAAAATTACCTGGGCATGGTGGCATGCACATATAGTATAGTCCTAGCTATGCAGGAGGCTGAGGTGGGAGGATCACTTGAGCCTGGGAAGTAAAGGCTGCAGTGAGCTAAGATCATGCCTCTGCATTCCAGCCTGGGCAACAAAGTAAGACCCTGTCTCGGAGAAAAAAAAAAATTAAACATTTTTTTCTTCAGGTAGATTCCGTATATTTCTTATTAGGTGTATCTGTATGTAGCCTTTTGGTTTGTTTTTACTTTTTTGAATTGCTATCTTTTTTTTTTTTTTTTTTTTTTTTGAGGCAGTCTTGCTTCATTGCCAGGCTGGAGTACAGTGGTGCGATCTTGGCTCACTGCATCCTCCACGTCCTGTGTTCAAGCGATTCTCGTGCCTCAGCCTTTCGAGTAGCTGGGATTATAGATGTCTGCCATCATGCCCAGCTAATTTTTGTATTTTTAGTACAGACGGGGTTTCACCATGTTGGCCAGGCTGGTCTTGAACTCCTGACCTCAGGTGATCCGCCCACCTCAGCCTCCCAAAGTGCTGGGATTACAGGTGTGAACCACAGTGCCCAGCTGATTGCTGCTTTGTAAATGGGATTTTTTTCTTTCATTATATTTTCCAATCAGTTGTGTATATGTAGCAAGCTATTGACTTTCATATATACATTTTTATAGCTAGCCATCTTATTGAATTATCCTATTGATTTTAACAGTTTTGTTTTTGTTTTTGTTTTAACTCTGTTCTCTTTGATTTTCCAGGTGTAGAGTCAAAACTAGTTGCAAATAACTAGAATGTTATCTTCTCTGTTATGTTTATGACTTTTATTCTCCCACAGCAACAGGGAGTTTCAGTGCTGAGCATGGACGTCTTCTCCTGTCTTCTTGGGTTTTCCATTTGGTTTCTTCTGAGGATTCTGCTTCTCTGATTTGTTTATGATTTGGGATATTGAACCTGAGTTCTGACCTGGGCTCTCATTGGTTCTGAGGAGTGAAGGTCAGGGGCTCAGGGGATCCTTAGAATTGGGGGCCCACAAGGCTGGTGGACTGTTTAATCCTCTCCTCGATGTCCACAACTCAAATCCCTGTCCCATCGTCCCTCTTCCTTCCTGGTGCTTCCTGCAGCTTGACTTGTAGTCTTGGGAGCTTAGCAAGTTGATTTTAGGGAAAGGAAAACCAAGAGAGGAATGGTTACAAAACTCTAGGATTATTTCAATGGATGGATTTTATAATTAGAGAAATACATTGTGGATGTATTTCTAAGTGTATTTTTGCATTAAAAAAATACAACTCAAGCACTATTAGGTGCCATGAACAGAAATCAAACTCAAGCCAGCTTACATTTGGAAAAGGCAAATTCATTGACTCCTATCACCAAGCTGCAGGAAGCCTGGGTTGTTGCTTAACTTACTCTCATCCGTGCTTCCTTTGAGGACTGACTTAACTCTCAGGCTGGCCAGTACCCTAAAGTTGGTACCATGGTGTGGGCAGTTCTGGGGCTGCCATTTTAATTCTAAGCACCGGAATTGCTTATCTCATTTAATCCATGGCATGAACCTATGAGGTGGGTCTTGTTATCCCCATTTTACAGATGAAGAAATGGAGCCTCAGTGAGGAACATTCCCAAGTTCACAAAGCTGGTAAAGAACTTCGGGATCTGGAGTCAACTCTGATTGAAGAGCTTGGGCTTTTAGCCCTGTGCATTCTCCTGCCTCTCCTCGTGAGAGCAGAGAGAAAAGAGCTCTTCCCACTCACTCCAGTTGGGCTGAAATGGGCTCAAATTGGCCTGGTCGTTTGCCTATCCCTGGGCCAATTACTGATGTCAAAGGGATCAGTCTCTAGGATTAGCCCAGCCAGGGCTATAGAGAACCAAATGGAAGTAGAGCTGTTTCCCAAATGAAGTGGGGGTGTCGTTCTGGGAAGGTGAAATAATAAATGGCCCCTACAACTCCCAAGCCCAAACCCTCCACTCCAGGTAGACCAGCTATTTCAATGCCCTGGGAACAAGTCAGGCACATTCCTGCCTCCCCATCTTTGTGCCTGTCATTCCTTCTCTCCGAAATGCCCTTTTCTCCTACATCCTGGGTCGAGTGTCCCTTCTTTTTGTGTGTCGTACCTTTCTTTAGATAGCATCAAGCTTCCTCCTTTCTGCTGAGTTTTGGGGAGTAGCTCTACAGATTTTTCCCACTATTTGACTGATGAAAAGGTGGTTTTATTTTCCAGAGGAAAAAAAGGAACAGCTTCCTCTACTGACTTTTCCATGATCTTGCTCGCCCCTTCAAACTTTCCAGCTGATGGAACTTTGCTGGGAAAAAAAAGCAGCTCAAGGTGCCTGTGCCAAGATATTAGCATATACTGCCCCAGGCAAAGACACCACTGGCGTGCTCCATCTGTTTTTGCCAAGTTCTGTTATGTAAGTGACAGCTGAGGGTATCTTTTAAGAAGCGTAGTGTTTGTGAATGATGTGTCTTAATAGAGGAACAATGAGACACACTGGCATGCACAGCGTGCTTTGTGGGAGCAGGTTTTTTGCTGGAGGGTAATTTGGAGGTGAAAAGATGTTCAGGAGGAATAGCAATTAAGGTGGGGTGGTGGTAATAGCGACAAGAGGGTTCTTTTCATTTGTGAAGGGCTGCCTGTGGGCTGAGCCTCCTCTGGGCATCTCTCCTGGGGCAGGGCAAACACACTCTTGAGAATCAACTGTGAGGAGTTTGCTGGGGTCCCCAGCACCTGCTCTTCTCCCACCCAAGTTAGAGAACAGTCCATGTTTAGCCCCCTGGGGACTCTAGATATTATCTCTAAGCTTGGAAGCAAGGAATTCACTTGGCCAGTGCAGTGGTTGTAAAACATAGCTCCTAGATTCTTTGGCAATTTTCCTGTCTGGGACGGAATCTATGACCTTTCCTCTTGATTCTGCTTTGGCCAATAGAGTATGGTGGAAGGGCTAAGACTGAAAAGGCCATGTGGCTTCCACTTGGTGCTCTGAAAGTGTTTGCTTTCTAGAGACCTCTTCTCAGAAAGCCTTCTCTCTAACTCAACTGCCATGTTGTGAAAAGCCCAATCCATACGGAGAGGCCATGTATAGGTGTTCTGGCCAGTCCTTTGGCCATCCCAGCCCAGGCACCAGACCTGTGAGTGCAGAAGCCACCTTGGAAGCCCCAGACATCGTGGAGAAGAGAAGAACCATCCCCACTGTACCTGAATCCCCACAGGAATTAGAAGCAAAATAAAATGGTGGTTGTTTTCTGTCACAAAGTCTTGGGGATACAACAAAGATGACGGAAACAGTCAGAGTCTCTTGATGTCAGCTATAACCGAGGGTACCATGGAACCCCCTTCAGCTTTCTAGTGCCAGAGAGTCAGGAGTTGTGTGATGTTCTGGGTAGAGTGGGGTTCTTTGCAGGGAACTGGGATGCCGGGACTTCTGATGTTATTTCATAAGGGCTTCCAATGCATATAAAAATGATGCCATCTTGTCCAGGAGCGTTTTCCCAGCTTGGCATCTGCTTCGCTTCCCGTGACATTTGGGCACTCTGCCCTACCCTATCAGCCTTGTTGGAAAATTCCAATGGACCTTTTTCTCTACAGATGTATTTAGTCTCTAAGAAGCAAGTTCCAGCACCCCATGCACAGGGTTTGCCAACCATCCAGAAGGTTTGATCTAAATACCTTTCTTCCTCCTGCCATATTGTTTATCTACTGGTCACTGAGTGTGATACTGAGTTTACGGAAGCTTGAGGGATTTCTGCCAGCCAGGAAATCAATAAGCAGTGGTTGAATGATTATGCTTTCTAAAGGCTTGTGGAGGAAAGGAAGAACTATATGACTCAGTCCATTCTCTCAAGAGCCACAAACATGTAAAGTAAAATAGTACAAAGATTATAATATTTCCAGCATTTATATAGCACTCCCAACTAAGAGAGTGGGTAGCAGGTACTCTTCATTTTCTGTGTGTGTCTGTCTGTTGGAGTTTAGGGACCTCTTTTTTCTTTTTTTTTTTTTTTTGAGACGGAGACTCACTCTGTCACCCAGGCTGGAGTGCAGTGGCACAATCTTGGCTCTCTGCAACCTCTGCCTCCTGGGTTCAAGCAATTCTCTGCCTCAGCTTCCTGAGTAGCTGGGATTACAGGCACCTGCTCCCATGCCTGGCTATTTTTTTTGTATTTTTAGTAGAGACGGGGTTTCACCATCTTGGCCAGGCTGGTCTTGAACTCCTGACCTTGTGATCCGCCTGCCTCGGCCTCCCAAAGTGCTGGGATTACAGGCGTGAGCCACCGCGCCTGGCCAGGGACCTCTTTTATAATACATAAGATTATAAGGGAAGCTGATCGTATTGTAATATGGCTGTCCAAACACTAAAAAACAAAACAAAATCAAATTTGTGAATGTAGTAACAGTTTATCTTTTGTATTAGCCCATTAAATAATAAAACCTAGCAATAGTTTTATAATCACCCCAATATTGAAGTAGTTATGAGTATAAACTATATATTTTAGATACTGCAACAACTGTAGTGTGATATGAAATATCTGTGGTTCTGTTGGTGACAAAGTCACAGGTATGTTAATACTTCCAAGTGAGTGCCTACATTCATAATCGAGAGAAATGCTAAATTTTAATTAGAGGCTAATGCAGGCAGAAAGGGGTAAATGGTTTGTAATAAATTTAAAAACAATGAAAAAATTGAGGTTGGTCTTGCTGTCTTTTATTTTTTATTTTTTTGAGACAGAGTCTCACTTTGTCACCTAGGTTGGAGTGCAGTCTCGGCTCACTGCAACCTCAGCCTCTCAGGCTCAAGCGACCCTCCCACCTCAGCCTTCCGAGTAGCTGGAACTACAGGCACATGCGACCATGCCTAGCTAATTTTTGTATTTTTTGTAGAGACAGGGTTTCACCATGTTGCTCAGGCTGGTTTCAAACTCCTGGGCTCAAGTGATCCTCCTGCTTAGCCTCCGAAAGTGCTGGGATTACAGGTGTGAGCCACCACGTCTGGCCAGTCTTGATTTTATTATCACTATGTATCATTGGCTTTCAAGATTGTCAGTGGCCAGGTACGGTGGCTTATGCCTGTAATTCCAGCACTTTGGGAGACGGAGGCTGGCGGATCACCTGAGGTTGGGAGTTCGAGACCAGCCTGACCATCATGGAAAAACCCCGTCTGCACTAAAAATACAAAATTAGCTGGGTGTGGTGGCGCATGCCTGTAATCCCAGCTACTCAGGAGGCTGAGGCAGGATAATCACTTGAACTCAGGAGGCAGAGGAGTTTCAACAAGATCGGGCAACAAGAGCAAAACTCCGCAAAAAAAAAAAAAAAAGATTGTCAGTGACAACATACATCCCTGCAGGGGCCAAAGGTTCCCATTGCTTGCCTCCCTCACCCCCGTATGCCACTGAATAGAGATGTAATTCTGGTATCATTGTTTCCCCATCTAAGTTCAAAGACACTTAAATCCTCTCCATGGACTCCAGGTTACAAACTCCTGTTGTATGGTATGTCATGGTATGGGGGGTGGGCTTTAGAATCAGACAGGTCTGAGTCAGCTGTGTTATTGATTAGTTATATGACCTTGAGAAAATTGCTTAACCTCTCTGAGAATCGGTTTACTTCTCTGGATAACAGGGTATAATAATGGTGCCCTTCCCATCATTGTTGGGAGGATTCCCTGAGATCCTAAAGTGAATGATGTGGTGAGCACTGTGTTCGGCCCTTGGAGAGGGCTCCATCAATGGTGGTGGAGCTGATGGTCATTGTAATGGTTGATCTTCCCACTGGCGCTATGCAAAGGTACTGTTGCCTTGGTTTATCAGCTGAGAAAACCGGTTTTCAAGTCTGCTGAGGTGTTCTGATGGGGCAGGAGATGCCTGCTGTCCTGCTGTCACCCAATTGCCAAAGAGAACCTGATTTGCTCTTTCTCTCCACCATGCTGCCCTCCTGCCCTCTTGCCATGGTGGGTACCGAGTTGCAGACTCCAGGACCAGCTACCAGGAGCCCTGCTTGGGCCAGAACTGACCTAGGATGGGAAGGGTTTCCCTGGACTGGTGGGAACATGTAGGTTCTACTGCCCAGCGCGAAAGCTATGCTGGCATTCCAAAGCCCTGCCCTAACCCTCCCCTCATATGAAGTTCCTTTACTTTGGAGATCACTCCCTGTTAGAACCCTTAAAGCCCTCCTGGCTGTGCCACTCATCTGGCACTTGATGTACATGTGGATGTTGTCATTTTTCTTATGCCAGCTGCTCTCCTCAGTTAGATCGTAAATGGATTGAGGGCAGGGAACGGCAAGATAATTCCTGTGGATGGAAGGAATTCTGTCTTCCTCCCTCTCCAACTGAAAGCCTTGGACATAATAAGCGCTTAGTGAATGCTTATTGAATGAACAGAGAAAATCAATGGTGAAAGGATGAATCACAGAATCATGGCTCCTGGGTGCCCTTCTCAGAGCTGGTTTTGGACCTTGCTGCCCGGGGCCTGGGCCTGTCTGTGTTGTCATATATCACCGAGCCTCACAGGGTGTTTGCAAACACCTTGGGAAGTGGGCAGGCCAGCTAGTGAGGCTCAGAGCCAGAATGTCACTCCAGAGGCCTGACTCCAGGGAAGATGTCTTTTCCACTTTACCTGGATGCCTTTGTCCCTTAGGGCTGCTATAACAAAATACCGTAGACTTGGTAGCTTATAAACAACAGGAATTGATTTCTCACTGTTCTGAAGGCTAGGAAGTCCAAGATCAAGGCAGATTTGTATCTGGTGAGAACTCACCTTCTGGATCATAGATGGTGCCTTCTTGCCATGTCCTCACATGGTACAAGGGGTGGAGGAGCTCTCTGGAGCCTCTTTCATGAGGGCACTAATTCCATTCAGGAAGGCTCTGCCCTCATGACCTAATCACCTTCCAAAGGCCCCACCTTGTAGAACAATCACACTGGGGATTAGGTTTCAACACAGGAATTTTGAGGGACACAAGGATTCAGACCATAGCACCAGAATGAAGCCAAGAGCTTAAAGCCTCGGCATGCACTGGCCCCATACCCAGAGGTTAAGATTTAATTGAATGGGGTCCCTAAAACTTGCCAGGTGGTTATATCCCACCACCCCTGACTGAGAACCACTGCCCTACTCCAACGTGGAGGTAGACCAGGCAGCATGGGGGCTTTCATGGGCATGAGTCCCAGCTCTCCCACCCACTATCTGTGGGATCCTGCAAGTGACTTGACCTCTTTGAGCCTCAATTTCCTCATCGGTAAAATGGGGACAATGATAGTGCCCAGCCTCTAGGTATGTTGAGGAAATTGAATGAGACAATGTGTGAAATGCTCTTAACATGTCATAAGTACTCAACAAATGGTAACTGCCATTATTATTACTATTATTCTGTTGACATGTATGAGTGAAGGTGGAGGAGAGCCTCTGGCCATAAAGCTGTTCCTGTCTTGACTCATTCCCTGTCCTGTGTTTCATGTAGGTCTGGACCCAACATCCCAGCACACATGAGCACCTTGTGCCCAGGAGAGGGCTGCTTGGCTGTCTCCAGCCCTTGTATCCAGCAGGCCATGGAAGTTTGAAACTGTAACAAATCATTTATTATACAGGCAGGAGGGATGTAAAGGGAGAGACTTCTGCATTTAAAGCATTTTTACCTTATTAAGAGCCTTTCTAATGTAAAATATGCTCACACAGTCACTTTCCACGGCAACTACATTACCACTATTTTCAGCACTCTGAGGACAAAATGAGATTAGGTGTGGGGAAGGGGCTGGAGTAGGGTGAGCATTCGAGGGCTGGATTTAAATCCAATTCTGCAGGTTGAGCCTGTGTTAATGCAATATTATAGGATTTGGAGGCAAGGGCCTCTGTGGCTTAATCCAAGGTTCTCCAACATCTGGGTCATTGGCAATGTCACTGCTGCTTTTATTCTAACTATACCAAGAGAATAGTCAGGGTGAGAGCTAATTCTTAATTCCCACAATTGCTTGCCTTTAAGGCACCAAATAGGCACTCCTGCCAGCAGAGCTTTCTTGATCACAAGAGACCTGAAATAGAAATAGTTTAACCCTTTCTGGATGATTAGTCAAGGCAGGGGAGTCCACATCTCCAATATCTTTCCACTCCTTTCAGACGAATTTCAAACAGGAGAGCTTAGAGATCAAAGAAGCATGCACATTTAATTACCCTTCTGCAGCCACAATCTGCTCAGCCTGCCAAGAGGCCCCACTAACATGAGCAAGTAGCAGCACCACAGTCACCAGGCATAGATTTATCAAAGTCTCATGTGCTAGGCTCTCTGAAGGGTGTAGGGATTGAAAACTCAGCCCCTTCCCAGAGGGAGCTCAGATTTTAGCATGCAAAAAACTGTAATAAAAGATATTGAGAACTCAGCCCCTTCCCAGAAGGAGCTCAGATTTTAGCATGCAAAAAACTGTAATAAAAGATACAACTGTGACCAGGGCCTTGAGCAAGCAGGGCAGTGACTATTCTTAGGCTGACCTAGTAGCCATTCCCAATCTCCTTCTTGTTTTCCTTGTCTACTCTAGGGGACTTAAATCCTCATTTCCCGCTCTCTGTTGTAACTAGTCAGTGATGATGTGGTTTGGGGTCGTGAATTTTAAGTGGAAGTCTGCTAGTGGGTTCCAGGAAAACTTTTGTTCTCTGGATAAAAAATGAGGAAGCAACTGGTCCTCCTACTTCTCCTTTATTCTTGCCTGGAAAGCAAATATGATGCCTGGATGTGTGGTAGCCATCTTGCAACCATGAGGCTGAGAAACGGGTTCATCAATAACCAATCACAAGAGAGGACCCCCAGTGCTTGGAGGACAGCAAAGACTATCACTATGCCAACCACCATGACTAGGAGTCTGAACACTTCTGCCCATTGCATTGCAGGATGTAGTTTTACCAATTGCCTGAGTCCAGTGAGATAGAAGAGACTCACATGCAACAAGTTACAGGAAATGGATTTATTACTCTCCGACAGTCAGCAAGGGACAAAGAAGACTGGGAGCCATTGTGAGCCAGTCCCCTAAGGAGTGTGAATGTGTTCAAGAAAGCTGCCCAGGGTGGATGGAGTTTCCACTGCTTGTGCCCTACTTTCATGGCAGCTGAGGGCCCCTAAAAGATAGCTCATTTCCAGTTAAAAGCCTCAGGGGCTCCATGACTCACTAAGCCAAGCCTGGAAGGACATCCTGCTTCCAGGGAAGAGAGGAACAAAGTGTGGGCTATCCTGAACAGTTCCCTCTAACTCAAGATCTTACATTCCCCAGGAGGAACAGGAAAAGAGCCAAGCTGTTTCAGGCAGTCCTATCTCAGGATGTTGCATTCCAGCACATTCTAAAGTTATTCTGAGAACTACATGCAGGAAGGAAGGGGGTAGGAACTGGGTCTTCCAAGTCCATCTGGGGACTGTACCAGATAAAGGCCACTGTGGAGATGCTGTCCCTGATATTGTCAGGCCCCCAAAGCAAAGCTGGCAGCTGCCTTCCATCAGACTACCTCTTATGTGAGGAAAATAAATCCCTATTTAAGCTGCTGTAGTTTTCTGTGCCGTGAGGCTCAATGCCATCCTGATACAGACACAGAAAAGTACAGATTAAGTGTCAGGGGGCTGTCCAGGTGGGACAGGGGAGTTGGCATAGGAGAGGTAAGGAAAGACTTCATGGGGGAGGTCGTGGCATTTGAGTGGAGACTTAAAAGACTTCAGGGTTAAATATGTAGAGATGGGAGGAGAGTAAGCCATGGAGTGGGCAGAGGCTGATGTGGGAAGCAAGAACCGCTGGGGAAAAGAGGTGAGCAGGTTGCAGAAATGAAACCCAAGCCTGAGTGAACAACGAATACTCGTGTGATTGGGAAGCCCATGGATGGACTCACTTCAGACATGTTTGTATCCAAGAACATACATTTTATCGTCGGGAGTTTGTTGCCTTTTCAGCTCTTCTTTCTGCCTTTGTCCTTGAAGAGCTGCCTTTGAGTGGCAGATAAGATGACCAGTAGTAGTGTCAGACCCACATCCTTCCAGCATAGAAACGTGTGTGGAATGAGAAGGTTGGACTTTTTTTTGGTTTGTTTTTAATGCACCAAGCGCATTCAGATTTATTTTCTTTTTTTAAAGCAAATAATAAAGACCCAGTTTACTGCCTTTACTTTTTTAAACCTAAGCTTAACATGACATATATAAACAATTGTCAGAACTAAGCCACCAGCATTTGTGCACAACTGAAAAACATCCTTAATGTATATTAAACCAGAAATGTATTACCATTAAAGCATGAATATCTTTCACTACTAAATACTGAATAAAATCGAAATGATTTCTCTAAAAGATTCACCCTGGCAATGTTAATGTCATAGCAGGCTGATACTACTTGACTCACATTTCAGACACAATGGAAAAGCAGGTCCATGCTGGTATCAGTGTATGATCTTGTCCTACCACTAAAGAGTCAAGGCTCACCTTGGAGTAAGTTTAATAAAAAAGCAAAGTGCAAACAGAGATTTACAACAATTTTAAAGACCAAAAAAATGGTCTCTGTTATGGTTTGGCTCTGTGTCCCCACCGAAATCTCATCTTTTAGCTCCTGTAATTCCCACATGTTGTGGGAGGGACCTGGTGGGAGATGATTGAATCATGAGGGCAGGTCTTTCCCATGCTGTTCTTGTGATAGTGAATGGATCTCATGAGATCTGATGGTTTTAAAAACAGGGGTCTCCCTGCACAAGCTCTCTCTCTTTGCCTGCTGCCTTCCATGTAAGATGTGACTTGCTCCTCCTTGCCTTCCACCATGATTGTGAGGCTTCCTCAGCCACATGAAACTGTGAGTCCAATTAAATCTCTTTTTTTTCTTTCTTTTGTAAATTGCCCAGTCTCAGGTATGTCTTTATCAGTAGCATGAAAACGGACTAATACAGTCTCAAATAAACTCAAAAGTCTATGACAAATAGGGGCTCTGATGAGCTGTTTTTAAATACTTGAGATTAGGTGCAACTATACTGAAAGGCAAGTTTGTTTAAAATCGTCAAAAAATTGTTCCTGTTAATCTTCAGATGGTGCTTGTTGTAGTTGAACATTTCTGTTAAATGCTTGCATTGAATTGCTTGTTATCCAAGCTCAGCTGCTGCCTGCCCCTCACCATGTATTGTTAAAGACTTTATTTAACTGGCCATCATTTAGCTGGCTGTCATCTTCAACTTCTACTCTTTCTTGACAATTCTCTTTGTTGTGGTTTTTCTGCTGTTAACCATTTTAGTAGAAGTTGATATCAATTTGAAGTTTCCCATCCCACTACCACCAAAGGACATGGAAGAGAATGAAGTGAGACCCCTGTGACCAAGTGACCTGATTGAAATAAATCCTGTATCAAAAGAAGAAAGTCCACTTCCAAAAGATGGAAATCCAGTGAAGGCAGAGAAAAATGACCACAACCCTTGGCCTCTGCTTCCTCGGGGATCCCTCCAATTTCCAAAAAAGTCCTCAAATGAGTCTTCAAAGGAGTTGAATGAAAATGGGTCCCTTCCACCAAATAGTTCCCTGAAGACATCACCTGGGTTACGGAACGTGAAGCCAAGCTCACACGGACTGACAAAATGACTTCTATCTCCTACCTACCTCATTTAATACTTCTTGGCTGTAATTGTCACTTTTTTTTTTGCTGTGGATGTCTTTTTTTTTTTTTTTTTTTTTTAAAAAGCATCTGGTAGCACCTCATATGGCTCAGCCACTTGTTTGAATTTTCTCTCTGCTTCTTTACTCTGAGGGTATTTTTTTTTTTCTGGGTGCCAATTCAGTGCCAGTTTCCAATATGCCTTTTTAATGTCCTCAGGTGAGGCATGTCTCTGCATGCCTGGAACTTCTTGGTAATCCACTGTGTTTTAGCAGATTGCTGGAAAGGGGAGGCAGGGAGACAGCCCAGGTCTCCTCTGGGCTCCTGCACCCTGTGCTGGTGGTGGCAGCCCCTTGCGCTCTCCTTTCTCTTTGGCCTCTTATCCATGTATCTGGCCTTGACAAGATCACCATTGGCCTGGGTTGGCTGATTCCCGATCAATTCACCACAGACAGGGAGATATAGGAGCCTCTGAATCACAAGTGTGGGCAAGGTCTCTACCTGAAACGTCACCAATGTGTTTGATAGCCTCAAGAGGACACACGGAGTGAGGGTGAGTTCCCCAAAGGGTCAGGAGAAGACAGTGGGTAAAGCATCCTGGGTAGACTAAACCACAGTCTTCTATAAGCAGGTAATTTAGGTGCAGCTGAGACAGATAGGTAGTCAGGGCTCGCCGGAGTGGCTCCGATCCACCTGGGCACTGGGAGGAGGGTGGAGCCAAGGAAGCGCGCACCGTTTGCAGTGGGGAGGAGCTTGGCCTCTCCTGTTCTGGGTTGGTACCATGTGGATTCAATCTGTGAGGCAGGAAGCCAGCTAGTAGGACTTTCACTTTGTTGGGAGTTCCTATTTCCTTTTTTTCCTTTTTGCCCAATAAATTCAATTTTTCTCACCCTTCAAAGTGTCTGTGAGCCTAATCTCTCCTGGCTATGTGTCAAGGACCCCGTTTTTAGCTGAACCAAGGAGAAAGTCCTACAACACAACTAGATGAGGTTACGGCAGGCACTAGATCTGCCCCGAGTGCTTGACTCAGCCTCACCTGATCTGCTGCAACAGCCTCCCCTCTGGACTGAGATGGTGAGCATCAGCACACAGTGCAGTCAGCAGCCTCTCCAGGGACATGCCAAGGTTTCCATGAGTCCAGTCTTTGCTGGAAATTTCTCAGTGACCACTTTTCCCCCGTTCTTTCTTTCTTTTTCTTTCTTTCTCTTTTTTTTTTTTTGAGGCGGAGTCTCACTCTGTTGCCCAGGCTGGAGTGCAGTGGCGCGATCTCGGCTCACTGCAACCTCCACCTCCCTGGTTCAAGCAATTCGCCTGCCTCAGCCTCTGGAGTAGCTGGGATTACAGGCACACGCCACCACACACAGCTAATTTTTTTTTTTTTGTATTTTTAGTAGAGACAGGGTTTTGCCATTTTGGCCAGACCGGTCTTGAACTCCTGACCTCAGGCAATCTGCCTGCCTCGGCCTCCCAAAGTGCTGGGATTACAGGCGTGAGCCACCGTGCCCGGCCTTCCTCCTTGCTTTACCTGCCTTCCTGTTGGATGGATACATGGCTATTTTCTTACTGTTACAGATACATATTCATTCTCTCTCTCTCTCTTTCTCTCTATCTCTATCTCTCCTTCTCTCCCTTTGTCTCTCTTATTAAAGCAAAGAACATAGCAGGAGGAATGGGAAAAGTAGCAAATCCTAGGCTGGTCTCATCATTTCTGGGCTGAAACGGAACCAATTGTGGTGTGTGAAATCGTGGCATCTGGCATGCCACATTCCCTGCTCCCTGTTGTCCTGCCCTGTCTGTCTGCTAGAATCACCTGGAGCCCCTCCCTCAACCAAGACATGAACAACAGAAACAAAACTGCTTCCTCTGACCAGCAGGAAACTTCCAGGTGAACACACTCAGGCTTATGTAATTAGGCAAAGAATGTGGCTTTGTGCAGTTGTGGAGAGACTCAACTTGCTCTTACAGTCTTTGTTTCTGCTCAGTCCCTAGAGTGCCCCTGCTTCCACTGCTGTCCTTTGCCATTAGACTGGGCAGAAATCCGCCTTTTTCCTGCATTCCTTCCACTGCTGTTGATTCAGCTCATTTTACATACCAAGGCACCTTTCCTGATTCCATTCTTCGGCCAAAGACTCCCTCAGAACTTTAAGAACTTTAAGCCACCAAATGCAGCAGGTACCTTTTTTTGTTTTTGGAGATGGAGTCTCGCTCTGTTGTCCTGGCTCACTGCAACCTCCACCTCCTGGGTTCAAGAGATTTTTCTGCCTCAGCCTTCCAAGTAGCTGGGGCTATAGGCGAGCACCACCACACCCGGCTAATTTTTGTATTTTTAGTAGAGATGGGGTTTCACCATATTGGCCAGGCTGGTTTCGAACCCCTGACCTCGTGATCCACCCGCCTTGGCCTCCCAAAGTGCTGGGATTACAGGCGTGAGCCACTGTGCCTGGCCAGCAGGCACCTTTTATGCTTGCTTTGAAAATATACTTACGAGGTTAGTGCCCATCTTCCTGTCTCATGATTCGAATCCTTTCCTTCTTTCTTCCCTAATTCCTGTTCTTTTTCTCTCATGACCCCTGGCTATCCATTAGCCTTTGGAAAAATTCTATTATGTTTGCCTGTTTGTTTTTTTCTTTTTGATGTATATGTTATCAGAAAGGGGTCCCAATCCAGACCCCAAGAGAAGGATCTTGGATCTCACACAAGAAAGAATTTGAGGCAAATCCATAGAGTAAAATGAAAGCAAGTTTGTAAGAAAGTAAAAGAATAAAAGAATGGCTACTCCATAGACAAAGCGGACCAGAGGGCTGCTGGCTGGCTATTTTTGTGGTTACTTCTTGATCATATGCTAAACAAGGGGTGGATTATTCATGAGTTTTCTGGGAAAGGTAGGGGGTGGGGGGATTTCCTAGAACTAAGGATTCCTTTCCTTTTAGACCATATAGGGTAACTTCCAGAGTTTGCCATGGCATTTATAAGCTGTCATGGTGCTGGTGGGAGTGTCTTTTAGCATGCTAATATATTATAACTAGTGTACAATGAGCAGTGATGATGACCACAGGCCACTTTTGTCACCGTCTTGATTTTGGCAGGTTTTGTCTGGCTTCTTTACTGCATCCTGTTTTATCAGTAGGGTTTTTGTGACCTGTATCTTGTGATAATGGTCCTGCCGACCTCCTATCTCTTTTTTTTTTGAGACAGAGTCTTGCACTGTTGTCCAGACTAGAGTGCAGTGGCGCAATCTCAGCTCACTGCAAGCTCCGCCTCCTGGGTTCACGCCATTCTCTTGCCTCAGCCTCCCGAGTAGCTGGGACTACAGGCGCCCGTCACCATGCCCAGCTAATTTTTTGTACTTTTAGTACAGACGGGGTTTCACCGTGTTGGTCAGGATAGTTTCAATCTCCTGACCTCGTGATCCGCCCGCCTCGGCTTCCCAAAGTGATGGGATTACAGGCGCAAGCCACCGCGCCCGGCCCAACCTCCTATGTCATCCTGTGACTAAGAATACCTAACCTCTTGGGAATGCAGCCCAGCAGGTCTCAGCCTCATTTCACTCAGCCACTGTTCAAGATGGAGTCACTCTGGTTCGAATGCCTCTAATGTGTACAAATCTATTGTGCTCATTGAAGCTTGCCTTTTTATACACTTCTTGGCTCAGAGAAATACTTTTTTTTGGAGGCAGCAAATGTAGCAGAAAGAACAGGCAATTTTGAAGCAAGAAGAGTGATATGGTTAGGCTTTGTGTCCCCACCCAAATCTCATCTTGAATTATAATCCCCGTCATCCTCACAGGTCAAGAGAGAGACCAGGTGGAGGTAATTAAACCACAGTGTGGTTTCCCCCATGCTGTTCTCGTGACAGTGAGTGAGTTCTCACGAGATCTGATGGTTTCATAAGGGGGTCTTCCCCCTTCATTCGGCACTTTTCCTTTCTCCCACCTTGTGAAGAAGGTGCCTTGCTTCCCCCTCACCTTCTGCCATGATTGTAAATTTCCAGAGGCCTCCCCAGCCATGCTGCATGGTGAGTCAATTAAACTTCTTTCTTTTATAAATTACTCATTCTCGGGAAGTTCTTTATAGCAGTATGAAAACAGACTAATACAAAGAGTTTTCTAACTCCTGGCACCGTCACTCCCTGTTATGACCTTGGGCATGTTGCTTAAGCTCTCTGTGTCTATTTCTGAATCTGTACAATGGGTATGATATGAATACCTATCTCATAGGTCTTTTTTTTGGTCTTAAATGAAATGATTCATGGGAAAAGTATGATGTATGCGGAGAAGCAGCACAAAGACATTTCATGTGTGCGGACCTCATGTACGTGGACCATGCGGAAGGCAGCTTTAGTCCTGACTGCAGAAAAGGGATGTTCACGTGCGCGTCAGGAACTGGCCTGTGCACCCAGATTCCCAGATCCAGGAAAGCCCTTCATTTCCAGTGCTTTCCATCTTTGCTCCAGAGGCAGATGTTAGAAGCTGACTGAGATGTTTTCTGGATTAATTGCCCCCAAACATTCAGGGTTTTATATTTTAGAATGTCTGAACAGGTTGGAATTTGAATCTCCCTTCTGCCACTCCTTGTTTTATTTTGGAAATGAACTTAAAGTCACATTTTTGAGATTCTGACTATGTGACGCACTGAGCTATTTGGAGCATTGGTTTGCAGCTGTTTCTAAGCCTGGACTCTTGACACGGCTTTGCCTGCAGCTCTGGACTCTCCCTCAGGCTCCAGGGCTCCCTGTGGCCTTGCAGTGCTCCGGCCGCTTGGCTTCTGAGTTAGATTGGGCATCTCTTAGATTCCTTGGCTACTGAGTCTGTATATCCCATGACTCCTGTCCTCCCTCTCCTTCCACAAGCTGGTCAGTGACCATGCAGCCTTCTAGGTGGTCCAAACCTTTTGGAGCTTTCTGCTGGGAAGAACCTAATAGGCCCAATCCCTCCTTTAACATCAAGCGGAGCTGCCCTCAATCTTTTAATAGAAGCAGGTGAACTCCGACTAGATTTTTTGTGCACCAGTGAGGCTTGCTGTGTTTACCGCTATATAGGATACATTCCCCGCTTTTCCCAAATGATGTATTATATATGCAAAATAAAATTTTATACTTTATATATGAATAATGTATATGTTACAACATAAGATATATTACGTATTGCATAATAGTATACACATAACATATATATCAAATATATGGCATTATACAATATCTAATTGTTTATTATATACACAAGTTTTCTTGTCAGTCTTACACGTTGGTATCAGGGACAGCTGGAAGGCTGAGAAAGAGGTAAAATAATGGGGCATGCTACCCCCTAGTGGCAGAAGATGGCAACATACATTTCGCAAAGGTGAGCGCTTTTCGTTCTCTTATCAAAAAACAAAACAAAAACAAAAACCAGATAGCACACAGATGAATACAGGATTTGAGTAACTCCCCTATGTTATGAATGTAAGTATTTTTTCACTGCAACTCATATTCCTAAATACCAAGATATTTCTTTTTAGCTCTGTGATTTTATTCTTGTTTTTAGGGATAATAGACTGTGTATCAAAACCGTATTTTTTTTAATGGAGTCACAATGCTGTGTACGATATTTATAGGAATAAAATATTTCCCTTACAGCTTTGTCTTTATTTATTTTTCCAAAAAAACTTTCTGAAAAATTGAGATGTATCTGATATCCCCGGGCATTTCACATGCTGGCAAACATGGCGTTTTACTGGCTCTGGTGAACAAAAAGCCCTTGAGCACTCACCAAATGCTTCTGTGAAGTCAAGGGTTCCGAGCAGGCTGACTCCATGTTGCCAGGGAGCCTCTCTAGGAGGCCAGCAGGCCGCTGGGCAGCCCCGACTGGGATCTGCTGTGGTGTGTGGTGCCCTTTGCTAGTGCAGCAGCTTCCTCCGGTCGCTTTACTTGCATTCCTTTGAGCATTTCCACCCCAGGGCCCAGGCAGGGGACCCTACCAAGAGGCACACACGGTCCCCTGATACCAGGCATGGGAACGGTAGCACTTGCTGATTGTGTGGGGCCCTGGCCACAATGGAAATATTTAACACACAACACCTTAGAGTGGAGGTGGGCAGATTTTTCTCTGAAAAGGACCAGAAAGTAAATATTTGATTAAATTAATTAATCAATTTATTTAGAGACAGAGTCTGGCTTTGTTGCCCAGGCTGGAGTGCAGTGGTGCAATCTTGGCTCACTGCAGCCTCCACCTCCCAAGCAATTCTTCTGCCTCAAGCTCCCAAGTAATTGGGATTACAGGCATGCGCCAGCACTCCTGGCCAATTTTTGTATTTTTAGTAGAGATGGGGTTTCTCCATGTTGGCCAGGCTGGTCTCGAACTCCTGACCTCAGGTGATCCGCCCACCTGGGCCTCCCAAAGTGCTGGGATTAGAGGCGTGAGTCACCATGCCCTGTTTAGAAAGTAAATATTTTAGACTTGTGACTCAATACAGTCTCTGTCGCAGCTCCTCAGTTCTGCTGTCATGGTGCAAAAGTGAAAGGATGTTACTGTGTTCCAATAAAATTTCATGAACATGAATGTGATTTTCATGTGTCTTGAAATAGTACTCTCCTTTTGAGTTTTTTCAACTGCGTTAAAGTGGAAAATCATTCTTAACTTGCTGACAGTATAAAAACAGACAACAGGCTGGAAGTGGCCCGAGGGCCATAGTTTGCTGACCCTCGTCTGAGTATCCCATCATTCCTTTCTAGCTATGGCAGTCTTTTCTAACAGTCACAAACAACTGAATTCACGACTCTATTCTATCCAGTTTCCTGGATAAAACACAGTTCATAACTGGTTAAAAGTTCTGGTCAATTCCAAACAGGCACATATTTATTTAGATGTTTAGAACTGCTCTGTGGAGCCCAGCCCTTTATTTCCTCCAAAGAATTTGTTGATCCACTGAAAATTTTCTTTCAAAAGCAACCTCATGGATGTGTTTTGTAAAAGTCTCATTTAGAACCTTTGGGGCCTCACTCAGTCACCCCCGAATCCTCATCTTTTCATGTACACACCTCTGTCCATTTTCTCCTCTTTTCTTCCTAATTAGCTGCCTGTATAATTAAACCTTTCCTCATTTAGAGGTTCTGAGCCCTCACCGATACACTAATCACCCTGTGGCCCTCCTGTGGCCTCATCTATTTCCTTTTGAGATGGAGGGCCCAGCGCTGAACGACAGCCAAGGTCGGGCCACCCGCATTTGTATTACACACTAGTTCGCCATTACCTTGGTGTTCGCTCCTTAATACAGACTAATAGCTCATTCTCCTTCCTGACCTCCAGTGAGCACTGTGCAGCCGTATTCAGTGCTGGCTTTGTGATAATTTCAAGATTTTTTTCTTTAGGAAGTTATAACTAATTCAGGGCCCATCAACGATCATAAATAGTTTAAATTGCTCTTTCGAGTCTGAACTGCCTCCCATGGGCCATTTAATTTACTGAATGTCCCCTGGCTGTGCTTGTTCTGTGACCAGCCCCTGTCTCCGCCCTTATTAACTCTGTTTCTGTATCTCACTTTGGTCCAGTCGGGAGAGGTGGCACTTATATTTGGGAATGAGCTTGTGCTTGCTATTGACCTACCTAGCAATGCATTAAAGATGGATTTGATCTGATTTAAAGTTTTATAAGCCCAAGGGGGTTGCCTCTGGAGGATTTTTAGAGGCCAAACTGATCCTGGAATTGTGCTTAGAGGTGGTTTGCATTTGCTCAGAGAAAATCTAGGAATTTTACTTTACCTGAAACTTTTCTGGTTTTGGGGTTTTGCTGGGTTTTAATAATTTGCCACCTCTGGAAAACTTCAGAGACAAGGTTTTACCTAGTTGGCTAGACTAAGTATTTTAGCTGTCTCCAACTGGTAACTGTTTAAGAGGTTTAAATACACAGATTAAGTTGGTAAAATTTGAATATGTGAATCTGGGAGAAGGATATATGGTGGTTTGGTTACACTATTTTTGCAGCTTTTCTGTTGGTTTGAAGTTCTTTGAAAATGAAAAGGTCCATTAATTAAGAAGGTGGGTCAACGTTCTGTCACAACAGCACCTGCCATTTGCACACTGCTGGCCTGGCCCACCTTCCCCCATGGGCCCTTTGGTGTGTACTTGGATTTATATCAGCCCTGTCCCAGTGAATGCTCCTGCTCTTTTGGTCCCTGTCCCCACTTGTCTGCCCCATCTCAGTCAAGAAGTAATCAAACACGGGCTGAGCACCAGTATGACGGGGGAGTGGGGAGTAAGCAGACATTGTCCCTATCCTCAGTACGCTACCATCTAACAGAGAAGACAGAAACTAAGCAGAGAAGCACAAAAGGCTGTAAAGGAGAAGTGCAGGTTGTGGAAGGGTCTAACCCACTGGGGGCTCAGGGAACCCTTCTTGGGAGAAGTGTTGTATTAGTCTGTTCTCACACTGCTATTAAAGACAAACCCGAGACTGGCTAATTTTTTTTTTTTTTTTGTGATGGAGTTTTGCTCTTCTTGCCCAGGCTGCAGTACAATGGTGTGATCTCAGCTCACGGCAACCTCCGCCTCCTGGGTTCAAGCGATTCTCCTGCCTCAGCCTCCCGAGTAGCTGGGATTACAGGCATATGCCACCACGCCTGGCTAATTTTGTATTTTTAGTAGAGACAGGGTTTCTCCAGGTTGGTCAGGCTGGTCTCGAACACCCGACCTCAGGTCTGCCCTCCTTGCCTCCCAAAGTGCTGGGATTACAGGCGTGAGCCTGTGAGACTCACGCCTAGTGAGACTGGCTAATTTATAAAGAAAAATAGGTTTAATGAACTCACAGTTCCATGTGAGTGGGGGGAGCCCTCACAATCGTGGCGGAAGGCAAACGAGGAGCAAAGTCACATCTTACATGGTGGCAGGCAAGGAGAGAGTATGTGCAGGGGAACTCCCCTTTATAAAACCATCAGCTCTCATGAGACTTATTCACTATATGAGAACAACATGAGAAAGACCCACCCCCATGATTCAATTACCTCCAACCGGGTCCCTTTCATGACACGTGGGAATTATGGGAGCTACAATTTGAGATTTGAGTGAGGACACAGCCAAATCATCTCAAGTGGTGTTTGAGCCCAGAGCTGTAGGATGGTGGGGATTAGCTTGGGAAAGAGAGGGTACAGGTGCTGTAGGTTGAGAGACTAGCATGTGTGTGGGACTCCGGGGGCGTGTCAGAGGTGTTGAGAGAAGCCCAGCCTGGCTGGAGCAGAGAGTGCAGGGGCCTGGACAGATGAGTTAGGAGAGGCAGGCAGGGTCTTGCAGACTGCTTTGATAGTTTATTTTTCTTTATTCTGAGAGCCAGGGGAAGGAGTAGGCAGTAATGTTATAATGAGATTTGCATTTTTGAAAACAAGCCCTCTTGCTGCAATGTAGAAAATGAATTGGAAAAAGTAGCAGTGGTGACAGCAAGAGAAGCAAGGAGTCTATCGCAGCATCTGGCAAGCAGTGATGCTCTCCTGGTCCTGATGGTGGCTGGGCCAATAGAAAAAAATTGGGTAGATTTCAGAGTTGTGTAGGAGGTGGACTCACAGACTTGGTGATTAATTGGACTATCTCATTCTGATATTTTTTTATTGAAAAATTTCTCTGTTTTTCTTTTTGCTTTGTAGATCTGGTTGGAAAATACTTTTCCCAAAAAGCATTTGCAAATATACCCATTTACATGGCACTGGCTAATTGTCTTGCTTGTGTATGGCCAAGATGAATATTCCTCACGCAAAGATGATGGTTTATCTCATTCAATAAGATTGTGCTAATTAGAAATTAGGACCTATCCATCTCACATGTTCTGGAAATTTAAGCTGTAGGAGAGGGAAATTAATGTAGTTTTTAAGCAATCTATTGAATTTATTAAATTGCAATTAGATGATGGAGTTTGTATTGGAAGATATGAATTTTGACAGGAAAGAGGCCCTGCATGATACAATCACTACACTGACAAATAAATGCCGTCGTACTTTTCCATGACAAGGATGATTTACAATTATAGTAGTACATGGTTCTCTTTGATTTATGGCATCCTGTTAGCCATGGAATTACTTAGCAAGATCAGTTTGGCTTGATATAAGATTTTTTCCTTGCCTAGAAAAAAGTTTAGCCTGAGGAAAAGATGACATTAATTTAGGAATAGTGGAGTTATCATTGAGTTATCAAAATAAATCTGAGGACATAAATCAATTCTGCTGCATGGAGAATGCTAAATCGATAAGTCCAGAAAGACTTTATTGATTCTACGGCCATCACTCAAGCCTTCTTCATTAGATTCCTCAGCCATATGTTTAATTGAAACGATAAGGTAGATAACTTTGGGTGAATCCACACATCCTGACTTTGATATGGGGTTGTTCAAGGTAATGAAAATGATTTGGCCAGGCTGGCTCTCTCCTTTAGAGTCAGGAGGGTACACATGGGAAGACTTCACATCTTCTTTCTCCTGTAACTTCCACTCCAGGCAGATGCTAGCTTAACAGTCTTAAGTCACTCCTTTTAAATTCAATTTAAAAACTGTATGAAAAAACTGATCATAATATTAAGAGAACATTTAAAAAAATTACTCATAGTTAATACCACCCTATACCTATTGGCAGCTTCTGTGCTGAACTGTATTATCTATTTCTATGTCTTGTCTCTCTCACTTAAATGATTGTGAGCCGTTGAGGGCAAGAGGCTTTTAGCTCAGTATCCCTTAAATCTTGTTTCATTGCATAAGTATCTTTATACAGCTGCAGTCAGAACTGTATCCGTTAGCTGTTGCTGCAAAACAAACAACCCTCAAATTTAGTGGCTTATAACAAGAACCATTTTATTTGTTTATGATTCTTGGAGTCAGGTAGGTGGTTCTTCTGTGCTGCCCAGCTAAGCTGGTACTGGATAGTCTAGGATGGCCTCACTCACATGTGTGGCAGCTGATGTGATGACAACTGGGATGATGACCACCTGCCTCCCATTATCCAACAGGCCAGTCACATGACAGCAAAAGCGTTCCCATCAGCAAGAAGGGAAGTAATTCTCAAGAACTTGTGCAAGTACTTATCAAGTCTTTGCTTGTGTCACATTTACTAATATTCCACTGGCCAAAGCCAGTTACATGCCAAGCCCATATATGAGGATTGGATAAATGGATTTTACCACTTGATGAGAGAAGCTGCAAAATATTGTGGCCATTTTTCCCGATATATTACAGAAATGTAAATAAATTTGTATTTTTCTGCTTTTAAAAAAAACAACTTTAGGTGCTTCCTCTTTTTACATTTTTTAAAGCTAATATATATTTACTACTTGCTAGAGGCTTTAAATATAATCTGCAGATGACTCTAAAATGTAAGTAAAATGATTATTCCCATGTTACCATTAAGGAAGCTCACTGAAGGTCACACAGCTAGTAAGTGGTGAAGCAGAGATTTTAACCCTGATCTCTCTGGCTCTACTTACTCTTAGCAGACTTTTCATCATGATTCTTCTTTCCCTCTTGTTGGGCGTTCAGATGTTCATATTCTTTGAAATTGTAGGAAATATCAGGAGGATTTCCCCAAGTTGTGTGCAGCTAGCCCTCTACTTCAATGCTTTTCTGACCCAAGGGTGATTGGACTTTACAGGAGAACCATGTCAACTTTCAAGTACACCAAATAAGATACCTTTGACTTTAGGTAATTTTGATGTTTGTATTTCCCCTAAGCCATGGGGGCAAAGGAGTGGTAGCAAGATTTCACCAAACACTAAATTAAGGATCTGGGTACCAACCCATGTGACTGCTCACAGTTTCCTCCCTCTTCCCACCAGGCATACTATTGCATTCAAACATGGTCCAGCAATCTTTCTTTTTCTGCCTCCTCTTCCTAGATCAAGTATCTTCCAGATGATTATTGTGAAATTATTCAGGTATCCTTCAGCCTTCCCCTGGCCAGTCATCTTCCCATGATTTATCGGCTGACGGTTGGTTCCTGGTGGAGCCAAGCTGATCAGACTTCAGTCTCAGGATGTGCTTTGGAGAAGGCTGTGCTAGGTTTGGTAACCCTACTTGTCAAATGGGTGATATTCAGAACAAAACAAAATAGGTATAATTAGTTGGACTAGGAAGATCATACATGAAGATTAACAATGACATCTCGGAGGAGCCTTCAAAGCTTGGCCAGGAGCTTGGCCAGGAGCTCAGATGGGCTTCTCCACATCCTAACCATCACTTCAAGAACTTAGGCTCAAAATTAGGCAACTTCCCTAAAATCTAAAACCCAGATATAGGAATGCCTCAAATGCTCAGCCTCTCAAAAATTCCCAGCCCACACAGGTGTGTTTTGGGCATTTTCCTGTGGTGTCCTGGAGTGGCTCATACCAGCTCATGAGAGCTGACGTCAAATTTTCAGGAAATTTTCAAGCCAATTGTTAAACACAGCCATTCTTAAAAATTAAATTGTGTAAACTTACAATTAAGTAAATTACATGAAAAAGGCAATAAATTCTCAAAACTCATTACTTCCTATTTATTCTACTACCTTTTTACTGTTCTCTGTGATCGTGCGGTTATTTCTATCCGTTTTTTCAGTATGGTGGAAACAGCATATCACGGTGTGCTATTGCACATTTCTTCCCAATTCTGTAGTCCGTGACATCAAAATGGTAGCTTGGAATCAACCCTGGTGGGAATATTTACACCTTGGAAATCTGCAAATGGTACAAATCAGGGCTTGATTTATTGGCTCGTTGATTGCCTAGACTTAAGAAAGTGATGGAGAAGATGTGAATAATGCATATTAAACTTAAACGTGTGTCATGTCCGTAACTGTTACATTGTGAATAGTAAAAAAAGGCTTAGGAAATTCTCCCGGTATTTGAAACTATCATCTGATTCACCAAGCAATCACTCATGTCATTGAAGAGCAAGTGAAAATACTGACATACATCTTTATTATATCACTTTCTTTTTTCTTGTTAATGTAAAGGAAAATATCAACCAACATTCATGTTGTAACCACACTCATTTATCTATTCCAACCATAGATTGAGTACAGATACAAGAATCTTGCAAAAATCAACAAAGCCTTGTGTGAGAATCTATTGACTGTATGGAGTTTATAATAAAGAGTATAATTTGTTATTATCTGTAAATTGGGTACTATAGATCCTTTATATTGGTAAGATTTATATCAAACATCTACATGCAGTATATCTATATATGCATTCATTTTTCCCCAGAGAGCAATTGTTAAATATTTACCAACCCTCTTTCTGAAGATGTTGAAGTGTGAGGATGTGGTGGGTCCTCCTAGGTGAAATTCTGGGTTTCCCTGGGTCTTCTAGTAGGAAATGTGATCAAGTGTGCTGACCACATAGGAGTGAAAAATCTGTAGTCATCTCTGTGGATGAGATCAAGGGACAGCAAAACTTTCTGCTGGTGTGGGTAACGTGGTGATGGCCATGGTCAGTAAGGCGAGCCAGAGCTCAGAAGGAAGGTGCATCCAGCGGTGGTCATGTGACAACAGAAGTCACGCCAGAGCAAAGATGGCTTGTTTCTTTATTTTGAAGATAATGCCAGGGTTGTAGTAAGCAATAAAGGTGTGATGAAAGGTTCTGCCATCACAGGGCCAGTTGCAAAGGAGTATGCAGCCGTGTGGCCCAGGCTGACGTCCAATGCTGGCAGCACTGCATGGATCTTTGGCGTATTCGTAAAAAATTAAAAAAAAAACATTAAACTCTGCCCCCGCCTCCCAAAACACCCACCAAAAACCATTTACCACCACACTGTTGGCATATTCCCACTACTCTCTTACTGGTCACATAGAAGTTGGTGGATTTTCCTCCTCGATCTGTGTACTTGAGAATACCATTTTTCCTTTTATCCTTGGCTCCCCTCAGTCAGAGAAGGCCCTATAAATGAGCACATTCTGCCAGCTGGGGATGTCCACAGTAAAAAAAAAAAAAGACCTCCCTGCAATCTGAGGCTTTCATAGGAAGAACTGAAACCTGAGCAGGTAGAGGACAGCATTAGCAGTTCCTGGGTCTCATTTTAGGTCTCCGGTAAGTGAATGTCTTGTTCACCACTAAGGGCATTTGAGAATTTTTGCATTTACATTTACCAAAGTAACAGGGACGACAAACATTTATCTGCTTTATCATTTACAAAGCACATCTACATTTCTTAGCTTATTTTGTACTTCCAAAGATTTCTGTTTCTAGCAATTCACATGCAGCTGGAGAGGGGGCTAGTTACCACAGACACTGGCTCGCTCTCCAGGGTGTAGCAGCCTTTCGGACATGGTATTTTACTTGCCCTTTTCTATTCTCTTTTATTATACTCAATCTGCAGTGAATTCACGGCAGGAAACAAAATCCCGGAAAGGGGTTATTAACGGTTCCAATAGAGAGTAATCCCACTTGCCAAAAGTAAGTAGGATGTGGTTACCTTTGATTTTGTTTCTCTCCCCAGGGGTCATGGGTGTGGAAGGAGAGCCATAGTACATTGACGGCAGAAATTGGTTGCTTCAAGTGTTACGGAGCGAGTTTCTTAGCACTTCCTAAATCCTGTACCTGTCATAGCTTTCTTCATATGGTAAATTAAAAAACACATTGATATTACAATAAAGGAAAATACCACCCGACCCGGTTATTTTGTTTTGTTGTTGTGATCCACATCATAGCATGTAAGGTTTGTCTTGGAAAAGTCTTCATAGAGTAAGGAATGAATTAAGACAAAAGTCCATGGTGACTCACTGGTAATAGTTCAAGCCTGTTAAAAACAACTGGGAGAGGTCTTTACTGTACACAGGGCTTTGGGAGTTTGCCTATTTTCCAGTTAACATGATTGATTTTTCAGAGCTATGTGGGATCCCCTCAGACCCACAAATGGTCATTTGCGACTGAAAGAACTGATTTGATGGCCTCCAATGGTCAAACTAAACCAGATTGTTATCACATCTTAACTCTATGCTGCATGAGCTTGGATTGTCTACAGTGGCATCCTTGGTGCACTTTAGAATGAAAAAAATTCAATTTCAAGAGTAAACACAGAGAACAAAAATAGTTCAGAGGACAGCTTATACAGATAACAAAGCCAGCAAATACAACCGAAGGTTGCCACACTGAAGCAGTATTTTATATAGCCAAGGATTGCCAAATATGTTTTTTCACCAAGATCTGCTTTTTTTTCTCTTTAGTTATTGATTAGCTTTGCGAAGGAGAGAATATTGACATGTGCAGAAGAGCGTAACACATTGAAATAGTTTTAGATAGAGTATCTGTGGCAGGTCTTCGTGTTTAGATTTAAGTGGGAACCACTGTGGGTTCTGAAATAGCTTCTATAACCAGTTTCATCACAGACCTAATCATCCAAGATATCATTCCCTGTAATTTGACTGAAAAGCAGTGAGACAGCAAAAGCTTCAATTCTTGAAAAGGATTTAGCGGCCAGCCATCTTATGGTTATTAAAGATGTTCTTGGGCCGTCTCCTCCCCTCTCTCTTTACTCCAGCCATGACTAAATAAATCCAGAGGCTTGAATCAAACATGGAAAAGGGGAGCAACAAGCAAGGGACCAGAACAGATTCCTGGGGAAACAGTTTGGTTAAAAAAATATTAAACAAGGCTTTACTGTCCTATAGAAGTTCTAGTCTCAAATGACTGAGAACCTCAAAAGTGAAATATTAAAAAAAATTTTTTTTTCAGAGGACAAGTAAGGACACTCTTAGGCCAGACAATAGTGGAAAGAACCTAGCATTAGTTAAATGAAGACCTGGCTCTTGGAGCTTCATCTCCACTGCGTGACCTTGAATGAGACTCTTAACCTCTCTTAGCCTTGATCCCTGGTTTGAGGCTATGTTTGCCTTCAGCTCCTTTCACTCCCTGTATTCGAAAGCTTTCCCTTTTTAAGGTTAAGATCCTTTGAATACTTGGCTTTCACATCAGGTTGTCTTAATTCTTATGCTATGGATTTTTAGCAAACATTATGGTATTTAGAAACTATATAGGTGATATTTGGGAAGGTCAGACATTTTTGGAACGTATAAACCAAAATGTAAGGACAGTACCACCCTTCAGGTAAGCCTACGTCATCAAAAACTAGCCTTCATTTCAATTATGTACATTACAGCATTAATTTTTTTTGTACTTAAATCTGACTTCTTTTTAAAAATTTTTGGGGCCGGGCGCGGTGGCTCACGCCTGTAATCCCAGCACTTTGGGATGCCAAGGCAGGCGGATCGTGAGGTCAGGAGATCGAGACCATCCTGGCTAACACGGTGAAACCCCATCTCTACTAAAAATACAAAAAATTAGCTGGGCATGGTGGCAGGCACCTGTAGTCCCAGCTACTTGGGAGGCTGAGGTGGAAGAATGGCATGAACCCAGGAGGCAGAGCTTGCAGTGAGCTGAGATTGCACCACTGCATTCTAGCCTGGGAGACAGAGAGACTCCGTCTCAAAATATATATATATATATATATATTTTATATTCAAGAGGTAGATGTGCAGGTTTCTTACATGGGTATATTGTGTGATGATGCTAAGGTTTGAGCTTTTGTTGATTCTGTCACCCAAATAGTGAACATGGTACCCAATAGTTTTTCAACCCTTGTCTCCCTCCTTCCCTCCCTACCCCTTTTTGGAGTCCCCAGTGTCTATTGTTCCCATCTTTATATCCGTGTGTACCCAGTGTTTAGCTCCCACTTATAAGTAAGAACATGTGGTATTTGGTTTTTTGATCCTGCATTCATTCACTTGGGATAATGGCTTCAAGCTGGAGCCATGTTGCTGCAAAGGACACGATTTTGTTTTTTTATGGCTGTGTAGTATTCCATGGTGTCTGTGTACCACATTTTCTTTATTCAGTCCACGTTGATGGGCACCTAGGTTGATTCCATGTCTTTTATGGCAATAAACTTTTTAAAAAGCAGAAAGCAAGCTAGATGTATACATGTTACCCAAGTGTCTGCCCTCTCCCTTTAAGGGTCATCTTCCTCTAGGATATAGTTCTTCTGCTGTGCCTGTGTTGACCTGTGTTCCTGCCTTTGTCTTCATTGTCATTCTCTCCTCACCTTCATGCCGTCTCCTGAGACTGCCTTCACTTCTTACTTACCTGCTTTACCCTTTGTTAGAAACCACCAGTCCTCATTCTTCCAATACAGTAATGATAAGGCCCAGGCAGAGCAGGTCTCACTAAAAGCCTGGAGATATTAGAGGGTGGTTATGGTGCAGGACAGGGGAAAAATTCAATTCAAACTTTACTGTTAGAAATTTATCAGCCAACCCCACTGTAGGGGGCTTGTGGTAATGCGGGAAATAGAATAACTAAATGGAACACTTAACAGTTTCCCTTTCTTTCCCTCTCTCTTCTTAGGTCTGGAATAGGACCTTTATGACAGAGAGGGAGAGAGCATTTCAGGACAAGCAAAGGGAAGGGTGGGAGCTGCAGACAGCAAGTTGCCACTTCACAGTTTGACTGCAGCTGGCTCTACTAGCAACCATCCCCCACCTAGATGAACGTCTTTAAACAGTCCTTTGGCTCCCAGCCTCTGGGTAAGCCGACTACACTGCAACGCAAAGTCTGCTTGCTGAGGCTGGCCAAGTTCCGCATTATTCTCTGTTAGCTCTCTTACAGGTCTGTCTTTGTGAACGCTCTTTGGGGGTGTTCAACCTCCTAGTGACAGATGTGGAGTCTTAACACTTTTTAGGCCCCTTGATTTTCTTGGGGGATAAAAAGACTTTTCTGTCAACTCCTCTGTTCCAACTTGTCTGCAGATCACGTTGAAACTCCTTTTTGTCACATCCTCCAGATCACAATGAAAAGGCAGATTAACGTGATTACTGAGGTCGATCAATTCATGGCTCTTGGTTAAATGATGCCTACCATGAACCACAGGGCAGAGCTCTGCAGAGTTAGCTGGCTGCCTCATTACAATGACTTCATTTAATAAACTTGCTGTCAGCAGCTTAATC
Source organism: Nomascus leucogenys (assembly GCF_006542625.1). Lineage (NCBI taxonomy): Eukaryota > Metazoa > Chordata > Mammalia > Primates > Hylobatidae > Nomascus > Nomascus leucogenys. The sequence continues at coordinate 120,352,072 of NC_044402.1, forward strand.
CTCAGTCAAGTAGAAGTATGAGAATCCTTGTTAGCCATGATTAGGCAACATTGAGGGTTAACAAAATTTTTCCATGCCCCAGCATTCATTTTCATTAAAAGTCTAAATGAATTTAAAAAAAAATTTCAAAAAGAGCACCTGATTGGCAGCGACTTCGTGGGTTTTCACCATGAAGTCCTGTTGCAAGTAAGCCATTTTAATCGTTCAGCTTGATTTCACATTTGGGTTTTTGCTGGGAAGTGTTTCCTATACGGTTTCTAATCCTTCAGGCTCCTCTTCTGCCTTACCTGTCCTTGGGTCCTGTCAATCAAGCTGGCTAGGTGTTCTTCACAACTGTGTTATTCTATTAGGGGTGTGAAATATTTCCCAGAGGGGGTAGTGTAAGGAAGGATTTTCTATCTTTTCTTCTGTTAGAGTCTGAGATGGAGCCATGCTGAGTTCTTGGCAGTGCCCAGGGCACTGTTCAGACTGGTAGATTCTGACCTGACTTTGAGCTCCTATCCCCAACCTGCCTCTTCTGGAAGTGCCACCTTAGTACTCTCCCATCCCCCACCTCAGTGCTGGGGGTTCCTTAAGCTCTCCACAGACATTCAGAAATGAAAGAATAAGGGGCTAGAGGGTCCCAGGTTCCCAAATGCACAACTGTTGTCTCTCTTTTCTGGACAGCTGTGTTTATCTGGGTCCTTGGAGAAGCAGAGGTCAAGACAGGATTAGACATGCAAGGATTTTATTAGAGGAAATTCCTATGTGAGGGAAAATGGGGAGAGAGCTGGGAAAAGGTCTGGGAGCTTTCAGGGTGTGATGTAAGAGTGACTCCCCACCCCAGTGCAGGAGGGAGCGGGGAGGGAAGGCTGGGTGGTAGCATCTTAGACTGCTTTGCAAATAAAGCAAGATTAAGCAAGGCTGCTGTGGAGTCTCAGAGCCAAAGTCATCCACCAGCTTCAGACTGATCTGCCTTGGCATCTGGGCTTTGTGCAGTCCTTGGCCTCAGTGTAAAGGTGACATAGCTCTCAGAATGCAGCTCTGGGGCCCTTGGGGAATGATCCATGTAGAGTTGGAGGCATGTGAGGTGAGGTGCCTTCCCATGGCTGCCACATAGTCAGTGGCGAGAGCTGAGCCAGATGCACTGCAAAAAGCAGCACAGCAAAAGGGATATGATTATAGTTAAAATGAAGAACAAAACAATGCAAGGAGCACCCTGACCCTGACCCCTCACCCTAACCCTAACTCTACCAGTGAGGAAGCCCGAAGGACTATTTGTGTTGACTGGGCCTGTGAGCTTCACTCCAGCAAGGAACTCCCAGCAAGGGACATTCCAGCAGTTGGAACTCCCAGTTCCAACTCTTGTCTCTGGCGGTTTGCTGTCCTTTTGGGGGACTGTTTCTTGCTGTCCTTACGCACTAGCTCTGAGCTCAGTTCTCTGATTATTGCTCTGACCAAGGGAAGACATAGATCTTTCCTTAGAGCACAGCTGAGACCAGGCTAGTGTGTGGTTCTGACATTTCCACAGGCTTGTTGAGGGAACAGCAAAGGGGTCTTCAATAGCATTAGCTGGAGGGGTTGTTTTCTTCCCAAAGGCCCTTGCCTTCCCAGGGACCAAAAAAAGGTATAAATAACCACAGCTGAACAGTTGGTTTTAAACAAAATAATCATTCTAAGTAGTTTAGCTGGTGCCGGGGGAGGAGAGGGAGACAGGAGTTATCAGGGTTCTGGTCAGTCCTAGGTGGGACTGTCCAGACAGTATCTCCTAGGAGGGGTGTCCTGGGCAGAAGGGACAAGGATGAGGGTCTGATGGCATGTCTGGAAGTGACAGATGGGGAAAGTGATACAGGTGTTCCCTTTCACTCATCATCCGAACCCAATGACTGCAGTGTCTTCCTAACCTATCCCTCTGCTTCCTTCTCCCCTCCACACTGCCCTCCCCCAGGCAATCTATCCTGCCTGCTACAGTTATTTTTCTTGCACACAAATCTGATCATAATGCTCTTTCTGCTAAAAACTCTTCAATGGCCTCCCAGGCCTTCTGGACTCCTAGCATAGCATTCAAGGCCCTCCTCAGTCTTCCTCAAACACAGCCCTCTCCCCACTCCTTGACTCTCACCAGCAGAACTCCCAGTTCCAACTCTTCTCTGGAGATTTGTCATCCTCATGGGGGACTGTTTACTGCTGTCCTCACTCACTAGCTCTGAACTCTGTTCTCTGATTACTGCTCTGGCCAAGGGAAGACATAGATCTTTCCCTGGAGCACAGCTGAGACCAGGCTGGTTGGTGTGTGGTTCTGACGTTTCTGCAGGCTTGCTGGGGGAACTGCAAAGGGGGCTCCCCACAGACAAGCTTGTGAGTATGGGCAGCCAGTTTTGGCTGCAATGGGAACAGCTCTGTCCCTGGGGCCTCTCTTGGCAGCCCCCAGCCTGTGGCCCTCATCAAAGACAATTTTTCCATCTCATTGCCCAGGGGCACCCTGAGAATCTCTATATACTTAGAGTCCAGTCTAGGAGAGCTATGTCTAGGAAGAGGAAGTCCCCACCTCTTTTCTCAAGCCTGCCCACCATGTTTTAATGTCCTGATCTAGGACAACTGGCTTTGGGCAGAACCTGCCCTTTAGGTAGGCCACCCACACTGTCACTCACAGTATTGTGGCCTTGCACTGTGGCCAATGATCCAATAACCTCCGGCATGGACATCTGCAGGAGACCTTTTATCTACAGCGTCATCATCTCCTTTTGTGTCCCTCGTGTGCTTATGCTTCAGCCTGAGCCTGTTTAAATGCTCATTGCTGGGTTTTGCTCCTAGCAATCCTGATTCGGTGGGTCTGAGGGGCTCTATGGCTGATTCTAATGCAGCTTCCACCTCCAATGCAGCTTCTCTGAGCTTGTGTGTCCAACTCTGTGCTTGTATTAATATTTAGAAGAATGCAATGGGCTCAACAGTGAACAGAGCTCAGCTTCCAAAGAGAAATGTAGATGCCAAGGTCAGGTGCAAAGGACAATTGCAGATAGAAAAGTGAGACTGCGGAGTGACATCCAAGTTGAGGGAACTTGGGCAGATCTTGTTACCCACTTATAGCTACCACTTGGGTATCATTTTTCCCATTTGAAATCTAAGTCTGTCAAATACATTTTTAGTGGTGAGAAAAAGGAGATGGAGTAATTTGGGGAATCAAAAGTCAAATGTAGGTTTTCAGGTTTTGCACCAAATTTGATATTCCCTGCACTGAAAAGAACCCCTCTTCTCGGATTAGATTGAATTTATTTGGTGCAAACACACATTCTATAAATACTAGTATATTTTTACTTTTTAATACCCTGCATGAAAGACCAACGATGATCAGAAACAGCAGCTATTAACCTTGTAATCTCCTTAATGCAATTAATTAATTAGTAAATTGCTACCAATTTGAACTGAGACATGCATCCATAGTCAGTGTAAATATAAAGCTGCTGAAATAAAAAATTTACTGTTTTCACACTGGCATTTAACAATGAAGTTTTAATAAAAGGCAAATTGCTTTATGTAGAACATTTACTTAATTGTATTTGCTCTAGTGGGATTTTATCTGAATTATCTGGCATGTGAAGGAAATGAACTAAGTTCTAACTGAAGAAAAACGAATCATAGGGAGATTTACTACAATAATTTTCAAGGACTGCATCGAGAGGACTCATCAATTTTATTCTGTATCCACTATAGAGGGAATTAAAAAACAGAAAATAAATGTACACTGTAAATGTAGCAGTGTGCTCTATTGGAGATTAAATCTGTATTTTCCCTCTGTTCTAGCAAGAAAGGTTTGGGAAGATACCTTGTTTCCTCCCCCGCTTTTTTTTTTTTTTTTTTTTTTTCAGACAGTGTCTCACTCCTGTCACCCAGGCTGGAGGGCAGTGGCAATCTAAGCTCACTGCAGCTTTGACCTCCCAGGCTCAAGTGACCCTCCCACCTCTGCCTCCTGAGTAGCTGCAACTACAGGCACATGTTTCCAGCCTGGCTAATTTTTAAATTTTTTGTACAGATGGGGCGTCACTATGTTGCCCAGGCTGGTCTTGAACTCCTGGTTTCAAGCCACCCTCCTGCCTCAGCCTCCCAACGTGCTGAGATTACAGGCATGAGTCACCATGCCTGACGATATCTTATTTCTTAGGGAGAATAAATCTTTGAATGACTCAAAGTACCCTGTCTCCTGCTCCTGTGTAGAGGTCTGGGACTCCTGGAGACATGCAGAAAGATGACAGGTAGTTTTATTTTTCAGAAAAAGAGGTGTGAGCAGACATTTTGGGACCAGGGTCTGGGAGGAGAGACTAATAATTCTCCGGAGGATGCTTGGAGCAGAGATGGTGCCTGGGGCCCTGAGGCCATTAGGCAGTGAAAGCTGAGCCCACCTGGATCCTGCATTCTAGGGTTGGCTTGCAGTCCACAAAGTTGGGGAGGAAGGGAGCACAGAGAAATAGCTGTGATGACTGGCATCCTGCCAGCACCTGAGGCAAGAGTGGGGCAGAGGACCCACCTGGCCTGGCCTGGTGTGTCCCTGTGTCCCTTGTTCTTGGCTTGTCCCTCCTACCCACTGAGGCTCTGCTCCAGGGTTCTCTTGGGGGCTCCTGCAGGCAATGACACCCACTAACCCAGTCAGGGAGAGGGGCTCCAGTGCCCACACTTTGGAGGGAGTCTGAAGCATGCAAGTGCCCCCTGGGGAAATGTGGATGAGTCAGAAGGGCTGGACATCTCAGTTACATAGGGCTTAGTTGTGAGGCAGAGTTTTCTGATAATGAGGTGTGTTAGTCACTGGGATGAAGACCAAGTGGGCTTTCCTTAGGGACCTTTGAAATAGGCAAGTCTCATCCATTTGGGGGTGGATTTTGGATTTTGTGTGGTCTTGCCTAGTAGGGAATGGGGGATAGGGGATGGAGGAGGAAAGGCAGTCAAGGATAACAAAACAAGTTTACTTCTCACACTGGGGGTATCTGCTTACTCAGTTGCTGAAATCCGGATGGGTCCCATCATTGTTCCTGCTTCTCCTGGTTTGTTAGAACTTCCCCAGGGCACATTAAAACAAATACAGAAATCAGGTGCATTATCTTTTATGCTTGGCTTCATAAAAATTAATTGCAGAAAAAATATATGCTGTGACATATGCTTTCTATCCCACCAAGAGAGGAATCATTGTAGCACTTTCTCTTGTGAATAGAACTCAATAGTTCTCCTTTGTGTTGTAAAATGGTATTATAGTCATGCCAGAGAGTGGCATTGCAGTAATTACAAGCCTGTTGAGTTCTGAGTTTAAGCCCAGTTTGAGGGAATGTGGTGCTAAGGTTTTTAATCACACAGGATTAAACTTGGCTTTCAAGTTTTGTATAAAGCTAGTGCTAGCTGGTAAATGTGCATTCTGACTACCAGTGTGAAGAAAAATTAATTCCATTCAGGGAACTCGGCCTACATGCACTGGTGCTGTTGGATCCGTTTTGTGGAAAGGGACAGTGTCCTTCTTGCTACAGAGCTCATGCTTGATTGGTCTGTATTGGTGTCATCCTGGCTGTCAAAATATTTTGAATATTGCTTCTGACTTACATCTGCACTCTTTTTTTCATATGTAGGTTGGATTACCAAGCTGTAACCCAAGATGACCTGTCTAACCATGAAAATAAGCACCACTGACATGTCTAAAATTTATGGGCAACTGATGAAATGCAGTGGATTTACAAGGAGCTACCCCCCAGGCTTCATCAAATGAGGCAATTGAGTGCTGTTGAAATAATTGTTTTATTTACAGTCCCTTAAACTTCCAGTGGGCAGAGTACCAAACCAGGGTTGGTCATACCTGGGACCATAGGTCAGTAACATCCCTTACTTGTAACCATTTCTCCCTAGAGTCCAGACTAGTGGACACGCTCATCTGGTCCAACCATGTTCTGGCCTCCATGTCTCTGATGGTTCCGACTCTGATGGTTCAGCTTACTAGGTCAGCTCTCAGGGAGTTGTACATATGCTTTCCTGCAAGATCAAGAAAGTTGATCCCCTGGTCACCTTGAGTCCTTAGTCCTGAATGTTGTATCGTACACTGAATTTCTCAGATGCATCACTCTGTCTGGAAGGGCTGAGAATAGGGAAGAAGATGGGAAAAGGTAAAAAGCTTTGGGAGTTATGTAACAGTGTTGAAGTTGGAGATTGTATTTCTCTCGTTCATTTTTCCTGGGCCATTGTAAATACTTCTTGCATAAGCACAGCCAGTCATACGTGGTAGGCCAGTCCTGACCTACTATTCCAAACGTATAATTATGACTTATAATAATAATAATAAGTATGACTATAATTATCATGTAGTGATGGAGAAGCCATGTGCTGAACACAGGGCTAGATGGTTTCACACACATTATCTCATTTAGATTTTATTTATTTATTTTTGAGACAGGGTCTTGCTCTGTGGCCCATGCTGGAGTGTGGTGACACCATTATAGCTCACTGCAGCCTCAAACTCCTGGGCTCAAGTGAGCTTCCCGCCTTAGCTTCCTGTGTAGCTAGGACTACAAGCATGTGCCAACATGCCTAATTTTTTTTTTTTTAATTTTTGTAGAGATGGGGTTTTGCTATTTTGCACAGTCTGGTCTTGAACTCCTGGCCTGAAGCAATCCTCCCATCTCAGCTTCCTCAAGTGCTGGGATTATAGATGTAATCCACTGCATCCAGCCTCATTTAGTTTTTAGAACAATAATCCTGCAAATAGGCATTTCCCATCTTTTATAGATAAATAACCTGAGGCTCTGAGAGACTTATAACTCACTCATTTACTTAGCCCAGCTGGGTCTAGCACCAAAGCCCAGTCTATCCTTCCCACTTTGTGGCCTCCCAAGGAAACCCAGTGGTCCCACCTGTCCAATGCGTTTTCTGAAATCAGGTCTGAGTAAGTATTTCACGTGTTCCAACTTCATATGCAAACTTCATGTATCTTTAAAATTCCCTTGCTCACTCCTCTAGTCAAGGTTATCTTGGGCACAGAGAGTTCTTTAAATATTCCAGCCACCTGTCACCCAAGGAATGTTCTGAACCCTGACAGTCTCTGAAGTGTTCCTGCCCTTGCATGAAAATGACTCTATCTGGTTTATAATTAGAAGTGAAATGATTTTAAATGGCTTCCACATGGCTTAGTTTTCCAAGCAGTTCCAGTTACACAGAACTTCATATAAACAGATAATGAGAGGCTAGAGTTGGAGAGCACAGTTCCTGCTTCCAAATTAGCTTGAAGTGGGGACATCTGCTCTGCATGAAGCCTGGGTCAGGCTGCCCCTCTCATCTGTGACCTCCTGTGGTTGGGAGGGACTTGCTCTGGATTATATAAAGACTTCATAAGAGTACTGGAAGCGGGGACGGAATCAACTTGAGCAAAAAACCTAATTGGCTTGCATCTTTCCTTGACCATCAGTAATTATTTTGAGATTGATAGCCTAGCTTATAATAAAATAACTGTTTCCTTTCCAAAGATAGGATTTCTTGCCTTGGTTGCAAGTCTAAACAATTTCACTTAACAGGCTTTCACAAAGATGGCCTGATATGAGTCTAATGACTTTTCTTACAATGAATTATGCAGATTGGAGGATATTTACTCCACAAATTTACTTCCAAACTTCCCCTCCATATTCTCAACACACGCACTTGGCCTTTTATTACTATTATTATTATTATTATTTTATTTATTTATTTTTTTTCTTGAGACAGAGTCTTGCTCTGTCGCCCAGGCTGGAGTGCAGTGGTGTGATCTCGGCTCACTGCAAGCTCCGCCTCCCGGGTTCACGTCATTCTCCTGCCTCAGCCTCCCGAGTAGCTGGGATTACAGATGCCTGCCACCACACCTGGCTTATTTTTTTTTGTATTTTTAGTAGAGACAGGGTTTCACTATGTTAGCCAGGATGGTCTCGATCTCCTGACCTCATGATCCACCTGCCTCAGCCTCCCAAAGTGCTGGGATTACAGGCATGAGCCATCGTGCTCAGCCTATTATTATTATTTTTAATTCCAAAACTGGATGGAGAATGTGGGAATCGAAAAATTGTGCAAGTTGTAGAGTCTGGGTCTGAGGTTTCCCTTGAAACTGTCATTGGTCTTCCAGAAGACCAGCTATCCCAGATATATTAATAGTAGAATCGAAGCGCCCTGAGATACCTGACTTCAGAAATTCTTGAGTTCCCAAAGCCTGTGTAAAGCTGGAGGCTCCGCTGCATGAAGCTTGGAGGGTATGTGCTCATGAGAGAGGCAGAGGGAGAGTGTTTTCCAGAATATCAATCTAGGCTCCTAGCAACCCCTGCTCAACAGTCTTTCTTCCTTTCCTCAGCAAATCCAAGTGGATCCCTTCTTTGTATGATGGTTTTGGGGTCTGTCTTTTCCATAGATTCTTTCTGCTAAGTCTGGTCTTCATTGATGCAGTTAATTAATAAATCTCATCTATTTTAATTTAATGCTTGAATGAGTGGCTACTCATGCGAGTTATTGGTCTAGGTATGCTCAGTAGGGCTGCAAAGAGGAACCAAATTTAGATTCTTTCCGAAGAAGTTTACAGTCTACCAGGAGAGAAGTCAAGTATAGCTGGGGATGGGAAGGGATGCAAATAAACACACCGTTACTATAGGGTGTGTTAAGATAGAAAGAGACAAAATGTAACGAAAGAAGATGGGAGGAAATGGCCCCAATGACTCCTTCTCATAAGGGGCAGAGAACCCCTGAAAAGGCAGTCTCTAGTTTGAAGGTTCTCTGAGATATGTAATGTCTTCTTGAGCCAGGATAAATCTGCTTTGGGCTTTTATTTCTATTTCTTTCCTAGCTTCTGGAAAGGGGGCTTTCATGGAGGATGTTGACAGCAGGTTTAAAATGAGGCGGGCGTGATTTGGGGGTTTGGTGAACCCCACCCATAGATGTGAAGCCAGAAGGAGGTAAGCCCAGTGCTGGTATGGCTTCCTGCTCAAGAAGATGCCAGAGCCTCTGAGCAGGGGTCATGGTCCAAGGAGGCTTGTGACTCTCTTGTTTAACTTACAGCTTTAAAGGAAATAACATCTTTGTAGCAAAAGTCCACTGGGGTTTGCATTTGTATTTCTAAAAAAAGAGGAAGACTACACAAAAACCTGTAGACAAATATTGATAGCAGCTTCATTTGTAATAGCCAAAGACTGGGAATAAGCTAGATGTTTCTCGGTGGGCGAATGGTTAAATAAACTATGGTACGTCTATATCACTGAATACTGCTCAGCCATAAACAGGAATGAGTTACTGGTGCATGGAACAACTTGGATGAATCTCAAGGGAAATATGCTGAGTGAAAAAGTCAGTTCAAAGGATTGCATATTGTATGATCTCATTTATATAAACAATAACACATGGTAGAGATGGAGAGCATATTAGGGATGGATGGGGTTAGCAATGGGAGTGTGGGGTGGGAGTGAGGTGGATGCATGTAGGTAGTTATAAAAGGGTAACAGGAGAAGGAAGCCTTGGAATTGTTCTGTATCTTGACTATAGTAGTGGGTATGCTAATCTACACATGTAATAAAACTGCAGAAGCCTAAACGTACACACACATGCACACACATGCGCACATGTAAAAATGAGGAAATCCAGGCTGGGCACGGTGGCTCACATCTGTAATCCCAGCACTTTGGGAGGCTGAGGGGGTGGGGAAGGGGTGGATCATGAGGTCAGGTGTTTGAGACCAGCCTGACCAACATGGTGAAACCCCATCTCTACTAAAAATACAAAGAAAATTCACCAGACATGGTGGCTCGTGCCTGTAATCTCAGCTACTCAGGAGGCTGAGGTAGGAGAATCGCTTGAACCCGGGAGGTGGAGGTTGCAGTGAGCCGAGATTGTGCCAGCCTGGGTGACAGAGCAAGACTCCATCTAAAAAAAAAAAAAAAAAGGAAATTTGAATAAAATTGGTGGATTGTATCAATGTCATTTTTCTGGCTTTGATATTGTACTATGTGTACTATGGTTTTGAAATACGGTGTGATTAGCAAAACTGGGTAAAGGGTACAGGAGATGTCTTTGTACTATTTCTTACAAGTGCATGTGGATCTATAATGATTTCAAATCAAAAAGTTTAATTTAAAAAGAAGAAAAACAGGCTTGTGAGCTTCCTTAAGCCTGTGACTTGCCTCACATTTATCATGTTTGTTACCTTCCCTGACACAATGAGGAGGTGAGCACTGGGGAGGTTCTGAGGATAGAAAATTACTCTTGGCTTGGGGGTAGACTGGCTCCATGAAGGAGGCTGAATGGTGTCTGAACCCTGAAAGACTGTCCAGAATTGGGCACATAAAGTCTAAACGGAGAGTGTATAGGTAAAGGCAGAGGGCAGGACAGAATGGGATGAGAATGTGAAATGAGACATAATTGGGTTTGGTTGGGAAAGGAGGGAGGGAGTGGGGGTAAGAGTGGAAAAGAAGGTTGGGGGCAAATCATGGTAGTTGAGAAGACTGGGCAATGGGGAGGTCATTGAAGACTCCATGAGGGTGCTGAGCTGTGCTTCAGGGAGGTCAGTCTGGCAGCAGTGTAGGGAGAGAGGTCAGACGGGGATATAGAGGGAGAGAAATTAGGAACCCATTCCTGTAATCTGGGAAACAGGTGATTAGTCAAGATTAATTGCCTCTGCCTGTACTAGGAACGTTTACAAGTTAAGTTTATTTCTCTCTCATATAAAATAAGTTATGGTAAGCAATCCAGAATTGATGTGTAGGTACCACAAAGTTATCAGGGATCTAGTCCTTTTCTAGCTCTCTGCTGTGCCATCCCTAGGGTGCTGCTGTCATTCTCAAGGTCATTCCAGCAGCAAACTTGAGGAATGGGATAGAAAAGCATGTTTTTATAGAATGACTTCCCGGAAGTCCCACATAACATGCTTGCCTACTTCCCATTGGCTAGAATTTAGTCACATGGCCACATCTAACTGGAGGGGAGTCTGGGAAATGTAGTCTTTTAGCTGGGTCGCCATGTGCCTGGCTAAAATGGAGAGGTCATTCATTAAGGAGAAAGGGGAGAAGGGATGTTGGGGAAGGCAAATGGTAGGTTATGCCTCAGAGTCTGAATTCAACCAGTGGTGAAGAGAATGGAGAGGAGAGGGAGAATATGTGAGATATGCAGGTACATAATGACTGGGCTTGACAAGTGATTAGAAATGGGTTGGAAATAAGAGAGGTTTGGAGCCTGAGTAAAGTGAAGTGGTGGAAACCATAGTTAACGTGTGCCAGGCACTGGCCTAAGTGTTTTTGCATGTATTTCACATTGATTCCTCATGACACCACTATGAGGTAAGTTCTGCTATGATTATCTCAATTTTGCAGACGAAGGAAATGGGACATTGAGGTAATTTGCTTGCCCAAGCGTCACACTTAGTAGCAGAACGAGAATTTGAACCTGGGCAGCTGGTTCCAGAGCCTGTACCCTTAACCACTACTGTAGAGTGAATCTTTCTGTCCCCTCAAAATTTGTATGTTGAAACTTAATCTCCAGTGTGATGGTATTTGGAAGTGGGAAGGTCCTTGGGAGGTGATTAGATCATGAGAGTTGAGTCCTCATGAAGGAAATTAGTGCCCTTATAAAAAAGACCCCAGAAAGCTCCCTACCCCTTCTGCCACATGAGGACTCAATGAGAAGACAGCCATCTGTGAGCCAGGAGGAGGGCCTGATATGGTTTGGATCTTTGTCCCTGCCCATATATCATGTTGAAATGTAATCCCCAGTGTTGGAGGTGGGGCCTGGTAAGAGGTGATTGGCTCATGGATGTGGTTTCTCACAGTTTAACACCATTGGCCTTGATGCTGTTGTCATGATAGTAAGTCCTTGTGAGATCTGGCTGTTTAAAAGTGTGTGGCACCCCTCTCCTCTCTCTTTTCCTCCTGTTCCAGCCCTTTGAAGTGCTGGCTCCTCCTTGGCCTTCTGGCATGATTGTAAGTTTCCTGAGGCCTCCCTAGAAGATAAGTACATGGTAGCATCATGCTTCCTGTACAGCCTGCAGAACTGTGAGCCAATTAAAATTATTCTTTATAAACTACTCGGTCTCAGGTATTTATTTATAGCAATGCAAGAACAATCTAATATAAGGCCTTATCAGACACTGAATCTGCTCATGCCTTGATCTTGGACTTCTCAGCCTCCAGAACTGTGAGAAACAAAGGCTTGAGCCACTCGTCTATGATATTTTGGTTATAGCAATCAAAATGGACTAAGACAACCACTATGCCTGTGGTAGCACTGTGAATAGAGAGAGAGGGAACACAGAAATATCTATCTAGATCTGTGTGCTGATACCACTTCTTTTCTCCACATTATTCTCCTTTTTCCTTGATTATATTTAACTTCTGTGGTGCTCAGTTGTAGGTGGTATAGAAAACTTGTTGAGTTGACTTTCCCACGTGGCCTTGGAAGAGTACACAAAGTGCTGACAACCTGTCCTTCGTTTTGGTCATTGACAATTTCAAGCCTTGGCCTGGGGTGGGCACTGAGCATTGGCAATGCCTTTTGGGGTCTGGGGGTGGCTCTGGGGGCTGCATTCCAGATGTCCCAGTTGGTCAGGAAGTAGATTGCCCAGAGCCTATATTACCAGGTCCTATATTACCAGGACAAGAGAGGAAGGAAAAGCCAAGAGGCAAGCTAGTGGGATCCAGAGCCTTGGGAAGCTCATGCCTGGGAAAGCCTGGGTGGGGAGTTAGGCTTAATATGGTTTCTGGGGAGCAGTAGGCAGCTCTGCTCTCCAAAGGCTGGGGATATAGCTCTAGAAAGGACAGAAGGGATTTGTTTTGTGGCCAAATGTAACTTGGAAACAATATTCTGTCTGCCATTTCTGTTTTGCAAAAAGCATGATAGAGGCCAAATCCATGCCAGGGCTGAAGACCAAGAATGGAGTAATGTCTGCAGAGAGAAGGATAATTAGCAAATTCCTTAATTAGAGTTGGGTTCCTGTTTTTCCAGTCAATTCTAATCATTTGCTAGATTTTAACACAGCTTCTTTGGCCTGCGGGGTACAGCCATAGAGTTCAGAAAACCAGGATCCAATGATCTTGGATAAAGTAAGAAAGACCTGGTTTCCTCTTCCGTAAAAAGACTATCACAAAATTTATTTCTTGAAACTGTAAGAATCCAAAAAGTAATATGTAAAATGTTGGCAAGCTCTCAAGGTTAGTTATTTATTACATTAGTGATAATGATGCCTTATTAGCCACTAATGTCTGTTAGTGAATGCTTCTGTGCTTAAATTTCATGCTTCATTGAATCCCACTGATTTCCTTTTCTCACCAAGGTGCCATTCTGCACTGACACCTGTAATCAAAGCTTGAAGATTTACTTAGGCACCAAAAGATTAATCTTGACAAAATTCATGAAGTTTATGTTCACTAGACATTAGCCATCACCCCTGGTATGTGACATCCTTCTCTTATTCTGATTTCTAAACATATATTTAAATATAGGTTAAGAAAGTATCATTTCAGAACCAATAAGTTAACTGGGGAAAAAAATGGGCTTTCTTTGAATAAGAATCTCACACTGGATTGAACCTCGATGTTTTGATATACGGTGCCTCTATTCTAGTTGTTACTAAATAGTTTCATTTTCCATTCCAGTTCTTTTTGTTTTTCTTCAACCAAGATTTAATTGCTGGAGACCAAGCTCATTTGTAATTATTCCATGGTAAATATATAGACAGGAATAAGATGTAGTCCTGTCCTCAATAAGCTCATAGTCTGGGAGAGAAGACAAACTTGAAAATAAATAATTGCAGTACATGAGACAAATGCCATTGACTAAATATATACAGGGTACAGAGGTGGCATCTCAAGAAGAAGGAACAAAAACACCTTGGCATTTCAACTGGGAGGAGAAAATACATGTTGGTGTCACTGTCTAAATGTGTAACCTCAGAATTCACCAATCACTTGGCAAAACTGGATTCTTTCTTGCATATAATGTTAGTTTAATCTTTTGAATTCCAGAGATTGAGAAGTAATTTGGGTTTTTATTAGTTCTAGTCTCTTTATTCTTTCATCTCATTGTACTTCTTTATCCCTAATTTATGTATTTATAATGTAAAATGCGTTTGGTCATCTATCCTGCCCTCAATCTCTCCAATAATCTTTCTTCGTCTGGTTTTTATTTTTCCATCATAAATCTTTGATGTGCATAGCTGTGTTCCTTTCCTTGAAATCCAAACTTGCCCCATCATATTTGCAAAAATTTGAAAGCTTGACAATACACTCATCGGCAAGGCTGTAGGGAAATATGATTCTTATCCCTTGTTGGTGGGAATGAAAAATGGCATAATTTTTATGGAGGGGAATTTGGTAATAGCTAATAAAACTATATGTGCATTTATCCTTTGACCCAGAAATTAAACTAATAGTAATTTATTCTGAAGATATACTTCTAATACAAAAAAAAATGCACAAATTTATTAGTTATAGTTGGAAACCATCTTAATGTCCAAGCATAGGAAACTGACTAAATTATGGGTACTCACACACAATGGAGTACTATGCAGCTGTAAACAAGAATGAGTGGCTGGGTAGGTGGCTCACACTTGTAATCCTAGCACTTTGGGAGGCTGAAGTGGGTGGATTGCTTGAGCCCAGGTATTCAAGACCAGCCTGGGCAACGTGGTGAAACCTTGTCTTTACAAAAAAAAAAAAAAATAGAAAAATTACTCAGAAGTGGTGGCACATCGCTGTAGTCACAGCTGCTTGGGAGGCTGAAGTGGGAAGATTGCTTGAGCCTGGGAGGTGAAGGTTGCCGTGAGCCGAGATCACGCCACTGCACTCCAGCCTGGGTGACAGAGTGAGACACTGTCTCAACAGCAACAACAACAAGGAATGAGGAAGCTATCTATGAACTGATGTGGAATTATTTCTAAGAGATATTGTTAAGAGAAAAAAGCAAAGTACAAAATAGTATATATGGTATGCTATCTTTTATGTAAGAGAGAAGGAAAAATAAGAAAACATATATTTGTTTATCTCTACAAAAGAAACAAAGGATAAATCAGGAAGCATTAAGGTTGGTGAATGGAATAGGGCAGAAGAAATATGGAAGGAGGAATACTTCTCTGAATAGATCTTTTTGCGTAATTTTGACCTTCAGAAGCATGTTAATGTTTTATATATTCTAAAGTAAAATTAATAAGGATGGAAAAGGGCAAAAATCCCTAAAACTGAATGCAAACCAAAACAAATTAGCCAATTGTTTTGCAAATGAATACCATAACCACCTTGAAGAGAAAAAAAGAAAGGACTAATCCTAGTAACTTATGAACATAGTATTTGACTATATACCCTCAGTCCTAGGTGAAGGAATACATAGAATTGTACATAAATTCTGAACTTTTTTTTTAAGTAGACTTGTTTTTTGTAGTAATAGAGGAAAGTAATTCTTCTTCTTCTTCTTTTTTTTTTTTTTTGAGATGGTGTCTTGCTGTTGCCCAGGCTGGAGTGCAGTGGTGCAATCTCGACTCACTGCAACCTCCGCCTCCCAGGTTCAACCGATTCTCGTGCCTCAGCCTCCTGAGTAGCTGGGACTACAGGCACATGGCACCACACCTGGCTAATTTTTTGTATCTTTGGTAGAGATAGGGTTTTACCATGTTGGCCAGGCTGGTCTCAAACTCCTGACCTCAGGTGATCCGCCAACCTTGGGCTCCCAAAGCGCTGGGATTACAGGTGTGAGCCACAGCACCCTGCTGAGAAAAAGCAATTCTGAAACAACTTTATATCTGTGAAAGTTGTCACAATCAAAAGGAAGTCACTTGTGTTAAAATCCTGAGAAGTGGAGCCAGGGAGGGATATGAAGGGACGGTTCTCATAAATGTATGCCTGATAATAAGAACTTGCACAAAACACTGCAAAAACCACAACCTTGCACAAAGCCCACTGTAACTTTACATAGAAAATACTTCCGCAAGAATGTCTGTCCAGCAACTGCCCATCCAACCTCAGACTGACATCACCCTTGTTATTGATCCTTGTAGCCAAGGATAATTTACTCAAAGCAACTTATATAACCCCCCTTATTTTTCCTTTAAAAACTTCCATTTGTCTCAACCTCTCTGAATATGCACATAGTTTACTATGGCGTGTGCATTCCCATTGCAATGCTACTCCTTAATAAATATCATTTTCTTTTAGAGAGTCTCCCACTCTGTTATTTAGGTTGGACGTATGTATTATAGGAGTGAGCAAATGAGTAAATGTGTTGCTGTTGGGAAGCAGGGTTCTCATTAAGGAAAAAGTGACAATATATGAAATGGGGAGAAGGCAAGAAGGAGCCCTGTTGAGATGGATTGAAATTTGGGATATCACTGTGTATTATATTTCTAAAATGCATATGTATGTGTGTATGTAAATTTGCATGAATGTATACTTATAAATATATACACCTGTGCGTATTACCTAGTTTTGTCTGCTGAAAGGGCCAAGAAGCAATAACACCTCAGTGGCAATGGACACACCTTGTGCCCAGATCTTGGTCTCTAATTCCATTCCCCACCAAAAGGACTCAGGGCTCTTGGGAGAACCAACTGATTCCAGGCTAGGGCAGGGCTGTACCAGGTGAGCCTGGAACTTTCTTAATTTCTAGTATAACAGAATGTTCCATTATGCTGATACTAGAAATTAAGAATGAGCTCAAAAAGAGATGGGACCACGTCACAAGGACACAGGAGCCAGGCTGGAAGAACTCCCACTGGCTAAATCTGGGACAATTTAAGTAATTAAGTATAATAATGAATTATAAACTATTAAAAATCAGAATTTATGAGTCCCTATTGATAATAAATGGGTTAAATATTTATATGGGGAAAAGCAAGGGCTCTTGCTTACAGTAAAATGCTGACTGCCAACTTATAAATTGGGAGGAAGGGCTGGAGCTGATAAGTTAGCATTTTAGAACCATTATGGCAAAGATCAGCAAGAATCATCAAGTGAGAATCATCAATGGATGCAAAAACTAGGGAGGAATTTAGATAAGGAGGAGGATATTTGTTTGGCCTAAAAATATCTCCCTACAGACTGAGTATTAGTTCTGAGGGAAACAAAAATAGTAATTATACTGTAGAGAAATTTGACAGCTTGACTGGGTTTTCAAAATCTGCAATGAGGGCAGATGGATGTTATGCGCCTCCTGATGCGATGCCCTGGGAAGGACACAATGGCACCTCTGTTGTATTCCAGCCAAGAATGTATAACCCAAGTCATGAGGAAATATTAGACAAACTCTAAATGAGAAACATTCTGTTAAAAATGGGGCAGGGCTGTAGACTTGGAAAATGTCATCATGGAGGGCAAAGAAAGGGTCTGGAAGTGCTCCAGATCAATGAAGGATGGAGACAGCTGAACTCAATCCCTGACCCTAGACTGGATTCCATTCTGGAGGGGAAAATGCTGTAAAGACATTATTGGGTCAATTGACAAAAATGGGACAGTAGATTAGATAAACGTACTGTTTCATTGTTAAATTTACCGAGTTTGAGGATGGTACTCTGGCTATATAAGAGAATGTATACACGTACACATGTACAGTGATTCTTTATTTTTTTGGAGATGGAGTCTCGCTTTGTCACCCAGGCTGGAGTGTAGTGGCATGATCTCGGCTCACTGCAAGCTCCGCCTCCTGGGTTCAACCGATTCTTCTGCCTCAGCCTCCTGAGTAGCTGGGACTACAGGTGTGTGCCACCACGCCCAGCTAATTCTTGTATTTTTTTAGTATAGATGGGGTTTCACCATGTTGGCCAGGATGGTCTTGATCTCTTGACCTCGTGATCTGCCCGCCTCGGCCTCCCAAAGTGCTGGGATTACAGGCGTGAGCCACCGTGCCCAGCCCAGCCAATGCATACAGTGATTCTTGAACAGTGTAGGGGTTATGGACACTGACTCCTCCCATGGTCAAAAATCCTCATATAATTTTTAATTCCCTTGAAACTTAACTACTAATTGCCTACTGTTGACCAGAAGCCCTATTGATAACATAAGCAGTTAATGAGCACATATTTTGTATGTTATCTGTATCATGTACTGTGTTCTTATGAAGTAAGCTAGAGAAAAGAAAATGTTATTAAGAATATCATAAAGGCCGGGCGCGGTGGCTCACGCCTGTAATCCCAGCACTTTGGGAGGCTGAGGTGGGCAGATCACGAGGTCAGGAGATCGAGACCATCCTGGCTAACAAGGTGAAACCCCATCTCTACTAAAAAATCCAAAAAAATAGCCAGGCGTGGTGGTGGGCACCTGTAAAAAGAGAAAATACATTTGCAGTACCATACTGTATTTATTGATGCTATAAGTTTGCGTCATCTGTTTACAAGATGAATTGTCCATCTGAAATGACGGCAACCGCAGCTGCAGACCTCAATCTATGGTACATATCAAGCAATTTAACTTTTTCTTGTAATGTCATGACTTCTCTCTGCTTCTTGGGAGCACTTCCAGCATCACTTGTGGCAGTTGGTATGGGTCCCATGGTGTTATTCAAAGTTTACAGTGTTGCAGTAAACACGATGAAAAATACACGAGAACCGCGAGAGATCACATTTTACTGTGATGAAGGATGTACTGGAGAGACCAACTGCTCACGTGGAGATGATTAGTGTTGTACAGTGTCTACTCACATCATTTGTGCCCACTGCAATAGCAATAGGCAGTAGCTATGAAATTATTACAGTAATGCGGTATGTACTGCAGTGAACTTTATGCAGTGACAATTTCAAACTACATCTTTATGTGTGTTTACATTTCTCTCGACTGTGAATGATACCACGTTTGGTCTGGAAGTGTTTGTGTGTGTATGCTTTGATAAATATCATCTTTTAATAATAGATTTGTGTATATTTTATGGTTGTAAATGACAAAATAGACTAGTATCTACATATATTTTCATAACATACCTCATTTTTTTCTTAATTTTTAAAGTTATGTGGCTAAAATAGCTTCATCTAGGGTATTTTAGGCTATGCAGTTTATCTGCAAGTTTTTTCAAATTGTTGTAAATCTCTAAAAAATTTCCAATGTATTTATTGAAAAAAATCTAGGTATACGTGGACCAGTGCAGTTCAAACCTGTATTATTCAAGGATCAACTATACACACAGAAAAAGAGAGAGAGAGAGAGAGAGGAAGAACAAATAATAAAACAAATTGGTTAACTGTTAATCATGGGATAATGGGTGGATCTTGGTAAAAGAAATACCGGCATTCTTTCTTTTTTTTTTTTTTTTTTTTTGAGACGGAGTCTCACCCTGTCGCCAGGCTGGAGTGCAGTGGCACGATCTCGGCTTACTGCAATCTCCACCTCCTGGGTTCAAGCGATTCCCCTGCCTCAGCCTCCTGAGTAGTTGGGACTACGGGCATGCACCACCATGCCTGGATAATTTTTTTTTTGTATTTTAGTAGAGACGGGGTTTCACCATGTTGGCCAGGATGGTCTTGAACTCCTGACCTCAGGAGATCTGCCCGCCTTGGCCTCCCAAAGTGCTGGGATTACAGGCATGAGCCACTGTACCCAGCCTAGAAATACAGCCATTCTTTTACTATTTTTATTCTTACAGTTTTTCTCAAGTTTAAAATTATATTCAAATAAAAAATATTCAGTCCTGCATGTCCTGCTTTGGTTCAGGAACATTCGTCTTCCTACTATGCCGTATGTTGGTTTTGGTTCTGGGGATCCTGTTGATGTCTGACCACGTCTTAGAATAGATAACGCCAGTAATTTAAAAAAACTTTTATTTTGGGTAGTGAAGCACTTTCTTTGCAAATGAATCTTATGTGGGGCATCAAGCTGCAGAGGAGATGACAGAAGCCGCTCTAAGAGAAGCATGTGTGTGCTTGTTGGGTGTTGTATCAGAGTCCCGTCCACTGTGCCTCCCTCTCCTCTGTCTGCTGGGCAGCTCTGAGGCACCTCCAGGGAATGTTTGACAACCACTGCTCGAAATTAAACTGGCCATGGTCCAACTGACCTTAGCAGCCCTGAATGAGAATGACTGTTCTTGATTGGGTGAAAACCTCAGAATGACTTCAGAGCGGTTGACTTGTGCTTTGTGAACATGGCCTCGTGCGTGCTTTCAGTGATAAATGTCCAGTTTTTTTTCCTGCCTCTCCATGAGGTTACTCTGCCCTTGGCCCGTGGTTCACACTTGACAACTATTCAACCACAGGGCCCTGCAGGTCAAGCCCAGCGTGTGATGGTTTCAGAGTCGAGTCCTTTCTGAAGAAGCGTGTATAGATCAGACCTATGTAAATAGAATCACATTTTCCCATAGCTGCTTCGTGGTCATTTGGGATTCATTTTCAAATGGCCATGGTACCTTGCTGTAGGTAGAATTTATATTTATCTGTCTTCCTCCTTTCCTTTTCTGTCAGGTAGTTAAGAGTCTTTAACATGTTTGATGGAGGCGAGCTTGTCATTTAAAGCCCTTTGAAAGTGACTTAACCCCCCAAGTTAACTGCTCTGAAAGTTGGAACCTCCAAAAGTTTATATCTACTTTATAGCTCAAACCCGAGTCAACCTAAAAGGTAAAAGTATTATTTATTCAAGGAGCCTTGGAACATTGTACATAACAAATTCATTTTGTCGAAGAGGATGCAGCCGTCTTCTTAATGATTTACCTCAAGTTTCCATAAAGCTTTTTGCAGGGCCCAAGACTACAAGACCCTTAATGGCCACCCACCTCATTGTAATGGTAGTAACTTCCTGGAGTCCTACGTTGAAAAGGTTTCTGGGGTAGCATCTGGGCTTGGTGAGAATGAGGGTCATGATCGATTTGTGATGTCTACTTGGGTGTGGAATCGGGACATTATCCAGGTGTTTGCAGCATACGTGATGTTCCTGGCCTAAAAATAACTCTCAGGGGCTCTGTTTGTTTGGAAAGAACATGCCTCTTCATTGGCCATGAGCACTGGTCTATTTTATGTGCTTTCTTACTAAACAAGGAACCCTGGCTGTGATGCCCTAGATTAGATGTGGGAGGAACCAGAGAACACTTGCTGAGGCTTTGGGTGTTTTTCCTGCACACATATTTCCAATCCATTGCAACAGAGGAGCCCTTAGTACAGAGTATGGCAAAATGAAGTGCACCCCCACCCCCAGCCTGTACCTTGTTTGGGTTCAGCTGGTTGGCATGTCCATACTGAAATTTTAGAATCGGGCCGGGTGCGTTGGCTTAGTCTGTAATCCCAGCACTTTGGGAGGCCGAGGCGGGTGGAGATCGAGACCTTCCTGGCTAACACGCTGAAACCCCGTCTCTACTAAAAAATACAAAAAAATTAGCTGGGCGTAGTGGCGGGCGCCTGTAGTCCCAGCTACTCAGGAGGCTGAGGCAGGAGAATGGCGTGAACCCGGGAGGCAGTGAGCTGAGATCGTGCCACTGCACTCCAGCCTGGGCCATAGAGCGAGACTCTGTAAAAAAAAAAAAAAAAGAAAAAAAAAAAGAAATTTTAGAATCTTAGCCTTTCTTTTTAGAATTTCAGAACCTTGTTGAAATTTCTTGTAGTTGCATAAACTCTGTGATGTTTCCCTGTAATTTAAGTGCCAAGAAAATTTGACCCTGGCAGACCCAACCTCTCTCAACACCTACCTCAATACTGAGGCATAAGAAGCAGAATAGAATTTAGAGAAAATTCCTCTGTGAAGCTATGCCTGATACTCACAGATGGATTCAAGGGGGAATTTTCCTCCCTTGAATCCCACAGCATTTTTAACCTCTTAGGTTAATTATGTAGTGCTGTTTGGCTTTTTTTTCATTAGGTTCCCCTTCGTCCACCTCCTGCCCTGTAGATGATGAAAATCTTCTAACGTTTAATCAGCAAAAATGTTTCAAGGACAATTATTATGTTTTACTTTTGTTTGTCTTCTCATCACTCCTGGCATTGTTGCAAAGACCCCTTCAAAGACTCTTCTAACACCCTAGTATGTGTTTGCAAAGTGACTTATTTCAAAGACACTTGTTTTTGAAATTGTTCTCAGGGTAAGAACAAAAAGGCTGGCTGAGCCATGTTAACCTAGGCAATTTGTGATGGAATTGTGCCTTCCATCTCTCTGCCTTTTCCCCCTTCTCCAGGAGTTCATATTTGAGTTGCTTTTGGAAATCTTCAAAGATCCACTTTCTGAAGCTGAATAGCTGGAGATGTTCTTATTGGGAGGCAGCATATTAAAGGCAGCACTCAGAAGGATTCAGTGCTTGTTGTATTCACAAACAGCCCTGACTAAGGAAGACTGTGTGAATGTCGTCATATTTCCCAATAACACATGCTTGCCTTGGCCAGTGTGGCCCTCCCTTCTCTGTAGCAGAACACAGGTCCTTATCTATGCAATCCTTTCAGGTCAGACCTTGTTTACATGGACACTTGCCTGCATATGTTCTAACTTTGGGGCCAGATAAATAAACAGGAGGCTGAAGGCAAAAATACCTCCATTGAAAGAAGTCATGGCTAGAAGTAGGGCCCCAGAGAGGAGCAGAAATAGGTGCAAGGAACTAAGAAAGAGCAGCTTAAGCCATACTATTTAGAGTGGAAAAGGAGGGCCCACATTTTTATTTTGAAACTTGTATAAAATGGCTCTATCTTACCTTTCCTCCTCTCGTATCTCCCTCCTTCACAGAGGAATCTGTGAAGATCTTGTAATTAAAAAGTTGAAACTAGAAAAAAAAATGAAAATGACATCTCTAGATATGCTTTGTTTTTTAATTCAAAGAAACTGAAAACATATTAAAATCAGAGTTTCAGATAATTTTTATGTGACTCTCCTTCAATATAGTGTCCCAGTTTCATTCTATCCAAGTGGATGGTCTTGACATGACCATGGTTTGAGATACTTTGAAGAGTCAAAGATAATTTTTTGTTTATGGAAGATATTAAAAAAACCCGAGGCATTTTGTAATTTTGAATCTGGGTAACTTACTGATAATGACCAACTGGACCCTGAATTCCAACAGATAATCTAAAACTCATGTACCTAAATATACACATCAACACTCCCGCCTGTCTCCTCAAACTCACCTCCAGTTTGCCCCTGCCTCACCAGGCTCCAGGCCCGGTTCTGCTTCAAGGTTGCCTCAGGGTGCTGTTCCCTGTCCTGGAAGGATATTCTCCTTCCTTTCCTACTGCAGGCAGGTGGCCTTTCCTAATCACCCTGATCACTGAGAGTAATCAATAAGAACTTCTTATTCTTTATTTTAGCCTCCTTTTTGTTTCCTTCAAAGCATTCATCAAAATTCATACGTATTTTATTTGTTTGTTTACTAGTTTTTGGATTCCCTAAAACCTCTTTGAATGCTGGGACTATGTCTCTTTGCTTTACCATAGGGTTTCCAGTCGCAAAGTACTGGTTGAATGAATGAATAAACTTGTGAGCTGGGTAAAAGCGGAGCTGGCAGGAAGGAAACACACTAAGCCATTTGCTGGTAGAGTCACTCCCTGGCATCGAGAAGGTTTTTATCAGCAACCTTGCTGCCCCTGCCAAAGGCCAGGTGGGGACTTCAGGAGGCATCAGTGTAGAAAATGCAGTAAGAAAAGCGGAGCTCCTTTTGATGCCTGATCATTGGAAGAGGTAGTGTGCTCTGGGTAATTCAGTGGTATTTATTACCGGAAAGGGATCCCAATCCAGACCCCAAAAGAGGGTTCTTGGATCTCTCACAAGAGAGAAGTCGAGGCAAGTTCACAGATTAAAGTGAAATCAAGTTTATTGAGAAAGTGAAGGAATAAAGAATGGCTACTCCACAGGCAGAGCATCACCAAAAGCTGCTGGTTAGCTATTTTTATGGTTATTTCTCCGTCATATGCTAAATAAGGGGTGGATTATTCATGAGTTTTCCAGGAAAGGGGCGAGGATTTCCTGGAACTGAGGATTCCTCCTCCTTTTAGTCCATATAGAGTAACTTCTTGACATTGCCATGGCATTTGTAAACTGTCACGGTGCTGGTGGGAGTGTCTTTTGGCATGCTAATGTATTATAATTAGTGTAAAATGAGCAGGGAGGACGACCAGAGATCACTTTTGTCACCATCTTGATTTTGGCAGGTTTTGGCCAGTTTCTTGACTGCATCCTGTTTTATTAGCGGGGTCTTTGTGATCTGTGTCTTGTGCTGACCTCCCATCTTATTCTGTGACTAAGAACGCCTAACTTCCTGGCAATGCAGTCTAGTAGGTCTCAGCCTTATTTTACTCAGCCCCAATTTAAGATGGAATTGCTGTGGTTCAAACGCCTCTGACAGTGGCGAGGTCACGAGAGTCAGCCTCAGCTTAGGCATGAGTTTGAGGCTGTGTCGTTTTTTTGGCAAAAGGAGGGGATGTGGGTCATAGTTACTACTTTTAATACTGTAAAGAAAGACCACTTGGAGTTTTTCCTGGAAAAAATGTGGCCTTTTAATAGCAGACCTTCAGTAAACCCTGAAGGCATCTTCTCAGCCAGGGTGGTGGTGGAGTTGGGAGGCACAGGGATGGGGACAAGGGACTCAGTGCGAAGGGAAAACTTATGCATAAATAATCATAGCACAGAGTGACAAGTGCTACTGCAGAGGGAAGGGCAGGTGCTCTGGGGAAGGCTGGAGGGGCCAGGGTGTTTGTGGAAGGAAGGTCACGTAAGACTTCCCAGAAGGGACAACCTCAGCTTGCTTCCCCTTGCTCGTTCCTTAAAAGAGGATTTGGTGACCTCTGCTGGGGGATGAGACCTCCAGCCTGAACTAGATTGGGGTGCAAAGAGAATGAAGATTTGCATAGAACCAAGACTTTCTAAAGTAAAATACTGGCTTTAACAGAGAACCTTGAGGGAGATTCAATAAAAGGTGGAGGGACACGGATCAACAGCAGCTAGAAAATACTTTACAAGAGCTAGGGAGTGGAGAAAGCTGGAGGGGCTTAGGGTGGGGAAATGAGAAGGAAAAGCAGTGCCCCTGGATGGTAAATAGAAAGGGAAGCCCACCTAAGTGTGTTCAGTTGGCTTCTGGGATTTGGAGTGAGTGCTTCCACTTCCAAAAATTTATTCTAGGAAACCAATCAGATGTATGTGCAAAGATGTCTATTCCTTTATTGATGGTAAACACGAGAATAGCTAAACACGGGGTTCGGTTAAATAATTTATGGTCTACTTAGAATATGGCAATACCATTAAAAATAATGATCTTGTTTTATTTATATTGAGATTAAAAGACACTTGAGAAGTATTGGTAAGTTAAAAAAAAAAAAACAAGTTACAAAGTGACATTAAAAACATATTAAGGCCTAGAAGTAAATACAAAATGCTCACAGCAGGGGGATTAAGAACAATTAGTTTTCGCTTTACACTTCTACGTAGTCCCACCCCCTGCCATGAGTAGGCATTAAATTTACAACCAGAAAATCAGTAAAGTGATTTCCATTTTGAAAGGAAAAGTCCACAGGGTTTTTAAAAGAGATGATTAGGGCCACAATCCTAATTGAGTAACTGTTAGGAAATGCTGTGTTACTCATTCCACATCCTCCACGGAGATCCTCCCAGTAGGTAGGGGGCTTAGGGGGCTTGTAGCTTTGACTCTGGGTAGAGAGATAAACACTTTCTTGGGTTTACTCCTTAACACTGACCTGGGAGTGGGGCCGTGTTCCCCCTTGTATACTCTAGAATACGCTTAGGAGCAGGAATCCCCTTCCCCTGCTCCCTGAGCTAGTGGCTGTCCATGCTGGCTGCACGTTAGAATTTGTAGGAGAGCTGAAAGCAGTACCCACCTCTCAGACAACTGTGATTGTACTCCCTGGGGATGAGGCCCAGGGAGTGGGCCCAGGTGATGCTATTCTGCAGCCAAGGTTGAGTCCCTCCTGATTTGAAGATAATGAATGAAAAATCAACAGACGGCGTCCTAAATCTGGACCAGCATTTTTAAGGCATGCCAGACCTGAGCATAGATCTTTGGAAAAAGAATGGATTCCTTGGTCAAACACTTCTATCCCTCCCTCTAGGAAAGTCTGAAAGTACATGAGAAAATAAAGACTCTGGGAAGTCGTGTGGCAAAGAAATTTATTTGATTTGTTTCAGATGGATTTCCCAGTAGTTTCTGATCGTGGAAAGCATTGTCTGGGGTAACCCTTTATCTTGGGTTAGCAGCGTCTGGCCAGTGCCTAGAGTCCCTCTTGCATGCCACGATTTGGCCACCCTGTGGGGACACTTCTCCACAAGGACCCTAGGACATTGGTAAGATCAAAGCAGATCCCTGGACAGACAGCAAAGTGAAGGGGAGAAGCTCCAAATTTGGAACTGGGGGTAAGCCTATTGCTTGGTAGAGCACCTTGACCTGGGGCAATGTGGAGGGGACACCCTGGCTACAGAATCTGGGGTACACAGGAGGAAAATGAGGTCCAAAGAGGTAATTAAGCACCTTGTTCCACATCAGGAAGCTGGGCAGGGGCCCAGCAGAGACTAAAACCTAGACTTTCTGCTTCTCAGTCAGGCCCCTTTCCCTCCCTCACCAAGACAAAGCAGTGATTTCAGGCATTTTATGATCTTGGAATAAAGAAACACTGCCATGATTAATGGGAAGTTTCTGCCTTCTTATCCCATTTTGTGTTCCTATCTCCATCTGCCAAGAAGACACCCAAAGCTCTAACTATCATTTGGTTGTAAGGAATGTTTAGAATTGAAGAGCTGCTTTGACACAATTAAAAGCTTCCAGAAGGCTGTTACGGCGCCAATTATTTACTTAGCGATAGCGAGCTATTTAAATTTCATTATGGAGTAGAAAATAGGGAGATAAGAACAAAATATGGTCAGGCTGACTGTGACCTCAAAACCTCTGCTCCTTTTGTTCATAAAAGATAGCAGAAGCAGAACATTCTGATTCAAGGATCATTTTGCTAAACTGTGCGTTCTCTTAAACGGAATTGTTTCTTAATCTCTTTGTGGGCTGCTAATGGGCCATTTATCAGGGTGTTCCAAGGCAAAGTGAATCTGGAAGAAATAGGGCTACTGACTTTGGGACAAGTCTCCCTGTGTTGCAGGTGGTTGGACAATGACTCAGTGACTTCCCACTTTAAGCTAAATGAGATTCACTATTGTATAGTCATAGACATGCATCCCAAAGCAAACGGAGGAATGAACATGCTCTCCATTTTCCTGACTTTTCTAGACACCATTTTAATTGTTGAAACTCTCCTTTTCCTCCTCCGGTTCCCATTCCAGGTTGTTTTCTGTAGTTATTTTGACCATAACATTTCCAATGACACAACTTCTCATTTTGTTCTTTGCATAGGGAGGAGGGAGGGGCACTAGGGTATGGCAAGGTGGAGGATGTGGTTTGGGGGATTGTCAAAAGGAGCACTTACCTGATAAGTGTATATATATCTATTTAAGTGAGGTATAATTTACATACAGTAAAACCCACCCTTCTCAGAGTATACTTTTATGAGTTTTGACACATAAATTCAGCTGTATGACTACTACCGAAATCAAGGTATAGAACAGGTCCGTCACTCTGAAGTGTTCTCTCCTGCTTCTTTGTTGTCAATGCCTCTCTTCTACCTCCAGCCCTTGGCAACCTAGTGCCTCAGTTTCTTGTCTCCATGGTTCTGCCTTTACCAGGAAGTCATATACAAGGAATCACACAATGTGTAGTCTTTTGAGTCTGGATTTACTCACTCAGCATAATGCATTTGAGGTTCATCCATGTGATGGTATGTTTGTTGCTTTGTTGTTGTTGTATGTTTGTTGTCATTTGTTGTTTTGTGTTGCCGAGCAGGATTCTGTTGTGTACTGCAGTATGTTTTGCTCTTCACCAGTTAAAGGACACTGGGATTTTTTCCAGTTCTTGGCAGTTACAAATAAAGCTGCTTTAAACATTCATATACAGGTTTTTGTGTAGCTATATGTTTTCATTTCTTTTTTTTTTTTTTTTTTGAGACAGAATCTTGCTCTGTCGCCCAGGCTGGAGTGCAGTGGCGTGATGTTAGCTCACTGCAAGCTCTGCCTCCCAGGTTCACACCATTCTCCTGCCTCAGCCTCCCGAGTAGCTGGGACTACAGGTGCCCACTGCCATGCTCGGCTAATTTTTTCTATTTTTTATTAGAGACGGGGTTTCACCATGTTAGCCAGGATGGTCTTGATCTCCTGACCTCGTGATCTGTCCGCCTTGGCCTCCCAAAGTGCTGGGATTACAGGCGTGAGCCACCACGCCTGGCCATGTTTTCATTTCTTTTGAGTAAATATCTAGGAGTGCTATTGTTTGGTCATGTGGTAAGTTTATGTATAACTTTATAAGAACGTCATGTTTAATTTCACAAGAAATTTATTTATGTTTGTCTTTCTAAATAATATATGAATTTGATTTTCTTTTTAGTTTTTTACAAGGGTGTCATGCTGAGGTAATCTTTTAATAATTAACATTTTTTTCACTTAGGATCATAATGTTAAGATTTATCCATATTGTGACATAGTTTATTCGTTCCTCTCTCTTCTTGATGGGCATTTGGTTGTTTCCAGGATTTTGTTATTGTTTTGTTTTACTACTGAGAGTCTTATATATGTCTCTTGTTGTATTAGTTATCTATGTCTGCATAAGAATATAACCCAATTTTTTTTTTTTTTTTTTTTTTTTTTTAGTAGAGACAGAGTTTCACCATGTTGGCCAGGCTGGTCTTGAACTCCTGACCTCAAGTGATCCACCCACTTTGGCCTCCCAAAGTGTTGGAATTACAGGTGTGAGCCACTGTGCTTGGCCAATATAACCCAACACTTAGTTACTTAAATAACATACATTTGTTATCTCACAGTTTCTGTGAGTCAGGAGTCTGGGCAGGGCTTAGCTGGGTCCTCTGCTTCAAGTCCTCACAAGTCTGCAGTCAAGGTGTTGGCCAGGGCTGTGCTCTAATCTTAAGGCTTGACTGGGGAAGATTCACTTTCAAGTGCATGTGGTCGTTGGCAGGATTCGGGTTCTTGCAGTTTTCCAGGCCAGGGCTTCATTTTCTTGCTGGCTGTTGGCAGAGGGCACCCTCAGTTTCTTGTCATGTGGGCCTCCCCAGAGTGATCACCTGCTTCATTAAAACCGGCAAGGGAGAGGGTCTGCAGGCATGACAAACATTATATTCTTAGGTAAAATAATCACAGACATATCATCCATCAACATGACCATATTCTATTGGTTAGAAGCAATTTACCAGTCTTGCCCACAGTCAAAGGAAGGAGATTGCACGTATAAATACCAGAAGGAAGGGATAGTTGGTGACCATTTTAGATTCTATCTGCCTCAATTGCTACACATGTGTATGATTTTCTCTGTGCTTATACTTGGGAGCAAATTGCTGTGTCCAAGGGCATTCTTTTCTTGATAATGCTCTTTACTTAAAGGCTATGTTTTGTGGAATTAATATAGCTAGGTCAGCTTTCTTTTGATTAATATTTATGTACTATGTCTTTTTCCATTCTTTTGCTTTCAGTCTTTGCATATCTGTATGTTTGAGGTATGTTTTTTTGTAAATAGCATGTGTCAAAATTTTACAAATGAATCCAATCTGTCACACCTTATGTTTTAAGTGGTGAGCTCAATCCATCTACCTTTGTTATAATAAATGACATACGTGGACCAATTTTTATCATTCTGACTTGTTATTTCAGCTGTGCTACTTTTTCAATGCTTTCTTCTATTTTTCTTACTTTTATTTTTAGTAATATATTTTTATCTCCCTAATTCTTCTTAATAAAGTAAAAATCTAGGATTCCTTGCTCCCTCCCCT
Organism: Nomascus leucogenys; assembly: GCF_006542625.1. Classification (NCBI taxonomy): domain Eukaryota; kingdom Metazoa; phylum Chordata; class Mammalia; order Primates; family Hylobatidae; genus Nomascus; species Nomascus leucogenys. The sequence continues at coordinate 120,381,761 of NC_044402.1, forward strand.
GCCCTGTTAGTTGATATAACCTAGGCTTCTAATTCTGCGTTGTTACAGATATATTTTCTCCTTTTCATTCATCTTAGCTTGCTTTTTGCTTTTAAAGCAATAAGAGTTTATCAAGGTGTTTGATCACCCTTGTTCCGCAAATCTCTTGTAGAGTCTCCTGGATTTTTCTCTCTCATACATAGCACTTTAGCCAAAACAGTTTACAATGTACATCTTTCTGCAGCAAATCTTCTATGCCTGAGAATATTTTTATTTGACCTTAATATTTGAGTGACAGTTTGGTTGACTATAAAATAATAGGTTCTAAATTCTATTTCCTTCAATTCTGTCAAAACATTACTCCATATTTTTTTGCATCCAATATCGTTGATGCCAATCTGATTCTCATTCTTTTGTATGTGGTCTCCTCTTTTTATGATAGCTTTTAGAACGTTTTTTGTTTTATAAAAATCTTAAGTTTTATTATAGTGTACCTAGGTGTGAGTTTTTCCTTTATTTCTCTCTCATGTGTGTGTGTTTGTGTGTATTCTGCTCTGTCTTTCTCTCTCTATAGATGTGGCAGAATAATTGATCTTTGTTATGTCCTCAAATCTTCTTCCCCTCCATTTTTTTTCTTTTTTAAATGGAACTCCTACTGTCTGGATGTTAGTACCTCTGCATCTGTTTTCCTTATCTCTTAGTTTTTATAAAATTAATATATTGTCTATTTCCTTGTCCTTTTTATCTACCTTCTGATATGTTTTTTCAATCTGATATACCAAATCACTAATTTGTTATTCAGTAGTATCAATTCTGCTCTTTATTTGTATTTTTATATTTTTATTACTAGTATTTCTGCTTGATTCTTTTATATATTTTTTGCTTCTTATTAATTTTCCTTCTATCTTTTAATATATTTACCAGGATGATTAAAAATACTTGATCCATCTGTCCTAATATTTCTGCTTCTGTTGGAATTTGTCATCCAGGAGGCCCTCTTCCTTTAGAGATGTCTGTACTCCTCAAATGTCCTGTTATTTTGTTTTGTGTGCTCATTTTTTCCCTAGGGCGCTGACTCTACAGGCAGTACATGTTGAGAAAGGCAGGTCCAGGCCTGTCAGCTCCAGTGAACTCAGGGGATGGGGCTAGATGAGCCCCAGGGTGGAGAGCTCTGAAAATTATATTCCATTGCTCCTTATCTCACAAAATAAGCTTTTAGGTCAGGCCTTCATCTTTTGTCCCTCAGAGAGAAGAAGATTTGCAGGAGACAGTCAGAATTCAGTGGTTTTAAACCTTGGCTGCACATTCAAATAACCTGGGAAGCCTCTACAAATCTGGATGCCTGGGTCATGCTCCAGAGCAATTTCAATGGAATCTCTGGAGGTGGAATCCAAGCAGCAGTACTTTCAAACTCTCCACATGATTTCTATCTTCAGCCAAGTTTGAGGCCCACCATCAAGACCAGATTGTCATTTTCCAGCCCTGGGAGTTTGAAGGGGAAGAGACATAGAAATAACTTCCAGAGGTCAGTTTCTTCTGAGAATATCTGAGCTTGGCAGGTGAGGTTCAGGCGCTGTTTGCCCCAAGGAGATACGGGGTTGGTGAGAGGAAGCAGGAGCAGAATTCCACCAGTTTTTCTATTTTCTCTTCCCACAACCCTGCTGGGCTGCTTCCTGCCTTGGGACAAAGCCACCACTTCACAACCTCATTTGAAAAAACATCCCCAGTCAACTCAAGAGCTTCTCACAGTGTTCTCTTCTTTACTTTTCTGGCTCCTGTGGGGTTAATGCGGGGGAGAGGTGGGATGGACATCCAGCAGCCTCGCTAGTTCAGCATCTTGGCCTGAACTGGAGCTACTCAGGGTATGATGAAGGGACCGGAAGCATCAGCATCTCTTAACAGCTTGCTAGAGATGCAGAATCCCAGGCCCCACCCTGAGCCTACAGAGGCAAAATCTGCATTGAACAAGATTGCCAAGAGATTCCCGAGCACATGAAAGTTTGATAAGCACTTCTTTACATAGCATAGATGCTGAACAAATATATTTAAATTGAATCAAGCACCTTTTTGACCACTACCTCAGAGTTTGCTCGGTCATGTTGTTCCTATAAAATGTTGATTTTAGTTCTTTGATTTGAGCTATTTCTGCCCTAGGCCAGAATTCAACAATGCTGGATTTTCCTACTAAGCAGATGGATTTTAAAAACAGAATTCTTTAAGAAAAACAATGCTCCCGTAGCACCATCTACCTCTCAGTGGTAGCACTCATCACTGTTGTAATTTTATATTTATAATTGTGGATGGTTGATTGATGTCTGGCATGATATTATAAGCTCCAGAAGGACCAGAAAGAAATCTGACTTTATTAGAGTTGTCTCCCTAATGCCCAGTGCAGTGTGTGGCATACAGCAGGTGCTTAATATTAATCAAATGAGAGAAATGACTTAGGCCTTTGCAGTGACTTACTTAACTGATGGTTGTCTATCGAATGCTAATATGAATGATTACACCTGTAAGGTCATCTTTTTCTAAGAAATACATATGGTTTCAGGAATATGTTTCTTCCATCTTTACTGTTTCTTGTCATTAACATTAGATACAATTACTTGAATTTTTAGGGTCTTATGTTAATTTTTTTAAAACTTGATGCATACTGGCATTTAAATAAATATGAACATTTAGAATTGATTAATTTCTTAATTCATTGTATACTTTTTTTTACAAAACAAAAGAAAGCAAAAACATTGCCTTCAAGGAATAGTACATCTCCTTGATATTCTGAGGAAAGAATGAATATATTTATGATATTAGAGGAAAAAGCAAGGGAGTAAAGAGGTCATGGCAAGTGCTGGGAATGAGTCCTATTTGACCTGTTTTCACTCCTATTCTTTTCTCCTCCCTACGCACCCCAGTTTAGGCCTAGGCAGGAACCCAACCAATAAACGTTAAACCTACTCTTTCCCCTTTCTCTGTCCTCTCTGCCCAATTTCCAAAAAGATGTTGACTGTGAGATAGTCTGTTGTCTCATCAGGCTGAGGGAAGTGGGAAGGAAGTGTGCACTGGCTTAAGCAAAGCATCTGACAAAGATACAGTTCTTTTATTATGTAGGGAATATAAACAGGCATTTAAAGAAACACTCTATTTAAGTTGATTTATTAAATTTTATTGGTAAAGCTAGAGCATGGGTTCCATTACAGTGGATACTGATGTCTTTTATAGTCATGGCTCCCAAAAGACATATGGTTTCCCAAAAGTGTCATCCAGCTTCTATAACTCTGAATGAGATTCCAAGTCTGCTTTCCTGTGTGTCCCCTCTTCACTCCCTCCCTCGACGAGCCTAATTACACACACATAAGAATTACATGTGCACCAGCATCACACAATTAAAAAGCTAGATTTAAAAGGATCTTGCCCAGCTTTTCTATGGAAAACTTGAAATTAGGTATTTTGCTTTAAACTTGGCAAAGCTAAAGACCAAAGTGATGTCTATAATCAGGGAAAGTCTGACTAATAACTGAATGCTGTTGGAGGGCCAGTAGCACAACACGTGTTTTTTTGCTTGTCAAAAGGCGATGAAAGACATGCAAAGGAGTGAAATCAAGCAACGTAATGAGAACGACACGGAAGTGATTTTGTTCTGAGCATTGCTGAGTTTTAAAGCAATGTAATGTATTTCCCGTTTTTCATAAAACATTCAATTGTAAAATGTAGAGATTGTTTGAAAGTGTTTTTAATATTTTAATTCCTAAAATGTGGATTTATCCAACAAATACATGTAGACCTTAATGAGACATTTGGGGGCTGGACTTTCATTTATTCTAAGTAGTTCTCATATTTAAAAAGCAGTTGCAGATTCTTCATTTCATTAGCGAAATATCAAAAAAGAAAAAGGAAAATAAAACAAATTCAGTTCCAAATGAAAGCATTTCTTCATTTTTTTCTAGAGAATGATTATTAAACACTATAAAAACCTAGTCGAATCTCATTTCTACACATCATTAAAGAGTTCTTGTGCCAAACAAACAATGACCTTTTGTTGATGAGACTGTAAAAATTATTAGTGGGGAAAAATGATCATTTGTTCCTGGAGGACATTGTTACATTTCTATCTCCTCCCACTTTATTCATTTTTTCTTCACAGAGTTGGAGAAAATAATGAGATACAAACTCATTTCCCCAGCAGAGGTCACCCTTTCTCCTTTATCGTTCCCAATAAATGGCTTCTTAGTTGTGGTTCCTTAGTCCAAGGAAATGCAGGAGTTTTTAGCTTGAAGCACACAGCCAGAGGGCTGGTGGAAACATATGCATCATTCACACCCTCTGTGTCTTCTTACGTATGCACTGTTTAAACGTATTACCCTACCTGGACTCTTAAATGGATAACTCACATACATATAATAAGAACCACTAGGTTATGTATTGATAATCCTATCTTTTAGTTAATCCACTTCATCAAGCATTAGTTTAATGCTTGCCAGTGCTGGCTCAAATTCTACCCAATTCTCTGCCCCATGGGCCAAAAAATAGGTTTTCATAACACCCTGGAAGTGACTGGCATAAGCCTCTAGAGAAAATCCCCTGGTGAATTTCTGCAGGGGAGAAAGACAAAAATGTATGGAACATTGGCCAAGCGGAGAGCTCAGGGCTGGGTACTGAAGGGTAAGCTAGGGAGGTATAAGCCCCAGTCTCGGCTTCTGCATTTGGTTTGGTTTTGGAAACAAAAATGTATGTTTGTATTTTATTTGAGACTCACACTGGATCACAGAATGAAGTTCTAAATGAATTATACGTGAGTGTGCAGAGTATAGGTCAGTCAAGAGGTGTCATCTACAGAAGGTCAGGGGTAGGTGGGTGATGGAATTGCTCCGGTCCTGTTGCTGTCTGCTGGGGAAAAGCATTCAGCACATGTCTGGCCAAATCCAAACATGGATTTTGGAAACTCCTTTTCTCTTCCTCACTTTATGGAGGAAACCACTGGCATTTTCTTGGGGTCCCTGGGGAAGTGGGGCTCATTGGTTTTACAATGGTTGGTGAAGATCTTTTCTAAATCAAATTCCCTTCCTTCTCTTTGTTTTCTTTCTTCTGTAAACTAAAATTCTTGTGGACATGTTGGAAGTTTAAGACTGTGGTGGATTTGGGGTATTCTCTGTGGCTGCTGCTCTTCCCTTGGACTCCAGATGGCACAATCACAGTGTGCAGGGGATAAGGTAACGCATCCCAAAGAACAGAAATGTGCTTCTCCCTCCCAGGAAGTGGGATGGCTGGATGACCATGACATTGGACAGCCAGTAGTGCTCGTAAAGAGATGCGTCTCGGAAAGGAGGATCTGCCTGTGTTCCTGACATCACCCTTGGGATTTATCCTCTGCTCTCCAGGCCTCTGGCTCTCCCTGCTGGTTCTGTGCTGGGTCACCTGCCACCTGCCCAGCCAGCATGCCCTGCAGAAGTTGGCTGGAGCCAGCTGGTGGTGACTTGCCAGAGACTGGTTAAATAAGAATTTTGCAAGCTGGTTGTTAAACCATTGGTAGCTTGAAATCAGCGTTGGTGGGAGTATTTATAACCCAGAAATTGGCAAATGCTGCAAATCAAGTCCTGCCTCCAGCAGCTTACCAGTACTCCACAGCTTACCTACTCCTCTTAGTACCAATGAAAACACCTACATCACCTCATTTTAATAGCGACAAACTTGAGAATTTTTGATGCAAATATTTACCAGGAAAAAAATAGAAAAAATAGCTTCACTTCTCCTCCTTCAAAAGCTTTGGAACAGAACTCCTTTATCAAGTACAGATTTCTACTCTTAATGTTAACCAGAGGTTTGTTCAAAACAGGCAAGTTGTCCCAGCTTTTAGGGGCAGTTCAATTCCCTTCCCTAAGCCCATGCTTAGCTGAGATATTTGCCCCCAAATTTCCTTTTAAAATTCCCTCATTTTCCCCATTCCGGCACCTCCAGCTTCCTGAAGGCAGCTGTCTCCTGACACCATCCCTAGTGTAAGGCATCAGACTCTTCTTTGGTTCTTTTCGACTCGAGAAGCCATTCCAGGCCAGGTGCAGTGGTTCACACCTGTAATCCCAGCACTTTGGGAGGCCGAGGCAGGCCGATCACTTGAGCCCAGGAGTTCGAGACCAACCTGGCCAACATGGCGAAACCCCATCTCTACTAAAAATACAAAAATTACTTGGGTGTAGTGGTGTATGCTTTTAATCCCAGCTACTGGGCAGGCTGAGACATGAGAATCACATGAACCAGGGAGGTGGGTGTTGCAGCAAGCCGAGATCGCACCACTGCACTCCAGCCTAGGCAAAAGAATGAGACTGTCTACAAAGAAAAAAAAGCCCTTCCAGGTGTACAGGTTCACACTGACTGCTCCTGTTGGGTTGGTTTGTGAGGGACAATGGCTGTTTCCCATTTCTCTACAGCATCATCCGCTTATTTCTTGACAGGTCGAATCTGGACCCCTTAGCCGAGTATGGTGGCGGGTGCCTGTAGTCCCAGCTATCCGGGAGGCTGAGGCAAGAGAATCACTTGAACCTGGGAGGCAGAGGTTGCAGTGAGCCAAGATCGCATCACTGCACTCCAGCCTGGGTGATAGAGCGAGACTCCAAGAAAAAAAAAAAAAAGGGATAGCTGAGTACGCCTGGAGGTGGCATGTTCGAAAAAAGGACATGGATTCTAGAACCAATGGGTCGGAGTATTGTGAGGAGATTGCCGGACTCCTGAAGGGGATGCTGCTGTATTTTCTGCTGGTAAACCCAGCGCCTTACCTTAATGACTTTATTTAACTTTAATTACCTTCCTAAAGGCCCAGTATCCAAATACCAGCATTCTGGAGATTACAGCTTCAACATATGAATGGTGTGGGGTTGGGGGGGGGGCAGTTACACTGTTCAGCCCATCACAAATGGGACAGATTCTGTTTTAAAAATATTTACAAAAAAAGAAATCTCCCAATCTCCTCTAATTCTCTCTTTCAGGTTCAACGACTCTCTCTTTAGGAAAGTCTTCCACGTGGTCTAAATTCTGCTCCATGCGTGGTTGACTCCGGTTTTCCTTCTGGCTTCAGTGAGGAAGGCGGAGAGCTAATTCCAATTCTCCATATCTGTGGTTTCCTTATGTGTATCTACACATATCCCTCTAAGTCTCCCCACTCAAAATTAATTTTTATTCATTCAAGTTTATAAACATGTGCAGTAATTTAAGGAGAGTTGCATGTAGCCAAATCAAACAAATGTGATGGGGCTTTACAACTTTAAAAAGTGAGAACTTTTATTCCTAAATACACTCATAAGACAATGGGTATGAAAATCACCATTACGTTATCCCTTATCCTTTTCTTCTTTTCCAACCAGTTCCTCTTCCAATTCTTATTTCTTTCCCTAGTTGTGGGAGGGCATAAAATAAATCAGGGTGGAAGTCAGATAGCATGATTATTTGTTTTCTCCCTCTTCCTATCTAGTTTTTTTTTTTTCCCCCATAAATTTAGGTTTCGTGACTTTCTCTTGGTGGGAGAGTCCTTGTGTTTGCCAGAGGTCTTTGCTCTGGACTCAGGCTGCTGGGGACTAGTGAGGGGAGCTGGTACATGTTAGTGAAATGGTGGCATTGGAAAAAGAAGTCCGAGGCTGAGTACATGTGACTCTTCTGTGTATATTTGCATTTAACAGGAAACTTCTGGAAGTAAGATGCCTGAATGCAAATAATTGAAGTGCCTGTGATGAGGATTTTAGGCAGGTCTGTGAGCGAGATAGTTTGGGGGTGTACGGGGACTCCCTTTAATCACACCATCTAGACAAGCATCTGCCTCTTTGCCATCCATCTCAGAGTGGCCCAGAGAGCTGGGGGCCAGGGAGGAGGCAGGGCTGGGACTCAGCCATGGAGAAGTGTTGGGGGTGTGACTGTGTGCATGACACACACACATCCCCTCATCTCCATGTGGTTATAGCTGGACTGGGGGTTACTCTGCCCACATGAAGCCTCAGGTGCACAAGCTTGAAAGGAACTGGGCCTGGGCCATGCCAGGGGTGGGGCTGGCAGTTGGCAACCCTGGGCAGTAGCCACCCTTCCCCCAGCGGAATCCTGAATCTCAGGACTTCAGAGGTGGGAGGCACCTTACAAGTGTAGCGAGTGCAAGTCTTTCGTTTCGCAGAGGAAGTCACTGAGGCCCTGGGGGCTCCACCCTCTTTCTGGGCTTGTCAGAGGCATTTAAGGAATACACGTTGACTTGACATGACCCATGTGAAACGGGCATAATGAAACTTCCTGCATAGCAGCTGGATTAGGCTGCCAGCAGCTGGGAATGATTCTCCCTCTGTGGGTCTAAGCCTAAATGGTGGGCGCAGCAGAGGGGCACCTGGGTAGCTTTTTCAGGCTTGGGATGGGACAAGGTGAGCAGAGATTGAAAACCTCCTTTCACAAATAAACTTGAGTTTAACAGAATGTCAGGGCTAGAAGGAACCTTACAAGTCATTAGGATCAACCTGCCCTGAGGTTACAGATGAATAAACTGAGGCCCAGAGATGGGAGGTGATCTGGCTGGTGAGTTGTTGGTTGACGTGGGCCTTGAACCCAGCAAGCAGCTTCCAGATTTATGCTCTCCCTGCTGTGCCATGGGGCCTCTCTTGGCAGCAAGTTGCAAACCTGAGATTGATTGTATTGTTTGGATTCAGGGAGCATGTGAAGCATAAAGAAAAGGAGGAGCAGGGAGGGATGCAAGCTGGATGTGATGAGACACAGCCTGGTTTTCCTTTATGCCGCCATTTTGTGACTTAAAGTGGAGCGAGAATTATTGTCCCACCAGTGAGACAGAACCATATAAATTAAAACTGCAATGAACTGTCTGCTGAAGGTGTGAACAAGGCAGATAAATCCCTGGGAGCTTAGGAAACATCTGCTCCTTACCTCTAAGGCAGAAAAATCCAGGACTGGAATCTTTCACTTTCTCTGATGGGATATGTGAAGACTGGGCCCCACCTTCAGATATACTCCACATGGAGGGCAACTGTGAACAATCAGTTAAGGCTTCTCCCTTTCTCCTTGATTACTCTTGAATTCTCCTACTTCTTCCCTGCCTATCTCAGTTCTTCAGTGCCCTTGTGCCATTATGCATGCATGGAGGGTAGTCTTGAGCTAGTCAAGGTACTTCCTGCTGAGCTCCAGTGATGGGGAGTAAAATCAGGGGGAAGAATGACAAGAAGTCTGCCAGGAGGAATCAGGAGTTGGGGCAGGTCACCAAGGCTGGGTCAGAATCCCTGTTTGGTAGGAGGGGGTTTGGGGGACTGGCAATTGAGAAGAGGCAGAGAGCAATCAAGAATTGAGGTCAAGAGTCCAGGCCATCAAATTGGATTGTTAGTCTGATATCAGGAATCTTGGACTCAGAGGAATATGAAGAAGCATCAAGATTTATGCCTAACATGTGAAACAGACTTCTGGTAAGAGGAAATGGCCTTAAACACAAGGTTGGCAAATAGGTGGCATCTTGCTTGTGATCCCAAGTGAGTGGTGGTGGCTGCCTGAAGCGTGGTGTCCAGTGTGGAAGATCAGAATTTTTGGCTGGATTAAAGGGTGCCGTGATCCATTGATGATGTCTGCTTGGACAGGCCAAGGCAGAGTCCATATTCTAATATTCCTTATTCCACCTAACCCTGGTTTGTAGCTTATAGCTGTGTGCCCTGTCTACCCATAATCTCTCAGTGTTCTGAACAAGTGCTATGCTTCCCTGCCTGTTCACATCATGGAGCTGCCTTAGAGATGAGCAACCTCCTTTAATTTACTCTCTGGGGTAGAGTCTAAGACTCGTTTTCTTTATACACTACTATGTTCAGTAGGAAGAGTATTGCGTGTATGAAATCCCTTAAACAGGAAATAATAGTTTCAAAACCTAGAGGCTGTGTTGAACATGGACTATTGTTTTTGTTCCTGTTGCCATGAGGTCCCATCTCTCATGCTGTATCAGAGGAGAGTGAGCATCATTAGAGAGGACGCAAGGTGGTCTATGCCAGGCTGCTTGCTCCAGCATGATGGACTCTTACTTTTCCAGACTAATAAAAAGCAAACATTTAATGAACTGTTGCTAAGTGAAATGAGCTTTCCTAGGCACAGCAGACCATCATGAGTCCCTTCCCATAAGGGGCTTCTTTTTTTTTTTTTTTTTTTGACAGAGTCTTGCTCTGTCACCCAGGCTGGAGTGCAATGGCGCGATCTTGGCTAACTGCAACCTCCACCTCCTGGGTTCAAGCAATTCTGCCTCAGCCTCCCGAGCAGCTGGGACTACAGGTGTGTGCCATCACGCCTAGCTAATTTTTGTATTTTTAGTAGTGACGGGGTTTCACCACATTGGCCAGGCTGGTCTCAAACTCCTGACCTCATGATCCACCCGCTTCGGCCTCCCAAAGTGCTGGGATTACAGGTGTGAGCCACTGTGCCTGGCCAAGGGGCTTCTACTCCAGGGAGTACACATGGCATTTGGGTGAGGGAAGAAGGGTCACAATAATTGTTTAGCTCTTAAGTGATCCTTAAGTGGCTGGTGAGAAGGACCAGTGTAATGGACAATTTAGTTCTTTTGGTCATAGATGTGTGGACACAGTTGTACTTAGTTACGGTGGGGGATAAGGGAGGGAAAATCCATATTTCTTCCCCTTACAGATAAATGTGTTCCATTTTGTCTGCACACATGAGATTGATCAGAGTTGCAACTTTGAACTTTTTGATATTTCTCTAGGGCCAGGCGTGAAAATCTATTCCTCCAGGAAACAGTATGTGTCAAGGTGAGCACCTAGGAGTTAGGAAGTCTGGATGGGACTTGGGAGTTCTCTATTGCTTCACAGAATGATGTTGGGCAAATAACTTGATCTCTTTGAGCTTCAGCATTTTTTTTTAAATCTATAAGGTGGGGTAATAATGCCTACTTTACCATCTAATAGGATTAAGAAATATTGACATATGTGAATGTGTTTCGTAAATTTTAAAGTGCTATAAAAATGCCAGGGTTTATTACTATGACATTAAACATGAATAATTGTTAGGTATATATGCATACTTCTTATATTAAATGTGAAAAATAGGGCCTCTTTTGAGTGGGATATTCATTCCATTTTCTATTCACCAATCTAGAATCCACAGTAGCCTTCTCTTCTTTCCATTTTTGATATGCCAAGATCCCAATCTATCACTTGCGAAAACCCATGAGCTGTTTTAGTGAAGGTAGAGAATTTTTTTCCCTCACCCTCTGCAGGCTGGTTGCTCCCTGGGGAGAAAGAGCTTGCATTTTAAATGGGTGAATGACCAAGTGAGGGGTGCAGTCTTGGACTGAAAACCCCAGCAGAGCTAACTGACCCACAGAAGCCTTGATTTCTTGGTTAGCTCATGTAAGCCACTTGGGCCAACTGGCTGAAGGAATGGGCAGGTAATTCTAGACAAGAAGTGAGACAGGCTGTTTGGAGCTTGCTTTATCCTCGCACTCAACTCTGTTCCCTGAAGCTTTGCCAGGACTCAGTTTTTGTCACTAGCATACACTAGATTAGTAAGTTTCACTGCAACTTATTTTTAGCTCATTTGGGCAGAAGAAGGCATTGTCCCAATTGAGTTCAAGGCTCTGCAATTTGGAGCAAGTGCACTTTGAGCTCAGAAGATCAAATGCTGTGCTGGCAACTTGTTTTAGTGTTCAATTCCTATAGTTAGTAGGAAAGAAGATTTCAAATGTCGTTTGCTGTAATGATTAGCTCCAGTGAGGGATTCTATCTACAATTATTTGCTTCAAAGCTTTAATTGGCTGAAGCCTGTATATTTGATCATTAACCAAATAGTCTCCTCTTTTCTACCATGTTAATAATCTTGTTTAATAGAAATGCAGCTTTGATTTCTTCCTGAGCGAGGTCGCTATTATTCTGGCATGGAGAAGTGTTGGTTTAAGATTTTGCCACATCTGAGACATGGTACAATTCCATTTTGGAAAGCTCTGAGCTTGGGGTTGCTCAAAAAGATGAGACTGGAAAGAATATTCTTGGCACAGCTGTGGGAAGCAGTTTGTTTAAATCAGAACAAACCAAAGAGGTTGGCTCATGTGGAAACTTTATACCTGTTCCACATGTTTTAGACACTTCTGAAAAAACAAGCAGCTCCATATTTGCAATTATAGGGTCAAAAAGTCACATGTCGGCCCCAGTGCCAATTTAGCTAACTGAGTCCTCAAGCAGTCGGCACCGATGTTGTTAAATAAGAGTATGTTGTGGCTGCTTAACCAATCTCCACACCTGGAAAAAATAAAAATTAAAACAGGAAAGAAAGCAAAGTGAATTTGAAACTGGAGAGCAGGCTACAGTGACAATATTCAGATTCTGAGCTCCTAAGCTGTCTCTACATTCCAGACTCAGAAGAATATTTGAAAAGCATGCATCTTTATGGGCAGAATCTCCCTAATCCATATCTCAGGGGCAAGATTAACACTGTGCAATACCCCACATGGACCTGGATTTCTGGAAATATGTTCTCATGAAAAGTGTCCCACTGACCGTGTCATCTTTTTCTTCCTCTTCTGTCTTAAGCCACCTGGTTTATCTCCTGAAATTCAATACACTCCCCCTCCTTTGTCAGTGCACAAGAGAGGCTCATGAAAAGAAACAGCTGCACTGATACCAGCAGGAGCTGCTGCAGCTACAGATTTTAGGCATGCACCTGCATGGAGTTGGGTGACTGGAGATTTTTCAGGGAAGCGAATATCATGAAACATCAGGACTCTAAAGCCAGAGGAATGGATGGCTCCAGGGGTGGCAAACTGGATACCCCACTGCTCACCTGGAGGTCACAGGATCACACCTGACTTGAATTAGTCAAAAGGATTCCAGGATGAGGGCTAGTTGGTGGTTTATGAATGAAATGATTAGCTGGCTATAACAGTTCCTAATAAACAGATTGTCCATATCAATGACATCTATTCATTGAGCTGCGAGCAAGTGGCATCTCTGTAGCCCTCATGGCAGAAGAGGGCAGGATTGATGAGACTTAAAAGCATCCTGTTAAGATTTTGCATAGAAGTGAGTGTGCTGGAAGCCACTGGAGGTTTTGAGCAGAAGGGTGACTTGATCTGACGTGTTTTAATAGATTCGCTCTGACTGCTGTGTTGAGGATAGACAGTAAGGGAGCAAGGTAACATAATCAAGGTAAAAATTGATGGTAACTTAGAGTATGGGGGTATTGCTGAAGGTAGTGAGAAGTTGTTGAGTTCTGGTTATATTTTGAAGACAGAGCCAAATAGAATGTTCTGATTAGAATCAGAGCGTGAAAGAAAGGAGGAAAGGATGCATTTGAGGTTTGGGGCTTGAGCAGCAGGAAGGGCTGAGTTTCCAGCAACTGGGATGGGAAAGGCTTTACAGAGGAACAGATTTTGGGGAGGAGAGTATCAGGATGTGTACACAGGTTGGGAAGGATGAGAAGACATGGATGTATGAGTCTGGAGTTGACACAGAGGTTCTAGCTGGAGATAGAAATTTGAGAATCATCAGTGGACATATGGAATTTAAAACCAAGGAACTGGATGAGAACACCAGGGGAGTGGGGCATGCAGAGAAGACCCAAATGCTGAGCCGTGGGCCCTCCAGAATGAGGAAGTTGGGGAGATCAGGAGGTTCTAATATGGACTCAGGAGGAGTCCATAAATGAAAGTGGGAAGGAATGGCCATGAGATAAGGAGGAAAGCTGGGAGAGTGTGGTAGCCTGAAAACCAAGTGATACAAGCGTTTCAAGGAGAAGGAAGAGAGCAACCATGTCCAGTGATATGTAGGATGAACACTGAGCATTAGGAGTTGGTTGTAGCTGTGTGGATGTTTCTGGTGACTTTGCCAAGAGTAATTCTGGTGGAGTGATGGGGGTAATCACCTGACTGAGGGGAATATGAAAGAGAAATGAGAAAAGAGGATTTGGCAAAGCAGTATCGACAACCCTTGCAGGAGTTTTATCATATCGGGGAGAAGACAAATGGAGTGGTAATTGGAGGGAAAGTGGAGTGAGAAAAGGTTTGTTTCTGTTTTAGGTGGGAGAAATAACATGCCAAGGGGAATAATCTGCTGCAGCAGGAAAATTTTGATAATGTAAGAGAGGAGGAAGGTTGCTGGGGCCATGCCCTTGAGTGGGAGCAGGTGGAATCCAGTGTATAGGTGAAGAGGCCGACCTTCTTCAGCAGCAAGGATGGTCTCTCCGTAGGAAGGGGGGAAGGGAGAGTTGATGGGAACAGATGCTGGTGGGTGGCAGAAGTGGGGTGGGAGACCATGGTAGTTCTTTTCTAAGAACTTCTATTTTCTCAGTGAGGTAGGAAGCCAGGTGAGGTGCTGAGAGAGAGGATGGGAGAAGAGGACCTGGAGGATGAGAGAGGGTGGTTGTCTTGGAAGATAGCAGGGCCAGGATGAAGTGTAACGACCAGCATATGGACCCAGTCAAGATCATGGAAGCAAATTACAGGAAGACCAGTGGGTGTGGTTGTATGACTTCAGCCATGTTCAGTTGTGGGTGCAGGTACGTAGTGGGTGAAGACTTGGATTTCAGGAGTTGCTAATGTAGCTCTACAAAACAGGAGAGGAACACCCTGAAGATTTCTTCTTCATAGACACATTTTGTTTTCATTTTCTCAAAACCAAAATATTGGTTATGAACTTACTAAACTTCTTAAATTTTATTAATGAGTTGTGACTCAGTTTGGAAATCACTGGTCTAAATGGTATAGTCATTTCTCTTTCCCCTTAGCTTCTTAATGTAGAAATAACCTCAGTGCAGATTTCCCTGAAAATCCATCATGCATTTGTTGAGTGCCCACAATGTGTCTAGCACTGTTTTCAGTGCTGTGAGGGGAGGCAGAAGAGGGCTAAGGTACAGCCCCTGCCTTCAGGGTGGTGAATTGGTGGGGACCTGAGTTAGGCACAAACTTGAGAGTCCTATCTCATGGCACCCGGGACAGACTTTACTACTCAAAGATGGCACCACCCTATGGTATGCTATTACCCGAAAGGATGCCAAGGGCCCACACACAACAGATGTCCACCCTAATGTCAGTCTTAGAATGCCTGTTTTGTACATGTGGCCAGATCACTTGACCAAAGACTGTTATCTCCTTTAAGCCAAGAGGTAAACTCTATTAATGCATACTAAGATGGTATTGACCTTTTAGGGAACCTTGTCAAATTGTTGGCTTACACTGAATTTGTGGTCAAACTCTACCCTATGAGACATTAAAAAAATCCTCTGGTCTCATCAATTCTTTATTTATACAGTATTCTGTAGGTATTCTTGGGGGACTGGTTCCGGGAGCCCCCTTAGATATCAAAATCCACAGGTGCTCAAGTCCTTTACATAAAATGGCCTAGTATTTGCATATAGCATACACACATCCTCCTGTATACTTTAAATCATCTCTAGGTTACTTACAACACCTGATACAATGTAAATGCTATACAAATAATTGTTATACTATATTGTTGTTTTGTATTTTTTTATTGTTGTATTGTCATTTTTAATTTTTTCCAAATATTTTCAATCCACAATTAGTTGAATCCGCTATTACGGGAACACATGGATACAGAAGGCCAACTGTATACCTGATTTTTTTCTTTGAATATTTTAATAGAATGCCCTTCCCTGCCCTTCCCTTCCCTGCCCTGCCCTGCCCTGCCCTGCCCTGCCCTTCCCTTCCCTTCCCTTCCCTTCCCTTCCCTTCCTTTTTTTTTTTTTTTTTTTTTTGACACAGGGTCTTGCTTTGTTGCCCAGGCTGGAGTGCAGTGGTGCAATCTTGGCTCACTGCAACCTCTGCTTCCTGGGTTCAAGTGATTCTCGTGCCTCAGCCTCTCAAGTAGCTGGGACTGCAGGTGTGCACCACCACGTCTGGCTAATTTTTGTATTTTTAGTAGAAATGCCATGTTTGCCGGGCAGGTCTTGAATTCCTGGCCTTAAGTGATCTGCCCACCTCAGCCTCCTAAAGTGTTGGGATTACAGGTGTGAGCCACCATGCCCGGCCTCAGCTAATTTTTAAATTTTTTTTGTAGAGACAGGGTCTTTCTGTGTTGCCCAGGGTGGTCTTGAGCTCCTGGGCTCAAGCAAAACTCCTGCCTCGGCCTCCCAAAGTGTTGGGGATACAGGCATGAGCCACTGTGCCTGGCCAAAATGCCCTTTCTATTGGAGGGTGGGGACTGTGTGTTTCGTTGCTGTAGATACATACTTACCACATAAGGATAAAATCACGGTGCTGGTGCCCTAAAATTTTGGTTAATCTCAAAACATGAGACCTTGCAGGAAGCAGTATGCAAGAGTTTTTGATGCGAAGAGAAATATACTTAATTGCTTCATCTTTTGGTTACTGTTTTTGGTCTTTGATTCAAAGGGGGAATGAGTTAGGACAAAGGTGGGGTGTTCAAACTTATCTTCTAATCATATTTTAACTCAGTATAAAGGAGTTCATGTCTCTCTGCGATATTCAGCATTTACAGTCCCAGACATGGCATTTTCGTTCTCTGTTTATGGTTGGATGCTTTGTGCTAACATATTTGCCATGGATGCAGTTGGGTTTGCCTTTCCAGGCAACAGTTAAACCAGCAGGAGACCACTTGTGTGCAATTTTTTGGAATGAAATCTACATTTTGGGATTAGATTACTTAGTAGTGTCATTTTGCATTGAGTTGACTTTGTGGGTGGTCTCCAATAAACCCTGCATGTACGGCAAGTGTCAGCCCTGATTATCTCCAAGCAAGCTTGTAATGACTGCACAGCTTGGTATTTACAAGAAAAAAACAGCTTCCCTTACTTTTAATTCATGGGATGCAGGGGCATGGATGAACCCCCACAGAAGGGTGGCAAAAGGGCCATTCAAGGGGTTGTTCTTGGAATGGTGTAACTTAATTTTCTGTCCTTTCTGGAGATTAGGACAATAGCCACAATGTCACTTGGAGCTCACCAATTAGGACATTTGTTTTGAACAATGCCTGAAGGAGTTGTTTGAGCTCAGAATATATAAGGACTAAAGGATTAGCTGAGGAGGACAGAGCTAACATTGTGGAGTGTACTATATGGTTGGCTTAAGCCTGAATGTGAATAGTAAGTAACAAACAGCGTTCCAGGGCCACTGCCATGTCATTCTGGTGGTAGCAATTCTCTAGAGCAGTGGCCCTCAGCCAGGGGTGATTTGGCTCTCCAGGGGATATTTGGCAATGTTTGGAGACATTTTTGGTGATCACAGCTAGGTGGCTTGCTACTGCATCTGTGGGGAAAGACCAGGGATGCTTCCAACTATCCTGCAATGCACAGACCTCTCCCCTTCACCTGCAACAAAGAACTATTGTACCCAAAACGTCAGAAGTGCTGAGGTTGAGAGACCTTGCTCCAGGGTATTTGTGAACTCTTGGCCTTCCCAATCCTCTCCTTGTTTTCTCTCAATGTCCTCTGGTCCACTTAGATTCCTTCTAACATTCCTGCTTGTTTGAAACCCACATGGTACTGGAGCTCAAATATTAGAGTCTTGTAGTAGAGAGAGCATTGTCTTTGGAGCCAGACAGATACGGGTTAAATCCCAGCCTACTGCTTTCAGGTTGGGTGATTTTGGGGAAAATTACTTAATCTCTCTGAGCTTCAATTAAAAAAAAAATCTGAAACAATGAGAACTCCCATCCTTACCTGGCTGGGTGGCAGTAAGGATGAAAGTTATGTAAATTTATCAGTGTTTGGTCTGCTAAGTGGATGCTTCAAAACATTTTTTATCATTGCATGTTCCTTGCTTGCAATTACCAAAGTTCAGTTTTCCCACATTTAAAGAGTATTCCAGCAATTTCTTTTTATTGTAGAAAATTGAGAAAAAAGATAAGCAAGCAGGAAGAAAAAACCGAAATCACCTGTTTTCTTATTCCTCAGAGATAATCACTGTGAACGCTTTCTGTATATGTATTTCCAGACCTTTTCTCTCTCTCTCTGTGTGGGTGTTCCTGCTGTGGACAGTTTAGCGCTTGCTTTTTAAACTTAATGATGTATTAGGAACATCTCTCTATGTCAATACATATAGATCTACATCATCTATACCATCGTTTTAAAAAGCTGCCTACTGTTTTATTGTATTGATGAACTATAATTTATTCAGTCAATCCCTTTTATTCTTGGACATTTAGATCACCAGGGTAAGTCTTCAAAGCCCAGAGAATGTCTTGCCTAGGTTGTACAAAGTTTATTATTTGGAGTTCTAGAAAGTCAGCCCTTTATTTTTTTAAATTTATTGTTTTTTTTAAATCAAGAAAAAATTTATGGGTACATGGTAGGTATACATATTTCTGGGGTACATGAGATATTTGAGTCAGGTGAACAATGTGTAATAATCACATCAGGGTAATGGGTTATCCATCATCTCAAGCACTTATCATTTCTTTAGGTTATAAACATTCCTGCTATAATCTTTTAGTTATTTTAAAATATACAACAAATGACTGTTGACTGTGGTCACACTGTTGTGCTATCAAATACTAAATCTTATTCATTCCATCTAACTATATTTGTATGCCCATAAACCACTCCCGCTTCCTACTTTCCTGCTATGCATCCCAGCCTCTAATAACCAACACTCCACCCTCTATCTCCATGAGTTCAATTGTTTTAATTTTTAGCTCCCACAAACCAGTGAGAACATGCAAAGTTTGTCTTTCTGTGCCTAAAGCCAGCCCTTTCTGGGCCCACTTGCTACTGCACAAACACACTCCACATAGTTAGTTAAGAGGGACAGCTCTCTCCACAGAATACATGTTGTCTGCTTCCACTTTCTGGACAGCCTGCTCGTGCTGCATGGGGCAGACAGTAGAGTTAGCACTCTTTTCTTTTTATCACACAATATAATATAGTGGTTCTGACCATAGGCTCTGGGGTCATGCTGCCTAGTTTCAAATCCCAGCTGTTTTGCTTGGGTGTATAACCTCACCTACTAGAGCCTCAGTTTCTACCTCTGTGAAATGGGGATGCCAATAGTGCCTGCATCATAGAGTTGTTCTGAGAATTAAATGAGGAAATGTGTGTCAGGTACATAATGTAAAGTCTGGTATATTTTAACTTGTATAAGGCAGAAACAAACACCCGATGATCTGAGTGCTTCCTGGAAGTCTGTCTCCTGTTACTCAGAAGTCCACATTGCTATGTGCAAAATCACTGTCTGACACTATCAAGTGCCCCAGCCCTGAAGCAGCTGCAGCTGCGGTTTAAAGATCTCTACTTGCTGCCTTCCTGGGGCGTTTTTTTTTTTTTTTTCTTTTTTGAAGAGAAACCTGTACTCCCATGTTTATCGCAGCATTATTTGCAATAGCCAAGATTTAATAATCCATTTTAGTGGATCCAGTTTTTTTGGGGACCCAAAACTGATACATTTAGTGGGTTCTTTAAGAAAAATAATACAGATATTATGGATATAGAAGTAGGTAGGAAAAGAAATATTTTAAGAAGGAAAGGATATAACAAAAACTGAGTTATAAGAAGTTGACAAATACGAACATTATGATAATTTTAAATGTATGTAACCACAAAAGCGGCTTTTGTTTTTAATTTCCACACATCGCTTTCTTATAGTTGCTCTAACAAAGGACCACAAACATAGTTGCTTAATACAGCACAAATTTATAATCTTACAGCTCTATGGGTCAGAATTCCAAAATCAGTTTTCTTGGGCTTAAATCAAGATGTTGGCAGGGTTGTGTTGCTTCTTAAGGCTCTAGGGAGAATTCATTTTCTTGCCTTTTCCAGCTTTTTAGAGGCTGGTTGTGGCCCCACATGGCTCTAACTTCTGTTTCTATTGTCACATCTCCTTATTTGACTCTCACCCCTCTTGCCTCACTCATATAAGGACTCTGTGATTACATTAGGCCAAGTAGATAATCCAGGATAGTCTCTTCATTTCAATGTCTATGGCCTTAATTACATCTTCAGCGTCCCTTTTGCCATGTATATTTCCCGGGATTAGGTGGTGGACATCTTTGGGAGCCCATTCTTCAGCCTGCTGCATGCCTTCTTCACACCACTTTCATTACTCATCCTTTTGAACTCAGACATTGCTGGTACCTCAGGCTCTGGGTACACCTGACAAGTATGCAGCACACTTGACAGGTATTTGAGAGCTGGGATCCTTTCTTGGGATCAAGTTTAGCATCTGAGCAGCACCTCTGCTGCAGGTGGGAGTGGGAAGCTCAAGACAACATTGCCCCAGAGAGCCATCAGATGCCTGGGAGTTGGGCTTGTCCAGACCTCAGCTTTTCTTCTTGACTTCTGATATTGTTTGGCTGTGTCCCCATCCAGATCTTATCTTGAATTGTAATTCCCATAATCCTCACATGTCATGGGAGGAACCTAGTGGAAGGTAACTAAATCATGGTGGCCATTACCCCCATGCTGCTGTTCTTACGATTGTGAGTGAGTTCTCACGAGATGATCGTTTTATAAGTGGCTTTTTCCCCTCCTTTGCTCTGCACTTCTCCTTGCTGCTGCCATGGGAAGGACATGTTGCTTCCCTTTCTTCCATGATTGTAAGTTTCTTGAAGCCTCTCCAGTCCTGCAGAACTTTGAGTCAATTAAACCTCTTTCCTTTATAAATTACTCAATCTTGGGTGTGTCTTTATTAACAGTGTGAGAATGGACTAATACAACCTCCATAGTGCTTGGTAGCCCAGGAGTCTCTCCAATTCGTGCTCTGCTGGCTGCCAAGCACTTCCTCCTCCTAGGGCCTGCCACACTTCTGATTCTTGGCCAGCCTCCCAATGGCGTGGAATAAGCCCGCCTCCTTCCCCCTCCCTCCATACTGCCTGGCTTCTGAGCACCCCACAGTCCTACTCTCCACAATGAATTCCTGGCCAAGTACCTCCAGGCTGCTTTCTTGGCCAAAATGTCATTAGGGGAGCCCTGCTTACTGTCACATGTTCATCTTGCCTCCCTGAGCAGAAACACTCTCAACAGCCCTTCTTCCAGCCTGTACTCCTGTCCACCCAGCTTCAAATGTTCTATGTGTTCAGTGTGCTCCCTGGAGTCGCTCCACCACCTGGCTAGTCCACAAGGTTTTTCTGGGCTCACCAGTCCTAAGAACCATAGCTCAGGCAGGGTACTGTGTTTTTTCATGCCATTGCTGGACCACTGGATGTAGGTGCTCTGAGGGAAGGGGTGCAAGTGCCTCGTACACAAAGTGGGGCTGGTCTGTCAGTAAGATACCCTGGGCCTTTGGCTGGTGCATTTCTTCCATTGCCATCTTCTTGCTATAAACCCTCATAGACAACATTCTGGGATGTGACCTTGGGTAAATGGGCTCTATTCAGGGTCCTCCCTGCTAGTCCTTCTTCTCAGTTTTCTCAGTTCCCATCCACACCCAGCGAAAAGCTCTGATCTCTTCTTGTTTTCCTGCCACAATTAATGAGGATGTAGTCACCCTTTAGATTAGGGCCTGCAATGGAGTGTTTATGCTCCCCACCTTCAAATTCATATGTTAAAATCCTAACCCCAAGGTGATGGTGTTAGAAGGTGAGGTATCTTGGTAGGCTTGTGCCCTCATGAACAGAATTAATGCCCTATAAAAGAGACCCCAGAGGGATTCCTTGTCCCTTCTACCATATGAGGACACAGCATGACGGTACCACCTATGAGACAGAAAGCGGGCCATCACCAGATACCAAATCTGTTGGCACCTTGACCTTGGACTTCCTAGCCTCCAGAACTGAGAAATGTTTGCTGCTTATAAGCCACTCAGTTTATGGTGTTTTGGTGATAGTAGCCTGAATGAACTAAGACAGAGCCCCAAACCATTAGTAACTGATATGGTTTTCCTGTGTCCCCACCCAAATCTCATCTTGAATTGTTATTCCCATAATCTCCATGTGTCGTAGGAGGGACCAGGTGGAGATAACTGAATCATGGGGGTGGTTTCCCCCATCCTGTTCTCATGATAGCGAGTGAGTTCTCACAAGAGCTGACGGTTTTATGAGGGGCTTTCCCCTCTTTTGCTCTGCACTTCTCCTTGCTGCCACGATGTGAAGAAGGACATGTTTGCTTCCCCTCTGCCATGACTGTAAGTTTCCTGAGGTTTCCTCAGCCCTATGGAATTGTGAGTCAATTAAACCTCTTACCTTTTTAAATTGCCTAGTCTTGGGTATGTCCTTATAGCAGTGTGAGAATGGACTAATACAGTAACATAAGTCTTGTCTTCCCCAAATAGGGCATAGTTGGCCACTCAGATGCATGATGCATTATCTTTTAAGCAGCAAAAACCACATTGCACTTTGAGATAAAAAACAGCTTGATTATTCCTATCCTAATTTATAGATCCCACTTTCTCACCCTCAGGAAAATGAGGATGAATGACTATCCTCTCTCACTTCCACACATTGTTAAGGCTGTTGTTTATTTTAGTTTGTAAAAATTTGCTCAGCATTATATAATCATTAACCAAATATAAAGAGAGGAAAAATTCACTCATGACACCACTATCATCCCTGACAAATTAAACTATGTTGATTTTTTCCCATGTTCCCTTCCAGTTTTATCCCCATGAACATATAAAGAGTTTTAATCATAGTGTAGCTATCATTTTGTGTTCTGCATTTTCCACTTAGCATTAATTGTATCATAAGCATTTTTTCATGTTGCTGCAAAATCATCGTAATTATCATTTTTAATGACTGTATAAGAATTCATCAAGAGGGGAGTAGATTTTTTTAACACTTGTTCTGCTGTGGGGCCCTTTGTGACTCTTTTGATCTGTTTCTCCTTTGAGGTTGGCCTCGATGTCATCTCTACCTGCTTTCCCTGGGTGAGGGAGAGGGGGAGCCCAAGCAGCCAACAGGGTGGGGCTAGGGAGGAGAAGAAAAACCACAGAGGAAGGAGCAAGCAGAGGGCATGGAAGGAAACCTCCTGTGCACACATTCACAGTTAAGCCTCCTAGAAACAATAACTAGAAGGAAACCTGGTCTTTACCTGGTTAAGCCCCTTCACTAATCATTATTTTTGAGAAGACAGTTCTTTGGAGGGACCTTCCACACCTGGTAGAAAGGTAGCTATTGGAAACTGTTTGCAAGAATAAGTTTATTACATCAGTTTTAACTTTCCTAGCCATCAGAATCAACTCCCAGATGCTATTCTAAATTCCATAAAGATAGGTACAATTTTTGTTAATCAAATATTTAGTGCTGATTAGAGCCTATGTGATAAGTTGAGAGGATTTAAACGGTGACAGTATTTCTTAAAGTTCTGTGAACACCAGGTCCACAGGATGCTCTACAAAACAAGGGCTGCTTTGAGAAACAATGTTTGGAAATAGTGATGCTTCCTGCTTGATCCCCCTCTTCGATATCCACAATGCCCCTTCATCTATTCAATGCTCTGAGAAGTTCTGCAGGAAGGAAAACTGCTTAACTTTGGTTGACCTTTTGTTTCCCAAGGCTGCAGGGCCCTTCCATCATAGGGTAGCTCCACTGGTCAGAATCTGCTCAGGAAAATAGAAGTCTTCTAAGAAATTCAGATTGAAGACAGAGATCTAGTTTAAAAAGTTGGTGTGATCTAGAGATTCACAATGACAGGAAGTAGCCAAAGTGTGAACATGGAGTTACAGAACCTGGAAACACACTTGTTTCTGCAATCCTGGGGGTAATTCACAGGGTGCTGAGACCAAAAAGAGAGATGCAGAGTGTGGTGGGACCCAGCAGATGGTGGGACAACTGGGGAGGTGCTAAGCCCTAGTGCTGGGATGCAGAAAGAGGCTTGAGCAATGAGTGCTGGATCTATGGGAGGCCCCTGGACCCCACAGCCCTCTGCTACTCCTGGAGGGGTGTTGCTGTCTGTGGTAGGCAGAATTTTGGCCCCCATGATCTCTGCCCTCTGATATCATGCCCATGAATACATCATGCTACTTGGAGAAAAGGGCCTTGCAGATGTAATTAAGGTCGCTAGTCAACTGGCCTTATGATAGGGAGAATATCCTGGCTGATCTGGTGTGGGCACAACATGAGTAATCATACGAGCCCTTCAAAGTGAAAAAGGAAAGCAGAGCACGGAGTCAGAGAGGTTCACAGCATAACAGGATTCAATATGCCATAGCTGGCTTCAAAGACAGAGGAAGGGGCCATGAACCATGGAATGTGGGCAGCCTCTAGAAGCTGAGAAGAATCACCAGCTGACAGCAGCAAGTAAATTCAGGGACCTCAGTCCTACAACCTCAGGAAACTGAATTCTGCCCACAACCTACCAGAAGAGGTGGAAGTAGATTCTCCTACAGAGCCTTCAGATGGGAGCCCAGGCTGTCCAACACCTTGATTTTGGCCATGTGAGGCCCAAAGCTGAGTACCCAACTGAGCCCACTGGACTTCTACAGAACAGTGAGATAATAACTACATGTTGTTTTAAGCCACTGAGTTTGTGGTAGATTGTTCCAGCACAATAGAAAATTAATCCATCCTACCATCTAATCACCCATCGTATTAGTCCATTCTCATGCGGCTATAAAGAACTTCCTGACACTTGGTAGTTTATAAAGGAAAGAGGTTTAATTGGCTCACAGCTCTGCATGGCTGAGGAGGCCTCAGGAAACTTAGAATCATGGTGGAAGGGGAAGCAAATATGTCCTTCTTCACATGATGGCAGGAAGGAGAAGTGCTGAGCAAAGAGGGAAAAGCCCCTTATAAAACCATCAGATCTCTGGAGAACTCACTGTCACGAGAACAGCATGGAGGTAACCACCCTTATGATTCAATTACCTCCCACTGGGTCCCTCCCATGATGTATAGGGATTATGGAAAGTACAATTCAAGATGAGATTGAGTGGGGACATAGCCACATCATATCACTCACCATTCCCCACCCTCATATAATCCAAGTGGAAGCCCATTGGCCAGAGGGTCTGGGAAATGTAGTTTATGGGGTCCCAGATCCTCCGTAATTCAGCACAGAAGGGTGGGAGTGAAGGCTAAAAGCACATGGGCGGGTCTCTTGGATAGCATCTGTTAGCATTTGGTGGATGAATATTAGGAAAATTATTTTGGGGGATTCTGCCTTATGAAATAGTAGAGTTGGGCTTTTTAAATGGGTACTTTGAGACCTTCCATAAAATGCATGAAGATGATATATTTATGCTGATTTTATAAGACGGCCAAAGGGGTGCAGTAAGGTGTGGGGGAGAGAACACCACAGACTGGAGGTCAGATCCCGGCTCTGCTGCTAACTTATTGGGTGGCTTTGAGTTCCTCACCTGCCCAGGGCTTCTGGTTCTGCTTGTGAGGAGTGCAGGGCTCTGACTAAAGCACCTTCCAGGCAAGCTCTAAAGTTCTGCAGCTTGGAGAATAATTTTACTCTTTTGAATGATGTGTGTTCTATTTAAGTGATTGTAGTCATGGCTATGACTGATTTGATGCTGAATTCTTGATGAGAACAGAACTCCCAATCAGAAGATTGTTGCTAAGGGAAAATATCAGTTGGCAGTCATCTGCTTGCCATTATGGGAAAAAAGGGTAGTGTCAATAATGATCGTCTCTGGTCCCAAGTGACTTCAGGGGCCTCCAATGTGGGCTGGCATAAGATCAATTTTCCTTGATAGACAACCGGTGTCCATGCTGTGTAACCTCTGTGCTGCTTGCTGTTGGGGAAATTAGAGCGAGGAATTTTATAATCCTAGGCTTCAAGGAGCTTCTCATCTCATTGAGGAGACAAGATGAACATCAGGAAATGACTGGATAATGATAGAAATGAATAGAGCCCCATTTTAAATTATATCACAGGTTTATGTCCACTTCCTGTTCCTGCCATCACTGGGCTTTTTACAAAGGAGGCCTTTCCTTTTATCTGTCTAGATCACAGAAAGAGGCACAGATCTCTGAGCAGCAGTGGTTCAGAGCTGGGTGTTACTGGCCTTTGCATTCTTCCTTAGTTCTTACTGGGAACTTCTTGGTGAAGATATGAACATCTTTCATGATACTTTCCCATAGCGTGTGAAACATAGCTTGCCACCCACCTTGAACAGGTTGCTTTTTTTTTTTTTTGAGGCATTTGAAAGTAAAACAAAGTACCCTACCATTAATGGAAGGCTAAAATTATTTTCTATCTGCTTGTACTTCTGACAGGTTGGTTGATGTTGTCACTGGCTGAGTGTACTTTTTCAAAATGCATCTATTTAGCTCGTTACTCCTGGGTGGATAAATTCCTAATGCTCCTCTTTGACATGTTCTTTGCTGGTGCCAACAAAACAATGATGCCGTGCTCTCTATACAGCCTTATTCTGGGGTTGTTGCCCACAGTGTAGAAGTAACAGCCCTGCCTTCCAAGAACTTGCACATCTGCACAGGTGGCTGAAACTTTCATTTTGCACCTGGATATCTAGGGGTCACGGAGATATAGCCTCTGAGTTTCAGGCCTCTTTGATGTTGGAAGCGCTGTTACGTACTGCACATTCAATGTTTCTTTTTCTTTCCTGGGAGACTGTGTGGTTTTGGAAACTTTCAAAATAGGGCATGGAACAAATTTTGTCTTAATTCTCAGAGGGCCACTGGTTCTCTATGGTAGTGTGGAATGATAGTACGGAACTGGGGGGTGCTACCTGGCATTGAGTTCTGATTCCAATATTTCTTTGGTCAAGTTTGTTAACTTCTCTAGGACTCAGTTTTCCCACATGTGAAGTGGGAGGACAAACAACCTGATAGCGTTGTTATGAGGATTAAATTAAATGATGTACATTAAATATTGCAGCTTAACCCAGTGCCTGGTATATGATAAGTGCTTAATACATGCTGTTTTTCAATATTATCATCTTCATGATCATGATCATCATCACCAGGGCCATCATTGCCATTATCACTATGTCCATCAGCATCATCACCAAGATCACCATCATCATCATTGCCACCATCATCTTTATTTCGTTACCATCATCCTCACCATAACCATTGCATCAGCAGCAGCACCCTGCCCTCCCAGATCCTCTGTCTAGGCAGCTGATATGTAGCCATATCTGGCAATGAGGCAGATCCCAGGCTCCTGCTTTGCCCTAGCCTTTGCTGTAGCCGCTGTACCTGTGAGGAGGAGTGTGAGCCCCTTCCTTCCTCCAGCCATGATGCATGGCCCCTTCTTTGCTTTCCCTCTTTTCATAGTTCTCTATTTGTCCGGGGTCCACACATTCTGCCTGACATTGGCCAGCTCCTCTTGAGAGGCTGGATCCTTCCATGATCCAGTTGCTGGTCAGGCTGTGGCTGGAGGGTGGTCCTCTGAGCCTTGCTGCTGCTGCCTGTTGAACTCTGAGAACTGGCTGCTTCCTAGACTCATATCATTGTGGATTTAGGCCATGCCTGTGCTGATTTCACTCTTTGAGACCCTGGTTTTAGGGAGTTTGAGGGATTCTGGGGCTGATCAAGAAAGGAAAAAGATATGACTGCCACGTGGTAGTGGCACATGCAAGTTTTATTCGGGTGACGCTCTGACAGGCTGGCATGCAGGGGAAGTCCCTCGCAGCATGAGACTTTGCCCAGAGGCTATGGTTTAGGGTCATTCCTCAGAAGGGTAAGAGGGCAAGGGAGCTTCCAGAGGAGTGGGGACTTGGAGAGGGGGCTTAGATGTCTACATGAAGTTGCTGAGCAGTCTGGAGGGGAACCTTTGGGTCAGAGAGCTCCAAAGGGTGGCAGTAACTAGGGGTCTTCATAGCCATGGGGTTTATGTTATGTATGGGTAGCAGATACTGGGTGCAGTTTTGCAGGGCATGCAAAGCAGTCAGACTGTAAATAGCTACAGATATGGTTATTTGGGTTATGTTGAAAACAATTGAATCTGTAAAAATTTGAGTTTCTTATCAGTAGGCTTTTGAGCTAACAAGTCTCAGCTTCTGTAAAGAAGTCAACAATCTAGGGGCCAATATACAGAGGCCCTCTTTGGCTTGTTTAGGTAACACTGGCTCATTAGCCTGCCCCCCAGTAGAGCTCAGGCTCTGTGTCCCACCTGCTCCCTGGCCATCCTCATCCACTCCAGTCTCCTCTCCTTGAAAACAATTATTAGGCTGGACATGGACATGGTGGCCCATGCCTATAATCCCAGCACTTTGGGAGGCTGAGGAGGGAGGATCACTTGAACTCAGGAGTTGGAGACCAGCCTGGGCAGCAGAGTGAGGCCCCATCTCTCCAAAAATTAAAAAATTCTGGGAGTGGTAGCACAGCCTATAATCCCAGCTACTCGGGAGTCTGAGGTGGGAGGATTGCTTGAGCCCGGGAGGTAGAGGCTGCAGTGAGCCTTGATGGCATCATTGCAGTCCAGCCTGGGTGACAGAGAGAGACTGTCTCAAAAAAAAGAAAAAGAAAAAAAGCTTAAAAATCATATGACAGATAATATACTATGTACTTTAAGTATATCGTCTTATTTAATCCTTTAAATCCTATGAAGCAGATACTCCTATTATACCTATTTGAGGCATAAGGAAATGGAATCTTAGAGAAATTCAGTGATTTGCACAAGGCCTGTTATTGGAAAGCACAGTGACTCAAGCTGCTTAATTTTGTGGGGTCATAGGACACAGCATGAAGATGTCTGATAATTGTACTCCGTGTAAACTGGTGTTCTCCCAGGAGTTTTCCTACATAATCCTGGAGGTACAAAGGCATCACATTCAGTTATCAGCCATGTTTTCTTATTGTTGCCATTATATGTTATATAAGACTCCAGTTCCTTGCAGGTATTTATGAAAGTTCTGGAGAAGTTCACAAAAGGAGCTTTCTTTACAAGACTGATGAGCTGTGGTGGAATGGTGACCCCAGTAAGGTGCTCTGCTTTTGCTGGGAACCATCACTCCTGCCAGGCTTGTCTTATTTTGGGGTATCAGAAGCACTTCTACTTGCTACTCCAGCTCCTGTTGGGCATGTCTCCACTTCCTCCATCCCCTGCCTTGTATTGAAGTTGTCACAGGTATCTTGGAGCCCTAGAGATGCTCAAGGTATGGGGAGGCCCAGGAAGGCTTGGATGGTAAATCCAGTGTCAGACCAGGAGGGACGCCTGATGGCCTCTCTCTGGGGCTTTGTTCTTGGCTGAGTATGGCATGACGGACTTCCTCTGAGCCCATCCCTGTAGGTCCACAGCATCACCTGCAAATGAGTTTCTTGCAGGAGTTTGCAAGAGGAGAAAGATTTTGGTACAAAAAACATTGCACTATTCAGGCTGACCACCTTCCTGCTGTGAGAACGGCGAAAGGCAACACATTAAGATTCGACACCAAGAAAGAGTATGCTGACATATGCCTATTAAGTTAGCCTGATCCACCCTGCCACCGAGGCTTGTCTACCAGTAAAGGATCTATGGAAATGGCAAGATTATCTGACCGTCTTCACTTGGTCTGAACCAGCTCTGCCTTCAACCTGCTCCACTCTGTATTTTGCCCTGGACCCCTGGGCCCCTCCACTTGCTCTCTCTCTCTCTTTCTCTCTCTCTCTCTTGTTTTCTTTGTTTGTTTGTTTGTTTGTTTTGAGACAGAGTCTCACTCTGTTGCCCAGGCTGGAGCGCAGTGGTGCGATCTTGGCTCACTGCAACCTCTGCCTCCTGGGTTCAAGTGATTCTTCTGCCTCAGCCTCCTGAGTATCTGGGATTAAAGGTGCCCACCACCACACCCAGCTAATTTTTGCATTTTGAGTAGAGACAGTGTTTTATCATATTGGCCAGGCTGGTCTCAAACTCCTGACCTCAGGTGATCTGCCTGCCTGGGCCCCGCAAAGTGCTGGGATTACAGGTGTGAGCCACTGTGCCAGGCCCCCTCAACTTGCTTTTGATACCCACTGTCTCTGAAGGAAGTGGGTCTAGGCCTGTTCTCCTCATTGGCCCTATGGGCCAAACTGGTCCTCTCAATGTAGAGAGGGCATTTGGATGAACACCCAGGGTAAATCTGCTGTGTATTAGTTTGCCAGGGCTGCTGTAAGAAGGCACCACAGGGTGGGGGGCTGAAACAGCAGAAGTTTATTTCCTCCCAGTTCTGGAGGCTGGAGTTCCAAGTTGAAGGTGTCAGCAGGGCTGTTTCTTCTGAGACCTCTCTCCTTGGTGTGTAGATGGCCATGGACTGCATAGCGTCCCCCTAAATTAATATGTTGAAGCGCTAGCCACCAGTGTGATGATAAGGGAGACGAGGCCTTTGGGAGGTGATTAGGTTTAGAAGAGGTCATGAGAGTGGAGCCCCCCATGATGAGCTTAGCTCCCTTGTAGGAAGAGACACGAGAGAGCTCTCTCTCCTGGCCATGTGCCCCATCCACTTGCCTGCACCCGGGGCCATGTGAAGGCACAATTGGAAGGCAGCCTTCTGCAAACCAAGGAGAGAGCCCTCACCAGATACAGACCCTGCTGGACTTCCAGTTTCCAGAACTGTGATAATAAATCCCTGTTGGTTAAGTCCCCAGTCTATGACATTTTGTTGGAGCAGTCCAA
Organism: Nomascus leucogenys; assembly: GCF_006542625.1. Classification (NCBI taxonomy): domain Eukaryota; kingdom Metazoa; phylum Chordata; class Mammalia; order Primates; family Hylobatidae; genus Nomascus; species Nomascus leucogenys. The sequence goes on from NC_044402.1 coordinate 120,412,133, forward strand.
GCTGTCTTCTCCCTGTATCTCCACATGGTCTTCCATTGGTGCATGCTTATTCATGTCCTAATCTCTTTTTATAAGGACATGAGTCATATTGGATTAAGGCCCACCCCAATGTCCTCATTTAACCTTCATTACCCCTTTAAAGATCTCCTCTTCAAACACACAGTCTCATTTTGAGGTCCCGGGGTTTAGGACTGCAGCATATGAATTTTGAGAGGACACAGCTCAGCCCATAACCCTGCCATATGCTTTGGCCAGGTCCACTGGGAGGTCTCCAGTGCCAGGCCCCTGGTCATGGATGAGGACCCATGGCTCCTTTCTCTTAACACAGAAGCTGGAGTGGTCCTGTTTAAACCTGAGTCAGATCACATTACTCCTCTGTCCAGTGTTTTCCCATCTCATTTAGGGTAAAAACCAGAGTCTCGCAGTGGTCTTTGGGGCTTTATGTGGTTCTCCTCCTCCTGTACCTTAACCTTACTTCCTTCTCTTCTCCACCTGATCACTTTGCCCTGGCCATGTGGGCCTCCTCACTGTGGCTGCAGCACACCAGGCCTGAGGCTGCCCCAGGGCCTTTGCACTTCTGGTTTCCTTTGCCCTGAATACTTTCTCCCCATTCGTCTGTACATGGCTCTTTTCTCCTTCTCCCCTCACGTCTTTCCTCGAAAAACTTGAAGACTTTCTTTTCTATCACATTTAACTCACTCTCCCCTCCTCTAAAATTTCATTTCTTTCCTGCTTTACTTTTTTCTCCTCCCTTTTACTGCCATCAAACATGCTGAACATTTATTTCACTATGTATCAAGTTTCTTGTCTGTCTCCCCGCTCAGAATGCCAATTCCATGGGGCAGGGACTTGGATTGATCCATAGTAGTATCTCCAGCACCTGGAATAGTGCCTGGTGCCTGGTGTGTAGTCAACACTCAGTAGATACTAATTACATGAATGAATAAATTCACACAGAGTGTGAGGGACATTACAGATGGCTAGCATTCTTCCTCGTGCCATCATAGTTCTTGGGATTGTGGGGGTTTTTGACTGGGGAGGGACCCCAGTCATCATTTCACTTGTTAAAAGAAAAACTTCAGCAGAATTAAATTTAAAGAAGTTTAATTGAGCAATGAATGATTTGTGAATCGGGCAGCCCTCAGAATCACAGCAGATTCAGAGAGACTCCAGGGATGCCTCATGGTCAGAACAAATCTGTAGACACACAAAGGGAAGTGAAGTGATGTACAGAAACCGGAAGTGAGGTACAGAAACATCTGGATTGGTGACAGCTCGGCATTGCCTCATTTGAACCCAGTTTGAACACTCGGCAATGTGTGAGTGGTTGAAGCATGGCTGCTGGGATTGGCCAACACTCAGCCATTGTTACAGACACATACTCCTAAGTTAGGTTTTCAATCTTGTCTACCTATTAAGTTAGGTTAGCGTTCGTCCAAAAAGACTCAAATACTGAAGTACTGAGTCCTTTTCAGGACACTTTTAGTTTGCTTTAACACAGCTGTCTCATTCAATTCCTCTATTTTCCAGAAAACGATCTGGTGTCTAGGAAGAGGAAGTGACTTGTCCAAGTTCACAGGGGGCTTCCCCTGCACCCTCCACCTCCCTTCCACTCCTTCTGTAGAGCTTTTCCATCCCACCGTCAAACTCTGGAAGGGTCTTTCTTCTAAGTCTTCTCATTTTCAGAAAAGAATTTTTTTCTCTTGAGCTCTAACACAAAATTTCTTATCCCCACTGGAGACAATAAATGGAAATATATTTTGAAAAGTGAAGAGCATTATACCAATGGAGTAATCATTTTTCATACTATTTGAAAGGTTAACTCCTAGCTAATTCCAAACAGTTTCCAATATTAGGTTTTCTTAAAATGCAGCCAAATGATGACTTTCCCCGTCTTCCTCTAAACAGCCTCTCCACTGAACAATGTCAGAGAACGCCAGCCGCCACAGTAAAACCCACACCCTGGGTCCTCTCCCATTCTGTCTGGCAAGAGGCAGGGGGAAATCGCATATGTCAAGCAGGGTCTAGACATTTGAGCTGCTTTCCCTCAACTTTTGGGAGGGCTTCTTTGGGATGACAGGGGGACAAAGGGTTGCTGTGTAAATTACCATGCAAATTGCCACAGTGTTTGAACTTAAGACACCTTTGCCTGCATTAGCTCAATGAATGCAAGCTTCTGCAACTCCCACGGTAGAGAAGATGTGAGTGCCTACCATAGCTGAGCCGCTAACTCCCTAAACAGCCCCATGTGGTTGACTCCAGTGAGCTCCTAGAAATACCCTTGAGGGTTGCTAAAATATGACAACCCAAATAGGGCATGCCTAAAACCATGTTTCCCTACCTTTTAGCAGGTTTCCTCTTTCAAAGCCAGTCCTGGTAGGACAGCGAGGAACAGTTCCATGGTGTGATGCTATGAGTGTGTCTGGAGGCACAAGTGAAGTCCACCATATTTAGGTAGGGAACATAGCTGCTGTGCGTTTCTTTCTTTTTGCTCCCTGTCTCCCTCCCTTTTATCTCATTCACTGGGTCAGCGCTCATGTGGGAAGTCACCTTCATCCTTGAGACTGGCACACTTGCTATGTCAGTCCTGTCCCTGAGCCTGTGACCAAGAGGTGTGACCTCAGGGTATCTCCTTGTGGGCAGACATCTCTGACTTTTGTTTGCTTGCTTATTGCCTCCATTCCTTCCCACGGCGACATCTGTGATGGTGAAGCCTGCTGTCTGCATGCCGAGGTGGTGGCTGTGGTTTCTGATGAGGGTTGACAGCCACCGATTGTTGGCTTGCTCAGAGCACTCAGTTCATCTTTTATTTGTAGGAAGTGACTCTATGAGGGCACAGCCCTATTTTCAGGACAAACAGGGGACCATAGAAAGTGCCCTGAGGCATGTCTATTGTTGTTGGGAGGTTCCTAAAGAGTGACTCGAGGTAGGTAGGTTTGGTCCTGCTCTTCACAACTAACTCAATGAACTCAATGGCCATTGTGGCATAATAGCAATTCACATTCGGAGGCTTTTTTGTTTTTTTTTTAGTTTTAAAAAAAGCACAACACTGACAGTTAATATTTATTGACCTTTATGTGCTGGACACTGAGATGAACACTCTGCATGTTTTATCTCATTTAAACTGGACTACAAAGCTTCAAGGTGGATGTATTAGTCAGGGTTCTCCAGAGAAGCAGAAGCAATAGGACTGTGTGTGTGCATGTGTGTGGGTCGGTGCGTGGGTGTCTGTTTGTGTATTTTAATTTTTTTAAGAGAGTAATTGGCTCATGTAATTGTTGGGGCTAGCAAGTTTGAAATCAGCAGGACAGGCCAGCAGCCTGGAGATCCAGGGAAGAGTTGAAGTTGCTTCTTGAGTCTGAAGGCAACCTAGAGGCAAAATCCCTTCTTTCTTGGGCACAAGGGACACAAGTAGGGAGACAGGAAAAAGAGAGAAAAACAAAGCAGCTATAATATGTCTCCTACCTAAATATGGTGAATGTTGCTTTTACCTCCATATATGCTCATAGTATCATGCCATGGAAATGTTCCTCATTGTCTTACCAGGGCTGAGACACATCAGTCTTTTTTCTCAAAAGGCCTTTGACTGATGGAGTGATGCCCATTATATCATGGAAGATAATCTGCTTTACTCGAAGACTGCTGATTTAAATGCCAATTTCATCTAAAAAATACCCTCATGGCCACATTTAGACTGGTATTTAACCACATATCTAGGCACTGTGCATAGCCAAGTTGACATGTAACAGGAACTATTAGAGTAGGTATCATTTTCTTTGTATAGGTGAGGAAAACAAGTCTCAGAGAAATAAATTCACTTGCAATGGTAGTTTGGATAATGGTTCCAAATATGTCCACGTCGTACTCCCCAGAACATGTAAATATTACCTTCTATGGCAAAAAGGATTCCGTAGATGTGGCTAAAGCAAGGATCTTGAGATAGGGGATGATCCCAGATTATACTGGTGAGCCAGATGTAGTCAGGTGGCCCTTCCAGGAAGGATGAAGGAGGGTCAGAGTCAGTGGAGGTGGTGTGATGGTGGAGGTGGAGACTGGAGCCATGGACTTTGAAGATGGAAGAGGGGGACACAGGCCAAGGAACACAGGTGGCCACTAGAAGCTGGAAAAGGGGAGGAAATAGATTCTCCCCAAGAGTGTTCAGAAGGAGCCAGCCCTGCCAACACCTTGCTTTCAGTGAGACTGATTTTGGACTTATTGCCTCCAGAGAGAGGTAATAAGTAGGAGAATACATCTGAGTTGTATTAAGCCACTGAGTTTGCTGCAATTTGTTACAGCAGCCATAGTAAGCTAATACACTTGCCTAAGGCCATGTAGTTGGTAAATGGTAGAGGTGGGGTTTGAAAGCAGGTGTGGCTGACTGGCTGACTCCATGGTCTGAAACATGGAATGCTATTATCATCACCAGTGCTGTTGACCTCTCTCAAACAATACTTCCTGAGCCCCTCTCTCCTCTCTCCTTCCGTAGTTCCTGTCTAGACTTTAGCCAAATGACCACAACTTATGTATATTAACCTTATATAAAGAGGGTCAATTAGTGGTATAGGAGAGAGGGACTGGGTATAGGAGGCCAAAGGGTAATGAGCACATGATCCTCTACTTTTTGGGGTCCCACCGTGTAGCAGACACTGTATAAACACTGTGTGTCATTCTCCCAGCCTCCGTGGAGGTGAGGTGCTACTGTCATCTCTACATCATAGTTGAGGAAACTGAGACCAAGAGAGGTTAAGTAACTTGCCCAAGGTCACACAGCTGTGTAGCAGAGCTGAGGCTTAAAACTAGATCAGCTTGAGCTGACACTTTCTGATCCTCTCCTCCTGGAGAGTCCTTATCACAGTGCAGCAGGAGGAGCAGCAGCAGGAGAGAAAAATGTTGGCAAAAAACTAGAGTGAGCTGAAGACCCAGCCTCCCTGGGTTCTTGCTTCCCTTCCAGAAAGCTCCATCTCAGGTGCACAGGTTCCAGTCCAGGGCTGGGGGTTCCTACAGTGTCTTCTGCACCCTTAAGCGGCCCTGTTACTCCGGTCATGGAGAAACCTACTTAGGTTTCTCTCTTCTCTGCCTTCTCGCCTTTCATTTCCCCTCTGGCTCCTTGGCTGCCCTTAGCATCTGCTGAGGTAGTGTTAGCTCTCTCCCTCCCTTCTCCTCCCCCTGCTTCTTTTTCCTTTTCCATTATCGTTGCTGCTCTTTCCCTTTTATTCTTCAATTTTGATCGCCTACAGGGGAGGACAGGGAGCTGAGGGTGAGTGCTGCTTTCTGCAGAGATCTGGCCTGACTTCCTTTGCCCGTCGAGAGTTAATGTGCAAGCTCCTGGAGGCGGGCAGGCCTCGGTCCGTCACCCCAGGGAGCTGGACAGCCTGTGCACTGCAGACGATCCCTGGCAACCAGCGGGGACTGGAGCTGTGCTGCTGCGTCTTAGCTGAGCTTATGACTTCACAGAATAGGTTATCAACGACACTGGGCTAAAAATACTGTATTTATTTTTGAAATAACTTGTTTTGGCAGTTATAAATACTCTATGAAGTCAGCTTAGAATGTAGTCTAGCAGCTCTCAGACAACTGAATAATATTTCAGATGTGCACATTATTTTCTATGCAGAATTCAGCATGCAATTTCCAGCCAATTCTTTGCTATCCTGAGTAATGGAGGGCAGATTGGGTGCAGATCAAACCAGTGAATCATCAGCTTAGTGCAGGGTTACAGCTAGGCTTCCAAACTGAGAATCTTACTTTGGAGTAGATGTTACTAGAAGAAAGGTTCAAGAAAGTTTTCTTTGCTTGCCAGAGACCCCTTTGCCCTTGGGTAGCAGAGAGCTGAAGCGAGTCATCATAACTCCTTCCCTTCTTCTCTTTCTCTTTCTGTCTTCCCTACCCCTCCCTCCTCTCTCCCTAGTTAAGGGCTATTAAAAAAAGCCACAATACCATTGTCACACTTAAAAAATTAATAATTCCTTAATATCAGGCTTCATCTAGTTTTAAAAACTATTTATTTGAATCAGGATCCTATTAAGATCCACACAGTGCCATTGATTGATATATCTCTTAAGTCTCCTTTAACCCATAGGTTCTCCTTCCATTTCTCTCTCCCTCTGTCTCTGAAATTAATTTGTTGAAAAGGTCTACATTTTTACTTGCTGCATAGTATTCCCCAGTGGGGATCTATCATTTCTCCCCCATTCTCCTATTGATGGGCATTTTAGGTTGTTCTTTTTGCTTTTCTTTTTTGAGACGATCTCACTTTGTTGACTGCGCTGGAATTCAGTGGCATGATCACAGCTCAATGAAGCCTCCATCTCCTGGGCTCTAGTGATCCTCCCACCTTAGCCTCTCAGGTAGCTGGAACTACAGGCATGGGCCACCATGCCTGGCTAATTTTTGTTTTTGTTTTTTTTGGAGAGACAGAGGTCTCACTGTGTTGCCCAGGCTGGTCTTGAACTCCTGGGCTCAAGCAATCCTTCCATTTCGGTCTCCCAAAGCGTCGGGGTTACAGGTGTGACCCACTGCACCTGGCCTGGTTGTTTTCAAACTCTTACTGGCACCCATGTGCTACCGTGTGAGATCTTTGTGCACATGTGCCAACATTTCTCTAGGGTAGCTACAAAGAAGTAAATATGGAAAGTTGAAGGGCAAGCACACTGTATTCGGTTGAACCATATGAAATTTTTGTAGGCCAAAGACGGTTGATTATTGGCAATTTCAAATGGTTCAGCCTAATATATTTTCATTAAAATTGCTAAATTGCCTATAAATATATTCTAGGAGTTTGCTTTCCTCCCACCAATTTATAAGGGTTCCCATTTCCCCATACCATTGCCACTGTTGAAATGATCATTGTTTTACATGTTCTGTGAATCTGATGGGTGTAGGACAGTTTTCATTGTGCTTGCCGATGACTCTCAAGAGCTGTGTGGTACGTGCAGTTAGAGGGTCCTTCTTCTGGTGGGAACCAGATCTCCTCAGCATGACCCATACAAGATGGGCAGTACTACTGCTGGGCTGTGCCCAGATAAAGCAAGTGACCCATCCAGTGGGCTAACTGCAGGCAGAGAGAGGGGACTGGCTACATTTTCAGGTAGCTGCTGCTGCTGCTGCTTCTTCTTCTTCTTCTTCTTCTTCTTCTTCTTCTTCTTCTTCTTCTTCTTCTTCTTCTTCTTCTTCTTCTTCTTCTTCTTTTTTCTTCTTCTTCTTCTTTTCTTCCTTCTTCCTTCTTCCTTCTTCTTCCTTCTTCCTTCTTCCTCTTCTTTTTAACAGAGATGGGATCTTGTTATATTAGTCAAGGTGGTCTCGAACTCCTGGCCTCATGCAATCTTCCTACCTCTCGCTCTCAAAGTGCTGGGATTACAGGTGTGAGCCACCGCAAGCCTGGCTATGTGAATTCTTTTCACTCCCTAGACTGAGCCGTGACCCCTAAGATAAGCTTATACCTGGTTGAAATAGGAAGCCATTCAGCTGAAGCCTGTTGGCTTCATAGTTTGTGGCTACATAGGTAGCCTTCACCTCTGCTAAGGTACCTGCATTGGCTAGTGAGGAGTGACAATGGGCTGAATGGGAATGAATACCCAAGGGCTCGAATATCCCTGGAAGGATACGTGGGCATTGCAAGGGCTGGGTCCCTGCTGTACCACCAGCTTTGCCCATTCAGGGCCTAAGAGGTTTCTTGCACTTGCTTCCCTAGTTAAGAGACCTAGTATGGAGGGAGGGGCATGGGAGGAGGTGATGGTGGTAGAAGGGACACTGGACTAGAGATTAAGAGACCTAATTTTGAGAGCTTGTTTTGTTCATTAAAGCAATGTGACTTGGCCATTCCCTTCTTCAGTCTATCCCCAGGTGTCCCATCTGGAAAATGGGGGCATAAGGGCCTGTGTACCCCCTCTCTCCCCTACCAGTGTTATCACAGTGTTGCTGAGTTTGCAAAAGCATTTTGAAGGCGTCTGTGTGCTCTGCAAAAGCAAGGCTTAATGTTCAAAACCCACAGACTCTGCAAGCTAGAGAAATGCCCCCTTTCCTGGTAATTATTCAGTAATTATTCACATAAGAAGGATTTCATTGTTATGTTTCATATATTCGTTGTAGTTGATGGCCTTTTAATAGTGACATTGAGTTTGTGTACAGAAAGGTTATTCATTTTAAGATTTCTGGGCCTTAATTGTTATTTGTTTTGCTTGGTTCCAGTGTGCTATAAATTAGTGATATTGACAGAGCGTATTTGTCTTGGCACCATGGTGTATTGTCTGTAGAGAGTGCTGTTTGGCCTGGCATCGGCCTGGATTTCCCCATCTGTTTCTGATGTTTACATTGTTAAAGATACGATAGACACATAGGACATGGCCACATGCAGAGAGGGAACTTTTATCCACTCCAGTGCATCAAACAAGGTCTGAGCCTGTAATAAGCACAGCCCTAAATTACACTTGAGGCTGCCTAATGTCCAGGCCCAGCCCCTGCAACGCGGGATTGATTGCTTGAGCCCTGGGGTATTCACTCTCAGGAACGTTTTTAGCGGGCTCAACAGCTCAATCTTGACAAACTCATTTTTGCCTTGCATTTGAAAAGGGAGAACTGCACAAGCACAGGCTGCATTCCAATGTATTCCTGAGTAGCTCCAGAAAACCAAGGGTAGGAAGGATAAGGCGTCAGTCTCAAAAGAATACCAGTGCCCTGTCCTTGGGGCAAATCTCTCCTGGAGGCCAGGGACCTGCAAGGGACTGGTGCTTGTTGTCAGTTCTGCTTCTGCAAGGCCCATCTCTCTGCAGCAGTGGGAGAAAAGATATCTTCTGGCTGGGCTGGTCCTAAGCCTCATAGAATTCTCCCACATGTTGCCCACAATCTGCTGAAGTAGGGGCCCACATCTTTTTGTGAAGAGGCGATCTTGAAGTTTCCTCATTGTACGACCACAGGAGGGGAAGAAAGGGGGAAGGGGGTGTAGTCAGTCAGGTAGCGGAAGGGCATTGGAGTCTGTTGAGAGAAAAGGCTTTTTCCTCTTTAAACTCCCCAAATAAATGTGTGTGCATGCGTGATTGTGTGTGCATGCATGTGTGTATAAGGGGAGGTGGGAGGGAGAGGGAGATTGATTGCATGAGGTACAGGCATTGCTGATGGAGGCAGCCAGCAGCCTTTTGATTAGCTTAAGGCAAGACTTTGACATCTGCTGTCACTTCATTACTGTCAGCCTGGAAACCCTCCTCTGTACCCACTCCACACGTTGCTCTGGAGTCAGAGCAAGACCTGTCTTTTATTGTTGCTGAATTGTGATCTCCTTTCAATTCCCTGAAATGAAGGAGCTGGGAGGTTGGTTTCTTGAGCTTTCCCCCCTGCATCCAAGAGGGCATAGAGGTCTGGGTTTTGGAGCTTGGAGAGGAGAAAACATCTTCACATACTCACTTCTGTTGGAGTGGAACCCAAGTCTACTTTTCCCACTTGCCTTATGCTTTTCTCCTTCTCTAACCTCTTGTCCTGTTTGGGTAGGTACAGCTCCCTGTGGGGAAGACCAGAGTGGCAAATTATGTGGAATGATTTGATATTGCAGGCCTGTTCAAGTATCTGCTCACTGGTCACAGAAAAGTACTTAGATTCCCTAATCCAGGCCCTCCATCTTGTGCCAGAAGCACTGTTTTTTTAAACAACTCCCCTATTCCTCTCCCCATTCTCTCCTCTATCCTGCAGTCCAGATAAACTTTCCAGAACATTCATGGAAGGGTGATATATTGAGAGAGTCGTTAGTGTTTTATTTTGCTATATTTTTCCCTGTCACTATGACTCCTGCACTCTGAAGGAGGTATCCAGACTTTGCATTTAATCCCAGGAGAGGCTTTTGTTTTCCGGGGAGAAAGCAGAATTTAACGGAAGAGAAGGAACACTCTTCTTAGTTTTGTTTCCTGAAAGCCCAAACTTCTTGAGAGGATTATGCTAGCAAGGATCACGGAGGAGGAGGAGGAAAGGAGGATTACCAGGGGCCTAACCTGCTCAGGGTTATACTCCATCCTTTCTGGCCCGCCACTTGCTCTTCTGGAAACGCTCAAATACCCTCCACTGGTCTTCACAACTCAGCTCAGGTGTGAGCATAAGAACTCATGTCTGACTCCTTCCTGGTAACTATCCGTGCTCCTGTGAACACCCATGCCACCCTCTATCTCTCTCATCACAGCACTGATCACACTGGGTTTGAGTTACCTATAAGATGCTGGTCTGGTTGGGTGCAGTGGCTCACTCCTGTAATCCTAGCACTTTGGGAGGCCGAGGTGGGTGGATCACCTGAGGTCAGGAGTTCGAGACCAGCCTGGCCAACATGGTGAAACCCCGTCTCTACCAAAAACACAAAAATTAGCTGGGTGTGGTGGCACACACTTGTAATCCCAACTACTCGGGAAGCTGAGGCAGGAGAATGGCTTGAACTCAGGGGGCAGAGGTTGCAGTGAGCCGAGATAACGCCACAGCACTCTAGCCTGGGCAACAGAGCGAGACTCTGTCTCAAAAAAAAAAAAATAAAAAAATAAAGACGCCTGTCTTCTCCAGGGCTGGTGCTGGGCAGCAGGGGCCAGGCTGTGTTTGCTGAGTGGCTGGCTGGTCTCTGAGGGCTGCTCCTGTGATTCCTTCTGTCTATGGCACCCTTTTCTGGGTTGGCCCTGGTCCTCTTGCCCCTATGGTCTGTTATTTTGAGGAAGATCCCTTCACTCTCCTGTCCAGTGAGGGGGCAGGGCTGGATAATCCCCCAAATGCTTCCCAGTGCTAATATACCCAGGGAAGGAGACTGTGGGACCTCAAACAAATAAAGGTGGCCATGCTCATTGTTCTTTTTTAACACCACCATCTCCCCCACCATAGCTGTGGCTTTGGTTGAGGTGACATGGTCAGGGAAGAGCATGCATGAATCCGTCCCCCAGAGATCCGGAACCTTCCCTTTTAAACTGGGTGTCCCCCAGCCATTTGTTTCTTAGTAAACAGCATCACCGCCCATCTGGTTCTGGAAGGCAGAAGCCCAGGAGCCATCCCTCAACACCTTGCTTGTCTTCACCGCAGTCCCCATCCAATCCACTACTTGGCCTTGGAGAGCTTCTAAACATCTCTTGAATCCAAGCACATCTCTCCATTTCCATCCCCAGCCCTGCAACCAGCACTCTGCCAAGACTACCCCCTCGTCTTTCTCCTGCATCCACCATTCTGCACCTGGACTACTGCAGATCCTACCTGACTGGTCTTTGCACACCAGCTCTATCTCCCACCCTCCCACTGAGACTCCACACTGCAGCCAGAGTGATCTTGAAATTCAAATCTGAGTCTGATTCTCTCTCTCTCTCTTTTTTTTTTTTTGAGATGGAGTCTTGCTCTGTTGCCCAGACTGGAGTGCAGTGGCACGATCTCGGCTCACTGCAAGCTCCACCTCCCGGGTTCACGCCATTCTCCTGCCTCAGCCTCCCGAGTAGCTGGGACTACAGGTGCCCGCCATGACACCCGGCTAATTTTTTGTATTTTTTTTTAGTAGAGACGAGGTTTCACCATGTTAGCCAGGATGGTCTCGATCTCCTGACCTGGTGATCTGCCCGCCTCGGCCTCCCAAAGTGCTGGGATTACAGGCATGAGCCACCGCACCCGGCCTGATTCTCTCTCTTTTGAATAACTTCCCATTGTTCTTAGGGGAAAGAGAAAAGTCCAGCCATAACCTACAAGTCCCTACCTGCCTCTTCTAGTTCTTCTCACACCAGGTCTCTCCCGTGGCTTGCTTATCCCATCAGTCCGGCCTTTGGTCCTTTCATTGCATGCCCCAGGATAACTTCTGTCACAGGGCCTTTGTGCATGCTTATTGCCTGTCACAGTTGCAGTTTTATAGTTGTGAGTGAAATTGTTTGATTAATATCTGTTTCCTTTAGACTGCTAGACCCAGGAAGGCAAGACCATGCCTAGTTTTGATCATCATCGTATCTCTTTGCCTATCATGGTGTTTGGCACTCAATAAACATTCGTTGAATAAATTAATTTAAAAAGGAAGGGTGGGGCCAGGCGTGGTGGATCACGGCTGTAATCCCAGCATTTTGGGAGGCCAAGGCGGGTGGATCACTTGAAATCAGGAGTTCGAGACCAGCCTGGCCAACATGGTGAAATCCTGTCTCTACTAAAAATAGAAAAATTAGCTGGGTGTGGTGGTGCATGCCTGTAATCCCAGCTACTCAGGAGGCTGAGGGAGGAGAATCACTTGAACCTGGGAGGCAGAGGGAAAAAAGGAAGAGATGGCAAATATAGACACACCTTGGTCAACATTTGGTCAACGAATGGTCAACATTTGTATACTTACTTGATTGGAACATATCCAGTTTTTGATACTAGTTGGTAATTATAAACGTTAAAGAATAAGAAATGTTACTGGGGAAACCCTGTTTTCTGCCTTTTATTAATCAAATCTTAATATACTAAAGAGAATAAAGATTTGCTCCATTGTAAAAGGTCCCATATGGCCTTAAGAATTTGTTCTAATAAAATGATGAATGGCTCTTCACTCCATTAACAAATGATCATTAATTTTAATTCAAATGTCTGACATCTGTTCCTGATCTTTGTCCTTTCAAGTGTAATTAAAATAATTGTAAATATGCAATTCATCATTGAAAGTTACAGGTGATTGTACTATGTGGCATCTACTCTCCAGCCAGTGAGACTGTATTTCCTTGAGGGTGGAATTCATTCCAGCTATCAGCATGGGGGAAATGCTTAGGGTTATGGGGGAACAGAAGCGGAGTTTGTGTGGGAGGTGGCCATTTAAAGAGATGGCTTAAAAATGAACTTCCTGGCTGGGCACAGTGGCTCACGCCTGTAATCCCAGCACTTTGGGAGGCCGAGGTATGCAGATCACGAGGTCAGGAGTTCGAGACCATCCTGACCAACATTGTGAAACCCTGTCTCTACTAAAAATACAAAAATTAGCCGGGCGTGGTGGTGCGCACCTGTAATCCCAGATACTCAGGAGGCTGAGGCAGGAGAATCGCTTGAACCTGGGAGGCAGAGGTTGCAGTGAGCCGAGATTGTACCACTGCACTCCAGCCTGGGTGACAGAGTGAGACTCCATCTCAAAAAAAAATAATAACTTCCCTCTGATATGACCATGAAGCAGTTCTCCAAAGGGCCGCTCTATGGCTGTGGTCTTTTTGCTTTTGGGGTCATGTTTTTTTAGGTATCCACCCAGAATATGGTGGGATTTCAAGGAGCTGGAAAAGTCTTCCTTCTCACTTACACCCCCAGAATAGTCTAATAAAATATGCCTGATTCCTATAAGAAACAAAATATTCCTTCTCACACTTACAAGGGCTGTAAATTAAAGTGCCTTTGGAAGTGGAGATATTTTAATTCCCACTAAAGTAGCAATGACTGATATAAACTCATTTCCTAAGAGGAAGCTTTAACATGGGAAGGATCGTAGGTGCCTAGAATAAGGAAAAGGACATAGAAAGGGAGGCTTACCAATACTCTCTTGCCTACGCATTTCCAGAACTCTTAGATTTCATACCTTGCTCTGCCCTTGTCAGAGTAACAGGAGACCCCTGGAGCAGACAGCATGTGGAAGGGATTACCTCTGGGGTGAGAAGCTTGGTGCTGAAGCTGTCTGTAGGCTCAGTTTTAGGCTGTCTCAGGGAAACACACAAATGGTGACTTTCTCAATGTCTGCAGGAATCCCTGGTCCCTGGATAGGAGAAAACAGGCCTCGATCAACTGGGTCAGCAACCACCACAGAGCCACTCCCTTACTAAACCTCTCATATCGCTTTCTGGGAGAAAACAGGCTCCATTGTGGATGAAATAAAACTTTTACTACACTGGGGAAAACTGTGCAAGTGAAGTGTTTTCCATATACCTGGGTCTGAATTGTTATAGGGAAATTTTGTTGTAATAGGGCCTATGATCTCAGAAACCAGGTTTTTATCCGGAGGCTATTCTACTTTTATAACCATATTAAATCAGTGGAACATATGAGCTTATGATGATTTTGTTTCTTAGATCTGTCGTGTTTGTGAAACCAATTTCTGCTCCTGACACAGGTTCAGCCAGGACATGGTATCAGGAGAAAGGAATGGGTATCTTTCTTCCTCCCTCCCTCCCTCCCTCCCTCCTTTCCTGTTTTCCTCCTGACTCCCTCCTACCCCTTCCTCCCTCACTCTCTTTCCTTCTGATCCCTCTTTGTAACCAAAGGAAGGGTTTAAGACTTTTCTGGGGATCTGTTTTCCCCCGTTAAACCCAGGAGAGTAGGTGTTGATGATGCCGGTCCTGGGATCAGGGAGGAGAAAACTCCTCAACTCCTGTCACTTATCCGTCTTCCATTCTCCCCATGCTTTTAGCGGGTGGGAGTGACACGGAGAAATGTCTCCCCTGGTAACAGCCTGCATGCAAGCAGGAGAGGTGGCTATGAGGTTGTAATAACTGTGAAGTTCAGATTTGCTGCGGAGGAGTAGGTTTGAATGATAAGAAGCCGTAAGCATCTCTTCTATTTTATCCTAGGGCCTCTTCCCTGGTGAAAAAAAGGAAGCTGTAACTTTCCTTGAGTTAAACTAGCTATTGCCAAGTAAATGTCTCAGCTATTTCAGTCTTCCAAGGTAGGACTTTTGCCATCAATTACTTTGCAAATCTTTAATCCTAATGCTTAAAATATTACCTCTGGACATTCTAGGCATGCTGTGTTTGATGGAAAGGGACAATTATTTCTGGCCTTAAAATGGACTGAATCTGAAGCTGTATTTGAATCTTCCTCTCACATCAACACCTTGTAATCGATGGGGTACATTTTTTATAGTTGGTGAGAGGAAATATAATTCTATATGTAGAAAGTTGTATGGCTAGGTGAAAAAATAACTATATTTTTCTTTGCAAAAATGTAGTACAATGTATTTAGCTGTATGTCCTAGAAAAAGGAACATAGTTTTTCTAGGAAAGTTCAAGTGGGAGGCACATACCACCCAGAGCTGACCACTGTTGATATTCTTGCAGACTTTCCCTAAGCAAGTATCTGTATATTTTTTCCAAAAATCATCTCATATTACACTTACTATTGTTTCATTAGCTGCTTTTTTTTTAACTTACCAATATTCTGTCGATTTATTTCTATGAAAATACATAAAAATCTACACCCTATTTTTTAAATGGCTGCATAGAATCTAGTTGTATGGATACGGATTAATTTAGTTAATAGCTTTTCTATTGATATAAATTGAAGTTGTTTTTTATTTTTCACTGTTATAAATAACTCTGAGATAAACATCAGTTTTATACCTTTAAAAAATTATCCAATTATGTTTATAGAATGAATCTTAGAATTCCTGAGTGAAATGTATATGAATATATGCCTGTTACAAAAATTCAAGAAAATGCTCCTCCAACTACAGCTGCTGTCTTCTCTATAGAAGATGTGGTATATTTGCATGTGTTTTGTGAAGCTGTGGGACACAAGATTAGTGGGACACAAGAAAGATAATGGTTCATTAAACAGTAAAAACAACAACAACAACAACAACAAGAAGAAATGATTCCTATTAGGCATTTTTCTTCTGACTTCTCCTATTTCCCCACTCCTTCCCCCCTTGTATCATTCAGCTACTCCCTTGAGTCGCTTTTACCTCCTTTATTATGGGTAGAATGTTTCCTCTTCGGTGTGAAATGTCAATGTTTCATTCATTCAATCAAAAAATACCCATTAAGTGCTACCAGGTCTTGTCCTGTTCTATGTTTAGGGGTTCAGAAGGGAACCAAAGAGAACTGGTCCTCCAGCAGCTTACCAACAAAAGAGAGAGAGAGGAGATTGAGAGAGAGAAAGAGAGAGAGACAGAGAGAGAGAGAGAGAGAGAGACTTGCACTAAGATAATGAGATCTATATTTTTATTTGTTTATTCTTGAACCTCTGCTATATTGTTTTACTTATTGAAACTTTATGGTATATTTTAATATGAGCAGGGCAAGATCCTTAGAACTATTTTTAAGGGAACCAGTGAAACAGAGATACAGGGCCTGGCTTGGTGGCTTGTGCCTGTAATCCCAGCACTTTGGGAAGCTGAGGCGGGCGGATCACCTGAGATCAGGAGTTCGAGACCATCCTGACCAACACGGTGAAACCCCATCTCTACTAAAAATACAAAAATTAGCTGGGCATGGTGGCGGGCAGCTGTAATACCAGCTACTCAGGAGGCTGAGGCAGGAGAATTGCTTGAACCCGGGAGGCGGAAGTTGCAGTGAGCCAAGATTGCACCAATGCACTCCAGCCTGGGTAACAGAGTGAGACACCATCTCAAAACAAAACAAAACAAAACAAAACAAAACAAAAAGACAAGAGATACAGGGCAAATATCAGGAGAAAGGGGGGAATCTAGAGGGATTTCTAGAGGGGCTAGGAAACTCCCTTCTGATTAAAAGTATTTTGGTACCCAGAGAATTTTGCCAATTTCCTGGGAGGGAGCAATGTTGACTTCACATGTAGGAAGCCTGGGGCATCCTCAGGTTCAGTCAAAGCAATTTGCTTCCCTCTCATATCTAAAAAGAATCGAGCAGGCAACAGTAATGTTCCTGTGACTAAATGATCAGTTCCTTTAGTGGAGCAATGACTTTAGCCAGCATAATAATCAAACTGAATTGCAACATCCTCAGTGCAGTTCATTGATGCAAAATTGATCATGATGAGAGAAAAAAATAATCAATTTACTCAGGCCATGGCTAACCTGGTTCCCTTGAATGTAACCCAAGTGTGAAATGCTCACATTTCTTAAGCAGATTGTTCTTTTATTTTGATTTCTAGCAATTCTATTTCCTTTTTTTTTCGTTTTGAGACGGAGTCTCGCTCTGTCACCCAGGCTGGCGTGCAGTGGCGCGATCTTGGCTCACTGCAAGCTCCGCCTCCTGGGTTCACGCCATTCTCCTGCCTCAGCCTCTCAAGTAGCTGGGACTGCAGGCGCCCGCCACCACGCCCGGCTAATTTTTTGTATTTTTAGTAGAGATGGGGTTTCACCGTGGTCTCGATCTCCTGACCTCGTGATCCGCCCTCCTCGGCCTCCCAAAGTGCCGGGATTACAAGCGTGAGTCACCGCGCCCAGCCCTATTTCCTTTTAAAATTCAAATAAATATCAACTTTTTATGGTTGTTGACGAATAACTTGTGATGCAGATTTTTCCCATATTTGAGTTTTAACTGACTACTGTACTTCCCAGACTAAGTCGAAATTGATTTTAGAAAGTCAAAGGATACAATTCTGTCGAATGGTTTTCATTTTACAATGATAGTGTAGTAGCGAATGAGGACATTAGAATAAACATCATGAAGTCTGGGCTATGGGCATCAATAGTGTTTTTTTTTTTTTAAATAGCTATTAGAGTTATTGAGTTATCCATTTTATAATATTATTTGTGATTATGCTACAGTGAGCAGAAAAGAGGAAGCTCTGGTAATATAGATTATTTTCTAATGCTTTAGGAAGGCATACTGGATACAGAATCCAAGATTTTAGTTTTTGAGCTAGCCCTAAGTCCATACTAGCCTTAGTATGCCATTTTTCTTCTGTGAATCTCAGTTATACTGTAGGTAAAATGGGAAAAATAAGACTTGCTTTACCCATATTTTGGATTGTTGAACGCACTGGAAAAGATAATGCATAGCAGGCTACTTTATAAAAGGCAAATCATGATCAATCTTAAGATACTGTTCAGGGATTGTGCCTATAAAATGCCAAGCAAATATCTAGGAACAGAAAATTTTGGCCAAATTCCCTCTGAGTGGTACATTGTAAATAACCCATTTACCCACGAATTAATTTTTGGATCTGATTGAAACAGTCCCAGTGCACGCTATCATTTTTAGTGATGGTTATTTTTTGAGCAAACCTAGGGGCTCTCTCTCTCTCTCTCTCTGTATGTGTGTGTGTGTGTGTGTGTGTGTGTGTGTGGGCCGGGGGGAGGTATTTTCTTTCCCTAAGAACAATTACTCTTTGGTACCTGAGCATGGAGGACCAGATGGTATGGATTAGTGGTTCCTAAACCCAGATCTCCATTAGACTGTCAGAGAACTTAAAAAAATTCTGATTCCAAGTTCTTACTCCAGATCTACTGAATCAGAATTCCCAGAGCCTGGGTCCCCCAAATCTGTGTTTTTAACCAGATTTTTTTTTTTTTTTTGAGACGGAGTCTCACTCTGTTGCCAGGCTGGAATGCAATGGCGTGGTATTGGCTCACTGCAATCTCCACCTCCCGGGTTCAAGCGATTCTCCTGCCTCAGCCTCCAGAGGAGCTGGGATTGCAGGTGCCCACCACCATGCTCAGCTAATTTTTGTATTTTTAGTAGAGACAGTGTTTCGCCATGTTGGCCAGGATGGTCTTGATCTCCTGACCTTGTGATCTGCCCACCTTGGCCTCCCAAAGTGCTGGGATTACAGGCATGAGCCACCATGCCCGGCCCAGATTTGTGTTTTTACCAGTGCTTCAGATGCATGACCAGGTTTCGGGCCATGAATGGTAGTAGATTTCAGGAGGCGAATATTCTACCTCTTGCTCTGTTGTATTCACGGAGTCTCTCTGGGCCTCACTTTCCTCATCAGTAAAATGTCTGCGTTTTTAAGCTGCAATCAAAATCCAGGGGCAGAGGAGCTTCAGATACTTTGTAAATAGTGAAGCATTTAAAGCTAATCTGAAGATTTAAACTGTCCTGAGAACCCCTTATTGCTTTTATTTCTCTAATATTCTGGGATTTTGAAAGCCTCTGTTTGAAAAGAATTCTATGTCTATGGAAGTTTAGGACCCACTAAGAATCTATGACCTCTGTATTACCTTCTACCTCTGACAATCTTTGGTTATATAGCCACTCTTAAACTGCTCTCAGAGAAAGGTGGCATAAAACTTCTTTCTTTTGTTTCATGTTCTGGTTATTAAAAGTCAGCACAAATTTCAGCCATGTTGAGAGACCAGCTCTGAGGATAATTTAGATCTTCAAAGAACACTCCTCTGGCACCTTGAAAAAGTTGTGTTAAAGCAATTAAATGTTATTTGAAAGAAGGAAAAAGCACAAGCTGACTACTGAATTACAGAAATAGTATTAAAAACCAAAACAATCCTTACTCTGGGATCAAAGCCAGAGAGAGGCAGAGCGATCGTGTGCAGAGGATCAGGGGAGAGGGGAAGAAAGGGAGGTGTTAAAATGGCTTTGGTTCAATTAAAGATGTGAATGTGCAATTTGGGGATCGTCTTCTGAATGTGGAACAATAGCTGGCAACAGAAACGTGAATGGCCCCACGAGAACTCGCAATGCAAGAAACATTGGATTATGCGTCTCTGTTCAGACAAGGGGCCAAGTAAAGGAACAAAACAAACAAGTGGACATAATTGTTTGCTGTTCAAGGGAGCCACAGACCACTCAGCATATGGTGTGTGGAGATTTTGGAATGCATGGGAGATCTCATTTGGAATGACTATTCTGGTTTCAGAGACCTGGGAGCCAGATGGGAACGGGCCTGACTGGAAGATGAGGTGAACTGTACTCTACATTTTGTATGCAAAACAGTATTTCTCAGTTTCATCGCCCACGTTATTCACCAAACTTGGCTCCAGAAGACTTTAATTGCTTCCCAAACTCAAATCTTTCCACAAAGTACGAAGATATGCCATTAGTGAGGATATTTGGGAAACATACTGTAGACTCTGGAGAAAATTCCTAAAAAAGGAGACATAAAACTCTTTTGAGTAACATAGGGACTAAGTGCATTGAGTCCCCAGGTATCTAGTGAGGATCGGCCTCGCTGGGGACAGAAGGGTGATGCTTGGTGCTTTTTGTGCCCTGTTCACGGAGCTTTCAGAAAATGAAGACTGGGCTGCAGACCTGTGGGGCCTGGTGAGAGGTAGCTGCATTGTAGTCTGTGGGACATTGCAACTTAGATGCAAGAATTCACAAAGCACCAAGTATAGGGAATCTACATCCTGGCAAGACGTAGATATGAAAAAAAACCCCAACTCTACAAGTCTATGCATGCTAAGGATGTTAGGTCATTGGTTCTGAGCCAGTTATAAGAAGGGGAAGAAAGAGAAATTCTTAGAGCAAATACATCTGGGACAGTTTAAGTAAAACGGATTTTTAAAAAAATTCAGGACTTCTCATAGCTTTTGCTATCCTAGGGAAGGGATATTGCATGCAGGATTTTCCAAGTGTATTTGCTCGTGGAACCATTTATTTGCATGACATCTCCTGGGACTAATGTTCTGTGGAACATGAAGGAATGAAACCAGGTCGAACAATCTTAAGGACCTTAGTCTTTCCTCATCTTAGAAATCAGGTTATAGGCTCCAAGATGGAAAATGATTTTCCCAGGAGCACACAGGTGGTTTTTGGCTCACTCTGGGTGAGAACCCAGTGCGTCACATGTAAGGTAACAGGTCTTAGCTATCCAGGCTTCTCTTTCTACTACATCCTACTGCATTTGTCATCGTTGCTTTGTGTGCCTCTGAGGAAGGGGCTCGATGCTATTCTACAGTAACTCAGAAATCAGGAGAGGGGTAATCAGGGGTCAAATTTTAAGGGGGCTCAAGTGCCAGTCATGTTTGGATTTTATCCTGTTGCATTATTCTTCCATTTTGGTGCTTATGACATTGCATCATCATTGTCTCCCAGTGGCAGATGCTGTTGAAACAGGAGAGTTCCCTGATCCCCCTCGCAGGACATGTGACAGAGGTTTGGGTTGCTTGTTCAGTCACCACCACTGCTCAAACCCCTGACAGGAGGGGGAGCACACAGACGGGCAGGTGCAGGAGCCCAAGTGGGCATGTGTGACAGTGTGCCCTTTTAGCCTTGTCGTCTGCAGATGGCTTGAGTGTTAACCAGCTCAGTGGAACCTCTGCCTTTCTGCAAGGGCAGAGGGCCAGTGTGACAGCTTTCTGTATCCCGAGTTCTTGTTCAGCATCCTGGAAGAATTGGGTCACACACAGACTTGAAGGATGAATGCAGGGTTTTACTGAGTGGTGGAGGTGGTGCTCAGTGGGATGGATGGGGAGCTGGAAAGGGGTATGGAGTGGGAGATGATCTTCCTCTGGAGTTTGGCCATCCAGCAGCTGAACTGCTCTCCAATCGCCCCCAGCTGAACTCCTCTTGACATTCAGATGTTCCTCCTCTTCTCTGTTTCCTGCAGTGTCATTCTGCTGTTCATCTGCTTGTCTCCTCGTCTCTTCATCTGCTCATCTGCTACTGGAGCCTGGGGTTTGGGGTTTGTATGGGTACAAGATAGGGGGCATGGCAGGCCAAAAGAGAACTTTCTGGGTGCAAAAACAGGGATCCCTGTCCCCGTTTAGGGCTGTGGGTCTCCAGCCTTGAGGATGGGGTCTTTGCCAGGGAACCGTCCTTTTCTATTTCTTTGTCTGCTGTCCATATCAGTTACTTTGCTCACAGTTCTTGCTTCTTGTCCCACCCTTGCCATGCTGGATGGAGTACACTTTCTCACCCCATTGATGTTGGGTTGGGCCATGTGTTATGGACTCAACTGCATACCCCTCAAATTCTTATGCTGAAGTCCTAACACCCAGGACCTTAGAATGTGACTGTATTTGAAGACAGGATTTTTAAAAGCTAATTAAGTTAAAAGAGGTCAATAGTCTGTGCCCTAATCCAATATGACTGATGTCCTTACAAGTACAGGAAATTTGGACACAGACTCATACAAAGGAAAGACCAGGTCTTTCTGGAGTAGGCAGACATTTACAAGCCAGAGAGAGAGGTCTCAGAAGAAACCAAACCTGCTGACACCTTGATTTTGGACTTGGAGCTTGCAGAACTGTGAGGAAATAAATTTCTGTCATTTAAGTCACCCAGTGTGTGGTACCTTGTAATGGCAGCCCTAGTAGATTAATACACCATGTGACTTGCTTGGGCCCAAGGCACGTGGGTGGAAGTGCCAGTGAACCAGCTCTGAGCACAACCCTTTAGAGGCATTGCTTGTTTCCACTTGCCCCTCTTGTGCTTCTGCCACACCCTCCAAGAAGAGCATGCCCTGGACAGTGTCTGACCCCAGAAAGAGAGCCATGGGGAGCAGAGTAGACCCAAATCCAACTTTTAGCTTAAAGAAGATCCATCCAGCCAGTATACAGACCTGTGAGGAGGAAAAGTAAACCACTGAAATTCTGGGGTTGTTCCTCATGCAGGATTTTTGAGCAATAGTTGACTCATTCATTCCTCCACTTTACTGTAAGCTCATTAAGGGCAAGACTCACTTGTGCTTGGTTGTATTCCCAGCTTCTAGCACTGTGCCTGGCACACAGTAGGTGCTCAGTAAATGCTTTTATAATTTATGCACAAAGAGGGATGAGCCCAGGAAGATTTTTGAGCAGTTAGATGACGTGAGTTTTGAGCAGCTTAATTTGGCAGTGATATATAGAACAGATTAGAGGGATGGTGACCAATTAGCATATGGTTGTCTAGGGAAGAAGGAATGAAGACTTGGACCAGAGAGTGGGGTGCATTCAGGTCCTGTGGAGTCTGAAGTTTAGATCATTTTGGAGGCTCTCTTTGGAGGTCAATGAATACAAACTTATGAGTATAAAATTAAGGACAGATCCTTGGAAGAGTCCCTTGGAAGTTAGGTGTCCTGAAGCTTAAGTGTTATTAGATTCATGGTAAATCCAGCTCTGTCAGAGGGCCATAGTAGCAGACACCGTCTGAGTAAACATTATTTGTACAGCACTGTGCTGTGTGCTTTATATGTATTATATTATTTGTTTTAGTTAATGAAATGCTGGCTTCTGTAAGAAATAAATCACAAAATCTCAGGGACCTAACACATGTTGTAGGTTCAATCTCCTCAAAATTCATATTGAAGTCCTAACCCCCAGTACCCCAGATTGTGACCTGTTTTGGAAATAGGGTTGTTGCAGATGAGGACATCAGAGTGGTCCCTAATCCAATAAGACTGGTCTCCTTATAAAAAGGAGAAACTTGCATGTACACACACACACACACACACACACACAGAACACTATGTGAAGATGAAGGCAAGAAACTGGGTGATGCTTCTACAAGCCAAGAAATGCTAAATATTGCCAGCAAACCATCCAGGGTTAGAGGAGAGCTGTGGAGCAGATTCTCCCTCACAACCCTTAGAAGGAAGCAACCCTGCCAATACCTTGATCTTGGACTTCTAACTTCCAGAACTGTGAGACAATAAATTTCTGTTGTGTAATCCACTCAGTGTGTATATATTGTTATGACAGCCCTAGCAAACTAATACAACATCCGAAAGAGTGTTCATGATTGGTAGGTGGCTGTCATCTGGGAGTTATCGGGGACCTAGGCTTTTCCCATCTTATGGGTCTACCATCTTCAACACATGACTTCCGAGATCCCTGGGCTGGTCTACCAGAAGATGATGGAGGAGGGAGAGCACGGAGGATCACAAGAGAATGGTGTTATGGGCCACATCTGGAAGCAGTAGACAACATTTTCCACTGACATTCTACTGGTTGGAACACAGTCACATTGTCACACCTAAAGCAAAGGATGCTGGGAAGTGTGGTCTGACTATGCACCCAGGAAGAAGAAGAAGTGGACGTGGAGATGAGACAGCTTGTCCTAGCCTTATCTCATAATGTTTCTCCCAAAGCCAGGCCGTTGCGGAGACTGGAGTGCAAGCCCTATGTGGCAGATCCCTATGGCCTCATCTGCAGGATCATCCACCTGCCAAGGTGGTTTGACTGACTTGAGCTAGGTGAAGAATCATTCTGGTGCTCAGATAAACAATGGTGTCAAGGGTGCATCTCTTCCCTGATACAAAAGTTACCTTCCCTGCCCTGCAGGTGCTTTGGTTGAGAAACTGCACTGATTTCTAGACAGAGAACCTACTGGCTGTTTCATTTCTGACCTGTGTTTATTTGCTGGTGGTTGACTGAGCCCCAGACATGGTTAAGAGGTTAGAAAAGCATCAGATCATTATGGCTAAAATAAGTTGAATACTGGCTAAAGGAAAAACCTAAACACGCACTCAGAAAAAGTGGTTATTCTTATTTTTAATGTTAGTAGACTGGATTAATTTTCTTTGCTGAATAAAAACATGACTTTAACAATAGCTCTACCTTTGCTATGACACTGGTCTTTTGACTCCTTTGCTTTTTCCCTTATATTGAAAAATGTTGATTCTAACTCAGCCCCATTTGAGCCTAGGGCAATTTAGGATTTTATTTTCTCATTTAACAAAGAGGTAAATTTAGCTGGATTATTTTCAAGTCATCTCTAATGGGGAGTATTTGTGCTAAGCATAGGAATACCCTCTGGTTTTGCTATCCCTGACATTTGGTAACACTCACTTTTGTTTTGTGCTATACAATTCTCCTGAGTGTCTCTTATCTCCCAGGAACACCCACCTTGTTCAAGTGCTATTGCCTTCTTAGAAAATAGGTTTTAATTTTTTTAAGGTGAAACATTTCCCTCATTTACTTTTCATTCATTCAACAAACATTGAATGCCTTGCAGTGCCAGATCCCCAGAGTACTAAAGTGAATAAGACAGTCTCTGCCCTCCAAAAACCTAGTGCCTAGTGGGGTTGGTCCCATTGTCACAGGAACTTGTACGGTGTGTTGTGGAAAGCCTGGCTTTCATATTCTATGTTCCAGCGGACAGTTTAACACATTGAAAAGATTGAACACAATTTTGATATTCTTAAAATCCTACAGGGTATATGCCTAGACATAGACATAAATAGAAATAATTTTCCTTATTCTGTGGTCAAGCAGAATGTGAACATGGTATCTCTGAAAAATTGTATATTGCTTAACAATGATGAGAAGTGAGTCACTGACTTTTACTTTATTAGATAGCAGCTCCCTTTTAAATTAATTATTGAAATATATTAGGAAAGACCCTGATGTGGTTTGGCTGTGTCCCCACCCAAATCTCATCTTGAACTGTAGCACCCATAATTCCCACATGTTGTGGGAGGGACCCAGTGGGAGATAATTGAATCATGGGGCGGTATCCTCCATAATCTTCTTGTGGTAGTGAATAAGTCTCACTAGATCTGATGATTTCATAAGGGGAAACCTCTTTCACTTGGTTTTCATTCTCTCTTGTCTGCTGCCATGTAAGATGTGCCTTTCACCTTCCACCATGATTGTGAGGACTCCCTAGCCACATGGAACCGCAAGTCCATTCAACCTGTTTTCCTTTATAAATTACCCAGTCTCGAGTATGTCTTTATCAGCAGCATGAAAATGGACTAATACAGAACATGATAGGAAATGGTTTATATTATTTTCTTTCCTTCCCTCTTTTTCTCTCTTTCTCCTTTTTCCTTCTTCCCTTGCTCTTTTCCTTCCTTCCTCCTTCCATCCCCACTCTCTCTTCTTCTTTTTTTCTTAATAATTTAACGTTTATTGAGAGACCTCATGAGGGAGGGCATGGGGATACAGAGGTGTGTAGGCCCAGCCCTATTATAGTCTAACAGGAGACATGAGGAGGAAATCCAAGTCTCTGTCATTAAGGCATATTTTGGTGGAGTGAACATCTCATTCCTCACCAACTTTTCCCAGCCAGTCTTCTAGGAAGGGTATAAAATGTGAAAGATTACTTCATCCGCTTGATTTTGTCTCTTGTGTTACATTTTGACATAACACATTTATGTTCAGAACAGCCCTTCTTGACAATATGTTGCTCAATAATTGGGTTTTTGTTGATTTGATAAAATCAAATTGGTTGATTCATTGGGAGAATTTCTGACTTCTTCTGTTGTACATTGTGGGCATCAGCAAACTATGGCCATCTGTTTTTGTATGGCCTGTGGTCTAAGAAAAGATTTAAAATGTTTAAATGGTTGAAAAAAAGTCAAAGGAAGAATATTTTGTGACATGAGAAAATTATATGAAATGCAGATTTCTGTGTCCACAAATAAAATTTTATTGGAACACAGCCATGCTCATTAATTTATGTATTGTTCATGGCTCCTTTTGCTACAATGGCAGATTGAGGAGTTGTGATCAAGGCCATATGGCCCAGAAATGAAGCTGAAAATGTTTCCTATCTGGCCCTTTAAGAAGGCATGCTAATCCCTGATAATATATTGTTTTATTTGCTAGTGGAGAAGTGTTAACAAAAAAGGCATCTCAACTCCTGGCTCCAGAATCTCTTGAAGGGAGGAAATTATTTTCGTTTAGAAAAATCTGGCTGGGCATGGTGGCTCACACCTGTAATCTCAGCACTTTGGGAGGCTGAGGCGGGTGGATCACTTGAGGTCAGGAGTTTGAGACCAGCCTGGCCAACATGGTGAAACCTGTCTCTACTAAAAATACAAAAATTAGCCGGGCGTGGTGGCACATGCCTATATTCCCAACTACTTGGGAGGCTGAGACATGAGAATCACTTGAACCCAGAAGACAGAGGTTGCAGTGACGCGAGATTGCACCACTGCACTCCAGTCTGGGTGACAGAGTGAGACTCCATTTAAAAAAAAAAAGAAAAATCTTTGGATTGGCCATTTGATTCTGAAAGGACAGGGCGAAGGTGGGTTGGGAGCAACACCCAGCTGTTCTGCCAGTTCCTTGTCAAGGTGGAAAGATGGCATTTATGATAAGACATACGCAGGTTTGAATCCCAGCTCTGTGTAACTTTGGGCCAGTCATTTAACATTTCTGAGCTTATTTGTCATAAGGGAACAAAAATAGAGTTTATCTCTCAGGTTTGTGTGAAGATAAAATGAATTAAAGTCTATAAAGCACTTAGCATAGGGCCTGGCATGTGGCAAGCTTGCAATCTCTCATAGTTATGAGTTATTACTCTTATTATCATTATTATATTTCTAGGATATAGGAGAATTAAGTGAAATAATGTGTGTGAAGTGCCTAGAATACTGGCTAGCAAAATCTCTTTCATGATCCAGTGGAAGATCTCATGATACTCAATCCTCCTTGGACCCAGGTCTGTGATCCAGTCTTATCCACAATGTCAGACAGGTACAGATGTGCATCTGAAGCTGGAACTGATAAGAGGGACACCTGAAGAGACTGGGTCGTGTGGCCTTTGGATGTGAAGGCTGAGGGTGATTAATCGTGATATTTTAACACAGCAGTATCATTGCATAGACCTGACTGTGATTACAGCGGTCATCTCCTTAGGGGTTTGAGCAGGAAGACATGGTTAGTGGTGTGGTGCGAGGTGCAATATTTAGAAAGAATCTAGTGATAGTGATAATGATGGCTGTTAGATTAATTTGCCAAGAAAGTAAGGAATTCCTAGGAAATGGAATTATTTTACCTCAAACAACAGAGGCCAGGAGATGCTGAGGAGTGTTTTGTGATGATGCTGAGTAGTTTAGAGATTTTATCCTCAGCAAGTTTCCCATCAGCTATTCATTTAGAATGAACACTATTGGCTGGCTTATACACTGCTTTTGAACCACGTGTTAAATGAATGGACACCTTTCTCTGTGTGTGAGTAGTTGTTAAGAGCTTGGTTTTTGAAGCCAAAATGACCAACCAGATTCAGATCTTGGCTCTGCCATTTATTAACAGCGACTTTGGGCAAGTGACTTCACCTGTCTGTGCCTCATCTGTAAACCAGGAACAATAATAACACCAATTCATAGCCAGCCCAGCTTGCCACGGTCCACCTACTGGTATTCACACCCACGTGTTGTTCCCTGCTATGTAGTACCAGGTATTTTTGTGTGACCCATAGAACACAGCAGAAGTGGTGGTGTGTCACTTCTGATATTAGGTTATAAAAGATATTGCATCTTCAATTTTGTTCTCTTTCTTTCTTCTTTGTCTTTCTGCCCTTTATCTTTTTTTTTTTCCTCGCTCTCTCTTTCTGATCACTTGCTTTAAGGGAAGCCAGATGTCATATGTGGCGGGGCAGCCTGGAGAGAGGTCCCTATGGTGAGAAACTGGGGCCCCGCTAACAGCTACCTAAGTGAGCTTGGAAGTGGATCCTCTAGCACCTTAGGACTGCAGCCCTGGCCAGTAGTTTGACTGTCTTCTCATGAGAGACCCTATGCCAGAATCACCAACTAAGCCTTTCCCAAATTCCTGACCCACAGAAACTGTGAGCCGGTAAGTCTTTGCTGTTCTAAGTGACTATATGTCAGGGTAATTTGTTACACAGCCTAGAAAACTCATATAGTACCTGTGTGGTTGTTGCTTTTTGTTTTGAAACGGAGTCCCGTTCTGTTGCCAGGCTGGAGTGCAGTGGCGTGATCTTGGCTCACTGCAACCTCCACCTCCCAGGTTCAAGTGATTCTCCTGCCTCAGCCTCCCAAGTAGCTGGCATTACAGGCACCCACCACCACACCCGGCTAATTTTTGTATTTTTAGTAGAGACGGGGTTTCACCATGGTGGCCAGGATTGTCTCAATCTCTTGACCTTGTGATCTGCCCGCCTCAGCCTCCCAAAGTGCTGGGATTACAGGCATGAGCTGCTGTGCCTGGCCGATTGTTGCTGTTTTTAAAGCTCTGGGGCAATTTTTGCCTCATAGGAAACATCATATAATTACACGTAAATACATCCATAACTGGGAGATTAGGGTAGGGGAAGGCAGCCCTTCCCAGGTAGCCCTTGACCAGATAGTCAAGTCTTGGCTGTTCCAAAATCAAAGCCTTCTGTTTTCTTTAAGGCCATTTTGCCTGTTTACATAAACATCTGAAATAAGGAGGAAACCCTGATTTATATTTTCCGTAGAAGAGAAGAGAGATTGAGATGGAAAGTGCCAAAGAAATTAAAAGTCATTTCGGTTTTTCAATTCATTACTTCTGGAAAAAAAATTCAAGCCCATCTTCATTACTAGTGCTCTGTTTTAATGCTGATGATAATTGCAAAGGCAGTATTTTAAATTAGAATGTATAAGACCACATGTAATTAACCTGTACAGAAGGGCTGAGACTTCATATTAGACTATTAAATCAATCCCTGCAGAATCACTAACGCTGAGCAATTGATTTGGAAATACTGTATGGGCAGAGTAAAGAAGCGGGATGCTAATTACCATCAACGAGAGTTTAGTACACTCCTCAGATGCCGTTAGGGTGGCAGGCTTTTTCTTCTGGCCCTTAACCTACTCAAAGCTGAGAATTCAAATTAGTTCAGATCGAATACTTAAAACAACCTTTATGTTGTTTAAGGCAAGAGAGGATTTTCTGATCATGGCAGTCATGAGGGGACTCTCAGACCGTCTGGTGCTGTAACTCTCAGTGGACTCAACTTGTGTGAGATGCTGATGAGAAGTCCCAGGAAGGGTCTGGCTGTAGTTTCCTCACGCAGCGGACATGGGTTGCCCCCTCTAACCCTGGCACTGTGTGTACCTCCCTTTACACAGCGCTCTCCATCGTCACTTTTTCTCGTTTCTTGTTGTTTCTGCCCTGCAACATCCATTTTCTTTCTTTATTCTTTCTTATTTCCACTGAATCCTTCAAGCTCCCAGCAAGTACCCACTGGCTATCTAACAAGAAAACAATAACCGCGATAGTTTATGTTTATTGAGTACTAGGGCAGATAATGCAAGCTCTCTATGAGAATCTAGTCCCTGCTTCCCCTAGAGTAATGTGATTGTAACCAGACACAAGGCTCAACTATTATACATTTCTCAGACTCTCTTGCAGTGAGGTATGGCATGTCCTCTCCATGACAATGTGAGGGAAAGTGATGTGTGCCACTTCCAGGTGAGGCCTTCAAAAGAATGGATGTGTATCCTCTGATTTTTCCCCACTCTCTCTTTTTTTTTTTTTGCTGATTGAAGAAAGGCCCTAGAGAAACAAGATGGAGTGGGATTGGGCCCTTGAATCACCATGGAGAGTAAGGACAACGTCAACCAGTTTCACTTTCCTGGGCCTATCATGCAAACAGGAAATATTTTGTGTTTGAGGTGTTATACCTTTAGGGTTCATTTTTGTATCCCTTTAGCTTACCCCTATAATGTTTACATGCATTATCTCATTTTTTTCCTCATAATAACCCTACAAAGGGTGCCATTATTTTTTTACTTTACACGAGAAGCAACAAAGGCTTAGAAGTTTAAGTAACTTATCTGAGGGCATCCAGATAGTAATGACAGACCTGGGATATTATTTTAACTTGGCACTTGGGAAGTGATAAGAAAGTTTAAGATGTTGTCTTTGAGCTCTGGGAAACTTCAGGTTATAAATGGACATCTTCTTTGACCAAGAACAATTAGAGAACCACAAGATACTGATTGTTTATAGCTCTTGTCTATTCTAATTTTAGTGCCTATGCCATGCTATTGTTAAACATTTTTGACTATTACACCTGCTTAAGGCAAAGCATGGTAACTGGTGTCTTCTTTTCTCTGTAGCTTTTAAGGTTCTGTGGAACCCTGGAATGAAGAGGATGCCAACCTTGAAAAGCTATTCTAGTTCTTTCAATGTGCCATAACAGTATAGGAGCAAATGTTTCTGGTGAGGTAAATCTTTTTTTTTTTTTTTTTGGGAGGGGGTGGTGGGGCAGGGTGGAGGTAGGAGGGTGCTATGGTCTGAATGTTGGTGTCCTTCCAAAATTCACATTTTGGAACCTAATACCTAATGTGATAGAATTAAGAGGTGGGGCCTTTTGGGAAGTGATTATGTCATGAGGGTTCTGGTCTCGTAAGTGGGATTAGTGTCCTTATAAAGATGTTGAAGGGAGCTGTCTTCCCCCTTCTGCCACACGAGGACGCAGCAATGAAGCACCAATTTTCACTGAGGTTCCTCACCAAACACTGAATCTGCAGATGCCTTGATCTTGAACTTTCCAGCCTCCAGAACTATAAGAAATAAATTTCTGTTATTTATGAATTACCCAGTCTCAGCTATTTTATTGTAGCAGCCCCAATGGGCTAAGATGGAGGGATAGTAGAATCAGTCTTATGCTGATTTGGTTTGAGGTTACTTAGGCCTTATTAGGCTAAAGTCAAACCAGAAATGAACATGGGCACATTCCTCACAGCTCAGGTCCTATTCCTAGTCCTGAGATGAGGGTTTGTGTGCAGTGATAATGAAGGGTGTGCTCTCAGGGAAGATAACAAAGGGAGTGGGAAGCAGGACAAGGGAGGATGAGCAGGAAGCTAAGCAGGGTGAGATTTCAGGTGATGTTTCTAGCCTCAGCCTCATCTGTGAAGAGATCTGCAGCATAAATCACCCCACAGAGTTTGCACCAACTAAGGTGAGGGTGCTGGGCTTTCATATTCCTTCACTAATCCTGTGTTGGCTATGAGCAACCCCCTGTAAGCTCCCAGGTACTTCTGGGCCTTCAAATGTTGTGGCCAAAATGGCGCTAGAAACCCATGGGCTGTCACCTGCAGGTGCAGCCAACAAAAGCACATGGGAGCTGGGGAGGAGCACACAGAACCTACATGACATCTGAGGGGATCTGGGTGAGGCACTGGCAGGTGCTATTACAGGAGGAGAGCCCTTGTCCATAGAAGCTTGGGGCCCATCTAATTTATCTTTTGACTAATATCCCCCTCTTTTCTGTGCCTATCTGTGCTTCAGTCAAAGGCCTTGCTGTACTATTATCTACTTATATCTTCCCTTTTATCCTTTTATACTTTTAGTCTGTTTGCTGGGAGTGACTCCCCCTATCCCCTTCTTCTCTAATTCAAAGACTGTGCATCTTTTCTTTGCCTGTTTGTAGGTCAACTTTGCAAGAATGCCCCCTTTTTTATACCTCCTCAGTCAGAGGCATCTTCCCATCTGTACTCCTCGGAACTTTGTACATTCTAGTGGCATCACTATCTACTGCAATGCAGTGACTACATGCTCCCTGCCCTTCCTCTTATCATTCACACAGCAATAAGTTTCATAGGAACATGAGAAACTAGAAAGTAGATGGCAGTGGATGGTGGAAATCTCTGAGAAAGAGAGCTGAGCACCCTGGATTGCTAGCCTTTGTAGTACCTTGGTACAAATTAGGCAAAACAGCCTCTCTGCATGGATGCTGCTCTGAGCAAGGTGCATGACTAGACAAGGGCACACAACTTGGCTGGTTGCCTTTGTGCAGTGTACAATCTTTACAACTGTACACTGTGGTGCTACCTGGTACATTCCTCCTTGAGCTGGGTCCAGGGAGGGGATCAGGGATATATGCGATTGAATTGTAGAAGAAAGGACCTGTCACCTGGTTCCCAGAGATGGCCAGGAGATTGTGAGATAACACAGTACACAGGGGGAAGGGTGGCATTGACTAAGAAAGATGCAACCCAGGCCAGCTCTGTCCTCAGCATTGGTGCAATCACTTCTGATAGCACTGTAGCAGATTTAAAAACTTGCCACAAACTCTTTGATGCTTCTCAAATTGAGACATGGGACACATTCCTCTCCCCTTGAATCTTAGTGGCTTCAGCGACCCACTTGTAGCCATCAGATTGCAGTGAAAGTGGCAAACATGACTTCTGAGGTTAGGTAAGAAAAGGCTGTATACCTTCTGCTTTTGTTTCTTGAAACACTTACTCTTGGGAAGCTTCATTTCAGAACTCAGCTACCATGCTGTGAGAAATCCAAACCACATAGAGGGGCTATGTGTAGGTGCTTGCTGCAGGCATTGGCCCCAGCTGAGCTCCCAGCCAACAGCCAGCACCAAATGCCAGCCATAGGAGTACACCATCTTGGATATCTAGCCCAGTCAGGCCTTCTGATGACTGCAGCCCCAGCTACCATCTGACTGCAACTGATGAAAGGTCTTGAGCTGATCCTTTCCCCAATTCATGATCCACAAGATCATGAGCAAAAGATCTTACTGGTCGCTTTAAGCCACTAAGTTTTGGGGGATTTGTTATGCAGAATAGGTGCTTCAAGTTGCCTTTCTGCAAACCTTTGCATCAATAAGTTAAAATCTGAGCCTTGATTTAGGATTTTAGGGGGGTAGAGAGAATCAGCTTTATGCTGCTTTGATTGAAGGCTTACTTAGGACTAATTAATTTGAGAAAATGATGTACTCAGCTTGAGGAGTTTAGCGTGAAAATCTCAGGTCATAATAAAATGTTACTTTACTTTGCCAATAGTGTTTTGTGTTGAGGTCTGGATAGAGAGAATATACATTTTCAACAAAGCTCCCCAAAGTTTCCTCACTGGTTTCCCCATGTTTTTGCCTAGATGTTTTCTTGTTTATATTTTTTTGTGGCATTTCACAAATACTTGGGGCTGGGAAGGCTCAGATGTAATGGGTTAAATTCAGAGGTCACCTGCTTGCATTTTCAATAAGAACAGCAGCTCTTTAAATAAGATTTAAAATGCTTTTCAATTATTTGCAGTTGGTTAAAGCCATCTGAGGAATGTTGCATAGCAATGCCATGTTAAAGAGAAAAAGTAAGTAAAGAAAAAAAAAATCCCTAGATTCTTTAATAGAGTCTGACGTTATTGTTTTTAAAAATTCTTGGCCAAGATGCTGCTGGGTTGTGCTACATGGAATTGGTGCCATTTTAATTTATCATCCAGAAACCTTCCATGGAACTTGGAGATTTGGAGAAAGACAAAAGAGAATCCCATCTGAAGCCTTCAGTTAGCTCAAAGTTGCCAAAATATTTGGGGTTTGAAGTTGAGTAATTTCCTTTATTCCTTCATTTGTTGGAGACTGATATCTAAAAGTGGGATTTAAGGATTCAAAGAGATTATTACCCAAACAGAATTTCCATTCAGTTTTTTACAAACAAGTACAATTCAGGAAATTAATGAAACCTGTTGAGTCTTAATATTCTGTGGGCCCATAGATTTATTTGGAATCGTTCTCACATCGGAGGCATGGTTATTACCATGTTCTAACTGGCTGCTAAATTAGGTAGCCTGTTCATAGCTGGCTGATTTAACATGTCCTCTGCAGGGGGGTCACTGGTCATTGCAGATCCAGTATTTGGGCTTAGAGACATGAGTCTGATTCACAGGTTGTCTCAGATAGATTCATTGAGCCCCATTCTTCAATTTCCAGGTTGCACTGTGGTCTTACGCATGTTTCAGAAGACCAGGCTTGGTGGCTCACACCTGTATTCCCAGCACTTTGGGAGGCAGAATCGGGTGGATCACTTGAGGTCTGGAGTTTGCAACCAGCCTGTCCAACATGGCAAAACTCCTTCTCTACTAAAGATACAAAAATTAGCCAGGCGTGGTGCTGCACACCTGTTGTCCCAGCTAATTGGGAGGCTGAGGCAGGAGAATAGCTTGAACCTGGGAGGTTGAGGTTTCAGTGAGCCAAGATTGTGCCATTACATTCTAGCCTGGGTGATAGAGCGAGACTCTGTGTCAAAAAAAAAAAAAAATGACACTTAGATATCCCTTGTGCAAATTATACTTTACAGCCTTGAGCTTAAAGGATAAAGCAAAAGAGACGGGCTGACATCAGGTTGGGTTCCACCATAAGAGAGGTCATCAGATGGTGATGAGGGTTAGCAGCCTATCGACGTGGAGATGCCACAAGCTGGAAGAAGCTCTGAAGCTGGGCTTTCGAGATTCCTGGGCTCCCATCCACATTTCTTGGAAATTCTAGCCTTGCAAAAACTTTCTTTAGCAAACCATGTTACCTGGG
Source organism: Nomascus leucogenys (assembly GCF_006542625.1). Classification (NCBI taxonomy): domain Eukaryota; kingdom Metazoa; phylum Chordata; class Mammalia; order Primates; family Hylobatidae; genus Nomascus; species Nomascus leucogenys. The sequence goes on from NC_044402.1 coordinate 120,446,611, forward strand.
ATTTATTATTATGGCTCTGGGTACCCATGCTATGCAAATAGTGCTATATTCTTGCATTAGTCATAGGCTGTGCTGTAAGTATTAATAGAAAGAGCATATGCCTGGTAGCATTGTGATTACATAATGATGTTTGGTCTGTTAGCACACCCAGTTATTTACCCATGGTGGTACGAATCTGGGAGGACTGTGCCCCATAGGCCTGGCGTTGGCATTACCACATAGCCCTGTCTCTTCCTACCTACTTGTTGGCATCTTCTCTGGAGAAGAAGCTTTATTGGTTTTTCATGAAATTAACAACATTCATGAAGAATCTATTATGCCCCAGGCACCATGCTGAGCATAGGTGTAGGATGGGGGAGCAAGATGAATGTAATCTCTTTCCTCAAGGAATTTAGAGTTGAGATGGGGGTAGATACTTACACCCAGAGTGTGGCCCAGCACAGAGAGGTATGAAGGACATGCACAAAGAGCTATGATCAAGATTCACAGGCCTCTCTGGGTCGGTGGCATTTAACCTCCAGCCTGAAGGATAAGAAGGTTCTGTCTTTGAGAAAAGGCAGCGTGGGAGGAAGCAGAAGACAATCTCAATGAGGAGTGGACATACTCCTCATTACATAGAATTTGCTTCACGGTGAATGTCCTGAGGGAGGTTTATTACATCTCCTTGGTGGATTGACCACCTGAGTCTTGGCTCACATGGGGGGATGAAAGGCTGTGTCTCATCTGAAGAGATTTCCAGGCCCAGTGGAGTTGGGGAAGATGTGTTTTTGGCGGCTGAGGGCACTTGCTCTCATCTTTACAGGCAGGTTGAACTTGGGGTAGTCTCCCAAGAGTTCTTCAAGTATAGCCCAGGTTCCCAAATGCCGGCTTTTTTTCAATGTAGACTGACTGTGATTCTGTAGGAGAACAGAGCCAAGAAGGTTTTGGGCCAACAGGTCTGTGCAGGACACTGAGGCTGGAGGGGCGCCCCCTGGGGCCATTCTGCCATCCCAGAGCTTGGTGGAAGGGGGCATAGGCCTCAAGCATGTGGAGAACCCTGAGGAAGCAGGGCTGTCTAACCCCATTGCTGGCTCTAGTCTCACTAAAACCACCTATTCCTTTTCCTTGAGTCCCATATATGAAGAGAAGCCACCCCACCACCAAGAAAAAGAGGTGTGGCCCATGTGCACACACATGCGTGCGTGCACACTCATTAATCCAGCCATGGTGGGACAGAGATATTGCCTACAAACTCTCTAAGCTCATTTAAAATTAAGAAAATTCCTCAAAGTCTTATTTATCTATTAGAAGGTCAATTTCATTCAGAGTTGCTCTATGTCAAGGTTATTTACATAGAATTTGCTGGAGGATAATGCTTTTTCTTCTCAAGAGCTTTTGACACAACTCGGCATCCATCTTCTTGGAATCTGGTTCTGGGCTCTGTGCCTCATGTCCTGATTACAGTGGCCTTTCACCCATGGCTCACCCAAATCCCTCATGTCCTGGGTTAAGCACGTTTTTGCTTGTCGGTCTATCAACTGGGGACTCACAGGGGATCTTATTGTAAATAATGTTGGGTGAGATTTAGGGAGTCTCACCATCTATAAATCAATGCCTGGAGGCTTTGGGATTATTCCTTCTTGTTTTTTTTTTCTCGTGGAATTAGGCAGCCTAGTCCCTGTGGGTATGGTTTAGCAAGGTCTCAAAGTCAGAATTTATTGAAAATAATTCCCATCACAAGCCCAGACTTTCTTGAACATCTCTATTAGCATAAAATCTAGTTTTTTCCCTCTCCAGTAAATAAACACACTATCCAGTTCTCCTTTCCACCCCAGTTTGGGAGAGAAGGAAGTGTTACAAACCTAGGTTGGGATCACGTTTGTTTGTCACTGCAAGTTCCTGAGATGCATGGAGTCATGGTTTAACTTCACAGGATGTGCTGAGCACCTCCTCTGTGCCATGCCCTGTGCTATGCATTGGGCGTGTAATGCTGCTCAAGATACAGCATCTACCTTGGGGAAACTAAGCCTTGAGTGACACACAGGCAGAGAATTAATCATAGAATGAAATGACAAGGGCTATAAGGGAGATACTTATATATTAGTTATATATACTCTAGGAATGAAAAGGTAGAAGAGGAAATCCTTCTGCTGGTTGGGGTGGTGGAGAAGAGGCAGGTAGGGGAGGGATTTTGACCTTTAAAGGATATTTGGCAATGTCTGGAGACATTTTTGGTTATTTCAACTAGGGGAATGGAATTTGTTACTGGCATCTAGAGGCCAGGGATGCTGCTCAATAACCTGAAATGCGTGCACAGCCTCCTACAAGAAAAACTTACATGGTCCCAAATGTCATGAATGTCAAGGTTGAGAAAGAGTGCTATAGGGTGATGGTTGAGTTGAACCTTGAAGATGACTGGAGTCTGCTAGGCAGCAACTTGGGAAGATCATTTTGCTCAAACGCTTCATTCCACCACTAGCTTTGTGGACCAGAGAGGAAACAACACCAAGAAGAGATGAGGCTCGGGTTTGGAGGTTCAGCTCACAGTGATGGTGTTCCTGAGCGGTTCAGAGTTGGATTCTGAAGAGGATGGGTGGCCAGTGTGCCAGGAAAGGTATACAAGAAACAGCAGAGAAGACACCTCCCATAATAAGGAAATTAATTTGAGCCTGTGGCTTGCAACAGTATATGAAGTGGCCAGATCATTACATATGAACACTCAGAGGTAGAGACTTAGGTGCCAGTCATTAAACCTGTTCTACCCCAAAATCTGGAATAGAAGGTCTAAGCCATTGACTCTGCAAAAAATATCTTTGGATTGCTATCAGAAAATGTTCTTAAGTGAAGTGCAACATTATCTAAATGGACCCTCTCAATAACCCTGTGAGGTTGGCTGATAAAGGCAATAGCACATTGAAGTATAATAGTACAATGAAGGAAACAAACCCAGGGCAACTGAGGGTGCTGCTCTGTCCAGAAGTGTTACTGATTGGGAGGGTAGAAGGCCAGAGTCCTGGTCTGGCTGGTGGATCAAGTTGAGCTCTTTGCCGGGATTGTCTCTAGTCCTGGGCCAGTCCTGCCCTTTATCCACTGGACTGTCCCTCTCACCCATGCTGGCTTTTATTTGTTATTTTTCTGTTTTTCCCCACATCTTAGTTTTCTGCTGTTATAACTGAATACATGAGACTGGGTAATTTATAAATAATAGAAGCTTATTTAGCTTAAGGTTCTGGAGGCTGGGAAGTCCAAGAATGAGTGGCTGGGTCTTGTAAGGGCTTTCTTGCTGCATCATAACCTGGAGGAAGACATCACGTGGTGAACATATGACATCAAGAGAGGAAATCAGGCAAAACTCATCTTTTTTTTATCAAGACCCCACTCCTGAGATAACTAACCCACTCCCACAAAAATGGCACTAATCCATTTGTGAAGGTGGAGCTCTTATGACCTAATCACCTCTTAAAGGTCCTATTTTTTAATACTGTCACAATGGCCATTACATTTCCACATGAGTTTTGGAGGACACATTCAAACCATAGCACCCCAGCTTCATTAATCATCACAATAAGAACATTATAAGGTGTAAGGAGAACAAGATTTCCCACAATACCTCTCCCTAGGACAGTTGTTTGGTTTTATTTCCTGCTATTATCCACACAGATCCATAGTTACAAAAATAATGTAATTGCCACTGAGTTCTTTTTCACATAATAGGATGTGCTTGTTCATGTTCTCACATAGACCCCCATGAATCATTTCAGTGAACCCATATCATCCATCAAGGTCATGTGCCATCATTTACCTATCAATTCTCCTTTTTGGTCACTGTGGAGGTTTTCAGAGTTTCAGTATCACAAATAACATTGTAGTGAGCATCTTTGTATAAATAGATTTTTTTTGCTTCCTTTCAAAGATTTCTTTAGGATACATTTCCAACAGGGGGATTAATGTGTCAAAGGGTATGAATATCTTCATGGATCCTGATATATATTGTCAAATTGCTTTCCAGCAGAGTGTAGCAATTTATATACCTGACATGAATAAATGAGTGTAGCAGGCTGGCAAAATATTGCCAGCATTGGATGTTGTTATTTTATTTTCAAACTTCTTTTGGTGGCTTAATAAATATAAAATGATACCAATTACACATAGGTAACATGCCTTACAATGTGCTTGGCACTAGTTGTTTTTGCTAATATTTCCCTGCAGCTTATGATACCTGTCCTGATCCTTGGACTACACCCTAGACTTTCTGTCTGTCCTACATGGCTCCCAGCCTGACCTTGATTGCCATCAATCTCTAGTGAGCACTTGGCCTTGGCTTGACCCAGTTTAATGATGACATTGAGTGTCTAGATTCAGCCCACAAGTAGCATCGTGGGTTAAAGGATGCCCATATTTATCTCTTGGCTCCCCAGTTTATAAGCTGTGTCACCTTTGGTAAATTACTTCATTTCTCTAAACCTGGGATTAATTGAGATCGTGTATGTTAAGCAAGTAACCAATTGTGGTTAACCAATATGCGAAGTCATAACCAATTGTGGTTAAAATGTCTTGCTGCTAAAAAAACTTACAAAAACCTATGACCATGTGAACTTATTTCTTGGGGCCCTGAAGCTGGAGCCTCATTAGCTTCATGGTAAATTGGACACTGGCCTGAACTGATGACTAGCAGTCAACCAGGAATGGGATGGCTTAGTTACTTTTGACTGCTTGTTGCTTTTTTTCTGAATTAAAACTTCGTTATTAGCATAGTTCAGTCTGAGAGTTACTGCCAGGGTGGAATTACTCTAATTAAGAGGAAAAGAAAAATATGTTGCTAGTCATTAATTTTTCTTGATTAGAGGGTGACCCAGTTTGAGGTTAAACGAAGAGGACTGAGGTAGTAATTTAGCACTCTGGGAGGTTTGTAGAGATTTTTGTGAGCTGGAGAAGCAACAGCTGGATCCTGTGATTGCCACCTGATTTGAATTTGTAACTAGTTGTAAAAAGGTAAGAAATCTTCAGGAATGTTGTGCTCGTTTTTAAAATGAACAAAAACAACGATGGGGTTGGGGCACATCGGAGCACAGTACCATAATTTAAATGCTACCAGTGCTGCATCTGTGTCCCAATAAATGGATGAAAACTTTTTCTGTCTTAAATGTGAAAATATATTATGTTGATTTGAGGATCCCGGCTGTGACTTGTCAAATTGTGGGGTAGCAAGAAACTTTACCTTTGGCATATGCCCATAACACTGAATATCTATTAAAATAGGTACAATATTTCACTCACTTAAGTACACATTATTTGAGGTTTCTGTGATGAAAGCAAAGCACCCTTTAGTGCAAAGAGCACAGAAGAAGACCAGAATGTGAGTCCTGCCTTTGCTAGCCCAGTGACTTCGAAGGTAATCTTTTTGAGCCTCTGAACTAGTTTCCATATGGTAAATTGTAAGTATCATCACTCATATATTATACACCTAGTTTAATAAAACATATGGAAAAGTAAAGTGATACACAAATGTTATTATGATATCACTGAGTTCTCATATCACTTATAAGTTGGGACTTTAGATAGTATCTTTGAGAAGGGCAGGGAAGGAAAGAGTGAAAACCTTGGAAAACCTTGGGTTGGCTTCAAGGCTATAGGGGACCATTTTTTTTTTTTTTTTTTTTTGAGACGGAGTTTCACTCTTGTTACCCAGGCTGGAGTGCAATGGTGCGATCTTGGCTCACCACAACCTCCGTCTGCCTTCTGGGTTCAAGCAATTCTCCTGCCTCAGCCCCCTGAGTAGCTAGGGTAACAGGCATGTGCCCCAGGCCCAGTTAATTTTGTATTTTTAGTAGAGATGGGGTTTCTCCATGTTGGTCAGGCTGGTCTCGAACTCCTGACCTCAGGTGATCTGCCTGCCTCGGCCACCCAGGGTTCTGGGATTACAAGTGTGAGCCACCACACATGACCTTTTTTTTTTTTTTAAAGAAAAGCTTTATTGAAATATAATTGACAAAAATAGTGTATATTCAAGGTGTACAATATAATGTTTTGATATACATATATACTGTGAAATGATATTCATAATGAAGCTAATTGACATATTCATATGCTTAAGATCTATTGCCTTAGGGAATTTCAAGTATTTAATACAGTATTATTAACTATAGTCACCATGCTGTACATTAGGTATCCAGAAGTTACTCAGCTCATAACTGCAACTTTCTACCCTTTGACAAACATTTCCCTTACCCTGCAACCCTTGGTAACAACCATTCTATTCTCTGCCTCTATGGGTCAACTTTTTTAGATTCCACGTATAAGTGAGATCATGCAATATTTGTCTTTCTGTGTTTGGTTTATTTCACTTAGCATAATGTCCTCCAGGTTTATACATATTGTCACAAATTGCAAGATTTACTTCTTTTGAAAGGCTGAATCGTATTTTGTTTATAATATATGCATGTATATGTATGTGGGTGTATATATATATATATTTATAGCAATTTCTGTATTCATTCATTCATTCATTCATTGATAAACAATTAGGTTGTTTCCATATCTTATAATGCTGCAGCAAATATGGGAGTGCAGTTGTCCCCTCGACATACTATTTCATTTGCTTTTGATATCATACCCAGAAGTGAAATTGATGGAGTATATGATAGTACTATTTTTGATTTTTTGAGGAATATTCTTACTGTTTTCCATAATGGCTACGCCAATTTACATTCTCACCAACAGTGCACAGGAATCCTCTTTTCTCTGTATCATCACCAATACTTGTTATCTTTTGACTTTTTGATAATGCTATTCTTTTTATTATATGTATTTTTTTGTTGTTTTTCATTTCTGTGGATACATAGTAGGTATGTACATTTGTGGGGTACATGAGATGTTTTGATACAGGCATGCCATGCATAGTAATTAAATTATGAAAAATAGAGTATCCATCCCCTCAAGTATTTACCAAGTTATATAGTTTGTATCCCCTTCGTGTTACAAACAATCCAATTACACTTTTAGTTATTTAAAAATGTACGATTAAATTATTGATGATAGTCACCATCTTGTGCTATCAAATACTAGGTCTTATTCATTCTTCCTATATTTTTTGTACCCTTTAACCATCCCCACCTCCTTCCCACTCCACACTACCTTTCTCAGCCTCTGGTAACCATGTTTTTATTTTCTATCTTCATGAGTGACTTCAATTGTTTTGATTTTTAGATCCTACAAATAAGTGAGATCATGCGTTGTGCGTCTTTCTGTGCCTGGCTCATTTCACTTAGCCTAATGACCTCCAGTTTCATCCATGTTGTTGCAAGAATGATAGGATCACATTCTTTTTTGTGGCTGAATAGTACTCCACTGTGTATATGTACCATATTTTCTTTATTCATTCATCTGTTAGGTTGCTTCTGAATCTTGGCCATTATGAATAGTGCTGCAATAAAGATGGTAGTGCAGATATCTCTTCTTTGATAATAGCTATTTTAATGGATGTGAGGTGATAGAATTTTTAACTTGCATTTTCCTGATGAGTAGTGATGTTGAACATTTTTTCATATATTTGTTGGCCATTTGTATATCCTCTTTGAAAAATGTCCATTTGGATCCTTTGCCCTTTTAAAAATTGGTTTGTTTATTTACTTATTTTTGCTCTTCAGTTGTGAGTTCCTTACATATTTTGGATATTAAGCCCTTATTGGATATATGGTTTGCAAATATTTTCTCCCATTTAATGAGGTGCTTCTCATTTGGTTAATGGTTTCCTTTGCTGTGCAGAAATATTGTATGTAGTTCGATGTAGTCTCATTTGTTTATTTTTGTTTTTGTTGTTTGTACTTTTGGTGTCATATCCAAAAATATCATTGCCAAGACCAATATCATGAAGCTTTTCCCTTTTGTTTTCTTCTAGAAGTTTTATAGTTTTAGGTATTATGTTTAAATCTTTAATTCATTTTGAATTGATTTTTGTGTATGGTATAAGATGAGGATCCAATTTCCCTTTTTTTTTGGCATGTGAATATTCAGTTTTCTCAACACTATTTATTGAAGAGACTATCCTTTCCCTGTTGTGTATTCATGGTACCTTTGTCAAAGATTAGAACACTGGGTGTGAATGGGTTTATTTCTGGGCTTTCTATTCTGTCCCATTGGTCTATGTGTTTGTTTTTATGTTAGTATCACATTGTTTTGATTACTATAGATTTGTAATATAATTTGAAATAAGGAAGTGTGACGCCTCAGATTGCTTTAGCTATTCAGAGTCTTTTGTTAGTTCCGTATGAACTTCATGATTGGTTTTCTATTTCTGTGCAAAACACCGCAGAAGTTTTGATCTGTAGATTGCTTTGGGTAGTATGGACATTTTGACAATATTGATTCTTCCAATCTACAAACATGGAATACCTTTCCATTTCTTTGTGTCTTCTTCAATTTCTTTCCTCAATGATTTTCTTTATAGTTTTCATGTACAGATCTTTCATGTGCTTGTTTAAATTTTTTCCCAGTAATTTAATTTTTTGATGCTATTATAAGTGAGACTATTTCCTTAATTTCTTTTTTGGATTGTTTGTTTTTAATGTATTGAAATGCAACTGGTTTTCGTATGTTGATTTTATATTTTGCAAGTTTACTGAATTCATTTATTTAAAATTTTTTTTTGGCAGAGTCTTTAGGGTTTTATATATATAAAAGATCGTGTCATATGTAAACAGAGACAGTTTTAGTTTTTCCTTTCCAATTTGGGTGTCTTTTATTCCTTTTTCTTGCCTAATTGCTCTGGCTAGGAGTTCTAGTACTATCTTGAGTAGAAATGGCAAGAGTGTGCATTATTGTTATGTTCCTGATCTTAGAGGAAAATCTTCCAACTTTTTATTATTGAATATAACAGCTATGGGCTTGTCTTATGTGATCTTTACTGTGTTGGGGTACATTGCTTCTATAACTAGTTTGTTGAGAATTTTTATCATGAAAGGATTTTGAATTTTGTCAAGTGCTTTTTCTGCATCTATTGAGGTGATTGTATCATTTTCTTCTTCATTCTGTTTATGTAGTATATCACATATTTTGACTGGCATATATAGAATTATCCTTTCATCTCACCTGGTAATGGTGAATTATCCTTTTAGTGTGCTGTTAAATTCAGTTTGCTAGTATTTTGTTTAGAATTTTTGCATCTGTTTTCCTCAGGGATATTGACCTGTAATTTTATTATTATTTTTAGTGTCCATATCTGGATTTGGTATTAGAGTAATCTGGCCTCCAAAATGAGTTTGGAAGTATTCCATGCTCTTCAGTTTTTTGACAGAGTTAGAGAGGTTGATATTAATTCTTTAAATGTTTAGTAGAATTCATCAGTGAAGCCATCAGGTCCTGGACTTTTCTGTCTTTGCTTAAAAATTTTAAAAAAAGGCCAGACCCAGTGGCTCACGCCTGTAATCCCACCACTTTGGGAGGCCGAGGCGGGCGGATCATGAGGTCAGGAGATTGAGACCATCCTGGCTAACACGGTGAAACCCTGTCTCTACTAAAAATACAAAAAATTAGCCAGGCATGGTGATGGGTGTCTGTAGTCCCAGCTACTCAGGAGGCTGAGGCAGAAGAATGGCATGAACCCAGGAGGCGGAGCTTGCAGTGAGCGAAGATAGCACCACTGCACTCCAGCCTGGGTGACAGAGCGAGACTCTGCCTCAAAAAAATTAAAAAAATTATTGATACATAATTGTACATATTTTGGGGGTATGTGGTGATATTGCAATACATATAATGTACAGTGATCAGATTGGGGGTAATTAGTATATCCATTATCTAAAACATTTTTCATTTCTTTGCTAAATATCCTTTAACATTCAATATCCTCTATCTAGCTATTTGAAACACAATATATTATTGCTAATTATCATCATCCTATAGTGCTATAACACATTAGAATGAAATTTTCTTTGATGGAAAATTTTTGAATACTGATTCAGTCTCCTTGCTCATTATTGTTCTGTTCAGCTTTTCTGTTTCTCCGTGATTCAGTCTTGGTAGTTTGTGTATTTCTAGGAGCCGATCTATTTTTTTCTAAGTTATCCAATTTGTTGATATATAAGCATTCATAGTAGTCTCTTACGATCCTTTGCACTTCTGTGCTATCAGTTATAATGCTACCTCTTTCATTTCTGATTTTATTTGAGTCTTCTCTATTTTTCTTAGTCTTGCTAAAGATTTGTCAGTTTTTTTTATCTTTAAAAAACTCTGTTTCATTGATCTTTTCTATTGTTTTTTACAGTTTTATTTATTTTTGCTGTGATCTTTATTTTTTTCTCCCTTCTATTAACTTTGGGCTTAGTTTTTTTTTTTTTTTTTAGTTCATTGAGCATAACATTATTAGGTCATTTGAGATCTTTACTCTTTTTAATGCAGGTGTTTTCACTATAAATTTTCTGTGTATAACTTTTTTTGCTGGGGGCATGGTGGCATGTGCCTGTAGTCTCAGCTACTCAGGAGACTGAGACAAGAGGATTGCTGGAGCCCAGGAGTTCAAGTACAACCTGCACAACATAGCGAAACCCAATATCTAATTTTTTAAAAAGTCCTCTTTAGGAAAAAAGCCTGGAGAACTGTTTTGCTGGATCCCATAAGTTTTAGGTTGTTGTGTCTCCATTTTTATTTGTCTCAGGATACTTTTAAATTTCCCTTTTGATTTCTTCTTTGACCCATTGGTTGTTCAGGAGTACATTAATTTCCACATATTGGTGAATTTTCCAGTTTTTCTCCTGTTAATGATTTCTAGTTTCATATCATTGTGGTCAGAAAAGATACTTGATATAATTTAAATCTAAAACATATTCGGACTTGTTTTGTGGCCTAGCAAATAATCTATCCTGGAGAATGTTCCATGTGTACTTTAGAAGAATGTGTATTTTGCTGCTGTTGGATGGAATGCTTTGTATATGTCTGTTCCGTCCATTTTATCTATAGTGTTGTTCACATCCTCTATTTCCTTATTGACTTTTTGTCCAGATGATTCATTGATTGTTGAAAATGGGATACTGAACTTCCCTATAATTACTGTATTGCTGCTTATCTCTCCCTTCATATCTATTAATATTTGCTTCAGCTAGTTAGGTGCTGCAATGTTGAATGCATATATATTTCCAATTGTTTTATCCTCTTGATGAATTGACTCCTTTATCATTATATAATGACCTTCCTTGTCTCTTTTTAGTTTCTGAATTTGTCAAGTTTGTAAAAGTATAGCTACCTCTGCCCTCTTTTGGTTTTCTTTGCATAAAGTATCATTTTTCATTCCTTCACTTTCAGTGTATGTATGTCCTTAAAGCTGAAGTGAATTTTTTGTAGGCAACATATAATTGTATTATATATATATATTTTTAATCCATTCAGCCACTCTATGTCTTTTGATTGGATAATTTAATTCATTTACTTTAAAAGTAACTATTGATAGGTAATAACTTATTGTTGCCATTAAAAACTGTTTTCTGGCAGTTGTATAGATCTTTTGTTCCTTCCATCTTCTCTTATTGTATTCTGTTGTGATTTGATGATTTTCTGCACTGGTATGCTTTGATTCCCTCTACTGGTATGTTTTGATTTCTTTTTTTTCTCTTTTGTGTATCTACTAGATTTTGCTTTGTGGTAACCATGAGACTTACATATAATACCTTATAGTTATAACAGTGTATTTTAAGCTGATAACAACTCAACTTTGATTGATAGAACTCCACACTTTCACTCCCCTTTTCCACATTTTATGTCACAATTTACTCTTTTTACATAATCTGTCAAACAGAAAATTATTGTCACTATAATAATTTTCAATAGTTTTGCTTTTAACCTTTATATTGGAGACATAAATGATTTACACACCACTATTACAGTATCTGAGTATTTTAAATTTTACTATATATTTACTTTTACCAGTTAATTTAATACTTTTGTATGTTTTTATGAAACATATTATATATGTTTCATAAACCTATGCTACTAACTAGCATGCTTTTGTTTCAGCTTGAAAAATTTCCTTAATATTTCTTGTAAGGCAGGTTTAGTGGTGATGAACTCCTTTAGTTTTTGCTTGTCTGGGAAAGTCTATTTCTCCTTCATTTCTGAAGGATAGTTTTGCTAGATAAAGTGTTCTTGGTTGGCAGATTTTTTTTTTTTTCTTTCTTTTGGGGCTTGAATTGAAAATATCATTCCAGTTTTTCCTGGCCTGCAAAGTTTCTGCTAAGAAGTCTGCTAGTAGCCTTATGGAAGATCTTTTATATGTGAGGAGTTTCTTTTCTCTTGCTGTTTTCAAGATTCTCTCTTTGTCTTTGATGTTTGACAATTTGGTTGTAATATGCCTTGGTGAAGTCTTCTTTGGGTTGGACCTTATTGGAGACCTTTGAGCTTTGTATACCTGGGTGTTAATATCTTTCTTCAGGGGGAGTTTTCATCCATTATTTTTTAAAATAAGCTTTCTCTTTTTTTCTCTGTCTCTTCTCTTTCTAAAATTCCTATAGTGCAATGTTAGCTCTCTATGGTGTCTCATACATTCTGCAGGCTTTCTTCTTTCCTTTTGGTTCTTTTTTCTTTTTTATCCTCTGAATGGACATTTTAAAATGCCCTGTCTTTTCTTTATTTTGCTCAATCAAGCCTGCTGTTGATGCTGTTTATTTTATTTTTTATTTTTATTTATTTATTCATTGTTTTTGAGACGGAGTCTCACTCTGCTGCCAGGCTGGAGTGCAGTGGCGTGATCTCAGCTCACTGCAACCTCTGCCTCCCGGGTTCAAACAATTCTCCTGTCTCAGCTTTCTGAGTAGCTGGTACTACAGGCGTGCACCATCACACCCAGCTAATTTTTGTATTTTTAGTAGAGATGAGGTTTCACCATGTTGGCCAGGATGGTCGCGATTTCTTGACCTCATGATCTGCCTGCCTCAGCCTCCCAAAGTGCTGGGATTACAGGCATGAGCCACTGAGGCCAGCCTATTTTTTATTTTATTAATTGTATTCTTTAGCTCCTGAATTTCTGTTTGGTTCTTTTTAATTATTTTTTAAAATCTCTGTTGAACTTCTAGTTTTGTTTATGTATTGTTTTCCTGATTTTTTTTGAAGTTGTCTGTCAGTGTTTTCTTGTAGCTTGCTGAACTTTCCTAAAGCAATTAGTTTGAATTCTTTGTATATTTCTGTTTCTTTGGTGTTGGTTACTGGAAAATTATTGTGTTTCTTTGGTGGTGACATGTTTCCTTAGTTTTTCATAGCTTGTCTGTGCATTTGATGAAGCAGTCACCTCTTCCAGATATTACAGACTAGTTTCAGTGGGGAAAGAACTTCACCAATGGGTGAATAGGAGGGCACTGGCTAGGTGGGTTTCCACTCCATATAGGTAGAGTGGCATAGTGTTCATGCAGCTCTGTCAGATGAAGTTGTGTTTTGCAAAGAGTCCAAAGACCCTCAATGGCCAAGGCTGTGGTGCGTATCCACAGCTATAGTGAGGGTTATTGGGGTCTCCAGCGTTAAAGGCTGCTGGAGATTTTTTGGTGTATTTTTCTTACATGGGGAAAGTTGTGGCTGAGGGGATCCCTCTTGGCATTGAGCCTGGCTCATGGTGGGCTCATGGTATGGGAGGTACTGGCATCTGAAGCTCTGTGCCCACAGAGCAGCCACAGAGCCAGAGTCTGGAGTGTGTGCTCATGTGGAACTGACAGTGGCTCTAGGGTCTAGAGTGTGGGCATGTGCAGAGCTACCACTGCTTCAGAGAGCAGGGAAGCGGTTGCTGTGGTGCTACAGTTGTTGCTATTGCGTCTGCAGTGCTGGTGCTCACACAGCAGCCACAGAACCAGGGTCTGGAATGCTGGTACACATGGACTGATAGTGGCTCCGGGGTCTGAGGCCAGGCTAGCCTCAGTCACCATGACCACAGTCATGGTGACTCTGGTGTCTGAGCTTCAGGTGTGCATGGTACAGCCATGGATTTGGGGTCTGGAGTGTGGGCATGCATGGACGAACTGCAGTTCTGGGGTCTAAGTTTCAGGCAGGGTTAGGGGGGTGGTGACCCCAGTACCAGGGTGGCACAACATGGCTTTTTCTTGGTAGGAGTAGGCAGCAGTGTCTCCCTATCCCAGAAGTTCTCAGTGGTGATAGCTGTTGGTTACTTCAATGGTGAAGGCTGCCAGTGTCCTCTGCAGAGCAGGCCACTGGGGACCAAGGTGGCACCTGCCACATGGCTGATACTGATAGCCCCTACCCTGCTTCTTTGTTCCTAGCTACCTCCAGATGTCTCAAGTATGTCTGTCACCGCAGTGATTCTTTCTGTGTGGCAATTCTTTATTTTTCGCTCCACTGTGTTTCTGCAGGTTCTTATTCGAAACCTTGAGCCCTCCCAGGACTATTTTCATTTGTGGACAGCTGTCTAATTGTTTTTTATAGGAGGATTCGGGCTGGTATCTCCTACTCTGCCATCTTGCTGACATCCTTCTCAAGGACCATTAATCTTTAGTTAATGCAGAAGAACCTCTTTTTCATGACAGTTGGGTTGCATGCGGCACTCCTGTACTGGTTTCCTCTTGGTTTTATTAATGTCTCCTCATTATTCTATTTATCCTTTTTTTTGAATTGCAGTGTCCAAACTCCCAAAGAATAACTATTGTTTCTCTACATTAAGTGGTTCCAGAGACATTGCCTCTAGTCTTGACCATAGCAGTGGACATAAAATCCAAGCCTGGTCAATTACAGTGTTTGCCATGGGATGGCAAAAGTGAGCCAATCAGAATGATTCTCAGGGACTTATATGGATACTAGGCAGGAGAGCCCTTTCTTTCTTCTAGGACTGATAAAGTGAAGTATCATATGCCACACAACACAAAAAGGAAAATAGACAACACGTTTTGAGACCTTGCTGTCTCTGTGAACCAGCTCTATCCATTACCAAGAGTTAAAGAGAGCAAAGAGAGATTTGGTTTTGGGAACAGGGATCTCTTTTGCTCCTTAAATCATATGATATTGTGGGTGGCTTCTGAAAAGAGGCCACAGTAATTTCCCAGCACCCCACATCATGCTCTCTTCTTCATATGGACCCTTTCTGTACACACAAGAAAAAATGGGACCAAAAAAATGGTAGAAAAGAAGGAACTGGTGGCCTGATCCAGACTTACTGCCTCATTTAAGTCCATTCGTGTTATACCGCATCAGAAGTGCCATAAGAGGCCACAGAATAATGAAGGAAACCTATGTTTTAAACAGGTTCTTCACGTGATTGTTAATGAAGTAAATGTTTACTGAGTGCCTGCTGTGTTCAGGTCTTTCTCCAAGGACTGGAGCTACTGCAGTGAATAAAACAGACAAACACCCCTGCCCTCAGGAGCTTATGATTGGGGGTGGGAGACAGGGAGGGTGTATGTGTGTGCACGTGTGTGTGTGTGTGTGCATGTATGTGTGTATGGGCGGGGTTTGGAGGGTTGCAGTTTTAAATGGGGCAGTCAGAGAATGCCTCACTGAGAGGGTGACAATTGTATAAAGACTTAGAGGAGATGAGCAACGGGCCCACCTGGCATCAGGAAGAGTGTGCAGAGGAACAGCCAACACAAAGGCCCTAGAGCAGAAATGTGCCTGGTGTGTTCTGGGAATGGGAGCAGAGCAAGGCAGGGAGATGTCAGGGAGGTTGGCAATGGGCAAATGGTGCACGACCTCGTGGGCCTACTGTGAACATTTGAGCTTTGGCTCTGAGTGAGGTGAGAAGCCTGTGGCAGCTGCCAGGCTGAGGTTTTATCAGGCTCATGCTGGGCTTCTCTGTCGAAGGTATTCTGAAGCCGTGGCCATCTGCAGCCCCTGCTAATCTAAGCTGCCTCCCATATATAGCCAAGGGGATGTGAAATAAGCCAGTGTATGGGAAGTCCCCAGCATGGAAGTGATTGGCTTTAGGTACCCTCCTCAAAGCAGGGTTGAGGGGGCAGGGAGAGAAAGAGAATTTGTCATTGAAAAGAGGGAGGGAGAGAGAGGAAAAGCAGCCCCAAGAGTAAGTGGAGGTTGGGCTGTTCCCTACCTATCCCAGATTTTCTAAGGGCTGGTCCAAGAGCCTGCTCGGATCTTCATGCTACTCGGAAGTCCTTATGCTATGTGCAATATTGCCTGGCACAGAATAGATGTTGATAAATCAGTGTTGAAAGAATGAATGAATGCAATCCAATTTTGCAGTTTATTTATGAGCCTCCAGTCACACCAAGCACCCATCCCCTCCCCTGAGCCACTGAGTCACTAACTCAGTTAACTCAAGGATGGCTGGAAGAAGAGTGAGGTCTCCAAGATTGCATCTGAGCACTAGGAGCGTGTGGTAATGGTTATTATGCCCATGTTCACTTTGACTCTGAATATCTGTTGCTATCTGTTAGCTTCTAAGTTTCATTTTAAGGGCAAAACTGCAGGAGTTACAAGATGTGGAGGCATCTCTGAGCTGCAGGAATAGGCTGCCCAGGCTCCCTGGGACCACACACCTTTCTCTTTGATCTGCGAAGTCTCCCTTGGCCCCGGAGATTGTGCACATTTTGGAGAGATGTAACTTCATAATATTTTTATGGTCTTTGGCTGAGCTTAAAGAAGAGGTAGTGGCTTGTAAAATTTTTTTATTTATGACGTAATTTTCGGGATTCAGTGTTCACAAATACTGGCAAGGTTGAATTTATGAAAGCAGAGGCCATTTTAATGTTATCTTCTTAGTTCATAAAATGTTGCCCCTGAAGGGGATGTTAGAATTTGGATGCAGTGAATAGCGTCGTGGGAGCTGCTTGTCCTCAATAAGCACGTTCCTGAATTTGTATTATGACCTGCAGTTGAAAGGCTAAACAGTATGCATTCAACTAGTAATTCACATATAGATTTCAATTTGGCTGAAGAAAGTTTTGTTTTCCTGGGTCGGTTCTTCATTAGTAATTCGATTCAAGTTTAATTAACATTGCCTAGTGATTGTTTTTGCTTCCTTAGCATTCTTCAAACTATTAGCTTTGAAATTTGAAGTAGCTATCTCAAGTGGATAAAGAACAGTCTTTTTTCTTAAAGACAATTTCTTCAGTAGGAAAGATTGTAATTCAGTTATTTGCAATTGGTATCAGTTGGTGGAGCAGAGACTAGGGGTTGCGGCAGAGGCCATGATAGTAGGAGCTGCACCCATCCCCTGAGACCCCTGCTGCCCACGTGCCTGCTGGGTAAACACAGGTTGGACCGACTCACAACTAAAATCTTGATCCAGTGTGTGGACGTAAAAATCTTCCTGGCATGTTTTTGAAACCCAATTGCAAAGGAGATTTTTTTTTTTTTTTTTGGAAAGCCTGAGTATGTAAGAGGCATGAAAATAACGGATAACTTTAGAGAGATTCTATGTGACAAGAGAAATAAATAATGTCATGCATTCAACTTTTTTAAAAAAAGCTTTTCAGAAATGTGTAGAGAAACCCAATTATGGAAACAATTGATAATTGCTAGAACTGATGTTCTTTACAATGGAGAATATTCAGAAAGAGAAACCTAGGAAAAAATTCATTAGCTCGACCCACAATGCAGCAAAAGTGTTGGAAGAAAAGCAACTCCCAAATGGAAGGTAACGGGCTGTCCCAATTTTCTAATGCCTCTTAGGGACTATTCCCAGAGGCTTTCCTTCAGGAAGTAGATGACAATATACATTTGAGCCCAGGCCCAAACAGCTGCCCCGTTGATGATATTTTTTTTTTTTTTGAGACAGATTCTTGCTCTGTCACCCAGGCTAGAGTGCAGTGGCACGGTCTCGGCTCACTGCAACCTCTGCCTCCCGGGTTCAGGCAAGTCTCCTGCCTCAGCCTCCTGAGTAGCTGGGACTATAGTCATGAGCCACCACATCCAGCTAAATTTTTTGTATTTTTTGGATAGAGATGGGGTTTCACCATGTTGGCCAGGCTGGCCTCAAACTTCTGGCCTCAAGTGATCTGCCTGCCTCGGCCTTCCAAAGTGCCCTTTGATGACTCGTTTGTGGCAGGTCTTGTAATTTAGTGGTAAAGAGCTCAGATCTGAGCCGGAATCCTGGCTTCACCACCGACAGGTCATACCATATTTGACGAATCACTTAAGTTCTGAATATGTAAAATGGGGATAGCAATCATGTGTAGCTCGTAAGTGGTTGTGGAGGGTTAAATGAGATAATGTGTATTCAGTGCTCTAGGCTGTAGCTCCTTCCTGGCTTTAGCCACTGAGAGCACAACTGGTCAACCTCTCATTTAGAAAGAGAAGTGGGGTCATTCTCAAGAGAGACGGGATAAATCAGCCTGCTTTAGAGAGCCTTGTACTTCACTTGGAGATGTTCTCCTTTTGGCAGAGGCTGGCATCTTGTGATCACCCACCAGCAAGGAGAGGCTCGGGCTAGGACTTAGTGTAGCATCTTGGCATTTGGATTCCACCTCTGGGTCTCAGATGAATGGCCCAGCAGACAAATACTCATGATTCCCTAGGGCCTGAGAGGTGAACTGGGAAAGGTGAAGCATTCTGAGAGCAGAACTACACAGGGGGTCACCTGGCTCCTAGGCAGCTCACTCTGGCAGGGGATATAACGTGGCTTAATCCAGGTGTTGCTTTTGCACCAGGGCCAGATAGAGACGAACACTCCTCTGAGTCTCACTGAGCTGTGTGTCTTGTCTTCCTCAATTCTGAGCAAGGCCTGCATTTTTACAGATTAGAAGCTCTCTTAGGGGGCCAGGTGTGGTGGCTCACGCCTGTAATTCCAGCACTTTGGGAGGCCGGGGCAGACGGATCACCTGAGGTCAGGAGTTCGAGACCAGTCTGGCCAACATGGTGAAGCCCCATCTCTACTAAAAAATACAAAATTAGCCGGGCATGGTGGAGGTCACCTGTAGTCCCAGCTAGTCGGGAGGCTGAGGCAGGAGAATGGCTTGAAGCCGGGAGGCAGAGGTTGCAGTGAGCCGAGATCACGCCACTCTACTGTAGCCTGGGTGACAGAGCAAGACTCCGTCTCAAAAATAAATAAATAAATAAATAAACAAACAAACAAACAAACAAACAAACTCTCTTGAGGGGTTTTATAAATTCTCTCTAGTGGATGTGTGATTATCCCATGTCCTAGCCTTGCTGATGCTTTAATGTCAATTTCCTGGCTTTAAAGTGTGAGAAGCAAAGAAAAACAGATTCAAATATTTAAAGGCTTAATTTCTAATTATTTTTATAACCCAGAAGCAGATGATTCTGTGTACATTGTTGAGTGCTGGTTTGATTTTCCTCTGTGTTCTTCCTTCTTCACTCCTACTGGGAAGTAGAAGCAAACAACCTTTGGGGACTCTTCCTACTTCTTTTCTGATCTCATCTCTCCATGTATTTAGTTTTTTCTTTCTAAAAGCAAGTGATGAGTCCGAGATAAGGTACCATCATATTGTGTGTGTGTGTGTGTGTGTGTGTGTGTGTGTGTGTGTGAGATTCTACACATGTCTTTTCTTCCCCACAAAATGGGTAAAAATGGAAGTGCCAACCCAGGTTCCATTATTGTAAACACCAAAAAGGGCAAACTGAATGAAAGATCGAAAGCAAGTTCTTCATTGCTCTTTCCTTTCCACCTCTGCCCTGGAATGTCCCAATTTCCAAGAAGCACTCTGGGGGACAGTGAATCACAGCTGTCTCCATCCTATTCCATAAAATAACAACTGAAAAGAAAAGAGCAAATACAGGGTTAGCACAACGAGAGCCGCCTGATTGGCTCATGTCACTCTGCCGACCATATCTCATTCCTCTAGTTCTAGGAGGGCTTTCCTGAGGCCTGGGCAGTGGGGCGTATGAGATGCACCGTGCTTGAAGTCTTTATGTTAAAAAGCTTAGCTTTTTCCTTTGAAGGTGGGAAATGGTTTCAAAAGAAATCACATTTTTGTCAGGATCAGACTGGAGAGACTGCAACCTTAACAGAACTTTAGAATTTCAGAGTTGGATGGATCTTGTCCAGTTTCATTTTTCAAAGGAGGAATGGGAGGCCAGGGATATTAAATGTCTTCCTGCATGTCCCACTACACCCACCTTATGCTAAATCTGGCTTCGAGGGAGTGCAGAGACAGTGAGGACCCAAAGTGCTTGCTGTGAAGAATAAAAAGTAGGCAGGCTCTTGACTAGAGCTCTTTGTTCCTTGATAAGGAGACGATTGCCACTGTTTCATTCACACAGTGTCTTGTCTGTGGAAAAAAATTTCTAAAAGCCAAATTTCAGCATATATTGCTGAATATTCATTACCTACCTAGTGGATACCTACTATCAATATGGTGCCATAGAAGAAGTTCTGGGGGCCGGGTATGGTGGCTCATGCCTGTAAGCCCAGCACTTTGGGAGGCCGAGGTGGGCAGATCAGTTAAGGCCAGGAGTTCGAGACCAGCCTGGACAACATGGCAAACCCCCCTCTCTACTAAAATTACAAAAATTAGCTGGGCGTAATGGCACATACCTGTATTCCCAGCTTCTCGGGAGGCTGAAGCACGAGAATCGCTGTATCTGGGAGGTGGAGGTTGCAGTGAGCCGAGGTCGCACCACTGCATTCCAGCCTGGGTGACAGAGTGAGGCTCTGTCTCAAAAAAACAAAAAACAAAAAAAAAAACAACCAAAAGAAAAAACGGAAAAAAAAAGTCCTGGGTCTGGGAATAGGTAGGGAGAGGTCAGAAGACCTGGTCTAGTCCCGTATATGTAATGGGACAGTCACTTCTCTCTTCTGGGTCACAAAATCCTCATTTGTACTGCACAGGGTTGGACTGGATAATTTCTAAATTATATTATAGCACTAAAGTTCTGGAACTTTATGATTGTACAAGCAGTATTTGTTAGGACATAGTTTCTGCAGTGTGTGACAGAAATAAAAAATAACAGTGGTTTCAAACAAGGTAGACCTGGATTTCTCTCCCATGTAAAAGGTAAAACTGATAGAGTGGGTCTGGTCTCTGTGGTCACCAGGGGACAGGACTTCTGTGTTGCTGCTCCACCAACCTTAGTGTCCTCTCATCTCCACGGTCCAAGATGTTTGTTCACCATATTCCATGTTCTAAGCAGCAGAATGAAGGAGAAAAAGAAGAGGGAGAGCCCCATTCCTTTTTGAGCATAGCTCAAATGTATTCAATCACTTCTGTTTAAACCCTGCTGGCCAGAACTTAGTTAAATGGCCACACCAAGACGCAAAGGGGCTAAGAGGGGGTAATCTTTATTCTGGCTGGCCATGTGCCTAACTGTGAGTTCTAATTCTACAGAAGAGGAAATGGATACTGGGGACAACTATCAGTCTTTGCATGCAATTCATGCTTAAGATGATATAGATTCACAGGATGATCTACTGCCTCCCCTCTGCTAAGGATGGGAGGCCTAAATGGGGCAGTGTCTCTGATAGCCATGATAAATGCCCAATTTGGAGGAATAACGGTGGGTCTTGGAGAACCTGCTGCTGCAACTCTATTATTCAAGTAAGTGAGTAGCAGCGGTAAGCCCTTTTGGGGAATCTCTCCAGTTCCTGATGTTCCCTGTTCTCTGAGCTCTACTTCTCATTCTCCAATATGGTGGTTAATGGCAGCCATGTTTGTCCCCCACCCATCAGTGGCCAGAGACAGAAACAGGTGTGGACACCTGACCACCTGCTAGGCTATCACATCCTCTCTCCTGGGCATTTGGAGCTATGGCTGAGAGAATCAAGTGGATTTGGGGCCTTTTGGTAGAATATGGGTATTATTATAATGCTCAACTCGAAAGTGGTGGGGTGCCATGTTTTGTCATGAGTATGGGATATCAGAGAAAGCTGGTTCTGGGACAGAGAGGGATGAAGCAGGTGTTCAGAGAGAGCAGCCCCCAAACACTGCAGGGCCTGAGGAAACGGGGAGGGGGCTGCCTTGTTCCTGATGGCTCTGCCAACCACGATTCAGTTTCCCTTAAGGCTAAGATGCGTTTAGATTTGTTAAAGCTCTCTTAACAATACACCATGTAATACAGAGAAAGCTTTTTCTTTTTTAAAAAGGATTCCTAAACAGTTGAGTTTTTTTCTTATTAAAACAAATCTTAAAATCTCATGTACCATCTTGACAGCTAATGGCTTGCAAATTTCAATTTTCTGCTTGTCAGTAGAAGTGACAACTCAGAGGAGACTATAGAAATTGATTCACCTAGCCAAACTTATCCAAAGTGGGGAAGCTAAATAGGTCAGTCAATGGAGACCAAAACCACAGCATCTTTTTCCAAATAAAACAGCAAGAAATCCACATGGGAAGGGTTGAAATGGAATGCAATGGTTCAGAAGGGATACTGAAAACAGCTCATCTTTATTTTAAAATATCTTCCTCTAACTTAAATGAACATGTGAATTTGAAAAAGATTATAAGTTGGTATTAGAAGACAGCACTCACTATACATTTATAAGTTGACTTCAAAGGAAAAAATAGATAGGCAAGTCATCCAATTTCTTAAATAAAATTTAAGAGTGGAGATTCTAATGAGAAAGAGTTCATGCTGTGAATCTCCCTGTATGAAATATGAAATCTACTAAAAGAAATATATTAGAGTAACATTTCAATTAACTGGAACCCAATTCATCAGAGCTTTCAATTATTATTATTATTCTTAAGCCCATTTAAATCAGGGATGTAATAAAACAAATCAAGTCCTAGGGATTGTCCTAGCTTTAGGTCTTTGTAATTTTTTTTAACCTCTGACATGTATCTAGAACCAGATAGAATTGGCTAAATAATTGGGTTTTAGAACTAGTAAGACTGGAGGGCCATCTAGTACAATGGTTTTCAACCTTAGTCACACATTATGGTCACCTGGGGAGATTGAAAAAAATCCCAATGTCCAGGCTGCACCCAACACCAGTTAAAGCAGAATCTCTGGGAGGTGGGACCGACCTGTATTAAAAAAAATTTCCAGGCCGGGTGCGGTGGCTCACGCTTGTAATCCCAGCACTTTGGGAGGCCGAGGCGGGCGGATCACAAGGTCAGGAGATCGAGACCACGGTGAAACCCCGTCTCTACTAAAAATACAAAAAATTAGCCGGGCGTGGTGGCGGGCGCCTGTAGTCCCAGCTACTCGGAGAGGCTGAGGCAGGAGAATGGTGTGAACCCGGGAAGCGGAGCTTGCAGTGAGCCGAGATCGCGCCACTGCACGCCAGCCTGGGTGACAGAGCGAGACTCTGTCTCAAAAAAAAAAAAAAAAAAAAATTTCCAGATGATTCCAAAGTGCAGTCAAATTTGAAAACCAGGGTTCTTCTGCAGCTGTCCCAAGAAGTGAAGTGAGTGACCCAGATAGCCAGCTGGTAACAGAACCAGGCCTGTAATCTGGGACTTTCCAAAGCAGTCCAGTCTCTTCCCCCTATTATACTACTCACAGTTGGCCCCTAGCTACACTGGGCACCACCCCAGACTGACGGATGAGCCTGTGCTATTCTAACTTTGACGTGTGCCCCACTCATCTGGAGATCTTGTTAAAGGCAGCTTCTGATTAGTAGTGCCTGCATTTCTAACAAGCTCTCAGGCAGGGCTGATGCTGCTGATCCAAGGACCGTACACACTTTGAGAATCTCTGTTCTAAGCTGCAATAGGACTCTCCCTTCCACACACACACCTGCCTAGCACCCGGAGGTAGATCTGAACTCTTCTCATCCTGGTTCAAGGACACCACTGCTGTTTCTTGAGGCATCTCCTTATTTCTCCAAAAGCCACTCTGTTCACTCAGAAGCTCAGAATTATCCACAGCTGCATTTTCTTATCTGTGGGATTCTCCAGCCATTGTGCTTTGCTGAATAGCAACATTTGGCTGCATCATTCCTGAGCAGGGTTGGTTTTTGTTTTGTTTTGTTTTTTGTTTTTTTTGCTTAGCTTCCCTGAGAGAGTAAAAGATGTGCTTCATAATGGGCAACACGAAGGAGGTTAAAGTTCACTGACAAGGACCATTCGTTAGGTGGGATGAGTGTCTAGCTCCGCTTATCAGCCTGCACATGTGGCTAAAGATGGAAAAACTGACAGGCAGTAGAATGAAACCCGGGCACCTGAGAAAATCCAGGCCTAATCCCCTCCCATAAAACAAAGTGGAAACAGTTGAAATCTGAAAGCAGATGGTTGAGTTCCTCCATATTGGGCCATAAAGGGGGACTTTTGTGATAGGGTATTTATGGATTTGGGGAAACCTGACAAGGTGTTGCTATAAATGCCAAGAAATACACAGCACAGTGATTTTGTTATTGGAATATATCTCATGAAGACTATAGTGAGGATGGGGAAAGATAGCTGCTGTGTGTGTGTGTGTGTGTACGTGTTTGCATGTGTGTAGGTGGGAGGTGCATTCGCTTGGCTCATGCTGCTTTGAGCAAGACTGATTTGGTGGTTGTAGGGAAAGGGCTGCAAAGGGAGACCCCTACAAGGCCATATGCAGGGACAAGATGAGCATTTGGTCACGGAGGGGCTGTATGTGGGGTTTGAAAGTGGGAGCTGGAGAGTTTGGGCTCATAGCTTTAGTGTTCAACTTGAAGAGCTGCTCAAAACAAAATTGGGTCCCCAAAGAGCTGCAGAATGAAACAGGTATAAGTTTATCTGGCCCTTCCTGTCCCAGGCACTTCCATTACCCTATGAGACCACAATCTTGCCTTATGCATTTTAGAGCAATGCTGCCTTCTGTGTCTAGTTATTGAGCTGTGATGACTATCTTTCACTGGTCAGTCAGTTATTCCTCATCTTTAAAGTTTCTATCCTTGTTCCTGGTCTGACCCAGAGAATATCTGTGATAGATTAAAACAACAACAACAACAACAAAAAAAACAAAAGAATTCTTTAATATACAAAGGATTAGCTAGCTGGAACTTTGAAAGCTATACTCTCTGTTAAAAAAAAAAAAAAGTACCATATGGACTATTTAGATATCCACTTTTAAAATCAAAAGAGCCCTTTCGAATTGCAGTCCTGAAACAATCCCGCAGAGTTGTATGGTTTGGGGGAAGGGGTGGCCCTTTTGTCTCCAACTCTGAGGAACACGTGCTCTCTCTGTGTTTCAAAGTGGATGAATCAAGCAGGAAGATTTTCGATTGTAGTTTAAACCAAGTGGACCCTTCGGACTTTCCTGGAGCTTGTCGAAATTCTATTTCTGGGAAACTGCATTGTGATAGAGAAAGACAAGAGGCGGGATAGGAGAATCAGAATGAGAAACACGCAAAGGGAAAACAGATGTCTCGAAGTCACATGCAGAGCTCTCATTTGCAGTTTTCGGGTAAACAGAGCCCAGTCTGGAGAAGCAGCTTTGGACGTGAACAGTAAACATAAACAAGAAGGGAGCAGTGGCCCTGGAGCCCCGCCGTGGGATCACTCCACACGTGCCAAATCTGAGTCCTCCGACAGCCACAGCAGGCTGTCCCCACGCCGGGAGCTTGCTCGCAGTATGGCCTCCTGGCAGGGAAAAGAAGCAGAGGTCTCCCTACTTCCTACCTGATCCCTCAGTGCATTCCTCCTCCCTCAAGTTGGCTGATGCAGATTGGGTCCTTGAGCGGGATGAGGTGGGCTGGAGCAGCAGCTTCCCTCAGTCTACCTTTCTTGGCATCCACTGTCGAAATTTACAGCACCAGCGTCAATGTTTAGGAGCAATATTCACAGCAAATATTGCTCCTTAAAGTCTGTGTGGGTGGTTCTCAAACTCTAGGAGGAATCATCAGAAGGTCTGTTAAATCTCAAGGTGCCGGGCCCCACCCCCAGAGCGTCTGGCTCAGTAGATCTGTGGTGAGGCCCGAGAATTTCCACTTCTACAAGCCCCTGCAGTATCTGCCCATGCCAAATGGCAGAAGCCAGTTCAGTGAAACCATCGGAGTCTATCAGTGTGGGCTAGTGGTTCTCAAACTGTGTTCCCTGAGCAGCAGTATGAGCACCACCCGGGAACTTGCAGAAGTGCAAATTCTCAGGCCTCACTTCAGATCTACTGGGCCAGAAGCTCTGGGGGTGGGGCCCAGCACCTTGAGATTTAACAGACCTTCTGATGATTCCTCCTGGAGTTTGAGAACCACCTATACAGACGTTTAGAAGCAATATTTGCTGCGAAACAGAGGAAATCATCTAAGGGCAGAGATGAATTTCCTGGTGGGAATTTGGGTATTGTAGCAGGTCAGTGGAGGAGATAAAATTTAGGGGAGCAGCTGGGTGAGAGGGCTCCCCAGGGAGCAGGCTGCACTGCTCACCCACAGCCAATGCTCCTTCCTGTCACTCCTCCTAATTCTCCAGCATGACTTGAATGTGTCCCCTCTTGGAGCTGCCTTCTTTGAAATTATTCTCACTCCTACCCTCACATGTCCCCAGATGTGCAAATGCACCACACCATATATACAAGTACCACATACCAAATACACACACACTCTCTGTTGCACATTCTTACCCTCATGCACACTCTCTTACACTTGCTGTCACATACACTCTCACACTTACGTTCTCTTATACACTGTCTTTACATACTTACTTTCTTATACATACTCTCTTGCCCTGTCCTTCTTACACACTCATAGTCTCTTACACACACATATGCAATGCCAAGGACACAGAGGGCATTCTGCATGCTTTTACTTTCTTTTCTCCTGGGAAATGAGCCCAAGAGAAGTAGGCAGCAGAGTTTCTTTGATGAAAACCCTGTGAAATGTTGCTCACAGAGCTGCTTTCCACATGTTTTGGCCACAGCATTTGCAGTCGCAGATTAAATAGTGTATGTGTCTACTTAAATTTATTCTCCTTGCCCTCCATCCTCAAGTCAACCATGCTGTGTTACTGGTTTCCCATGCTTGCTGCCTGGATGCTGATGGGTGATTTAACATGACATATTTAGCAGAGTCTTTGGCCTGGACACCTGTAATCCACGGTGCTCTCTCTTTCCTTGGAACTCAGGGTTTGAGTCTGGCTTTTTGGTTGCAATGGCCAAACTCCTCTTGGGTCCTCCATACATCCTGGGCCTTTTTCTAAGTGTCACTGGAAGAAAATTAAATCCTGACATTTCTAGAATGATCCATTGCGGTAACCAAGGGCAGCCATGTGAAGATAAGAAGGCCCCTTTCCTCTTGAGTTTGGCTCCCAAGATAGAGCTGAGAAGAAACCCTCCTGCATTTCTTTTTGGATGATGCTGGGGAAAGATTAAGTTATTAAGAACTTAAATTGGTCCTCTCTTGTGTCATATTCCCTTTTGTAACTTGTCCTAACTCTTCAATAAAGAACCTCCCAAATCCCTGCCCAGCCTTATAGAGGTTTTTAGGAGAGAGAGAGGACAGAGGGCAGGAAGGCTCCCCACCTCATCACCTTGGAGACTTCAGTGGGGAGGGGGCAGGAAAAAAGCATAGAACCCTCAAGTGGTGGCCCACTGAGTCCTGGGGGGAGAAAGTCCCAGGTGGACAGGAGAGGTCCTGGGGGAAGCTCCAGAAGGGCAGTCAAGGTGACCCTCATGCATCATGGATATCTTGGTATTTAAGGGACGATGTCATGGGAACCCAGGCAGGGACCAAAGAGCCAGGCCTTGAGAAGAGCAGGATTGGAGATGGAGCTCAGAGCCCTAAAGGTGTTTACAAGCATTTGTAAACACAGACCTGTGCACCATCATTTTGGGGACTCTGTTCCTCCCACAGTCTGCTCATTGTGTGGCTCTCCTTGTTCACTTGAATAGCTTCATTTAGCCCTCCAGATCCACCTTTCACCTTCCCTTCCCTGCTCTGTGCCTGGGAGGTTGGACCATGTAAAACAAAGACCATTAGAAGCCAAGACATGCAAATTGAGTTGATTAACTTGCCAGACAAAGGAATACACACCAGTGAATAAATCCACTGAGTTGTTCTCAGAGGTTGAAGAGTCAAGTGTTTTTTTTTTTTTTTTTTTTTTTTTTTTGACTTAGGAAGAGGGTTTCAGGGTGGTTATCCCACTTAAGAATGGAAAACTACCACTTTTGTTAGGTGTGAGCCCGATTGGTTAAAACAAGTCCCATTGTTCACTGGTGAAGAAGGAACCTGTAGAAGGGTCCAGGAAGGGCCTGGCCTACCTGAGTCATTCAAAGTTCACAGTCGATTCTCCATTTCAGCTCATCAGAACCCGTTGCAATACAACTCAAGCCCAGTTTTTCTATCTCCTCTGCAAAGTGCCACTATAAGGAGGACGCACTTGAATGGATTGCCCACTGGCTCTGGTTTGGTTTGACCAATAGAGGCAGGGCAAGGGAAAAGGAGGCAGGAGGAGGGTGAAGTTGAGGCGGCATTCCCCCAGCTCCTTTCCTGTGGGGTTGCTGTGGGTAAGCTGCAGCCCTCTGCCTAAAGCAGCTCTCTGAGTTCTGCTCCTCTCTTGTGGTTCTGATGCTCTTCCCTGCCTGGCCCTTCAGGCTTAGGGGTGGTAACAGACCTTGCTGTGACTAGCTCTCAGGTACTGCATCCTCCTTTATTAGTTCCCCTAAACCCTGCCCCTCAGTCTGAACATGAGCTCTTCATCTAACCTTTCTCAATAACTTGGTTTGAGTGTGCCGGCCTTTGCCTGCCAGGACCTTGACAGGTAGGTTGACAGGTACAACCTACAGTGGTTAATTTTTTTCTGCCTTCTTATTAATACTTTTTATAAAACTTTAGCTTGCACGTGGTCTATCATGGTCCTGTCTTCTGCATTATGACTTTTCAGCTTTAGCTTCTACTACTAAGGACCTCCATTCCTTTGCATTTCTAGTTAAATTTTTTGAGCAAGTATCAGATGGGCTCTGCATTAGTCAGGGTTCTCTAGAGGGACAGAACTAATAGGAGATATGTATGTATATATATGTATATAGAAAGAGGAGTTTATTAAGTAGTATTAACTCACAAAATCACAAGATCCCACAATAGGCCATTTGCAAGCTGAGGGGCAAGGAAGCCAGTCTGAGTCCCAGAGCTGAAAAACTTGGGAGTCCATGTTCGAGGACAGGAAGCATCCAGCATGGAGAGAAAGATGTGGGTTCTGAGGCTAAGCCAGTCTTGCTTTCTCACATTTTTCTAGATCAATGTCAAGTGGCTTTTTCTTGGCCAGGCATGATGGCTCAGGCCTATAATTCCAACACTTTCGGAGGCCAAAAGTGCAGGAGGATTGCTTGAGGCCAGGAGTTTGAGATCAGCCTGGGCAACACAGCAATACCCTGCCTCTTCAAAAATGTTTTAAAAAAATAGCCAGGTGTGATGGTGCATGCCTGTAGTTCCAGCTACTTGGGAAGCTGAGGCAGAAGAATTGCTTGAGCCCAGGAGTTAGAGGTTACAGTGAGCTATGATTGTGACACTGTACTTTGGCCTGAGTGAAACTCTGTTTCAAAAAAAAAAAAAAAAAAGTGACGGTTCAGTTTTATTCTTCTGCATGTGGATAAAAGTTTTTTCAATATTCTTTATTGAAGAGTCTGTTTTTTCCCATTGTGTGTTTCTGGAAACTTTGTAGAAGATCAATTGACTGTAAAAGTGTGGATTTATTTATGGGCTCACTATTCTGCTCCATTGATCTATATTTCTGCTTTCATGCTAGTACCATGCTGTTTTGATTACTGTAGCTTTACAGTGTATATTGAAATCAGGTAGTATGATGTCTTCAGCTTTGTTCTTTTGGCTCAATATTGCTTTGGCTATTTGAGATTCACACGAATATTTGTGGTCCCACACAAATTTTAGGATTATTTTCTTTTTTCTTTTTTTTTTCTTTTTTTTTTTTAGACAGAGTCTCGCTCTGTTGCCCAGGCTGGAGTGCAGTGGCACAATCTTGGCTCACTGCAAGCTCCGCCCCCTGGGTTCATGCCATTCTCCTGCCTCAGCCTCCCGAGTAGCTGGGACTACAGGCCCCTGCTACCATGCCCAGCTACTTTTTTGTATTTTTAGTAGAGACAGGGTTTCACCGTGTTAGCCAAGATAGTCTCGATCTCCTGACCTCATGATCCACCCACCTTGGCCTCCCAAAGTGCTGGATTACAGGCGTGAGCCACTGCACCTGGCCTGAGGATTATTTTCTTTTTAATCATTTTTAAGTGTATAAATTCAGTGTTATTAAATACATTTACAGTGTATGCAACCATCACTGCTATCCATTTTCAGAACTTTTTATCTTCCCAAACAGAAACTTTGCACCCTTAGAGGGTTCAATACAATAATTCCTCATTCTTCCTCTTCCTAGACCCTGGTATCCTCTATTTTATTTATGAATTTGCCTGTTCTAAGTAACTCACATAAGTGAAATCATACAATAATTGTCCTTCTGTGCTTGGCTTATTTCACTTAACATAATGTCCTCAAAGCTTAACCACGTTTTAGCATGTATCAGAATTTCATTCCTTTTTAAGGTTAAAGAATATTCCATTGCACATATATGCAACATTCTGTCTCTTCATTCATCTGTTCATGGACATTTGTGTTGCTGCCACCTTTCGGCAATTGTGAATAGTGCTTCTACAACACTGGTGTACAAAACATGTAACGTTAAAAAAATTTAAAAAACTATTTTGTAGAGATGGGATCTTGCTATGTTGCCCAGGCTGGTCTTGAACTCTTGGCCTTCACTGATCCTCCTGCCCTAGCCTCCCAAAGTGCAGGTATTACAGGCATAAGCCACTGTGCTTGGCCAAACAAATAACTTTTAATCCATATCTATTTCCTTTTCCTGACTTACTTGTAGTCAGAACCACTTCTTGACTATGCTTGTATCCACCAAAGTGCTTAGCCCAGTTCTTTGCCCATGTGTTTCCATGGAGTCTGGGTGAGTAGGGGGCCCTTTGTAGAGACCCTCCCCTTCCCTGAGGATCAGCTGGCTATCCAGTTCAGTTACAAAGGCGGAGGAATGGTTTTGGAAACTGTCTATTCACATTAGCTTTTCACTTTCTGAAATGTCTCAATCATCTTTCTCAGGGTTAGATCCAATTTCTCTCCACTCCGAGGTAATTCTCTTTCTGCTCAGCCCTGCAGCAGTGAGCAGGTGAGCTGACAGGGCCAGAGTAGGCTGGAGAGCTTGTCTTCCTTGTTATTGTTCCAGGTGTCCTTGTACCAGACACAACGTTGGGGGGAATAGAGTTCATGTTTTCTCTGTGCCAGCCTTAAGCCCTTGCTAACGACATTCTTCATGTAAAGAGAAGTAGCTGACAATTACTCAGCACCTACTTGGCTTCGGGTACTTTCCTAGCATTCTACTTATGACTTCAATCTTCCTCACACCCCATGATATAGGTATTATTCTCTCTATTTTACAGATGAAGAAACCGAGGCCCAGATACATTAAGTACCGTGCCAAAATCCAGTGGCATGGCCAGGACTTGGACTCCCATTCAAGCCCTTGCCATTTCTACTCAGCCACATTTACAAACACCTAGGGTGTGAATGGCGATGTCTGATGGCAGGCTGACCCTCCACTGCCCATCTGCAAGGGGCCTCTAGGAGCTACCAGCTGCCTCTCTTTCACCCTGATTTCACTGGATAATTTTGGAGTCACCTGACTGGGGGACCTGTCATAAACATTTCCTCCCCCCTACATACGCTGTAGTGCTCCACATGTAGTAGGCCCTCAGTGAGTTCACAGAAAGTTGAGTTGCAAATGAAAACAATTGGAAGTAGTTTTGATTAGGTGATTTCTTTTGGATGGGGACCGAGGTGGAGGAGAAATGGCTATAAAATAATTTACCCTGGCGATCATGCCGACATTGTTTCTTTTCATCTCTTTGTCAGAGTAGACGTTCGCTGGTCCCCATAAGGTGGAATCCAATCAAAGCACAGCAAACTTAGCCCTTTGATATCCTCTGTCAGCAGACTGTAATTTTGAGAATTGCTTTTTTGATTGGCTATTGTGGCTAGGTAAGAAGAGGCTGGTGCTCAGGTAGGGCAGCAGAAATGCTTCTGGAATTCCAATGGAGATCTGCTTTGAACGCTTGGTACTTATTCATGAGAACTCTTTTACACAGAATCACACTTTCCTCACAAGTGAAAATATTTATATGATGGTATTCATGCAGTTTGAAAAAAGTTGCAGTCTGCAATGCTTCCCTTTCCTCTGTGCCTGGCATCTCAGAGTATTTTCTTTCCTCCCCCAATATTAATGAAAAAGAAATCCAACTTTTGCAGGCTTCACTTAGTTGCTGACTTTCAATCAGATAAATTTGTGACCTGAATATTTCCTTCTCCTCTTTCAGTATTCATGAAGGATCGCCTGAGGCTGGACTGGTGGATTTAAGCATTTGTGTAGTTCAGGAAAGACAGATTTATTCCCCGGGAGTTGTGTGTAACTTACAACCTACATATTTCTGGCCCCTCCCCTGCTTTCCCCATCCTTTTTTCTGTCTTTGGATTTAGAAGGCATCATGTTTTTCCCCTCTGGTTTGTTGGTAATACAACGTTAAGGAGTTTGGGTTTAAAATATTGATCTAGCTTCTCCCACAAAGACTTTGGTTGTTGAGTTTTGCAGCTTGGTATGGCTGACTGAAAGTGGTCTGGGTTGAATTTGCTTAATAGGATGTTTCACTCCCCACGAGTCAATTTTTATCCACTTTATCAAGTTACTTATTGATTACAGCTCTTGTCACGTGCCCATTAGTTTGCTGGGAAACTTATATGTTTTGTTTCTTGCTTAGAGTAGGCTAGGAATGTCGTGAAGTCTAGTTCACCTGGCACCCCAGATTCCCTCATATTTAAAGAGGACTCCATTCTGTCTTGGGCACTTGGCTCAGAATTGCAAGAATGACATTGGTTGTCTTGAGTAGGAACACAAATAAGAAGTTTGTGGGTTTCTTTTTTTTTCCATTTATTTTACTTTCTGGTAATGTGTAGAGGCAATCTCATTCTTTCTTTCTTTCGAGACAGAGTCTTGCTCTGTCACCCAGGCTGGAGTGCAGTGGCATGATCTCAGCTCACTGAAACCTCCGCCTCCTGGGTTCAAGTGATTCTCGTGCCTTGGCCTCCTGAGTAGCTGGGATTATAGGTGTGTGCCACCATGCCGGGCTAATTTTTGTACTTTTTGTAGTGATGAGGTTTCACTGTGTTTGACAGCCTGGGGCAATCTCATTCTTGAGTAAAGGAAATAAAAGGAATGTACTGGAGCAGAAATTTTGGACTGGAGAAGGGAAATAGAACAAAAACAAGTAAAGCTAACTGGTCAAGTTCAGGAGAGGATGGGGCTGGGTGTTTCATGCCTAAGAAGAAAGTGAGTTGGAGAAGGGAAGGATAATAAGCTTTCTGCTTTTGTACCTTAGGCCTGGCCAGCTTTTCAAACATCTTCACTGTCTTTAATTTGCTATCAGATATGGAAAAGTCCATCATGAAAGCAGTGGACTCTAATGAGCTTGATTTAGAAGATTTGGAATACCTCAGTGGGTCATGTATTTCCCCAATTATTGGGGTTATTGCTGCCAAAGGAACAAAGAGCACCTAGGAACACACTAAAAATAGAAGCGTATTTTTCTCTTGAATCTCAGCTTTGTATGTGCGAATGTTATTTCTAAGCCCAAGTCCAAGTAGAATAGTAAAGTTGTCTTTAGTGCTATCTTATCTCCATTTCTTTACATAACTCAAAGTAGTGAATGATGTCACCCAGAATGTACATAATTTGACATTTATTTATATTAAATTAAGAAAACATTATTATTATTATTATTTGAGATGGAGTTTTGCTCTTGTTCCCCAGGCTGGAGTGCAATGGCGTGATCTCGGCTCACTGCAACCTCCACCTCCCGGATTCAAGCGATTCTCCTGCCTCAGCCTCCTGAGTAGCTGGGATTACAGATGCCTGCCACCACCCCCAGCTAATTTTTTTTTATTTTTAGTAGAGATGGGGTTTCACCATGTTGGCCAGGCTGGTCTAGAAATCCTGACCTCAGGTGATCCGCCCGCCTCAGCCTCCTAAAGTGCTGGGATTACAGGTGTGAGACACTGCACGTGGCCAGAGAAAACATTATTTTATGTTATTAGTGTTTTCTTCTATCAAAGTGTCAGCAACTAGAGGGCAGGCTTTGTACCTAGGAGGTACCAGCAATGAATATTCACTGTTACAGGCTGTCCAGTCTCTTAACACCTTTCTTTGCTTTGGAGAAATCCAAGTACAGTAGCCACCCTCCGAGAAAGCTGACACTGACCCCTGTCCCTTGTCTTCATGCTCCTGTATTGCCCCTTTTCACATTGTGCCAGTGTTATTCTGTGTGACCAATAGCAAATGGCAGAAGTGAGGGTGTGTGAGTATGAGGCTAGGTTATAGAAGAAATTGTGCCTTCTGCTTTGCTCTCTCGGATCCGTTGCTCTGAGGAAAGCCAGCTGCCGTGTTATGAGTGCACCCCAGCAGCTTGCTGGACAGGTATACACGGTGAGGCACCAAGGTCTCCTCCCAACAACTAGCTGACCATGTGAGTGAACCACCTGGGGAGTGCATCCTTCAGCCTCTGTAAGCTTCTAGATGACCACAGCCCCGCCCAGCTTCTTGTCTGCAACTTCATAGAGACTCTGAGCCAGAACTATCTAGCCAAGCTGCTCCCAGAGTCCCAGTTTTCAGAAACTGTGGAGAATGCATATTTATTGTTTTAAGCTGCTAAATTTTGGGGTCATTTGTTGCATAGCAATAGATGGTTAATACATGAAAGAAGGCATGTCCCATCTCCCACAGTGCAAGCCAGAGGATGGTAGAAATTTTCTCTCCCAGCTTGGCACTAACTGGGACTAACTGGCAGTTAGTTCTTGGGCATTCAACCTTAACTAAGCCAATTAGATATTTATGCTTGGGTTTGTAATCTATGGTGGGCCAATCAAATGCTTGTTTTTGAGACTGACTCAGAGTTATAATAAAACAGAGGCCAGTTTAGAATTATCTCCTCCAGCAGCAGCAATAGCAGCAAATGGTGTCTCTAGTTGGTGGGGCCCTTGGGTGGTGCATGGTGT
This sequence comes from Nomascus leucogenys, assembly GCF_006542625.1. Classification (NCBI taxonomy): domain Eukaryota; kingdom Metazoa; phylum Chordata; class Mammalia; order Primates; family Hylobatidae; genus Nomascus; species Nomascus leucogenys. The sequence continues at coordinate 120,481,430 of NC_044402.1, forward strand.
CTGTAGCCTGATTTTTCCATGGCATAATTTTGGATGTTGTTCTGCCTGTTTGGCCTCTGTTTGTTTCCCCCTGTTTTCAGAGTTGCATTATCTAGCCTTCCTAGTAATCCCTCCAATCCCTCCAATGAACTCATTTTTATTTAAGTTAAACTAAATTAGTTTATATTTTATGCAGCCAGGAACCGTGACTACGGCAGCATAGACGTACATTTTTATAACGATGGTGGGATCTTCTTTTTCAATGAGTCCATTGCACTGAACGCAGGCTAGGCACACAGGGGGTGATGAGTAGATCTTTGTGGAGTGTAGATCTAGTTAGTCAGTGTCTTTTTGTGTGTGTGACTCTATGATTTATTAGCAGCTTTGTGGAAATGGCAATGTAGTACTTGCTTTAAAGGAGTTTATAATCTAGACTAGAGATTACTCACCACCTGTAGCAATCTGGCCCAGTGATGTGGTGAGAAGAGGTCTCTCTCTCTCGAGGCTAAGCCACTCCACCTGTTAGCTGTACAATTTAGGAAAAGTTTGACATCTCAGAGTTTCATTTATCTCACTGGCAAAATCACAACCCTTACCACACTGGCTTGCTGTGAGATTAGATCAGGTAACGTGTGAAAAGAGCACACTGTAGTCAAGGAAGGTCATTACTGAGCACTTAGTGCTAAGCTCTGGTTTGGGGCTGGGCTGCCTTGCTCTGATAAATGAATGGTGAAATCTTAGTCATCACTCAGCTTTACTTCTGCTCAGTTTCCTTATCTGAAAAATGAGCAAGTGGGATTGGAACTGTGGTTTTCAAACCTTTGTTTCTTTCTTCTCTTGAAAAACAAAATCATATATAAACTTCAACATGAAATAAATGGCATTTTATTAGCATGGATTTTAAAAATAAATTTGTCTACTGTAAACTCAGTCACAGAGAACAATGGGGGCTATTTTGATGAATGTAAACATTTGAAATTAGGATTCTGGATAAGATTTGCAATCCAGGCTTACGTATTAAATTTAATTCTGCACATTAGTTTGGATGTACATCATTGAGAAACTCCTGTTTTATCTACATATGTAGTTGCAAATGGTAATTGTTTTCAATAGCACATTTTGTAGTCTTAGTCTAGTTAAACAGAGAAGGCAGGAGAAGCTTTGTTGTGAAGATTGCATGAACAGGAGCTCCTGGAAGTACATGGTGATGTCCAGTGGGTTTAAAGTGTGGTCTCTGCCCCATGTAGGTGTGTCTGTGAAACCCTAGGGAAAGCAATTGACAACCCCCTGGAAAATAGATGATGCTATGGCTCATTTTAGCTCCCAGGTTTAGTGGATCTAAGGATTGACACAAGGTTGATATCTACATAACACCAGTCAGTCATCTCTTTAACTTACAAAAGTAGTATGCGAACATATGCTCACTGCAAACAATTCAAACAACACAGAAGCATAACCCATGTGACCACTTCCCCTTATGTCCAGTTCCTTTCCCTTTTCCCTGGATCTTGTTGGTTGCTGTGCATTCACACACATACACACATAGGCTGTTTCTATTCACATAAATGGGATCATACTATACGTGTTATTCTGTGACCTTCTTCTCTCTCTCTCCCAACAACATCTCTTGGCAGGCATTCTATGAGAAAAGCTCTACCTTATCTTTTGAATCTCTTATTTAATATTTTATGATATGAATATTCATAATTCATTGTTCTATTAACAAATATTTAAAATATTTCCTATTTTTGTTATTATAAGCCGTGTTCTAATGATCACCCTTGTGTAGATATCTTTGCTGGTCTCTCAGTAGAATAAGTTCTGAAAATTGGAATTGCTCCATCAAAAGGAATGTACATATATTTTAAAATTTGATATATGGCCCAATTGCCCTTCTAAAAGTCTGTGCCAATTTATACTCCACCAAGGATACACGAGAGAGCTTTTTGCCTACACTCTTGTCAGCATTGAATATTTTTCCTCTTATTAATTTCTGCCCATTTGATGGGTAAAAAAATCTTATTTTTTGGGGGCAGAATCTTGCTGTATTGCCCAGGCTGGAGTTAAGTGGTGCAATCTTGGCTCACTGCAACCTCCACCTCTTGGGTTCAAGTGAGTTCTCATGCCTCAGCCTCCCAAGTAGCTAGGATTACAGGCACATGCCACCACGCCTGGCTAATTTTTGTATTTTTGGTAGAGACATGGTTTTGCCACATATTGGTGAGGCTGGTCTGAAACTCCTGACCTTGAGCAATCTGCCAGCCTTGGCCTCCTGAAGTGCTGGGATTATAGATGTGAGCCAATGTGCCTGGCCCCATATCTCATTTTAATTTACCTTTCTCTGGTTCCTAGTGAAGCTGAGCATCTTTCCATGCTTACTAGCCATGTGTGTTTCTATTTTGATGCATTGCCTATGACTTTTGTTTCCCATTTTCCATTGGGATATAATAGCTTTTCAAATTCCTAATTGGAATCTCATGTCTTTTAATCAGTATCTGATACACAAAACTATTCCAGAGAACCAACAAATCTGAATGGATTTCTTGGAATTTGATGCAGCAACAATTGATCATATAAGTAAAATGTTTCTATTCATTCATTAATTTACTCAATGAACATTAAACTCTTATTATTATGTGCTACGTATATTAGAAAAACTAAAATACCAAAGACAGCCTCCTTAAGGTGCCCACAATTTACCTGAAGATAGATTATCAATTATAATATTCTGTGATAAATACTCTGACAGGTATATCTGGGGAACTGTGGGAGTACCAGGTGCACCAGGTGTGGGTTATATGTATAGCATCATACCCTATTAACCCTGAAATTGAGCAATGGAGGTAGCCATACTTTTTTTTTATATTAATGTTTTTTAGGGAATACATTTTAGAAAGCTGAAATTTCAATAAATGCTTGAAAAGCTGGAGAGGGGAGCTTAGAAGGCTTAGGAAAAAAGAAAGAAAATGACATGAGAGAAAGCCTTGAGTCTATGATGGGAAAGTTACTTGAGTAAAGGAGTGAGTAGGAGAGATTGGGAGGAATAAAAGAGAAAGTGAGAAGTAAAGAAAAAGAAAAGATGATGAATAGTTCCTGAAGTAAAGAGGATCTTAATATAGATATTTATGGAGTTTGGGGACAAGGAATTATAATGTCAAACAAGTCAAGGAAGAAGACTTCATAACTGCCACTGAAGATTTATGAATGCGGACCATTGCGGGAGGAGACTGAGTCCCTGAGGGGAATTATATCAGCTTTCCTGGGAAGCAGTTAAGAGCGTGGCTAAAGAATTGGGTTTCAGGGCCAGGGAGAAATAAGCACTTACATTTTTTTTTAAGAGGTGAAAAGGCAATATTTAGTGTTGGAAAGTGGTAGCATAAGGATTAAAGCTGGGAATCATGATAATGGTTGTCTTAGCCTAGAGTTCTCTGAAAGAAGAGCCTGAGGCAAGCCAGGGCTAAAGTGCTGACACTATTTGGGAGGTTCAGGCTTAGGGCTGTGAGGATGAGGGAAAAAAGGAAGTGAGGCAAGGAAAGATGTGAAATGCCAGTGTGCAAAGCATGATTGCACTGGTCATTGCTTCTCAATGAACCTCAACAAAACACAGATGCGGCAGATCAGTCAGCAGGTGTGTTTGCTTGGTAGTGGGACTTTTTGGAGAAGGACTGGAAAGAGAAACCACGTATTAAGGAGAAACTACATCTCAGAGTTGTCCACATGAAAAAATAAAGGGTGAGGAGTTTAATGGCCAGCCTCTTTCTTCCTCCTATTTTCCTTGTATCAAATTTCACTCCATGGGCAGTTGATTGCCCCGTGCTCCAGGTTGTGACATTCAGCATTTTATCTGTGTCCAGAAGTTAAAGTGCTTACCAAGAAATGAAGGAGGCAGTTGAGGCAGGATGAGGAGGAGGGCAAGGTGGGTTTTTGTCCTGGCTAATTCTCAGGCTCTGGTCTCCAAACCCCTTAACTGTCATGAACCTTACTCATATATGTCAGATCGGGACAATAGCAGACCTGAACTCTTATCCCAGTTTACCACCGATTGGCTGTGTGGCCTTCAGGAGGAGACTTGCTCCTGCTGGTCTCAGCCTCCTGGTCTATAGAATGGGGAAGCTGGAGTAGAGGGCCTCTAAGATTCCTCCAAGTGTCAGTGTTCTTGGTATATCCTTGCTGGTCTTGCCTTGTAGAAAGTAGCCAGGTACATTGAAGAGAACCTTGCATTTGTAGGCAGAAAGCCTTGCTTTGAGGCTTGGTTCTGTCAAATACTAGCCATGTGACCTTGGGCAGATCATTCAATTTCTTTGGGCTTCAGTTCTCTCATCTGTAAAATGGAAAATTAATACCTGTTCCGCAGCATTGCTGTGACAATGAGTGTACGAGCATATTAACATGTACAGGCATAGTAGACACTTGATAAATATTGGTACAAAGTTTCATAGTGCTGTGAAGGTAATAGTAGGTGATAATGCAAAAGGAATTTATACATTAAAAGCTAGATTCAAATGCAAGTTATTACTTTACTATTAAATGGACAGAATTGAATACGGAATAGTGGGAAAAATAGTCTAAGGATGGATATGCAGAAAGCCAAAAGGATTGAATTAAACCAGTGGTAAGCTTCAAACTAGACTGTGCCACATTAATTTGCCAAGCTCTGGAGTGAACTAAAATAATGAAATATTGCATTTGTTTGTTGTCGTTATCAAGCTACTGTGCACTATTTTTTTCGATTTCCAGTAATTCTTGACACACACACACACGTGCACGTGCACACACAATATATATTTATACATATTTATATATGTATATTTATATATATTTATATGTATATTTATATATATTTATGTTTATAAATATATATATATAGGAATTGGTCACATGATTGTGGAGGCTGAGAAGTCCCAGGATCTGCTGTCTGCAAGCTGGAGACCCAGGAAAGCCAGTGGTATGGTTCAGTCTAAGTCTGAAGGCCTGAGAACCAGGAAAGCTGATGGAATAAGTCTCAGTCCAAGGATAGGAGAAGACCAATGTCTCAGCTCAACAGTCACACAGAAGGGGTAAATTCTCCTTTCCTCTGCCTTTTGTTCTATTCAGGCCCTCATGGGGTTGCATAATGCTCGCTCAAACTGGGAATACAATCTGCTTTACTGAGTTCAAATCTTAATTCTATTCAAATGTCAATCTCTTCCAGAAACACTCTCATAGACATACCCAGAATAATGTTTAATTAAATATCTGAGCACTTGTTGATCTAGTTAAGTTGACACATAAAATTGACCATTATACCTTGTGAAAACACAGGGAGATGATGGCTATCTCCAAGCCAAGGAGCAATGTCTCAGAAGAAACCAACCCAACCTTGATCTGGCACATCTAGCCTCCAGAACTGTGAGAAAATAAATTTCTGTTGTTTAAGCCACCCAGTCTGTGATACTTTGTAACGAAAGGCCAAACAAACTAGTACAGAGCCCCATTTCCTCAAGACAGAAATCTGAAAAGTAATTTTCCTGCTTCCTTTGCAGCTAGAGCACAGGCAGGTGACCTCAGTTCCACCCACTAGAGGCCACAGAGGTAGACTTTGGCTCAGACATGAGCAATGTGAGAACACAGGCTCAGTGTGGTTTTCATTGGTCTCGGGAGGGTGGCAGTAAAGACATCTGCCTGTTGAGGGTGGCAGTGGCTGCATGTCAGGCTTGCAGAGCAGACGTGGGTGGTTTTCACCCAGGCAGGGGATTGTCTGTCACAGTCATATATGCACTCAGGACTTGGTGGTATCAGTGTGGGAGGCACAGGCTTTTTTTTTTTTTTTTTTTTAACCAGGTAAATCCTGTATCATTGTGCATGGTGTTAAATGTCATTTCTGAAAGCTTAGCCTAGAGATGTTTCTCCAACCTACCCAAGGAGTTTATAAGCTGTCCAATACCCTTTTAATAAACTCCTTTTGCTTAATCCACCAGAGTCAGCTTCTGTTGCTTGCAATGAATGACTCTGACAGATCCATATTCTGATGACCTGATGGGTCCCATCTCCATAGCTTGCCTCTTCTCATACTTGATTCAGCCTGTAGTTGCTGGGACCAATGGTGTCCTTACGGAATTTAATTAGCTCAGGTGGTTCACCATCAATTTGGCCATTCTTCCAGCTAGTCCCTCTCTGATCACAGGCTCTGCTTGTGGTAAGTTCATTTCTAGCTGTTTCGTAACTAAGTCTCTATCCTGTACTCCATGGTTGGTTCTATGTCTTATCCCTACATCCCTTCCTAACAACCTGGGTGAGATTTACAAGGAAGTAGATTTGAAATTAATATAACTCAACCCCAAACTGGGCCTCATGTGGTCCAGCCTTGGCAGAGAATTGCACTCCAAGGAACACAGTCCGGCAACCAAAAGCAATTAAATTAAATGAAAACTATACTGATATCTCTGGAAAGAATATCAAGGGAAGTGAATATATTTTTTAATGTACAGTAGGACTTACACATTTCCCCATCTCTGATATTCTCTATATTCCTCAACCCATCAAACTTTTCTCTCTTTCACTCTGATTCTAAACCCAGAGTTGCTTCCATCACCCTGATTTTGTGGGCTCCTTTTTTCCCTCTTCCACCTTTTCTTCTACATTAATCATTTTTATTTTTATCATTTGAGAAAGAATTGGCTAATAATTAGAACTGCTCAGGGACATTGCGGGAGGGTTCTGGTTCTGGGCAATGTTGGATCAGATGATTTAGAAGCTCCCACTATATCTTAGATCTCAGGGCCGGGCGCGGTGGCTCACGCCTGTAATCCCAGCACTTTGGGAGGCCGAGGCGGGTGGATCACGAGGTCAGGAGATCGAGACTATCCTGGCTAACACGGTGAAACCCCGTCTCTACTAAAAATACAAAAAAAATTAGCCGGGCGCGGTGGCGGGCGCCTGTAATCCCAGCTACTCGGGAGGCTGAGGCAGGAGAATGGCGTGAACCTGGGAGGCGGAGCTTGCAGTGAGCCGAGATCGCGCCACTGTACTCCAGCCTGGGCGACAGAGCGAAACTCCGTCTCAAAAAAAAAAAAAAAAAAAAAAGATCTCAGGTTTACGGTTGTGTCTCTGTTTTAAACCGAACCACAGTATTGGGATTGAGTTAACATTAACTTTTCCCCTCTTTAGAAATCTCTGTGCCAGCGACGGGGAGCCCTGGACCTTGAGCTTGATCTAACTCTTGTCTTGGTTTCAATTTCTTTGAGAAAAGTTGATCTTTTCAACATTCCTGCCCTTTCTGCTATAATCAATGAGCACAAGGACATGTGTGTTCAAATGCCTCAGATGCCCCATCAGGGTGTCAACTTCACAACCTAGCTGTGCCAGGCCCTCGCTCGAGGACTCTTTGTTTTGCTCTGAGACAGCATTTTCCAGGGAAGGGATGGGCACTGGCAGATGCTGGAGCAGAGGGAGGCAGTAGCCAGGAGCGTGGATTTCCCAGGTGAGGGGATGGAGCAGGATGGTGGGCTTGCCTGGCCTACCATGCTCTGGGGCAGCAGTGTTGGGGGAGAGGGAGTGCATGTGCTTAGGGGAAGGCGGCTGTGGTCTGAATCTGCTGCTCACACACGAGGAATATTAGTTGGCACCCATTGGGTTGCAAGTGACAGAATTCAAACTGGTTTGAAAAAAAATTCAAAGGGGAGAGGGATTTCTTGGCTCCCCAAACTGGGAAGAGCAGCCATTGCTGTGTCCAAGAACTCCAGGGGCTTGTGAAGCCTTTCTTGCCTCTCCCTCAGTCTCTTTCTGTCTCCCTACCCTTAGCACCTCCTTCTATGTTACTTCATTTTCAATCCCAGTGGGAAGAAATCTTCTTTCTGAGTAGCTTGAACTAAATTCTCAGAGTTGAATCTCACTGGCCTCGGTGGAATCACATATTTGCCCCTAAACCAGTCTTGGTGGCTGTGGGATAGAGTATGCCGAGTGGCCACTTTTCCCAAAGGAAAAGTGAAATTTTGTTACCCAAGACAGGGAAATGAATCTTGGACTGCCAGAAACAGCTCACATCCACTACAATGAAATATTAGAAGTTAGTGATGTCTCTGAGCCCAGTTTCTTCCTGGGTAAAATTCCCACTTCATAGCGCTGTGGAGAAGACTGTAAATAATAAATGCATAGCAACTGTCACATAGCAGGCCTTTGATAATTAGTAGCAATTCTTATTGTTAGGTGCAGAGAACCAGCTGGCAGGAGGGAGAATTTTACCCAATGGGAAGATGTAAGTGTGTGTGTGTGTGCATGTGTTTTTGCACATTTGTGTGTCCATGTGTGCACTCCTGTGTTAGCTATCGGGGGAGCAGGTGAATAAGCCTGGGTTTCTACCATCACAACCTTTCTTTTCCTTCCCCCTTTGCTCACTCACTGTTTTTCCATCTTTCCTTCCCACCCATCCTCTCCCTCCCCACCTTCTTTTTCCTTTCATTAGCCATATATACATTCATATATATATATATATAAAACAACATGGTAGTTTCTTATTATTTGTGACACGAATTAAATTTTTTTTACATACTGACTTTATAAAATGATTTGAGATATACACACACACATATATGCCATGGAATAATATAAATAGCTTCAGAAATTGGAATGGAGGGAATAAAGAGAAAGTCAAATTAGAAAACAAAATATATGCCACCCTATCTTATATAGTTGCTACAGGTGGGCTCTATTTACTGAAAATAAAGCTTCATGTTCTCTAGTCATAATTTAAAAATGGAGCAAGTTGCAAATTTTCTATTTTCTCCAAAACAAGCCAAGCAATAAAGTCAGTTGTACGTGGCTGTCCATGTGTGGCTTTTGATCTTGTCCATGGGACAGTGGCTCTTGATAGTAAAAAGGTCCCACTCTAGTTTATAGGGACCAGAGAGGGTATTAAAGACAAATCAAGATGGGGGGCTAGCCAGCCTCCAGGCAGGCAGGAGAAAGGAAATAGCAAATATCTCTTCTGAGGTCCATAGGCTTTTAGAGAGGAAAGAGATTAGTACAATGGAGGTATCTGTGGGAATGAAAATGTAAGTAAAGATGAAGAGGAAAATCTGCCTTGTTAAAACCCAACTCCCCAAAGTATTAGACACATGAATTTGCTTCTGTGCTGAGGCCATCTGTGGCCGTCAGGCTAGCTGTTTTCTGGCTGATACTTTTTGGGAATGTTATTGTTGCTGAGAAAGATAGTTCCATGTCAGAGCTATCAACAGAATGTGGCCATCTGGACAACCATGTATAAACCAACTTATTGCTTCTTGAATGCCATCTACAAACATGACTACCTGTCCTTTCTTGTTTGAAGGGGCACTAACAATACTTGGGAAGATGGAAAGTGAACCGAACATTAAGGCAGAGATGAGGAATTCTGCCTTGCTTCCTGCATTCCATGGAAAAGGGGGGAGGAACACTAGCTGGGAAAGCTGTTGAGCTTGAGCTGTGGATGGTCTGATGGGAAGAGGATGTGCACAGACAAGAAGCAGGAAGAGAGGTTTGGGTATAAGGTTAAGCCATAGGTTACCAGATTGCAAAGGACCCTAGCCCGACTCTAAACATGGTGCAGAGCCCATGAGAGTGCATGAGGGTGTATGCTTTTTATCTACTGTCACGTCATCACAGGAGAGTGAAAGAAGGCTCTATCAATCTCGAAACTCACCCGACCCCTCGTGCCCTGGCTGAGTCTGGGGGATCTTCTCTGGCTTTGCCCTTCTCTTCGATAAGTGGGGACCCTAATCCTTGCCTCAAGTCCTTTGTGGGGCTGTTGTGGGAATTCCTTTATTTGGAAAGAATTCACCAATCTCCGACCACACATTCAGCACTGGGTCAGACACTTCGGGGAATAGGGAACAAGGTTAATTCTCAGCCTTTATCCTTAAAGAACTATCAGATGTGAAGGGACTTTCAAGAGTGGTTAGGGGCCGGGTGTGGTGGGTCACACCTGTAATCCCAGTACTTTGGGAGGCCAAGGCGGTTGGATCACCCGAGGTCAGGAGTTCAAGACCAGCCTGACCAACATGGTGACCGCCACCCGCCCCCCCCCCCCACTAAAAATAAAAAATTAGCCAGCCGTGGTGGCAGGTGCCTGTAATCCCAGCTATTAGGAAGGCTGAGGCAGGAGAATCGCTTGAACCTGGGAGGTGGAGGTTGCTTGTGAGCCAAGATCGCACCACTGCACTCCAGCCTGGGTGACAGAGTGAGACTCCGTTTCAAAAAAAAAGAAAAAAGAGAAAGGAGTGGTTAGGGGTGTTTGTAGACGAGTTATGCAGACTGAGGTAGGTAACCCACCCCACCAGGCCTGGACTCAGTCCTGCTCTGCCCCTCACTGGCTGGGCTGGGAACCTCCTTTCTCCGCCTCACAGACAAAACGAATGAGTGGGAGTAGTTGCTGTAGGGGGTCTCTTCAAGGTCTGGCCTATGCTAATATGACCATTCATATCCTTGTGAGGCGCAGAGTAGGAACAAAAGCTAACACCTGGAGGTGCTAGGTTTTTAACTATGGCAAAGCCGGGTCATCTTCCCCACCCCAAAACCAAAGGTTCTTCAAAGTGCTGCGACCTTCCAAGTTGGAGCTGTGCGAAAGCAGCCTGGTTGTTCTAACCCTGGCTGCCCGCGTCTGGTGCTGGGGTGGGGGTGGGGGGCGGGGGGGCGCCGGCCTGTCCTGATCCGGGAAGGTGTGAGCCTGACCTACTGGCTTCGCTTGCAGGGGACAGGGGGACTGGCTAGTGTCCTGGTATCAGGTGCAGGGTGTGTCGCCGTAGGCAGTGGGTGCCTCTGCCTTTGGCACAGGCGCCATCTTTGTTGTTTTTCTCTTAAGGGTCTGATCAAGGCAGCTGGAGACTCAGGGAGCCTTTCCACAGCCAAGTGTTTTCGTTTTTGTCTTGGCTGGGCTCCTGGTGCTGTCACTCTCAGTGGCTGCGGGCAGGCTGGTGTTCCAGGAATGTTCTGCGTACCCCGCGGGTCTTCTGCAAGAGCCACCTAAGGGGAGAGTTGAGGGCATTCCCCAAACTGGCTCCCACACTGCCTCTGACCCACAAGCCAGAGGCAAATTCCCGCACCTCTCCCGTCTCACAGCTTGTGCAGTCCGCCTAAAGCAGAAGCTCCCCAGGCGTCCCCACTTTAAGACAGTGTAAAGAAAAACAGGTGCCCACTGGTCTAGTCACATCCCCTATAAAACGGTTGGAGTCTCTGTGTTTTGTGGGGAAACAGCAGAGGGGGGCTGGACTAATTAGTTTCCTCCCAGGAATCTGATTAAGGGAAGGTTAAGCAGTGTGGGAAAGAAAAGGGAACCGCTATGAAGAACTGTCACCGAGGAGAGGGTTTGAAAGTTAATGGCAGTCCGGAGGCGGAGGAGCGTCCTGACCCAGGCAGTGTTCCAGTAGGGGCTGGCGGCCACCTTGGGGGGGAACATGCACAGAGGTGACTAATCAACTCGGCCGAGGTTGGAGTAAAAAACCTAGAAGGTTGGCATTGACTCTGAAATTGTTGCAAAGCTGAGATCCAGGAGAGAGGGCAGCTTTTCCTCCCATCTCTACTCTTATTGTTAGCCAGACACAAGATTCTGACTCTTATAAATGCCTCTCTACTCCTTTCTTAAAAGTATTTTTTTTAAATATGGTAAAACACACATAAGAGTTGCCATTTTAACCACTTTTAAGTCTACAGTTCAGTGGCATTAAGTACATTCACTTTGCCGTGCAATCACCACCATCTATCTCCAGAACGTTTTCATCTTCCCAAGCTGAAACTCCATACTCGTTAATTACTCCCTTTTCTCCTCTCCTCAGCTCCCCTTACTTTTGTTTCCATGAGTTTGACCACTCTAGGTACCTCGTGTAAGTGGAATCATGCAGTATTTATCCTTTTGTAGCTGGCTTATCTCACTTACACAGCGTCTTTAGGGCTCATGCATGTGGTAGCCTGTGCCATAATTTCCTTCCTTCTGAAGACGGAAGAGTATTTCATTTTGTGTCTGTAGCACACTTTGTTTATCCACTCGTCTGTTATTGGGCATTTAGATTGTTGCCGCTTTTTGGCTATTGTGAATCATGCTCCCGGGAACATAGGTGTACAAATATCTGTTTGAATCCCTGCTTTTAATGATTTTGAGTATACACCCAGAATTGGAATAGCTCGATCACATGGTAATTCTGTTTAATTTTTTGAGGCGCTGCTGTGCTGTTTTCCACAGCAGCTGCACCATTTTACGCTCCCACCAGCAACATACCAGAGTTCAGTGCCTCTCCTCTTCATGAGCCCCCTTTTTTTCAGTACTCTAGCACTCAGAGGAAGTCTGATAAGACATGCCCCGTTGTATTTGCCTCTGCCTGGGCCATCAAAAGAGAGACAGAAGGGCAGTCAGCCCCGTCTGGCCTCAAATGCCAGGAAGCTGGAAGGTAAATAACCCTGGAAGATGCCAATTCCTGTTAGTAGTTGATGCATTAAACATTTTATAGGAAGGGCCCAGTCACCATCACAAAGGTAGAAGAGAAGAGACGTGGGTCTTCTTTATTTCTGTTCTAAGGAGCACCTGTGGCTCTTTAAGGCAAGGTTTATTAATTTCATATGTCTCTTTCAGGTCAGGTATCAGTATTTGTGCTTTTTGTTTTTTTCCTCTTATAGGCCCTAATGGAGCCAAACACAGCTACAGAACCCAGCATTTATTGAACACTTACTATGCACCAGGCATTGTAGAAGTGCTTTAAGTTCATCTCCTCCTGAATACTCTTTAACATTTGGAAAGCGTGTGTCCCGAGAGTCACTGGAATCAAAAATACCTCTGTAGCCCAACCTCCCTCCCCCACAAAATGCAGTAGAGTATGACCAAAGGTTCAAGTGAACACTGAAGACCCTTAATGAGAGTTTCTGAGAATATGACAATAGGAGGACAATAAACTTCCATGTAGATTTGGAGGCTGAACTTTTGGACTCTGTCTGACCTTAGGCTGTGTGCCTTTTATTTTCCTGCTTAATGAATCTTCACTGATTATCTTGCTTCTGCAATGACTCAAGGTTATGTCAATTAGCTGTTTCCTAGCCTGGGTCTTCTGCCTAATTGTCAACTCAACTTAAGACAAAGATCTAAGCAGTGAGTTTATTCTTATTCCTCTCTGGAGTCAGAAACGGGTTATGGAGCTGCCTTCCTGGACCCAGAAGGGAAAAGCATTTCTCTCTGCTTTATGGACAGGTAGGTCCATCTCTGGCACCCTCGATTTAGTAGATGTGGTTTGTATTCGCTCTTCCTCCCTGGCTCTGACCTTTACCCTCTCTCTTTGCCTGGGTCTCCCAAGGGCACCTAAAATCTATCTTCCTAAGCATCTGGCATCTCTTGTGTCCATGGTCACTAGGGGCATCCTGGCCTCCCAAGCCTTCAACCTTGGAGTCACCTTTGACTGCTTCCTCTCTCAGACTGTTCCTTTCAGAATGGGCTGGCAATTCTATCTCTGGGATCTGACCTTCTCCAGCCAATGACACAGCCAAGCCTCCCGCAGAGTCCAGGCTCTGATCTCCTCACATGCTGATTTCTGGAGCAGCCTCCTTCCTACAGAGTATTTTCACCTGCAGCCTCACCCCTCCTGGTACATTCTATAACCAACAGCTAGGCTAATTTTCTCCGAGTGCTGTTTTGATTTTGTCACTCGTCCATTCAGAAATCGGCAGGAGCTCCCATTTGCCTCCTACCTTTAATCTAAACTCCTCAGCATGTGTTTGAAGACCTTTGTCAACTTACACTTAACTACTCTCATCTTCTGCAACCTTCTGGCTTCTCATCTTGGCTCACAGCACATAGGTTGCTAGCTTTGGGGCACGGCTCTCCCCTTGCCCCTCTGAGTCATGTCTATCCCTATTAAGACACAACAAAGATATTATGAGCAGGGACCTTGCCAGGTTTGTTTGACATTATATCCCTATGTCCTGGCTTATCATGTAATAGGTACTCAATAAATATTCATTGAGTAAATGAATGTTAAAGACACATCTCTTTGAATAACACTCCTTGCATTAATCGACACACAATGAAATACTTTGAGCTAAGTGTTTAGGCCACAAAATGAATAAGCTTCTTCTCAAGGAGCTTGCGTTTTAGATCTAGAAACATATGCCGCATTTCCTTGATTATAAGATGGATTGAGGCCAGGCACGGTGGCTCACGCCTATAATCCCAGCACTTTGGGAAGCCAAGGCAGGCGGATCACTTGAGGTCAGGAGTTCGAGACCAGCCTGGCCAACATGGTGAAATTCTGTCGTTAGTAAAAATACAAAAATTAGCCAGGCTTGGTGGTGGGCACCTGTAATCCCAGTTACTGGGGAGGCTGAGGCAGGAGAATTGCTTGAACCTGGGAGGTGGAAGTTGGAGTGAACTGAGATTGTGCCACTGCACTCTAGCCCAGGGGACAGAGTGAGACTCCATCTCAAAAAAAAAAAAAAAAAAAAAAGAAAGATGGATTGATTGTAAGATGCAGTGTTAAAAGGAGATTTTGGGGAGAAAAGAAACTTAAAAGGAGATTTTGGGGATTAAAAAAAGATTACCACTTTAATTATACACAATGAATGCTGAGCCTTCATTTCAGAAACTTTGAAATGTGAAAAATACAATACATCATAAAGTGGAAAAAATAAAGTGTTGCAATATGGGGCTTTGGTGCTGTAATAGAGGGATGTACAAGATTCAGGGGAAGGATCTTTTGTACTCTGTTTGAGCTGGGCCTTCACTGGTTTCTCAGGTAAGCTGGGGACGGAAGTAGACATCAGTAGGCTTTGAACACTTGCATTTCTGCCTCTCAAAGCTGTGTGGCCTGAGACAAATGACTTAATCTCTTTTAGCCAAGTTTCCCCTTCTGTGAAATGGAGATAATAATAGAACCTACCTAGTCTCCAGTAGCTGCCATTTACCAAGCAGCTACTATGTACCCAGCCTGGGCCAAGTGCTTTATATGTATGTTATTTAATCTTCAGTCGTAGAAAGGGTTAGCCTAATCCTGGCACATGGGAAGCACTCACCAAATGGATTGAATTAGTGGATATGAGTTTTGGTTGTTATAGATGTGGTGTCTGCCTGTTTGGTTTTCATTCACCCTTTTTCTGGTAACAGTACTCAGAATAGAATACCCTTTGGGGAAAACCTCTCCCACTGTCAGTCCATATTGGTGGGGCTGCTCCCTCTGCCCCTCCTTATGGGGCCCAAGGGTGGGTATATGACCCCATCTTGGCCAATGAGACTGTTGAGTCTCCAGGCAGCAGTGATTGGTTCAGAGAAGGTGCCTGACCCCAGGCTGTTGGAACTAAGAAGGGGACGCTTCTGTCTGTTGGGGTTGGTAGATTAGTGGGAAGTGAGTTTGAAGCAGCAGGGGGCATCTTGTATGATATCCTGAGCACCTGGCTAGTGGGAGGGCTGGCAGGAAGGAGATGGATCCTAACGGGGCATTTGGATTCAGCTGCACCGGTTCACCCCAAGGCTTTTCAGGGAACATTTCATTTACTTGAGTCAATACATTTCCTTTGAAATTTTTTGGCTTAAACTTGTTTTGCTTGGAATGTTATACTTTACGCAAAAAGTCTTCTTTGACACAAACAGAAATTCTTCTTATTATAATTATATAATTATTATAATGATACTTAGTGTGTTCTTGGAGCATGAGAAGAAACTCAGTGTAACTGGAGCATAGGGGTGCGTGTGCGTGCAGAGCTGAGCCCATGTTAGGCACTTGAATATCTTAGCTACAGTAAGCTTAGCTACCCATGAACAGCCTATGAGTTAACTAATTGCACAAGACTGGAAACGTGTTCAGAGAAAGAGTGGGACACCTGACAGTTACTGGAAGACTTCCAAAGAGGGAGGGAGCTTGCTGGGTGGCTGAATTTTTTAGGACTTGGGAAATGTGAGATTTGAACCCGTTCGGAAGACTGTACCCTGGCAAGGAGTTGGGGGGATGGTGCTGCAGGGAGCCGGTAAGCCATGCAGAGGGCAGGACAAACGTACGCAGGACAAGGGGAGTAGATGAGAGAGGAGGGGACGCGGAGCAGGCAGACCTATCTGGGAGCTAACACCAAGGACTTTGGGTCTAGCCTGGAAGTGGGGGCCAGGTCCTCCCTCCTCAGCAGCGCCTCATTATGGACGCACCACGCTTTATTCTGTGAAGCAGGATTGTCAAGCAGTTGCTTGTGTGCTTTCTTTGATCTTCTAATGTGTCTTTCACTTTTCTACATTAGAGTGTGAGCTCCCTGGTAGGAAGCAGTTCTGTCTTTTATTTTTGTCCATTTTAGCATAGTGGTGGCTCATGCTCAGCCTGTGGAGTGGTCTGCCTGGGTTTAAATCCTGGTCCAGCACTTGCCAGCCTTCACCCTTTGGGCAAATCACTCATTCTCTCGGTGTCTCAGTTTCTCATCTGTAAGATGGGAATACTAAGAGTATCTTTCTCAGAGAGGTGCTAGGAACATTAAATGAGCCAGTACCTAGCACGTAGTAAGGCTATATAGTGTAAGCTATTCATTATTGTTATTATTATTTCCACTCTACAGTGTTCATTGGAGAATATTAAATTTTTCAAAAGAGGAAGCCCAGGCAGAATGGTGAAGTGCCTTGCCTAAGGCATTAACTGACTGGGGGAGGATAAGTACATTTTTGCAGTCCAGGGAGGAACCTTAACATCTCTAACCAAAACCTAGCTTGAGGGTGTTCGTGGGGGGACTTGGTTTTTCTCTTGATCCCCCTGCCTATTCAATCCTTTGGAGTTCCATCATTGACATCACCTCTCTGGGGGCTGCTGGTGGGGCAGGGGCCCCTAT
Organism: Nomascus leucogenys; assembly: GCF_006542625.1. Classification (NCBI taxonomy): domain Eukaryota; kingdom Metazoa; phylum Chordata; class Mammalia; order Primates; family Hylobatidae; genus Nomascus; species Nomascus leucogenys. Next base: position 120,498,191 of record NC_044402.1, read on the forward strand.
TGGCGTAGCAGTGAAATGCCCCCTGGCTGTGGTCTTGGCTTGAGTTTCCTCTCCTTCTCAGGCTGCTTTTATTTTGAATACCAGGAGCATCTGTTTGCAGGGTTTCCCCCACTCCTGGGCTCTCATAGCAATGGGGTCTCACTGACGTACGGTCCCTCGTTACTACATGGAAAGACGATTTACCTAACAGATGGGCTCTTTTGAATATTTATGTCTGGACACATCTGTTCTGGACTTGAAAGTTTAATAAAGCTTTTCATTTTCTGAAGCGCTGGCGAAGCCTGTCTGTGGTGAGCTGACAGTCCCCCTGGGTCAGCTCCTCTGTGGTGACTCTGGGGCATGGGGTCCAGCTTGGGTCACCCCATTTGGCAGGCAGCCACACTCTCCAAACCCCTCCTCCCTCTCCGTGGCAAAGGACAGCAGGGCTAAGGGGCCAGAGACAGTTGGTGGGGTGCTAACTCAGTAGACCAGTTGAATACGTCCACAGAGAGGAAAGTAGCAACAGTTATTTGCAAAGGGGAAAGTGTTTTCTTGCGCTTTGTTCGTCCTTGGGAAGACAGGTCCTCTGTGATTGGGTAAATGATGGAGCAGCCTCGCCCTGTCTAGGTCTTTGCCCCTATAGCATACTGGGGTTCCTGGGGGTGTCTACGTGGATGTGTAGAAAGAGGGCTTGGACAACAATACTTTCAAAGCTGGGATGCCCGGGGAGTTTGTCTTGAGTACCTCAGCTTCTTAGTTCTTGCAACCTATTTGGTCCTCTCTTGACCTTGGTGGCATTCTCTAATGGCTCCACCCACAAAGGCCCTGTTCCAGTCCAAACAGGCCCCCAAGAAAGAATAATAAAGGAATATCAAAACATGCCACGCAAACATGCATTGAATTCTTCCCTGTGCCCAGCACTGTGCTAAACTTTTTATCTTTATTATCATTCTGGTTATCACCGCAACACCGAGGTAAGAACTCTTATTACCTCAGTTTTCCAGATGAGGAAACTGAGGCACGGAGAATTTAATTGACTTGCCTAAAGTCACACAATTACTAAGTGGGGCAGCCAGGATTTGAACCCAGGCCATCTTACACCAGAATCTAAAGTGTCAATGTTTTATTGCCTGCTGATTGGAATCTGTCAGCCAGTATTTTCTAAAACGTGTTTTTTGGAACGTAGGGTGCAATGATTAGGTAACTCCAAATGCTATTTCTCTTCAAGTGAATTTAAAATACACATCAATCTCATAAAGCCTCTGAGGAGTTCTGCTGTAAAGAAACTTTGCATAACGATGTTTTCAGAATTTCTTTAAGCACACAAATTTCTTTTCCTTAATACCAATTAACAAAGCTACTTTTGGAAACGTCATTGAAAATGAGTGTTGGCTTAAAGTCTTCTCTCTCCAAGGTACACTTGCTCTGAACAAAGTTCAAAACTTTAAGTCTGAGAAAGCAGGAGGATGGGAGTGGGTAGAAATCATATTGATGGGATTTTAAGTATCATTAGGTAGAGAGAGTTTTCTTAAGGGGGAAACTTTAAAAAGCACTGGATTACTGTCTATATACGTTTTTAATTTTTATATTAAAACTCTTTTAAGCTTACAGAAATTTGCAGAAATAGTACAAAGAACTCCTGTACATCCTTTGCCCTGAGACCCCACTCAAGTTTTGCCGATGTCCCAGAGAACATCCTTTATAGCAGTGGATCCGTGCCGGGGTCACAGGGAGCACTGTCATTGTGTCCCTCTAGGCTCTTTCAATCTGGAACTGTTCCTCTGTTTTTCTTTGACTTTTATGACTTTGAAAATTCTGAAGTTAACAGGACAGTTATTTTGTAGAATGTCCCTCAATTTATGTTGGTTCATTGCTTCCTCTTGATGAGACCAAAGTTATGTATTTTGAGTCAAAATATCAGGAATGCTGGGTTCTTTCCATTGAAATCTATGGGTGGTAGGTACATGATGTCCATTTGACCCGCTACTGGTGGTATTAACTTTGATCCCTTGATTAAAATGGTATCTGCAGATTTCTCTGCTGTAAAGATACCCTCCTCCCACCTAGGCATTTAATACATGTCTTGTGGGAGGTATTTCGATATTGTGTAAAATCCCATCTCTCTCTCCACCTTAAACCACTAGTTGTAGCCTCGCTTGACATTTCCTGCCTGAATTAATTGTTATTATGGTGGTTGTCAAGTGGTGAATTTCTAATGTTGTGGCTCCGTCTGCATTTAGTAGTTGTCTTTCTACTACACAGAAAAGCTTTCCTTCTCCTCGTTTATTTATTCATATAAAAATGTATATTTATGTATAGATTTATGGATTTCAATTTTATTTGATGGCTATAATCTGTTAGTATAATAATTTATTTCGATGCTCTAAGTTTTCCAGATTTGGCCATTGGGAGCCCATCCAAACTGGCTCCTATATTTTTGACACATCCCCATCATTCTTGAAGCACTTCCTTACTTTTTGGCAGCACAAGATGTTCCAGGCTCATCTTTCACTTTCTCTGCCCCAGCCCTGGAATCAATGATTTCTCCAAGAAGCCCTGGCTTCTTTTAGTGAAGAATTATATTTAGAAATGAAGATTTGGGTAATAGATGTGCTCATTGCCAGTGGGATGTCACTGCTCTCGGGCCCTATCAGTGGGTAGAGGTAGGGAATTACACATTATATAATATATATAAATTCACATCTATATTTCATATAATATAGACATAATCTGTTTCTATATATTGAACTCCATGAATTCATACCGATGCTTCCAATTCCAGTCCAACATCAGGAGGTACATTCTCGTTTTCTTCCTTTCTATATTTGTACCTTCCTTTTTGATTGTAAGAAACCTGGCTCCTCCTAGCTCAGTCTCCCTCTACATAGTTAATCCCTCAGTTCCCTGATTCCTGCCTCCCTTGCGTGCAGGCCCTGACACCAGGGTGTGTCTGTGTCTCCCAGGGCTGCTATCTCATTTGGGCCTGCCTAATAGTGCTTTGATGAAAAAAGGAAAAAAAGAAAGGAAGAGGGGAGGGAGGAAGTGAGGCAGGGAGAGGGGAAAGAATGAAGGAAACTAATAAAGGAAAAGAGAGGAATAGAATAGGAGAGCTATATGGATTTTGAAACTTGATTTTTATATTCAAGATGAAAAAATTGAGGTTTGTGGTAAAGTCAGTATCCTTTGATACTCTGAGATATTCATTTATTGTAGTCTTAGTATTCCCATGGGCAGAACTGAGACCAATAAGTAGAAATTAATGGGTGGCATATTTCACCCTAGTATCAAAAATATTCTCTAGTCAGATTTACTCAACAATAGAATGGTCTTGGTTGCAAAGAAGTGAGCTCCCTGTCAAGAGATGAGTTCATTTAGGCACCATAGGACCATCATCCAGAGTGACATTGCGTTGGGAAAGAAGTTGGTTAAACGTCCATATTTCTATGCTGAGGTGGTGATAGTGGCATAGCTGGAGGCCAGCATTTGATCAGGCTACCCAAGGAGCAGTGACACCAAACACCCCCATGGGTGGCTAAGGAGGCAGCCAGCCAGCAGTGAGGGGGTCTCCCAGAGTCCTCTGGGGATGCAGCCCCGGAGCTGCACAGCACAAGCTGCACCTACGTGAAGAGCTATGCGTGTATTTGCAGGATGAATTTGCATCTCAAGATGAAACATAGCTCCAGATTGAGACAGCTCTTAGTTCCGGTGCCAACCATCTAATGTTGGCTTCAAAGGAGAAACTAAAAATGTTCTTCTTGGAGCAAGTTCTGGTCCTTGTAGTTCTTTTATTGCTCCCAAATGGACCACATACTGGGGTGCCTTTGTGATTGCCTAACAACAGTAACCTGTCAAACACAACAAGCAAAGTCCTAAACGGTTTCTTCTCAGGAGCAAATCCCAGCATCTGATGTTTCCATTCTCTCGCCTCCTCATTTTTACAGCCCCTGCCCAATCAATCTACCCAGAACTTTACCCTAAAGAAGCTGGAGTTTTGACATCTTTTCAAATGTTCAAACAAACTGAAGTTGGAAAGTGGTTTTTTTTTTGTTCTTTGTTTTTTGGTTTTTGGTTTTTTTTTTGAGATGGAGTCTTACTCTGTTGACCAGGCTGGAGTGCAGTGGCACAATCTCAGCTCACTGCAACCTCTGCCTCCTAGGTTCAAGTGATTCTCCTGCCTCAGCCTCCCTAATAGCTGGGATTACAGGTGCCCACCACCACGTCTGGCTAATTTTTGTATTTTTTGTAGACACGTGGTTTCGCCATGTTGGCTAGGCTGGTCTCGAACTCCTGACCTCAGGTGATCTGCGCACCTCAGACTCCCGAAGTGCTGGGATTACAGGCATGAGCCACCCCGCCTAGCCCGAAAGTTCTATATAGTGCCAGAAAACATGCCATCAGCTGCCTGCCTCCAGCAACAGTTCAACAAGCATTTGTTGAGGGTCTTCCTTGTGCCCAGCTGCTATGCAAGAATGAAACAAGATATCTAGGGTCCCATTTCACAGAGGAAAAAACTGAGGCAGAATCACAAGCAATAACAACTGGCAGCATCAGGCTGCATCTTCCCTTCTCACTTCCCACAGAGTGAAGTAGTTGCCTTGTTGCTGGGGAGGAATGGAGGGGGGCTCACCCACTTTCCCAAAGTAAAACTAAATGGTAGCTTTCATGACTGTCTTCTTTTTTTCTTTTGAGATGGAGTTTCACTCTTTTTGCCCAGGCTGGAGTGAAATGGCATGATCTCGGTTCACCACAACCTCTGCATCCCAGGTTCAAGTGATTCTCCTGCCTCGGCCTCCTGAGTAGCTGGAATTACAGGCATGCGCCACCACGCCTGGCTAATTTTGTATTTTTAGTAGAGATGGAGTTTCTCCAAGTTGGTCAGGCTGGTCTCGAACCCCCGACCTCAGGTGATCTACCTGCCTTGGCCTCCCAAAGTGCTGGGATTACAGGCATGAGCCACTGTGCCTGGCCTCATGACTGTCTTTTGTTTTCCCAATGAAGGGGTGGAAATCAGAACCATTTTGGACTGGCAGTCAAATCTTGATAACACCCTGTATCTGGGCACTTCTTTAATACAAAGTCTGATGCTTGCTAGCTGGTTTGTCTTTACGTATATGTAAATGTTTATGTGCATATATATTTTTCAGTACGAAGTGTTTGTGCTTTGGATGCATCGTTTGTAGGTGGGCAGCCACTTTAGTCACTGTGAATCCTGAAGAACAAGCTGTACCATCAGGGAATAGCAATAATAGTGGCTGTTTATTGAGCAAATTGCTGCACGCTAGTTCGTATGTGCCTTATCTCCTTAAACCTTCACAACGGCAGAATGAGGGGGGTTAATTTGCAGAGGAGGAAATTGAGGCACAGAGAGGTTGTCGTGTATTTCACCCAAAGCCCCACAACTAGAAAGTGGGAGAGTCACGTTTTGAACTCAGACTTCTCTGACTCCGAAGGGGCAATGCCCACCATGCAACGATGTCCCTTACAGAGCACTGCCCCCAAAGCCGGTGGCCAAATATTGGGAGCAGTTATAATGGGTGGCAATGGGCCACGAGGGGGCCTGAAGAAATAGGGTGCATAAGAGTTACAAAAAACTTCTGCCAGGGAGGTTTTTCATGTGTCTTTTCCAAAGGTTAGAGTTCAGATTTATGATGTTGGAATATTCATGAGTTGCTGCAGTGTGTAATACCAGGGTACTAGGGAGAGAAGTTTCCTGTGATATAAATTAACCTAAGGTGAGGGCTCCTCTGAACTAAGGTTCAGATATGGCAGATGTGATCAAAGCAACCACACAACCCACCTGGGAGGCTGGGGATTCACATCTTAAAATAGTAATTAATGATTTGGAACATGGCAGTGCCTATTTTCATCCATCTGCCCAATCGTCTATCCATCCATCCATTTGTTATCAGCTATTTGCAAAACCCCCTACTGGAGCCAAAAGAGGTATACCAAAACCAAGCCAAACCAAACCACCCAAATGAATCCCTCATAAGTAGCTTTGGATCAAGTTGGGGAGAGATAGATACACGCAAGAATAGATAAACCGCAGGGCAAAGACGTGTCTGATTAAGTATCAAAATGAGTGATCCAGATAGCAGATGTTTTGCAGGGACCCAGAAGAGGGAGGTCTTTCAGGATGTGGTGTGGCCGGTCTGGCCATGTTGGTTGCCTTCAGGGATTATTGTGGCACCCTTGAGACTGCCTGGAGTCCAGTTAGTTTCCATCTTGATACAAGATGAATGGAAAAATTGGATTTACAGTCTGCCCACTGCTGAGATACAGTTTGGGTCTCTTTAGCCCTGTTTGGAAATGAGGTGCCACCTTTAATCTGGAATATCAGTTAGATGGTTCCAAAAGATTGAAAGAAGATGAAACAAACAGATATTCATTTGAGGATGAACTGTTACTCTTCATTCCCTGGTTTGACTGCCAAAATATAATGAGAGTTTGTTTGTGTGTCCAACCAAAGCCAGAAAACCCAGCTACAAAACCAGATCTCCAGCAGCTGACTCCCCTGGCTTTTATGACCTCAGGGGCTATGAGGTTGACAGTAGGGGACCCAGACACCGAGGAGGCCTTGAATGAGAGGTGCAGACATATGTGACATAATTAGGCAGCCTTTATGAGGCAAGCAGGGAGAAGTCATTAGGGCTGCTGTTTAACAAAGGGAAACTTCCTGCTCCCACCCCCCCCCATTAAAGAGCTGCTTTTCAAGTGTGTTGGGCTTCTTTGATCCCTGAAGGCTCCTGATGTTTTGCTCACATCCTGTCATGATATTTAATGATGCTTCACGTGTGCACCAGGAGCACGGCCCAACTTAGCATCGTTTGTGGAAAGGCATTGTAACATGACAAGGTTTTGAAGTGGTTCCTTGCACAGCCAGGTTAGTGATGTGGCCATGCAGACACCAGTGAGTGTACTGATTCCACTTGGTGGTGGAATCCATTGAAAGGAGTGATGGAGAGACTAAGATATTGCCAAGTTCTTCTGCAGTTTTTTATTTTGGGATCTATATATCAGCTGGTACACTGCTCAGGAGAAGAGAGAAGGAATTTGGTCTTGGACAGTCTTCTTTCAAAAGGCTGAAATGTTCTAGAGGAATGGGTCTTCTTCCAACCTGTGGTCATACACATGAACAGCTACTAAAAGGAAGACTAATAGGCACTTAGGGACCACCCAGCCCATACCAGATATATGAATCCTACAAAATTCCTGGTAGGCACTGTTCATGTATTCTGCTGTTTGCCTAAATACCTCTGGAGAAGAGGAACTTACCACCATAAGGCAGCACAGCTATTGTGTTTATTCTGATGGTTTAAAAGCTCCTCTTCACTTAGTTGTTTCTTGCAGCTTCTAACATGGGCCAGAGTGCTGCACTTGGTGGCTACACAGAACTGGGCTCTTCTTGGTCAGAGTTCTTAAAAAACTCAAAGGCACTTGGGGAGTGTCCCCTGAGTATTCTCATTTCCAGGTAAGAACGGCTATTTCTGCTACTGTTCCTCCCATTCCCTGGTTTCTATACCCTTATATCTGATGGTCCTTCTTGGAAGGTCCTGGTAGGACAACTTTACTACCCTTGTTCTTTAAACACTGATTAACTTTCCTTTGGCCTTTTTGGTAGATATTAAGCCCCAATCTTTGAAATGGGGCAAGAATCTCAACATACAAAGGCAATAATTTGGATTTCCTGTAAAGTTCCAGAATGAATTCCAGTTCATATTCCAAGTGTTGGCATCTGTGAACACTTCTTTTCCTTTCTAGACTATTTGGATTAAAAGCATATCAGGGGCTAACTGCTTGGACCTCTCTTTTTGGTGCTGTCACCCAGAGGACAGCCTGACTGCCTCCTAAGTGAACACACAGTAGATTGAAGCAATCGTTCCTAGCTGCCATGCAGTGGAGATGCCACTCAGTCCATCCACTTCCCTCCATCTGCATTGTTACCACCTTGTCCAGGCCCTGTCATTTCTCTCTTGGATCACAGCCAGAGCCTCCTAATCATCTCCTACACATATTCCTGGCCCTTTCCAATATGTTCTCTATACAGCCTCTGGAATATATATATTTTAATTTTAAACATAAATTGCCAGGAAAACCCAAACATGTTATCGTGGCCTTCAAGGTCCTGCAAGATCTGGCCTCTGCTTACTTCTCCAGCGTCATTTTGTACCTCTCTTCCTCCAACCCTGCACTATCTACATGGGCCATCTTTCAGGTCATTAGGCCCGCTGGCTTCTTCCTCCCACACTGGGCTTTTACATGTGGTTCCCTTCACCTGGAATGTTCCCCTTTCCCATCTCCCTGCCTGGGTGCTTCCTTTGTATCTTCAGACCTTAAATATCATCAGCTTCCATACTGCATGCAGAGAGAGACCCTCTCATATCTCAGATTCCCTGTTATTATTTTTTGGTAGAGACAGGGTCTCACTATGTTGCCCAGGCTGGTCTTGAACTCCTGGGCTCAAGCAATCCTCCCACCTTAGCGTCCCAAAGTGTTGGGATTACAGGTGTGGGACACTGTGCCTGGCCCCCCTGTTATCGTTGTCTGACCCTACACTATTTACTTTATAGAGCTGATCACAGCTTGTAATTATATATTTCTTGGTTTACTTGTTTATTTTCTGTCTCCCCTTGCCTCCCCCACTACTACCTCCCTCTAGATTCTAACTCTATCAGTTAGGGTCTCTCTGCTCTGGTCTCCTATATATCCCCAGCCCAAAGCTTAGCTCCTGGTGCATGATGAAGGTTACATGTATAGTTGTGGTTGAATGAATGAATAAGTGAATGGATGAATAAATGCAGTGGCATATTTGAGTGTTAGCTGTCCATCAACTTGAATACAAGATTTATTTTTGAGTTAAAGCCCTTATATTTTAAGAGAAACTTTAAAAGACAAAGCCAGTTTTGCTGAAATAATCATCCCTTTTAATTTCTTTATTCTCTGTGTCCCAATAAAATGGAATTTTATTAGAATCTCATCAGCAATGTAAATGCAGGCCCCAATTACCCTGGTCAAATTACAGATCTTCCTCTTAGATTTATATCACTTTTATTTTTGACAGGCTGAGAATATTTTTTAAACAGCCCTTTCTTGAGTGCTTTAATGCCTCATCCAGATGAAAAAAGAAAAGAAAAAGAATTTGAGACTTTGAGTACCATTCCTCTAATTCCAAAACAAAGGATTCAGATGTCTTTATTTTTTATGTAAATTTAATTTCCCTGCAATTCCACCCAAAATCACACAGTGGAGAAAGATGATTGTAATCAATCCAATGCTCTCAGGTGTAATCTCTGAACTGGAAAATCTCTCAGTTTCTTAAGGCTGCTGTAACAAAGTACCACAAACTGGATGGCTAAAAACAACAAAGTGTATTCTGTCACAGTTCTGGAGGCCAGAGTAAGAAATCAAGGTGTTGGCAGAGCTGGTTCCTTTGGAGGCTCTGATGGACAATCTGTATCATGCCTTTCTCCTGGCTCTGGTGGCTGCCGACAGCCCCTAGCATTCTTTGGCTTGTAGATGCATCAGTCTCATCTCTGTCTCCATGTCTCCCTCTATTTCTTATAAAGACAGCAATCACTGGATTTAGGGCCCAGCTTTCCAGGATGATCTCGAGATCCTTAATTTCATTACATCTGTAGCGGCCCTATTTCCAAATAAGGTCATGCTCTCAAATACCAGGCATTAGGACTTGGACATATTTTTTTGGAGAACACAAAAAACTGGGTCATGAGATTCAGAGAGGCAAAATGACTTGCCCAAGACATATAGGTCCTTACTAATAGTCAGAACCACAACAAATCTTTTGATCTTTGTACTCTACTATATATATACTGTCTCTCAAAAGAATGCACTCTTTTGCTTCTAAGGCAGTTGTTTTATATATATATACACACATACAGGTATGGTTTGGCTGTGTCCTCACCCAAATCTCATCTTGAATTATAGCTCCCAGAAGTCCCACGTGTTGTGGGAGGGATGTTGTGGGAGATAATTGAATCATGGGGGTGGTTTCCCCCACACTGTTCTCATGGTAGTGAATAAGTCTCACCAGATCTGATGGTTTTATAAGAGGTTTCCCTTTTTGCTTGGTTCTCATTCTCTCTTGTCTGCTGCAATGTATGATGTGCCTTTCGCCTTCTGCCACAATTGTGAGACCTCCTCAACCATGCAGAACTGTGAGTCCATTAAACTTCTTTTTCTTTATAAATTACCCAGTCTTAGGTATGTCTTTATCAGCAGTGTGGTGGCTGCTGGCACCTCTTGGCATTCTTTGGAGAATAGACTAACACAGTAAATATATATTTATATTTTATACACATACATATACATATAATATATATATATATATTTTTTTTTCTCTATTAGAACTCCTTTGATCACCTGGAAATCAGCTGTACAAGCCCCTATAGGCCCAAACCACATTAGTCGATCTAGTCCAAATAATAAACTAGTTTGTGAAGATGATTTTTTTTTTTCTGTTTGGGAAAGAAGATAAAGGATCACAAAATAAATTTCTTATTGAGCTGATTATATCTATCTGGCAAAATTATATTTGTTGATGATCAATGGCAGCCACTCAAGCCCCTGTTAATTATAATTTCCTCAACCTTGTCTTTGACTGTGCAGCCTAGAAGCGTTCGGTGCCTCTAGTTAGAGCCCAACAGGTAGCAGCCATGGTTGGAGTGGTTGTTTGGTCACAGGTGGGGCAGTGGCCCTTGGCCATGTTCTGCCCCAACACCCACCCTAGATGATGGTCAGACACAGTATACATGCCAATAAGTCCACCTAGGTTTTCATAGGATTCAAAGCATTTTGCAGGAAAATAAAGCAAATAGAACCACAGCCATTTCCTTTTTCTCATTTTCTTTTCTGTTTTTGGTGAGGGAGGAGTGTGAAGAGACTTGACATTCATGAAAGCATTTTACAAGCATGTGAGTAATGAAATCCATGTTTTCAAGATGTAATGCATTTTACAGGCTCTCTTAATCTGCCCTTGCTTTCCTTCTTCCTTATAAAAAATTTAGTGGTGATTAAATTAAAAGAAAACGGAAGTCATAATAAAATAAAAACTCACAAGCTCCACAGTAATTTGTCATTGCCACAAGTATTCATGGTACATCCTTAACTGGCACCCATTACTCCTGCGGTCTGGATAGGATACAAGTGTTAAGTTCCTTTTGTTTGGCTGCTGTACTACCCCTTCCTCTTCTACCCAAGAGTATTTGGAAGGCAAGTGACTGGATAGATAACTACAAGCAATCCATTCCTGAACTATAAGGCTAAAGATTATCATTACTCAGCCATATAATAGAAAATCCAACTTGAAATCCCTTTAACAATAAAAATTCACCAACCTCAGCACATTAACTTTGTCCTCAGACCAGTGCCCCTCATGGTTTCAAGATGGCTGCTGCAGCTCCATGTATGTGACATCCAAGCATGAGGACATTCGGCAGGTGTATTAGTCTGTTTTCACACTGCTACAAAGACATACCCGAGACTGAGCAATTTATAAAGGAAAGAGGTTTAATTGACTCACAGTTCCGCATGGCTTGAGAGGCCTCAGGAAACTTACAATCATGGCAGAAGGCAAAGGGGAAGTAAGGCACCTTCTTCACAAGGTGGCAGAAAGGGGAAGTGCCGAGCAAAGGGGGAAGATCCCCTTATAAGACCGTCAGATCTCATGAGAACTCACTATCAGGAGAACAGCATGGGGGAAACCACCCCCATGATTCAGTTACCTCCACCTGATCTCTCCCTTGACAATGGGGATGGTGGGGATTACAATTTAAGATGAGATTTTGGGTGGAGACACAGCCAACCTATATCAGCAGGGAAAGAAAAGTCCCTGTTCCTTGTTTTCTCTCCTAAACAAGAAACCTCTTAAAAGCCTCCACAGAAACTTCTACTTCCATTTCATTGGAAGATTCAGGTCACATTTGCACCCTAAAACAATCTCTGGTAAGGAAATGGAGCTTCCACCATTAGTTTAGCTTATCACATTAGTTCAATTGGGGTATAGGTTACCCAAACAAAATTGAGAGTCTGTCCCCCAAAAACAAGGAGGTATAGCAGGACCGTTTTGTTTACAAGTGTCAGGACATCCAGATAAAAATGGCCTAAACAATAATAAAAAATACCATTATCTCACCTAACAAGAAGACCACAGCAGGTGACTCAAGAGGTGGTAGCTTCAGCAGCGCAGGGATGTCAGGCTCCTGCTGGCCTCTTGTAATTTCCTTGGCTTTTTCTTTGTTTTACTTGTGTCTGCCACAGCTCAAAGCATTGCTTATATTCAAATGCGGGAAAAGGCCAAAGTCTCAGGCTTTTGCCCTCTTTTTAGAGCACTGGAAACTTTCCCAATGACTCGCAACTCTCTCCTCCTTGTATCTTAAGGGTCAGGATTACATCACAGGCCTAGGTCTGTATCTATCACTGGCAAGTGAATGGAATCAACAGGATTGGCTTAAATAAATTAACATTTAACATTTACCCTTGGGATGGGAGGGGGTGTCCTTGGCTGAAGACACAGGGTAGGAAGGGAGGGTTGCTGCAAACATCTGGAGAATATTCTAGCATCTGCCAGCAAGGAAGGAAGTGGCTGGGAATGACTCTTGGGGAGTGCACCATGCATGAATCTTTATCTCGCTAGTGGGAAGGATTATAGCATGTATCTAACATAATTGAGGGGTGTTCATGTTGGATTGGAAAGATTTAAGGGCTACAGACTTCTCAGTGAGAAAGATAGGGAATGTCGTAGTCACTTCTAACTCATGGGAGCAGAAGTTAGCAATGCTTTTTTCAGGATTTCTTCTTCGGGTTAGAAGCAGAAAGACTGAGACTCCTTTAGGAAGTATGAGAGATACTGCGATGGGCTGCTTATGAGAACCGCTCTGGTGGGCCCCTGGCATGCAGGGACTAGGAGAGGTACTGACCTCCTCTTGGCTCAGCTTCTTGATTTATATCTGGGAAGGGAGATTCAGCTCCTTTCTCCTGATGCTGCCAGTCCAGGGCGTTTTATCTCCTATTCTCTCCGAGTTGTCCAGAAATACCTCTGGAACCTGTGGGTCTTCTTCCTCCTTTACTTTTCCAGGGGACAACACTGAAAACTAGGCAAAGCAAGTCAGGGGGTTGTCTATTATAGCTTTTCATCAGGATACAAGACAGCTGTGCACTGTTACTCTTCCAGGGGGTCAATTTGGAAAGCATCCCCACTGGACTCCAGTCTCCACTGTCACTTTCTAGCTTCTTATTTTTAGCAGTTTGGCTTAACTTGGTTTCCCCAGTTTTGTCACTGGCTGCTCTGCAGGCTGGAGTGGTGTAAAGTCTTGTCACTGAGGAGTGGTAAGGCTCTGAATAAATCTTCACAGTTATGAGGCCTAAGTTCTTTGTCTCAAAAACAGGGACAATTACCCTGGCTTGATAAAAGTGATGCATACTATACAATGGAAGATGTTTATACTGTGCAAGAATCCCCTTTTTTCCTCCTCTGAAGCTTTGCTCCGGTTCCTTTGTGTTTTAGAATCTGCGTGTTTGCATGTTTACTTATTTATTTATTTATGGCAGTGAGAGCGAGACCCCTTTACCTGATGGCCAGGCTCAACAACAACTGCTCTGAACTCATCCTTCATTAATATTCACCCGGTGCAATGCACATCACTCTGGAGACCTCTCCTCTATGGGACGCTTTAATGTGGCAGTTATGAAAGCAGCTCAGACCAAGCTCGATTAGCATAATAATGAAGCTTCGGCAGCAGTGTTCCCATCCTCAAAGGAAATAGCTGGAGTGGTCACAGAGCCTTTAACAAGTAATGCTTTAGGATAAAAACGGACAGGGTGGGAGATGATGGATGGCAATGTGGAATGTGGGGAGGGGACTGGTGGGGGGTGGGAACTAGCAGGGGAAGTGGGGCAAGAGATTGTTTGCTTTTCTTTTGCCTTGTTCCTAAGAGATGTCATCTGCAACGACAGAACTTCCATTAGTAGTGGCCCTTTAGAAATGCACAGGTTTCTACATTTCCAGAACAACGTAACATTAGTTAGTGTCTCTTTTGGCTGTAGAAGAAAAAAAAAATACCCAGCCCACAAGAACACTGCACTCTTTCAGATGTTCAGTAACTCCTGAAAATAAGTGGGTAGGCATTATTATCTCCCTTTGACAGATGAATACACATCCAAATATCCATCTGTTCGTCCGTCCATTCATCCACCTTCTGTCTTCCTCCAGAAATGATTTAAGGCAGTTTCCAGATGAGGTACCCAAATTCTCAATGCCAGGTAGAGGCAGTGCTCCCATTTGAACTCAAATCTCCTGCGACTTTTCTCCCAACACCATGATTCTTTTAAAATCAATTCAGAATTCAAACCAAGGGCTCTACTTTCCTGACTCTTGTGGTTAATTGTCAAGAAACAGGTTCAGCTGGATTTCAGCTGATCCACACATCTTGCCTCCCAGTTTTTTTTGCAGCAGAGGGATCCTCACCTGAGTATGGAGTGTGCCTCCACGGGGCCCCTTAATTGGCCATTGACCCAATCTGGGCCAATGTAATAACTTCTATTTGCACATTTAAGCTGTTGACTATTTTGCTGGATTTTTACAAATTGGGGATCAGCTGCTCTCTCATTATACAGACATGGGAACCAGCAGGAAAGCCGAAGCACACCCAGGCTCTCTCCAGCCATGAAAAATCAAGCCCTAAGTGGGAGGAATAGACAGAAAAATTCAAGAAAATCTCAAGTCCCTTTGCCGTCCTTCACCAGCACAGGCATATGGAGCAGAAAAAAGAAAATCTTGGTTGAAAATAAGAACCAAGCGCTGGGCATGATGGCTCACACCTGTAATCCTAGCACTTTGAAAGGCTGAGGCAGGCAGATCACTTGAGGTCAGGAGTTCAAGACTAGCCCGGCCAACATGGCAAAACCCCGTCTCTACTTAAAATACAACAAGTAGCCAGGTGTGGTGGCGCACACCTGTGGTCCCAGCTATGGGGATGGCTGAGGCAGGAGAATTGCTTGAGCCTGGGAGGTGGAGGTTGCAGTGAGCCGAGATGATGCCTCTGGACTCCAGCCTGGGTGACAGAGTGAGACTCCATCTCAAAAAAAAAAAAGGACTGCGGCTGGTTTGCCTTGCCAGGCTAACGGCTAGACTCATTTTAGGGAGATGGTTATTTGTTTAGGAAACGACCATAATCACTTATTTGGTGTGAAAGATGAAGCCTCCTCTCCTTACTCCCTCAACTCTAGAGGATGATTTGGAAGAGACACAGGGAGATCAGAACGACTCTGCATAATAAAAGTGAGAGAGTACAGAGGAGTAGATGGGAAGAGTGGGGGAAATGATGCCCAAACAGAAGCCCTTTGATGGAGGAGTGGGATGTGGAGAAGGACCAACATCCAGTATGGGAGGCCCCCGGGGTGGAAATGGCCCAGAAGTTCTAGTTTTAGGTAGTTTGTAGAGTTCTGATAGAACTCTCTATAATTGCCAACCTTCAGTAAAGGTCTGTTTACAATATGCAACAGCTTTAATGTGGGTGGTGCTTCGAAGGTTCAACAGGCAAAGGTACATCAGCTTGGTTCAGCACAGAAAGAAGAGGGTGGTCACAGAAGGGGAGATGTGGCATGATGGGAGATCACCGGAACAGGCAATCTGAGCCAGAGGTGACCATGGAAGACCCCTGGGAGTCAGCCAAAAACCTTTCAATTCATGGGATGGGGCTTAAGTCAGATTTCCTCCCAGATCGAAAAGCAATGGGACCCCAGAGGTTTACCTAGACAGAATATATTTGCTTCTGTTTTCATGAAGTTTTGATAGAAGTCTGAGTTACAGTGACTGTCGCTGCTTCAGGCCTCTGTATCTTTTTGCAGTTTGCCTTCCATGATCAATTGCCAGGATGTCACATTCTTTACAGTTTATGAGCACTTTGCATTATTTTACTTAATCTTCACAGGCACTTTGGGAGGGAAGCTGAAAACCCAAATCGCTCTGGGAATACTGGTCTATTGCTATTAACTTAGTTTGCTCTCACAAAATGACTTAACT
Organism: Nomascus leucogenys; assembly: GCF_006542625.1. Classification (NCBI taxonomy): domain Eukaryota; kingdom Metazoa; phylum Chordata; class Mammalia; order Primates; family Hylobatidae; genus Nomascus; species Nomascus leucogenys. The sequence goes on from NC_044402.1 coordinate 120,514,209, forward strand.
AGCTGTATATGAAAACACAATATGCAACCCATTGTCTATACAGGAAGATATTAGCATTGCAAGGCTCTTGGTTGATGGAGGTAGGGGTAAGGGGTACAGGTTGCAGCAATAGAGCAGTTTCTCTTCTAATTTCAAGTTTCTCAGTTTCTCTACAAGTTTTACATACAAGCGAAGAAGATTAGCACATGCGACCCTACTGAAGCTGTGATCACATGTGATCCAGTCTCATGGTTGTAGTTAAAAAAAAAAAAAAAAGCCTGAAAGGCAATTTTATAAAATCTCTAGTTCTTACAAATTTTTAAACATCATGAATTGGATACAAAGCCCACAACAACACTTCCAAACATTTGCCATTTCTGTTTGATTAGTTCTAACACATTACCTTCGTTCTCCAGAGTAGCTCTTCCTTATTTATTTATTTATTTTTTATTGTTTGAGACAGAGTCTCGCTTTGTCACCCAGCCTGGAGTGCAGTGGCGCGATCTCGGCTCACTGCAAGCTCCGCCTCCCGGGTTCACGCCATTCTCCTGCAGAGTGGCTCTTCCTTAAACTTTCTGAAAAACCACCCCCTCAACATCAGGTCCAGCTTTGGTGTCTCTGTTCCTTCTATCCCTTGGTCTTCCCCACCCCTCCCCTAAATGCTGCCTCACAAAAGCTCCAAAGAACAAACCTGGCAATGGCAGAGCCTTCCTTAAAATAAAAGGAGGGGAGGAAACTGAGTCAGTGAAGTTAGAATATGCTTTTGTGGTAGGGAGAAGAGAAGGGCTAAAAATGTTACTGATAACTGTACCCTATTACATTTACACAAACATTTCAGGATTGTAAGAAATAAAGGTTAAAAGTTAACCCAGCAATTACTAATATTCATGATTTTTTTTGGTTGTATATTAACTAGGTCATAAATGGTAGTGGTTTATGCAAATGATGGTACTATTTATTTTTAAGGAAGAAACTGTATTTTTATGGTTGTTTTTTACTGGCTTTGCAAGTTCTTCAGTGTTTTTAGATAATGCTATCCTGTCGATTCTTTGCCTGACACATATAGTTTAATTCTCATCTCAGGCACCCAAACCAAGCATACTCACTGACAGATGTGTCAAAAGACAGATACTTACATCTAATTCTTCAGAAATATTGGTTCCAATAATATTTCTACTATTCCTTTATGGCCTAGGGTTGCAGATTATTGTGCAAACATTTCTTTTTTTCCATAATATTTTAAAATAATTAAAGCTGGCTTGTCTTTAAGATCACCCTTATAAGGTGATCTGCACACAGGTGTGATGTCATTTTGAGGGCAAAAGGAAGGTCTTTCTTTTCCTTTCCCCTGGGTTGCTACCCACTATGTGCTGAAATTATTTTCACTATTCTGAGCATTCCATTCTTCTGAGCTCAGGGAGAGGTAACAGTTCGCCCTGAAGTGGGGCTGAAGTCATTCCCACCTCTCCAAAGAAGCTGAATTGGGAGGTGTTTTAGGTGCTAAAAGGGTAACTCTTACCCAGTTTTGAGTGAACCACACGCTAAGATACCCATGCCTGACTTTCTAGGAACTAAGAGTCCAGGTTTTTGCCTGTCAATAAACAGTCAAAGTCTGTAAAATATTTAGAAGTGTTTTATTCTGAACCAAATATGAGTGACCAAGGCCTGAGGCCTAGTCCCAGGAGGTTCTGAGAACATGTGCCCAAGGTGGTCAGGCTACAGCTTGGTTTCATACATAGGGAGACATATGATACCAATAAGATACCAATCATTACATGTGGGATATGCATTGGTTTGATTTGGAAAGGCGGGACAACTGGATGGGGGGTGCTTACAGGTCAGAGGTGGATTGAAAGGTTTTCTGATTGGGAATTTGTTGAAAGAGTTATTATCTAAAGGCCTGGAATCAATAGAAAGGAGTGCCAGGGTAGAGATAAGGGGTTGTGGAGACCAGGGTTCTTATTATGTAGATGAAGGCCCTTACAGGCAATGGATGGTAAATGTATCTCATTCAGACCTCTAAAAGATCCTGGACTCTCAGTTAATCTCTTCAAGATTGGGAGGGCCTGGACTGGAAGGGGAAAGATCTAGTTATATTAATGGAGATTCTTTACAGATGCAATTTCCCCCCACAAGAAAGGCTTTGCAGGCCATTTTAAAATATGGTAAAGAAACATATTTGGGAATAAAGTATTTTGATTTCCTTCTTTATCTGTCATGTGACGTTATGCTCAGGTCCAGTTGGAAATTAAGCCATGTTATATAGGATTAAATGAAACTGTCACAGGCATGCAAACCAGAGCAACTCCTGGGCGCTGGGTAAAATAAGGCTGAGACCTGCTGGGCTGCATTCCCAGACAGTCTGGCATTCTAAGTCACAGGATGAGATAGGAGGTTGGTAAAAGATATAGGTCATAAAGACCTTGCTGATAAAACATGTTGCAGTAAAGAAGCCAGCTAAAACCCACCAAAACCAAGATGGCCATGAGAGTGACCTCTGGTCGTCCTCACTGCTACACTCCAACCAGTGCCATGACAGTTTACAGATGCCATGGCAATGCCAGGAAGTTACCCTATGTGGTCTAAAAAGGGGAGGCACGAATAATACACCCCTTGTTTAGCATATCATCAAGAAATAACCATAGAAATGGGCAACCAGCAGCCCTTGGGGCTGCTCTGTCTATGGGGTAGCCATTCTTATTCTTTTACTTTTCTAATAAACTTGCTTTCACTTACTCTATGGACTTTTCCTGAATTCCTTCTTGCATGAGATACAAGAAACCTCTCTTGGGATCTGGATTGGGACCCCTTTCCTATAACAAAATCCCGCTGAGGAGACTTCATGGTTTGTAGGGCGTGACTCCCTGGGCACCTTAGATAGGAATTTGGACAAGAGAAAAAAAAAAAGGTCAGATTTCAGTCCTTAGCCAATTCTGCAAAACAGGCATGAAAGCACACAACTGCCACATTGGGTTGTGTAGCTAGTGGGATCAACATAACCAGCAAGAAAGAGAATTTTGGTGGGATTTTCTACAGCTTGTAAGAGAGACTTCTCCCAACGCACCTAGACGTTGACTGTAGATATCTTGCAGGCCTTGATGACTGCTCTTTCCCCCAGCTGCAGGCAGGGGAACTTGTATTTCCTTCCAGGTAACAGTGTTGTCCATTTACCGTGATACTGTGGGGCTTTGGGTCCTCTTGTCAGAGGCATTTGGACCAGAGCGACTCCATCTTGAATAGGGGCTGGGTAAAAAGAAGGCTGAGACCTACTGGGCTGCATTCCCAGGAGGTTAGACATTCATAGTCACAGGATGAGATAGGAGGTCAGCACAAGATACAGGTCACAAAGACGTTGCTGATAAAAAAGGTTGTGCTAAAGAAGCTGGCCAAAACCAAGATGGTAACAAAAGTGACGTCTGGTCGTCCTCACTGCTCATTGTATGCTAATTATAATGCATTCATGCTAAAAGACATTCCCACTGGTGCCATGACAGTTTACAAATGCCAGGATAATGTCCAGAAGGTTACCCTATATGGTCTAAATTGGGAGGAACCTTCGGTTTTTGGAATTGCCTGCCCCTTTCCCAGAACACTCTTGAATAATCCACCTCTTGTTTAGCATATAATCAAGAAACAACTATAAGTCTAGTCAGTCGAGCAGCCCATGCTGCTGCTCTGCCTATGGAGTAGCGATTCTTTTGTTTCTTTACTTTCTTATTAAACTTGCTTTCACTTGATTCTGTGGACTTGCCCTGAATTCTTTATTGCATGAAGTTCAGGAACCCTCTCTTGGGGTCTGGACAGGGACCCCTTTCCAATAACACTATAGTTTTTGACCTACTGAAGAAAAAAGAGGAGGAAACACAGCTGAAAGTCTTACCTGAAGCCCAGTCTGGCTGTAATTTTCTTATTTTTCATTCTATCTTTAGCTCTTATTTCTTCTCTGCAGGTAATCCAAGGCTACTCTCCCCCACACTCTTTCTCTCCCAAGTTGTTATTTAAAGTCCAAGGGCTTCTGGATACCTACTCTCTGCCTCTGAGCTGCAGGGAGGGCGGGCAGGGATCGCCGGGGCAGGTGCTCACTGTCATTCTTCCCGACAAGGTGGGGCAGGCTCTCTCCTCCAAAGCCTCAGAGCTAGGGTTGATAAGCGGCCATGTCAACTGCTTTCTGCCAGAATGGGCCCTGAATCTCCCTGGAGTGAAACACCTGCTCCTTGGGTGGGCTGCAAGCTGGAGAGGCAAGGGACGAGAAAACTGCTGGAGGTTGCACTAGTCAATTAATTAACATCATATAACCAAGGGGAGAGAGGGAGCTCTTGAACTTGATATGCAGACTTATGCAAAATAATATGTAGATTATCCCAGGTTTGGAATGAGGAATTCTGGAGTTCTGGCATTTTTCTTAAATAGGAATTTAATACTGCTGAAGCTCAGAGAGAATAGGAAGTGGACATATTTTGAGTTAAAGCAGTTAAGTCTTTCCTAACTCAAGTGCATGATAATACCCACTGTGTATAATTTGGCAAATACAGATAAGGCTCACTCCATCTGTTTAGTTTTATCACCCTGTTCCCCACAAATTTCAATGTTGAAGGCTCCAATTGACCTTTTGTCAGAGATGTTGGAACCAGAACAATTCCATCTTGAATAGGGGCTGGGTAAAATGAGGCTGAGATCTGCTGGGCTGTATTCCCAGGAGGTTAGGTGTTCTTAGTCCCAAGATGAGATAAGAGGTTGGCACAAGATACAGGTCACAGAGACCCCACTGATAAAACAGGATGCAGTAAAGAAGCCAGCCCAAACCCGCCAAAACCAAGATGGCAATGAAAGTGACCTCTGGTCATCCTTATTGCTCGTTACACACTAAAACATTAGCACGCTAAAAGACACCCCGACCAGTGCCATGACAGTTAACAGATGCCATGGCAATGTCCTGAAGTTACCCTATATGGTCTAAAAAGGGGAGGAACCCTCAGTTCTGGGAATTGCCCCCCCTTTCCCGGAAAACTCATGAATAACCCACCCCTTGTTTAGCATATAATCAAGAAATATCTGTAGTTAGTCAAGCAGCCCATGCTTTTCTGCCTATAAAGTAGCCATTCTAGTTTTTTTTTTAATTTTTTTTATTTTACTTTAAGTTCTGGGATACATGTGCAGAATGTGCAGGTTTGTTGCATAGGTGTACATGTGGTCTGCTGTACCTATCAACCCGTCACCTAGGTTTTAAGCCCCATAAGCATTAGGTATTCGTCCTAATGCCATTCTTTTAGTCCTTTGCTTTCTTAATAAACTTGCTTTCACTTTACTCCATGAACTTGCCCCAAATTCTTTTTTGCGTGAGATCCAAGAATCTTCTCTTGGGGTCTGGAGCTGGACCCCTTTCTGGTAATGCTTTCAGTCATGTTGTACCAGCATATTCAGTGCACCTGGCCATTACGCGTTTCCATCTCTGAGTTTTGCTTAAACCTTTACAGAGTATCAAAAAGCCATGCGATATGTTGTGGGGTGTGCGTTTCAGAGCTAGACTTGGGTTTGAAACCTGACCTTGGATGACATTACATAACCTTAGTGAGCCTTAATTTTCTCTTCTGTAAAATGGAAATAATATCAATCCTACCATGGTTTTGTGACAAGTAGATGAGATATGTTGCCTGGCACATAGTAAGCTCTGATGATTATCCAAATCTGATGCAAATGTTAAGGCCCAGCTTGAGTTCCACTTCCTTCGTAAGAGTTTTCATTTCCATCGCAGCTTGAAGTAATCTCTACGTTCTCTTGAAGTATTAGTTATGCAATTCATCTGCAAATTAAAAATGCATTGCTTTATGACTTGTCTTTTTTGTTGTTTTTTAAATTAACCTTGTGTAGTTCTTTAATTAACTCTTCACTTCTTTATTTCTTGTCTTCCTAACCTGACTGTAGGTCTTTGAGGATGGAAACTGTGTCTTATGGTTTTTAGCCTCCCAAGATGTCTGGAATACATCTGTGCAACAAATACTTGAACATCTTCCTTTCCACAGATTAAGAACCAGAAAAAACACATCATTAAATACTCATAAGTGGTCATCCAGACTACAGAAGGTTTCTTCCACAAGGAGCTTATACTCTGACAACAAGAAAAGCACCATTTTTTCTCCTACCGTTGTTTTCCGTCTTGCATACACGATTTTAATGAGGAACAATAATGTCCAATGTCAGCCCAGAGTTTCCAGCAGAAGTTAATAGCAGTAGGCAGAAAACTCATGGAAAACCAAAGGAAGAGGTGGGAAGTCTTCTTAATTAGATCCTGCTTGTTGAAAAGAGTGGCATCAGGAATAGGACTTACCAGGCATTTAATGTCTCCATATGATCTTATCAAGCCTTGAGAGAATTAGCTGTGGCTCAGCTATTGTAGCCATGTTCTGAGCCCTGGATGCCTGGGTTTCAGAGTTGGAGCATTGTCATTGCAGAATTCCTACTTTTCCTTGGACCGAAGCAGGTGATCTCAGTCAAATTCAGGATGTCATTTACTGAGTGAAATACCTTGATCTGTTGCTTATAGCTCTGGAGAAATCTTAGGGAGCAGATAAGAAGGTTTATGTAAAATTGTCCAGTGTTTTAAAAGACACACACACACACGCACAATTTTCCACTTTAACCACACTATGATAAACAGGGTTATTCTGTAAAGTGATACCCTCTATATTTGGGGTCATGTTTATTGGACAAGAACTCTTATTTTCTATACAAGTTCCAGCATGAGACCAGAAACTGTGAACAATTATAGGAGTTTTATACTTCTCCCAGGGTCATTGTGAGGATGAATGAAATCTGCCAGAACCTCAGTTTTATGTCCTTGGTAGACACAGCTGAATACAAAAACAGGTTCTGAAAACCCTGGGTTTTCCTTTTGAATGGCATGGTTAATACTAAATACTCCATGCACATTTGTTACATTTGCATATAAATATGAGTTTGTCTGAGGATCTGGGTGTTCACAGGAATTCAGACCAAATAACAAAGCCATGTTGATAAACCTGGTGTCTTCAGTACCTTGTCTTGGGTTGGCTATGCCCTGTGCTCTACTGGGCAGATGGTTGTCACCAACCCTCAGGTTGCTGCCCAGTGGGTTCAATTTCTTCTTTCTTTTTGATCTCCTGCTCTTTCTTTTATTCTCTCTTGCTTCTGTTTTTCTACCTCATCTTTCTCTTTCTACCTCTCTCCTCCTTCCACCTCTACCTCTTTTTCTGCCTTTCCTTTCTCCCTTGACCATTTTTCCCCCAGTAAAACACCAGTAAGTTATACATTGAGTAAGTGATATCTGGCAGGCTCCTTATTCTTAAAAAGTACTGGGTATAAATAAACAGGTTTCAAATATAATAGAGTTCTTGTAAAAGAAAAAAATAAATAAACAGGCCAGGTGGCTCCTCCCTGTAACCTCAGTACTTTGGGAGTCCAAGTCAGGAGTATTACTTAAGATCAGGAGTTGGAGACCAGCCTGAGAAACATAGTAAGATCCTGTCTCTAAAAAAAAATTAAAATTAAAAAAAAAATTAGCCAGGCATAGTGGTATATGCCTGTAGTCACAGCAGCTGAGAGGGCTTAGGTAAGAAGATTGCCTGAGCCCAGGAGTTTGAGGCTGCAGTGAGCTATGATCATGCCACTGCACTCCAGCCTAGGTGACAGAGCGAGACCCTGTTTCAAAACAAACAAAACCAAAAATAGGCATGACATTGATAAAGATTATCTTCTTAAGAAAACGCAGTCAGGCTCTCCTGGACTTTTTTTTCCACTAGGTTAACTCTGCATTGTCCAATTTTACCAAGAATTCTGCTAGGACAATTTAACCAGACCCCCACCCCATCTCACCTCCACTATATCTGATCACCTTCGATATCCAGTATGTCATCAGATTCCTCATTTTCCTTCAATTCCCCAGGGTGATTATTGATCACCCTGGTCTGCCTTCAGCAAGAATCCTATTAGATTGGTTTAGCCAGAATTGCCCCCTTCCCCCTGGTGTTTTCTTTTAGTAATTTTCTATCCCCTGACCTCCCCCTTCCTCCTTGGCTATAAAATTCCAACTTGTTTATGCTGTATTCAGAATTGAGCCCAATTCTATACTGAGGTCTCTTTTCCCTTATTGCAACAGTCCTGAATAAATCTGTTTTTACTGTTTTAACTACTGTCTAGTTCTGATTGACAATATCTACAAACAAACTGCACACACAATTTTGCTCTTGTGGAATAATGGAAAGGAGTATTTTTTGGTGATTAATGCTATCCAGCGAGCCATGTTTCTAGACTCTCATATAGGTACAGGTGGGAAGGGACCGATTTAGTTTTTAGCCAGCCCACCTTCCTTCCTTCCTTCCTTCCTCCCTCCCTCCCTCCCCTCCCTCCCTCCCTTCCTTCCTTCCTTCCTTCCTTCCTTCCTTCCTTCCTTCCTTCCTTCCTTCCTTCCTCTGTCCTCTCTCTTTTCTTGTCTTGTCTTTTCTTTTGACAGAGCTTGCTCTATTGCCCAGGCTGGAGTGCAATGGCACATCTCGGCTCACTGCAACCTCCACCTCCCCGGTTCAAGTGATTCTCATGCCTCAGTCTCTCAAGTAGCTGAGATTACAGGCATGCACCACCATGCACACCCAGCTAATTTTTTGTGTGTGTTTTTAGTTTTTATTTTGTGTGTTTTTAGTGGAGACGGGGTTTTGCCATATTGGCCTGGCTGGTCTCAAACCCTTGACCTCAGGTGATCTGCCCGCCTGATGGCTGAACTCAGTGGGAGATGGAAGAGTAGCCAATGGGGCTGGGCCCAGGAGGAGACCCAAAGATCCATGGGGTCCTTTTCCTGCTATGAAAAGGAATTGAGAAAACTTCCTGTACATTGTTAATGGTAGGCAATTGGAACTCTATAGTAGCAAAAAATTTTTAAACTGTTACATTTTAATTTCTAAACTTAGGTTTTGGGATGAATCTATCCCAGGTTTCAAGTTGTGAGTCCTAAAAATGTGAATGCCCAAGCCATACTAAATCTATATATTTAGCATACAGAAGTACATATATGTATATAAATTTATATGTAAATTTCTCTCTATATATGTGTTTTATTATTTATTTATGTATGTTACTGAAAGAGCAATAAGATAAAATACTAACTAGGTTGTTTTAAGCGTGTCAACTTACTTCTATCTAGAAAGTTAGAATACTCCCTGTCCATAGAATCAGATCTTTGGGCCACTATTATTATTATTTATGAAACATTTGGCTTATTTTCACAATAATTTAAACGTGTACAATTTGCCAATTTTGTGTATTTTCTGCTTTTCATGTCTCTGCATATCTCTTTAATGTATTTTTTTCAAAAAATGTTTATTTCTGTAGGTTTTTTTGGGGAACAGGTAGCATTTGGTTACATAAGTTCTTTAGTGATGATGTGTGAGATTTTGGTGTACCCATCTCCCCTGGGCCATTATTTTTGAAGATATTGAAAAATACTATGTACCAGATCCTGTTCTGTTTGCCTTTGATTTTTAGCAGTTTTCTCATAATGTCCCTAGATTTTCTTTTAAAATGAATCCCACTGGAGTTCCAGAATCTGTGGCATAATTCCTGTAATGAATTTTGCAAAAATCCCAGTCACCATTTCTTCAAATATTGTTTCTTCTCAATTCTTTCTCTTATCTTCCAAATATAATTACACATATATTAAATCTCTTCAGCGTATTCTTTATGTGTCTTATCCTTTGCTGTTATATTGCTTATCTTTTTAGTATTTTCATTTTCATTCTTCTATCTTCCAGGTAACTAATTCTCAGCTGGTCTCATCAGTTGTTAAATACATCCATTGGATTCTTAATTTCTGTAATTGTATTATTTTGTTCTAGTATTGCCACTGAATTCTTTCTTATATAGTTTCAATTCTCTGATGAAATTGTACATCTTATAATTTAATTTTTTGAGCATGGTAGTTGTAGTTATTTATTTATTTATTTTTGAGACGGAGTCTCACTCTGTCTCCCAGGCTGAAGTGGCATGATCTTGGGTCACTGCAGCCTCTGCCTTGTGGGCACAAGTGATCCTCCTGCCTCAGCCTCCTGGGTAGCTGGAATTATAGGCATGCGCTATTACACCCAGCTAATTTTTGTGTTTTTAGCAGAGACATGGGGAGGTGGTGGGAGGGGTTCACCATGTTAGCCAGGCTGGTCTCAAACTCCTGACCTCAGGTGATCTGCCCACCGGGGCCTCCCAAAGTGTTGGGATTACAGGCGTGAACCACTATGCCCAGCCAGGTGTAGTTATTTTAAAGTACAGGTTGGATAACATTAAAATCTGGATTTTCTGTGTTTATTTTTATTGTCTTTTACTTCCACTTGGATTTTGATTATTTCTTATCTTTTGTTTGCTTGGTTAGTTTTGACTGCATGCTGCTGGGCATTATATATGAAAATTGTAAAGGCAGTTCGAGGCTCTGGGTCATGCTTACTCCAGAAAGCACTGACTTTTTCTTCTAGTAGCAGTTAGTCTAAGGGCAGATAACCTTAATCCAGTCAGAGACTGAGTTGATTTGGACTTCATTCTTTGCAAGAATAAAGAGCAAGCCTTGATCTACTTATGATTTATTCTTTGGATTTACCAGGACGCTCTATGTTGGTGGGTCTTGGAGTCGAACTTTTGATCCTCCAACCCGTGGGATTCTGGTTTACTCTGCTTACCTTCTCACCTATCAGCTGCTTTTACTTTCAGAATTGGCAGTTGCTTCAATGGCAAAAGTGGCCCTAAGATGCTAGGATTACCTGTCTGTATTTCCCTCTTTTTCTAGATCTTGGCCCCTCAAGTTCTCACTGTCTTAATGCTGTCAGATAGATATTGTTTTTAATCAACAATTTGTTCAATTTTTCTGAGTCATCTCAGTGGGAATATTGGTCCATAACAACCAGTTTGTCATTGCCAGAAATGGAAGTCTAACAGGCATACATTATTATTTCAGTTACTCCCCACAACAGCTGTATAAAGAAAGTAGTATTATTATGATCCTCTTTTACAGGTGAAGAAAATTCTCAGAGACGGTTAGGTAAATAGTCCAGGTCACTTGATGAAGAGGTCCCGGGGCTGGGAATTTAACCGGGGAAGTCTGACTGGAAAGCCTCCTTTTCAGTCTTTTTCAAAGATATTGCTTCTGTCTACTGTAATTAACAGTTTATTTGTATTTATTTCACCTGCTTTATTGTACATTTTGCTTTATCTCATTATTAATACCAATAATACTTGTCTTTTCCATGATGTGTAAGTTATGTACATTCTTCAGCGCTGCACTGATGCCAGATAAAACTTTGGTCATCAGACTCCTATCTTTTTCTTTTAAATTTTGTTCTTGTTCTTTTTCTTTCTCTCTGCCTCCGTTCCATCCTTCCAATATTTAGTGGTTTCAATTCTGGAAGTATAAATCAGAGATCTCTAGTTTTGAGGGTTAGCTTTATCTAGAATAGAAAAGCTTTGGCTCAAGTCTCCATCCCAGGAGTCTGGAGTCTGGAGCTCCACTGGTATTTCTCCGTGGTGTATTTGCAGATTTGTAAAAGATGCATGTTCCTGTAGTTGCCTCTCATTCTAATTTCTTGTTCCTGCTGAGGTTCTTGCTCTTGTACATGTCTTGCTGCCTTTATCTCGTTTTTCTGTCCTGCATCGTCTTGAAGGTTGTATGCAGCCCCCACTTTTTTCAAAAGTTCCTCCAAACCCAGGCTCTTGCTTATAGTATATGTTTCCAAATGGTTGGGATCACACTGCAAATTAGAGACGATATTTTACTGACAGTTACGCACCCCTGGGCCCTTTCCATCATAGGCATTTCTCTCTCACTCTCATCCTTAAGACTTTCAGCTCTCTCATTCAACTGAGGTTCCTGTCTCTCTCAACTTTTTTCTCCTTTTCATGTTCCCTAAATCTCTTTCTTCAGTTACCAGTAAGCAGCCAACTTCCCAATTCTGATGACTTACCTAGCTAAAACAATTTACCTCTTCTTTGTGCAAACCTTTTCCAGGGGCCCTCATCTTCCCAAATCAAATCTTTTGATACTTTTTTTTTTAACCAAAAGAAAAGTTTGCTCTCCAAGAGAAATTTTGTCTTCCTTCTAAATATCCTGGCTCAAAATATACTTTGCTTGTAAAAATAATAGTTTTCTATCTTCCTATTACATCTTCAGTAGGAGACTCACATCCATGCTATATCATTTTATTGTATTTTCTGTTGACTTCTAGAAATAGGGTGATATATAGTATAGAGTTCTCATAGTTATTCAGTTGGTATTTAACCTTTATTTGTGCATTATTATGTTTTTCTTTTAAAAATCAAATGAACTCTTTAGGATCAGTGAATAAAATCACTTTGTTTTTTTTTTTAAGAATTCGGTTGAAATCCACACTCTAGGATGAAACTATAAACTGAAGCAATCAGGTTTCATAGCCCCTTTTTATTCATTTGGAGTCCTATATTTATGCTCCCACAAGTGTGGAAGAGATTGCAGGGCAAAATAAAGCAATGCTGTCTGATCATGAACCCACATGGAGCCTAGACTGCAGGTCATAACATTTCTTCCCCATTAACTGGAGTTTCAGTTGATACGGATTTATACTGGATGAGCACCTGAGTCTCTTCTCTCTTGGTCTCCCTGCCTTTCCTTCCTACCACACACCCTCAAGTTATTGCCCACCCCCAGGGTCCTGGTGTCACCCTAGTTTACCAGGTAAAGTTGAGGGCTCTTAGATGTTGTTCCTGGCACCATCCTAATGGCTATGGCTCCATAGAGTCCACTAGGCTGATGGGGAGAAAGAGCCACATCAGTGAAAGGAAAGAAAACCTCCTCCAGGCATGTATCATTCATGAATGACATGGGTTTGTAGCTGGGTAGCAGTGGGCTGATGGAAAAGGTGGTACAAAAGCCAAGATCTGGGTTTCTAGGGCTTTGCCCATAGGAGGAGCTCACGGTCTGGTAGGTATTGGGAACACTTATTTTGGAGCTGTGTGGAGTAGTGATCCTGTGCATTTGTTGGAGTGTTCACATTTATCAAACTCTCTGATTTTTGTAACATCCCAACAAATTTCCTCTCTCCACTAGTAATTACGGTGTAGGGTTCTAATTTTGCCTGGTGTCCAGACTGGCTTCTCCCCTGGGCAGTGTCCGTGTTTGCTGTAATTGGATGATGCCACACAACCCACTGCTGTTGCCAGATTTCATTATGACTTGGCGTCTTCTGTATTAATTTCCCCACTTTGGGGCTGTTTCGCAGCAAGTGAGGCCAATTTCCTTTTCAATAGCACAAATCTGTAGACCCAATTTGAGCTGCGAGCTAAGTGGGTGCATTTGCTCAGCTCTGATTGACTGACAGTGTTCTCTTTGTTTGATTTGATTTTTTTTTTTTTTTAAATGAGAGCTTGATCCCAAGAGGCAGCTGGCACTCGCTGGAAGCCAGAGGACTTATCCTTGGAAAGCCCAGGAATACATCTGGGCAGCTGGTTTTGTCCAGAATTATTTTGTTCTAGTTTAAGTTGTTGGGGAAGGAGACACCAGGTCTGCAGTCTCCTCTGCAGCTCTTACCCCAGAGGACCAAGAGGGCTTTGTGGTCCAGTCACTGGAGGAATCTGGAGTCAGAAGGATGTAGGAGGGTGTGAATAGATTCACCAAGTAAAATACAGGGTGTCCAGTTAAATTTGAATTCCAAAAAAACAACAAATAATCTCTAGTGTATCTCATGCAATATTTGCCCAATACTTTTTAGTATAGGTGTGACCCTTGCAATTTCTGGGAAGAATTGCATGGTACATACTTATACTAAAACATTATTCATCAATTATCTGAAATTCAGATTTAACTGGGTATCCTGTATTTTTATTTGCTAAATCTGGTAACCCTAGGTGTGTATGATATGAAAGGGTAAGTGCAGTTGGGATTACTGTAAAAAAGCCGGGAGGATGAAGGGATAATATCCAAACCCAAGGGGGAAAGAAAGTTCCAATGGATTATTTGAAAAAGAGGAGCACACCCACGAAAAACTCACTTAATTGGCACAAAATAAAAATAAACATAGCTCATGGGAACCAAATTTGCTATTTTAAGCTTCCTAGCAACAGTAAAACAGAAAGAGTTGGTTTCTTAATGATTCATATCCCCCCTTAGACATTAGTGATGCCATGAAGTAAAAGCAGATTAATCATTTCTGATTTGGCAGCACATAGACCAATAAATGTGCATCATTTTTACCTGGAGGGCTTGTGAAAACACAAATCGCTGAGCTGCATGCTGAGTTTCTGACTCAGTAGTTCTGATGTGGGGCTGGGAATTTTGTGTTTCTAACAAGTTCCCAGTTGATGCGGGTGTGGCTGGTCTGGGCACCACATTTGGGGCATTTTGATTTAAACTTGTGCTATGAAATATGGTGGCCGCTAGTTCTTGAAATATGGTTGGTCCGAATTAAGATACGTCATGTAAAAACATACCAGGTTTTGAAGATGTAGTATGAGAAAAGAATGTATAGTATCTCCATAGTAATTTAAAAATATTATCATTTTGACTACACATTAAAAAGATATCTTGGATATACTGGGTTAAGTAAGATATATTATTAAAATTAATTTTACCTGTTTCTCTTTTTTTTTTAAAAATTATGGCTACTAGAAAATGTAAAATTACACAAATGTAAATTACACATTTGTAATTTAACTGGGTGTCCTGTTAACTCAGCTATTTCTATTGGCTGGTGCTGTTTCAGGCCACCATTTGGGTCTAAATCTGGACATCCATACATTAGTGTGAAGGAGATAGGTAAGAATGCCTTGAAATTTTGTGACACATTCTTGAGTTTACTATCTCTTCTAAGACTTACTAAATTCTCTCCCTTGGGGATGTCTTTTGAAAGGTTAAACATATTCCAGCATCCTGGTGCTTGATGCAAGTAGGATTTGCAGGGAGCCCAAGTGGTGGTAGAGCGGGCTGTGAAAGGCAGGCTTTATCCTGGGAGGGTGTGAGAGAGGACCAGCTGTTACACCTGCTCAGGGACCTCTGCTCTGATAAAGGGGAGATGGTCACCATCAGAAAAGTGACCACTTCTCTCCCTACAATTGCCTTCTTGCCCTGTTTTGACTATTTGCTGGATTGGAAAAAGAACTCAGTGATGGTAGAATCTATAAATAAACATGGGATGGCCAGTCCCTAAGAGGTCCCCCTTTCCTCCCTTTTCTCTCTCCAGTCAAAACTCAGCAAGAAGCCTGGGTCCAGGTCTGGGTTCTACAGCTAATACGGACATGCTGAACTTGAACAAGATTAGAAAGAAAGCCCCAGAGAAGGTTAAAGCATCAGAAAATTGAATTTCTGACAAAAGGCCAATGTTGGACTATTTCTGACTATTTCCTTTGGAAAAGAAAAGCCTTCAAGTACCTGAAAGGTTACTCTACAGAGGTTGTAGATAATTGTACTGCCTCTACCAAGAATAAAACTGGTGGAAAAACATTTAAACTGCTACATGGGGGATTTGGTTTTCAGGCAAAGAAGAATTTCCTGACATTGAGAATAGTTTATCACTGGAAGACTTTCTGTTATTGTCTACCCAGCCCTTTGCCTCACGTTTCTTGCCTAGACTGCAATGACATTTGTGGGTGATTTCCACTCCCTAGGTATGGATGGGATCAGGAATTATGCCCTGAGATGTAGTGGAAGGCTTGGTGTCATTTTGGTCAGAGAAAAGATGCCAGAAAGCATACCTATTATACATACCTTTGATATAGTACCGTTGGTCTTTGCCCAATTTCTGATTCCCAACCTTTGTAATCTTCCCTCTTGCAATTGATTATAGTTGCCCAGGTTTTTAGTTTAAAACATTAAGTGAGCTTAACCAGAATAGGAATTTATTAGAAGATTGTAAGCAGTGGTGGGCTGGAGCCAGTATAAGCTCCAGAGCCTCAGATGGGTGGACTTAAATTGTTACAATTCCAGGAACTTTGTAAACTGGTTGGTGCCACATTGTTAGCTTGAAATCAGCCATGGTAGGGGTATTTACACCATGGAAATTGGCAAACAATACAATTCAGAGCCCTCTGCCTCATCTTTCCCCAGGAGAGCCAGTTGTTAAGCATTAGCACCCATAGCCAGATGTTCAGTAGCACAACAAATGCGTCTTGTGCTCATGTCACATCCTTTTGGTTGACCTCTGTCTGATGTTAGCTGTGGCTGTAGTAGTTAGTTCAGCTGCCCACGAATTGCATCTTACCCCATGTCCTCTGTCTTCATGCTCTTCTCTGACTCAGGGCTTCTCCTGAGGCCATGAAGTTTGCCCAGTTCTTACAGAGGGCAGCCTGGCAGTACTGGGGAGTCAACACTTCCAAGTGCAACCTCAACAAATTGGGTTGGAAGCCAGGGGATAGAAGCTTCAGACATTTATCCTTTGGAGGGAGAATTTTGCATTTCATCCTGCATGATTCTTCAGTGGGTCCCCACTAGGACTGAGCCCCAGCAACTCATTAACTTTTCTTCCTTTTCTGTTTTACTCTCCTCTTTCCTTTACTTCTGATTCCTGGGATCACCAAATAAATTACTTGCACCCATATGCGAGCCTTAGGCTCTGCTTTTGAGGGAACTCAAATTGAGACAGTTAGCTCAGAGAGTCCCTAGAGCGGCCAGAAAATCAGGCTGGAGACCACATAGCCAGAAATGATGGCCCACGTTGTCCACAGAGCTGGGTATGGACACTGCTGCCACCCCCATTGGCCACAGAGATGTCACTGCTGATCCTGGGCACTAAACATTACTGCTAGAATCGCTGTCACTGCCCTGTGGAAACCAGACATAGTCGCTTCTACTCTTGACAGGTGCTTCTTTAATCGATTAGCTTCTGGCTAAAGCCTACAGTGATTGAAGATGAGTGTCTAATTGGTGGGACCTAGATCACATCACATTTACACTTCCTTTACAGCTGTAAGGAAGATTGGGATGTAAGTGTTTCAGTCATTTATTGCTGTATAGTAAACTGCCCCCAAGTGCAGTTGCTTATAACAACTATTTTATTTGCTCATGTTTAATGAGTAGCAGGTTGTGCTGGGCTTAGCTGGACAGTTCATTCACCTTTCTTGCCTGGAGTCACTCATGTGGCTGCACCACCTGGCCACTCTCCCAGGCCTGGATGGTCTATGGTGGCCTCACTTCCATGACTGGTGGTTGGTCTTGTTGTCTGGGCTTCTCTTCCTGCATTGGCTTTCATCTTCAAGGAGACTATCCTAGGTTCCCTCCCATGGCAGCACTGAGTTCCCAGAGGGTGATAATGGAAATTGCAACATCTCTTGAGGCCTAGGTTTCAAAGTCACAAAACATTACCTATGCCCAGACTCAAGGGGTCAGGTAATAGATACCAGCTCCTGATGGGAGGAAAAGCAAAATCACATTGCAAAGGGACAGGCAAATGGGGATAAGAGGATTATTGTGGTCATGCTGCTAACAATCAGTGTTTTCCACAAGAGAAGACAGGAATTCATAGGGTGGAGAATTCCCCACTATAGAGAAGACATACAAATGTGTTGGGTGGGTCAAAGGAGTGACACATATTCACTCTAATTGGCTTTCTCCTGAGTTGAGTGATTGCATATCCCATTCTTATCCCCAGACCTTTCCTGGGCTACTGATCTGCTACAGGGACCCCTTCCTGCTTCCAGTCTCAAAGGTGCATGGCCAGAGAGGGATTGAGGCTGGCTTTGTGACCCATGTGGCCCTGAGTGGATGCAGCACAGAAACTCTACAGGACTGGAGTCCGATGATGAATTTCACTTTTGAATAATTAAAATAAGAGTTCTTAATAAGGCATTGTTTAGAAGAAACACACTGATTTGTGTAGGCATGTACTGTTTATTAACATGTAATAATTCAAAAAAAATTGTGAATACTAACTCTTAGAGTTGGACCAAGGCCTGAACGAGTGATAAATCATGCTTAAATTACTGACTTTCTGGCTGGGCGCGGTGGCTCACACCTGTAATCCCAGCACTTTGGGAGGCCAAGGCGGGCGGATCACAAGGTCAGGAGATTGAGACCATCCTGGCTAACACGGTGAAACCCCGTCTCTACTAAAAATGCAAAAAAAATTAGCCGGGCGTGGTGGTGGGCACCTGTAGTCCCAGCTACTTGGGAGGCTGAGGCAGGAGAATGGCGTGAACCTGGGAGGCGGATCTTGCAGTGAGCCGAGATGGAGCCACTGCACTCCAGCCTGGGCGACAGAGCGAGACTCCATCTCAAAAAAAAAAAAATTATTGACTTTCTTCACAGGGGAGTATGATAATTAGACAGGAAGAGGGAGGAAAATGAGGAAGGGAAGCTAATGCTTCTGGGGGCTGATGTTGTGGCAGGCACTAGCCTGGACACTGGCTCATGCTTGCATTACTATCTCCTTGCCTTGCCTATGAGATGGGAAAACCAAGCCTCAGAAAGTTTACACATCTTGACCACGGTCAAGACTATCTAAGACTACATGACACAGTGAATCAAGATTCACATTTGTCTGACTCCAAAATCTTTGGTTTCTGCACCTACTGTTCTTTCCACAGGAGATAAAATTTCAGCGCCTGCCAGAGGTTTCTGTAAAGAGCTCAATCATCTACTGGTGTGTTTGCTGTTTAAGGGCTTGTGCTCTAGAGTCAGAACAGACCTAGATTTTCTAATTCTGATTCTGCTACTTGGGAACTCTGATCTCAACTTCTTAGATTCTCAGTTTCCTCATCTGTAAAATGGGAATCATAATAGTAAGTCTCTACAATGTTAGTAAGCATTTAGCATGGTGCCTGAGCTAGTACATTATGGTGATACCAACTGTTATTGTTAATAATAGGTATTAGCAATTAGTTTCCTTTCCTATGTTTTATGGTCTGTTTAATACTATTTAGTCAAACTGAAAAAATATTGTTGATTTAGTTTTTGGGGTAATTATATGTGCTGACTATGATACAACTGGTGGAGTTACTGTCTAGATAATCTAATTTGGTTATTAGGTGCTTAAATTCTTGTTGAAATGAATTGTGAAAAAATACCCTTGAAAGCATTGTTTCAGCTGTTTAATGATATGTTTAGTAGAGATGTGATAATGATGGAACTGGATTAATTATGGGGTCCTCCAGTGGATTGTTTGGTAGTAAATTTTCAGATAAGTCCAGGTGTCAGATGAACGGTTTGAATTTCAAGTTTACCTGTAGCAGCATGAGAGATGGAACAGGTCATTTCTGAAGAAAGACTTGTAAAAACAAAATATTTGAGTCTTTCAGGATGCAGAAGTTGATATCATTAAACTGCAAAGGAAAGAGAAGGAAGAGTTGTGCATCGCTGATTTACATTTATTTATCTCTTGGCAAAACTCACACGGGGCTTCGTGGGAAACATTCTGCATAATCGTAATCACCAAAATCTATTTAATGCTCACTGGTTTCCAGGCACCATGCTAAGTACTTTACATGTATTGTCTTATTTATTCCTTGCATGAAACCTAAACCAGTAGAAACTATAAGCTCTTCTCTGTCTACACACAAAGAAAGTAGTCTTTTACTCAGAAAGCCTAAGTAACTTGCTTAAGATCACACAGCTTAAAAAGCGATACGATGGATACAAACCCAGGCCAGCTGACTGCAGACCCCTCACTTTTATCCTAACCAAAACTTGTGAATGAAAGTCCTTTGTTGGCAATGAGATCCCTGTTGACTGAGGAATAAGGAATGGTCTTCAGTATGTATCAGGCACAGTTTAATGTCTATGCTTAAAAGTGTCCCCTTACTTCCTTGCTCTTAAGAGAGATGGAGGGGAAGCCAGACTCTCCTGCTGGATATGAACAGGAGGCATGTAGCCCAATTGCTACTGGCAGCTAGCCATAACATGGAGGAAAGCTGGCCTTAGGCTGAAGCAAATGCTGCAAACAGCGGAGTGGGGAAATGGGAAATTCCTGGGTCTTTGATGACATCAATGGATTGACCCAGAAGCCAGCTCTGTTTCTGAACTTTGGCTAATGTAATCTATTTCCTTATTGAATATGGCAGAGAGAGCTAGTTGCCTCTCCAATATCATTCTTTCCTCTAACCAAACCCCAGTTTTGTTCGGTGTGGCCATTACCAGTTAAAGCCTTGTAGTTCTCTGTCCCTTTTGTGTGGGGTGGCTGTGTAAAATAGTTCTGGCCAATGAGATATAAATAGAACCCCGTGCTGGGCATTTCTAGGAAAGCTATGCTTTTCTGATAAAGGCACTACTTCTTCTTCCTTCCTGATTCCTGGAATACTGGTGGCTGGAGCTGGATGCATGAGGAAAAAAAAGAGAATTGTGGAGACCTGGGCTCTAGGCTGCCAAGATAATGCTGGGAGGCAAGCTTCATGTTATGTGAAAGAAAAGAAAACTCTGATATGTTTAAGGCAGTGTTTCCTTGTCTTTGATATTGGCATAGAAATGAAATTCTTTGTGAGTTTTTTTGTTTTTTGTTTTTGAGACAGGGTCTCACTCTTTCACCCAGACTGGAGTACAGTGGCATTGATCTCGGCTCACTGCAACCTCTGCCTCCTGGATTCAAGCGATCCTCCCATCTCAGCCTCCCAAGTAGCTGGGATTATAGGCAGCCACCACCATACCTGGCTAATTTTTTTTTTGTATTTTTAATAGAGACGGGGTTTCACCATGTTGGCCAGGCTGGTCTCGAACTCCTGACCTCAAGTAATCTGCCTACCTAAGCCTCCCAAAATGCTGGGATTACAGGCGTAAGCCACTGCGCCTGGGCTACAAATGCAATTCTTAGCGCAGAAATTGAAATATTTCCTTAATGTGAATCCTTTATTGGTGTTCTGGCTATCTATTGCTGTATAACAAGCTATCCCTAAAACCTAGTGCCTTACACCTATTTTATTATTTTTCATGTTTCTATGGGTAAGAAATTTGGAAGAGCCACGGAGAAGACAGTTCATCTCTGCTTCAGAATGTTTGGGGCCTCAGATGGGAGGACTGGAGTGGACGGAGGCCAGGACATTCAAGGTGGTTTCTTGATTCACATATGGCACTTTAGTGATGTCCCCACATGGCCTCTGTCTATTAGTATAACCTGGTCTTACATGGTGGCTTAGGGCTCCAAGAGAGAGAAAGCAGAAAGTGCCAATTCTTTTAAGGGCTGTGCCCAGAGCTGGTACTGTATCTCCACCACCCCATTCAATTCCTCACAGCCGCACAGATTGAAGGGAGTAGAGACCTAGTCTTTACTTCTTGATGGGAGGAGGGAAGGAATTGATGGTGGCTGTCTTTGGAGACAAGCATCACACTTGGTAAACTGGGAAAGAAGGATTTGTGGATTTGTAGGCAACTCCCCCTTTTTAGATATAAAGGGTAGTCTTAGAACTTAACCTCTATCTGCATAGAGTACAGTGCTTCCTTGTGGGTTATATGGTGCTATTTGGCTCTTTATGTTTTTCATCATCAGGCAAGACTGACAATTTGCCATTTTGCCATGGCACCTTTGCAAGGTTGGCAGAGAAGACAGTCATGTACAAAGACAGGAGAATGCCAGTGGTGGATCAGAGAATGAGGATCTGGGAGGGGTGTGTATGAGTGAAATTAGTCTTTCACTAGGAAGGAGAGAGATAATTTAGGATTGAGTGTGTTGGAGTTAATTAATGAAGAAAGAACCTGCTAGTTGGTATTTGAGCCCAGAAATAATGGGGACTTGGTTGCCATCTGAGAGATGTTGAATCAAGGGGTGTTTCCTGATCACCTACCACCAGCCCAGTACCGTGCAGCTATGAACATGGCAGATGTGGGTCCCTTTACATGTTCAGTAAGGAAATGGGGTCTTCATAAGATGAAGAGGTCAGAGTTATTTCCAGTTATAGGGGTTTCAATAGGTTACAAACGGAAGTAAAGAGAAAAACTGTAGTAGATTTCAATGCTTGCATTTAACAATATTTTGAATGTCAAACACCTAAACAAGTAAACGCAAACCAGTCTAAGCCAGTGACTGTGTGTGCCCTCAAGCGGAGGTAGAACTAAGGTTTTTGATCTCAGGCCCATGTGGCAGGCCTCACAGATTCTAGACATGGGTCTCTAGTGCCAGAGGCAAAGGGATAATGGAACTTTTTAAAAAGTTGACCCTAAAACCTGAGGGTCATGTGGTAGTAGAAGGGTTGACAAGGACACAGCCTGTGTTGCCCAGGGAGCAGTTGTCTTGGTGGACTCGACTCCTGAACCAGAGCTTGGTTGAGACTGATGCAGGTTGATATGGTTTAGATTTGGGTTCCTGCCCAAATTTCATGTTGAATTGTAATCCCCAGTGTTGGAGAGGGGGCCTGGTGATAGGTGATTGGATCATGGGGATGAACTTTCCCTTTGCTGGTCATGTGATAGTGAGCAAGTTGCCATGAGATCTGGTTGTTTGTAAGTGTGTAGCACTTCCCTTTTCACTCTCTTTCTCCTGCTCTGGTCAAGTAAGGTGTGCCTCCTTCCTCTTTGCTTTCTGTCATGATTGTAAGTTTCCTGTGGCCTCCCTAGCCCTGCTTTCTGTACAGCTTGCAGAACCGTGAGCCAATTAAACCTCTTTTCTTTATAAATTATGCAGTCTCAGGTAGCTCTTTATAGCAATGTAAGAATGAACTAATCCACAGGTGTTGTCACAGGCTGACCATGAGAGACCCTACAGACAATCTCGTGACAGAGCTGGAGAGGGTCCTGGGAGAAGACTGTCATGATTGGGATTAGACTTTTATAAAGCCACCCTTCACAAGTGCCTATTTGCATTCACTGACCATGAAATTATATTCAATTTCTGCTGCCAGGCACTGGGTGGGAGCCTTTTCTTGCCCATGGTTTAGAGAACACAGAGTGGGTGAGAAATCTCTCTTAGTCTATTTTCTGTTAATCAACCCTAAAAGGAGACTTATGTGCTTGTTTATAGGTGGGGAGGGTGTTTATTTATGGTATCAGTCTTCTTCAGGTTTAAACTAGAAATTCTGGGCTCATCCACAATACTTCCCTCTTTCAAGAAAACTTTTTTTTATACTACCCTCACTAGAGGGAGCAAACAGGGAGACAGATTGATGGAAACATGCATGGATGGTTACAGGTTGAGGACAAAGATGCTACGATGAGGGTGTGGGCAGATAAATTGGCATTAGGGCTCCCCTGCCAACCACTGAGGTGCATGGGATGGCCTGTGCTTCTAAGAAATGACTCCGCTGGCCAGGCCCCAAATCCTTTGCTTGATTGTGCATTTTGGTTATGTTGAGGCATGAGGCAGTTAGCCTTGAACCAAAATGGAAGAGATGGTTGCTGATGTTTGTGTCAATCAGAGCATCTGGAGGCAGTCTGCCAGCATCTGTTTTATTCCAGGCCACAGAGGAACCCAGGGCAGGTTGGAAGACGGTCTGGGGGGACTCCTGGCTTCCACTGTATGAAGAAGAGTAGAGTAGTCTATTTTGTGTTGCTGTAAAGGAATATCTGAGGCTGGTCAATTTGTAAAGAAAAGCGGTTTATTGGGCTCATGGTTCTTCAGGCTGTACAAGAAGCATGACACTAACATCTGCTTCTGATGAGGGTCTCAGGGAACTTCCAATCATGGCATAAGGGGAACGGGAGCCAGTGCATCACATGGCAAGAAAGAAAGCAAGAAAGAGAGGGGATGGAGGTGCCAGACTCTTTTTAACAACCAGAAGTTGTGGGAACTAACAGTGAGAACACACCCAATCCTGCAAGAATGGCTTCCAGCTGTTCATGAGGGATGCACCCCCATGACTCAAACATCTCCCGCCAGGCCCCACCTCCAATGTTAGGCATCAGATTTCAACAGGAGATTTGGAGGGGACAAGTGCCCAAACTGTGTCAACTGGCAACTCATTGCTTACCTCTCCTGAGCTTGAAAGAGGGAAATAGATTCTTTTCAGAAAGATACTCCAGGACCAGGATTGGCCCAGAGGCCACATCACTGTGGGAGGTAGAGAGGAGCAAACAGGGGAAATACTCTCTCCAAAAGCATCAGCCCGATGCCTATCTTTCCGCTATTGGAGATGCATTCCTTTGACCCTTCCAGTTTTTCCCAGCCTCAGGAGTCTTCTATTGAAATGCAACTACCTTCAAAAACTGGTATTTTAAATCTGTGCCTCTCCAATTGCCACATGCAGTGGTATAAACGGGGATGGGCAAGACCATGTGATAAAGGTAACACAGTCACCTGCCCCAGCAGAGATTGCCATTTTCCTAGTAAGAAATGCACAGCTGGGCGCGGTGGCTCATGCCTGTAATCCCAGCACTTTGGGAGGCTGAGGCGGGTGGATCACGAGGTCAGGAGATTGAGACTATCCTGGCTAACACAGTGAAACCCCGTCTCTACTAAAAATAAAAAATTTAGCCGGGCGTGGTGGCGGGCACCTGTAGTCCCAGCTACTTGGGAGGCTGAGGCAGGAGAATGGCGTGAACCTGGGAGGTGGAGCTTGCAGTGAGCCGAGACCACGCCACTGCACTCCAGCCTGGGCAACAGAGCGAGACTCCATCTCAAAAAAAAAAAAAAAAAAGAAATGCACAGTATTCTTTCCATATTAAAATTAGCCCAGATGCAGTGTGACACAGCACACATTTGCATGAGTGTTTGAGATGTATCTTTAAAGAACCCAGAACACCATGTCACAGGGTCAGCCTTTTTTTGCAATAAGGGGTATGCAGTTAGGCTTATGTGTTTAGAGCAATTGCATCTTAAATTAGTCCTCTGCTGAGATCAGGGCTTTGTGGGAATCTTCCAAAGACCACAGCAGTGGGGGGTGGAGGGGAGGAAAGGATTCTTAACTTTCCTTTTATCATCTGAAGTAAATTTCACTGATTTTCTTAGGATTAGTCCAGACTAGGACTGTGCACTAGTTTTCAAAAGCCCAGTTACCTGGTATTAACTACAAGCATACCTCAGGAATATTATGAATATCACAATGAAGAAAGCCACCCCAAATTTTTGGCTTCCCAGTTCATACATAAAGGTTATGTTTACACTATACTGTAGTCTATTCAGTGTGTGATAGCATTATGCCTAGAAAAACAATGTATGTACCTCAATTTAAAAATACTCTAATGCCAAAAAATGCTACCGATCATCTGAGCCTTCAGTGAGTTGTAATCTTTTTGCCTTTGTGGAAGCTCTTACCTTGATGTTGACAGCTGCTGATTGATCAGGGTGGTGGTTGCTGAAGGCTCAGGTAATTTCTTAAAACAATAATAAAGTTTGCTAGATGAACCAACTTTTCCTTTCACAGAAGATTTCTCTGTAGCATGTAATGCTGTTTGACAGCATTTTACTTACAGTAAAACTTCTTTCAAAATTGGAATAGTTTCTCCCAAATCCTGCCATAGCTTTATCAATGAAGGTTATATAATATTCTAAATCCTTTGTATTCATTTCAACAATGTTCACAGCATCTTCACCAGGAGTAGATTCCATCTCAAGAAGCCACTTTCTTTGCTCATCCATAAGAAGCTACTCTTCATCCATTTAAGTTTTACCATGAGATTGCAGCAACATCTTCAGGCCCCACTTCTAATTCTGGTTCTTTCGATATTTCTATCATATCTGCAGTGACTTCCCCTACTGAAGTCTTGAATCCCTCAACGTCATTCATGAGGGTTGGAATAAATTTCTCTCAAACTCCTGTTCATATTGATATTTTGACTTCTTTCCATGAATCACAACTGTCCTTAATGGCACCTACAATGGTGAATCCTTTCCAGTTTTCAATTTACTTTGTCTGGATCCACCTAAGGAATCACTGCTTGTGGCAGGTATAGCCTTACATAATTTATTTATTAAATCATTAGACTTGAAGTAGAAATTACTCCTTGCTTCAGGGCCTGCAGAATGGATGTGTTGTTAGAAGGCATGGAAACAAGATTAATCTCCTTTAACATCTCCAGCAGAAATGTTGGGTGACCAGATGTATTGTCAATGAGCAATAACATCTTAAAAGGAACTTTTTCTTCGGAACAGGTCTCAACAGTGGGCTTAAAATATTTAGCAAACCATGCTGTCAACAGATGTCACCCAGAATACAAATAGAATGTGTTGTTCCATTTATAGAGCACAGACAGAGTAGATTTAGCATAATACTTAAGGTTCCTAGGAATGGTAAGTGAGCATTGGCTTCAACTCAAGGTCACCAGCTGCACTAGCGTCTAACAAAAGAGTAGGCTGTCATTTGATGCTTTGAGGCCAAGCATTGACTTCTTTTTTTTTTTTTTAGACGGAGTCTCGCTCTGTCGCCCAGGCTGGAATGCAGTGGCGTGACCTCGGCTCACTGCAAGCTCTGCCTCCCGGGTTCACGCCATTCTCCTGCCTCAGCCTCTCCAAGTAGCTGGGACTACAGGTGCCCGCCACCACGCCCGGCTAATTTTTTGTATTTTTAGTAGAGACGGGGTTTCACCGTGGTCTCGATCTCCTGACCTCGTGATCCGCCCGCCTCGGCCTCCCAAAGTGCTGGGATTACAAGCGTGAGCCACTGCGCCTGGCCAGGCCAAGCATTGACTTCTTCTCTCGAGCTATGAAAGTCCTAATGAGATCTTCTTCCAACAGAAGGCTGTTCCATCTTCCTTGAAAATCTTTTGTTTAGTGTAGCCGCCTTCATCAGTGAAATGAGCTAGATACCCTGGATAACTTGCTGCAGCTTCTCCATCAGCACTTGCTGCTTCACCTTGCACCGTTGTGTTAAGGAAATGGCTTCTTTCCTTTAACCTCATGAACCTCTGCTACCTTCTAACTTTTCTTCTGTAGGTTCCTCACCTCTTTCAGCCTTCACTGAGTTGAAGGGAGTTAGGGCCTTGCTTGGGAGGATTGCTTCCTTTGACTTAAAGGAATGTTGTGGCTGATTTGATCTTCTATCCAGATCACTAAAACTTTCTCTGTATCAGCAATAAAGCTGTTTGCTTTCTTATCATTCATGTGTTCACTGGAGTACCACTTTTAATTTTCTTTAAGAACTTTTCCTTTGCATTCATGACTTGACTGTTTGGTGCAAAAGGCCTATCTCAGCTTTCGACATGCCCTGCTCACTAATCGTAATCATTTCTAGCTTTTGATTTAAAGGGAGAGATGTGAGATGCTTCCTTTCACTTGAACACTTAGAGGTCATTCTAGGGTAATTAATTATCCTACCTTCAGTATTGTTGTGTCTCAGGGGTTAGGGAGGCCTGAGGAGAATGGGAGAGACAGGGGAATGGCCAGTCAGTGGAGCAGTCAGAACATACACATTTATTAAGCTCTCCATCTTGTATGAGCACAGTTCATGCCACTCCCCAAAAAATTACAATAGAAACATCAAAGATCACTGATTGCAGATCACCGTAACAGTTATAACAAATCATTTGAAATATTGTGAGATTTACCAAAATGTGACACAGAGACAGGAAGTGAGCACATGCTGTTGGAAAAAATGGTGCCCATCGACTTGCTCAAAGCAGGATAGCCCAAAACCTTCAGTTTGTAAAAAAATGCAATATATGACAAGTGCAATAAAGTAACATACAAAAAACACGATATGCTTGTATTTGAATATGTTTATGTGCAATCTAACTTTCAGTTGTCTCATTGCTTAGAATCTCAGAATCTATTGTCTGACCACAAGCCTCCCTTCTGTGGGACTTTCTTGTTTAGTTGGTCTATGTGGCCATCACCTGGGTGGCTGACCTGGGGCTTATTAATTCTGAAACTTTGACATCTCATTGATGCAGCTTATGCTAATTGTAGGTGCTGCTACAGCCTTGGTTCTATTTGTTCCTTTTTTCTCTTTTAGCTGAAACCTCAGCGGGACTGGTTTTGTCATGTTGCTCATTTCCATTTTTCATTGCTTTTCATTATTTCTGTGGTAGACACAGTGTCAGGCTGAAAAACGTGTGTTCCTATTTTTAACACAATCTAGGAAAATCCAGAAGAAAAGAAGACATAAGCATGATTTTTACTAAAACCTATACAGTTCTTCATTTTTCCATGTGATATTTATTATTTATTTTTAAAACAAAGCCTTTGGAGCATCCTAAGCAATTTAAATACACAAAAAACAAAACAAAAACTGTCATACCTGCTCAGACATTCTTGAGCACGTGGTGTGAAAACAAAATGAAGCAATAGCTTACTCCAGCAGATTCCCATGCCTTGCTGAATACCCTAACAACTTGGCTACAAATATGACTACAGGGGACAAAGGGGACTTGGGTTGAACAAGACAACAACAAACAAACCAACCAACCCCACTGACTGGTTGACGAGATGGAGGATACTTGATTACAGAACCAAAGTTGGAGGATGTGATGAAATAGCAAAGAGCCACAACGGGCAGTGATTCCCAGCTCTTATTCATTTTCTTTCTTTCTTTTTTTTTTTGAGACAGAGTCTCGCTCTGTCGCCCAGGCTGGAGTGCAGTGGTGCAATCTCAGCTTACCTCAACCCCTGCCTCCTGGGTTAAAGCAATTATCTTGCCTCAGCCTCCTGAGTAGCTGGGATTACAGGTGCCCACCACCATGCCTGGCTAATTTTTGTATTTTTAGTAGAGACAGGGTTTCACCATGTTGGTCAAGCTGGTCTTGAACTTATGACCTCAGGTGATCCACCCACCTTGGCTTCCCAAAGTGCTGGGGTTACAGGTGTGAACCACCCCGCCCAGCCCTCTTATTCATTTTTAAGTTACTAGTCTGTGGTTGTTTGGTAATGCGCATAGGACACTGTGGGGTGCTGACATCCAGAGAGAGTGACAGAGGTGTTGGAGTGGGGGTGCTATGTGGGGGAGAGCCGCAGTCTGGTGACAATACCGAGTATGTTACCCTGTGTTTTTGTGTGTCTTTGGAGCGAATGAACATGGCAGAAAAAGACCCTGGAAGGGGAGGTTGAGGTCAGACAAGGAAGGCCCTGAATGCCACAGCAAGTTTGCCATGGCCTCCACATTCTGGTGACACTGGTGTTAGTCAAGGTTTCAGCAGGCTCATAGTAGAATAAATTGAGAAGTTAATTAGAGGATCATTTGTAAAGAGGTGAGCATGGTGTGGGGAAACCGTTTAAGGTTAGTGCAGTCCTTGGATTTAAGAAAAGAGAGTGCAGGTATTACCTGCATGCCTGAGGGTGTGAGAAGGGGGCATGGCTCCCCTACCCTGAGATGGCTGGGGCTGTGTGCAGACCCCACACAGGAGGAGCTAGGGGATAAATCCTTGCTTCTCTTCCTCCATCTGGTCTGATTTCCTAGTGTTGCTGCCTGTACTAGTCAGGGTTCTCCAGAGAAGCAGAACCACTGGTGTCTGTGTGTGTGTGTGTGTGTGTGTGTGTGTGTGTGTGACAGACAGAGGGACAGAGAGAGAGAGACAGAGAAAGAGAGATTCATTCGTTTATTTAAGGAGCTGGCTTATGCGATTGTGGAGGCGTGGTGAGTCCGAAGACTGATGGGGTAGGCTGTGAGACTGGAGACTCAGGGAGTTCAAAGCCTGTCTGCTGGCAGAATTCCTTCTCCCTCAGTGGGAGGTCAGTCTTTGTTCTATGAAGGCCTTCCACAGATTGGATAAAGCCCACCCACCTTATGTAGGGTATTCTGCTTCAAGTCCACTGATTTAAATGCTATGCTCATCCACAAAACACCTTCATAGAAACATCTAGAATAATGTTCGACTGTGTATTTGTGTACCATGTCCAACCAAGCTGACCCGTTAAAATTAGTGATCACACTGCCCCTCGGTCGATCTCAGTCAGAAGCCAGAGGGCAGGGGAACCTGGATGCTGTGGGGGTGTGTCAGCCTCTGAGGCACAGAATGGTAAAGGCTGGACATCGAGGGGCAAACCACTTACCCCAATGTGATGAAGAAGAAAGTAAGTGGAGGGTTTTGCCTTTGCACACTGTCTCTTCTGTCTAGAAGCTTGGATTGGGGTCATGGGTCTTTCTGAACTTTAAGTGTTTCCAGAGACCCTATATAATAATAGCACTCCTCCTGCCTCCCTGCAAATGAGTACGAGCATCAAGTAGAAATGAAATCTCTTAAAACACTGCTGGTTTCCTTTTATAGTTTTATTTAATTTTTTTCTTAAACTACACGAATGGCAGTATAAGCCATGTGCGATTTCAAAAGGCAGTCACCTAGACAGTCTGGAGAAACAACAAACTTTCATCTTGAGATCTGTGGGCCGATTTCACTGTAATAATCCCCCCACATCCTGCAACCTGCACCCTGGCTGTTCTGCACTTGCAGAGGATGGTACAGAAGGACTTAAGTTGTTTCAAGAAAGATTTAAGTTAGATCTGATAAGGAGCTTTATTACTGAGGCTGTGAAATACTGGGAGGGGGTCTCTGTGTTGGGCTATTTTGGATTTTGGACTTTACTGAAAAACAAGTAGGCAAGGGTCAAATTCACATCAGAGGAACACATGTAAAATGCAGACTTGAAGAGTTATTTAGCTCTTCGAATAAGAAATGGTTTTTAATAATTGGATAATTACCTTCATTCTCCACTTCATTTTGTATGATGCAATGTGTTTTGAGTTCTGCAATGATGTTCTGGAGGAAGTGACAAGAATTGGAAAACTATTATCACAAACAGATGACAAAGTGCTGTACTGGAGATACCATAGGTCTAAATTCAGCTGACCTCAGGGATGGCTTCTAGAAGCAGAAAAGCCATGACTGCAGGGGCCACCTGGATAGGGGGATGCAGACTAGCCTCTGTCCTGGTTAGCAGGAAAATAGCAGGCTGTTGCTTCCTGGGAAAGTCTCTTTCCCTCTCTTGGATCTTCCTCCCTAAAATGAGAGTCCAGTCATGTCCCAGAACATGGAGCAGAGCCGTGAGCATCGCCTCTGCCAGATAACACAGCTCAGATCATTATTCACATGCATGTCATGTATGGCATGGCTCATGGGTGGAGGGAAACCAACCTTTTTATTAGGGCTATAGCTGATTGGACTGGGCAGATATGCTGAGGCCACAGAAAGGCCGTGTCTGGGCTGGACATAAGGGATGTCAGAGGCCTCTGGGGTGCCTGGGGGAGAGTCTGCTTAATCCAGGTGCCCATTTGACTAGTAGAAATCAAATCAAATCAAATAAGTGTCTTCTTCTCTTTCAAGTTAATGCCAAGAAATCTGGCAGGTCACTGAACTTGCTACCACCCCAAAATGCCGAGTGATGCATCTGTCTCCCTGAGATTGCTGTATGTTTCAGAACTGGGATGCAAAGTTCAGCTTCCCATGACACCCCATTTTCAGAGGTATGCTTGCAATACATTGCCATAATTCCAAGGGATCTGAGTCCCTCTTTCTTGTCCGCTTGACTGATTTGACTGACTTGACCAGTACAATCTCATCAAGCTCTAACAGTGTGAGATTCCAATTCTACTGTGATGTAATATGGTGCCTGGGCAGCAGGGTGGTGAAGGAGCTAAGCAAATGGGCTCTGGGATCACACTACCTGGGTCCATTTTGAGCTCTGCCAGTTAGGTCGGGGTAGGTTCAACTCCTGTAGCACAGACACCAGGTAAGAATGCCTTCACCAAGCAAGATGGGTGTTTATTTCATGATCACTTAACAGTGTGGGTGTAAGCAGTTCAGGACTGATACGGCAATCCTAAAATTTGAGGGATCCAGGCTCTTCTTATCTTGTTGCTTCACCATATTCAGGGTGTTTCTCTCACCCCTATGCTTTAGGTGGCTTTCCACAACATCCATAATCCTGCCAGAAGAAGAGGGGAGAGAGGAAGGGAAGGTACAGAAGGGAAGCTACTCACATCACTGCAGCTAAAACCTATTGGCCAGACCTTAGTCACATGGCATCACCAACTGCAAAGGCATTTGGGAAGTGTAACCTGCATTAGTTTTGTATTGCTGTATAACAAATGAGCACAGACTCAGTGGCTTAAACGACACAACTTTATTATCTCTCAGTTTCTGGGGATCAGGAGTGCTCGTCCTTTGCTCAGGGTCTCATCAGGCTGCAATCGAAGTGTCATCCAGGACCGCGATCCCATCTGAGACTCAGGATGCTTGTCCAAGGTTACTGGTTATGGGCAGGATTTAGTTCCTTGCGATTGCAGGACTGAGGTCCCACTTTCTTGCTGACTGTCAGTGAGTCCGTTCCCAGCTCCTAGAGGCTGGCTGCTAGTCTCTGCCTTGTGGCCCTTTCCACAATAAGGCATTGCACCTTCAAGGCCAGCAAGAGCATTCCTCTGACTCTTTCTCTTCAGCAAAGGCCCAGTTTCTTTTAAGGGCTCACCTGATTAGGCCAGGCCCACCCAGAGTCATCTCCCTTTTGACTGACTCGGAGACAACTGATGTGGGACCTTAGCTCCGTCTGTAAAATCCCTTTACTGCTGTCATATAATACAGCCTAATCTAAAGGAGCAATCATTTCATCCTATTACCAGTCCTACTTGTACTCAAGAAAAGGGGGTTTAAAGGCTATATACACCAGGGGGTAGGAATCTTGGGGACCATTTAGAATTCTTCCTACTTCATAATCTTTATTTGGGTGGCTATATGCCCAGCCAATAGTAATCAATACGATTCTGATTTCTGTAGTTCTATGACTGGAGAAGAATGGGAAAACAATATTGGGGTTAACTAGTGGTCTCTACTATAATAACTTATTATCCATGTTATCTTGTTATTTAATTTTCCTGTGCTTCAGCTTCTCCTATAAAACAGGGATGATGATAATACTTCACTGATAGGTTTGTTGTGAGGCTTAACTTAGATTGCATGCAGAACAGTGCTCTACACATATGAAAATACTCATTAATGGTCAGCAATAATTCCTGTCTTCTTCCTCCTCATCCTCCTCATCTTCCTCGTCCTCCTCCTCCTCCTCCTCCTTCCAAATCATGGATGAAACACAGAAATAAAATAAGGGAAAAAAATTCAAGAGTCATCAAAAAGTCTAGCCATATCTTAATGACTAATGAGTACAAAAGGGGCTCGTTGAAATCTTTCCAATCTTGACCTTTTTTATAGAAGTGCTAGACAAGTGGAAATCTGCAGAATATTCCCAGCACCTCAAACTCACCATTGCATAACGAATGATGTCACACAGTGAAGATGCCCCTAGGTGACATCACATCCTGAGAGGAGGAGCCGCTAGGGCAAAACCTCTAAAACCTGATGTGCATTTTGCCAGGGAAACCAGAGTTGCACGATTTCTATGAACTTGCAAGTTAATCATGTCCAGTACAGATACAAAGCAAGAGCGTGCCTATGTGTGTGGCATGCCTGTGTGTGAAATTAGCTACATACTGATTAACCTTTCCTACATGCTGAAGGGATGGGATGGTTTTGAGAGCCGTTGGAAGAAACAAAGCAATGAATTTATCATGTTGCTTGACTCAACGAGCTCTGGGATTTAGAAACTAAATCTGAGCCATTAGTATGTGGCTTTACTTTTTTAATAGGAAAACATTCCACATAGGTCTAGCAACGTTCACGTCAGGGTTTTTAACACTTTCGTATGCATCTCAGATAGCCAACCTGGAGTGGTCCTTGAGTAACACACAATACAAACAATTATTCCAGACATTTCAAAAATGAAGTGCTACCAGCTTCATTGTGTCCCCCCGCTCTGGCAAGTAATGAAAGACATATTCTTAATGTGAAACAAAAGAGGATTGTGAATATTAAAAAAGCAGCCCAGCCAGTTAGAGTTAAACCGTCGGGATAAGATATTAACTTAAACCACATGTGAAGTGCAGCTGTTTCTGGTGAAGCTTTCATCAGGCTCAAGTGGAAAGATTGGTGGGTTTTAATATGTGGTTTCCAGCCAAGCCAATAGGAATCTGGGGAAAATGTGTGTGAAATCAGGCCTCTGCCAGGGGGGTCTCAGGCTCTGGGCTGGCTTTTCTTTCTGTGAACATAAACAAAGGTAACCCAATGCTGAGGGCAAGGCCTGCTCCATCCAAAGGTTTAGCTGAGAGACTCTGGAGTGACCAGCCAGCCTGTGAAGTTTCTGGACTCTTCATTCTCCCTTTCAAGAGGAATGCATAAATAGGTCCCATGGTGTTAGGAGTAGGGATGAAGGAGGAGTCTTCTTGTATCTGTCCCCTGCCATCTCAGGAACATCTAGAATTTGTTCAGCTCCTAATAACTGACAGCATCAAAAGGTGCCAACTCTATTCGAACTTACTGGCATGCTGGTTGGGTTTCACCTCTGAGGATTTAAATTTGCTTAAGAAAAGTGGTGCTATACACGATGCAGCACCTACCTGTTATAAGAACATGAAAATATTAGAAATTAATGAAAAAGT
Organism: Nomascus leucogenys; assembly: GCF_006542625.1. Taxonomy (NCBI): domain Eukaryota; kingdom Metazoa; phylum Chordata; class Mammalia; order Primates; family Hylobatidae; genus Nomascus; species Nomascus leucogenys. The sequence continues at coordinate 120,548,418 of NC_044402.1, forward strand.
ATGAGATGAGTGCAAAAATAAGGATTAATTGCACACTATTTCTTTACAAAGACTAAATTAGTTAAACAGCTTAAAGGTTGGTTGGGCTGCTGCCTGATTTTGTCCAGCCAGTTCTGGAGGCCCTAGATGATTGCTTCTGGACTCACTGCTGGGTGACGCTGTCAGCCTTCCACTGCTTACCTCCTGCATCACAATGTTGCTTTCAGCTTCAGAGGTGTGGAACAGAAATAATCTTTATGAGCCCACAAATTCAGGACTTGTGGGAGAAAAGTGGAAATGTCTGAACTGTACTCATTGACCTTAGGAAAACAGTTGAAATATTACCATTTCTGTGCATTGATTCATGTATTTAACATTTATTAGGCAGCTAGACGATTCAAGAGACTTCGCAAAATGCTCTTGGGGATGCAAAGATGTGTAAAAGGGAAAGGAATTGACATTTATTGAGAATATACTATATGCCAGACATCACAGAGGCCATTGGATTACATTTTCTCATTTAATTCCAAAAACCTTGAAAGGGAAAGATTATAAGATAAGACCTTTGCTCTCAAAAGCCTTCCATTCTGTGATTGAATAGTAGATAAAAGACATATTCAAATATCCATGAAATAAGATATTCTCGCTATATGCCAAATGAGAGGTTTTAATGGGAGTTAAGAGTCTGCAGTCATTACTTGGGGAATGAAAGAAAGTTTATTGGAGAAGGCCATATTTGAGTTGGACATTGAAGTTTGGGTAGGATTTAGATTCACAGAGAGGGAGGACAAGGCATGACCCAGGTGAAGGAGAAGATGAGGGCAGGGGAAGCAAAAGGAAGAAGCAATCCCTATGAGTCTCATGCTACTCAGAGGTCAAGGGAAAATCACTTATATAAGTTTCCCTTATTATCCCTTCATGGCTCTTGTACCAGGTGAGGTCCATACCTTGACTTTAAGGCCACACTGTATGAAAAATGCAGGTCTTTAAACACTAGATGCACATTCAGTGCGGTGAGATGCTGACACCATCAGAGGCCTGATCAAATTAAGGCCTGGTGAGGGCAGTGCAGGCTCTGCTTTCCAATCTCATGCTCACTCTGGGGCCCAAGTGCATGGAGTGGGATGGCTGGCCCAGTGGCCAGCACTGTTTCATGTGTGCTCATCTCCCTGTGTAGTTATGATGGGGCTGTGTCATTGAGCTTCAAAGGTTGACTTCACATAGAATTTGATTATGAAGACTGAGATAGGGACCAAAATACAGAGTCAAGTCACTGTGGGTGAGAATATGTCTGTGGAGGTGGGGGCAGTGCTGGAAGGTCAGGATGTTGGGCAGGCCAGCCCTGCTGGGGACAGAGAGCGAAGGATTGGTGTTTGGACTGCATTTTGTGTAGCATTTGGTGGCAGTAGGGTATAAGGAAAAGTTTCAGGTAAGCTTGTTTCAATACATTGGGGCTATTGGATTGCAGCTAAGAAGTGGAGATGTATTCTCTGAGAATTAGTCGCCCACATTCTACTTCATCATGTTGCTTTTAGGTTGGTGCAAAAGTAATTGTGACTTTTGCCATTACTTTTAATTTGGCATTACTTGTTGAGTCTGAGAAGAAAGTAAGTGCCTTTTCTAAAGCAGCCCCATTCCTGATGGAATGTTGAAGCTGAATCCTCATGCTTGAGGTTAAATCAATCAAGTCACTAGGCACCAGGCTCTAGGGAGGCTGCAAGGAAGTTTGGCAGACAGTTTCTATCCTCAGGCAGTTCATTGACCTATAATATTCTCATGAAAAGGTGACCAGTAGTATATGGTGAGTCAGGTGCCTGTAAGCCCAACCAGTGACCCGAAATGTTGTTCTGGTCTCCCAGGGCTGATGTAACAAAGTACCCCAAACTGGGTGCTTAAACAATGGAAATTTATTCTCTCATAGTTTTGGAGGTTGGAAGTCCCAATTCAAGGTGTCAGCAGGGCCACATTCTCTTTAAAGGCTCTAGGGAAGAATACTTCCTTGCCTTTTCTGGCTTCTGGTAGTTTCCAGCAATCCTCGGTGTTCATTGGCTTGTGCCAGCGTAACTCCAATTTTCTCTGTGTCTTCAAATCTCTCTCCATAGAGGGACACACGTTTTTGGATTTAGGGCCCACTCTGATCCAGCATGACTTCATCTTAATTATATCTGCAGAGACCCCATTTCCAACTAAGATCCCATTCATAGGTATGGGGGTTAGGACTTCAGCATATCTTCTTGGGAGACACAACTGAAGCCACAGCAGATGTTAATGAGCAGGCTGGCTGGATGGAAGGACCCTATGAACTGGGATAGTCATGGATGACATCTTGGCATGATGGGACTTGAGCTCTTTATCAATGACATGTGGTATTTGGATGGAGAAGGGGTGGGCTGGACTCCAAGGTGGGTGGAGGGGAAAAAGGGAAGAATTATATGGCTGGGGTCACAGAGATTGACTGAAGCAGATTAGAGACTGGCGAGGAGCCAGCCTGGCAGGGACAGAGGAATGAACTGGGGAGTGATGAAGATTGACACTGGGGAAAGAAACTGGGGCCAGATTGTGGAGCTACCCAAGCATACTGGAAAACTGAATGGCTGGGCTTCAACCATATTTCCCATATTCGGGAAAAAACTCCATTCAACATCCCCAAAAACCTTCAGAAGACAGAGGCAGTCACGCGAAGAGCCTTATGCCCAATCTGCTTCTGAAGTGTATCCCCAGATATCTTGTAAAAGCTTATGGGCCACCCAGTGAAGTGGGTGCCTTGGGTTTAGCCTGAAGACCTACCAGCTCTGGCAAGGGCACTCATGAGGTTAGCCAATATGTCATTAGTAAGACAGATCAGTGAGCAAAAGGCCTGGGATCTGCTCTTCTTCTCCTTGGGCTTCAGATTTCCCATTTGCAAAAAGCAATGGCTTTGGTTGTGACATGCTGCAATTTCTTGACTCTATATAATAAAATGGTGTAACTTATGTTTGAATAGACTTAAACCAAGTTCATCTGCAAATATTCCTTCATTTGATATAGCATCTCTATGAGATGGATAGAGAAAAATTTTTACCCCATTTTGATAGATGAGGACATAGACTCAGAGGAAGTTCACTGACTTGCAGAGACACTGAGCTGGTTAATTAGCGGAGCTGGAACTTGAACACAGGTCTTCAGAATGCTAGTCCAGTGTTTTCCATTCCACACAATGCCTCGTTTATAATCAGAATCTCTCCATGTGCTCATTCATTCAACAAGCAAACATGTATTAAGGGTCCACTATGTGACAGGTACTCTGATAGGCCCTAGAGATACACGAATAATTAAAGCAGGGTCCCTATCCCAAGAAGGTCACAGAGTGCTGGTCCAGTGCGAACTCTTGTACATAATGATCGGGCAGAGGCTACACTTCAGGTCGGGTGTCCTCATCCCACCAAGCTAAGCCCGCCATAAGATCAAGGGTCTACTGGGCAATGCTCTTGGGCCAGTTTTTTAAAATTTCAGTTTATAAACATGGAGCTGCTACTGAAGGCACATCTGACTTCTTGTTTAGTTTAGTCAGCATCTACTATGTTAGCAACACTTAACATCAACTAGAGAGAGGATTGTCAAAAGGGAACTTCTGAAATTGAGTGAACTACTCTTACTGAATTTGTAGCTGTTGTGAAATAACTCTCAGGTCACAATCTCTTAGATTTGCATTGCATCTCTCAGTTTACAAAGCCCTTTAATAAATGTAATAGCACTTGGTAGTGTTACAATCTGAGACGGCATCTCCTTTAGGAACAAGCAGACCTCAGGCCCCACCACCTCTAGGTGAGTGACCTTCACAATTGCTTAGCACAGTGAAACCTCTAGCTCCTCATTTGCAAAATAAAGATGGATGATAATGGTGCCAGTCTCATAGGATTTCTGTGTAGGAGGATGTGTGTGAGGTGCCTGGTAGACCTTTGAGAAATGTGAGTTCTTTCTTCAACAGAGCAATGAATAGCTCTTGAGTGAGGGAAGCAGCCCAGCACGCTCAGCTGGCAGGCTGTTCTCCACATGTGTTTTAGACTATGCTGGCCTTTGAGGGAAAAGGATGTGGTTCTCCTGACTCCTGTCTCTGCTAAGATTTTCGCACAGTCTCCCATAGATTAGCTTGGTGCAAAAGTGATTGCGGTTTTTGCCATTGAAAATAATGGCAAAGGCCGGGCGCGGTGGCTCAAGCCTGTAATCCCAGCACTTTGGGAGGCCGAGGCGGGCGGATCACGAGGTCAGGAGATCGAGACCATCCTGGCTAACACAGTGAAACCCCGTCTCTACTAAAAATACAAAAAATTAGCCGGGTGTGTTGGCGGGCGCCTGTAGTCCCAGCTACTCGGGAGGCTGAGGCAGGAGAATGGCGTGAACCCGGGAGGCGGAGCTTGCAGTGAGCCGAGATCGCGCCACTGCACTCCAGCCTGGGGCACAGAGCAAGACTCCGTCTCAAAAAAAAAAAAAAAAAAAAGAAAAGAAAATAATGGCAAAAACCGCAATCACTTTTGCATCAAGCTAATAGAAACCATTATGGTAGACAAATCAGTGAGGTATAATTTGGGAAACCTCTGACTGAGTCTACCATTTTTAGTTGCTTTCAATTTGATCAAATTAGTGCCCAAATGCTTAAAGTGACATGCCCAAGGTCGTGGTCACTGGCCTGTGCCTTCGAATCCAGAGCTCTTTCCATTAAGCCACTTGTCCAAGATACATCCCTCAGAGGTGGTGACATCCTCAATGTGTATGAGAAAGGATATCTTTAGAGATGCTGGATTCAGAAGCTACCCTTCTCAAAGTTCAGCCGGGAGATATGGAATGAAACACATGGCTTTGTTTTACAGCTAATATTTTAACTTAATTTGCTCTGTTCAGCTTGTCTGAATTCCAGGTTGCTGATAAATCAGGATGATGGCTTACACGCTGGTCCCTTCTACCAGGGATAAAAGTGATCCAGAAATATGTGGAAGCCCTGGGAGCATTTAGATAGATTCCTTAAAATATGATTCTCCACCCAACTGCCTTGCTAGGGGTGGAGTGTCTCAGGCATAAAAACATGACTTAGGGCGATGAACAGTTAAAGTCTAAGAACTTGTAAGCAATAGAAGCAGGAATTATTCACTCTTACCAGTGCTGGCTCTGTGTCCAGTGTTTGCTCACCATCTCATACATCTCTTCGGAAGGAAAAAACAACTCGAACTTGCCACTGGGACACATGTATTCTTTCCTGTACTGGAGCCGATGGAGCTGTTGCAAACACTCTATAAATCTCGTCTCCTGTACCTTGACCTTCATCCCTTTGGGGCAGCTCTCACTTTATGTTCATCCTGCAAACTGCAGTAGATGAGACTTGTAGCAAGACCCAAGGGCTCTGTGTCCAGCATCCTTGCCAGGTGAACAAAGGGAAAGGAGTTGCCGAGGCCTGGGTTGCTGTTAGGAGTTGGGCTCCGTTTTCCCAGCCAGAAATCAAGTTCACATTCCAGCCGCCAGAGAACAGCAATGCACTAAATGAGGTCACTGTGCTTGCAAGGGAGAAACAATTATGTGCTTTTCCTCTCGCACTTATTACTCACAGGACTTCATAGGGAGGACATAGCATCTTTTTTGTCTGCCCCCGAAGAACCTTTACAAAATAAAACTGGGTGCAGAAAGAGGCTGACTTTGGAAGAAGGTGCCTCACATTTTATTGGCTAGAAGGTAGATTCCTTTTGATTTTATTTTCCAATTTAATACAAGGTGTGCCTTGAGAAATGCTTATGTTAATTTGAAACAGGAGTAAAACAGTGCCAGGCCCTTGTGTGGCAAGGCCCTGTCTGTCTGATCACACTGGGCACCTGGTCTATAAATCCACACCAGGGCTTAGACCTGAGGCTGGCTCCCAGGGCGGGGGGAACCAGGGCGATGCTGGGAGTTATCTGGCTGCATTGGACTGGCATGCCTTGTTCTCCAACCACACAGTGTGTGACACGTTATCTGGGACAGGAGATTCAGAAGGGAGACATTGCAGAGAGATTTGTAGAGAGGACAGTAGCCTCGTCCCTTTAAGATGAGGTGTGGTGTTGAAGGGTGTATTAGTCCGTTTTCATGCTGCTGATAAAGACATACCTGAGACTGGGTAATTTATAAAGAAAAAGAGGTTTAATGGACTCACAGTTCCAAGTGGCTGGGGAGGCCTCACAATCATGGTGGAACGTGAAAGGCACGCCTTACATGGTGGCAGCAAAGAGAGAATGAGAGCCAAGCAAAAGAGTTGTTCCCTCATAAAATCATCAGATCTCCTGAGACTTATTCACTACCATGAGAACAGTATGGGGGAACTGCCCCCATGATTCAATTACCTCCCACTGGGTCCCTTCCACATGGGAATTATGGGAGCTACAATTCAAGATGAGATTTGGGTGGGGACACAGCCGAACCATATTAAAGGGGTTCAGAGGTGGCACTGTTTAAAATTCTGTGCTGCATCATGAACTTCTGAGTGCAGCCCAATCATCAGAATGGTCACAACACCCTCCCCAGTGATCAAGGTAGGGCTTCCCCTCGTTTCAGAACCTTTGACAAGCTCGAGTTTGGCACGGTACTTCATTTTGGCATGTAACTTTCTTCAGCTATTGTCTGTGAGTTTTATTTTTCCCCAGTGAGACTGCCCATTCCTTGAGGGTCCCCTAGAAGTTTCCTGCCCATCCCTGACTTTAAGCAGACCCAGGCAGGAGAACGAAGCCCACACCACCACAGCCCTGCACCGGCCTCCACTCTGCCCTGAAGTTGGTGATTCTGGCCCTTTTGTTAATGACTCTGTATTCTCAAGGCTGAGAGGCCCAGGAACTGAAGAATGGTCCGAGGCAGGAAGAGGAGGGCATCCGTTCTCCACGTTATGCCCTCTGGCTGGGCTTACATGGTTCCCAGGGAGGATGCACTATGGGAGAGTGGGATGCAGGAAGCAGAGCCGCTTCATGGCTCCTTCTCCGAGAGTGTGTCTGCAGTGGCTGGCCGTGTGTCTCAATTTGTGTCTTTACGTGGCTGCCAGCCCTACCTTTGCCCACTGTGGGTTACCTTCCTGCCTCGGGGCACCATTGCCTGGGGAGGCATTGTTGTGTGGTGAAGCCATGAGACCCGGGTTGCAGTACTAGCCTTGGCAAACCCACTCTCTGACTCTGAGCTTGACTCAGTGGCCTTATCTGTCAAAATCAAGTACTAGCTTATACCCTCTGCAGCTTGGCCAAGCCAAGATCCAATGCCAGATCAGCCTGGTTCTGAGGGCTGAGCCCTCTTCACTGCCCTGAACTTCAAGGGGCTGAGTGTGCAGCTCTTTGTGGAAGCGCAGAGTGGGGCTGACAGGTGACACCCCTGAAACCGTCTACAGAGCCACCCACCTGCTGGCTTGTCCAGGCTGTCTTCATTTCAGCTCTTGTGTGAGTAGCCGGTGTGGGGCACGACAGAAACCAGCACCAGCGAGGACAGACAGACAGATCTCATGGCTCCCTTCTCAGCGTCCCAGTTTCAAGGCCCTGTCTTGGCCTTTGAGGAGCCTCAGTTAGGACTGCACTATTCCACGATGACGCGCTCTTGGGCACCTGCAGATTGTTGAAGGGAAGATATTTTCAGCATTTTCTTAGGCATAGCAAGCAGATTTATTTGCCTGTCATTTGCAGGGATAACAACAAAAAAACCCCACAAAATAAAAAACAACCCCAGGCCCCATGCTGGCTGTTTCTCAGCTCTGCCTTCATTACTACCACTGTCTTGGCTTATGAAAGCCAGCATGGATCTTTCAGTATTCTAGAAGTTTCTGAAACATTGTGGGGTGCAGGTTTAGCAGAGACAGTCTATCTTTCTAGCTTGTGTAATTTGCCTTACAGAATGCTTCTATGTGAGCTTGATTTCCCTCCTCTCTTATTCATGTTAGCTGTCCTGATTCTAGCTTAATGATTTTGGGAGCGAAGTGGGGAGGGGGCTGGGGATTAGTGACTTTGCATAAAAATACTACTAAAAGCTCTGTCTCTGGGGTCACCTGACATTTGCTTTCTCTCAGCAATCGACCAAAGTACAATAATGTTCTTTGGTGAGTTTCTTCTTTCTGATATGTTTGATGGTGGTCCAGTGGAAGGGGATAGATTTTTGGAGTCAGTGAGATTTAGGTTCAAACCCCTCCTCTGTCACTTATAGGCTATTTAATCTTGCACAAGTTTGGAAATAACTGGAGCTTCTGTAAGAGAAGGAAGGGACATTTTGTGACAAAGGATAGCTATGGCATAGCTGTCAACAGCCCTCAGGTTTGGGTGGGTGCTCACTGTACTAAGAATAGATTACTTATTGTTTTTTATTATTATTTTTCTAGTAATTCAGACAGAAGAAATACTAATTAAATGCCATTTAGTTCTTATCAGGTGCTAGAAACTCTATTCATGCCTTTGGTCCTCACAATGACCCTATGAGGGAGGTATGATTATTATCTCCATTTTTCAGATGTGGAAATTAGAGCTCAAAGAAGTTAAGTAATTTGTCCAAGGCAACCCTTCCTGTAAGTGGTAAAGCCAGGGCTTTAATCATGGTGAATTTACTTCTTGCTTTAGGAGATTTTTCTTTGAGTTCTTCCATTTTTAAAAAAACTCTTTTAATATTAATTTCTACTTTTACCTGTGGAAAGAAAAGTGTTAACAGTGGAAAAGATGAGGACTCACTGGTTAGAAAAAATTCTTAAAAGAAAGAAGCAGAAACCCACCATCCCGCTGTGTATTCTCAGAAAAGCAGCCCAATGTGGATATCGGTAGAATGGGTCTCAGCTGTGGCAAGAGAAGGACGAACAAAGTTTGAGGGATCAGAGACACTGTGGCCACCCAGCGAGTTTCATCTTAAGCATTACAAGGAATTAAGTGGCTCTTCTGAGTCTTGGAACTTTGGTTCCGTCATCTCTGCCTTGAGCCACTAGAGATAAGTTATTGGTCTTTCTCTTCATCATTCATCATGGAGGCCAGCTCAGACTTGGTTGAGTTCCTTTAGGTACTGATCCAGAAAAATGGAACCTAAGTTGGCTCCCTGTCCAATGAGTCGCATAATAAGCACCCACAGGGCTTGTCCCTGAACCATGGCGACAGTGCCGTGTGAATGACAATGGGGAATTTGTATTTAAAGCCTCTTTGTAAGCTCTAAATGGATAAGCAAATACAAAGACATATTGTTACAAGTGTAGTGGGTATTGAAGGTTGGAGTGTTGGGTTTTGAAAAGGAAGGGGAACAGTTTGTGTTCTCCATTGGAAAGAAATAGTAGGTAACTGGATAGAAATCATTTTAAGTAAGCAATGTTTAGAGGCAAATTAGAAATTGGGCAACTACAAGGCTCACTCTGAGTGGGGGTGATGCTTGGAAAGGACACAAAGGCCTGAATTACTGGAGGAATTTAGGAAAGGGATGGTAGAAAAGCACCTGAACATTGTGTTAAAATAAAAATACATTAAAGGAGTATGGGGCGAGATCAAGGAGAAGAGAGTTCTTGGCAGAAGTTGCTGCTGTAATTTATCCCAGACCCTTTAATTCCTGACCACCACCCCAGGGAGGAGATTATCACCTCCCCCAGCTAGCACAATTGGCTGGTATGGAGGTTGTTAACTTGAGAAAATCACCAGAGATAGTATTGGGCAACTTCAAAAGTCCACTGTCTTTTTCAATGAGCTTGTTGTGAAAGGGCTTAAACAGAACGCTAATAACAGCTAAAAATCTAGCTGCAGGTGGCTGTCTAATTCCAATCAAAATAATCTTCCCCAAGTCTTAGTGGATAAAGGAGGGCAGAATTAAAAAGGGAACCAAGAGTGATTTTTGGCACGGGCACCAAGTCTGTTGTGGAGGAAGACTATTGGTGTTGGCAGTGCACAGTTAGGTTTTTTCCCAGCAACAAATTTTTCTCTTCCCTTGATGGCTTGGAAGGTCTGTACACAAATGCCTTTATGTCAGTTGTATACAGCTGCACACACCATGTGGCATTTGCTTTAGTTAGCAGTACAGTGGAGGGAGAGTAGGTTGTTGGCTTTTGAAAGAATCAGAATTATTATATACAGGCATCTTTCTTCCTTTCCTAGAAGCTCCCATGCTGACTTGAAAATATACTGTTTTCGAATTGCAGACTTAATGCCCTTAGAGCTTCTTTCTTTGGGGGTAGTTTGTGTTTAATCAATGTTCTACTAGGCTTTCCAAGACACTGTTCCTTGGTAATGGATGTCACTTGAATAAAATTTTCTGTAGTCAGATAAGATTGCCAAATGCTAGATCCCACAAATTTTAACAGGTATGTTTACTGCAGGACTTTCCAGAGCCTTCAATGTGCAAATTAGTTTTGAATCACCTATTAAGTGATACTTTTACTCCCCAAAATAAAAAAAAAGTTTGCTCCAAATCCCAAATTATCTGGCTTTTTTTTCACAGATGCATCCTGGGAAATACTGTTCTCTTTAAAACTGCAGGAGTGGCCCCCGTTGAGACGGAGGTTGAGCAAGCATTTCCCTAGAGTCCATAGCATTTCTGCTAAGATGCTGGGCTGTCCTGGAGCTGCGGCTGGAGTCAGGTTCAAATGCAGCATCCGGCAGCACACCACACAGGGGTGTGTGTGTGTGTGTTATGTATTTGGGCTGGTGGTTGGAATGAGGACAAAAGAGGAAGTTGGAAGAAGAGATGAGAACTTGCTCCCTCCTCTTAGGAACACCCAAACTTGTGGATTCCTCCAAGAATCTTCCTTCCTGGGCCCAATTGTCAAAGCCTAGTCATAGGTGGAATTGTTGTAAAAGTCATTCCCAAGTGGCTCAGTATTTATAGCTTGTCATTGACGTGAGCAGATTTCTGCAGCTGAAAATAGTGACATCCAGTCATTTGGGCCAATTTGTGGGTTTTCCTCAGGGATGTGAGCTTGGGGAGGTAATTTTATGCCAAGAAGAAAGTCATGGAAACAGTTGTTTTCCTGAGAAGACATGCCCCCTATTTCCCTTAAAAAGAAGACAGGAACTTTCAGATGGCTGTAGTCCAGGAACCTCGAATACAGTTAGTGAATAATCCCCCCTAGCTTCATGAATCCTCATGAGGTCCATCATTTTGGCAGCCTTCCTTCTTGTTCCCTAAAAGGGTTTGAACTCGAGGTTTCTGGGTCTGTGAAGGCTTCCGCATCTTCCATCTAAATCATTTTTATTTGCTGGACTGCAAGGGAAAAACCACACCAAAAGGACTCTGTCCATCTCTCTCAGACTTCACGAGCAAAAGGAGAGCATTCCAGGAATGGCAGAGCCAGAAAAACCATAAAGATACACTTTTTGAAAGACAATCTGGAAATGGAGCTTAAAAAGGTTTTTGCTAAGCCTTGATCATGCCAAGTGAATTCTCTTTCAGTAATTAAAGAAGGAAACCTACCCCCTAAGAACTGAAATTAGCAGCTATATCAGGTCAAAGGAACTTGGGAAGAGAACAGGATTGTTTATTAATCTTATAGTATCTCTTTCCTAATAAAATCCCAATCGTCTGCCTTATGCATGTTACCAGAACACTCAAACCAGGTCTGTTGGTTATTTATTTATTTAAGATATTTGGCCTGTTTGGAAATTAAACACTTTCTTGGATTTCATCTCTTTGGGCCAATGGCAGACCTGCTGGGGGGTGATCCTAAGAGGATACAATAATAAAAGCCTTAATAGGGTAGCACAACGGGAAAAAGCCAGAATGAATTAGCTTGCTGTGACATGGCTAACATCATTGCATTTATATATGTTTCATTAAGCGGGGGCTTGACAGCTTTATGAGGAAACAGTGGGGTTTGCAATGGAGGAAGGCCCTGTAACCCTGCCAAAGCTGATCTCGGCCTGTGCCATGCATGCTCTTTAATAGAATAATATTTGCACAGTGAAAATGTCATTTTAAATGACTGGTTTGATAATCCCTTAAGCTTTTAAATGATCTGCAAAGTCTGGAAATTCTACCCGTGTTTAAAATTGACGGGAACATTAATGAATGCAAACATTAAAGGATGGTCCCCAGCTTTGTTTCCTGAGTCAGACATCACTTACTGGGGTTTCTTTCCTTTTTTTGTCCCTTGTGCTCTTTCTGCAACACAAGTGTACTCACCAAGCAGCTGCAGTGGCCTTCACTGCAGGGATGTCTTTGGGGTGGGACAGCTCAGCCTGTAGTGGGACATGGACTTACCAGGATTGCTGCTAGCATGCAGTTCTTTCCTGCAGAGTAGAAAAGGCATCCCCTCTGGGAGGGAGCCTGCAGAAGGCAACCCCTTTGGGCAGAACGATTAGCAAAGGGCATGTATCTCTCCAGCTGGCGCATCGTGAGCCAGGGTCTTAGCGTGGTGAGCACACAGTAGGAAGAATTTAGCCCTTACTGCAGCCCTCTCAGGGAAAGTCCTGCACAACCATATGCAGCATCCCTGGTGATGTCTACCTTGTTTTGTTCAGACCCCCTTTGGACCAGGATAAAGCCTCCCTGTCTGCTGGACAAACATCCTGTGCGATATGAGATTTTGGGAGGGCTTTTCCTTGGGAGGACAAAGCCCCATTCAATCCCTTCCTCCTTTCAATGACTCTCAAATAGGGTAGGAAGGCTGTGTAAGGATTACCTTCTCAAGAATAGAGCGATAGATGGAGAGTTTGGCAAACTAAAGCTTCAGGGCCAAATCTGGCTCTCTGTTGTTATAAATAAAGTTTTAATGGAACACAATCATACCCATTCATGTATTGACCGTGGCTGCTTTCCTGTGACAATGGCAGAGCTGGATAGTTGCAATAGAGAGTGTATGGTCCATAGAGCCTAAAATATTTGCCATCTGGCTCTTAACAGAAAAATCCTGCAGATCCCTGTCCTGGACCACTGGACAGAATGAGATAGAATCCCTGGCTGGGGTCCTGGCTCTGTCAATTTTTGTATGTCCTTGGGAAAGTTACTTAATACCTCCTTTTCTTAGTTTTCTCATAAGTAACATGGGGATATTTCTGCTCTGCCCACTTCATGCAGCTGCTGTGAGGATTTAATGATTAAATAGAAAAGTGCTGTATATGTGTGAGGTCTGCCGAGGTCTGCCAAGGTCTAGCGATGGGACCTTGGGGAGAGCCTCTTGACCTCTTTAGAGCTATTTCTTCATCTGTAAAACAAGAGAGGTGCTCTAGATTAACACTCGCCAGAGTTTAATGTCCACATGTTCACCTGTAGATTTTGGTAAAATGCAGATTCTGATTTGGTAGGTCTGGGGTGGGTGGTGAGATTCTGCATTTTTTACCAGCTCCCAGAAGATGCTGATGCTGCTGGGCTGGTGTATTCATTAAGGTGCTCCAGAGAAACAGAACCAATAGGATTATATATATATATATATATATATATATATATATATATATATATATATATAAAGAGATTTAAGGAATTGGCTCACTCAGTAATGGAGGCTGGCAAGTCCAAAATATACTGGGTGAACTATCAGCTTCAAAACTCAGGAAAGAGCCTTTATTGCTGTTCGAGTCCAATGGCTGGCTGTGGCAGAATTCCCTCTTGCTTGCGAGAGGTCAGTTTTTTGTTCAATTCAGGTCCTCAGCTGATTGAACAAGGTCCAATATGGAGGGCAACTGCTTTACTCAAAGTCAGCTGATTTAAATGTTAACTTCATGTAAAACCACTCACAGAAAGATCCAGAATAATGTTTGACCAACTATTTGGGCACCCTGTAACCCAGCCGACCCGTAAAACTAACCATCACAACTGGGTACCGCACTCGGAGGAGCAAGGGGCCAGATTATCTTGCTGGTACTCTCTGCTCGTGTAATTGATGAGCAACCTGCAAATGCTCTTGTAACCATAGCAGTCGCTTTCCCAGGCACCCCTCTCCCACCGCATGCCTCAGCAGAGGGGTCCTGCACTTGTCCCAGCTCGTAGCCTAACCCTGCGTCTGGTGAGAAGAGATGGTTATTTTTCTACTTCCAGGAGGGCTCTGGCCAGACCCTTCGTCTGGCAGCCAGGTGGCTTGACAGAGCAGCTAGTGGCAGGCTGAACCCTTCCTGGCTGGCCTCAGCCTGGACGCAGCTGGAAGGTGTCCCATCTCCCTGCTTTCTGCCCCAGAAAACAAAACTAGTTAGTGGCAACCTGGCATGTGGAGACTGCAGAATTTGAATCCTTCTGCATTTCACTGAAGTGAAATGTCTCCTGTGCTCCCACTGGCTGCTAGCGCTGCCAAAAAATTCTCTCAGGCTTTTGTTTCCAACCACATTTTTCACAGGCCAGTAGAGGCTATTGGCTGTTTGTCCCAATTGCCACCTGAAGCCAGTAAGGCCTTAAAAGGAGGATTGTCTTGTAGGTAGGGTGAGAGCCAAGGTTTCTGCCTCTGTGGGGTGGAGCAGGTGAGAGAGGATGGAGTGGGAAGATGGGTCTGGGGGTGGTGGTAGAGAAACACATTAAGGGGATTTTTTGCCAACAATTGCCCATCAAGCAGGTCAGGGTTCTAGATTAGACCAAGATACACTGGGCAGCAGTACAGGACTATGATGTAAAAAGATGCAATTTTAGATTCAGACAAACCTGGGTTCAAATCCCACCTTTGCCTCTTTTCCCAGTGGTACTTGGGCAAGATTCTTAACCTTTCTGTAGTTCAGTTTTCTCATAGCTTTGTTGTGAGAATAAATGAAATGATACCTATTTTTCCATTCAGGAATCCTCTGGGGCTCCCTGTTTCCTTCTCATCAACTTCCAGATACCCTTGACTGGATCTGGGATCCTACTTAGCTCAGTCTCTGGCACTAATAGAAATCCAGCAAAAATTCAGCCAACAAATATCAGGCCATGAAGGCCATACACACAATATATGTTTTTTACAAAGGAAAATGAAGCAGACTAAAGCACTAATTTGATGAATTCACATTTCAATCCTTTAGCTCATGAGTTCTGGAAACTTCAGCAAGTTCCTTGACTTCTTTGTGTTTTGGTTTCCTCTTCTGTAATAGGTCAACCACTGGGCTTGTTTGCTGGGATTGTTGTGAGGATTAGATGAGCGAATATAGCCAAAGCTTTAGTGCAGACCTGGTACACAGTAAACCCTAGCTCTTAGCTCTTCTTGCACCTGTTATTTCAAGATCCCCAGGTGTGTTCAGCTGTGTTAAGAAAGGGTTTGCAGAGTAGTGGTTGTGGATTCCCTGTGCAACTATGGCCTTCAAGATGCTTTAAAAACTAGCTGGGGGACCAAGTCCAAATCTCTGGGCTATGTTCCCTCACAAACCGTGGGTAGAGAAAATTTAGGGTAGACCTGGCCCACAGTTTCACTTGAACTGGACTCTTGACCCTTCTTTTTAACCCTTGCCCTTTTCGCCCAGCACACTCTCCAAGGGTGTGCGAGGGCTTTATTGCTCGTTTCTTGAAGCCATCTTTATGCTTTCTTCTTTACACCCTGTATGTAGTTTCTCCTCAGGACCTTGAGTCTTTCTCTATCATGTTTCACGCCAATGCTTCTTTGCTGTTTCTATTAGCCCGTCTTGCCTTGGCCTTCTTCCTTGGGCATCTGGCCTGCTGCAATAGCTCGAGGACAGCAGCTTTCAACCCTGGCCACACCAAAATCACCCGGGGGAAATTTTAACAAGATAATGCAGTCCCAAAGCACCAAGCCCCAAGATTTTGATTCAGCAAGTCAGGGATGGAACCACAGACATCTGTGTTTTAAAGTCTCCCCATGTGATTCCAATTTGCAGCCTGGGTTAAGAACCTCTCTTAGAGGCTTTCCTGTGTTCAGCTGCAAAATCAGGAGCCCAGAAGCTTTTAGAACTTTGCTTTTCTCATCTGCAGAGGGGATAGTCCTGCCATCCACCCAAACAATGAGATTGGGTTGGATGCTTCAACCCCAGCTGAAACGCCCGTTAAACAAACAAACAACCATGTTTCTCTCAGATCATGTTTTGCCTTTCGTTGTATTTATTTGAGCACTT
This sequence comes from Nomascus leucogenys, assembly GCF_006542625.1. Lineage (NCBI taxonomy): Eukaryota > Metazoa > Chordata > Mammalia > Primates > Hylobatidae > Nomascus > Nomascus leucogenys. The sequence continues at coordinate 120,564,332 of NC_044402.1, forward strand.
ATGTCATTCATTAGACAGTAAGCTGCTTGGGAAAGGATCCACAGCTTGTTTAACTTTGTACCTCCCATAATGTTTAGTATAAGGGCTTGACACATAGTAAATATTCAATATATGATCATTGGATTGATTTTCAGTTGTTTTGTGTGCCCTGCAGGGTCTGGAACAGTACTGAGAGCATAGTAAACACTCAATAAACACTGATTGATTGATTAATGTATCTATTCAAAACCTATATAGAGAAAATGGAGGGCACAGAAACAGACCCAGCCCTATATTAACTGAATGGTGGTAGGGAAGTAATTTAACTCTGCGTGCCTTTGCCTTTGGTGTGTGGGTACATGCAAGAGCTCATGGAAATACACGTACACAGGCACTGACATACACATACATACAGAGTTCTTGGAAATTCAAGAACTGACCATCTGCTTAGGTGATCCTCTCTGCTACTACTTGGTAGAAACGGAAATGTCAAATGAGAACATTGGTAGACTTAGTTTAGTCATGCTCACAGTAATAAAATAATTTAATATACAAGTATTTGGGAAAGTACCAGCATGTGCAAGTTATTACAAATGGGTTAGGCACCAACAGGTTGGGACTGTAGATGCTTGGTTTCTAGTCTCTGAGCAGCCATTCACCTGTTGGACAATATTGGCCATATCCCTTAATGTCCCTGAACTTCAACTTCCACATCTGGAAATAAAGCTTTGGATTAAATCAGCAATTCTTATGCCCTGAAATGCAGCCAAAAGAACACTGATTTTTCAGAATATTAAAGATGTTAATAGGCGTTCAAGACAAAGCAACCAATAAACAAATCTTTGGGAAACAAACAAAAGTTGTTTCGGATATACTATTATACTTAAGCCAAATGAAATAACTTTTTCTAGGACTTCTCAGGGACTTTATTTTTTGATGTTTACTGTGACTCACCAAGGGGATATGGAAAGGTTTCTTGCAAGCCATTTGGCTCTGAAACACCCTCCCTCCACCCCAGAAAGCTTATTAACAATCGGAGGCATTTGTAAACTCTCACTCAGCAGGGGCTGATCCTCAGTGTACCCTGGTATTTTGCTAAGATAACCACCTCACAGGTTGCCTCTAGGCACCAGGTCACTACGAAGAAAATCTCCTTGTCTGTGATGCTCTTACCTCAGTTTTGTTGGTATATAGTCTTACCTGTCCTTCATTAATTCACCTCTTTCAGGAAGTCTTCCCACCTTGCTCCATCCCATAGTGATAGCCCCTGACTTGAAAGCAGTTAATGCAGCAGAGTAAAAAGCGGAAGGACTTCACCGTCAGACAACCAACGTTTGAATCCTAGCTCCACCAGCTGTGTGGGTAGCTGGTCAAGCCACAGCCTCTCTGAGTCTCATTGCGCTTGTCTATACTTTGTGGGTAATACTCCGTGGGCATTTGGGGTTTGTACCATGCAGTATTTACTTGTCCTTCTTTTTTTTTTTTTTCTTTGGAGACGGAATCTCACTCTGTTGGCCCAGGCTGGAGTGAAGTGGTGTGATCTTGGCTCACTGCAACCTCCGTCTCCTGAATTCAAGCAATTCTCCTGCCTCAGCCTCCCAAGTAGCTCAGATTACAGGTGCGCCCCACCATGCCTGGCTAATTTTTTATATTTTTAGTAGAGATGGGGTTTCACCATGCTGGCCAGTCTGGTCTCGAACTCCTGACCTCATGATTGGCCTGCCTCAGTCTCCCAAAGTGCTGGGATTATAGGCGTGAGCCACTGCACCTGGCCTACTTGTTCTTCTAGTACAACATTAGGTGAAATTTCCCTCTGGGGCCCATCCCAGCCATGCTTGGAGCCAACATGCGGGTAGGTCCCCAGGCCCAAGGAACCGCTTTATCACATTCCCCTGGCCATAGCAATGGGCCTTGGACACAATCAGGATCGATGAAACACAGTATTACTTTGCTAATATTTCTGAAAAAGAGGCTCTTGCTTTTTTCTACTGGATTTGAAACTTAGGGAAGATAAAGCCTGAGGATGCTGCAACCATCTTACAACTGCGAGGGGAGAGCCTTTCTGGTAATAGAATCAACACAGTAGAATACAGGCTTCATGGTTGGAGTTTCAGTGGCCATCTTGGACCATGAGGTGACTTTGGGAATGGAAACCATAGAAGATGCCTAGGTTTCTGCCACCATGAATGCTATTCCAGTTTTGGACTATTTTTTATCATTTGAAAATGAGAAGTAAATGTCTATTACATTTAAGTGACTGTCACTGTTTTCTGTTATTCACAGCTGAACCTCATCTTAACCCATAGTCCAAGTCAGCTTTTGTTTTCTTTGCTTGTTTATTTTTAAACAGAAAGGGCCCTATCTGACATAGTCTCCCACCCCCATGGTAGGATTATGTTATAGGTTCAACTATATCACCCCCAATTTCATATGAAGTTCTAATCCCTAGTCCCCAAATGTGACTGTATTTGGAGACAGGGTATTTAAAGAGGTAATTATATTAAAATTAGGTCTTTAGTGTGGGCCCTAATCCAATACAACTTGGATCCTTGTAAGAAGAAGAAATTTGGACACAAGACATGTGTGCTAAACAGAGGAAAGGGAAGAGTGAGAAGGTGGCCATATGCAAGCCAAGGAGAGAGGCCTTGGGATAAAACCAGCTCTACCAAAAGCTTCATCTTGGAATTTTGGCCTCTACAACTATGAAGAAATAAATTTCTGTTGTTTAAAGCCACCCAGTCTATAGGACTTTGTTATGGCAGTCCTAGCAGACTACTACGGAGTAAATGAAATAATCATGTATAGTAGGCATCTAGCTCAGTGTTTGTAGCTAGGAACCCTCAACAAATGTGACTTCCTGTTCCCCATGCACTAACTCATACTGTCAGGAAACTCTCTATGGGGCAGTGTGCTCCATTTTCCTAACTAGATCCTTGAAGGCTCCGAAGCACCTGAGTCAGGACTATTATGCACATTAGAATGCTCAATAGATGCTTATTGATTAATTAGGACTCCCTAGGCCATGCTAGGCAGGCAGAGACGGATTAAGCTGTTTAATAAAGTCTACCCTAATGCACCATACTTCTCTGGCAGCCTTTTCCTTTAAAGGGAGAAAAGAAGGAGAAGGCAGCTTTTACAGCTGGTTGAAATATCCTGGAAGAAACTGTCAGGGGAAATAGTCATGGAGATGAAGTTGACAGAGTGATGGCCAGGCAGCCCTTTACGATTAGTTTCAAGCTACCAGTTATGTCTGTTTTAATCTGGAGGATGTTTCGGTAATGAAGCGACTGCGTGAATCTCAATAATGCAAAGTTAATGATGTTAGCATTGGCCACCATCATTGCTTCACTTTTGTCCAACAGGGATTTTTTTTTTATTATTATTATCCTCCTTCAGAGCTGTAATAGGATGGAAATATTCTCACTCACTGTTATTTTTGAGAACAGTAAGTGAATGTTAGCCCTTCTGCCCCTTAAATCCATAGCAACAAACCTATTCCTTTTAAAACCTAATTTCAAAACGGTGGCTAGACCTAGAAATCTATCCTTTTAAGCTCACATGTGGTATGGCAGAGGTTATATCTTCACTCCTGTAATTTTCCTCTGGGGAACGACTAGACCTTCGCTAACAAAGTATTGGTTAAATTTCACCCACTGGGAAAAAGAAAACTGACAAAAATGTGTCACATTGCCTGGGTGTAGGGCTACAGAAGATTTTTTTTTCTTCTGTAGTTGGCAAAGATGTAATGATGTTATTTGATCCTGTGCCCTTCTCTGGGTAAAGCGGCAAATAATGTATTTATCTGGATAATTAAGCAAATGTGAAAAACAGAAGGAAAACCAAACAAACAAAATGCATATCTTGTCTGGGCTCTCTGAATTTTTTCCTGAGATAAGATGAGGGAGGAAAGGTGAGATGAAATTATTCAGATAATTGCTTCACTTCTCTAGCTCACTTTCTGCAGGGAGGTGGTCTCATCCTTGGACGTCTAGCCTTTCTGTGGTGTTGGCTCTTTTTATACCGTTATCAGGATAAGCTATTTGAGAGTATCCCCTGTAAAATCATGCAATTTTCTTCGAAGGGATGCCACAGAAGTTCCATTAGACAGCTAACTCCTAGTAAGTACATTAGAGGAATAATCTTGTCTCATCGGGGCTACTGACTGAACTGATACTTCTCATTTAAAAAATTTCTTTGTATCTGATTCTGTCAAAAGAAACATTCTTTTAAGAAATATGCTGATTACCAAGCATTCTATTAAATGCTTTATGGCTGGATTTTTTTTCCTTACCAATCAGCATCAGATAGCATCAGCTTATAAATGCCCTATTTCAAAAGAAAGTTTTGGAAAAATTCACCATTATTTCTACATTTCAACCTTGAATGATATGAGGAGAATCTTATTGTAAACTGTTAGTTTTTGGATGTTTAGCCTCTTTGTCTACAGTTTGCAAAAAGAGTCTGTAGACGTGTGTGTGTGTGTGTGTGTTTGTGTGTGTAAATAGAAGAGTCTATTTTTGATTCTTAGAGATACCTGGAAGGACTATTAGTTTACCTATGGTCAGCAAACCCTGATGGTCTGAGAAGGGAGAGAGTCCTGTCCTGCCCTGGATACATAGGGCATCCTTGGAGCTGTTGGGCAGGTCTGCTGCTGTTACCCCCTTCAATAAGAGTTCCCCTCTCTCCCCAGCATCATCTGGTGGCTGATAGACTGGGCTCTGTGGGTGGGAGAGGGGTTAGTATGGAGGCAGCAACCAAGGGCATATGATGGGGGCCTCTTCCAAGGGGGGTGATGGGCACATACTCAGCAGGTGTTATATAAATGGGCCAAAGATGGTCTCTGGATATTGGCCCCTGGGTTGTTTGTTTCTTCACTTCAGCTGAGACTTATTAGCTTGAAAGCCTATTGGTGCCAAACTCAGTTTTTTACGCATCCAATTATTTTAAAAATAGCCCAAGCAAGCAGAGTTTTAGCCACTTAGGGCCTGCTTGCTTTGCATATCCTGCAAAACCTCACCTCCCATCTGCTGGCCTTTGAAAGGCAGGGCCTTATGCTTACAAGACCCAAGCAGCTCCCAACCTTCCATGTTCTCTGACCTAGACACGCTCCACCATCCTGCTGAGGAACATCTCCTGGACATAACCCTCCTCTTTGCTCCCCCCTCTGGTCCCCCTCTCTCCCAAGAGTTCCCTGGTTCTCTTCCTCTTCAGAGCAATAGTTCCTTCTGGACAGTCCCATGATATGAAGGGCTTGTCCTCTAATGCAACCTTGTCCAAATGTCTCCCAGTAAAACTCACTGGGTGTTATTTTTTTCTTTATTAGCCCTCAAATTCTTTGAACCCTCACAGTATATTATGATCAAGGTCCTGTTACTCTTCACCATCAGCTCCATACCCTGTCTCTGAACCAAAGGGCTATACATAGATTTGACTGCACTGTTTCTTTTCTTTTTGTGTGTGTGTGTGTATACCTCTTCTAATTGGAACAATGCTCAGTCTTCCAAATCCTGTCTGAAACACCCACAGAAATAAATTATCTTACCTACTACGAGGCAATCATTGACTGGTAATGTTTTTGCTGCTTAAGTATAATGGAAAGTACACAGATGTCATTTTATTATTGTTCTATAAACTGCAGTGTATATTTTAGCCTTTGTGATTATACACACGCGCACACACACACACACACACTATATATATATGTATATATAATGAAATATAAAAAAGAGTCAACTTTTTTTAACACAAGAGACAAGGGAAAGAGTGGAGTTTGTGGTGGAGAAAGAATGAGACGTAGAAATAAAATTAGTATCCAATTATTTAAGACTGCTTCATGTCATTTGCTAATCTTGTTTTTATAACTAGATTACAAACTTTGTGAGATCGTGGATAAATGTCTTATTCCTTTACCATCTGTGTCCTGCTGCAATATTGGATTAGTATTTGTTCTCAATAAATTCGTTGACGAAGGCAAAGATAGAGAAGAGGAAGTTGACTGGGGGAAAGAAGAGATGGAGGGAAATAAGAGGACAAGGGCTTAGTGAAGAAGAGAGAAAGCTAGGAAAGGAAGCTTAGCTAAGTGACCTTAAAGTCTTTGAGCTTCAAATTACTAACCTATACTTGGGGATAAGATGGCAGGTGTGACTGGATAGGGACGTGGAGTGACTTTTAATGGGGCATAGGTACAGTTGCGGGTTGCGTCTTTTCCTATGCCAAAAAACCCATGAAGGTGGCCCTCACAAGAGCAGGTGACCACCTGGGCTCTGGAATCACCTGGAGAGTCTCAGAGCATTAGTTAGGAAGAAGGTGCCGGGGGACCAGTTTAGAAGAGTAGCCCCTTTTTCTGGGGGAGATGTTATCTAGTTAGGCTCCTTGTATTTTTGGGGCTCAGAAGGGAAAGTCTGGGCAATGGATCCTAGGGGAGGAAAGGAGCCCCCAGACTCCGTGTTGGTAGATCCTGGTTCCTCCTTCACCGAGCTCTCTAAGCTCATGTGGCAGCTGGATGTGGTCACTACACGTGGTTTACAGCTGGATGTAAACCAAAGCACTTAGAGCTAGATTTGGGGGGCCCAGTTAGGAGGCTCCCTCAGAGGAGCTGAGTACTGAGGGAACGGCTGATGTTCCTAGAAAGAGGTGTAACCACCGGCCCTGGAGAAATGTTCACAGCCAGTGTGGATTATCAAAGGGTGAGAGGAGTCTTAAAAGGGAGACATTAGACTCCCTGCTAATAAGGGCTGTGGAGATTTGGATGATTGATTAGAAGAAGAGACAATGGGATTCACACTTACATTTACAAAGCAGTTCTGACCAGTTACACTATGATGAAACATGCTGCCTGCCTCCCTATGCATGAGGAGCCGAATATGTATTCCAAGGCAAGACAAGGACAATTATAAAAAGATTTAGGAAGATGCCAAGGTTATGGATTGGAAACCTCTGTTGTTCTAAATCGTGTGGCATCACTTGGGCTTTCTCCCTGGTGCAATTACGTTACAGAAAATCACTTTCACGCTGGTGTCCACAGCATGTGGGCAAAATCAGGGAGTTTAAAAGGCCTTCACGGTTAAGAATCTTGGATTGGGCCGGGCACGGTGGCTCACGCCTGTAATCCCAGCACTTTGGGAGGCCGAGGTGGGTGGATCACGAGGTCAGGAGATCGAGACCATCCTAGCTAACACAGTGAAACCCCGTCTCTACTAAAAATACAAAAAATTAGCCGGGCGAGTTGACGGACGCCTGTAGTCTCAGCTACTAGGGAGGCTGAGGCAGGAGAATGGCGTGAACCCCGGGGGGGCGGAGCCTGCAGTGAGCCGAGATCGCGCCACTGCACTCCAGCCTGGGCGACAGCGAGACTCTGTCTCAAAAAAAAAAAAAAGAATCTTGGATTGAACACCACATAACTGGTTTCAAAAAGTCTGAAAAAAATGGATACTTGAAAATTTATAATAACTTACCTAGAGGATCACTTGATTTTTTATTGAAGGAATTAAAAATAACTTCTTCTTGATTCAATTTGTTATTCTTCACCCTCATCTGCCATTGCCAAAAGTTATCCATTTCACTGAAATTTACTAATATGTTTACATACCGGGTACATTTTTTACTTATAATTTAAAAATCTTCTCCGTATTCTACTATCATCTTTCATTCCTAAATGCATTTATTTATGATTTTGCTTTTTATGTTTATTGATTAGCTTATTCAGAGATTTATCTATTTTACTGAATTTTCAAGGAACCAATTCTTGGTATCATTTATCAACTTCGCTTTTCTATTTTTAATTCATTTATGTATTTATTTATCTTTATTATCTTCTTCCCCTGCTTGAGTTTCATTTTGCCATTTTTTTAGTTTCTTGAGTTGAAAACTTTATTATCGTACCCTCTATTAAAATAGTAGCCAATATATGTGGTTATGTATTATATGAAAGCACAGTTTTAACCATATCCTATAAATATGTGTGTGTGTATATATATATGTGTATGAATAAAAATAAATTTAAAAACAAAAATATTATACAATATTGCAGATATCTGCTGGTGAGGCCTGGTGAGGCCTCAGGAAGCTCAGGGAGCTTCCATTCATGGCAGAAGGTGAGGTGGGAACAGGCATATCACATGGCAAGAGAGGCGGCGAGAGTGATGCCAGGGTCTTTTAAACAACCAGCTCTTGTGTGAACTCAGAGTGAGAACTCACTCATTACCATGGGGAGGGCACCAAGCCATTCATGAAGGATCCGCCCCCATGACCCAAATACCTCCCACCAGGCCCCACCTCCAACACTGGGAATCGCATTTCAACATGATATTTGGAAGGGACAAATATGCAAACATATCACATTTGTTAGGAATTTCCAGTTTTATTGTGTTGCATTCAGAGAATGTGGCCGAATCACTTCTAATTTTTAGAATGCATTGAGGATTTTTAGTACAATACTTAAAAAGCAGAGCATGTGTTTCTCCGTAAGTTAGAACACACCCACACCCACTCACCCACACACACACACACACACACACACACAAACACACACACACACACCAATGCAGCCTTATAGATTCAAAACATCTTTTTTTCTCTTGTTTTCTGATTACTTGACCTGTCATAGATTGATAATGATATAATAAAGTCTTTATTTGTAAATGAGTGCCAAAGGCAGTGTGATGAATTAATACTTTGGAATTAGAAAACCCTGTTTTCAGATCTCAGCTCCATCTCTTAGTAGCAAAGAATTTCCCAAAAGCAGTACCTGAGACAAGGATTTGAGTACAAGTCAATTATTTGATAGGTGACAGGAACACTGGTAAGGAAGTTAAGAAATGAATCAGAGAAGAGGAGGCGGTGCTATTTCAGTAAAATGGGTATCTGTGTTGCTTGATATTTATTCTTTGAAAGTTGAGGTTTAATTTATTTGCTGTGAAAACCATAGATCTTAGTTGTACAGTTTGATGAATTTTTTAAATATAAACATCTGTGTAACTTATACCCCTATTAAGGTATAGAACATTTCTATCACGCCAGAAAACTCCTTCCCAATCAATTCTGTCATCCTCTAGAGGCAATCATTATCCTGACTTCAATCCCATAAATTGGTTTCACGCACTCTACAGCTGTACATAAATGGAATACTATAGTGTGCATTCTTTTGTATCCAGCTTCGCTTCTTTCACTCAGCATGTCAGTGAGATTCATTATGTCTTTGCATGTTTCAGTGGTTACTTTTTATTGTTGAGTAGTATTCCATTGTATTAATATGTTATAATTTATTTTTCTATTGTTTTTTTGATAACCATTTGCACTGTTTTCTGAAGAATATGAATAAAGCTGCTGTGAACATTCTTGTACCCTTTTTTTTGGGGGAGGGGAAATTGTCTTTATTCATTTTGAGGAATGCTGTGGTTTGAATGTATTCCCTCCAAAATTTAGGTGTTGCCAATGTGATAGTATTAAGAGATAGGGCTTTAAAGAGGTAATTAGAGGTAATTAGATCACAAGGGCTCGTCCCTGTTGCATGGGATTAAATAGAAGAAGCTTCACGCAGTCCTTGGCTCACCTGCCCTTTCACCTTCTGCCAGGTGAGGACAGAGCATTCCTCCTTCTGCAGGATGCCACCCTTGCCAGACAGCTGCACCTGCTGGTGCTTTGATCACAGACTTCTCAGCCTCCAACACTGCAAGAAAGAAATTTCTATTCTTTCTAAATTAACCAGGCTCAGGTATTCTGTTGTAGGGACAACAAAATGAATGAGGACAGAAATTAGTACCAGAGAAGTGGGGGTGTTGCTACAACAAAAACCTAAAATTATGGAAGTGGCTTTGGAACTGGGTAGTGGGTAGAGGCTGAGACTGTTTTCAAGTGAATGCTGGAAAAAGCCTGTATGGTTGTGAACAGAGCATTAAGGGCAATTCTAGTGAGGGCTTGAAGAAGAGAGGTGAAGGAATAGCCTCTGTCTTAGTGATCACCTAAATGGTTGTGACCACAATGCTCATAGAAACATGGGCAGTAATGACTATCCTGATGAAGCCTCAGGTGGAAGTGAGGAACAAATATTGGAAACTGGAGGAAAGGCCACTCTTGTTATGATGGCAGAGAACTTGGCTGAAGTATGTCCAAATCCTAGGACTTTTAAAAAGCAGTGAACTAGGATATTTGGATATAAGCAATGAACTAGGATATTTGGCAGAAGAAATCTCTAAGCAGCAAAGTGTTCAGGGGGCTGCATGGCTTCTATTAACTGCTTATAGCAAGATGTGAGAAAACAGAAATGACTTAAAGGCGGAATTGATAATCAAAAGGGAAGTAGAACATAAAAATTTGAAAAATTCTCAGCCTGGCCATGTAAAGAGTAAAAAGGCATGTTTAGGAGAGAAAACCAATGGTATGACCAGGTGACCATTCGATAAGGGGGTTAGTATGGATAGAAGGAAGCCAGATGCTCTTCATCAGGACAATGACCCCAAAGCTTTTCAGAGAACTTCGAGGCTGCCATGCCCATCACAGGCTCAGAGTGCCAGGGCCTTGAGGGCATAATGGTTTCAAGAGAGGAGTACAGGGCACCTGTGGAACCTTGAATCTTGTTGCTTGGCCATCTTATGTCTCTGCTTCCTGCATTCCAGTGCAATGCTCTGTGGCTGCCCCAGCTGTGGCTCAGGCACACCAAGACACAGCTCCAGCTGCCACTTCAGAGGGCACAAGCAATGAGCCTTGGTGGTGTCCCTATGGTGCTAATTCTGCAGGTACACAGAGTGCAAGAACTGTGGAGGTATGGCTTCCCCCACTTACATTTCAAAGGATGCCTCAGAGAGCTTTAGGACCTATGCAAACACCTGGTGCAGGGGCAGAGTCACTATAGAGTCCTCACTAGGGCAATACCCAGCATAGCCAAGGGGCTGGTGCCACCATAGAGAGTATTTATTAGGGCAACGCCTAGTGGAGCTGTGGAAATTGGGCCACTCCTGAGATCCCAGACATGCAGAGCCACCGGTGTGTAACACCAGCCTGAGAGATCTGCAGGAACTGTACTACATCCCGTAAGAGGTGAGGCATGAGCTGCTCCCAGCAAAGCCAGGGGGCAGGGTCCCCTGGAATCTTAGGGACCCAACTTCCACCCCAGTGTGTCTGGAAGATGGGACATGGAGTCAAAGATTATTCTCAAACTGTAAGATTTAATTTTGTTTGGCTTGTTGGGTTTTGGACTTAAATTTGATACTGATTACCCCTTTCTTCTTGCCCATTTCTCCCTTTTGGAACAGAGATGTCTGTCCTGTGCCTGTTCCACCATTGTATTTTGGAAGCATGTAATTTATTTGATTTCACAAGTTGCAGCTGGAGGGCAATTTGCCTCAGGATGAAACACACCTTTGAATCTCACCCACATCTGATTTAGATGATATCTAGATGAGATGCTAAACTTTAGACGTTTGAGTTGATTCTGGCACAAGCTAAAACTTTTGGGGGGTTATTGGGATAAAATGCATGTAATTCGCCTGTGAGAATGACATGAATTTTGGAGGGCCAGGGGCAGAATGCTATGGTTTAAATATGTTCCCACTAAAATTCAGGTGTTGCCAATGTGATAGTGTTAACAGGTGGGGCCTTTAAAAGGTAATTAGGCCGTGAAGCTTCCTTTATCATGAGTGGGATTAAGGCCCTTATCGAAGAGGCTTCAAGCAGCATTTCGTTTGCTTGCCCTTCCTGTTTCTCCTAGGCAGGACACGATGTTCCTCTGCTGTTGTGTATGCAGCCCTTACCAGACGACTGAACTTGCCAGTGCCTTGTTCTTGGACTTCCTAGCCTTCAGAACTGTGAGCAGTCTATTTCTGTTATTTGCAAATTACCTAGTTCCAGGTATTCTGTTATATCAGTGCAAAACAGATGAAGATGGGGAAATATCTAGGGATTAAATTGAAGGGCCATAGGTAGATGTATGTTTAACTTCATAAGAAACTGTTAAATAGCTTTTGAAAATGGCTGTGCCATGTTATGCTCCTACCAGCAGTGGATGAACATTCCAGATGCTACACTTTCTCACCTACTTTTGGTGGTGGTAGTGTTTTTAATTTCAGCTGTTTGCATGGCTGTTAAATAATATGTCATTGTGATTTTTAATGTGCATTTTCCTATTGATTAATGGAGTTGAACATGATTTCATGTGCTAATTGACCAGTTTTATGTTTTCTTTTTGGAATGCTTAAGTTTTGGGTTGTATCTTTCTTATTATATAGTTGTAGGAATTCATTATTCTGCATACAATTTTTTTTGTCAGATATGTGTGTTGAGCATATTTTCTCCCAGTCTGTGGCTTGCCCATTTATTTTCTTAAAAGTATCTTTTAATTATCAGAAGGTTCTAATTTGGATGCAATCCAGTGTATCAATTTATCCTTTATGGTTACTAGTTTCTTCCTCTTGCAGCATATAGATCTTCACCTCCTATGTTAAATTTATTCCTAAGTATTTTGTTTTCTTTTTGATGCTATTGTAAATGGGATTGTTTTATTAATTTCTTTTTCAGATCATTTGTTAGTGTTAGTATATAGACACACAAATAATTTTTGTATGTTGATTTTTGTACCCTGAAATTTTATTAAATTTGTTTATTCTAAGAGATTTTTGGTGGAGTCTTCAGGGATTTCTAGACATAAGGTTCTATCATCTGCAAACAGACAATTTTACTTCTTCCTTTCCAACTTACATGCCTTTTATTTCTTTTTCTTGCTTAATCGCTTTTGCTAGGACATTACTATACTGAATAAAAGAAGTGAGTGTGGGCATCCTTGTCTTATTCCTGATCTTATAGAAAAAATTTTCAGCATTTTACCATTGAGTATGATGTTAGCTGTGGGCTTTTCATATATGGCCTTTATTGTGTTGAGGCACATTTTTAAAAATTTAGTTCTTATTTAATGTCGTTCAATACAGTTTGTAATTTTCTCCAAAGGGTATCTACTTTTTAGATTAGTTTTAGGTGGTTTATATTTTTGTAATTGCCATTTTAAATGTTATGTTCAAAATTATATTTTCTAGTTATATATTAATTTTTCATATGCTACCTGTATTTCTTTATTATACTTTGAGTTCTGGGGTACATGTGCAGAACGTGCAGTTTTGTTACATAGGTATATGCAGAGGCACATTCTTTTTATAACTAGTTTGTTGAGAGTTTTTATTATGAAAGAACTTTGACTTTTCAAATTCTTTTTCCACATTGATTGAGATAATCACACAATTTTTATTCTTCATTCTGTTAACATGAAGTATCACATTTATTGCTTCGTGTACATTGAACCATTCTTCCGTCCTAGGGATAAATCCCACTTCATCATTGTGTGTGATCCTTTTAACGTGCTGTTGAATTTGGTTTGCTAGTATTTTTAAAGGATTATTTACATCTATCTTTATTGTGGATAGTGGCCCTATAATTTTCTTTTCTTGTAATGTGGCTACCTGGCTTTGGTATGCAGGTAATACTACACTCATAAAATGCATATGGGCACATTTCCTCCTCTTTAATTTTTGGGCAGAATTTGAGAAGCATTGGCATGACTTCTTTAAATGTTTGGTAGAATTCACCAGTGAAACCATCAGCTCCTGCACTTTTCTTTGTTGAGAGGTTTTTGACTACTGATTCAATTCCCTTCCTTGTTATTGGTTTATTCAGATTTTCTACTTTCTCGAGATTCAGTCTTGGTAGATTGTATTTCTAGAAATTTATCTATTTCTTGTAGGTTATGTAGTTTGCTGGTAAATAATTGTTCATAGTTGTTTCTTAACAGTCTTTTTTATTTCTGTGGTATTAATTATGTTTCCTCTTTTTTATTTTATTTGAATCTTCTCACTTTATTCTAGCTAAATGTCGATTTTGTTTATCTTTTCAAAATAGCAACTCTTAGTTTCATTGATGTTTTCTGTTGTTTTTCAAATCACTATTTATTTCCGCTCTGATTTTTATTATGTTCTTCTTACTGCTAACTTTGGGCTGAAGTTTGTTCTGTTTCTGGTTCCTTGAGGTTTGTAGTTAGGTTGTTTATCTGAGATCTCTTTGTTCTTAATGTAGGCATTCATCCATATAAATTTCTATCTTAGAATAGCTTTTGTTGCATTTTGTAAATCTCAGTATGTTTTATTTACATTTTGTTTGTCTCAAGATATATATATATATATATATATTTTAATTTCCCTTTTGATCTCTGAGTTATTGGTTGTTCAGGAGTTTGTTGTTTAATTTCCATGTATTTGTGAAATTTCCAATTTTTCTCTTTTTTTTACCCCTGGTTTTGTATCATTGTGTTGGATGAAATGCACAATGAAATGCACTTGATGTGATTTTCGTCTTAAATTTATTAAGACTTGTGGCCTAACATAGGATCAATCCTACAGAATATTCCAAGAGCATTTGAAAAGAATGTTACCTTCCTATTTGTTTATTCTTATACCAATATCATACTGTTTTAATTACCATGGCTTTATGGTAAGTCTTGAAGACAAGTTGTGTAAAAAAAAAAATACTCTTCTGGGATTTTGATTGGGATTGCATTAAAGCTATAGATCAATTTTAGAGAACCAGTGTCTTAGCAATATTGAGTTTTCCAATGCATGAACATAGTATCTTTCTTCATTTAAGTCTTCTTTAATTTTTCTCTGCAATGTTTATGGTTTCCAGTGTAGTGGTCTTACATATCTTTTGTTAAACCCATTCTGAAGTATTTTATGTTTTTGATGATACTATGTTATTCAAAAATTTTCAATTTTTCAAATACTTGTTGCAAGTATGTAGAAATACAGTTGAGTTTTTTAAAACATTGACTCTATATAGAACAACCCTGTTAAATTCACTTATTAGTTCTAGTAGGTTTTAACTTTGGTAGATTCCTTAGAATTTTCTACATAGACAATCATGTTTTCTGCAAATAAAGGTACTTCTACCTATTTCTTTCTAATATTTATGCCTCATATTTTCTGTTTTTATTGCTTGGGTTAAGACCCAGGTATTAAATGTTTGATAGAGTTGATGAAAGCAGACATATTTGTTTCCATCTTAGGAAGAAAGTATTTACTCTTCTACCATTACGATTGATGCTAGCTATAGGTTTGTGTTTGTATTTTCTAGATGCCCTTTATACAACTACATGGCTTTTCTTCTACTCAAAGTTTACTGAGCAGTTTTTTTTAAAATATAAAATTATGAGTGTCATAACTGCCAAATTTGTATTTATTTAGATAATCAGGTAATATTTTTCTTTATTCTGACTTGTTACTTATTGGCTGGTCTATGGCTGATCAACAAGTCAGAAAACCTGTCAGAGATTATCGCTTAGCAGCAGTGCTGAGGGATTTCTGGTGAGTTCTTCTCTGTGGAAAGTAACTGAACATGGGAACTATGTGCTTCTGCACACAGCATTTGCCAGAGTGCAATGCCATTAGAAATGGCTTAGCTAAGGGGTGACATTGATAATCTACCACTAAATATTCCCTTCAGAAAAGATTTTGTGTGCTTCCGGGCTAGTTAATTCCAACATTCCTGCAAGTCAACAGTCATAGGCCATTAAAGTCCTGTCAGTGACTGCCAATTAGAAGTGGAGAGAACCTCAGAAACAGAGTATGAAGAAATGTCAGGGAGAAACACAGTGAGATGTGGCCACTGCAATCCCTCACTGCAGGACCCTGAACTGGCTGCTTTGGGATTACTGCAACCTTTGTTAGAATATCTATTCCTTGGCTCTACCTCAGATCTTCCGCATGAGATTCTTAGTCAAGGTGAGCTCTGGGAATTGGCATTTTATACAAGTACCCTTGATGATTCTGACACAGTCACAATTAGAAACCAGTGGGGTAGAAGGAACACTGGATCGGGCATTGAATGACACAGAGTGATCCTACTTCATTCACCAGCTCGGTTCCTCCATCTGGTTCTCAGTGTCCCCATCTGTATAATAAGGGAGTTGTACCAGTTGGCAGCTGAAGCCCTCCTGGGTTTGAGGTTTTTGGTCTTATCATCTGCACTAAGATTCTCTGGCTTGGCAAATGGAAGATGGGTTGGCATGCGTGTTACCAGCGAAGTTACACATGTGTCACCACACATCATTTCTGACAATCATGTCAAAGCCAGAGAACTGAAAACAGAAATTGCAGCTCCAGCATGGGAGTAATCTCTGAAGGACCTGACAGAACAGCCGTTGGCTAGAAGTTGTCGAGTAGCAGCTGGTTGGGTCTATGAGCTTCTTGCAGCTGTTTGTGATATGTCACATGAATTTTCGTTTTTATGTGTTAATGTACTCTGAGCTATTTTACAGTGCATTTGACATTTTACAGTATAGTAAAGTGTGTACATGCCTAATTAAAACAGATGTGCATTTGATAAAATAATTACTGGATATGCTGAAGAAAAATGGCTAATTATATATACAGCATAAACACCTAAACATATGCTATAAATATATACTTGAAGTACTGGAAAGTAGGTATAATTGGCTGCATTCTCTGTTCGTGAGAGTCATTCCTTTAGATTCTCCTGGCCTTGGAATTCACCAGTGTTAGAATTTTCTGCCCCAAATTTGACTCCCATCTCATCCTTTTTTTCTGTCCTGGAATGAAGATGAAGAAACATCCTCCACTGAAATGAGGCAGAGTTAATACAACCAAAATATAAAAAGACGACAGTTAACTTGAGTTACTATGTGCCAGGCATAATGCTAGACACTTACATTATCTCATTTAATCTTCACACTAGCCCGGTGAGGTAGCTGCTAGTCTTTGTCTTTTATAGATGGGGAAACTAGAGGCTCAGGGAGGTTGCTAAGTTGCCTAAGATCTCTAAACTGGGAAATGGAAGATACAAGATTCAAACCGAGGTTTCACTGCAGAGCCTATTCTCTTTAATTACGACCCTATACTGCTTCTCTGAGAACATCTTTCTGCCCAACCACTGTGCTCTCAGTTGGGAAATACTTCTGGTGAGGGAAACTCATCTCAAATGTCTCTGGTACCACTTTGTACATTTCAGAATATCTCAGCCCAGGAGTTCTATGATCGTGCCACTGCACTCCAGGCTGAGTGGCAGAGTGAAGCCCTTCTCTAGAAAAAGAAGAAAAGGAAAAAAAAAAAAGAATATCCCAGACCAGACTTCTTCAATAGAAGGTCTTCATGCTTTTTTTTTTTTTTCGAATGAGTGGAAAGTCCTCACTAAATGCCTACACTCACTAAATACCCTGGGAGTTGTGGTGCATGCTCCCAGGTTCTGGCATGCTGCCAGCTGGGTGAATGTGTTGATGTTAGGTGTTCAGAGGCAGAGTTGGACGCCTGTGACTGCTGGAGGTGCTGGGGTAAAAAGTCTTTGGCTTGTGAGAAATGTAGAAAATATTGAGAAGCCCTTTAAAAACTAAACAAGGATTTGTTTTCTCAAGATTTGTCAAGTGGACTTGGCCTTTTTGTAAATCTTCCAGTTTGCCTGGAGTATGGAAAAGACTGAAACAGTTATCAGATCCTACTCATGGGAAGCAGCTACAATCAATCTGTTCTTTGACATTTTGGAGAAATGGGTTATCCTGGCTCTCTATGACTACGTATGATTCTACAAGGATCCTGAAAATAATGTAGGTAGTGATGATTCAGGAAATGCCCAGGGTCACAGCAGGAATATTGAATGTCAGAGTATAAAATGTATGGTTAAAGGCATGGGCTCTTCCATCCACCTGCTATGTGACCTCTGGTCAGTGTCTTAAATGGGTTTCAGTTTCATCTGTAACATGAGAATAGGGTACCTTCCTTATAGATTGTTGTGAAGTTTAAATGAAATAATTTCTGAAGTGAGGCACTCAGCACAGTGCGTGGCAGCAGTGAGCACTGTAAAGGGAAGAGGGTGCATTAGATCAATTTATTGATCACCAGATTATAATCCTGGGCAAGCCATACCTACCCTCTCTTGATCATAGTACTTTGATCTGTAAAACAAAATGAATGGATTAGAGGACCTTTTAGGTCACTCTGACTCTAAGAATTGATGATTCCAGGTTACACATTCTCTAACCTCCTTTGGCCTTCTCACTTCATTTCTCAGCTTATGGAAACCATGCATCCTTAGAGCACAAGTGGAGGGAAAGCCTCATGTATGGTGCAGCAGTAAATGCTGTGAAGATCTGTAAAGGACCGGTTTTATTGGAAATACCATGTTCTAAGCTGGTTTTCTTCCTTTCCTTTAAATTCCTTCTACGTGAGAGTCCCACTTGGCAGGCATGAGAATGAAAGCGGGGGACCCCAGAAACTCCCCTGGGCTCCTGTGGTGAGCAAATTCTAGCCAAGGCCTGAGGTCTGTGAGCCTTCAGGGTTTGGAAGGCTTTGCAGGTTCAATCAACTGGCCCACCAGCAAGTGTTTATTGCGGCAATCTCATGGAAGAACTCTTCCAAAGTGGCATAGTTACAGCCCTGTTCTAGTTGGGGGAGGAGACAAGGAGGAAGACAGCCGTTGGCACAGGTGGCTTGAGAATTCTAGGGCACAGGCCCACCCTTGTTGTGCCCCAGCCTGTAACCCTTCTTGAGCTCTGCATCTGCAGCTCACTAGGGCAGCATGAGCTGAGTTTCTCCCCTTAACCTACACCCACCGGTGGACTTATTGTTAAAGGGAATAACCATGTTTGGACATATATATGATATTGGGAAAGCATTACTAATGCATGGTTTAAATAATTACCATGTGTAGCAAATTTTTTAAAAAGCAAAATCAGTGCTTCTTCTTATTAAGATGGTGCTTTGAGCTGTAAGAATGCTATTTTCAGACTTCCTCATGCCTCTGCTGCACATTGCATTGTGAATTTGGCTTCAAGCAGACCAAGTCTTTTAGTCACAAGAGGGCACAACTACAAAAATGGGTTAGACCATGTTTTTCTTCTTCCTGTGACTGCAGAGATGAAGGGAATGAAGGTTAGCTCATGAATGGTATGGGGCTGGGGTTTTGGAGTATACTGGGGGTGGCAGCAGGGGCAACTGTTTGGGAGTTAAAAGGTCCTGGGGCTGGATATACAGATGGATTGTGGCAAAGGACTACTATGAGAAAATAGAAAAGGAGGCAAGCTGTATTTGTGTTTATCAATCCTTTTGAATTTTGAAACTTCAATTTCCACAAAAGAGCTGATGGATGGATGTCAAGAAAAATGTCGCTGGGGACTTATTCCTTGTTGGAGTAATTAACACGTAAGTGAATGAAACACACTGTTCTCATCTGGTACCCGGTCTGTTTCTTTAGCTAAATCTTAGGCATTTAAACTTATGTTTAATTTAAACTTATATTTATTTAAAATGGCATGTGTCACATTGGAAAATATTCTTGTTAAAGAAATAAATCGAGCATTTAATATTTATAAAAATGGAATAATCCCTTTATCCTAAAGGTGGAAACTGAAATCTAGATTGATACAGATGTAGTTACCATCACCTACGGTTTTTGAAAGAGAATAGATTCATCCAGAGTCCCTGAAAGAAAGATTTATTCATTTCATCCTGGCCATACTTTTGTACCCACAGAGTCAAAGTGTGGGCTGGCCAACTAAATTTGTAATCACCAAGCAGATATAAGTACAAATTAAGGTTACAGAAGGAGATGATGCAAATTAATGGATCTCAGCTGTAAATGGATTGTCGCCGCAAATCTTTTTTTTTCTTCTTTTCTGATGAAAAGCATAAGGTTATTATATAAACTACTTCTGAAGAGACTTCTTGTTTTGGAAAAAAATCCAGTTTATTGAGCTTGATTCTCCAACTTAATGGTTGGTGAGCAAGCTTTACAATATACAGTTGGAGTGGAGACAAAAATTGGGAGGAGAGACCCAGGGCCTATACTAATTTCTAGTGGAGAATTTGGAAGGATTATAGAGAGAAGTAGTTCCCTAGAACTTTTTTTCAAGATTGTTAGTGATGGAGAGGATAATTGTATAGACTGATTTTATTCTTTTCCTAAGTAAAGAGGTAACATTTTTTGATGTCCTGAATATGAGTAATTTACTGTACTTTAAGTAGATGGAAAGCTACATCTCATATGAAAAAAAAAAAACAAACCCTGACAAATGATTAGGAGTTAAACACATTTTCTACCAAAACAACGTTCTCTCTCATAAGAAAAAAAAAAATCCCTGGTGGGTGTTTTGAATTCCACCTAAAAATAATAAGATGAAGAGAAAATTGAATACTACAAGAGACTAACGACATGTGTGGTACAGCTTAACATTTGGTTCTTTTGAGAGGCAAATTTAGTGTTTTGAAGGCTTCACATCTCATATGGCCATCTGATAGCTAGTGATGTGCTGTGTGGGGGTGTCTAGTTAAGACTGTTAGAGAAGGAACTGCTGCACCATTTCCAGATCTATTTGTGAGATGAGAGTTTTTTCCCCCCTCTCTCTCCTAAAGAAGAAATGGATAATTAATCTGGCCTTAACTATCCAACTTTAGTTTTGAAATATTGTTCTAAAGTATGGATCCCTTTTAGGCGTGTATCTTTTTCTAGGTGTGGTTTATCTCAAGGCAGTCATTCAAGACTCTGCCCAGCTCTGGGTTTACAAGTGGCTATGTTCTAGAAGAAAATGTTTGACCCTTCTGATGTGGTTCTTAATAATATACACAAAACCTAGTGATTGGAATTAATCTGTTAAGCACATGAAGAGGTATTTCATGACTTTAGTCATTAGAGGAATTACAATTAAAACTGTACAATGAGATACCACTATGAGCCATCAGTATTGATGAGGATGTGGAACAACCAGAATGCTTATATACTTCTGGTGGGAATGCAGCTTCTTATAAATTCAAACATATACTTACTGCATGACTTAGCAATTCCACTCCTAAGAATTTACCCAAGAAAACATAAAACATATGAGCACACAAAGACTTATATTTGCCTGTCCATGGCCATTTTATTCATACTGCTCAAAACTGAAAGCAATCCAGATACCCATCAACTTTGGTATATCCATACAATATACTTATCCAGGAATAAGAATGGGTCAAGCACCGTGGCTCATGCCTGTAATCCCAGCACCTTGGGAAGATGAGGCAAGAGGATCACTTGAGCCCAGGAGTTTGCGACCAGCCTGGGCAACATCATTAGATCCCATCTTTCCAAAAAAAAAAAAAAAAAAAAAAAAAAAGCTGGGCGTCGTGACTGGCGTCTGTAGTCCCAGCCACTTGGGGGGCTGAGGTGGGAGGATTTCTTCTGTCTAGGAGGTTGAGGCTTCAGTGAGCTGTGATTGTGCCACTGCACTCCAGCCTGGGTAACAGACAAAAATATTATCTCAAAAAAAGTTAAAAAAATGAATTATTGATACAACAGTGTGGATAAATATCAAATGCATTATGGTAAGTGAAAGAAGCCAGACACGTATGATTCAACTTATATAAAATTCTAGAAAACATAAAACAATAGTGATAGACAGTAGTTTCCTGGGGTTAGGGAGTAGGGAGATGGAAGAGCAGGAAAATACTTTTTGGGGTGATGGCAACTTTCTATGTCTTGATTATAGTGGTAGTTACATGATTGTAAACTTTGTTAAAATTCAT
Organism: Nomascus leucogenys; assembly: GCF_006542625.1. Classification (NCBI taxonomy): domain Eukaryota; kingdom Metazoa; phylum Chordata; class Mammalia; order Primates; family Hylobatidae; genus Nomascus; species Nomascus leucogenys. The sequence continues at coordinate 120,585,850 of NC_044402.1, forward strand.
CTAATTGTACCCTTAAAATTGGTGAATTTTATGTAAAATTGTAGCTCAATAAAGCTAGTTTAACAATATAGCCACTTGTAAACATAGCTACTTGTAAATCTTGAGCTTGGCAATTTCTTATAAAGTCAAACATGTACTTACCACATGACTTAGCAATTCCACTTTGAAGAATTTACTCAAAAAAACATAAAACATATGACCATACAAAGATTTATACTTGCCTATCCATAGCCATATTAACCAGTCAACGTGTATTTGTAGAGAGGCTAAATGTGCCACCTTTGCTAGGTGCAATGGGATAAATGTTGTGTCCCTTTCTAAAAAGAAAGAGGTTATGGTCTGATCAAGGGGGAGAAAGATTTTCCCTCATGTTTCATTACAGAACAAGACCATGTATTAAAACATAACTTCACATATTCATAAATTCATTTATCCAAAATGTATATTGAGACATTATTAAGGCCTAGCACTAAACAGGATGTAAGTGATTGCTGAAGATATATCTGTTGCTCAAAAAACTACAAAATTGAAAAATTTGGATGTTTCATGAAAATAATTCAAGGGTTTACAAAGTAGATCCTCCTTGAATTCACTGGCTATGTTAGGTTCAAATCACTGGGCTGTTTGTGATGATGAGAAAACACTGGCACTGACTGAACTGTTGATTTCAGTTTCATTCTTGAACCAGAGAAATGGAATTCTCCCCTGATTGCAATTCTCCATGTAGCCTTCAAAGACTGTGGGCCCTCCCTGAAGGACAGCTCCTCTGGTTAGTGAGAGGATGAGTTAGAGGTATTTTCACTCTGTGTATATTCTTAGAACTTTATGGTTGGTTTTCAGTGTGATTATATAATCCCCATGCAAATGCCATCTGCCATATTTGGCACTTATAAAATATTTGAGATATTTATTCATTTTGCTTGAAAAACAGATTTTGAGAAGTCAGATCTCCCCCTTTCTGAGAACACAACTGTGTAGAGGGTGTGTACAAGTTCTTTCATGCATGACTATGATAACTATTTTTATTCATGGCTTAGCCTATCAACTTGGTGTAAAATTTTTAAGTTTTTGTTTGCCATTTGGAACCAGAAATTATAAGATCAACTTTAAGGTTTGCCTGCTTTTTGTTTTCTCATTAGTATGAATTTTTACTGTACTTTTTAAAGGCAGTTATACTTTTAGAATAATATAATGTAGGCTAACTTCTAGATTTGGGTGACTAAAATCTAAAAGGAAAAAAAGAAAAAGAAAAAGGGAAAAGACCAAAATCGATTATTATTTGGGTAAAAAGGAGACTAGTTTTCTCTAATAAAGCTGATTTCTGATTCATAAGCACTTAACTTAGAAATGATCTTTACATATAAGTCATTGACCCAATCAAAGAGTTGCTGCTGGCCCCTCCCCACATCCTAATTTCTTCCTTCTATTCCTGGATTCCTGGGAAGAAGAGAAACAATAAACTATGAGGTTGGTGCAAAAGAAGTTGTGGTTTTTGCCATTGAAAGTCATGACAAAAACCTCAATTACCTTTGCACCAACCTGATATAACAATACATCTTGGGTATTTGGACCTGTGGGTTCAGAAGTAGAAGAAGAAATAAACAGTGGTAACGTCTGAGGGAATGGGATCCAGGAGAATTTCCAGGCCAGGCCTACCTCTCTGTGTGTGATGGATTCCTTAAATAAAAACAATGATTTCTTCTACATTCTCCAGAAAATTTTATTTCACTTTCTCTCCTACTGATTGTAATTTTATCAATCAGTAGGAGATAAATAAAATTAATAGAATTTTATCGATTTTATTAATCAGGACAATTAAAATTCTAATGACTCACAAGGGTTCTACTTAAAACCTTTAAGTAACTTTGACGGGGTTGAGAAATTGTTAGCTGAGCAGATATTGGAGTAAAATAGTTCTGTTAGCTTTTATTTGACCTATTCCTACCTTTGGCCAATGGAAGCTTTTTAAAAATTTCAACATTTTAACATGAAAATTTTCAGATATACAGAAAAATCCAAAGAATTATGCAGTGAACAGCCATATATATGTTATAGTTATATATGAGTTTCCTGTTGCTCCTATACGAATTACCATGAATTTAGTGGCTTAAAAGAACATAAATGTATTATCTTACAATTCTGATGGTCAAAGGTCTAAAATGAGGCTTATAAAAAATCAAGGTACTAACAGGATGTGTTACTTCTGGAAATTCTAGGGGGGATCTATTCCTTGCCTTTTCCAGCTTTTAGAAGATGTACATATTACTTGGCTTGTGGTCACACCATTCTATGCTTCTGCAGTCATACCACTTTTTCTGCCTCTGGCCCTCTGCCAGGATCCTCCCTTTTTAAGGACCCTGGGATTACCTTGGGCCCATTCTGATACTCTAGGATAATCTTTGCATTTTAAGATTCTTAATCCCATTGGTAAAATATGTCTTGTTTTGTAAGGTAACATATTCACAGGTTTTAGGGATTAGGGTGTGCACATATTTGGGGATCATTATTCAGCTTACTATAAGCTACCTCCTATATTTTAACATTGGCATTTTTCTTTATTACATAGCTATCTCTTCTTTCCTGTGTTTGGCTGTATCCCCCCCCAAATCTCATCTTGAATTCACACGTGTTGTGGGAGGAACCTGGGGGGAGATAATTGAATCACGGGGGCAGGTCTTTCCCATGCTGTTCTCGTGATAGTGAGTAAGTCTCAAGAGATCTGGTGGTTTTTTAAAAATGGGAGTCTCCCTGCACAAGCTCTCTCTTTGCCTGCTGCCATCCACGTAAGATGTGACTTGCTCCCCTTTGCCTTCAGCCATGACTGTGAGGCCTTCCCAGCCACATGGAACTGTAAGTCCAATAAACTTCTTTCTTTTGTAAATTGCTCAGTCTCTGGTATGTCTTTATCAGCAGCATGAAAATGGACTAATACACCATCCATTAATTCATTTTTTGGATGCATTTCAAAATAAATTGAAGACACCAGAACACTTTTCCCTATATATCTTAACACATATATCATTAACTAGAGTTTGATATTTGTTTATCATTCAATTTTTACTTTTTTAATTTTAGAGACAGGGTCTTGCACTGTCACCCAGGCTGGAGTGCAGTGGTGGCAGCATAGCTCACTGTACAGTCTCCTGGGCTCAAGTAATTCTTCTGCCTCAGCCTTCCAAGCAGCTGGGACTACAGGTGTGTGTCACCATGCCCAGCTAATTTTTAAACTTTTGTAGAGATGGGGTCTTATTATGTTGCCCAGGCTGGTCTCAAACTCCTGGTCTCAAGCACTCCTGCCCCATCCTCCCAAAGTGCTGGACTTACAGGCATGAGCCATTGCATCTGACCCCATTATTTTTTTGAGGTAAATTTACATATCATGAATTGTGCAAATCTTACTCATGCCCTTCAATGAGTTTTGACAAATGCATACACTTGTGTAATACAAACTCTTATTAAGATATGGAACATTACAGCCGGGTGCCGTGGCTCACACCTGTAATCCCAGCACTTTGGAGGCTGAGGAGGGCAGATCATGAGGTCAGGAGATTGAGACCATCCTGGCTAACATGATGAAACCCCGTCTTTACTAAAAATACAAAAAAATTAGATGGGTGTGGTGGCAGGCACCTGTAGTTCCAGCTACTTGGGAGGCTGAGGCAGGAGAATGGAGTGAAACTGGGAGGCAGAGCTTGCAGTGAGCCAAGATCACGCCACTGCACTCCAGCCTGGGCGATGGAGCGAGACTCTGTCTCAAAAAAAAAAAAAAAAAAAAGAACATTTCTCTGTCCCTGGAAAGTTCCCTCATTTTTTCTTAATCAAATCTTGTCCTATTCCAGGTTTGGTATTTTTTCACTATAGGTCAATTGAATCTCTTCTAGAACATTGTTACTAAGTTTAATGTTGTTGAAATTCATCCCTGTTGTTGCACGTATCAGTAGTTCTTCCCTTCTGTTATTTAGTGTTGTATATGTCCACTGTATTAATATAGTACAGGATGCTTAGCTATTGTCCTGTTAATGCACGCCAATTTTTGACTCATGAATAAAGCTGCTGTGAACATTTTCTTGGAATTCTTTCTGTAAACTTAAGCCTTTTTTTTTTTTTTAAGTAGGAATGAATACTTCCTGACAGTTTTTTAAAAACTGGCTGTTCTAGAGATTATGATATATAACCTTAATTCCTTAATTTTTCATAGTGTATTCATATAGAGTTAAAATTGTACTATTTTATAAAAAATATAAGAACTATTCAGATTCTTTGTCCCTTTTACCCTCACCTTCCATCCTTTATTCTGTAGTTGTCATATGTATTACATCTACGTGTCATAAACCACACAATAAATAGGATGTTAAATTTTTGCTTTAAGTGCTCATATGTCTTCTAAATAAATAGAAAATATAAATTTTTTAACCCATATTTTACCACTTCTCATACTATTAATTCTTTCCTAAAGATTCAAGTTTGAACTGGTCATTTCCTTCCAGTCTGAATAATTTTCTTTAACATTTCTTGTAGTGTAGGTATGATAGCAACGGGTTCTCTAAGTTTTCGTGTATCTGAAAATGTTTTTTTTTTCTTTATTCTTGAAGGATATTTTTCTTACATACGATTTCAAGTAGACAGATTTTTCTTCCTGCATCATAAAGATGTCGTTTCACTGTCCTTTGGTATTCATTCTTTTTTCTGATCAGAAGTCAATGATCATTCATATTATTATTCTCCTGTATATAATGTGTTGTTTTTCTCTGGCTGCACTCAAGATTTTTTCTTTGTTTGATTTTAGCAGTTTGATTATAATGTGCCTAGCTGTATTTTTCTATTTATTTATTCTGTTTTGGTTTACTAGGCTTCTCTTTCTTTTCTTTTCTTTCTTTCTTTTTTTTTTTGTTTTTGGAGACGGAGTCTCACTCTGTCACCCAGGCTGGAGTGCAGTGGCACAATCTTAGCTCACTGCAACCTCCGCCTCCCAGGTTCACGCCAGTCTCCTGCCTCAGACTTCCAAGTAGCTGGGACTACAGGAGCCCGCCACCACGCCTGGCTAATTTTTTGTATTTTTAGTAGAGACAGAGTTTCACTGTGTTAGCCAGGATGGTCTTGATCTCCTGATCTTGTGATCTGCCTGCCTTGGCCTCCCAAAGTGCTGGGATTACAGGCGTGACCCACAGCGCCCAGCCCTTACTAGGTTTCTTGAATCTGCAAATTTAATTTCTTTCCCCTAATTTGGGAAATTTTTCGTCATTATTGTTTCAAATATATATATATTTTTTGAGATGGAGTCTCACTCTCTTGTCCAGGCTGGCATACAGTGGCGTGATTTGGCTCACAGCAACCTCCACCTCCTGAGTGATTCTCCTGCCTCAGCCTCCAGAGTAGTTGAGATTGCAGGCACCCACCACCATGCCCGGCTAATTTTTGTATTTTTGGCAGAGATGGGGTTTTGCCATGTTGGCCAGGCTGGTCCCCATCCCCTGACCTCAGGTGATCCACTTGCCTCGGCCTCCCAAAGTGCTGGGATTACAGGTGTGAGCCACTGTGCCTTGCTTTGTTTCAGATATTTTTTCTACCCCATTTTCTCTCTACTTTCCTTCTAGAATTCCAATTATACATATGTTACATCTTTTGATACTGTCCTTTTTTGTTTTTGAGGCAGGGTCTTGCTCTGTTGTCCAGGCTAGAGTATAGTGGCATGTTCACAGCTCACTGCAGAATTGACCTCCTGGGCTCAAGTGATCCTCCCACCTTAGGCTTCTGAGTAGCTGGGGCTACAGGTGTGTACCACCATGCCTGGATAATTTTTGTATTTTTTCGTAGAGACTGGGTTTTGCCGTGTTGCTTGGGCTGGTCTTGAACTCTTAGGCTCAAGCAATCTGTCTGCCTTAGCCTCCCAAAGTGCTGAGATTGCAGGTCTGAGCGAATGCTGATACTCTCCTTTTTTCTTTTGAGATGGAGTCTCGCTCTGTTGCCCAGGCTGGAGTACAGTGGCGCAATCTTGGCTCACTGCAAGCTCTGCCTCCTGGGTTCATGCCATTCTTCTGCCCCAGCCTCCCGAGTAGCTGGAACTACAGGTGCCCGTCACCATGCCTGGCTAAGTTTGGTATTTTTAGTAGAGACGGGGTTTCACCGTGTTAGCCAGGATAGTCTTGATCTCCTGACCTCGTGATCCACCCACCTTGGCCTCTCAAAGTGCTGGGATTACAGGCGTGAGCCACCATGCCTGGCCAATACTCTCCGTTTTAAAAAACAATTCTTCCCCATTTTTCAGATTCAATAATTTGTATTGATTTTTTTTTTCAAGTTCACAGGTGCTCTATTTTGTTATCTTGTTTTCTGTTAAATTTATCTAGTCAATTTTTTAATTTCAGGTGTTTTTTTTAGTACTAGAATTTAATCATTTAATATTTTCTATTTAATGAAATTATCTATTTGTTTCTTCATTATGAACCAGTTTTTCTTTTCATTCTTAAGTTATAGAAACTGCTTTAAAATCCTTACCTGCTAATTCTAACATTTGGGCCATCGTGGGGTTAGTCACTATTGATTGCCTTTTGAGTATAGGTCACATTTTCCTGTATCAATATATGATTAGCAATTTTGGATTGTGTTCTGTATGTATATTGTAAGAAATATGTTGTTGAGGCTCTGAATTCTGTTATGTTCCTCTGAAGAGTACTGATTTTTTGCTTGTTTGTTTCAGCAGCATTAGCTGGGCTCGGACTCAAACTCTTTTTCCTTTGAGGTAGGCAGGAGATGAAATATCTATTCAGATCTTTTAGCCCCGGCTGGGCTTCTTGGGGTCTGCCCTGTACTATGCATAGTTTAGGGATGAGCCAGATATTTGGGCTTAGTTTATGTGAAAAATTTAGCACTCTCCTTGGTCACCCCCTTTCCAGGGTTTCCGCTCTGGCTTTCCAGCTGTGGTGGTCACACCACTGTCTACTCATTATCCAAGCTAAAAGACTGCTGATTTTCGATCCGAGTTTTAGCTGTCTGGCCTAGTGTTGACTGAGTCCAGAGACAAAGAACTATAAAAGCACTCAGCATTCTCCTAAGCAAGAATCCCTCTACTCTCCTCCATTTTCTCACTGCTTTGGTGATGTTTTAGGGCCTTAGGGTTAATTTTTATATTTTTAAAAGAGTTTATAGCTGTTTTCTATGAGAGAGTGAGTCTGGTGGGAACATCTCCTCTACTCTCTCAGTGGAGCTCTGATTTAAGCAGATAAAGATGAGTTTTAAGCACTAGGTGGAGAGAGTATAGGCCTGAGTGTTAATTTGATGAAGTACTGGGAATGTAGTTCAAAAAGTGAGATAGAGAAATGTCAAACCTAAATGTTTATTACTTCAGAATTTTGTTTCAGGCCAACATATTTCACAACCTCTACTTTCTACTTTTTCTCTATGTCTATCTTTTTTACTTCCTCCTCTTTCCCCAGTATCATGTCACCTACCTCATTTTAGGGCCCAGACCTTAGCAAAGCTAGTGTCTGGCCTACTCTCCAAGAATGCTAAGGACTAAATAAGCATTTCTAGGCTACTTAGGGAATGTAACCACCACCTGTGAATTTGGGTTCTGAACATTTAGAAGCCAGCCTCTGAATAAAGTGCCCATACTTCAACATGCAACTTCTTCTAAGTTTCAGTCCAGTGCCAGGGGTTTGTTCTGTGTTCCATCCCCTTCTTTTACCAGTAGCTCCTGAGAGGTTATCTCTGCTAGGCCCCTAGGATATAACTGCTGTACTTGGCTGCTAACTTGTAAAACACTTGAGCTTTCAGTTCTCTTTTTAAAAGGAACACTCTGTTGTAAAGTCCTATGCCTCTGTTTATTTCTCTGCCTATGGTACAACCAAGTAGACCATTGCAGCTGAGTTAGGTTTTTCTCATGTTACTAACAGTGGAGTACAGAACAGTTGGGTTAGGGATAGTCCATGCCGTTGTTTTAGCCAACCAAGTCACCCCAGCCTTTCAGCAGACAGTCGGCCCGTCTGCCACAATGACAGAAAATTGATGATAGAAAGGCCACTTAGGTAGAATGGAGAGATGTGGTCTTAAATTCTATTAGACATTCTTCTAGGAAGAAATGACTCAAATTTTGCAGCTGGAAAATTGAGAGAGGGAGGGAGCTTAAAATTTCTTTATCATTATTATGTTAGAGGGCAGACTTTGAAAGCTTACGACTTCTACTCAGAACACTTAGTTTCTTAAATCTTCTCTTACTTACTCATACATTCTTTGGGATATGCATTGAAAACAGATTCAGTATACTGGAAAAAAATCAGCTCTGAAAAAACACCTAACTCACAAAACAGCTACATTAAGAGTTTAGTGTTCACAGCACTAAAGGGTTATTTGTTTTTATAAAATGGTTCTCTGAAGTGTTCCCTAAAAATATCAAATTCCCTTGGTGCCTTTAAAGTGAGAATCACATTACAAAAATCCTATTTAACAGAACATTCTGGGAACATACAAGGTGTGATTGTAAAAGATTATGGCTGATTTGAAGAAAAATTCCAGGACTTATACATTCAAAGGAGTGGTGTTCCCTTCAAAGTAATCACCATGTGGGTCTTTACACTTACCTCATCGAAAATGAGGATGACAGTGTCTCCCTCACTGTGTTGCCCTAGAGGTTTACACGAGATAACTAAGAAAATGCATGGGTGCAGTAAATGCTCAAGAAAAGAGTAGGTTTTTTCTTCAATTCCAAGGAAACTACAATTACTCATTCATCACTAGAACTCCAATGTGAAAACTATTCTGTGTGTTCCAATGAAGCTTTATCTCTCTCTGGTCTGTGGGATGAATTTGGAGTCAACCATGGAGAGTAAGGTGGTGGACTAATGGACTCTGTGTGTGTGTGTGTGTGTGTGTGTGTGTGTGTTGTGGGTGTGTGCATGCCGCAATTTATTTTCTAATTTTTATGAGCTCTCTTAAATTACTGATCTTATAGGATGTGTGTGTGTGTGTGTGTGTGCGTGTGTGTGTCTTGTAGACAAAGTAACAAATGTAAGAAGCCATGTTTGTTCATTTCTGCTTGCCAGCATAATTTCCCAAACCCCCTGACTCGGTGACAACCTGCAGCTCTCTGGAAAGATGCTTTGAAGACAAAATGGGGTAAGCACGTGCTTCCCATGTCTCTTGCCTGAGTCACTACTTAGCTTTGCCTTTTCCTACACAGAAGATAATGTCCAACGGGATTGGTGACTACGCTTCTGTAATCTATGACCAGATATACTCTCACACTGAAGCCTCGATATGATCCTTACTTGGATGTAACTTCTGAACAAGTTGGAGATGAATTTGCACATTCAGAACCTCCACCACCTGTATGTAAGCAATGGGCTGAAACACTGCCTCGGTGGTCTGGCAGGACTGCTCCGTGGCTGGAGGCCTTGATATACAGTCTCATCGTCCTCCCTAAGACTTTTGAATGAAACTAACTTCCATTCTTTAAAAGCTTGACATTTTGTTCCTTTAGCCAACAGTGTGTATGTAAGTATAAATATGTATATAAAACATATAACATAATTGTATGTATTATTTATGTATTTAATTTGGCAGAGTGGTGGGGTGGAGGTGAAATAAGCGCTGTGTGTCTTCAGCACGGGATATAAACTCAAATGCCCAGAGCAGTGGATCTCAATCTTTGCCATATATTCAATGGCCCAGTAAACTTTTTAAAATCCTGATTTCCTGCCACACCCTATGCCAATTAATACAGAACCTGTAGGAGGAGACGTCAGTCATTTTTAAAGCTCGCCAGGTAATACCAATGTGCAGCCAAGTCCCAGAGCAGGAACCCAGGCGGTCTTCAGTTCCAGATGCCTCTTAGAATCACCTCGACAGCTCTCAAAACTTACTGGTGCCTGGGCCCCACCCTTCAGAGATTCTGATTCACTTATCTGGGGTGGAGCCTGGGGTATGGTTTGGGATATTTTTTGAAAGTTCTCCAGCTGATTCCAGTGTGTAGCTGTGAACCCCCAAAATTTGAGACAGGTCTCAATTAATTTAGAAAGTTTATTTTGTCAAGGTTGAGGACGTGCACCCATGACACAGCCTCAGGAGGTTCTGACGACATAGCTTGGTTTTATATATTTTAGGGATATATGAGACATCAATCAACATATATAAAATGAACATTGATTCAGTCCAGAAAGGCAGGACAATTCGAAGCAAAAGCAGGAGAATTCAAAGCAACTTGAAGCAACTCAAAGTAGGAAGGCGGGCTTCCAGGTCACAGGTGGATGAGAGATAAACGTTTGTGGTTGTGTTCTTTTGAGTTTCTGATTAGCCTTTCCAAAGGAGGCAATCACTTATGCATTTATTTCAGCAGACGGATGGCTTTGAATAGAATGGGAGGCAGGTTTGCCCTCTGCAGTTCCCAGCTTGAATTTTCCCTTTAGCTTAGTGAGTTTGGGGGCCCAGGATATTTTCCTTATTTTCCTTTCAAGTAGCCAAGTCTGGGAACTGGTGGCTTCAGGTGCCCAGCTTATAAGGGAGACGGATGAAGAGGGCATGGGGGTGGCCACACAAAATGAGAGAGCATCTTCTCTAAGGGGGCAGCTGCTGTGCAGATTTCTGTGGGGATGCAGGCCCACTGTCACCAGCCCTTCTATTTTTCAAATGACACTGGAAGTCTGGGTATTTACGTAGAAACATCTAATTTTTAAATTGTGATAAAATATACATAACATAAAATTTACCATTTAAACCGTTTTTAAGTGTACTTTAAATACATTCACATTGCTGTGTACCCATCACTACCATCCATCTCCAGAACTTTTTCATCTTCCCAAAAGAAAAACCCAAACTATTAAACAATAACTCCCCACTCCTGGTAACCAATGTTCTATTTTATGTCTTTATGAATTTGACTACTCTAGGTCCCTCGTGTAGGTGGAATCATATAGTATTTGCCCTTTGGTGACTGGCTTGTTTCGCTTAGCATCATGTTTACGAGGTTCATTCATGTCGTAGCATGTGTCAGAATTTCCTTCCTTTTTAAAACTGAATAATATTTCACTTATGAATGTATGTGCTACATTTTGTTTATCCATTTATCTGTTGATGAACACATGGGTTGCTTCCACCTTTTGGCTATTGTAAATGATGCTGCTATGGAAATGGGTGTACAAATATCTGTTTGACTGACCTGCTTTCAATTCTTTTGGGTACACACCTAGAAGTAGAATTGCTGGAGCACATGGTAATTCTATGTTTAGGAACCACCATATTGAGCTTTCTAATTTTTAAATGTTTGTAATTAATTCCAATTGAAGTAGCAACAACAACAACAAACATAGCCATTCTGCTAGACTGGCCTTGTGATCTCCAGACTAGCATTTTCCAGAACAGTCCATAAGTCCATAGGTTCTTTCTGTCTGGGTCTCAGTTTCCTCATCTATAAAATGAGGAGACTGGACTATATCTTTCCTGCTTCTGTTTTGTTCAAACAGTCCAAGATGTTCGAGTCAGTATTCTAAATTGATTGCAGTTCTTATTCTTGCATGTGGAGCTTGAGTCTCAAGACCAGCATTCAGTATCCTGGGGCTCAAATCTCCAAAGCCCACATGATCCTGGCTATCTGGATAAGATAGGGGGAATCAGACCAGACACATGTTTGGGTCTGATCTGACACAAGTAAAGTCTAAATCAGCCAAGATATAACCTGCTTGTGCTAGCCACAGAGCAGTCAGCGTGCCCTTTTAAGGAAAGAATAATCTATTTTCCAGTCCCAACAAACTTCAACCACATTTGAGCAGAAAAGATCACATTTCCAAGCTGTAGGTAAGACTGCTGAGGTTGTAATATGATTCTTTGTATGTTTGTGACAATCTCTTAGCGGGAGCTCTTTGTTGGCTTTTTAGAGGAAGATGTAGGTCCAGACTTTTGAAAGTTTGTTTGCTTATTTTTATGAGCCCCTTAAATTACTAACCTCTCAGAACCAAAGCACATAGCAGACAGCTGCTCCCAGAATCCTGTGGGTCTTCCCAACTCTCAGGCAGATTTTACTTCTTCATGTTTTTGTACCGAAGGGACTTTAGTTTGTGTTTTATTACTATTTAAACAGGTATTAACAGCTTCTTCAAACACTTTTTTCTCTCCTTTCTTATTTTTAATTTGACTCTGATTTTTTTCATAACATACTCACTGAAAGGAAACCAATGCTTTTCATACCTTTGAAAAAAATTTATCAACTATTTACTGAGTCATGTCAGGGTGAGATGGAGCATGGACCCCTCTTAGGGGTCTGCTGGTTCCTCCCCAGGCATGAAAATAAAGAAGTGCCTGGAGTTCCTTTAAGGGAAATTCCAGGCATCTAGCTAGCCCTGAGAAGTTAGTGAGTGACTTGATAAGAAAGAAAGTAATAATAGCTTAAAACAATAGCCAAAGAAGTTAGAGTCAGGAGATGTTTGATGCCCTTTAGAAACTAAAGATAACACCTTAGTTAGTCTTGGGTTGTTTTTCAGAAACCCAGACCCCCACCTAATGAATCCACTGGCACACAGACCTCAGATAAGGGAGAACTGAGGACTGAGTTCTGAGAACCATTCTTTGTCCCAAATTTCTTCCAGAGGAGCCTGGAGGAAGTCACATCCATGGGCCAGATCTAACATTCTTTTCTGCTGACCCCAAGCATCTAAAGAAAGCTTCCTTTCCTTAGCCAATGAGAAAATCTTTGAATCTACTTATGACCTGCAAGCACCTGCTTCAAGATATCACACACCCTTTTAGGACAAACCCATGTTTAACCTCATGTATTGATTTATAATTTTGCCTGTAGCTTCTGCTTTCCTGAAATTTACCCCTGACTTTGAAAACCCTTACTTACAAGCCAAGCTTGTCCAACCCACAGCCTGTGGGTCGCATGTGGCCCAGGACGGCTTTGAATGTGGACCAACACAAATTTGTAAGCTTTCCTAAAACATGATGAGATATTTTTGTGATTTATTTATTTATTTATTGTTTTTAACTCATCAGCTATCATTAGGGTTAGTGTATTTTATGTGTGGCCCAAGATAATTCTTCCAATGTGGCCCAGGGAAGCCAAAATATTGGGCACCCCTGTTATAAGCCATTGTGGAGGTTGGGTCTTAAGCATGAACTGCCTAGTTCTCTTACCTAGTGCCCCATAAACAAACACCCCCCTTTCTCTTTCCTTTTCTGCAAAATCTCAGGTGTAAATGTTTGGCGCTGGGTGAGCAGGCCTCAGTGTGGTTTGGTAACAAAGGTTTTATGCCTTTTGTGATTCATTTCAACAAACGTTTTTGGTTTCTGTTCATTAGGGAGGAGATGATGCTGGGGTGAGAAAGCATGGGATGTGGGGACAGGCCGGTCTGGCCCGCTCACTAGCTCTGCCATTTACTTGGTCTGTGACTTTGGACAAATGCCTCCTTTGGTTGGGCATTTGTAAAATAGGGACTATCTATCATCTAGGGTTGTAACAAAGATTAATAATGTATGCATAGTACCGGGGGAGGGATGTGGCATGTAAGTATTCAATAAGTGGAAGCCATTATTAATAATCTCTGACCCCTTTCAGATAGGGACAAGATGCAGGGAAATTCTGGGCAGAAAAGGGTGAGTCCCTGCCAGGGGCCCCACCCTCAAGCTGAAAAGCCTGATACTGCAGCCCAAAGTGAGAACTTACATCCCTGTTTTCCTGCTCAAATGTTGCCTTTTCCAAAACTACCCATGGCCCACCCCACCCTCCATCCTATGCCCATAAAAACCCCAGGCTCAGCCAACAGAGAGGAGAAGCAGCTGGATATTGGAGACTGTTGGAGACTGTCAGAGACTACAGTTGGATGTCAGATAGAGGCGGCTTGACTTCAGAGGGACAGCTTGATGTCGTAACTTCAGAGATTACCTTTCCCACTCTGTCCCTTTTTCAGCTCACCTTCCAGCTGAGAGCCATCTTCGTCGGCAATAAAATTCCCTGCATTCCCCATCTCCAATTCATTTGTACGACCTCATTCCTCCTGGATGCTGGATAAGAACTCGGGTGCCACAAGCATGGGTGCAAAAGGCTGTCACACTGACCCTCCACTGAGGTGTTAACACTTAAGCTGTTTGCAGATGGCAAAGCTAAAAGGGCACTGTAACACTCTTTCTGGGGCCTTAGGGGTCACAGGCACCCCACTAGACACTGCTGTGGGGCCCACATAGTTTTGCTCCTGCTGGCACCCAAAAACACTTGCCCTGGCTCCTGCACCCGTTCACCTGTGCTTCCCCTCCTCCCACGAGGGGTGGAACACAGTGGGACCGAGCAAGTAGGGTTCACTCCTGCCAGCACCAAAGCAGTGGCTAGTTCTAGTGCCTGTGCACTCCAGTTCCCACTTGTGAAGAGGTCAGGGAAATATCCTACTTCATTTCTAGGCTTTGAGAAAGAAACACAAGGGGCTGGGAATTGGGAGACTTGGGTTGTTTCTGTTCCTAATTAGCTGTGATCTTGGGCAAGGGACAAACTTGCTGGGGGGTCAAGGTCTGCATCATTTATTTAACAAGAACATAGTAGTTGCCTACCAGTAGGCAGATCTTGCCATAGGACTTGAGAATATGAAGATGAATGGGATGTGGCCAGCTCTAAGGAGCTCACCAGTTAGTTGAAGACAGATACTCCAAGGTGGTGTTTAGGCGTTAGAAGGGCTGGATGAAACTTTAGTTAGAGCATCAGGGACTCAGCAGTACAAAGGTGCATTAACATTTGCCTTGAGTTACAACAGTTTTAGGTAGAGGCAATTACAGGGCTCTGGTGAGCTTTAGAGTTCTTGGTTACCATGATCTAATTGGAATTACCTTCTGTGTGCAGGGAGTACTTTTCTAACCCCTGTAGTGAGGCAGAGACCCCCTCCCTGAGCATCAAAGCAGAAAATTAGGTTTTGTATAAACCATTATATATAAACTTGTTGACTGGCTCTGATAAGAAAGCCATAGTAAGTTCCCAGTGCTTTGTTATTTGCTTTGCAGCAACTTTGCCACCAAGAGTGACCAGCAGGGTGTCTGTGTTTTACTTCAACTCCTAGTTGAAAGAAAATCATTCTTTGTTAATCGTTGTATTGTAATTGTGAAACACCATGTTTGAGGAAGAGTTTCAAGGCAGAAATAGCCTTGAGGTCTAGTTCCCTTGTTTTTTAATTTGGAATGAAGGAAATGCTCTCATCTGAATTCCCCTATAGCCTGCAGGCATTGGCATTCTAAGCAGCCTGCACACAAGACAACAGATAATATTTTAAAAGAGTCTTTTTTCTCTCACTCCATTTACCTCTGTTCCATTCAGGAGAATGTGAAAAAATGGGAATCTTTATTTTTAAAAAAAGTCTTAAAAAATAACATCAAAACGTCAGTCTTTGCCATTTTCCAGTGCCTGGGGAATTGGCACATGTCTTCAATGCTAAAAGGATGTACTTTTCATGTTGCTTTGCATTGCAAATGAGCTTCATTCTTGGAAGACCCAACAGAGCAGGGGTGGCACCTTCACCATTTGGTTTCCTGATGCCCAGAGCGATATGGGGATTCATGAAGTCCAGCCTGGCTGGTGGATAAGATACTGGCTGCCAGAAAGTTACGGTAGTTCTGGCCCCTTGGTCAATTCTGAGACTCTTCTAGACCTCTGTGCTCATCACACATGCAGGAAGTAAGGATCCAGGATCAGCATGGGGGCTGGCACCATCCCTTCTAAATATAGGCATGGAAACTACAAGGCAGGCAAGTTTCTGAGAAAGAGAGACAGACTATGAAACTTACTTTGAAATCATCCATAGTGATTGAAATACAAAAAAAGCACATTGGTTTTTTGAATCATTTTCAAGTTATTTAGCTCCCAAATGCCACTCCTCCATGGATCTTCTTCTGAATTCTCGTTGTCTGTTCCTCCTCACCTTTGTTCTTGAACTTTCCCCTTCCAAGCCCTAGAACCCTTGTGAAACTGCCTTTGCAAAAATTTTAACAGTGAGAAAATTACCACGGTAAAAGAGATCTAATACAACCAATTCCCATCTTACTTTTAACCTCCAAACTGTTCTTAATCATTCCTGGGCTTAGGCCAGGCTAACTTTGGGAGCTATTTAGTTTATAATTTGAATGATAATAGCCCTTCCCCAAAGCTAACCCACCTTTGTAAAGCTAATGAAAGACCACCAGGTTAGGAGAATGAGTCTTACCAGCCATTATTCCAAAGGTCACAAGATTTGTAACATCCCCAATTACTCCTGAAGATAACATGACTATTGTAGAACCTAAGATTGGTCTTTTGAGATGTCTTTTCAGGTTTTTGCATTTCTGGCCACCAGTGGCTCTAACCCGGAACCACCAACCAGTCCTTTGTCCCCACCCGAAGTCAATTCCCTGGTCTGCCAAACTATCCTTGAAAAACACTAGCCTCTGAATTTTTAGGGAGATTGATTTGAGTAATGACTCTGTCTCCCAAGTGGCATGGCTGACCTTGTGTCAGTTAAACTTTTCCTTTATTGCAATGTCATGGCCTCAGTGAATTGTTTTTGTCTGTGAGATGGGCAGGAAGAACCCATAGGTGGTTACACTTGTGCTTCCTTTGAGGGCCTGACCTCCAGCTTGGGAGGAGCAGCTGGGCCCCAGGGTCCCTGTGGGGAACTGAGCTAGGCCCTCTGGTTGGGTTAGTGAATGTGTTAGGCAGCCCCCAGTCCTCCGCTGCCTTTGTACACATCTCCACACATCTTGCTTTCCCATTACTTCCTTTCACATTTTTCCCCTTAGTGTCTTAGCAACTGTCATGTCTACATATTAACCTGAGAAAAATGTTGAAAAGGCACCGCTCTTACAGCCTGTGCTCCAACTCCCCTGCTTCCTCCCAGCCCTTCCTCTGCTTCCTCTGCCTTATGGTACAGTCATTAGTTGCTCTTCCAATTCCCCACTCGGCTGGCTTAGCTGCCTCTCTGCATGCTCCATTCCCATCTTTCTGTGTGCTCTGGTCCTCTCTCTGTCCTCCACTAGACCATAAGCTTCTTGAGCAAAGGGGTTGTCCCTTTCCACTGTATAGTCCTGGCACCTCCAGCACAGTTAGGGTGCACCGAGTAGGCATTCAGCAAATGCTTGCTGCATTAGGTTGTACATATGGTTCACATTTTCTAGAAATGTCTGTTTGTTCTGATTATCTGCCAGCCAAGTATACCCTTGGGTAGAAAAAGGGAAATGTACTAAAAGATGTGGTTCAAGGAGTAGTCAACAGCCTGCTCATAATTACTAGTGGGAATGGAATAAGCATAAACTTTCTTGCATAACTAATCAATATCTTAATATATCTCCATTAGCAAGGGTGTATTTTATGTTATTGATATTAAATATCTACCTATTGTGTCAAAAATGTTTCAGGGTAATTGTTATTGATGGTTAAAACCTTGTCGGCTGCTGACCATAGATTTTTTTTTTAATGGATGATGATTGGCTGAGATTTATTTTTCCTGTATTGCTATAAGCCAGATTCTCCATTAAGCTATAAAATATTATGATACACTTGAAGCAATGTAATGTGATCCAAACACACCGTTATAACTCATTATATTATTAGTCACATGTGCCAAGACATTAGCATAGCAGTTAACTAGTACTGGGGTAAGAGTGGTGCTCAGGAATATTTTTTTAACAATCCAATTGCATTAGTGCCAGCTATAGTTTAACTATCGGAGGGTTATAATCACATGCATAATGATAATTGAGCAATAGAATGCTGACATGAATTTTTGAGGCAGAATCTCTGTTTTTAGCTTTAAATACAAAAATCCAATCCAGAGAACAGTGTGATATCTACAAGCATTTGGTAGATTTCAGTTTGTTGGAAGAGGCTCTGGTTCTCTTTGTCCTCTGTGGTTGGTACCTGAGTTGTAGCTATTGAGAGATGGATTTCTGGAACAGTCTAAATCTTCTGTGCTGTTCTCATATTTCCCTGCACTATCCCAGAGGTATGAAACCACATCATCCAGCCTACAGTTTACACCCAAATGTGGTTCAGAAATCCACTTTGTCTGAGCTGTTGTCCAGATTTTTGTTGTAGGCACTTAACACTTGTCCCATGGAAAGCTGCTGGTATAGAGTATATGAATGACCCCAATCCTTCATCCTCACCCTGGTTACATCCTTTACAATGTAACATTGCAGTTCCTGCCACTAAAGAGGAGTGATGTCTCCCTGCCCATTGACTTTGGGTTTGGCCATGTGACTTGCTTTGGGCTTTTAGATGTCACATGACTTATTCTTCACTTCCTGACTTTCCCCACCTGGTGTTCCACTTGTGCTAAATCGTGTGCGTTCCTAGAATACATCACACACCTTTGCATCACATATTTCCTATTAATAGTTCTACAATATTCTCTCATGCATCCCCACATCCACCATACCCCGAGGGCACCACACTCTTTCAGGGCACCGCTTGACTCATTCTTCAGTCAAGAATCATCTTCTCCCAAAAGCTCCCGCCCCCTCACCTCCCACACACCCCAGGGTCCTTTGGGACCACCTTCTGTTGCTGCACTTGTTGCCTTGTTTTTTAATTTCTGGCTTCTTTTCCTATGAGTTCCTGAAGGGCAGGGATATATTCTTCTCCATATTCCCAGGGCCCAACACAGTTCCTTGTGTGTAAGTGGTAAGCCAACAAGTTTCAGCCCTTTTTCCTTTGGTTGTAACCTGCTTCATTCCAAAATAAGATTAAGTCATGCTAAAAAAATAAAAATTGAAAACACAGGATAACAATTAAGTAGATGAAAATTTAGGAGAGAAAGGAAATAAGGGGATAAAGAGATGATGAAATAAAAATTTCAAGTTGGAGCCCCAACATGCCAGGAAATCCTGTATAATTATTATATTTAGGCCTCTAATTAAGCTCTAAGCTTCTAAGTAGCCAAAGCAAAGGAGAAAAAACAGGAATGGTTATAACGTTCACAGTTTAGATACTTCACAAAAGAAGATGTATATAAGGCCAATAAGCACATTGAAAGATGCTCAACATGATTAGTCATGAAGGAAATTTAAGTTAAAATCATGAGTTCCCACATTATACTTACTATATTGGTTTAAATGAAAAAGACTGACAATATTAAGTGCGATTGGAATATAACGCAACTGGGACTCTGACACAATGCCGGTAAGAGAATAAAAGTCTGGCAGTGTTTTATGAAGTTAAACACATACCTATCTTGTGACCCAGCCATTCCACTAAGTAACTGAGAGACTCATTCATGACTTGTACGCAAAAGACTTGTACATGAATGACAACAGCAGATTTATTCATAATAGCTAAGAACTGGAAACAACTTAGTTGTCCCAGGGTGAATAGACAATTGAATTGTGGTATATTCATACAATGAAATAGTACTCAACAATGAAAACGAACAAGTTGCTGATATATGCAACATGGATATATTTCACAGACATTGTTTGAGAGACAGAAGCCAGAGAAATAAGATACATATATTATATAATTTATATGAAGTTCTAGAATAGGTAAATTTAATCGACAAGGAGAGAAATCAGATCGGTGGTCGCCGGGGATGGGTATAATATGTGAAAAATTTACTGTAAAGAGGCATGAGACAATTTGCTGGTACGATGGCACTGTTGTAAGTCGGAGTCAGCCAACTTCTTCTGCAAAGGGTAAGACAGTAAACATATTAGGCTTTTCATATCATATGGTCTGTGTTACAACCACTTAGCTCTGCCATTATAGCCAAAAAGTGGCCATAGACATGTAAATGAATGAACATAGCTGTGTCCCAATAAAATTTTATTTGTACGTTGAAATTTGAATTTCATATATAGTTCACATGCAATGAAATGTTATTAATTTTTTTCAACTATTTGAAAATATAAAATCCATTATTTTCTAGCTATACAAAAATAGGTGGCAGGTCAGAGTTTGCAGCTCCCATTCTAAATTTCAACTAAGGTGGTGGTTACCTGGGTATATCCATCTGTAAAACTCATCAAACTACTGTCTAAATTTTTGTGTTTATTTTGTACTTAATTTTAAGCATAATGTAAATTATATTTAAAAAAAGATTTATAGTTTACATGTAAGATAAAGAATGTGTATTTATCAATCAGCTGAAACCCAGATTTTCAGGATAGAAATTTCTCCTCTGGGTTTAAACAAGGTAGAAATTAGGTGGTTACTGTTTGGCCACTGGTGGGCTGGTTCTTGACTGCAGGCAGGTTTTACTTGGCCTACGGAGTGTTAAGAATACATGATTTGAATTGGACTAGCCCTTCGGGCAACCCTCGTTAGTTCTGCAGACCCCATCCTTCCCTGATAACTTAATGATTATGGGCTCCTTTTCACCCTTTTACAATCATCCTCTCACTATTCTTTTTTTTTAAAAAAACTTATTATATATTATTATGATATTTTATTACTTATTGAGATAGGGTCTCACTCTGTCTCCCAGGCTAGAGTGTAGTGGTGTGAATGTGGCTCACTATAGCTCTGACTTCCTGGGCTCAAGGGATCCTCCTGCATTGGCCTCCTGAGTAGCTGCGACCACAGACACATGCCACGTCTGGCTAACTTTTTTTTTTTTTTTTTTTTGCAGAGACAGGGTCTTGGCATGTTGCCCAGGCTGGTCTTGAACTCCTGGGCTCAAGCAGTCCTCCCACCTTGGCCTCTCAAAGAGTTGGGATTATAGGCATTAGCCACTATGCCTGGCCTTGCTTTTTTTTTTTTTTTTTTTTTTTAAGATGGAGTCTCACGCTGTTGCCCAGGCTGGAGTGCAGTGGCGCGATCTCGGCTCACCACAACCTCCACCTTCCAGGTTCAAGCAATTCTCCTGCCTCGGCCTCCCGAGTAGCTGGGACTACAGGTGCACACTGGGACTACAGGTGCACACTGCCATAAATTAGCTTAGCTAATTTATGTATTTTTAGTAGAGACGGAGTTTCACCATATTGGCCAGGCTGGTCTTGAACTCCTGACCTCATGATCCTCCCACCTCGGCCTCCCAAAGTGCTGGGATACAGGTGTGAGCCACTGTGCCCAGCCATTATTCTTACATTTAAGTTGTTTCCCCTGGAAGCAGTGTATATTTGGAACATGTGCTCATTTTTATTCATTTTTATTTTTTAGCATCTTTAAATCATTTGAGGAACAAAATGTGAGGGTAGGGCCGCTCATATATTTTTTTTTTTTCTCAGAGCCTGGCATAGTGTTTGCACATAATGGGAGCTGAGTGAATACTGTTAGACACATGCATAAGTACACTGATGAAAAAGTGTCCTTCAGACAATCTTCACCATGTTCATTCCTCACAAGGGAGTTTTGATAAGAATTAAGAAGCAATGAGTCTGAGATGATGTTGTCTAATAGGAAAGTAGAGTGATAAAATCAGTAGTTGTACCCTTCTATGTGTGCACAATGGAAAGTATAGACAGATAGCATGTGATCTAGACCTGCATTGTTCAATATCATTCACGTGTGGCTATTTAAATTTAAATTCGTTAAAATAAATTAAAATTGAACTCCTCAGTTGGGCTAGCCACATTCCAAGTGCCCAACACCACATGTGACTACTGTATGAGATGGCACAAATATAGAACATCTCCAACATCAGAGAAACTTCCACTGGACAGTACTGATCTAGAAACACACTATTTGCACTAAACAATTACAGAAAACAGAAAAATAGTACGCTTAAATCATTTCTGAAACTTCAATATCAGATATTGATATACAGTAGGCAAACTGTGGCCCTAAATGCAGTTTTTGTAAATAAAATTTTATTGGTACACAGTCATGCTGATTAGATTACATAGTGTCTGGCTTCTTTTGCAGTGCTATGGCAGAGCTGAGTAGTTGCAACAGAGATCATATGAATGGAAAATCCTAAAATATTTATTATTTAGCCCTTTACAGAAAAAAAAAAAACTTGCTGATCCTTGATACATAGCATGAAACTGATTGGTATTTATGGTGTTAATATTTATGTTAAGTGTGTGTTGTCAAAAACTCTACCTATATACTGAAAAGCAAATGGAATAAAATAGAAATAACCACTGTTAACCTTTTGGCAGATATCCTTTTAGTCTTCTCCCCACCCCACACCATGGTTGTATTTTTTAAAATATAAAACACATGATATATAAAATATTATGTTTTTCAAAATTGAGATCACAGGGCGCAAACTTTTTGAAACTCTCACTCCTACTTCCTATACTGACTACATTTTCTTTCCCAAGACAAAGTATTTTATGATGTGATTTTTTTAATGGCTGTATTTTATTCCTTTATGGTTCTAGAATAATAGTAATTTATTTCATCAGTATCCTATGGATAGATATTTGGACTGTTTATAGTTATTGCTAAATGCTAAGTTTGTATTGTTTTGTCTTTCCCAAGTAAGCATTCTCTTTCACATTCTATTAATGAGTAATTTTAAGGTCTTCAAAAAGATTTTTTAACCTGTATTTCTCTGATTGTAAAAATCCAGCCAAACCAGTATCTTTGAGTCACTTCTAGCTAATATTTGAAATTTAGCATACTGTCACAGTGTTCTCCTTTTCTTCCCCAACTTTGTTTATATAATCTGGGTTTCAAATCCTGATAACTGTAACTTAATGCATTTTTTTTACATTATATGATTTTATATTCAAGAATAAATTTTGGCCTTTTTATTTGGTGTCATAGTCACATTTGCCACAATTATTTAGACTTATCTTTATGGTTAGCTGGGTTTAGTGTGTCTCATCAGTTCTTTCATATCTTGATTTCTTCATTCTTAAAATCTTAATTTTGTTTAATCTCTTGGTTGATTGAATTACATCAAGTGATTTTTTTTAAAAAAGAAAAGCTAGATGAGTAATATATATTTTTAGCCTTTGTATATCGGAGAATAATTTTGTATTTACACATAAAAGACAAATGGACTTCTGCCCTTCAAACTCATTAGATACTATCTAATTATTTTTTGGCAATTAGTGTTATGGAAGAGAAGTCTGATGCTGACTCAATTATTTTTTCTTTCATAGATAACCTATTGTTCCTTATTTGGATGTTTGAAGGATATTTTCTTTATTTGTATACTTTTCGGAAATGGCAAAATTTAATCTAGGTGAAATGCCCCTTTTCACTGATTTTTTTTCCGGTTTATGATAAATCCTTTCAAACAGAATACAGCATATCCATATTTCTTTCACCTAAGATAGTTTCCCTTCATCGTTTATTGTTGCCTTAGTTTTATTTATTCTGGTTTTTCTTCAGAAACACCAATTATCCCTATTTTTTACTTTTTATTCTTTATTTTTCCTCTTCCATTTTCCTTCGTATTTACTCTCATTGTTTTCATCTCTGCCCATTGCATTTTCAGATAGCATCTCAAGTTGGTCCTGAGATTCATTGATTTGACTTTTTTTATTGTATTTTATTACCTTTGTCACTGCCACTGTGAATGTATTACTGTTTTCGGTTTGGGGCAGTCTTTTCTTACTGTATTAGTCCGTTCTCACACTGCTAATAATGACATAGCTGAGACTGGGTAATTTATAAAGGAAAGAGGTTTAATTGACTCACAGTTCTGCAGGGCTAGGGAGGCCTCAGGAAACTTACGATCATGGTGGAAGGGGAAGCAAACATGACCTTTTTCACATGGCGGCAGCAGGGAGAAGTGCCAAGCAAAGGGGAAAAAGCCCCTCATTAAACCATCAGACCTCGTGAGAACTCACTCACTACCATGAGAACAGCAGCATGGGGGTAACCACCCCCATGACTCAATTACCTCCCACCTGGCCACTCGCATGACACGTGGGGATTATGGGAACTACAATTTAAGATGAGATTTGGGTGGGGACACAGCAAAACCATGTCACTTATCTGACCTGATTTTTCTCTTTATATCATTCTGTTGTTTTCTTTTGTATGTTGACTTTTTAATAGAAGCCTTGCCTTGTATGCTTTTACATTTCAGCTTTTCTTCTTTATCCCTAGGTAATATGTTTTCAGAAGTATATCCTATCTCTTAGTCTTCAAGACACTGTCCCCTTTCTCTTGTCTCACTGCATTTCCCCATAGACCCTATGATGTTTATTGTTTTCCTTCCTTGAATAAGGCAAGATCTATATAGTACCAGAGTTTGCCAAATAACCATGTTAGTCTATTCACTTGCCCTTCACCCTTTTCTCCACCCATCTAGCTGATGGTTAATGCTCCTCATTTCTTGAGTGGAGGTGTGCTGAAGGTACAACTCTATGAGTGAAAATCCCCATATAGAACAGGCAACTCAGCTCCTGGGAGTCCACTGCCCATTTCATTGATTCTTTGAAACAGTGCATGCACAAAGAAAACCACAATTCCCAGAATGCTCTTGTCTCGCCCTCCCTGACCCTAAAGCACTACTTTAGCTATGGAGACCACACTTCCCAGTATGCAGTGCGCCACAGGTAGCCCGTATTATTTTGAGGGGAGACAGAAAACCGGCTTCTGAAGTGATTATAGAAAGTCACTGTTTCTGAAGGAATATGTACAGTTATAAGAAGGCCACATTGTAGCCCCGTGAAGGAGCAGCACCTACACAGTTTTCTGGTTCACACACACACTTAATACACACTTAATTTCCTAATAGGAAGGAAGGTAGGATCTACAGCATAGTGCTCTGTCTTTCAGCCCCTTCTCTTCTAATCTGTCATCTTTTATTTCACAGAGATTGATACGGTTTGGCTGTGTCCCCACCCAAATCTCACCTTGAATTGTAATAATCCCCACCTGTCAACAGCAGGGCCAGGTGGTGATAATTGAATCATGGGGGCAGTTTCCCCTATACTGTTCTTGTGGTAGTGTATAAGTCTCATGAGTTTTTATAAATGGGAGTTTATAAACGGTTTTATAAATGGGAGTTTCCCTGTACCTGCTCTCTTGTCTGCCTCCATGTAAGACATTTGCTCCTCATTCACCTTTCGCCATGATTGTGAGGCCTCCCCAGTCACATGGAACTTTGAGTCAATTAAACCTCTTTCTTTTATAAATTACCTAGTCTCAGGTACGTCTTTACTAGCAGCATGAGTAAAGATTAATACAAAGGTGGATCCTTCATATGGTACAATGGGGAATTTGGGTGTCCAGTTTAGTTTAATGCACACTAGAGACTCTTTCTGGATTCTGGAATTAGATTGACCTCCCTGCTGGTTTTTGTTGTTGGGAATTTTGGCATTTCCCAGTGCCATGATAGTCTTTTAGTGGGAAGTTAGGAAAGGCTGTGTCAGGTGGGTGATTGGTAGCTCAATAATATTTTCAGCTGAATGCTTGACTTATTTTTTCTAAATTAGGATTTCTCAGGCAACTGTGTTGTTTATCATTTGATCACTCTTCCTTTCAAAGCCAGCAGTGGCATTGCTGAGAAGCTCCATGATTTCAGCTTTGCTTTTAATGGGCTTCTGCCTAGGTTTGCCTTTAATGGAGCCACCATTTTCTTTCATCTCTGTACAATTCAAACCACATTTGAAAGGACCATTTGAAAACAGGGTTATAGAGTGATTTCTTCAAATTTAGGGAAGTGTAAAAGAAACCTCAAATAGCAAGTGAAAAAGTGAATCCTTCTTTCCTTGTCTGCCTTGGCTTGACAAAGGGATAACAAAGCTATTGTTAGTCTCACTGGCAACTCACAACAAGAATTTTCTAGTTGTTCTGTTGAAGTTTTGAAGAACTTTCCGAGTCAAAAAGGTCAGTTTTGTATTGAGGATTTGCTATTTATTTTAGAATTTAATTACACAGTGTAGTGACATCTTGGATCAAGAGACCTGGGTGGGTATACCTAATTTTGAACAAAGTGGGAAATCACTGGAAAAAAAAATGATGTGAAATGGAATTTAATGGAATTTACTTCATCACTATAGAGCACTTACTAGGAAATAATTCTCTCACTGACGCATTAATGATAGATGTTGATGTACAAATGCCAAAAGAGGGATTCCATGAGGCATGGTATTTATGGAAACATTTTGTTAATGAGAAATTTGAAGTTATTTGCAGATATTCACACACAGCACCACTTACTGAAAGCCACAATGGTAACGTGATACTTGACTTCAAAGTCGAGAATGTGTCTAAATCAGTGGATGAGTTTACTATTCTTGCTTTACCCACAGGTTTTTACTTTGTGGTTATGTCAGAAAAAAGGAAGGACTAACAGTGAGTCTAACCCCAATTCACTGTGTTACTTTAGAGAATTCATATAATCTCTCTGGGCCTCCTTTCTGCAAGTACAGGAAAAGGATGTCTTGGAGGCTCCTCCCAGCCTACATTGTCTGATTCATTGTTGAATGTGCTTTGCAAGCACGAGGTGGTTTTTGTGCGGTCAGTCCACATTAACTACCCCACGAGCAGCAGGGATCTAGAATTATTTGCTGTGCTTGTTCTCTAGGGCATTCTAATGAGCTATGGAAAATTGGAGCTGTTGAATCTTTCAGGCAAGTCCTGTTCCCCCAGTGATATGTCCTGAGATAGCACATTACAGAAATGAAGATGTGTTTTCATGGACTCTATGCTATAAAATATTTATGCCCTGCCTTTGGTTATATACAGTATTTTGCAGTGTAGGTCATCTTCTCAGCAAAATGTTCTACTCTGAGAACAGCTTCCTAAAGCCCCCATGGATCTTTAGGGCAGGCACATAAGACAGCCCTACAGAACAAGACACTGTCAAGGCTAATGCCTGAATATAAATGGATCATGCATGACTTAACCCTAAAGGAAGATTTGGTGTGAATAGAATTTCCAAGATATATAATTAACTCTTTTATATTAATGAGAAATATAACCTCCAAAGATGTTAGCTGTCTCAGAATATAGTGTACTAAATTTTAACTCTTTCCCTCCATGTGGAAGAGTGCTCCACTGTTCAAATCTGCCTAGCTATGCAGGGCACAGAATGATTAGAATTGCTGTTCCTTTTGTCCTGTGTTACTTTTCTGGGACAGTTTGATGACATAGCTATTTATTGGTTCTCTATTCTCTACCTGCCAACGTTCTGGCCACTCTGCTGGAGGCTGCAGAAATATATAATATGATTGCTGCCCACAAAAGGCTGTTTCATTGTTTCATTTAGTTGGAGAGTTAAGACATCTCCCAAAGAAAGAAACAGGTTAAAACAGCACGTGATGAAATATATGTTATGTGTGATGGGGTTGAGTTCTAATTTATATGATGTTGATAATGAGTATGATTATAATTACTAATAGTAAGGAATAATGCCAGCTGTGGGGGTTAAGGAAAGCCTTTTGGGCAGCAGAGATTTTAGCTGCCCTGTAAAAGATGGGCAGGATATGGGCAAGTAGTAAAAGGGAAGAACTTGTGTGGCTCACTGGGTGAGAAGATTTACCAGCTGCTAGACCTAGAGAGAAGGCCCTTAACAGCTGTATCAGCCAGGATAGTCCAGGTTATGCTTGAGAAACAAACAAGCCCAAATCTTAGCTTAAATCAGTTAGAGTTTCTTTTTGATTCGAGTTACAAATTTAGGTTGGCTGAGGACTCTACATTGTCCTCTCTCAGGGATGCATGCTGAGAGAATCACCACTCCCTGGAATGCCTCTGGTCACCATGGTGGAAGGAGAGAAGAGAAGATCACACACTGGCTCTTACAGGCTTCTAACTGGATATGACACATGCAGCTTCTTAGGTCCATGGCTAAAGCAAATCACATGTATATGCTTAATGTCAAGGGGGAAGTGGATTTCTCCTTTGTTCCTGCAAGAAAAAGTACAGGAAATACTGTAGAGTATCTCTTAGAGTACTGCAGTGGTCTGCGTGGGTCCCCACAAGTTCCTGTGTTAAAACAATCCCCAATGTGGTAGTTTTAAGAGATGGAGCCTTTTGGGAAATAATTAAGTCATGAGAGAGGACTTTGCTGTCATGAAAGGATTAGTGCTTTGTGAAAGGGCTGGAAGGAACTAGCTTAGGCTTCTTCCTTTTCCCCTCTTCTGCCATGTGAGGACACAGCGTTTGTGCCCTACAGACACAGCAACAAGGCTCACCATCTTGAAAGTTGAGACCAGGCCTTCACCAGCCCCCAAATGCCCTCATCTTAGACTTCCCAGCCTCCAGAATTATGAGAAATAAATTTCCATTCTTTATAAATTACCCAGTCTCAGATATTTTGTCATGGCAACACAAACAGACTAAGAAACACCAACTGCATGTCCAGGGCAAGAGAGGCTGTGTCAAATAGTGGACATCCAAGGACATTGTCAATAGGTGCACCTAGATTGGAACGTTCTGTCACTTACCAGCTGGGACTGCATCTATGGAATGAGATTATTCTCATATCACAAAGTTGTTGTAAGGACTACATATACCAGTAAATATTGATTTGTTTGGTTATTGCCTCCCTCTACTAACAGCTGGTTTTTTTGTTCTAATCTTACATGATATCTACTATACCGCTTGCTCTTGGGTTTCAAGAAAATACCTATAATCTTGCAATAATTTTCCCTTTTTTGCTTAAGGTAGCTCAAGTGGATTTTAGCGAAGGCCTGTGCTAGTCCATGGGGTGACTTTGCAAAGTAGAAAAGGGCACACCTTATGAGTGGGGCTGCCTAGGCTCGTAGGCATACAATGACACAGTAACTTTGTATGATTTAAGAAAGGTTCTCTTCCTTTTGATAGTGCTGTCCCAGGATGGACGGTTTGGTAGCAGAGCATGGGTCAGATTTCAGCCTCACTTTCCTTTTTGGGGGATAACTCTGTGCAGTGAATATCATATATAATCACGTGTTGGCCCTGGCTTTAGCACCTTTTAACAGATTCCTGAGAAAGACGATAGTCTATTTATTGTCCATCTTCCCCTTGTAAGACAAGACAGAACCTTTAAATGTTATATATTTAGTCTTGCAAGAGTGCTACACATAGAATCCCAATACATGAATTCCCAAGAAAATGACTAAGAGGCATCATGCTCTTGTACTCTTAGAATATCCTCACTTATCTGCTATGTTTCAAATCAGTAGCATAGTTATTTATAAGCAAATCCCACTGATCTTAATGAGTTTAATGAATAAAGAATGAGTATAATAAATGAGTTTAACTTCACCCAGAAATAATTCCTCATACAAAAGAAGTTTGGTATTAAACTACCCCCAAATATAATATAATTAAATCACATTAATTCTCTTAGGTACAATGCAATTTTCTGCGCTGTGCATAGATAAGAAGCTGAAAGCAAATTTCTGGCATGCCCTTGAGAAGAATTTGTGTAGCTTTAAAAATAACTCAGAGGAAAACAAGGCCAGAATTGAGAGAATTTTCTAGTATTTTTTTGTTTAATTTTTTCAGGCGGTGTCTTGCTCTGTTGCCTAGGCTGGAGTGCAGTGGCATGATCATGGCTTACTGCAGCCTTAACTGGAGCTCAAGCGATCCTCCCACCTCAGCCTCCTGAGTAGCTGGGACCACAGGTGCATGCCACCACAGCTGGCTAATTTTTGTATTAGAATTGAGAGAGTTTTCAAAGATTTAGGAGCTACTACACTTACTGGAGCAGTGTCTTGTTTAATGGTCATAATTCACAGGATGAGATTAGAGGTAATATTGACTTCAGCTTTCCCCTTGCTCTGTGGGGAGAAGGGGCCTCTTATTGGAGGCGGTAAGGAGAGAAGGGAAATCACCTTCTGTGTGAACACAAGGTCTCTGCATGCTAAGTGGGGCCACCTTCTTTTGTGTGCACTGACACTGTGAAAATCTAAATAGGAGTGTAGTTGGCTGAACAATACCCTGCCTTCCGTAGATGTCTAAGACGTCCCAATCCCAGGAACTTCTGAATATATTACTTTACATGGCAAATGAGATTTTGCAGATGTGATTAAATTATGGATTTTTACATGCACAGATTATTTTGCGTTATCCAGTGGGCCCAATGTAATCACAAGGGTCTTTATAAGTAAAAGAGAGGGAAGCAGGAGAGTCAGTCATAGGAGATGTGAGGACAGAAGCAGAAGTTGGAGTAACGCAGCCATAAATACCTGCAGCCTCTGGAAGTTGGAAGAAGCAAGGAACAGATTTTTCCCAGGAGTTTCCAGGAAGAATCATTATCTACAGGCACCTTGATTTTTAGCCCTATGAAACTCCTATTTGACTTCTGACCACTAGGATTGTAAGAGATTAAACTTATGTTGTTTTAATCCACCAAATTCTGGGTAATTTGTACAGAAGAAATAGAGAACTATTACAGGGAACAAGGGTGTGGGGCCTTCTTGAGGAAATAGCTAGGGAGGGTGAGGGTGGAGGATATATAGCTAGATCAGGAGTCAGCATACTATGGCTCAAGGGTCAAATCCAGCTTGCCACCTATTTTTGTACAGCCTGTGAGCTAAGAATTGTTTTTAGCCAGGCACGGTGGCTCACATCTGTAATCCCAGCACTTTGGGAGGCTGAAGCAGGAGGATCGCTTGAGCCCCGGGAGTTCAAGACCAGCCTGGGCAACGTGGTGAGACTCCGTTTCTACAAAAATTAAAAAATAAAATTAGCCAGGTGTGGTGGCTCACACCCGTGGTCTCAGCTATTCTGAAGGCTGAGGTAGGAGGATGGCTTGAGCCCAGGAGTTTGCAGCTGCAGTGAGCTGTGTTCATGCCACTGCACTGTAGCCTGTGTGACAGAGCAAGACCCTGTCTTTAAAAAAAAGAAAGAGGGCCTGGCCTGGTGGCTCACGCCTGTAATCCCAGCAGTTTGGGAGGCCAAGGCAGGTGGATCACCTGAGGTCAGGAGTTTGAGACCAGCCTGGCCAACATGGTGAAACCCCATCTCTACTAAAAATACAAAAAATTATCTGGGCCTGGTGGTGCATGCCTGTAATCCCAGCTACTTGGGAGGCTGAGGCAGGAGAATTGCTTGAACCCAGGAGGCAGAGGTTGCTGTGAGCTGAGATGGTGCCACTGCACTCCATCTGGGCGACAGAGTGAGACTCTATCTCAATTAAAAAAATTGATATCCATAAACCAAGTTTTATTGGAACACAGTCACACTCGTTCTTATACATGTAGTCTATGGCTGCTTTTACATAATTGTGTAGCAATCTGCCACAGCAAATGGCCTATCATGTACCATCTTGCTTCATCCATCCCCAAACTGAGACTACTATCAGATTATTTTAAATTGAATCCTAGATGTCACATTGTTACATCCACAGAGGCTTCAATATGTATCTCCAAGTTTTTCTAAAGACAACCACAATACCACTAAAATAGGAGTTTTTAAGAATGAGGAAGTGGGCTCGAGAAGAGAAAAAAATAAGGTGGCAAAGTAGAGAAAACCAGGCACAATAACTAGAGGCTGTTTAAAGAGCATGTCACTTACCATAAACTCAGACCCAAGGTTGCAACAATTTTCCTGGAAATCTAGATAG
The DNA here is from genome assembly GCF_006542625.1 of Nomascus leucogenys. Lineage (NCBI taxonomy): Eukaryota > Metazoa > Chordata > Mammalia > Primates > Hylobatidae > Nomascus > Nomascus leucogenys. Next base: position 120,617,184 of record NC_044402.1, read on the forward strand.
GTAAGAAAATTAGACAGTTCTAAGCACTAAACATGGAATCAAAATGTCATCATAAGAGACAACAAATTAGGTTGTTGAGAGAAAATATCAGATCAAACCTTGAAGGAAAGCCATTAGCTTGGTGGTTCTAAAACCTTACAGAAGAAGCAATGAGCAATGGGGCAGATTAAAGCTTCTTGAGTCCTGCTCAAGAAAGATGTGCGGCTACAAATTTGACTCTCTTATTTCTCCTTTGATGTTAGCCAACTCAGTGGTCATCTTTGTGCTCCCTGTAGAGAAGAGAGTGAACTGTGTATTGTCATTTGGTCCCCTCTCTGGATGTAGATGGTAATAACAATTGCCTGCCACTTTCCAGTGACCAAGCATGGAGTCAAGGCATTGGAAAGAACAAAGGACTCAGGGGGATCAGTTTGTTGGTTTATGTCCTTTGAAAGAAAATCAGTTTTTGTACCTATTTTTTAAAATGCTGGCCAGGCGCGGTGGCTCACGCCTGTAATCCCAGCACTTTGGGAGGCCAAGGAGGGCAGGTCACGAGGTCAGGAGTTCGAGACCAGCCTGGCCAACATGATGAAACCCTGTCTCTACTAAAAATACAAAAAAATTAGCCAGGTGTGGTGGTGGGCGCCTGTAATCCCAGCTACTTGGGAGGCTGAGGCAGGAGAATCACTTGAACCTGGGAGGCAGAGGTTGCAGTGAGCTGAGACTGTGCCACTGCACTCCAGCCTGGGCGACAGAGTGAGACTCAGTCTCAATAAAAAAAAAAAAAATTTTTTTTTTTTAGATTCAAGGGGTGCAGTTTTGTCACATGGGTATACTGCGTTAACTGCGTGATGCTGATATGATTGATCCCATCACCCAGGTGGTGAGCATAGTACCCAGCAGTTAGTTTCTCAGCCCTTTCCCCTCTTCCTATTCCCACTCTATTAATCCCCAGTATCTATTGTTGCCATTCTTTTTAAAATTTTTTAATTTTTTTTTAGACACTCTCACTCTGTTGCCTAGGCTGGATTGCAGTGGTGGAATTTTGACTCACTGCAACCTCCTCCTCCAGGGTTCAAGCGATTGTCACGCCTCAGACACCTGAGTAGTTGGGATTACAGGCGTGCGCCACTATGCTCAGCTAACTTTTGTATTTTTAGTAGAAACAGGATTTTGCCATGTTGGCCAGGCTGGTCTCAAAGTCTTGGCCTCAAGTGATCTGCCCACCTCAGCTTCAAAAAGTGCTGGGATTCCAGGTGTGAGCCACTGCATCCGGCTATTGTTGTTGCTATCTTTATGTTCATGAGTACTCAATATTTAGCTGTCACTTATAAGTGAGAACATGCAGTATGTTCTCTATTTTTGACCCAAGTATTTTGCCTACCCTTCTTTCTTGGGTTGTGGTGAGCATCTGATGAAAGTGTACGTGTGAAAATACCGTATAAGTCAGAAAGTGTTATACCAGTATAAGACTTGGTATTAGATTATACCGAGTGGGATATATATATATATATATATATATATATATATATTTAAATTTATTTTATTTTTATATTTTAATTTTGTGTAGGGATGGGGTCTCTCTATGTTGCTCAGGCTAATCTCCAACTCCTGGGCTCAAGCGATCCTCCTGCCTCAGCCTCCCAAAATGCTGTGATTATAGACATGAACCACCATGCCTAGCTACCTTCTTATTTTCAACAAATTTGGTTTTGCACCTTCTATGTTCTTCACTCCGTTCTGTGGATTCCCAGAGGACTATTAAAAAGCATTGGCAAGTGCTACAAATTCTCTTTCTTATTATTAGTGTTTTGTTTTTCTTGTATAGCAGGGAAATGATATTTTATGTCACTTTGACCTGATTTCACTGCTACTATGGTTCACATGTTTATGAAATGTAATCTACTCAAGAGAAAAGCAGACATTTTTATTCCTGATATGCCCTGTAGGTTTGCCATGTTGAGCAATAATGATGGAATTTCCAAATTCCTATCAGTAAGAAAACAGCATATTTTTGGTGTGGGGAGTGAGTCTTTGCAGGGAGGAAATCTAGGTCAAGAATTATGTAGGAAAATGAGACAGAAAAAGAATACAAATTCTAAAGCTTTTTAATGACAGCTCTTCTAATTTGTGCCTAGAAGATTGTGTATAGGGAGATTACTTTACTATACTGGGTTTGAATTGCAGCAGATAAGATCATCTACCCAAAGCATCTGGCTTAACCCAGGAATTGAGGAATATAAAAATAGTTATGGGGAAGTTTTAAAGAAAACTGGAATAGTTTTAAAGTTGGAATGGGATCCATTTGGTCTATGACTATTTTACAGGTGTGGTCAAATGAAATATGCTTGAAATGTTTCCTTTTAATAATTTACCATAACTCATTATAAATGGCAGGGTTGCACTAGTATGGGTATAGTTTGCTTTAAGAAAACCCAATATTTATAACCCCACAAATATATAAATTGTGAATTATGAATTAGGGGATGAGTATCTCCATTATAAAAGAATTCGCCTACAGGATTCTCTCTTAGAATATTTAAACTATGACTTGATTTACAAATATGTTTTACAGAAATACATCTGGGAAAAGTAAGAGCACACACATATGCATGCTCTGAGTTTAGATTCTTCATAAAGATAGACAGATGGCATGTTATGTCTCAGGATAGCTATAACTGCTATAGGCTTGTCCTTACTGCAAACCGCCAGCTCTCTTAACAATCAGAGACTACTTATTGTTGCAAGAGGCAATCTGCCATGGGCTCTGAGCATCCCTGTAGTTTTTGCTGGCTATGCTAACAATGCAAAGCTTTGACCATTCTTTACCTGGCCGTTTGCTAGGATTGTGTTTACTATGCGCAGATTGAGAAATATTGTAATGTCTCTATTTGGGATAGGAAACAGGGTTGTTTACTGCTTACTATGAAACAACATGTTCCCTAAGCTCAGTGCTCCTCATCTGTGCTGCGAGCCTACTGTGTGCAGAGCATCCATCTGGGCCCACAATATTGCTCCAATAAGATTTGGGGGTAAGGAGAACTGATACACACGCTGATGTTCATGCTTCTTGCTGTGCTACGAGTAATAACGCCCGTTGTCTCTGACCCAGGAATCTTTTGCCTTCTGCTAGCACCCATGAAACAGTAATCAGCTAAATTATTAGCTTGTATACAAGGGTAAAACCGGATCTCAGTCCTGACACTTTTCAATTTGACTGTCCTGGGTTAGATCTGTGGATTTGGGGTTATCTGAGTACTTTGTTGACTTAACATAAAGGCACTTACTACTTTGTTTTCTCAACTTTTAATTGCTTAGGACTGCATGCTATATTATATTTACCTTTTAATTTAGTTTTTTAATTTTAATTTTTCTAGAGATAGGGTCTTGCTGTGTCACCCAGACCGGAGTGCAGTGGCATGATTATAGTTCACTGCAGCCTCTAACTCCTGGGCTTAAGAGATCTTCCTGTTCTCAGCTTCCTGAGTGGATACAACTAGAGGCATGTGCCACAACACCTGGCTAATTTTTTATAAAACTTTTTTTTGTAGAGCTAGAGTCGTGCTATGTTTTAATTTTTTGTAGAGATAGGGTTTTGTCATGTTGCTTAGGCTGGTCTCAAGCTCCTGGCCTCAAGTGATCCACCCACCTTGGCCTCCAAAAGTGCTGCAATCTTAAGTGTAAGCCACCATGCAAAGCTATTTTTGTCATCTTTATGTTCATGAGTACCCAATGTTTAGCTGGTTTTAAACTCCTGGACTCAAGCAATGTTCTGCCTTGACCCCTCAAAGTGCTGGGATTACAGGTGTGAGCCACCTTGCCCAGCCAGCATGAAACAATAGTAGTAATTTTATTGTCTTAGGGCTAAGCTAGAGCAGCTGGTGTTTAGCTTAGATTTTTGTGGTTGTTTTCTTTTATGTATAGGAAGGGACAATCAATCACTGGTAATATTGAATTAATGTCATATTCTCCAAGTATAACTCTTGATTATACACAGAAGGGAGAAACTGATGACTATCAATGAATCTAAACACTGAGGAAAGAAAAATGGGACTGAGCCTGTATGTAGGATTTATGAACTGACTACATATATAAGATGTGTATTTTAAAGATATCTTTAAAATGCTGCCGTGCTGCATATGAAGTGCATCTTACTAGGATGTATCTACTTGGACCACATGAGATGGTACTTTGTGTTCTGAGGATTAGAATTCTATCTGTAAGAAGAGGTTTCTCTTTTGCTTTCCCTAGCCTGGGTCAGGTACTTAATCTCTTAAGTAGGTTTCTCTTCTACCAAAACATCTGGGAAACAATAGATACTATTCTTAAGGTAGAATATATGTGTGGTGTACATATGGGTGATTTGTAGATCTGATTTGATGCATATATTTGCGAATGGGCATGGCAATGAGCTGGATTTGTTTTAAGTGAGCATACAGAAATTTCCAAAGGGATGTTGTTTCCTTTAAATTATCACCTCAGAAATCTATGTGTTATTCCCAAGTTATTTCCAATATCATGGCTCAAACTTCCCTATTACTCCTTTTATGGGAGTGCATTCAGAGTCCAAGATCCAGTGGTGATCAAACTTTGTGCTTTTTTAAAGTTTACCAAAAATCATGTAGAGCCAATTCTATGAGTAAAGTGTGAGATCAAAAGGAGTAAAAAAAAAAAAACAAAAAAATAAGAAGACACGCAAAGTAGTAAAATTGATTTTCTTGAGTGGTTTGCAAACAGACCCCAAAGGCTACTGCCAAGCAAACTTCTGGAAACTCTTTAGATCAGGGGCTCCAAACCCCAGGCCATGGACTGGTACCAGTCCGTGGCCTGTTAGGAACCGGGCTGCACAGCAGGAGGTGAGCGGTGGGCCAACTAGCATTACTACCTGAGTTCTGCCTCCTGTCAGTGGTGGCATTAGATTCTCACAGGGGCACAAACCCTATTGTGAGCTGCACATGCACGGGATCTAGGTTGTGTGCTCCTTGTGAGAATAAAACTAATGCTTGATGATCTGAGGTGGGACAGTTTCATCCTGAAGCCACACCCACCCTGTCCATGGAAAAATAGTCTTCCATGAAACCAGTCCCTAGTGCTAAAAAGGTTGGGGACTGCTGCTTTGGGTGACGGCAGTCACTCAGTGTATGGCTTTTCAGTGTCAGCTATGAAGGGACCAATGAATGTGTTCAACCTATTACACTTAGCTGCATGACTGAATTATGCCGGCACGTCAGTATCACCATGGGTCTGTGTGGGATGGTGGACAAATAAGTAGGTGCTTCATGGTCACCTGCACAATTTGATTAGAATGGGTCTCAGCCAGTTGATTTTTACTATTCAATTTATTGCTTTGAGCTCTGTGAAAAGCCAGCTTCTTTAATAGCAGTGAAACTATTTTAATGACCAGTGACATGTTGGTCATGTTAGACCCCAACACTTGCAACTTACGTGGAGACATGGCCTGTTTTCCACTTTCAGGATTACAGGGGGAGGTGTGGGGACCTTGGGCATCCATCTGGCCCAGTCTTTTCCAAATTTCCATCATTTTATATCACGATTTTGCAATATATATGCCAGTGATATTATCTTCTTGAAAATAACTCACTTGAAAAAAATCATGTATTTATTAAGGAAATTTTGTATTACTGCTATAAATGAATAAAACAATTGATATGAATATAAGAAAACCATAAAATAAATATTCTGAAATAAAATAATGCTATTAAATTCATACTAGATTCTGATTTTCTGAACCTGAGTTTTGTTTTTTGTTTGCTATCAAGGGAGATTAGTAAGTGCTGGAAAGACGTAAAAGACATAGTAAGCCAGTGGTGAATCATTGTCTCTGAATCTGTTTATGTTGCTGTTTATCCACAACGTTGGGCAGTCTCTTTCCACACTGAGTTCATTCTTGGCCATGTGACTAGCTTTGACCAATGGGCAATAGCAAATGTCATGTTAGCAGTGACTTGAAAAGTGCTTGCACACTGGGACTTTTCTTCTCCTGCTGTTCTTGGAACCTTTGACCAGCACATGAACAAGCCCAGGCTAGCCTGCTGGATGATGAGAGACACATGATCCAATCACCCCATCACTCCAGCCAACAGGCAACCAATGACCAGACATGTGACTAGCTAGTTACCCCTTGTGAATCCTCCAGCTGCAAAAGTGAGCTCAGCCAAGAACAGCTGAGCCTGGCTCATGTCAGCGGAACCAATAATCCCATAGACATGAGAGCACTAATAAATTATTATTGTGCCACTAAAACATTTCAGGGTGGTTTGTATTTTCTTTGCTTGAGTGAGTTTTTGTTTTGTTTTGTTTTTAAAATTTGTTTGTTTGAGACAGGGTCTTGCTATGTTGCCCAGGCTGGTCTCAAACTCCTGGGGTGCAAGTGATCCTCTTGCCTCAGCCTCCCAAGTAGCTGGGACTACAGGCATGTGTTACTGCACCTGGTCAGGGTGGTTTGTTATTCATTCAGAGTTAACTTAGACCCTAGACTAAGATTTGTTCCAGGCATTTCATAGCATGAAATTTATCAGTACAATTTCTTTAGTGCTGGTTTTGAGTACAACCACCTGGTCTACAATGAATGGTATATATCTCATACTTCAAGAAACACTGATCTAGTCCAAGCCCCACCTTTTAGGTTTAATAATTAAAGTCTCAGAGAGGTGAAGTGACTTACTCAGACTTCATACTTAGCTAGTAACAAAGATGATACTTACACATCAGGTCTTATGTGTCCAACCTGAGTTTATTTCCAGAGCATTTTGCTGCCTTTAGGATTGGTGTGTTTAATCATATTAAAGTGATGAGTAGGATTTTAGGGAGTTACTGTGTCAGCTTACGATATCTTTATCCTCTCCTGAAGGGAGCAGGAAATAAAGTTAACTCATAGAATTAAAAAAATTTTTTGTAAAGTTTTGGATTATCCTGTATTGTGGATTGAATTGTATCCCTCTCCTCCAAAGATATACCGAAGTCCTAACCACCAGTATTTGCAAATTTACCTAATTTAGAAATAGGATCTTTGTAGATATAATCAAGTTAAGATGAGGTCATGCGGAATTAGGGTGAGCTCTAAATCCAGTGTGTCTCTGTGTCTGTATTCAGACACAGCCATATGAAGACAGAGGCAGAGACTGGAATTATTCTGCTACAAAATGCCAAGGATTGTTGAAAATCATCAGAAACGATGTAGAGGCTAGAAAGAATTATTCCCTAGATCCTGCAAAGAGAATGTGGCTGTGCCTTGGTTTCGGACTTCTAGCCCTTGGAACTGTGAGAGAATAAATTTCTGTTGTTTGAAGCCACCTGGTTTGCGGTACTTTGTTAGAGCAGCCCCAGGAAATGAATGTATCCTGTTGTTTACCTTTGTTTGGAATCATGTTCTATCTAAATTGCACACTAACTAATATGGGCAGTAGAGAAATTGACAGACAAAATGGGAAAGTTAGGACCTCAAAACCAAAAACCAACCCTGTCCCTCCCCTAGAAATAAGCCACCAAATAGAAAATGCCCGCGTGGCTGAGTTGAGTGTGTGCACAGACACAAGTGCAGCCTTATCTTAGATTCCTTTCCATCAACAAAGAAGAAGGCCCATTGCATTACCTTTGGGTAACTCTGTCTCAGCCCTTGTGCAACAGAGCGAGTCTATCAGGCATTATCCTTTCCAGAGTTCATAAAAAATGTAGAAATTCAGTCTTCGTAGGGGAATTAACATTCACTAAAGAATTCTCTGTAAATTCATTTTATTGGGGGTGTAACAAACATCTATATCTTCTGTCAGCGAAACTGTCTTCTAGGAGAGAAGAATTGACATTGCCTCTTTTCTTCCTCCTAGTGGCATTGCTATCCTAATGCTGGTCTTCCTATTCAGCAGTAAGCGATGTTGGCGTTCACTGTGAATTACCACCTCTGCACTTTGTGCAGTCAGCAGCACCTCCTTTTCTTGGTTGCGTTAGTCATAATCTATTCACAGTCCTTTGCATTTTGAAATCCTTATCCTGCTGCATCTAAGCATTAATGAGGCAGCGGGGCAGGGTTTGTAGGGCAGCTGTACCAAGGCAATTTGCTTGGTTTCTGAAAACCTCCTCCAGATAATCCAGAAAAATCCTTTATTATGGGGACCCTAATTTGTCTGATTACCTTTTTCCAACAGATGCTAGGGTCATATCCTTAGACTTTCATATTTGTCAGTCTCATTTGGTTAATTCTATTAGTGGCTTATTCCAGACATGAAAGTCATTTGCTATTAGAAACAACTGTTGTCATCTTAAAAGGAAAATCCCGGGGCCTCCTTTCCTTCTGAACTTCACGTCAACAGCAAAGTCTGGATGCTCAAAAGTGCTGCTTTGCATTAATTGTCTTCTATCCACCTACACCTCTTTAGTATTTGGGAAATAATGCCCTACAGTGAAGAGGAAAATGAGGCCATGATTAACACAGAGAATGGGATGAATTTGAAACTGTCCCTCAGACTGGATCTGGATGACACAACCAAGGCTCATGTCAACTTGGAAAATTTGGTAGGTTAGTTTCTCAGTGACTTCTAGCCCCTCAGAATAACCTGGCACAGCTTTTTTCTTAAGTGTGAAGTTACTGGAACCACCAATGTGCTTGATGTGATTTGGCTGTGTCCCCATCCAAATCTTATCTTGAATTGTAGCTCCCACAATCCCCATATGTCATGTGAGGGACCGGTGGGAGGTCATTGAATCATGTAGACAGATCTTTCCTGTGCTGTTCTCATGATAGTGAATAAGTCTCATGAGATCTGATGGTTTTATAAAGGGGAGTTCCCCTGCATGAGCTCTCTCTTGTCTGCTGCTATGTAAGACATGACTTGGCTCCTCCTCGCCTCCAACATGATTGTGAGGCCTCCCCAGCCATGTGGAACTGTGAATCCATTAAAATTCTTTTCTTTATAAATTACCCAGTCTCGGGTATGTCTGTATTAGCAGCGTGAGAACAGACTGATACAGTGCTCACCTGCAAAATTCCATTTCCCAGCTTCCCTGCAGCTTGGTGGGACATGACAACAGTTCTGGCCAATGGCATGTAATGAGAAGTCTGCTGAGGATGTCTGGGAAAATTTTGCTCTTCAAATATAGACATATTTCCTTCCTCTTTCTGGCCCAATTCTCTTCCCTCCTGCTTGGAATGCCTGTGAAATTTCTGGAACTGGAGGAGTCATCTTGTGACCATGCAGGAAAGGCCAACAGAACTGCAGAGACCTTGCCCTGAGGCACTCAGCTACCAAACCAATGCCAGGAAACCATCTGTCTCTGGACTTCCAGTGTCATGAGGAAAAATAATCTCCATTCTATCCATATCACTGTTAAGTGGGTTTTCCATTACATGCAGCCAAACTTGATAACTGGGTGATATGGGGGGTTTCCAAGAGTCTAGTGTGTTGCTGATGTCTTGGGTTAAAGAGTTATCAGGAGCCGTAAGGAATTATGAGTTGGGCAGGGAGGAGAAGCCCAGCAGAGTAGGAAGCCCTGGTGTTCCCCATGTGTGTGTCAGGCTGGGCCTTTTTTCGTAATTGCAGTTCACCTTATGGTTCAGAGTTTTATTAGTATACTGAATAACTTGTCCTATGAATTCCTTGGGTTTCTGTGCCCTTTGAGGAATTTCATTTAGTGAACAACTGCTTTGTTCGTTTCCTCACTAATTTTACATTGCTTGAGAGAAAAAGCTCTGACTGAGATGAGGATATCTTAGTATGCCTTAGGAAAGAACTGTGTACCTCTGAGTGAACTGGGGAGGAGCAGGATACATATTGGGGAATTAAAAATGTCACTTTGTACACAAGAAGTCATTCTGATTAAGGACAAATATATTCCCTGAAAGCAGAAATGTGGCTGGATTAGATCATCTCTTTCCCCCTACACTTTAAAAATTTGGTTTGAGAATGTTCAAGTAATTATTTACCACCTCAGTCTGAAAATTAGGAGTCTACTGGGGTCTCATGAAATAGTTCTGCTGGGGTGAGGTTTGGTGGGCGGGGGGGGTAGAGTATCAGCAGGGGTTCCCACCGCATGGTAGGGAGCTCTGAGCTTGCTTCTGGCTTTGGGGGGTTTCTGTGGATCACCCTCATGGCCTTGGACCTAGACTTAGAGAAGGACAGTTGGTATGGGCAGGGCTCCAGGGTGCAGAGGGACAAACGTCTGTACAAGGAGAGCAAGGAGAGAGCTGCTCTGGCTTCACTCTCAGTATCTTTCTGGCTAGGCCCGGGGCTATCTTGTTTACTTTTAATTGCTCTGGCTATTCTCTGCACACAGCTTGACACAAAACACACCTCCTTGGACAACAAGTAGGAGGCAGAACCCAGCCTTTAGGATCTAGAAGAACTGGGTTCTGCCCTAGTTCTTCCATTTATATGCTAGCTGACCTTAGGTAAGTTACCCAGACTCTCTGAGCCTTGGTTTCCCCACCTATAAACTTAATTATTAATAGTATCTACTATTGCTACATAATAAACAACCACAAAATCTCAGTGGTGTCCAACAGGAAGCATTTATTTCTCATTGACAGGGCTGTTGGTCAACTGAGGCAAACTTTCTCAGATCACAGAAGCATGAATCTTGGACCCAAGTTTTGGGTCTGCTCTATGTGGGTTGCTCTGGGGCCCCAGCTGGAGCAGTGGCTGCTGGAGCTGGCTTTTCTGGTGGAGCTCTGAAGCTTCCAGATGGGTGAGAGGGAGCCTGCAATGCTTCTTCAGCTTAGAATTCATATACTGTCACTTCTGCCATTCCATTGGCCAAAGCAAGATACATAGCCAAGTTCTACATCTACAAGTTCCATTTCCTACAGAGCAGGAAATGCATTCCTACTATGGAGGGATGTGGGAATGAATATTTACTAAATCATAATCTAATTACCACTTGCACTGGAAACAGATGTTTTGGAGACTTAATGAGATAATGATGAGGGGCATTTAGCATGGAGCCCTACATATAGTAAGCTCTCATTAAATATAACTTTCTTTTTTTTCTGCTGCTGCTGCTGTTGCTGCTGTATCTATTCCTGTGACACTCCCATCCTTAGCCTAAGAGATGAAGTTCTGGAGAGGAATGCATGTGAGCAGGCTGCGTACCATTCAAGGCCTTGCTGGCTCGGAGAATCAAAGCTCCCTCCTTTTACCCCAACATGTGATGTTCTTCCCTTTGACCTCAAATGGGTCCATGGAAGCTTCTGAAAACTTCAGGTCCTTGTACATTCTATTACATTTAAAGCATGTTCATGCCCATTCTTATTTGATTCTCTCAATTACTTGTGAAGTAAACTCAGAAGCCATTTGCCACTGTCATTCTATGGAGAAGAGAAGAGGTTGGGTTGATCCCAGGTGACATCTGTCCTTTGGGACTTTCTAGTCTACAGCTCAGATGGCACAAAGTGTCATTTTCATTTCTATTTTTAATTTTAATTTAATTTTTTTTTTGAGACAAGGTCTTGCTCTGTCACCCAGGCAGGAGTGCAGTGGCACAATCTTTACTCAATGCAACCTCTGCCTCCCAGGATCAAGTGATCCTCCCACTTCAGCCTCCTGAGTAGCTGGGACTACAGGTGCTTGCCACCACACCAGGGTAATTTTTTGTTTGTTTGCTTTTGGTAGAGATGGGGTTTCTACCAAAAACAAAGGCTGGTTTCAAACTCCTGGGCTCAAGTGGTCTGCCTGCCTCAACTTCCCAAAGTGCTGGGATTACAGGCATGAGCCACAGCGCCCAGCCCCAGAGTGTCATTTTCATGACACGGGTATTAGTTGAGATTAGTAGAAATCAAACATAAGCATTTGAAAATTTAGTGTTCATTTTGTCATTCATTCCTTCACTCCTTTAACACAGCAGGCCCTTTTGGAGCTCTCGTTATGTGGTCCGTAAGCATGTTATGGTGGACGATTAGATAAGTCCTGTAAGGCGTTAGGGGCTCAGCAGACTCTGGCAATTTCAGGCCCATTTGGGGTTCAGATATTGGCAAGGTGTTGGCAGTGAGGGCCAGAGGCAGGAAGACTGAGCCTTCTTGTAACTCCTGCCTTGCTCATTGCTGTGTGTCCTTCATCAGCTATATGCTGTCTCCTCTCACATCTCCTTAGAGCACCCACTAGGTCCAACTAAACTGCTCTTTTAGGATGCGTCAGGGCAGTTCAGGGTCCCAACACAGCCTCCTACTCTAATAGGCACCCTTTGATGATGGGGAAGCCAGGTCTGATGCCTAGAGTTGGGGTCGGCAATCTGGGCTGTTGCACTGACTCTGTGGCTGGTCAGGAGTTTGGGAGGCATCTAAACACATTCCCTTCTCTTTCCTTTTCCATCTACCTGTCTCTGAGATGGAACTTGTAATGGATTGAATGGAGATGGTCTTGATTACTTAGTTCCTTTTTCTCAAACCATAGCTAAATGTCATAACTATTTAAACTTATGAAACAGACAGGGACCATTTATTCCCATTTTACAGACGAAGAAACAGGCTCAGAGAGAGTAAAAGATTTGTCCACTGTGCTGCTGCAATCCCAGGTGACCTTACATATCCTTCCTAGTCTTCAGATTCCTTAATACTTTTGAATTCACAGACACCTGCTGTGTGTTGTCCTTGCAATGCCCAGGGCTTGCCAACCCTTACCTGTCAGTGGTGTGAGGAAGCCTGAAGTAGGAGCAAACAAGGAAGGATAATTTCTCCCTCTTCCTCCCAGGGATTCCTGGTCATCTACCACATCTCCTTTGTTCTCTACCACCCCACAAACCTGGATCTTGCAGGGGAAGGAAAGACCCATTCAGAACCGAAGCCCATTCATGTCCTGGGTTGACGTGGATTCAACTGGGCATGGCTGCTCTGTGTTGGGTGGGCACCCTTACACCTCTACCAGTCCTTGTCCCTTGGCCTTTGATCATCTCTGGCCTTGGCCTGTTGTGGACCTGAGGTCTCTTGCTTGCTCTGTCAGTCTCCCTCCTACCCTCTTGATGAAGGTCTTGACTTCAGAGGACCTTTCACAAATAACAAAGGTGTCTGGGCTGCCTGGAGTGTCTGTTCTGTGCTAACACTCCACTAAGTGCTTTATATCTGCAGTTTGCTCTGAGTGAATTGAATCCCCAGACTCTAGGGTAAAGGTGATATCGTCTTCATTTTAAAGACAGGGAAACTATGAAGCTGGGAAAGGCTATTTATTTTTCTCAGGATTACACATCTGATAAGTGAAGCTTACTCCTTCTATAATTTTGTCTCATCAATAATAGCTGCTGATATGGGCCAGGGGCTTTTTATCCATTATTTGCAATCCTCATAACAACTCTGCTGTCTCATCCCCTTTGTTTACCAAGTGATGGAATTGAGGGACAAAGAGGTTGAATAACTTGCACTGGGTCACACAGCTAATAAGTTATAGTTATGAAGTTTAAGTGTAGGGCTCTGAGACTCCCAAACTCCTCTTTTATTCCCTTTCTCTTGAGACTTCTTAGACTTCCTCATGATCTCACCGAGCCCTTCTCAAATAACTGTGTGTGTTGGAAGTCTGGCTAAAAGAACATCAAGAACAGAGCTGACAGGGAAAACATGTCTCATTTACAGGGCAGCCTGAGTGTGTGGTGTGCAGAGGGCAATGGTGGGAAGTGAAACCCCATCCCTGGTCTTGGTAGTTCATGGGCTGATTGTCAGAATGTGAGAACCTCTTACACTTTCTTTTTGAGCATCTCCTGTTGGCACCACCTCCTTTTCTCTTCCTTTTGACTTCTATGATCTTTGGTCTGTGTTGTCACCTTTTGACTTCTAGAAACTTTCATCAGTGTTGTCACTCCATGCACTGGCCCACGCCTCTGTCTGGGCCTGTACCCAAGTCCCCTCAAATCATTTGAGTGTCTGCCTTAGTAAGGGAAGCCATGACGCACCAAAGGTACCAGGAAGTGAACCAGAGTCTTGTCTGGACCCCAGCCCAAGCCCAGACTATGCAGGCAGAAGATCACTGGAAAAGGGTATTAGCTCGTTGTGACCTTTAGCACCATTGCTGTGGCTTCTTTCCTGCCTTGGAAAAAACTGCCTACTTTCAGTTTTGGATGAAAGTCATCCTACTTTCAGTTTGATGACTCCCCAACTCCCTCCCATAAACCCAGATGCTTAGGGCCAAAATCTATTAGGGCAAAACACACCCTGCTCACCCCAGGCTGTGAGAATGGCTAGACTTTGTGCATCTTCTAATCTGATTACATTTCCGGTCCCAACCACCTTCATTTTTTACCTCCTAATTGATTTCCCTGCTTCCACCCCTCCAATTTATTCTTTGCTCAGCAGCCATCCCAATCCTCCTAAATTGTGAGTCTGCTCATGTCACTCCTCTAATGGTGTCTCACGCTCTTTAGAGAAAAAGCTGAAGTCCTCACAGTGGCCTACAGTGATTAAGGGAAGGGCTGGCATTTTTTTTTTTGGCAAAGGGGCAGATGGTAAATACTTTTGGCTTTGTGGACCATTGGTGTCTGTGGCAACTACTCAGCTCAGCTGCAGCAGGAAAGCAGCCACAACATGTGAACAAATAAGCATGGCTGTGTCCCAACAAAACTGTACTTATAAAAGTGGGTGATAGGTTAGATTTGGCCCACAGGCTGTGATTTGCTGACCTCCTCTCTAGGTGATGTGGCCCTGAAACCACATGGCCTTATTGCCTTCTGCTTTTGCCCTCTGCTTCAGCCCACTGGCCTCTGTAAACATGACAAGGCTTTGCTTGGCCTTTGTATCAGCTGTTCAATCTCAAACATTTTCTCCCTTTATCTCTGAGTGGCTCATTTTCTTACTTCTTCAGGTTTCTGCTTAAGTATCATTAGCAGAGAGCCCACCCTGACCACCTTATCAGAAATAGCAACCTTCTCATTTTCTTAGCACCCCATCCCCTTTACTCTGCTATAGTTTGCTCAATAGCCATTGCTACCACCTGACATCTTTATTGAATGAATAAATGATTCCTTCGGCAATTATTACCGAGTGCCTCCTTAATGGCAGCCAACTCTCTAGGTGCTGGAATCCCATAAAGAACAAAACAAAGGCCTTGCTATCATTGGACTTTAAGTCCAAAGGGGAAGACAGACAACAAAAGTAGTAAAAATAAATATAAACATTGGTAGAAATAAGTGCTATGGAGAAAATTAGGCTGGGTGGGAGACAGGTTGTGGTGGAGGATCATGTCTCTGTTTCTCTGGTAGTGTTTGTCTTCTGCCTGGCCTCATTGCTAAGATTTCACGAGTTACAGCAACAGTCACATTAGCTCCCATTGCTCAGCTTAGAAGTTGGTGATGCAGAGCTGGAGCATCTGACAAAATCCCAGAGCCAATAGGGGGCGCCACAGACTGGGGAGAACTGGCTGTCCAAAAAGGTGTGATCAAGGCAGGGGCAGCCAAGCTTCTGAACACCGTGGAAGGGGAGATGAAGGATGGCAGCACAGGGGCAGGGAAGTTGGAAGTTGTGGGAGGTAACCGGATCTGAGCACAACCGCCTGCACTACCTGTGTTTTTCATGGAGTGCTGCCTAAATTACAAGGCGTTACCGAAGAATGCGCTTCTAAGTCGGATGCTTCATAAATCAGCCAGGCATGCATTATTATGCCGCAACAGAGCCCTTGTTGTGTCTTAATGCTCAATGATACAGCACAGAATCTGGGTTGGGCTTTCTATCATCTTGAACGTGTGGCAGGAACTTGCGCAGCTCTAATTGCTCTACGTGGGAATGGATTCACTGGTGCTTTGGCAGAGTGACTCACTCTGATCAGCATTTAGATTGAAGGGGCCTTACCTGGAATCACAGGCTCAGAGAAATCTAGAGACCTTAGAAAGTTGATCCTAGTCTAATCTGCTCATGCTACAGATGGGAAAAATGAGGCTCACAGAGAGGAAGTTACTTGCCCAAGGTCATAAGTGGCACTTAGGGACACAAGTCAGGCTACTGATTCTGAGTTAAATACTTGGGTCACCATCCCAGATTCTCAGGAGAGCCACTGCGCCCCTTCCTAGGCCTGCAGCAGGTGTCTCAGATGGTGACATTCTCCTGCCATCTGACTCAAGCTGCAGACTAACTGGAAGAAGCTGTGCTTCATTTACTTGAACACAAATGGACAACCAGTTAAAAAAAAAAACAGACTTTCATATTTTATGGATCCTTAGGGACTTAGTGAACTCATGCTCCCAGATTAAAGGAAAGAGGAAAACCATACCCTTCTTGCTGAACTATGCTGCCTGCTGGTTCCCCAGTGCACCCTGGTGTTCTCCGGAATGGAGACAGCCTTTAGGACAGCTGGAGAGCATTATCACTTGAAGCCTTGCATTCTGGCTTTTGTATTTGATTTACATAGATCTGCATACTGTATGCTCTGGGCATTGTTTTCTGTGTCATGCCATCTTCACAGTCTCCCTTCTTCAAGCTCACTTGGCAGTTTGGCTTCCTCAGCTCTGCTGGGTGAGATGAACACTTGGTAGGAGTTTGATCTGGAGAAGCATCTAGAAGTTTCACCTCAGCGGGAGAGACTCTGGGACAGAGAGTCTCTGTCTGCTGAAGTCAGTGATGTGTCAGAGTCCAGTGGCCATCAGTTTCCTTAAGGTTCTATGGTAAGATCTGTTTATCACACTCCTTATCTGTCTCTGTCCTGAGCTAACTGTGTTTCTAAGTGCCAGGGGTAGCTCATGAGATCAGAGTGACTGTCTATGTGTCAGGTAAAGTAGAAACTTTAGGATGCCATGGAAGAGATGGCCAACTTTTGGGAACCCTAGATAAGAAATGTGAATTAAAGCCACAGTGAGATTCTACTACCCTAGTGGGTTAAAAAAGACTGATAATACTAGGAGTTGACAAGGCTGTGGGTCAAGTAGAACTCTTATACATAGGTGGTAGGAGTGTATATTGGTACAATTACTTTCGAAAATTACTTGACAGCACCACCTAGAGGTAAATATTTGTCTCCCCTGTGACCCAGTCATTCTACTCTGAAAGCTTTCACCAAGGAAAGGGGGCACACATGTCCATCAAAATACATGTACAAAAATGTACATAGCAGTTTCATTCGTGATAGTAAGACACTGGGATCTACCCAAGTGGATAAGTAAATTGAATATAATCATACAGTGGAATAGTGCCTGACAACACAAAAGAATGAACTACTTATATACTACTTATACTTGCAACAACATAGATGCATCTCACAGATGTAACATGCAGCAAAAGAAAATAGATACAAAAGAATCTATCCTATAGCATTCCATTCATGTGACATCTGAGAGCAGGCAAAGCTAGTTTATGGCGATAGAAGCAGAAATGTTGTTACCTCTGGCGAAGGGAGTAGACTAGGAAGGGGTAAGGAGAAGCCTTCTGGGGTTGATGGATATGTTACTTCAATATGTAAAAATTCACTCATTCACTTAAGTAAGGTTTATGCACTTTATAGTATGTCTGTTATAACTCAATAAAACTGAGGGAGGAAGAAAAGGGGACTTGAGTGAGAAAGACTCAGGGTCATTCTGGTAACATGTTCTATGTCTCTGACTTCCAGGACTTGGCCTCTATTTCCAGACTCCTGACACCAGCTTGCTTGATGGACTATGCTCTTCAGCATCTCCCAATATCAGCTCTGCTATTTGCCTGCGGCTTGATGTTCAAACACATTCTAAGATTGGCACTAACTTCTGATACTTGTACAGTGTATGCTCAACTTTAGGCTTGCCCACCTTCAAGGTGAGCTGATACTATCAGAGTTTGCCTGCACCAAAGTAGCTTTTCTGGGGCCTGCCTTGCCCACTCTCCAGCCCCCTTAATCCAACACTTGGTACTCATGATGAGATAGGCCCCAGAACTCCTGATACCATATCTTCCATCAGCTGCCCACAGCTGCCACAAATTCCTGGGGGCACCTACAGAGTTGATCACTTCAGGTCAATGTACAATTGCTGGTTGTACAATAAACCCTGGGGGTCTTAGTGAGGTGGATTGCTTAGAAAAGTCTGGACTCCTTTGGGCCATGCTAGAGGCTGGCTTAAGGGCTAGAATAAAAAGACCTTCTTGCATCCTTTCCTCTAGGCCAGGGATGGCAAATACTTCACGTATGAGCTAATACATCTTCCCCAGCTCCTTCCTACCCCACAGCAGACATTAATAATTGACCACAGCAAAAATCCTGGATAGAAAAGCATTCCAAGGAATGTACAAGAAAGCAACTATGTACCTAAGCCTCTGGAGAAGAGTTGTTTTCGCAAGACCTAGCTAGGCAGCACCTCCCAAACACAAGGACAGCTGCAAAGAGGAGAAGGGAGATGAAAGTTCTAGGTCTGATTTCTTAGAAGTAGATGCTGAAGAGAGGATTTGCTGCAAAAGACTTATTAAGGAAGTGCTCCCAGTTTAGAGAAGGGGATGTAGATGAGCAAGTGCAATCTCAGGCCAAAGGTCCCAGAAGTGACTTTATTCTGATGGGTAGAGGCACTGTGGGGTGTAAGTTACACTCTGAGTTGTCCAAGGGAACTGGGCCTGTGTGCCTCCACATCACTGGTCAAGGGCCTCCTGGGGAGAAGCAAATTCCCAGGAACTCCTGGCTGCCTGCGTGTGGGAAGTGCTCCAGTCCTCCCAAGAGGAGCCTTGATGTGAATGTGGGAAGCAAAGGTGCACAACACTGGGGCACACAGAAACAGCAAAACACTCTCCACGACTAATAAGGCAATTCAAAAAGATGAAGCCAGTGAGAAAGATGCGGGGCCTGGCCCCTTGGTCGTTAATCCCTCACTGCTCTGGAGAAGCAGCACGAGGAAAGAAAAAAGGCTTGGACTCCTCATAGTTCTTACCCAACCCACCTGCATGGTAGTCATTCCTAGTGGATGGACAAGGGAGGGAGGGCAAGGATGCTGCCTGTAGATGCCACATTACATGGGGGTACAGGCAGCTTCTGGAAAAGGTTGCTGGCTCCTGATACTCATACAAGGTCCACTAGAATCACAATCACTTCCATTTTCCTAGCACTGTGTGGTTCCAGAGTCTGTTTACCAGCATGACTGCATTTTCACTGCCTCTGAGGTAGGCAGAGTCTTTTATTTCTAACAGTCACGGAATATAAAGGGCGAATGCTCTCCCCACTACCTTCCTTTGTGCTCCTTCTTTAATTACTTTATATTTTTGTCTGAAACTGACCCTTGATTGTACAGATCCGTGACTGAGCTGGGGAGGGTAAGGAGCTTGTGTTAATGCTCCGCCTTTAAATGGCTCTCTCCTTACTCTGTAATAGAATGATTTCCTTTTCTTTTGTTCAAAAAGATTTGGACTCTGGACACCTGGCCCAAGTATTGGCTCAGCACCTGCTTGCTGTTAAAATTCTTGAAGCTCTCTGGGCCTCAGTTTCCTCATTTGCAGTATAAAGAGGTTGGCCTAGATTACAACTCCAGTCCTGGCTCTGAAATTGTGTGCACACATGGCTTCAGGTTATGGAAATTGTGTTTCTTTGTTCATTAGGAACAAAGAGCAGGCAGTATATTTTAAAGGTTGCTACTCTATTTTGGCTTCAGTACCTTAATTTTTAGGTAACATTTTTCTTTAAGAGGAGGGAACTGGCTGGTACAAGGAGACCTGCTTTTTTCTTTTCTTCTTCTTTTTTTTTAAACATTAAAGCCCCTGTTTTCAGGGAAGAAGAGGCTGTTGGATGTGTTTTGAATGTTTCAAATCAAAGCCTGCCAAGGGATGGAGAGCTATAGGTTTCAATAAGCACCTCTTTCAGTAATTTTAAGAATTTCACTTATGAGGATAATGAAATCTTCAGAAACCCTAGGAGACATACCAGAAAAAATTATGACTCATCAGTGGAATTTTCCTAAATACTCTCTCCCCCCACTACATTTGTCCATCAGGAGGGCCTCCTCTGCAGATTCTGGAGACGTCTGTAGCCTAATTGGATGATTGGATTTGGGAGCTTGAGAACCTTGGGAGCTTGAGTACCGCTCCCCACACTTCTCAGGTCCTCCCAGCAGCCTCCAGGCCCGCTGTTGAACATTGTGACTCTGGGGACCCGGCTTGCCGTCATTTGTTGGTGTGTCTGCTTGTGGCAAATGTTCCTGCTGGAAGTCTGGGCCATCAAGAGCAAATGCTTGTTTCCTTGGATCCTGCTTCTCCCTGTGTGACTTTAATAAAAACAGATAGAAACTGTCACTGTTTCTGTGACAAGATGTGTAGGCTTCTTTCAGATGTGGAATCTGTGCCCTGGGGTTTACAGGCCTCAGTTGGATGTTAAATGCCCTGAGGTCTATGTGTGTAGACCCTGACTTGGATTATGAGCCCTGCTGCTATGCAGGAGAGAGGGATAGAGCCGACTTCTTCCCTTTTGTAGGTTTTCTTGAGCTGTTGCTGAAACACACTCCCAGCTATTTAAAGATTAAGAAATACATTTTTGAGAACTTGATTGGATGTAATTTCAGAAAAAAACACGTACATTTAGAAAAGACAATGTAAAATCCTAAAAGACCCAGTTGAAAGAACGAGTTGATGTTTAATTAAAAGCAGTGGGCATAAATGGATTCTGCACATTTTTGAGGATCAAGTTACCTGGAAAGAAAGAAAACTTGTGGGATGGGTATAATGTAAACAGAAAGGGGAGTTAAAATGAAGACTTTAAGAAATTAAAATCAAAAGGCAGTCTTCAAAAAGAGTGTCCGTCTTGGGTATTAACCTCCAACATTGAAATGAAAACAATTTTGAAAAGCTTAAAAAAAAAAAAAAAAAAAAAAAAGACAGCCCACATTGCAGCCTGCTTTAGATCTCTGGTGCTTCAGCTTTCTGTGGGAAGCTACAGTTTCCTGTCATTTGCTTGCTGTGTCTAGCATTTGTTCTCTGCCATGTGCATCTAGGATTTCTTACTAGCTATCCAGAGTTATGCTGCCTTGAAAGAAGATGACATGTGGCTCTTCTTCTAGGCAAGGCCCTCACGGTTTGTGAATCCAGTGTAATGGTTAAAAAATGCTGAGCAGTAACCGGGAGACGTAGGTAAGAACCTAAGCCAGAGCTCATGTTTTCATTTCTCACTCACTGCGTGACTCAGGGGAAATTACTTTCCTTCTCTGAGACTCAATTCTCTCATTATAAATGAGATCCTTTCAGTGCTATCCAAAGGGACTTTCTGCCATGATGGAAATGTTCTCATATCTGTGCCTTCCCATGCAGTAGCCTCTAGACAGTGGCTTTTGAGTCCTAGAAAAGTGGCTAGTATGTCTGAAGACTTTCAACTTCATTTAATTTCAGTTAATTTTGATTTACTCTTAAATAGCCACATGTAGCTAGTGGCTAACATATTGTACAGAGCAGTTTGAGATGTTGCTGAAATCCTTTCCAGTTCTAACATTCTACGATTCCACACTCTGGTGCTGAGGCTTGCGTTGCTGGCCAATCTCAAGCATTCATCAAACTGTTATGCAGGACCTTGCCTGATCCACTTCTCATTTCTAGGGGAAAAAAAAGAGCAGCCAGGCAGAATTCTTCTTCCCAAATAGCTCATAGTTTTGTGGGAGAGAATCATACACTTCCAGAAATTGTAGGATGTTTAGGTTGGGACTCCTGGGAAATTGAAAAGTAGAATCAGCCTTCATCAATATTTGTTACACAAGGGTCTTTAACATTCCCCGAGCAAGGTTGCACCACCGGGTAGTTTGTTCTGCCTGGGTCTGGCCCAGTTTTCCTCCTTAACCCAGAAACTAAAAGTAATCTGGACATTCACCTGCTGCTGAGTCAAACGTGGTTATTTTTAGTTTTGGGAGCCTTGAAACCTAGTGAGGGTAAATGACCTAAAAGAATAGGAGCGTGGGATTCTGTGTTTCATTCAGCGGATAAGCACTTACTGCATGCATTTTGAGTGTCAGACCTTGGGTTAGGGATTGGGGGATATCATTGTGTGTGAGACAGGCAGCCCTTCATCTTGGGGAGCTTAGGAGAGGGGCAGACAATGCACGAGAGGGAAGGATTTCAGAGAGTGTTAAGAAGATGGTGGCAGTAATGCAAATAATAATTTTAAAAATCATTTAGGACACCATAACAAAAGATGCTGGTACTTAGCTTGCGGTCTCTGGTTAGCCATGGGTGTGGGAATAGTGAACTTGGAGTTAAAAAAAAAAAATGAGTTCCGGGCCTGACTATGCTGCTTACTTTGGTGTGAAGTTGGGGAAGTACAGGGTTGTTCTCGGGATGGAATAATGTGTGTGAAAGGGTTGTATAATCAGCTGAGCACTCTACAATGGTAAGATTCCATTACTATTGTGTAGGCTGCAAAATCTCCTTGTAGACAGCAATTGACTAGTTGAAGTCCTCTAGTTTGGAGCACAGGAGGGAAGGGGAGACTCTCCAGAGGGACCGAGAATGTCATGAGGAACATAAGAAGGATGCTGTGGGTGGAAGAGTCCTCAAACTGTCTTCTCTGAAGCCCTTGGCTTCCACTGAGGGGCTTCAGCAGCAGTATTGGCTAAGGTGCTAGCCCAGTGGGTCTGACTCTAATTTAGCTAGAACCAGGTATCTTAACTCTTCCCTATATTACACATACTAGCTATGTGTAAAGTGTTACTAAAGGTATCTTTTGGCAATTAAAAGAATACTGGTTGGGTGGATGCTGAGAGTAGGTGAGCTCAACAGGGGAGAGGGGTCAAGGAATGTTGGAGGAGCTCAGGCCAACTTCCCCTCACTTTAGGATTTTGCTTCCTTTTAGGAAGTGGGTGTGAAACTGTGAGGCTGGTAGGAACCTGGGAGAATCCCTGGAACAGGATGGGGAAGGGGCGATGGCTGCACCAGGCATATCTCAACCTTATGTGCAGAGCACCTACAATTCCCATTGTGTTGCCCAAGTCCTGCAATTCATCCTGTGTCCCAAAACAAATACAATTAGCATTGACTGGTTATAAATTGCTTTAAATTGTGGCTATAAACACACAATGTGCTTGAATCACCGCACTTTAGACTGGAAAATACCTAAAATCATCTTATCCCCTAACATCTTAATTTAACAGACAAGAAAACAAAGGCCAGAGTGGGGAAGGGACTTGCCTAAGATCCCAGAGTCAGTGGCAGGGCAATAACCCTGAGGTTCTAGATCCTCCTGCAGAGGCAGAAACTTCAGAACCAGGAAAGAGTGAGGCCGAGTGGTCTTTTCCTGGCCCACAGTTTTCCTTCCCTAGGGTGCCTCATCTGTGTGGCATACCTGTCTAGTTACACATAAGAAGCTGTTAGTATGCACTGAATGCATGTTCCAGGCACTGCACTAAGCAATCTACTACCTTGCCTCATCGAATTCTTGGTGCTCAGTGTCTCCCATTTGCCCCTGCAGATCCACTTGCTGCTGGGTGCCCCATATGGAATGCATTAAGGGGCTGCCTTGTCTGTTGGGTTCTTATGGTTTCAGCTGAAGGGACGTATGGAGACCCCAAGGGAAGGAGGAGAGTGTGGTTGATGCATTTATTCATAAGCCTCCCTTGCTGTCAGGTTGCTACCAGCTGGCTGCGTGCCTGCATCGAAGGTCATAGCTCACATCACGGAGCTCCTACTTCCTTTGGATGTGGATACACACAGTCTTCCAGGTGCCCCTTTGGGACTGATAATGGCACCCACTTTACTAGCCTCGGGCACTGCACCCTCCCTTGTGCTTTTTCTGCACTCTCCACACTCCTTTGTCAATAGTTCTTTTATGAAACCCTCCTTGGGTTATCCCAGTTTGAGTGCACCATCTGCTTCCTCCTGGGGCTCTCATGAATGTTCCACACAGCAAACCTATGAGGGTCATTCATTACTCCCACCTCACAGGTGAGGAAATGGAGACACAGAAAGTTAGGAATAGACCCAAAATCACACAGCTAAGGGAGCCCAGGAGGTTCCAGAAGCTTTGCTCTTGAGCGAGGCATTACAGCTCCTTGGAGAGCAAATGAAGAGGGTGGGTGGGTGAAAGGATGGTCCAGGGCTTGACTTTCATCGCAGGGAGCTTCTGCCCTCTGTCCAAAGTCCCTTTGCAATTTGGGCTTCCTCATTAGTCCCTCCTGTCTATCAGCCCAGCCAGGGCCATTAAATGCTTGGTGGACAGCCTGTAAGAGGTGGCAGCGTGGTGGGGCCTAGAGAAAGTGGACAACAAAGTTCGTTTCTGTGGTTAAAATAAAAATTAAAACAAGACAACCCTTAATTAATTAAAGGAGCAGAAATAGCTCCCGGATGTGGCAGGGGCTGACAGCTTCTCCTCGATGATTTCATTCGGTGGTGATGGTTTTGTCAATACTACATGCTGCCCGGAACCACACAGTCTCCTCTTCTGTCTGAGAACATTTATTTTCCCCTTTGAGTTGCACAAGCTCAGGCTGGGAGTGACAGAACCCAGCCTATAGCTTCACTGACCTACTTCCCGCTGGCTTTCCAGCCAGCAGCCCACGCATCATCCATTTTAACCAGCTTTTCAAGGTCAGGACTTTTCACTGCAGAGACTGGCTTATGCTTGACACAAAGCCAGGTACCATCAATTGTCCTGTTTACTAAATTTTCAACGTTCTTTTTCTTTAGCTGAGCAAAAAGTATGGGTGGGCTCCTGTTTAGAACAGATAACAAATGCAGTGACTTTGAGCCTAAATTGGCCACTTCACGTCCTGAAAAAGCAGGTTTTCTACTATTAATGGAGCACCTGGGCCAGACCAACTGCAAACAGTCAAGGATTTAGGCTGTCCCAGTAGATGGTCACACTCCTCTTTTTTTGTGACGCAGACAGACGTATGCTTCACATAAACACAATGTCTTATTTTTCGCTTTTTTGAAAGAATTATATGAAACCAGCTCTTCACAGATAAAAAGCAACTGCTTTGTGTATCTATTACTGTACCTTTCATCTCGACAGGCTTTGTGAGAAACTTCCAGCTGGAGGTACATTCTTTTCTGGTTTGATACAGATAAATTGTGTTCAGTAAGAGAGAAAGGGGAACATTTTCTTGATTATTCTCTAAATGCAAAGTCAGGGGGAAAAATGTATTTTTTTCCCCAGTATTCAAAGAAGTTAGTCCCCCTTCATAATGACCCCAAATTTTCTGTGCTGCTCAGCATGCTAAAACTGTTTGATCTTGAGAGAAGCTTGTTACATATGGAGTTCTGGGAGTTCATTAGAGAATAAAGAGGACACATCGCTTGCTCTACTAATATCTGCTAATCATTGACTGTAAGGTACAGGCAATATGGTGTGGTGGTTTTTGGCATAGACTGTGGAGAGTTTGAATGTAAGCTTTTCTCCTGCTATCATATGAATTTTGGCAAGTTACTTAAATTGTCCATGCCTCAGTTTCCTCATCTGGAGTGTAGAGATAATAATAACCCTTATAAGGATTTATAATGGGTAAATATTAGGTGTTTCAAACAGTGCTTGGTATGTAGTTAGCTTTTGTCTTAGCCCTTTCTGATTGTTGAAACAAAAAAAGATGGATAATTTATAAACAACAGAAGTTTATTACTCACAGTTCTGGGGTCTTGGAAGACCACAATCAAAGAGCAGGTAGATTTGACATCAGGTGAGGGCCTGTTCCTCATAGGTGGTGCCTTCTAGCTGTGTCTTTTGGTGGCAGAAGGGGCAAACAAGCTCCCTTGGGCCTCTCTTAATGCCTAATCATGAATCCCATTCACCTAAATTACTTGCTAAAAGCCACCTCTCTTTGTACTATTGTGTTGAGAATTACATTTCAACATATGAATTTTGGGGGGACACAAACTTTCAGATCATAGTAGCTTTTAATAAGTGTTAACAATTATTTATCACATGAAGGATAGAAAGTCAGGAATAAATGCAGCCCTGTATGTATGAATGCATATGCATGCACATGAGTGTGGAACCGAGTTGGTTGTTTGCTGGGAGAAAGGAGCCTGGAGAAACAGGGAGCAAAGGAAGGGGTGGTGGTGGATATTCTAAAAAAGGCTCAGTGAGATCCCGAGGACTGATGCTCTTCTCTGTTGACTTTCAGCACAAGAAGGAAGACAGGAAGAGATCCACTGCCTCTCAGGTTGTTGTCCTTGCCTGGATAAGGAAGCAGAGAAACGAAAAGGAATACATTCACAAACACACGTACACAAAGATAGAGAGGAAGATACATAGACAAAGGTGTAGACTGGACTCAGGGAAAGTGGGAGATTTACAGGGGCAGCCACACAAAGAGTGAGGGAGACAGGGAAAGAAACGCATCACACACAGTTGCAAAGAGGAAGAGCAACACAGGGAAAATGTCCATGCATGTGCACACACACACACACACACACACACACCCCATACCAAGGAGATGGCAGTTGTTCTGATATGTTGATGCTACATTCTTGGATATAGCAGGATCAACATACTGCTGGAGTCAAATTGTGAGGTTGAATTATCTTTATGATCAAATAGGGGCAGCATTAAGATTATGTATATAAAGTTCCTCACACAGTGCCTGATAAAGAAAAGTTATTAATTTTAATAGAATCTTCTTTTAGTGCAGATACTGGCAGAAGAAACCCCTTTCCTGGAATTTATGTGACCTTACAGAATTTTTTTTATGTGACCTTACAGAATGTTTCCTTCCCAGGGTGGGTGTATCTTGGTTCTGGAACCTCCTCATCTATAGGCATGTCCCCACCCCTTTCTGATTTGCTTGTGAGAGTCATGGAGGACAGATGGGATATAACTACTATTTCCTCTCCACTAGCAAGCTGGCAAATCTTGCAAGGATTGGAGTAATGGGGGCTGGTGGGCAAAGGAATTTGGTCAAAGTACAGACAGAAATAAAATGTCACTGACTGGGGCACCATATACAGTGAGATCCATACTAAGCAGTGTTTCATATGACTGTTTCACCATCTTAAAATCCTTATGGTTTCTTAAATCCCAAGGAAATGGGCCTGAAGACACAAACAATGTAAACTAGATCTTTGAAATCCCCTTTGGTTATTCTCTAGAAACTTACTTCTGCAGAAGTGCCTTCTGATTGACAAAAGCTCACTTTTATATTCACGATCTCACCCTGTCAAGGTCTAGTCTGAAATCACCCTCAGAGAATATTGTGCAGTAACTTTTAAAAAGCCCAAATCCTCTCAATTTATGCATTTAATTTATTGTTTTCATTGGTCAGAGCTTTGCTTTGTACATAACCAAATCCCAATTTTGAGTGCCTATCGCATACTGCTAAGCCATGATGTTGGAAGGTATTTTTTAATTTAGAGCTTGAAATTCCCTTAGTTTACTTTCAAGTCCCTAGTCCTTTGGAAATTTATGTAAAATTTCCCAGCCCCTCCCAGCCTCCTATTTTCTGCTCCCTTTGGAAGCAGTTAATTAATTTTATTTCTCAAAGATGCTTTGTTTCCTTAAGTAGTTCAGTCTGGCTAGTCTTCCTCTGGGTATCACTTTCCACCAGCACTTTATGCGAACTCATTCAGAAATAGCTCATTGTGGGCCAGTTTTCTCTTTTTGGAAGGACAATGGCTTATGAGGTCAAGGTCCTTATGCATCACTCAGTTATTCAACAGTCTTCCATGAGTCCCTGATTTGGACCATGTCCTCAGGATAAAAAGACTCTACTTCTGTCGATCCCTACCCCCACCCCATAGAGGCCCCAGTAGATGTGACTGGAGCTCAGTGGGGTCCTCACAGGCTCTTTGAGTGTGTGTAGGGGTTTATCCTGACAATAGAAAACATGAGAGCTGGTGAGTAAAACCAAGCCAGTGCCTTTGACAGGGAGTTGAGAGATCAGGAGAATACACTCATCTGTCAAGCCAGCAGGACTATAAATGGGAGATAGAGCCAAGAGTCAGTTGCCAGACAAACAGCAGATCAGAAAGGGATTAGAGGGTATCAGTTCCAGGATGCCTGCTGTGAGCTCTGTTGGGGTGCTGACAGCTCAGATTTATGGTCTGGCAGGTACATGGTGGCTGGACTAAAGGTACATGATGTGGAAGGGGTCTGTCCTGACTCACCATCCCTCAGGCCTTCCATGCAATATGGGATGGAGTGGGCAGCCCCCATTTCACTCAATGAAAGTAGTGGAATATTCTGGGACATTCACACTTAAAGCCTGATGACTGACTTCTCTTCTGGGTCATCTCCTTTGCATGATTCTAGGTGTGGAGCTGGAAAAAGTATCTGTGATAATCTCGTGTTTCTTTTATTGCCTTCTCCAGCTTCCTGTCTTGAGCTAGAGGCTGAGTCTTGGGGTAGAGACTGGGATGAAGATCACAGGTGCAGACAGGTCAGGATAGAAGGAAGTGGTGATCAAGAAAGTGAATGTGCATAGATGGTGTGGCTTGAGGCAAAAGTCAACATGATCATTTGCTAGTATGACTTAGGGTAGGTCTTGAGCAGAGGCAGATGATGATGACTGAGATACCTCAAGAATGGCTGGACTGATGAAAGCAGGCAGAA
Organism: Nomascus leucogenys; assembly: GCF_006542625.1. Taxonomy (NCBI): domain Eukaryota; kingdom Metazoa; phylum Chordata; class Mammalia; order Primates; family Hylobatidae; genus Nomascus; species Nomascus leucogenys. Next base: position 120,645,536 of record NC_044402.1, read on the forward strand.
GTCCAGTGTAGAAGTTTATCATTTTGGTTAGTGCATGATCAGAATTGCATGTGGCCTTAGAAGGGTGATAGCTCTATTATAAAATCTACAATGATGATTTTCAAGGAGTTTTCAGGTTTAAGAGCAAAGGGTCCCTTCGGTTGTCCCTCATGGGTATTATATTGATTAGAATTGAATTATATTTAAAATTGTGCCCAGGCCTCAGGGATTTGCTTACCCCTTGCACCCCCTGCTACTTCTAAGCTCTGTTGTGTGGGCTTCTCCATGGCCCGTGGAGCCAATGTTGTTTAGAGGAGGCCCACTTACAATCAGTTCATTTAGGGGATGCCCAGAGTGTCTCAAGGCATAGACAACCCCTGTCTTTTATGCTAACTTACCTTAATTAAGATCACCTGTGTCTGGACTAAGGCACCAGTTTCCTGGGCAGGGAAGTCCTTGGAGTAGGGTGTTTGGCTGTTGTGTCATAGAATAAGAAAACTACTCTGCAGTGTGAAGGTATAGCATTGAAAAGAATTTCACCACATTTGAAGGTCCAGAAGTAAGAAAGTTGATGTTCTGACACAGGCCAGAGTAGAGCACAGACGAGATGGGTCACAGACAACAGATGAAAGATGAGGTACTTTAGCAGTAGGATGTGGCAGTGTGGTGATATTTTTTAATATATAAAATTATTATTTTGATTTTCATCTACAGTTCCTGGTTCATAACTCCCACAGCCCTTGTTACAGTCTTTTGTTATAACTTTGGGTGTGTTAGTCGTCAGGAAGCAGAATCTAATTTTCCCTCGTCTTTCTGATTGTGAGTCAAGAGACCTTCATTCCAGAGAGGGTCCCACACTGCCTCATACTGTGTGGGAAGGAATGCTGACATCATGAAGCTTCCATAGAAACCCCAGAGGACAGGGTTTGGGGAGCTTCTGGATAGCTGAACACCTGGCGGTTCCTGGAGGGTGGCACACCCATGGAGAACATGGAAGCTCAGCACCCTTTCCCCTATATGCCACCCTACACATCTCTTTATCTGTATTATTTATAATATCCTTTATAATAAATGAACAAATATAAGAAAGTGCCTCTCTGAGTTCTGTGAGCCATTCCAGCAAATTAATTGAACACAAAGAGGGGGTCTTGGGAACCCCAACTTGAAGCAGGCTGGTCAGAATTTCCAGAGGCCTGGACTTGTGACTGGTGTCTTATGGGGAGGGCATCTTGGGGCCTGAGCCCTCAGCCTATGGTGGAGTGGCGGGGTGGGGGTGGAGTGGCGGGGTGGGGGTGGGGGGGGCGGGTCTGACATTCTTTCCAGGTGGATACTATTGGAACTTAATTGGAAGACACCCAGCTGGTCTGTGCTGCAGAACTAGTGTCTTGCTTGGTGGTAGGGAGAAACCCCCACCCATTTATTCACAGAAGTCTTCTAGGTTGATTGTTGTTGTGATGGTGTGAGAGCAGAGGAAAAACATGGCTTTTGAGTTTTCCTGAAATAGGCAGAAATGACAGTTCTGGGCCTCAGCTTTAAAGAGGCCAGGTAGTTTCCCCCCTTCCACCTTGGGGAATCCTAGGTGGCCGTGTCATGACTGAGAAGTGAGGCACAGCAGCTGGGACTTAGCTGTTTGTGTTCCTGCTGAGTCCAACCTACCACTCACCTCTGCCAAGGCGCCAGACAGGTGAATGAGCCATCTTTAATATTTAAGCTGTTGATACCCTATGTCCCTTCAGATGCAGAAAACATCACATAGAGCAGAAAAGTCACCCAGCTGAGCCCAGTCAGTGCACAGAATCATGAGACAATAAAATAATTGCTTTAAGCCACTAGAATTTGGGGTGTATGTATGTTATGAAGCAATAGGTGGCAAAAGCAAGATATATATATATATATATATATGTATATATATCCTTTATAGTTTATTATAAGACTGGTAAGCTATGACTCATGGGCCAAATCAGGCCCACCATCTATTTTTGTAAATAAAGTATTATTAGAACACAGTTATGTCCACTTGTTTAAGTGTTGCCTATGGCTGCTTTTGCACTACAATGGCAGAGTTAAGTGGCTGTAACAGAGACCATATAGCTCATGGAGCCAAAAGTGTTTACTGTCTTGTCCTTCATAAGCTGACTGCTGACTCACCAGTTATCACAGTAATATATAAGAAGGTGAAAAATAAGCAGACTGATCTCTTTTAAAAGTGTATAAGACTCAGTGTGCAAAAAGCAGTAGTATATAGGAAATGGCTTGTCTCAATATGGAGATAGTTTCTAATGTTCCTTGGGCTGTAACAGAATTGGGCTTTTGCTGCAATATATCTTCCTACTACCATAGAGTACAGTAGAGTAGATCTGTGGCCGGATTCACTCTCCCTCCTCCTCTGTGGGAGTCATATACTTCCCTACTACCCCTCTGATGTACTTGGCCATGAGGCTTGTTATGGTGAGTGGAAGCTAAGAGAACATGACATGAACAAAGGTTTTAGCTGCGCTTATGTGATTTGGCTTAACTTCTTGAGCCCCTGCTGTCTGCCATGAGATGAGCATGCTCCAGGTAGCTGTAGCTGATTTTGCCTGGATCTCAGAATGAGTGACCATGGAGCAGAACTAAACCCTGCTAGTGAGTGAGTCCAAATCCAGCTGAGTCCAGCAGAGCACAGCAAACCTGCAGATATATGAAAAATAAATCCTCCTTCCTTCCTTCCTTCCTTCCTTCCTTCCTTCCTTCCTTCCTTCCTTCCTTCCTTTCTTTCTTTCTTTCTTTCTTTCTTTCTTTCTTTCTTTCTTTCTTTCCTTCCTTCCTTCCTTCCTTCCTTCCTTCCTTCCTTCCTTCCTTCCTTCCTTCCTTCTTTCCTTCCTTTCTCTTTCTTTCTCTTTCTTTCTGTCTCTCTCTCTATCTCTTTCTCTGTCTCTCTCTTTTTTAAAATTCAGTGACCTACAACAGCAGCTCTGCCATTAGTCACTGAATTTTTTGGAGTTGTTTGTTACTTAGCATCATTGCAGCCATAGCTAATTAATACAAAGCCCAAGAAGCATAGAAAGAGAAGGAATATTCTATACATAAGAATGCTACTAGCCCATTTAGCAACTTTGTGAAAATTAACAAAAGTGGTCTGCTGCCAAGACGCTTTCTTTCCCATCTTCAAAAATTCCCATATAGAGTAGTCTCCCCTTACCCATGGGGGATATGTTCCCAGACCCCCAGTGGATGTCTAAAACTGCAGATAGTACCAAACCCTGGATATACCATGTTTTTCCCTATATTTACATACCTATGATAAAGTTTAATTTATAAATTGGCTCAGAACAATTATAATAATATACTATAATACAAGGTATGTGAATGTGGTCTTTCTCATAATACCTTACTGTACTCATCTATTTTCAGACTGTTTGACCTCTGGTAACTAAAACTGCAGAAGGCAAAACTGGATAAGGAGACTACCGTAATGATTATGCTATTGTAAGACACTCTATTGCTAACATGAGACATTTTTATAATAGGTAAGTGAAGCTATGAGATCCACAACGTGAATGTCACCCAATCAGAGGTGTTACTTTGTGCCATGTGCAACATACACAACCATAGGTGATGACTCTATACCTTGAGAGAACTCAATGAATTGTATTGTCCTGAATTAACTCTTGAATGTTAGAGGCAGGAAGTAGGATTGGTATCATCAAAGACATTAGCTTGCTGCAGAATATTGTTTTTCAATGGCAAAATGTATAAGTTATTTCACATAGCTCTTTGCATTTTTTCATGAACAAATTCTGATTGCCCCCTTTGCAGATTGGAATCTGGTTTCAAAGTTGGATGAGGGCAAAAGTAGTGTGCTCAGAAAGGGAGAAAAGAAAAGCTCATTTTAAATGTTAAAATATTACCATTGCTTATGCATGGTAAGATTTTACACTTGCTGGTCTTTCTATTGGGGCAAATGCAAGAGCAATGCCTCTCTCTTTGTCCTCCTTCTGTCTGTTGTTACCCTCTAGGGTAAGGAGGAATACATAGACATTGGTTTACTGGAGAGTCAGAACTGAACTGGGTATGACTAGATGAATTTTTCCCAGTGACTTATCTAAATTAGTTCAGGCAGAGGTATGTACTTCCCAAACGGCTTGTTATCTAACTTAAGCCTGTGTATCTTAAAGCCCTGGTGAGCACACCATATATAGTAATGGAGAAAACCTAGATTGTATAGTTTGTTGATGTTGTTGTTGTTTTCAGATGTGCTTTGAATTCTGGTCAATCAATTTATTAGTGACCCAAGTTTCAGTCTTTGCATTTATATAATAGCAAAATGAATTCCTATTTCAAAGGGTTGTTATGAAGGTTAAATATAATATACAAGAATAATCCAGAAGAATGTGCTATATCCTAGGCATTTGCTGTTGATAACATTTCCATTTCTCTTCAGGGCAAAGGAAAAAAAATGCAAAGTGAAAAGCTTATATCTTTGATGTCTTCTCATCTCTCTTTTCTCATCTTTAGTGTATAATCTGCTATTTCTCTAGCTCCTCTCTTGCCATGATTTTGTGAGCACTCAGGTTTAAATTTTTGTTCAGACAAAGTTGTAGAAACAAGTACATGATTGTAGCATGTGTGTTCCTTGCTCAGTTAGACCCAGGCAAGCCCAGGCACATCTGCATCTCTTACTAGATTCTAAACTCCCTGAAGACAGGGACCTATAAATCTTATCTACACTGTATGCAAAGGGCCCAGCCAGCACCCAAATTCATTGTGAGCAAGTGGTGATGCTTATTGAATTAAAAGTGTGTTGTGCAATAATAGTGAAGTCATAACTATCACATTGTGATAATTCTTCCATCTGCTCATTCAATAAATACTTATTGCTTGTTAATTATCTTCATGTCTGAATTTTATGGCTGTAAGTAGAAATGGTGATATTGTTGGAGATTTAACTTGGAAAGCAAATGTTTCCTAGCGGTCTTCTTCAAGCTTCTGGGTCAGTTTAAGATATCCTGAAAATAAGCTAAATAGAAGTATTAACTGTACATCAATGCTGCTTTGAGATGGCTATTAAGCTCTATAAACTCCTTATTTTAAAATGTTGTGTTACTCAAAGCTACCTTTCAAAGATGTTGATTGAATTTCCAATAAGTAAATGTTATATAAATTTGAATTTATAAAATGCAGTGCTAACAATATTTGGCTATTTATCTATTGTGTATGTTGAGCATCCTGATAAGATTTTTATCTGAGAAAATTGCTGTCATACATTTGTTTAATATTATTGCTACCTTGGCATCCACTTTTAGGCATGACAGAAGTTATTTAGTTTTTCAGGCTTGATATAAGTCATCATTTTTGCCTAGTTAAAACACCCCTTCTTCCTGTTTGTGATATGGCCCACTTGTTCCTTGTCTCACCACTCCAAAACCTAACACATCCCACAGCTGCTGACCACATGATATGGTTTGGCTGTGTCCCCACCCAAATCTCATCTTGAATTGTAGTTCCCATAATCCCCAAGTGTCGTGGGAGGGACCCAGTGGGAGGTAACTCAATTATGGGGGTGGTTACCCCCATGCTGCTGTTCTTGTGATGTTGAGTGAGTTCTCATGATATCTGATGGTTTTATAAGGGGCTTTTCCTCCTTTTGCTTGGCACTTTTCCTTGCTGCCATCATGTGAAGAAGGACATGTTTGCTTCCCCTTCCACATGATTGTAAGTTTCCTGAGGACTCCCCAGCCCTGCAGAACTCTGAGTCAATTAAACCTCTTTCCTTTATAAGTTACCCAGTCTCTGCCCATGCCTATGTCCTGAATGGTCATGCCTAGGTTTTCTTCTAGGGTTTTTATGGTTTTAGGTCTAACATTTAAGTCTTTAATCCATCTTGAATTAATTTTTGTATAAGGTGTAAGGAAGGGATCCAGTTTCAGCTTTCTACATATGGCTAGCCAGTATTCCCAGCACCATTTATTAAATAGGGAATCATTTCCCCATTTCTTGTTTTTGTCAGGTTTGTCAAATATCAGATGGTTGTAGATATGCAGCATTATTTCTGAGGGCTCTGTTCTGTTCTATTGGTCTATATCTCTGTTTTGGTACCAGTACCATGCTGTTTTGGTTACTGTATCCTTGTAGTATAGTTTGAAGTCAGGTAGTGTGATGCCTCCAGCTTTGTTCTTTTGGCTTAGGATTGACTTGGCAATGCGGGCTCTTGTTTGGTTCCATATGAACTTTAAAGTAGTGTTTTCCAATTCTGTGAAGAAAGTCATTTGTAGCTTGATGAGAATGGCATTGAATGTATAAATTACCTTGGTCAGTATGGCCATTTTCATGATATTGATTCTTCCTACCCATGAGCATGGAATGTTCTTCCATTTGTTTGTATCCTCTTTTATTTCATTGAGCAGTGGTTTGTAGTTCTCCTTGAAGAGATCCTTCACATCCCTTGTAAGTTGGATTCCTAGGTATTTTATTCTCTTTGAAGCAATTGTGAATGGGAGTTCACTCATGATTTGGCTGTCTGTTTGTCTATTATTGGTGTATAAGAATGCTTGTGATTTTTGTACATTGATTTTGTATCCTGAGAATTTGCTGAAGTTGCCTATCAGCTTAAGGAGTTTTTGGGCTGAGATGATGGGGTTTTCTAGATATACAATCATGTCATTGGCAAACAGGGACAATTTGACTTCCTCTTTTCCTACTTGAATACCCTTTATTTCCTTCTCCTGCCTGATTGCTGTGGCCAGAACTTCCAACACTATGTTGAATAGGAGTGGTGAGAGAGGGCATCTAAGAAACCACCATCAGAGTGAACAGGCAACCTACAGAATGGGAGAAAATTTTTGCAATCTACTCATCTGACAAAGGGCTAATATCCAGAATCTACAATGAACTCAAACAAATTTACAAGAAAAAAACAAACAACCCCATCAACAAGTGGGCAAAGGACATGAACAGACACTTCTCAAAAGAAGACATTTATGCAGCCAAAAGACACATGAAAAAATGCTCATCATCACTGGCCATCAGAGAAATGCAAATCAAAACCACAATGAGATACCATCTCACACCAGTTAGAATGGCCATCATTAAAAAGCCAGGAAACAACAGGTGCTGGAGAGGATGTGGAGAAATAGGAACACTTTTACACTATTGGTGGGACTACAAACTAGTTCAACTGTTGTGGAAGTCAGTGTGGTGATTCCTCAGGGATCTAGAACTAGAAATACCATTTGACCCAGCCATCCCATTACTGGGTATATACCCAAAGGACTATAAATCATGCTGCTATAAAGACACATGCACACATATATTTATTGTGGCACTATTCACAATAGCAAAGACTTGGAACCAAGCCAAATGTCCAACAACGATAGACTGGATTAAGAAAATGTGGCACACATACACCATGGAATACTATGCAGCCATAAAAAAGGATGAGTTCATGTCCTTTGTAGGGACGTGGATGAAGCTGGAAACCATCATTCTCAGCAAACTATCGCAAGGACAAAAAACCGAACACCGCATGTTCTCACTAATAGGTGGGAATTGAACAATGAGAACACATGGACACAGGAAGGGGAACATCACACACGAGGGCCTGTTGTGGGGTGGGGAGAGGGGAGAGGGGAGAGGGATAGCATTAGGAGATATACCTAATGTAAATGATGAGTTAATGGGTGCAGCACACCAACATGGCACATGTATACATATGTAACAAACCTGCACATTGTGCACATGTACCCTAAAACTTAAAGCATAATTAAAAAAATAAAATAAGTTACCCAGTCTCAGGTATGTCTTTATTAGCAGCATGAGAACAGACTAATACACCACACTAAAACCTAATGGTCAACACCAGGTTTATGTAAATAAGTTCCCCTCCTTCACAGAGGTTTTCTTTAAATTACCTAATCAATGAGCCTCACAGGAAAGCCTTAAGGATAATAATACCCGTGGAGCTCATTAAAGGGATAACTTCACAGGTTTTCTCTCTCTTCCTCTCCCCTCCCTGCCTCTTTCCTCTCTCCCCTTCTGTTTTCTCTTTTTTCCCCCACTTATCCCTACTGGGTTGGATTCCCTGCTGCCTCCAGACTCCCCCTGTGGGCACCTCTAACCTCTCTGAGACTTGTGAGTAATAAATTTCTTTTGTTTTATTAATTGTTGTTCACTTCCTCATTGTGTCTCATCTGACACCCGAATGTAACTTTCCCCTGTCAGAGCTCACCTACAGAGTGCCTATCTTGGCTTACGGTCATGCTCAAGAAATAGAGTCCACAAGACCAAATTAAAAAGAAATCATAACAATAAAAATCACAACAGCACAACTGCTGAAAACACTACTCTAGAGCCATTAGCAAACTTTTTCTGCAAAGGTCTAGAGAGTAAATATTTCCAGCTTTGCAGACCATATGGTCTGTTTCACAATCTCTCAGGCTGTTGCACCATGAAAGTAGTCACAGGTAATAAGTACAAAAATGGGCATGGCTGTGATCCAATAAAATTTATTTACAAAAGCAGGCAGTGCACTGGGGGTTTGGCTTATGGGTTGTAGTTTGTCAACCCCTTGTCTATAGGAGATAGGGTGGGCTTTATCATCTATAGACTTGGGTGAGTCAGTTATTCTCTCTCATCTTCCATGTCCTTACCTGTAGAGGAGAGCTAATAAAACCTACCTCACTAAGTGTTGAGAAGATTAACTAAGATAGGATATAAAAATACCTAGCATTGTCATAGTTTTCTTTCTTCATTTTTTTCTTGAATAGCCAATGCTGCAATTCATTTTTTCCTTTTTTATTACCCTGACTGGAACAGTTACATTACTTTGGTACAACTACTTTACCTAGTAATTGTTATAATTTAATACTCACTAAAAAAGATTACTAACATTTAATGCTCCCAGAGGAATTTGCATTAGAAACAAGAATTGACTAGCCTAACTGATAGAAGATACATTCAAAGTATAAACTAGACCAGTAGATTTTAATGTAACAGAGCATAATGAATTACTTGATATGGTTTCAGAGTCCACATTGCAACCAACATTTAAGTTATCACTAATTGAGTTTCAATGTAATATCAAAGAAAAATACCTGTAATTATCTGAAAAGGCTATTAAAACATTTCTCCATTTTTTTTTCACTGCTTATCCTCATAGAACTGTTTGAGGCTAGCTTTTCTTTATGTTTGGACCAAAACAACATATCATAACAGATTGAATGCAAACAGATGTGACAATCCAGCTCATTTGACCAAGCTAGACATTAAAAGGGACCTTCCAAAATAGAAAACAATGTATTTCTTCTCATAATCTTTTGTTTTTGAAAATAATAATTTTTCCTAAAAATATTTATTGCCTTTAACATGAAATGTGTTTATATTTTAACATTTTCTCAGTTTTAATTTTAATATAGTGAATATAGATGTAACACACATAAACAGAAGCTTTTCGGGTGCTTAATAATTTTGAAGAGTATAAAGGGATCCTGAGACCAAATATTCAAGAACTGCTACCGTAGTATAAGAAGTAAAGGAGCTCAAGAATGATGATAAGTAACAGCTAATGCTTGGCTTGGCTTCACTGTCAGGGAACGATGAGGGAGCGATGGGGTTTGTGGCAGCCTGTGAAATGCATGCTTTGTGTAAGCAGCACAGTTATCCTTCAGTGCATGCTGATTTTTGCTGTGGGGTAAGGCATGTACAGAAGTTCTAGTTTTTAAAGAAAAGCTAACATTCCAGACGTTAATGTGAAATATCTCGATTTTAATATTGGCCGTACATTCAAGAAAGTATTAGCATCGTGTGTAGCCAAAAGAAATCCACCCAGGGACAGGATGTTGCCTGTGAGACATCAGGTGTAGCCTCTGGTCCAGGTTTGTGGGTTGACAAATCTCTTTACTACAGGAGAGTGGTATATGTCTATGGTGATAATATTTATCAGTAAGGGTTTCAAGAATGGGTAAGGATTTCAGAATTTTGTGTAGAGGCTAAAATGTTCTTTTTAAAAAAAATCACCAAGAGCACAAATAGCTTGACTATTGTGTTCAGCCCATTGGGGAGCCTGGAAGAAGGGGGGCTCTTTCTTTTTTCCTCTGAATTCTTTTTCTGAAAATGAGTGCTTTTTGTCTCTACCCCTCACTGTAAAGAAAACCTACTCCACATAACATGATAGCTCTTTGTTTTATTAGTGTGGTTGTGTTCTTCTGTTCTCAACTGTTTGTCTCCTTATACACTGGCAAAAAAAAAAAAAAAAAAAAAAAAGCATTGCTGGATTCCTTAAAGTTCTGCAGCTTATAGCTCCATTTGTAACAAAAATAAAAAACAACTCAGAAGTAGCACAATTGGAAAATTTGTTGGGATTGTCTGAATAAAAATGCTTTTGCCTTTAATCTAACAGACTAATTTTAAGAGCAAACCAATCCATAGAAAATGTGCTTTTATGTTTCTAAATTAAATAGCTCTAGATTTGTAAATGGTTTGAAATAACAAGTATTGCATACACTCAAATTTTCTTTAACATTTTTTGATATTCTGTTTATTTACAAAACAAATAAGCCCTTCTACAGCCCATCAATTATTATTTTCCTCATAGCAACTATGTCAACATTTTTTTTTAGCCCTGCCATAATCCATCTTTTTCATTTGTGTGATATGAGAACAAAATCAATTTTTGAGGTCTTTGGTATAATGGAAACAGGGAGGGTGGAGTCAGATGGATGTACATGGATCAGAATTTTCCCTCTTTAATTCATATTAGCTATGTGATATAATTTTGAACAAATGGTGAAACTCTTTGAAACCTACTTCTTCTTCAGCAACATGGAAAAGATAAGGCTGATTATACTAGCACTGAACACAGGGCCTGGCAGGTGGGAATAACTATAACAATAATAAGAGTTAATCTTGAGTGGGAGTTTATCACCACATACTAGGTATTGATTTAAACCCTCTACACGAATTAACTCATTTAATACAAAGGCCTCTTGATGGAGGTACTATGATCATTCCCAGAGATTAAGTAATTTACCCAAAACTACATAGCTAGAAAATTGAAGAGTCAGGATTTGAACCCTGATAGTAGAGCTTAATAAATCTTTCCTTCCTCCTCTTCTACTCCCTCTCTGCTTTAGACACTTTCATTGTGAGCCTACTGGGTCTGTGATGCATTTGAGTAAAAGGAAAGAAAGGAGAGTTGGGTGAAGCACATCTGTGATACACACAGCAGAGCGTGCCCCGGCCAAGAGCACCAAGGATTGGGTGGAGCCGAGAGCTATGTTCAGACTCAAACCCCGTTGTGATGATCACTCTAAGTTTAATATACCTTTGGGAATCAAATTTCATGGATGCATTTGAAGAATAAGAATACAAAATTTGTCCAAAGGTGAACAGTTACTTAGAACGATAAAGGAAGCAATCTATTTTTAACAAGCCGATCAATATCACAACCACCACGAAATCTAGAAACAAAAGCGTGTTTTCATATGTCAATGATTTTATAATATTGTTTTCCATAACAAGAACATAAAGATAATTTAGTTTGTTGGAACTTTAAAAAAAATTATAAATAATTGAGTAAAGTTCCTTGGAACTTCATAATTTGTTCTTGGTAATGTCATTTACATTCAGGTTGGCTGTCGGATTTGAGAAAACCACTAGCAAGTTTCATTTGTAATTGAGCTGTTACAGATGACGTACCCAGTTTGTGGTGCTGCTATGGGTTTTTTCCAGTAGATCCAATAATTCTGATAAATTTATTTCACATGTTTCCCATGAAAAAGAAAAAAAATCAATGGCGCATTTATAATTATATGTGCTACATTATTGAGTGTATTTCCTCAGTAAGAGAGAACCTCTGTTCTTATTAGGCATTAATAAGAACCAAATCTTCTACTTACATTTGTAAATCTCTGATGATTCTAAGAATTTTTCACAGACTGGCTTCTGGTTCCATACATTTCAAATTATGTTTCTTCTCTAATACCCGCATACTTCCCTCCCGGGTGCTATAAGATCTCTGAGTATTTTGATATGGCCTTTGGCCCTGGTCCTAGTGCCAGATAAGTGGGCACAGTGGGTGGTAGGGGTGTTCCTACACCAGGACAGTCATCAGTAACTTCACTATGCACAGAAGTGACTGTGAACCACCAAAATACACCCACTGAGCTCAGACGAAATGTGCCCCAACTCAACTTCCTTTTAGCTTGATTTCTAAAATGGCTATGGCCACTCTAACACCTGGCACAACGGGAAAGCTAGTTGGATAGTAAATGTGAACAGAAAGCCTTACTAATTTTAACACACGGCAACTAAAATATCTTACTTTTGCACATTTTAAAAAGCAATTGACCATATGCACCACTGCTACGAATCCTCAACTGAACTTTGTGACAAACTCACCAAGTAATTGAAAAAAGATCATGTCACTGACTGGTAGAGAACGGTTTGAAAAAGACACATTATCTTGAAATGATTTTGATGAATGCTAGCTAGTCACCTAACTCAGAGGTTAAAAAAGGAGGCAAAAAATTTAGTGCAATTTATTAATTAATCCTGAGGTGATGGCCTCATAACTACAAGCATTGGATGCCATTATCAACCAGCCTTTTAAAGACCACTTGAAAAAGCAATAGATATTACGTTATAGGAATTTTGATGAACGACAACACATCCTGTTCTACAGTTATGAGACTGTGTACTTGTGCATTGGGATAAAATATCCAGTGCGACACTTAACAGTTCAATTTCATACACAACCTAGATGGGAGTGAAGATGGTCTGCTCTGGAAAACTATAATATAAACACACTGCTATCTGAATTGTTTGTGAAGATTTTAATACGATTGTTTGATGAATTGTGAGAATTGAAAATGCAGTGTTGTATGATTTTTTATAAATCTTAAAGTATATATGTATAACTAAATAAAATATTATAACTAGATCTAATTATTCCAACCATATCTCCACCATATTTAACCATATTCCAACCATAACACGCAGCTGCCAAACCTCAGTAGTATAAGCAACAGGCATGCATTTATCACTCTTGTGTGTGTGTGCAGGTCTCCTGGGGTTGCCCTGGGCTAGCCTACACTCTCTGGGCCAGGCTCCAGGCTGTGGTTTCTGTTTAAGTTGGTGTCAGGTGCTCTCATTCTTCTGAAACAAGCAGGCTGCCCAGGCATTTTCTTCCCCGGCAATGGCAGAAACATGTAAGATGAAGTCCAACTACCTAAGATGCATGTATGATAAAGCCCAACTATGCAAGCACAGCTCAAGCCTCTGCCTGTGTCCTATCCACTAACATGCCATTGGCCGGCAAGTGATGGGGCTGAGTCCAAAGTGAAGGGGCAGAGACACAGTTTCCATTTGCCTTGAGATGACAGTTGGTCTCATGGCCAAGTTCTGCATCAGTGGGCAGGGTCAGACTTATTCTGAAGTCTGCTATAACAAATTACCAAAACCTTGATGGCTTAAAACAAGAGAAATTTATTCTCTCCAAGTTCTGGAGGCCAGAATTTCAAAATCACTGTGGCTGGACTGAAACCAAGATGCTGGCAGAGCTGCGCTCTCTCCGGAAGCTCTAGAGAAGAAGACATTCCTTGCTTCTTCAGTTTTTGGTGGCTGCCAGCATTCCTTGGCTTGTGGTTACGTCACTCCAATCTTTAAGGCAAGCATCTTCAAGTCTCTCTCTCTCCTCCTTCTTCACATTGCCTTCTCCATGTGTGCCAAATCTCTGTCTGCCTCCCTTTTCTGAAGACACTCGTGATGGCACTTAGGTCTCACTTGGACAATCTGGAAAACCACACGGATCTCATGATCGTTGGCTTAATCACATCTGTGAAGTCTTTGCCATGTAAGGCAACATTTACAGTTTTCAGGGATTAGGACCTGATATTTTAGCCACTGTTCTGCCTACGAACACCAGAATTCTTAAAAATGTATAGGTCAGAATAAAAATCTTGTATTTGGAAATGATGAATCGTTGCATATTTAGAATGGCATTGTATTTGGTAATTTAATTGGTTATGTGGGATTAGAAAGATTGGGAATTAGGGCAAACACTTGCATTCAGGTGTTCAAGCCTTAAATCCAAAGGCTTTAACAGCTCAGCTGCACAGCCCTACTAAACTTCCCTGCCAGCTGCCTTTAAGTCTCTGACTCCTTGACCTTTGACCATTCCCTTTATGATAAGATATAGAAAAATGGTCAAGGAGAGACTGATTTCAATGGTTTTGTGGGGCTACTAGATACAGACAAGAGGTAATAAAATTTGTATTTTATTGATATTCAGACCAGAATCCTGCTAGGACATCTCTGCCTGTGGAAGGAGGGCTGGATGGCACACTGGGAATGGCTTTCTAGGATGACTTCCTGTTGCTACAGACTACAGGCAGCACTTCTGGCCTTGACGTTGTCTGAATAAAGAAGGCATAGGAGTTTCACCAAAGGTAAGAGGCTCCTGTGACCAATTTCTTTCTTTTTTTTTTTTTTTTTTGAGATGGAGTCTCGCTCTGTCGCCCAGACTGGAGTGCAGTGGCGCGATCTCGGCTCACTGCAAGCTCCGCCTCCTGGGCTCACGCCATTCTCCTGCGTCAGCCTCTCCGAGTAGCTGGGACTACAGGTGCCCGCCACCACGCCCGGCTAATTTTTTTTGTATTTTTTTAGTAGAGACGGGGTTTCACCGTGGTCTCTATCTCCTGACCTCGTGATCCGCCCGCCTTGGCCTCCCAAAGTGCTGGGATTACAAGCGTGAGCCACCGCGCCCGGCCGAATTTCTTTTTTTTGTTTTTCTTCAGATGGAGTCTCGCTCTGTGGCCCAGGCTGGAGTGCAGTGGCGTGATCTCGGCTCACTGCAACCTCCGCCTCCCGGGTTCAAGCAGTTCTCCTGTCTCAGCCTCCTGAGTAGCTGGGATTACAGGCACCTGCCACTGTGTCTGGCTAATTTTTGTATTTTTAATAGAGATGGGGTTTCACCATATTGGTCAGGCTGGTCTTGAACTCCTGACCTCAGATGATCCACCTGCCTTGGCCTCCCAAAGTACTGGGATTACAGGCATGAGCCACCGTGCCCAGCCTCTTGTGACCAATTTCTTAAAAGACTTTGGAGATTTGCTTTGGAGGTGAGGAAACTGTGGAGCTTAGAGTTTTCAAGTGCATGGCAGCTTAAGGAGATGCCTCCTAAGAATATAAAGCTCGTGTTTTTATTAAATATAATGGAATCTTAGAGGTGGAAATAATAGGGTAAGCTTAATCCAGTTGCCTGACTTTACAAATGGAGTAACTGACACCCTGATTGATTAAGCTTTGCCAAAGTTACAGTATTTGCTCCAGGGCATGGACTAGAACCCAGGCGTTTGGAGGCCAGGCTCAGTGTTTGCCCATTGAGATGATGCAATAGATGCCATTTGTTTGGGCTGCCTGGCTTGCAAGGACTTCTCTTTCTCTGGGAAGAGACACAGAGAGATTTTTACCAGCGTATTGATTACATTCATTGAATGGCATGAAGACGTCTTGTAGAATGACACAGAAATATCCTGAGCTTGCTTTTAGATATTGCTGCTTTTATTCTGTAGAGTTAATTGAATCTGCTGCTATATATCTAATTTATGCAAAGCTTGTGGCACAGGGGGATTGATCCCATAGGCCATGGTTGTATGGTATGGCCCTGCCTCCCTGCTGTGGGGAGGGTCTCCTGCCCACTCCTGCCCACGAATCTGAAATCTGAAGCGGTGACACCTGGAGAATAGCAGCGGATGCAGCTGTCACTTTGTAGTTGTGCTCTAAAAAGAAGGCATCATGGAGTCTGTGCTCTAAAAAGAAGGTCGCTTGGAGTCTTGATTCCCAACACCCATCAGCTCTGTAACTTGGAGCAAGTTACTGATTTCCCTTTCCTCAGTTTTCTCATCTGTCAAATGGAGACAGTGATACCTACCTTGTGACATTGATTCAAGGACTAAATGAGAAAACACCTTTAAAATGTGTATGGCAGTGCCAGTTACACAGTAAAAACTGAGCATTTCTGAGTTACTTATCTCCTGCTGGGAGCCAGGAGAGCCCCCTGAGGTGCCTGTGCTTTCTGAGTCCTGCTTATTCAATTCTCCTTTGATTCTGGCTAATAACCTGAGATCCTTCCAATAAACATCTTTCCCACCTTTCCTTAAACAGGCCAGAATCAGCTTCTGTTTCTTGAAACAGAAATAACTTTAAAAAATTACTGATGGTCAAGCATAAGAGCACCTACATTTTAGGGAGATTATATAGAATGTGATGGCTTTCACCCCGATGTGTGAGTGTGTATGTGTGTGTATCCTGGTAGCAAAAAATGAGAGCACACATTCTATTTGACAAAAAATTAAAAATCAATATTTGAGAGAAGGCGTACTAAAAAGTAATGTGTACTGATGATACTTTACATCTGTGAATGGAAGTTGAGCCAGTCAAATCTGTATAAAGAGTGGACAGACAAATTGATCCAGATAATGATGTGTAGTGAAATGGATCATCATTAATATATTCAAGAGCTTGTTATCAATGCTTAAATTACCAAAATATTGACTTAAGTAACTTTATCGGTCAATGCTAGTAGAGAAAATTGCTGCATCTCACCATATTTATCAGCTCACATAGATCTAAATAGATATAATATACAACTATAAATAAAGTTCAGCTATTCCATTTAGGGGAGAAAGATCATTTTGTTAACTTATATTTCACAACATTAGAGGGACTGATTCCTAATATTATGCACCAAATACACTATTGTTTAGCATCTTGCTGTCTTTGTGTTTTGCATAAATTAGATATACAGCAGCAGGTTCAATTAACCCTACAGAATAAAAATAGCAATTTCTAAAAGCAACTTCAGGATATTTCTGTGTAATTCAACAAGATGCCTTCATGCCATTCAATGAATGTAATAAATATGCTGGTAAAAATAGCATTTGCATTGAATCTGGAGTGGAAAATAAAATCAGTGGGGGATAATAATAAATACTAAATCTCCAAATGAATCTCGAAGTCCATTAAGACTTTTAATGTTGTATCTGAAGCTCATAACTCCAGGCAATTCCCTGTCTAACTTAGCTTTGGCAAATGTTTATTTTGAGAAATGCTCAGTCGTCTGTTTTACAAGCTGGTTCTCTTTCACCTAAAACTTTCCATAAGAAAGTTGTTGGCATAAAAATTAACTCCATTTTTGGAAGTCTTGGGCTCACCTGCTTTAGGGTTGAGGACATACATGAAAGGAATAATGACTGTCTGAACAAGGAAGAATCTGAGAGGATATCATATCCAGCCTTGCATTCACAGATTGGAAATTGAGGCTGAGAATGATGAGGTACCTGTGCAAGATCACACAGGAATTTGGTAGGGCCAGGATCATGCTCAGTCTCAATCCAAAACTCTTTTCACCACATCCATATTAACTGTCACTTTACACTCAAAGAGACTGTACCCTGGTGAGGTTAAGTGACTTACTAAGAAGGTCAGATGGCTAGTTAATGGCTGATGGTGACTAGCAGGCCTCTTAAGGTTTGTCTTCTGGTTTTGATCTAATTCCGATAAAGAACTGAGCCAATGGGCCCTGCAAACTGTCCTGTGATCTAAAGATGACTTCTATATCTTCCCAGATATATATCTTCCTAGGTTTTGCTTTAATGAGGGAGATACCCCTTTTGTTCATTTTCAGCCCAATGTCTCATTATGAAAAGTACCCTTGGGAAAAATATTGGCTCAAATTTGTCCTAAAGCACTCTGGATTTACCCAGACCTCACCAGCTAGTGAGTACAAACAAGATCCCAGTAACATTAGGACCAATGTTTTTCTGGCTCACGGCCTCCGCTGGCAGAGACAAAAGTAGATTGGGCTCCTAGCTTAGGCTTTTCTGGGATATCTGGCCACATAGGGGTATCAATGACAAGTAGGGATGAGAAGCAGAGGTGCTAGTATCAAACTTCGCCTATTGTACCATTGTCCCTTTAGACAGTTCCGCATATACCCAGAGAAGCTTCAACAACCTGGCAGTTGCTTTCTATAGCCCTGTTACTTGTGTCAATGACTAATTTTTCTTCGTCTATTAAACTTGTGACTTCTCTTCCTCAATTCATTCACTCAACAGATTCATATGGAGCTCCCATCTATTAGGTTCCAGGAACTAGGGATACCATGATGAATGGCCAGATGTGGTCCCTAGCCTGATGGAGCTTATATTCTGGAGGGAGACACAGACAATAAATACATAAACAAACAATATACCAAAGATTTCAGATTACGATAAGTGCAAAGTAGGAACTATACAAAGTATTATAATAAAGAATAATGGTGGGTGTGAGAGCAAACCCACTTTGTGTAGTGGGGTCAAGAAAGGCCTCTGAGAGGATGACACTTAGGCTGAGGCCTGACAGATGAGGAAGGGCCAGACATATGGGGACCCAGGGAAGGAGGAATTCCAGGTAGAGGCATCAACAAGGGTGTTGACACGAGGCTAATATGGCTGAGGGGTGTTGAGCAAGGAGGAGAGGGCCAGGAGATACATTTCTAAAAGAGACCTAGACGAATAATTGATCCTCGTTTTTAGGAAGAGGGAAGGCTATTGCTATAAACAGAGGGTGAGGAAGAAAATATTTGACTGCTATGTTTTTACTCCTCCTGGATATATGCGGTATCTATGTGTTGTGGATACTGTAGTGCTGTGTGCAGATCTCTACTCCAGGATTGATAGTGCTGTGTGCAGATCTCTACCCCAGGGTTGATGTACCCATCCTAAACCTGGCAATATGACTGTTCACATCTGTACCTATTACTGGGAATTCCCCCTTCCCCTACAGAAGGCAACTACCCAGTTATGTCCATCATCCCTCTCCTGAGAGGAGCCCATGATCAATGACTTCTTGATGTGGAGATCCAAAAGTCTGGGATTCTTGATTCAATTTGGGGTGACTTTCAAGGACCATTCTAGCTCCCCAAAGCATTGTGAGGTCTCTTCCCAATCTCACATTCCTTGTTTATTCTTTATAGGCTTATCTCTTGTAAAATATCCACAACCCAATAAACATTCAGCATGCAATTGTTCATATTAGAGATTATTTCCGGGCAACTCAATCTAGTATAGTTAGTCCTAGGTGTGGCCCTAGAATGCTGACTCCAAAATGGAGTTTTGGATATGAGTCACCATTTATTCACCATTTATAGCCAGTGATGGCTGGCAATATCTATCCCTGGTGTGATAGTCCCTAGCAGACTGAGGCATTGCAATTGTTAAAACTTTCACTAAAAGTGAGCTGAAATGGGATACTAGTGGAAGGGGGGCTGGTGTAATATTATTGGCTATTGAGGGATGTGAGGAAAGTGGTAACTATAAGGACTATTGCATTGGGTGACTGTTGCTGAGTGCCATTAATTCTTTGAAGAGCAGCAATAGCAGGCTCAGGGTGATTAATCAACCATTTCAAAATGTGAAAGCCAGAGGTCTCCTTGGCAGCATTTAAGAAAACCCTAATCTACAGTTAGAGGGAAGACAGAGTAGAGAACTTAAGAGTAGTGGAGCTTCAGAGAGGGTTGAATTCTTAAGCCTTGGCAGGTCTCCTATGCTAAAGTTGAGGACCTTACAGAGAAGGAGAGGGAGCTACCTCGTGTGATGGGAATATCTGAGTAGATGCACTTTAGAATTTTGAACTCTCAGGTTCTTCCAAACTTGCTGGGTCTGCAGAAGTGGCACATCCCCCTTGTTAGAAAATAGTGATTCCCCTTTGTTTGCTTGAGGTTCATGAGGAGGGTTCAAGTGAAGCAGATGACTTATAAGATAATGCCTTGCTCTCTCAGCATCTACCTCTCCATGTCCCCTCTTTTTCTTTTCTTTTCTTTTTTTTTTGCCATTCAACAAATAATGAGGGTTGAGTTATGATATAACCAGGCTGGGGAGGAGCTGGACTTGCTGAGGGAGGAGCGGGACCATACAATAAAGTAGCCACAGGTCCTGGCCAACATGTACCAGCAGGAACTGGGAGACTATGCATGGGACTGGAGCCTAAAGAATAAGTGGGGCATAAATTTGGATGGGGAGAGTTTACCAATATGGAATTCTATAATATATAATTTAATACACTAGCATGGATTCCAAGAGATGGTACAAGGATTCCAATATACTTCTAAAATGGCTCTTAGAAACTTGGAGAAAGTGAAGGTCCACCTACACTAAGTGAAGTAGAGGATACGACAAATGACAGAGGGAGGAATAAAAAGACTCAAAAAAGTGGGCATGCTAGAGTAGATACACTGCGTTAAAACCAGAAAACCCACTGGTTGACTGAGTTCTACAGGGAATCCCAGAGGGACACCATCATTGATAAGAATATCAATAGGGATTGGCTCCTGTAGGCCAGAAATGATGGCAGGAGATGTTGTAATAGAGCAGGACTCCCTGATGATAGGGATGCTAGGCTACTGAAGGGAGAGAGGCCCAGGTGGCTGCATCAAGGAGTGGAGTGAATGCTTACAATGAGCAGTCAAAGCCAGAAGAACAGCCATGAGGCCAGCCTATAGAAAGATAAGGGGTTTGTTAGCAGATCATGGAACACGGTACTCCTAGAAGGAAGTTGGAAGGACAGCCAACAAGGATATTGTTTAGTTTATACAAATCAAAAGAAATCAAGAATTAAGAGGCTTATGGTTGTCACCTCAATAAAAACTTGTGATATCTTTTCAAGTTTCTAGGCCTGAACTATTTCTCAGTTCCATACCCATTGATGGAATCTGGGCTGGGCCCTATGAAGAAGGACTCTAGTGTGGCAAGTGTAGTCAGTAGTAATTCCCTAGATTTTTTCACAAAGGACCCATTTACTCTGGTAATTGTGCATTGGGGAAAGAGAAATAAGCTATTTTGATGATTGTTAGAGAGTCTGGACTGATAGTAATATTAGGAACCCCAAGTGCCAGCCTAGCCCCACTTTTAAAGTGAAGGTTATCAGGGCCAGGTAGTAAAGAAATCCTGGGACAGACCTAGATTACGGTGGTTCCTCTGGATCTAGACCTACTTGCTGGTCATTTTCCTAGTTCCTGAATATGAAACTGGAATGGACTTACTTGGGAGCTGGCAAAATCCCCTTGACCTGAAGGGTAAGAGCTATCTTAGTGGAGGAAGCCAAGTGGAAGTCTCTGCCAATGCCTCCTCCCTCTCTGAGCTAAGAATGAATCAGAAACAACACTGCATCTCTGACATCAAAGAACTAAAGAAGGCAGGACTGGTCATTTCCCTATTTTATTCTCCAATATGGCTCCCCCAAACCAGGTGGATCATGGCAGATGATAGTGGCTACTCTAAACTTGAACAAATAGCTTCTACAATTGGAGTACCAAGCTGGAGGTGAGGGTTTTTTTTTTTTTTTTTTTTTTCCTGGAGCAGATTAACACAGCCTTGGGCTAGGTATGTGGTCATTAGTCTGACAAATTGACAAATGTGTCTTCTTCCATTTTTTTTAGAAAATACAGTTATATTTAGTATAACACATAAGAATAGTCATTTATAATTTTGTTCCAGGGCTATGTTAACTTTTCTCCCTTGTCTTGTATAATCTGAAGGGACAGGAACCATCTAAATATTCCTTAGAATATCACAATAGTCTACTATATTGGTCATGTTATGTTAATCAGATTAGATGAACAGAAAGTGGCAGGCACATTGGAGATCTTGATAAGTTGTATGTCCTCCAGAGTATGGGAAATAAACTCTGTGAATATTCAGGGGCCTGTCTCATTAATGAAGCTTTTAGGGTTCAATGGCATGTGCCATGCTGGGACATATTCTTCAAGTAAAGGAAAATTTATTGCAACTTGCATTTCTCACTCACAAAAAAGAAGCACAGTGCTTCATGTTCTGGGGGTAGCATATTTTTTTACTATTCCTACCCATTGACATGAGGTCATAGAAGTCTGTCTGGTTGAAGTGGGGCCCAGAGAAAGAAAGAAAGCTCTGCAGTAGGCCTAGCTATGAAGGAAGCAGCTCTGTTGCTTGGGCCACATGGCCTGGCCACATCTATGGAACTAGATCTACTGATGGTAGTAAAAGAAAAAAAAGGCAACAACTGCGTGGTATTTATGGGAATTACCAATAGGAAAATATCAATGTGGACTCCTAGGACTTTGAAGCTAGGCCATTTCATCAGCAGCAGAGAAGTACTGTATACACCACTCAGCAAGCAATGCCTGGCACACTGCTGGACCTTGGTAGAGATTGCATATCTGACTGTGGGACATCAAATGACTTGTCCATTATGAGCAGTTGGTGTCTAACCCCCCAAGTCATAAGGCAAGGTCAGCCCATCAGCATTCCATTTTTAAGATGGGAGTGGGACACCCTATGGCCATTGTATGGTGTTTTTCAATAGGTAGAATGCATAGGTCTGGAAACCATGGGAGAAGTAGTAGTGGTCCCTCACCATCACCCTTGGTGACTCACTTGGGGAATTGCTCCTTTCCTTTCCCACCACTGTAGGCTCTGTAGGTCTGAAAGTCTTGGTTCTCAGAGGAAGGATGCTTCTGCCACTGGCTGTGGCCCTTTGACCTTTAAACTGTGGCTGCTACCTAGTCACTTTGGGCTTCTTGTGCCAAGAGACCAGCGGCCAAGGAAAGAAATTCCATTCTGTTACAAGTAATTGATCCTCATTTTTAGGAAGAGGGAAGGCTATTGCTATAAACAGAGGGCGAGGAAGAAAATATTTGACTCCTATGTGACTTGCTGGGATAACTTACTTGGTTTTAATTCAAAAAAAAATAACAAAAGTGAAGCCCCTACTGCCTGAGAATGACATGAGAATCAGGAACTAGGAATCCCCAGAAAGAAAGGTCTGGGTCATCCCACCAGATACACCATTTGGACTAACAGAAGTTCTAGCCAAGAGTGAAAGGAATCTAGAATAAATGTGGTGGAAGAGAATGATGAGTATCGGTTACAGCCTTGAGACCAACTGTAGCAGCAAGAATTTTCTTTTGTAAGTCTTTGTCTTATAAGTTTTTTTTTTTTTCTGAAAACAAGATCAACCAGAATATTGGAAAAACTGTTCCTATGATGGGGGCAGGTTTGCTATAAAAAGCGAGTCGATCTGAATTTGTAAGGGGTAGGCTGCAACTGATACTGTTCTGCTCCATTCAGATCCCTCTTTAGAATAGATGGATCCATTCCTAGCTCCTGGGAATATCTGCTGATAATGGCTCATGGCTCTGTCCCTCATTGGAAATTGCTTTGCAGTTCCAGAGAGCTGCCTCATCCAAGGTGTGCACCCCTTCCTACAAGACAGCCGATGGCCAATAGCTGGCTAATGTGGGTATGAAAGGCCTGGCCTCTTATCTCAATTTGGGACAGCTCTCAGGGGCCATCCTGGCATCAGAGTCTCCCACTGGATAGTCTGAAATCTGTGTTGCAACCACATTGTGGGTCAGTTTTTTCCTCTGCATGATCCTGCCTTCCTCACTTCCCTACATCCTGACAGCACTCCCCAGTAAACCTTCACGAGGCAACTTTCCATCTCAGGGCCTATTTCCAAGAACCCCAGTTTAAGACATGATAGAAGTGGAAACATAAACCAATTCTTTGGTGCTTGTCCTTGAAGCCAAGGCCTAGAACCTTGATTGGATGGAAAGTATCTGTCCTCCTGGGAAAAGGGTATAAACAAGTTTGAACTATGTTGCTCTGAGCTATTTGCATCTGGAGCCCAGGCCTCTGTTGGGGGTTTAAATTCATGAATGATTGTTATTCTGTGCCTCAGGGAAAATGTGTGGGTTTTGTGAACAGGGGAGGTAGAGTTGGGGGTTGTGGAGAGGGCTTGGACTGGTGTTCTTGTAAAGGGAAGTACATTTTGTAACAGGGGCCATGTGATGAGGAATTCAGAGTCAAAGAGGGAAACAGAGGAAGGAGGTAACTCTTTCAAAGACATCCTGGGCTGCCTGTATTGGAGGTTTTGTTGAAGAAATACATTTGGGAGCAAGGGACCCCTTCCAGCCTCTCAGAAATCACACATTCCTTTCCTTTTGAACTATAAGTTGTGGCTGCCCTGTTTTCTGCCAGCAATGATGGGAAGGTAACCTTCATCACCTCATTCACCAGCCTCTCCTGACTGCCATCAACTTGAATAAACAAAGACTTCGGGGGATGGGAAGTGTGGGGCAGTATTCAGGGTGACCTTGTTTAGCTTACCTGCGTGCTCTTGGTAGGGGAAGGGGGCTTGCATGTGTGGTGAGATCTTGGTATTGGCTCCATTTCTTGCTGGGCTGTGGGTGGCCAGGTGCCATGGCTGGGGGCTGGAACTGTAGCTGGATACTCTAGCATGCTTCATTCCCACCCTCCTGGGTGGTACTGTGTTCCTAAGGCCATGGGGACTGGTCCAGCTTGTGCAAAAATGGGTTCCCTGCTCAAGTCTATAGATGAATTTCCAGGCAGAAAAATGAGATCCGCAGTAGGCTCTGCCAGCTGCAGCCTGTGGGCTGGAAGGTAGAGTAGGGGAAAGCTGCTGAATAGGCAGGGGGTTGTCATTTTTAGACCATGACTAATAAGAAATCTGGATTTTCTCAGTTGTAAAAACTCTTCCCACTCTTTCCTTTCCCTCTCCACAATGTAATTGCAAAAGTCTAAAGCTCTGGAGTTATTTTATGTTCTCTTTTGATGGCCTAAAGTGAATTAGAAGCTGGAAAACATTGTACATGGGAAACACTATATGTGTATTGTGTATTACATCTTAAGCTAAATGTTATATGAGAAAAAATGGTTTAAGGGAGCTTGTGTGCACAAAAGAGGTTGGCAATCATTTTGAGCCCAACATTTGGCCCACATTAGCAATTTTCAAATATTCATGTTTACATTTGAATACAAAGATTTCTTATTTTCAAACCAACTGCTGCTGATCAGTAGCATAACTTCAAATTTGTTACAGCCTACAGGAATGGGGAAGCAAGAAGGGCCAGAGTGAAGTGGAAACTTTGAACTTGTAGTTGGAAGACATTTGTACTCAGCTCTTCCATTTGCTAGCTGTATGATCTTGGGCAACTTATTTAATTTATATTTCCCCAGTTTACTCATTGATTAAATGAAGGTAACAATTTTATCTCATAGGGATATGGGGATGATCAAGAGAGATAATAAAAGTGAAAGTGTTTTGAAAAGCATAAATTCTACATAAATGTTAATTATTATTATTAGGAGCACAGGTGAAAGTGGTGCCAGATCTTAAGAGGATTCAGGTAAATTTCTAGTCAAATTCAGGTCCTACTCCTAATTTTAAAATCCTGGCTGGGCGCAGTGGCTCATGCCTGTAATCACAGCACTTTGGGAGGCTGAGGTGGGCGGATCGCGAGATCAGGAGATCGAGGCCATCCTGGCTAACACGATGAAACCCTGTCTCTATTAAAAATACAAAAAATTAGCCGGGTGTGGTGGTGGGTGCCTGTAGTCCCAGCTACTTGGGAGGCTGAGACAGGAGAATGGCGTGAACCCGGGAGGCGGAGCTTGCGGTGAGCAGAGATTGCACCACTGCACTCCAGCCTGGGTGACAGAGCAAGACTCCATCTCAAAAAAAAAAAAAAAAAAATCCTAAGGAAAAATTCAGGCCCTGAAAAAGGGCCAGATGTGACTCACAAACAGGAATATATAAAGCCCTAGGAAACATGGCTGTCACTGAACCCAATTCCTGGTTCCACCGTGTATTTTTCCATGAGTCCTATATCCTCACAAAATAACATTCTTTTTCTCTCCACATTTTATGATTTTATGTAGTTATTCATCACTAACCTTCTAGTCTTGAACAAGAGATCCTTCTGTTTCATGGTCTACTTCCCTTGGAAATCATTACTGTTGCTTCCAGGTTTATCTCTTAGGACTTTTTCAGACAGTGGGACTTCAAACTCTGCCGACTTTGCCTTAAAAAAAAGATTCATTCCAATTCTACAACATACCAGTTTCACAGAATAGTTCACTAAAGCCGTCAAACATTTAATATAATTGCAACGTTAAGAATTTAGTGCAAACTAAGCACTTCTACCCATACATCTTCTCATCACATTACAGACACTTCTGACAGCAATCAGACTGTGTGTTAGGACAAGGAGAGAGATACGCAACCAAGTTAAATCTGTGTTCTAAAGCCTTTGCTAAACTTTTCTATTTGCTATAGGGCCTTGTAGCTATTAGGGCGTTTTTGGCTGCAAGTAAGAGAAAAATCTCCATTCAGTCTGGATTAACCATAGAAAAATGTATTATCTCACCTAAGAAGACCCTAGAGATTGGGTATGGGCTACAGGTTCAGTTCATCAGGGCCTGGGCTTCACTTCTCTTTTTGTGGCCCTGTTCTCTTCTGTATGTTGATTTCATCCTCATACTATTAGTCTAGTAGTTCTAGGTATGGAAATGGGATGTAGAAGTTCTCCCAGAGAAGAAGAGGGCACACCTCTTCCAGTGTTTCCTTTTTAGAAGTGAGAAGCTTTTCGTTGAAGCTCAAAGTAGATTTCCTTTCGTGTCTCATTGGTCAGAATTTTGAGACATATGCTCATTTATAGACCAACATTTGGCAAAGGAGAATATGATTACCATGCTTGTATAAGAACAAATCAGGATCTACCCCCTGGAGCTTTGGGTGAAGTTGCCTTTCTCTGAGTCATGTAGACACTTGAACAAATTTGAGTTCTGAAAGGATGGAAAAAGAGGGAGAAATTGGTTGGGTAGGCAACTCAATGTATCCACTTCTTGTCTTTCAGAACAGCCTTCTTACTGTGCACCTTAAAAAGTTGAAAATTGCTAACCCTTGCTGAGAGTACTATTGTATACAAAATGCTTTAAATAAGAGCACAGACAGAAAAAAAACCAAAATGGGTGATGTTGGAGGAATGGTAAAAGTGAGATGACATGGGAAAGTGGTCTTCCATTCCTTTAAAAAAAAAAAAAAAATCACACAAACCGGAAAATACCCTTTAGACAGAAAAATCCCAACAAATCTTTGTAGAGAATTCTGGCATAACTTTTTTTGTTTCCTTTTTATTTAAAGTATACAGAAGGAAAGTAGAACTCTGTGGCTGAAAGTTGTGATAAGTTATTTCAGAATTAAGCTGCAAAAGAGGAAAATCACAATTTCCTAGACTGAAACAACCACAGCTGGCAGTTGGGAAAAGCAATATAGGTTTTTGATTCTAAGTTGGCTTAAAGTCCAAAGCAATCCCAAGGAGGTTTTGACTCTGAAGTAATTATAATTCTGGATGATTTGGAAAGAATTCTAAACAAATCCCAAGAATAAGGCTAAATTAAAAAGCTACCATTGAAAATAGATATTATTTACTTGTTTTACACACACTTAAATGTGCTTTCTACAAAAGTTGCTCCATAAGAATCATCAGCTGTATTGGTTACTATTGTTCAGGTGGAGGATTCTTGTTATGCTTCTGGGAAGCAGTTTGGTAGAAGAATCTGGAATGCAATAGCATCCAAGAGGGAAAGTACCCATCTGTCTGATGCAGCTGCTACAGTTCTAGAGTTGGTAAGTGAGGCAGGCATCAGAGGGGTGTGGCAACACCCAGCTTTTGTAGGTGTTCCTGCCCCTTGATTTGGGTCTGTGATACCTCTGCAGCATAGGTAGTCTGCTTCTACTCAAGAAGGGTCACGTCTTCACCTATAATTCTTGTCCCCTGCCTTGATTTCTGTCTGCTTTTTGCTACATCTGCCTCATTGGAGATGATATTAATGGAAGTTTGAAGCATCTCTTCTCATTTCCAAGCCCAGCCACTCCACCCCTCAACCTTGCATATGTCTTTCTAGGCAGGGCTGTTTTCCCACTTAGCCCTGTTTTGTTTCTTTTTGTAAGATAAATCTTCCAGGACTGTTGTTGGTGAGCTAGTCTTGTCACTTGCTGTCGTCAGGCTCTGTTGATGAAACATCTCAAGAAGACAGACGGGACAATCTGATCCAGCCATGGGCTGTCAGAGGAGGTGGCCATTCACAGAGCAGATTCTTGGGGTCCCCAAAGGATTTAGTGGCCCTCTAAGTTTCAGGAGACTCTCAGATTTTAATACTGCAAGGATAACTGCAGATAAACTCTAGCAGTTGCTCAGCAGGGTCCTATGGAAAATTTTAGATGAGCATGCTTGTATCATAAGACACAGAGTCCTATTCCTAACCAGTTGTTGACTGACATAAAGTCTGCTGGCAGGGTTAGAGTATGGAGTGGGGAGTGCTATGGGGAGGATCAAACTGAGCACCAGCCTGGGATCCATGGCCAAGGCTGGACCAGTCAGATGGAGATACCATACAAGAAGGAGTGGAAGAGGCAGATGAGTTGTAACGGGGTGTTACTAAAGAGGAAGCTGGGCAAATTTAAGTCCTACTAGTAATGACCAGCAGGGCTATATCTGTGAATATTTGGCTTGTAGATCTTTAGACAGTCACGCTCATGGGGGCTGCACATTTGTTGCCCATTTCCTAAGGATGATACAGGAATTTGTGGATAAGTTGATTTCTTTCTTTCTCTATGAGATCTTTATTGGGAAGATGTGAGAGGCAGCTCTGTGCTCTGGAAAGGTGAGCAAATAGATCAGTTTAATGTGAGGTTTCCTCATGGAAGTTGTTTATATCACTACCAAGCTCTTGGATACATCCTAAATATCATTACATTCTTAGATGAGTATGCTTTTGCTTTGTTTTTATTTTGTCTTTGATAATAATAATAGTATCATTTATTGATTTTCTTCTATTTTGTGCTATTTTATATATCTGTATCTATCTAATTACATCTTTTTACCCCTCACAAAAACCCTACAAGTTATTATTACTCCCATTTTATGAGTAAAGAAATTGAGGCTCCGAGACTTGACTAACAGCACATAGTAAATGGTGGAGGTGGGAAATAAATCCAGATCTGTGATTCTCCAAAGCCCCAGTCTACCCAGTATACCATGCTACCCCACCGAGCCAGGACGGAAAGTGAGCATATCATTCTTTGCAATCCTTCTCCAAGATGACTTAAAGGTTAGTGGATGATGGTTATGCAAATTGGTCTTTCATAATTTAAGGATTCCCACATAACCCCACAGGTAGCACGTAATCCGATTTATTTTCACGGAAGACTATAATGATCCTACCACTTTAAGACGTCAGCATTTCTGTATGAGAAATATTGTTTCTCTCCAAGCTTTGTGGCTGAGAGGAAGTCAAATCAACATATCCTAAATTCTATTTTAAAGTAGTGATTAGATCCTACCCTATACAGAGCATAAGAAAGTGAATTTAGAGTTAGAATTGATGGTTACCAGATGGCCTGAAAAGGAAGAATAAAAAAAAGGAATGTTCAGCAGGAAAAGGTTAAGCTTGAGTGTTATTCAGAGTTGTACAAACCAAAATTTTAGCCTTGACCACTGCTGTAATGCATTTTTCTATCTTCCTCCTACCTTGTAATTAGGATTGAGACTAAGAGAATGAGGGGAGAAATATCAATGTAGCAGAACAGATGAACAGTTGAGTGGAGGCCTTGTTGCGGTTTGAGTAAAAAATTGGCTCGACGTTTCCTTACCTTATTTGTGTTTTGTTTCAGACTTCACAGTACTGGAGTTAAAAATATGTATGTGTGTGGTGTTAATGTGTTTAACAGCATGATTGATTTAACAGATAGTTGGAGAGACTGACCAGGAGTCCACTATCTCAATGGCAGAACATCAAGCTTGAGCATGTTTCATTTTGAGTAGTCAGCCTGTAAGACAGCAACTTCCCTGGGCTTGTTCCTCCCCTCCTTGGACTTGCTGATGAGCTGAGCATGATGCTTGGCAATGATGCCATTATGAGAGAGGGTGGCTAGGGAAATGGCAGCACCACTGCACTTATTGCTTTTAAATCGAAGCATTGGATATATAAATAAAAGATTGCCATGGTTTTCTTGGTTTTGGAAGAAAAAAGCCTCTCAACAGCAATGTTATTCAATTCAGCTCCTGCTTTCTTTTGCCAGCAGCTCATTGAGGAGAATGGGGCTTGAAAGGGGGTGGGGTGGAAGTGGGGCAGCCAGTTGAGTCTCATTAGTCAACAACTGGAATCATCTGGGGTCAAGATGTGGTGACCTCCTGCTATGGCTCCATTGCAACAAAAACCCTTGAGGCCTCCCAAACACATATCGACCCTCAGATATATCTGGAGGAGTGACTTGAAAAAGCAATTTTTAATACACAGAAGTTTTTTCTCTCCTTGATTGCAAAGGTGATGCTTCTTTGACTCAGGAGGGTCTACTGTTATAGCTTCCCACTTCAGGAGCAACACAATCAGGATCATTCGGCAGAATCTCCTGAAATCCAGAATATATTTCCTTAGGCAGTGCCTGGGGAGAATCAATCCTGAAACCTGTAGTGTGCCCGAATTTCACTTGGCTTCTGTTCTGGGCTGCTCTAGAATGTCCTGAGCAGTGTGGAGCTGGGCTGTGACAGTGTTTAGTGTTGTATGTTGCAGGAGGGTTACTGGTTCCCAGTGGCCTGAGCCTGTCTCTGTGTTACCACTGCCGGAGAACCGGGGCTCATTATCTTTGCTATTGGCAGAGCTGCACTTACTAGTAGATCTTGGCGTGTGAAAGCTGGAAAGGACTTTGGATGTTATTTTAAGTAATCCTTTTTGTTTTATTGCTGAGGAAGCAAGCTCAGGGAGGATAAGTGACCCGTCTAAGACCACGGAGCCCTTGGTACAGAACAAGCGCTGTACCAACCTCTCCTCTTTTCTCCTATCCTCAGTTTCTCAGCTTGGTCCATTGCCTTGCTCCTTCTGGGTCTCCTGTGGGGCTTTTCCTGGGTTGGGTCGCTGGGATTTGCCAAATCCTGGTCATGCCACAGCAGAGACTTGGCTGAGGTCCTTAGAATGTCCTTGGGAAGCTGTTGCCTTAGAAGGTCACCCTTTGAGCAGCAGACATGCTTGTTTAGCACCTTCCAGGAGGTAAAAGAGAGTGGAGCCAATTCTGTGTCCTGAATACTGGAACCTTCTTTTCCACACCCGATTCTCTGGTCTCCCATGGTGTATGAGTTTCTTGTTAAATTAATGTTTGCCTGTCTGGAGTGCCAGAGGGATATAGACATTATAGGCCAATTAGAGATAAAAATCAAACCAACCAGAGTTGTCCTTTTAAAAATTAAAAGTCCTTTTTATGTGCTGTGGAGGTGTTGGCATTATCATAAAGACTAATTAGGACATTTTATAACATCCTGGTAACAAGAGGAAACAACATTGTTGGTAACTTTAAAGATTATTAAGCATCTTTAGCACTTCAGGTCAGATATTTAAGATGCTTTCTGTGCTCACCTGCTGTTGCTGCAGGAAGTATTTTATTGTCTCATAAGAAGAAATGAGCATTTTGAAGGCATAAATGCCCGGCTGTAATGGACGGTCCTTCACTTTGCAAAGCCCTAAAACATGGTCTCCAGGAAGAGTTGACTGTGACTCCACATGAGATTTGTAACAGTGTTTATCAGTCTGTGTGTGAAGGCAGTTTCCATCTTGACCACCTGGAGAAAAGCAATCCCCTCAAAGGCAGACATTACTTACGAGGAGGAGGCTTTGCTCTGGCATTGGCGGCAGGAACAAGGAAACCAGACCGTGCATGTTCCTGTGAAAAATGCTGCCTTCACTTGTAGGCAGATGATTCTCCCACATTCTAGCACACAGGTTTAAAAGCACTGAAGCACAAAAGAGTGGGGGTGGGAATGAGGGTCCATGGAGAATTTCTCGAGGGAGATCTTGTTTATGATTTGCCAGTTCCTCCTAGAAAGCACTGTGAACTCAAGCAGATTCTTCTGAACTTGATTAAAGACAAAAGGCTTGTGGCAGATGTGGGTTGGATGCTGAAATTGCATGCTATTGTCATTTAAAGAATTGTATGTTGTCTTGAAATTCAAATGTCCTTTAACAAATAGGGAAATTATGTGAAGGTCAGACAAAGCAGAAGGGTAGATTTTAGTGTCATGAAAATACCTAAAACCGAAGATCTATGTGCAGAGAGTTCCAGGAAGCTAAGGAAATCTTAAATAGTTCCCAGTCCCAATCTTAAGCACTTTAAAGGCTGTGCATTTAAAGTGTTATTTGTCTGTGAGACTGTTAGAGAGACTTCCACAATTTCAGCAATTTTAATTAAGACTAAAACCACACAATTAGGCTTTACTTAGTTATCAGTGAGAACAGTAGCTATTTACTTTATAGTCCTAATGATATAACAAATGTAAAGAAAGCGTGGGGCAGAGTTAATACTTATTTCTCAGCTTTGTACTCTGGGATTTTGCCACATGAACTGTTCACTTTAATCAGGGTTTTTATAGTGAGATTTCAGAATATGGCTTCGAAACATTACCATTTCCTGCAGGCTAGTCTGTCACACTCTGATTCTCAAACAACGATTTCTTTTTTTAAAAGCGTATTTTAAAAATTGTAACTATAATGTCTTATTAAACGGAATCTGAAAAAAAATTTTACCAACATACACTACCCACACATAGTTAATATCTTTGTGTATTTATTTTCACCTTTTCCCCCTTACGAATAGATTCATTTAAGTTTTATTTAATTGTAACCACAGTATTTATATAATTTTATATCCTACTCCTTTCACCTAATATATTGTAACCTTTGCCCATGTTATTTTATGGTATTTGTAAACATAATATTTAAGGGCCTCATAATCTGTTATTAAGTGACTATATTATAGTTCCCATAACCAATCCTCTCTTTTAGACCTATAGGTTGCTTCCAGTTTTTTTGGACAGGTTACAGAGCTAGAGTTAGGTTTGAAATCCTTATCTGAATCTATTTTTTCTCCCTTTCCAGACTGCAGATATACAATATGAAAGTTTGTTTCACTATTCCCTAGCCAGCATGGGCCTTTTTTCTATCTGAAAACCGTTTGCTAACTTGATAGATCACAAATGGTATTTGGGATTAACTCGCATTTCTTTGATTACTATTCAGATTCTTTCCCCTCATGTTTTGTCAGTGAGTTGTACTTCCTTCACCATTCAAATTTATTTCTCAGTTAACCTCTTTATTTTAGTTATTTTATCTTATTATGTTCAGAGGTTTGCACTTTTTATGCAGTTAAATCCATGTAGCTTTCTTTGTGGCTTTTTCTAATCTCTTAGAAATTTCTCTTTACTCTAGAGGTTTGACAAATATTCAATTCAGTTACCTTTTAGGTTCCTTCGGGGACTTAATTCTTTTACCTTTTACTCTTTAGTGCACCTGGTATTTATTTTGGTATATGGTGTGAGATATAGGTATACATTGGTTTTGTTGCCAAATTACAAAACTATTTTGCTGACTGAGTTCCTTTTTGCCTTGTGATGACTTCTTTATCAGACATTAAGTGTATGTGTGTGTGTGCATGCAAGCTTTAGGCATTTTTCATGAGAAATATATCAAAAGCCATTGGAATCAGTCACTTTTATTTACATATAAAAATGTTTACATATTTGCATTGTAGTAGGCTCCTTTGACTAGACAATTATGTGGCCTACTTTGGAGTAAAAAAAATGAGGTGACCGTGAATAGTAGACTATTGTGTGAAAATCCCTGAGAAGGTCAAGAAAGAGCAGAATCTTGAGCACCCTGTCTGAATTAAGGGTGCTCATCAGATTTATTTATGGAAACCAAGAAACATACACATACAACCTTGGGCTCTATCAGTAGCAATTTTCACTTAGTAGGCCTTAATTGGGGCCTGAGCATTTCTGTTTTATAAAAGGTGCATAAATAGCCCTAATTTGTACCTCCAGTTGAGAACAGTCTAGAGTAGCGGTCTGTAAACCATGAACCACTTGCCACATTCCAGCCTGCTTCCTGCTTTTGTATGACTCATGACTAAAAATGTTTTTTTATATTTTTAAATGGTTAAAAAAATTTAAAGAATAGTGTTCATTACATGTAAAGAAATATATGAAATCCAAATTCCAGCATTCAAAAATAAAGTTTTATTGAAACACACCTATGCTCATGCGTTTGTTTTGTTTATGGCTGATTTGCACTATCGTGGTGGAGTTGAGTCATTGTGACAGAGACCATATGGCCTAAAAGTGAAAGATATTTTCTATCTGCCACTTTATGGACAAAGTTAGTGATCTCTGGTCTAGAGCACTGAAATGAGAATTAGAGTTCCTTGGTTCTGGGGTGTTATGGAAGCACAGTGCTAGAATGTTTTGTTGTTGTTCATCTCAGCAGCAAGATTACTATAGTTATGTCAAGGTTCTAAGGACAAGAAACAGTGCTGAAACAGATTACAAATTGCAAGTCTTCCGGTTTTTGCAATAATGTGAATTTGACATCTTGTAATCCTGCTAAAAAACAGCCTCATGAAATAGAAATAAACCACTCTTTAAATGCATGGCTGAACTGGAAAAAATTAAGGGTAATTTTCAGAGGCATCAAACAAGGTAGAAACACAAGCCCAGATGGCTGAGTGTGCACCAAAGTTGGCAGTTGGCTTAAGGCAATCTTCTGATCCCTGGTGATCACTTGGGGAAACAGGAGACAGTGCCTTGGGCTAATGCACAGCAGGGAGTTGGATTGTCAGTCCCCCACAGTAACACCAGGACAACATCCTGAAGGACAACATCCTTACTGAAAGGCTGACCTAGAAAATAAAGGCACACAAGGGGAGATAAGAAAGAAACTTGCTATCTTGGCCTTTGGTTCAGACTAAGGAAAAAATTCTCCCCTGAGAATTCATAACACAAACTAGCCCTTATGCAGATTTGGGGCCCGGATGCACACAAAGTATAAGGTGTGATCCAAGAATTTAGTTTAAAGTAGTTTCAAGTTGATGGTGCCCCTAGGTACCTGGCAGTAGCAAATACCTATCCTCTCTGGAGGAATAAACCACCCAACATTTGGCTTATATAATTCCCACATATAAAGTTCCAATAGGCATGAACTCACACATGGATATACACACAAATAACAAAACACATGAGGAACTCAGGCACCATGAGTGAGAGTCAGAACAGATAACAAACAGCAGAAGTGGTCTTACATAGGGTTCAGACAAAGGAACTATTGGATATAGAATATAAAAGAGCCATGTTTTATAAATTTAAAGAAATGAAAGAGTAAGTCAAAAGTATGAGTAAAAACAGGAGACCATTCAAATGACCAACAGATTTGGAAAAGGATAAAATGGAACTTCTAGAAACACACACACAAAATAATTAAAATAGTGCAATGTCAATTTAATCCACTGTCTGACCTTTCAGGAAAACAAGTGACTACCCTAGATGGGTGGTATAGGTGGATGTAAGATAGTTTAACAATGACCTGTAGAGAGCTCTGAAGGACAGGCTGACTTATTCTGTATGCCCTGAGGAACCTCTGACATCTCTTGAGCAGGATTGGTCACAGGAAGATTCAGGTCTCACTATATTTAACCCGAAGCCTAGCATCTTTCAGAGAACACAGATATGTACCTCCTTAAGAGAGTCAGGGGTCGGGCACAGTAGCTCTCACTTGTAATCCCAGAACTTTGGGAGGCTGAGGCAGGTGGGTCACTTGAGCCTAGGAGTTCAAGACCAGCCTGGGCAACACAGTGAAACCCTGTCTCTACAAAAAATACAAAAATTAGCTGGGCATGGTGGTGTGCACCTGTTGTCCCAGCTACTTAGGAGGCTGAGGCAGGAGGATCACTTAAGCCCACGAGGTGGAGGTTGCAGTGAGCCAAGTTCAGGCTACTGCATTCCAGCCTAGGCAACAGAGTGAGATACTGTCTCACAAAAAAAAAAAAAAAAAAAAAAAAAAAAAAAAAAAAAGAGAGACAGAGAAGAGAGAGAGAGAGAGTCTCAAGAACCTGAAATATTGCAACTCAGTTACAGGGTGAAAATAAGGGGCATGGTGTGCAAATGGCAAGTTCAATCCTATCATCAAGTTGACAAGCTGACACATTAATGTATGTGTTACTGATGTAAGCATGACCACCAACAGGCAGGAAAATGAAATGCAAAAGAAGTCCAAAAGAAAGATGGTGGGCTGAGATAGAGAAATTTTGTAGGCAAATGGGAGTTGTGGCAGGGTGAGTAGGCAGGTAAGTTAACAATGAGTAGAAATGAAGATGGGAAGGAAAACAGTCAAGAATGAAAACACAAAAAGGTAAGTGGTTGCTGATTTAACCTCAGCACATGTAGTATCAGCATGTTATGCTCTGAATGTTGGTGTCCCCATGCAAATTCATGTGCTGGAACTTAATCTCCAATGAGATAGAACTAAAAGATGGAGCCTTTAGGAGGTGATTAGATCAGAAGCATGGAACCCTTGTGAATAGGATGCCTGCACTTGTAAAAGAGGCTTGAGGGAGCCCACTTGCTTCTTCCACCAAGCGAGGATGCAGCAAGGAAGAGCCATCTTGGAAGCAGAGCACAGCCCCCAGCAGACACTGAATCTGCTGCTACCTTGACTTTGGATTTCCCATTCTCCAGAACTGTGAGCAGTAAATTTCTATTGTTTGTAAATTACCCAGTCTAAGGCATTTTGTTATAGCAGCTGAAGAGATTAAGACACAGCACCAGGGGGTTATCAGTTAAACCAATCTTATGTGGATCCCAGGACATATGTAGCTGGGAGGGAGAGAATTTTCTCTCATTCTGAAGACCAAAGCCTTTATTTTGTAATCATTCCTAAAATTCTTTGTTAGTATTATTTCCCTAAGATACTCATCTTTCAAAATTACACAATAACCCTTCTTTGTACACTTATTGCTTTGTTCGATATTGTTACTCTTTTGACACTGCAGCACCCCCTGCCCTCTCAACACTCTGCCTCCACCTTCTGAAGCCTAACTTTTTCAAAAATTTCCCGGACAGCTCTGAGGAGAGTCTCTGATTCTGCTTACATTCTGTTTTCTGCCTGATCTTCATAGGTTAATCTCACTGTGAGATGGTATGCAATTTATGAGACTTATTATGTTAATGAACACACCAGTTATTATTTAATAATTATGTTAATGATAAAAACAGTTATGGGTTAATTGTTACAATTACTATTAAAATAACAAACTGAAGGTTTAATTTATGTCTACAGTTCAATGAAAAAGAAATTTAAACAGAATTGTGAGCAAATGACTGATATGTAGGAGACAAAGAATGCATTTATACCTGTAAAAGTTAACAGCTTTCAACCTCAACCAACAAACGTGACACAAGAAAGATGTGGATGCTGAGAGACTTGGTGAAGAATAATCTTAGGCATTTCCTAAGAAAAGCAAAATTGCTAGAAAAACATCTCAGTTTGGAAGAGCATCAGTGGATAAGATATTGGGACTTATGACTGATTATAGTGTCAAAGTCAAGAAGGTATCAACACAGGACACAAGCCATAACCAGGTCAGGTGAGCTGTCTTCTTGGTCACCAAATAGCCATTGACTTTTGGAAGTTCATCTTACTCTCTTGAATAAGAAATGAGTATTTGTAGAGGCGTTGCTTCCCAGACATCAAAGTAACCTTTACTAGAGTCGGCCTCCGTATCAATGAATTGTGTATGTGTGGGTACATGTGTACATGCATGTACATAGGCACAGGCAGGCAGACTTCTATGATTAGTCCATTTGCAATGAGGATTCTTTGCCCATAAATCATTTATCTTAAAATCTCCTTCTTGAGATAATGCATTGCAAAAACTACTTGTTAATGGCAAATCAGGCTATGAGGACATACATGGATTTGTGGAGAGAATGTCATGATCATAAGCCATATCTGCCTTTCTGCATCTTCTTTATTATTATTTTAAAATGTAATCTTTTAAAAAACACATCACTTGAACTTAATTAGTTTTCTTCTTTTTCTTTGGCTTGGATTCATAGGCTATTCTTCTGGGAGGGAACCTAGAGCTCAGCTAGCCCAATCCACTCATTTTCCAGATGAGAAAACCTAGGACCGGAAAGAGAAAGTTATTTGCCCAAAGTTATCAGGTCAATTTGTGGCAGATGTGGAACTAAAATTCCAGTCTTTCTATTTCTCAGACACAATCTCTACTCTATCCTTTCCAGGACTCATCATCAAGTATGTCATAAATAATGATATCATTTTATAGTTGTAAAAAATTGTACAGTTTTTAAAACGCTTTCATATATATCATCTCACTGGACCCTCATAACACCCAACGAGATAAGTCAGACATTTTTATCTGTATTTTAAATAGATGAGAATTCTGAAATGTACTTGTCCGAGGTCACATGCTAAGTCAATGTTAGAAGTGTTACCGAAAGCCAGTCTTGCCGGTTCTGGCTTATGCTCTTGCATTGCTCCAAGAAACAGGAAAACAAAGGCTGAGATAATAGGGATTTATTAAAAAAAAAAAAAAAAAACAACTCGTAAACTACTTTAAGTTTCCTTTGTAAATATTTTTTCAAAATATCAACCCATTACATCTGAAGAATTTCCCCCTTGGCATGTTCTGCACGAATCCTACGGAGTCTATGTGGCAGTGAGGAGAGCCAGACAGACATTTGAGCTGTGAATAGCACGAATCTATATGAACTTTTCATGTACTGTTTAGGGTCAGCAATCCCAGTCCAGTGATGCTAAGCAGTGCCACTCATGAAGCCCGAAGCCCTACCGCCTCTATAGGTATTAAAGAAAGAATGCTAAAAAGGTAAGAATTTAGAAGAATGAGAATGGAAGAAATGACCTAGGAGACAGGGGTAAAAGCAGAAGATGGAACAGCGGTGATGGCTATTATACCAGTTGCCATTGCTTCAAAGTCTACTGGAGTGTCGGGGGTGGGAGATAACCCCGACAGGAGGAGAAAGGAGTAGAAGGACTACCATAATGAGGACTGATCAGACGAAAGGGTGTTTGATATTGGGATAAGGCTGGGGGTTTTATATTAATAATCATAGTAATAAAGTTAATGGCCCCTAAAATAGGAAACACCTGCCAAGTGGAGTGAGAAGATGGTTAGATCCACAGAGGCTCCTGCATGTATTAGATTTCCCTGCTAAAGAGGGATAGACTGTTCAGCCAGTCCCAGCGCCGGCTTCTACTATTGAGGATGCAAGTAGGAGTAGGAAAATGGTGGGGAAAAGTCAGAAGCTCGTTTATCTGGGGAAGTGCCATATTGGGTGCACTAATTATCAGAGGGACTAGCCAGTTACCAAATCCTCCAATTATGATTGGTATCACCATAAAGAAAATAATGACGAATGTGTGGGCGGCAACAATAACATTGTAAATCTGATCAGTGTCAGAGGCTCTGAGCTGGCATTTAGAATCACCCCTTTTTCCAGCTCTTAACTGACCTATGTCCTTGCTCCATTTGGGACGGCCTAAGGTAGTAGCCAACATGAGTGAACCTTTCACTTAGGTTTTTTCAGGTCCCCGTAGACATGGCCAAAATTAATGAAAACAGCTGATAGCTATTAAGAGGAGCTTATAACAACAAAGCTAACATTTATTGAGTCTTCTATGTGCCAGGCTCTGTTCTAAGACTTCTATGCATTTGAGCTCGTTGAATTCTCACAGCTCTATGAAGTAATTTCCTTTTATGGATGAGAAAAATTGATGCATAAAGAAGTGAATTATCTTATTCAAGGTCACATAACTAATAAGTGGCAGAGTTGGGATTCAAACCAGGGCCCTTGGGATTAGTAATTATGCTATATAGATAAACGCTGAGTAAATATTAAATGATTCCAGCAAGGACTGAGTCCTCAGCCTCTCTAGTGCCATTGAGGCTTCTAGGCATGCTGCTGTGTTCCTTGCTCAAGGTGCAAACTGCGTGCAAATAAGAGAAACAGGGCAGAATAAGCCCTCTGTGGACTGACTATGTAGACTGGTGATTTCATACCCAATATGTTAGTCTCCTAAAAGCCTGTAAAAACCAGTTAGCTGAAGGTTAGGCAAACCACAACCTCATGAAGGAGCTTCTTCCTGTGATTTAGAACATGCCAATCTCAATGGACTTGAGCTCAAGAGTGTGGATGTGGCATTTCCAAGCCCTCCTTCACCAATGAGTTCCGGGGATATGTGGTATTCAGCCTTTCAGTGAAGGTAGAGGGAGAATCAGTCCTGAGAGGTGGTAGAGTCAGGCCAGGATTAC
This sequence comes from Nomascus leucogenys, assembly GCF_006542625.1. Lineage (NCBI taxonomy): Eukaryota > Metazoa > Chordata > Mammalia > Primates > Hylobatidae > Nomascus > Nomascus leucogenys. Next base: position 120,685,541 of record NC_044402.1, read on the forward strand.
TGGCAGCTTTCTGTGAATGAGGAAAAATAAATTAGGAACAAAAGTAATTCTCTGTCTTCATTGATTTCAGAAGCTGTTTATTTACAAGTGTCGTGCAAGTTTCCTTCTCCTTTGCAACAAATTTATCACTGGTGGAGGGAAAAGATTTGCTCAATGGTGGCTCCAAGAGTCTTGCGGAGCTTAGAGCTGCCAAGATCAGGAAATGAAACACATACTTTTTGCTAAGGCAGTTTTTTTTTTCCCTCATCAGATCAGTGGTCATGCAGAGAAAAGGAACATTTGACAGGTACACAGGCAAATTTTGTGGCAAGAAAATAGCCATAGACTCAAATGTATTGTAGCTTCTGATCAGAGCCACTTGAAATAGTCTGTTCAGTTAAAACAGGCCAGCTTTCGAGTGTTGGCTTCTGAGTTCCCGGCTTGAGGAAGGTTGAGTAGAATCTAGGTCATTGCTTCTGTGTAGCTGTTATAAGGCATTATAGGACTCATGAATCCAATTAGAGTAGAGCAATAGGATTTAAAACAAGTAGGAATAATTTACCTTCAGCGTTAGAGCATGCAACATTTCCTTTGTTCTCCCAAGATGATTTGGCATTTTATAGATTACAGGTCTGTGATGATGCTGAATATCATTTGAACCTATCTCGTTATCCAGCACTTTTAGAAGACATGGGGAGGAGATAGCCTTTTACTCACCCCTGTGAAGCATTCCCAGTACTCATGCAGCCATTCTATTTTTCACTTTCAGTATTATATTCAATAAATTACATGAGGTATTCAAAACTTTGTCATAAAATAGGTTTTGTGTTGGATGATTTTGCCTAACTGTGGGCTAATGTAAGCATTCTGAGCACACTTAAGGTGGGCTAGGCTAAGCTATAATGTTCATTAGGTTAAGTGTATTACATGCATTTTTAGCTTATGATATTTTCAACTTCTGATGAGTTTATTGGGATGTAAGTTGAGAGGCATCTGTATGTATTTTTCAAATCCAAAGGGAGAAGATGTGAATGCTATCTGGCAAGTCCAGGACATGATTACTAGCTGTACGTATTACAAACATTGAATAAGTTCCTGTTTCTTTTGAGTACAGCAAGGCGTAAAGAGGGAGAAGGGCCCCCCTCTGCTTCCCCAACAGGGTTTCTTCCTAGGGTTTTGTTTTTGAGTAACTTCAGCAAAAGAGAAGCTCCTTGCTGCAAAGCCTAGTGAGCTCCTGGGGAGGACGTTTGCTCCCTGCTTTCAAGTCAGTATGACACAACCAGCTGAATGGTGGCAGAGTCTCCACTCACCCCTGGAGTTGGGCTCTGCCCTTGAAGTGTCCCCTTTGGGAAGTGCTACTAAGAGCTGTTCAACCATTGGGGCGAAGGTGGGGGCTTGGAAAAATATGTCACAATCTAAGCATCGAAGGAGGAGCTTGGTGCTTGAAACAAAATTGAAGTATAACCAATCAGCAGTTGTTGTTGACTGTCAGGACCCTAGAGTTAAATGTGTATTTCTGTCCCATGCTAAAAGTAGATATCACCCATAGGGGAAGGGGAAGAGTCTGTAGGCAGTCTGCTTGTGATAGATCAAAGCAAGGAGCATCTCACCATCAGAAAAAGGCTTTATGGAGCAGATGGTTTTAGGGTTCTTACTCTTTGAAGATTGTGTGGGAAGACTGACTTTCTGCAGCACTGCAGGATGGAGGTAGACATATCATACAGGGACATCTGGGCATCAGAACAGCTTTGTCTGTTCTGACAAGGATAAAGCCTTGGCTGATGCCAAATTTGGTTTAAGAACTGGGAGGACCTGAGGTTCCTATGCATCCCCGAAACGGAAGTGCGCAGATTGCTACTGTCATGGCAATGTGAGCCTGAGCATAAATGGACAAGAATTCTGCTTTTCCCCCAAATCTGGCAGAAGGAGAAGCTGGGGTAGAGTGTCTGCCCTTGCTTCTGGTCCAGGAATTCTCCTTGTTGCCTCCTCTGGATTCCTGCCTACTTTAGCTGTGCCTGTGTGGCCTTCTTCTCACCATTTGCAATGCTGCAAATCATTTCTCCATTATAACCCTCTTCATTGTAAGATGGTGGGTGGGAGGGTAAGTTAGACCAAATATGGCAACTAAGTCTACTCAATTTTCTGAAATTTGAGTTCAACCAAGGTGTTATATAATGGCTAAACTGTAAATGAACCACCTTAAAAAAGATCTAATGAGTTAATTTGAGTCAGAATTAAGGTAGTACTGTTTTTAACTTTTTATTTTGACATACTTTCAGACTGAAGAGCAAAGTTGCAAGAATAGTACAAAGTTTTTTCAGATGCCTTTAATCCAGAGTCCCCCAATGTTAACATTTTACTGCTTTTGTTTTCTCTCTGTCTATTTTTTGACAGATTAAGAAAAAGTTGCAGGCAGATGGTTCTTTACTTGTGAATTCCTCAGGATGTGTTTCCTAAAATGAGAACATTCTCTTACACCACCACAGTACAATCAAAGTTATAAAATTAATATTAATGCAATACAATCAGTTGATCTGTAAACCTTACTCAGATTTTGCCAGTTGTTCTGATAATGTCCTTTAGAGTGTGTGTTGCGTTCAGTTTTCATATCCCTTTAGCTCTCTCTGCTCTGGAACAGTTTACCAGTCTTCCTTCAAAGCAATACCTATTTAAAAGCATCTAGAGTAGATTAAAGGAAAGAATCAAAATATTACTGAGGCCACCAGCTTTCCCTTAATCTTTGTAATAGAATTACACACTAACAGAATTTTTACTTGTATACATGGTCACCCTCTTAAAGACTTCATTTACAAGATGTGTCCATCACATTTCTCTGGATGTGATTATGGGGCTAAAATCTTGGGCAGTAAGAAGTGAGTAGAAGTAATGTGTACAACTTCTAGATCAAGTCTTATAGGCAAAGAATGTGTTTTTCCTTTCTCCTATTTTTTATTTTCGCAGTATGGTATGGGATGTGCTGGTGGAAGCAGGAGTGCTCCTTGAACAAGGAGAATGATTAACAGGATATCTCTGATAATTGTGAAGGAAGCCTAGCAGCCCTTGGCAGTCTTACCTAATCACCCCCACTCCACTCAGTCTTCTCTAAAATTTAAGGACTTAAAACAAAACAAAACATGACTACCATGCCATTATCCCATTTAAGAAAATAACGTTATTATTTAATATTATCAAATATTCATACCTTGTTTTCTTATTATTTACTTTTTAAAAAGTTTTATTTAATTAATTTAATTTTATTTCTGAGAAGACAGAGTCTCGCTCTGCCACCCAGGCTGGAGTGCAATGGGGCATGATCATGGCTTACTGCTGCCTCAACCTCCTGGGCTCAAGCAATCCTCCCACCTAAGCCTCCCAAGTAGCTGGGACTGCAGGTGCACGCCACCATGCCTGGCTAATTATTGTATTTATTGTAAAGACGGGAACTGGTCTCCAACTCCTGTGCTCAAACGATCCGCCTGCCTCGGCCTCCCAAAGTGTTGGGGTTCCAGTGTGAGCCACCATGCCCGGCCCTTTGTTTTCTTAAATGAGGAAAAAAAAAATCTATCTTGTATGCGTCATCATGATTTTGGGTTTCTTTCTTACAGCAGCTGTACCAGTAACCTGACCAATGCAGTTGTGTAAGCTACCATTTACGAAATTGTTCAAATCTCTGGAAGTATTTTTGCAAAAGGAGAACGAGAACACCAAATTTTACAGTATAATAATATAACAATGAGGTGAAGTCATGTAAAAATTTTATATTGCTAATTTTATCAAGACTGAAAAATTTTGCCTCCTTTAGGCTTTTAATTAGCTTTTAAACATCATTACATTTTCTCATTTGCATTAATGTCAAAGTGTATTTTTTGTGAAATTACAAGGCAGTTTTTGTTATGCAAATTTAAAGTCTTCTTAGAGGAATTTTTGCTTTAAAGATCTGCCCCTGCAATTTTAGTATATTGGCATCAGGTGGCAGTGGAGTTGTGTATGTTCTGAGCAGTCTAGCCTGCAGTTCCACTGATGACATTAGTGTGAGTCCCTAAGCTAAACATTGGACAAAAATATGATGTGCTTTCTTAAAGAAAATGTGATACAAACTGAAGAAAATTGGCCTTACAGAAAATACAAACAAATCATATATTTTTCATGTGTTCTTTAGCATAATGAAGCTAAAACATGATCCTAATGTTAAACTAGCAAAAAGACTTTATTTTCCACTTTCTAATTCTCCTAGAACCATTCTCATTAACATCCCTTTTTCTTAATTGCATTTTTCAAGTAAGGGAGTTGTCTTTCTCTTGTAATCTAGACACGGTTAGTCTTTCTGGTTATCTAAAATGTCCTGAATTTAAACTTTTCTCTTTAGCTTCTTGCTAAAATTATTCTCTTATTCCTAAAATATTGAAGGAAAAGATTGTAAATGGTTGCTCTTTATTAAGATCTGTGTTTATCGCTGGTTATACTACATATGGTATTTTGCCACTCAGAATTAAAATTTTCCCCTCATGTAAGTTAACAGAGTTTGGGAACCTATTGGACCTAATCTGAATACAATCGTTTTTTACTTTATTAACAGCCTTGTTTAGCATCTGGGTTACGAAAGGTAACACCACAAAGAAGACAGAAAATGGAAGTAAAGGGAAAAATATTTGAATTAGTTTTGGTTACTTTCAAAAAGATAAATCATCTCATGTGATTTGCTTTTTACCACCAATGGGGGCTACAGGAGAGAATGCGAAGGGAATTTTCTACATTTCCCAGTGAAGGTACAAAGAAGCCAGGAACGCTTTGGTTCTAAAGCCGGGTAGGGATAAGTCTGATGAAACTATGTTGCTTGATCTCTTTCCTGTGACTATGTCACTATATATGGCATTTAGGAGCATTTCCTCCTTGATGCATTTTATTTGGAATTACCAGTGTCATTTGAACTAGAAATAACCATTATAAATGTTAGGTACACAATTTATGATTTGGCATTTTGAAATCATTGCATAAATTAGAAAATAAAATCTGTAGCTCTTTGTCCTACCCAGGGGCAAATATGTCCCTGGAAAGTTGCTTCCTGTTACAGGTAGATTTGGACCTAGAGTGCTGTCTAGCTCAGCGTGACCTGGATGTGAGACATGGAGTCAAAGGAGATCATTCTGGAGCTTTAAAATTTGACTGCACCACTGAATTTTGGACTTGCATGGGCCCTGTAACCACTGTGTTTTGGCCAATTTCTCCTATTTGGAATGGCTGTATTTACCCAATGTCTGTACCCCCATTGTATCTAGGAAGTAACTAGCTTGCTTTTGATTTTACAGGCTCATAGGTGGAAGGGACTTGCCTTGTCTCAGATGAGACTTTGGACTGTGGACTTTTAGGTTAATGCTGAAATTAGTAAGACTCTGGGGGACTGTTGGGAAGGCATAATCGGTTTTGAAATGTGAGGACATGAGATTTGGAGGGGCCAGGGGCAGAATGATATGGTTTGGCTCTGTGTCCTCACCCAAATTTCTTCTTGAATTGTACTCCCATAATTCGCACATGTTGTGGGAGGGACCCGGTGGGAGATAATTTGAATCATGGGAGCGGTTCCCCCATACTGTTCTCATGGTAGTGAATAAGTCTCATGAGATATGATGAGTTTATCAGGGGTTTCCACTTCTGCATCTTCCACATTTTCTCTTGCCACCACCATGTAAGAAGTGCCTTTCACTCCCTGCCATGATTCTGAGGCTTCCCCAGCCATGTGGAACTGTAAGTCTAATTAAACCTCTTTTTCTTCCCAGTCTTGGGTATGTCTTTATCAGCAGTGGACTAATACACACACACACACACACACACACACACACGTATATATGTATCAATGTAATTTGTAGCTTTATTTATATCAAGGAAATACATAAAAAATATGACCCAAAATAAAATGAGCTATTTATTCATGAAATATTTATTGAGCACTTACTATATGTCTGATGCTGTATTAAGTGATATGACATCAAAGATTTTAAAAATAAGATTTCTATTTCCACGGGGCTCACGGTCTCTTGCATGTAACACATACTTAAAGGGGTATAGAGTAGATTAATGAGAGACTTGAAATATTATTGAGGCTGTCAGTTTTCATTTAATTCTCATTTTTTAAAGGTATGAACCACTGAGCTATATAACACATGCTTAGTCTTTGTTAGAGCTTCTCTTTAATAAAAGAAGAATAAAAAGAAGAATTTTGTAGGGACATGGATGAAACTGGAAAACATCATTCTCAGTAAATTATCGCAAGGACAAAAAACCAAACACCGCATGTTCTCACTCATAGGTGGGAATTGAACAATGAGAACTCATGGACACAGGAAGGGGAACATCACACTCCGGGGACTGTTGTGGGGTGGGGGGAGGGGGGAGGGACAGCATTAGGAGATACACCTAATGCTAAATGACGAGTTAATGGGTGCAGGAAATCAACATGGCACATGGATACATATGTAACAAACCTGCACATTGTGCACATGTACCCTAAAACCCTAAAGTATAATAAAAAAAAAAAAAATAGAAGAATTAAGGGAAAACTTCTAAAGTTTGGGACTGAGATTCAGCTACAATGTGACTCAGACCCTAAAATGGGCAACTTTCTGGAAATAGCAAATCCACTTATAATAGGAAGCAGTTTTCCAGTGACATTTTTTGCCCCTGGGGAGGACAAATTTTGCAAGATTTCCCTACTTTATTCTCCCCCACCCAAATTATTTTCCATATATTAAAACATTCGGACCTCACAACAATGTGAGGCAGTAATATTTCTATCCTCATTTTTTATATGAGAAAACTGGCATACAGTATGTATTAATAACTTACCCCAAGGTCACATAGCCAGTAAGTGCTAGCTAGGATCTAGACACAGACAGCTGGACTCCAGGATCTGTGCTTTTAACCACTACTCTATACATTGATGGTCTCCCCTTGAGCAAGGGGAGAGGGATGGGCTATCTATGACAAAAAACATACCCCTCATTTTGGAATTTCACTGCAATGCATCTAACATGAATTGAGAAATCAACACGACCTGGCAGTGATTTAGGCACCAGGAACTCAGAGTCCTCAAGAACTTACCATGAAGTAGGGGAGATAGACATATCTACAAATAGCTATAGTGAAAGGCAGAAAGCAACCAATGCCCTAAGAAGCTGATGCCTTGTCAGCACAAAGGAGGAAGGAAAGATATTTCATTGTGGTTTTAGTGATTAGAAAATCTTACCTAGAGATAATTATTGGTTTGGGTTCTGTTTGTTTTGGATAGAACTTTTGCTGCCCCTTTTATTTGGAATGGGCAATTCTTGGTTTTATTCCTGTTGGATGAGTTTTTTTTCCCCCCTATTATTTGGGAGTACTACCTATCGACAATCAGAAAGTTTATAGATTTGTGCTTAGGCTGACACTTCTGTCTTCAGTCCGATGGTTACTTTATTCAACAATCTTCTTTCAGCTCAGAGAGTTTCAGGGCACTCACCTCATTGTTGGGTGATTGTAAACTGGTTGATATTATCCAGTGCTTAGCTCTTTTTGGTGGAGGAAGCACCTTTCAGCTGGAGGCCCTAGACCTACCCCGGGACCAGGCACTCACGTAATAGGCACTCAGAAGTAAATGTTCATGGAATGAATGAAATGCATGAAATGCAAACAATTCACCTGGAGAATGAGGACCCCTCCCTATCTATTTATCATATTGCCTAGTCCAATACACTTTTGACATCCTACCCTTTTAATGAGGACAGAAGCGGTTCATTAAATAAATTAAGCATTAAGTTGAGAACATGAATGTCAATATAGTCACAGGCTGTTAATTTGCTGATCACTGATGCGTCCAGTGCCCAAAGGACCTGAGACCTTGAACGTATTGAAACAGCGGGGGATTGGCACATGGCTGAGACATACTGGGCCAATACGGAGCTCACGCAATTCCACAGAATCATCCAAAATGAAATTCTCTTCCCTCTTGAAAAATTGGATGCTCCTTGGCATCAAACTTTGAAAATATCTAAGTGATTAGGCCCTTCCATTCCCCTTTGACTGTTTTATTTCCATTTTAAAATAGATTGTACTATTTCTTACTTGTAATTTGGCCTAATATTGCCTTGAAATAAGAGGGCAATAAAGAAAAGGAGAAGAAATCTTTGATCATCTGTCATACTGTGGAAAATCTGACAGTGACTTCAATTAACAGATGAGACCCCAGAGAATTTCCTAGCCTGATCTTTCCCCAGTCCTCTGTCTAACTGAGTGGAGGAAAACAGCCTTCACTGGGACCTTGGATGGCTGCCGAATGAAGCCATCGCGTTTCAGTGAGGCTCAAATCTCTGCCACGCTCCGGGCTTTTTTTGCATGCTGCTCTTGCTGGCTGCTGAAGCATAGCAGTCCAAGGATGATGGCATTAGTGAGCTGCGGTGAAAAAAGCACTGGAATGGAACACGGGAGAGTTGAGTTCCTGCCGGCTCTGCTGCAACCAGCCTTGGGAGCTTGCAGGTGCTCCTTGCTCTTTCTGGGCCTCAGTTTCCATATTCATACATGCTTGGATCAGAGTCTCCAGGGTCTCTTTCAATTCTGACATTTGGTGAGTCTTTCTTGCCATGGAGAAAATAGAAACGAGCTTAAACAGGATAGGTCTGAAAGATCCTTGCTTGGCCCGTATAAAATTGATATACTAGAAATGGAATTTTTAGAGTGTCTTTGGTAAATGTGAAGACAGATGAGGCCAGAGGGCAGGATAGACTATGAGGATGGTTTTGGAAATGCATCCGCAAAACCCTTCATTCTTCCCTCCCCCTCCCATGCCTACCCATTCCCTACAAAACTACTAAAGGGATCATATCTGCTAAAATATGAATTCAATTGCATATTTTTCCTTCTGAACTGTAAGTGCAACAAGGGCAGGGACCACATCTATCTTGTCCACTGAGGTATCCCTAGTGCTATGCCAGTATAAGGTGTTGCTTAGGGAGGATGCTGCATTAATATTTGTTGAATGAGTGAATGCTTGCATGCTTACAGTTTTTCAATGGTTAATCATAGATTTTAATTTCCAAGTTGAAACTCAATACTTTTATCCTTAAATACCTTTGTGATTTTGCCCTAGTGACCTCTTTATATCCTAATTTTCCACAAGCCTCCGGAATGGATTCTTCCCTCCAACTATCCTGCATTATTTGTAATTCTCCTAACTTGTCACGATGTTTCGCATTCTGTGTCATTGCGCGTGTTGCATTTTCCAGGAATATTTTTCTTCTAGTTTTCCTTCTGGTTCATCAAAACTCACAACTCTCCACTACTCCTGAAAGCCTTTTTTTTTTTTTTTTTTTGTACAGACAGAGTCTTGCTCTGTTGCCCAGGCTGCAGTGCAATGGCATGATCTCTGCTCACTGCAACCTCTGCCTCCCAGGTTCCAGCAATTCTCCTGCCTCAGCCTCCTCAGCACCTGTAGCTGGGACTACAGGAGCACACTACCACGCCCAGCTAATTTCTTTTGTATTTTAGTAGAGACGGGGTTTCACCGTGTTGCCCGGGCTGGTCTCGAACTCCTGAGCTCAGGCAATCCGCCTGCCTCGGCCTCCCAAAGTGCTAGGATTACAGGCGTGAGCCACTACACCTGGCCTTGAAAGCCTTTTTTGACTCCTCCTTCTTGATTACGATGTAATTGTCTCTTCACTAGTCCCCCGTGGCATCTGATGCACACCTCCACCTGAATAACATGCTGCTCTGCAGCTCTCACAGTGTCTAGCACACTGTCTAAATATAATAGATGCTCAGTTAATGTTTGTTCAATGAATGCTTCAAGGAGTTAAGCTCTTAGCCCCTATTTCAGACTTAAAGCGCTTCCACGTTTTCTCCTCTTCTTCCATGTGGAAGGTCCCAGAGTCTGTCTGCTTCCTTCTCTTGGGATTCTTCCACAACTAGAAACTTGGCTACAGAGAATTCCATTTTTTTCTGTTCAGTCCTGGTTGTTGTCCCAGTGAAAGTTCACAGGCTCTTTTTGTTTATGTGTTGATTACTTCATGGAAATAGGAGATAATAAAAATAACAAGCTGGTCCTGGTAGTCAGAGTTATCACAGTGGCTATTTCTCACTGCCCTCTCTACCCAATTCTGATCATCTTTCCCTTAGTTTGATCCTACTTTTAGATATCTTATAAAAATTTTCCTTCATAATCTCTCTCTCTTAGGCCTCAGGATATGGTTGAGGCAGAATATTAATTATCTATTGTTATATAACAACTTATCTATTTAAAATAGCAAACATCTATTATTTCACACAGTGTCTGAGGGCCATTAATCCAAAAGTGATGTAGTTGGGTAGGTTTTGACTCAGGGTGTCTTGTGAGCTGCCATGTTTTTGGCTGGGCTTGTAGTCTCATCTAAAGTCTCAACTGAGGAAGGATCCTCTTCTAGTTAATTAATTCCCAAGATTGTTGGCAGGCCTCAGTTTTTGCAGGCTCCTGACTGTTGGCTGGGGGCCTCCCCTCAGCCCCTCAGCATGTGGGCCTTTCCATAGGTCAGTTTACAACCTGGAAACTCAGAAGTCTCATATCACTACTTTTGCCATATGCTACTGGTCACACAGACTCAGCCCTGGAACAGTGTGGGAGGGACTACACAAGAGTGTGACTATCAGGAGGGCGGAGCAGGCATCTTGAAGGCTGATGATCGCAGGCAGAATTAGGGCCATTCATCTCAAGTAGAAAATAGCATTTTAAGAGATTCCCACCTAGATGATGCCCAGTTTGGGTGGTCTCTGGTGTATTTGGGGATGATTTTCTCTTTTTCTTCTTTTGTTATGGTCTATAGATTTGTGTTCCCCCCAAATTCATATGTTGACACCTACTCCAGTGCAATAGTATTAAGAGATGGGGCCTGTAGAAGGTGATTAGGTCATGAGTGCAGGACCCTCATGAATGGGCTGAGTGCCCTTATAAAGGAGGCTCCAGGGACCTTGTTTGCCCCTTCCACCACGTGAGCACAAAGTGAGATTATGCCTTCTATGAGAAATAGGCATCCACCAGACACCAAATAGGGGAGAAACTTGGTTTTGAAGTCTGGCATTAAAGATCATAGCAATTGTTTGTGATAGAGCATAGGTTTTTATTTTAATTTCTGCTAGGAAGTTCCCTGAATGTCTCATTTTTCTAAGATGATACTGGTGCCTTGATCTTGGGCTTCCCAGCCTTTAGAACTATACAAAGAATAAATTTTTGATGTTTATAAATTACCGAATCTAAGGTAGTTTGTTATAGCAGCCTAAATGGACTGACACATTTCCTTATCAGTGTTATGGAATTTTAATCCAAACACTTTTTACAATTCAGGTACATTGTTTCAGCTGATGCTGCTTTTGACTATTTGGAACAAACGTGAGCATCCCATGTAGTTAGGAGTGTAGAATGCAATCTTGGCCTTAAGCCATCCTATTTCCTAGAGTCCAAATGGCAAATTAGAACCAACATTTCTAATTTTTGCTTTTAAGCATAGCATTATTTTCAGCACACTGAAGGTAGGTGTCAGGAGGGCAGAAAAGTGCCTAAGGCATGCTAAAATGATAGATTTTTTAAAAAATCACCTGCTTTGTGGTTACTTCTATTGCTTTATAAATTATACTTCTGTGTTATTTGCATAAGTGATTTTCTAATTAGTTAGAATAGAAGTCCTCAAGGAAAGACAGCCAATGCTGCTGCTCCTCAGAACCTAGTAGATAAATTGACTTGACAGAAACATTTTCAGGGGAATATATTTTAGGGCCCAAGGGTCAGAACGTGGTGTCATGAAGTGGATCAGCACACCACCGCATGAAGTCTCCTGATCCACACAGTTCTGTGCCTTCACAGCTCGGTTGCTGGACAGTGGTCTTCAAAGTAACACTTGCAGGGTCCTAGGAACAGGGTACAATGGGGAAGGGCAGAGATGGTTACAGGTGGCCATGAACAAGGAAGTTTCCAGCCCTTCCTGTCTACCCTTTCTGCAAGTAGAGAAACTCTATAATTTTTTTTGTTTTTTCTTCTTTCATGTTTAAATATTTTATTTACAGTGAAACCAGAATTTATTGTAAAATGGAACCAACATGGCACATGTATACATATGTAACACACCTGCATGTTGTGCACATGTACCCTAAAACTTAAAGTATAATTTTTTTGTTTTTAATATTGAGCTTCACCTAACCACATGTGCATTTTGAGAAGAGATTTAGCAGCTTCAAAAAGAAAGCTAAGAACCTGTAGTCTGGGAGTCAGTGTAACTGGAGCATCTCAGGAAGGCATCCCTGAGCACATGCAGCTTTCTTGGTAACCAACTGAGTGAGCAGAGAGATCAAATGAGTTGTTCCTCTTCAAAATTTTCCTTTGGGGAAACCAATTTTTTTTTCCTAATGATGTTGCTTTCATTCAATATGTTTTTAACTGATGAAATCCTATCAAAAGACCCAAGAAATTCTTCCTAATAACATCTCAGTCTTCAGAGGGAGGATTTCACTGTCCTGAAGTCAGTTGCAGCTGAGTCTGGTGTGGGGTTTCTCAATTGTGGTACTACTAACATTTTTGGCTGGATAATTCTTCATTGTGGAGGACTGTCCTGTGCACAGCAGCATCCTTGGCCTCTACCGCCAGATGCCAGTAGCACCTCACTTCCTAGTTGCGACAATCAAATATGTCTCCAGACACTGACTAATGTCCTCTGGTGGGGGCAAAATCACCCTCCCCTGACCTCTGCAGAGAAGCACTGGTCTGTTGAGTACAAAGAACTGCCAACACTACAATGCCATTTTTGGCCCTAAATCTGAGGTTGAGTATGATGCACTGCTCCAGCTTTTCATGTAGTTGGTTCAGAAACAGACTTGAAGGAATTCTCCAAAGAGAAATGCCAAGAAATTTTGACTAAAGTCCTGGCATTGCTGGAATATGTGTTAAGTGTTTGGTCTCCTAAGATAACTTCTTGGAAGCTGGCAGGCTCGTTTGTTGTACCAGTCTAGTAGGTTTGTCGTAAAGCAGGCCTGATATGTTACAGGTTTGTTTTGTTTCTCACCAAAGTGTCTTCCTTACCCAAGGAAAAACTAAAGAGGAGAAAAAAGCACAGTGCAATTAATCTTGTTGTTTTCGTAAAATTTTGGCGGGAAAAATAAGAGAGAAACTTGGTTTTGAAGTCTGGCATTAAAGATCACAACAAATGTTTGTGATAGAGTACAGGTTTCTACTCCAGTTTCCTTCTGGAGGTTTACTGGATATCTCATTCTTCTGAGCTATAAATGCAATCTCTTATTGTCATTTAATCACAAAAGATACTTTGTCTCCCTACCTGGCACTTGAATAAGTTTCCATTTTTCCCCTCTGCATGACTTCAGGTTAAGAACAACAAAAACAACAACAAAAGAAAAGCTTTGTTTGAAGAGAATCTGTCTCTAATCAATCGCAGCTGTAACTTATGACACCACCAATTAAAAAGCCTGGGCTTCAGCTCTGCTCATTGTGGAGGCCACGTGCTGACCTACTGATCAGTCACCTTGGGGGCAGCAAGGGTCGAGGGGCACCTGTTTGTCATTTCCTATCACAGCAGTGCCATTTGCAGGAATGTCCAGGGAGCACACAAGGATGGTATGGGCATTCTTCATCAGACATCTTCTCTGATTGGTTTTTGGAGAGAGGCCCCAGGAAAGAAAGTGATTGCTTGGTGCTGAGCTGTGGGGCTCTGTTGCAGGAACAGCATGTGATCCAGGGGCTAGGCTATCCTTGGAGGAGAAGCCCGTGTGTTTCCTCAGTGAAGACCAAAAGCAAGAACAGAAAGTCTACAGAAAAATACAGTTCAAGAGACCTACGGAGCCCCCAGTTGCCATGGTGTGAGGAATAGATGAACAGAAATCTAGAATTTGTGTAGGTTAGGTGCTTTCAGCAGAAAGAGCTATGTAAATATCTAGAGAAATAAATGAATTTATTACCAGATTATTTTTTTGTTATGGGCTAAGGTCTTCAAAGGATGGGGTTGATAATGAGATCTGCCTGATGTAGGAAACAGACTGAGATAATTGCTGTAAGCCACTAGAGCTTGGCACCTAATAAATGATAGATAAAATTATAAAAATAATGACCATCATTAGTATTAATAGCTCAGAGGCTATTACATATCCCTGTACATATCCAAAGTAAAGGAGAGAATAAGGTAAATATGGAGATGGCTTAGATCTTCAAGCTAATTGTGTCTCAGTTACCTATTTTAGGCAAACTGTGAATGATCCAGATAATTCTCTCTGCCCTTGTGTTAGTTTCTTCTGGCTGCTGTGACACATTACCACAAAGTAGGTGGCTTAAAACAATGGAAATTTATTCTCTCACAGTTTTGGAGGCGTGAGGTCTGAAATCAAGGTGTCAGTGGGGTTTCGTGCCCTCCATTCATCCCCAGAACAAATCCTGTCTCAGTGGCCTGTGTCCTCACTGGCGGAATAGAAGGCTGGGACCAGGGTGGTGATACCGGCAGGATGTCCTGACAGCGGCATTCCCCTTTGTTTGTTTATACTTAAAACAACTGTTCCCTGTGGTCCAGGAAGGGTGAATGGAGAGGCTCTGAGTGGAGATGACAGGGCTTGGTCACAGATTGCCTGTAGGGTTGGAGGCCGAGAGTGGCCGATGATGACGGATTTCTTGCTTCGGAGACTGGCAGTGTTACTGACAGATGTGAGGAAGCCGGGAAGGTGACCCATGCTGAGTGGGCAGCTGGTGAATTTGCTTTTAAAGAGTGGATTCTGGCCTCATTAAGGCGTAGACAGCTCCTTCCTTCTCCATGGAGTCACCTCAACTTCATGTCACCAAGCCCAGTTCTACATTTCAGCTTTTCTCTTGCCTTGTCTTTGTGTGTGTGTTTTTGGGGAAGGGCAGGTAACGTGTCAGCTTCACATCCCAGGTTGTCAGTAGTCGGAAAATAAAAGCTCCCTGAGACCTCTTTTTGTGATAGGTCTGCAGAACAATTTTTACCAACTATTTGTAAACGATGTGTGTCACTTCACAAGATTTATTATTTTCAAAGGTAGGAAAATATACAACTTCTTATGCTTAGTCAGTAATTAGTTAATAATAAATTCCACCAAAGAACTTCTGTAATTTTCCAAGTACCAGATGTTTTGCTTCTCAAATATCTGTTTTTCCCAGTCATTGACTGCTATTCGACCATTTAACTGGTTAATATGAGCACCAAGATAAATAAATGGAGACCTTTTAACCCACAGAGTTTGAGTGACAGCTTGGACTAAACCATCAGTCTCATGCTAAAAGAAAACACAAAGGTAACCCTTAACAAAGTTAGACACAGATGTGTTTTGAAGGTCAGGTAATTTATTTTTTTGAGAGAGAGGAAGGGTAAAGAATTAAATTTTATTAATTATATGTATATTTTTAGTCTCAGGAAGAAATATCCATTTAGTTTTGCAATACTAAAGAACTACACAGAATGACTCAAAGTATTATATATTACAGAAGAGGTCTAGACATTGTGGGTTTTCTAAATTAAAGTTGTTTTTCTCTGCCTCCTGGGTCTTTGTGTTCTGTCACAAAAATGTTTTTCACTACAATGATTTTGTACCATTTCAGTACTTCTGATCAGATGTAAACACCTGAAAAAAATGTATAATGTTTTTGTTCCTTCAATATGACTTAGCCTTGAATTGGAAACACTGTCATATGAATTTATGGTTTGTACAATCCAGAAAAATGAAATAGTAAAATATCTTGTGGTTTTGCAAACTGCAATTCAAACATGCACACACGCCGAGGCACACACATGTATGCACACATATATATATACTATATATATTATATATAATCACACACGTATGCACATACACAATATCTGAGAAAAAACTGTCCAGTCAGAAGACTGAAGAGTAGAAGTAGAATCAAAACAGCAGGCACCCTGGAGAAAGCTCCCAGAGACAAGTTGCCTCATCAGTAAAACACTTTCTTGTCATTTCCTCAGCTCAATATTGAATTGCACCAGCATTCTCATGAGATTGTATATTAATTTAATAGACACTTCTGTTGGAAATATTTCTCCCCCAGTCATGCAGATTTTATTTCTCTTTGCCTCATCATTCCTCCTTTCCCAAAGTGAGTCATTAGAAACGTAGGATGTGATCCCACACTTGGTTGTGTTGAAGTGTAAGTCATTAATAGATATTAAAGTTTCTTAGTCCTGAAAGGAGATCCTCTTTCCAGGTGGGGAAGAGGAGGAATGGGTTAAAATCTGGGGGTGTGTCTGGCTTGTCTGTTTACACCCTGGCACTCCCTCAACAGGGAAAATCACTCAGGAGCCCAATTAAGGGGCGGGTCTGCTGGGCAATTGCTCAGAAGTGTTAAGACATCACTGGAAAATTGGAAACAGCCTGTCAATTAATTCAGGTTATTACACTTAACCAGAGAAGTAGGCAGCACCTCCAAATGGAACTTCAAAAATGAAACACTCCTTTCCAATGCCTTCTCTAGCCCACTAAATAAATACTGGATTTAAAGAATATAAATCTGAAGTGACCCCCCAATTGTTGGGCTGCCTGGTGCACCCAGATGCCTAGAGACCACCCTGTGGCCAGGGCCACTCGGTGTGGTCCCTCACTTTTCTGACCACTGCCTGTCACAAGTGATGGGCAGCCCAGGAGTGCCCAGAGTAGGAGACATGGCAGCACAGCACTTCTTGGTCGTGTCCATAATGAACTCTTGGCCCTAATCCCCGCCTCCCACAAATGTTAGTTCAGTCCATCTGCAATTATTTCCCCATTAAATAACCATGACTAATGTTATTATTTCTTGCAAATGGCTTTCCTTGTTTCTGCCTGAAATAAGTGACTTCAAAGTCATAGTCTGCGTTCACAACATTGGCCTTGCTCCTGACTTCTCTGTCCCCGCCTCTATTAATCCCATCCTCCCATCCTCCAGCCCCGCCCTCCCAATTTCTCCCTGTGCCCACCTCACTCCACTACCTGGTGCCAGCCTCCACAGATGCCCTGCCTGTGGGTAGGATGAGCTTGGCTGTGGAATGGAGCATTGCTGGCTGACTTTAGTCAGGATTAGTTTTTAAAAGAACTATATCCAGACCTTGATAAGAAGGTGCTAGAGTGAAAAAAAATTTCCATTGTAAAAGAAGCTTAGAAAACAAACAGTTCCAAATTAGCCACAATAAAAAGATGCATTATACATGATTATAGAATGCCTGGTAAGTTATAGACAAGTTTAACCTGCTCCAGAAAACTTGAAAGGGTCTGCTGTGCAGAGTGAGGTGGGAGTCTTTGTCTTAGAACCTCTACTTCTCTCAGCTTCAAGTTTCAAGCATCATATCCCAGATCACAGAGAGATTTGAGAATGTGAATGGTCACGACTCTCCTAAAAATGTTGTCTGATGATACACTTACAAGAGTTCCCTCTAATTTGCACATTTATATATTCCTAGGAAACTCTTGCTCCAAAGCAAAAATTCCCACATTATTTTATTGGTATATTTCAGGTGGGTAACAGACCTATGAATAGAAGGGAATAAACCATTATTGAGCTATTATGACTCAGGACTCAGGAGGATATTGAGCTATGATGATAGCTCAAATTTACGTATATTTATAAATATATAAACTCCTGAGTCATAATAGTTCAATATCATAGATATGTATCTTTATTTTTTATCAAAATATCAAAAGTTTTTATGGACAAATATTAGGATTAGTGTTAAACTGCTATAACCCCTAAATTTCAGTAGCTTAACACAATAATTTTCCTTTACAACATAGCTCAGTTTGGTTTCAGGACAATGATATCAAGGATGGGGTGAGTGACAGAGGCGGGGCCTCTGCTCCACATACAGATTCAGAGACCCAGGCCGATGGAAGACTTCTACAACATACAGCTTCCAAGTATACCTTTGATGTCAACACCCAGAGGGAGGGAGTGAAAACAGCATGGAGAAGTGAGTTTGGGAGGTTTTATAATTCTGGCTTAGAAGTTACATGTGATCATTTCTGTATCCATTTCATTGACTAGAACTAAGTCTCAGAGACACCCAGGACTTCAAGGTTAACTGGTAAATGTAGCCTAGCTGATACTTAGGAAGAAGAGGAATGGAATGTCTGGTGGATAGCTTGCGGTCTTTGTCACAGACACCAAACTATAGAAAGTATGATTCCCATTTAACAGGTAGGGAAGACATAACTTGTCCAAGATAACTCAGCTAGGAAGAGAAAGGATTTGGGGGTACAGGGAGCCCTGGGACCTCCAAAAATTAATGATTAAGGCACTGCAGTAATTATAATTGCTATTTATTTTGCTATTTATTGAGCATTGTGCTTTTTTTTTTTTTTTGAGACAGGGTTTCGTTCTGTTGCCCAGGTTGACATGCAGTGGCCCAATCCCCACTCACTGCAGCCTTGACCTTCCAGGCTCAAATGATCCTCCCACCTCAGCCTCCCAAGTAGCTGGGACCAAGAGGTTCTTGCCAATGTGCCTGGAGAATTTTTGTATTTTCAGTGGAGACAGGGTTTTGCCATGTTGCCCAAGCTGGTCTTGAACTCTGGACTCAAGTGATCTGTCTGCCTCAGCCTCCCAAAGTGCTGGGATTACAGGCGTGAGCCACTATACCCAGCCAGAGCATTGTGCCTTTACTTCACGATGATAGTAAAATGTATATTTTATTATCCTAGAAGAGCTAGGCAAGAAAACTGAGGCTCAGTGTTGTTCTGTGTGTCCAACAAGAACAAAGTTGGACTAGGATGCAAACTAATTTCTTTCAGACTCAATAACCTATCTTTGGCCAAACTTCTATAATGCTTCTTACCTTGTCTCCTTAGATTCAGCCCTGAATTCGTAATAGCAACTGGATGGAGGTTTGGGGAGGAGTAGGTCAACTAGTTTAGCTATAAGTAAATTTTGAGTACAGTTTGTCATTAATTAAGTACAACTTTCTTCCTTCCACTGTTTTAAGAAACAATCCTCCCATTGATTCATGCAACTTTGATTGGAAGTCTCAGTGGCAAAACGTGCATTTAAATTGTGTAAATATTACGGTACTACTTTCCCCCACATATTTGCCGTCGTTATCCTGCAAAAAATGGGGGATGGGTGTTATCATCATAAATATTTATTGAGCACCTTATTCCAGAGGAGCTCATGATTCTGGGAAATGGGAAAGCGTACCATAGGTTCCCTGTTCTCTCCAGACTTACAGATGGAATGGGGAGATGGAGCATGGATATATAACAAGATAAATGATAACACAGGGTGGAGTTTGCTAGGAGCCAAAGGACCGGTGCCAATAATAAGTGCTATAGGATGGCTGGGAGATGGTTTTTGAGCAGCTGCTAATGTGCTGGCCTCAGTCCTGGGTGATTTCATGTTATCACATGAATCCTACAGGAACTCAGTGGTGGGAGTAATCGCTGTGGATTGGGATGGCCAGAACGTCTTCAGAGGGGAGGTAAGACTTGAGCTAAGTTGAATTATATGGTGATATTTCTCAACAGTAATGAAAGCTGGCTGAGCGAAAACCCAGAGCATAATTTCTCACTGGCTGGCTGCTCCAGATAGTAATAGCTTCAGTGCCCTTCAGAATGGAATTTTCCTGAGCCTGTGAAGATGTGTGAGGTGTACCCAGCAGGTAAGCATTCTTCCATTTGCCTTCCACCCATTGCTTTAATTAAATGCACATTGCTTCTCCTGGTTAGTTCTTCCAAGCCTCCAGAAGTTCTGGAATGTCACTGCAGCAGCTGAAATGGCAGTTCACTGAGTAGAAATGATGCAGACAGGGAAAGGGATCTTTTAAGTCTTTTTTTTTTCCACATTGGTGATGGGGGTGGAGGCAAGGAGAATGTGGGGTTGGGCTATGGGACCAAGGGAAAGAATGATTCTGGGGAAGATTTCCTCTAATTTCTGAGTCCTTTTCTGATGTTATGGCCGCTGCTTTTTTTATATATATATAGAATTCAGTTAGATTTGTGGCAGGAGGCTCCCCGATTTACACTCTTCCTCCAGGAATTAGGGAATCACAGAAAAAATGGCTACAGTTATGGAGGGCTTTCTATAAGTTTAAACCCTCCATATGGATTATTTTATTTAATCCTTACAATATGCAGGTACATTTTACTGATGAGGAAATAGAAGCCTAGAGAGGTTAAACAAGTCGCTCGAGATTATATTGCTACTAAGAGGTTTAAAGAGGAATTGGAATTTTCAATTTTCTTTAAACTTTAAAAAATGTAACAACTTTGGGGGCTAGGCGTGGTGGCTCATGTCTTTAATTCCAGCACTTTGGGAGGCCGAGGTGGGTGGATCACAAGGTCAAGAGATCGAGACCATCCTGCCCAACATGGTGAAACCCCATCTCTGGGTGTTGTGGTGCGTGCCTGTAGTCCCAGCTACTCGGGAGGCTGAGGTAGGAGACTTGCTTGAACCAGGGAGGCGGAGGTTGCAGTGAGCCGAGATAGTGCCACTGCACTCCAGCCTGGGCAACAAAAGCAAAACTCTATCTCAAAAAAAAAAAAATGTAACAACTTTATTAAGATATAACTCATATACATTACAATTCACCCTTTTAAAGCATATAATTCAATGGTTTTTAGCATATTCAGGTGTGCGACTGTTACCACTATTGCTTTTAGAAAATTCTCATCTCCCCAAAAAGAAATTCTGTACCCATTAGCAGCCATTCCCTAGTTCTCCCCAACCCCTTGCTCCCCTTCAGCCCTAGACAACCACTAATAAACTTTCTGCCTCTGTGAGTTTGCCTATTTCATATGAATGGAATAATATAACAGGCAGCCCTTTGTCACTGGCTTCTTTCACTTAGCATAATGCTTTCAAAGTTCATCCATATTACAGCATGTGTCTGTACTTCATTTCTTACTATGGCTGAATATTCTATTGTATGGCTACACCACATGTTACTTAACCATTCATTAGTTGATGGAAATTTATGTTGTTTTCATTTTTTTTGCTATTATGAATAATGCTGCTATGAATATTTGTGTACAAGTTTTTTTTCTGTAGGCATATGTTTTTATTTCTCCTGGGTTATACCTAGGAATGGACTTGCTAGATCATAGGGTAACTCTATGTTTAACCTTTTGAAGAACTGACAGATTATTTTTCAAAGTGACTGCACCATTATAGATTTCTACCAGCAAAGAATCTTCCATGTAAACCACTCACAAGGTCATTTATATCTTGATCACTTTTTCTTTCTCTTTTTTTTGGGGGGGGACAGAGTCTTGCTCTGTCGCCCAGGCTGGAGTGCAGTGGCGTGATCTCGGCTCACTGCAACCTCCGCCTCCCAGGTTCAAATGATTCTCCTGGCTTAGCCTCCCGAGTAGCTGGGTCTACAGGTGCCCACCACCACGCCCGGCTCACTTTTCTATTTTTTTAAATAGAGACAGGGTTTCACCGTGTTAGCCAGGATGGTCTCAATCTCTTGACCTCGTGATCCGCCCGTCTCGGCCTCCCAAAGTGCTGGGATTACAGGTGTGGTTGGTCACTTTTTATACACACAAAATAGCCATACAGCTTACTATGGCTCTAATAAAAACCATTGAGAAACTGGAGAATTTTCTTGATGAGGAACCTTAAAGTCGAACTCCAGGTTTGGAAGCTTCAGTGCTTTTTGATGTGAAGATAGTAATTGAGCTAAATGCTGATGAGGTAAATGATGACAGCTGCCATATTTGTATGTCCCTTCATTTCCTGAGGCATTAGGGAGATTTTCTGCATATTTCTAGAACTGAGTGGTTTTTGGCAGTACATGTGCAGGTGTGGCAATAGCCCAGGATTGTCTATTATTCTGAAAAGCCATTGACATTTGCTGAAAGACAGCACACAAAAGAAGACACGCATAATATCTATGCATATGTCATGCTGATCTCTTGAAATGTTAGGTACTCTGGGCATCAAGTTTACTGTCACTGAATTGCAAGTGACATAAACCCAAGGCCATTCTTTTAAGAGGAAATAGGAGAAAGGAAACCCAGAAAGTAATTCTTTTTTGCTCTTTGCAACAGATATGTTAAAGGGGCCTAAAAGGTGATTTTCAACAAGGTATACTTGAATGAGTCTTGAGCCTTTTGGTCTGGGAATGGAGGAGCATTTGCCGAGTGTTTATTCTGAGTGCGCTGGGCGGATGTGAGAAGAGAATAAGCCATGGTCTCTTGTCTCTGGCAGTTTCTAGCCTGTGTTACCACAGAATAACTCAATGCTAAGCTGTGGCTGTGCTACAGGGATTGAGGGAAGGGAGAGGTGGAGTGTATAGGAGTGGCAGCTAAGAAAGCTTATGCAGGAAATGGGAGCAACCTTACAGAAAGCCAAGCCTAGGACCGAGTTAGGCTGGAAGGAATGGTGTAACTATTCCAGGTGGGGTCAGTGGTACATGACAGAAGCCACAATGTATTTAGAGGTCAATGGACAGATGGGCCTGGCTGGAGCAGAAGATGTATGGGAAAATCGCAGTGAGGAAAGGTTAGAAAGCAGAATAGCATCATGGAAGGAGCATGGGACAGGGAATCTGGACATATGGATTCTGCTTTTAGTTTTGCTACTAACTGGTTTTCGATGTAGGCTCTGTGATTTAGTATGGGGCTTCTGATTCTTAATCTATAGACTATGGGAGCTGAACTAGTCCTAGTTCTCAAATCTGATTTTATATGACAATTCCCCAAGTGTTTATTTAAAATACAGACTCCTGGGTCCATCCTGTGAATATCGTGTTTCCGTAGATATGAAGTGTGGTCCCAGGGTCATGGTTATCTTGCTGCACAGTGGAATTATTTGAGATGTTTTTAAAACTAGGGATGCCTCAGTTCCAACTCCAGAGATTCTGATTCGATGGGTCTTGGGAGCAGTGTAGGCTTTGGGAGTTTGCAAGGCTCGCCAAGTGATTCCCAGGGGCAGCTAGCCTGAGAAGCATTTATCTCTGGTGGATTTGGTGCCCCTGGTTGATTCCGAAGTATTGGAGGCCTGACTGGAGACTCCATGGGAATGGAAGGACTCCAG
Organism: Nomascus leucogenys; assembly: GCF_006542625.1. Taxonomy (NCBI): domain Eukaryota; kingdom Metazoa; phylum Chordata; class Mammalia; order Primates; family Hylobatidae; genus Nomascus; species Nomascus leucogenys. The sequence goes on from NC_044402.1 coordinate 120,708,534, forward strand.
ATCTAATCCTAACTCTGAAGGACTTTGATTCTGTAAAAAGCATGCTGAAATCAGGTGGTGAAGGGCCTTAAATGCTAGACTGATTTATATCACATCTTGTTTTATAGGGAGCAGGAAACAAGATGTTTGAGCTGAAGAGTGGTTTAAGACGTCTCACCTTTGTACATTTCATTGTTTTAGGGCATGAGAGCCACCACCAGGGGAAGAAAAGAGAAAACTGCCTCTTCATTCTTGCGTTTATCTGGAAAGGGTGACCACTGCCAATTCCGTCGTGTGACAGGATCTAGTGTCTCTGCACAGCATAAACAGAAACAGTCAAGGGGGAGAGGTGGAACACAACCCGAGGCCGCAGGGCGGTGTGGTGTGGTTGTCACCAAAGTGCAGGCATCCTTAACCAAAGGACAGGCCACACTGGTGGGCTGGAGAGGACGGCAGGCAGGGTGGATTTAAAATTATGTTTTAAATTACATCCTCTTTTCAGTTCTTTTAATCCTCAGATGAATCAAGGCAAGCCTCAGCTAATCAGTAGCATGGTTCATGGTTTTAATAGTTCTCTGGCATTTGCCAATCTTCCTTTTTTTTTTTTTTTTTTGAGGTGGAGTCTTGCTCTGTCACACAGGCTGGAGTGCAGTGGTGCAATATAGGCTCACTGCAATCTCGGCCTCCAAGGTTCAAACGATTCGCCTGCCTCAGCCTCCAGAGTATCTGGGACTACAGGTGCATGCCACCATGCCCAGCTAATTTTTGTATTTTTAGTAGAGATGGGGGTTTCACCATGTTGGCCAGGCAGGTCTTGAACTCCTGACCTCAGGTGATCCACCCCCCTTGGCCTCCCAACAATCTTTCCTTTTGACAAAGAAGAAGCAGGATCCCCAGGCTTAGAGCCCCAGGCGGCTAACATATCTAGTTAGAATTTAGAATTTAGTAATAGGACATCCCCTGCCTTGTCTAAATCTGTCTGGTCCTTCCCCTCTGGGGGGTTCAGATAGGGAGGATTGGGGCCTTCTATAAATTTGCTTCTTGAATAAACTTGACTAAAAACATTAGTTTTAAGAGAAGGTTAATAATAGTACAGATGGAAAGGGGAGGCAGAAGGAAAATGGATCTGTGACAGGCTGTACAAATAAATGACCCTCAGGAGACATGGTGGGGTCTCTCCAGAATCTGGACTAGAAGTCAGAAACCGCAATCCAGGTTCCCAGTGCTGGTGGGCTCCTCCTGTCTTTACACTATGACAATAACAGTTGGGGTCTCCACCTCACAATCTTCAAATTTCTTTTCATATCTGAAATACTACATTTCCATAACAATATTTCTAAAATACAACCCCTTCCCGGAAGACTGATCATATCTGGTTATTGACAAGGGGTCATACTGCCACCCTGTCTCCTACTGGCTGCTGGGAGCTTGTGGGCAGCTCCCAGGGACTAACCCTGGCATTATTTCGGTGGGACCACCAGCTCCAGATATCCTCGGAAATTGCAGGGCAAAAACATTTTAAGGAATGTGAGCCCTGCAGGCTAAAACATCAAAATATTTCAAGAGCAAAACAAAACAAAATGAAATGAAACAAAACAAAGCTAGTGAAAACCAAAACAAACCAAATAGCCTTGTAGTTAACTGAATATTCTCCACTTTCTCAATCTTTTTTTTTTTTTTTTTTTTGGTGGGGGAATGTTTTTCTTTCCTAAAAATGTTTTGCCAGGGAACAGATGATGTATTCTATTAAAATGCATTTGCTGCCACTATAGGGATGCTTCATAGATCAACATGAGAAATTCCTCCCCAAACTCCTCCCCCCACCAAAAAAAAAGTGTCAGCAAGTATCGTTCCATAGATGATTTGGGGGAAGTTTTGTGGTTCTCTAATCTGTGATTCTGAAATGGTAGTGTATATAAGAATCACCTGGAAAGCTTGCTAAACACGAAGATCCTTGGCTCAGCCTCAGTAATCTGATTGCTCAGGTGTGGGACAGGGCCCAGGAGCGTGGGTCTTTTATGAGGTTCCCAGGTGGTTTTGATACTGATGGCTTAAGACCACCATCCAGGATCCTGCGCTGAGGGAAGGTAGGTGATGCAGTCTCTATCCAAGGCCATCCTGAGGGTTGTGGCATGAACCTCCACCCCTGCCCAATTTTTACTCAGGTTTCAGATTAATATCAAGGGCAACCCTGATGTGATCAGTATCTCAACAACAGAGGGTAGGATACAATTTAAGGGCATAGTTGGAGAAGTTCAAAAATCTATCTTTAAATCCCTGTTTGCTAGCTTTGTGACGCTGGCCAGTAATATGGTTAGGCTTTGTGTCCCCATCCAAATCTCATCTTGAATTGCAATCCTCATAATTACCCCAATCCCCATGTGCCAAGGGAGAGACCTGGTGGAAGTAATTGAATCATGGGGGCAGTTTCCCCCATGCTGTTCTCGTGTTAATGAGTTCTTACGAGATCTGATGGTTTTATAAGGGGCTCTTCCCCCGCGTCGCTTGGCACTTTTTCCTGCTGCCTTGTGAAGAAGGTGCTCTTGCTTCCTCTTCGCGTTCACCATGATTGTAAGTTTCCGGCGGCCTGCCCATCATGCTGAACTGTGAGTCAATTAAAGCTCTTTCCTTTATAACAGCATGAAAACGGACTAATATAGGCAGGTTGTTTGTATTAGATAACCTTCCTGTCTCGACCTCCTCGTTGTTAAAATAAGCCATAGAAAGCCCCTGGCTTGAGGTAAGCATTCAACAAAAGTTAGCTCTTACTATGGTGGTAGGAGTTAGGAGATGGGAGGCACTGTGAAAGTGAAGTTTGTACACAGAAAGTAACAAGTGTAGGTGAGGATGTCAGAATATTGGAAGCTTTGTGCACAACCCTTGTTTGTGGGAGTGCTAAACGGTGTAGCTTCTGTGGAGAACAGAAAAACTAGTGGAGCTTGGATCCCAAGGGTTGCAGATGACAGGGGTGAAAGGCATCTCATCCTGTCCCAGGCCAACTTCTGTGGCTCCTTGGTGCCCTGAGTGGCAGGAAAAGTCAAATGTCACATGGGGGTGGGGTCCAAAGTTTGGAGCCTGAGCAGGAGAGAAAAGTGGTTCTCAGCTTGGCATGCACACGATGGAGGTGACTCAATGTCAAGTTTCTGAGCATTTGAGGGCACCTGGCGACATAATGGAACTCGTAGCCAGGTGTCTCATCTCCAAGCCCACCTTACCTATATCCTGGGCTGTTCTCAACACACCAGCCCCTGGGCAGCCTCCAGCACTTGGGGTGTTGGCTAATGCCTCCTAGAAATGGCTTTCTGGGAGTGACTCAGCAAACAAGGGGTTGTTGCTTCACGAGGGCCAGCAGGGCTTTGTTAGTAGATTGCTCTCGAGCCAACACATGTGCTCTAGTTTTTTCCAGATGCCTATCAAAATCTGTGCACAAACAGTGCAGGCATGAGGTATGTGAAATAAATTCCATATCCTTCTCCTGTGTGCAAAAGCCCTGTACCTTGACTTTGACAGAGACAGCAAACCCTTCTCCCCTGGGATGTGTCTGAGTCTCAGAGCATGAATTGAGCCTTTTTGAGCTCTTACAATGTTTTGTTTCAGTCAGTGGTAAAGTCTGCTGACAAGGAAATATGAATAAATTTGAAGAGTAAAATAAGGGGGAATTTTCCTGTATGGAAGACAGAAAAATCATGGTAGTCAGTCTAGCTGCTGATACCTCCCGACATTGATGATGGAGAGGAGGAGAAAGTCGGCTCTCTAAACTTACCGATCCGTTTTCCCTTTCCCTGCATCCTTTTTTTCTTTTCTCCAACCTCTCACTTCCACGAGACGATAAGGAGGAAGGGAACAAACAGAAGAGCAGAGCAAGGAATTGTCTTTTTGGGGATAAATGTCTGATTTTAATCGTATTTGGAATTTCTAAAGTTACCTTCCAGTCTTGGGATCCAACTTTATAAATATCTCCCAAGTAGCAGAAAAACAATTATTTTGACCTTCAAGGTGGGCTGTTAATTTAAACACCAATAAGGATAGCTTTTATTATATTTAAGGCACAAGTTGTTACAATGTCCAAACCAGGAAGTTTGTTTGTACAACCCTCCTCCCTTTGACACTGTTCTCTGGCCACCAGGATACGCTCTTTCTCTGCCTCCTCTCATCTTGAGCCATTGTTTTCTGCCCACTGTCAGCCCGAGATGAATCCAATAAGGGGCCTCCCTCTGTGTTGCAGGGGAAAGATGCAGAGCTCTGACTCCAGCCAATGATAACAATGTTGTAACATGTTCTAGATTTGCCTCTTAGGCACTCCGTTGGCTTTCCCCACATGCCTTTAATTTTTGCCCTTACCACAAACTGATGGAGATATGCATCAAAGACTTATCAGATGAGTGCGTCCAATAGAACTGAAACGGTCAGTCTGTCTAATTTAGCAAATTCTAAATAGCCACCTTCAACTAAGTTCAAATAATATTATTGTTCCCATGTTCCTTCTTTAAAAAACAAAAACCGTTCCTTCGGTTAACTGAATCAAGATAGCCACTAAGAGAATGTCACAACATATTTTTAAAAAATGGAAATGCAAGAAAATGGAAAGTTAACAGAATATTTTCTTTTTATTATTATTATTATTATTATACTTTAGGTTTTAGGGTACATGTGCACAATGTGCAGGTTTGTTACATATGTATCCAGGAAATCAACATGGCACAGAATATTTTCAAGTGGCAATTTTAGTTTTCACAAAGGCTTAGGTCGGTTGTATTCTGTTGTCATTGAAATATCCCTGGTTTAAACGTAAGTGCTTTCATAGCTAGTTAGGGAAAGAAAAACTCTCTTTCCCAGGCAAGCAGCAAAAGAAACCTTTCTGTTAAATTCCTTTGATTACAATAGTTCTTTGTTAACGGATTGTAACTTTGCCCAGGATGGGTGATAAGCTCCTAAAAGCGAGACGACTTGTCCCTCCTGGGAAGAGAAGCTGTTGACCCTGAAGATGGATTGAAAGGAAAATACTTAATGCCTAGCACCTAAACTTTGTTCTTATTTGTCTTTACTGTCTTTTTGCCTGAGAAGTCTGACAAAATCAACATTAGTGTGGAAATAACGTAAAGCCAAAACGTTCTCCAGCAGGGGTGGATTTTACACCTAGATGGAAAACATGATTCACACTTGTTGCTTGGAAACCCTTCCCAAATGGGAAAATATCGTCATCATGAGGTGTGTCCCTGCCACTCCAAGCAGAAGTTTGGCAATGATGGGATTCTTTTGATTAAGTGGGATATCAAGAGGAAAAAATATCCACCTTAGAAGACCTAAATCGTCTAGCCTGATTTAATAGCGATCAGGTTAAACAAGTCACCAAATCAGCAATTCCCATGGGGGAGGGTTGTTAATGGTGTTTGGGTCTCACGTAGGAATAATTTCATCAGAGTGGACCAATTATTTTATGATAATGTTTTAGGTCATAGTTCACATAATGAATTTCTAGGGTGCAGAATTGAGGAAGAACTTGAAAGATAATTCCATATCCTCCCATTTTACAGTCAAACAGAGGCTTAAGCTGTTATACTCAGTTGGTCAGGATTAGAATCCAGAGCTACGTATTTCCAGACCAGAGGGGCTTTCTGTCTCCTGCCACTGCCTTGTTATTTTATTAGTGGAGATTTACAAATGAGTTCAGATGTACCCCAACCCCATCTTGTGAATGCAATTCCGCCTCCCCTGGGTACCCTCCTATCTGTGTCTCCTTTCAGTTCATTGATTGTCATGGTCAAGGGAAAAGGAGCATTGCATCAAAAAGACAGAGGTAGAAAATGAAGGATTAAGAAAGGTTTGGAGGAAGAAGTAAGAGAAGGAGTCCAGGGAAATGGCTGGGCCAGCTGGGGAGGGTTTCGCTGCACCCAAAACAGGGAGGAAGAGCCCTGCTGCCCTTCCCTTTACCCACCCGATGCCAGCACTGCTTGCTAAGCGTCTCTTCCACACTCCATCTCCATTTCCCCCTACAGTGGATGAGTGTTTTCATTCCTGTTATGCCTGAGAAAGTTCCAAAAATACACAGAGAAAGTCTGGTTACCGTCTCACTTCCACGAGACGATAAGGAGGAAGGGAACAAACAGAAGAGCAGAGCAAGGAATTGTCTTTTTGGGGATAAATGTCTGATTTTAATCATATTTGGAATTTCTAAAGTTACCTTCCAGTCTTGGGATCCAACTTTATAAATATCTCCCAAGTAGCAGAAAAACAATTATTTTGACCTTCAAGGTGGGCTGTTAATTTAAACACCAGTAAGGATAGCTTTTATTATATTTAAGGCACAAGTTGTTACAATGTCCAAACCAGGAAGTTTGTTTGTACAACCCTCCTCCCTTTGACACTGTTCTCTGGCCACCAGGATATGCTCTTTCTCTGCCTCCTCTCATCCTGGTATTTAGAGTTGGCCCCAGAGCAGAAACTACTTTGGAAAGGAGCTTGTTTTCAGTTCTGTTTGCCAGGACCCAGCATCATTGGGGAGATTTGGAGTTTGAAATAAACACTTGAATATTTGTGTTTTGTTCCAGCCCATCTCAAGCATTTGAGTTTTTTTTCATTGGCTAGGCCCAATTGATTTAATGATAATACCGCAGGTAAGAGCCCAGAACTTTTAATCAGGCAGACGGGAGTTGAATCCTGGCTGGACTGCTACTTAACCATGGGCAAATTTCCTAATCACTATAGGCTCTGATGTTCTCACTGACAATAGGAATAATAATAATATACATCTCCTGGGGTTAATGAGGAGTAAATAAGATAATGTTACTCAGGGGGTTACCACAGTATGTGGCATGCAGTTAGAGGGCAGTAAGCGGTGATTGGCATTGTCATCCAGTTGTAGTCATGCACCAGGTCTTGACATGCATTTGTGCTTAACACAATGTTAACCTGAATTAGGGGCTTTCATAGAGTAATCTAGAATGTTTTTTTTTTTCCATTTGTTTGAGGATATAGCTATAAGTTTAATTTTCTCTAGCTACTTTGGAAGGATCTTGGCAGAAGCAGAGTTTGGGCATACCAGGCTGTACCTGCTGGTGATGAACTGGCTTCAAGCTGAACACATCATCGGAGAGGCAGGGTGGTAGGTATGGGGAGAGAGGGGTCAGTCATTTGGTTCACAATGAGGACTCGTGACAGGGACCACTCCAGGTGCAAAACTACTTCTGCCTGGGGATCTTTGTCTCCAAAGTATATCACCTGGGACCGGGGCCACTCCTGGTGCAAAACTACTTCTCTCTGGGGATCTTGCATGGCAGGATTATAAAGTTCATGAGACTCTTTCATGCTGAGAATTCTCGACTCCAGTATGATGTACACAGAGAATGTAACTTCCCAATTGTAGCATCAGGGATTTCGAGAAATCCCTGAATCCCACTTTATCATGCCTATAATAAGACTTGGAATTACACCAATTTTAAATTCATATCCTGGTGCCACCACAGACTAGTTTTGGACTTTGGCAAGTTACTCAATCTCCTTGAGCTTCACTGAGAATGCTTCAGCGGAAACTGATTTGTCACATGACTTGCCCATATGAAGGTTGGATGAAGAGGTGGGAAAGGGAACACAATGAAACACTTTGATAAATATTGATGGTGTTGGCATTGACCTTGGGTAGTAGGAGAGGGGCACAGTCAGGAGAGTTGGCATAGCCAGAGTTTCTGGAATTTCTTAAGATCTCTACTTTTGCAAGAAAGTTAGAGCCAGGCAGGTGTCCTAGTAGTTTTTCAAAAAAGTGACAGGTGGATCCTAAATACAAGTTGGACTATGTGTTTGGGTTTGAGAGTCATCATGACATAGGAAAAATTCCTCGACTTCTCTGATCCTTAGTTTTCTTGTGTTTAAAAGGGGATAATAACGACTTCTCTGCTCACTCTGCGGTGTGTCGGGAGACTCAAGGTCATTTGTGTGAAAGTGTTTTGTAAAGTTGCTTATGCAAGTGAAACAAATTCATAATATTTTCTTACCAAAGGAGATGACAGAGAAATCCATAGCTGACTTCCTTCTATCCTTTTTAATACTCCCCTTTCATTCTCCTTATCACCACTTACTTGAGGAAGGGGGTGCATTGGGCTATTTAGTGCAATATAAGAAAACCAGTTGAAGTGATGAGATATTTAGAAGACTTACCAACGTGCAAGAGAAAAAAGGTTCCCATTTTAATTATATTAGACAAAAGGTAAATAAATGATTAATTTGTGTTTGACATTTGCAGTCAGAAGTGGGCTTTGCTTTTTCCTAATAATGAAAAAACAAAAGGACTTGAAAAAAAATTAGCAGACTTGATGGGTTATAGCACAGAGTTGGGGTTAGGGAGGGGGATGGTGATGGAGACTTGCAATTGAAAAATCAGCCAGAGAGATTAAAGTCTGGAAAATGCCTATAGAACCTATTCAATCCTGCCAAGGAAATTTCCATATCAGAACAGGCCACTTGACCACATGCATTATAGCTCTGCCTGCCCCTGGTTTGAACTTTTATTAGGTTATTCCATCTGGCTCCTGGTCACAATTAGAAAGTATTCAATGTGAGAAATCTCTGCAGTCTGAGGTTTTAGTTCACAGAGAATTTTGATAATTCCACTTATCTTTATTGGGCTGCTCGTAAAGAGATTGAAGCTCTTTAACCAAACACTGTCTCTAAACCCATATGGAAAGAAGATGATGGGTAAGCGATTAAGATGTTAAAATGGAGAAAATGCAGGATCTGTTAATGGTCAGAAGGAAGATGTCAGGTGATGTAGTGAGCTATTTGGCTGCTTGTCTGGGATACTTAATGAGGTGGGGTGTGTGTGTGTGTGTGTGTGTGTGTGTGTGTGTGTGTTTATGCACATGCATGCATCATATTCAGCTTAGGTAAAATTGTGATTGAGGCTATTTCTAATCATTCCTTCCTCTTCATTTTTCTGTTTTCACTGCTTCTCCCTCCTAGCAGGATACTCTGATACTTGATTTCTCTTCTCCCTCTCCTTTCTAACCTTTCTCTTCAAGTCTGCCTTAGGCACTCTCCTGCATACCAAGGGTAATTGATCATTAACAGCTCAGGGTGGTATTAGTGGGGGAAAGGGAGATCTTTGCTATTTTAAGTTTATGCTTCAAAGAAACTCTTCAGCTGAAAGGGGTGGAAATGTTGACTATGATTTCATGGCAGAGGTCTAGTGCTTGGAAAAGTCACTTTGCCCAACCGCCGGAGGATGTTTTACCTGGAGAAGTGTTTGCGAAAGGGAAAAATGAGAGCTGCCTTTAAAGGCAGTAACAGATATGAGGGAGATGACTTTGGTGTTGGTACACTGCACCAAGTGGAAGGAACTGGGGATGTAAACTCTAAGGGGAGAGATTTCATCTGAGCTCATGAGGGGGAAGCGTCCCCCACAAGGTGAGGCAGTGAGCTCCGAGACCCTGGCATGGCTGCGGAGGGCATTCTTGCAGTGAGTTGGGAGGCAGGGTAGGACACACTAAGGCCTCTGGAACTCTAAGTACTTCTTGGACCAGTTGTCGGGGGAGGTCATCCTATATGTGGAGTTGAAGTCAACCTATATTTTTAACAGAAAATGCAGTTTTCCTTTACTCTTTTGTGTTGTGAAAGCAATATCAGGTTTTTAAGAAAGTTTAGGCTGTGCCCCTTTTCCTGCCAAACGCTATTTTTTGCTTCTTCCTCAGTGCTTTGTTCTATATTTTTCAAGTGGTGCTTGGATAGCTCCAATTTGCTAATTTAGACTTTCACAATTTCCTGGAGACCGAATAAATTCCTGCCTTGCAGTTCTCAAGTGCAAGGTCGTTCAGATGACATGAGATACAGCAGAAAAATGGCATCGTTCTCATTTTCAGTAAACATCTCCGATTAGTATTCATTTGAGATATGAAGAGTGCCGAGAGTAAACACCAGGGTTTTATCCTCTCATCTAAAAGGGCATTAGCTCAAGGTATGTCCCTTCTGTTTTGTCATGATTCATAAATCACCTGCCTGTACAAATCAAAGGCTGAGAATATTTGGTTACCTGTGGCAATGATGGCCTTTCTATCAATGACATTTGCCTTCCTGCCCTGGGTTCTTTGTAAGCACTGCAGCCTTTCTCCCTTCACCTTTGACCTGGTCTTCCTGTCCCAGCATAAACATCTCCTCTTTTTAATTCTGACAGACGCCCATAGAAGAGCGGTGAAACATTACAAGACTTGGGTTTGTTTGTGTTTGTTTGGTTCTCTCTGCAAAGTGGTCTGGCTGAATATAATCAATGTTATTCCTCTGCTTTGTTGAATGAGCTTCGAGTAATGATGTGCAGATGCCAGATGTGACATGTCTGGGGACAAGGTAGTTTAATTCTAGTCTCATTTGCAGAGATGACTTGATATCATTAGGGGCTTTGTCTCCAAGAAGCCAGCTGACAGAAAGAGAAAGCCAGCCACTGCTCGGCAATGAGGCAAATGCATGCTATAAAAATGCTGGAGCATTCACTTAGCTATAGACTCCAAGTAGGAGCATTTGAGAACTGAGTTAAATCATTGTGGTCTTTCTTTCTTTTCTTCTTAAATGACAGTTATGAGTCTGTCCCTCAGTTCGCACCATTTGATGTAGGGGGTTTGGAAGGTTGTGTCAGTAAAGCAGACCATTTCAAGGGGTCTTGAGCCTGGGAGTTTGGACCGAAGCTCAGCCTATAAATACCTTGTTAGCATTCTGATTATGGAGTCTGATGAGTGGAAGGTCTATGTGTTGATCCCTCGGTGACCTCCTGGCATTAAGTGCCATTAGTTAGGAATGAAGAGTCTTTCCTTGTCTTCAGATGCTGGCACTGGAAATAAATCCTGATGAAATTATTTGTATTAATCATTTTTTATTGTGATGAAATATACTTAACATAAAAGTTACCACTTCAACCATTAAAAATGTGCAGTTCAGTAGCATTAAGTACATACACATTGTTCTGCAACTATTGCCACCATCCATCTCTAAATCTTTTTCATCGTCCCAAACAGAAGCTCTATGCTCATTAAACAGTAACTCCCATTCTCTCTTCCCTGCAGCTCAAGGTAGCCACTATACTACTTGCTGTCTCTATGAATTTGTTCCAGGTATTTCATATATCTGGGAGATCATGGATATCCCCCTTTTACCCCCATTTAATCACTGCTTCTCTCCTTAGAGATGTCCACTGCCAGTAGTGTGGTGCCCCCTTCCAGCTTCCTTTCATGCATTTACATCCTTGTATCTCTCGTTATACACATGTCTTAAAAAAAGAATGGGCACTCAGTATTCTAACTGCTCTGCAATTTGCTGTTTTTATGTAATATGTCTTGGAAATCATTTAAGTCCAAAATTCCCTCTTTTACTGGTTTCATAGTATTCCATAATACCACAATTTATTTAAATTGCTCTCAATTGATGGCCATTTGAATTGTCTCCAGCTTTGTACTATATTGTACTATACAATAAATAGCTATAAACAACTTTTAACATCCTCCTCTGTGCACATGAGCAAGTACATTTTAGCGAATGATTCCTGAAAGTGGATTGCTTAGCCAAAAGATGTACACTTAAAATTTTCATAGACGCTGCCAAATTGTTCTTCAAAAAGGCATCACTAAGTTACACATTCCCTCAATGAATGATAATGTTGCATTTCCTGGCATCCATTTCAGCATTTGATATTATTAGTCTTTTAAACTTCTGCCAATCTGACAAGAAAACCTTAAAACTTGGGATTCACATAAATCTGCTATTGTAAAAGAAGAATCTAAAGAGGGAATAGGAAAGAGCAGAGGGGTGGAAAGGGAAGGGAAGGATAAAAGAATTGTTCTGGAGGTATTGGTACCTTCTGAGGAATGAGAGGCTAGATTAAGGCCTCTCAGTAAAAACAGGTATTCCTGAAAGCATTTGCCAGCTCACCTCACTTCTGCTGCATTCACAAGCCATGTGGCCTCTTGCTGTGTGGTTGAGGAGTGATTCAAGGTATCTGTGTCCCCGTGAGTTGGCCACAGTTGCCTCTGTCCATAGCAGAGGCTAACACATGCTTGCTCTCACAAGAACAATGCTTTTTGCTGTCCTGAGGCTTAGCTTGAATCTGCTTTTCCTTCCTCACTGAAGGTTTCCTACACTCCCCTGCTCTTAGATGTTCATGATCCCTGTTGATAAATAATGTTAGAAGTGGAGACTGACGCATGCTCAGAATGGACCCCAAGTAGTCTGCAGTCCCTTTGCCCAAGACAACTCCTTTCACCATGGAAAACTGACCGTTGTTTCTGGAAACACAAATCCAGGCTGGTCTTGAATATAGTTGTCCTTGTAGTCTGCAGAAGTGAGTGAACTAGAGTCCCACAGCACAGTCCCTCCCCTGGGACCCCAGGGCCACTCTGGTCACTCCATGTGATTTGGATGGGGCTGTTCACAAGGAAGGGGAGGAGATACAACAGGGCCCTTTCTCTATGTGCCTGTCCTGCTGATTCCACTTCTAAAATAATTCCCAACTGTGCACACTCTTTACTCTTGCTACCACCACCCCACTCCTGGCCACCACCATCCCTCTCTCGGATGATTACAGTGGCTTTCGAGCCCATCTTCCTTTTCCCTAAGACTCCTTCTCTCCAGCTAACCCAGTCTCTCTGCAGCATAGGTGTAATGTTAGGTTGAAAAATCAGATCATATCCCTCTGTGCTCACAACCCTAGAGCTTTCTATTTCTTGCAGGATAAAGTTCAGAATCTTTAATATGACCTTCTAAGCCCTGATTGCACATGACCTTGTCTTGCCTTCACCTTCTTCTCACCCTCAGCCATTCTCTTCCCGACTCCTACTGGTTTTCTCACCATTGCTGGGATGCTCAGCTTCAGCCTCAAGGCTTTACCCACAATGATCTCTCTGCCTGGAGCTCTCTTCCCCCAACTCTTCATGTGCCCAACTGCTCACCTTCAAATTAATTTGAAGGCCACTTCCCCAGAAAGACCTTCCCGAAGTCCCACTGGTCCAGTTGTTTTTCTTCAAAGCACTTGTAACAATGCGGCTAAATGTTTGTCTGCTGATTGTCACTGACTGTTCATAATTGTCAATAATATCTGTCTCTCCTTCTACAGTGCAAGCTCAATGAAAGTAGGAAATGGGTACATGACAGTCATTGCTGCATCTTGGCTGTCACATAGTAGGCACGCGATAGATATTTATTGGATAAATTCAGGAAAGCCAAGCATTTCCAATTTACAGCATTATTACCTTCATATTAGAAGGGAGAACTAAGGTCTAAGGAGATTAAAACACTCACGTACATTGAGTGATCACTGCCTACCAGGCACGGTTTTCAGCACTCTGCTTAGTGTGCAGAACAGTGTCTGCTGCTTGCTTGATTCATTTCACCCTGCAGCAACCCTATGAGGTGGTTATTATCTTTATCCCCATTTTACAGAAGGAATCGTCAAAATACAGAACTCCTACTGGTAGCAAAATGAGGAAGATCTATTTGCATCATAGCTAGGGTTGGTCCCTGACAACTTTGTAAGAAGGGGAAAGACAGTTACACGCTGAATTTGTCTTCGTCTAAGGAATGACGGGCAATTGGCTAACTGCTCTCAAACAAAATGAGCTAAGAAATTAATGACTGAAGTATTCTACTAGGGTCCTGTGCATTTTAAAAGGATTCCTGGTGGATAGTGCTTAACTAAAAGGATAGCTCTCCTTGTGGAAATACCAGGGTCTGTAGCAGGCGGGAGGAAAGATTCACAGTGTGACCTCACTCTTCCTGATGTCACATCAGAGAAGATCAGTCCCCAACTCTCCTAGGTGAAGACATTTGGCCTTGCATGAGGCAATGCTTGTATCACTCTCTGCCTAGGTGAAAATAACTCTTACAAGGGAAATTGTCTGAATTGCTTCATGGAGTTGGATGAATGGCTTTAGGACTTTTGATTTCTCCTGGGCTCCAGGACACATTTAGGAATCACATTCCCAGTCTCAAAATAGAGACAAAAACCTACTTTAATTCATTTAATTTACTTATTTATATCTCAGATTTTCCACAAAGGGAGTCAGCCAGAACCTATTCTTAATAGCTTTGAGACAGCCTGGGATTTTGCAGAGAACGTCTGAGGTCAGACTGGCTGGAGTTTGACTTGTCTTGAATATAGTTGTCCTTGAACCCCAGCTCTGCTTCTTTTTGTGTTTTAAGCTTTCTGATCCAAAATTTTCCCTTCTGTAAAATGGAGGTGAGGATTGCTAGTCTACATGTCGGACTGGGAGGATTAGAATAATATCTGTAAAGTGTCCAACTGAGAGCCTGGCAGATCTCAGGTAAACATCAAAATAGTAGCTACAATTTTCAATTTAAAGGAATTTACAAAGTCAAGTTTTTTTGTTTTGCAATCTCAGTTCACTGCAGTCTCTGCCTCCCAGGTTCAAGCAATTCTCCTGCCTCAGCCTCCCGAGTAGCTGTGATTACAGTCACCTGCCACCACACCCGGCTAATTTTTATATTTTTAGTAGAGACAGGGTTTCACCATGTTGGCCAGGCTGGTCTCGAACTCTTGAGCTTAAGTGATCTGCCCATCTTGGCCTCCCAAAGTACTGGGATTACAGGCCTGAGCCACCACACCCAGCCCGAAGTCAAGTTTTGGGGCCAGTAAATTCTCCTAAACTCTGCCCTTATTAAATTTATTAGGTTTTGCAAGGCTTTTAGAAGCATCGGTGTGTGTTTGATATATGTGTTTTGTTTCTGCTTCCTCCTAATTCATTTCATATTATAACATTATGAAAAAAAGTGACTCATCTAATAGTCACATTAATCCTGGAGAATGCTTTTTAAAATTAGTATGTATCTTTCAATTATTTTTATATTTAAAAATCTTTACTTGTATTGTATTTTCTCTCTTTAGCTACCCATAAAACCATAAAGATTTTATTTTATTGACAGACATTTTCCTGGGACTGCAATTAGGACACATCTCTGAAAACATGATAATTGCCTTTGAAACTTTTAATGATGTGGAATAATTTTTATTTCTAACATTAGGGTTTTCAAATAATATATGTAATAAAACAGCAAAGCTAAATAAGTATTACATAATTAAGAAAGGGCTCAGCATTTTGATATTTTGTTTATACCTAGCCGAAAATAGATCGAAGATTGAATATAAAGGGAAAAGGAAATATGGTACAATAAGATAATAACCTGCAGAGGGGTTGCATTGATACCTACCTATCTTATTTATCCTTGTGTTCTCTGGTCCTAGCACACAGTAGGTGCTGAATAAATGTTGATTGCCTGAATAAGTGACTAGGTAGGAAAATTTTTATATCTCCATGTTGACCTGCACAGTTACAATACATCCTAAGCCCTTTGTTAAACTTTTCATTTATTCCACAAACTATTATCAAGGGCCCATATGCCAAGTACTGAACCTGGGGATAAATTGATGAGCAAAACCAGATATAATTATTCTTTGCTGTCTTGGAGATTTCATTCTTATGAGAGCAAGCCATCACCTGAATAAGAATAAAGTTACAACTGTTAAGTCACTGGTGCAATCTAAGAAAGGGACAAACCAGAGTTGTAGAGGGTAGAGGGTAAGTGTTAATGGCATGTGAGGGTTCTGGAGAGGTGGCCCAAGTACAGGCCCAACAAGGCCATTGTATGGACTGAATTATGTGCCCCTCAAATTCATATCTTGAAGCCCTCTCAATGTGACTGTATATGAAGACAGGGTCTTTATGGAGATAACTAAGATTAGATGAGGTCATCAGGTCATTAATTCAACAGGACTGGTGTCCTTAGAAGAGAGAGAGACATCTGGATGCACACACACACACACACATACACACACACACACACACACACACACACACACAGGAATGTATGTGAGGACACAGAAGTTGGTCATCTGCCAGCCAAGAAGAGAACCCTCACCAGACACCAACCCTCCTGCCCCTTTATCTTGGACTTCCAGCCTCCAGAACCGTGAGAAAATAAATTTATGTGGTTTAAGCCATCCAATGTGTGGTATTTGTTATGGCACATGGGGCAGACAAATATAGCCACATAGGCATATTAAGGAATCTGGTTGCTACTCCAAGAGTAATTGGAAAATTCTAGAAGTTTTTTTTTTTTTTTTGTATATTTTTACTATACTTTAAGTTCTAGGGTACTTGTGTACAACGTGCAGGTTTGTTACATATGTATACATGTGCCATGTTGGTGTGCTGCACCCATTAACTCGTCATTTACATTAGGTATATCTCCTAATGCTATCCCTCCCCCCTCTCCCCACCCCACAACAGGCCCCGGTGTGTGATATTCCCCTTCCTGTCGCTCAGGCTTGAGTGCAGTGGCATGATCTCAGCTCACTGCAAGCTCCGCCTCCCGGGTTCACGCCATTCTCCTGCCTCAGCCTCCCGAGTAGCTGGGACTACAGGCGCCCGCTACCACGCCCAGCTAATTTTTTTGTGTGTTTTTTAATAGAGACAGGGTTTCACCCTGTTAGCCAGGATGGTCTCTGTCTCCTGACCTCGTGATCTGCCCACCTCGGCCTCCCAAAGTGCTGGGATTACAGGCGTGAGTCTGGATGGTTTTTAAACAGGTAGTGTGATCAGTTTTGTATTTTGGAAAGATTACTCAGGCTAGAGGATGAAAAAGCAATTGGGAGGAAATCAGAGAAAATGTGGGTCCCTTTGGGGTGGAAAAAAATCTCAGAAATACCAATTTAGAGTCTAATTCTCTTTCCATTATGCTGTTCAGAGTTGGGTCTCAAACATTTCTTCCAGGGTGGATTCTGGGACCAATGATCAAAAATGACCCTAAAGCCCCATGGTTTGGTCACCAATAATGGCTGTTATAATTTATGGAAATCTCTTCCTTGGCTTCTCTCATATCAGGCCAAGCAGAAAACATCTCACAGGAAGACAGGGGATGTTCGTGAAAATGTGCCTCATCTGCAGTGCTCCTGGTAGGCCTGGCTGCTTTCTCTCTGCCTCTGAGGTTATTTTTGGTTGAATTCACAGGCCAGTAAGAGAAGGGGAGAAAAGTAAATGGACTTCAAAGCAGAATGCTGCAAGATACCTTCCTTGTCCAGCCGTCCCACCTTTCCAACTATCTCAGTGTTTGTGATGGTTAATACTGAGTATCATCTTGATTGGATTGAAGGATACAAAGTATTAATCCTGGGTATGTCTGTGTATTAATCCTGGGTATGTCTGTGTGGGCATTGCCAAAAGAGATTAAAATTTGGGTCAGTGGGCTGGGGAAAGTAGATCCACCCTTGACCTGGTGGGCACAATCTAATCTGCATCCATCGAATATAAAGCAGGCAGAAAAACATGAAAAGGAAAGATGGGAATAGCCTCCCAGCCTACATCTTTCTCCCGAGCTGGATGCTTCCTGCCCTCAACACTGGACTCCAATTTCTTCAGTTTTGGGACTCAGACTGGCTATCCTGGCTCCTCAGCTTGCAGACAGCCTATTGTGGGACCTTGTGATCATGTAAGTTCATACTTAATAAGCTCCCCTTTCTACACACACACACACACACACACACACACACACACACGTATATATCTCCTATTCTGTCCCTTTAAGAGAACCCTGAGCAATACAGTGTTTCATCCCCAACCAATATTTCTGATACCCTAAAAGCAGCTTTGATGAAAAAATTACCTATAAAATTGGTGAAACTGCTATCTGTTGTAATCACTAGGCAAAATAAGCAGAAAATTGATTAGAAAGTTTGATGGATAGTTTTAAAGAGCACACTTTTTTTTTCTTTCCTTTTTAAGCTTAAGATTCTGTAGATTGACAATTTCAGCTGGGTTCAGCTAGATGGCTCTGCTAATGTGGACACGGGGCTGGCTAGTCTTGTCTGGGGCAAAAGTCTGGGTCAGCTTAGGGGCTGCAGATCATTAGCTGGTTGTCTCAGTTCTGCTTCGTGTCATCTCTCTCATCTTTCAGCAGGGCAGCCTGGGAGAGAAGGCAAGCCCAATGAGCAAGCATTTTTCGGGCTTCCCCTTAGGGTACACTTGCTAATCTGGCCAAAGCAAACCATGAGGGCAGCCAGAATTAAAGGGTAGGGAAATAGACTCCACCTCTTGATGGGAATTGCTGCAAGGGAGAGGGGATGAGGAAACAGGAAGGGGATCATTTATAGCTGGTTTTACAGTTAAGCTCACTCTCCAGCTTCTGTCATTCTCAGTGCAATGTTGATAAATTTTGCCGTGTTCACATACCATCCCTATTTAGTTTTAAAAGCATCAACCGTAACTTAAAAACAAAAGCTATCCTAGCCTCATGCTAAGCAATATTACCTGTGAAATTACAGACTTAATGGGCTAGTTATTGTTAACGAGTTGAATGGTGTCCCTCCAAAATTTATATGTTAAAGTCCTAACCTCCACTACCTCCAAATTTGACTTTATTTGGAAGTAGGGTCATTGTAGATCTAATTAGTTAAGATGGGGTCATACTGAAGTAGGATGGGTCCCCGATCCAATGTGACTGGTGCCCTTATAAGAAGACGGAGAATGCCATGTGATGACAAAGGCAGAGATTAGAGTTATGCATCTGCGAGCCAATTAATGCCAAAGATTGCAAGCAGATGCCAAAGCCTGGAAAAGACAAGGAAAGATTCCCCTTCAGGTTTCAGAGGAAGCATGGCCTGCTGCCACCTTGATTTCAAATTCTTAGCATCCAGACCTGTGAACCAATAGATTTTTGTTTATTTGAGCTGCCTAATTTGTGGTACGTTGTCATAGCAGTCCTAGAAAGTGAATACAGTTATTTTTAAAGATAAGATACTAAGCAAAACCATATGAAGTTGCCACTTTTTAAAAAATGTTTGAACAACAGCACTGTCACATTAAAATAAATAACTACTTGGCTATTAAGAAAGTTTGTGGACTACCTAACTTTATCTTGTATACAATCACTGATATATCACTATACTTGTGAAGATGTTGATTTAAAATGTTCTATTCAAAGATATAGCATTTAAATTTCCTGGGAAGTTCAGGCTGTAGTTAACATTTCTCCCATACAATACTGTCTTTCCTTGTTTTACGCACTTGGGGAAGGATTAGGATAAAAATCTTTAGAATGCATTTGCAAATGCTCTAAACCTGGCTAATTTTTGTTTTTTAGTACCAAAGTTAATTTTTTAAAAACACATAAATTAGTCTCTGACCTTGAGATATTAGAAAATCAAGGAGTAAATTTTCTAAAATAGACAAAATGTGCCATTTGGCTGCTAAATAAAATATGTGAATTGAATCAAGTTCCCTTCATCGAGGCAGTCCAGATTAACTTGTAACTACTTTAGTAGACTTAGATCCCAGTTACTTTTGCATGGAAATAATAAAAAAAAGAAATCTAAAATTTCGGAATCTTGAAAATACTAGCTAATTAAGAGACTTTATCTGTCATGATTATTTTGAGCAACTGATCATTTCCATCAATCAACCAAGCAACTCTGATAAGCCAATCATTTTTTAATCAATGTTGAGCCACTGAAAAGTTGCCATAGATACCAAATTCTACAGCCATCACAACAGAAAGTTAAGGTTAGAATTGGAAGTGACAGGTGTATTCATCACACAGTTAACAAGCCTTTGAAGGAAAAGAGGGAGTTTGTCAGAGTCCTTAGGCTGGGTATAAAAGATTGCAAAGAACACTCAAACAATTCCCAAAGAGCACTTCAAAAGAAGGGAGAAGAATCCGTTTTTCATTAGAAATGCAGGAAGATGTTTGCCTGAAATTCAAGCTGTAAGTAACAAGTTCCTTGAAGTGTTGCTTGGCTGTCATTTACTGGGGGTCACCAGCAAGTTATCTTAAGAGTGGAGAGTTTCCTTTTTGTTTCCTTTCCTTTCTACATCAAAAGTAATAAGGATGGTTGAGAGCATAGGGCGGTGATAACTGTAGAATGCAGTCCTGATTGCACTGTATATAAATGTGGAAATTTGAAAGTATATGCATTTATATAGCTATAGATGCCCATATGTGTGTAGACATATATATGTATATTTACTTGTTAATACTTTTAGAATCAAAAAGTAGAACCAAGAAATATATTTTGAGAGTCACTGTACGTAAGCCAGTATATATTACTAGTAAAAATATTGCATGTCTAGAACATTGGGAAATAGGTAAAAAAGGAAAGGACTCACTTCAGGTGAAAAAAACTTAATGTATTTCAAAACTATAGCACACAACTTCCTTTGGGGCGGGCAAGGCAAACTGGCTTCTCATCCTCGTTATGCACATCAGCAGTGGGACTGTGTGGAAACACAGGGTTATCCTCAGGCTCCAGGAACGAGCACTGGAGAAGCAGTCAGGAGAACAGAGTTCCCACCCTGGCTCTGCCATTTACTCAGTGTAAATGCAAGTTTCTCTAAGACTGTGCAAACCAGGAGGGGAGGGGGGTCTGCCTAGATTGCTAAAGGCTGCATCTTGCTCTAACATTCTTTGAGTCTGGGGTTATTTGTATCTATGCTACACAGCCAGCTGTGGCTTACAGGGACCCCTGTGTGGTTTGTGCATCCCGTCTAAACATCAGCTCCCATCCGCTTCCTAATGCTGTGTCCCAGGGATCCCTGTGCACCATTTTGGTTTCATGCTCCTAAAATGCTCCCTAACATCTGGGCACCATAAAAAGAAATCAGTTGAAACAGTTTGATAAATAAAGGAAAGTAGGTCTGAATAAGTTCCTGAGGGGCACGCAGTGATCTGGGTGTGGAACCAAAGCAGGACGAGTCTCTGTTCATCCCCTAGGAGGGTGGTTCTGCTCTCTCTGGGGAGCAGAATCTTGACTTTCATGCCCACTTGTCCAAGCATTTTGTTTCTCTCTCCTCTATGGTACCTGGAGGAAGAATTTTATTTGGAACTTTGTTATAACTACCAAAATGTCAAGGGAGGAGAAGCAAATCCATATCATGGCACAGTATACCAAGTAGTCTGCCTGTCTGTCTGTCTACCTACCTTCCTACCTATTTCTCTCTCTCTCTCTCTCTCTCTATTGTCTGTCTAGCTAATCTATCTTTTCATCTATTTATCTTTCTATTTATTATCTATACCATCCAATATCTGTCATCTATTTATCTAAACTTATATATAAATTAGTAACTCAGTATGAGTCTGATATTAAGTATCTCTAATATTCCCTCTTCTTTTTTTCTACATCTCAGGTCATGGCTATGATCATAATCAATCCATGATGAGGAGTGACTTCTTTCTAGTTTGTATGTTTGTATGTGTGTCACTTTAAAAATTCCTATGTTTCAGTCCTCTCCTGTCCCCAACATAGTCAATAATTTAATGCCTTGCAAATGTATTAATGACTTACATACCTGCATTTCTAATCTACATAAATGGAATTTTTTTAATAGATCTCATTCTGTTTCTTGCTTTTCTTTATTTTTTATTTATTTATTTATTTTTTCAGATTGAGTCTTGCTCTGTCACCTAGGCTGGAGTGCAGTGGTGTGATCTTGGCTCACTGTAACCTTCACCTCCCGGGTTCAAGCGATTCTCGTGCCTCAGCCTCCCTAGTAGCTGGGACTACAGTCATGCACCATTACTCCTGGCTAATTTTTGTATTTTTAGTATAGAGAGGGTTTTGCCATGTTACCCAGGCTAATCTCAAATTCCTGGCCTCAAGTGACCTGCCCACCTTGTACTCCTGAGGTACAGGAAGTACAGTCTGAGCCAACATGCCCAGCCTGTTCCTTGCATTTTTATTTACCAAGCGCTATACAGATCTATCCTTATTTCTGTGTGTCTTCATTTTTTTGATTTGATAGTCATTCAGTAAAATATTCATTGAGAATACACTGTGTGCCAGGAACTGTTCTTAACTGGAAGATACAGTGATGAACTCTGTAAACAAGATCTCTACTCTCTTGGAACCTACATTTTACCGGGAAGAAATAGACAATAAACAAGTTAACACACAAACTGGATAATTTTGGGGAGTGATCAGAGTAATCACTGTGAACAGAATAAAAGATGGGGAGATGAGGATGCCTGCAGGTCTATTGTAGATGTGGGGATGGGTCAAGGTTGCTCTAAGGAGGTCATATTTGAGTTGTGACCCGGGGGAAGATCATTCCAGGCAGAGGGTAAAGCAGTGTGGTGTTTACAAAAGACTTACATGTTCAGAAGCAGAACTTTGTAACCCAGTGAGTGAGTGGTGAACCCTTTAGGCAGGAGTGGCTCAATACACTCTGATGTACTTTGAGCTGCTTTGGTCCTTTGTGTCATTTCCTGGGCTTGATGTGAAGTGTGGGTACGAGTGGACAATGGGCAGCAGCCACGGGACAGTCACTGAGTTGCCAAAAGCTCTTCCTTGATCACAATGAATGGTTCTTCTTTTTCTCTCCTCCTTCCCTCCCTCCCTTTCTTCCTCCCTCACTTTCTTCCTCCCCCCCCTTTCTTCCTCCCCCCCTTTCTTCCTCCCTCCCTTTCTTCCTCCCTCCCTGTCTGTATTTAATATTTTTGATGTGCTGGGCACATTGCTAAGGGAGCACAGTGGTCAGCATAGTCCTTACCCCCACAAAGCTTATACTCCAAACATTTCTTCTTTTGTGTTACATCTGAGGATGTCCTATTTCCTCCCTATCTTCTTCAAAAGCTGAAAGATAATGGGAGGAATAACATACTCTCTTCTTTTCCATGTTTCCCAACAGGAAAACCCCTCTTCATCACCACCTTCTCTTGTCTTGGTCATTGCTCAGAGTTTGCAATCTGTCAAAGGCTATTCAGAAGGATTTTATTTAGTTTTTTGCTAGAGCCGTTCACAAACAAATACATAAAATTACATTTACTAAAAAATAAAATGAAAAATCCAGCTGAGTTTCACAACATTAAGAGATGCTAATCATGAGTCCAGTAAACAAAAATGTATGTTGGAAGAAAGATCTTGTGTTCTGTCGGCACAGAGGACAGTACCTGATGAATACAAGCAGCGACCTCTCTAAGGATGCACTGGGTCTAAATGGTCATTTGTAAGAGAGTTGTTAAGGAGGCTGGGTATGTTCCTGTGAACACGGGTCCTGTGGCGTTGTATCTTGACCCTAACCACAAACCACTGGTTAACTCGGAGAATACTTAATAAGTTGTCCAAGTTGTCCAGTTGCACTCTGAAACCTAGCCAATGCCTAATAGTGTCCAAAGGCATTCCCCATCAAGATCATTCCCTCAGCCATTGTTCTGGTTCACGATCTCCTCTCTCTTACCTGCCTCCCCCTAGTAATGTCCTCACTGGCCTTTTTTGCCCCTGTCCTAGGTAGCTAATCTGTATCACAGCCACCTAGAATGAGATTTCTAAAATGCAAATCTGATTACCGCCCCACACCCCTCACTCCCCCAAACTCAGCAATAGTTCCTTGTTGCCTGCAGAATGAGAGTAGACTCCTAATCGGGATTCAGGGTCTGCATGGTTGCTGTGTCTCTCACCTTTTGAGTCTACCTTTCCTTGCTCTTTCTTCTGTGGCTCCCTGCACATGCTGTGTTCCTTCGGGCCTTGGCTTTGTGCCTTTGCTCATGTTGCTCCTCTTCTCGGAACACCCGTCCTTCCCTCGGCTGTTTGGAGATTGCTTCTTTTCAGAATTTCAGTCAGGAGTTCTCTCTTTCTCCGTTAATCTTCCCACTCCTGGGAGTCGTCTATTCTCTTCTGTAAGCATCATCCCAGCGTCTTGCACTTATTTGATTGCATGTTTCTCTCCCCAGTTGGATGTGGAGCTCCTCGAAGCCAGGAACTATTCTTACTCATTTGAATCTTGAGGTCTTGGTGCAGCAAAGGTGGTCAACAAGTATTTACATAGATGAATGTGTTCCTGCTCATGATGCTGGGACCAGAAATAAGGGCTAGCAATGAGATTCCACATACTCACTCGAGGGGCAAAGACTTGAAGTGGGCTCTGGGATGAGCACAGTGATGGCTTAGGACAGGCTGGGCTTGACTCTGAGTGGTCAGTGTGTATGCAGGTGCATGTGTGTGTGTGTGTGGGTGAGAGAGAGAGAGAGAGAGAGAGAGAGTTCTTATGGTCTGAACCCTAGGGTTTGTGCACAAGAGTTAGAAATAAGCCTGGAAAGTTAGATTAAGGTCTCAAACGCCAGACTAAGGCATTTTTACTACTCTCTCTGCAATGAGGAATGCCAAATGTTATTTGAACCTGGAAATTACATAATCCCAAAGGCACTCACTTAGGATTGACACACTGCAAAAAGCACTTTGGGACACTAATTAGCCCTATGTGGCTGGTTTGATGTGGGAGAAAGTGCAAGCAGGAGACTAGTTTGAGGATGACTGGGATAGACTAGGGATGACCTGATAGGAATCTAAAGTTCAGAAGTGTCAGTAGGAATGGAAGACAAGGCCTTACAGAGTTTGTCCTGATCATCAGGTTGTATTTAATATGGACTCTGTGAAATGTTTGACACGCCTTGAAATATTTTATCAGTGGCCCATGTCTTTGGGCTGCTTTAGAGCTCTTCCAGGGTGAGCCTATGACTGCTGGCTCTCCAAAGTAAAGCAGAGTCAGAA
The DNA here is from genome assembly GCF_006542625.1 of Nomascus leucogenys. Taxonomy (NCBI): domain Eukaryota; kingdom Metazoa; phylum Chordata; class Mammalia; order Primates; family Hylobatidae; genus Nomascus; species Nomascus leucogenys. Next base: position 120,733,030 of record NC_044402.1, read on the forward strand.
GTGAGGAGGAGAGAGCTGATTTGCATCCGAGGAGAGGGTGACCCACCTGAGGATGGGTGACCTTTCCTCCTAATTTGAGATGGAGATATGTTGTTCTATATTGAGGCTAACAAGAATTTTGTGATCAGCAGGACTTCTTCACTGAAATTCACATCTCACTGGGTGTGAAGACAACATCCACAATTAGGCTCGATGTATAGGCTTCAACTGCTCAAATGTGGATAGTGTAAGGTAATGCCATCCTCACGTGAGATGAGCTCTATCTCTCAACTTTGGTGACTGCAGAACCCTGATAATATCTTTACATTAAATCTGTACCTAAAAGCAGAGTAGGGGCACTTAATGTCAGAGACTCTTAGGGTCTTCTTTAGCTGCTAAAGACATCCAAGTCCTAATGCTGATGGATAAATTAACATGAATGATCAACAAAAAAGCAAAAATGTTTGGAAGAAAGTAACATATTGGCTTACATTTCCATTGAGGTGTGAAGACTAGGACACCCCTCATGCCTGGCCCCATTCCTCCTTGCCCACCATATACTGCTGTGGCACAGCTTCATGGAGGTGTGTCCTGAGAGAACCTTGCCAGCTACCCTGTGCATTTCTCATTTGCTTCTCTGATGATGAGGTTTAGGACACTCTAGGATCCCACTCAACATTTGGGCATGTATTGCCTGGAAGTGTGAGTGAGTTATTGTCTGATGGGGAGATCCTTGCCAATGGGGGTCAGGAGCTGGTATTAAGTACTGTCTTTTGTCCCTCAGGTGGACAGTTCTGAGGGACATTCTTCAGAGTAAGCCCTAGTTTCTGTAGTTGTGCCCAACTCAAGGATATAATGTATTGACCTGCCTTTCTTCCCAGTTTCATTCTTCAATCCCTTTCTCCTCCTATTCCTTGGGGTGACCTCTAAAAATAAACCACTGGCATGTGAGCTTGTGTGTCAGCCCCTTCTTTGTGATGGGCAGGGAATCAAGTCAACCCCAGGACGAAGGGGTTATCCTTTCCTGCAAGTGAGTTTATTAGAAGTGGTGGCTGGAAGGACAACATCAGAACTTAGTCTATTTAGAGCTCCATGCCATGTCATAGGCTCAACTGTGTTGTGAACGTGTCTTCACCATGTATGCAGAAGGAACTGGGCAAGAAAATGTGTGTTCCATGTCTTTTTGGACAAAGCAATTCAATCAAGCCGAAATATCACTGCCACCACAGGCCTTACTGGAGAATAATCATGTCAGCATGCTTAACTTGTGACAAGAGTCAATGATGACGGTGAGAGATAGACCATTGGGGTTTGACTTGTTGCTCAAAGGGCTTTTTAAAAGGCTAATTGATGTTTTTGGTGTTTGTTCTCACAGTGCAATTGTCATCTTACACTGTAGCAAATTTTCCCTCAATAACGAATGCATCTAAATATAAAAGGACCATTTGGATTTTCTGGTATATACTTTATTTTCATAATTCTCTTTCTTCCATTTCTGCTCCTTTTTCTTCTCTTGTTTCTCTTTCTCTTTCTCATCCTGCCTCTGGCTAGGAGCTCAGTGCCCTGGGTATCTCTGACCCTCTGAGAGGATCAATGCTTGATCTCATATCATGGAGCCATGATACCTGCTACATCCCCAATCACCTTCCACCATATTTCCAGTGCATGTGCTCTGTCACTCCCTCCTGACTTCTGTCCTGAGTGCCCTCCACATGCACCACCTCCAATCTCCACTGGTAGAAATAGGACAGATGTAAAAACCTTTAGGCCCTCTATTACCATACAAAATATTTGTTTGCTTCTCACATCCCCATGTGGGTTTCTGACAGCCAATTGAGTATCCTTGCTCAGGAGGAAAAGTCCCAAGCAGTTCCAAGCAGAGAGTGAAAAGGAATATGAAGCCACCTTTACAGCCAAGTGTCAGAAAAAGCCCAGCTCTTAGCTTAGCTAGGCTAGACTGGCACATTTAACAGCCCCCAGCCCCGTACCTGGAGGATCAGAACCTGGGATTGGTAATCCTCATTGCCTCACATAAGGACTCTAGTTTTGGCCTCCCATCCTCTGCTATGAACCCCAGATCACTTCTGCCAACTTGTGCCTGGTATTCCCTGTTCAGCCCATCCTTTTTGGATGGTAACTTATTCAGGTAATGAGGGTGACACTCCCACTGGCAGAGACTCTTACCCTCCACGTGACTGCTGCCCTTCCCTGGGCTGGGATGTTGAACAGATGAAGCAGCACATGGAGAAGAAGAGTTGACCTCTTAGCCCTGCAGTCCTTATGGCTATCTCCAGGACTACTCTTAAGGTGCTATTGAAACCAAAGGCTTTCCCAACTACCATTGAACTTGCTCTGACCTAGATTAATGTTGAGCCTTTGCTTAGCAGGGACAGGTGTTCAGTCCCCTGCAGGAGGAATCATCATGCAGATGGGGTGAGCATGGACCTCAGGTGATGGGGAAGAAGTCACAGGCCCAACAGCAGGACTATGTTTTTATGAGCACAGAGGTTAACCTAGGCCATGGAAGAAGACAAGGTTAGCCATCAATCATGGTTGAGCAGATGAAGGTTCCAAAAGGAAGAGGTCCTGGGCCTCCAGCCAAACAAGGCCTCTTCACCCACTGATCAAGGGCTGTGCTTCTGGCATTTGGGTTTCTTCTCATGCTATCTTCTATTTTACCTCTTTATAATTGCATTGTGTTATGTTCACTAGGAGTGATCTTCTCAGGAGAGTGAAAGTCTTTCCTTTGGTTCATGTAAAAGTGGATAAAACAGGCAGTGATTTTCTGTTGTTCTCTAGTTACACCTAGCTCCTGAATCTTGATAGGTTGCCCATACCAATAGGGCTGGCTAGGCCACAGATGAGTGGTTTGGGAGAAGATCAAGGATAGAGAAGATGATGAATTGCATTGTGTGAGCAGAACTCCCATCACTCTGAGTGAAGTTGATAGATTAGTACACCACTTCTTAAAGTGTGGGCCCCAGACCATCAGATGCACCTCACCTGGGACCATGTTAGAAATGCAGTTTGGGGGCATTGCACCATAGCTGCTTAATCAGAAACTCTGGGGGTGAGATCTATCTAGCAATCTTTTTTTATTTTATTTTATTTTTTTTAGATAAGGTCTCGCTCTATTACCCAGGCTGGAGGGCAGTGGTGTGATCTTGGCTCACTCCAACCTCTACCTCCCAGGTTCAAGCGATTCTTGTGTCTCAGCCACCCGAGTAGCTGGGATTACAGTATACACCACCACGCCTGGCTAATTTTTGTATTTTTAGTACAGACTGGGTTTTGCCATGTTGGCCAGGCTGGTCTCGAACTCCTGGCTTCATGTGATCTGCCTGCCTTAACCTCCCAAAGTGCTGGGATTATAGGCATAAGCCACCACACCTGGCCATAGCAATGATCGTCTAATGAGTCCTCCAGGTGATTCTGATGCCTGGCAAAGTTTGAGAACCACTGAATTCAAGGGACTTGACCAGGGATTCTCAAAGTTGGCTGCCTGATTAAATTACTAAGTTATCTGGGAAAGTGGTTAGAAATCTCAATTCCCCAGGTGGCACCCAAGAATAACTAAATTGAAATCTCTGAGGATGGAACCCAGTCGTCAGTATTTTTTTCCTTTTTTTTAAAATTATACTTTAAGTTCTAGGGTACATGTGCACAACGTGCAGGTTTGATACATAGGTATACATGTGCCATGTTGGTTTGCTGCACCCATCAATATTTTTTAAAAGCTCCCCATGTGATACCAATAAGCAGCCAAAGTTGAGAATCACTGGCCTAGGTCCTAGGGAAAGGGAACGTCAATGAGCTGAAAGTGCTTCTACCTGACCACATCTTTTTCTTCTCCATCTCTCCAAACTCAGGGAGAAGAAAGAGCTTTAAAAATGCCCTCACAGTTGGATAATGTATTTCTTGTATATCTATTTTATCACGGCCTAAATATGCATATGTTAATCACTTGTCATAATTTCTTTTGTTCCTGAAATTTGTGTCCCTGGCTAGCCTATAGGCTGGTTCAAGCACTTTTTTTCCTAATACTAGCCTGGCTCTTAGTGCTAAACATGTACTGTAGAGGCCCTTGGATTAGGTGCCTCCATCTTGCAAACTAAGGAATTCCCAAAATTCTCTTTTCTTTTTTGAAAATACCTTTGGACTTCATTTGAGGTAGTCCTGAGAATTTATAAAATTGAGTTCTGCTCAGAAGAGCATCACTGTAATATTTGACCCTCTTTGGAGCCCCTCTTAATTCTGTAACTGAGTTTGTAGACAGAAAAATGGAGAATTTAGAAATGTTTTTGTCTTTAAATTTGAAAATGACTAGGTCCTGAGCACATAGTTTAAAGGGGTCTTCCCCTGGGAAGCTTTCAAAATCATAGCCCGTCAGCGCATGAAGTGGCCTTGAGAACATCCTTTCAAACTCCCTCATTTTAGAGATCTGGCAACCAAGGCCCAAGGAGGGTTCATATTCGCCTCAAATCACACAGCAAATTAGGGGCAGAATCAATCCCAGAAACCAGATCTCTCGACTCCCAGTTGGGTGCTGCTACCCTGCTATATCATGCTGCCTCGTATATTTAAAATTTTTTTTTTGGTAACATGGGCTTTATCCTCTCTTCCCCACTAAGGATTTTTATTAAGGATGCCTGTTTTATTTTTAAGTGGCTGATAGAACTCATCAATTAGGTAATTGAGATGGTTCTGGGGATACATTAAGTCATTTTTATATATGCTGGAAAATGAGTCTGTAAAAGTATAATGCAGGGTAATGAGATGTCAAAAGTCATGGAAATGAGAGGATCTGAATATAATCGTGGAGACTCTGAAATAGGCTTTGGAATTTTCCAGGATTTTTGGAGCACTTTTATTGTTTATATTTTATTGGTTGTATAATAATTGGCATGAAAAGCCCAAATAGCCACATTTTTCCATTTGAGCCCATGATTCAGAACACCGAGGAGCTTTTTAGAGGATTTTAACTATTTACCACACTTTTAACGAGAAAAAATGTTCAAAAATGCCTTTATTTACTTTTTCACGTTTTATGTTTTCTGGATTTCTTAGTGGCAGCTGTAAAAAGGGCTTTTCATGTGATCATTTCATTCAGTAATTTGTCTAAACCGAAGCCTTTTCCTCTTTTTTTTTTTAATGCATGCCCAGCTGTCACTGTTGCCTGCTAAAGTGATTTTTCTCTATTATGTTGTCACTTTACACTCCCATAGGGTCCAATCCTGCAAGCCGTACATGCATGGAACTTGCATTAAAGTCATGGGAAGCTTTAACATGTGAGAATGTGTGTTTGGGGCCCAGAGAAAGGGCCTGGCTATTGTGAAACCTCAGCTCTGGAGTCCTGACCCGCACTGCAGTCAGAATGCGGGGGTTCAGGCTTATCTCTTATCTCCCTAGGGACCTTGTGACGCTGATACAGCCAATGGCCAGGAGATTTGGAGGGCAGATTCTGCATCTATCCAAAGGGTAAGCTTTCTAGAGTTTCATATTCCAAAGTGTATCCTCTCCGTCCTGATTCACCATTTGAAGTTGATATCCAAAGCAGAAAAGTGAAGGACCACAAGGGAGGTGAGGACATATTATATTAGATTCAGTATTTTCTTTTGTGTTTTCTGAGAGGAGTGGGGTTGTGCAGTCAGAAAATGCATTGAGCAAATATAAGAGGAAATGGAATTGTGCTTAGGAAAGGAAAATACTCTGGCAGCAGGAGGAAAGCTGGTCAGTATGGAGAGGGCCTTGGTTTTCCAATAGTGAATGTTATTTTTTTTTCTTCTGATGGCTTGCTTCTGCCTGCTCACATATGGTTTCAAGGTGTATGTTCAATTGATCTCCTGTGAACAAATCAGGATCAAGTGGTTCTTGGGCCGAAATGTTCTATTTTACCTTTTCGTCCGGGTCTTTCCTTTAAGAATTGAAAGTACTGCTACCTCCACCAGGAAGCCTCCAGGAATACTCCGACCTCCCTAATGGCAGCTTTCTCAGACCTCTCAGAGCATGCATGACAGGAAGGGGTAGCTTCAGCTTGAACAGTTGCTGCTTGTGGATCTGACATGAATTATTATTGGCATGGGTGGGTATTGGGTTGGAAGGGGAAGTAGGACTTTTACCATGGAGAGGGAATTCTCTGAGATAAGAAGACTGGCTATCTCTCTACATAACCTGAATGGAGGGCCTGACAAACTGGGTCTCTGCTGATTTGTGAGATCCTGGGCATACACACAGGGGAATTTAGGGCCCAGAGATACAGAAATGGGGACAGGGCTCTTTTCTCCAAACTCCTCACAGATCTACATGTAGTTCTGGTACTGGGGGTCCCCATGTTGGTAGCCCCAGTGAGCCTTACAGACCGAGGCCTGCAGAATCTCACTGAAGTTACTAGCCACACAGACGGAGGCCCAGCCCCTGCCCAGGAGGCCAGAGAAAAGAAACTCCACAGACTTATTCAGGAGCACGGGAGCATCCCCAGGGCCTCCCGAAAATAACCAAGGGAGGTTTGGAGGAAGGACTGCAGTGCTGTGAGAACAGATATGGGCTCTACAGATTTGGATATTAATACTAAGGCGGACATCATTGGTGCTTAAACTCTTTTTGAGAGAGCTGTAGGAATGTGACTTATTTAGAATGAAGGACAAGCGTGGATGTGGCCAGAGGGAAGACCCAGGTATGGGTGAGGGGCCCAAATGAAGACCCCTCCACCTCCTCTCACCCTCCACTTCTCAGGCCAGTCCTGGGATGAGGCTGGGCTCCTATCGGCACATTCTTGTACACTCTAAGCACTCTCGAAGCTAAGCACCTTCCCAGAGGGAAAAATTCCTCTGTTGGTTTAAATATTTATCCATGTTTCCGGAGCTATTGACCCTGAACTTCCTGCTCCTGAGGGATCTATACCAATCTGGGGTTTGTTTACATGCTGTTTTATTGTAGACATTTTGTTGCCGACTGTCCAATAACACCATGGGGCAAGTGCTACCAATGCACTTAGGCGTGCATGCCACAGGATAATTTTTTGAGACCTCTTAATATGTCTCGGGCTAATATATGAAAAAATGGAAAAAAATGAAGTAGGGGAAAGATACTTGGTCTTGAATCAGAAAAGCCAACTTGAATGGCTCTGCGATTTCTAGCTTTATGTCTTGGGGCAAGTCAGTTGAATGATGAATCTCAGTTTCATCCATCTACCTCCCAGAGTTTGAGCGAGGGTCAAATATTTTACGTATATCTTACCTATGCAAAGAGGTATAATATTCAGGCCTGTAATATATAATTGACACACATATATACATGGTATTATCTGTGTATATTTATATATTATATACATGTAGATAGTATATATGTAAGCATACTACAATCTTATACATTTTGGAAAACTCTGAAGCACTGAACTGCATGTATATTTGGGATTTTTATTTTTGAGATAATGTGGTTCTCACAATCCTTGTTTTGTGTTAGTTCTGCTGAAACATGTTTCCAATGACGTTAGAATTTTAAACAAGAATCGCTGTGATATAAGAGCTCAGTTGTTTTAAAAGGACTGTCCCTTCTCTTGGGGAAAATGAAAGTAACAACAGAAAATCGTCTAGTATGCGCCTCTGTTTCCAACTTCAATTTACTGTATAGGCACAGGAACAAAGAGAAAGGTAAGTCAATCAGCTGTAAAGGGAATGGTGACCTTCATTCATTTTTACTCTCTCTCTCTCTTTTTGTGACTGAGAAACAATAATAATAAATTGTCTCTTCCCTTGCCTATTTCAAGACAGAGATTTTAAGTGTGTTTTATGACTTGAGCTTCTCTTAGGCCAATCTGCTTCCCTAGTAATGATGAACTAACGCTCGCCGTCCGTTAGCATAAGTGAATGTTATTTTGTTAACTCTGATGGGGTCCTAATCAGTGCTGATTCTCCCACTGGCATTGCATTTTGGAGGGTGCACCCAGGTGCTCTCCCAGATGTGAAAGGGAGAGTGCTGCCTGGCTCCTTCCCTGCCACCACCCCAGAACCTTCAGCTGCAGACGGTTCATGCCTGACTGAGAACCACTCAAGTGTTCCGTGAGCCACGCACTCTGCTGCATCTAATAAAATCTTTCTCCCCCAGTCCTGCTCTAGGAAAACAGACACAAATATGAGAGCCTGCCCATGGCCCAGGATGGCTGGCAGCCATGTGCAGAAGAGGCTGGCAATCACATTCCTGGGCATCTCTGCCAAGAGAGAGCAGACCCTGCAGCCCGGGATCCATCACCATTGACAAAGCCATGGCACAAACGTTCAGTGGTTTAATCTTCTCCTCCTTTCCCTACAGGGGGGGTCCTTGCACTGTGTAGCTTACCTCCTTCCTGGCAGTGTGTGGGCTAGCGAATGAGTGTGTTTGCAGGCGTGCCTGTGTATGCTGGGAGGAGAGAGGAAGGAGGGGAAGTAAAGCCTCGAGATGCTAAACCATGAAGAGATAAAAAGTTTCCTGCATTTGCTCTTAGCTCTGCAGGGCACAAAGTAGGTGGAAAAATGGCATTCAGGAGTTAGAAGATCTGAGATTCCACACAAACTCGAGCATCTCTTGGAAATTAATCTTTCTGTGTCTCAGAGTCTCGATCTGTAGAATAGAAAACAATGCTTGTCCTACATTCTTTCCAGAATAGCTTGAACTTCTAATGACAGCTGTTCTTAGTAAAGGGTTGTCCAGTTTATAAAATAAACTTAAAAGTAACAAGGTGAGCTACAGTACCTCTCAGAGTGTGGGCTGACTATCCCCTGGGGAGTAATTCTGTGATCAGAATTAGCCACACAGCTCCTCTGGAGGCCCCTCTAAAGGACCCCCAAGCTTGGGCACATGATCCGAGGTCAGCCAGCAAGATGCCCTGTCCCGGAAATTTACATCTGTTTATGAGCCACATGAGAACAGGGCAGCGTGCAGTGAGAGCACAGCCATTCTCCTGGAACTGCCCCACGAGGCTGTCTCTGAGCCCCTTTTGCTGGGTCCCCAGAGCTGCTGTGGCTCCCATTTTTCCTGGGGTCTGGGATTCCATCTTCCTTCAGTTCTATAAGTCTCTCGGGTATTCTTCTAATAAATTCCCTTGTTTGGCTTAAGTTAGCACCAAGTCCTACATGATAGCACTTCTAAGCTTTCTCAACTAGAAACTTTCCATGGAGGACACTGAGTTGGCCTGAGTGGGAGAAGTTTTCCCTGTCACATTGGGTTTGGTCTCGATTTGGGCTTCATGGGAACAATGACTTCCACTTTGAGCAAAAGAGAAGAGACACAGTGGAGGTCTCCGGGGAAGTCCTTGCTATCAGGGTGTAACTCTTCTGGGATGTTTGGAAAGTAGTCATGTTATGAGGCAATACCACGGTGGAACTTCTTGATGGGCAAAACAAAAGGTGGTTGAGATCACAGGTTCTTGAACCAGTTTACCTGGTTTCATATCCTGGCTCTCCTGCTTACCAGCCACATGACCTCCCAGGCTACTGTGTTTTAGTTTCTTCCTCTGTAAAATGGGGACAATGATATGATTTCACAGGCTATTGTAATGATTAAATGACTTAAAATGCATATCATGCGGAGAATGGTCCTTGGTATGCAGTAAATGCTCAATACATGTTAGCTGTTAGTATTATCCTGATACTGGACACTCTTCTGTTATTACCATGAGAGTAAACATATAGAAGAAAATCTCAAGTTGGGTTAATAGGAAAATAAAAGCATTTTTAAAAATAAAAAAACAAATGGAAACAATGAGTTGCTTTTTGCTGGTGCCTAGAAAGACGTGCTAATGGCAGAGTTCTCTTGGCTAGAGGAAAAACTTCTTCATACTGTTGACTCCAGAGTGGACTGTTCGTCCAATAAAGGAGAGGTTTCTAGCCCAGCTTTCTCTCAGCAGTTAGGCTAGCAGCTACAAGGGAGCTAATATGGGCAAGTGCAGAGATTGTATCACATTTAAAAAAATAGACTTTGTTTTTAGATACATTTTAGGTTCACAGCAAAATTGAAAATAAGATACAGTGATTTCCCATATACCTCTTCACCCCCAAATGTGCAGCCTCCCCCGTTTCCAATATCCCTCTCCAGAGTGGTGCATTTGTTACAATGGATGAACCCACGCTGACACATCATTATCAGCCGAAGTCCACAGTTTACATTAGAGTTCACTTTTTGGATTTACAGAAATTTATAATGCATTCTATGGATTTGCAGAAATTTATAATGACATGTGTCTATTATACCATTATAATAGCATGCAGAGGAGTTTATCCTAGAATCGTGAGATTTTTGCTCACCTGGGGTCTGTTGAGCAGGCATTGAGCACACGGGGGCTCTCCTGTTGGTGAGAGAAATGGACTAGTGTTATGGGCTTCAGGACACCTTGGAGGGCACGGGAACTGATGACGAATGTATGTGTACACCACAACACCCATGTAAAACAAGTCTACTTGCCCCGTGATGAAAAACTACTCACCTTGACAAAACAGGCATGATATTCATTTGGAGGCTTGCTTCTAAGAAAGATAAATCTTGCTGTCACTGCACAAAGAGATAAGAAAGACTGGGTGACAGTTTTTCATTGATAAAAGATTGTCTGTATTTTAAAAGAATTTACTTTCTTCCCCTCTACTGATACCCACATGAGTTAAGGCAGAGATACACTATCTTTCATGTTTTTGTCAGAATGTGTTATTACTGCGGGTGGCGGTGACTCAATTGCTTCATTTAGTGATCTGACTAAAGTAGAATGTCGCCTGTACATGAGCTACAGGGCCCAAATAAAGTACAACCTCCAGAATTAAGAAGCAAGACCCAGAAGCATTCTTAGCTGGAAGGGAAACTAACATGAGTTCATGTGAAATGGAGGAGGTTCGCTGTGTGTAGAACTCTTCCTGGAAATTAATCTTTCCTAATAGAAGTTAAAAAAAATTTGCTTATGTCCAGGGTGTTTCTAAAAACCTCACTGGGGCGACAATATTGTACAATAATTAATATAAGATGAGCAGTCATCCAATTTTCACATGAAGTAAGGTGGCAATACGTTTGAAAGAAAAGAATTAGAGTAGCCATTCTGTCTACAGAGTATGGGGCAGAAATGAAAATTCTGTTCCTCTTGGTAGGTCCAAATCTGAGTGAGCATGTTCTTACTTATAAGTGGGAGCTGGGTGATGAGAACAATGGACACATCTGGGGAGAACAGCACACACTGGAACCTCTCGGAGGAAGTGGGGCAGTGGGAGAGAGCATCAGGAAAAATAGCTGATGGATGCTGGGCTTAATAACTAGGTGATAGGATGATCTGTGCAACAAACTATGCCACATGTTTACCTATGTAACAAATGTGCACATCCTGCACATGTACCCTTGAAATTAAAAGTTGAAAAAAAAATAACAATAGATACACTTAGAGACTTATCTGTGGAGATACTGAAAGTTATTTATAGTAAAGAAATGGAAAACCTTCAATATCTAACAAGAGAGGACTGGGGCCGGGCACAGTGGCTCATGCCTGTAATCCCAGCACTTTGGCAGGCTGAGGCAGGTAGATCACCCTAGGTCAGGAGCTTGAGACCAACCTGGCCATGGCGAAACCTGTCTCTACTAAAAGTACAAAAATTAGCCGGCCATGGTGTTGTGCACTGTAATCCCAGTTACTGGCGTGTGCCTATAATCTCAGCTACCTGGGAGGCTGAGGCAGGAGAATCGCTTGAACCCAGGAGGTGGAGGTTGCAGTGAGCTGAGATTGCACCACTGCACTCCAGCTTGGGTGACAGAATAAGATTCCATCTCAAAAAAAAAAGAAAAAAGGACTGGTTAAATAAATGCTAGTTCACCCGTTCTAATGTAGCCATTACAAATGGTAAGGTTAGAAACTTAAGAAATGGAAAATAGTCATAATTTTATAAAATGTACAAAGTAGTTTATAAAATAAAATGTATTGTGTGAAAAAAAACTTAAGCGTATAAGGCAAATTTGTGGGAAGACTTAGTATCTTTGTTTTACTCTTTAGTAAATTCAGGTTAAACCAACATCAGATTAACCAGAATTAAGATTAGGGCTCAAGTCTTCTGACTTCTGGTCTAGATTGTTATGTGTTTTTTTTTTTTTGGTTTGTTTGTTTTTTGTTTTTCTCCCACACACTACATATACTTTCTTAAATCTAATACTTTCTGAAACTGGAAGTTCTGAGGATTATAACACAGCATTTCATATACTGAGATTGGATATAGCAAAAGAAGCTGAGTAAAATTTATTTTAGAAATAGGTGAAATTTAACAATGAATGTATTTGAAAAAACTAAATCTGGGTGAGCAGGCATAGTCCTTCCAGATCATACTAAGCAAAGAAACTTCTGATCCTCATTTAGTTTCCCAGGTAGATTTTCCATTGGGAAGCGAATGCACTGGCAATTGATAATGAATATTCCAGCCTGCTTATCACTGTTACTTATTAACAGTAGATTAATCCTCACAGAAACCCAAAGAAATAGGAACTCTTATTAACCTAATTTTAAAGAGTAGGAAACTAAAGCCCCCGATATGTTAACTTATGTTTAAAGGGTTTTGGCATAGAAGATGTTATTGTTTCCATTTGACAGATAAGAACACTGCAGCTCAACACACAGTGGATAAGAACTGGGCTCTGGAGTCAAAGTCTTGTATCCCAGGCTCCATCACTCACTGCCTGGTGGCCTTAGGAAGATACCTGTGGCAGAGTGTCTTGCCCGACGATAGCCACAGCAACATTTCTGCTCCCACGTGCTCTTCTAGAATCTAGCCTTTCAAGGGGTAGAGTCTGTTTTCCCTCCTCTTGAACCTAGGCAAGACTTTATAACTACTTCCGTGAATACAATGAGGTGGAAGTGATGCTGCCTGACTTCTGAGGGTAGACTGTAAAGATGATGCTGTTTCCACCAGGTTCTCCTTCTCTGGGGGCCTTTTCCCTTGGAACCTGACACCATGCTGGGAGGAAACGCTCACAGAAAGACCCCTGAGGAGGTCCCAGGGAGAAGTGGTGGTTGTACAACATGGTGAATGTATTAAATGCCACTGAATTGCTCACTTCAAAAGTGAGCAATTTGATATTCATCATTAAATTTCACCTGTTTCTTTTTTTTTTATTATTATTATACTTTAAGTTTTAGGGTACATGTGCACAATGTGCAGGTTTGTTACATATGTATACATGTGCTATATTGGTGTGCTGCACCCATTAACTCGTCATTTAGCATTAGGTATATCTCCTAATGCTATTCCTCCCCCCTCCCCCCACTCCACAACAGTCCCCAGAGTGTGATGTTCCCCTTCCTGTGTCCATGTGTTCTCATTGTTCAATTCCCACCTATGAGTGACAACATGTGGTGTTTGGTTTTTTGTCCTTGCGATAGTTTGCTGAGAATGATGGTTTCCAGTTTCATCCATGTCCCTACAAAGGACATGAACTCATCCTTTTTTATGGCTGCATAGTATTCCATGGTGTATAGGTACCACATTTTCTTAATCCAGTCTATTTTTTTTGGACATTTGGGTTGGTTCCAAGTCTTTGCTATTGTGAATAGTGCCACAATAAACATACGTGTGCATGTGTCTTTATAGCAGCATGATTTATAATCCTTTGTGTATATACCCAGTAATGGGATGGCTGGGTCAAATGGTATTTCTAGTTCTAGATCCCTGAGGAATTGCCACACTGTCTTCCACAATGGTTGAACTAGTTTACAGTCCCACCAACAGCGTAAAAGTGTTCCTATTTCTCCCACATCCTCTCCAGCACCTGTTGTTTCCTGACTTTTTAATGATGGCCATTCTAACTGGTGTGAGATGGTATCTCATTGTGGTTTTGATTTGCATTTCTCTGATGGCCAGTGATGATGAGCATTTTTTCATGTGTTTTTTGGCTGCATAAATGTCTTCTTTTGAGAAGTGTCTGTTCATATCCTTCACCCACTTGTTGATGGGGTTGTTTGTTTTTTTCTTGTAAATGTGTTTGAGTTCATTGTAGATTCTGGATATTAGCCCTTTGTCAGATGAGTAGGTTGCGAAAATTTTCTCCCATTTTGTAGGTTACCTGTTAACTCTGATGGTAGTTTCTTTAGCTGTGCAGAAGCTCTTTAGTTTAATGAGATCCCATTTGTCAATTTTGGCTTTTGTTGCCATTGCTTTTGGTGTTTTAGACATGAAGTCCTTGCCCATGCCTATGTCCTGAATGGTATTGCCTAGGTTTTCTTCTAGGGTTTTTATGGTTTTAGGTCTAACATGTAAGTCTTTAATCCATCTTGAATTAATTTTTGTATAAGGAATTTCACCTATTTCTAAAATGAATTTTACTCAGCTTCTTTTGCTATATCCAATCTCAGTATATGAAATGCTATATTATAATCCTCAGAAGCAAAACTTCCAGTTTCAGAAAGTATTCGATTTAAGAAAGTATATGTAGTGTGTGGGAGAAAAACAAAAAACAAACAAACAAAAACACATAACAATCTCCCAGCATCAAACTCCAGACATGTGAGTGAATACGACTTCAGATGATTCCCACCCCCTGCCTTTGAGTCTCCCAGTTGAGGCCCCAGACATGGTGGAGCTGAGATGAACCATCCTTGCTATGTTCTATCCGTACTTCTGGGCCCCAGAATCCATACACTAATAAATGACTTCTTTAGAGCACAAGTTTGGGGTAATTTTCTGCACAGATATAGTCACTGGAATAGTACTTAAGATACTTTTTGATATCTTAGTGTCCTTGTCTGCAAAATGGGAGTAACAGCAGTATCTGTCTCATGGTGGTTGTGAGAATTTGATGTGTACAAATTGCTCAGTGTACTTCCTGGAAAATAATAATCCAGTGTTTACATAGCACTTACTATGGGCCAGGTATTGCCCTAAGAACTATACATATATTAACTTTAAATCTTTAAAACAATTTTGTGATGTAGGTACTACTTAAATTTTATTTTGTTGAGATGAAATGGACATAGTATACAATTAACCTTTTTGAAGTGAGCAATTCAGTGGCATTTAATACATTCATCATGTTGTACAACCACCACTTCTCCCTGGTTCCAAAACATTTTTATCACCCCAACAGGAAACAAGGGTACTACTTTTAAACCCAGTTCACACATGAGGAAACTCAGGCAAAGAGAGGGTCATGTAACTTGTCCACGGTTAGATGGATAGTAATGGCAGAGCTGGGATTAGAATACACTTGACTCCAGGGTCTGTGATCTTTGCTATCACGCTGGGCTGCCTAGTGCACAAGGGAAGTGACTTGCCCAAACCACACAACTGCCACATCCACTGGCAAAGCCCAGATTGCTCTGCTCCTAAAGCTTGTGTATTTTCTGCTGAGAGAAAGCTTATGTTGACCGTATCAGTCAAGTTTCTGAACACCTGAGTCAACATTTGGGATCTGATCATTCCATAAACTCACCATGCTGAGGGTCAGACCCTGAGCCTTCCTAAACAACACCCACCCTCTGCCACAAGGTGTGGTCACCCACTGAGGTTACACTTGAAATGGCCAGCTCTGCTGAACATCTTAATTGCCACACTGATCTCTCTGGAGTAGAAAATGTGTGCTACCACCCTGCAGTAAAATGGCTGTTTGGCAGAGAAAAACATCTCTGATCCAAAATGAATAATTCTTTTACTCTGTGGCCTACCAAAATATTTGGGTAATTGCTTTAGCTAGAGCTGTCCAATCTTAGGCTTCCTCACCCATGGTGGTTCTTCTGTAGCTGCGTAGACTATGCATGCATATAAAGAGATTTACAGCTCTTGGCCCTGGAAACAGCAAAGTGTGCTGCCCTCATAAGAATAGAGTTTTGTGCTCTACAGACCCAGTGTAGTTTGGATTGATTGCTTTTCCTTTCTTTCACAGTGTCAACGCTCTCAAAATACAGAATTCTACACATGATTTGAGGCTCGAGTCTTAGACATGTCCAAGGAGCTGTGAATGCTATGGGTGTAGTGGTCAGGGTCTGGTTAGGAGACAGAAAGCATATCTGTTATTGAACAGAGATTAAAATTAGTTCTGGCTGGTATGGGTGGGGTGGGGTAGAGGTTGTTTATGTGGCCCTGGGAGCCCACCTAGAGGTGAAATGCCAAGAACTGAGGGAACATGCAACTAGGACCTGACTGTTAAGCATCAGGCTGGCAGAAGACAAGGGATGTTTCTGACATCTGGGCTTGATGGGGCGGTGGAGTGGAAGCTTTGCCTCTTGTTACTTGGGCCTTGTACACGGACCATATTTACCACACGTGACAGGCAAAAGGATGTCTGGGGTCCTAAGGGCAGGCATTCAGTGTGCTAAGAATAACCATGCTACATGTTCTGCAGGAAGATGCCACTATTAATCCATCACCAGGAAAGCATGTGCTTTGAGTGGTTTTGCCTTTTCCAGCAGTCATGGGTCTGCACTGCACCGTCCGCGACAGTTTGACAAAGAGGAAGGAACAGAGATTTTGGATTCAGTCAGATCCTGGTTTGAGCTCTGAACATGTCATTTATTAGTTGTGCCACTATGTCACAGTCTTCCTGGGTCTCAATTTCCTCATATGTATCATGGGACTAATAACATCCATTGTGGCTTATTTTTGAAAATGAATGCATAGAATGCTGTAACGTGCATTGCATGTAGCAGGTGCACAATGTGGGTCGGCATGGCATGCATATGCCAGAGAGTGGGGACTTTCTGACCATAAATGGAGCCAGTTAATTAGGCCACACATTGAACCTTAATCTTGGCCTTCACAGCATCCTACTCTAACCAACTGAGCCAGGCGTATACTTACTTACAGTGTTGAGTTTATAGAAACTTCAGCTTCAGTGATTTGAATCAACATCAGTGTTTTATTCTGGAGGCAATTAGCAGCTCCTCAGTCACTTTGTAAATCCACTTTGCAGTTGCCATTTTGAGACAGAGCTGACATTACGAAGCTTAATTCTGGCAGGTAACCGTTGCAGTTGCCCAGCAGAGCTGCAATCTAGTAATGGAAAAGTGTTTCATTTTAACTATGAAATTTAACACAAAGAATACAGCTGCTCAACCGGGCAGTGACAGTGTATGTTAATTTGATTTATATACATGCAATGTGCCATGCCTAATGTTGAATGTTGGAAGACTCCAGCAAGCCTGATACCAGCCACATAAATGAGACACTACTATTACGAACTGACTTCACGTGTATAAGCTCACCTGCTTGGAGCAAATAAAGCTGTGAGAGTCAGTCTGTGCAAGAGAAACAAGAAGGAGTGTTCTCCTGCATTGCACACGTGAGGGCTGGGTTTTCCCAAACCAAGGATATGGCTTTTCTAGAAGTAGTCGTCAGGATTCTCACTATATGCCCAGTCCATCGGCAAGTCCGGGACACTGTGCTCAAGTAAATAAAGAATCTGTGGAGTGGGAAGTGGCTTAGGGCTCCCTGTTGGCTCAGGGCATGCCCTACTTGGACAGGAAACTTCTGGCTAACCAGAATCCCTGAGAGCAAAATTCTTACAGGAACTGACAGCCATGTGGAATGCACATGGCAAAAAAAAGCACATGAATATGCCCCTGTGGGGTATGCTGGGGGTGTGTGTGGTATGTGGGTGTTGTATGTATGATGTGTGTTGTGTGTATTGTGTCTGTGGTGCATGTGGTATGTGTGTGTTTTGTGTCTGTGTGTATTGCATGTATGGTGTGTCGTGTGTGTATGTATGGCATGTATATGTGTGTGTTGCATGTGGCATATGTTATGTGTGTGTTGAGTGATTAGGTATGTGTGGTGTGTGTGGTACGTGTGTTTGTGTTGTGTGTATTGTGTGTATTTGTTCATGCTGGGTGCCTGTGTGGCATCTGGCACTCACATTCATTTTGGACCAACATTGTGTAGAGATCTAGCTTCATCCTGGGTATCCCAGTGCATGGCCAGATCACTTTCTGTCTTCATTTTCCCACATTATAGTAATGACAGTCTATTGACATATGGAAAACATTGAAAGTAGAGGAAAAAAAATCACCCCTAATCCTACAGCCCCCTTGCTCTGACTGCTGCCATTCTGAGATCTTCTCTTGTGATCTTTATCCATATGAGTGTGAGAGTGTATTTGTACTCATCAGTGGATGCTACATCTTATGATAACTTTCCATGTTAAATTGCTACTTAGTCTTCATAACTCTCATCCTTAATGGCTGTATAATATTCCATCAGTGCTGTATCATTACTTCTAGTTAGGTGGCTTTTGAGCATTCCCTATGATAAATAGCACCACTCTGAATATTCTCCATTCCATCAGGCCTGGTCCCCCTTGTCTTCTTTAACTCCGAGTTTAGCACAAATAATGGTGGCTGTGGCTGTGGCTGGAACGGCTCATCTCTTGGCATCAACAGGTCTCTGTAGAGATGAGGGCATGGTTGGCTAATTCGTCTGCCTCCTGTTTCAGCCCTTCATCAAGGCCTTGCATGGGCCCTGAGGTGGACAGCAACAGGACAGGCCGCCACTCCAGTTAAAAATGCCATGAGCCAGCTCTTTCAGCTCACCTCCGAGTGTGCTGCTATGCCCACAGCACCCCAGTGCAGTGGTACCCTGTTGCTGGCACTTCAAAGCCCTTGATGCTGTGTTTACCCTTTTGCTTTCCCTCTTTGTCCCATAATTCCCAGGGGGCATGTTTCCTCTTTATCTTGAAACGGGCAGGACTTTTTAGAGTGGGATAGAACCCTGTGAAACAATTTATTCTGTGGGCCTCCTGGAAAGGGTAGACTGCTTAAGTGATTTTCTTAGGATTTCCATGGTTCTCAGGAATTTGTACAGTGTTCCTTGCTGTCCCTGGCCCCCAATACATAATCTTTTGTTGGATCTGCAAGTGGGAGGTGATGCATTTTTCCTTGGCACTCTTCCCTGTGGTGTCCCCTGTACTTCCTCATGAAGCCTGTCATTCATGTCGCTAGTCTCCTTGATGACCCCACAACCTACCCTGCTCTGCCCTGCCCCTGAGCTGGCACCTCATCATCCGTTAGCCCCTGTGCTTCTTCCCCAGCTCTTTATTCCAAGGCTGTCTGTCTTGGCCTCTGGAATTATCTAATTGTGTGGGGATCACATTATTTTCCAGTATGTAAATCACCTGCCATGGGGTAGGTGTCATGTGTCCTGGAGCAATAGGATAACTAGGAGGAGGGAGTTGGCAGAAATCACTCATTGGTACCACTTCCAGTTTTCTGCCGTGCTCTTAACACAAGAATCAGGAGTTGCCACACCAATTGGGAAAGTCAACCTTCCACTTGCTCAAGTCATCTCCCTCATTCCTCTTGGAGCTTATCTAACTTTCTCTCCTTTTTACTGGCCCAGGAAGTAGAAGACTCTTGGATTTATTCCCTCAGTGTCCTCTTTCTCTACCTTCTCTTCTTTCTCTAATTCGTCTTTTGCAACACCCAATGCCCTTTCCCCTAGGAAAAGCTGCTCTCAGAAAGGAGTACTGCAGAAGTGATCTACACCTCACTGTGGAGTTGGGGCTTCATTATCTTTTTCTGGGGAGGCAGTGCGGTGGTGAAAGATTGTTTGGTCAGGCAGAGCTGAGTTCAAATCCATACTCTGCAACTCATTAGTTCTTTGGCTTCATCTTTCTGAACCTCAGTTTTCTCCTTTGTGAAATGGAAATAATACCTACCTCGGTTGACATAAGGCATGTAAAATACTTAGCAAAGTTTCCACATGTAACTACTACTTATTGACATGGATTATTTTTATTTGAAACTTAGGTCTATTTGTGGGATGAAAATATTTGGAAAAAGTTTAAGCTGCAGCAGCAGATTCTGGTGCATGCTTGTATGTGCGTGTCTGTGTGCATGGATATCCATGGATGCATGCATGAGCAGTGATTTGGGGGAAGCTGGGAAATCTCTGAAATAATATAAGGAAAGCAGTCTTCTCCTCCTACTATTAACTTCATTCTACCTATTTCACGTGGATGCCAGTTCTCTTTGGTTTTCTTCTTTTAGTCTTTAACCAGCCAGTTGTATAGTTCTTCTAAGCATGCTGCTTTTCACGATCATACCTCTTGCTTTCCAAATGTCCACAACCTTGCCTTGAAGTGTCCACTGCCCTCTGCCCTTCAAGCGGAGCACTGTCAAGCCATGGATCTCCCGGGAAACCAGAGTGAAGAGCCCTGTTTAGTGAACATGGGCAAAATTGTTGGCATGGCAAGAACCTTTTGGAAAATGCAGTCTTTTGGAAAGCAATTTGGTAATATCTATAGACATTAAAAATATATGCAACTGATTATTCCACCACTAGGAATCAACCCTAACCCTAAAGAAGATTTGCATAATATCCATAAAGAAGTGTATCTAAAAAGTGCATTGCAGTGTTATTTGTTGGTGTAGAAAATTGGATACAACTTAGCTGTTTATCAATATGGGGATGGTTAAATAAATCTTACATATAATGGAATACTATATAGCCATAAAATGAGGTTAATTTGTGTGTCTTGCCACAGAAATCTCACCAAGGTGTTGTTAAGTTTAAAACACACATGCGCGCGCACACACACACACACACACCCTTAAAATCTGATCACATCTAAAGAAAAATGACAGAGAAATATCTGGGTATATACCTCTGTATTGAAAACGAAGTAACAGGATGCACACCAAACTGCCAGTAGCTGTATCAGTCAGAGTCAATCAGGGAAGCAGAAATATAAAGTATTATGGAATAAGGATTTTATTGTAGAAAATGGTCCTTGCACATTATGGGAAGAGCTGAGCAGGAAAGGGTCCAAAAAGGGAAGTTGAATGATCAGAGAACAGTTACTCCCCTGCTCTGGTACAGCAAATGGGTAAGAGTATAGAGGGAAATCTAGAAGCTAGCATGTCCAGCTGCTGCAACAGGATGCAAAGGGGGTTTGGGTAAGATTGTCAACTGTTCATGGCTTCCATCTCTGTATGTTTACAATGAAGCATCTAGAGGTTGCCTAGAGTCACTATTGGTCAAGAGCTTGGCAGTTGGAAAGGAAAGCTGGAAATGGAAAGGGGAAGACAATGATAAACTGGACTTGGCTGGCGTCTCTGCTCTGTCTGTCATCACCTTTGACCAATGACAACCTTTAGAACGTAATGACTGCTGCTTCACTTTTGTCTCCCAAATCTCAAGAAACTTTACTTTTGGCCAACTCTAGCCCATAAAAGGAAGGCGATTCTGGGAAATATTGTTCCCAAAGTAACCAAGTTGACAGTAGAATAATTCAGCACAATAGGGTTTTTACCTCTGAGGAAGGGAGTGAGAGCTAGGAGGTCAAGGGTTACTTGTCCACTATGCTTCACACTTTCCTGAATCCTTCACGACAAAAATGCTCACATGGGCTGCTTGTGTGTGGAAACCAAGATAAAAAGGAAATCAGAGTCTCTTGACTTTTTTTTTTTTTTTTTGCAAACTCTTAGTAGGCTTTCTTCTATCCTTCCATATAATTATCTCCTGTTGCCTTGTTGGTATTATTTTTTTCCTCCATGAGATTGCTAATGATTTCACTTGTTAAAAACTGAAAAGGTACATACATGTACAAGTGTGTGTGTATGCACATATGTGAGTGTGTATATGTGCATGTGTGTTGCATGTGTGAGAACGCCCTGTCTGGTTTACTCTTGGCCCCTTTCCCTTTAGTAATGGTCCTGTGACCTATGCCAAAGACACCCAGGGGACAGGAGAACCCAGGGGGAGGGTTTGGTGGGAGAACGATGGAAATGTAAACTCCCTGGGAGATAAAACTCATGTAGCACACAGGGGGGTTTTGTTCCATTAATTTTTATTGGGAGAGGCACATCCCCTGCTGCTATAGACTGCCTCTCCCTCGGGCACAAAGCCAACTGTGTGTTCTAATGCAGCTGCCTCTTTGCAAATAACTTAGGAAAGAAGATGCAAGGTTGAGATAGTTGCATCCAGCATGGAAGCTACAGTTCAAGGCCCTTGGCTTCCTCCTGTGGGGCATAGGAGATTGGGGAAAAATGGTGTGAGCCAGGAGGTGAGCTTCTGGCCCCCCATCAGTGCACAGCACAGGCCCCTTCAGATGCTGCTTGGGAGTAGAAGCGACAGTGGACCAACATCATAAAGGTGAACTTGGTGTCAGGGCTTCTTGTTCTCCTTGAGTCAGGGCCTTTGTCTTTTGCCTTGTATCAGACTGAATATCTGCCAAGGAGCAGGGGAAGTCACTTGAGATGAATATTCCCCTTTCTGAGTTGGCCACCAAGTTTCCCATGTATAAGACATGTCACCATTTTGTGAGGGTAGTGGTGGAGCAGTGTGCGGCACAGACAGCATCTGAGATGCCCCAGTGATCTCTAGTTGAACAAAGAACTATGACACAGACATTAACCCCTTCATTCCTTATAAAGAACTCCTCTATAAGGCCAGCATCCAAGAATTCAGCAGGGCTTGCTCAGAGCCCCTTTGTTCCTACCCTCTGGTAACACCTTCCTCTGGTGGTTAGTGAGCTCCCTGCAGCAGGAACACAGTTGCTGGATTTGCATCCTCAGTGCCTAGTACAATGGCTGGGTTAAAGCTGAGCTCCCTCTGTATTTGTCCACTGCCTCAGCTACTCCCTCTGGTTCATCTAAATCTATTTTCTACTCCTTGTTTCCTTCCTCACTCTGAATCTGTCATGATGATCTCCTCCTTGTAGGCATTTGAATGCACCAAGCATACTCCAGTCGGAGGGACTTTGCATTGACTGTTCCCTATGCCCAGAATGCTCTTCCCCAGAGACCCCATGGCAAATTCCTCACCTCTGCCCAGATCTCACTTCCCGACCATGCTGCCTCATTTAAAACTGCAACCTGCCTCCCACTCGTCACTCACACGTTGATACTACACCTTTTACTTTACTTGCCTTTCCTTCCAGAGTATTTATCATCTTCTAACATACTATGTAACTCACTTATTTATTACATGTTTTTGTTTGTTTATTGTTTATATCCCCCCATGTAAAAAGTAAGCCTTTTGAGGGCAGGAATCCTAGTCTATTTTGTTCACTGATGTATCCTAAGAGCATATTACGTGAATATATGTATCCTAAGAGCCTTTACATGAATATTTGTTGACATTGGTTGGAATTCATGGACAATCTTTCATGAAGAAATTGCCTGGAGATATTTCATGTTTTGGGACATTAAGCTGAGAGGACTTCTAGTCAAGTTAGCACTAAAATGAAAGAAGACTGGTATTTCAGAGCTTCCTCAAATTCCTGCAGTGTTAACACAGACTCGGGATGCTGTAGTGACAACAAAATAATCATAAATAACAAGGAATTGATCCCTAACTACTGTATAGTGTTCTACAGATGTTGCATGCCTTATATTTGAGCTTCACGATTTGAGAAAGGCAAGGCAGATAGCATTACTCTCATTTTGCAGTGTGTAAACAGCTTCAGAAAACTTAGGTGATATGCTGGAGGTCACACAGCTAGGAAATGATGTAGATGGATCCTCAGCTTAGGCTGTATTCTGATTGTTAGTTTGTTCTTCTCTGTCACAAGGACTTCCTTTCATATACAGGCTGTTCTTGAGTGCCACATCAAGGAAGTTCAAGACAGAATGGCAGGGATGAGGCACAGAGGCTAGAGACATAAGAGCGGAGGTTCCCCTTGTGCTGTGGGATTCCCTAAAGGCAAGCTATAAGCTGGAGCTTTCAACATCAAGATGTAGATTTTCAGAACAGAGCAGGATGGAGCTGTCTGCAGAAGTTCCGTTATTTATTTATTCTTAATTGCATAAAAAACAAAAAGTTATGCATATATATTATATATATATATATATAATGTATATAATATGTATTTTTTTTTTTGAGACAGAGTCTTGCTCTGTCACCCAGGCTGGAGTGCAGTGGTGCTATCTCAGCTCACAGCAATCTCCACCTCCTGGGTTCAAGTGATTCTCCTGCCTCAGCCTCCTGAGAAGCTGGGATTACAGGCACGCGCCACTACACTTGGCTAATTTTTGTATTTTTAGTAGAGGCAGGGTTTCACCATGTTGGCTAGGCTGGTCTCGAACTCTTGACCTCAGGTGATCTGCCTGCCTCGGCCTCCCAAAGTGCTAGGATTACAGGTGTGAATCACCGTGCCTGGCCATATGCAGAGAAATTTGATTGAAGTTTCACTTCGAAGAGTGGGTAATATTGCCTTTAGCCAGCCTGGCTCATCTAGGACCTTTTGAGGGTGACATTCTTTAGAGTTGTGTTTCTCAATGGGACAAATCTGGGGGACATTTGGCAATGTCTGGAAACATTTTTGTTGTCACAGCTGGAGACAGGGGTGCTACTGATATTGTAGGTAAAGGTCAGGGATGCTGCTATACATCCTACAATGCATAGGACAGCCCATAATAAAAAATTATTCAACCTAAAATATCAACGATGCAAGATTGAGAAACCTCGCTTTAGAGTACGCTGGGAATGACTGTTCCTGGTCCCCATCTTGTTCTGTTTTTTCTGGATCTCTAGTTCTTTTCCTTCATAAGGAGTAGAGAGTGGGCTGAAAATCTCTGTTTAAAATGGTTCCTTCTTGGGAATTAATTGGCAAAGGGAAAAAGGAGTTGCAAACTTCCACAACCAACAGCTTGCCACCTGCTGTAGCATCAGTCACGTTCCTGCATATGCCAAGCCTGGAGGTGGAGAGCCACTGTGTCGTGCTGCTGCTGCGGGTCTGCAGACTTCAGATGCCCTCCCTAAACCAGGGATGAACTGGTGAACATGGAGGTAGGAGGGCCAGCACTCTATGTTGTCAGTTGCCTAGACGCCCAGGGCATTGTGTAACCCAAATGAACTCCTGAGTCTAATCTCTGTCTTGACAGTTCTCTGGTACTGCTAGAATGCCTAGGGATATTTGTTCCAGCTCATCAAATTGGTATTGAAGTACTTTCCAAATGAAGGATAAGGCTGTCAGCGACTACTCTGAACATTAGCATATGCCTGCCAGTGTTTGCTTCCCTTACCAATACAGTCAAATCACAATTTCTCTCCAGTACACAGTGCCTTCCAGTTCTCAGAGAATAATATTGGGTTACGAATGGACCCACACACATCTTCACATACATAATTTTTAATAGAATGTTAAAATTTTTAGTAGGATGAGAAAAACAACTCTTTAAAGATTATTTCTTCCTTCACTATTACTTAGCAGATGAGGAAACAGATCCTGAAATGATTTAAATTATATTCTAAGACTCCAGAGTTAGTAGCAGACCAGGACTAGTACTGTGGTCTAGAGGACTCCTAGCTGTGAGCTATCTCTGCTATCCAAGGGTTAAATAAACTATCAGTTACTAGGATAAAGTTATCCCTTGTTTAGATGAAACGCATTTTACAAAATGTTCAGTTCACAGATTTGAACAGCAATGTGGACATCAATCCTTATTACAGAGACATGAGGCCTGGCCACCTCATGCTAAGGTATGCCATGCCTTTGACCTAAAGCACTTTTTACTGTCTGGTTTTCCTCTTAGCTCTAGGAAACCTGCTTTCTAGTCTCCTTGGCAGGCCCTTCTTTCTCTGGCAGTCTTTAAGTTCTGGGGCTCCTTAGGATGCTTGCGAGCTCTTTTCTTTTGCACTTGACATATTCTCCTGGGATAACCTCAGCTCTCCCTTGTCATTAGTTGCTGCCCAGCTTATGTCTCTTTGATGATGTGTGCCCAATCTGTCCTCAGCCCAGCGTATGTGTGGGGTGAGTCCAGGCTCTGTGGGGAAGGGCAGGGATGGAGCTAGAAGGCTAACAACAGGCTTTGTGGGATGTACGTCTCATTGGGTGAGAGTCTAATCTCTCACCAGATCCTGAGCTCCACCAGGCTCTGCATTTCTTTTTTCTTTTTCTTTTCGTTTCTTTTTTCTTTTTTTTTTTTTGAGACGGAGTCTTGTTGTGTCACCCAGGCTGGAGTGCAATGGTGCAATCTCAGCTCACTGCAAGCTCTGCCTCCCGGGTTCACGCCATTCTCCTGCTTCAGCCTTCCGGGTAGCTGGGACTACAGGCACCCGCCACCATGCCTGGCTAATTTTTTGTATTTTTAGTGGAGACGGGGTTTCACCATGTTAGCCAGGATGGTCTTGATCTTCTGACCTCGTGATCCGCCCGCCTCGGCCTCCCAAAGTGCTGGGATTACAGGCGTGAGCCACTGTGCCCAGCCCAGGCTCTGCATTTCTTCAGGGCCTAGCAAAAAGCCCAGCATCTTGATATATATCAACAAATGGATGAATGAAGAAGGGGATTTCAGGGTTGCTGCATTGATGTGAAATGCTTCCAGGACTAGTGGGCTGTGGAGTTGCCTACCTTCTTTAGTAATTTACCACCCAGTGAAAGGGTTCTAAGTGTTGGTTGTGCAGCAGAATAATTTAGAGGACTTCTTTACAGCTAAAGATGCCAAGGCCTCACTTCAGACCTCCTGAGTCAGGACATTGGGATGTGAAGTCTGGGCATGTGTAGTTGCAGAAAGTTCTGCTGATGATTCCAT
The DNA here is from genome assembly GCF_006542625.1 of Nomascus leucogenys. NCBI lineage: Eukaryota > Metazoa > Chordata > Mammalia > Primates > Hylobatidae > Nomascus > Nomascus leucogenys. The sequence continues at coordinate 120,759,458 of NC_044402.1, forward strand.
TGTCTGCCTGAATGAAGAATGAACAACTCACAAATTATCTACTGGTTGATTTGCTTTTTTGTGAAAACACATCTTTAGTATCCAGTAGGAAAACAGGATCCCCTTTGTAGTCATTATTCCTGTGCATACCTGTGGCAGGTGTCTGCTGTACTGCCAAATGTAATCATTGTCTGTACTACCTGAGCCCAAGTAATATATATTCTTGCTACCACTGTAAGTATGTGTTTGAAAGTCCTGTTTTTGCTGATCCTTGATCCACTAATGTGTGGGTATCTTAGATACCCACCTCATTTATTATTATAAGTAAAATATTAATTTATTTTTTAGGTGTGGCAATCATAGTAATGAACACAAATAGACAAGTATCTTTGCTCTCACAGAACTTACAGTCCTTGAGGGAGACAGTCAATAAACAAGATAATTCAGTAAGATTTATATACCTAGATGGTGATAAGGGCTGTATTAGTTAGCTATTGCTGTGTAACAAATTATCCCAAAACTTAGATGCTTGAAACCATAATAATTTATTTCCTTAAAGTTTTTGTGAGTCAGGAATCTGACAGTAGCTTAGCTGGGTGTTTCTGGTTCAGGATCTCTTAGGAGGTTGAAGTCAGAATATTGACTGGGGCTGTGGTGAGTCAATGGTTTGGCTGAGGCTGGAGGCTCCTCTTCCATGATGGCTCACCCTGTGGTTGCTGGCAGGAGGTCTCCATTTTTCTCCATGCGGACCTCTCCATAGAGTTGCTTGGGTGCCCTCCTGACATGGCAGCTGATGTCCTAAATCTAGTGTCAGTGATCTAAGAGCAAGAGACTGAGCCAGAGGAAGCCTCGATACCTTTATCTGAGCTTGTTTTAGAAGCAGTATTCCATCACTTCTGCCTCCTTGTCCTTGTTAAAAGTGAGTCACTCAGTAAAGCCCATATTTAAGAGGAGAGAAATTAGCCTCTACGTTTTGAAGGAAGGAATATCAAAGAATTTGTTGATATGTTTTAAAACCACCTCAAAGTCTAGGGTAAAAAATAAAAGCAGAGAAGGGAGGTATGGAGAGCTGGTGGAGGCTGAGCTGTCATTTGGGATAGGATGACTAGGGAAGAAGTTGAGACTGGCATGAATGTCTGGAGGAGGCCAGTGTGGCTGGAGCAGAGTGTGCAAGGGGAGAGAAGCAGGAGGCAAAGTCAGGGAAGGGACAAGAGGCCGTGGAGCAATTGGGAAGGGCTTCTTAGACCATTGTAAGGACTTTGGGTTTACTACAAGTGAAATAGAAAGTTAATGGAAGCTTTTGAGGATGGAGATTTTCTATTTTATGAAGACTAAGGCAAGGAAACTAAGGATTAAACAGGAAGATCAGTTAGGGGCCCTTGCAATAATCTACGTGGAAGAGGACCATGGTTTGGCCTTGGAAGGGGTTGGGGTATGGGTGAGAGTGAATAGCAGAAGACATAGTCAGGAATGGCTGGATTTGGGGCATATTTTGTAGGTAGTGCTTCTAGATTTCCTGATCAACTGGATATGGGCTGTCAGTGAAATACAAAAATAAAAGTAGGATCATTTGCAAGAGTTTTGTCTTGTGCAACTGAAAGAATGGAGTTGGCATATGTTAAGATGCTAGGAAGTTACCATACATCTGGATAAGCTTGCTGCACAAAGTGAATTCAGGCTTCTTCAGTGAAGGTGACCATTTTTCCTTTAACATTTTTAAGCCAGCACAGAGACCCAAAAGCAAACAATGATTATTGAAACCTCCGGTGCCTGTTTTTCCAATTAATATTTAAAAACTTTAGGAAAAAACATGGGCTTGATTATTTTTACTAACCATCATTATTGACAACCTAAAAAAATGAAGAAGATGATTATTCACAGTGTCTACAAAGGGTCAAAGTCCCTGATGCTAGTAAGTGTAACTTCAAAGATGAACTAGAAGATGCCTTGCACAGAAAAATAATCAATGCAGGTGCAAAAACAGAAATTCATACAAGAAGAATGGTCTACATGCAAAACAACCGAGAAAACTCTTGCTCCTTCAGTTTAACATTCTCATTTAAAATATTTGAAAATTCATTTATCAGTCATCTACCCTACAGATATTTATTGATAACCATAATATGCATTAGGTGTTGTTCAAAGTTCTCATTTAAGGCAGAAATATTGAATTGAATCACATCAAATTGCTGATACTTGACCATTTGTGGTTTACAACAGTGGCCATTTCATATTGTTCAAGACAATATTTTAAGAAAAAAATTTTGAGTACAGGTTGCTCTAATCAACATGTCATTTCATCACATATGCATATGCTAACATTTGAGATTTTGAGGTCCATTCCTCCTGCACTGTCCTAATAATGTGGCTTCTATTTAACAACTTAGTTGTCCTCATTTCTGTTTTTTTATACCTGTCACACCTGCCTATTGTAATTCAAATGTCGTTCCCTCTTTTCCTGTCCCCTGTGTAAATGGAACACAGCTGTTTCCTGTCACCTGTGTGTACAGTGTCCCTTCATGTACTTGAACCTATCTGTAAGGTCGTATTATGAGGTATTACTAGGCCTGAGGATGTACTTATAACTAAGTACATCACATCTCAGTTGTTTTTGGTATCAGTTTAGGGTATTAAAGACCAGTCTGAGCCAGTTATAGCCTGACTCTGAGCCCCAGCTGTGTGGATCTTGCATGGATATGCTGTCTTACATGTAACATTTGTGATAAGCTTAAGCTGCTGGTAATAGTGTCCCAGCCTTGAGGGCAGGTTTAGCCAAGGCCAGTTTACGGTTATGATCATCATTTGATAATGCTTTTCAATTTCTTATTTCAGAGCTGAATGTCTGTGAACTAAACCAGAGCCGTCTCTAGGTACACAGGCAATTTTATTTAAGATTGCAATAAGACGTGGTGTGTTTCTCACTTCCCTTGGATTCACCTGCATTTTTTATTCCAATACAACATATGCTCAGCTCTGTCCGTCTCAGATACACAACATCTTATCACTCTGTGGGGAAGTTACTCTTTTCCTATCATGTGGCTTCTCTTGTGCTCTACAACTTCATTTTGCATCATCTCGTTCTAGAAAACAACATTCTGAGAGGCTTTCCTGAGTTAAGTAATACAATTACATTGGAATAGCTGCAGGATGTGTCCAGGCTGGAACATGATGCTTGTGCTATGTGAAACAGGGTTGCTGTTATTTTTGCCTGTCTTGCTTAATTAGTACACACACAGCATGACTGGGGTCCAATCCCTACCCTACTTATTGGGTGTAACACCATGAGGTAGAAAGAGCGTCCATAGAAATTGAGAAAAGATTTTTTTTTTTTTTTTTTGTGGTACATAAACAATTAGATGAACGGAGAGCGAATTATCCAGCACCTGTATTCTCAGAGACACATCTGATTGCCTTGAAACCCATTATATTGTTTTTCTCCCCCTTCTTTATTGCATTTGGCTACCGGTGCAGCAGCTATCTCTTACATCTATTGTTTGATTGCATCCGTTGCTTTTAAAAATCCAGGTCTGTGAGCACAGTTCCAACTTCAAATGGAATTGGTGCAAAGGGATGGAGACAGCAGATCCTTGCCAGACATGGAATGATGACTCCATTCCAATCGCATTTCCCTTTAATGAGGATCCTGATGCGGCTCTCATTCCTCGGCAAGTGCCATGCTGCATCCGGTGTAATGGCTGCACTTGATGGATAATTTATGCAAACAGAACACAAACAAGAAGTCATTAAGCCACCCAACGAGGGTCCTTGACTTTTGCAAAACCAAACAGTTATTCTGATCCTGATGAGTTTAATTTTACTTTTGGTTGAGTACCGATGAATATATTATATTTAAAATAAATATAATATTATCAATATTCATGATCAAACTGAATGTCATTTGGTGTTTAGTGTTTTTTTTAAAGAGCGATACACAGAGCTTGATTTTCATAGTCACCAAGTATTCATATTTAGATCTTTAATCCTATCTTAAGTCTGTTTCTAATGGATTCCAAACATAGCTAGTGAAAAAAAGGAGGCAGAGGGGAATCTATTATTTGGATACATGTAAACACCTTTACTTTTCATTTGAATAGTTCTTGTTTGGTATTTGCAGCTCTAGAATGTGTGTAAATGTGAATTTGAGAATTTGACATAAACTATAAAACACCGGACCACATAAAGAATATTGATTTTGAATATGATTTGGCTACCTAGTGATAAAAATCCACTTAACAGGAAATTAAAATTTAAAAAAGAACTTTTTAGCATGCATAATGCCTTTGTTGTAACTCAAGGGCCATGTAGGTGTACAATGTTTGGATGTCAGTTTACATAATATGTTGTGTTCTCGGTGCTTTCCAGATGCCCAGCAGTTTATTTTAGTAATTTTAATTTTATTACAACAGCATCCTATGATTCGGTTGCTGTACAGCTTCTCTGGGAGCACTCACGTGAAAATCATTAAAGCCTAAATGGTCCTGGCAGGTAATCTCACCATCTTTTCATCTTCCATTCCCTGGAAGGTGGCCCCTGTCGATTGTTTAAAGGAAAAGAAACACTGTTACACGAGGCACAAATAACAATGCTGCATCCCGATCCCTTCCCTGTAGAGAGGAAAATAGGGCGGTTGTCAATCTGTGGAGTGGAGGCTTATCTCTGGGGGGACCTTGCCTCCCAGTATCAAGAGCCACATGGCACCAGCCTCTGGGGTTGACTGAGGCCCTTTAACCCCAGTCAACCCCAGAGGGGACAGGACCTCCCCACTTGTGATGGACAAGCCTCCCAGACCAGCAGCTGGGGCAGTCAGATCTACTACATTCACCTCCTCTGCCACTTTAGAGTGACATGGGAAATGAGGAACTGGCAGGTTGGGTCCCCCACCTTCAGGAGAAGAGATCTCTTGGGGAGATCATTGTGAAGCAAAAAAGAGGGAGACTGGAGGAGGACTGCAGGGAAGAAGGGAAGCGAGCTTTCTGAATTGTCAGGCCCCATACTTTTTACCCCAGGGAAGGGGAAAAGGGAAGGAAGGAACTATAAATACACAGTCAGGAGGAATAGATCCCTAGGAATAGGACTGGGCAGCGGGCAGGCCTTCTTGCGGATGATCAAACAGCAATACACCCTTGACAGCTATAGATGATGTGAATCGGTAGACAGCATCACTGGGTCACCTTGGAAGGAATGCTGGTAACTACACCCTGAATTTTTGGTTGATGCCAAGGATTGCCTACTCCTGGCACCCTTATTCCAAAAGTATCTTAGAGCCTCTGCCAAAGATACAATACTCAAGTTCCACATCTAGATTTACTAGTTCTATGGGTCTGGAGTTTAGGTGTCTAACAAGAGTCTCAAAATGGTTCTGATCTAGACAGCCAGGATCATGTTTTGACAGTCATTGTCTCCGACTGTGAAGTTGGGGGTATTGCAGCTACAGAACTCCCTTCAATCTATAGCTTTGAAGACATTTTCATTTATCTTATGAGTCTCTGAGGACAGCTAATTTTCTTCGGCCTCCCTCTCTGGTAATTTTCCTCTTCTCTCAATGCCTTAAACCTTCATTCAAGAGTTGGAGTGATTTGGATAGGAGATTGTTTTTAGTTTGGCATCCATGCAAAATTCCATCAAGAGTTCTACAGGTAATATGCCAGTCTGTGCCCCTTGACTGTGAGGCTTGAGGCAAGAGACTCAAGTACAAAGAAAATATTCTTTCCTGTTCCATTTGAGAGAGGGGAGATGTTTTCGTATATTAATAGGAAAACGTTAATGGATTAGGGAGAAAAAACTGGGCCTATCCTTAGGATATGGATATAGCCTAGCCTTTTTTTTTTGTTTTTTTTTTTGTTTTTTTTTAAAAAAAAAGAAACCTCATGGTCTGAAATAATGTCTATATTTATCTATTTATCTAGCAATACATTATTTTGTCTGTGACTGCTGTTGCTTACAATCATGTGGCTATATTTCCCAGGCTTTCTTGGGTAACTGACATATGAGTGGTTTGGTCAATGGAGACACTTATGGAAAACTAGGGGTAGGGAGCAGGGAGAAGCCTTCATTTTTTCATCGTGGCTACACCTCTTCTATGATTCTAGCTCCCCACGGTTTCTCCCTCCATAGTTCCAACTTTTACCAGGAAGCTGCTGAACTGGTTTAGGGAACATTACCTTCTCCTTGTGTTCTTTCAGTCTAAGGTTGACAGCAACTTTCTGCTGTTACTAATCCCTGGGTTGCTTCACCGGTTTTGCTTCTTAGCTCTCCAGTTAGGTGTTACAAATTCCCTAATTAATTTCCTCTGCTTAAAATACCTAGAGAGGAGAGGTTTCTGCTTCCTGGCTGGATCTTGATTGATTCACTGATCACAGGTAGGTACTCCCTTGCATAGAGCTTGATAGCATTTAAGGAAGTTGGGGTGGTGTAGTATAAGGGCTCTGGACTCAAAATGCTGGAATTCAAGTTTTGACTACAGGCAAGGAATTTCATTTATTTGGACCTCTGTCTCTTCGGTTGTGAACCTCCAGTGCGTAGACCCATTCTTGACTTCTCTTTGTCCCCACAATAACTCTCTCACAAAGGGAATAGAATTTAGACATTAATAGGCTGATTGAGAGCAATAGAAATATCGTGTATGATCTGCCTTGTGATATGGCTTATTATAATTACTCATCATAAATGCTCACTATATATAAATACTCATTATAAGTACTCATTATAAATATAAGCACTCTTTTATGCTGAGCCCAGGCATAGCTTCACTGATGCTTTTCAACATAATGACCCTGGCAAAGGATAGGATTTGGCAAGCAGGTCGAAACCCATTTTCCACCCATGAGTCCAAGTCTTTATTTTTGTTCAGATTCAAAGACTGAAGCCCAGAGAGACTAAATGCTTATCAGATGCAAGGGAAAATACATTTTTATATCAAAATTATGTTGACATGTCAGCATAGTCACTCTTTTCTTAGATATGTGTAAGCACACATATATGTATACACACATATATACACATATATGTATGCTTACGTATGCATTTTATATATTGTGTATATATGATATATGTATACATACATGCATGTGTATATACACATACACACATGTATATATGTATGCATATATATTTAAAATTATAGAATTTGTTTCACTTGGGAAGGCAGCTGTGCATTCATCTAATCCAATACTTTCATTTTATGGATGTGAAAAATTAACCTCAGTTCCTGAAAATGGGCATGTGTTTAACTTCTATGGAGAAGTTGAAGGAAAACAATTAAAAATTTTTGTTTTCATTTTAAGCTATCAGTACACCCTTTTTTTTTGGTTGGCAAGTAGCCCACCACCACTAGATGTGCTATAGTTTTTGTACATTTATTTTGACAATTAAAACACTTATCAACTTTGTTTCATTTTTGGAATTTGGGGAATGGAAAAGTTATTCTGTCCATTGTCACAGAAAATAGAGGGAATGAGAAACCCACACATGACTTCTAATTCCTCTTAAAATTTGCCGTATCTCAAGTCTGGTGAAGCCAGCTTGTCTTACGTCCTGCTGAAGTTCTATCCTTTGTAGTCCTATATAAGGGTAAGAAAACAAAAGATAGCAGACAAATATAAAACTTCTAGGATTTCCTTTAGCGGTTCATTTTTGGCAGAGACGATGGGATTGTAGAACATGTGAAACTCTGTTTTACTTTCTGTAATCTGTCTACCTGATGATTTTTTTAAACATAAGTGGTATAACAGCGATTGCTGTAGATTTCCCATTCATTGTAAAAATGCAAGTGTTTGAACTAAGGAGCAGAGGAACCGATTTGTTTGGTACATTTTGCAGGGACAGTCCATTCCCCATGTATGTGCTCCAGATGTTGGAGAGCATTAAGGCACAGCTTTTCAGAAACCCGAGGTCGAGATTTTTCCTTGCAGTTTTGTCCATTCTGTTGTTCGTATGCCATAGGTTCTCTCAAATTCACTCCTCTGCTATATCAATTAAAATCTTTTACTTTCTCTTTTTTTTTGGGGGGGGGTGGGTTGTTGTTGTTAATCTGTGATTGTCTCTGTCTTGAAGCATTTTCACTTAAATGTTTATTGTTCATGATGCACAGCTCCTGAGCCATACCCACTGGAGGGAGGGAGGAGAAACAGGATGTCAATCTCACGAGCTGGGTTTACAGCTTCATTGTCTGGCCTGATTTTATGAGAAGAAAGCACGTGGTGGTGGAAGAGAGAAATTGCTAGGGGGTAAACGTGTCCTTTGAAATGCCACTCTTGGCTTCCTGACAAGGGAGAAAGAAAAAGCCTATGGTGGATTCGTTCAAGTATCGTGATGGAAAAGAAGCCAGGGCTGAGTTTTTGGCAGGGAGTTGAATTTTCCCTTCTCACGTAGAGATTAACTTTCATGGAGGGCACCCTCCCTCCCTGTGTGGGAACAGCATTATCTATCTGGTCGGCTAAATAGAGGGTTGGATTGTCTGAAGAGCCTCGGGGGCCTCAGCAGGATCTCATTGGCCAAGCAGCTTGATTTGTCATTAACTCTGCATCCTAATTATCAGCCCTAATTCCAAGAGTCCAGTCGGCCCTCCGTTTATTAATAGTGATCTCAGCCATCAGCCAGCTCCGTACTTACCTGCCTCAGGGAAAAAGAAGGGGGCAGTATTCTGAGGCTAAAGAAGATGCATCTTGGATTTAGATTGCCTGTGTACAAATGTAATTTTTGCTGTCCACCAGCAGTGTGAGTTGAGCAAATTTCTCATTTTTTAAAATCTCAGTTTCCCTAGCTATAAAATGGGCATAAAACTATAATGTATCTCATAGGATTGTGGGGCTTCAGGAAGATCATTTGTGAACAGAAATTTGCACAGTGTCTGATCCATACTAAATGCTTAGTAAATGTTGACTTTTTTTTTTTTTTAAAGAGATGTTGCGGTGCATGAAAAACATCATATATGGGCCAGACATGGTGGCTCATGCCTGTAATCCCGGCACTTCAGAAGGCCGAGATGGGTAGATCGCTTGAGCCTAGGAGCTTGAGACCAGCCTGGGTAACATGGCAAAACCATCTATACCAAAAATAATACAAAAATTAGCTGAGTGTGGTGACACGTGCCTGTAGTCCCAGCTACTCCTGAGGGGGAGTGGGAGGAACACTTGAGCCCGGCAGTTGGATGTTGCAGTGAGCCAAGATGATGTCACTGCACTCCAGACTGGGCAACAGAGCAAGATTTTGTGACACACACACACACACACACACACACACACCCCATCATATATACACCAAAGACATGTTCAGGCAACTCAAGCCATCTCTTAACCTCTAGGCCTGAAGAATGTTACATGGCAAAGGCAGAGGGGGACTCCCTGGTTGAGTGTTGGAAGTTTGCCTTTCTTTGATTTCCTTCTCATTTCTGTAGGAAGTGTGCACTCCCTGCTCACAATGGCGAGATGCAGCCTGGTGTCTTTTCCTTGGGAGGCATCTTTGACTCTGGAGGACTGAGTAAGCCAAGGGTGCAACCAAAGTATAAGGAAGCACATTTCTGTCTGTTTAGTGCTGACTCTGATGGGATATTGAAGTGTGAGAGGGGTGAAGGAAACCACAAGGTTTCTGTATTGTCCATCTCAGCTGGGTATCACAGAAAAAGAGTAGAGCAGGAGCTGTGTCAGGAGTATCATGAATTCAATGGAACAGCATTTTGGTTTTACATCTTGAAGATAGTATGTAGCTGTAGAATTGTAGATAGGTAACAAGACCACATCTGACCACATGGTGTGGAAAGTTGGTTAATTTCTGATAAATATGGCCTATTAATACCAAACTAGAGAAGTCAGGGCTATTTTCCTACCCACATTTCCATAGTGTTTTTTAAAAGTACATCTCTTTGAGGGTACACACATATTTTGCCGAGGGATAAACTGGGGTATGAAGTCTTGCTGGACACATCACATCTTATTCATTAATTTAGTAAGTAGTTATTGTGCATGTGTTATGTGTCAGGAAGTGTAGTAGGCATTGGGATATGCAGCAGTAAATCAGACAGATGTGGGCTGTGCCCTCACAGAGCTCCCAGCCTCTCACCTCCTCACAGGCAAGTGTGGTGTGGGAGTTTGTCCACAAGATGGCTGCCATCAAACCCTTCCCTCCCTTTACTCAAATGTCACTGCTTTGACCACCAGAATGTCGTGGAAGTGATGTTATACTGGTTCAGGGCCTGGCCTTTAAGGGGACTAATAGGTTCTGCTTTCTTTATTTCCATTTCTCTGGATCCATGGCTAGTCATTTAAGAAGTCTGACTATGCTGCGACTTCCATGCTGTGAGGAAGCCACTTGAAGAGGCCATGTCAGGGAAGAACCGAAGAATCTAACAGATAGCCAGAAACTATGCTGCACACATATGGTTCTGGCAAGGCTATCCCAGTCTGCTCAAGCTGTTTGATCTATTCCTTTGTATTCTCACTAATTTCTTGATTCCCCCAGAACCATGAACATGTTAAAACAGCAGTTGTTTTGGGCCACACATTTTGGGGTGGCTTGTTAGGCAGCTGTTGATGGTTGGAACACTCAGTGTTTGGTCCATCTTTGATTCCCCGGCCCAGTCCAATGATGAGCACATAATATGTGCTCAATAAATGTGCTTTGGCTTTTAATAAGCTGTGCTTCACTCTTTCTTCACCTTTGCACCCTTGCATTTGGGGACCCCCATATTTGTCCTGAAGAAGAGTCAGACCCAAACTTCCCAGAGAAAAAGTGACACAGAGGCAGAAATTAGGGCATAAGCTATAAGGTTTAGGCTGATTCCACAGGATCTGATTTCCCCAGACACTTCAAAGATAACCTTGGTCTCTATTCACCCTCCTGCCCACTATGCGCCCCTGTCAGAATTTCAGAATTGGCTCAGCCTTTACATGTGGATTCTTGAAGATGCGGATCTTGAAGATGTACCACATGAGGTTGAGGATGCCTTGCCCCTGTGCTAAGGAAGCTTTGTGTCCTATGTCAATGTATTAGTCCGTGGGGAGGCATGCTTAGTTCTTCAAACAACCCTCACAGACCTACTTTTGGCCTTGAACTTGGCTGACTCTGAAACTCTGCAACTCTGACTCTCAACTTGTCTCTGGTGATGATCTTCATGTTGAGCCAATTGGCTGCTCCCTCTGGTTTTTCCAAGTCAACCTTCCTTAGATCCTGAGATGCCCTCATGTTCTGTGCCAAGACCTGGTGCTCCCATGAAGTCCTCTGTAGCTTCCCAAAGGAATTTTTCTGCATTCAGAAGGAATAAATTCAGTGACATTTTGCTTTATTTTCCCTCTGCTCCTTCCTCTCCCCACAAATGGGACTTTTCTGCACTCCCTTCCCCATGGTGTAAACAATGAGCTCATGATCACATGTCAGGTGCAACGAATTATTTTGCTTTGCTTGCAAAATTTTTTTTCTTTTCTTTCTTTCTTTCTTTTCTTTCTTTCTTTTTTTTTTTTTTTTTTTGAGACAGAGTTTTGCTCTTGTCACCCAGGCTGGAGTACAAAGGCGCAATGTTGGCTCACTGCAACCTCTGCCTCCCAGGTTCAAGTGATTCTCCTGCCTCAGCCTCCCGAGTAGCTGGGACTACAGGCACGTGCCACCAAGCCCAGCTAATTTTTATATTTTTAGTAGGTTTCACCACGCTAGATCAGAGATGTGGTGGCTCTCCTGAGCTCAGTATTCACATCTCCAACTGCCTGCTGTACTACCCTCTTGGACCTCCTGTGGACCTCTCAAATCCTACATTAACAAAGAAATGATCTCTCTCCTAGTCAACTAAGATTTATACCTTGGACTGACCTTTACATATTTTCCTCTCCTTTTTGTCTTTTCACTCTTGTATCTAATCAGCCCTCTGGTCTGCTCATACCTACCTTCTCTATTCCATTGCTACTGCCATTACCTTAGATGGAGGCTTAATCATAAGGCACTTCTCTTGAAATGCCTCTCTCCTCTCCATGCTACCCACCATGGATTAACATGAATGGTCAGATTTAAACTCCAAATATGTAGCCACCAATGCCTCTACTGATGGAGACCCTTTGGTGACTCTCCACTCTTCATTGAGACAGACACTTCACCAGGTTCTTTGTGTGTTCAGCTTTATGTCTCAGTCTGTTATTTACTACAGCAGAGCTGGGCTACTTTGTTTTCAAGCAAGTGCAAGGTTTTTCTGCAGATAGGACTTGTTTGTGAGGTTTCTTTCTCTAGAATTCCTCTCTTTTCTAAAAGACTATTTACTGTTTTTTTTTTTTTCTTGAGATAGAATCTTGCTTTGTTGCCCAGGCTGGAGTGCAGTGGTGCTATCTTGGCTCACTGCAACCTCCGCCTCCCTGGTTCAAGTGATTCTCATACCTCAGCCTCCGGATGAGCTGGGATTACAGGCACCTGCCACCACATCCTGCTAATTTTTGTATTTTTAATAGAGATGGGGTTTCACCATTTTGCCCAGGCTAGTCTCGAACTCCTGACCTCAAGTGATCCGCCTGCCTTGGCCTCCCAAAGTTCTGGGATTACAGGCTGAGCCACCGTGCCCGGCCTACAAGCCTATTTACTTTCAAAGACCATCTAAAGTTTACTTCCTCCACCCCACCTCACTTGGTGTAAGACCCCTTCCCCAGTCCATCCATGGTAGCCCTTTCTTTGTCTGAGCTCACAAAGCACTTGGTTGTTTTTGATGGCAGTAAACCCTGGGTTCTGCATTATAGATGTTTGAGCACATCCCTGAGACCTGCTAGACTCTAACCTCACTGAGCATAGAGGTTATGCACACAGGCATAGCTGTCCCAATATTTGGGAGATTCTGCTTACTTGACCTCAGCTGAGCCCAGAGTATCCATTGGCCAAGATGGGTCAAACCTGTTACAACAGATCTCTGTCTCTTCTGTGCTTCTCTCTGTCTCCCTTGGAGCCCAGCACTTCCATGCACACTTTGCCTTCAGAGGCACTATGCCTGGCTCCTGAGATTTCCTTTCTCTTTTGATACCTCCAAACTTACCTGTCCTGCTCTTTTTCCTTACAGTCTCACTCCTTATAGTAACTAACCTTATAAACTAATGTCAGTGAAGGTGATCGTAGTAAAAGAATCAGAAAAGATTTACCATTTGTTTGTGGGTTCCTTGACTGCTAAATGGATCAATGGTTTTGTTTTTCCCTCTGACACATCCTAGTTCAGGATCTTCACCAAGATGGCCCATTTGTGTCACTACAATAGGCCTCAGTCTCTTTTCTCCTGTGGTTCACTCTCTCAGCCATGGAATCCTGCCCCTTGCTTCCTGACTAGTGTCAAAACATGGCTGTCATCATTTTTGCTCATTTGGAACCTCTGTGACCCTCCACCGTCTACTGGCTGCATCTCAGACTTCTTGATCAATCTCAGGTCTTCCATATTCAGATTCCAGGCTATCCTTGCATTCCTCCTGCTTATAGCTCGCCCCTTGCTTAACTCCTTTGCTTTGGTCAGACTCACTCCCTCACTTGCGGTCTCCATCCCTGTATCTTCCCCTAATAATGCTCAGAGGTTTCTTGTTTTCCTGACTTGGCTCATGTTCCACCTTCACCCTGGGAGGACTCCCCACCACCCTCCACCGCCAGCTCCTCCCTGCTCATCTAAAGCCATCCCGTTCTTGGTGCAGATTCCCTTTTCTCCTTAAGGCAGTCCTGGATCATTTCCCCTCACCTCTCTCTCTGGTATTTGCATGGCTCTAATCCTCCCCTGTATCACTGTTTGGCAATTAATCATGCACTGGGTTGTGACACTTCTTGTACAGCATTGAGCTGTTATCTCTTGTATATTCTTTCACTTTTCTTGCATTTATGTCTTAGCTCTTTGTGTCCCTGAGATCACAGAGCATCTCTTCAGCATTCTTTTTTATCCTCCTCAGTGCCTTGCTTGCATGTCATAGCTGTCCTATAAATATTTCTGTAATATCAAGATTTAACCTTCCTCAGGTGAGTGCTACATTTCTTTCATAACGGTGGTCTCTGAGGCTCTAAGCAAAACGTGACTATTGTGGACTTTTTCCAATGAATGAGGAAGCAGTGGAGGAGTATATTTTGGCATGTAGAGGCCTTCAGGTATCTTTTAAGTTGTGTGTTAATAACTGTGACTCACTCATCCTGTGGGCTACCACGCACCAGGCTCTGTGCTAAACCCTCTAATGTAATACTGTTTTAATCCTTACCATAGTCCTATGAGAGTAATTACTATCATGGTTCCAATTTTACAGTTTAGGAAACTGAGGTACAGAGAACTTTCATCATTTTCCTGAGACCCATAGCCCATATATGTGGTGTGCTGAGACTTTAAATCCTGTGATCTAACTCCAGAGTGTGAAATTTTAGCCACTATTCATAGCATGCCCTGACCAATATGCAAAATATCAGTCCTTGTCTGTATACTATTATCCCATTTATAAATGACTTTCATACATAGTGTCTTATTTATCCGACTCAACACTCCTATGAAAAATTGGGCACTCTTAATTTACTCTTATTATTTATATTCTATATTTTATTTATATTCTAGATATCATTCCTTCCTATAATCTCACACATTTTATGCTGTTGTTAAAATGTAATGCAAGTAACACTTAAATGCATTCTCGTTGTTAAAAAACAATCCAGAGTGCCAAAAAATGCAGGATAAAAAGAAAATTCCACTCTTAACTCACCTCAACCATTTGCCCTTCCCTGGAGAGAATTACTGCTGTTTCCATATGATGCATAACTATCCCTTCACCCCTATGTGTAAGCATGGACAGGTACATCACACACACATATATATACACAGGTTGAGCATCCCTAATCCAACATCTGAAATCTGAAACGTTCCCAAATCCAAAACATTATGAGTGCTGACATGAAGTCACAAATGAAAAATCCCACACCTGACCTTGTGTGATGAGTCATGTGTTTCCTGCACAAAATTATAAAAAAAACTGTATAAAATCACATTCAATTTCTCTGTATAAGGAATATATGAAACATAAATATATTTTATGTTTAGATTTGGGTTCAATTCCCAAGATATCTCATTATGTATTTGGAAACATTCCAGAATATGAAAAAAATCTGAAATTTGAGACTCTTCTGATCCCAAGCATCTTAGGTAAGGGATACTCAACCTGTACATATCTATAAATATAGACACGTATTCATATATATTTTTCCATAAACGTATGGAAATTTACAGTTTTCTACATGGCATTTGCTTTTTCTATAAGTGGGAAAATCTTGTCAGTTTTGGCTCTTTGATTTGCTCTTTTTCCCTTTGCAGTTGTCAGTGTGTCTTGGAAATCTTTCCATGCTTGCACTAATAGATCTCCCTCATGTTTTATCCCAGTGCTAGAGTATTCCCTCTATTGGATGTGCTATGGCTTACTTAGTCTTTCCTCCATTTTTGAATATTTAGATTGTCTTACCTGGAACGATAACCTCAGTTTTGAACTAAGAAGGTACAGCTCCACAGGGAAGCAGCAAGCTCCCTTTGCACAGCTAGTTATTAAAAGGTGGAGCGCTTCCGAGCCAGGTGTCAGGATTCTCTCACCCTGTCCATTTCCCAAAGCTGCCACACAGCTGAGCAAGGCCATGGCTGTAGCCACTCTGTGGGACTTCACAAGGAACTTGAGGTCATCTGCAACAATTCCTCTGGCAAAACTAATTGGTGTCAAGATCACACATCAAAAGACTTCTAACCAAATAGCTGCCACAGACATAGACGTAGTTTTATCAAAAAGTGACAGAAGCTTTTCTTCCTGAAATGATGTATTACAAGCATCCATGATTTCTTCTTTTTTTTTTTGATTGCATCTCACTCTGTCATCCAGGCTGGAGTCAGTGGCGCGATCTCGGCTCACTGCAACCTCTGCCTACTGGGTTCAAGCAATTCTCCTGCTTCAGCCTCCCGAGTAGCTGGTATTACAGGAACGCACTAGCATGACTGGCTAATTTTTTTTTGTATTTTTAGTAGAGACAGGGTTTCTCCATATTGGCCAGGCTGGTCTCGAACTCCTGACCTCATGATCCTCCCACCTTGGCCTCCCAAAGTGCTGGGATTACAGGTGTGAGCCACTGCGCCCGGCCCGCATCCATGATTTCTTAAAATGAGGTGATTTTGATTTTGTTTGGGAGTTTGTTTCCTAGGTAAAAAGGGGACAACAACACTGAATCCCTTGGGATTTACACTCTTCTGAAGATCATAGTGGGAATTATCATGCCACATTAAGATGGTTCCAGAGAATCATCAAAGTCTTTTTCCCCTTGTTTTGGAATGGGAGTATGTTTGCAACAGTGCTTGTTTGAAAGTGTAACACTTACATTAACACTAACACAGGTAAAAGGCAATGTGATCACGTAATAATGCATTAAAGTCTTCAGAAGATCAAACAAAGGTTCAGCATATCTGTATGATCTGGGGATTGCCAGGAAAGTACCACCTGCTGGAATGTAGTTTGTGGCAGTTCTCATTGTGTAACTACTTGAATGAATGCAAAAGGTCCATTGCATTGTGCAGAAATGCTTTCTCCTTTCCTTTAGGTATGGTGTAAGACTTGGACAGTCAGAGCATAGGTTGTCAAGTGTTCCAGATATTAATCAAGGTCAAGTGAAGGTGTGTGTTTGATGGTAGTAGATTTTCCTATTGACCTTAGTTGGTGCATTCAAACCAGAAGGAGAAAACTTTGTTGTAGGAAAGGAAAAAAATCATTTTCTCTTGTTTCTTCCAAAGGCAAAGATTATTTACATAGACTAAAATGTTAATTTTCTCAGAAATCAAAGCCACTGGCAGATCGTTAAGTAAAATTCATGTGTGTATGATTAATATTGGATGACCTCTTGCTCTAGTAGAACCTTGCTTTTCAGAAGACATATGGAACTCATTCATGCTTATATTACACGTATCTGTTCATACAGGTCTTTGACTCTGCGTTCATTGAAATGTCATGGTTTCTTTCACAACAGATTTGGAAGAGAAAATGCTGCTTAGAGCAGAATGTTATGAATGGGAAAGGAAATGAAAGTGCGTGTGAGTGAATTGAGGATCATGACAGTGACCTGTATTTCTACATTGGGTAGAAAACTTTTAATAAAAGCTAGAAGCCAAGGGGTAAATTTTAGAAATAGGATTTTGCCTTTGATTATACTTCTCTGTGTTTGGACTGCCAATTTGACATTCTGTTGATGAATGTTTGCTTTTGCATCAGCATCTAATAGGTGAGATTTATGTCTGTTTAGGAGCTACCAGCTTTGTTAATTCATTGGCTTGCAAATGTAATCAAAGAGGATAAGTTTGCTTTGGGGAGGTGCAAATACCAGTTTCTCTTGGGCTTCCAGCAAGAAAAAAAGAGAGTCCTTTTACAGATGTTAAAATGGATAATTTTAGGAAATTAGATAAAAAATACCAAAATTTTCAGAAATTATTTTCATGGTAAGTGCCCAGATTTCAAAAACAAATAAAATTATTCCTACCTTTAGAGAATTCTCTGATTACAAAGAGTATGCAATTACATAATTCAGGCAATGAAGCCTTCTTAGTAACTCAATAAAAACATACTGATATTGGAATAATTAAGCAACCACCGGTAATTAAGTGCCCTGGTAGTCATGGCTGCACTGGGGTCTGGGTCTTGGCTGGCAACACTGGGCAGATGGGTAACTGGGGTGCCTGAGACAAGAAAGTGATCTGGGAAGTGATAACAGTTCTTCTCCTTTTCTTCTTTCTTCTTCCTCTCCTGATGTTTCTTTTGCTAAAATCAATGCCTACCTCTTGGTTTTCACTTTTCCGATCACTCTTTCACAGTCTCATTTGCTGGTTCCTTTGCAAGTTTCTGACCTCTAAAAACTCGAGGGCCCCATGGTTCATTCCCAATCTGTACACATTCCCTAGGTGATCTTATCCAGTCACATGGCGTTTATACCATCTGTCTGCTGATGGCTTCCAAATAGATCTTCCAGACTGAACATCTCCCCTGAACCACAGACCCATATTTCCAGTTGTCTACGTGGTCATTTCAGATGGTCTAGTAAGCATCTCAAACTTGACATTTCCAACCCTGAGCTTCTGATGATCTTTGCTAAACAACTCTACCAGAAACTTCCTCATCTTGGTTAATGCAATCTTTTTGTTTTAAAATCTTGGCACTGTCCTTTTATTAAAGTTTTATTTTTAATGGACAAATAATATTTGTACATATTTATGGAGTACTACATGATGTTATGATACATGTATGCATTGTGGAATGATCAAATCAGGCTAATTAGCATATCTGTCACAAATATTATTTCCTTGTGGTGAGAAGACTGAAAATCCTCTTTTAGTTATTTTGAAATATACATTATTATTAACTAATTATAACTAAATTATTAACTGTTAACAGTCAGGTGCTATGCAATGGAAAACCAGAACTTATTCCTCTTATCTAGCTGAAACTTTGTAACCATTGACCAAGATCTTCCCTTTCTGACCCCTCACCTTCATCCCTGGCCTCTGGTAACCACCATTCTACTCTCTACTTCTCGGAGTTCAACATTTGTAGGTTCCACATGTAAGTGAGATCATATGGTTTTGGTGTCTCTGTGCCTTTCTTATTTCATTTAATATCTTTAATATCTTCATTTAATATCTTGTTTCATTTAATGTCTTCTAGGTTTACCCATGTTGTCACACATGACAGAGTTTTCTGTTTTTCTTTCTTTCTTTTTTTAAGGCTGAATAGAAAATCCATTCATCCAAATGGGCACTTAAGTTGTTTCCATATCTTGGCTATAGTGAATAGTGCTGCAATGAACATGGGAGTGCAGACATCTCTTTGACAAACTGATTTAAATTCCTTTGGGTAAATAAATACCTAGTAGTGGGATTGTAGAATCATATGGTAACTCTATTTTTAGTTTTTTGAGGAACATTCATACAGTTTTCCAAAATGGCTATACTAATTTACAATACCACCAACAGTGCATAAGGAAGGGTTCCCCATTCTTCGCATCCTTGACAACCCTTTTATCTTTTTGATAATAGTCAGTCTAAGAGATGTGAGGTGGTATCTCATTGTGATTTTAATTTGCATTTCTCTTATGGTTAGAAATGTTGAGCATTTAAAAATGTATCTGTTGGCCGTTTATATGTCTTCTTTTGACAAATGTCTGTTCAAGTCCTTTGCCCATTTTTTAACTGGGTAATTTGTTTTCTTGTTACTAGATAGTTTGAATTCCTTTTTTATTGTGGATATTAGCCTTTCAACCAATGTATAATTTGCAAATATTTTCTCAGTTAGTGGGTTGTCTCTTCATTCTATTTATTGTTTCCTTTGCTGTGCAGAAGATTTTTAGTTTGATGCAATCCCGTTTGTCTATTTTTGCTTTTATCGCCTGTGCTTTTGGGGCTGTACTCCAGAAATCATTGCCTAGACCAATGTCATGAAACTTTCCCCTTATGTTTTCTTCGAGTAGTTTGATAGTTTCAGGTCTTAATATTTAAGTGTTTAATTTATTTTGATTCTTGTATAAAAGGCGAGATAAGAGTTCATTTTTGTTATTCTTTATGTCAATATCCAGTTTTCTCAGTACCATTTATTAAAAGATACAGTCCTTTCCCCATTGTGTGATCTTGGCACCCTTGTCAAATCAATTGTCTAGAGATGTGTTTTATTTATTTTTTTTTTTCTGGGCTGTATATCCTATTCCATTGGTCAGTGTGTCTGTTTTTGTGCCGTTGCATGTTGTTTTGATTACCATATCTTTGTAATAGATTTTGAAATCTGGTAGTGTAATACCTCTAGGTTAGTTCTTTTTAGTCAAGGTTGCTTCAGCTATTAGGGGTGTTTCGTGGGTCCATATGAATTTTAGAATTGCTTTTTCTATTTCTTTGAAGAATGACATTGAAATTTTGATAGGGATTGCATTGAATCTGTAGATTGCTTTGGGTCATATGAACATTTTGATAATATCAGTTCTTCCAGTTCATGAACACAGATGCCTTTCCATTTATTTGTGTCATCTTCAGTTTCTTTCATAAATGTTTTATAGTTTTCAGTATACAGATCTTTCACTTCCTTAGTTAAATTTACGTTAAGTATTTTTTTTTCTGGTGCTATTATAAATGGGATTCTCTTCTTAATTTTTTTTTTTTTTTGAGATGGAGTCTCACTCTGTTGCCCAGGCTGGAGTGTAGTGGTGCCATCTGAGCTCACTGAAACCTCCATCTTCCGGGTTCAAGCAACTCTCTGCCTCAGCATCCCGAGTAGCTCAGATTACAGGCACCTGCTACCACGCCTGGCTAATTTTTGTATTTTTAGAAGAGACGGGGTTTCACCATCTTGGCCAGGCTGGTCTTGAACTCCTGACTTTGTGATCCACCCACCTTGACCTCCCAAAGTGCTGGGATTACATTGTTAGTGTATAGAAATGTTACTGATTTTTGTTAAATTCATTTTGTATCTTGCAACTTTACTGAATTTGTTTGAGTTTTAACAGTTTTTTGGTGGAGTCTTTAGTATTTTCTATATATAAGATCTTGTCATCAGCAACAGAGATAATTTCACTTTATTCTTTCCTTTTGGACACCTTTTTATTTATTTCTCTTGCCTAATTGCTCTGGCTAGGACTTCCAGTAGTATGTTGAACAGAAGTTATGGGAGTAGGTATCCTTGTCTTGTTTCTGTTCTTAAAGGAAAAGCTTTCAACTTTTCATGTTGCTTATGATGTTAGCTGTGGCCTTGTTATATATGGCCTTTATTGTGTTTTGAAACATTCCTTCTATAACCACTTTGTTGAGAGTTTTTATAATGAAAGGATGTTGAATATTGTTAAATGCTTTTTTCTGTATCTATTGAAATAATCATATGTTTTTTCTTCATTCTGGCAATAATTTATTGATTTGTGCATGTTGAACCAACCTTGCCTCCCAGGGATAAATCCCACTTGATTATGATGATACCCTTTTAATGTACTGTTGAGTATGGTTTGCTAGTATTTTGTTGAGAATTTTTACTCTATGTTTATTAGAGTTGTTGGCCTGTAGTTTTCTTTTCTTGTAGTGTCTTTGTTTGGCTTTGGTATCAGGGTAACATTGGCTTTATAAAATGAGTTTAGAAGTATTCCCTCCTCTTTAATTTTTTAGAAGAGTTTCAGAAGGATTGGTATTAGTTCTTTAAATGTTTGGTAGAATTCGGTCATGAAGTCATCTAGTCCTGGGCTTTTCTTTGATGACATACTTTTAGTTACTTATTCAATCTATTTACTCTTTATTGGACTGTTCAGATTTCTAGTTTCTTCATGGGTTAGTCTTGGTAGATTACATGTTTCTAGGAATTTATCCATTTCTTCTAGGTTGTCCAGTTTGTTGGCATGTAATTGTTCATAGCAGTCTCTTATGATCCTTTGTATTTCTGTGTTATGTTTTGTTTTTCATTTGTGATTTTATTATTTGTCTCTTTTTTTTCTTGATTAGTCTAGCTAAGGGTGTGTCCATATTTTTAGCTTTTCAAAAACAAACTTTTAATTTTGTTTATCTTTTCTATTGTTTTTCTAGTCTCTATTTAATTTATTTCTGCTCTGATCTTTGTTATTCCTTTCCTTCTGCTAACTTTGGGCTTAGTTTGTTCTTTTCTCCTAGTTTCCTCAGGGGTACCATTAGGTTGTTAGTTTGAGATCTTTTTTATCCAGACCATCAACAAACCCTGATGGCTTCTCCTCCTCAACTGCTGCCACCTTGGTCCAAACTACCATCATCTTTTGCCTTCTCACTGGCCCTCCTACCTTTGGCCTTGCCCCTCTGCAGTCTATCCTCACCCAGTAGCCTGTATGATCTTTTTGGAACATGTCATGTGGTTTTTCATCTCTTAAATGATGATAATAATAGCATTAGGTTAGATCATGGGATTTTCATGTCTGTAGGTCAAAATGGTGGAATGTTGCTGAACTTCTTATGGTTCAATCTAATATCTACCTCATGAAAGGTGATAAGGACCAGATGAAGTAGTGCCAGCGCAATGCATTGTGCAGGGCCTGGCCTATAGTAAACTTGAAAAATAGTCAGCAATTGCTATTGCTAAACAAAGTCCCTGGTGAGTCACACAAGGCCTTCTAAGACTTGGCCCCTGTTGCCTGTCTCCCCTCACATTCCTCTGTGCTTTGTACTTTATATACTGCACTTTGACAATGCAGCACTTACTGCAGTTTCCTAAACCCATCTGACTTTTTTTTTTTTTGAGACGGAGTTTCACTCTTGTTGCCCAAGCTGGAGGGCAATGGTGTGATCTCGGCTCACTGCAACCTCCGCCTCCCGGGTTCAAGCGAATCTCCTGCCTCAGTCTCCCGAGTAGCTGGGATTACAGGCACGTGCCACCACGCCTGGCTATTTTTTGTTTTTTTTAGTAGAAACGGGGTTTCACCATGTTAGCCTGGCTGGTCTCAAACTCCTGACCTCAGGTGATCTGCTCACCTTGGCCTCCCAAAGTGCTGGGATTACTACAGGCCTGAGCCACTGCGACCCACCACCCATCTGACTCTTTTATGTCCTTTTGCTTTTGATTATATCAATTCCTCTTTCTGGAACCCTCCTCTCTCTAGTCCTCGCAGTTGAGCACTCCACTTCTCTCCCTCCTCTGTGTAGGTATCTTCATTCCTCCCCAGTCTGTCCCACCTTTTTCTGTGTTATTTCTGAATTTTGAACAAACTCATTGTATATATTACAATGATTGATTTACATGTCTGTCTGCCTCCTGACTTGACTCAGACTTCCTCAAGTACAAAGGTGGTATCTTATTCATTTGTGTCTTCAACATCTTGTACGGTGTGACATAAATAGCTCCCAATAAACATTTGGTGAACGAGTGGGTAAATGAATGAATGGACAAACTGAGAACATGGACACCCTGTTTTATGATAGCTCTTATATACCAATGAGTGAGGGTAAGGTAAAGATTAAGAAAACATGCAAACTGCTGTGGCATAATGAAATGAACACATTTTAGAAATCAGGTTAAATAGGATGCAGGACTCTAACAGGGCAGGAAGAGAAAGCAGGATGGGGAGGCAGAGATACTGAAATGAATTGTATTTGAGAGGATGGCTGCCTGCCTTTTGGCCTCTTGGTGGTTCCTGATGGTGTGGCTGGCTTTGGTCCCATGGACAACTGTAGGAAGATGTATCCTGCCAGAGGGTGAACTAGCGGCCTGTGGGCTTCACTCTGTTTCTGAGTGATGTGCTGCAGAAGCTGTAGGATGGTGAACAGGTTGAAACAGCTATCTTTTTAGAGGCCTCAGGCTACACTGGCCTTGGAATAGAATCTCAAATAATTTTTAATTCAAATGAAATAATGGAGGAAAATTCCCCTGTACAATGGAACATTCTGGCCTGGCCTCAAGGCTAGTGGTTTAGGGTGAGGGTGAATCTGGGAAAATCCTGCAGGCACTTGTTGAAGTGAGCCCTTCCTCTACAGACCATTGACCTGGATATGAAAAGTGCTGGTTTGGAAAGAAACTTGTTTGTGTGATAGCTGCATTTCGCTACAGTCCTGGGAATGAAGTGGAGTGATAGTTACAGGAAAGATAAAGTTAAATGGTGCTAAGATCCTGCTCAGTTAGATTCTTTATCCTGCTAGGATGTTTCACGACAAGAATACATAGGTTTGGATGATAACAGGCTTCTGTCTGGTTATATATACTCCCCACATGCCTTCTAATGCCTAGTACAGTGCCTGGCAAATGAACAGTGTTCAGTGAATTGTGCTACTAAGGCTGGATCCTTACAATAGAAAAACTGGCCACGGAGTGAGAAATTTAGCAGGTCCAGTTTGCTGGGATTCATCTTGGATAAGGAACTGAAAGGACAAGATCTCTTATAATTTTGTTTCATAATCTAGCTATAGAAGGTAGGACCACCCCAAATTTTCCAGTCTGGCCTGAGTTCATGGCCCTTAAAATATGTGTTATCGCTAGTGAGGGGAAAAGAGTGATTTCGTAGTATACTTGTAGTTAAGGGAAATTGTTACAAGCATGGATTTTAGGAAGCAAAATCTCTGCTTATAAATCTTGTCTCTAATACATACTAGCCAAATAATATAGAATTCTTCTGTGTCTCAGCTCCTTGTTTGTAGGATGGGAATAACAGTGGCACTTATGCCCTTAGATTAAATAGGTAGGTAAGGTGGTTGGCATAGTACTTGACAATGAATTAATGTGAACTAATAACATCAGGCTTGATTTCTACGGAATGAAGAAGATGAATTGGTAGTGTAAAACTATGTCCCCTTTGTGCAGGCAGCTGAGAGGCCTCAAACCCTAAGAAGGTCAAACCCTAAGAAGAAAATCTTAGTCTGGCTCTCTAAGAATGGAGGCTCCTGATGGGGAGGAGTAAACCGAAAGTCAGTGGCTTTTCGTCTGAGACTGACCTGCGGAATAACATATGTTGAGTAGTGGGAAGATGGCAGGGAGAGTAGTTGGAACTTTTCTTCCCTAGAGACTGCCAGGCTTCGGGAAGATTTGATGGATCTTCTCTGAGTGCTCATAACAAGGATTTCTTTCTACATATACAGTACTTTACAGTTTCTTAACAACCCTGTGTGGTGAGCTTCCCAAGTTGCAATGGAGATTTTTAGCTCCCTGTTGCCCGGGGAGGAAGGAGGCTTCTTCTTTCCCAACAGAAAAGGGAGGGCAGGGAGTCCTATAGGGGCCTGGGAGACGCTAAGGGGAGATGCCCTTGGGGTTTAAGTCTGGGGTTCAGATATGGTGTGGAATCTCAAATCCCTGATTACCCCTGGGGTTGTCCACTAGAGGTTCACCCATGCAGTGTGCCTGTAGCTAAGATCATTTCCCAGAGGAAAATGAGAGTCTACAAGGACAAAAGAGTCATGGTCTTCCATATCAATAATGATATCCAGCCCTTGAGTTCTGAAATAAGTTTTCTGGGACTTTAGTTTGATGTCTGTAAATCCCACTCCCCTTTGGATCTGCATATTAACCACTTTTTCTATTGTGGCCCTGATATGGTTTGGCTCTGTGTTGCCACCCAAATCTCATGTTGAATTATGATCTTCCATGTTGGAGGAGGGGTCTGTGGGGAGGCGGTTGGATCTTGGGGACAGATTTCCTACTTGCTATTCTCATGATAGGGAGTGCTCATGAGATCTGGTTGTTTAAAAGTGTGTCACATCTCCTCCTTTTCTCTCTATCCTCCTCCACCATGATAAGACGTGCTTGCTTCCTCTTCACCTTCCACCATGATTGTAAGTTTCCTGAGCCTGCTCATCTCCCCCAGCCATGCTTCCTAGACAGCGTGCAGAACTGCAAGTCAATTAAAACTCTTTTCTCCATAAATTACCCAGTCTCAGGTAGTTCTTTGTAGCAGTGTGAGAAGGACTAATACACGCCCACAGGCATAAGGGATACTGAAGACGGGGGGATGGGAGGATGGGATCTCATCCAGGCCTACCCAGTCACTACCCTAAAGGGGCTGGAGTGAGGAGAAGGGCAGCTGAACCTGCACATGTTGAAGGAACCACAGGCAGTGGACACCTGTCAAAAGCTCAAGCATTGGCAATAGCTGGGAAAGGTCTCATTGCTAACTCTCAATCCCCATGAAAAAGAATCGAGGGTATCAATAGGCTCACAAGATATTATTATTTATTGGAGTGACCTTTGTTGCTAAGTAACAGCATGATTTTCAGACTGTATTAAAAAATTATAATTGGCATGAGCTTTAAATAATGTGAGCTGGCACTGGAGACATTAAGCCACATGGCGGGGATGTAAATTAGCCAGAAAGGTTCACAGGGGGGTCAGTGCAATTGTCAGATAATGCTGAACCAAGTCAAATTAATTTCTAATAATTTGTGGAGGGTAGGCAGCAGAGAAACCACCAAGCTCCTGGAAGCTGTAGGGACCACAAAGCTTGGGTGTCAGGCTAGAAATATGAGGCCTCACCCATGCCAAAAAGCATTAAAACCAGTAGTTGGAGTTCAAGGAATGGCATTATTGAAGTTCAGACTTAATCTCATTCCAAGTCCTATTTCCTTGATTTTGCTGGGCAGAAAATGAAGTAATGACAGAGAGCCAGAGAGAATCTCCTATGCTTGGGCTACCTTCCTAAATGCTGTCCCTGAATTTTCACCTGAGTTAGAACACCTTCAAGTGTCAGCAACAGGTTAAGTGTTGAACTGATCATTAAGCTAGACCCAATTCCTTCTCAGCAGGCTGAAAATCTAAATAAGCTAGGCAGGCAGAACACCAGGTAAATTAAGATACATCTTATCCTTTCACCCCACTGTGAAATGGAATCTTAATGTACAGAGGCCCTGTGGGGAGACGAGTAAACTCTGGCTATGGACTTGGAGTGGAGGGGTGAGACAGGAAGCTGGAGAAGCTGGAATGAGAGATGCTTCCAGTGAGCCTTGCTGCCGTTCCCCAGGGTGTAGATGTGTGAAGGGCAGAACACATGTCTACTAGTTAATTCTTGTGAGCTCCTGAAACTAGGAAAGACAAAGTTGAGATTCTGTGGCTTCGCCTCTTTAAGAGGCTTTAGTGCCTTGCCTAGTACTGGGCTGTGCATGGCACTGGAGGCCAGCATCTTTGTGGGGCTATTCTGGAATGGTACTAAGAGCAGAGGAAGGGGTTTGAGTGAAGGCTAATTTTAAGTCTCTTGTAGAACCATTTTAGAAACCTCTGCTCCTTCTGTTTCTCAGGGATGAGCTCTGGGATTGAGGACTCAGAGAAGGAGCTACTATCCTGTCTGTTGTAGACACTATGAATGCTCACCGATGTCTATGCCCCTCTCTTCTTCTTGGGGACAAGGGCAGATGACATTTCAGCATGGAGGAGAGGCATCTAATTCACGCTGGGGAAAGGAGCTACATCATAGAATGATGTCCTTGCAGTAGGATTTTGAGTATCATGAAAGCCAGTGGGAGACATTATTATTAAGTACTCATAAATATGGCTGATTTATTATTCTATGACTTTCTCAAAAAGCGTGGTCTACCTCCCCATCTGACTAATAAACCCCAAGTGACTGGGTTTTGTGGTTAGACAAATCTGCATTCACATCCCAGTTTGCCACTTACTTAGCTGTTTGATCTTGGGCAAGTTATTATACTTAAGTTATCTGGGACTTGATGTCTTTTTGGATAAGACAGAGATAGTAATAGGCTTTCGCCAGAAGGTTGTGAGGATGAAATGAGATAAGTAGAAAAGCATGTTGCTCAGTGCCTGGCACAGAGTCAGTGCTCAATACATCTTTGGCTGTGTGACACTGAGAGCAGCAAACTTCTTTATTTTATTTTTGACATGGAGTTTTGTTCTTGTCGTCCAGGCTGGAGTGTTGTGACGCTATCCTGGCTCACCAAAACCTCTGTCTCCTGGGTTCAAGCGATTCTCCTGCCTCAGCCTCCTGAGTAGCTGGGATTACAGGCACCCACCACCAAACCTGGCTAAGTTTTGTATTTTTAGTAGAGATGGGGTTGCACCATGTTGGCCAGCCTGGTCTCAAACTCCTGGCCTCAAGTGATCTCCCTGCCTCAGCCTCCCAAAGTGTTGAGATTACAGGCATGAGTCATCGTGCCCAGCCTGATATCACCAGACTTCTTATCCTGAAGACTTTATGAACAGAACATCAGACAAGACTTGTTCTTGTGTGCTCCATGGAATTTCTAGATCTTAATTGTTAGTTCAGAATGCCCAGGAAGTGTTTGGGAAATGTCTGTTGGAGTACAGTTCTTTAGAGTCCTAATTAGTCAAGGAGAGATTGTTTCTGGAGGACAGGGGTGTTTGGGAGATGGCCCTGTCCCTCCTCAGAACAAGTGTTGACTTTGGAATCAGACAATCTGGTTCAAGTCCTAGGTCTGTCACTTTCTAGTAGCATGAACTTGTATAGGTGATACACTTTCTCTAGGCCTTGGTCGTATTGTCTGTAAAAGGAGGTGATGATTCCTTTGTCACAAGATTGCCATGAAGATACATTATAAAGCAAACAACTGACTTCGAGCCGTTCTGAGAATAACCAACATGTAATTTGATATCAATAGAAGAATAGATGATTTTTTTGTTTCCTGTTTTTCCTTGTGTTGAGAATTCAAGAGTTACATAGAGCCAAGGATTTTTAACATTTTATTCTGTAGAATTTCTGAAGAATTTAAGATAATCTGCTAAATATATATATTTTCCAGGTTATAATGATAATATATGCTCATTATAGAATGTTTGAAAAAATAAACACACAACACAAAAATAATAAAATATAACCATATACTATGATTCCGCAACCCAGAAATAATACCCAGTGACGTTCACATTTCTGTGTCTTTCCTTCTAGCCTTTCTTTCTTCCAAGCATATTCAGAATCATACTCTGTGCAGATTTTTTTAAAAAAACTTAGATTTCCTGAGTTTTTATTGTATTATGAGCATACTTATCATTCATTAAGAATAGTAATGGTTTGTCATAGCTGCACAAATATTCTATTGTTTGTAAGAATGATCGTATATATAATTGTTCTCCAAATGTTGGGTGTATAGGTTGGTTTTTCATTATAAATAATACTTTGAAGACATCTGGGTTGGGTGTCTTCCTTTTGCCTCTCTAGATCCATTCCTTACCTTTCTCTATCCCGCTTTCTGCTCCAGGGGGCCCAGAATCTGGTTTTCATCAATTGTGCTTTTGCCCTCTGACTTCCTCTTGGTTTTGGCCCATTTGGGACCCAGGCAATTGGTATATCTATTTTGTCGGCTTGCTGCCTGCTTTGACAGAAGGTCACAGAACTTCCTAAGATGGCCTTCTTCTTACAGCTCTTTCTCTGTAGGTTGTAGCACCTGCTTCCTCTCCATACACTTTCAGACTGTGAATTTAACAGCCACACTGTGAGTTCTGGAGTACCAGTCAATCCCTTGTGTGCTTTTTACACCTGCCCCAGACTTCTGTAAATAATTCCTTATAAAACCTCTTGAAATTATTCCATTTTGAGCTTGCCATCTACTTCCTGCTGGAGCCCTGAATGTGTTTATACATTGTATACACAGTTGAATGTTTGTCAGTCTTTATATATTTGTCTTATCATTCCTTCTATCTAATATGAATATGTTTCTATAAGCCAGTTTAAAATAGCTGATCCTTAGTTCTCTCACCTGTAAAGTGGCATTAGTAATTCCAAATGGTGGCTGGGAGGATAAATGTGATAACGTATGAAAATTCTTTATAACCTGTAAATTGACTTATACATGTAAGACATAGGTTATTACCACCATCTACTCAACCCTGAAGGAGCTGAAAGCCTTTGGTCTGGTTCCAGGATGAAGTTTTGCAATATCAAACCTTGAAATGTTTTCAAAACCCCAAAGTAGCTGTGGCTAACAGGTTTCTTCACCCTGCTACCATAAACTTTACATTCTTGGCTTTACTTTTTTTTTTTTTTTTTTTGAGACAAGAGTCTCACTCTGTCACCCAGGCTGGAGTGCAGTGGCACAATATCTCGGCTCACTGAAACCTTCGTCTCCTGGGTTCAATTGAGTCTCCTGCCTCAGTCTCCCAAGTAGCTGGGACTACAGGTGTGCACCACCATGGCTGTCTAATATTTTTTTTTGGATTTTTGGTACAGGCAATGTTTTACCATGCTGGCCAAGTTGGTCTCAAACTCCTGACCTCGTGATCCACCCGCCTTGGCCTCCCAAAGTGCTGGGATTACAGGTGTGAGGCTTTAAGAAGAGGTGATCTTAGGAACCTCTGTGTTGTCCACACACCTGGTAAGCCATTGTCTCTGCATGAAATTTCATAAGGATATATAGGCTAAGGATTCTCTTGGGTGGTATATGCCAATATGTTGTTTGAAGTACTGCTGACCCAGGAGAATTCACTTTTCAAACCAAAGTGAGCAGTCTCTTTTGAGCTCCTGGGCTGATCTAGCCCATTGCATTCAGCAGGGATCTGTTTTTAAAAAATCCATTCAAGCACATAAGGTAAAATTTGCCTTATTGGCTTTTTGTTTGAAATTTTGGCAAAGCATAGACAGATTTCAGCATTTATTGCTCTTTGAGTGATTTCCAGCTTTGTTCCAGGAAAAATACAATTAATCTTGTGGCAGCTATGATATCAATCCATATGAGGGACGAGTTGTTTCAGATATCACTGGGATCTCTAACCCCTTTGACTGTGCTCATCTTTTTGGCTGAGGGTGAGTGTAATACACACCAGGGGAAGCCTCTTGCCTCCACTTCTGCAATTGTCTGCAAAGCCCCAAGACTTGCATGGGTGGGGGTGGGGGGTCTTGTGCACCCACCTGTGCTCCATCAGCCCCAGGAACACATCTGGGAAAGTAGGTGTGAGAGGCCCCCATGAGTGGTTGGGAAGGGGGGTTACAGTAAGTGTCACGAGGGAGCATGAGCAAGATCTGGTTGACTTGCATTTGTCCTGCACACAATGGATGCTGTTTGACTCTGGCTAGGTGAAAGGAGGGGGGCCGTAGTCCTCATATTTGGAGACAGTGCCATTGGCTTCCTTCTTCACACGATCTTTGTTTTCATAGTGGTGTGCTGTGGCATGGAGCTTTATCAGGTCCAGGCCAGCTGAGGGCCCTAGGGCCACTGAATATATTTTTTTTCTTTGCAACAGTTTTGTAGAGCCTAGTGTTAGCCCCACTCTGAATCTAGCCCCAGTTGGTTTAATTTCTCCACCTCGATTATCACCCATGCTGATCCTGGGGCCCAGAGTGTTCCAGCCCTCACTCTGTAACCCAACCAAACTGTGATCTTAAACAAGTTGCTGAATGTCTCTGGGTCAGAACTTCCTTGTCTGTATTGGATTAGATCACAGTTTCTCAAACTTCTTTCTTCAAACTGCAAGGACACCTCTGACTCCTTCCCACAAGTGCCCTGCTCTCCTGCCAAACTGAATACATTGTGATCTTTTTGTTTCCCAATAAAAACTCTAATTCATCCCTTGCTAATTTTATCTATTAAAACTGTCCATTTCCTCCCATATCCACAGCTGTTGCCATGGCCACATTACGTGGGCAGACTCAATAGCCCTAATTGTCTCCTGGTGTCCAAGCTTGCTCCCTCCCTGGCGTCAGAGTGGTCTTGTCAACTCCTCTCTCTGCATTGCTTACAACCCTTTCATGTTGTTCCCATTGTTCAAGTGATAAAATCCAAATGTTAAACAGATGACCCACAAGGCATTGATCAGCTCCTGTGGTATCACTGCATGTCACTCACTCTTCCCTCATTCTCTGGGAAGGCCACCCTGGCCTCAGTCCAGTAGGACCTTTGTGTAAACTGTTTCTTCTGCCTGGATTATCTTTGCCAGTTAACTGACTTTGCTAATCAATTTCTCCTCATCTTTATAGCTCATGGGTCAGTTTTTTAGATGGGGTCAGATTCCTCTGTGATGGGCTCCGCAGCTGAGTACCCCTCCCTCACAGCGTCACCTCAGGGGGACATCATGTGGGATCTGCCCTACCGGAATGAGGCTATACCTGCACCAGGCCCAGCATGGTGCCCCCAGCATTTAGCACAGGGCCTGGTACATAGTAGGTACACCACAGATAAACATTAAAGGAAGGAAGGAGGGAAGGAGGAAGGGAGACCCAATAGCTCACGTGTTTTGGATAAATTTCCAGTTTCCACTAGACTCTTTTAAGCAATGGGTATAACGTGAAATGCCCCATATTCAGGGTACTAGCACTCAGGTTGGAACCCCAGTTGTAGGCAGAGGGAGAGGGATCTGTCTCTCCCTGCTTCCATTGGTACCTTCCTTTTTATTACTGCTGTGGGTGGAGGGAGGTGATGCTGGTGCCTGTAGCAGTGTGCATTCTGTTCCTCTGGGCACTGGCGCAGGGGTCAGGCAGAGTAATAATACAGAGTGCAATTTGACACAAGGATTATTAGTGGTGGCAGCAGGCATGAACAACAGTGGTAACACGGATAATAGGTTTGCTTTTTTCTCCTGCTGCAGAGAAGCTTAGAAATCATCCGGCCCAGGATGTCTGCAATTTCCTTATTTATCAGCATTTCCTGGGAATTTTGCTGAAATACAGATTCCCAGGTCCAATACACACATTCTATTCAACGAGTCTATGGAAATTCTGATTCAGTAGGCCCATGGAAGGACTTAGACCTCTGTTTTATTAAGTAGGTGAGGAACCACTGACCTACAGCCCAGTCCCCTTATTTTACTGCACCTTTATTATAACAGTTTTGAATATCATATAGACATGAAACTACCAATACGGGATTTTTTGTTTTGTTTTGTTTACTCTCATTAAGAAGTCCTAGGCCAGGCTCAGTGGCTCGTGCCAGTAATTCCTGCACTTTGGGAGGCCGAAGCAGGAGCATCACTTGAGGTCAGGAGTTCAAGACCAGTTTGGGTAACATAGGGAGACCTTGTGTCTGCAAATAATTAAAAAAAAAAATAGCCAGGGATGGTGACATGTGCCTATGATCCCAGCTACTCAAGAGGCTGAGTGGGAGGATCACTTGACCCCAGAAGATTGAGGCTGCAGTGAGCCATGTTGGCACCACTGCTCTCCAGCCTAGGTGACAGATTATGACCCTATCTCAAAAAAAAAAAAAAAAGAGAAAAGAAAAAAGAAATCTTACATCTTTTATTTTCATATGACATGTAATTTTTTAAAGTGTTCTCACTTCTCTTATCTCATTTGACTCTCATAGAAACCCGTTAAAGTCATTGGGACTACCACCAGCCACCCTCTTGTAGCTTTTGTGGGCGCTGAGAGGGAAGGCGGCCCAAGGGAACAATTGTGGAGGGTAACGAAACACGTCAGTGGCACCTCTAGTTCCACAGCCTTGGCACTTGTTTTCTTCTCTGGGAAATGCTTCTATTTAATTCTAGAATGCCACATACCTTATTCCATACTTTATAATATTTAACTTCTGTATTAAACATCTGCAATTAGCCTTAACAAAAATGATTTATGGCCAGAAATTCTCTCGGGCGCCCCCTTCCTCTGCATGAGGAAGCTCTCTCTCTCTCTCTCTCTTCTTTTTTTGTCTATTAAACTTTCTGTTTCTTAAAAAAAAAAGAATGATTGATGGCCTTTCCTCATTTTTAAAAGGGGTGCTTTACAGATACATGAAGGTAAGAAGCTGTTAGAGGAGCTTTTATGGCAGATGGTTCTTGGCAGCAATTGCTTTGCTTTTATGGCAGTCTGGAAATTTTCCTGGGCAATAACTTTCTTTTCTTTTAACATAAAACAAAGAGGTTCTAGATAGTTGGATCATTATCAAATGATTTTCCAAAGACAACCATAAATTGTCAATAGCATTTAGGCAAAAACAAGAGTTGCCCACATCTGGAAATCCAATGCATAAATTTAAAAATTTTTCTCTTTTGTGGGTTATGATATTCAGCTACCCAAACTGTTATTTCTTAAAGAGCAATTAGAGTGGGGAACTGGGAGAAAGAGATTTGGGGAAAGGCATTCATGCAACTTCCCCAAATGGTAATATTTCTCCTGTGAGCAGAGAAATTTACATTTGGTCTTGCTCTCTGCAAACACAGTGAACAAAGCAAGCTTCAGTTTCGGCAAAGGAGGCAGAAAATTTAAACTGTGAAAATTAGCACAGAGAGAAATTTGATGGGACTGAAAACAAAACATGCTATTCGTGTCCATTAATTCACTTAACCACTATTTTAAACCTCTGTTATATGATTATATACCAGGTTTTGTGCAAGGTGCTGCAGATTAAGGTGCCAAAGAAGCAAATGTGGATCACAGCCTGACAGGAGAATGCCATTGGATAGAAGCCTCGTACTGTGCTGTATAAAGAAATCATCATCCAACTCACAAATGCTGATTTATTGAGTGCTTACTTTATGCGAGGAACTGTGCCTTACACACATTAACTCACTTAACCCTTACAACAACCCTGAGATGTAGACGCCTTTATTAATTTCATTTTGTCACTAAGTGAGGCACGCAGAAGTTAAGTAACCTACCCAAGGTCACCCAGATAGTAAGCAGCACTGGGATCGGAATCCGTCAGTCCAATCTCTCAGACCACACACTTGTAGGGCAGAATTCTTCCCTCAACAAATCCTTGCTGCATGAATGAATGGATGAAGTAATTGCAAGTGTGCTGAGACTTTTCAAAGGGGAAGTACAATACGGCAGAGGGGTTTAATCCAGTCTGCCTTAGAGGACCTCTCTGAGAAGGTGGCATTTAAGCTGAGTCCCAGGATGGGACCATGGAAGGGAGTGGTAGAGCTTTGCAGAATGTGAAGGTCAGGAAGACAGCAGAGATCTTGAGCCAGCAGGAACCTTAAACCTTAAAGATCATCTAATATGATCTCATTTCATAGATGAGAAGATAGGGGCACAAATGATGGTGCAGAAACCTGGGATGAATGGCTTTAGGAAAGGCCCTCAAGTGGCTAACTATAGTAAAAATGGAGAGATATATTTTTAAAAGTCCATTTACTCTGTTACACCATTAGGCTACAGCAAGGCTTTCTAACCTTTTTCACATCATGGCACACATTAAAAAATGGCACTATTTGGATGGTAAAAGGAGGTTAAAAGGAGACAGCTGTTTGTGGCTAGTGATGGCCACAAGGACTCTGGGTGCGCCAGGCCCCACCAGACGGATGCTGGGCAGATCTGTGACCATTCCCAGTATGGAAAATGCAGCACAGATGCATATGAATGGCTCCCTGGCACCACCCTTCTCTGCTTCCCTCTCCCACTTTGCCGTCCTCCTGCTCTCATCCCTTGCATCTTCAGTGTGTGGGTCCACACAGGCCCAACCTCACAGACACTGGGAAGCCTGGAATCCACACTTGGAAATCTCTTCTCCTCCCCAGCTAGCCTAGTGCTCCACACTGGCCTTTTTCCCTCCAGCCCAACCAAATGGCCATTCTGTCACCATTAACCTTTTCCTATTGGACTGAAACAACCCAATCACACTCACATTTGCTTGTGAACGATTCGCTCTCTATTATCCTAAGACAATATAAGGGTTTATTTACCTCGTGAAGGAAGGGCTAGTTAACTAAAGGGAGCGAATATTAGAGCCACAGTGATGTTGCCCGGTGAAGAAGGCCTCCCTCCACTCATCCCACAAGGACACCTGGGAAACAAGTCCCTTTTCTCCAGCAATGTTAGAAGCGTACTGTCTCTCCTTTCAGCTATAAAGTGTGATATATTTCCATAAGCCCAGACTAGGTAAACTTGCTTATGTTTTTGTATCTGGGAGCTTATTAGCGGACACTAGATTCTCTTAATTG
Organism: Nomascus leucogenys; assembly: GCF_006542625.1. NCBI lineage: Eukaryota > Metazoa > Chordata > Mammalia > Primates > Hylobatidae > Nomascus > Nomascus leucogenys. The sequence goes on from NC_044402.1 coordinate 120,794,656, forward strand.
CTGGATGGCTGCATAGGGAATGCTTAATGGTACATGGAGAAAAGATGTTGACAAGGTGAAATAGGTCTGGCACCTTAGATGTATTTGCATGTAGATGAGAATGTCTGATTGAAGGTGTAGCCTGTTTGTTTTTATTATCAGTTCCAGGATGGGCAGAATCTTAGAGGTTACCTTCTGGTGGGAGGGAGAGAAGAATTGTTAGTGTCTAAGAGTCAAGGAAACCTAACTTAAGAACTTCAGAAGCAAGTAGTGAATTCAGTGGTGGACGGGTGGAAATTGCTTGCCTGGCTTATAAATTGTCCTCTGTGTATGTCTGTGTACACTGTTACTGGGCTAGAGGCTCCCACGGCACTCCATCTCCAACCTTTTTGCCTCTCTCAGCTTGATGTGATGGTGGCAATTTCTGACTGATAAAGACATGCCTGACCTTGCCTCTTTCTATGCTTGGATTCATCAAGTGCGAGACACACGACTCCTTCTGATGGAGCATTCTCTGGTCAATTAAATGTTCAGGTGATGGCTGCTTAGCACGAGTATGATTTATCTTAGCAGGGTGGACCTGGCCAACAGTTATCTCATCAGCAATTTGGGCAGTAAGGCCTTAGGTGGTGGTCAGGGCAGGTTAGCAATTAGTTAAGGATTCAGCCCAACTTCACTTACGTAATGTGGAGCATGAGATGTCTGCTGTGCCTGTCACACCTGAGCAAAGGGTACTGCAGACTCAGTCACTCACCAAACAAGACTGCAATCTGAGGTTGTTACTCATATTCTGGAGGCGGACCCCTAGTGGGGATTTCTTAGCTGTAATCTGGAAGAAAATAAGAAATTTAGGCTTCATTTAGCAGATGCCACTGTTCTAGTTTCTAGGGAGTGCTACCCAACTGGGACATTCAGATATATCTTTAGATATATCTTTAACCTATATATATATATTTTTTGAGGGAGACAGGAGTTTTATTATTAGTCAAATCAGTCTCCCTGAGCTTTTTAAAGACAGAGTTTTTAAGGACAACTTGGTGGGTATGGTGCAGGGAAGCCAGTGAGCTGGGAGTGCTGATTGGTCAGGTCAGAGATGAAATCGTAGGGAGTCGAAGCTGTTTTATTGTGCTGAGTCAGTTCCTGGGTTGGGGGCACAAGATCAGATGAGCCAGTTTATTGATCTGGGTGGTGCCAGCTGATCCTTCAAGTGCACGGTCTACAAAATATCTCAAGGCACTCCTCTTAGGTTTTACTATAGTGATTTTATCCCCGGGAGCGATTTGGGGAGGGTCCAAATCAGAATCTTGTAGCCTCCCGCTGCATAACTCCTAAACCATAATTTGAATCTTGTGGCTAATTTGTTAGTCCTACAAAGACAGTCTAGTTCCCAGGCAAAAAAAGGGGTTTGTTTAGGGAAAGGGCTGTTATCATCTTTGTTTCAAACTATGAACTATAAACTGGGTTCCTCCCAAAGTTAGTTTGGCCTATGCCCAGGAATGAACAAGGACAGCTTGGAGGTTGGTTAGGTCAGATCTCTTTCATTGTCTCAGTTATAATTTGGCAATGGCAGTTTCAATCCCTCCCTTTGGGTTGTATAACACCTTAATCCTAAGGTGTTGGTTAATGGAGATGGGAAAAAGGCGGGGACCACCCTTCTTCCTGCTGACCCGTGGCATAGTTAGGGTAGGTGTTGACCCCAAGGCGAGAGGAGTGGAACTGCTTTGCAACTGAACATATTCACGCAGGCCTGGTCGGGATTCCAAGGCTTGCATGACGAAGGCATTAGTATTGTCATCTATAGTTTTAGTACCGCCTTCAAGAGGGTAAATGAGTACTAAGATAAGAAGTGCAATTGTCAGTTTTAAAAGTGAAGATTTGAAAGCATTAGTTTGGGGGCTTGTAGTCCACAAATAATTTAGGATTTAGTCCAAACTGCAGAAAAAAACTGAAGAACAACTAACAATAGGTGTACTACAGTTTGTTTGAAGCATATATATATTTTTTTGTCTCTCCAGTCCCCATTTTTATTAAAAATAAATCATGATAGGACTGATTTGTTTGCAAAATAAACTTTATTCTTGTTATACTTGGCCTGTTATTTGCATAAAGCACAGCAAGACTAATTATTAAATATTTTTACATAGATTATTTTTAGTATTGGGTTTGCTGAAACTTTGTTTTATAAGGAATCTCAGACTGTACTTTTTAAAAGCCTTGAAACCCAGTCATGAATTTATCTATGCCTGCAAGTACCTGTGAATTTCTCACCTCGAGGTCCCAAGATAACTTGGAGCTCCTGGGCCTGTCACAAAGTGACATTCTTTACTTACCACAGGTCACGAATCCTGTATGGGGACTGTGTAGACAAGGCATGAGGCCAGCTTTCTTGAGAGACTTTTATTGTCTCTGTAAGTCAACTTTGATTCCTTAAAGAAAGCATGCCATTTTGGTCAAAGCCTTGGTAAAATAACAAGTTTCTCCAATTGTGTCGTGTTACAAAAAACAGATTCTTATTGCACTATGCTGTCATAAGTCGAGAATACTCACAAATCATTTCTAAATTCTAGAGAAATCAGGTAGAGAGAAAGCAATATGCTTCAAATTTTGCTCCCAGGAGTATACTTTACTCACTTTCTAAAAGTTGGAAATAACTCAAAAGAGATAAGTTTTCTTGACTCTGAAAACAAGAGGATTATCGATGTTTAACACATCAGCTCTCCATGAGAGTCCTAGAAGTTTGTTTTCTTCCTCTATTCCAATAGCACAGTTTTTAAAGATATCAGAGATCTGCATTCAAAGGTAGCTGTCAGAGTCCTATATCTGATTACAAACTACCTTTTGAAAGGGATCAAAGCAAGACAAATTGTCTATGGATGACAAAAGTCTTAGGACAGCCACTATTAAAGATAACATATACCTAGGCATGTCAGAATTACAGGAATCTTACACAATTTTGTAACGCATACTAATAACATATTTATATAAATATAAACAGAAGAAAGTTAAACACCATTTTGTATTTAACCTGTATGTTCTTATGCAAAGGAATTATCAGTAATGAGACAACATCCCCATCAATCTTAACAAATACCTGTTATCTACCTGGGTGTTTGCATTTAGTCACTACTTTAATGTGTGTCCTTTCAAGTAATACAATGACCTCTAGAGTGGAAGAGTTTTGCTCCCTTCCTTTCTCCTTCCCTCCTTTCCTTCCCTTCCCCTCCCCACCCCCCGCTCCTCTTTTTCCTCCCTTTCTCTTTTCCTACCTCCCTTCTTTTTTCCTTTTCTTTTTCTTTCTCTTTCTTTCTTTCACCTTTCAATGTATCATAGCATAATCCTTTGTGTTCTGTTGTGTGAGTTTTCTAGCTTAAGAGACTTAGGGACATTTAATCTTCATGGGACCTTGGGAAAGTAACAGCTAGTATCAGCTTTTGCATACAAATGGGAGAAGTAAAGCACTGACAAGGAAATGTCTTCTCCATACTTGATATACATTCGGATGAGGTCTTTCATTTGTTGAATTTTAAAACAAATCTAGTATGGTCACATGTCAGTTAATGACAGGGATATGTTCTGAGAAATGTGTCATTGGACAATGTCGTTGTGTGAACATCTTAGATTGTACTTACACAAACTTAGATGGTATAGCCTGCCACACACCTAGGCTATATGATATAGCCTACTGCTTCTAGGCTGCAAACTTGTACAGCATGTTACTGTATGAAATACTGTAGGCAATTGTTATACAATGGTAAGTATTTGTGCATCTAAACATAGAAAAGGTACAGTAAAAATACAGTATTATAATCTTATGGGACCATCATTGCATAATAATCTTATAATGAGATCACCATTGTAAACAGTCTTATACAGTATAATAATCTTAAAAGTGATCTGTTGTTCACTTATAAGATCTGTTCAACAACAGATCACATGTAAGATTATTATACTGCATTTTTGCTTGTACCTTTTGTGTGCATGGTAGAGATATTGGCTATTCTGTGTAATAAGACATTCGATAACTCAGGAGCTTAAAACATTTATTATAGTTACAATATAACATAGTAGTTATTATGTTATTATATATTATTATGTTATTTTTATAGCTCCGGAAACTGGGGGTTGGCTGTGGGCCTGCTGATCTTGGCTGGATTTGGCTGGGTGGCTCTGCTGATCTTGGCTGTATTCCATGGTCCCTCTAGGCTGGGCATGGCCAGATTTGTTCTGCTCTGTGTATCCCTCATCTTCCTCTTGGGCCAGCAGGTTAGCCTGGGCAGGCTCTTTGCAAGGTGGTAGCAGAGACCCAAGAGGACAAGCAGAGACTTGCAAGGCATTTTAAGTCCTTGGCACACCATACCATCACATCTATTCCACTCTATTGGCCAAAGTGAGTCCCATGCTGAGTAAAATGAAGAGTGCAAGGATGGGTCAAGAATTGGAACCTAGAATGCAATGCACCATGTCTAGTGGATGACAGATTCACATAATAATATATATTTTTTCTTTGTGGGAGTGGTAAGGAATGAATATGGAGAGTGCAGGAATTAGGCAAAACAGATGTGATCCCAAGACCAACTTTACAGCTTGTTTTGTGTGCATGTGCATGCACACACACACAATGTTAAATAACAAAGAAATACAATCATTTTTAAAAACCCAGAAAACAAATATTCCTACTGTTATACTGGAATGTGTTTATCCCCCATTCTTCCACATATTGTCTGCGTTTTTATGCTTTAATTTATGCTTTAATTCTTACGTTAGCTTATTTACTCAATTAAAAAAGAGATTCAACCATGGAAAACTCCATCACTCATCACTCAGTAAGATTTGCTCTGGGAAGGGGTGCATATAATTTTGCAGATTCATTAACTATTCATTTTTTTAATTGCACATTCTGGATGCTGTTGGTTTATGTAAATGTTTCTTTGGCATTAAAAATGACCTTGTTTATTACCTCCTAGCCTAAAAGAAACTACTGCTTATTAAAGAATGAGAAGATAGGTCACCTTTTAAGGTTTGCAGAAAAGGTTGTCACCAGGTGAACTGGAAAGGTTTGACTCAATCAATACCAACTTGTCCTTTCAAGTCATGGAAGGAACATTTATTATAAAAACTGCAGGAACAGGCCCTTGCCCTAAATAAAATGATGTAAGTATTAGCCTACAGGCAAATTTGGAAAAACAACAAAAGTCTACCAAAGGGGAGAGGATTAAATGAAATTTCTTAAACAGATTTTTAAAACCGTTGTGAACTCCCTTTGTCTGTCTTTAGTGTGTTACTGTTTAATGAGATTATTTTGATGTTTTCACCAGGTTTGAGTGCAATGTATAACAAAGCGTTCTTTCTATTCCCCTTTCCTCCCAAGGAAATGTCTTTCTGTTGGGCTAACAGTTGATAGCTGAATTATTATACCCAATTGTTCTGATTTATATATTCCAGGTCTGCCTGTAGGATTTTATATTCTGCCTGCCTTTGGGCTATGTCTACACTGGGGAACCAGATCGACTGCCGTTTTTCTTTTGCCATCTCTAGCAAGTTAGGGGCACTGGCTGTGCTGATTCTCCATCTTTGCCCTCTCAAATGCTGCTCTCTGACTCCTGTCACTGAGATGTAGTAAAATGTTCTCTATGGTATAAAGAAGGTAGTTCTAGGTTTGGCTCCCATGGGAATAGCCTATGGATATTGGGAAAAATGCTTTCATCCTTACAGTCTCAGTTTTCTTATTGCAAAACAAGAGAGTTAGATTAAGTAATCTCTTTCCAGCTCTAAAATTCTTGGATTTTAAGTGCCCTCCAGTCTCTGCTGTGACTCTTTGATGCTGATTGAGAACCTCAGGGAAGTGAGGAGACTTGCAAGTACCCGGAATTGGCTGGAAGCAGCATAAGGACAGCATGTGCACTCCAGAGTCCAGGGCAGTGCCCATGCTCTCACTCATATCCCTCTTCACAAACCGTCCCCCTTGCTAGACCTTTAGTATACAAAATGTCTGCACTATGCACTTTGGCACATGTACGTAGAGTACAATTTAGTGGGCTCCTTTCTTAACTTCAATCACCATTTTCTGAAGTGTTCATGAGCTCCTGGCAGATAGGACTATGGCTTTTCTTTCTTATTTTCATCTGACGTAGTTTATTCAACAGTAAATGCCTACTATGTGCTAAGGCACTGCATTGCATGTTGGGGATGGATGCAATGGTGATTGAGAAAGATAGATGTGAGTTGGGGCAGAAGCTGGAAGTGAGTTTGATTTCCAAGATAGGCAAAACTTTGCCTGGGATCCAGTGTCAGATTACTTTTGCTCTGGTTTCTTTCTAAGCCAACATGTTAGAATAGAAGATATAAAGGAGATGAAGATGCAGGTTGGTGATGAAACTCCCCCAGGTCTCTCATGTAATTATATGGAAATGTGTCAGAGATTTGGTGGTCTTGGCAATCTATGTGGAGGGGATGCTCTTTGAATTTTATAACTCCCGCTACTTTAACATCTGTAAACTATATATATATATATATATATAAAAAAAAAAAAAAAAAAAAAAAAAAAAATATATAAAATATATAAAATATATATATATATATAATAAATATATAATATATATAAAAAATATATATAAAAAAAATAAAAAAAAAAAAAAAAAAAAAAAAAAAAAAAAAAAAAAAAAAAAAAAAAAAAAAAAAAAAAAAAAAAAAAAAAAAAAAAAAATATATTATATATATACAAAATATATATAATACATTATATATGCAAAATATATATATATATATATACAAAATATATATAATTTATATGTTATGTGTGTGTCTATACACATATATGTTATATTTGCATGTACATATATATATATCTCAATAATTTGGACACTCATTGAGGCATGTGATCCAGGTCTAACGCCCAATCCCCATATTCTAGGCCTGGAAAAAAATCTTACTGTATCAGCACTAAGACAATCTCTCTTAGTCTGATTTCAAGACCAAAGGTTTTTAAACTTACATCCTCAAAGAACCTTCATATGATCTCTTCCTATAGTCCTGAAGCTCACATGCCCTGTGATTGTCTAGTGTTGATTTGCAGTGACCTCAAGGAAAACCAGAAATCCCCAGTTAACCATTTGTTGTTTTCTCCCTCTAGGAGTGGACAAATTCAGATAATTTGTGTGTTCTACTTGGTGTTATGCTGTGAAATTTTTCTATGATTGGGCCATACTCCTTTCTCACAGGAAGAGGAGCTTAATTTTCCTCCTATTAAGGCTGATTTTCTCTGTGTGCTTCTACTTCCCATGTTAATTTATAGAACCTCATAAGGTTTACTCTCTTGTATTTGTAGTTGAGGCCTTAATAAAAAATTAGATAACATTTGTCTTATTTTTTAATCTCTAAAATAAAGATAACCATCCCAATGGCATTAGATTCTTGCAAACATTTAGTGACATGATGCCTGTGAGAGAATTTAGCTCTATACAAGAGACTTAATATATCCTCAAGTGTTTGTCCTACCCGATTTAGTTATAAAGATATTAAAAGACATACAAAGATGGAGAAATCTAATAGTCCCATTCCTTATTATTACTTGTATTTTCATGTTAAAGGCTTAAGTATTAAGGATTTGGAAGGCAAAATACTTGAGCCCTGTTGCTTACTAACTTGGAAAATTTACTTTTGCTGGTTTCCTCATCTGTAAAGTGGCATTGGCACTACTACTGATCCCATAAAGTTGTTGAGAGGATGCAGTCATTTGTATAAAACACTCAGCACAGCACTAGTGTACAGTGGGCATAAGTGTTAGCTACTGTCCTTGTTCCTTTAAAATTTTTGTTCACTTCCATGTGCATGTTTATTTCATTGTGATTTTAATGTCTGTACAATTTTGTATCCTGAGATTTTAATTTAAACAAGTTTGCACAGAAATTTAATTTTAATTAGCTTTAATGGTTTGTAACAGTCAATAAAACTGATATACTATCGGCTACTCTTGGATATTTAGATTTTTCCTCTTTTTTAAGTATATAAATATACCAATAATGAGCAGATTTAATACATTTGATTTCGTCCCATGTATTGAATGATAGCTTTACAATAAATTCCCAGAAGTGGCTTACTGCATTAAAGGGTATGTATACCTTATAGATAATTATCTACTGCTATACTGCTTTCCAAATAGATTGCACCAGTAGACATGGATGTTTCAAAGATTTGGCAACATGGAGAAAGATTTTGGCAATTCAGCCACTAGGTCTGGTCTTTTAAGCAGTCACTTTGAGGACTTAGCGAAGAAATGAAAGAGTGATATCTGCTTTGTCCCGCTCCTTACTGGCTGTTCCCCTATTGTATTTGTCTGTTTTCATGCTGCTGATAAAGACATACCCGAGACTGCGTAATTTATAAAGAGAAAAAGGTTTAATGGACCCACAGTCCCACGTGGCTGGGGAGGCCTCACAATCATGGTGGAAGGTGAAATGCACATCTTACATGGTGGTAGGCAAGAGAAAATGAGAGCCAAGCAAAAGGGGAAACCTCTTATAAAACCATCAGATCTCGTGAGACTTATTCACTTCCAGGAGAACAGTATAGGGGAAACAGCCCCCATGATTCAATTATCACCCGCCAGATCCCTCCCACAACACCTGAGAATTATGGGAGCTACAATTCAGGATGATACTTGGGTGGGGACACAGCCAAACTGTATCACCTACCCAATACCACACTGTGGGAAACAGAGAAGAGGCAGCTGTTGGTGGGCAGCTGCCCTGCCCTGAGGTATTGTCCCATGCTGCCTTCTCCTTGGCCATTCAGTAGTTTCCTCTTACATGCTCACTCTCAACTTATTCCTCAGTATTTTCCCAGGCAATTCTAAGGTCTTGGAAGCCTGTTTTTGGATCCCATGTCCTGGTTTCCTAACCTGACTTTTTATACCACCCTTCCCCCCCTTATCTCCAATCAAATCCTCCCTCACTTGACGCCAGGTGGCTCCTGAAGCCCAGGGTAAACTATACTCTCGGCTGTGGGGAATTTCCGCCAGCCTTCCCGGGGAGTACCTAAGCTCTCAATTTGATGCTGGCATTTTGCACCTGCTCAGCAGGTAATAAAAACAGTCTCCCCTGAGCACAAAGAGCCAACACAAAGAGGGGAACTGAACTGAGAGCTATGAGTGCAGGTCCTAGAATCAGCTTCTTAGATCCCACAGAGTGAAACCTCCATGAAAGAACTGCTATTTCTCTAGAATAGCACCATCTTCTTCAAAAACACCTGCAGAAGAGGAAAACCATTTGGAACTACCTATTAAAGTTGCATATACGCATATACTATGACTTAGCAATTCCATTCTTAGGTGTTAACAGAAAGAAGTTCCTATATCAACTAAAACATGTTGTGCTAGAATGTTAATAGCAACACTATTCACAATACCATAAAAATTGGAAAAAGAATGTCCATTTAAGGAAAATGGATAAGAGGAAAATATTCACAGAAAGCAGTACCATTCAAAAATAAGAATGAATACACCGAAGGTACATGCAACCACATGAATGAACCTTACAACCATAATGATAAAGAAGCCAATCACACAGGAGCGCACAATGTGTGCATCCATGCAACATCAGCCCAATGGCTCCTAGTGGTGGGGAATGGATGGGAGAGAGGATGAGAGGGCTGCTGGCATTCTGACAATGTTCTATTTCTTCATCTGGGTGCTGGATGTAAAGATTCATTGAGCTGCACATTTACAATTGGTGTACTTCTCTGCAAATGTAATTGACAAAGAATATTCCAGAACTCAGCCTAAGCGATGTTTTATTTAGAGTTTAGGATTTTTTTTGGCTACCTGTGTCAGAATTGCTTGGCAGTTAAAACGGAAGGAGATGACTAATAATGGCATCTCTGTCTGTGATTCTTCTGTCTTGGTATTATCTCTTAGTAGGATGCAAGACTGTGTCTTATATATCTCTCTGGCTCTGCTGCTTACCTGAGTGCTTGGCACATACAAAGTGATCAGTATGTTTAGATAAACTATTTGCTGAAGAGGGCAAAAGGCCTCTCTAGGATTTAGGTAACTAAGGATTCATCCAAATAATTGTAGCAAAAAATAAATAAGTGAATAAAAAATAAATCGGAACTTGCTTAGCAGTGTGGTATTGAGTGGCCCCAGGAGAGTTGTTTCTCTGGAAGAGGACCAGCTGTTTTCACAATAGTCCTAATGAGGATGAGTAAATCCGAAGGGTCAAGTCCTTTGGTCAGGTCTGTCAGGCTGCAAGTAGGGAGAAGGCAGAGAGAGGTTTATGCTTGAGCCCAACAAGCTGCAGTGAAGGGAATTTGGTTTGAAGATGCTGAGGTGAACCAAGTGGGGTACAGTGCTGAGAGAGTAGGCCACAGCCACCGGTAGGCAGTCTAGATATCAGTTGCTGGGGCCAATCCAAAGTGTGGGAAATAGAAGGTTGAAGCAAGGGAGCAGTCGGGGATTGGTGGTTAATGTAAGCAGAGGTCTGCAACCCAGGGAGTCAAATAGCAGGAATATGACAATAAGTAAAATGCTGAAACATGTTTGATTGAAGGATCAAGGCTGGTTTATTAAGCATTTTACTATGTGCAGACATTTTTCTAAGTAATTAAAAATACTAATCTCATTTAATACCCACAACAACGTAATAAGGTAAATATTATTGTACCTATTCACAAATAAGGAGCTGAGGTTCAACAAGGTATAATTTATTCAAGATCACATAGCTTTTCTGACTCAGAAAAGGTTCTTAACCACCAGTTTTTTTTCTTCTTTTTCGTTTTCTTTTTTTTTTTTTTTTTTCTGAGACAGCATCTCGTTTGATCATCCAGGCTAAGTGTGGTGGCATGATCATAGCTCATTATAGCCTCAAACTCCTCGGCTCAAGTGGTCTCCCCACCTCAGCCTCTCGAGTAGCTGGGACTACAGATGGCACCACCATGCCTGGCTAGCTTTATTGTTACTGTTATTATTATTCAGAGGCAGGGTCTCACTATGTTGACCAGGCTGCTCTTAAACTCCTGGGCTCCAGCCATTCTCCTGCTCCAGCCTCTCAAAGTGCTGAGATTAGGCATGAGCCTCTGCACCCTATCCAGTTTTATAGCCCAGATTCAAGTGCAGAATTCCAGTTTTTAGATAAAAGTAAGGAGGAAGATCAGGCCTGGAAAGAGGAGCAGGGCCTAGTTTGGTAGGGACTAGAATACTTGTACAGGTATTCAGGGCAGAGGTGGCAATATAGAGAAAGAAGATGGAAACCTGTGCTGGAAATGCATCAAACATAAAGATGAACTAATAATAATTTTCTGAGCTACTCAGCTGCACCTCTCAAAGCCTGAAAAACGAATGTTCAGGTGAAGGATCAAGTGGCTTTAGCCATAGGGGAAGTGCACTTTGGGATGTGGGAAGGACAAAGGCTGGGCCAGGGCTATTCTGCTTGCCCAGCATCCATTGCCTGTTTTTCTAAAAAGAGCGCCTGAGTTTGCTTTGGGGAACTGCTGCTTCTCCTTTTGAGACAATCTTAGTGAGTCTGTCAATCAAGGTGCCCCACCTTTATGTGGTAAAGGGATGGCTATGTGGCACAACGGAAGCTGACTAAAATCCCGAGTGGTATGACAAAGGCTGAAAAAATAAAGCATTAAACTAGGGAGAAGCAACATGAAGGCTCCATGCATTTTTCTTACAACCTAGAAACCCAAAAGGGATCTGGCTCCTGTCCTTTCTGAGACTTTGTTCTTTGCCTTGTTCTTGGATCTATGAGCTCACCCTCATCCTTCTGAAGATTTCTATATTTTAAAGATAGGTAGAGAAGGTTTCTGTTGCTTACAACCTAAATATCCTGTCTGATTCAAAGGCAATACATATGAGGATTGTAAAAGGCCCAGATGATGAGTTTCTTTCAAGAAGGGACACTTTCTTCTTTGATTTCAGAGGTCCTAGTTCAATGCCTTCCACATGATAAGTGCTCAGTAAGTGTTGGTTTAATGAACAAATAAATGAACACAAAGAAGACCTTACATCATTCAGCCCACTGCAGTCATGTAGGCATGGCTAAGAACTGGTGGTAAGGCAAATCAGTTAGTAAGGCAGCATCTTTAAGCCTTCGTGCCAATCATTTTAATTCAGCCAAGAATACTTCCTGTTATGCAAGTAAAACAAAGCACATCTTCATTTTTACTGCAGTCACCATTTCTCCTGAGAGAAATGGAGTTATTGTAATTCTTAGCTGAAATACGTAAGGCTTACTCATCCTGTGCATAAAATTGATAACTTGTACATCTGGGACTATTTCTTTCCTATTAATCCATTTTAGACTTTATAAGTCAACTGAGCATTCAGCTTTTGAAAAATGATTCTGGAAAATTATTTTGCATAAGCACTAGTAAATACTGGCATGTGTTCCTGGCAGGGGATGAAAATATTCCATTTAGACTCTGGTGGCCCCATGAGTAGAAATAGTGGCTGGAGAATTGTCTGGGTTGGACAGCAACAAAGCATGTGCATGCTGGTCAATTGTACTTTCCGAGTTCCTTTCTATTTAATGAAGATGATTTAATATTTCACAAGGGAGAATCAGGCAGATGAGAGAGAGACACACACACACACACACACACATACATATCAATAATCAGAATGACTAGTAGTGGGAAAATTGTTAGCTTTATTCTTTGGGTTCATGTATGTGGTCAGTTGGAAGATTCTAATGATGTCATTAAGTTTATGTCTGTAGACTATAAGCATGGCCAAGCTGTTAATCTTTTTATAAATTGTAAGCAACAGGATATTTCGTAGCTTTTAAATGACATGACTCCTGGCAAGTTTAGCCTATTTAATTCTACTATTGGCCATCTCTCTGTGCTGAAGGAATGGGAATAGTGGCTTCTTAGAAAATACCTTTTTGTGGACCCGAGAGATACTAATATCTTTATAAGCTGACCCAGCACTATTGTTTAGATCAAGGGTGGTGGGTTATTGGATTAGCTGTGGTTGCTACCACAGGCACATCTGACTTTAGAACAGGTCTCTGTCAAAATGGTAAATAGAAGATTAGTAGAATTAATCCGACAATTAAAGCAAAATTTGCAATCTAGTATTTTGTGGCTAAAACTTATTTTAAGATCCAAAACTTGGAAAGTTACTGCAGCTTTCCATTTATATTTTTGTTAGTATAAACCTGAACTAATTTAATTATTTCATCTTTGAAGGAATTAATTTATTTTTCATAACATGCCCCTCCACTAGTCTATTTTAGTTCCTGCCTTGCTGTAATGTAAAGTTATCTAATTTTTTTCTGCTTCTCAAAATTAGTTTGAGAAACTATGGTAACTATATATGGATGCCTAAAGCTGTATGAGAATTGCATGGGGTACAGGTGGAGGGATTATCATTTTCACCATCATGAATGTGATCCTTATTTGAAATGTATAAAAAGCAAAGTTGAAAAATTCACTTTTGGAAAATGAATGCTCTGGTTGGACTGTGCCAGGTCAGGTCTGGCAGGTGGTAGAAGCCAGTTTTGGATCCAGTGAAGGGAGGCCTCAGGAGGCCTCTAGAGTTGGTGGGCCAGAGAAGGGCTGAACCCGGGGTGGACTTAGAGGCAGTGGCTGTGGAAGAGCCTGGGGCCTAGTGATGCAGACAGATCTGACTTATTCCCTGAAGCCAACTGTATTAGCTTCAAAATCTGGGTAGTCAGGCCAATGCCAAAGGATCAATTGATTTTTCCGGTTGGGTCCAGTGAATACAAGTCTGATTTGTCAGCCAAGAAGAACAAAAACACAAAAAAGAATAACAGGAGGTAAGTCTTGGGAAGGATTTTGGAATGAGCAAGTCAGAAGCCAGGCAAAGAAGCTGGGCCCCAAATGAGGCAAGAGTTTGAGGTCAGAGTCTTGTCATGGGTTGAACTGTGCCCCTCAAAAGACAGTCCCAAACCCCAGGAACTATGAATGTGGCCTTATTTGGAAATAGGGTTTTTGTGATGTTATCAAGTTAAGATGAGGACATTAGGGTGTGTCTTAAGCCAAGATGACTAGTGTCTCTATAAGAAGAGGAAAATGTCACGTGAAGACAAGCACACAGGGAGGATGCCATGTGAGGACAGAGGCAGAGACTGGGGCGATGCAGCTGCAAGCCAAAGAATGGCCAGGATTGACTGGGTGGGTGGGGCTCACGCCTGCAATCCCAGCACTTTGGAAGGCCGAGGCAGGTAGATCACTTGAGGTCAGGAGTCCGAGACAAGCCTGGCCAACATGGTGAAAACCCGTGTCTACTAAAAATACAAAAACTAGCCAGGCATGGTGGGCGCCTGTAATCCCAGGTACTCGGGAGGCTGAGGCATGAGAATGGCTTGAACCCAGGAGGCAGAGGTTGCAGTGAGCTGAGATCATGCCACTGTACTCCTGCCTGACAGCAAGACACTGTCTCAAAAAAAAATAAAAATAAAAATAAAAAAGCCCAGGGTCTATCTGCCAACCACCAGAGGCTAGGAAGAGGCAAGGAACGATTCAACCCAGAGCCTCAGTGGGAGCATGGCCCCACTGACACCTCGATTTTGGACTTCCAGCCTCCAGAATTGTGAGACAATCAATTTGTTGTTTTAAGCCAACCAGTTTGTAGTACTTTGCTATGCAGCCCTAGGAAACTAAGGCAAGTCTCCTTGCATGTTTCCCACTGTGCTGGCTGAAACCATGGGTAGATCCAATTCCTTGAATGGTGGCAAACTGGGGCCCCCAGTAGAAGTGGGAAATGGGAAGGGTGAGGAACAAGGCAGTTCTTGTCTACATTAGCTGATCATAAACCTGAGAGCTGACCAATCTTTCCTCTGCCCATGTCATGAGCATCCTGGGTGGGCAAAGCACTCCTATGCTCAAAGTATGAACAGGAGGAGCACAATGTAAAAAATGGTTGTATACCTCACTCTATTTCTCCATTTTTGCACTCTTACGTTAATCATCTTATGTAATCCATATAGTAGAGCAAAGAGGCAGAGAAGTCCATGTTGGCAGAAGCACAATAGAATTTTCTTAGAAATCAACCCGAAGTCTTCAGGGAGTGCTCACGGCACAGAGAGAAGCTGACACTAGTTATCTTCGCTTAAGATTCACTCGAATGTCCTCATCTTAACTTAATTACATCACAAAGACTCTATTTCCAAATAAGGCTACATTCACAGGAACTGACCAGGATTTGGAACTATGACATACCTTTTGAAGGGCACAAGTCAACCCATAATGAGACTCAAGAATCCATTCTTGGTTGTCTGCATTGAGTTGGTGAATGCAGGGATAGAAGCTGCCTGAACACCATGCGGTTAGAAGCGGTGGGGATGGTGGTAAACTGGAAAGCATTCTGATATGGCATTTTTCTTCAAATGCCACTGCCCTCTTTCCCTGCTGCCCCCAATACCAGCAGGCTGAATTCTGTCCAAGCACCAGTGTCCCAGTGCAGATATGCTAGGAAGATCTGGAACTAGAATCATCTCTTCATTCCTAAACTAGCATCCGCAGTAGCACCACAGGAAACTGCATGCTCTGACTCCTTTTACCTTGGGCTGTGTTGATCTGTGCACCAGAGCCAGCCCTGAACTGACCAGGGGCTGACATAGCTGCCAGCTAGGCCACCCAAGAGGCCTGTCTTCCATCCTGGGCCACAGTCTCTGGGATGCCTTCTTCCTCCTCAAAGGCCCTGGGATGCCACCTGCTTGCCTCCTTGCCACCACTCGCTTTTCCTTCTGGTGCTTTCATTTTCCCAGACCGGCTGCAAAGTGGATGAGAACACTAGACTTCCCAACTTTGTGCTGTTTCTCAAGGTTTTTCTCTACATCTAACCTCCACCCCCAGCTACAGGAAGTTTCTTTTTCTGTCTAATTTTTTTTTTTTCTTGCTAACCATCACAGGGGAAACAGACAAGGTTACAAAGTAAAACTCATGAACAAAGTTATAGAAGCTCACAAAAGGCTGTAGGGATAAAAATTATTTCTTTTGGTCTTTTCCCATTTAAATTCTCTGTGACTGCAGTTCCTGACTTTCTAGATAGCTCTATAGGATGATTTGTGTCAAGTATTGTCCGTTTATCCTTGAGAGAGGGGCTTACTAATTCGCCCCCCAACTTTGTTTTTAATGCAGGAAAGACCAAATGATATAATCATAATTTGTCAAAATATTGCAGACCCATTAGCACTATTACTACTGAGTGTCAATCCAGCATTAAATAATAAAAATAACCTTTTCAAAGTGCCAGGACTCTGTATAACTTCACTGGGGACACAACAGAATGTCCTTTTTTTCAAAGGAAATAAAGGTCAAAGGTATCACGAACATGGTATGACAAAGGGGCAACTGTTATATGATTCCACTTATATGAGGTACCAAAATAGTTAGATTCATATAGACAGTAGAACAGTGGTTACCAGGGACTGGAAGGGAAGAAGGAATGGGAGTTTCTTGCAAATACAAGAAAACAGGGAGTGATTTTTTTTTTTTTTGAGATGGAGTCTCACTTTTGTTGCCCAGGCTGGAGTCCAATGGTATGATCTCTGTTCACTGCAACCTCTGCCTCCTGGGTTCAAGCAATTCTCCTGCCTCAGCCCCCTGAGTAGCTGGAATTACAGGCAGCCGCCACCACACCCAGCTAATATTTGTATTTTTAGTAGAGGCGGGGTTTCACCATGTTGGCCAGGCTTGTTTCGAACTCCTGACCACAAATGATCTGCCTGCCTCAGCCTCCCAAAGTGCTGGGATTATAGACGTGTACCACCGCGCCCGGCCGGGAGTTACTGTTTGATGGGTACAGAGATTCTGTTTGGGAAATGAAAAAGTTCTGGAAATGGATGGTGGTGATCGTTGCACAATAATTGTAAATGTACTGAATGCTACTGGACCGTATTCTTAAAAGTGGTTAAAGTGTTAAATTTGATGTTGTATATATTTTAACACATGCACACACACACACACACACACACACACACACACACTGAGAAATGCATGGCCAAAAGTAAGGATAAAAAGCAGATGAGTGTAAGGCGTAAGGTACCCGGAGTAGGTCTTGCAAGGCACCACTCCTTTGGTTGTCTTCCTTTCTCACAGAGGTCATCTCAAAAACAGATGACTCTGAGGTAATGTGGCTTGGTGAAAGTGATATTCCACAGACCTTTTAGCAAGAGTTCTGGAGCTGCGAATCTGCACCATGAAATCTGTGGGCTTCTCGTATTAAAAGGAAAAAAAGGTAACACAACACCACTCACCAAATAATGTAAAATGAACATTCTTGTTTTCTCTGGCTTCTCACAGCCGGCCAAAAAAAAAAAGGTTCTTTATTTGTAATGCAAATACAAGAAAACAGGGAGTATTTTTGAGTCCCTTTTGAAATTTTCTTTTGAAACCAGCATTTTCTTGGAGAGATTTATTAAATTCTTAGAAACTGCCAAGCAGCTTTTTTCTCATATGATAGAACTTGCCTCAATAAAGATTCTTAAATACATGGGCTTTCAAGAATTATAGGTGAATAAAAAAAAGAATATACTTTCTGCCATTAGCATTGAGGTCCATGTCACATGAGAGTACTTTCTGAGAATATTAACATTATAATATCATCCTGAAAGTTTTCGTTAAGAAAAAGTCATTCTTCATATACCTACAGCAATTAATTATTAAACACTACAATAAGCTATTCCAATCTTATTTAAACAAGCACTGAAAATACCAGCCTAATGTTAACCTGTTCTGGAAAGAGATCCCCAGGATTTCAGAGAATGTTCGGCCTCTTTAGAATCACGTTTTAAAGAGGGTTTTAGAGTCAGACAGAATTGGTTTATAACCTTATCCTATGACTTTTTGGCTTATATGACCTTGGACAAGTCACTTAATTTTCCTGAACCCCAGGTTTCTAATATGTAAAATGAGACTGATGATAGTTCACATCCAGCAGATTGGTAAGATAATTAAATGAGATAATAAGACACTTCGGAGGGGAAGGAAGAGCTGGGGAATCTATTATTGCTTCCTTTGGCCTTTTCATTTATGTTCATTTTCTGGGTCATATATTGTATTTCCTACTAGGCTTTGCCTGAATACAAAATTGGTTTTATGAAAATCACTGTGAGAATGTATGAAAAATACTTAATACGGTGCTTGACACACATAAGGGCATCAGTAGTGGTAGATTTGTTCATTCACAACCAATTCATCCATTCATTCATCCATCCATTTAATCATTTATTTAAACAAATATTTATTGAAAACCCCACCTATGCCAGGGGTTCTTCTAGCAGCTGTAAATGAGATAGACAAAGGTTTTGTCCTCATCGAGTTCTCAGTCTAGTTGTGGAAGAGAGACAATAAAGAGAGAAACATTAACAATTCTGCAAGTTATCCAATGCCAGAGAGCACATACTCTTGGCAGTTGGCTAGAAGGTGATGCAGGTAGAGGCCAGGCTTGCTCTTTGGCAGTTATTCAGTGTGGTTAGGGAATTCTTCCCTGAGAATTTGATATCTGAGTAAATACCAGAGCAAGGGGAAGTTAGGCTGTGAAGATGTTGGAGAATGGTGTCCAGGTACTTGAAAATCCATTTGGAAATCTAGAATTCGGGGAAGACATTGATGAACTAAAGCTGTGGCAAATTCTGCCCATTTCTTCTTTAGGCTCTGGGGCCCCAGGCCTGACTTCAAAGACTTCAGATGCTGGGTGCTGGCTGTGTGCTCACCACCTCCTAAGGACCTGCCAGGTTGCTAGCTCCTGGCTCAGCTCTTGTACCAACAGCAGCAGGGTCTATGCAGCAGCCACCTTCTGGGCCTCAGGCATGCATCTCTGAGTTTTGGGAGGTATGCAGATAAGGCCCTTGAAATAACACGAAATGATACTGTGGTTGATGTGAGCAGAGAGAATCCTGCTTTTTAAAAAATATTTCTGTCTAGGTGTGGTGGCTCTGGTCTATAATCTCAGCACTTCGGGAGGCTGAGGCAGGAGGATCCCATGAGCCCAGGAGTTTGAGACCAGACTAGGGAACATAGTAAGATCTCATCTCTACAAAAAATTTGAAAATTAGCTGAGCATGGTGGCATGCACCTGAGATCCCAGCTACTAGGGAGGTTGAGGCTACAGTGAGCTGTAATCATGCCACTGCACTCCAGCCGGGGTGACAGGGAGAGACCCCATCTCTGAAAAAACAACTCATAATTCTTCCTAGCCACACAGGACATTGGGGCTCTGTTGCACTGGAGACACTAAGGGGAGGGACCAAAATCAGTGAATGAGCAGACAACCTTGACAAAACCAAGGGCTAAGGCAGAATGGGAGGATTTGTGCCACAGGTCAGAAATGGAAAAAATAAGCAACAGTGGAGATCCAAAGGTGGGGTGAAGGGAGGTTAAGGGGCTGGATGAATTCTCTGAGACACATTAGCAGCCACACATCCTCTAAATAGGGTGTCTGCTGCCTTGGTCTCGGGTCTGAAAGTTGCTGGTTCTGTCACTGAATGGAACTGTTTGTGAGGGAAGCCTTGGGTCTGCAGCAGAATATATTCTGAGTCATCACAAGGAAGAGAATATGGTGAGATTGTTTAGTTGCTGGGTGTGTGAGGGCTCTGGGAGATGGTCCAAGGAAATCAGAGAGTATTAGCTCAACGTGTATGATTTGCTCCAGATTATCTTAGGCATTGTGGGTGACACATTTTCAGGGACTCTGTAGTAGTAAACCGCATAATTTCAGATACGTCAGAGGCCATGTGGTCTAAGCAGTGCTTGAAATCCCCCTCTAGAGGGATTCTAGACTATGTTTCACTACTTCATTGTAATGTAAACCATGGAGGTATTACCTGGGCCCTCAGAAATGACTTCTTCTTCTGTAAGTGATGAATAATCCCACTCTGATAATGTGTATGTAGGTGCCTTATAAACCAGCGAAAGCTGTACAAATACAAGACTTGGTTGCAGTGAAAAGAAGAGTGAAAGACACCGTGGAAATAGTGGATGGTTGTAGATGGTACAGCATGAATGTGGCTACCAGGGCATGAAACCCTTCCAGGGCAGAGTCTCATTGATGGCAGGACCTTGACGAGTCACAGTCTTCCATACTCAGAAGTTTAAAGTCTTCAGATTTGGAGATACTCTGATTTTTGTCAGTTCAGAGTGATCATTCCCTAGAGGACTGACCCAGGATACTCAAACTCAAAACAGACTGATGTACACCAGATCACCAATGGTTTATTCAAATACTTTCCAGTATTAACATTCTAAGGTGGTTTTTTTTTTTTTTTTTTTTTTTTGGATTTTGTGATAATCTTTATCTTGTGATTTAACACATTTCACCCATAGCCTGGGTTTGGATTAAAGCATGTAACTCATCTTTTGTATCTTTTAGGCTTGGAACTAAAGCTCAACTCCAAAGATTGTGGAGCAAAGAGACAAACATAGGTTAAATAACTCTCACATGTTACATAAGATTTCAGGGAAGTGGAATGGAGAACAGGGTGGAGACCTCCTGAGTGCTGGTTTTACCACTTCTTGGGGAGACCTGGTATAAGAAACTAATTTTAGACCTCTTTTTACTAGTCATTGTTCTCCCATTAAGTGGCTTCAGAAAATGCCCTTACACAGCCTTGATTCAGACTTTTACAAGGTGTTGGTACATTTTTTCAGAATACAATTGGAGGAATAAATTGGGCTTGCCTGTAATATTACGGGCAAGAGTCTAATACTAATACTAATATTAGACTCTTGGCATACTAATTTGTATAAACTCCCTCATCTACCCTGGTTGCCATTTGGATGCCTACCTGCCCACCACACTCACATTTCTCCATGGATCAGGCGGGAAAAATAAAATCTAAAATATTTACCAATTACCTCTTTACTGTAGAAAATGTACATAGGATTCCTCAGAGAAAAAGAAATGAACTACTAAAATGTTAAAAACATGAAACTAGATTTTCTTTAGTTTGCCCTGGGAAACACAAGGGACTCCTTCGTGAGCTAATTTAATAATATGCCAGCGGTCTGCATCTATGTGTATATTCAGAGACTCAATACACTTTCAGAGGGAGGCTTCAGCTGAATTGGTTTTTGATAAGACATTTTAAGGGAATATTGGGGGCCAGGCAAGTGACCGTCACAGATCTTTTCAAATCAAGAAGGTTATTCCCATTGATGCTCGAAGGATCAGGTTGGAAATTTCAGTCCACCCTATATTGCTTTGATGACCAGCCAGCGCTATTTTTCTTCCACACTGTGAGGATTAATAACAATTCAAATTAATAACAATTATATTGTATAGCACTAGTAATCTGTAATAGTCTACCAAAAATTCCTTAAAGAGTCTGGGAAGTAAGAATGATCATTAGCCTCTGTTCACAGATGGGGAAATTTAGAAAGTTTCAGTCAGAAAAAGAGCTAGACTAAGACCCAAATTATCTGATCATGGACTTTGTATATATATATTTTTGAGACAAAGTCTTGCTCTGTGACCCAGACTGGAGTGCAGTGATGTGATCTCAGCTCACTGCAACCTCTGTCTCCCAGGTTTCAAGTGATTCTCCTGCCTCAGCCTCCCAAGTAGCTGGGATTAGAGGCGCACACCACCATGCCCAGCTAAGTTTTGTATTTTTAGTAGAGATGGGGTTCCACTATGTTGGCCAGGCTGGTCCCAAACTCCTGACCTCAAGTGATACACCAGCCTCAGTCTCCCAAAGTGCTGGGATTATAGGCGTGAGCCACCATGCACGGCCTGCACTTTGTATTTTTATTTATTTATTTTTTTGGGAGAGAGTCTCACTCTGTCTCCCAGGCTGGAGTGCAGTGGTGTGATCTCAGCTTACTGCAACCTCTGCCTCCTGGGTTCAAGCGATTCTCCTGCCTCACCTCCCAAATAGCTGGGATTACAGGCACGTGCCACCATGCCCAGCTAACTTTTTGTATTTTTTAGTAGAGAAGGGGTTTCACCATGTTGGCCGGGCTGGTCTCGAACTCCTGACCTCAGGTGATCCACCTGCCTCGGCCTCCCAAAGTTCTGGGATTACGGGTGTAAGCCACCATGCTCAGCCCACTTTGTATTCTTAATCGCATTTTATCTGTTGGGGGCCAGTTGAAAACACTCTTTAGGTAAATTTACTTAAAGGAAATCTAATCCAAATTCACAGAAAATATATTATTCACTTTACAAAACAATTCACAACAAAATTCTTTAAACTATTAGGATCTCCAGTGTACTTAAAATGTGGTCTAATTTACAAGCCACTATTCATATCACTTTAGGAACACAACTCCAGCATGAAGATTCACTCACACAGGAGGGCTGAAGGTGAGGGAAGGGAGCCAATTTTGTTTGCAATAGCAAAACACTAGTAGATCTCAAAATAACCTTTGGGTGGCACCATTTGACTAATACCCTTGTGAGGGTGTGGTCTATGTTCAAGACAAAAAATATTTAATTATCCAAATGCTCAGAACTTAAATACTCCAGGGAGTTGTTTATCTCGTTTTAGGAATGATGGGAAACTTCAGCAGGGATTTCAGCCTTTTTATTGTCATTGTTGCTAAAGCTACCTTTTGAGTGCTGATGAAAGAAAGTATTTCAATTGCTCAAGTTGGATCGGATCAGCGAAGACGTTTAAGAAATCAGGCAAAATCATTCTATCAACAGGATTAGTCCAGAGGTTGATGACTAAAGAAAACAGAAAAACTAAAAGGAAAGGCCAAAAGAACTTTCATTAGAGTAAGCCCATCTTATTAAAAGCTCAACCCTGTGGTCTTGCTGACACCGTCACATCACTGAAATTGGCCGCTGATAGGGTGTGATTAAAGCTATGTCAATACAATAGCAAAATACTAGGTCGAAAAGTGGAAGATTCAATTAATAAACTGTTTTGTTTTTCTCCCAAAAGATGCTGAACGACTGGTTTTGTGACATTTTCCTCATTAAACTGAGCCAACCAGTTGGTCTGGTATCTCAGGGATATGGTCTATGAAGTCTTTTTGAAGGCTGCTTCTCTTTGCTTTCAAGTGTTCATTTGTAGATTTCTTTTATCTTGGATTCTACAACAATGCCTAGGACTTTTGAAACCGTCATACAAAGGTTTCTATGGATTTCAGGGCAGCTTAATTGAATGTAACCCAAGTATCTTGAGTTAACTAACTTTATTCAGTGATTATCACAAATTCTTCATTTCCCAATTTTTACTTAAACTGATCTCATCTGTGCATTCAAGGATCAATGTGGGTGGGAAGTCCAATTACATCAATGTATTATTTTCAGAAAAATACCAAGCAGGAGGGTCCACTGAGACCCATTACATTTTCAGAGTTCAGCACAATTGAGTGTTATTAAATAAATCACTGGCATATGATCAACTGCCATTTATTTTAGTGTGCAATGATCTGTTACAGTAGATAGAAACTATTCTATACCATCGACAAACAGATAGTTCATAGCCTTAAATTAGTTAGCCTATTTTTGTAATGAATACAGACTTAATTTGAGTTTTCTCATTCTGGGAACATGAAACAAAATTATATCATACAGTGAGTAACGGCTTGAAAAATTTTAATTTAGTTTGGCACCGTGGGTTCTTCTAATTATTGCTGACTCTTCACACAGTAGAGACAGTGACCCTAAGCCCGGGGGAAAAACAGCTGCTTTTCACCTGCAGACTCATTATCGAACTAATTATTCTTCAAATAATTTTATAATATTCATGCTGAACCTAATTCTGAACCTATAAATACAGGTTTAAGTCGTTTATAGTATGTGTTCCTGCTCATTCCTGTACCCCAACCCCATACCACATGGTAGAGAAATTGCCTGTTCCAACTACTCAGAGGGACATTTTTTATGTTTTCTATCTTGGATAAGAATTAGTGATCTGCACTCGTGTTTCCAAGGCCAGTGTGGCCTAGCTTTGCTTGTGGCCAAAAGACGTAGATTAAAAGCTTGAATCAGTTGTCAACATTTGGAAATTGGAAATTCTGCACCAGAATCCGGATTCCTGACTTTGCTTGGAAATTGGACTACTGGCAACATGAAAACCCTTTTCCCAGGAGATAATTAGCTAGAGCTAAGTGACAAGCGTATCCTTCAGAAGGAACATGCACTGGCCACATTTCCAGAGCCAACACGGAAGCTCAGTGTCAGTTGCTGATCATTAATTTATACCTTTCTCCATTCGTTTTATTTCTAGCTTCCTTCTAAGATTGTTTAAGAATTTCATGGGCTCTAGGCATTCTTACTTTAAAAGGTCCTGCTTCACATCATATGAAATGTATTTAATCTACATCCCACATTAAATATGGAATTTCTTTTTTAGTCATAAATGGTTTAGTAAGGATTGTATAATTTTATTTTTGAAAATAATTTCCATTTTTCATTTTTTTAATATGGAATACATATATATACATACACATATACATATATATATATTTTCAGTTTTCAGGCAATTGTCATAGGCCGTTAAAAAGCCCAGGCTGGGCACAGTGGCATGCACTTGTAAACCCAGCTACTTGGGATGCTGAGGAGGGATAATTGCTTGAGCTCAGGAGTTAGGATTCAGCCTGGGCAATATAGTGAGACCCTGTCTCAAAAAAAAAAAAAAGAAAAAAGGCCTATCTCATAGGCCTGAGATACTGTGGCTATAATGCTGTAATGCTTAAGGAATCAAATGATCCCCTGGATCCCCATGGGCATTTGAAGTTCTGACCCCTGGCTTAGTTCAAATTGGCATTTTAGAGAGCTTGTAGGAGACTGGGCAGTGTCCCAAGGAATAAAAAAGGCAGAAGTCCACTGACCTACTGACCTGGGGTGGAAGGAAGGGCGTAAGTTCCCTGATCTTTTGAGTTTTTGAGATTTGAGGTTTCTTTAAACGACAGCCTTGGGTCTTGCTTGTCTTGCACAGTGCTTCCTAGCTTGGAGTGGGGTAGGGCTGAGGGGTGGTGAAGGGATGGTTTTGGATATTAGAGACTTCTTAAGACCTTGTCGTTTCTGGGTACATTCACCTTTTTTTGTTTGTTTGTTTTTGATACGGAGTCTCACTCTGTTGCCCAGGCTGGAGTGCAGTGGGGTGATCTCGGCTCACTGCAACCTCTGCCTCCCGGGTTGAAGTGATTCTTGTGCCTCAGCCTCCCGAGCAGTTGGGATTACAGGCGTGTGCCACCACGCCTGGCTAATTTTTGTATATTTTAGTAGAGACGGGGTTTCACCATGTTGGCCAGTCTGATCTTGAATTGCTGACCTTAGGTGATCTGCCTGCCTTGGCCTCCCAAAGTGCTGGGATTACAGGCGTGAGCCACTGCGCTCGGCCTACATTCACTTTTGAAAGTATCATCTACATGTCCAGTCACACATCGCATAATAACATTTCAGTCAATGATGGTGGACCTATAAGATTACGTAATACAGTATTTTTACTGTGCTTTTTCTATATTTAGATATGTTTAGATACACAAATACATTGTGTTACAATTGTCTACAAGCAAACTTGTTCAACCCATGGCCCACAGGCCACATGTGGCCCAGAATGGCTTTAAATCCAGCCCAACAAATTCTTAAGTGTTCTTAAAACATTATGAGATTTTTTTTTTTTTTTTTCAGCTCATTGGCTATCGTTAGTGTTAGTGTATTTTATGTGTGGCCCAAGACAATTCTTCTTCTTCCAATGTGGCCCAGGAAAGCCGAACGATTGGACACCCCTGGTCTACAGTATTCAGCACAGTGACAGGCTGTGCAGGTTTGTAGCCTAGGTGCCGTGGCCGATACCCTAGAACGTAGGCGTGCCATTAGTACACTCCATGATGTTCACATGATGATGAAATTGCCTAACAATGCTTTTCTTAGAATGTATTTCTGTCATTAAGGAGCACATGACTGTAATTTAATTTATTTTTAGTTGCAGTTGACTAGTTTACTAAATTTTATAGTGTAGACTTTTAATTGAACCATACATTAATTTTAGATTTCACAGATTTCTTTTTTTTTCTTTTTTTTTTTTGTGTTTTTTCTTTTGTATTTTGGGGCCAATGCATTTCTTTTATTCAGTGCCCCAACTCTTTAATTTGTCCTCAGCACTGTCTTAGGCATGAGGCCTGTTCCTTTGCTGACTTACAGGTACAGTGCCTCCTCTGTAAACAGGCCCATGGTATCTCAGAGGTCTGTAAGATTTCTGTGTAGACGGACGATGCTTCACTCTGAGTTTCTGTGGCTTAGCTTCTCCTCCCCAGCTTTAGCAGAAGATGTATATGTGTAGGGAGAACTGCTTTTTAATTTAGCTCTTTTGAAAGGTCCTTGAGGCCCAAGTCCATAATGGCATTGTAGGCCCCTTGATGGGACAAAAGGGAAACTCAATGCAAGGCAAACAACTTCCCGACATGTGACATTCCTTCCATCACTGTTTATCCCAGGGCCTTACACAGCACCGTTGCAGGTGGAACCACCTGGGAGCTGTTACAAAGGCAGATTCCTGGCTCCGCTCCATTCTTACTGAAGCCTTAAGCCAGAAAGTATTTCAGGATGCCTTTTAACTTGATGATAAACAACAGCAACAAAAAACAGAAGCCCTTTATTTTCTCTAATCTCTAATTGAAATATTAGCAGTTATGATAATAGGCAACAAGCCACAGTGGTATTAGCAATGCCTGTGACTTGTCACCCATGGAAATCATAGATAGTTTCGTATCACATTATGGTGTTTGTGGGTATCTTGAAATGTCTTCGCTGCTCCTTATCACCTCAAAGTCATTGATAGTTATTAGACTAACTAGATCTTACTATTTAATGTAATAATAAAGAAGCTTGTATACTATATCACCTGTTTCTTTAATATTTGGATAACTGCATTCCAATACTGGTTTTCTTTATTAGTCTCTGTTTTATTTTAGATGTTTAAGAACATTATTCTGAGAAGGTGCCCATAGGCTTTCTGAGACTGCTCCCGGGATCGATGCCACTGTAAGGTCGGGAAGCCTGGACTGGAGCTGAGACTGACTGATTAGCAGATTCACTTTCTGCGATCAGGAGAAATAAAAACCAGGCTAGGGGTTGGAGGTGGTTAGAACAAAAGCCCCTGTGTGAGAAAGTACCTGGGATTTTAAGAACAGAAAGAGGCTGATGAGTTTTGAGAGTAGAGAGTATGGGAAAAGTGAACGTAGATGGGTCAGTGAGTGGACAGGGGCCAGGGCAGGACTGTGAATTGCACTTTGTGTGACTGAAGGCAGTTGGAGGGTTTCAACAGGGAAGAGATATGATGGTGGCTTATAGAGTAGACAGTGGAGTAGAAAGTGGATTTAAGGGAAGGTGTTATTTATTTTTTTGTTTTGTTTTGTTTTTGAGACAGAGTCTCACTCTGTCACCCAGGCTGGAGTGCGGTGGTACAACCTCAGCTCACTGCAATCTCTGCCTCCTGGGTTCAAGTGATTTTCCTGCCTCAGCCTGCTGAGTAGCTGAGATTACAGGCACCCACCACCACACCCGGCTAATTTTTGTATTTTTAGTAGAGATGGGGTTTTGCCATGTTGGCCAGGCTGATCTCGAACTCCTGACCACAGGTGACTAGCCTGCCTTGGCCTCCCAAAGTGCTGGGATTACAGGCATAAGCCACTATGCCTGGCCTAGGGGAAGGTTTTTAAGTACAACAACCTCCTCAAAATTCTAGGCATAAGTGGAAATACAAAAGATAACAATGATAATATAGTATCAAAATATATTCTTAAATTGTTTATAAAAACATATCTACTTTCTTAACATTGACAAGATCTAGATTTTATATGTAGGTATACACACACACACACACACACATACACACACACACACAACAATTACCATGGTGTAGCAAGAATTGACAAAGATTCTTTGCTTGGCCAAACTTTAGTCAGGCTTCTGAATCTTCTCCCAGGCCCATCTGTGTACTTCCTTGTAAAACCCAGTTTTAGGAAACAGCCCTGCAAAGTCAGTCTAACAAAATCCTTCTAATCTTTGATATCTGATCATCCTTAATATCTGATCAGTTTCCTAATCCTCCACCATCCCCAAGATGATGTTTAATCACCCCGGCCTGTCTTCAGCAAGAATCCTGTTAGGCTGGCTTAGTCAGAATCTCTCTTAACCCTAATGTTTCTTCTTAGTAATTTTTTGTCCACTGACTTCCATACTACTCCTTGGCTATAAATTTCCACTTGCCAAAGCCATATTCAGAGTTGAGCCCAGTCTTTCTCTCCCACTGCAAGATCCATTGCAGTGGTCCTTATACCTATCTCATTGGTTCTAAATAAAGTCTCCTTACTGGGCTTCACCAATATTATTAAATAATTTTTTTCCTTGATGGAATAGAAGCAGAAAATAGAAGAATAGAGTTAGAAGACTCACTTCAGAACTTACTACAAAGCTACAGTAGTCAAGGCTGTGATACTGGCATAAAGATAGACATATAGATCAATGAATACAATTTATGGTCTAGGAATAAACTCTTTCATTCATCATCAACCGATTTTCAACAATGGTGGCAAAGCAATTCAATGGGGAAGGAATAGTCATCCCAACAAATGGATAACTGGATGACTACATGTAAGAGAATGAAATTGGACCCCTTCCTAATACCACAACAAATATTAACTGAAAAAATGGATCACTGACCTAAATAGAAGAGCTAAGACTGTGAAACTCTTAGTATAAAGAATGGAGTAAGTCTTAATAATCTTGGGTTAGGCAATTGTTTCTTAGATATGACATAAAAAGAGCAAGTTAAAAAAGAAAAAATAGATAAATAACTATCAAAATTAAAAACTTTTATACTTCAAATATGAAAAGACAATCTGCAGAATGGGAGAAAATATTTTCTTTTCTTTTTTTTTTTTTTTGAGACAGAGTTTCACTCATTTTGCCCAGGCTATAGTGCAATGGCACCATCTCGGCTCACTGCAACCACTGACTCCCAGGTGTAAGTGATTCTCCTGCCTCAGCCTCCTGAGTACCTGGAATCACAGGCGCCCACCATCACTCCCGGGTAATTTTGTATTTTTAGTAGAGCCGGGGGTTTCACCATCTTGGCCAGGCTGGTCTTGAACTCCTGACCTCAGGTGATCTGCCCGCCTGGCCTCCCAAAGTGCTGGAATTACAGGTGTAAGCCACTACACCTGGCAGAGAACATATTTTCAAATTATACATCTGATAGGAAATGAACATCTAGAATACAGAGAAACTCTTACAACTAAAAAATACGAACAACCCAATTATAAAATAGGCAAGGGATTTGAACAGATATTTCTCCAAAGAAGCTATGCAAATGACCAATAAGAACAGAAAAAGATGCTCCACATCATTAAAATTAGGAAAATGCAAACCAAAATCGTGATGCAATACTACTTTATACCCACTAGGATGGCTATAGTCAAAATACAGATAATATTAAGTATCAGTGAGAATGTGGAGAAATTAGAACTGTTTGTCACACATTGCTGGTTGGGAATGTAAAATGGTGCAGCCACTTTGCAAAAACATTTGAACAGTTCCTCACAATGTTACACATAGATTTGCCATATGACCTAGGAATTTCACTCTATGTATCAACCCAAGATAAGTGAAAACATATGTCTACACAAAAATTTGTATCACAGAGATGTTCATAGCAGGGTTATTCACAATAGCTCCAAAGTGGAAACAACCTAAATGCCCATCAACTTGTAAATAGATAAACAAGATGTGGCACAGTCATACAATAGAATGCCATTGGACAATGAGAAGGAATAAGGTACTGATGCATGCTGCAAATTGGATGAACCTCAAAAATAGTATGCTGTCAAAGAGTCTAGACACAAAAGACCACATATTATATGATTCTATATGTAGGCAAAGATAGGAAGTAGACGAGTGGTTATCTTGGACTTGGCCTTTGGGGGATAGTCATGGAGATGGAGAAAATGAATGATTTGGGCCGCTATGTTACTATATTTAGGTAGTAAAGGTGCTAAGACTTGCTTATAGAGTGGATGGGGGATATGGGTGAAAGAGAGGGCTTAGAGGTGAAGCAAGTCTGGTTCTCCTCACAGTCCTCTCCTGCTCTGCACATTCACCGTGCTGCAGTTGGGTGGTCAATGAATTCATCCAACTGGGTTACCTGGGCTCTAGCTAGCTGGCTCTGGCATGGGGAACTTATGAGATCAAACTACATTTATAGGCATGATGCTTGATGTAGTATTTACCTTGATAGAAAACAAAGGGAGGTGTCCAGCATTCAGTAAGAATGATGTCTCTGAATTTTCTCTTTAATTCTGGAAAAGTTGGCTGTTTGCAGGGCTCTTGAAGAGTAATAACCACTTTAGTCCCAAATGTTCGTATATAGGTCAAAATCATCTTTCTTCCTTATAAGCATTTCCTCTGAGTGCTGAGGGTCTGCTTTCAAGTTTAAAGCAGCTTTTTAGTGGTATCATCTCTTTTAAAACAGGATCAGAAGGTAAATGTTCTAGAGAGACTAAAATCACCTGGGCAACCATTATAAAAGACACACGCACATTTAAAGACCACAGTGCTACTGAGATATGAAACTTTCAGTGTAAATTCAGCCCAAGCTGAGAGCATTTATTTTTTTCCCCTGGTTTTTCTGATGAGAAATAAGAACAGATATTTGGAGAGGAGGAAGTTTTATATCCAAAGGGTTTTGTTTTCATCAGAATAGAGCTTGAACATGATTACCAAGAAACTTGTGAAATACATAGCCACTCTGAAAGAAGATGCTGGTCTTGCTAAAAGTGACAAATTGCCATCCAGCATTCTGGTTTTATTTCAGAAAACTTATAGGCACTGTGCATAGCCAAGGGAGCTAGGGACAGAACAAACTACAGGTTCATAAAGAGAAAGTAAAGCTGCCTGGGCTACTGAAGGGTTTTTTTTGTTTTTTTTTTGTTTTAACTCTCAAGGTTGACAGCCACTGACAAAGCATGAGAATAAAATTCCTTTGAAGATGGATTGTCACCTAGACAGGATGCACTATTTAAATCAGTGATCTTCACCTCTTCAGACTCATATGAGGATAGGTCAGAACAAAGGATAAGCACAATCTCCCTTATAGACCAGGATGCCCAGCTACTTAATCAACTAAAGGTTGTGTAGCTTAATGCTTATGAACACTAGCTGTTTGTCCAGACTGCCTAAGTTCAGATCCCAAGTTCTTTAATTGTATATATGTCATAAGGCAAATTACATAACTATTTTGTACTACAGATTGCATATTTTACAGTGCAGATGATAGTACCTAATTCATAGGGTTGTTTGAGGATCAAATGAACTTATTTGTAAGAAATGCTTAGAACAGTGCCTTGGCACATAGCATGTGCTCAGTAAATATTAGTATCATTTACTGAGGGCCTATTATGTGCCAGGATAGATACTAGATCGTAAGGATACAGTAGTAAGCAAGATAGGAAAGATCCCTGTACTTACAGAGCTTATGGTACACTGGCGTCTTGTTCACATGGCTAGTGTCATGACACATGGGGTCCAAAGATAAGAGAGTCTGTTCTAGAACTGTGCCAACCTCCACATCCCCTGTGGTGACAGGGAGTTTATTCATGACAAAGATGTGGAGTATGAATGCATGCACATAAAAGTCAAAATGTGATTCTCAAATGCGGACAGAATTGCGGCTGCCCAAAGGAATCACTGTTAGTGACGGGAGTCATTTGGGGTGGGAATAAGCATGTAAATCACTAGCTCACACCTGAGGAGGTGCTGAGTGTGTCAACGTCTTTGTTCCTGGCTTGGGAGTGGCTATCTGAGGAAAAGGAAGAAGTGAGTTGAGAAGCAGGTTTTCCAGAGGGAATTACAGCTGTGATGGCATTGATTATCTACCTCCTCTTTGTTTCATTGTTTTTCTCTTTTAATCCCAGTTGGGATGCATTAATATTTTGTTATGAGAGGGGATTGGTATTAGCAAGAGGGAAGTTTAATGATATGGAAAACTAGGAGGACCTAAGTCTGCTCATCTGAAGAGCTGAGTTACTACGAATGGTGAAGTGTCACCATCACCACCCTCCTGATATGAAGTCTGCAGTGATAGTTTCTAGGATATTGACCAACAGCCTTCTGCTGGAGGGACTTAAAGGCCACTCAGTAGAAAAAATAATTATTTTCTGTTGTTCACTAGGCTTCATGTATATTCTTCATCAAAAACTGGTATGATTACTTTCTTTGGGATAATATTCTATATTTTCATGCCTCTGTTATACATGGAGGAAGAATGGAAAGATTGCAAAATCTTAGAATTCTTTCATTGAGATTCTACAGGCTACAACCTGCTATCTTCCGCCAGTCCTCATCATTGAGTAAATTACCTATGATCATTCTTATCTCCTTAAGGAACTAGAATATGCCTTGAGAGTAGTAATCAAAACAAACAAACAAACAAAAAAAGCCCCTAAAACGAGCCCATGCCTCAATGGGATATGCGTTCATTCTGAAATAGCTCGGTGTGTGTGTATATGTGAGTCTCCACATTCTTTCTTTAGCTACTGAATATTCATCTTTCAGTGACCTCAATTTATCTGATTACATAATAGGAAGAAGAAAATTATCTTATTAAGTTCAGTAGTCAGGAAACTGCAAAGTTTAATGCTTACTCACTAAATGACCTTAGATTATATCACCTTCTGAGACTCAGTGTCCTCATCTGAAAAATAGGGATTCTAATACCTAACTCATAGGGTTTTTATCAGAATCATGAGAAGTGTTTAAAATTACACAGTAAACTTTGAAGGACCACACAAATGTAGGGGATGATTATCATATATCCCTCACAAGTTCACATTTTTCTTCCTCCCAGCATGGTGAGTTGCTGGCCCTCAGGGGCCAGAGGCTGGTAGGTTGAATTGAATTATTAGTATAATCTGGCTCTGGTAAATTTTTTTGTTCCTTTATGTATCTTGTCTCTTGTAGAGCTACCATTTACTACCTTGTGGCCCGAGTGATCCATCTAAATTACAAATTATAAATGTGACCATGCCATTTTACTGATTTAAAAAGTCAAGAAACAACAGATGCTAGAGAGGATGTGGAGAAATTGGAATGCTTTTACACTGTTGGTGGGAGTGTAAATTAGTTCAACCATTGTGGAAGACAGTGTGGTGATTCCTAAAGGATCTAGAACCAGAACTACCATTTGACCCAGCAATTCCATTATTGGGTATATACCCAAAGGATTATAAATCATTCTACTATAAAGACACATGCACACGTATGTTTATTGCAGCACTGTTCACAATACCAAAGACTTGGAAACAACCCAAATGCCCATCAATGATAAGACTGGATAAAGAAAATGTGGCACATATACACCATGGAACTCTATGCAGCCATAAAAAAGGATGAGTTCATGTCCTTTGCAGGGTCATGGGTGAAGCTGGAAACCATCATTCTCAGCAAACTAACACAGGAACAGAAAACCAAACACAG
Organism: Nomascus leucogenys; assembly: GCF_006542625.1. NCBI lineage: Eukaryota > Metazoa > Chordata > Mammalia > Primates > Hylobatidae > Nomascus > Nomascus leucogenys. The sequence goes on from NC_044402.1 coordinate 120,828,032, forward strand.
CGTGTTCTCACTCATAAGTGGGAGTTGAACAATGAGAACACATGGACACAGGGAGGGGAATGTCACACACTGGGACCTGTTGGGGGGTGCAGGGCTAGGGGAGGGACAGCATTAGGAGAAATACCTAATGTAGATGACAGGTTGATGGGTGCAGCAAACCATCATGGCACATGTATACCTATGTAACAAACCTGCACGTTCTGTACATGTATCCCTAGAACTTAAAGTATAATAAAAAAAATCATTATTTACTCCTAATTGCACACTGATGAGAGTTCAAGCCCATTACCTGCTTATATCCCTGACCCCCTTTCTTCTCCTCCGGCCTCATGCTCTGTGGTCTAGTAGTACTGCCCTGTTTCCTGCCTGTGTCTGCCCCATCATTCCCCGCCTTGACACCAACCCAGGAAACACAAGGCATTCAATTTGATACTTTAGTGCAGTTACTCATGCTGCTTCCTCTATTTGAAAGGCCATTCCAGTATCCTTTCTTCTGGTTAACTCTCAGCCCAAAAGGTTCAGCTCAACCATAGTCTCCCCTTAGAAGCCTTCCATGACCACCAGATTCAGCTAATGGGCTAGTCTCAGTGTTTATAGAGCCCCTGGCCATGGTCTTTTTGTCATGGCTGCAAGAACTCATCTTGAAATGATCTCTTTACTAGATTCAGACCTCCTCAGAAGTAGATATGATGTCTTATGCATCTCACCAGTGGATAGCACGATGCTTGGCATATGGTAAACGCTCAAGAAAAAATAAACTGAATTATTGCAAACCTTTCATATCAATTAGTGTACGACAAAAAGGAAAAGCAGAAACCACTCAATATTGAAAATAGAGGAATTTAATACCAAGACTTTAATTGCACAAATAATGGAAGAGATGAGAAGCCAAACATGGAACAATGAGGCAAATCAGGAAGTAGCAACAGCAGGAAATTCAACCAGCCTTGGGAGGAGGTAGAGCTGCCAGAGCTACAGGGCTGAGGCTGCTTAGTGGAAGCTGGAACCAAGGAGGGTCTAACTGCAGAGAGCTGGAACCTCCATTGTGAAAGATGATGCCCAAGCAAGAGAGATGGATAGAGAAATGCCATGGTTCTCCCTGCTGTCTGCTATACATTCTCCTGCTCGTTGCTCCTATTGGCTGAATCCAGCCTGGAAGTCAGCTAGGCTGACTAATGCAGCCTGTGGCAAGCAGTTCCCTGTGATGTAGAACTGAGCAGTGGAAGGGTGATGAAGGGTCTGAGGGCAAACAGGTGGCCTCATTGGGGTCCCCTCATTCTGAAAATAAGAGAGATAGGAAGGAAAGCTACCTAAAGTAGCATGTGTAATCATTTCTTCCTTCAATCAGTATTTACTTAGTGCAGGTATTCATGACAGTGTTTTTGTCTGTGACATCCAGATGATGGAGACTTGCAGATCACATCTCCGTGAATATCGTGAATGCACCCAGGAATATTAGCCATTACGAGTGCACATATCTCCTCATTCCCCACACGAGGACATTGGGACTCACAGGTGTGAGAACTGGCATTGTTGTGGGACCAAGAACAGAGAAATCACCTATGACAGAGACAAGTTTCATAACCAACCCAACTATCCAAGTTTACCATCATCACTTCGAGGCTGAGAATTGCAAGTGACGGTTAGAAGATTCTCCATGTATAAATGGGCCAAGGTGATGTCTACAAATTAGGGCAAAACGTTGAAGGAAGATTCTAGAGACTTTATGTGAGAAGGACTTATCTCAACTATTTAGGTATTGATAGTGGCAGTGCCCTGCCTGGAGCAGCCACTGCAGGGATGCCAGCTGCAGTGGGTGAGGCACAGCCAGGGCCGTGCACTCCATGGGGCTGGCAGGGGCTGGGAACAGGTGGGAGCCCCGCCCTCAACCAAGTTGATGGGGTGAGAGCCCCATGCTCCTGGGCACAGATGCAGTCACCCAGCAATGGCTCTGGACTTGGGTATCTCTACCCTCTTGGGGGCCCCAGGAAGCCCCCTGCCCCCACAAACTTGAAAGTGCCTGATCCCGCTCCCCGGCCTCTCCCTGCTCTTGGTGCCCTCTCTGGAGAGGAGCAAAGATGTGGCCGAGCCTGGGTGCTATCACAATCTGGCTGGGTGTGCATGTGCTCAGGGTGGTGCTGACACATCAGCCCCCTGGTGCCTTGGCACCCTCCAGACTTTGGGCACTGACAAGCACAGGAGGGAGCCCAAATGGGGGTTGAGAGTGGCTCAGGGCATGCCTGTAGGTGCCTCTTGGCAAGAACAGCCTGGGCGCTATGGATGGCATGTTGATGGCAGGAGGCAGAGAGGTTCCTGGGTGGAAAGGGGTGATCCCTGGTGAAACCTCACCATAAGCCTGGGGGCTGCGCTGCCAGTTCTAGGTGAAGTCTGTGGCTAGAAGTGAAAACTTACGGTGCTATTTTTGGGCCCACCCATGGACCAGTCAGCATGTACTTCCTGCTTTCTGAGTCCATAAAAACCCCAGACTTAGCCAGACTGGAACAGATGTGGGGACTGTCAGCTGCAGGCAGGAGCTACCCACTTTGGGTCTCCTCGACTCTTTGGGACAACCTGCCTGTGGAAAGGAGCTAGCCACTGTGGGTCTCCTCTCTGCTGAGAACTGGACACGCATTGGGATGACCTGCCTGCAGAAAGGAGCTACCCACTTCTGGTCTCCTGAATGCTGTTCTGTTGCTCAGTGAAGCTCTTCTTTGCCTTGCGTACCCTCCAGTTGTCTGCATACCTCATTCTTCCTGGATGAGGGACAAGACCTCGGGACCTGCTGAATGGTGGGACTGAAAGAGCTGTAATGCAAACAGGGCTGAAACATGCCCCTTGCTCACCGTGTTACAGATGATGATAAGGAGAGAAGAGAGAGGGAAAGAAGAGCTGCAGCCCCAGACCTAGGAGCTCCCTGAGCTGGGGATATGACACCCTCTTTGGGGATCTATGGCTCCTGGTGTCTCCAAGCTTCTGGGTGCCACCATGTTCCCTGGTGTCTGCAGTGGAAGCCACTTGCAGTACACATGGTCCAGCCACAGCCTCACAAGGATCCGGCACCTATGCCAGCACCTGGAGCTGACCACCCCGCCACAGCCAGAATGCCTGTCACTAGGTGGCTTCATAAATATTTGTTGGCTGACTCACTGCTTTCTTTCTTGCATTAATTCAGAATGAAATATGAGAAAGATAAAGAAGTGACTGAACTTCCTAGCAAACACTTCCCTGGGAAACTGTTGTCTAGGCCTTCTTCCACTCCACCAAGCTAGCCAAGCTCGGCCACATCTTTGCTTCTCTCCAGAGAGGGCACCAGGAGCAGGGAGAGGCTGGGGAGCAGGATCAGGCACTTTCAAGCTTGTGGGGACAAGGGGCTTTCTGGGGCCCCCAAGAGGGTAGAGATACCCAAGTCCAGACCCTGTGCTCAGTCACACATCCGTCACTGCTCTACACCTGTCTTGCCCATGGCAGGTGTGGGATCTGGGCCGGTAGCAGGAGCTGAGTACAGCCTGCTGGACTGAGTGGGCAGAACAAGCCCAGTGGGCCTGAGCAAAACTCATGCAAAGGCACCACCTGTTACAGAGGTTTCGAGCTAGAAAAGCGACACCCCCAAGGATCCTGTGACAGTATTTCAGCTTAAAAGATTCATTTGTATGGAGTTCTATTATTTGGACAATTGCCTTAAATGTGAATTTCAACATATTTGTATAGACATAACCTACATCATACTGCAAGAGATAAAAAATTTTATAAGGAAAAAATGTTACACAGACCTCACGTTCCATGAATGGTTCAACCTACACAAATGTAGTACATTATTCTTGTGATTCTAATGTGACTTAGCACAATTTTTTGAACATTATGACTAGCATAGCAAGCTTTTTAAAAATATAAAATAATTTCTTAAGCATTGGGGTATCCATCTATTTTTGTCTAATCTTGGCTATACGAATTCCACAATAATTGTTTTAAAACATTGAAAATTTTTAAAATTATTGAATCATGAACAATACACATCTATATTCAGAATTGCTGCTTGTATTTTTAAAGTTTGGGGAAGAGAAAGTATAAAAGTAATAGAATCTTGTTTACATTGTTGATTATTTAATCATGGGGATGCTGAGCACATAAAATATCTCTTATTGTTAAAATCCCTACATGGCATTTAAAAATACATTGATTCAAGGTGCTTTATTTTATCTTCAGCATACCACTTATCAGAACTTAATATTTTTGTTTATATTTTTACATGTTTATTGCTGATATGATTTGGCTCCATGTCCCCACCCAAATCTTTTGTTGAATTGTAATTCCCAATGTTGGGGGCAGGGACCTGGTGGGAGGTGATTGGATCATGGGGGTGGATTTCTGTCTTGCTGTTCTCATGATAGTGAGTGAGTTCTCACAAAATCTGATGGTTTAAAAGTGTGTGGCACTCCCCTCTTCACTCTGTCTTTCTCCTGCTGACATGTGAAGACGTGCTTGCTTCCCCTTCGTCCTCCTGCCATGACTGTAAGTTTTCTGAGGCCTTACGGCAATACTTCCTGTAAAGCCTGTGGAACTGTGAGTCGATTAAGCCTCTTTTCTTCATAAATTACCCAGTCTCAGGTAGTTCTTTACAGCAATGTGAGAACGGATTAATATAATTGTCATTCTGCACTTCTGTGGGGGGAGGGGTCCTTCTCTCTTGTTTTCTGCTCTGTCTCTGGTGCCTAGAACAGTCCCGGGCACACAAAGGTGGCTTCATAAATATTTGTTGGCTGACTCACTGCTTTCCTTTTTGCATTAATTCAAAATGAAATATGAGAAAGATAAAGAAGTGACTGACCTTCCCAGCAAACACTTCCCTGGGAAACTGTTGTCTAGGCCTTCTTCCACTCCACCAAGCTGGGCCAGGCTCTGAATACCCACTTATGTGTGCAGACACTAAAAGAAGAGAAAGCCTGTTAATTGCAAACTGTTTTTCAGTGTTGCTGAAAGGTCACCACTATCAATTATGACATATATTTGAAGAGAAGGAAGTCCTATCTATATGGCAATATATTCCACGGTGTCTAATTTGTTTGCTGTAATAAGGCCAGGCCCAGTTATTGATGAATCAATCATCCATGTCTTGTATGCTGATGACACCACCTAAGTCTCTCTCTCAGGATAATGGTGTTGCATACAGAGCTTGGTGCTGGGCTGTATATTATTAAACTCTATAAACATGTTGAACATTAATTGCGACTGCTGTGCAAGAAAGCATTTTTTCCTTTTTGTGGTGGAGAGTTAAGTAATTTATACAGGATGACTAAAGCCTGTCTCTAGGCAGTGGTGAAATGCTGTTAAATCAATCCGTATGGCCGGTCTCCGCAAGACAATCAATTGTATGACCTGCATGGGTGAATGACACAGGGCATCTCAGCTGTGCTGAGTTCTTTCTTGCTGTAAACGGACTAGCCCTTGAGGTGTTATCTCCACATATTTCATGAGGAAAGAAGTAGCAAAAATTACAGGGTCAATTTAAACCAAAAATAAATGCTCATCTCAGTTAAGTGAATAGGAATTTTCCTTGATTTTCTTTTCTGTGTGCGTTCTGCCTTCAGTATCTAAATAATGATCTTAATGCTTCATTTCACTTTTCTGGCACAAATAGCTTAGTTCAGGGGAATAAACATCTTCTGATAAAGGCAGGCGGTGAGGCCTAAGGCCAGACCTGGGACAAGGGCCTTGAGCTTTTAGTGCCCTGGAAAAGCAGCATGTCAGTTTGCTGCTACCTTTTGATTACTTTATTTCTGCATGTTAGGGCTTTGCTTCCACTCTTTTACTTTCATTTATTTTCACTGTAGTCTTTCAACTAATTTATTACTTTTAAAAGTGTTTTAAAGGGCAACTTTGAAGAATGCCATCAGAGAAAGCAAACTGCTTTCTCACTCCTCTGTCCTCCTAACCTCCCAGATTTGCTGCTGGCCTGGTTTGATTGTAATGTATTAGGGAATAATAATACTTCCCTAATTATAAGGACTCACCTGCATTTTTAAAGAAAAATATGCTTCTTAATTGGTAGATTCAGAGTTAGTTTTCCCTATGCATCCACAAATGGCATTTACATAGAGTTGTAGACTAAGGAATAATTTAGCTCACATAGATTTATAAAAATTTAGTGACTCTCAGTTTTCAACAGAAGCCTGGTTAGATTGTGTCTTGGATTTTCTTTATTGGAGAATGAAGAAAATAAATCTTATAAAATGCAGGGCAGGTCAAGGCACATGCATTAGTTTTTTACTCCTTGATTTTCCATTGGGAAGCATGAATTGGAAAGTCAGGATGAACTGTTTTGACTGTGATTTGTAGAGACTATATATATAGGTTTTCTCTGAATTTCTTCATGCAACCCTTATTCTGATAGTATTACTTCTTCTTTCAACAGGGGTGTGTCGGTGGAGAGAAGGTTCCCTTCCATCATGTATTAGTCCCTTTCATACTGCAGTGAAGAAATACCAAGATTGTGTAATTTATAAAGAAAAAAAGGTTTAATGCAGTCACAGTTACACCTGGCTAGAGAGGCCTCACAATCATGGCGGAAGGCGAAGGAGGAGCAAAGGCATGTCTTACATGGTGGCAGGCAAGAGAGCATGTGCAGGGGAACTGCTCTTTATAAAACCATCAGATATCATGACACTTATCACTCTCATGAGAACAGCACAGGAAAAACCCACCCCCATGATCCAATTACCTCCCACTGGTCCCTCCCATGATACATGGGGATTATGGGAGCTATGATTCAAGATGAGATTAGGGTGGGGACACAGCCAAACCATATCACACTATTTTATTGGATTTTGATGGTGTAGACAACTGCATTAAGCATAGCACATAGAAGTGGTCATGTGATGGGGACCAGATTAATCTTAGTACCCCATCCCCTTGGTTGTAGTGATCAGCGCAGGGATGGATTTGAGACTCACACCAAGTCAATGAGAATTTTTCCATGGAATTTTTTGTATGGACATACTTTTCTTCGGTTGCTACCTGAGATGTTATAAGTCTGGATTATCTAATAGGGCATTCCCTAGCACCATCTCAGACTGTCCTCATGGAGGGAATGTTGTAAGAGGGAGAGAATGAGGGCAACACACAAACAGAAGCAGTGGGCAGGAGAGAAAGAGAGAATGAGAGAGAGATAGCAAGAGCGAGAGCACACACAAGTGAGAGGGAACTATGGAAAGTGTTTAAGTGCCCATATTCCATGCTTTCTTGAAGCCAACTCCTCCGAACTCCCGTGTTTAAAGTGCTCATTACATTTTAGAGGTTTTGAGTTAGTTTTCTGTCATTTTCAAGTACGGGTTCAAAGTAATATATATATCTCAAGTGTGTGTGTATATATATATATATCTCATATATACATATATGTGTATATATATATATATCTCATATATACATATATGTGTATATATATATATATCTCATATATACATATATATGTGTATATATATATACACTTGATATTAAGCACTAATCACTGTCTTATTTGCCTAGGACGTACTGACAAGTCTCAGATTTTTGGGAGACCCAGGTTTCAGAGAAAATATAGAATGGCCTTGGGGTTTAACCTGTCTGAAGAGGAAGTGGCAAGAAGTTGCATTTACACATCAACCTTAGGCACAAGTAATTTTTCATCCTAACCAACACCCTAACATTCTTCTGTAATGCCTTCAAGCTTTTAAGACGTGACTTTTTTTCCTTCAGTTCCTTTTATGTTTCTAGATGCAGCTGTCAACAGTTACTTCTTTATTTTCTTGCTTCTATTTCTTAGTTTTGTTTCCTATCTTTTGAGATATACATGCAAGAATGGTAATTACTACTAAGCCATGTTGACTATTACCTTTGAGCAGGGGAAAATGTGCCTCCCGTAATTCTCTAGGAATGCAGAGAACTAAGACGCCATGATCCTTTGATAATTTGGTGATCAGAGTCTTTGCTTTGTTCCCCTGATCTTGGACTTCTACAGATTTATGACTACATGTTGTAAAGATTAGCTGCCTTCTCTGCAGAAGTCTCAGGATCTGAGGTCAGATTTGTTATGTGGCCTTGAAAATGTGAATCAAGGTTGAGAAGATTCAAAGGTTGAGGGAAGCTTCTACCCCTAGGAATTGCCTCTTATCTTTCAGATGGTGCAAGATTTTGCTCTGCTGTGTGCTGGTTCATTTTTAGATATGTGAACATTTTTGATAGCTATTGAAAAGTAATGCAGAAGGGAGAGCCCTTTGAGGCGATTTAAGGTCTCCCATTTGCTACCCTTATTGCCAAGAATACAGCTTCATTATAACATTTACTGGGGAGGGAGATGGCAGAGAGTGGAATGAGTATTGGACGTCAAGTTGGAGAGCCTGGGATGGGAGTCTCAGCTTTGCTCTAACTAACTCTGAGGCCCTGGGCATGTTACTTATGTTTTGGAAACCTCAGATCAAGCATCTGTGAAATGAAGGAGATGGTAGTACTTGCTTCATGGACTTGTTGTGTGATTCAAAATAAAAATGAGATAATAAATATGAAAGTACTTTGTGTATGGAAGAGAGTGGCTGAAACATAAGGCAGTGTTCTTGTTAAGATGCCATACATTAAAAGGCATAACACATTCTAGGAGCATAACACAAAATAAAAATCAACTCTGCCTGGTGGAAGTTTGTTTTTTTTGGAACAAAATATTTTTATTAGGATCTAGCAGTTTGAGGATGTAAAAGATTCTGTGTTCATAATCCTTGTGTAGCTTTAAAATGAAAAACTTTATGTCTATACTGGGGGACAGGTAAAATCTATGAATTGAGCCAGCATGCGCGTCCACTGTGAGTGAGGAGATTGTTCTGCTTAAAAACTGCTAATATGTATTTACTGGTTTGGTGCATTCAGAATTGTTTACTCAAATTGTATAATTTCATAAAGCTCAATATTGATGTGTAGACACATGCAGTTCTGTTGGTTATTTTGGCTGTGCTTAAACGTTTTCCCAAGGGAGAAATTGGGATCTGGGTTTTCCTCATTGCAGCATGTGCAACTCTACACCATGCACACACATGCGCATACTTCCCACCCACCCACAGAGATTGCCAAATCACTGCAGTATTGAGGCTTCTGTGATATTAATCAGGAGCATCGTGAATCATCTATGAATCTGCAAGCCGTGAAGACTGACTTTGCCTGGGCATGAAGACTGCCACTCCCCTTGGTCATTAGGTCAGATGGTATAGGCGCTATATCTTGCCATCCCCAAACCCCCAGGGACCATGAAGCCAGGAAAGGGATGCAATGTTCAAATTCAAAACTTTACAAGGGGATGCTGTCTCTCATAGCCCTCCTGGTGGGTCACAGAACAGCTTGATTGCATGGGCACATGATGAAAGGCTCACTGTGATACACTAGGGTTCTCTGCCTCTTTTCATGGATGATTTTTAAAACTAGCTCCAGAACAGCTAATTACAAAATAAATAAAAACAAGTTTCTCTGCCCAGAAGAGTTCTGAAAACGAAAATAATGTCCTTTTTTTTACACAGCATCCTTTCCAGATAAGCCCAAGGCCAAGAAATAACTCCCTGAGAACAGGTTAGAAGAAGTCTGAGGACATTTTAGAAATAGAGTTTGCCAATTTATTCACATGCATGAAAGATGATTCTATCAATACAGGGAGGCCTGGACTTTCATTAAGAAGAAGAGAATGCAGAACGGTTTTAACTAGTCAGTTACTGAGAAATCTATAGAATTATTTGGCAAAAGTAAACAGAGAAATAGCAGGGTAGGCAACAGTGAATAATTAAATGTGCACTGTAACACAAGACTTCTTTAAGAACTTCCTGGATAAAGGAAAACAGCCAACCAAATGTATAATCCACTAGCTAGGTCTGGTTAAGAAGAAATCAGCAAGAGAATCCCATGGAAGGCAGATGCTAGTGTTGCAAATTATTTTGTTTTCTAAGCATCTAATCCCCATTAATGCCACCCAGACTTAAAACACAGGCTTGGCTGGGCATGGTGGGTCACACCTGTAATCCCAGTACTTTAGGAGGCAGAGGCAGGTGGATCACGAGGTCAGGAGTTCGAGACCAGCCTGACCAGCATGGTGCAACCCCATCTCTACTAAAAAAATACAAAAATTAGCTGGCCGTGGTGGTGCGCACCTGTAATTTCAGCTACTCGGGAGGCTGAGGCAGGAGAATTGCTTGAATCTGGGAGGCGGAGGTTGCAGTGAGCTGAGATCACGCCACTGCACTCCAGCCTGGGCAACAGAGTGAGACTCCATCTCAAAACAAACAAACAAACAAAAAAACACAGGCTTATCAGCTTCTTGCTGGTGGGAAAAGGGAAGAAAGGTGAAGCTACAGGGAGAAGAGCTATAGAGAGTGGCAGTAAAAGAAGAGGATGAAAGAAGCAAAGGGGAATCCTGGGGAGAAGGTTGAAGAGAGAGTGACAGAGAGAAATGAAGGAGCCTAAGGGTGCAAGATGGGGCACTATGAGGGGAATCGCCCCAGGGAAAGCCTGTGTCTCAGCCCAAGATAAAATGTGAGTGAGACCTTCCCTTTGGGGGCTGCAATTGGTTGTGAATCTGATGTCTAAGTAGGTTTAGCATGCTTTCTTCCAGAGTGTGTCTTCCTCTGAAGTTTCCTACCAAAGCCCCAGTCTCAGGCAGAAACATGTGAACTTCCCTCCAGTATGTGTCTTGTGCTCCCTCAGGATGCTTTTGCTCTGGGAGAATCTCTGTTCTGATGCTTGGAGATGGGGAGGTTCCAATGGGCAGAGCTTCATGTGGCTTTCAGTCTGTCCTGGGTGAGTTCCTTCTGATCGTTTTCTATGCACAATGAAAGTGAGAACTCTAGATGACAGGTCTGAGACCAGCAGAAACCTAGAGTAGAAGCGGATACACAGTTTTAATCATGAAGATCTTGCTATATTAAAGCACACTGGAGACAGGGCACCTCAAGTGCAGGTTGTAGTCTGTTTCCTCATCTGTCTCCCAGAATAAAGGAGACTAGGTGAGATAAATATTCTCAAAAGTGCTTTAAAAGGGTGGGATACTTAAGAAAGGCAAGTGACTATTATTGCTGTTTTGTATCAGAAGATGTTGTGCTTCTATTTTCACCTGGTTTAAACCAGGGCATGCTCCTTCTGATGTGATTATCTGACATTTGGGCCCAATAAACAGGTTTCTATAAACCATTCACAGAAAACATGGAAACTCCTCTTCTTCTTGCTCTCCACCTTGTTAACATGGGATATTAGGACTCGGAAACGGACATCTGTGTTCATGTAGTCCTAACGGAAGAAACTGAGTTTCAAGTGCAGGAGCTGAGGGCCCGAGAGGTTAGGTGATTTGCCAAGTCAAGCCTTTTCCCTGCCAAGTGCCCGCTATAGGATACCACTGTGCTGCTCCAGAGTGGTGCTCAGGTGCATAAGACTCTGTGCTTTGCAGGTTCACTTGCTGCACCCCATCTCTGCTCTGGTGTCCAGGATGGGACACAAATGAGCTGACCGTTATGAACCACTTAGTGCTGAGAGGAAAAGCTGCAAAACACAGGCATGTAAGGGATTTGGGAAAATGGGTTAAGCCAAATTTTACATGAATCCAAGGAAGGAAAGTCTGGCTAAAAGGCTGGTTTTGAGGTCATTGACAGTCTTCACAAGCAGGTGACTTGGTCAGTCCAGTGTTATGACAGTGTTGGGTGGCCAGTTTTGTGTGTGTGGGAGCGGGAAAATTCCTAAATGACATGGAACCAGGAATCTGGAGGAATGTTCCCTGAGAAGGTGGAAAACCTGGAAAGAAGCCTAACCAACAGGCAATCAAGCCTGGACCTCTTTGCAGCAGTGGTGGCAGTCTCAAGCCCCAACAGCATTCAAAATTCCAGGTGTAGAGTGCAAGGAAGGCGCTTGTGGAAACCAACGACCTTTGGAGTTTTCCCCATCTGTAGGTTCCCCAGCACATTCCCCACATGCATAAGCTTCTGGAGGTGCTCAAGGTCCACACGGTGGCCAGCTAGATTAGCAACAAACAACTCCTCTTTACCTGGCCTAACCAGCATTCTCTGTTGCAGATGTAGCTTTTCTCCAGGCAGAACCACAGTTTTAGTTGAGTGAGAAAGAACACGTCCCACCACTCTCGTTTAAAGAGTCTTGTGAAATTAGAGATAAGAAAAGAGGTTACTTTACAGAAACCATCACAGTGTTTTCTTGGCAGATTGCATATTGAGACAGGAATTCCCACACAATCACAATCTTTTGAGTATCACTGTAGATCACTCACTGTCACCAACATGGGAAAAGGAGGTTTTCTTATTCACCTGCTGCATCCTGTGTGCTACATTCCCCTTTCTCTTCTCCTGTCAGGCTCTATAGAGGAATCTATACTTGCTACCAGCTATCTTGATCTATGGAACACTGGCCAGCAACCAAATATGGTCAGTTCCATTTCTGTGGGCTGTGAAATCTGGACCCCTGGCATCTCCTCTGGCCTCAGGACCACAGACTGGCCATGGAATCTGGACCCCTGGCACCTTCTCTGGCCTCAGGACCACAGACTGGCTTTTACCAGTGTTCTATTCAGGTGCTTCCCCCTAGTGATGGAGTCTGTGTTGCTTCCTCCTCAGCATGTTCTTAAAGACCATGCTCCTCATGGTTCATCTGCAAGCACTTCTGCCATTCCCCTATACACTCAGCTTCCTTCTTCTTGAAGAACAAATTAAAGGTAGTTATTGTCCCCAGAAACAATAAAAAGCCCTCTTGCTTCATTGGCGGTTCCCCCATCCCAGGGTGTGTTTATATCCAGCTGGACTTTTAGAACATGAGAAAGGTCTGCCCTAACAATCCCATAACTACTCATGGCCAGGCTGATTGCTGGGGAGGGAAGCCTAGGACCCATGCTCTTCTGTGTGCAGTCTCACCCTGGGTGTATGCATTCTTCTCCCTTTCATTTTGAGTGGGTATTTTGCCCAGAACTCTGTCGTGGGGGTTTCTTGTCCTCACTTCTTCATAATTAAGTAAGGCCCTTCCTTATTCATCCCTTTTGATATGGTTTGGCTGTGTCCCCACCCAAATCTCATCTTGAAATATAGCTCCTATAATTCCCACGTGTTGTGGGAGGGACCCAGTGGGAGGGACTCAGTGGGAGGTAAATGAATCATGGGGGCAAGTCTTTCCCATGCTATTCTCATAATAGTGAATAAGTCTAATGGGATCTGATGGTTTTATAAAGGGGTGTTTCCCTGCACAAGTTCTCTCTTGCCTGCTGCAATCTAAGACATCCCTTTGCTCTACCTTCATCTTCCGCCATGATTGCGAGGCCTTCCCAGCCAGGTGGAACTGTGAGCTAATTAAACCTCTTTCCTTTATAAATTACCTGGTCTCTGGTATGTCTTTATCAGCAGCGTGAAAACAGACTAATACACCTTGTGATGAAATAAGAGCAAATCTGGCGAGGTGTGGTGGCTCACACCTGTAATCGCAGCACTGTGGGAGGCCAAGGTGGGTGGGTCACCTGAGGTCAGGAGTTTGAGACCAGCCTGGCCAGCATGGTGAAACCCTGTCTCTACTAAAAATACAAAAATTAGCTAGGCATAGTGGTGCATGCCTGTAATCCCAGCTACTCAGGAGGCTGAGGCAGGAGAATTGCTTGAATCTGGGAGGTGGAGGTTGCAGTGAGCCGAGATTGCACCAATGTACTCCAGCCAGGGTGACAGAGTGAGACTCCATCTCAAAAAAAAAAAAAGTAAAAATCTCTGAAACCTGAGGTTGGCTCCTTAGGTGGCCCAGACACGTTCTAAGACCTAATTCCTTTTCAAGTTTACTGTCCTTTACAGACTGGGGAGTTTGAGGTAAAGAAAGGTCAGGAGGACCAAAGACTATTTAATTAATGCATTACACAGAAACCACTGCAGGTATTTTAAGTAGAAGGACATTTAATAGAAGGAATAAGGTGGTTATAAAATCCACTGAGCAGGTACCACTAGGCTACATTTTCAGGAATGATTTCCAGAAAAATATGGAGCTGACCCTCCAGAGGACCACCTCTGTAGCTACCACTGCTCATATATTCAAGAGTACATCCCATCAAGAAGCTGCCATCACCACTACCACTGTGTAACTGTTCAGGAAGCTGGAGGAGGGACCCTGTACACTTGCAGAAAAGCCTCATGTTTCCTGGACTGTGCTGGTCAGGGGACAGCAGCCAAGAGGAGCAGGCAGGTGGTCACTGCCTCACTCCTGCCTTTGAAATCTTACAGGAGTGCATCCAGGCTTCAGGCAGAGCCCCAACTGCAGGAGAGTCTGGGAAACATAGCTTTTGGTTTTCAACCTCTCTAACTGAAAGGATGGTAGCATAGAGGTTTAAGGACCTAATTCACAGCATCCATCTCAACTGTTGATGGCTTTTATGCATCTGCTGCATAAATTTTCGGAATTACAATATCATTATAGGAAAATATATTGTAGAAAGAGACCTTGAAAATTACATATGTGGTATCTCATTTTACAGGTTTACAAACCGAGGTGCAGAGAAGTGAAGTGACTCCTCTAAAAGCCACAATACTCATTCTCGGCAGAGACAGGGCAATAATGCTGGCCTCTTGGCTCTAGATTATTTCCAATTCAGCACTTTTCACTTAGAAGTCCCTGGGCTTGCAGGAAGGCACACAGGGTTGTGTTAAGAGTACAAGGAATCAGGCCAGGTGTGGTGGCTCATGCCTATAATCCCAGCATTTTTAGAGGCCTAGGCAGGCAGACCATTTGAGGCCAGGAGTTCGAGACCAGCCTGGCCAACATGGCAAAATCCCGTCTCTACTAAAAATACAAAAATCTGCTGGGCGTGGTGGTGCATGCCTGTAGTCCCAGCTACTTGAAAGGCTGAGGCATGAGAATTACTTGAACGTGGGAGGCGGAGTTTATGGTGAGCTGAGATTGTACTGCTGCACTTCATCTTGGGCGATAGAGCGAGACTCTGTCTCAAAAAAAAAAAAAAAGAAAAAAGGAATCAGAGCAAACTAAGATTAATGCAGAATTAATTTTACTTGTAATTTTAATTATGGGGGAAATGGTGTTGTTTGCTTTAAACCAAAGTGCTATGTTAGTGCGCACACATTTGTGTTATAAACATGGCATTTCCTGCAAGGGTGAGACAGGCCAGGTTTCAGGACTTGCTTCCAGGGCCTACTCACTCCCTTTTGCTGTTGGGGACCATTCTGGGAAAGAGCTTGGGAAGCTTGGCGGCACCCCATGCTGCTTTCTTGTTTCAGATACTGTCACAATACACTTTTGATGAGTGCCATGTAAAAGTAAGTTTCATTTTCACTCAAATGCCACTTGTTCTGTGAAGCCTTCTCTTATGCTCCCATTGTAATTAATTGCTCCTTTCTCTGCATTTCCAATGCCCCATATTTATTGCTGGATTATGGGACAAATTATGGTGTGCCTTGTTTTGTGGTACACTCCACATGTTCCTATCTCTTTTATAAGGATGTTAGGGCATCATGGTCAGGGATTGGGTGTAATTTATTCTGAACCCCAGCACCTAGCACAGCACCTTTTCTTTTTTCTTTTTCTTTTTTTGAGGCGGAGTCTCGCTCTGTCGCCCAGGCTGGAAGTGCAGTGGTGCCATCTCAGCTCATGGCAAGCTCCACCTCCCGGGTTCATGCCATTCTCCTGCCTCAGCCTCCCGAGTAGTAGCTGGGACTACAGGTGCCCATGACCACGCCCGGCTAATTTTTTGTATTTTTATTACAGACGGGGTTTCACCATGTTAGCCAGGATGGTCTGGATCTCCTGACCTCATGATCTGCCTGCCTCAGCCTCCCAAAGTGCTGGGATTACAGGCGTGAGCCACCGTGCTCGGCCAGCACCTTTTCATTTGGAATGAAGTGGTGGTGGGTATGGGAATGTTTCCTCTCATTCTTTCCTCCTCTTTGGGTAGCATAGGATGGGACTTCCCTGTTCCTTGTGGCAGGGCCATGTGCTTTGGTCTAGCTGATGAAATGGGGTTGACATGGGTCACTTCTAGGCTGAAGCAGTTAAAAGATCTTGTATGACCCTCCAGCGTTTTCTCCTCTGCTTTGATGACTGTGGAGGTCTTATATTGAAATGACAAAGCCACAAGAAGAAAATAGGGTGGCTTCTCTGGAGAGTTGCTCCAATCAGGAGAGGAATTTGCCTAAGGGGAAATTTTTCTGTTTTCAGCCATGGAGACTCTACGGTTTGTTTTCCCAGCCTGGGCTGGCCTTTCTTGACTAAGACAAGTGGCCTATAGTTCATGGAATTGCACAAAGAGCCCAGATACCTATAGATGTATTTCCTACAATGATACAATTTATTTGCAACTTTCCTCTTCCTCCTTGATATAACCTCACTTAGACTTTGGGGATTCTGAATGAGAAAGGATAACATGTTGTTAAACCCTACAGGGGCCATGGAAATAACTGGGCAGAAGTTGTCACCCAATTCAATTATGCCGTTACCCAGCCTAGGAAGGACTGAGGCCATTTGAAAAGCAATGAATGTCCCCAGCAGATGGGAAGGTACCATATCTCACCCAGGAGTTGCTGTACCTTTGACATGTGAGGGAAATTTACAACCCCAGTGGCTCACCTTCTCCACCTCAGCACCTGCTAATTTTACTTAATTGTCTGTAGGGAGCACAGGAAGACACGGGTTGACTCAATGGCTTTTCACTCTCTGTGCACAAATTTTACTTCGTTTACATGTGATTGGTAGCTTTCTGCATTTATTGTGGATGTGCATTTATTTTTTATATACACATTGTGATCACATATATGCAACATGTGGAGATTATTTCTGGGAACTTCAAAAAAATTTCAGAAGACAATAGGTGTTTCAAACTGGTCTTGTGTTTTGCTGGTTTAGTCTCAGAATATTTTGCCATTATTGACAGAAAATTTTATTCTGGCTCCACCTCAGGCAAGATGGTTCTCCTCTCTGCACATCCATTTCCCTTTCTGAAAAGTGAGGCTAAAACTTACTCTTCAGGTTGTGTGGATATTGGAGAAAATGTTTGTAAAGGACCCAGCTCATTACTTGGCAATTTGTAGGTATTTTATAACAATAATTGGGTAATACGTATGTGTTATATTCAGATAGAATATCGCTGTTTGAAAATTATTTATTTTTGAATTTCAGTTGACCCTCACCATGGGTCTTTGAGGTATTATCTTTATTATGTAGCAGAAGAAAGTGAGGCTTAGAGAGGGCACAGTGAGTTGTGCAAGGTCACAGACTAGAAAATGGGAGACCTAGAATCGAATCTGACTTGTGCTGGTGCTGTAGCTGGGAGGTGCCTTGAAGCAGTGATTAACAGCAGAGCAGAGAAGAAAACAGCCTGGGGTCGTTAGTACAGTGCCTGGAAGAAAGTGGGGCTTCAACAAATGGTTATGATTATTGTGTGATAGGTACTGGTAACCATGAACTATGTCGCCTAGTTCATCTATTTCAAAGTAATTCATCATCAGGGACCCTTTGGCCTCATCCAAGTAGCTTCTACAAAAAAAGCCGATATGTTATTCAGACCATGCTGTGTAAACCACTGTGAATAATCAAAGCATTTGAACAAAAGAGGAACAAATTATTAAAAATTACTGGGTGGTCCAAAAGTAACCACGGTTTTTGCCATTGAAAGTAATGGCAAAAACCGCAATTACTTTTGCACCAACCTAATAGTTTGTATATAGTCATCCACTGGTCAGAAAGCCATTCTCTGTACATTAAAATGTTAGAAATAAAATATGTCCCTTCTCTGGGGTACAAAAAAAGAACCAGAGGTTTGTACCTTAAAGAAGTTACCATGTATCACGTCTCATATGCCTCTGTTCCTCCCAGATGCCAGACAGCCAAGATGCTGGCTTAGTTCAGGATGGAGAATAATTGTGCATGTCAATATTTGTCCTATCCCAACACTCAAATTAGCTCCTCGAATAATCAAGCTGGAAAATACACCTCCCTCCTTGTAACCTGCTCTTCTACATGCAGCATTCTTCTGATACAGTTACTCATTTCAATTAATCTGAAAACAGAGGGGGTTGAGCTGCCCATCCATTTGGCAAGGGATTTGGGAATAGGATCAAAGTTGGTTTTATTTCAATAGAGTCCCTGGTGAGCTGTTAATTACTTGGGTTTCAAATCTGATGGCATTTGAAATAGAATATTGAATTACACCTGTGTTTGGGGGTCAGTTTATCTTCTGATATGAAGGTAGATTTGTGGCAGGAAGGAACAGGAGGAAATGAAGTTAGTTTTCTTCCTGTGTTTGATGGGGGAAGGTCTTTGTTGCTGAAATATTCCTCAGGGCTTTGCATACTGGGTTAAACCAATAGGGAAAATTATGTTTCAGGAACTCTGAGCAAGAGCAGACCTCCAATTATCCCTCAAACAGATTAAAAAATGTAATCTTAGATTTGTTCATATGAAATATCACTTGCATACTTACATAATTTTAATTTTTTTTGGTTTTGAATACTTAAGGTGAATTGAAAACCAGTTTGGTGGAAAACTGAAAGTGGAATTAATGTTTCTGACTTTAGTGTTCTAATATTTGTCTAGAACATTTAGATTCTAAATTTATTGAAAAATAAACATTTTGTCTGTTTGCAAATTTACACTTGTCAGAGAAGATATCTTATTTTGGAATATTTCTCTTGCTCACTAATCTCCAAACATGCTCACCTCTTTTCTGTTCCTCAGACTCCGCAAGCTCTTCCCTGCCTTGAGGTGCTTGCTCTCTGCCCCATCTGTCATTTCCTAGCTCTGTGTTTTATTGTTTAGGCTTTAACTCCAATTTCACTTCCTCCCAGAGGCTTTCTTTCCCACTGACTGTCTCATCACTCTATGTATTCCTTCAAAGCACTGATCACAATGTGCATGTATTGAATTCATTTATTTGTCACAATATGTGGTGTGTCTTGCCCATGCGAGCAGGCAGGGGCTTAGGCTGTCTCCCATACTCCTGTATCTTCAGTACTTAGCCTGGTCTCTGGTATGTTGTAAGCATGTGGTATTTCTTTGGTGAATGAACAAACACATGGAATGAACACAAACCATGGACAAACCTTCTCCTTTCATAGTGCACTGACCAAACCATTTGGATAGCATGATATTCAGGTTCAGTCCTTATGATTTAAAATATAATTTTATAAAGCTGGACAGTAACTGAAAACCTGTTGCAAACCTGAAACCATTTTGGCTAGAGAAAACTTTGACAACACTGTGTATTTGGGAGTGGAGCTATTTATACAGCAAGGACTGCTGTAGCTTCTCTCTTGGTTTCCCTTTAGAGTGCATCATTGTTTCTCCATCTGTGGGTCTTTCCTCTTGTCTCCCTGTCTCCCCTACCCTTTTTTTTTGCATTTTGCTTTTTGACTTTATTTCTGCTTTACAAAAACTGCTGACGATTTTCTCACGGGTTAGCTAAGAAATAAATACAAGCTATCTTTCTTTTTATCAAATTCGTAATAGCTATTACTAGTAGAACTGATGGCAACAAAATAAAACTGACAATGACTAAAACAACTCATGGTAGAATTTGTTATTAGCTAAAAAAAAATGATGGCAAAATTAAATCTTCTTGACAAAATTTAGACGTGCAAAATTTGATTTAGGAAAATTGAACTTTCTCAAAGTAAAGAAAACTCAAAATGGCAGAAGCTGTCACTTAAAATTTGATCTGGCTAAAAAAACCTGATTTTCAAAATACTTTTATAAAATTTCTAAGGAAAAGGTTTGATGCTGACCAAATAATATCAATGAAATGAAAATGATGACAAGATGAAAGCATTTACCTTATTTAATCAAGAGACGGTGAGGCTGGAGGAAACTCAATGAATAAATCTTAAAGTACAGGAACAACTATTGTGCTGAAGAATGGATCGTGTTCTCCTTTTCCACTGACAAAAAGAAAGGTCTGGGAACACAGAAGGGAGCTTAGGAAGGACTTCTCATCCACAGGGGGCTGGGAGGCCCTGAAATACATGAAGACAATCTGGGGAGTGAGGGATTGAAAAAGTGTGTATGTGGTGAGGGGGAGCCCTCTCTGAAGTTTCTGAAAGAAAATGTAGTAGGAAGCTATCATTCTGAGGTGGTTTAAGTGCATTCCTTTCTGACTGAAGATACAAAGATGAATGAGGAGTTTTCATCCTCTCGAGGACTCTTTTAGGCTCATATTTCTATGACTCTATGACATTTTAAAATTCTGTTTTGCTCTTTGGTAAGAAAGTGAAATTATGCTGTTTGGAAAAGGGAATGATAAAGCTTTGTTGAGAAGTTGCTTTATATTTTAGTATTAAAACTTTAGTGTTGTTTAAATGGTTTAAAGATTGTTGTGTTCCTTTGACTTAGGTTTTGTAAGTCTAATATTTTTTAGGAATTAGTTTTGTATGTGTGCAATTCTGTGAATAAAATGGTCACTGTGATGACTCCTAAGGATCATGGGTTTAAATTTGGAATAACAGAAATATTCACTCCAAAGGAGGAAACATCTAAAGGTTGAGAAGGTAAAAAATGATCCTTTGTGATAGCAAAAATGTAATTTCAATCTTTTGGAGAAACAATATAAAGATTGTATAAATGAAGAATCTTTGATAATAGCTTCATATACGTACATATGAAAAATGCAGGCAATCATATAACTGATTGTGATTTCTAGGTCTACAAGCTGTAATAAAGGGTTGTACCAAACAGGTGGGATGGGAGACTGAAAGAAAAGATAGATCCCCTGGATCATCCCAGAGGACAGGAAGTGACTCTGATCAAAACAGGAAAAGGTTATCATGAATAGAACCAAGATGGCAACCATCAGTAACAGGCAGAGATAGCTCTCCCTCTGATGATTAGGAGAGTTACTCTGCTTTCTCTGCTCCTCTGGCAGGTGGGCATCATGGGGGAGGCAGTAATTGTGAAGAAGGGACCATAGTATTCAGGAAGAAAGAAGCAAAGATATTTAGTATGCGGAAGGAGACTGTGAACTAAAGAGGAACTGAAAGAAAATTCTAGGCTGTTTCCCAGTAATTACGTTCAATAAAATCCCGGGACAAATATAGCAGTGAGTGCACCCCAAGCTAACTTCTCAGAAAAGTAGTAATAAACCATCAGTGGTTGTGGATGAGGTTAATGCATTTTGCAGACCCAAGTGCCAGGAATTCAAAGGTACTGTTGGCCATCTCTCAGCCTAATGTTAGGTACAGATCATACAGCATATTTTGTTAATATAACTTTGTGGTAAGAATATTTGTCTTGTATTTCAAATACTCCAGGAGTGCAGGAGAATGGAATATATGTCATCTGCCAATGTAACATGAAACAAAATACCTGGAGGAAATCATGAAGTCTTGCACATGTATGTTACGACACCAGGAAGGCAATGCGTATTTTTCTCTTTTCTTAGCTTAGAAAATAGTCACATATCTAGTTTTAAAAAATATCAACTTTCATGGGGATGATGCCAGTGGATAAGGAAATCTACAAGGGCTGGATTAAGTTATCAATGCCTTTTGTTAAGGATTAGGAATTACTAAAAGAACCATGTGAATACACATAGATACACACATAAATATGCACACACACATGCATATACTTGTTTTTTTCCATGTGCTTCTATTGAATTTCCTATGGTGATTAGTAATAAAGTTGAGTGTTTATTTTTGTTTTTTAAAATAAAGTGTGTTCATTTTTTATTATTAAAGTGTCTGTAATTAAAAATTATTTTATTTTTAAAGGCATATCTGAGTATTTTATACTTTTTATTTAACAATCTTGTGATTTAGACCTCAAGGCCACATCCATGACTCTCATCTCTCTAGTGAAGGATACCCTTATTTTAGGCAAAGTACCGAGGAGGGACAGTCTTACAAGCCCAGGTTTCTAAATTGATGGTTCATGACAGGGCATCTCTTTTCCACAGTACTCTGAATAATTAGTGTTTGATATAGAAGAAAAACATAGAGAATTGACCTAAAACAAGATGCTTTAGTTCTGTATATTTTTATGTGAATTATGGGCCTAACAGAAGCCTGAATCTTCAAGCCAGTTTTGAACATTAGGAATGTGGGCTGTTAAAAGGTTAGTTTATTATAGACAGACATGAATTTCTAAGCGATTTACATTGGTCAGATGAAGTTGTTTTATCTGCACTTCTTGCTGAATAGACTTAAAAAGTCTTCTTATGTAAATTGTTTAAAGATAGGTTTTTTTGCATGTGAAAAAGTGTTGACAAGTAAATCTAATATCGACAGGATTATAGCTTATGAATATTTATGACAACTAAGTACCCTTATATGGATTTCCTGTTGTCTCCTGCAGCACTCTCCTCTCCAAGAAATTTCAGCATGGAGAGAAAGAAAGTTTTACCGCCAATTTGTGCCTGAAACACAAGATGAACAGACGTCTTCTGCATTAAAAAAGGACATAGGCATGCATTAAATTCCTTATGTCTTACTTTTTAATGATGCAATTGTGAATTATGTTCTTGTTGCATTTGTAATTAGAGGCTGCAGCAGATGGTGAAGACTTATTTTAAAGTGATGTGTCTATTAAAATAAGCCACACTGCCAAATGATTGTTCACTGTAACAGCATCTTTACACCCCTGAAACACTCTGATTCTTTGTTGATGTGCGGTTGATTACCACAGCTGATTACATATGTGCACATATTTGCTCAAAAATGTATCAGGGATATTTGATATGTGCAATACTTTATTTTAAAGTGTGTGTTATCACAATTATAGATAATGAAGCTTTCAATGAATTATTCAGTTACACCATCTACAAAGGGAATGCACTGATTTCCCTTTTCAATAAAATTAGGCATGAATCTTTCTAAACTATTGAGGCCGATCCTCCCCACACAGTGGGAGAAGCATTGAACGGAGAATAGGGAATTTCTGAGTATTGAAAGATTCTCTTATCTAAAATCTTGTAAAGAGCAGGTTTTGTAGGGTGGATTCAGTCTATGAATAATGATGGTTTCTCCAGCTAAATGTGGGGATGGAGGGGGATAGGCATTGAGGAAGGGCCAGGTAAAAATACAGTAGAGTAAGTAGTGAAATTGATGGCAGTATTGGACTAGGTTAATCTGTGATAACAAACAATACCTAAATCTCACTGGCTTACAAAGATCTACTTCTCTCTCTGACTACATGTCTAGCATGGTTTATAAAAGGGACTCCATCATAGTCCATAAGGGACCAGGCTGATGGAGACTACATCTCCACACAGCCTTCTGCAATCCCTTTGCCAACAGGAAAAGGATGTGGTAGCTTATATACTAGCTTTTAAACTTCTTTCTGGAAGAGTCACATGACATGTGATGAAACCTAACATTAAGAAGGCAGAGAAGGCCGGGTGCAATGGCTCACGCCTGTAATCCCAGCACTTTGGGAGGCCAAGGTGGGTGGATCACGAGGTTAGGAGTTAGAGACCATCCTGGCTAACACAGTGAAACCCTGTCTCTACTGAAAATACAAAAAAATTAGCCGTGCATGGTGGCAGGTGCCTGTAGTCCCAGCTACTACTCGGGAGGCTGAGGCAGGAGAATGGCATGAACCCGGGAGGCGGAGCTTGCCGTGAGCTGAGATGGCACCACTGCACTTCCAGCCTGGGTGACAGAGTGAGACCTTGTCTCAAAAAAAAAAACAAGGCAGAGAAGTGTAACACTACTCTATGCTTGGACAAGTTTAGTGAACAACAGTCATGACCAATTCACAGTGTGATTTGCTGCCAGGCTGTGCGCTCTTTTTCTACCATCTACTCTGACCCATTTCTAACGTTGTGGTCTTGAAAAAACACCAGATTGACTCTTTTATGTTTAGCAAAGTATGTAAAGACTTTTAGAAAAAGGTGCAAGTTACCTGGAGGGGCAGAGAAGTCCTCAGTTTAACATTTCCCAAACTGTTATTTTAAGAGGTGTTAATGCAGAACAAAGAATTCCATAGTTAACTGAACCTGGGAATCTTCAGGTAAGCAAAGTTACACAAATGTCTTTACTTCTTGGGGCCTTTAATATGTTAATGTAGATATTCATAAGGCCACTGTGTGCAGGATTTCTCAATTCTACAGCATCCCTTTTTTCAGGGAGTTTCTTATGGGACCCTATTCTGTGGGAACATGCTTTGGCAATGCTGCTCAGGTCTCTCGAATTGGTGCCGGATGGTAGGTTTGGACATCATTTTGGCTTCTGGGTTGGTGAACACATTGAGGTGCTGGGAGGATGTTGCATCTGGAGAGAGTCTGGAAGTTCCCCGCCACCACCCATCATACCTTGCCCTACACATCTCCATCCAGGTAGATAGTGTCAGAACTGAACTGAATTATTGGATACTCAATTGGTGTTTGTAGAATCTGAGAATTAATTATTAATTTTGGAAAATGCTGCAGAATTGGTTTTGTTTATCATGTGGAAGATATAGAGAGCTTCCATTGCTATCCCCTCTTCCCCAACCCTTACCCTCTCCCTATCCTGGAAAGGTAGGAACCTGATTTTGATGGAGTAGGGGCAGAGAAGAAGTTTTGTGATAGGAAAATGCATATGTTCTTTGAAGACTGGGCAAGGCTGACAGTTCTAGGGTTGGGAATGCTCTGTGCCTTGATTCCATTCCTAAGAGACAGTTAAAATACTTACCTGATATTAAATAATTTGTACGTATAAAACACTTAGAACCAGGCACATGGTAAGCGCTATGCGTTTGTTATTAATATTATTATTATTATTATTGGGCTACTAAACTGATAGCAATAATAAAAATAGCCAGTAGTTTTGAATACATTATAGGTTCTAAACACTGTGCTAGGTTTATGGATGATCTCATTTGGTCCTTAAAACACCCTGTAAGAAGTAGCTACTCTTATTATGCTCATTTTATAGATAAGGATGCTTAGATTAAGATATAGTTAACATATTTGTCCAAGGTCACATAGCTAACAAGAAGCAAAGGTAAGATTAGATGAACCCAGGCAAGTTGACTACATTCTTAACCATTCTGCCACTTTAACAATTACTCCTTACACTTGCTAGTGTTTTATGGCCCTTAAAGCACATTTGTATAGGCTGTGCCACTGGTTCTCCACAGCAACACTCAAATGGCATGTTCATTTTTAGGGGTAAAGAAATGAGTCTGAAAGAATTTGTTGAATCCTCTATTAAGAACAGGCATTTTAGCACTTTTCTATATATCTTTTTCTATGATATATCTTATTCCTTTACATTTTGTTTTTCTCTAGCTCTTTTCCATTTTATTTGATTTTCTTCTCACTTATTCCTCCATCCTGTAATTTGAATTTGCAGCCTGTGAGGAACCAAAAAACTGTTTCTTAGGGTAGTCATAAAAATGTCCAGAGAAGTATTAATATAAACTGTAAATAATGTATCTGATGACTTGAGCCCAAAATATGTTAATGAAAATGCCACTGGATTTTATTTAATTTAGTAAAATCTTCATTCAATGTGGTCTGTGTGTCAGGTCTTTGGGGAAGTCAAAGTATGTCCAAAACAGATACACACACACACACATGCCCTAACGCTGACAGAAGATTGAAAGATCCGGGCTACACAAACCCTCTGAGATGAGCATGGTGGGAGGCTTGAACAGCCATGGTCTCTGTGCTTTGGTCTCCTCTGTTATCCCTCACAACTTCCCCTTCATCACACTTTATTCGAGAAATAAAAACAGAGAGGAAGATGGGGCTATAGGGACAAGGAACTGGAAAAGGGGAACCAGGAAAGCTCTGGAAAAGTGTGGAAAGAAAGGGTGATTAACCTGCATGAACATGGTTCACTGAGTGGAATTTTAGCTGTTTTTCAGCTACACAGGCCAAGCGCTAGGCATGCTGGGGGAACCACAGGAAGCCATGTGAGAATGACACTACCACACTCTCCACGTAGATGAAGGGTATCTTGAGTGTAATGGTGAGCAGCTGTCTCTTTACTCAAATAACAACATGAAAGGGAGAGGCCTGGAATTTCAGCATTTGCCACCAATGTTTAATGCAAGGTTAAGTGGCAGCTGTTCCTGGTCCTGGGTCAGGAAATGTGTGTGAGGGGCAGGGTAGCACCAGTGAGCATAGCAAAGCTGGGGCCTTCAGGAAATCCAGGAGCCCAAATGCCTGAAGGTCCTGGGTCTTCAGAGTTCTGTCCTTTTACTGAAATAATAAAGTGTTTTTTTTTTTTTTTTTGTAATAGACTGAATGACCTAAATGTTGAAAAATTATTTAAGAAATGTTTTATCCAGGATCACAGCAGTCAGACAATTTTGATGAAGTGTTTTATTTGAGTTGATCAATGTTTGTAAAAATTGATTTTCAATGCCTAAGTTAGCATGCATGCATTCTCCAGGTAGTTTCCTAGCCCAGGAGATGCTTGGTGGAAGTGGCCGGCTCTCCAAAAATTTGTGAGGGCTCCTGGAGGGGTCCACAGGTGGGTTCACTTATAATGTCAGTGTTTAGCATAACAATAAATCTGCCTGTGTTCTTCGCAGAAATGAGTAACTTCAGATATGAAAATACACTCAGGCCTTTGTAAATAGAAGTAGCCAAACCATTAATCTAATGAGAATATCAGGGAAGTGGCTGAGGTAGCCTTTAAACAACCTTTGTGCTGTAAGTCAGGGGCCATTGTATTTTGCCTAGAGATGATGGGCCGAGGTGGCTTCTCAGCTAATAAGAAGGCAACAGGATATAGCTGAATATATATGTGGAGTCTGGGACCTTTATTTCAATTCTGGCTTTGCCAATAGCACCGTGTCACCTTGTGAAAATTGCTGATTATCTCTGATTTTGGTAACTCATCTGGAAAATGTGGAAGTTGGTGTGATGATCTCCAAGGTCCTGCCTAGCTCTAAAATTCTATGATGCTAGGAATATGGTTTGCCCATCAGTGAAAAGTCACTGAGCTGACCTTGGAAATTGCTTCATGCCAATTAATCTCTTTCCTCCCTTTAGTGGCAAATGATCAGAAAATGGTTTCATCTTATAAATCACGAGTGTTTCTTAGAACTCCTCCTCCACTGCCCTATAAAAACCAGTGGCCAAAATCTGCTTGTGTCTGAGATAAATGTTAATAAACAGACACTTTGAGTACTTCCGTGAAGTTAACTCTTGAGACTGAGCTTGCTCAGGAGCACAAAAAGGAGGTGGTTCTGAGAAAATTTTCACTTTTGTGGTGCTGTTTAAAGCAGTCCTGCTGGGAAATCACTTTGACCAGCACACGTACACACAGAAAAGATCATTTTTGGCTATTCTTATATTGTAAAGCCCCCAGTGGTGCTCTGGCATTTGTGAGAATGAGAGTTGTTAGCTGGGCACAGCCTCTGTCTGAATTACCTTTGCTGTCCTTGTCCTTTCAGTGCCTCCCTCTTGCTTATTTCCCATTCACTGAAGCTCTGAACTTGATTCTGGTTGTCCCCTTAGTGTGCTCTGCTCCACTGTCTGACTGGTCCCAAACCTTGTTTTGGGTTTGTTTTGATGGGGTGCCAGGGATTTATTCCAAAAGACTCACGCACTTTCATGTTTTTCTTCTGCAGCAAAGAGTTCCGGTCAGAGACATAGAATAAACAGATCTACAAGTGCATCTCTCACTAATCTCAGACTCTTATTTATCATTTGACCAGGCTTATTTTCTAGATGACCGTAGAAAAATTATAGGAATTAAAAAATTTCTTTGCTCTACTAATGATCAGATGTTCTTGGTTTTCCTAAATTCTCTAATTAATTTATTCTTATCTAAAAAGATGATAATTTGATAATGTAAAAATAAAGAGTACTTAATTTTATATCATTGGGATACTTTTCTAATGATTCCTTTTATGTCAGTTTACACATAGGAAAAATTCCTCCATGAGACTGTGCCACTGAATTCTGGTTTCAGAAATTGGAGTCCCAGTGACTATAGACCTATGTCCAATAGCACAGAAAGAATATTTAAGCTGAGTTAAAAAAAATCAAGAAGTATTGTGGTATAACAACGTGGTTTCCGTATCTTCATCAGAACCAAACCAAGAACAACAACAAAATCTCTTTAACTTAGGTTCACTCCTCACATTGGATAAGTGTCTGAAATTTAGATGATGAGCTTGATTGTTTGTTGAGCTTGATACTAATTGGAGTAGCTTGTTTCTGTGTGTCCTTGATCTACCCATTTAGGCCCAGACACACAGGCAGGGCATTTATGGGTTTCCAGTGAAGTAACAGGCAGAGCTCAGTGCCGAAGACTGAAGACGTTAAGATAACAGCAAAGAGATGGGATTTTCCTGGGAGGGGTGTGTGTGGGGTACCCCATCATGAGGCAGACAATAATCACTAAGGAAGACACAGTAAAACAACAGAGCCCTACCCAGAGTCAGACAAATGAGCAGCTGCTCAGGATAGTTGGTTAGAGTTATTTTAGCAGTGTGATAGAGATTTCTGGAAAGGCTTCTTCCTTCTTCCACTCAAGCAGCCTTTAGAAGAAGAAAGGCTATAAGCAGAGCCATACAGATAGATTCAGGGAGAGAAGGAGGAAGCCCAGGCAGGAGCAGCCAGTTTGGAGTGGGTAGGTGGAGAATATGAACTTGGATTCTGAAGGAGGTGACGGCATTCAGGAAGGTTCAGAAGGTCAGAGGAAGATGATGAAATCCTGTGAAGGAGACATCCTGAGGAGCTGAAATTTAAAATGAAGTTAAGGACTGGTTAAATAACCATCCTGGCTGAAAATATGAAGGAAAATTTCAGAAGATGGGCAAGATATCTCCCAGCCCCGAGGAAAGTCAATGTATTAGTTCATTCTCACACTGCTAATAAAGACATACCCAAGGCTGGGTAGTTTATAAAGGAAAGAGGTTTAATTGACTCACAGTTCAGCATGGCTGGGGAGGCCTTGGGAAACTTACAATGTGGTAGAAGGGGAAGCGAACGAACACACCGTTCTTCACATGGCAGCGGGGAGAAGAATGAGACCCAAGCGAAGGGGGAAGCCCCTTTTAAAACTATCAGATCTCATGAGAACTCACTATCAGAAGAACAGTATGGGGGAAATTGCCCCCGTGATTCAATTATCTCCACCTGGTCCTGCCCTTGACATGTGGGGATTATTACAATTCAAGATGAGATTTTGGATGGGAACAGAGTCAAACCAGATCAGTTAACAAACGAACACTGGACTCAGGTTGATTCTTTTTCCTTTTGCTTGCTCCTAGGTATGATGTTTAGTGTACAGTCTTACTTTGTGATACTAAAAATCTAATTCCCCTCTTTTTTTTCTCCCTTCTATTATGAAACCCTACTTATGGATTAGAACCAGCAGCTACAGGTCAATCCCCACAAGGCAGATTTTTATTTTGGTGGCAGGTCAGAAGTAGGGTATTGGGTTCTCCCCTGCCCTTTCATCTCCCAGTGAGGACTATCAGACATCAGCGGACAGATCAGCCTAGAGTCAGCTGCCAGTTCCCAGGGCACATCTGCCTGTGCTGACTTGTTTGAGATTACTTCCTTTGAGGGCAACAAACCAATTCTCATACCTGAACCAAGTCATCTAAGCTTCCAGAAAGGGTGTGTTTCACTTGTACTGACACGGGGAATATGATTCTTGTTCTTTTGAGTAAACAGTTCTATACAGTAGAGGGTGGGGCCAGATTAGAAAACAAAAGCCTAGAATGATATTGTTTCTCTAGCACCAACCTCCCTGGGGTGAGCTCACTGCTCAGAATGACACTCTTCTAGTCTGACCCATATTTTTGAAATATAGGGTAGCGTTTAATGTCCTCTGCTCTGTTGCAGCTGGAATTCACCCTTTTGCATGCCAGTTACAGTCAGATGGCGTCCCTTTAAGATCCCCAGATAAAATATGTGTAGATATGTCAGTTGTTAACCTGCATTCGATTGATGCACAATTTTCATTTCTATTTAGACATGTTTGCTTGAGAAATACTGATAATACCAACACGTATTCTTTAATGCTATTGGAGCTAGTGGCAAGGTACCCTATTTTCTACTTTATAGTTAGTTTTAAAATTCAAACTATAAATGTGAATTACTTTTCTGTCTGATTCCTCTGGTGTAGCTTATTGTTATGCTAATTCAGGTGTATGTCTTCCCAGACCGTCTAAGTATATAAATCTTATGTTCTTTTGAACAAATTGGGTAGTTAATCCTTTAATCAGTTATTGAGAGATTGCTACAAGCACAGAGAGAAAGCTGGACTTCTAAGCTTAGCCATTTGAAGGTCGCCATCGTTATGCATTTGGTGTTTCTCCTTTGTTTTTTTTTTCTTCTATTAAATGAGAAAGTTAGGCTAATCCTACAGGAAGCACTTTCCTTGAAAGTGGAAAGGTGGAACTGTGGGAAGAGAGGGAGTTCTAGTGATCTAAACCACAGGTAATGCTGCTTATGGGAGCAGTCTGTTGCTCTGCCTCTTTCTGTCCCTCTCCCCCTACATCACCTTTTACGTGTGTTAAAATCCTTAGCCAAATTTAATTTAACAGAGTTTAATTGAGCAAAGAACAATTCATGAATCCAGCAGTCTCCTGAGCCAGAGTAGGCTCAGAAAGATTCCATGCCAGCCGTGTGGTGGAAGAAGATTTATGGACAAAAAAGGAAAGTGATGTACAGAAAACGGAAGTGAGGTACAGAAACAGCTGGATTGGTTTCAGCTCAGTGTTTGCCTTATTTGAACACAGTTTGAACAGTTGGCCTCCTATGATTGACCAAAACTCGGTGAGTGGCACAAGAGTAGGTTACAGCCTGTTTACACCTCCTTTTAGGTTATAGTTCATGATGTACAGAGAAACCTTTAGGCCAAACTTAAAGTACCTAAGGAGGCAGCTTTAGGTTAAACTTGATTTAACACATATTTTCTGAGAACAAAGATCTGTCTCCAGCAGGCTGGCTGTATTTGTTATTTAGATGATCTGTTTTCTTACAAAGTGTTTATATGGACTCTGTAGATAACCTTTTGTTACTATAAACAGGTAGGTTGTTTTCCCTTGATCTGTCCCTGAAAATATCAGTTGAGACTCCATCAATTGCTCAATAGTCAGGTGAAATTCAAACACATTACCATCCATTGGCAGTGTCTGACTGTCAACGAGGGAGGAGGTCTAAGTTCATGTAAGTGGTTGATGCTGACAGTAGAAGTACAGTGAGACTTTTGGCCCTCAGATCATCTTTGTGTAGGAAGGCCCTGGCTGGAACTCTGTCCCACTTGGGCTGATGATGGTCTCTTGTCCTACTTTGTTTCTACAGAAAAATGTTCTGAATCTATTTATATTTACAAGGACTGGGTCCACGTTTCTGCAACTCCAGCTGACCAAGGGCACATCATTTTATAGCTCCCCTTCTCCCCAGGCTTCAATCCACATATGCTGGGAAGAGCCTTTTTAGGGGTGCTTGTCCAGTGGAAATGGACAAGCTCCATGTGGAAATGGCATCAACATGGTGCAGTTGCTAGTGTCCACTTGGAAAATGAAAACAAGATGCAGAAATTGGAGGAAGTGATAGACGTTGAGTTTCTGACTTGGAAGGAGAAAAAATTCTTTGTAAACCTTCTCCCATGGAATAAAGATTCAAATCAGAATCAGAAGTGCCAGTGGGAGTCACAGACAAATGACATTTAAATCTTTGTGACTCTGAGGATTTTAAATTTTTCTTCTTTTTTAAAAGTTGCTATCTAAGATCTGTTTAAAATCTAAAGTGACTCACCTCATGTTCTTCCAGTGGCTCCTGTGTCTAACATGGGGCCGGCTGGTGTGATCACAACTTTTCCTTTGCAGGACTTATGTTGAATAGATACAGGTGTTTATCAAATTCTGTGCTGGGCTGCACAAACTTATAACTGAGGAAGACTGTGTAGGCAACAAATATAGAAGTTTCTCATATTGAAAATGAAATCAATTTATTTAGAAATACAGGCCTATAATGATGATGAGAATCATAGTTACCAACTTGTGAGCATTCACAATGTTTACTACTGCAAACTGGGCATTACTGCATGCCATTTTATAAAGGAGAACACTGCAGTTCCAATTAGTTAAGTGAGCTAGTAATAATAGAGTGGAGGTTTAAACTTAGATCTACTGGCCACAGTAATTTGTTTCAGGGATACTCATATGCTGAAAGCCAGGCCAATGGAAGATTTTAGAAATAATTGGAAAGACATGCTCTCTTGGGAATCCCAAAAAGTGGACATAAGCCTGAAGCTTCTGTGATAATGTCCTAATGGGAACTTGTTTAAGAATGAAGCCAAAGCAGATGAAAGCATAAGAAAAGGAAAAAACGAGATCTCTGAGGACATGATTTCAGCACGTGGATACAGCTATGCCTGAAGCCAGCTGCTTCAGGAATGTTTAGTTACATGAAACAATATATTCCTTTTTTTGGTTTAAGCCTCTTTGAGAGTTTTCTGTCTTAAAACTGAAAAAAGAAAAGGCCTTGACTATTCTGTCTTTTTTGCCAAAGTTTCTGAGTTCCCAAGAGATTTCTTATACCCCCACTGCTTCTGTTTTTGAGACCAGAGTTTCACTTTTGTTCCCCAGGCTGGAGTGCAATGGGGTGATCTCGGCTCACTGCAACCTCTGTCTCCTGGGTTCAAGCAATTCTCCTGTCTCAGCCTTCTGAGTAGCTGGGATTACAGGCATCCACCACCAAGCCTGGCTAATTTTTGTGTTTTTAGTACAGACGGGGTTTCACCATGTTGGCCAGGCTGGTCTCGAACACCTGTCCTCAGGTAATCCACCTGCCTTGGCCTCCCCAAATGCTGGGAATACAGGCATGAGCCACCGTGCCCGGCCTTCTACCCTTTTCTCACACCTGAAACCACAATCAGTATTGCACCGTCACAATGAATGGTGGTTGCTTTTTGAAACACATCAGTCCTGCACTAGACTGAAAAATTCTGCAGAGCAGGGATAATGCTTTTCTTTCAGTGTGTGTGTGTGTGTGTGTGTGTGTGTGTGTGTGTGTAATTACTACCTGTAGACCCAAACTGACTCCAAATATGCAAAGTAATCTTCAGATTTACACAAGAAATTCTTTAGGTAGCATTATGCATCAAGAAGATGGTTCTCCAACCTCTCCCCAGTATATAAATAGGGCCTTGTTTTTCAAACTTTAACATGCAAACAAATCCTTTGAAGGTCTTGTCAAAATGTAGATTCTTTTTCAGAAGCTGTGGGGTAGGGCCAGACTTTCTCATTCCTAAGAAGCTGCTTGCTAGTTTGAGTAGCAAAATATTGGGTATGTGTCACCAGTCCTCTTCAGGAAGATGTCAGGTCAGAACATATAAAACATTCTTATAAATCTTTGACTTGTTAGGTGGTGAAGACGTATTTTTAAGGGCTAATCTCGATTAGATTAACTTAATATAACTTGAGGTGCACAGAGCTGTTATTTTCTTAATCAACTAATGAGCATTGAACCAATGAATGTTGACACACTTCCCAAGTAATCAATGCATGATGTTACAAAGTCATGCATAAGTGAAAGATCCGAATGTAAAATTTATTGGTATAGT
This sequence comes from Nomascus leucogenys, assembly GCF_006542625.1. NCBI lineage: Eukaryota > Metazoa > Chordata > Mammalia > Primates > Hylobatidae > Nomascus > Nomascus leucogenys. The sequence goes on from NC_044402.1 coordinate 120,861,517, forward strand.
TTTGGATTATTCATTGTAACTAGATATTAAGAAACTACCACTTGTAGAGTTTTGATGTTGCATCAAAGACTGTGCATGCAGTCTGTAGTGTTGCATCCACAATTAGTTGAAAAGGCTAGTAAAGTACTTTTCCCTTTTCATACAAAACATCTGGATGAGGCTGGATTTTCTTCATATATGTTAATGAAATTGATACATCACAACTGATCACATGCAGAAGCAGATATAAGAATCCAGCAGATACTATTAAGGTAGACAATAAAGAGGTTTGAAAAAAATGTACAACAATGCCATTCTTCTTAATAAATGATTAGCTTTGGAAAGTTCAGTTATTTTTCATAAAAAGATGTCATATAAACATAATGGATTTAGCTTTCTTTAAATGAGCTTGTTTATATTTATACATAAAAGTTTTTTCAGTTTTAAATTCAAATATGGTAAATATTGACAGATAAAATCTACATAAACAAATACTCTGTGGGATCCTCAATAATTTTAAGAGTATAAATTGATCCTGAGACTAAAACTTTTGAGAGCTACTACTTAAGAGCAATTCATGTCTTCAGTTTCTATCCCAATTCTGCCATACAAATATCTGAAGTTGCTTGAGCATTGACTGAATTCCAGGTGCTTAATTGTTGCTAACCCTGGGAGGGAGGTATAATTATTACTCTCATTTACAGTCAAGGAATTGAGGTTTACAGAGGTTTAAAAACTTGCCCAGCATCTCATAGCTGGGAAGTAGTAACGATTTGAACTTGGATGCCTGACTCCAGAAATCCCACTCTTAACAACCTTACATCCCAGCTCAGCTGAAAAGAAAGATTTAAAAAAGGAAAAGAATAAGAGATTTTTAAAAAAATATACTGCACTCTGCTTAGATAGCAGTGGTATTATAGGTTTATTAAAAAAATACTTTTGTTGTTGTTTTGGTTATACTCCTGTAGCTGCTCCTGTAAGGAGGACCACTTTAGTTCATCTCTGTGAGCTGAGTGACTCCTCCACTCCTGGCTGCAGCCTGGGAGACAAAGTCCCAAATGTGCCTTCGTCCTTAGACCACAGGCACGGATTGGCTTTTTTCCCTGATTGCCCAGCAGCTTTTCTCTCTGGCTCTTTTTTTCAGCACAGTTTCCGGGTCTCTTCCAAATGTGTATTTCCCACTTCTCCAGTGGGTGCTTGGCTCTCAGCCCGCAGCTGAGCCTGAATAAGCATAAGGGGCACAGGGACCCCATCAAGTGCACACGTGGCAGCAAAGCCACCCACTGGGCTCCTGATAGGGTGAATCGCACAGCTCGGGGACTTCCTCAGGAGATGTTCTCTTCTGGTCCTTCCAGAGCCATAGTCATGCCCATGTGGGCTCAGGAAACAGGAGCCCTCTGGGTCATGTGATAATTGGTGATCACCTTGTCACCACTGGCTCATGATGTAAAGATGAAGTCTAGAGATGCCTTGACTAGAGGTTTTCAGTTTGTGTAATAGCAAGTGGCGTTTTAAGACACACCATTTGGAAAATTCTCCCATGACATAAACACTGTAAATATTTATTTAAGCTCCCCCAACCTCCCACTGCCATTTCGGAAGCAAATTATTCAAGAGGCTAGATTTTTACACATAGTGTACTTAAAGAATACTGTGGGCAGTGAGAGTGTAAACATCCCAGCCATGCAATCTAACTCAGTAGAAATTACTTTCCTCGGGACTGAGATGGCATTTCAGATTAGAAATGGTGATTTATGGTGCTTAACCAATTTGCCCAAAGTCATACAGTTAGTAAATGACTTTGGAATCAGACAGAACTTGGATTAAATTCCATTCTTGTTAGTTATCTGTGCAGTTTCTGCATGTTGCTTAATGTTGCTGAGTCTTGATTTCTTTCTGTTTCTGAGACGGAGTCTCACTCTGTTGCCAGGCTGGAGTGCAGTGGAACGATCTTGGCTCACTGCAACCTCCACTTCCTGGTTCAAGCAATTCTTCCACCTCAGCCTCCCGAGTAGCTGGGACTACAGGCATGCGCCACCATGCCCAGCTAATTTTTGTATTTTTAGTAGAGACGGGGTTTCACCATGTTGGCCAAGATGGTCTCGATCTCGACCTCGTGATCCGCCAGCCTCGGCCCCCTAAAGTGCTAGGATTACAGGCATGAGCCACCACGCCAAGCGTTGATTTCTTTATCTATAAAATAGAGATAGAAATGCTGTGATGATTAAATAAAATAAGGAATATCAAGTTCTGAGCACAGTCTGGTGCATAACATGTGCTCGATAAATTTTCCATAATGATCATTGTACTGTTATCTATTTTATTATTTTACAACTCTTATCTGTCCTCATGATGATTCCTCCACCTACTGGGACCATGAACAGGAAGCTGTCTGTGTTCAGTCAATGCCTAGCTCAATGCTTAATATTTGGGGTCCTTAATAACTATCTGAATGAATGAATGAATACAAGAATGAACAAATGATAAGATTATGACAAGAGATTTTTATTGATAAGTGAATTTCTAAATGGAAATGCTGGGAAATCTTGTTGAAATTATCTGAGGCTCAGAAATGACTGGTAGTGTGAACAGCAAGGAACTAGGCGAAAGAATGTCTTTGGGCGGGAAGAAATCCAGAAGGCGGAGCCTTTAGCTCACTCATGTGGGCATCCATGTACAAGTGTTTCTGTCTCTGACTGATGACAAATCTTTCCTGGAGGGCTATTAAAATGCTTCTATTCTTAGGTAACTTTTGAACTAGGTGTTTTGCAGGGAAATGGGAAGTTTCTTCGACCTTTGAAAATCTGCCCCTAATTCAGTTTCTCTGATTAGGAAATGATTCCTCTGGATTAACTAGTATTTAGGGTAGTATAACTACAGTTAAAAAACAAAGACCCAAATGTGCATTTCTTGCTCTTTAACCACATTGGGAGGGAAAATATGTATTAATACATGGGATGGCTGTCTTCCATTAAATAATTCAGGGAATTCAGGTTAAGAGAGGTTTGCCAGCTCACCTGGGGATTATCTCCCAGTCAGTTGAATGGGGGAAAGGAACATGAGCTGCATGGAAGGTTTCTTAACAGCAGCACTTATCACTCTTGTCTGTATTTTATTGGCCAGAACTCAGTCACATGACCACACCAGACTGCAAGGGGCTCTGGGAAATGTCATGTCTGGTTGGCACTTTCTCGTAACGATGTGCAATATATGAAGAAGAACATAAATATTTTGTGAACCATGAGCTGTCTTTGCCATACTTTCAAGGAGACCTCTGGGAAGGATGATTTAGTGTAAATTAGTTTGTCCCTGCCAGAGAAAGGAGATCTTTAACAGGAAGGTTTTATCCTAGAAAAGGTTGGGGTAAAACGTTCAGGGATATCAAAGCTGAGCAGTGCAGTCCAGCTGTGGGAAAGAGAGCTGGGGCAAGCCTATGTCCTACCGTCCTGGACTCCTCAATGTGAGAAGTGGTGCTTCAGGACAGGACAGGAGAAATACAAGATAGAGACATAAAGTCACCTAATTCACACTTTGCCAAGGATAAGAAATGGCTGCCCTCCAAGGAGCAAAATGGCGCTTGTGGGCGGCCTTTGCAATAAAGTACTTACAAGCCATTTGGGGGCTCTGCTCGGGTGCCTCAAGCTGTGGGGAAAGAATAAGGACATGTTTCCCTCATACTACTTTTACTCCTTCAAGAAGGAGAGGCAGGCTCATTATGTCTCTAGGTGGATTTTATAGTTCTGGATTTGAGCCTAAAAGTTGCATGTGGTTTTCAAATACTTATTTTATCACACTCCATATGATTACTTCCATTATGTGTGGCTAACATTGAGTCTTTTCAGATTTAGTAGGGATATAAAAGGTTTAAATAAGACCAATATCAGATGTGTCTGGGATTCCATTTCTTGCATGCACACTGTAAATAAACGCTGATGAAAAAATTTGAGTTCCAAATTCTGCCACCCCAAATCCTACAAATATGCACATTAAAGCCCCATAATCCCATAAAAGCCTTTTCACTTGTAAATAACACTATCTTGTTTTCCATCTCAAATTTCTTCTCCTGTAATTACACAATATTTGGTTTCCCCTTTTTAGGCAATTCAAATTAAAACTTATTTCATTTCATAATTACAAACATTCATTTTGAGTAAAGACTAATCTGACGGGAATTTGGTTCCAGTGATATTGTAACCCAGACTTATAATAGCAAAGCAATCCATCTCCTGACTAATGTCTTGGAATCTTTTACAACTCTACCCCAGCTAAACATTTGCATTTGGAAAGTTTTATCCTTTTCCTTGAAATAATAATGCTTTATTAAGAGCACAGTGTGATTTGAGTTTTTTAAAAATAATGATTTAAATCAAAGACTTCAAGATACAAAGAATTTAAAAGGTGAGCCATTCCACCCTCTTAGTTTTGGGTTATTTTATAACTCCCACGAGCTTTAGAGTGGAACGTTGCTTAGAAAAATGTTCATTATTAAGTTAGGTTTCAACTGTTTCCTGAAAAAGGAGAAAGAAAATATTCTTTGTCTGGGTATCATAATAGGCGATAATTTTGAAATACTAGATAAAGTATATGTTATTGCTATTCTGAGTATAGATAGAGTAGAATAAGATCATGGCTGACTGAATATTTAGGCATAGAGAGTTAATATCTAGGAAAACACAGTGTTCATTAAAATGAGAGAAAAACATCAGATGGAGTGTTTGCAGAGTCTTCATTGCTTATCTATTAAAGTGTGAAAACCACTCCAAAACATGGTGGTTTAAAACAATGATGCATTACGTTGATTACAATGATTCATTCCTCTCCTGTGTCCTGGGGATTGATGAACTCAGCTGGGCGGTTCTTGCTTGTTGGGGTCCCTCATGTGATTGCAGTCAGATAGTTGCTGATGTGGAGACATCTGAAGCTTCTACTCCTTGTATGTCCAGCTTTGAGGCTGGAACACCTGCAGGCTGTTGGACCTTTCTCTCTCCAGTGGTCTCAATGTGTGGCTAGCTTGGTCTTGTGCACAGCATGGGGGTGTCTCATGTTGTGAAGCAGTGGAAGTAGTAGTCAGTTTTCTCATATGGCAGCTTGTTTCCCTCCTGAGGAAGTGCTCTAAGAGACCAAGGTAGGGGCTGCAAGGCATTTGTGAGCCTGGCTTTGGAATTCCTGGAGGATCACTTCTGCTTCATTCCGTCTGTTGTGAGTGAGTCATGGGGCCAGTCCAAGTTCAGTGGGAGGGGATTATCCACAGTCATGAGTAGAGGAATGTGTAGGTCATTGGAGGGCCACTTTGGAGACTGCTGACCACAATCATCAAGCAGTTGGTTCGTTTGCCTACTCAGATCATTTTAATGGGTGAAATGATCGCACTAAATCACAGATGTTTGTATTCAGAAGGATTTGAAGTTTGCAGAAGCAAAGGGAGCAGAGAAAGTTTCTTTGTTAGGTCTACCTCACAACTGTTTGAATAATCTGCAAGTGTGAGAGAGAGAGAGAGTGTGTGTGTGTGTGTGTTTGTGTGTGTGTGTCTGGTGGAATTTTTGATTACTCTGACTACAGTTGTAGAATTGACCCCTGAACAATGTGGGTTTAGGGAAACCGATCCCCTCACAGTTGAAAGCCCGCATATAACATTGACTCTCCCTAAAATTAACTACCAATAGCCTGTTGACCAGAAGTCTTACTGATAACATAAACAGTCGATTAACATGTAAATAGACTGGCATGTACATTTGTCTTATGCATTCATGACATACCTAACTTTTTCTAGGCTCTGGTTCATCTTTGAGTTTTTTCAAATTGTTGCAAATCTTTAAAAATTTTTCCAAAATATTTATTTAAAAAAATATGTAGATAAATTGTCCCACACAGTTCAAACTCATGTGGTTCAAGGGTCAACTATAGTTTGATTCAGAAGGAGAGAAATATTAAGTGCTTCCATTGTTCCAGGTTTTGTGCTACACACTTGAAGCATTTAATATAATTAGTGGTAGTTTAGTGGTCATGTTCAAATCCTTGGTAGCTTTGAAATTCACGAGGGTAAGTTACTTAACTTCAGTGGGCCTCTGTTTTATCATGTGTAACATGTTTGGGGGGCTTTTGTTCATGGAGAGGAGCACTCAGTTCCTTTTGCACTTTCTCAGTATCCAATTTATTAGCATTATGAATGTATTAATCAATGAGTATTTAAAAAAATATAAAAGCTTAACATTCCTCTAACTCTTTATATACTATTTATACAACAAATAAATTAAAAGTGATGAATTTAACAAATTACATTTTCCCAAACATGTAAATAATTACTGGTTAAATCTAAGATTTCTAAATATTTAATTAAAATTATAAGTCTAACTTATCATATTCTTGTAAATGTTTTAAACACTTTAGAAAGCAGACAACACTCATACAATATTAATGTGTTTATAGTACTAATCAAGAATCTTACATGAAAACCTGGTATAAAAATGGTAATATATCTATTTGTTTCTTCATTATCTCTGTTCTAATTTGGTTTGCTTTTCACCTGGTAGATTGATTTGGTACATTTACTCATCTGGAGATTTAGATGACCTTCCCAGACATATTGATGTCATGGATACAGGTTAACATTTTTGTTCCCCATCCCTTCCCTCAATCAGAGCTCCTAAATCCCTACTGTTATGGTCTGAATGTATACCCCTAAAAAACATGTGTTGGAATTTAACGGTGAATGTGACAGTACTAAGAGATGGAGTATTTGGGAGATGGTTAAGTCATGAGGGTGAAGCTGTTATTAAAGGGCTCAAGGGAATGAGCCCTTTAATAACACTCTTTTGTCATGTGCAGACACCTAAATAGTGCCATTGATTAGAAATAGGTCTTCACCAGACACCAAATTTGCTAGCACCTTGATCTTGGACTTGCCAGCTTCCAGAACCATGAGAAATAAATTTTTAGTGTTTATAAATGACCCAATCTGTGGTATTTTGTTATAGCAGCACAAATCATCTAAGATACCTATCCTTTGTTTTTCTTTGTATCATTTTTTTCAGCTAATATGTGAATTTCATTTATTTTAGTGTCTGTATATCCATGCAAGAATATAAGATCTACGTGGACAGATTTTTTTTGTCTGTTTTGTTCACTGCTGTGTTCTCAATGTCCAGAACAGCACCTAGAGCATAGAAGTTGGTCACAAAACATATTAAATAAACAGATGATGAACTTTGGACCATGATATAAATTAGCCTATGTGAGTCAGATATTCCCTCTGTAGAGATTCCCAAGTGGGCAGGCTCTGATCTAAGTCAGGCATTATCCATTACATGGTGAACTATTCAAATTATTGCTTTTGCTTGAGGTTGTAATTTTTGTTTTTCTTTTTTTGAGACGGAGTCTTGCTCTGTTGCCTAGGCTGGAGTGCAGTGGTGCAATCTTGGCTCACTGCAAACTCTGCCTCCCAGGTTCAAGCAATACTTCTGCCTCAGCTTCCTGAGTAGCTGGGACTACAGGCATGTGCCACCATGCTCAGCTAATTTTTATATTTTTAGTAGACACGGGGTGTCACCATATTGGCCAGGCTGGTCTCGAGCTTCTGACCTCATGATCCGCCCACCTCGGCCTCCCAAAGTGCTGAGATTACAGGCATGAGCCACCTTGCCTGGCCAGGTAGTAGTTTTTATTCTTCTTGATCAAGAATTTCTCCTGGATCACACTGATTTATATCCTATATTTATAGAAACTAATATGAGTCCATTTTAGAGCTGCCTGCTTTGAACTGGGGCCTAGACTATGTTAGACACGTATAAAATTTTGAGTCACTTTGGTGCCTTGCAATGACAAATTTCTTTCTCATTGGCTATGAAGACCTGTAGTATTGAAACCTATATTAAAATGTTGAAGAATTAAATGCGATAATCCACATAAGGTAAATGGAACAGCACCTGACAGATATTAAAATCTCAATATTATTATTCTTATCAATATTGCTGTTTTCAGCTGTCCTTGCTACAAGGCCATTTGTTTTCTCTATTGGTGTTTCTGAGGAATTCCAGTACAGTCTGAATGATAAGGTATGTTAAAAGTTATACATTGAAATAGTTACTTGACAGCAAACCTTTCCATTATATATTACACCTATAGAACCAAATGCTGTATCTCTCACAATGAGCTAATAAGCAGATATAGGAAAATAAATAACTCCTAGAGTAGTAAAGAATTATCTGCTCTCAACTTGCCCTTCCTTTTTACACAGATCGTTGGTCTACAGATTGTATGACTACAAATATATACGAAGCTAATATTTGTTGATCACATCTTATGTGCAGTGAATTTTGCTATTTTTTATTTATTACAACCAATAGCCAACTTAGATATGAGCTTGTTCTTAAAGATATGCGGTTTTTTACATGCATTTTATGGATATGGGAACGAAGGCCTAGGTTGGGCATGGTGGCTCACGCCTGTAATCCCAGCACTTTGGCAGGCCGAGGCGGGTGAATCATTTGAGGTCAGGAGTTCAAGACCAGCCTGGTCAATATGGTGAAACCCATCTCTGCTAAAAAATACAAAAAATTAGCAGGGCGTGGTGGTGGACGCTTGTAATCCCAGCTACTAGGGAGGCTGAGGCAGGAGAATCACGTGAACCTGGGAGGCGGAGTTTGCACTGAGCCGAGATGGTGCCACTGAACTCCAGCCTGAGCAACAGTGCTAGACTCCATTTCAAAAAAAAAAAGAAAAAGGTGAAAAAACCATCCTAAAGTCACATAGCTAAAAAGCGTCAGAATAAGAGTTAGAACTCACATATGGCTCACACAAGACCGACTGTTTTTTTTCCATTAGACCTTGTTTCAAGGGAAGGGCAGTGCTTCTGTAGAACATATGTTGCTATGGCTTTGACTGTTGAATTGTTTTTTCAGTCCATCCAGTATGAGTTTATCATTTAGCCTCTACTCAATTTTTATTGAGTAAATTTTCCAAATGAAAACTTGAATCCACTATAGCCAGATACCTGTTTTCAAATATATGAATACAAATGGCATTTATTTATTGAATAAAATGTAAAATTATTTAAATGTAATAATGGTTTGTTATGCTAACATATAATTATGCTAGTACTTCAAGAAGATAAAGTCCTAGAAATGGAATCACAAGTATACACATTTTAAAATTAAATAGATATTGTAAAATTACCTTCCATAATAATTGTAATAATTTACCCCTCAAAATGCTTTTGCTTGTATAGATGTTTCCAACTTTTAAGTTTTTAACTGCTATTCTAGACAAGTACTACTTTAATATGTATTAATTTGTTAGTGATATTGTGTGTCTTTTTGTTTGTTTATTAGCTATATAATTTCATGTGTTCTATGAACTCTTGTTCATTTTTTTGCTCATTTTAATGTTGAGGGTTTTTTCTTATTCATTTGTAGGACATTTTCTTATACTTGAGATTAACCCTGATCATTGTATGTGTTACAAATTACTTTTTCACATATTCTATCATTTATCTTTCAACTTTGACTACAAAATCCATTTTTCTGACACAATTATTTCCAAAATAATTTTAATTATTTACGAGTATAATTATATAAATTATATAATTATATTTATATATTTATAATTATATTCATATAATTATAAATATATTTATATATTATATACTTATATACTATATAATTATATAAATATATTTATATACCATATATTTATATAAATATATTTATATACTTTATACAAATATATTTATAATTATATTTATATACTTTATATATAAATATATTTATAAATATATACTTTATAATTATATTTATATACCATATATATGTATAAATATATAATTTATAATTATACTTATATACCATATATATATTTTTATATATCTCATATATATTTTATATACCATATATATACCTTATATATACCTTATATATACCTTTTATATACCTTATATATACCATATATATATTTTATATACCTTATATATATTTATAAATATATTTATATACTTTATATAAATATATTTATATAAAGTATATAAATATATTTATATAAAGTATATAAATATATTATAAATATATAAATATATATAAATATATTTATAAATATATACTTTATATAAATATATTTATAAATATATATATATTTATATAAATATATTTATAAATATATACTTATATAAATATATTTATAAATATATATTTATATAAATATATTTATATACTTATATATACATATATACTTTATATAAATATATATTTATATACTTTATATAAATATATATTTATATACTTTATATAAATATATTTATGATTCTATTTATATAATTTATAATTATATGTTATATTTATATAATTTATAATTATATACATATTTATATTTATATAATTTATAATTATATACATATTTATATTTATATAATTTATAATTATATTTATATAATTTATAATTATATAAATTATATAAATTATCTTTATATTTATATAATTTATAATTATATAAATTATATACATTACTTATGTAAATATAACATAATTTGTTATATTTATATTTATGTTGTTATATTTATATAATTTATATAATTATAAATTTACTTATGAAAATAATTATAACAATATAATTTTTTATGAATGCTGGTCTGATAACAGTAGTAAATAAACATCTGTTTAATGAATGAGCCAATATTCACAGAACTATCTTCAGGGAAAAAATACCTAATTCAGTATATGAGAGAGCTAACTATGGAAGACATGGTTAGCATAATTAAAAATTATAACAATATAATTTTTAATTGGCCAAGAGTATAAAAATATACCTTAAACAACATAATTTTTGGAGAAATGGGCTGCAAATTAGAATGAAGATAGAAATATTTTAGACTGTAATAGCAAAATATGCTCAAGTTCAAGAGTTGATATAAGGAGAAAAAATAGAGTACTAAGGAAAATTATCCCTTAGTAGCTCAAAAAAAAAAACAAAACCCATTTCAAGAAAGGACCCTTGGGGCTAGACACAGTGGCTCATGCCTGTAATTCCAGCACTTTGGGAGGCTGAGGCAGGTGAATCACCTCAGGTCAGGAGTTTAAGACAAGCTTGGCCAACATAGTGAAACCCAACCTCCACGAAAAATACAAAAAATTAGCTGGGTGTGGTGGCACGTGCCTGTAGTCCCAGCTACTCAGGAGGGTGAGGCATGAGAATTGCTTGAACCCAGGAGGTGGAGGTTACTGTGAGCTGAGATCACACTACTGCACTCCAGCCTGGGTGGCAGAGTGAGAGAAAGAAAGGAAGGAAAGAAAGGAAAGAGAGAAAAAGAAAGAAAAAGAAAGAAAAGAAAGAAAAGGAAAGGAAGGTAAGGAAGGAAAGGAAGAAGGAGAGGAGGAAGGAAAGGAAGAAGGAGAGGAGGAAGGAAAGAAAGAACTCTTCTCTTTTCTGTTACCAAAAACCCACAGGACAATCTCTGTTGACATGCACATGCATCCCTTGCCTTTCATTTGTCACCGTTGGCCTTCAAGGGTATTTACTAAGCAATTTGACTGAGATAGCAGCAGTGGGGCAGTGAAAAATGTTTTGTCTCTACTACTTATTATCTGTGTAGACTTAAGTGGTTTACTTAATTCCTCAGCCTCAGTTTCCCCCTCTGTCAAATGGGAATGAGAATTTTGATGGGATGTCTCATGGGATGGTTGTGAAGATTAATGTGAGCCAGGATATGTGACACCATTTTAAAATCCATACATTCCTATAAATCATAAGTTGTTTGCGATGACGATCCATAACATCATTTTAAATAATGGACCAATTAATTCAGTTATCTTTTACTGAGATGAGGCATGAGAAGAAAATACATGGGTTCTACTTTAATAGGCCTTAAAAATCCAATAATTACAATTAGTATTTATATAGCATCGTAGAATTTACAAAGTGCTTTCACCCTCTGTATCATTCGTTTATTCATTCGTTCAACCATGGAACTACAGTGGTGTTAAATTAGAGCCCCTGATCTTGTGGTTAGGGAAAAACCAATACATAGGAGAGTAAATAAAATACTTAAAAGTTATAATACTTCCGATGAAGGAATTAAGCATTGGGTAGAATGGTAAACGATAGGTATGAGTGCAGAGGGTGAATTTTAGGAGAATGATTGGAGAGTGTCTGAGGCAGTCATAGCCAAGCAGAGACCTAAAAAGATCAATAGATCTTGGCTATGTACAGAATTGGGAGGAGTGTTCCAAGCAGAAGAATCAAGTGGCTAAGTGGTCCTGCAGCAGAACAGAGTAGAAAGCACTAGGCTCAAACCCAGGGAGGAGACACAGAGCAGGGCTGGTTGACAGAGGGCTGGCGAGGGCACACTAAGGAGTCTGGATTTTATTCTAAGTACAATGCCAACCCGCTGGAGTCTTGTAAACCAGGTAATTTCTAAATGATGAGAAGATCACTTTACTGCTTTGAGGAGAATGGATTGAAAGGGATAAGAATGGAAATGAGGAAACCACTAAAGAGGCTGTTGCATTAATCAGGAGAGAGAAAGAGAATCTTTATTTAATTATGACCAGTGGAATTTGTTAGATATGAGAGCAGACACATAAACTCTACTGACCTAACTCCATCTCATCCCTGGGGTGTCAGGGGTTCAGAGGAGGAGATATTATTTCATCTAGTTCCAGGATGGCAGTATTCTTTTATGTCAGCAGTTATGAGAGTTGAATTAAAATGATCATGGGAATTAAGCAATTGTTTTACATATTTACTTTAACTGATCTGTCATGGATTTATCCATGTCAAACATCTACCGTTTGGGATTCTGATATGGCTTGGCTCTGTGTCCCCACCCAAATCTCAAGTTGAATTGTAATCCCCATTTGTTGAAGGAGGGGCCAGGTGGGAGGTGATTGGATCATGGGGGTGGATTTCCCCCATGCTGTTCTCATGATAGTGAGTTCTCACGAGATCTGATGGTTTAAAAGTGTGGCACGTCCCCCATTGTGCAAGCATTCTCTCAATCTCTCTCTCTCCTGCCACTGTGTAAGACATGTTTGTTTCCCCTTCACCTTCTGCCATGATTGTAAGTTTCCTGAGGACTCCCCAGCCTTGCAGAACTGTGAGTCAATTAAACCTCCTTTGTTTATAAATTACCCAGTCTCAGGTAGGTCTTTATAGCAGTGTGAGAACATACTAATGCAGACTCTGTGTTTGTTTGCTATGGCTACCAAAACAAAGTACCACACACTGGGTGGCTTAAACAACAATAATTTATTTTCTCACAAGGAGGCTGGAAGTCTAAGATCAAGGTGTCATTAGGGTTGATTTCTTCTGAAACTCCTTCTCTGGCTTGTAGACGCCATCTTCTTCTCCTTGTGTTCTCACAAGATCTTTCCATGTGTGTCTGCTGTAATCTCTTCTTAAAAGGATATCCATCATATTGGACCAATGCCCCTCTTAACGACCTCATTTTAGCTTACCTTAACAACCTGTCTCTTTTTTTTTTGAGAGGGGGTTTTGCTCTTCTTGCCCAGGCTGGAGTGCAGTGATGTGATCTCAGCTCACTGCAACCTCTGCCTCCTGGGTGCAAGTGATTCTCCTGCCTCAGCCTCCTGAGTAGCTGGGATTACAGGCGCCTACCACCATGCCTGGCTAATTTTTTTGTATTTCTAGTAGAGATGGGGGGGGGTTTCACCATGCTGACCAGGCTGGTCTCGAACTCCTGGCCTCAGGTGATCCGCCCAACTTGGCCTCCCAAAGTGCTGGGATGACAGGCATGCGCCACCTTGCCTGGCCTTTTTTGTTTTGTTTTGTTTTTTGAGAAAGAGTCTCGCTCTGTTGCCCAGGCTGGAGGGCAGTAGTGCGATCTCAGCTCACTACCACCTCCACCTCCAGGGTTCAAGAGATTCTCCTGCCTTAGCCTCCCAAGTAGCTGGGATTACAGGCATGTGCCACCACATCTTGCTAAATTTTTGTGTTTTAGACAGTAGAGGTGGGGTTTCGCTGTGTTAACCAGGATGGTCTCTATCTCCTGACCTCGTGATCCACCTGCCTCTGCCTCCCAAGGTGCTGGGATTACAGGCGTGAGCCACCCTGCCTGGCCTTGCTTTTTTTGGTATTTTGTTTTTCAGACATTCTTGCTCTTTCGCCTAAGCTGGAGTGCACTGGTGTGATCTCAGCTCACTGCAACGTCCACCTCCTGGGTTCAAGTGATTCTCCTGTCTCAGCCTCCTGAGTAGCTGGGATTACAGGTGCATGCAACTGCACATGGCTAATTTTTGTATTTTTAGTAGAGATGGGGTTTTGTTATGTTGGCCAGGGTGGTCTCGACCTCCTGACCTCAGGTGATCTTCCTGCCTCGGCCTCCCAAAGTTCTGGGATTACAGGCGTGATCCACCATGCCCAGCCTTAGACTACCTTTATTTAAAGACACTACCTCCAAATACATTCTGAGGTACTGGTGGTTAGGGGTAAACATGTACATTTTGGGGAGATGCGATTCCTCCTATAACAGATTTTAAGAGGAAATCTGTTTTTGGGGAATCAAGTCTGATAATAGAAGTCAGAATACAGTTAACTTATTTCTGGCATTTGCTGAAATGGTTACATTTCTCGTAAGTCTTCAAGAAAAAGATGTGGTTTTCTTTCATAATTAGTACCAACTGTGATGACTTAAATGCCTCCTCAAGGGATTGTTCAGCACATTCACTAAACTTTTGTTAGACTACCAGGCTACCTCTTGTTAATATTCATGTGATTTGCATTCTCTTTAAGAGTAATGCATTAACTTCTCTTCAGCTAGGTAAAATTTGGGGGTGAAATGTGATAAGAACAAACAGGAGCTAGTGTTGATGCACTTTGCAATTATGTGCTTTCTCCATTTTCTCTCTGGTATATAGTTAAAAGAGTCAATTTTCATGCACATTTTGTAGCCATGATGCTTAGAGGCACCACCTTCTCTATTGAAGCAACCATGGGTGAAGCCACAAGTTGTTTAGGAAATATTAGCACCTCTCTCCCTGGACACAGCCTGAGCACATGAAAAGGAGACACTGTGGTCGAGAGGAGAGGGCCAGGTTGGTGAAGCTCAGAAGTCTCTCTGTGGGCACTGTGTGGATCCATGCTCACTCAATGGTTAGCAGTTTTGGCTTTTCTTTCCTTTGGTGAGGAGAGAGATTTATTGCTAAATGGAATTCAGTTGGCTTTTGATATTCATGTCTCATGAAAATTTTGGATGTACTAGTTACAAAACTTTGAGACTAACAAGGTACATGAGTGTTTACCAGTCCATGAGTAATGTGGAGTCACCACCCTTGAAAAAGCTCTCTGTTCCCCACGTGAATGATCATGATCAGAACCAGGAATGACTATTGGCAGAACCAGGAATGATCATGATCAGAACCAGGAATGACTAATGACTTCAAACTTCAGGAATCAAAGTTTGAAGCCAGAGAGTTTTTCTGGAAATTGGTGTTGGTCTACAACCTGTGGTGTTGGGGGAGATCCTTAAATGAGCAGGGCCTTGGTATTCCACCAGAGAACTTTCACTGGGTTATTTAGGAAGTTGCTGGGGCCTTTGGCTTCTATCACTCTAGATGAAGCAGAAAGATAACTGGCTTTGGACTCAGGTGCTGGCTGGATGACTACTAATCGTGTGACCTCCCTGAGCCTCGTTTCTATACTTGAAAATAGGAATAACTCATAAATGGCTTGGGTCATAGAAGAAGCTTAATAAATACTTGGAGACTGAATGACCATTTCCTTCCTTACTTCGGTTCATCCTGCCTTCATCCTGCTTTCTTCGAGTTCTTTGTCTCTGCCTTTATCAAAAGCACTTCTTAGAGATGATTTCTTTAGATTTTAATATGTCTTCACATGGATTTAGCATACTGCCATCCATCTTAGGGCTATCTTTAATCTGTGTCCTTTACTATGAATAGAAAATTGTATGTCCTCTTAAAGGGTTTTGAAGCATTATTATTTAGGAAATAGGTGGAAAGGCATTGGTAATACCACCCAAAGTATGGGACAAGTGAATGGTTACAGGGGTAACTGCTTTGATAGCCTCAAAACTGTTGAGCTTCCATATCATACCTATTAGTCTTCCTATCCCTATTATCTATACCATCACTCAGCCAATAGAAATAATATGGTCTTTCAGACAAAAACTAATTCAAGGCTGGCTTTGCTACTTCAAACTGTGTGAACTTGGGTAAGTCTCTTAGCTTCTCTGAACCTCAGCTTTTTCATCTGTAAAATAGGAATAATATATAAATGACAACATTGAAGAGGTATTAGAAGCTTAAATACAAAGAATACATTTAGAGCACTTAGCACAGTTGTGGTTACATGTAAGTGCTCAATGAATGGTAGTTATTTTTCTTGTTATTAATATTGATTCTAATGTATTTTTTAAAACCCCTAAGAAAATGTCTAGAATAGTGTATGCTCAGTATGTAGTAGTAATGGTTATTTTGATTATTTTTATTGTCACAAGAAACCTTTAAAACTAACATAAATATTCTTCCCAGTGCCATACCTATGAAGGGGCCTAACTAAACCAGCCCTAAGCTGCTGAGACCCAACAAAGGTGAGCCTGTAACCCACAGCCTCAATGCCAGCAGTTGTCTTGGACTTTCTTATTTTCATGCTTCCTTTTGCTCTTCTATATCTGCTGTGTTCCTTGGCTTCTGGCTTCTGATTTCTCAGCCTGGCCTTGCACTCCTAGCTCTGTAAATGTCCCTAACGATCGTTGATCAGGTGGCCAGCCTGATGCTTCTGTTTTAACTTGGGGATTGTGTACATGGCTTACCTTATCTTCTGACTCCTACAAACTTCTGCCTTTCCCCTGGCCTCTGCTGGGCTCTGATCTCCAACAAGGGCTTAGACAAAATCTAGCCATGATCTGGGGTCATTAGAAAGTCCTTGATCAATCAAATTGTTTTAAAATTTATTACTTCCAAATATTTATTTGGTACCAAATTCCATCTTGGATACTTAATTCTACTTTTTAGATGATCTCCCTTCACGTCTGCTGATTTATTTGGCTTGTAAGAGGATTCTAGGATCATTCATCTTGTCCTCATTGTGAGAAAGCTGCTAGCTGTCTGCTGCTCATAGTATTAGCAATATTTTGTTGATTCTGACTCTGTCACTCTCTGGCACATAATTTTACAAAGATTGCTTTACAGAGTGTCTTAGTCCATTTTGTGTTGCTGTAACAGAATACCACAGACTTGGTAATTTATAAAGAAAAAATTGTATTTCTCATAGTTCCAAGGGCTAAGAAGTCCAATATCAAGGTGCTGGCCTCTGGTGAGGGCCTTTTTGTTGTGTCACCCCATGGAGGAAGACAGAAGGTCAAAAGAGCATGTGAGAGAGCAAGAGAGAGCTGAATTCACTTTTATCAGGAGCCCACTCCTGAGAGAATTAACCCGCTTCTGTGATAATGTTACTCCATTCATGAAGGCTCTGCCCCTTCGAGGTTCTGCCTCTCAACACTATTGACTGGGGATTAAGTTTCCAACACATGTACTTTGGGGGACACATTCGAAGCACTAGAGGGCCTGGTCTAATGATTAGGAGGATCATTGACGGATGGGTAGAACAGATTGAAACACATTTGGCAAAACTGCCCTGGGTCTATGCCAAAATGTCTAGAGAGAGAGACCAAAGATCTTGCCAAAGCCCTTAGTCCCACTGCTGGCCCATGAATTCTGCTAGTTAAAGGGTTCAGCCAGCTTTAATTAAAAGCTTGATTCTGCAGTTAGTTGCTTGATACCTATATTATTTCTTACCCATTTGAATTCTGCCGACTTCCATAAACTATTACCAAGGGCTATTTAATACGGGTTGAGTATCCCTTATCTGAAATGCTTGGGAGCAGAAGTGTTTCCATTTTGATATTTTTTTTTTGGCCTTTGAAATATTTGCATTATACTTATTGGTTGAGCATCCCTAATCTAAAAATCCTAAATACTCCAATGAGCATTTTTTAAAGCATCATGTTGGTGATCAGAATGTTTTGAGTTTTGGAGCAATTTGGATTTCTAATTTTCAGATTAGGAATACTCAACCTGAATATACATTTCAGCAAATCCTTGTCAAAATAAGCCCAATAAATAAATAAATATGCTAGCTTAGCTCTCTAAACTGTGATCTTCCTGTCATGCAGAGGCTTCCTGATAACAATTAGTAAACTATAGTCATGCTGCGTGTGCCTCTTGGGATCTGAATAGATTTTCATTCCATGCAGAAAAGTGGACAAGTCGAATGCTTAAAAGAAAATACATACCCACGCTCCAATAAAAACAACACAACATTTATTTCAGGGTCATTTCATCAGGCAAAGGCTGCCTTTTAGCTGCTTTGATGCTTTCTGAAACCTTTCAAGCTAGGAGGAGAGTGATTCTGGTTTGTGTGGCTAAAACACTAGAGAGGATGATTGGTTTCATTAGTCAGAGAGGAGTGATAATATGCTGCAATACTTCTCCAGTTATTGGGCACTTTATGTTAATAACTCATGATGGCTTGAGTGTTTAGGTGTATATTTCAAACTCAGTATAAAATACCATGCCATTAAGAATTTAAACACATTCTAATTTAATTATGGCCAAGAGCTGGTTCAAGCAATCTCATGTTTTTGTTGGCTAGTTTTAATATTGCAAATTTCAAATATAGAAAGATTTATTTTCTTTTACTCTTTGCTCTTTTTAGTCTGGATTGTTAAAAACCTTAATCATTTAAAAGAACACAGATTTGGAAAATGAAGTGCAATTGAAGTTATGGAAAATTGTATTTTTCTTCAATACTATTTTGTTTTCCATTTTGAAATGTGCCAAATTTTTCCTGCCCATAATAGATTGATTACTCACATGTTCTTTTTACCTTCTTTTTGTCCTTAAATGACTTTTCCATTCTTTGAGCAGCTACACTGTTGTCACATAATTTTTCTGCCATGGCCTAAAGTGAAAAAAAAAAAACCCTACGAGTTGAAAAATATATCAAAGAGATTATTGTTTAATTACCATCCAAGTCAACTTGGGATATGACAAATTGAGATGATTTCCTGGGTCCTGACTTCTGGGGCCTCCTGTGTGGTGTCTTAGCCTGGCTACTGTAAGGGGGCTGCCAGGGGAAGAGTTAGCACAGGACAACTGGTAGTAAATAATATCTGGGCTCATGTATAAACTAAATCACACTTGTCCTATGGTTCTACCTTGTCTTATGGTTCCAGAATCCTTCTACACACTCTTCATGCTAACTTATTTTGGTGTCCTTTGATAATCAATTTAACTAGACCTAGCTTATATAAAAATATTTTTTAAAATAAAATGAGGGTCAGGAGTTTGAGACCAGCCTGACCAACATGGTGAAATCCCATCTCTACTAAAAACACAAAAATTAGCGGGGTGTGGTTGTGCATAATCCCAGCTACTCAGGAGGCTAGGGCAGGAGAATCGCTTGAAGCTGGGAGACGGAGGTTGCAGTGAGCAGAGACCGCACCACCACACTCCAGCCTGGGCAACAGAGCAACACTCCGTCTCAAAAAAAAAATAAATAAATAAAAATAAAATGAGGGTGAGAAGGGAGTTCCTGCTGAGAGATTTCCCTTGAATCTGAACACTCTGAACCTGTTGACCCTGACTCTTCAGCTTCTAGCGATGAACCTGGTTATCAAAGGCATTTGGGGAACTGATGAATGGTATACATTTAATGCCTATGCATAGCTTACATTCCTGATGGCAACTTTTTAGGGCCAATCCTCAGTTCTCTACTATCTCCAGCCATGGGGACCTTGTGATCTCCAAATGCAGTAGGCAATAGGCTCCCTAAATGTAAATCTTGGGTCTTTGAGTTCTCTGTAACTTTCCATTGGTAGCAAGCAGTGAAGTGATGGATCCCCAGGTGGGGCAGTGTGTCCATATAGTTTTGTATTATAATATTTATTTTGAAAATATGTAATATTTAATTTGGAAAAAGCATAAGTATGTCAGTCTGGTTTTCTTATATAAACTATAAAATGAGAAAAATAATTGGTTGGTTGGCATATGAAGACAAAAAAATTATAAGGATTTAGATACAGGTTTAGGGAGAGAGCAGAATTACCTTCTTAATTAGCTTATGAATTAGCTTCATAATTATATAATATGTGTCCATTGTATATATATATGTATGTGTGTGTGTGTGTGTGTGTATATATATACATATATATATATATATAAAATGTATAGAGGTCGTTTTACCTTCCAGTTTTTTTAGTTAGCCATTTATAAATATTTTTCCATGTGGTTTCAAAAGCCCTCATGCTTTATATGTCTAATAGATGAGAGCTATTCCATTGTGTTGCTATAGGATAATTCTCTTAAACCTTATGCCCTGTTGAATTTTTGGTGTGAGATTTTTGAGTAAAGGGTAATAGACAGTGTGACCACTCTTGCTGTAATTGCCTTATTGTGACCAAAAGGCTTGCCCAAATTTACATGACAATCAGCATAGGGAAGTGAACCAATTTTCAATTCAACTTTACCAGCACATTCCCTTCCAAAAGCCACTTTCAAAATATTACCTCCCACATTGCCTACTCCCCTTACCACAAACACCCACAGCCATTTCCTGAGGCTTGTCTCTATAGGACACCAAAACATTTAAGGGGAAAGTAAAATGCTCCAAATGCTTCCCAGATGTCTGAATGTTTGGCATAATTTGGCATCAAAATGATTGGAGTTTTCATTTTCCAACTAGAGGGTTTGGTAACATGCAAACACAACCTTAATATAGTAAGTAAGTTTCTTTTGTTTTTCTCAAATAGACAAATTCATAAAGTATTTAATGAACACATACTATGTGCCAGGTACAGTAGAGGGGAATAGAAAGCTTTAGTAAGTATGGAGCCCATGATGAAGTGTATGCTGTTATGAAAAGTATGCATATTGCATGGATGGGGCAAATACAGCAAATATTCATACTGTTAAACAAGGAGATTGTATTTATTACACACCTCTTTAAATTTATAAATTCAGTATATTACATTCTGGACAATGTGTCAATCAGCTATCAAAATATTTTTCACATGTTAGAGGACAGAAAATGGAGAAAAGGAAGGAGGAAGTCCAAGCTCGTGAGTAGAGGGCAAGAAAGAAATGTACTGCCCTCTTCCCAATGGCTCATCTTCCACCCTCCAAGCTGTAAGAATGTTGAGTTGTCCTGCTGGTGTGGACTCATCTCAAGGAGATTAAAGAAAAAAAAAAAAGATTGTTCTCATCAACTCCCCTAGTCAGGATTGTCTTTCTGAGGTCTGATTGTTCCAATCACAATCTTGGTGGAAGAGGCAGGCTTAGAATCAATCTATCAAATCCGGTGTTACTCTGATCAAAGCATTTATTTGCTAGAGAATACCCATGTCTGCACCTCCAACACACGCTTTAGGTAGGTGGCTAATTGGAAAAGTCTAGAGCACTGATCCCTGACCTTTTTGGCACCAGGGACTGGTTTTGTGGAAGACACTTTTTCCATGGACTGGGGTTGGGGGACATGGTTTTGGGATGAAACTGTTCCACCTCAGATCATCAGGCATTAGTTAGAGCCTCATAAGGAGCACATAACCTAGATCCCTCACATGCAGAGTTCACAATAGGGTTTGCACTCCTATGAGAATCTAATGCCACTGCTGATCTGACAGGAGGCAGAGCTCAGGCGGTAATGCTTGCTCAGCTGCTGCTCACCTCCTTTTGTGTGGCCAGTTGCTAACAGGCCAGGGACCCATATTGGTCAGTGGCTTGGGGGTTGGTGACCCCTGGTCTAGAGGGAATAATCTGACTTGACTATAGGACCTCCAAGTGATGAGAGAGGCTTTAAGCTTAAGTAGTCTATCACACTCCTTTTCAGGATGAAAAATCAGAGACTCAAAGGAAGAAAGTGACTGGTTCAAGGTGACACAGCTCATTGATGTCAGGGTGACAAACAAACAACATAATCCTTCCATCTCTTGGTCTCCTAGATGCTTGTTTTCTTTTCCACCACCCAATGCTCCATGTTCATTCCATAGTGAGGAAGAGGCATGAAGGGGAAGAAGTGAATGATTATATGAAGCTAATTTTACTTATTAAGCAACTACTATTTCCCAGATTCCACTTCTGTGGTAGATTGCAAAGATGGCCCCAGTTCTTTACCCCATCCTCTATCCATATGATTTACTATGTAACTTTGTGGCTTCCACTATCAAGAGGCAGCATCCATGGCCAACCCCTTGAATTTAGGCTGGCCTTGAGACTGGCTTTGACTCTTACAGGTTACCAAAGTCTCACTCTGCCAGTTCTGAGCCTAAGCTTCAAGAGGCTTGCATGCTTCTGCTCTCTCTTGGAAATGTGTCAGCATCTTGAGATTAACCCCGGGCAACCACATAGTCCAGCCTTCATTGTCATCCCTGATTGCAGCTATCCTAGACCAGCCACTCCCCAGCCCACCTGCCACCTGGCTGCAGACTTAC
The DNA here is from genome assembly GCF_006542625.1 of Nomascus leucogenys. NCBI lineage: Eukaryota > Metazoa > Chordata > Mammalia > Primates > Hylobatidae > Nomascus > Nomascus leucogenys. Next base: position 120,883,943 of record NC_044402.1, read on the forward strand.
TGAGTGAGTCCAGAAGTCAGCCATATCTGCCCTAGGTCAGCTAAACCAACCAGCTGGGCAATAATAAATGCTTACTCTTTTTATCCGATGAGTTTTGGAGTGATTTTTTACTCAAAAATAACAGATATGACTATAAAGGTGTCTAGTTATATGATCCTGATTTTACTACATATTCCCTAAGTCCCTGCATTCTGAATGGCAGAAAAAGTGTCTGGCACACCTTTATCCTGGCTCAGCTGGATTTATGCTGATCCCAGGGAAACTTTGCAAAAACTGTGGCACCAACATGGGTATTGTCCTGGTGTGGTATCCCTCAGAAAGAGGCTCCTAGGAGGATGCAGTTAGCAGCAATGAGGGCTATAATGAAGCCAGGGGTCATGCAGCTTCTGATGTTCTGGTTCACTGAATCTTTGCTTACGGGATCCCCCATGAACATCAAATGTCTGTCCTACTTAATGCTTAGATGCAGCCTGCTGTGGACTGAATTGTATCCCTTGACATCCTCAATTATATATTGAAGCCCTAATCCCCAATGTGATGGTATTTGGACATGGGCCTTTGGGAGGTAATTATCTCTAGGGGAGGTCATGAACATGGGGCCCTCATGGTGGAATTAGTGCCCATAAAAGAAGAGACACCAGAAAGCTTGCTGTCTTTCTCTTCCATATGAGGACAGAGTGAGAAGGTGGCCCTTGGCAAGCCAAGAAGAGAGCCCTCACCAGGATCTGACCATGCTGGCACCCTGATCCCATACTTCCAGTCTCCAGAACTGTGAGAAAATAAACATCTTTTGCTTAAGTCACCAGTCTATGGCATTTTGTTATGGCACCCCAAGCAAACTAATACACAGCTGTTTCTAGTTAGGCAGATGTTTGGCATTGCTTCAGGGGAAAATAATTTGAATGGGTAAATGCATTTGTCACCCCAGATGTTTTGACAATGTGAAGAGTTAGCCAATATGTGCTGTGGCTGTCCCAGGGAGTAGTTTCTGGGCAAAGGGAGAAATTTCAGGAGGGGCCAGAAGAAGCTTCTTTCTCTTCTGTGCTGAGGAAGCACATGTTTCTTTTTGGAAAGAGGGTAATAGAACTCTACATGCAAGTCATTGGCCCATGGAGATTTGTGAAAAGCATATAACTAGCTCCCTTCTTTTAGCTGTAAACAGACTATAATAAGCAACTCTCCCTGCTAGTATGCAATTGTCTTCCTTCTTTCAGATACTGGTAGCCACTGTTGAATTTATGATTCAAAATTACAGTAAGTAAAGTCTGCACAAAGTCAAATGAGTGAGAAGCAGAATGCAAAAAGATGAAAAGTGATGACTAGGACTTGTGCCAAGCAGAATTTCCAGTACCCACTCAACTGGCAGGTCTTAAGGCATAAATATTAGGCATGGACAATTGTGCCCCCACTGAGACTTCCTCCATTTCCTGTAAACCAATAATTCTGTAAATTCTAAATTTCGCACGTGTGACTTGGAGAGTCAGGTTTTCTGACCACACAACTGCATGTTGAGCAGACTTTTTCTATACATGCCAGATAACAAATATTTTCAGCTTCCCTGGCTATGTATGCGATAACAGCTCAATTCTGCAGTCATCCCATGAAAGCAGCCATACACAATGCTTGGATGAATGAGTATGGCCATGTTCCTAAAACACACCTTAAAGAGGTGACAGGCTAGATTTGGCCTGTGGGCTGTATTTTGCCAAGGTCTGCTCTACTGGGTTAAATGAATCAATGGCCACAAGGTGCTTTAAGCAGTGCCTGTAATATGGTGATCTCTTCTGAAGTGTTGGCTATTGGTTTTCCTTGCCTGCCATGGAGCAAGACAGCAGGGGCTGTGCGCTAAGAAAACTGGGTTAGGAGGTAGTAAATTTAAGACTCAGTCAAATAAAAATAAGAATGGGGTGAATTTGGTAGAGGTATGCATAGCCCCAGTACTTGGTAGAGAATTAATTTAAAGAATGTAATTCTCTTGTGGTGCCAGAAAATTAACATGTCATGTCCCATCATGAAATAGGCTGTCCTTCCTTTCTCTTCCATGTTAGCTTTATGAACTAACGGTCTATAGATATTCTGCATGCATAAGCTCCCTTGATACCCTGTACCCCACTGTATCCATATGAATTATGAGGCCATCATTGTGACAAGACATAGCAAATAGAGCTTTAAATCTCAAGGCATGTCATCTTGCACGATCCAGATTGTGTCCACACTAATGTTGTGTCCAAAATTCTTACATGATTTACAAATCTTTTCACTCAATTCTGATTGCATTGGCTCAATTCTGGATGAATTGCTATATTAGTTTTGTGCAGGTGTGTGAAAACATTTGAGCATGATTAATTGTTTCTCCAAGAGCCAAAAGGTAAATGATGAAAGAATTGGATAGAAAACATGTTAACAAGATATTTTATATTAGCTCCAAGGAGCTAGATCAATTACTATGACGTGTTACATGTTCAGAAGTCAGGAAATTCTAAATTATGGCTCCCAGTATGAACATAACTCAGCCCCTTTGCACATGCAATATTTTATATGACTGTATATGGTGTTAACTTTAATGCTTTAACATCTATGCTTAATGTGGCAACTATAAATTTGAATTTCTTGACTTTAGAGGTTATAACATTTAACCATACAGCTGCATTGACATACTTACTGCAGTCAAATATTTCTTGGGATAATAGTTTGAAAAATAAATCCCTTATATGTATGGACCTGGTCTTTTTAATTAACGTGAAGAAGTAAAAAGAGTGTGGTCTTGTCAATGTTTAGCTCTGTGGCCCTCTCTAGATCATTTAGACTAAGCGGATTGTGACTGAACAACTTTCACTTCCTGGTGGTTTCTGCACCAAATCATATCTTGAGGAAGATGGGTTTTCTGAACTTCGTTGTGTTATTTATTTTAGGAGGTTTGATCATCCCTAGAGATGATGTGAAAAATATAAGACATGTGCAGAGCTTAATTCCAGGTTGCATTATTTACATTGTAATAACTGTGAATAGAATCCTCTTCATTTTAAAATCTAACAAGAGAGTCAGATAGAAGATTTATAATTTAAAAAATTCTGCATGGCTGAGGTATAACAATTTTTTTCCCATTAAGAAAACTGATATTGTGGCTAAGTGTGGTGGCTCACACCTATAATTCCACTACTTTGGGAGACTGAGATGAAGGATCCCTTTAGCCCAGGAGTTTGAGGACAGCCTGGGCAACATGGTGAGACCTTGTCTTTCTTTCTCTCTCTCTCTCTTTAAAGAAACTGGTATCAAGGGCACTTGTTTCTTCTAGATACATTTCTTTGCTACCATGTGCACATTGTCTCATGCAAAGAACTTTCTCTAGTTTTAGGAAAATCTATCTCCCTTTTCCTCATTCCCATACTATTTAGGGATACAACTTCCTCTGGTTTAAGCAAATAGGTTGTGACACCCCTGTCCTGACCACTGTTGGCAAGAAGCTGGAAGAGCCAGGAGGGAGTCTGTACTCTTAAACCACATTGCAATTATAACTAGTCCCAAGTTCCTTGTTCTTGAGCCAGTTACTCACCCCCCTCCACACAAACCTACATGTAGGTACAGTCAGTATGGATCTTATTTCATAAGCTCAGGTGTGCAGGAAATGTTGCTTTTCTTTATTTTCTTTAAACTGATTTAATTCTAACTCCTGGCACCCATCCTACCAGGCTGTATTATATGCTGCTCACGAGAGCCATATTTTAAGTATAAGGATATAGAACAATTGAAAGTAAAATAATGAAAGATGACATTGACATAGTTTGAATATATGTCCCCACCAAATCTTATGTTGAGTTGTGATTCCCAGTGTTGGGGGTGGGGCTTGATGGGAGTTGTTGGGGTCATAGGGTCAGATCCTTCATGGCTTGCCTTGGTGCAGCTCTCATGAGATCTGGTTGTTTAAATGTGTGGCACCTTTTCTCCACTCTCTTGCTTCTGCTCTCACCATGTGAAGAGCCTGCTCTTGCTTCACCGTCTGCCATGAGTGAAAGCTCCCTAAGTCCCCCCAGAAGGTGAGCAGAGCAGATGCCAACACCATGCTTCCTGTACAGCCTGTAGAACCATGAGCCAATTAAACCTCTTTTCTTTTCTCTTTTTTCTTTCTTTCTTTTTCTTTTCTTTTCTTTTCTTTTTTTTTTTTTTTTTTTGAGACAAGAGTCTTGCTCTGTTGCCCAGACTGGAGTGCAACGGTGCTATCTCGGTTCACTGCAACCTTTGCCTCCCGGGTTTCCTGCCTCAGCCTCCTAAGTAGCTGGGATTACAGGCACATGCCACCACACCCAGCTAATTTTTGTATTTTTAGTAGAGACAGGGTATCACCATGTTGGGCAGGCTACTTTCAGACTCTGACCTCAGGTGATCCACCAGCCTTGGTCTCTCAAAGTGCTGGGATTACAGGCATGAACCACTGTGCCTGGCCAACTTCTTTTCTTTATAACTTACCCAGTCTCAGATATTTCTTTATAGCAACACAAGAATGCCCCAGTACATATATACTATACACACACTAACCAAAAGTAAATCTATACTAATATCAGACAAAGTAGATGTTAAGAAAAAAAGTATTACTGGAGGTAAGTGAGGACATTTATTGTTTAAGGGACTAATTTAAAAAATATGATAATGCTAGAGAGATCATGGCAGATGGGAGGCAGGATTGGATTGCAGCTACAACTCGGAGGGACAGAGAAGCGTGTGGAGGCTTGCATTGTGAATTTTAGCTCCAAACTGACTGCAAGAAAAATCCAGCAATCCAGAGAGGACCCACAGACCCTCTGAAGGAAGCAGACTGCTCTTGCAGGACCCAGGAGACACCTCAAATACTGTGCAGGTATCCACGGCTGAGAGACCCATGGACAATTTACATCAGAGGACTCTGTGTAGACAACCCCCAGTACCAGCCAAGAGCTGGGTAGACTTGCTGGGTGGCTAGACCCAGAGGAGAGACATCAATCACTGCAGTTTGGGTCACAGGAAGCCACATCCTGTGGCTTCAGGAGACTCACCTAACATGGAAGGACTCACATAAACTGAAAGTAAAGGGGTGGAAAAAGACATTTCATGCAAATGGACACCAAGGCAGCAGGGGTAGCTATTCTTTTTTTTTTTTTTTTTTTTTGAGACGGAGTCTTGCTCTGTCCCCCAGGCTGGAGTGCAGTGGCGCGATCTCGGCTCACTGCAAGCTCCGCCTCCCGGGTTCACGCCATTCTCCTGCCTCAGCCTCCCGAGTAGCTGGGAATACAGGCGTCCGCCAACACGTCCGGCTAATTTTTTTTTGTATTTTTAGTAGAGACGGGGTTTCACCATGTTAGCCAGGATGGTCTCGATCTCCTGACCTCGTGATCCGCCCGCCTCGGCCTCCCAAAGCGCTGGGATTACAGGCTTGAGCCACCGCGCCCGGCCAGGGGTAGCTATTCTTATATCAGGCAAAACAAACTTCAAAGCAACAACAGTTAAAAGAGACAAAGAGGGACATTATATAATGGTAAAAGGCCTTGTCCAACGGGAAAAATATCACAGTCCTAAACATACATGTGCCTAACACTGGAGCTCCCAAATTTATAAAGCAATTACTAATAGACCTAAGAAATTAGATAGAGAGCAACACAATAATAGTGGGGGACTTCAATACTCCACTGACAGCACTAGACAGGTCATCAAGACAAAGTCAGCAAAGAAACAATGGATTTAAACTATACTTTGGAACAAATTGACTTAATGGATATATACAGAACATTGCATCCAACAACCACAAAATACACATTCTATTCAACAGTGCATGGAACTTTCTCCAAGACAGACCATATGATAGGCCATAAAACGAGCCTCAATAAATTTAAGAAAACTGAAATTATATCAAGCACTCTTAAACCACAGTGGAATAAAACTGGAAATTAACTCCAAAAGGAACATTCAAAACCATGCAAATACATGGAAATTAAATAACCTGCTCCTGAATGAGCATTGGTTCAAAAACAAAATCAAGATGGAAATTAAAAAATTATTCAAGCCGAATGACAATAATGACACAACCTATCAAAACCTTTGGGATACAGCAAAGGCGGTGCTAAGAAGAAAGTTCATAGCCCTAAATGCCTACATCAAAAAGACTGAAAGAACGCAAACTGACATTCTAAGGTTACACCTCAAGGAATTAGAGAAACAAGAACAAACCAAACCCAAACCCAGCAGAAGAAAGGAAATAACCAAGATCAGAGCAGAACCTAATGAAATAGAAACAAAAAAATACAAAAGATAAATGAAACTAAAAGCTAGTTCTTTGAAAAGATAAATAAAATTGATAGACCATTAGCAAGACTAACCAAGAAAAGGAGTAAGAAAATCCAAATAACCTCATTAAGGAATGAAACAGGAGATATTACAACTGACACCACCGAAATACAAAAGATCATCCTACTGCTAAAGGCTGCTAAGAATACCTTTATGCACATAAACTAGAAAACCTAGAAGAGATGGATAAATTCCTGGAAAAATACAACCCTTCTAGCTTAAATCAGGAAGAATTAGATACCATAAATCAACCAATAACAAGCAGATAGATTTAAATGGTAATTAAAAAATTACCAACAACGATGTCCAGGACCAGACAGATTCACAGCAGAATTCTACCAGACATTCAAAGAATTGGTACCAATCTTTTTGACACTATTCCACAAGATAGATAAGGAAGGAACCCTCCCTAATTCATTCTATGAAGCCAGCATCACCCTAATACCAAAACCAGGAAAGGACATAACAAAAAAAGAAAACTACAGACTGATATCCTTGATGAACATAGATGCTAAAATCCTTAATAAAATATTAGCTAACTGAATCCAACAACATATCAAAAAGATAATCCACCATGATCGAGTGGGTTTCATACCAGGGATGCAGGGATGGTTTAACATATGCAAGTCAATAAATGTGATACACCACATAAACAGAATTAAAAACAGAAATCACATGATCATCTCAATAGATGCAGAAAAAGCATTTGACAAAATCCAGCATCCCTTTATGATTAAAACTCTCAGCAAAATCAGCATACAAGGGACATACCTTGTGGATAAAGAAACTGTGGTATATTTATATGATGGAATACTACTCAGCCATGAAAAGGAATGAATTAATGGCATTTGCAGCATTCTGAATGAGATTGGAGACTATTATTCTAAGTGAAGTAACTCAGGAATGGAAAACCAAACATCATATGTTCTCATTGATATGTGGGAGCTAAGCTATGAGGATGCAAAGGCCTAAGAATGATACAATGGACTTTGGGAACTTGAGGAGAAAGGTGGGAGGGGAGTGAGGGATAAAAGACTACAAATATGGTTCAGTGTATGCTTCTCAATTGATGGGTGCACCAAAATCTCACAAATCACTAAAGAACTTATGTAACCAAATACCACCTGTACCTCAATAACTTATGGGAAAAAAAATAAAAAATATGATACCAAATTTTTATGACCCTAATAATAAAACTCAAAATATATAAAGCAAAATCCAGCTGAAGTAAAAGGAGATGTTGACAAATCCACAATTATAATTGGATTTGTTAGAATAAATAGCCAAAACTATTAGAATAAGTAATTATTCTAATACAACTTATTCTAATACAATTGTGGTTAGGGACACAACTGTTAGAATCTGTAGACAAACAATACATAAGGATATAGAAGAGTTTATCATTGTCTCCCAACTTGACTTAATTGGCATGTATAAAATTCTTCACTCAGCAACTGTGTAAGATAAATTACTTTCAAGTACCCACAGAACATTTATTTATCAAATATTGACCACATGCTGGGTAATAAAGTAAGTCTCAACAAATGTGTAAAGATTAAAATTGTGCATAGTATATTCTCCAGCTACAGTGAAGACAAGCTAGAAATAAATGCAAAATGATAACTAGAAAACCCTCAAATGTTTGGAAATTAAGCAATACACTTTCAACTAAATCCATGGGTCAAAGAAGAAATACCAATAATAATAAATACATTTTTTCACTGAATGATAATGAAAACACAACATAGTAAAACTTCTGGGATAAAGCTAAACAAGTGATTTGAGGGAAATACAGGGCTTTAAATGAACATGTATAAAAGAAGAAAGGCTGAAAATCAAAGGCGTTATCTTACATTTCAGGAAGTTAAAAACAGAAGAGAAAATTAAAAGCTAGGAAAATAGAAGGAAGGAAATGATAAAGATAAAAAAATCAATGAGCTACAAAACAAATATACAATAAAGAGAATCAACAAACCAAAAGTTGTTTTTTTAAGTATACTAATGAAATTGAGAAAACCCTAGAAAACTAATAAAGCAAACAAACACAAATGGCCAATATCAAGAATGGAGAAAGAAATTATCATGGAGATCCTATAGATATTAAATATATAATAAGAGAGAATTATGAACAAATAACCCCATAAATTAAAAAAATTGACAAGATGAACAAATTCCTAAAAAAAATTTAACAAAGCTGAAAGAGACAATCTGAATTTTCTAGTTTAATTTAAAAAAATTAAATGTATGATGAAAATTCCCCAAAGACAATGATGGACTCGGACGACCTCAGGAGTAACTTTTTCTAAATATCTAAGAAAGAATTCACACCAACCTCTCACATACTCTTGTAGAGGATAGTAAAGGAGACATCATTTCCCAACTTGTTTTATGAAGATGAATATGGCATAATTTATATGCCAAAACTTGATAAATGTATTATTAAAAAACTCAAAGTCACAGATCAACGTTTTAAATGAACATAGATGCAAAAATCCTAAATAAAATACTAAGTAGTAATGCAGTACTATATATATATATATATATACTGTGCATACAAACATACACACATGCACAGCACTATTACCACCAAGTTGAATTTATTCTGAGAATATAAGGCTAATTTAACATTAGAAAATTAATCAATATGATTCATAATAATAGAATAAAAGAAAAAAGAGCTTATATCAACTTCATACCAGTCAATACTCATTCATGATTAAAAAATACTTTTAGCCAACTAGAAACTGAGGGAAATTTCTCAATCTAAAAGGTATCTATAGAAAATCCAGAGCAACATATTTAATCATAAAATATTAAATGCTTTCTCCTGAGGTAGGGAATGAAATAGGTTGATTACTATTACTTCTATTTAACATTGTACTGAAGAGCCTAGCCAGTGGAATAAGGAAAGGAATGAAATAAAAGATATATGGATTTGAATGGAAGATATTAATATATTTTCTTTGATGAAAATATTCAGTTTGTAGAATATTTGAAATAAATATTATCACTCAGAGAATTTTGCAAAGTCCTTGAATGTGAGGTCAGTAATCAAAGTGTTTCCTATAAACTAGCAAGAAATATTGAGAAATCGCTTTAAAATGATACCATTTTCACATGAAAACTATTAAATATCTAAAAATAAACTTAATGCAAGATATGTATAACCCCAACAAAGAAAACTAAAGATGATTATTAAAAGAAATTATGGAAGACCTAAATAATGGAGGAATATACCATGTTCATGTATTGAAAGGCTTAAAATTATAACAATTTCAACTGATTTATAGATCAATGCAATCTCAATGAAAAACCTCAGCAAGGTTTTCTTTTCATGGAAATTGACAAGCTGTGTCTAAAATTTGTGTAGAAATTCAGACACAATGGTGGCAGGCGCCTGTAGTCCCAGCTACTCGGAGAGGCTGAGGCAGGAGAATGGCGTGAACCCGGGAGGCGGAGCTTGCAGTGAGCCGAGATTGTGCCACTGCACTCCAGCCTGGGCGACAGAGCGAGACTCCGTCTCAAAAAAAAAAAAAAAACAAAAAAAAAAAGAATAAGATCAATCTTGAAGAATAACAAAGCTAATAGATTTGCAATACCAGATATCAGATATTAATATAAAGCAAAATGAATTAAAATGTGATAATAGTGGCACAAGCATAAAGCAGTAGAACAGAATAAGGTGTACAAATGTAGACTCTCACATTTGTGGTCACCTGATTTATAATACAGTTGTCAATGCATTGCAGTGGTGAAAGGAATGCCTTTTTAATAAATGTGTTCACTTCTAACCAACAAGGGAAAAAAATCTTTACCCCTATTTCACACCCCATACAAAATGTCAGATTCAGAGGGAACAGTCACCTAAACATACAAGCTGAGACAATGAAGCTGCTAGAAGATAACATTTGAGAATGTCTTTGTAATCTTAGGGTAGGCAAAATTTCCTAAACAGAACACGAAAAGCACTAACCATAAAATGTGAGATTTATAAATTGCACTACATTAAAATTAAGAGCTTCTGCTCATCAAAAACTCTAGTAAGAAAGTAAAAAGGCAAGCCACAGGATAGACATATTTGCAATACAAATAACCAAGAAAGGATTCATGTCCAGATTTAAAAACAACAGAAAAACAACTCTTGCCTTAGCCTGCTTGGGTTGCCATCACAATATACCATAGACTGCATGGCCTAAATAACAGAAATTTATTTTCTCATGGTTTTGGGGGCTGGGAAGTCCAAAATCAAGGTTCTGGTGGTTTGGTTCATGGTAAGGTCTTTATTCCTGGCTTGCAGATGGCAGCCTTCTTGTATTCTCACATGGGAGAGAGAGAGAGAGAGAGAGAGAGAGAGAGAGAGAGAGAATAAGAAGGAGGAGGAAGAGGAGGAGGAGGAGGAGGAAAGAAGAAAGGAAGAAGAAGAAGAGGAGAGGAGAAGAGGAGAAGAAGAAGGAGAAGAACGAGAAGAAGAAGGAAAAGGAGAGATATCATCTGAATTGCTCTCTGCCCCAGGAATCAATCTTTGCTAACTTGAGGGCATTCACACCCCTGTTGAGGGTGTATATTTAGAGAGAAAATTCCTATGGTGGTCCCCCAGAACACTCCTATTTCCCAATTTTTCCTAGCCTGGTTTGTTTAACTCTTTGTTGAGTTTTGTGAGATACTGCTTCTTCTTTTACGAACATTCTGTTACTCATAACCAAAATAACCTAAAGAGAAAAGCAAAAATTTCTACTAGTAAAGGCTTTTTAAAAATCTATTATGTTTAAAACACCCGGGGGGCTATCACAGGAATTTATGCAATGATATTCTTTATCAGATACGTTTTCATGTTAGCACCTGCTTTTTGTACAAAAAAGGCAGATACTGGTTTTTAATTCAAATTGAAAATACTCTGAATACCACATTTATATCTACATGTTATAGAAAAGGCAACAGAAAATTGCTTTGAATAATGGAAAATACCTCTGTATCTGAATAATTTAGATACTGAACCTATTTTCATTTTCATTTTACACATTTATACTAGCCATCCCACAAAATACTGAACAAGTAGAAGAATCAATATCTGAATTTTATTTTGCAAAGAAATTTAAAAGCTGGTAGAAATAGAAGATTAGAAGAAGGATCTTATTTCATCTCATCTCATGCACTATTATACCATCAAATCAAATCTGAGATTAGAGTGTGATCTGTTGTTTTCTTTTAAGAAACTTATTTTAAAAGTACTATATATATTTACATTTATTTTAACATACCTTTGGGAGGCAGAGGCGGGTGGATCACAAGGTCAGGAGATCGAGACCATCCTGGCTAACATGGTGAAACCCCGTCTCTACTAAAAATGCAAAAAATTAGCTGGCTGTGGTGGCGGGTGCCTGTAGTCCTAGCTACTCGGGAGGCTGAGGCATGAGAATGGCGTGAACCTGGGAGGCAGAGCTTGCAGTGAGCCGAGATCGCGCCACTGCACTCCAGCCTGGGTGACGAAGCAAGACTCCATCTCAAAAAAAAAAAAAAAAAAGATATCTTTGATAAGACTGGAGTTATGATTATTATATTAGGTTTTTATTTCTGATACTTAGTGTACATACATGTTTTTGTTTTCATTTTTCCTAGTAATGCAACTTAAAGATTCTATTTTCTATTGTCCTTTTAATTTATTAATCTGGTTGTTGATGGTCTATCTTTTGTTCTCTTTCTATTGTCATTCATCTAGATTGGAGAATCTTTATTATAACTTTTAATTCTTGTCTCTTTTGCATATATATTCTTTTCTTCACTACTTCCATGTTTTTGATAACACCCATATTGAAATCTTTAGATCATTTTTCCATGACTCTTGGTTTTAAGAGATTTCTCAGTTTCAAAAGCTTCTTTATAATTATATTATTTTCTCTAATATGCAATTGTTAACAACCATAAAATAGAAGTAGGAACGAGCATCTCTCTTCTGCATTCCTGGCTTTACATAGCTTCCACTGGGGCTTTAAGAGCCTCTGCCTTCAATGACACAGGTGAATATCAGTCCTTTATTAACACATACATTTGAAGGAAATGTGGCTGCTTCTGCTTTTTCCTTTGGGTGGGAAGACAATTTTTAAATAACATTTAATAATGTAATCAATTAAAATCAAACCCTCCATTCATTGAGTGCTTTGCTGGGCATGAAGCATTGTGTAAGCTTTTTACATATGTGATCTGAGTTAATCTCAGGACAATGCTAGGATGTAAAGTTCTAATTCCACACCTCAGAGAGTTGCTTAAAGAAACTGAACCTTGCAGAGGTTGCCAGTGAATAAATGTCACAGGGCTGGAGAGTGGTAGAAAAAAAATAACATTCAAATTGAAATAAAATATAGGTCTAAATAATCCCAAAATTTAAGCTCTTTCCACTCAGGTAAATATTTCTGAAAAGTTTGAAAATATTAACTTAAAGGATAACAGATCTATGAAGATTTATTAAAGAACTTGAAGTGTTTAGGGGATATATGTGTGCCAGGAGTATACTAGGTACTCCTTGTTTGCTTTAGAATAGATGATTGATGAAGTTATTAATAAATCAATCATTTAGAAGATAAATTGTTTCATGGCATCTTTTTTTTGAACCAGGAAACTAACCAGGTTGGCCTCTTTCTCTGATGTACTTTGCATGTTTGTGTATTTGGTGCTGCGGAGATGTTTCAGTCAAGTGAGGAAATTCATGGCTTGTGTAGGTGACTGTGAGTTGATTAAAGAAACATTGTACGCCTTTTCCCCATGTGTCTTGCTTTGGCTCTCACGCCACCCGAGCTAATGGCCAGGGCACCTGCAGTCTGTAGGCTCAGCAATTGCTTTTCGGGCTGACAGCAGCTGTCAGCTGAGGGCCCAGGGGATTTCTCATCACAAAGTGATCAGATGATCTCATCACAAAGAGGAGGTTGGAACTTTGTCCACTTCCTGGGCAAAGAAGAGCTCTCTTCTGGTTAGGATGTAATCAGGCACCCTCTTCTAATCAAATTGCACATGGGTGCTTCTAGTTACTTTGAGCTGGTATCTTTGCATCCATCAGCAGATTGACTGGGGAGAGGCTCAAGGGGAGGGGACCTGTGTTTCCGTTGAAGGCTTCTATGAGGCAATGAAACAGTTTTCATTTTTATTTTTTAGACCAAATCACAAGATTCTGCAGCATGGGGAAGGCTGCAGAAGTCGGGAAGGAGGCCTATGAATACATAGCTGTCAGAGCAAGTATTGTAGGTCAGATAGGCATGTTCTTGTTTTCAGGGGAGCAGACAGAAACAACACGTGCACATCCATTCTGTCCTCCCAGCCAACTCCCTGCAAGAAGGAAAGCCTGGCTCTCTTCCCGTATTATCTTTTCTGTTCTGTGTTCATTGGTATTCGGATAAATGATATTTATACAACACCTACAAGAAGCCAATCCCTGTGCTAGATGACATTGTAGGAAATATGAGAGAAGAAAAATTCTGGAATTTAATGGAATGTATAGGCAGAAGATTTTTATATGGATAAGACTTATGTGACCACATGAGATGGCATGAAATTAAAAGATTAATGATGATGCATGCAGCCAGGGACACCAGTGGACTGTAAGCTTCATGAGGGCAGCTGCTTTGGGTCTTCACTAGCATATCCCCAGCATCTAGAAAAGTGCAGGACTCACAAATTTGCTGAATGAATGAGTGAATGATCAGAACATAGAGGAAGGTGAAGCAGTATGTATTATAGCTAAAAGATTATGAGATTTCAATTATGGGCCTGCCCCTCACTGCCTAACATTGGGATGGTTTTTTTAATCTCTGCAAATCTCCATGTCCTTAACTGCAAAATGGAATTTACATGAGCACCTAATTCATAGCATTGTTATGAAAATGAAATGGGATCACATAAAAAAGGAGATAAGCACATTGTGAGGTTTATATTAAGGGGTCAATACATTTTAGCTATTTTTTGTATTAATGGCTAGAGTGTCAATGGGGTTGATTTTACATGGAGAAGAAATCAATAGATTAAGGCAAGACTTGCAATCTACTGGCAGCTCTGACATTCTCAAGTTGGAAAATTTGGGGCAAGTCAATTCCTTTCTCCGGATCTCCAATTCCTCATTTAGAGAAGGAGGTGGCTGGAGAAGGTGGTCTCTAAGATTGCATTAGACTTTTTCAGTTTGGAGTGGGGTTGTAAAATCAAACGCCTGCAGAAACCTGGCAGGTAATAGTAACATGCCAAGTGAGCTAAGTGTAAGAAAAACTTGATCTCAGCATCAGGGACAGTCAAAAGGAGTGGAGACTTGGTAAACTGAGCACTGCTGCTGAATGCTGCCATGGGGAAATGCATGCTCAGCAGTACCATATATTCTGAATTTTTTCAGAGAAGCTGGGAATTCACATTTTCTATGAATTCTTGCAATTTTTGAGAGCTAGGAATGAATTCGGTTTTTTTTTCAATTTGCTTTAAATATTGTTTTGGCCACTACTTGTGAGCCAAACAAAATACGTCTGTGGCCCACTGTGGTTTGATGCTTCCTTTTGGGTCCGGGAAGTTAAGAAGAAGCCAGGGTCTGGAAAACGAGAGTATTCAGGGCAAGTCTTACAAAAGCAAAATCACTTGCTGACTGTGGGCTATGGTGGCTTAGCCTCTGCTTTGCTTATAAAGGTTTCTAGGGATGGGTGATCCCATGCCTACCAATACAGAAACTTATCTGCAGGTAGTGAGAGGACTGAAACTCAATCCTGTTCCTGATTGGGTTAGAAGTACTGAGGTTTTTACTTTGTCTAATGTTTCTAGCCACCTTTGGGCTATGTGGGTTGCTTAAGGGTGTTGAGAATGGCTTAGGACTCCTAAGAGGGAACTAAAGTTGATACACACCCATGTGCCAATTTTCATATGCATGTTTAAACTAGCTTTAAATAGGGGATTATCAATCTGGGAAAGGGGATGACCTCTCACAGTTTTGAGATTAGGGTAAGGTGTAGTAGGAAGAAGCCTCCACACCCAGGTGTTTTTGCTATGCTTTTTGTAGGATGAAAGCAGGAGACATGGGATTTAACCACATTGTCCAGAATCACAATTTCTGAGTTTGAGGTCTTGGGAAAGACAGAAAATCCCACCGAATCTATCAGCGTAGCCTGGGCCAATCAATGATTGTGTGAGACCCAGGCTGCTGGTCCAGTAAGAATGCCCTTCTGGATGGGTGGCAGTCACTTTCTACAGATGGAAAATTCATCTTAATTCAACCAACTGATTTCGTGTAGGCATCAGCAGGAATCAAACTGAGCATGATATGGTCTTTAGATCATCTAGCAGCTGACCAGAACAATTGATTTTTTTGTAACTGCAGCTTTTCATTTGGCATCGTAAAGATGCAACCTAAATAAAGCATTAGCCTCTAGAATGTGTTTAAATTGAGTTTCTGGATACTTTGGCATGTATCCAGTTTTAAATAAGTTCTGATCTAACTCTAATCTCTAATCAAAAGATCCTAGTATATGGAACATTCCCGTTAATAATGATATCTTAGACATCCATTAAGTCTGGACATTAATTTTATGGAAATTCTCCAATACATCTCCATTAGAATTTTTTTATGGGGAAAATTAGTAATAAAAGCTTTTAATAAATGTCATAAATATCTATGTTCAATCACACTATTACCCAAATTAAAGCCAGACCAAAATAGAAAATAGTTACCTCTGCTAAAAGTCATGACCTTCAGAAGACATTCTGAAGAAAGAAATTATGTGCTCTGTTATTACTCAAAATGCATTTGTTACAAAGAATAATTAGCTAGTGGGAGCAAATTGCTACTTATTTGACTACTGCGTGAATTCCCTAGTTTTGCATTGCATGCCTAGCAGCTCTTGCAATAAACCCTATGGTCCATCCAAGTTGTAAAAACAGGCATAGCAGCCAGGAAAGTCGAGGTTTGAGTCCTGCACTCTTTTTTGACTAGCTCTGAGATCCTAAGCAAGTTATTTACATTTCTTGAATCTTGCTTTTGCCATCTTTAAAAGGGGTCCTACCAAGTAGGAGTATGATAGATTATGAATGGGGAACATCTAACACTGCTCTTGACCCATGGGTGGTGCTAGCTAAGTGCGAGCCACTATTGTTAATATCCAGCATTGAGAGGGAGTTAGGTGTACAGGTTTTCAGAGGGTGGGAAAGAAGGATAATGAGGAGTGAGTGCTGGCTTTTATTCTCATTGCTATGGCTGAGTAAATACAGACACTTTCCTGCCCTTCTTGGGGCCTTTCTTCTATCCTTGGTAACCAATGAGCTAGAAGTGACAGATGGAAAGATACGTGCATGTTCTCTAGTCCTTTTCTTTCACACCTGAATCTATGGGGTATGGTACGATTATGGCCAATATTTGCCCCATTTGACCTGGCCTCAATAACCACAATAAAGCAAATCCAGTTCTTAAGAAATGTGGGTGGTAGAAGCTTACTGGAAACGTGGAAAGACGGGACACAGAACTGGATACACTGGCTTCCCAGCTGCCAGATGGGTGTTGCCTTGCTTTCAGCCTTTGTTATTTGGCCAACACCTTGTACTTTTCAAGCTTCAGGCATCTGGCCTGAGACTCCTTTGTTTCTTGACCTTTTGGCCACCACTTGAGGTCCTTAAAAGTAGATGGCTATAATTTGGAAACATATTAGAAGTCATCTAGTTAGGGGATTTTCAAACTGTTGTTTAAAGACAGCAGGACTCTTTCTTTAAACAAAATCTTACAAGGAAATATAAATGAATAAAAGAGATAAGAACTATAATTGCTCTGGTTTTAAGCAAGAGTGGATGGAGTAGAGTTTTTCCCATTCATCCTCCTCATTCCAGCCCCCTGCTATTTCCAGGAATAGTAGTTAGAAAACCATAGATTCTAGTTTGATCTTCCCTGAAAATAAGTTCCAAGAGGATAATTGATCTGCTCAAGGTCACATAGTTAATTAATGGAATGATGAGTCTAGGGCACAGGTGTTCTTACTTGAGGGCGATCATACTATTTGCAGCTCTGGTGTTGGACTGTAACATTAGAAAAGTCTCTCCCCTTTATACCCTGTGCCCCCGCCTACCACATCCCTGATATAATCTCAAGTCAATGTTTCTGAATGCAACAGAATGTCTGGGTCACACACATAAATACATGTGTGGGGAATGGATGCTAATATTAACAATATGGCATTACATAGAATGAGTAACGTAGGTTTTTATTCAAAGGACCCATTATTTCTGAGGACTCTAACCACTCAAGTTCTGTCTGCATCCAACCCAGGTTTAAAAAAACATTTTTAGTTTTTTTGACTATCTAAGACCCCTCTATCATTCCTCTGACTTCTGCTTGCTTTTAGGTCTGACTTAAATGTAGCTTAAATTTCCTAAGAACTGGGGAAGCGCTGTCTCTTGCCTGACTCTCAGATTGTAGGATCAACTGGCTCATGGGTGGGTGGGCCCAGCTCAGGGCAGATTTTAGCTGAACTCCATCTTTCCGTGTTGCAATGTAAAATCAACAGATTCCAGCGACAAACAAGATCAGATTGAGTCTATTACAAAGGAGAAAACTGTAGAAAATTTGGAACATAAAGCCAAGCAAGTGGAAAAAAATAAAAATTACCCATAATTTATCATAATGCAATAGTTTAAACATTTTGGCATGCTTCTTCTCTTTTCTGTTTCTTCCTTTTTTTCTTTTAAATATAGACTTAATTTATCTTAAGTATTCCATGATTAACAACGTGTTTTTCATTCTTTTTTCCTTTTATAAACAATGTTGTTACAAACACCCTTGTACCTAAGTTTTCCTGTGTCCTTTTGATATACTCTAATAAGTTGGCTAAATGGGTTATTGGAAATGTGCAGTTTTAAGGCTTTTGATATATGTTGGCTGCTCCCCAATTTCGATCTTTCTTTTGAGCTTAGGTATGGTTTATTTAATTTTTTTCTACTAGGCTCTTTTTTTAGTCTATTACTAAAGCTCTAAGCAATCTTTCTGTCTTATGACACATTCCAGTTCTGATCACTGCTAACAAAAAAATCAAGAGACATTGTTTCCATATGATCATAAAGATGTCTTTCACAGGTGGACAGTGAAAAAGCTAAAATAATTTTAGTTATAAAGCACTCAGGCCACTTGCATCATTCTTGTTGTTCTATTTTTGTTTTTAGTGTTGCTGTGGGTTGCACTTATTGAGCACTTGCTCTGTGAGCCAGGCCCTGTGCCGAGTACTTGACCCTCATTATTTCATTTAATCCTCAAAGTAATGAACATTCCTCAATTGACATAGAAAGAAACTGAGGTCCAGCAAGACTGCACCTTGTCAAAAGGTACACAGCTGATTTGGTCAGCAGAATAGCAGCCCCTAAAGATGTCCATGTCTTGACTGCTGGAACCTGTGAACGTGATAAAATAGGTTTAGCAGATATGACTACATTAAGTATCTTGAGACGCAGTGATTATTCTGGATTATCTGGGTGGGGCCCTGATGTAAACCACTAAGGGCCTTATAAATAAAAGAGGGAGGTGGGAGGGTAAGAGGAAGAGAAGGAGACATGAGGATGGAAGCAGAGTGATGTGATTGCTGAAAGGGGGACATGAGCCAGGGGACACAGGTGACCTCCAGGAGCTGGAAAAGGCAAGGACATGGATTTCTCCTCTGGAACTTCCAGAAGGAGAAGTTAAACAACGTTCCTAGGATCATATACTTAGTACAACTGTCACCCAGATGACCCCAAGCCTATACCCTTTTTATTTTCTACACAACGCCTTTGTGGACGGTTTCAACTATTTATGGAGAGCCATGAATGATTTTAGCCAAAGTTCCTCCTTCAAACAAAGTTTCAAACTCTTTGAGGGAAACTGGTTTGGATAGAAAGACTTTGCTACCCACCCCTGTAAAAGCTCATCTATTCCTTAGAAATGTATTTGACTGTCAACCAGAGTGGGTGTACAACTGTCAAGCTAGCTTTCTGAAATGACAAGTGTATAAGATTGGCATTCCGTGTCGTCTTGTCTGATTTTAATTATTCTTTGGGTTGGAGTGAACACAACTTTTGTTCTAAAGTTGACAATGATAGGCTTCTATTGCCCCTTTTATTTCCGTGAGGGATATATCTACATTTTAAAATTCCATTACATACACATCTGTGGTTACTCTCTTAGTTTTCTAAATGTAATTATCCAGCTAGGCTAAATTATGGAAAAGAAATTATAAAAATCTTTTCCTGCCAACAGTCTGAATCTGGCCAGCACATTCCTCGTGGTTCAAATGTTGGGCATAGTTTCTTTTTATTCTTTCTACTTCTCCGCTGCTGCCCCCAGACCCTTTTAAATTCCAACATACTTTATAGTGGGACTGACATTTCTTAAGGTGTTTCCTTGAGCACTGCACTATTGCCAAATACATATTTGTACATATTTTGTAGGAATAGTTATATTATAACTTTCATATTAATTTTGAGTTATTGTTACATAAGAAACAAAAATACACATTGTGGCTTTTATACATTATGAGATATTCGTAGAATGCACTCATAAATAAAATCAGAAGTGGAATTTGGAATGTGGTATTAACACTATGTAATACCTAATCTATTTTTAGTGAGAATAAAAATAATTTCAACAATTCTTAACAAAATTGGCTTAAGCTAAAAGGGGTTTAGGTAGAACCATGGCAATTTAAAAATAAGAGATTCTAAGTTGTTTTTAGTTATTTAGTTGTGCTTGGTCACAGACCCTATAAAGTGCTCACTATTCTTACTCACACATCATTGATGGGAGGGTGAATTGTTGTAGTGTTCCTGGAGGGTGAGAGGATGATGGCGTAATGTGTATAAACTTAAATATGTGATTGCTTTACACCCTAGAAATTTCACTCCTCGGTAGACAGCTCAGAAACTCTTGTAGAAGTCCTCAAGAGACAGATACAAATTAGGATGCACCCTGCTAACTGTTTATGGTAGCAAGAGTTGGGAGTAACCTGGGACTCCATCCCTGGAGGAATGGCTTTTTCAAATCTGTTTTGTGTTTTTGATGGAACGCAATAGTCAGAAGCGATATGCCGTGTTTCCCTATAGCAACATGGAAGTCTTACAAATAAGTTGGGCTGCAAAAGTAAGCATTGCCTTAGGAAGCATGTGGTCTAAAGCAGTGGTCCTCAACCTTTTTATCACCAGGGACTGGTTTTGTGGAAGACAATTTTTCCATGGATGGTGGGTGGGTTGGGAGGGTGGGGTTGGAGATGGTTTCAGGATGAAACTGTTCCACCTCAGATCATTGGGCATTAGATTCCCATAAGGAGTGTGCAACCTAGATCCCTCACATGCACAGTTCACAATAGGGCTCGCACTCCTATGAGAATCTAATGCTACCACTGATCTGACAGGAGGTAGAGCTCAGGCTGTAATACTTGCCTGCCTGCCCCTCACCTCATGCTGTGCTACCCGATTCCTAACTGGCTACAGATTGGCCTGTAGCCCTGGGGTTGGGACACCTGGTCTAAAGGAAGAAACCCACAGTAATAAGAAAAAGTCTTCATCATTCACTCACTCTTTACAAAGAGGCAACTGCTGGAGCTGGGTGGCCTGGCTTGGAATCCCAAATCTGGTTTACCTCTTTATGTTTCTGTGGCTTCAACTGTAGAATGGGCCTAATACTAGTACAGAGCTCCTAGGGCTTATTGAGGCTTAAATGAGTTAATATCTATAAAGTACTTACAACAGTGCCCGGCCCATCATAAATACCATATCAATACGCAATTATTTGCCTAGTCAATGAATGTTTATTAATTATTAAATATCAAATGCCCAAGATATAAAGTGTTTATGTCATCCAATCAGAAAAGGAGGAGCCAGAAAAGATGAGAATTCAATGTGTAGCTGTAACTAGGGTCATATGGTATGATTCTGGACCTTGGGAATGTCAATAAATAGCGGGGTATTCAAGCAAACTTGTTAGTAATTTTCCTTTGATTGTGTAAATTTAATATTGAGTGGAATACACAACTCTGAATTGAATCTTCCTAGCTGGCTATAGTGTATGACAAAATATTTCCTTGAATTTCAGAGATAATCGCAGCTACTCATTTCTGCATTCTGGCTGCATTCACACACCTGGCTCTCTGAAGTCAAAGCTTGTTTGTCACCATGACTTTGCACCCAGGTGCCTTGTACCCAAAAAAGGCATGCAAACCGAAGCAGGAAAGTGGAGCGAATAAGGGAAGGGCCTGCAAAAACTGGAAATAAGAACTGTAACCTTGGACTCTTTTCATACCCCAAAAAAGGTTTTATGGATGTTAATCAGTTGTAGGCTAAGAAGGCGGAAATCATTTCCGCCTGAGTGCTGAGAGCCACAGAGGCATCTTTGCCCTGCATTTTCTCTCAACTTGTTCTCTTTTCTAAGCTGGCAAGAAAGGTTCACTCAGTCCTACCCAACTCATGGTGGAGTATGGTATCCTGCACAAACAAACTGTAGCAGTCAATGGGCCTCTAGGCCAATTGCACGGGGTCCTTTTATTTCCTCCCTGGCTCTTAGGGGTGGCTCACCCTAAAACATCATTGGGTGGTAGCTTGGCCCCATTCCAACCAAGTCACAACAATGAGGTGTTTACTGACCTTTGGGATTTTTTTTTCCTTAACCCTAAATCATTTCTTCTCAAACTTGGTGGCATATTAGAATGATCCGAGGGGCCTTAAAAAGTACTGATGCCTTTCTAGGGGTCTCACATTGGGAGTTTCAAAGGTCTTCTGGTGATTCTAACATGTAGCAAAGTGTGAGAACTTCTGCCATAACCCATGAACCGCGTGGGCTTCTCGGGGGCCATGTGCACCCTTGGATCTAGATTGATGAGTGTGAGCATGCAGTGTAGAGAATTATCCTAGAAGAGCCTCACGTTACCCATCTGAGAGCTGCTAGAAACTTTTGCAGTTTTTCCAAGGTCAGTGTTCCCATCAATGAGGACTGAGGTGACAAAGGCTGAGTTGAGATACAAATAAAAGCAGTTCAAATTGAATCCTAAGAATGGCTGGTTGGTTCATAATGACATGATTTCTTCTTTTCACTAAACTTTGTTTAGAAAAACTCTTAAGGAGGTTTTCCCTGAAAGGGAGACACATTCTTTTGCTTTCTGTTATCAGATAAAAATTACAATGGGTGTAAAATTATAAATAAGTAAAAACATATATATGTATGTATATATATGTGTATATAATATGAACATACATACGTGCATGCACACACACACACATGCACACACACACACACACACACACCCTACATGGAGACCAGGAGATAGTGTCTGAAATGGGTGGGGGCCAAGTATATTTCTATTTACTACTTGTACATATTTTCAAGAAAGAAATGAAAAACAAAAGAGGGTATTTCATGATCATTTGTTGTGGAGGTGGTTAAAAACCTTCCGGGTGATCCTCGTAGGTTCTGATGAACTGTTACAGGCAGTTCAGTTTATGTACATTTCATTTAGCAAATTGCCTTCCTTTTATCATTTTTATTTTCCTGATTTTGTGTATTCAAATACTACTCCATCTGCCAAAGGTCACAGATCCACCCAGGCACCAGCAAGACTTCCCCTTGAGGAATGGAGTTATTGATGTCCTCCGCAGGGGGTTTCCTGCCCCTGATGCTGCAAAGTTAATTACTGGAACTAACACCATCTCTAGTCTGTCATTCTGCAGGCCATGCATACTGCTGCAACTTCCAAACATTGTTTTTGGGCTTCTTAGGATACTGATAACCCTGTTATCTTGGCATATAGTATCATTGTATTCTAAGCATACACCCCAGGAGATCCAGAGATGTGTGGTGCAGAGGCTTGTGCCTCAGCATGTGCTGTTTAAATAATTTTCAGTGTTATCCAGAATCCTATCTTACAGATGCTTACCAGAATGTGAAACCAATTAACCATTACGGACTGTGAATTTTAGCATGACTAAATAGATCTGCACTGGCAAGACAAGCTTTCCAATATTTGAGAAAAATATAGGAGTACACGCTCTGATATGAGCTGATACATTATTTGAGAAGTGGGACTTACTCTGTGAAACCAGAAAGGCTCCATATAATATGAAATGCATATTCTTCCCACTTTTACAAGCTTATTTCCTCTTGAACATTATTTCTATACTTTTGGTAACTTTCAAATGGCAAATGGTAGTTCCCCGATCCATGCATAGACAATTGAGAGATCGAATAGAGCACATCATCTAATGGCTTAATTCTATTTTTAATAAAGTAAATTGTTAAAATAGACCAACCAACATCTGTTATTGTCAACACACATCAATTTTGTGTTTAAACTAAAATAGCATTTGGAGCAAGGTTTCATAAAATTATAGAGCTGGGAAATACTTGAGATGTTACTATGTCTGACCATGCTTAATCTCTTTAAAATTCTGCCTTAGCAATGAACTCTGTGGGCCTCTGCATGAATGGAACAACCTAGTGGAAGCTCTCTATTCCAGAGTCAGCTCTACATCCATCTTGTGTCACCTGCTCATACATACGTCTTTTTTTTTTTTTCTTTCTTCCAAGTCAATACCTTTTACTTGTTTTCTAGGTCATTTTCCTAGAGCTTCAGCTTTATGGATTGAGTACTTTTCAATAGTTTCCAGCCTGGGGGCTCCTTTTCTGGCTTGTCAGCTAATTACTTACCCTTGGAGTTAATTATTTCCTTCATGGTAAGAAAGAAAACTGCAGCCTCTGACTGTTGTCTGCTTGGAGCTGTCTGGTTGTAATAGCTAGACCATAGAGTTCTATAGGACATAAACAATTTCACAGAATGTCAATATTAGACAATACCTGTCTCCAGTCGTGGAGGGAGCAAGACAAAAATAAAACATGTCTGAACAGAGTCAAAGACAAGAACATGTCCAGACCAAAATGGCCAAACATTTCCCTTTCTGGGCTAATATGAGTGATTGCTGCTTCTTTACCAATTATAGCTTTAGCCTCACTGTTCCTCCTATTAGAAAAAAAAATATTAAGATACCCAATGATAGAATTGCCCTACTTTCTTTTTTCTTTTTCTCTCTTTCTTTCTTTCTTTTTTTTTTTTTTTTTTGAGACAGAGTCTTGCTCTGTCGCCAGGCTATAGTACAGTGGCGCATTCTTGGCTCACTGCAACCTCTGACTCCCTGGTTCAAGTGATTCTCCTGCCTCAGCCTCCTGAGTAGCTGGGATTACAGGCACGTGCCACCACACTTGGCTAATTTTTGTATTTTTAGTAGAGACAGGGTTTCACCATGTTGGCCAGGCTGTTCTCAATCTCCTGACCTCATGATCCCCCTGCCTTGGCCTCCCAAAGTGCTGGGATTACTGGCGTGAACCACTGTGCCCAGCCAGAATTACCCTGCTTTCTGATGGTACCCTATGTGAAACAAAACTATGCTTTCTTGAGGCTTCCTTTAAGTTACCTAACAAGCCAAATCCTAACACAAGTCCATTCTAAAACCCTCTAACTGAGACGCCCATTTCATGGTTCTCCATAATGTGGTGTGTCCTTCAATGTAATGAGCCAATAAGCCTGATTTGGTTGAATAAGGTGTATGTCTGGTGCTCTTGGGCTGGAGGACATTAGCAATGGGGACCTATTCTCTGTGAAATAGTCGTTCAATGACAACAACACTTCTTGACGTAATTTGCAGTCTCTCAAATATCTGATACCAGCCTCCTAAGCAGTTCCACCAGGAACAGATCTGTCCTATGAGCAGACTTGGGCCATCTAACCCAATTTCTTCAATTTTCAAATGAAACAAAACCAAACACAAGCATTTTTCCTCTCTGAGGCCATCAGGTAGTTAGTGGCAAAGCGGTGATTAGCACCCAATCATCTGACGCCTGGTGTAGTGCTTTTTCTGCTCTACCGTGCTGACTGTTTAAAGAAGTACAATTCCCAAAGTATAATGCACCTTAGAGCACTAAATTCAATTTACTATCCATCTCTCCTTAATTGAGTTTGGTTTCCATTCTCTCCTTAGAAAACACTTTAACTTTCAAATATTGGGCTCTGTCCAAGGCAGGGCTACCCACATGTTACTTTGAGCTTTGATTTTAAAAGCTCCTATGGGTACTTTTGGTAGGGGTATTAATTTCTTAGGTGTAAGAATCTTATGTAGCGTTAACTCTGGTCCAAGCTGGTGTTTTCTTTTCTGTTCGGAATTGGCAGTGAGTTCTGTAGTATAGCTAACCGATGAGAGTTTTTACTTTATTATTATTATTTTTAATCTCTCACCTTCCATAGTTAAGAGAGAGAGAGCTTCAGACACACACACACACAAAATGAAACAAAATACAAAAATTCTACCACCTGGCTCTCCTGTGTTAAGAAATGGTTACTAGTGAGACTGGATTCTCCCAGACAATATTATTCACTCCAACCATTTTACGTCTCTTCTTTGTTAATCTCTAAGTTTTCTACCTTTAAAAGATAATTCTTTACACTGTAGTTTTACCCTCTGGATTTATATCAGAGACACACTGCTTTTTGAAAGGACTTTCTTAAAAAATACGCTTTTGAAGAGACAGAATAGTTTATTGAAATCACAAAAATAATATTAAGGAGTTTTTAAGTAAGAAAGAAAATGGAACTTTGCTATAGAGTAAATCTGTATTTATTATTTTCATATTGCATGCATTTTCATGTCTTTTGAAAGAGGGTAGGTACATATTGATATCGTATTTTTCCATTTAACAATATATAATAAATATAGCTTCATATTTTTATGTGGATTGCATTGTAAATAATTTCAAGGAAGCAGAATATTATGTTAATGTGTCATAAACCTGTTTTGGACATTTGGTTGTTTCTAGTTTTTGAGTTTTTTGTTTGTTTGCCTTGGCAGGATAGAAAAGACTATAGTAAATATCTTTGTGTAGACAGCCATTTGCTTCTTCTGAATTCTTTTATGTTAATTCTCAGAATTTGGATAATAGTGTTGCTGTTTAGAGACCAGGGCCATCTCTATGGCTCTCATTATAGATTGGCCTATTGCTCACCAAAACGTTGTAGGCTGCCAGCAGTCCTTGCATTACTGAAACCTCATCAAAATTGCATATTATCACTAAAAATATTTGCTCCTTGATTTTGAAACTGTAAGATCACAGCTCTGCTTTATTTTATTTTGCATTTCTTTTCCATTAAAAGGGAAAATTATCTTTTATCATTTGTTTACTTTTTTTTTTTGGCAATGGCAATTTCAGGTTCTTATGCTGACCTAAGGTAATTAGAAGGCTGTTCATCTTTTGCTGCATCTCGAGTTGTGCACTCTTTAAAGTATTCAAATTCCCACCCTGGAAAAGAGCCAGGCTTCTTTGGGATCTGGGAAACATTTGAGGACAGAAAAGCATGGATCTTGTAGTCTTTATCTAGTAAAGAAATGAGACCCTTTAATATGCTTCTTTGCACCCAGAATTCCATTTTTAGATCGGTTCTGCTCTCCTGGCTTTTGTGGGCATTTTAACTTTAATTCTATAATAATTTTCATTCTTTCTGGTTTTCTTTAGCTGTAATATTTATATTGGGCACTTACCTTCTCTTCATAAGTTGGGAGTAGTATATATGTAGTATAGCAGATTTTATTTTTTTTCCTTTTTATTTAAAAGTAGGCCAAAAGAAAAATTTTCTTTCTCCAAAGGCAGTGGGAGTAGAAGTGTCACTTGCTTGTGAGAAGCCTATATTATATGTTTTCTATATGTTTAGCAATATTTCCTTTTAGTTGAGAAATGCATAATGATTCTTTCCTTAAAAAAATTAACAATTTCCAAAATGATAATACTCCTTGGATAAGCTTCATGCTTTCTAAGTTAAAGTTAAGATTATGGGGACAATGGGATAAACTATTTATAGATAATACTGTATGTCCCCCAAAATTGGGAAACCCCATCACTATAACTCTGGGTTATTTGTGTATAGTCTTTTAACCAGATATGTAAAAGCATGCAACTTTATTTTTATGATGAGCCTCACCTTGCTGTAAACTCCTCAGTTCTGTTTATGGTGGAATGGTGGCGGGGGCTTGATCTCATCAATTAAAGATGATTCAGTCAGTGGCATTTCTATTAGTTTCTTTCAAATCGTCATTTGAAAGCTCAGACCCCCAATCAAAGCAGGTTTTCTTCCTTTGAAGAGATCTCCTCTATTCTTCCTTCTTCCTAATCGCACATAGTGCAAGAGGAAGTCTGTATAAGTTATGGAGGGTGGGGATTGGGTAGTAGGTGTTGATGGGTCCTTGCTGGATTCATCTGAGAGATTCACTGGGATCTGGTGCTATGGCCCACTGAGTGTAGCTAGGCTCACCTGGTTTGAAGGAATCATGTTGGCTGCTTTTGCTAAAGACCACGGTCCATGCCTTGGCTGACCTACAACCTCAATAATCCTATGAAAGCCCATTGGTCCCCATAGCACTCCTTGCTGACAGGGCTTACTGAAATTTCTGGACTCCCAGATGCCACACTTGGCCACAAAGATCTGCCTGGATACCTACCTCATCCATTTGGCTGTATGTCCAAATTTTATCTTCTCAAGGAAGCTAATGCTTTCTGTAATGTGCACCTTGAAAAGCAAGAGGCAGGTATCCTCCCCTTTGGGGATCACCCAAATCACTCTTGGAGCTCCCACCACTTCCTTCTCAAGCCTGGGGGTTTATGCTCTCCCCTCCTTTAGGCAGTAATAATGGGATAGTTTTTTATTTTATTTTATTTTATTTTTTATTTTTTATTTTTTTTTGAGACGGAGTCTCGCTCTGTCACCCAGGCTGAAGTGCGGTGGCGCGATCTCGGCTCACTGCAAGCTCCGCCTCCCGGGTTCACGCCATTCTCCTGCCTCAGCCTCTCCGAGTAGCTGGGACTACAGGCGCCCACCACCACGCCCGGCTAATTTTTTGTATTTTTAGTAGAGATGGGGTTTCACCGTGGTCTCGATCTCCTGACCTCGTGATCCGCCCGCCTCGGCCTCCCAAAGTGCTGGGATTACAAGCGTGAGCCACCGTGCCCGGCCTTTTTATTTTATTTTTATTTTTTTTGGTGGGGGCAGGAATCAGATTACTGAAAAGGAAAATATATCAGAAGACATATCCAAAATGTCATTCCCATTTTTGAGTTTTGGAATAAGAGGTGAAAAGAAGACCCAGGTGAGGTTGGAATGGATGGGAGAAATGAAGAAGTGAATTCCTTGATATACATTTTGGAGAAAACAAACTGCTTATCATATTTAAAAAGATGCTTGATGGCTGCTTTTATAGCTGTCTCTAGGGCTGCTTTAAATAGTTGGCACACACATATACATGGCACACATATATGCACATGTATTAACACATATACACATGGCGTTTGCCATTACTAATAACTAGGAGGGCATGGCCACTCTACTTGTATAACCAGGGAGATAGTCATGGTTTTGAGTTTTTTAAAAATCGGAATTTTGCAACCAATTATACACTTTCTGTATGTCTTAAGTGCAGTTAATAAACTGATTTCTCCATTCTCTCCTTGTTTGCTCGTAATTTAAAAAGCAATTGCTTGACATATTTGGACTGATTACTGAATAATAGTGGTAAAATATTTATTATTTATAGGATACTTCCTATGTAGCAGGTAGTTCTAAACCCTGCAAATTATTGATTCATTGAATCCTCCTAACAACCCTGTGGGGTAGGTACTAATCAGTAGCTAGAGATGATTCTGAGTGGTAGTCATCCAGTCCTTCAGAAACTGTGAGTCTGGCAGAGGCTAAGAACCTGGAGTGGTTTCTGGAGTGGTGGGCTGTAGACCCTCTGACTGGCTTCCCCTTGGCCTGCACCAGAATGTGTACTAGTGGTGCAAGGCAGAGTTGATGCCACCCTGAATTGTGTCCCATCTCTGCCCATGCATAGACTTTTCTGCTGTAGTGAATATTCCTTTTGATGAGTAATACAGGAATCTTGTTTAAATGACAGGTATTTGGGATTGTTACTTTTGCTCATGGCAAATTCCTAAGAGGACCGTGCATGATTTGGAAGGGATCTGGGGGAATAGGTCATGTATCAAGAAGTCCATCATGATGATACCAAATATATTAGTCTCTTCTTGCACTGCTATACAGAAATACCTGAGATTGAGTAATTTATATAGAAAAGAGGTTTAATTGGCTCACAGTTCTGCAGGCTATACAGGAAGCATGGCTGGCAGAGGGGGCAGGGTCTCAGGAAACGTTCAATAATGGCGGAAGGTGAAGGGGAGACCAGGCACATCTTGCAGGCATGTCTTACATGGCTGGAGCGGGAGGAAGAAGAGAGGAGGGGGTGGTGCTACACACTTTTAAACAATTAGCCCACTCACTATAATAAGAACAGCACCAAAGGGGTAATTCACCCACATGATCCAATCACTTCCCACCAAGCCTCATTCCAACGCTGGGGATTACAATTTGACATGAGATTTGGGTGGGGATCCAACCCAAACCATATCACCATATTAGACCCATTCTGCATTCTGCAACTCTTTATCCTTTCATACTTAAGTCTCAGGATGACCAAAACATTTCTTCTTGGTTTTCACTCAGATGGGCTTCTTCCCAACTTAAAATATAAACTACTCCTCAGGAAGCACTGTGGCTTCCTAAATAAACAGTGAGTGATTCTCAGTGCTCATCACAGTGCTGGGCACTTGGTCAATGCTCAGAAACGTGCTGAATAAATGAATGCAAAAAAGTCCTTCCTCCCCCCACACCTGCCCGCCAGAGAACAACCTCCCTTTGACTATAATTTCCCTTTACCTACCCAAATCTTATAAAATGGCCCCACCCGTATCTCCCTTCGCTGACTCTCTTTTCGGGCTCAGCCCGCCTGCACCCAGGTGAAATAAACAGCCTTGTTGCTCACACACACACACACACACACACACACACACACACACACACACACACAAAAGAATCCATTGCTCTTAGCTTTTGTACTGTTTCCTTTTGTAGACCTTCCTACATAAGTATTTTTGTATATGTCTGTATTTCCTGAACGAATAACTCCAAGTTTCTTCAGGATAGGGGCCTGTCCCTTATTATTTTCTCTAAGTCCAGCACACTGTACAGTGCCAAGCACAGAGTGGAGGTACTCAATATAAGTCTGTTGAAATTCGGTGAAATGAAGGCAGAGTGATCTGATACTTTGGCTGGCTTTCAGAAAAATCGTCTAGCGTAGGAATAGAAAAACTAGAAATGAAGGGAGCCAGGGCTACACTCCCCAAGAGTGATAAATTGAGAAGTAAGTTTTAAGCCTGGGAGTGCATTTTGAAGCAAATTGGCAAGAGATATGGGCCATAAGCACATTTTTCAAGATCTGTGTCATTCCTTGGTGGAATTTTCAGAGGCTGACTAGCCTGGAATGGTCTTCTCCTTTCCTGACCTCCTGTGTCTCCCATTCACTTCTTTAGTTTGTTATTGGTTTATTGTCCTGTGCTATTAACTGTATCTTTCAATGTTTATGTTTTATCTTTACAGCTTGATTGAGAGCTATTTAAGGGTGATTCTTTCTTGGGCTTTCTTATGTCTTCCTTTTATCAGGTTCTGGGAGCCTGTTCCCCTCTTTCCAACATCTCTCTCTCTTTACAGCGGGCCTTGGGGAAACGCCCTATCCTCCAAAAGCCTCTTTCCTACTATTCTGCTTGAGGTTTCTGGCTCTAGTCTCGTAACTCTCTGATTTCTTTCTGCCTTTTCTGCTTTTGCAGAGAAATTTTGGTTCAATCACCTGCTTCCTTCTGGTTTGCAGCTTTGCCATCAATGAAATCCTTTGGATTCCTTGCCCTTAAAACTCTGGTTGCAGGCCAGTCCTTCCTCTCTCTCGTTTCTCCATCCAGTCTGACTCTAGGGTTTTCCCCAGGTTCTCAGCCACGGGCCCTGGCTTGTCTTGGAGGAGAGTTTGCCCAAAGTGAAGCACTGGGTAAATCTTTGATACCTGATGACACATGCGCTCCACGATTCTTTCTCCCATTAAAAGAGCTGTTGTTATTAGTTTTTTAATCAGAGGAATTTTATCTTTATCTTGAAAATATATATAAATGTTTATTAGGTTATTTAATTTCATCTAGATCTTAGGAAAGCATGGATTACTAAAATTCATATGTGGTGTAATATTTTGCTACCTCCTTATGAAGCATGACTTGGAAAAAGAAATACATAGTCAGCTGGCTGACCCTGGTTGCTATCTCGGGCAAATCATTCACCTCTCTGAACTTGGCTCTTTTCTGTAAAACGAAAACAGAAACAGAGGTCATAGATATGGCATAGAAGTTTGGTGAGGCCCAGTTGTCTTAACATTTGTGAAAGAATTTGTAAACGTTAAAGTTTAAGGTTTATTTGTTATGCATATATAAACATTATTATTCTTATTTGTGATTAAAACTGTAGCCGAGCACTCTAAAAGAAGTTTTCCTCCTACTCAAGAGATGTCAAAACGGAATGCTGTGTTTTATTACAACTAGCTAAAACAATTAAAGAACTTTGAACGTGAGTGACTCCCTTACATCGGTCCTTACTGAAAACTTTCTTTACCTACAAACAATAGGACGTGTTGGAACACTCATGGACACTGCACAGCTCTATTGGCTCGTTCCACACTGTGCAGAGAGCAAGTTTGATGTAACCACTATCAACTCGTTTGTGAATACAGGTTGAACATCCCAAATGTAAAAATGAAAAACGAAAATGCTCAAAAATCCAAAATGTTTTGAGCACTAACATCATGCTCAAGGGATATGCTCATTGGAACATTTAGGAGTTTAGATTTTTGGATTTAGGATGCTCAATCAGCAAGTCTAATGCAAATATTCCAAAATCTAAAAACATCCAAAATCTGAAACACTTCTGATTGCAAGCATTTTGGATATGGAATAGTCAACCTTAAAATTCCCAACTTTTACCTTTCACCTAGTTCAGTACATTTCTTCATTGGAATATATTCTCTTGCCTGGCAACCAAATAAACTTGTACATCCTTTTTTTAAAAATGTATTTATTGGCCAGGCTCAGTGGCTCATGCCTATAATCCCAGCACTTTGGGAAGCTGAGGTGGGCAGATCACTTGAGGTCAGGAGTTTAGAGACCAGTCTGGCCAGCATGGTGAAACCCCATCTCTACTAAAAAAAACACAAAAAATTAGCTGGGCATGGTGGTGCGCGCCTATAATCCCAGCTACTCGAGAGGCTGAGGCAGGAGAATTGCTTGAACTTGGAAGGCGGAGCTTGCAGTGAGCCGAGATCGCGCCACTGCATTCCAGCCTGGGCAACAGAGCGAGACTCTGTCACACACACACACACACACACACACACACACAGACACACACACACACACACACACAAAGTATTATTGCTGGGCACAGTGGCTCACGCCTGTAATCCCAGCATTTTGGGAGGCTGAGGCGGGCGGATCATGAGGTCAGGAGATTAAGACCACCCTGGCTAACACAGTGAAACCCCGTCTCTACTAAAAATACGAAAAAATTAGCTGGGCATGGTGGCGGGTGCCTGTAGTCCCAGCTACTTGGGAGGCTGAGGCCGGAGAACGGTGGGAACCTGGGAGGCAGAGCTTGTGGTGAGCCAAGATTGAGCCACTGCACTCCAGCCTGGGCGACAGAGCGAGACTCCATCTCAAAAAAAAAAAAAAAATAAGTGTTTATTATTATTATTTAAGTCCAATGAACTTTATTATTTGACAACATTATCTGCTGTCCCAACCTCACCTCTTCCTGTATTAGTCATGAGTTTTCTTCTTGCTCCATCTAATTAAGTGCTGGGAACACATCTACCAACCTCAAGTCCCACCTCCTCCATGATTCTTCTCTGATTCATGTCCAGAGATTTCCCCCTCTGCTGAATTTCTTTCATGGTAAAGAACATTTGCCATCTTTTGGCCGCCCTTCTTGCATTCCTCCTTCCTGATAGCACCTCAGTGCCCTTTGGGGGAATTACTCAGTGGGTGGAGTTGCAGAGAAATGATAAACCCAGAGGCTCTGCCCTCCTATGTGAGAGGCTGATAAATCCATATAGGTCTTTTCCATTAGATCCTTCCTATTATTGCCCCAGTATGGCCAAAGGGACCAGCCCACTGGACTCTTCTTACGGAGACTTTGAATCTTGAATAGAATCTTGGAAGACACAAAGAACTGTTAATTCATTTTGAGGCTTCAAGCCTCTTCAGCCTTCTTTTCTATCCCATAATACTCCATGTGCTTACACTAAGTTTCTTTTCTACTTCAGTCACTGTTTCATGCAACAAACAGAATCCTAAATGATGCATTATTTATTTCATTTAATTAAACCTGCCATCTAATGCTACACATTAAAATTTAAGCATTTCCTGAGTACTTGTCTTGTCAGCTCGATTCTTTAATTAGATTATTGTATTAGCCTATTATCCTATGAGTCAACTAGATTCTTTGCTCCATGAGGTCAGAAACCATATCTTATTTTTCTCTAGATGCCTCTCCCTGTCAATATCCTGGGGTGCGTTTTATTACAAATAGCTAAAACACTTAAAGAACTATAAACCTGAGTGACTCCCTTACACCACTCCTTACCGAACCTAACTGAAAATTTTCTTTACCCACAAACAATAGGATGTATTGGAACACCTACATACACTGCACGGATCTATCAGCTTATTCCACACTGTCCAAAGAGCTAAGACTCTATGAACTTTTGTTGATTAGTAGATAATAGACAGCTGGAGCTTCTTAATACCAGACTTATGCACCTAAACTTTTGGGGCAGTGTGCTCCAAAGGGCTGTGGCAAGGACCCTGGATCCACTGTTGCATGTTTGAGCGCCTCTGGACAAGCATTTAGAACTTTTCCTTTAATTTGCCTTTGCTTCCTTCAAGGGGAAAATGAGATGAATAAATGACCTCCATCAACTAACCACACAGGAGTGGTTTGATGCAAAATCCAATGTACCAAACACGGCTGTGTTTTGAGCTTCTTAGAAGTATCTACTATATAAATACTATATGGGTATAACCAGAGAGATCTTTAAAACTTACGGCGATTTATTTTTGAAAATAAAATGTATCCTTCCTGTTCCTCATAACCCTTTGTTAAGGCATGTGCCTATTAATTTTCCCCAGGGATATGTATATTTCAATAGGAAGAGTAAAGCTGGAGTTTGGCACATCCCTATTTCTTCTCTCCCTCTTCCCTTCTGTTTTGCACACTGCATCTGCTATCACAACGCACTGACACATTACCTGGTTAGGTCTGTTTATCTACTCAAGACATCTTTATTGAACACCTACTCTGTGTGAGGTGCTGGAACAGGCTCTGAGAACATGAAGTATAAGAATACTGTGCTTGGGCCGGGCGCAGTGGCTCACACCTGTAATCTCAGCATTTTGGGAGGCCGAGGCAGGTGGGTCATCTGAGGTCAGGAGTTTGAGACCAGCCAGGCCAACATGGTGAAACCCTGTCTCTACTAAAAATACGAAAAAATTAGCTGGGAGTGGTGATGCATGCCTGTAATTCCAATTACTCAGGAGGCTGAGGCGGGAGAATTGCTTGAACCTGGGAGGCAGAGTTTGCAGTGAGCTGAGACCACACCACTGCCCTGTAGCCTGGGCAAAAGAGTGAGAGAGACTCTGTCTCAAAAAACAAAAATAAAAAAACTGTCCTTTGTCACTAGGTAAGACAGAGATGCATGCATCCCTTCATTCATTTGTTCAACAAATATTTATGGAGTTGACTAAGTGCCAGACACTCTTCTGGGTTCCAGGATATGGTAGTGAATAATGCAAACCCCCCTTTGAATTCTCTTGGACACATGCTACAGTAGAGGCACAGACAAGTTTCAGTGAGAATGATCTCCCAAGGGAGCCCTCCTGGGACTGAGTCTCAAAGGGCATCCATGGCAGGAATTAATAGAACGGAGGAGGACACAGATGAACTTGTAAGGAGTTCCGTATCATTATAGAAGAGCACAGAAATGTGAAGATGGAACGGATCAAGGACCAGGAGCCAGTGGCAGAAGGGATTGATTATTTTATGAATATAAAACAAGTCCCTGATAACCTGAAAAAATAAATTTAACTGTTTGAAGCTTCCTCCTCCGAATTTGACCCACTGATGATGGGTCTGAAAAATTTTACCAGTTTGGTTTGCAAGAGGCATTTGATGTTTATTATTCAATCTTTCTATGGAGCAACCATTGCAGGATTGGAACTTCTTTGCATTAAAAGCAGCAGCTGCATAGCATGGTATTCCTGAATTTCTCTCATAGGTAGAGGATGTTTTTATTATTTTAAGATGCAAGCCAAATATTATCAGAAGGCATAGGCACTTGGGAGTTACCAAAATTTCAGATGATTCACAAGCTGGCAGTTACAGACTGTGACATCTTGATTTAACACTGCCCTGGTGAAGAGAGAAACACAGCAATTTTTAAAACTGCATCCATGACCGTGTTTGGGTCACTTTTGAACCATTTGTATGTAATTTAGGATTTATTGGATTTTTTTGAACATTCACATGTAATTCCAGGCTTAACAGTTGCTCTGCAAACTATCAAATATTTATATTGTTTTTTCCAAATGTATTTATTATTTACTGTACAGTCTATGAAATATTTACACTGATTTTTAAAGAAAAGATATACATTATTTACATTGCCTTGAAATTTCTCCTGATGCAGGTAAAATGACGCAGCACAGAAGGCTGAAAGACTGACTCCCAGGGATGCCTCTCGGGTTTGTCAGTAAACGCACGGAGGCTCTGTCCCTCAGGAAAACACCTGACAATGGAGTTATGTAATTAAAACAAGGTGGGGACCACCCAGGTTTCCTTGGAGTCCCTACTTCCTCGTAGTCCTTGGGTCTCCAATGGCAAGAGGGAAAGTTGGAACAGTTCCTACCAGCGTCTCTCTTTATTCTCCCAGGTTTCCAGGTGCCTTTCTTTACAGGATGGGCAGCACCTTGATTTTCTCTCTGGGACCCAGAATATCCCCAGCTGTAGAAGGAGTGATGCTTTTCCAGGAAAATAGAGTTGAGGTTCCCCAGATTGAACTGATCATCAAACTTAACTGGCAATATTATTAATAACATGTATTCTCAGCCTCTATCTTATCCCAGGAGATTCTGAGTATGTCAGTTTGGGATGCTGCCTGGTAATCTATATTCTTAAAAATGTGCCTGTATGGGAGGATTGCATGAGGCCAAGAGTTTGAGATCAGCCTGAGCAACATAGTGAGACCCTGTATATACAAAAAAATATTAAAAAATATCCAAGTAGGTTGGGCGCAGTGGCTCATGCCTGTAATCCCAGCACTTTGGGAGGCCAAGGTGGGTGGATCACGAGGTCCAGAGATTGAGACCATCTTTGCCAACCTGGTGAAACCCTGTCTCTACTAAAAATACAAAAATTACCTGGGTGTGGTGGCACGTACCTGTAGTCCCAGCTACTTGGGAGGCTGAGGCAGGAGAATTGCTTGAATCCAGGAGGCAGAGGTCGCAGTGAGCCAAGATCGTGCCACTGCACTCTAGCCTGGCGACAGAGTGAGACTCTGTTATCAATAAAATAAAATAAAATAAAATATAAAAATAAAAATATAATAAAATAGCCAGGTACAGTGGTGTGCACCTGTAGTCCCGGCTACTCTGGAGGCTGACGTGGGAGGAGCACTTGAGCCTGGGAATTGGAGAATCCAGTGAACCATGATTCTGCCATTGCACTCCAGTCTGGGCAACAGAGCGAGACCCTGTCTCCAAAAAGAGAAGCGTGCCTATTGATTCTGATTGTCTAGTAAGTGTGGGAACCTTTGGAGGGGAACCTTACTTATATGCGTTTTCTTTTAATTTGAAACATACTTAGATGATCCTCAGTCTCCTCTCATCTGGCTGTCCGCCCTCTCTTACCTTGTTTGTAGATGTCTGAAATCACCCTACTAAGTCTTGGTGTATGACTCATCCCCACTCAGGATTGGCGTGGGATATTGGTGTGGGATATTAGCACATGGTCCTTTTCTTAGGCAGATGTCCTTTTGACGAATTGATCTCAAAAAATGAGGCCTTGACGTTCTTATCTTTGCAACCACTCCTGAACTTTCTTTCCTGATAGTAATGTCTTCAGCCCATGCTTCCCTGAGTCACATGACCTACTTCAGCTTTGTTTACAGCTCTACCATACCTGGTTTTGGGGATTTGCCATTAGATACTCTCAGAATCTGTCTTGAAAGAAACCTGAATATAGGACTTAGGATCCTACTTAAGTATGTATTTTTTAAATTAAATTAAATTAAATTAAATTTTTTTATTATTATTTTTTGCTATTTAGCTTAACACATTTCCACCTTAGTGACTAGAAACTGGTTTCTGGGAGCATTTTTCCTTTTGGATCTCAGTGGCAGTGTTGAAATTTGTAGGTTGGCCTAAGTCAAGTAGAAGATACTGTGTATCTAGGCCTGTGATTAGTGCTGTGGGGTAGAAAGAAGGGGAAGACTTTGCTCCTTTTCCATAAAATTGTTACATTCTGGTCAAGAGGATAAAACCAATGTATACTTGTTAGTTAGGATAGGCTGCAATAATAAACAACTTTGCTTTCTATTCTCAGAAACTTAAAAAACAGGATTTATTTCTTATTAAATTACAAATCAAGCAAGAATTATCAGGGAGGTTCTGCTTATTTTTGTTTTGTGTGGTTTGTTTTTAAATCACTCTATTGAAGTATAATTTGCACACAATGAACTGGATTTATTTTAAGAGTACAATCCAATGAGTTATGACGTATCACCATAATCTACACATAGATCATTTCCATCACCCAAAAAATTCTCCTGGTATCCTTTCACAGTATGCCCCCATCCTCTGCCCTAGGCAACCACTGATCCAGCACTACAGATTTCTGTCACCATAGATTCGTTTTATCTGTTCCACAATTTCATAGAAATGCAATCATACAGAATATACTCTTTTCTGTCTAGCTTCTTTCAGTTAACGTGTTTTTGTGATTCATCCACGTTAGTGTGTGTATCAGTAGTTCATTCATTTTATTGTTGGAGTAGTTCAGATTCTACTTATCACAGTCACTTAGGATCTAGACTGATAGGGGCCTTGTCTCAACAAATGCTTCCAAGATTGATGACTGACGCTGCGGAAAGGGCTCTAGAGGGTCTCTCACCAGCAATTAAATGGCGTAGCCTGAAAGTGATATGTCACTTCTGACTACAACTCATTGGCCAGAATTACTCCTGTGGGCTTCCCCCACCCCAAATGGCAGGAAGGGTGGAAAGGACAATTCCCCTGTGCGCCTAAAAGGAGGAGAACAGAGTATTGTCATTTACTATAGTATGAAGAGGATACAGATTAACCCTTGAACAATGTGGGAGTTAAGGGTGCTGAACCCCCATGCAGTAAAAAAATCTGTATAAAACTTTTGACTCGGCCAGGTGCAATGGCTCACACCTGTAATCCCAGCATTTTGGGAGGCCGAGGTGAGTGGGTCACCTGAGGTCAGGAGTTTGAGACCAGCCTGGCCAACATCGTGAAACCCTGTCTTTACTAAAAATACAAAAATCAGCCAGTGTAGTGCCATGTGCCTGTAATCCCAGCTACTTGGGAGGCTGAGGCAGGAAAATCGGCTTGAACCCAGGAGGCAGAGGTTGCAGTGAGCCGAGATCACGTCACTGCACTCCAGCCTGGGTGACAGAGTGAGACTCTATCTCAAAAAAAAAAAAAAAAAAAAAAGTAAAAAAAAACTTTTGAGTCCCCTAAACTTAACCAATAGCCCACTGTTAATCAGAAGCCTTACCTATAACATAGTCAATTAACACATTTTTTTATGTTAGATGTATTATATGCTGTGTTCTTATAATACAGCAAGATAAAGAAATGTTATTAAGAAAATCATAAAGAAGAAAAAATATATTTACTATTCAATGAGTGGAAGTGGGTTATCAAAAAGGTGTTCATCCTTTTCATCTTCATACTGAGTAGGCAGAGGAGGAGGAAGAGGAGGAGAAGAGGAAGGGTTGGTCTTTCTGTCTCAGGGTTGGCAGAGGAGGAAGAAAATCCAGGTGTAAGTGTACTCATAAGTTCAAATCCTTGTTGTTCATGGGTCACCTATATATATATATAATCAAGTGCTGAGTGCAACTCATGCAGTACACACAGTGAAGAGAGAAACCACCTGTGAAAGGTATAGGGTAAACCTTTGTAGATGGGTGCAATAGACTAGGCAGAATAACAGCAGCAACAATATCTTTGGTCATGAAGTGTATGCTATGTAACACCAGGAAAGGGGCTAAAAAATTAAATCACTGTCTGATTTAATCATGGTGACAACCATTTGAGATAGATACTAGTTTTATTAATATCTACATTTTATAGATAAGGATATTGAGGTTTAGAGAATGTTAAATACATTTTCCAAGATCTCAGAGCTAATAAACGGTGCCCGGGATTTAAACTGAGAGGGTCGTAGTTTAGAGGATGGAGAAAATTTGAGTAAAAGCAAGAAAATGGAAATGAGCCTGGTGTATTTGTGGCATGAGGAAGAGACCACCCTGCCACAAACAGCAGGGTGGTCTGCAATTAGTAGAGGACCGAAGTTAGCTTTATTTCCAATTCTATGTACAGTGCAAGCAAATCTTCAAGACTTTTTGGGAAATAAGAGTATTTGTGGTCTTAAAAGAAGTAAAATAAGATTGCTGCCTTTGGTAAATAACGTTGACTTTTGGGGATTTGACCTTTAGTTTTTTTTTTTTTTTGTATTTTTAGTAGAGACAGGGTTTCCCCGTGGTCTCGATCTCCTGACCTCGTGATCTGCCCGCCTCGGCCTCCCAAAGTGCTGGGATTACAAGCGTGAGCCACTGCGCCCGGCCTTATTTTTTACTTTTTATTATTATACTTTAGTTTTTAGGGTACATGTGCACAATGTGCAGGTTTGTTATATATGTATCCATGTGCCATGTTGTTTTGCTGCACCCATTAACTCGTCATTTAGCATTAGGTATATCTCCTAATGCCTGACCTTTAGTTTTTAACATGCTTTAAGACATTGCTGACCTATGGGATTATGCATAATTTACTCCTATCATCAGTTTATAAACCTCCCTTTCCCTTGCCAAATCTTGATGGGAATGAGAATGACTAAAACTGATTTATATGGAAATTTGGATTTGTGATTCCTTTCTTTTCAGGAATAACATCATAGAGCTTATTTGTGAATAGAAACAAATTTGAATGATGGACATATATGGTAATTTGGAATAGTGAAAACAGCCATGTCCATCAATGTTTGAAATATTTACAGAGGATGATATCTGTTGATATGGTTCTAAATTGGAATCCCTGTTGACTCAATGTGCGGTGAGTTACTCAGCCCTGAATTATTGGGCATTATTGGGCACCTGAATTATTGGCTATTTCTTTATTGGCTATTTCTTGTTATACAGAGAGGGAGAAAATTGAGGAAAGGATAAGCATGATTCAGATAAAAGGGTAACATCAAACAGCAAAACTCTCAAAAAGAGACAAAAAATTACCCCAGCAAGTACAAACAACAAATGATTCTGAAAATTTACTTCTTGCAAAATATGGTTATCAAAGGGATAGTCAAAAGGATACCTTCACATTAATCATCTGTAGTACCTAACACTCATTTAATTCTTATTATATGTTAGTAGCTTGGCTAAGCATCTTTCTAGGCATTTTCTTATTTAATTATCACACCTCTTTGAGGTGGGTAGTATTGTATCCATTGTACAGATGAGGAAATTAGAGCTTCTAAGGAAACGTAACTTGTTCAAGATAACAGAACAAAGACATGATTACGCTAATGCTGTATGTCTCAGTTTTCCCCTTAATTGATATTGAAGATACAGTTCTCATAAGGACTTCAAGCCTTTAAAGATAATTTACTTATTCAACCCATATTTGCTAAGCTCCTAGTATATACCAGAGGCTATACAGGGCTTCAGAGTGTGTAGATGAATAAGACACACTCCTTGACTTTGGAGACCTCACAGTGTTTCAAGAAAACATACAATTTAATAGGCAGTGGTAAGGAATTCATCTCACTGGAATGAGAAGCCCATGTGCAAGATATTATGGGAGTGAAGAGAAGCAAAGGAAGTCTTCTGGGAGGATGGTTATTACAGGATCTGATGTGAGCCAGGGGACGGCAGTGGGGGAGATTCTAGACAGATGGCAGAACCTAAGCAAAGGTCCAGAAGTGAAAACAGCCTGGGATATGTGGGGTCTCTGAAAAGTTTACACAAATGGTCAAGGAGTGACAAGTAACAGAGTTGAACCCAGGTCACAGATACCACTCATGTGCCCGGTTAAAGCCCTTGGTGCTTACCCTGTGGGTGAGGGAGCCTCTAAGGGATTTTAAAGAGGCGTAACTGAAAGAGTGAGCTTCTCAGTGCTCAAGGTCAAAGGCTATGGCATTTGAGTTGATGAAGGACAATATTTGGAATTTCCTGATTGCTCTCTTCAACAATCTGTCCTTCATGTTCTCTGATGTTTGAATAATATCGGTATTGGCATTCCCCTCCTTTCTTATTTAAAACCAGGATATATGTCATCTTCCTTTTGTATTTTCTTACCATAACTCATGAGAACAGGCCTGTGGGAAAACACTGCATTTGGTTTTCCAGTAGCATCCCGGTTCAGGAGATTGAGTGAGACAGTTGTGGAGCAGGACAAGGGAGAAGAGCCGGGTTGTGGTCATGCCATTATCACCAGGAATCCCTGCCTTTTAGTGACCGCAAGGTGCCCATCGTCTATTGGCACAATGAAATTCAACAGATGATTAACAAAGAATCCATGGTGAGGGGCCATTTCAAAAACCAGAATACATTCTACAAAGTGACACATATATGTTGTAATAGAAAATAAGTGTGGTGACACTTTCTATCAGGACTCAAGGGCTATAGGGTATAGCATGTCCAAGAAAAAGGGAAACCACTGATATCTTTAACAGCATTATCTAAAGCAGGGCTCCATATATTTTTCATGAGACAACATAACTTTTAATTCCTAAGTGTGCTTTTTCCCTCTCATACAAGTATAATAAGAGGTTTAGTGAGTTTGCAAAAAAAAAAAAAAAAAAAATCATCATCCCACATTTGGTTCCACAAGGTCATAGCTAACTGTCCCTGGAAACTTGACCCTGAATGAGTTTAGGATAATCAACTACAAATTTGCCAGAATGTAGAGCCTGTTAAAATAAAAATGTATTACTAAAGCAAAGCTGTCCAGAAAAAATAAATTCAACAAAACAGGAAGAAATATACTGGTGAGAACTGTGGGCACTTCAGATTTTTAACTGAAAAGAAATCCCAATGCGAATACTATAATGTTGAGATGAAATTTTATTTTTCAAACACAAAGCTTTGCAATGGCAAAAGTAATCGTTTAGTCAATCAATGAATACAAGATTTTGTAAATGATTATGAAACAGTTTTTTGTTTTGTGCATGGAAAGTGTATGTATGTGTGCATGTGCCCAAACACACAAAAAGCACTCCTCTTCCTTTTGCTTCATACAAAGTCTGTTGTTCTGATAATCATGCCGCGTGCCATTTACAGAGCACATGCCTGTCCTATTGTCCTTGAATGCTGAGTTGGTCCAAATTTTCCTGGGTGCAGTTGTCATGAGCAGGGAAACTCAGAAGCTGCCTACTGAAAAGCCGGACTGCTCAGGCTATGAGAGGCTGCCTGGCTGAGCGACAGGTTCACATTTTAAGGCCATGAATCCACTGCTCTGAATTAAGAGTCGTGAAATTGTTGATAGCAAATCACCACCATGGCCACATAATTCTTGAGGAGGCCTAAAATTGTGCTGCCACGGCACCGGTGCCTTATGTTTCTTCCTGCTCTGCTGCCTTGGAATATAGAGAGTTCAAGGGCAACTGTATCATTTAATCAAACTGCAGCATTAATGACTATCAGAGGCAAAATGAAACCAACAAAAATGAAAACACCATATATATATACACATACACATATATGTGTGTATATATATTTTATAGTGAAAATATTTTACAGAAAGTCAAGAAATGTATAAAGTAAGTTCATCTATACTGCAAAATCAGCCACTCATATTTTATAGAGAGCTATGTTTATGGAATACATTATCTGACCTAGTAGGTATATGTTTCTGACCAATTTTGCTCTTTACAAATATTGTCACCTTACTGCATAGATTGGGGGTTGAAAAGGACTTAGATGATGCCTTTTACCAAAAGAATGAGTTCGAACAAATTGCTTCATCTCTTTAGGCCCTATAGTTTTCCCATAGGAAAAACTGAAAAAATAAAAAAGCAGTTTCCTATAGCTGTGAGGACGAAATGAAATAATATACTTCTATAGCCTAGTAGGTAGCAGAGACTGAGGGATGAATTGGTATTGCTATATGGATTGATATTGTTATAAATCCATACTAATTAGTTATGAATAACACCTGGCTTCCAAATGCTTTATTTTTATTAATTAATTTTTTTTTGAGACGGAGTCTCACTGTTGCCCAGGATGGAGTGCAGTGGCGTGATCTTGGCTCACTGCAACCTCTGCCTCCCAGTTTCAAGTGATTCTCCTTCCTCAGTCTCCTGAGTAGCTGGGATTATAGGCACCTGCTACCACACCCAGCTAATTTTTGTATTTTTAGTAGAGATGGGGTTTCACCATGTTGGCCAGGCTGGACTGAAACTCCTGACCTCAGGTGATCCACCCCCCTTGGCCTCCCAGAGTGCTGGGATTACAGAAGTGAGCCACCATGCCCAGCCCCAAATGCTTTAAATGATCATAAAAGAAAGTAAACCAGTTGTGGGTCCTTTTATAATTATGAAGTCAATCATTTTGACCAACTAATTAGAAAATGAGAATTCATCTAATTCTAGAATGTCCTTCCTCCACTAAACTGTAAACTCCCTGAAAGCTCTTAGCTCACCTCTAAACTCTCAAAGCCTAATACCATGAGTTCACTAACTAAATAAAAATCTGTTGAATTATCTAGATTTACTTTCTCAATCATTCTTCTTTTAGATAAGAATAGGTTTTTCTTACAGCTTTATAAGGGCTTTTTAAGTATTAAGAATACTAACTAACCTGTTTGACTGCCATATTGTTGCAAACGCTTCTTCATTTTTTTTGTCTTTTGATAATATTTAGAAAATCACTTCCCAACTAGATATAAATTAAAATTTCCTTTACAGTTTCTTTCGGTTTTCTTTTCTTTTTATTTTTTGATATGGGGTCTTTCCATGTTTCTCAGGCTGTTCTCAAACCCTTGGGTTCAAGCAATCCTCCCTGCTCAGCCTCCCAAGTAGTTGGGAATACAGGCACAGAAACACAGGACTGTGCCTGGCTTTGTTTTTTTTTTCACATTTATCTCTTTTATTGGTTTGGAATTTATTTTAATACAATGTAAAAAATCTAACCTGACTTTTTTAATTTTTTTAACAAAATTTGTTGGCCAACTTATTATTTACTCAGTTTGTGATTCTTCTTTGAATATACACACACACTCTTACATACACATGTTTATTAAATACTAATAAATACATAGTTTTATGTATATATGTATACATATGTATGTGTGTATATATATATATATGTATTTTCTCACACTAACTGGTCTTATTTTATCTTTTTCAAAGTACTAGTTACTGTACCCAAAGAAAGACAAAGAAAAATAAGTCTTCTTCAATTTT
This sequence comes from Nomascus leucogenys, assembly GCF_006542625.1. NCBI lineage: Eukaryota > Metazoa > Chordata > Mammalia > Primates > Hylobatidae > Nomascus > Nomascus leucogenys. The sequence continues at coordinate 120,928,918 of NC_044402.1, forward strand.
ATACCATTCTTCCACCCAAGAAAGACATATCATTATTAACACTTTCTTCTACGTACCTCCAGAAATATGCCCTGCCTATACAAATATTTGTTGTATGTGTGTCTATGTGTATGTACAGTGAATATCTTTTTTTTACACAAGTGGAAAAATCGTCTATATACTATTTGACATTTTGTTTTGTTTTTTTTCCTTTACCAAGTACCTTGGAAGTTGTTTTCAAAAAAGCTCTATCTCATTTCTTACATAATTCTATAGTATTCCATTGTGTGGATATTGCAAAAGTTATCTAATCAGTTCCCTTTTGGTGGCCTTATTTACTTTACTTTTGCTATTACAAGCTACATTTCTGGTATTTTTATTTGGAATGTTTCTTTTGTTTATATTTTTTACACCTCTTACTATTTAGAGGAGATTAGCTTACTTACTCTATTCTCTTACCTCCTTTCTTTACCTCTCAACATTTTTAGGTATACTATTTATTCATTGCTTTGGTCTATAAAACTCATATCCTCTTCTCACAGTTATTTAGCCTGAATCCTATATTTAAATTTATTCAATGTTCACAACCAGTCTTTTCATTATGGCTTCTCCATTCGTGTCTTGATTGCCTGAGGTTTATTTACAAGTCGTTTCCCCAAGCAGTGTCCATGGAAACTATATTACCTGAAATTTGGAATATATGAGGATATATATCTTTGGCCTTTCTAGTTGCAAGTGTACAATTATGTACTTTTTTAAGACCACACTTTTTTAACCCTAGAACTTTCTGGAAAGTTTAGCAGTTTCTAGCATTGAATGTGGCTTGTAGGAAGGCTGAGGCTAAGCTGATGATTTTTTACTCTCATAGTTGATTTGTTGTTTTTGACATCATGCCCACGGGAGTCTGGTAACTTAAACAGGGAAAGTCTGCATTTTTCAGTCAGTGTTATCCTACCTTGGAATATGATGTGGTCTTTTAATCTATACATTTTGGTCCCGTTTTATTAAAGGAATGTTTTCTTTTTTTACCTTTTTGGGAAAAAAAGTTTTAGTTCCAGATTTTGTAGTGTCTTTAAACACCAATTATGTATATGTTGGATCTTTGTCTTCCAAATGTGCCATTTTCTGTCTGATGCTATTTTAATAATCTCCATGTTTTTCATTTCGTCTTGCTTGACTTTCATCATTGATTATTCTCGACATTCTTACTCATTTTAGGAGTACTCCTTGAAAGTTTGAAGAAATTTGCCTCAAGCTCTATTTGACTTTAGCAGTCACTGCATTTTGGTGTCTATCTTTGAGCACTAGGTAAATCTACAAAGGAGGAAAAAAAAAAAAACACCTGAAATGTTTGGCTCCATTATTTCCTCCATCCAGTTTATTTTTTTTTACAAATACCTTGGCTTTCTCTGTAGATGTTGCAAGTAATTCTATGTGCTAAATTTCAGTGAAAGTGTTAAATATCTATTTCATGCAAACTGGCTAAGTAATGTTCATGAGTGATTCCTTATTCTGCACTCCAGGATACAGAATATTTCTGCTCGTTTAATATTCATAAAAGGACCATTAGTACATTCTCCATAACCTACATAATTAAACATTGATTCAAAAGGACCAATTTAATAGTGCAGGTTCTCATTTACTCTTCAATAGATAACATGAGGGGAGGTAAATCCCCTCTTGCCACTGCTCTTGTAAGTCGTTTACTAGAACTTATAAAAGCCAAAATTCCTTAAAAGTAGTTATATTCAATGTTTCCTGTACTTGTAGATACCTAACAATTGAAAGACAACCTCCACATTAAAAAAATTGGTAGTTTCTTTTTTTTAGGTTCTTAGAAATTAATATTCTCAAAGAATGTTTAAGTTTGTTAACGTGGCACATTGTATACATAGCTTTTGATTTTAAAAGTGTTACTTCAATTATCAGCCTGTATTTTTCATTATTAGATGAATCTATCTATCAACAAATTGTTATTGGATAACCACTTTGTAGAAGATATTGCATCCTGCACTGGACTAAAAATGGTGTTTTCAAAACATATCTCTATCACTGAAAGAGGTCATCAGCTTATTTTTAAACAATTGATTGAATTGGCTGTTTGGCTGACCTGATTTAGTGAATAAGGCATGAGGAAAGGCAAGCAATGGCATCTGAATGAACTTGACATACAGAGGCACACAAAAACCTCCCTTTGACTGTAGATAAGTTTTGCTATTTATTGGATTGCTCACTTTTTGTTTGAGTTAATTTTGAAACTAAGCTTCTGTCCTTCCTTTTTCACTCCCTCTCTTCTTCTTCCTCCCTTGTTTTTCTATAGCTTCGTGTGTCACTCTGGCTTGTGTTGTTATGATATTTTTGCATTAGTAAAATACATAAAAACTGTAGTTCCATATGACTGATGATCCTACCAGCTGAAAAATACTAATGTAGGTGGGTTTTTAAATATTTAATGAGTTATAATCTTAATCTGGTATTTCTCTGCCAAACCTCATGCCTTTCAGGTATATTTTATCAAGTTACTCTTAATGAGGAGCCAGAAATCAGGCAGCCATAAAACTCATGGACTTTTGAATATATTTTGGCTTGTGTTTGGCTGAAATCTGTGAATGTGGTTTGATACTGCCTAATTCTGGAGACATCTGTGTCTGATAAAGCACTCTGGTCAGTGTTAACGTATTTTTTCAAAATATGGCCTTTGGCCCCATGTTCTCAGGTTTATAGCAGGGCTGCTGGTGGAGTCAAACCCTCAGGGACACTCTGAGTGACTCACTTGTATTTAGCACTAGTAATATTTTAGAGTATGTAAAAATCTACAAGCGTGGCTGCCTATGGAAAGGCCCTTCTTGTGATTCAGAATGAGATCTGTTTTAATAAAACCAAATTTTTGAATATGACCTAATCATGAATATAGACTGAATATAGCCTCCCCAAATTGAGTCTTCTGAATCATTTTGAAGAAGGTGCTTATAAAGATACAAATCAATTTGATCCATAAATAAACATAAGATTGACAATGAAACCATGCAATATTAAAGGTAACAGAAGTTGGTCTTTCATTCATATATTTTCCCCTTGCTAGATCATTTATTTATCCTTGTATTTCTCTTTCTTCCATCAAATACCTTTTTTATAAGACTATTTTCAATCAGTCAATAAATAAGTAAAATTTATTGATATGGTTCAGCTGTGTCCCTGCCCAAAGCTCATTTTGAATTGTAGCTCCCATAATCCCCATGTGTTGTGGGCGGTACCCAGTGGGAGGTAATTGAATCCTAGGGGCGGGTTTTTCCTGTGCTGTTCTCATGATAGTGAATGAGTCTCATGAGATCTGACGGTTTTATAAAGGGCAGTTCTGCAACACACTCTCTTGCCTGCTGCCATGTAAGACGTGCCTTTGCTCCTTGTCCGCCTTCCACCATGATTGTGAGGCCTCCACAGCCATGTGGAACTGTGAGTCCATTGAACATCTTTTTCTTTATAAATTACCCAGTCTCGAGTATGTCTTTATTAGCAGCATGAGAACAGACTAATACGTCTATTTACAACAGAATATGAACTCAAACTGGTGTGCTATTGTTCTCTTTTTACACTGTAAAAGAAATCTTGACATCAGCAAGTAGTATTTATTTATTTTGTAACAAAGGATCCCTCTCCTGATTCCTGCAATTACTCCACTTCTGCAGGTCTGCCTCTGACCATATGTGTGGCAGAGATTGTATCCTCTCACATGTGTGCAGTGATTGTATTCCCTCACATTAGCAAACACTTGCTGCATGTTTACTATGTAACAGGCACTATAACAACTGTCTTGTAGAGATTTTTCCATTAGATCTTAGCAACTGTATGAGATATGGGTACTATTATTGCCCCACTTTATTGATGAGGAAATGGAGACACAGAGAGTTTAGGTAACTTGTCCTAAGTCACACAGATAGTGAGTGGTAGAGATGAGATTGAACCTGAGCAGTCTAATATAAGAGCCCACATTCTGAACTACCACGACTTCCCTCCCACCACAAATCTACCACAAATTAACAGTGGCCCCTATGTACTTCCTAGGAAGGAGGAGGGAAATTTGAGAAAAATGACAGAGTCTGAAGGTCGGAGTGGAAAGACCTCAAAATTTATCGAATCCAGCCCCTCTATGCTATAAATAAAGCAAAAGAAGAATAGGGATACTCATTTATCTGTTCACATCCACCTGGCCTTCATGGGTGGCTACATGCTAGATCTGTTTCTGCAAGTCTCTTTCTGGTATATACGACTTACAGGGATGAAGGTCCATTAAAGATTCATGTTCTATAGACATATTTCCCTGCAGTCCTTTATTTAATTTCACCCAGTGTATCTAGGGAATTGACTAATGTCACTGTAAACACAGGAGGCTCAGGACTCCAATTGTGGGAAAGAAAAAAATCATTATTGATGAGAAGTTGGAAGAACTCAGCCCCAAATTACATAGTAACACCCCAGTGTTTTCAACTTCTTTACGTCAACTAAATGTGTGATGTTATTTATATTTAAAGGCTTCCTTGGTGAGGATGCAGATTTCCTGGGTTGACTTATAGAAGCAATTAATATCCAAGATGCCAGGATACAGCCACCAATGTGAATGCTACTTTTCATTGGAGCCCCTGAGCCATGCCTTGTCTCTGAAATCTCTTGTATTGCAAAGATGTGGGTTCCTTTTTTTTTCTTTCCTCCCCAAAGACTCTTATGATGGGCACTTTTAATTAGGACGCTTCTGATTCACAAACGGGATCTATATCTGACAGCTTCCTTCTCAACACATGTTTTCCCTCTCATTCATCCATCTTACTTGTCAGCCTCCTTTTTCCTCTGTGACTATGTTTGAAATGCTGTCCCACACATCCTTCCATTATAGAAAGGAAATCTGACACCTGGGGAGGCAATATTTCCTTTTACTCTCTAACGGCGGAGGGCATGCTGGCTATTTCTCAAAATAGCACAGTCAGCAGTATTGAGGAACATTAGTGCTTTGTAGAAGAAACCAACGAATTTTTTTTTCTGATGAGATGCAAATTGTACATTCTATATCTCCCATCAGTGAGAACATCATTTTGCCTTGAATAGTTATGCAAGCACCTTCACATCAATTAAGGGGCTGTGATGACACTGCTTTGACATCCCATTAGCCCTTGCCTTTAGTTATGTGTCTATTAGAAGCAGAAATAAAAAGTGATTTTGCCAGTCAGAGGTGGAACTTGAAATATCCTGGTGTTCCAAGGCAGATAAAACATCATGAGTCTAAGGTGTTTTGTTTGCTCCCTGGTTGTTTGTCATTGCAACTAATATTGGGCTAAATTTTGAGTTTTGTGAGGGCAGGGACAATATCTTAGTTCTTACTGAGACACCGCGGTACCTAGGGCAACATCTTGCTTATAATAGAATCAGAAATTATAGACTGTTCAATTGTGTCTTCATGTGTACCTTGAATATTTAATGTGTGGTCATGACATGTGGGCCCTGTGCTAGGTGCTCTTCTAACTGAAAAGGACTTTGGGGTTTATTTAACATAATTCTTCATCGTGGAGTCCTTTGTTCATCAAAAATTTATGGAGCGCTACTAAGTGCAGAGATAAAAATGACATGGTTTCTGGGTTCAAGAGGATTCTAGTCTAGTGGAAGACACTGAGCTCCAGAAATGTCAAGTGCCATATGCCTAAAGCTACACATGCCATTACTACAGAGGTACCAGACTTGGATCTCTTTACTCAAATACTTGATACTCATTTGAATCTTAGCATTCTAGAAATGTAGGGCTACAGGGTCATGCCACTCATTTGGAATTCAAATTCTTCAGCAACAGCTGTCAAATTGAATGTCCGTGGTATATTAGACAATGGCTAGAGCGGCTCAAAAATGTATGCTTATAAACATTTATCAGATGAATTGCTCCTAATTTTCTACTTACCAAAGATAATTGAATTTATTTTAGTGTGGCTTAAATATAGTAGACATCTTCAATAATGACAGAAACAGATGGTTTATATGGTTTAATTTCAGAGCTATGGAAAAGTCCTCTGAGTCTTTTAAAAAAACAACTCCTTTCCCAGTATCCCAGTGTGCCTAAAATTTGGCCACTACTATGTTGTTTTGACTGTCTCTTTGAGGAGGCTGAGCTGAAGATAAATTCTAATGTAGGGGGAGTAGGTAGAGAAAGTGTAGGACACTTAGAACATAGTAGGCACTCGGTAATTGTTGCCCAAGTAATTGAATATTTTAAATATAAATCAAGGTACAAAGTGCTAGAAAACAGGGAAGGAATTCTTACTGCAGAGGGAGGAAGTTTCATAAAATGTGACACTTAATACTCAACCCATGCATTGATGCATGGGTTGAGTATGAAGACCTGACCTAAGGCAGCAGCAGTGGAAATGTAAAGAAGGTAAGGGACTCTTTAAGGTATTAGTGAGCTTGACGATTGCTTGAATATAAGGCATTGATGCATGGGTTGAGTATTAATAGGCAGAAACTAAGGTGGAAGAGCTTTCTAAAGAGAGGAAATGTTGCAAGCTCAGGTGAACTAGTGTAAAAGCAAGACATAATTTACATAAAGCAATGGTTCTCAAAGTGCGGTCCAAGGATTTCAGGGGTTCTCCTCAGGGCATCCACGAGATAAAAATAAACTCTTTTTATAATAATACTAAGATGTTATCTGCCTTTTCACTTTCATTTTCTCATAAGCCTACAGTGGAGCTTTCTGGAGGCTCCGAGATGTGTGACAGTGCCAGAGCCTGAATGGAGATGCATTTAGGAGAATCTGGCTGTCCTCTGTTAAGCCAGACAGCAGAGAAATTTGCAGAGATATAAAACTACGGTTTTCACTCAATATTCTGTTTTATTTCATAAAGAATGGTTATTTTTCATCTTATTTATATCAATATATAATGGATTTTTCTTCTTTTTAAATTAATGCTTCAATATTTAAAAAAATTCAGTTCAATTTCTAACGGGAGTAAATACTGATAGACATAACCCACTCAACCACGAACTGTGGGGAGGGAGTGCTGGCTATGTCTCAAAATAGCATAGTTGGCAGTATTGAAAACACTGTGCTTTGTAAAGGAGAGGAAGAATTTGTGTTCCTCAATAGTATTTTTCACAGCTTGGTTTTATACATTTTAGGGAGACATGAGACATCAATCAATATACATAAAATGTATATTAATTTTGTCTGGACAGGTGGGGCAACTTGAAGCCTCGAAGCAGGGAGGGGGCTTCCAGGTCATAGGTAGATAAGAAGCAAATGGTTGCATTCTTTTTAGTTTCTGATTAGCTTTTCCAAAGGAGGCAATCAGATATGCATTATTCTTAGTGAGCCGAAGGATGACTTTGAGTTCTGTTTGTTCTTTGTCCACAAGGAAATTCCCTGTGAGGGGGTTTCTAGCTTTTTTTTTTTTAATCTTAGTAGCTATCTTTTCAAGGAATAGAATGGGTGGCAAGTTTGCCCTAAGCAGTTCCCAGCTTGACTTTTCCCTTTGGCTTAGTGATTTTGGGGTCCTAAGATTTATTTTCATTTCACAGGTATATGATGTCAGTGGGGATACACCAGGGAAGGCAGGTTACCATCTTGATTGCCACTAACAGAGTGTTGGTTCCATTCTGTAAGCAAAGAGGAGCCATTGGAGGTTCGCGGGGAGAGATCACCACAATCAGAGTTGTGAGTTGGAAGAAACTCTGGCAAGAGCGTGAAGGATGGGTTAGAGTAGAGAAGGGATTAAAGAACAGAAATACCACATACGGGGCTCTGACAGTGTCCTGCTGAGAAGGATTGAGGGAATGAAGACCTGACCTAAGGCAGCAGCAGTGGGAATGTAAAGAAGGTAAGGGACTCCTTAAGGTATTAGTGAGCTTGACGATTGCTTGAATATAAGGCAGAAGGAAGAATCAATGGTGACTCCAGATTTGCTTGCTATATCAACACAATTATAACACACACATTATTTGAGTTCTTACTAAATGCAAAGCCTGGGCCAGGTGTTATTAAAATGCCAGACTGCTTCATTTCAAATACCGGCTTCAGTGGTTCCCAACTATGCTGGGCAAGTCACTTAGCTCTTCATGCCTCACTTTCCTCATCCATAAAATGGCAAGAACATTAGTACCTACTTTATTAGGTGGATGTGAAGTGAATTATCACTAATAAAGTGCTTGAAAAGGTGCCTGGCTCACAGCCAACCCTTAATAGATGTTTGTTCAGGAAAAGATGGTGTGTAGGAGATATGGGGATGCAGAAACCGAGAGTCATAGGCGTCTTGCTCCTATATGGAAGTGCAGGAAGGTCAGTGACATTTATTGAATCATTAAAAATGGAAGGGTTCTTATATACGCAATCTCTAGTTCCCATACTTACATCTTTCATATAGAGGATAGGGTTGGAGATATTGGCTGTTAGAAATCTTCGTACATTTTCGGCTGGGTGTGGTGGCTCACTCCTGTAATTCCGGCACTTTGGGAGGCTGAGGAGGTGGATCACTTGAGGTCAGGAGTTTGAGAACAGCCTGGCCAACATGTTGAAATCCTGTCTCTACTAAAAATAGAAAAATTGGTCAGGCATAGGGGTGCATGCCTGTAATCCCAGCTACTCAGGAGGCTGAGGCAGGAGGATCACTTGAGCCCAGGAGGCAGAGGTGCAGTAAGCCAAGATCTTGCCATTGCACTCTAGCCTGGGTGACAGAGCAAATTCCATTTCAAAAAAAAAAAAAAAAAAAAAACGAAGAAGAAGAAAGAAAGAAAAGAAAGCTTCAATAATTTTTTCAGAAGAATTTTTCTTTTGTTGATTTAAATGTTAGCCAGGTGCTTTAGTTAATCAAGGACTTCAAAGAGCAGAGCAGAGTGACCACCTGTGGGTTGCGGATGTGGGAGACCATGGGAAAGTGGTAGGAAGTAGAGAAGGTTGTGACTAGTGGCTTATGCAAAATGGCCTTCTGTTTTCTCCTTAAATTCATGTGAATTTTGCATTTTATTCTGTAATATATCTGAGTTTATTTTGATACATAAAGATCTTTTAAATTACTTACTATCTAGGAAAAACGATGCTTCAGAAAGAGGCTCCATGTTTAGGGAGTACCTCCAGCTCTCTGCTGCATATTCCCAGCAGTCCTCTGGTTTGAGCAGTACTGATTTAACCCAATTATACAGCCCCACTAGGAGAAAAAAAAAACACTTTAAAAATCAACTCAGTTGATGCTTTAGTTCTTTGCAGGAGAAACAATGAATCATAAAGATTAATTGTGTCTTTTCTTGTGAGTTTAATAAATAATATCAGTTTACAGGAAGGATGAAAAGTTGATATATGTAATTAATGCTGAACAAAAATGCTATAAAGATTTGTGCAAAATGCTGTCTTTTTAAATATATGGAGGGGTGCTTTTATTTTAAAATTCATGAAGACTTGAGTAAGCTCAGCAACATTTTCCTGCAAAGGTAATTGAAGAACCCTTCACACAGCCATCCACCCAAAAAGAAAAGGGATAAAGAAGTTCTACAAATAAACTAAGCATTTTGGATTGCATGAAGTCCTAGGGAAAGGAATTTAACTTGGATTTCAATTATAAATAAATTTTGGAAAGTTTGCTTGAATGAGTTCTTGCTAGTATGAAGGGAGAGAATGCACCAATATAACAGACAGATCAGGTGGTCACCACCTTGATTTTGTGGTTAACCTCGGCATTCCCAGTGGTGAACAAGTTGGCACTGTGTGCACCCTGTTGGGATGCAATATTAAGTAAGAAGCATTGCCTATCAGTTATTCTTAGAAAACATTTTTAACTGAATCTAATCACGGTGTTAGGTCTGACTTCTAGTTTTCAGTATATATGGGAAATGGAAGAACAATTTAAATGACACCATAAGGAGACAAGCAGACAAATCCAGAATGTGGAACACTCTGGAGGACAATTGAATTACTTCAAGATTTCAGTACAAAGTAATAAAAATAATAGTAACAACAATAATAATGTGTTTGTGTATGTGTTGGATAGGGGCTTCCAGAATCTTTTTTTTTTTTGAGATGAAGTCTCGCTCTGCCACCCAGGTTGGAGTGCAGTGGCGCAATCTTAGCTCACTGGAAGCTCCACCTCCCAGCTTCAAGCGATTCTCATGCCATGCCTCAACCTCTGGAGTAGTAACCTCTGGGATTACTGGTGCCCACCACCACAACCAGCTAATGTTTGCTTTTTAGTAGAGACGGGATTTCACCATGTTGGCCAGGCTGGTCTTGAACTCCTGACCTCAGGTGATCCATCCACCTCAGCCTCCCAAGGTTCCAGAATCTGGATTAGATGCTACTTTGAAAGTAAAAAGAGACTTAAATATCAGTTGGTGAGATCTGAATGTCGTTTAGATATTGGAGGAGAGTAGAATATTATTGCTAGTTTCTTAAGCTGGCTTACAGTACTGGGGTTCTGTAGAGCAGAGACCTTATTTTTAGATGTGTGCTGGAATATTTAAAGGAGAAAGCAGGTGACTGATGTCACTTACTTTCAAATGATTTAGCAATAAAACTAGAGAGATAAAGAAATGGGAAACACACACACATGGATCAGAGAGAGAGTTCTGGTTGCTTATGGCACAATTTTCAATTTTTCTGTAAATTTGGATTTTTTTAAATAATTAAAAGCTGGTAAAATTTTGCTGTAGAAAAAACTTATATATATTCATTTATTCAAACATTCACTGTCTATAATTTGGACAACGATCACATGCCAAGTACTATGTTAAATGTTAGGGAGACAGTGATGAGAACAATAGCCAGGGCCCTTTCGCTGTTGTGAAATTTTAATTTGAGAGAGAACACTATTAAACAGTGAGACATGCAAATAAGTGAATAGTCACGTATTGCAATATGTTATTAAAAAAACAAGAATAAAGTTCATGAGAGCGAGTGACAGAGGAGACATAATTGGATGAGGGCAGACTGAGTGCCTGGGAGGACCTTTCCAGAAAAGCAGTTTCTTTCCAAGAGGTCCCTTGGGACCCTTCAGTCCCCAGCAATGTCTCTGTCCCACAGCCTCCTGGGTCTTCACACTGTTCCTTCAGCACTTCTTCGGGCAGCAGTTCCCTTCCTTTGCATTTAATCTTGGCATCTCAGTTGGATGGTATGCTCCCTTGAAGATGAATCTTTGATCTATTCATCTCTACATTCCTCAAAGCCCGATGTCACACAGGAGTTTGATATTTACTAAATAACTATATTCGTGCAGTTCTTTGTACCTTTGAGATTCCTTTTCTATGAATGAACTCATTTGATATGAACTTTAAAATGGCCTTGTGATAGTTCATTTTATGCATCCTCTTGGCTAGGTTAGGGTACCTGGCTGTTTGGTCAAACACTAGTCTAAATGTTGCTTGAAGGTATTTGTGGATGCGATTAATTTACAATGAATTGACTTTAAGTAAAGCCGATTACCATCCATAATGTGGGTGGGTCTTATCTAATCAGTTGAAGGCCTTAAGACTAAGATTTTTAAAAAAGAAGCAATTCTGTCTCAAGATTGCCACCTGGAAACCCTGCTTGACTTCCCAGTCTACTCCTGCCCTATGGGATTCAGACAGTAACACCAGTTCTTACTGGAATGTCTAGCCTGCTGACCTTACATACAGATTTTGGACTTGCCATTCCCCATGACTATGTGAACTTATCCTTAAAATAAATATCCCTCTCTCTGTCTGTCTGTCTCTGTGTGTGTGTGTGTTTATGTATATTTGTATATACACACACATACTATTACTTCTAGTGGTTCTATTTTGCTAAAGAACTTTGGCTAATACAAGCCCTGAGAGATAAGGACAGTTACTTTTCCCACTTTGCAGATATCTAAAGAGAGGCATGTTCTCACTCATAGGTGGGAATTGAACAATGAGAACTCATGGACACAGGAAGGGGAACATCACATTCCAGGGACTGTTGTGGGGTGGGGGGAGGGGGGAGGGACAGCATTGGGAGATATACCTAATGCTAAATGACGAGTTAATGGGTGCAGGAAATCAACATGGCACATGGATACATATGTAACAAACCTGCACATTGTGCACATGTACCCTAAAACCTAAAGTATAATAATAATAAAAAAAAATAGCATCCCAATTTTATATGGGAAAAAAAAAAGACTTCAGTTCTGTAATAATAAAGCAAAGTAACCTGTAAAAAAAAAAAAAAAAGAGAGGCATGGAGCAGTTACACAGTTAATCCAAGGTTCCACACTGAGTTTGTGAGACCTGAAGGAAGCAAGTTCCTTCTAACTCAGTTTTTAAAATGGAGGCAGGTGCTTGATAAAATATCCATCTGATAGCTGAGAGAGCTTGAATGTCTGGGAGTGACAGTTTAACAACATTTTCTCTCTTTGGCACTGTACTGGGTCTGGACGTTAATCTGGGTGACCCTGAAGGGTTTCCAGGATCCACACACATATTTAACAACTACCGTTTAGATGGGCTTTCTTCAAAGGATAGATAAGCCTTCAGCTGAGCGAAACAATCACCTCACTGTAAATGCGTATGGGGACATGAAACCATCAGCAAGATGAAAGATTTTTATCCTTTGCAGTCTGTAATGAAAGCCTGAAAAGGATTTCTCTTGAGATATTCCCTTTTTGATGGATTTTCTTTGTTTACAATGAACCTGGGACTTAAATATCGTAGGCTATTCTTGCTTGACCGAATAACTGAACCACAATATCTGGAACAATAACTTGGGTGTTATTTCAAGTACAGTGGCCCGAATCTTGATTCAGTTCATACTAGGTGGAAAATTAAACAAGAAACAATTACAGTCTACTGGCTCCCTATACAGTGGGCTCCCGAATCTCACAGGCAAGTGAGAGGGTATGCTCCACCAAGCCTCTGGGTGGGACCGTCCTGTGTATGTGGTTTGGAGAAAGATCTGATCTTCTCCTTATCAGGATTACATTTCTCTTTGATGCCTGGACTAAGCTGTTTCCTCTTGCCAAGAGGTTAGGAATCTGCAACCCAAGGGTAAATGCAGGCTTAACTGCCTTCCTTCTCTGCTCATCTATGGGAAAATCATGGAAATCTAAACTTCTCTATGGAGTCTGCTACCCATAAGATTGCTAGGCCCCCATGCATGGTATGGCCGTGGTATTGGGCCCTGGCACTTCACTTCCCCAAAGTGTGTGTTGTCTTGTACAAGCTCCTTTACATTCTTTGCCTTATTTTGCTTAGCTGTGCAATGGGAATAACACTTGTTTCACAGGATTCTTTTTTTTTTTTTTGAGACGGAGTCTCACTCTGTCACCCAGGCTGGAGTGCAGTGGCGCAATTTCGGCTCACTGCAAGCTCCACCTCCCCAGTTCATGCCATTCTCCTGCCTCAGCCTCCTGAGTAGCTGGGACTATAGGCACCTGCAACCACGCCCGGCTAATTTTTTTTGTATTTTTTTTAGTAGAGACGGGGTTTCACTGTGTTAGCCGGGATGGTCTCCATCTCCTGACCTCGTGATCCACCCACCTCGGCCTCCCACTTCACAGAATTCTTAAGAGGATGAAAGGACACCAAATAATATTAATCAAATAATATTAATCAGCAACATTTACTGAACACCAAGCTTGGAACAGCAGTGAGCCAATCATTTCACATTCTTTATCTGCAAGTCATAGCAATTGCACACAGGCAGGTGCAATTGGTCGTGTTTTAAAGATGAGGAAATGGCAGCTAGGCAGGTTCAGGGCCTTTCCAGTGGACCCTTATTGAGTCATTGGCAAGCCATATACTACACTCCGTGACTCAGGAACCCACCACGCGTGCTCAGGACAGGTCGTTTTTCTCCGCCTTGGTGTAGCTTCTTGCCCCCGTTTCTTCCTCCTCCTCTTGGGGCCTCTTAAATGGAATCCCAAACAGAAGTAGTATAAGGGGTACAGTGTTTCTGCTCTAGCTGATGGGGTCTCCCTGAAGTGAGCCTGAAAACAACTTAGGATCTTTCCATGCCAGAAACAGGGGGAGGGTATATCTAATGCAAAGAGAAATAAAGTCATTTCATTCTCTAAGTGCCACTGTGTTCTGTGTTCCCAAGAAATTATAAGCTGCTGGAGGTAAGGGGGCAAGTCTGTTAACTTATAGTAGACTCCTGGGTTTTCTGTTAAACAAATGATTTTGATGAGGAAGTTGCAGTTTCCTCCAATGATAATCTGCCCTGTGCATTGCCTGTCTCATTGTCAAACTCAGCTGGTAGGGCTTTGTGAGTTCTCATGAAAAGCTTCATTTCCAGGCAATGAGAAAGTTTAAGGTCAGAAGAAGGACACAGTGCTGAGAATATAAAAGCTCGTGGGATTTGTTGAGTGATGAGACCCTCTTTAGCACATAGAAAAACAGAAAGCCCTTTCTACCTGTCAAACTAAAAATTTATCGAGACAAGTGAAAAACAAACACAGGAAAAATTATTCTGCAAGCATTACACTTTCAGGCTTCCCATTCCATTGGAAAAAAAACCCACGCATTCTCCATCAGCAAGGGGTGGAAGATGAATATTGTAGTGAATGGGATAGGATGAAAGGAGACACCCGGCATGTATAGTAGAAGATTGGACTGGAATGGGAACTTAAGGCCTGAGGCATTGTTGCTGTCCTTGTTAAACACAGTGTGCTAGACGTCCTCCTTAAGATTTCAGCAGATGAACAGTGAAGTGTCTACATAAGGAATAGTAAGCCCTACTTTGTATCTAAACATCATAGATGTCAGGTAATAGTATCCCGAGGGCATGGCTGGCTAGTTGTCTGGAGCGTGGATCAAGAGAGACAGGATTATATTACATGCTCTGGTATATTACATTAAGCTGGGTCCTGATTAAGGGCCAGTATTTTAGTTCAGTGATGCTTGTTGCCTCGGATCTCTCTCTGGCTGAATTTATCTCCCTGAAGAAACATGGTGGTAAGTTTCATGAGCAGTCCATAGACTATGAAACAAAATGCTGGAGCCCTTTTCTGTCTCAGGATAGAGACATCTAGGAAAATGAGCACTGGGCCGAGAGTCACATGTACTATATTCTAGACCTGACACTGCCGTTAAGCAGGTGTTTCACTCATGGCAAATCTGTTGTATTCACGAAAAAACTCCATTTTCTAATCTATAAACTGAGAGAAAATGATGGTTTTCCTAAAATTATAAGCAACCAGAAAACCCGATATAAACAAGAGATAAATTCAGAGAGCCACTGGTTGTGTAACAGACAAGGGACTGGGGACACATCAGTCACCTTGTCTTCTGGTTCTTCCTGCTACCCATCCCTTCAAGTGGCTTCTACGAATATTTAGGGATCCATAGTTCCCAAAATAGTTTCCCACGCTAATCCAGAGATCGCGAAGCAGAAATGTCAGGGTTTTATTACTGTGATTTTAGATTTGTGGGCCTTCTCCTAAGATTGCAGTAGGAGAATGATTCCTGAAGGTGATTTTTACAAAGAAGATAGAAATTGTGCAGGGGGATGTTCTGCAGTGCCCAGAGTTTACAAACATTTTAGTCTTCTCTACAGTGTGGAAAACTGTATTTATTTTTCTTCAAATTAAACTATATTGATAAAATGTTATCATCTGGGTCATGGTTGTATATTGTTGTTGGTTAAAAAAAAATCCACTCTGTTGGTCAGTTTCAAAAGGAACAGTCTGTAAAGACAAAAGCTTATTTAGTAGATGTTTTGTCCTGACTCGGAGAATAAAAGAAGCAGTGGGGAAATAACAGCAGACATTTGTGGAAAGAGTTGTGTTAAGGCTCTTGAGTGAGGGCTCTTGTTAGACCAAACTGTCAGGTAAAAAAAAAAAAAACACAGGAAGTGGAGAGATGGACACGTTTGAACCCTTGGTTTTCTTTCTTTGTTTAAAGAATGTGTCTATGTTATGAATAGATTTTATAGAATCATAAAGTATTGAAATGTTAAAGGTAGCAAAGATCAAAATGATTTTCTCCCAAGTCTAGCTTTAGATTTTGAGAAAGAAGCTTTTCCTTTTCCTTTTAATGAATGTTCATACATAAGCAAAGGATTTTGATCCTTTGAATAGCCATTTTAGAGAATGTTCTTTGCAACATACATACGGTTTTGGAAAGACTAGCAAAGCCACTCTGAGAAAGAGCATGTGTTAGTACATTGGGATAGAATAAGAAATCTAAACAATTACCCTCAATTTATCAAGATAATTTTATTAATACTGGCCCATTATAAAAAAATTATTTTTGAGGTTACTAAACAGTTTTCAATTGAACTAGAATTACTCGTGTACTTTAGTGATTATATATATATTTGTACTAACATGTTACTCAAAAGAGAGAATGCAATCAATTAAACCACGTCTGGAAAAAAAAAAGGCCATATTTTAGCAATTATTTTACTATAAAGAAGTGTTGCATGTAGAGTCACTGTCAATTACTAGAAATAATTACATATTTTCTAGGGTAATTTCTTGGTAATTAAAGTGTCACTGAAGCATAAGATGCTTTGTTAATGAAAAGATTTAAAAAACTCATATGAGTTTATCACTTTTTGTTGAAATGTGGTTCAATGTTTATTATCATAATTTCTGACTGTTATTGTATAACCTTGAATGGTATTAATGCACAAATCATGAATGTAAGCCAAGTAATAGCTCACTGAGTAAAAAATACATCACTGGAGGTGGCGCAATAGCAATCAAAATTATGATAATAAACATTAAACCATGTTTCGACAAAGAAAGAACAAAACAGTCTTAACATATTTTTTCCTCCTGATTTTGAAAGAATTCATGACACTAATTGCAAAAGAATTACCAAAGAGAAAAAACAAACAAATGTTGCGCTATTTATTTCCAAACATTCTATACTGAATAGTATAAACGAACAAAACTGTAAACATAATTTTTACAAATAAGGAGATTTCCAAAATGGGACTTTGAGCCATTTTTCACATCTGGCATACTACAGAAAAGGCAACACACTATTTTCTATTTTGAACCTAATAATATTAACTCACCCTCAGCTAGGTGAGGGTTTTCATTTTTTACTTTAGAAGGAGGAGATGCATTTAAATTAACTCACTCTTTGATTTCCCATTCTTTTTGAGACTAGTAAAGATGTGAAAAGAGTGAATGTGCCCTTCTTCTTTCCAGATTTATGGATGTTTTGTGGGAGGAAGTACAGAAACTCAGTACATTTCATAGGAATGCGGGCAAGTTCATCTTAAGCAATATTCACCTTGGGATGCCCAAGGAAGCAAAACCTTAGAAGAAAGGTGTAAGATAAGTACATTTCGAAGATGAAAAGATTAGGAGTTGGTGTAATGGTATGGTAGAGCTGGTTATTCCAGCTTGCAAGAGTCAGTTTTGTGCATCCCTTTTGAACTCTATTTTTAGTGACCTCCCTCTTGTTGGAAGCTTGAAATTGGTCATGGTCGGGATAGTTACACAATAGAAATTGAAAAATGTAAACAAACAGGGCTTTTTTTTTTTTTTTTTTTTTTTTTTTCAGAGAGCCAGTTTTTCAGCACACTACTAGAGGAAAGAGAATTGGATCATGGATTTTAAAGTCATGTCAATCAAAATAGGGATCAATGTAGAGGTCAGATAGATAATGTCAAGTAGAGGCAGGCATTTGTATTTATTTACCTTGTTGAAAATGACCCCTAGTTTGATGGTTAACCTGAATCAGTTGGGAGAATCTGGTCCAGTGCTTTTGATTTGACTCTTTACCATTCACATGAAGCTCTCAATAAAGATATGACTTCAGTTCCCCCTTCCTCCCGCACACTCTTATTTGTCATTAATCTTTCTTCAAAAATCCAACAGAAGAGTCTCAAAAGGTATGTTTGCAAGACATCTTGGATGACATTCCTTTAATTTTCCAAGGAGTCATCACCACTTAGTGAAAGCTCATGCACATTGTGTGATAGAAGGCATCCCACGGTCCGGACCCCCAGGCTGTCTGCATTCCCACTCCCAATTCTGCACCACACTAGTGCCTTGCTCTTATCAGATTCCTCCTCCTTCCCTCTCAGTCTGTTATACATGTTGGGCTCAAACAGATCTAAGTGCCTTTGCCAAGATTGTTCTCCCACTTCTTTACCACCTGTCTAACCTTCAAGACTAAACCAAAGTCACACTCCTCAGAGAAAGCTTTCCCCACAGTAGCTCATTTTGTCTGCAATACTCATTGACTTATATATCAAACTGCCAAGCACTGAGAGCTTTACTTAGTGGTGATTCAGTAAATATTTTTGTACAACTTGGAGTGGCAGTTCCAAGTAAGCTCCACGTCCTACAGCCAAGGGTTCCCATTAACCTTGGAAAAAGTTTGGGAATTTACTGTTTTCATGAATAAAGGGATTGTCACCCACAAAATGGGTTGGTTCAGTTGCCTGGTGGGTATCAACCCAATGACCACAACCAAGGAGAATTTAGCAAGGGGATTTTATTACTTGTGACAAGTAAGAGAATACCAGGGACAGCTCCCAAAGCAGTGTTTCCCCAAGCTAGGGGCTGGGTCAGGTTTTATAAGCATAGGGTAATGAGGTATGGTCTGACTAGATCTTGCAATGAACTGATGAAGTGTTGCAGGGAGGCAGGATCTGATTGGATCCTGCCACGGGGTGATGCCAGAGCTCCATCTGATTGGACAATAGATCTTGCCTTATGGTGTCCACTTAAGTCAGTCCCCACTCCTTGGTCCCAGCACTTAGGTTCCCCCAGTGGTTGCAGGCTTGGTTCATCTGGGCATCCTCGGGTTACATGACCTGAGGGCCCATGGCAAAAGAAAAACACTGTTATATAAAAGTTGAACCAGATTGATCTGGTGTGTCTGCAGGATGAGGGGAAAGTGAAGGAGAGAGAGCATCTATTCAGGATCAGATTGTACTCGAATTCTCAGAACTCTTTAATTCAGGATTAATATTTGTGGCTAGATAAGTTTACATTGTAGCATTATGCTATAGAGAGACTAATCTAAGATCATTAACAAATTCTGACTTATAGCCAAGAATTGAGTCTTGGGAACCCAGATTTACATTTTAATTTAATTGCTGAGGGATGAATGTCTAACTGGACCCGCTGGGAGAAAGGGTTAAAAGCATTTTTGTATGTTTGCAATCCTAGTTCTTCTTTTCCAAGTCTTCCTGTTTGTCGTCTTCAAATAACTACATTATAATTTATTAATAAATATTTACATTTTAAAGTGGAAATATTTAAATATGACTTTCAATGGGATGTCATTTTCGTAATATTTGCTTTATTATTACTTTTTTTCCTTGGGTGGTTACCTGATTTTTATTTGTTGTTATTGTTAATCCACCTTTTAAAATCCCATGATCTAATTCGAGACAGAGCGTTTTAGAGAGATTTACTTAGGGTTTTGAAGTTGCTAGACCCATATCTGAACATCTAATCACTTCCCTCTCATCTCTTTGTACTGTTGAACTTTCCTGATTTGTGTCCCTGGGTAAGTCTTGTTTTCATTTTTCTGGAGAACAGCATTGTCTTAAACATTTCTGTCTCCTCACTTTGCTCAAATGTATTTCTTTTGGCAGGAATCCTAACCTGCCTGGATTTGCTTTGGTGTGGGTGTTACCTCAGCTTTTCTTCAGCCAAAATTTTGTATGGCTTTGCCAGTTTGGAGAGCCAACCTCTCTCTTCTGACTGAAGATTATAAAATGGCAAAGATAAGTGCTCAAGGCACTTTTCCTGAAATGATGATTTAAATTTATCATGCTCTCCTGGGGTCCTTGAGAAATAGGCCACTCTGTGATCATTTTTGAGCGCTTGCCAGCATGCCTGAAATATGAGGAGAGGGAGAAGATGTGTCTGCTTTTCTAATTAGTTTTTTCCTCTAGTAAGTCATATCCCCTTCCTTTTAAGTGACGGAAAGCATTAGGGTTCTTAAGAGATGTCTATTTTCCACTGGGGTTTACATCATCATTTTATCTAATTATTTCCCAATTACAAATAATAATTAAACCAAATGGTGATGCAAACTGGAGGAGTAACAATATATCTTTTTAGAAGAGCTCCCCAAAGGAGACACAGAACATCGGGGTTGAAAATTCTTTGTTCAGTCTCAACAGTGAGTCTTCAAGGATGCACAAGTCACAAGTCTTGATTTTCAAACCATGTCTGATGTTCCTTGGCCCAGACCTAAGAGGGAAGACCGAAGAGTCCAGTATTCAACTGTTTCTGACACCTCAATACTGTTTTAGTAGTTGAAATAAACAGTTCTGCAGAAGTTAATAACTGTTGATTGAATTATTTTAATGGGAAATATCTAGGATGATACTTAACCAAGAATCAGAAGACCTGAATCTGGAGTGATAATATGCCTGAGTTTGCCAGGAAAGTCCTGGCAAGACTCTTGTCTTGGCATTATTAAGGATGTTGTCTGGCACACCCCTTTTCACTGTCAGGGTGTTCTACTTTAAACTCTTTACAACTTGCCAGGTGGACAAATGGAATGAGATTAGACTTAAATACTCTTATTGATTCTTACAAGTGTTAATGGATATCTATCTGCAAGATTCTAAGTCTTGAAACAAGTTACTCAAATGGTATTTCTCAACCTCAGACATCTTATTTTAAGACGCAATAAGAAACTAACAAATCAAAATATGTACTTCTCATGATCATGCTTAATATAAAAACTAAATTTGTAAAGCTTCTATGAGAAAATATAAGAGAATATCTTTTTGCCTATCTTGATATAGGGAAATAATTTTAGATGAGACTTCATAAAAATTAAAAACATTCTGCTCTTCAAAGACACTATTAAGAAAGTGAAAAGCCACAGACAGGGAAAAAATATTAACAATATGTTTATCTGACAAAGGACTCTTATTCAGAATGTACAAAGAACCCTTACAAACAAATGATAAAAACCCTTACAAAAAATGATAAAAAGACAAACCACCCAACAGTTTGTAAATGGGCAAAAAACTTAAATAAACAGTTCCTCAACAAGGCTATTAGAATAGGTAATGTGTATATTAGCATGTACTTAAATAGGGGAAATGCAAATTAAAACCACAATGAGATATTTTGAACCTATTAAACTTGTTAAAATTAAAAACGCTGACACCATCCACTGCTGGAGAAGATATGAACAATGGAAATGCTCTTACTTTGCTGGTGGGAATATCAAATGATGTGACCACTTGGGGAAACTGACTTTCTTATAAAGTTAAACATATTCTTGCCCTATATCCTACCAATTCCATTAAGTATTTATCCAAGAGAAATACAAACAGATGACCACAAAAGGGCGTGAATATGAATATTGACAGCAGATTTATTTGTAATAGCTCCAGACTGGAAACTGCTCCATAGATTGTTAGCAAGTTAACAGAGAAAGAAATTTATGGCATCTTCATATGATGGAACACTATGTAACAAAGAGAAAAATTAACTGCAATTATATGTAATAACATGGATGTCTTATCGATATTATGCTGAGAGAGAGAGAGAGAAGCCAGATACAGAAGCGTTCATACTACATGATTGCATTTATATGAAGCTCTAGACTAGGCAAATATTATCTGTGGCGATAGAGCTCAGCTCAGTGGTTGCCTGGGGGCAGGTGTGTGTGTGTGTGTGTGTGTGTGTGTGTGTGTGTGTGGAGAGAGACAGAGAGAGAGAGCTATTAAATGGAAAGTGGAATGAAAGAATTTTCTAAGGAAAGAAAATGTTCAATATCTTTATTTGAGTGATATACAAAGAGTATGCATGCATACATAAACAAGTCATTGAGTGTGCATTTGATATGTATATTTTTCTTTAAGTAAATTATACCTCAATACAACACTGTAAAAATAAGTTACACTGCTTCTCAGTTTAGCAAGCACATTGTCACACAGTAATGTTTTCCAAAAATTTCTAAGCATTGCAATGCTTTCTTTATACTAAAATTTACATGGAATTCTAAGATATGAAATAGATCTAAGTGGAGCTCCTGGAGCTGAAGTGAGAAGAGGGTCCTGAAGCTGCATAATGCCTGCTGTCCTCTGTCCAGTCCTCCACCCCGGCACTGTACTCCATTCTTTAAACAACTCTGTGCTAGAGGCACTAAAGATTTTTAAGATATTAACTACACAGATGAAGAAACAGGTTCCATGAAATTGTGACTTACCCAAATTACATGGCTAAGAGATGATAAGACAAGGACCTGGAAATCATAGCTTGGGATCCACAATCTGTATACTATATTTACTGAATAAAGCAAGTGTTCTAGGCTGAGTACGGTGACCCACGCCTGTAATCCCAGCACTTTGGGTGGCTGAGTTGGGCAGATTACTTGAGCTCAGGAGTTCGAGACCAGCCTGGCCAACATGGCAAAACCCCGTCTCTACTAAAAATACAAAAATTAGCCAAGTGTGGTGGTGCATGCCTGTAATCCCAGCTACTTGGGAGGCTGAGGCATGAGAATCACATGAACCTGGGAGGTGGAGGTTGCAGTGAGCCAAGATCGTGCCCCTGCACTCCAGCCTGGTGACAGCGAGACTCTGTCTCAGCAAAGAAAAAAAAAAGTAAGTTTTTCAAACATTGTGAGGGATATAAAGTAGTATAAACAATGCTCCCAGTTCCAAAGAATTTATGGCTTCCTTGGGGACTTGCTCAAAGCTCATGTGGCTGGAGGTATCATGGAGGTATCATGTTTGGTCAATGAGAAGTACTTTTAGGTAAGGGGCTACCATTCATCAGAGCACAGATGACCCTTTCCAGTCATTCCAGTAACATCAACAACCAGACTGGGGCTGTCTTTTCCTGTCTTGGGGGGTGGTTTTTCGTGGATTCTTTCTTACTTGGCATGAGATAGACTTGGTCAAGGTTATCCCAAATTTCTTTCTACTGTCTAGTTTTGGTGGATCATCTATATAAAGCTTCAAGTTTTCATTTTGATGTGATCACCCATGATTGCTGAAAACACCTTTATTTCCCCCATTTAGATTAGGGCCACATGAAGAACACTGACTGGATGTTTTCAGATCAATTGATGCTGAGGTTTCTTTTCTCACAAAGTCCTACTCATATATCTCTGCATTTCCCATCCCATAGCAGCTGCCTCTATTCATTTATTTATTTTAAAGTTCAATTTGTGATGCAGTTAGAAGAGACTGTCAGCAAGAGAGTCAAGCGGAAAGTTTATTTTTTTTTCTCAGCAGGGAAAAGCCAGAGGAGAAGGGGGATCATGGGTAGGGGGCTTATTGCATTTATTTGGTTAATTTTTTTCCTAAAAGTCCTTCCCTCTGAGAGGAGAAAGTTCTTTTCTCTTTAAGTGCAAAGCCCAAAGTGGGAAAATTTTAAATTTGATTTTAATTTTTTTTTTTTTTTTGATGTGGAACAAACCAAAAGAACCAATGATGCCGAAATTTCTTTAATTGAAATGGAAGAGAGGTTGGAACTCTCCTTAAGGGGACTGATTGTTTAGATTCTTATTTCTTTCTTATTTATTTATCACTAGAGATGCACTGATTTAGGCAGATAAAACACTGAGTTAGGAGCTCAACAAACACATGTGAAATTGAGCCATAGAAGGATAAAAAATTGAAACCGATGATGGCCCCACAGACAGAGAGAAGACAGCTCGTGAAGCCGTGAAAAATCCCCTACCTCAACTAGTGCCCTTACTGGCTCTCTCCTGGGCTTTCAGTTCCCTGCATTAGAAATATTTCATGACTTGAGTAAGAGCTATACAAAAACAAAAAGAAATTATAAAACCAAAAACCAAAAAATAAAAAATAGCAAATAAATTCCATGGTCAAAAAGCTTGGGGAAAAAATGGAATAAACAAAGAAACTAAAGTCTTTACTGCAGAATTTCCCAGGACCGGTAATATTGTCATGTACATTACACATCTTTAAGAGGAAGAGCTACAGTATGTAGCCACGTAAAGCCAGCCAAACTTAGCTGAAAGGGAGATTTTACCCATCTGCCCCCCTCCCTCCACCAACATTTTATGGGGCTGATCTTCACTGAAACCAGATTGAGGAAATGCATTAAAGCACTGAAAAATGCTGGTTAAAATGCAAACCAGAACAGGGAGATGATAATACTTGAAGTCATTGTTAACCAACCTAACTCCTCAGTTCCAATTAGTTTATCCAATTAACTGCAAGTGTCTTACAAAACTCTTGTGAGAAGGAGCTTGGAGATAAAATACGACAGGGGCCGGAGAGTATCAAGGGTGCTAATTGGGAGGCCAGGAAGACATGGTGGAGCAGTAAAAGACAGAAGGCTGGGCGTGGTGGCTCACGCCTGTAGTCTCAGCACTTTGGGAGGACAAGATGGGCGGATTACCTGAGGTCAGGAATTTGAGACCAGCCTGGCCAATGCGGTGAAACCCCGTCTCTACTAAAAATGCAAAAAACAGCTGGGTGTGGTGGTGGGCGCCTGTAATCCCAGCTACTCGGGAGGCTGAAGTAGGAGAACTGCTTGAACCCAGGAGATGGAGGTTGCAGTGAGCCAAGATCGTGCCACTGCACTCCAGCCTGGGTGACAGAGTGAGAAAAAAAAAAAAAAAAAGAACGTTCCTGAATACTAAATATTTACCCTACCAACCTCAATTCATATGGGTAATATTGGCCTAGAACCAAATAAGAGAAAAGAGATGTTCAATCAGGGTTTACTTAAGCAACAAGAATCATACATATCAGATTCTAATCTTTCTGTATTCATTTAAAGCATAAAGTCAAATAAATGATTGCCAGCAGCAAGTGGAGTTGTTTAAAATTTCCTAGGCATGCAAAAGTGTTTCTTGGTATATGGAGAACTGATATTCAAACTTGGAGTTGAGCTGGTTTATGGTGATACCACTAGTGTGGCACCAAACCTGTTTCCTTTCATTTCTTTGCACACATTTCAGTGATATTTCCAGTGTCTCATCCAGCTAGATAAAGCCACGTGATTCAGTTCTGACTAGTGCAATATGGGCAGAGGTGACAAACTTCACCTCTAATCTTAACATATGCAGAAAGTCTTGCACATTCTTGCATTTTTTCAACTGTCCCATCTGCCAGTTATATTCTGTCAGGGCAATAAGATAGACGAGTCACATGATTAAAGGAGTCTGGGTTCCTGAGTCACTGTGTGGAGTAGAGTCACACAAGCGTACATACTGGACTTTGTGAGGGTTAGAAACAAATTTTTATTTTAAGCCACTGAGATTTCACCTTTTTTGGGGGGAGAGGTTGTTGAGTATAGTTCATGTTAATTTCCTTGACTGAGGCAAATTCAAACACTAAGAACATGTATAGCTGCAGAAACTAAAGCTAGAGTAAGGCATTGCTAGTAACTAATTCTTTTCATGTTGACTGCAACAGGATGGGCCTTGCCTTACTCCTGACTTGTCCCATGGGAACTATTTTAAAATCAGATTATGTAAGATTAACGCTACAGTGTTCCAGCTTTCTAATATCTCCCACTGGTATTCTACTCTTCTCTTCCATCTGCTGCATTAAAAGTGACCACCTTAAACTCAAACATTCAAATTCCACTGTGGTGTGTTTTTGGTCATATACAGCACATGGAGCTGTGGGAGGCAGTTTCCCTAGTGATGAAGTGTAGAACCACCCCTCAGAGAATTAGGCCTTTGCAGAAGCCAGCCAGAATTCTGTTAACCTCCTGGCCTTCCCATATTTACACACATTGGCCCTTAGCCCAACCCTGCACAGCTGGCTAGAAGAGTCCTGGATACTTTAGGAACTTCTCCCAAGAGAATTCCATGAAGGTAGGAGCTGGTAGGAAGACAAAGATGAAATTAATGTAAACCTTCCTTAGGAATTAAAAATGAATTTTCGGGGATAGGAAACTTTGCCAGGCACAATATTTTTCAGGCTTCTGACAGAATAAAGAGGTTAGGGATTATTTGTGTGCATGTTTACATCTGCTGAAAATCTCATTTGATAAGAATATATGCATTTATTTGATTTTATATGTGAATGACTCCTTTTGGGGAGTAAATGCTGTACTTGCTACTCAGAGAAACTCATAAATCTACATGTCTTTTTTTTTTTATATAGCTAACAACAAATTTCAATGGACAACTCAGCTATTTTGAAGCTGTGTAAGATGTGGCCCTAGTAACAGGGATGGATCTAGGCATTGTGAACCTAGGAATGTATACAATTTTGAGGGCCTTCTTTAAAAAAGTATATTCAAAATTGGGAATTAAAGTTAATATTTGTTTAGAGTGAGAAAAATTACAGCAGGCTACAAAATATAAAAGTTACTGCTGTAAACAGCACAAAATTCAGAAACATTATAGCTCTATTAATATACTAGGATATCTCTGTAATATTTTTTCCTGTATTTTTGGTTGATCTTCATTGAAACCAAATTGAGAAAATGCTGCATTAAAGCATTGAAAAATGCTGGTTAAAATGCAAACCAGAACAGGGCGATGATACTATTCGAAGTCATTATTAACCAGCCTAACTCCTCAGTTCAAATTAATTTACCAAATTAACTGCAAGTGCCTTACAAAACTTCTGTGGGAAGGAGTTTGGACATAAAATATGTCAGGGGCCAGAGAGTATCAAGGATGCTAAACGGGCGTCCTGGAAGACATGGCAGATTGATAAAATGACCTTAACAACTCTTTGGCCATCTTATTATATGACAGCATTTTGTAATATTTTCTGTACAGAAAATAGTTCAGTCTCACTGTTGACATGTTTAGAAGCTTCTTTGATCTTACAACTCATTATTGGTAATTTCATGTAAATTGTTAAAATTATTGTTAAATGTGGGAAAATTTCTATCATGTTCATTTCGCACATGAGATATTAACATCAACAAACTTTCCCAGGCTATCTTCTTGCTCCCTACTTTTAAACTTGGTTTCTCACCAATACCTGTGAGACACGTTCTTCTGGTGCAATGTCACACCTTACCGTGGCATCTGGCCCTGCTCCTGCACATCATGATATTGGGTGAGTTGGTACAGTGGGTAGTAGAAATTCCTGGAAAGACATTTTTGCATTGGGATGGCTGGAAGAAACTTAATTATACACGAAAGTAACGGCAAACCAAATAACTATATTAACCCCAACTAAATGTGTCTTCCAAGTCAGCATCCCTTTAATAGCCTATCACAAATGCCTGTTTGCAGTATTGCCTTTAGACTCCAGCCATCAGGGCCCCCACCCCAAACACTGAGCCTCAGGAGACCATGCACTGTGGAGTGACTTCCTCAAAACTGTTGAAGTTTCCCTCTGGTTCCTGAGATTGGCTGGGGCTACCATTGCCACCTGGGTGGGGCACATCCAGCCCTGGATCTGGACCTGCATGTGCCCTGGTCCTCATTTCAGCCTGGTATGTTCTCTGACCCTCTACTGCATGTTTGAGGTTGGCCATATACCCCAAAGATATGTAGGACTCAGGATTTGAGAGGCCTGATGGGTACACTGTACCCACTGACCAGTATGGCATTTTGTTGTTTTCATGATAACCTGTGTCGTTGGACCACCACAATAGTGCTGACAGACTGATTTTGGGTGACACAGGATGAGTTCAGGGCTCTGAGCTACGGACCTTCTACTGTTAATCCTGGGGCCTAAGCTCTGGGTGTGGGCCTATGCATGGGCTCTCACCAGTCCTTGCTCCAACTGCAGGGCTGCCTCTGATCTACAGCCCCTGAGGGCAATGAGTGATGGTAGCAGTTGTCTACTTTGTAGGACTCTTGCCATGGGCATCCAGAGCTGTCACTGCACCTCCTCTGCAGGTTCCACACCATCTGCCAGGCATCCTCCAGAGTGGCTGTGCTTCTGTCCTCCAACGGTTTCTCAAGACCATTGCTCGGTAATGTCAGTGGGCCCTTCTGATTAATGCAGCTTTTTGCCCCCTGCGAAGGTGGTATGGTGAGATATGGTGATGTCATATTCTCCTAGGTCGCTCTTAAGCCATGCTTAATGAGGGATGGGCATTCTTTGTAGGAATGAGATCACTCTTCCCCCTCCTCCCGTGATCCTTCTTTCTCTCCTCCCCAGTGTGTGGAAGGGAGTGGAACAGTCAAAATGGTAAACGATCACATTCTAGAAACACAGTGATTTGGCCTAAAGAGCTTAAGAGGAGAAATAAATGGTAGGTATGTTGTTCTGTACTTAGGCTGTAAAGTAACAAATGGTAAATTTAACCTGACCAGCATATAAATCATTGTTCACATTTTCCTGTATATTTTGGGTAAGACTGGAATTTATGTTCATAATCAAATAAATATAGTAACAACTTCGAGGGTCACTGGAAGCCAGTATCCCTAGGTGGCACAATGGGTGATATGGCTTATGAGTAATCATGTAAATAGCATTAAATAAATAGCATTAGGAAACTGCAGAGGCTAGAGGATCAGTATTGTTTCAGTACAAACAGGTTTCAAAAAGCCATGGCAGGATGCAATGGCTCACACCTCTAATTGCAGTACTTTGGGAGGCTGAGGCAGGAGGATTGGTTGAGACCCAGAGTTTGAAACCAACACACACACACACACACACACACAAACACACACACACACACAAATTAGCCAAGCATGATGGCCCCCACCTGTAGTCCTAGCTATAGGGGAGGCTGAGAGAGAGCCTAGGAGTTCAAAGCTGCAGTGAACTATGATTGTGGCACTGCACTCTAGCCTGGGCAACAGAGCGAGATGCTGTCTCAAAACAAACAATGCGCACACATACACAGGCGCGCGTGCACACACACACACACACACACACACACACCCCTACACCCACACACATACTGAGCCATGCATTGTGAGTAATGAGTATGCTACTTTTTTCTCATGATGGGTGTTATGAAGTTAGCCAGAAACCACACATTTGATTGTATAGAACAAAAAGAAATGGCTTCTGGCCCAGAATGGGCAAAGATGGTCCCTGGATACTACAAAGGATATTCATGTGTCTTGATAAGACAACAGACATATACATAAATTTCTTATCTACTCATTATTCTAAGTCTTTGTTGATACATCCCTGTACCTCCTATAGGACCATTAATTTTGTAATATTCCATAGTTGTTTATATAGACAGGGGTTTCACAAAAATATTTTTGGGGGCTCTGCACACCCTATGGAAAGCTCTGCCTGTGGCCCCTGTAGTGCCACCTGATGAAAGAAAAATGTGGGCTGGGCACAGAAGCTTATGCCTATAATCCCAGCACTTTGGAAGGCTGAGGAAGGTGGATCACTTGAGGTCCGGAGTTTGAGACCAGCCTGGTCAATATGGTGAAACCCCATCTCTACTAAAAATACAAAAATTACCTGGGCGTGGTGGCATGTGCCTGTAATCCCAGTTACTTGGGAGGCTGAGGCAGGAGAATCGCTTGAACCCGGGAGACAGAGTTTGCAGTGAGCCAAGATCTCACCACTGTACTCCAGCCTGGGGGACAAGAGCAAAACTCCGTCTCAAAAAAAAAAAAAAAAAAAAAAGAAAAAGAAAAAGAAAAGAAAAAAAGAAAAAGATACAAGTGAAAGAGGACAAGTCTGATGAAAAAGGGTACATGCCAGTCTAAACTGATTGAGGTAAAAATCTTTTTGTCAAATTTAGAAAAACATATGGCCATTGAATACCTCGCAAAGTCCTCTCCCACAGCCCATGCAAAGAAAGGGCCCCGAAGCTTGAGGCCTTGCAGCTTCACTGTAAACCTATCTCTGCCAGTTAACTTGAATCTCCGAAATGGTGGTGTTCATGCAGACTACTAGTGAGGCTTCATCCAGACAACGGGTTCAGGGTTTATTTAAAAATAAAATCATTGTAAAAACCTTTTATTTTTTTTACACAATCCTCTCTGCTGCATCCTACTGTAAACCCTGCAGAGTGACTTTTTTTCCCCACACAATTGACCTTAATAGCAAATACAGCAGAATTTGATTAATTCATCTTATATGTCCATAATTAATGTAAAAGGGCCAACAGTCTCTCAACTCTCTTCTCAGAAAAGATCTAATAATGGAGTTCAAGTGCAGTTTAATATGACCTAATTTTAAGAAATATAATGGCTGGAGAATTACTTTGAAAAGCGAGGAGTGCTATGCAAATGTAAAGTATCCTCATTATTATTGCTATTATTAGTGGAGTATCTATAAGTGTATTTGCTGCATTTAAAAATAAAAAGTAAAATAGTCTCTTGACATCTTTCTCTCTGGGCTCCTTGAGGGATCATATCTGTCTTATTAATTGTAGTATACTGGGCACCGAGCCAGTTGTTCCTGGTATTTAGTGGTACTTAAGAAGTATGTGTTGAATTAATGGATTAATAATCTCTGATCATATGTTTAGGTTATTTTACTTTTACAAATTTTATGCTGTGATGAATAATTCTTTCAATATTAAATTTTACTGAAATGTAAGTGTTTTCTAAGGATGAATTTCAAGAAGTTTAAAATTTCTAGAAGTCTAATGTTTAGGCTATATGCTTTACCCATTTTTAAGGCTTTTGATACATATTGCCAAACTACCTTCTAGAAATGTTCGTTTGTTCAACAAATATTTATTAAATACTTCTTAGTGTCCAGGCATTGTTCCAAGCACTGGGGAAAAACAGTGATGAATAACATATACCATCCTCCTGGAGCTTATGTTTTACTCAGAAAGAAAGAAGATGGAAGATAACCAAATAACAACAAAAAAAAGATGTAATTTGAGTAGTAATCAGTGCTATGAAGAAAAATAAAAGAAGCGAGAGAGTTGAGTAGATTTGTATTACTGTTTTTAAATATTCACTTAACTCTTCCATTTATGAGTGACTGTGGAAAAGGGGAAGGAGAGAGGAAAATACTTGAGAAAGGCAAATACTCAGACAATGGGGGATTAGTGAACACTGGCTCTGAAATTATGCTTATTCCTGAGGACCCAAAGAGATTCTACGGTCCATAGTCAACTAGGGCCTTATGGTGGCCAAGCAATCAATGAAATTTTGCCCAAGTCTGTCTCACCATTGGCCAAGTGAGTCAACAGACTCTCCAGTGGTTATTTTTCCAGTTGCTAGAGATGTAATCAGAACAGAAATACTCAGCCACATGATATAGTCACCTGTAGAGCGAAGTCCATTATGGTAGGAAGGGAGATTGAGGAGATTAGCTGTACCATCAATGATTAATTATATACTCCATCACCCAGAAGCAGCTGGCCTGAGAGAGTCATAGAATGACCAACTAAAGGTTGAATTAGTTTTTCAGTGAGGAGAAAACACTGGGGTTCTATCTTAAAGAATCAAATTAGTGGTCAGTATATGGTGCCGTTTCTCCCACAGCCAGCATGCCTGGGCCCCAGAATCAAGAATAGAAGCACAAATGGTTCTTCTCACTATGAATTTTGATAACCCACCTACAGAATTTCTCATTCTTATCCCCAGAATGTTCAGGTCAGCAGTTTTTTCTGACTTTGTTTCCAAGGAAGGAGTGCTTCTATGTGGGGATACAGCATTAGTTCGATTGCATTGCCAGTTGAGACTATCTCCTAGCCATCTTGGTAAAAAGTGGAATCCCTACTAATTAGGATAATTAATCCTGATTACCAAAGAAAATTGAGTTGCTACCATATGATCGAGGCAGGGAGCAAAATAGCTGGAGCTTAAGGGATTCTCTGGGGCATCTCTTAGTGTTCCCATGTCCTCTTGGTAAAAGTCAAAGGAAAACTACAGCAACCAGCACAAAGGTGGGACTACTAAGAATCAGGCCTTTCAGGAATCAGGGTTTGAGTCACCCCACCAAGAACCCCAACTACCTGAGGTGCTGAGGACAAGGAACATGGAATGGGCAAAAAAAAAAAAAAAGACAAAAATAATAATTACCAAATATAGTCTTGTGGCCCATTGTAGAAATAACAACTATAGCAAGTCTTTCAAATTCCTCCATAATACCACCACCTGAGCAGTGCCCACTCTTTCCTGAGTCTCATCTCTTTGGGGCCTCTCCTCCAAGCTTTTAATTTCTGTGAAAACCAACTTCTTCCCTTTGTTCCCTAGTATTGGGTGGTGTTTGCAGCTATTATTCTTATTAGCTTCGTGTTCTCTTTCTATCATTTTAGGTTTCAACCATGATTTTAACATAACACTTTGTCATATTAATTTTTCTCTGTTAAGAAACTTAATGTGGTTTCTGTTTTCCAGGTAGGATCCTGATTGTTACATGAACTGTCCACCTCCATCCAGAGCCGTGTGGCTTGTAGTGCCTTCTTGTGGCAGGTATATTTTCCTGCCTGTTCAAATGACTTGTGTTGGCCAGTGGAATGTGAGTAGAGTGTGATACATGCCAAATTTGAGTAAGGCAGATACAGAAGGCTGAAGCGGGAGGTGGAGCTTGCAGTGAGCCAAGATCGTGCCACTGCACTCCAGCCTGGGTGACAGAGCGAGACTCTGTCTCAAAAAACAAACAAACAAACAAAACTAAGCTTTTTAATATTTTGAGAGAGATGTAAGTCCATATGCAGCTGTAAGAAATAATGCAGAGATCCCATGGACTCCATCCAGTTTCCCCCAGTGGTAACATTGTGTAAGACAATGGTGTGGTATCACAGTCAGGACATTGACATTGAATACAATACAATTTGCTTAGTTTTGAGCAGAAACTTTACAGTGATCACATGGTTCAGCTTAGACTCTTGCTCTTCCCCTCTGTCATTTGAAGAAGCCTGTGAGTCACAGCCACAGCCAATCTGCAGCAACCAGCATTCTAGATATCATGCTAGGCAACATTTAGTTTTTCTAAGAACTGAGAATTGGACTTTGTGTATTACCTTAACATAACTGGTTGAGAGAGAGAGAGAGGAGGGAGGAGATTATTCTGAGATTATTCTAGATAGATTGAGCAGTCAGCAACAGCCTCATGGATTAAGTGATGAGACATTTGAGCAGGGACCTGACTGGCGTGAAGATATGAGTCAGGAGAATGGCATGAGACGATCATTCAGGTTGAGGTAGCGGCAGGTGCAGAACACTTGGGTGAAACAAGCTTGGTCCATGTGTCAGAGAAAGAGTAGGGAGCTAAGGTAAGGTGAAGCAAATGCAGTGAATGAGGAGGAGGATGGTCAGAGATGCAGAGGCCTGATACCGTATAGGCCATAATCACAGGAATGGATTTTATTCTCCATGCAGTTTGGGTAATGATTTCCCTGGCGGCATATTCAATACTGTGGATAGTTCTAACTATCAAGGACTTCTTCTTTAAATAAAGCCGGGATCCTGATTTTTTAATGATGGCCAT
The DNA here is from genome assembly GCF_006542625.1 of Nomascus leucogenys. Classification (NCBI taxonomy): domain Eukaryota; kingdom Metazoa; phylum Chordata; class Mammalia; order Primates; family Hylobatidae; genus Nomascus; species Nomascus leucogenys. The sequence goes on from NC_044402.1 coordinate 120,962,078, forward strand.
TCTAACTGGTGTGAGATGGTATCTCACTGTGGTTTTGATTTGCATTTCTCTGATGGCCAGTGATGATGAGCATTTCTTCATGTGTTTTCTGGCTGCATAAATGTCTTCTTTTGAGAAGTGTCTGTTCATGTCCTCTGCCCACTTTTTGATGGGGTTGTTTGTTTTTTTCTTGTAAATTTGTTTGAGTTCATTATAGATTCTGGATATTAGCCCTTTGTCAGATGAGTAGGTTGCAAAAATTTTCTCCCATTCTGTAGGTTGCCTGTTCATTCTGATGATAGTTTCTTTTGCTGTGCAGAAGCTCTTTAGTTTAATGAGATCCCATTTGTCGATTTTGGCTTTTGTTGCCATTGCTTTTGGTGTTTTAGACATGAAGTCCTTGCCCACGCCTATGTCCTGAACGGTATTGCCTAGGTTTTCTTGTAGGATTTTAATGGTTTTAGGTCTAACATATAAGTCTTTAATCCATCTTGAATTAATTTTTGTATAAGGTGTAAGGAAGGGATCCAGTTGCAGCTTTCTACATATGGCTAGCCAGTTTTCCCAGCACCATTTATTAAATAGGGAATCCTTTCCCCATTTCTTGTTTTTGTCAGATTTGTCAAAGATCAGATAGTTGTAGCTATGCGGCATCATTTCTGAGGGCTCTGTTCTGTTCCATTGATCTATGTCTCTGTTGTGGTACCAGTACCATGCTGTTTTGGTTACTGTAGCCTTGTAGTATAGTTTAAAGTCAGGTAGCGTGATGCCTCCAGCTTTGTTCTTTTGGCTTAGGATTGACTTGGCGATGCGGGCTCTTTTTTGGTTCCATATGAACTTTAAAGCCATCATTAAAAAATCAGGAAACAACAGGTGCTGGAGAGGATGTGGAGAAATAGGAACACTTTTACACTGTTGGTGGGACTGTAAACTAGTTCAACCATTGTGGAAGTCAGTGTGGCGATTCCTCAGGGATCTCGAACTAGAAATACCATTTGACCCAGCCATCCCATTACTGGGTATATACCCAAAGGACTATAAATCATGCTGCTATAAAGACACATGCACACGTATGTTTATTGCGGCACTATTCACAATAGCAAAGAGTTGGAACCAACCCAAATGTCCAACAACGATAGACTGGATTAAGAAAATGTGGCACATATACACCATGGAATACTATGCAGCCATAAAAAATGATGAGTTCGTGTCCTTTGTAGGGACATGGATGAAACTGGAAAACATCATTCTCAGTAAACTATCGCAAGGACAAAAAACCAAACACCGCATGTTCTCACTCATAGGTGGGAATTGAACAATGAGAACTCATGGACACAGGAAGGGGAACATCACACTCCGGGGACTGTTGTGGGGTGGGGGGAGGGGGGAGGGACAGCATTAGGAGATCCACCTAATGCTAAATGACGAGTTAATGGGTGCAGGAAATCAACATGGCACATGGATACATATGTAACAAACCTGCACATTGTGCACATGTACCCTAAAACCCTAAAGTATAATAAAAAAAAAAAATAAAAAAAAAAAAATAAAGCCGGGATCGGCTTCCCTGTCACATCTTCGCTCTTGCTCTATTTTTGCCTTTTGTCTCCTATGGAGATTTAGTCCCTTCTCATGGGACCAGCCTTCACACATTTGAGGAAGGCAGTGATGTTTTCTCAAGTCTCTCTACTTCAGGCAAAACAGTCCTTTTTAGTTAAATTAAGTTTGATTGTCATGTATTTCACATAGTTTTTTTTTTAATTTAAAGCTTTAATTCTATTAATTGGTAATTCATACAATCATATCAGTGGTTCCTAATTTGAGAATATCTAGAATCTTCAGGGTACCACCTGTACATAGGTACCATACTGTTATTTGTGTATGTCTGCCTCATTTGCTACATTATTTTGAAGATGTGGCTCCAGGGATGGGTATTTGCAAATGGGTATTTGACTGAGCCCATATGATTTTATTATATAATGAAGGGATAGAAGGGAGTAAATTCTTATAAGCCAAAGAAGGCAGATCCTTAAAGCAGTTATAGCTACCCAAATTTTAATCTGCATGAGAAACACTTGGAGCTCTTGTTAAAATTCAGATTCTAAATAAGTAGATATAGGATAGGAGGACCCCTAGATTTCAGCAGATGTTCCTGGTCCATGGGCTGCTGTCTTGAGTAGCAAGGTTCTAAAGAACTCAATTCAATAGAGAATTAATCCAAGTGCCAAGGCAGAGGCATTCTCGTTAACCTATAAAACTCTTAATTTCAGTGGATCCCCTCGATCATTTCAGGGTGTTGTCAGATGCCTGCAGAACCATGTAGAATACCTTAGAAAAATTCCCTTTCAGCCATCTCTAGCTTAATACATAGAGACTTTACAGAAAATGATTGACTCCCAAACTGCTCTTGTTTAATATCCTGTATAACTGCATGAATGTCTCCATGGGAGAGTGATGTGATTGATGGTAAGAGGCCAGTAGACACACTTATGAAAGATAATGTGTCTTTAATGGCAAAGGATATGAAGAAAGAAGGAGACAATAAGCCATGCTCCCAGGAGAAGACTTCTCAGGACCCTGAGTCTCTATAGGAACATATAAGAGCTGCTGCTACCACCTGCATGGAGTTAGAGTTCTTGCTTGGTAAAAAGTGCTGTTTGCCATTACTGGGGTACAGTCATATTCTCCTGTTCCTTGATGATAATATGGGGACTCACCTGCCTGTCTGCCAGTTCGCAGTGCAAAAGCAACCTTGGTGCCATTTTGAGTGTTCACCGTCAGACCAGCTGAATCAAAGATTGGTTTCCCAGGTGTAGCATCTCTGAGGAGACCCACATGCCAGGCCTGCTGAAGGTCCATTGCTGTACTTATGGGCACAACCATGGGTAGCTCATACATTATGAAATGAAATACAGAATGAAAAAACATCTGCTCTAAAGATAGTGAAAGAGTGAAGTCAGTGCCTTACGTTTCCCTTTTGTTTCATCATGTTTTTCCTCCTGAGTCACCAATATGATAAATGATGCAAGTTTAATTGTGCTGTATTAGAAAAATTGAGGTATATGAAAATATTGCCATAGGAACACTTTTCTCCTGAGAAACCTTAGTAAAAATTCAGTGAATTTATAAGATCATAGAATGCCAGAGCAAAAGGTAAACCTAGAGATGTTCTAATTCATAAAATGTTGGATGAAATTATCATGTCTTATTATTTTGATCTCTCTGTAGGTTTCACATTAGCCATTTGTAAACCAAAATACTACAGTGGACAATAATATAGTGTAAACTTTCTAAACCAAAACATTACAGTGACTCTCCAAAAATTATTCCATTCCAGATGAACCATCTGACTCAATCAGTTTATGTCATTTTCCTGGAGGCTATTTTGGTCTAGGGCGGGGTATGTGCCCTAGGTTGCCGCAATTAGATTGGGATGGAGACTAAAAATTCCAATGAATGTTAAGAGCTAAGTTTTTTTTTTTCTTTTCTCTCTCCTCTTCTCCCAGATGCAGAAAAGGGCAACCTGTATCCAAAAGGTGAAATCAATAAATGCATGAAAAAGATGCGTATGGTTAAGACAGATGGACAGAACTTGGGTCCTTTTTTTTTTTTTGAAATGGAGTCTCACTTTGTCTCCCAGGCTGGAGTGCAGTGGCATGATCTTAACTCACTGCAACCTCTGCCTCCTGAGTTCAGGTGGTTCTCCTGCCTTACCCTCCCGAGTAGCTGGGACTACAAGCATGTGCCACCACTCCCGGCTAATTTTTGTATTTTTAGTAGAGACAGGGTCTCATCATGTTGGCCAGGCTGGTCTGGAATTTCTGACCTCAATTGATTTGCCCATCTTGCCCTCCCAAAGTGCTGGGATTACAGGCAGCGCCACCACACCTGACCACTTGGGTCCTGTTGAGGTAAAAATATTGATTACTGGATGTACCACCCTTGGAACTTATTCTACCTCTGCACTGGTGATGCATTTCTTAATTGTTTAAGCCAATCAGAGTAAAGTTTTCAGAAAACAGAGTCATTAGAAGAGGCACTCTGGAACCAGACTGCCTGGGTCCAAACCCTGTTCTGCTGCTTACTAGATGTGTGGTCTTTGGCAAGTTACTTAATATTCCTGAACCTCAGTTTTCTTATTTATAAATCAAAAATGAAAATAGTGCCTAACCTTCTAGGGTCACTCCGGTTAAACGAGTTAACACATATAAACTGCTTGGAATGGTGCCTGGCTAATAAGTAGACTAACAAAGTGTTGGTTATTATTGTTACTACTTTACTAATATTGCTGATAATAATCTGAATCTTCTCATCCATTTGCTCGTTCATTCACTAAATGTGTATCAAGTGACCACAGTGTATGTGGTTTGCTTGAGCTGAGATTTAAACACATTTTTGCTTACTATTTAAACTTTCTTCTTACCTTTCTCTCATCCTTCCTTCTTCCTTCCCTCCCTCTGTTTCTTCCTCTTCCCTTCTTCTCTCTCACTTTCTTTTTGCATTAAGCTTATGAGGTAGAAATCGTATGTTTTGGGGCGATACATATATGAAAATATTGTGGAAACTTTATGATTGAGTTATGCTGTTTATTAATTTTCAAAAATCATAGTTTTTTCTGGGCCAAATGAAAGGTTTTATCTAGTATGAATCAGTAAAAACTCAGTAATATTATTCACTCCCAAACTGGTCATGCGAAAATGCACTCTTTACCATCTACAACACTTTGGATGAAGTTATTCAGTGGAGGCCCAAGAATGAAAAAGCAGACTGTCTGACTCTAAATATTAAAAGGAATAGTGCAGGGAGTTTTGGTTAACAAAATACCAGTTTTACTGATATAATGTGTTATAAATAAAGGTACATTCACTGCCTTCCTTTCCTGGTCCATTGGTAGGCGTTCTTACTCCAAAATGTACTTCCCAGTAGAGCATCCCACAAAACATGGCAATTATATTGATCTGTAGCATCATCAAAATGTTTACTTGTTGGTAGCCTGGTGATTGGCAGCCTTAGAAGAAGCAGGGAAACTCCATGAAGTGGAGCTCCTACGGAGGCATTAACACAAAACTCATTTTGCTAGGGAATTAAAACGTTTAACATATGTGGTGCTAGGTAGTTTACCTTCAATCCCTATCATGTGACGTGCCAAATTTCCCTGGATTTAGAGAAAATAATATGAGTTTTGTAAAGAAATTGCCTCTGGATTCCCACAGGAAATGTGGAAAAGGATTTTTGGACTGAGATCTTTTGATTCTAGGTGTGTTTCTTTTTTAAGGCTGTAGTAAAGCCATCTGAGTCCAGTGTACATGGTTAGCATGCCCTCTGCCTATGTGCATTAGTTGTTTGAACTGCATTTTCTCATGCCATAAGCAGTAACAGAATGTTATTTTTAGGATGGGAAAGTATTGAGTTAGAATCTGGAAATCATAATCTCCTAAACCCTGAATCTAGCTTCAGCATTTTTCATTATTCCAAGATGCCTGCTCACAAGTACTAAAATATATGAGTTGAAGGCGGGTGCAGCAGTTTTTGAATTTCTCTTTTATTCGTTGTGGTACTGAAGCCATGGGAACACTATATAGAGAACTAAATGAGGTACCATATGTCACAGTGGCTAGTCCTGTACAATTGGGACTCGGGGAGAACCAAGAAGTCCTCACCTTTTAGTGTCCATTTATCAAGAACTTTTTTTTTTTTTATCTTGGAATGTAAAAAGTTTCAGACATAATTTTCTCATTTTATAATAGAAATGCCAGAGGAATCCTTTCTATGGAAATTTCTCTTTCTCTTTTTCCATGGGGGATAAAAGGTTTTCCATTTCCCATCTTCCCTAAAAATGGTGGAAGTTGACCCTGGAAAAACACGGAACTCCTGTGGTCTGTCCTTGCCCCTCTGCCTACTATTTTTGGAAGTATAGAAAAGGTTTAATTTTAATCATAATTTTCATTGATAGTATTTCTTTGCCTATAAATAACTTGTCGAAGAGTTTTAAAAATGACTTGAAGGACTCAGGGAACAGGGCTACAACTGATTAAGCAATTCAGCTAGTTGATAAGTGCCCAAGTTTAGTGCCTTCTATTCACATTCTGGAGACAAATACCATATAATATTTTAAGTGACTATTTAGTGCTTGCCATTTCTCCTTCACTGTGGTTGGCTTCTAATGTATGATCTTTCATTCATGCTTCAAAATGATATGTTTTATTATTATAATTAATAGTTACTATTAATAATATTTGCTGTTATTATGAACTACTGTTGACTGTGATCACTACTATTAACATTTTACAGGTGAGGAAACAAATCTTGTGAGATGACATGACTTGCTCAGGTATCATAGATAATAAGTGCTGGAACCAGAATTTCTGAATTAGACAATATGTTTAAACAGTATGACACCCAGTACATGAATAATTGGTAAACTCTCTACCCAATGCAAAACATGAAGGAAGCAAACATACAGCACCTTTCCATTATTTAGATTTTTCTTCACTTTACTTGAGGCTTATTTCCTTTTTAATTCTTTTTTTCAATTTTTATGGGTACATAGTAGTGTATATATTTATGGAGTACATGAAATATTTTGATACAAGCATGCAATGAGTAATAATCACGTCAAGGCAAATGAGACATTCATCACTTCAAGCATTTAACCTTTCTTTGTGTTATAAACAATCCAATTATAACCTTTTAGTTATTTTGAAATATACAATAAATTATTTTTGACTACAATTACAGTGTTGTGCTACCAAATACTAGATCTTATTTATTCTAACTATATTTTTGTACCCATTAGCCATACCCACACCTCCCTCAACACTCATTCATCTTCCCAGGCTCTGGTAACCATCATTCTACTCTCTATCTCCATGAGTTCAATTATTTTAATTTTTAGCTCCCATAAGTAAGTGAGAACACGTGAAGTTTGTCTTTCTGTGCTTGGCTTATTTCACTTTACATAATGACTTCCGGTTCCATCCATGTTGTTGCAAATGACAGGATCTCATTCTTTTTCTATGGCTGACTAGTACTCTATCGCGTGTATGTGCCACAGTTTTTAAATCCATTTGGTGATGTGCATTTAGGTTGTTTCTAAATCTTAGCTATTGTGAATAGCGCTGCAATAAAAGTGGGAGTGAAGATATCTCTTCGATATACTGATTTCTTTCCTTTGGGTATGTACCTAGCAGTGGGATAGCTGGATCATATGGTAGTTCTATTTTTAGTTTTTTGAGGAACGCCCAAACTGTTCTCCATAGTGGTTGTACTAATTTACATTCCAACCAACAGTGTATGAAGGTTTGCTTTTCTCCACATCCTCACCAGCATTCGCTATTGCCTGTATTGTGAATAAAAGCCACTTTAACTGGGGTGAGATGACATCTCATTGTCGTTTTAATTTACATTTCTCTGATGATCAGTGATGCAGAGCATCTTTTCATATATCTGTTTGCCATTTGTATGTCTTCTTTTGAGAAATGCCTATTCAGATCTTTTGCCCATTTTTAAATCAGATTATTAGATTTTTTTCCTATAGAGTTGTTTGAGCTCCTTATATTTTCTGGTTATTAATCTCTTGTCAGATGGATAGTTTGTAAAACTTTATTCCATTCTGTGGATATTTTCTTCACTTTGTTGATTGTTTCCTTTATTGTTCAGAAGGTTTTTAATTTATTGTGATCCAATTTGTCCCTTCTGCATATAGATATCCAGTTTTCCCAGCACCATTTATTGAAAAGACTGTCCTTTCCCCAGTGTGTTTTTGGCACCTTTGTCAAAAATGAATTTACTATAATGCATGGATTTATTTCTGGGTTCTCTCTTCTGTTTCATTGGTCTATGTATCTGTTTTTATGCCTGCAACATGCTGTTTTGGTTACTATAGCTCTGTAGTATAATTTGAAGTCAGGTAATGTCATTCCTCTAGTTTTGTTCATTTTTCTGAAGATAGTTTTGGCTATTCTGGGTTGTTTGTGGTTCCATATAAATTTTAGGATTGTTTTTTTCTATTTCTGTGAAGAATATCATTGGTATTTTGATAAGATTGCATTGAATTTATAGATTCTTTTTCTAGTATGGACATTTTAACAATGTTTATTCTTTCTATCCATGAACACCAAATATCTTTCCATTTTTTGTGTGTGTCTTCTTCAATTTCTTCCATCAGTGCTTTATAGTTTTCATCATAGCGATCTTTCACTTTTTTGGTTAAGTTTATTCCTAGATATTATATTTTATTTGTAGCAATTTTAAATGTGATTAGTTTTTCAAATTTCTTTTTCAGATTGTTCACTGTTGGCATATAGAAATGCTACTGATTTTCCTGTGTTGATTTTGTATCCTGCAACTTTATTGAATTTGTTTATCAATTCTAAGTTTTTCAGTGGAGTCTTTAGGTTTTCCAAATTTAAGATCATATCATTGCCAAACAAAAATAATTTGACTTTTTCCCTTTTAATTTGAATGTCATTTATTTCTTTGTCTGGTGTAATTGCTCTACCTAGGACTTCCGGTACTATGTTGAATATCAGTGGCAAAACTGGGCATTCTTGTCTTATCCGAGGTCTTAGAGGAAAGGCTTTCAGTTTTTACCCATTTAGTGTGATACTAGCTGTAGGTCCTTTGTATATGGATTTTACTGTTTTGAGGTATCTTTCCTCTATACCCAGTTTTCTCAGAGTAATTTTTTTTTATCATGAAGAGATGTTGAATTTTATCAAATGCTTTTTTAACATCAGTTGAAATGATCGTATGTTTTTTGTCCCTCATTCTATTGACATGATGTATCACACTGATTGATTTGTATAAGTTGAACCATCCTTGCATCCTTGAACTAAATCCCAGTTGATCATGATGAAAGATCTTTTTAATGTGTTGTTGAGCTTGGTTTGCTAGTATGTCTTTGAGGATTTTTGCATCAATATTTATTAGAGTTATTGAGCTGTAGTTTTCTTTTTTTGATGTAATTTTGTCTGTTTACAGTATCAGAGTAACACTGGCCTTGTAGAATGGGTTTGGAGGTATTCCTTCCTCCTCTATTTTTCAGAACAGTTTGAATAGGATTGGTATTAGTTCTTCTTTAAATGTTTGGTAAAGGTCAGCCATGAAGCCATTGAGTCCTGGGCTTTTCTTTGCTGGGAGAGTTTTCTTACAGCTTTGATCTCATTATTTGTTATTGGTCTGTTCAGGTTTTGAATTTCTTCATAGTTCAATCTTGGTAGGTTGTATGTGTCTCAGAATTTTTCCATTTCTTCTAGGTTTTCCTATTTATTGGCATATAGTTTCTCATAATAGCCACTAATGACCCTTTGAATTTCTGTTGTATCAGTTGTTACGTATCCTTTTTCACCTCTGATTTTATTTATTTGAATATTCTGTTTTTCTCCTAGTCTAGGTAAAGGTTTGTTGATTTTGTTTATCTTTTTTAAAAAAACAACTTTTCATTTTATTGATTTTTGGTATAGTTTTCTTAATTTTGATTTCATTTATTTTCACTCTGATCTTTATCATTTCTTTTCTTTGACAAATTTTGGGTTTGATTTGCTCTTGCTTTTCTAATTCTTTAAAATGCATTGTATGTTGGGTTGTTTATTTGAAGTTTTTCTACTTCTTTGATGTCGGCATTTATTGCTATAATCTTTCCTCTTAGTACTGCTTTTGCTGTATTTGAAAGGATTTGGTGTGTTGTGTTTCCATTATCATTTGTTTCAAGAAAATTTCTGGCCGGGCACGGTGGCTCACGCCTGTAATCCCAGCACTTTGGGAGGCCAAGGCAGGCAGATCACGAGGTCAGGAGATCAAGACCATCCTGGCTAACACGGTGAAACCCCGTCTCTACTAAAAATACAAAAAATTAGCCGGGCGTGGTGGCGGGTGCCTATAGTCCCAGCTACTTGGGAGGCTGAGGCAGGAGAATGGTGTGAACCCAGGAGGCGGAGCTTGCAGTGAGCAGAGGTCAGGCCACTGCACTCCAGCTTGGGCAACAGAGCAAGACTCTGTCTCAAAAAAAAAACAAAAACTCAATTTCCTTCATAATTTCTTTATGGACCCACTGGTCATTCAGGAGCATATTGTTTAATTTCTATGTGTTTCTATAGTTTCCAAAATTCCTCTTGTTATTGACTTCTGGTTTTAGTCCATTGTTGTCAGAGAAGATACTTGATATAATTTCATTTTTTTTGAATTTTTAAAGACATTTTGTGGCCTAACATATGATCCATCCTTGAGAATGATCCATGTGCTGAGGACAAGAATGTGTATTCTGCAGCCACTGGATAAAATGTTCTACAGATATCTTTTAGGTCCCTTTAGTCTATAGTGCAGATTAAGTCCACTGTTTCTCTGTTGATTTTCTGTCTGAACGATCCATCCAATGCTGAAAGTGGGATGTTGATGTCTCCAGCTATTATTGTATTGGGGCCTGTGTATTTAGTTCTAATATTTGCTTTTAGTATCTGGGTGCTCCAGTGTTGGGTGCATATATATTTACAATTGTTATGCTCTCCTGCTTAATTCACCACTTCATCAATATATAGTGACGTTCTTTGTCTTTTCTCATAGTTTTCATCTTGAAGTCTATTTTATCTGATATAGCTATAACTACTTCCATGTTTTTTGGGCTTCCATTTGCATGGAATATCTTTCAATACTCCTTTATTTTCAGACTATGTTTGTCCTTACTACAGCTGAAGTGTATTTCTTGGAGGCAACAAATCACTTGCATCTTTTTTTTTTTTTTTTAAATCCATTCAGCTACTTTATGTTTTCTGATTGAAGAGTTTTGTTCATTTACATTTAATATTATGATTGATAAGTAAGGACTTACTCTTGCAATTTCATTACGTTTTCTGGTTGTTTTGTGGTCTCTTTCTTCTTCCTTCCTGTTTTCCTTTTACTGTAGGTGATTTTTCTCTGGTGGTACATTTGAATTTCTTGCTTTTTATTTGTTGTATATCTGTTGAAATTTTTTATTTGAGGCCATCATGAGGTTTGCAAATAATATAACCAATTCTTTTAAACTGATGACAACTTAACACTGATTGCATAAACAAAGAAACAAACAGGCAAAGAGAAAACTAACAAAAACTCTACACTTTAACTTCATCCCACTGCTTTTTAACATTTTATTGTTTATATTTATATCTTATTATACTGCCTATGTCTTGAAAAGTTGATGTAGTTATTATTTTTGATAGGCTCATCTTTTAGACTTTCTATTCAAGATCTGAGTAGTTTATACACCACAGTAATAGTGTTATAATAATCTGTGTTTTTCTGTGTATATACTATTGCCAGTGAGTTTTGTACTTTCAGAGGATTTCTCATTACTCATTACTATCCTTTTCTTTCAGAGTGAAGAACTCACTTTAGCATTTCTTGTAGAACAGGTCTGGTGTTCATAACATTCCTCAGTTATTGTTAGTCTGGGAAAGTTTTTATTTCTCCTTTATGTTTGAAGGATATTTTCACTAGATGTACTAATCTAGGATAAAAGATTTTTCCTTCGGCACTTTAAATACAGCATGGCACTCTCCCTTGGCCTGTAAGATTTCCACTAAAAAGTCTGCTGCCACGGGTATTGGAACTCCTTTTTATGTTGTTTCCTTTCTCTTGCTGCTTTTAGAATCCCTTCTTTATCCTTGACCTTTGGGAGTTTGATTATTAAATGTATTGAGGTAGTCTTATCTGTGTTAAATCTGCTGGGTGTTCTATAACCTTCTTGTACTTGAATATTGGTATCTTTTACTTGTACTTGAATATTCATATCTTTTTCTAGTTTTGGGAAGTTCTCTGTTATTATCCCTCTTAATAAACTTTCTTCCATGATCTCTCTCTCTCTCTCTCTCTACCTCCTCTTTAAGGCCAATAACTCCTAGATTTGCCCTTTTGAGGCTGTTTTCTAGATCTCATAGGTGTGCTTCAATCCTTTTTATTCTTTTCTTCTTTTGTCTTCTCTGTGTATTTTCAAATAGCCTTTTGTCAAGCTTACTAATTCTTTCTTCTGATTGATCAATTCTACTGTTAAGGAACTCTAATGTATTCTTCAGTATGTCAGTTGCATTTTTCAGCTCTAGAATTTCTGCTTGATTCTTTTAAATTATTTCAATCTCTTTGTTAAATTTACCTGATGGGATTCTGAATTCCTTCTCTATGTTATCTTGATTTTCATTGTGCTTCCTCAAAACAGCTATTTTGAATTCTCTGTCTGAAAAGTGACATATTTCTGTCTCTCTGAGATTGTTCACTAGTGCCTTATTTAGTTCATTTGGTGAGGTTGTGTTTTCCTAGATGGTATTGGTACTTGTAGATATTCCTTTGTGTCTGGGTATTGAAGAGTTAGATATTTATTGTAGTCTTTACAGTCTGCGCTTGCTTGTATTCATCCTTCTCGGGAAGGCTTTCCAAGTATTTGAAGGGACTTGCGTGTTGTGAACTAAGTCTTTGGTCACTGCAGCTGGAATCTGCATTGGGGGGATCCTACCCAGTAATGCTGTGGCTCTTGCAGACTCATAGAGTACTGCCTTGGTGGTCCTAGGTAAGAACCAGGAGAATTCCCTGGCTTACCAGGCAGAGACTCTTGTTCTCTTTCCTTACTCTCCCTCAAACAATGAAGTCTCTCTCTGTGCTGCGGTGCTTGGAGCTGAGGGAGGGGCAACACAAACACCTCTGTGATCACCACCACTGTGACTGAATTGGGTCAGACCCAAAGCCAGTGCAGCACTGGATCTTGCCCAAGGCCTGTGGTGACCACATCCTGGCTACTGCCCATATTCACTCAAGGCCCAACAACTCTACAATTAGAAGGTAGTAAATCCAGCCAAGCTGTGTCCTTTCTTTCAGGGTGATGAACTTCCCAGTTCCTAGGCAAGTTTAGAGATGCCATCAAGGAGGCAGAGCCTTGAGTTGGGAACCTTAGGAATCTAGCTGGTGATCTATTCTACTGCAGCTGAGCTGGCACCCAAGCTGCAAGACGAAGTCCTTCCTACTCTTCCCTCACCATTTTTCCCTTTACTTTTTTCAAGCAGAAGAGTCTGTCTCTGTGGCCACCACTGCCCTGGACCCATGGTGATTACTGCCTGGAAACTGTCAATGTTCACTTAAGGCCCAAAGTCTCTTCAGTCAGATTGTGGTGAATGCTGCGAGTCCTCAGTCTCTCCCTTCAGGGAAGTGAGCTCCCTGCTGGCCCTGGGGAGGTCCAGAAATGCTGTCCATGAGCCGAGGCCTAGAACTGGGGACTCTAGGAACCTGCATACTGCTGCATCCCACTGAGGCTGAGCTAGTGCCCAAGCTGTAAGACGAAGTTCTCTTTACTATTCCCTGTCCTTTATGTAAGCAGAAAAGATCTCTCCCCATAGCTGGGAATGTGCTGGGTCACACATGAAGCCAACATGGCTCTGAGTCTCACCCAAGGCCCATGGTGAGTAAGGCCTTTTGGCCACTACTCATTATTCAGAACTCAAGGGTTCTTTAGTCAGCAGGTGATGAATCCTGCCAGGACTGGGTCCTTCCCTTCAAGGTGATGGGTTCCTTTCTGGCCCAGGGCATGTCTAGAAATGTTATCCAGGAGCTAGGGCATGGAATAAGGGCCTTAGGACTCTTAGCTGTGCCAAATTTTCCTGTGGCTGATCTGGTATCCAAGTTTAAGATAAAGTCCTCTTTGCTTCCGCCTCTCCTCTCCTCAAGAAGAAGGAAGGAGTCACTTCCAGAGCTGTAAGCAGCACTGCCAGGAGTTGGGGAAGGAGTGACAAAAGAAGTCCCTTGGCTGCCCCAGCTGGTGTCTCATTAGGTCGTATGCTCCCCAAGTCCGTTGGCTCTGAGCCCAGCACAGCACCAGGACTTGCCCGGGAATTGTAGTCCTTGTGACCTAAACTGCCTTTCAGTTTTATTTAGGACCCAGAATACTTTAGCTCACCATGGCGGGGCTTGCTGGAGCTCAGGTTCTGAACTGGGATGGACAATTCCCCTCTGGCTAGGGTTGCTCTAAATGTTCCCTCTGTGTGAGCTAGCTGAGTTCTGCCCATGTAGCTTTCTGCTGTGACAGGGCAACACTGAGTTACAATGCGAAGTCCCACAATTACCACATTCTTCCTGCCGCATGTGCACAGATTATCTCTCTGTGCCACTGGGCTGCTGCCTGGGGATGGGGCTGGTGGTGTCAGTGATTCAAGATTATGTCTTCTACCCTCTTCAGTGCCTCTTTCCTTAATATGATGTTAAAACCACTGTGATCACTCACCTGATTTTTGGTTCTTATGAAGGCCCTTTTTAATGTGGATGGTTGTTTAATTTGGTGTTCCTGCAGGGAGGGAGAATGATCACTGGAGGCTTCTATTTGGCCATCTTGTTCTACCTCCCTATCACTTATTCCTTTTTTAAATGACTTGAACAAGAAAAAAAATCATTAGCCTAAGTCTCCACATAGAGATGCAACAAATTAATAACTTTTATGTTACTGTGTCTATCTGCTTTGAAAATTTCAATCTGCCCAATGAATGTTTTGGATAAGCTGGGACTCATTCTGTTAAAATTAGCTCTAAGTCAGTCAGGTGTGGTTTCAATAATCCAATCAGCACATTTTATCTGTAGAAAAAACTGATGCTTAAAGAATAGCAGAGAACAGTTGAAATGGTAGTGAGGAGAGTGGTTGCAGCTTTGAATTTATTAAAGGAGTTTTTAGAGGTGTAACAAGTATTAAGTGATAGTGGGAGAACAAAGGACTTAAATCAGAAGTCCTGGGTTCCAATCATGACTTTACAGCTCACGAGGTGTGCAACTCTGGTTATGTTCCTTGGCCTCCCTAAGCCTTAGTGTCTTCATCTGTAAAAGCAATAACTGTAATTACTCAATAGGATTATTGCGAATACTAAGTGTATTACTGTAAGTGTAACACTAAGATGCCATATGGTACAGTGGCCAGTAGTGAGCAATTGGGACTGAATAAATAATATTGGAAACTGTACTTTAGCACTTTTATAAATTTTACAGAGAAAAGTGGCAACCTTTCTTCTCAAGAGGCCGTTTATAGTCATTCTAATAATTGCTTATTTTTATACTGAGATATGGATAAAATGAAAAGAGAGGTAAGAGACAGTCTTGATAATTAATTTTATTAAACTCATGTTCCAGGAAATAGTTCTTGGTTAGGCACAATGTTTAATCACAATAACCACAACAATGACTATAACAATGATGATAATAAGGCCCAGAATTGCAAGTTTTGGCAGCCTGACAATCTGCTCTTATGATTTGTGATTGGACAAATTTTTCTCAAAGTAACAAACTGCTTGTACGAGGCACCAGCAGAATCCTCTGAACATCTGTAGTCAAAGGGAGCTAATTTTGCATGCTTTAAGAAGGTGCAGACAGGGAAGTGTGTCTGTGGAATTCTCTTTGCATAACTCTCTATGAGATGCCCAATGGATGCTTGGTGATAGTGGTGGACTTTTGCATGTGAGAAATCAAGGGGGAAAAGACGAGCCCCACCTCTCATGTTCAAAATACATTATGTATCATTGTTGATCAGGGCTGGTCTGTTTCCTTTTCATAAGAGGGATATATTTTTTTTTAACTTGTTTCCTTGAAAATTAAACTGGAAAGTTACACCTCAGGAAATTGGGTTTGATTCTTTCCAGAATAAAAATTAAAAAAAAATCCTGCTGGGATAAAAATATTTCATTAATTCAGCAATAGCTGAATTCCCTTAACTCCAGGCTTGAGTTAGGTCTCTATTCCAGCACTGTGAGACCAGCTTTTTGTCAGCACGCTTTCCTGATTCTTTACCCACAACCTGGTAGATTACTTTGGAGTTCATATTAATACATTGAAACTTCAAATTTCCTTAATTAAATGAGATGCGTGGAAAAGCACTTAGACAGTCTAGAGATACAGTAAAGCAAATAAAATACTAGTCTCTTTCCTTATTTTTGTCTTTCTTTCTTCTTTGGCCCTAACAATGATTGATGAAAACTTTACATCAATATGCTGATGATTTCTAAGATGATTTTTTTGGAACAAAGCTCTGTGCAAACACAAAAGCAAAAATAACAGCAGACAGCTTCTTCCACTTTTTGAGCTATTTTTGTAAGCCCACAAGATACACTGGGTCATTTATGGCTTCCTGGCGAGTTTTTCTTAATTGGATCTCAATGAGGTTCCATTTTATTCAATCAACACCTCAGAGAGAAAATTATTTGTATCAATTTGTGGCCTATTTTTGATTTTGTTTTGATCCTAGTAAGCTATTCACAATTTGAATCATTGATTGATGGAGAACATTCATGAAAAGTTAAAATTTAATTGTACCACATGACAGAATATATTTACTTTTATTTCTCTTCTGGGAAATTTTATGGAACATATTTTTGTCTTTACATCCAGACTGGCAGAATCTTTTAACATAATATATAAAAAAATACTACCCCTAAACTGGTAAATTTATTCAAACTCCCTTCCTCCCTCCCTCCGTCCCTCCGTCCCTCCCTCCCTCCCTCCCTCCCTCCTCCTCCCTCCCTCCCTCCCTCCCTCCCTCCCTCCCTCCCTCCCTTCCTTCCTTCCTTCCTTCCTTCCTTCCTTCCTTCCTTCCTTCCTTCTTTCCTTCCTTCCTCCCTTCCTTCCTTCCTTCCTCCGTTCCTTCCCTCCTTTATCCTAGCTTACTGTGGGGTAAGAATTTGGTATAAAAAGGTAAAAAGACACATTATTCACTCTCAGTCTATCGGCAAAGATGAGGCAAGTTTCCATAAAGCAGTAATATAATTGCTAAAAAAAAAAAAAAACCCTTTGGTTTATTTGCAATTGCAAATTCTTGGATATCCTATGTAGGATATTTGTTAAAGAATTTGTAATAAGTGCAGTAATGGACTATTATGCAAACATTTAAAAGTTATATTTTTTATTAATATTTTTGCACACAAAAACAATAAACATTTTCTAAAAATACATACAAACAAAAATATGCATATCAAACATATTAGGAAGGTTGCACATGGGAAGTCAGGGAATAGAAATGGGGGGTGGGAATTAAAATAAATGAGAGAGGGACTTTATATGGATCAGTGATAATAACTCAATCCTCTATTTGACAAAGAAGAAGGAGAAGGAAGAGGAAGAAAAAGAAAGTGGGATAAAGGATCAGAAAGGGAGGAAAATAGAAAAAATTAGAGTATGACTCCAGGGTAGACCTGTTTTGTTGTCACTGGGTTGGTTGGTTGGTTTGTGGGGGCTGGACGTGGTGGCTCACGTCTGTGGTCCCGGCACTCTGGGAGGCCGAGGCGGGTTGATCACTTCGGGCTAGGAGTTCGAGACCAGTCTGGCCAACATGGCGAAACATCCGAAAAATACAACAGACAAACCAACCAACCAACCCAGTGACAACAATAAAAGTTATATTTTAAAATAACATTTATTAATGTGAGCAGATGATCACTATGATTTCCAAACAGAGAGACTGCACACATATACACATACAGAGCTCTCATCTGGAATACTGTAATAATAATAATAGAAAAAACAAGTGCTGGCCGGGCACAGTAGCTCAGGCCTATAATCCCAGCACTTTAGGAGGCCGAGGCGGTGGATCATCTGAGATCAGAAGTTCAAGACCATCCTGGCCAACATGGCCAAACCCCGTCTCTACTAAAAATATGAAAATTAGCCGGACATGGTGCCGGGCACCTGTAATCCCAGCTACTCAGGAAGCTGAGGCAGGAGAATCGCTTGAACCCAGGAGACAGAGATCACAGTGAGCCGAGATCGCACCATTGCACTCCAGCCTGGGCGACAGGCAAGACTCCATCTCAAAATAAAAACAAAAAACAAAAAAACAAATGCCAACACTTACTCAGTCCGCTCGGTGTGGCAGACATTGTACTGAGTGTGCCTTACAAATATTCATTTAATTCTCACAATAAGCTCTTTAGGTAGGCAATCTTATTAGCTATTCCAATAACGAGGAAACAGACTTAGGAATTACCTATCTTGCTCAAGATTAAACTGATAAGAAGGTGTAGATTTAAATTTAGCAGGCCTAATACTGGACTCATGACCACTATGCCAATTTCCCCCCACTATTTTATGTTGTTACTCTGCTTCAGGTGTGAGAAATGAATGCAGCTACTGTGGGAATTGTGAATAAACCAAAGGTTATTTTTTTGTATGCTGCAGCCCAGTTGTCCAAATCTGGATAAGCCCATGGGAATGTCCTATGTGCAGAAGTGTGTGCCACAGAGAAAAGAATACACGCCGAAATCACGGGCCAGATGAAATAAAAATGTGAATAGTGGTAATCTTTGAGCCATAGAGTGTGGGGTGATTTTTATTTTCTTCTTTTGCTTACCTGAGTTTACTAAATTTTCTAAATGCATTTTCTACATTTTTAGTAAGTACATATTGCTTTTTAAATTAGAAAACAGTTATCAGAAATGAATGAACAAAGTTAAGAGAAATACCTACAGAACAGAGTTGTGCCTATGTAATGAGAAATATTTATGAACTTTAAAATGTAACAATTGTAGTGCTTCAATTTAGCAGCACCCCACCACCCCTACCCATATATCAATTAGAGTTTTAGAGTCTCACAGAAAGTGGCTGAGATCAACTGTTAAGCAATATGAGTGAATGCCTAAGAGTCAAACAAGTCTGGAAAACGTTTATTCTTGCCCAGGTGATGGGCTGTTTTCCAATCTGAGAATCTGAAAAACATTCATCAGTGTTTATGGATAGTGTCAATTAGAAGGGACATGGGAGGCCATGAACCATAACCTTCATTTAAGAGGGCCCTGTTGAACCCTAGCCAAAAAGGATTATTGCATTGTCAGAGTTGTACAAAACATATTCCATATTATTTGCTTAAATCTTATTTTTACTTGACTATCCCCCAAATTGTCTTTATATATACCCTTATGAAGTAGGTTAGGCCCATTTAAAAGAAGTACCACTCTAAGTAAATGGAAAATATCTGGTTACCTCCATGAGACCTCTATTAGATCACCCTTGAAGCTGAAAATCCCAAGTTACTTTACCTTTTAAATTGAAGTCTTGTATTTTAAACCTAATTGTTCTGTGCCTTTCCCTCAATAGGCTTCCAGCCTTCATGCTTCCTCTAACGCCGAGAAAAACTTCCTGGATTGTAGCCCCTGGTAAAACATGTTCCTTTATCAAAAATGATCTGTTGGAAAGATAGAGTAATGGTGGCTATATTTGCATATCTCAGCATCATGTCAGCTGGCCCAGAGTAGGTGCTTGATAAATATTATAAAATTAATACGCAAATGGCATCTTTTAAAATTGAAGCACAATTACTGGTCCAATGTCATCATATCTTCAATTCTGACTGTTTATGTCTTTTGGTTGCTATGCTTTTTTAAGACTGATAGGGCCTCTCTTCTTTGTGGCCCTTTCTTCAGTTGGTTGCTCACATTGTTTCTCTCCAGTGAAGCTCTCCTCCACATATCCTTTTCATGTTCAACTGTCTTTATTTCTGGATACTCTTCAAACACAAAAGGGCATTTAATCTTCCAATGCAAAATACCAGCCACTTTAAATTTGTGTCACCTGTAAAGCTTAATGTTGTGCTAACTATTCCATCATGCAGATCACTGGCAGAAACATAGAATACCAATATTCTTAAGTCAAAGTCAAAAAGAAATTCACTAGTGATGTTGCCTCAGTGTGCCTCAGGTTGACACCAATCTGTTGATTATCCTTCTGAGTACAGCCTCTGTAATAACATAGTGGATTACTCCTGCTATCTATCAAGTATTGTGGTCTCCCAAGGAGTCACAGATGATGCATTGAAATAGTTTATTGGCGTAGAACATCTTTAGTCTCAGGAGAACAAGACATTTTATACAACAAGTGGGTGGTAAATCACATTTTTGAAAATTGAATTATTTTTAAAATGCTCTTAGGTACTGTTTAGGGAAGACCTATAATAAAACCTATTGTCAAATGAAATATTTGTGAGAAAAGTTAATAACTATCCCCTAATGTATTTCTTTGAAATTGGCTATTTTACAGCAGATTTTCTCCAAGGAGATCGCCTGTACTCATTTTCTTCCCATAAGCTTTATAAAATCTGTAAGGGCTAATAGCTCTTGGAACTGTATGTGACTTATCTGAGGATTAATGACCCAACCTCAGTGCTTCCTTGCTGGTGTCACAGCCTCGAATGCCTTGAAGAAAAATGGCTTATCTGCCCAAATCATCTATTACTGAAGCTGGCGCTTTCCAGTTTGCTTACCTTTCTTGTGTTGAGATGTTGTTTAAATATAGCACAACTAGAGAAGTTGATGGTGAGATTAGTTCTAATTGTGTGCACTGCTATGGGGAAACAGAAGTTGGCTGGTCATGTTCCAATGAAGTAGGGTGGAAGTGTGATGAATTTAACATTAATTTGAGACAGATACCTTTGTGCATCATTAAGTCCACTGAGCCTATAGAAGACTTATGAAACTATATGCAAAATTTTGTGGGTATGTGTGCCACAATTAATGTTTTTTTTTTTTTTCAGATTCTCAGTGGTCCACAACCTAAATAACTTTAAGAACTACTACATGTGCCACACTTAATGGTTTGTTTTCAGATTCTCAGGGACCCACAACCCAAATAACTTTAAGAACTACTACGTTATGAGTATAGTAGTATATAACTACTACGTTATGAGTATCTTTAGTCTTTGGCCCCCTGTTACTAGATTCTTTAATAGATATGCCCTTTAAAAATACATTATCTTTAAAAGTTTAGACTTTATTGGTAGTCAAAGCAATGTAAATATGTGTATCAGATATTACATTTTATTTATCATGTTGGTGAAGTTTACAAGGATGAAACTTCTTAGTGTTGACCCACATGTGAGAAAGGAGACACTCTCATACTATTCCGGTGAGAGTTGATACTCTGGGTGGCAATTTGGCAAAGGTCTTGAAATATGCATATGATTGGAACAGCAATTCTGTTTTGAGGAACTTATCCTAAGGAAAAGAATTGGACAAGTATACAAAGATATGTATCTCAAGATCCTTACTGCAGTCTTGTTTATAATAGCAAGAAATTTATAACTGTGCAATAGTAGGAATATTCATCTGAGTCAGTTATCGTGCACTCATAAATAGGATTTTCACAAAATAATATAGTTGTGATTTATCATTAACGAAAGACACTCATATTAAATAATGGTACTTATGAAATAGTATGCGTAGTATTGAATAGAAACTATTTGTTAGGCATGAATGAGAAAGCAGTCTGAAAGGCTATACAATGAAAAGATAATCAACAAAATTATATTTCTGTTTACACTTAAATAACTAGACTTTTGATGGTTTTTCTTTTTTACCTATTTTGTCAACAAATATATGTAACCTAATTTGTAAACTTATATGTCATAAAATTATAAAAGGTTATAAAATCCTAATAAAAAAAGGATGTGTTTTGAGAACAGACAAAAATTTTCTACAATAATCTAGTGGGTAAAATTTCTGTCTTCTCATTATAGACACTAAACATTCAATTATTTAGCTATGGATTTGTAGAAAGACAAACATTTCTTTCTTGAAGATCAATTTATTTGTACATTTTGTGTTTGGGTATGGAATTATCACCTGCTATGTGCTCTATCTAGGAGCGCCAAATGCCTCACTAAAGGTGAGAAGAGTGTCATGAGCTTCTTATACTTTATCCTCTTTTTTTCCTCTTAACTTCCAGCCCAAGGCTGAGAACAAAGTTTTCACTGCGTTAATATTTGGCTCGTACAAATAAAAGCTAAAGATGTACTTATTTCATCATCAAAACTTTTATGGTATTTACTGGGTTCCAGGCACTATTCTAAGAACTTTGCAAGTATAAACTCCTTAATCCTCCAAGCCACCATAGGATTGCAGGATTATTATCATCCCCATTTTACAGATGAAGGAACAGATGCCTTACACATAGGTCAAGTAACTTGCCTGAGTCCGAGCAGCCAATGAATGAGAGTGAATGTTAATCTTAAAAGTTGGCAATTGCAGTGATATAGATGAAAACAAGAAGTGGAAAAAGTCTGGGTGTTCCTACAATGAGGATGGTTTAAACAGATGATGACAGATGTTTATATTGGAATATTATGCAGCCACCAAAATGTTTTTGATAACTTTTTCCCTTTCTTCTTAAAAAACAGCTTTATTGAGCTATAATTTGCATATCATACAATTAATCTGCTTAAAGTGTAAAGTCCAATGGTGTTTAGTTTTATCACAGAGTTGTGCAATCATTATCAATTTTAGAAAATTTTCATCACCCCTCAAAAAACTGAATAAGTTGTACTTAGCCATTTCTCTCCCCATCCTCCACTTATCCTTTGCCCCTCTTCTCCCCACCCTGGGCAATCACCCCTACTTTCTACCTCTATGTATTTGCCTATTATGGATATTTTCAGACATTCTTCCTAACTGTAATTACATATTCTTTGACCAATATCTCCGCGTCCCTCATCTCCCCTGACCACTCAAGCCTCTGGTAACCACGATGCTACTCGCTACTTTTATGAGATCAACTCTTATAAATTCCACATATAAGTGAGATCATCTAGTACTTTGATAAATTTTTAATGGTGTGAGAAAGTGTTTCCAATAAAGTATACATCAAAGATGTATAACTAATACCACAATCTTGTGCAAAAAAAATAGCTAAATAAATAAAATAGAAAATAAAGACCAGTAAGTGACTATAACCAAATGCTAATGGTAACTGCTTCAAGGAGGAGTGAGACTGTAAACAATTTTAATTTATATTAGTCATTTTGCGATTTTCACAATGAATAGAGTGAACAACATTACTTTAAAATAACAGTTGTGATTTATTTTCTTCCTGTTACTATCTAGCAAGGAAAGCAACACATCTCAAGAAAAACAGCACTACAATTTAAAATCTGGAAACATGATGTCTGTTTCAGTGGTGGCACCAATACATGTTACCCTGAGCAGATATGTTAGGGAACTGACTATAAAAGAATTTATGAATTGCCCATGAATTCGGCTCAAACTTCAGTCTCTGGGGAATATGGGTCATTTGTTTCTTCCAGTGCTAAAATTCTGTTGGGCTTCTCGCTTTGTAAAAGTGCAAAAATTGAAAAGTGTGAAGCAAGAGTGTAATAAATAAAAAATACCATAGTAAACAGTAGATGGCCATCTAAGTAGAGGGCTTTGAGGTCTGCTGGGAAAATCTCTACAGAAAACTTGAATGTAGAACTATTTTACTATTAAATATTAATTCGTTTGCTTTTTCTTATCTGTCCAAAATTCTGATACATGCTAAGAAACAACAATAATGTTTTAGTGTGTAATACATTCAACATATTACCAGTAAGGTAGTAGATCTTCTTTTCTCTAGCTAGAAACACAGACAGCTAGAAATAGCAAAACTGAGTGGATTTTTTCATAAAGAAAATTAATTATTCTGAGACAGGAATGGAATCTGATCTGGGGACTGAGATGCAGAGAACTTGCTTTACTCTCTCTTTTGCTGGGATGAGAAAGTTGAGAGAGGTACTTTAGGCACATAGCATAGGTAAAAGACTCAGCTAAGAGTGTGGGTGTATATGCATGGGCATGTGATTAACACATAATAACAGCAGAAACACTGGACTCGAGGGAAGAATGAAATTTTGACAGTGGAATGTAACCTCGCAGGGAGGGGAGATTCCTTTTCTGCCCCTGGGTGAAAAGAAAATTACTGGAGGACTGTGGCAGTGATTCTCAGATAATAAGTGCATCTCTTTCCTAGAGAGGCATTGGATCAGCTTTCTAGGTTAACAGGTTCACTGATGATGCATAACCCATCTACAGTTCATCAGCCTGTGGAGTGCCAGTCTGCCATGTTCAATAGCCATACTCTAAGGCACCTGTGTGCCCTGTTTGGCAATTGTATCTTTTTAATCCTGTCTATACTACTTTGTCTTGCCTTCTTTCCTCACTGTCAGGCAAGCTGGATTAACCGTTATACACAAACTGTGTATTTCTTGTTCCTTGGAAGTTCTAAGATAACTGGGCTTCTTGGATGGAGCAATGTTTATTTTGGTTCTTTTACTTTTTCTTCTCAAAGTACAGACATTCACAACTGATCCCTTGGATGGAACAGGCCTTCTTCAAAGTCTTGGATTTATCATGGAAGGAAGACCCTGGAGAAGAAGAAGCAAGGGCATTTCTAGAGTTACTTGGCATTAAACTGTTAAAGTGATTTCATTTTGTACCTTAAGCTCTTGAGGGGGTGCTGGTTGCCATGATGGGGAAGCTGTGGACTACCCCTCTACTGTGTTCCTCCAGAATCCTAATTTGTACAAGTCAACACTTTGAAAAGATTCTGCTATTGTTTTTTAAAACATCTATTCTCCCTTTTCTCTCTTTTTTTGTCTTATGGCCTCAGTAGATAGAAGACATAAACCTTCTCTCCAACACTGACCTTAGTTTAATACTTGATCCCAACGTTCTAATGAGTATTTACTCTTAGATGTCCCACTGTCTTCAAATTAATAATAATCGTTATTATGTAGACAGCACCCTCACATCTGCATCAGACATTCTGAGCTTCATGCTGTTCTTCATTCTCCCAGACACTCGGACATAAAAATTCAGAATTGCCTTTGTCTCCTCTCTTCACCTTTTCCCACAGCTAGTAAGTTCCTAAGCCTCTTGTGCTCTTCCTTTTGTCTACTGTTTTCCTGAATCAATGTGGCATTTTTTTTCTAAACCAATAGTTAAGGTGCTTATATTAGCCCTTGTTTTATTAATTATCATTTAGAAATGGCAGAAGGCAGACATTATGAGCCACTTAGATATGCCATATCATAGCATATCTACTAGCACAATAGCATATCAGCATTAGACATAGCAGAAGGTACATTAACCCCTATTTACTCAGCTCATCAGTCTGATTCCTTTTCCATTTTGCAAACATACTCAGTGATACCAATGATCTTCTGCATGCTCTTAGTTGGTTTGTATGTTTTCCAATATCCAGTTATGTTTCTTCTCAAACCTGTTTATGCATGTGAAAACTTGCTATTAAAATTATGCAGACCATTTAAATATAAACCCCCTGATTAGCCTGTTCTCACACTTCTATAAAGAATGACCCGAGGCTGGGTAATTTATAAAGAAAAGAGGTTTAATTGACTCATGGTTCTCCGGGTTGTACAGGCTTCCGCTTCTGGGGAGGCCTCAAGAAACCTACAATCATGGCGGAAGGCCAAAGGAAAAGCAAGACTGTCCTCACATGAGGAAGGGGAGGTGCTACACACTTTCAAACAACCAGATCTCCTGAGAACTCGATCAGGAGAACAGCAAGGGGGAAGTCCGCCCCCATGATTCATTCCTCTCCACCGCATCTCTCCTCCAACACTAGGAATTACAATTTGACATGAGATTTGGGTGGGGTCACAGAGCCAAACCGTATCACCCCCATTTAAAGAATGACTTGTTTTTTGAAAAATGAAGCTGAATGGTTTTGAAAAACTTAAAAAACAAGTTGCTGAAAAGATGCTGCTTTAAATTAAATGCGTAGAATAAATATAGATATGTATTTATATTTTAAGGACTTCCTGCTTTAGCTAACTTTTCAATTAATGAAACAACTACTCAACCTGACCATGGGGATCAGAGGCTTTAGTGTGTGCCTTGAGGGAGTGCAGCACAGGAATCCCAACCATGGGCTCTGGCAGCTGTCTGTGTTCAAGTCCTGTTTCTATTTCTAACTACCTGTGCTTAGCTTTCTTTATCTGTGAAATGAGAATAAAATGAATTTCCATCTCATATGTGGATCAAATGAGTTAACTTTTGCAATGCACTATAAAGAGTGCCTGGCATATAGTAAGTACTCAATAAATACCATTTATTGGTAATTTTTAGGTAAAGGTAGGAAATGGGAAACATTAACCATTTTTAGGTAAAGGTGGGAAATGAGAAACAGTAAGACATAGAATTGACCTGGAAGGAAACCTAAGCAATGCCCTTGATGTCCTGCAATTCATAAAATAAGGAGCCACTTCAGTCACTTTTCTGAGAAAAGACAATAGAAAAGATAATCCCAGCTATTGTGATTGTTAAAAATGCTGACAGTATAAATAACAATGACACTTTCAAGGTACATTAATAACTCTTGAATGTTTGTATGACTTTTCTCTTTTATCCATCAGAATAAACATAAGAATTAGAATCTAATTCTAGCTTTGCCGCAAATTACTTAGGTGATCTCCTGCCAGACACATTTCCTTTCTAGACTGAAGATCCCTCTTTGGGCAGTTGGAGGTAATAGCATCTGCCTGTCTACTTCACGGGGCATGGGGTAAAAAGGGTACAGAGAAATAGTAGGATAGAGTGGATTATGGAGAGGCTGTGGACCCCCTGTAAGAATGAAGTCACCACATGACAGCTGTAAGAGAGTGTTCTATCTGGGGGCTTTTTGGGTGGCTGGAATTGAAGATGTATTCATTTTTTTATAGGCCATATACCTATTCATGACTTAGCTCTGTGTTCTGCAATTCCCATTTATGGTATAAATGGGAATGATTGGGACTTAAATGACAGGATACAGAGCAGAAAATAAAATAGATGGGAGTGGTTAGTGTGGGATCTGGACTCATTCTACATCTCTCTGTGGACAAGTCTGCACAGAGAATATCTTTTGGGCTACATTGGGCTGGAATTGCTTCAGAGTTAAAGGTGTTGAGAAGCTTGGCTGCCTATTGTTCAAATAAGGTATGTGCAACTGATGTCAACACAATGTGTTGAGGAAATGTCACATCTGTCTGCAATTGGCTACCTCTCCATAGGAGAAACACTGCTGGAAGCCTGGAGACCAGATGTTGCCTTCAATCAAATAGAGGTCAAGCAGCTTTAGACCAAGAATGTCCGCACCTCTCCATCACTGGCCCTAAGAGAAACATGCAAAACATTTCAATGGAATCATAATTGTTTTAGTTCATGTTCCCATTTTTCCTGGTATATGACATTGAAGCCACTAGTGTAGAGCAACCAAAACAGTGGCCCCTGGTCTAAAGACTATAAAGAAGACATCAGAGCAGTGAGATTCTCATTCACAATGTCACAATCCTCAGTTCCAGCCCTGGCTTTGCCATTGCAGTTGTTGAGGGAGCCTGGAAATATCACTTGTTCTCTCTGGACTTCAGTTTTTTAAACTGAGGAGTGAGAGCATTATCCTAGATGGTTCGTGTTATCCTTTCTGGGTTTAACATTCTGTAATTATGCAGATATGAAGGAAGCTTGGCCTTGACTAAGCCTCGGGACAGCCACCTGGACAGTCAGGACAGTGAAGTTTCCAAGGCAAAGGCTTTTTTTTTTGGTATTTTCTACTAGCCCACGAGGGAAAAACAGGCTAGAACAGCTGGTCGGAAACATGTCCTGAGCCAGAGTAAGAAATGACTGATTGTGAACTTAATTTTAAGGGACTCTCCAATTAAACCTCTTAGATTCATTAAAAAAAATCTCATCCTTTCACTAACCCCATGTGCTGGGAGTTGGGGGGGATCTAGGAGTTAATGTGCATTCCAGGTGGGTTTGCATCTTGCACATTTGCAAAGGTCTTCTGTTGGAGTGACAGTAAAAGAGAAGAGGAAAAACATCCAGGTTTCTTTTCAACTCAATTTCATACCAATAACTATGTATATATTGAGCATTCATTAAGTGAAAAGCTCTCTGTTAGGTGCTGCTGGGGATGAACAGGACATTGTGAAGGGGTAATTGTTCACCCCAGTTCTGATGTTTTTTTCCTTATCTGAGTACATCTCCTGACTTTTCTCTCCCCTGTAGCTCACTTCCCATTGCTGAAGTTGGGGGACATATTGACTAGGAAACTTGGGAAGAAAAACTGGCTTGATTCTGCCTTTCTTCCAGGGAGCCCACCTCCCTGTACATGGTATTTGCTCTGAGTTGCTTTGTTCCATGGCACCTTCTGCTACTAAGTTGTTGGCAGAAGGAGGGAAACTGCAGTTTTCAGGTAAATGACTTTATAATCTTCCAGTATTTTTGGTATTGGCCAGAGGTATTGAAGAATTAAAATAAAATAGTGAAATTTGGAAAGCAAATTATACTTGTGGCAAGATGGGCCAAGATGCGTGGTATTTGGTCATGGAATTAGTATGAGGGAAGGGTCCTCTGACTTTGGTGATTTGCAGAGGTTTGAAAAAACTGCAGATGCATTTTTATAGTTATGTAGTTGACATTTAACTACTGTGACCTGGGTGAGATCTTTAAGACAGCCACACAATATTTTGTCTTTGGTGAATGACGGAAATTTATAGAGGTTTTGCCCATAGGCAAGAGGCTATTTTTATGGAGAGAACAACATCTGTGGGAAACTTCAGCTGGTTCATGGGGGTGACAGAGAGCTCACACCTTGGTTTCTTGCAAAGGTCTGGCTGATAGACTTGAAGCTGAGACATGTGATTATTGAGCAAGAGCTTCTCCATTGGCCTTTTAGGCATTGGTGGGTAGAACAATACTAGCTGCACTTAAAAGTCAAGGCAACTGGGTTTTACAAAGCACCGGTGAAGTTCTAGCTTACTAATGTTAGGCCTGGATGTTAACCCAGTCAATGCTAGATTGGCTGTTCTGAATTCCATTCTGCATTCAAGAGCAGGGAGGAAGCTGTGGAAAGACTAAGCCTGAATTCATGTAAATAGCCCACAGGTTCAAAAATGAAAAATATTCAAAGAACTTCTGGGTGAGTTTCAAGGAGATTCAGTTTCTATAGGTGGGCATACATCCTAAAATCCATGCTGAAGAAAATATGGAATTCAAGTCAGAGGAAGCCAGTGTCTTGAAGAACGCATGGGGCAAAGAGTCTGGACTAGGCCCCTGAGAGTCTGGGCATGAAAATAGCATTAAAGCTTCAGTTCAGGGATCCATTTGGGGGATGGGGGGCTGCACTTCAGCTGAAACAAACTTGGGGATGAAGTCAAATATCTTCTCTGGCAGGCAGATTTCCTTGGGCTAAGCAATTCTGTAAGAGAGGCGTGGAAGTGGCCCATATGACAAAGACTGAACATTCCTGGTCAACAGAGGGTGGATGTTAATGATTAGATAGAGGCCAGACTCAGGGCAGTACCAGGAGGCAAGAGTGTATGGGGGAAATTAAGAAGTGTGGGATACAGGGAACACATAAAATATTAACCCTCACTGGTAGGTGTCTGCTCAGTGAGCTTCATAGATCGTGGATTTTAGGCAACTGACATACCCACACTTTAGCTAAAAAAAAAATGCTTACACCTTGCTCTTTTTCACTCAGATACCACTGAGTCACTGTTATGGTTTTGGCAATGCTATGTTCTCAGGTCATAATTTTGTCTCAGGCAGCAACTTTAGGGGTTAGAGATTGGCTCTCTCCAAGTTTGGTGGGTGGATTTTCTTGGAAGCCTTATTAACTCCTAGGATGCTTTAAAACATGAAGCTCATCTAAGCTTTGCATTAGATTGATATAACTTCAAAGACTTTGAATGAACCACATTCAAAGGAGACATCCCAAGCTGTTGCTGTTAAAGGGAACTAATGGAACCCCACTGAAGACAGAATAAGTGGAAGAGAGTTGCTATGGTTTGACTCTGTGTCCCCACCCAAATCTCATCTCAAATTATAATCCCCATGTGTTGAGGGAAGGACCTGTAATCCCCATGGGTCGAGAAAGGGAGGTGATTGGATCATGGAGGCTATTTCCCCCACACTGTTCTCAGGATAATGAGTGCATTCTCAGGAGATCTGATGGTTTTTAAGTGTTTGAAAGTTTCTCCTTTGCTCTTCTCTTTCCTGCCGCCATGTGAAGAAAGTCTTTGCTTCCCCTTGCCTTCTGCCATGATTATAAGTTTCCTGAGGCCTCCCCAGCCAGGCAGAACTGTGAGTCAATTAAACCTCCTTTGTTTATAAATTGCCCAGTCTCGGGGCCGTTCTTTATAGCAGTGTGAAAACAGACTAATACAAGGACGAATTCTAGGATTTAATTTTGTTTGACTTAACAAGGTAAAAGAATACAATTTGGACATGGATTCCTTTGGACTTCAATTGTTTTGGACTTTAACTGGCTCAATGGCATACATTTTTTTTTTTTTAAGAGAGAAAAGTGGGCTACTTAAGCAAAGGAAAACATGCTTGGGAAACAGAAGTCAACTTTAACTAAAGAGTTGGCTCTG
This sequence comes from Nomascus leucogenys, assembly GCF_006542625.1. Classification (NCBI taxonomy): domain Eukaryota; kingdom Metazoa; phylum Chordata; class Mammalia; order Primates; family Hylobatidae; genus Nomascus; species Nomascus leucogenys. The sequence goes on from NC_044402.1 coordinate 120,992,220, forward strand.
AGTAGATGAGAAGTAGAGATAAAACTGTAAAGGTAACAGGAATGGAGTTTTTGAGCTGAAAGAGTACTTTGTGGTCATCTGGTCAAGCCTTGAAGTGGAATCAGGACACCTGTGTTCAAACCAACTCTACGCCAATTAGTAGCTATGTAACTTTATTCAAGCTAACATCATTTGCCTTCGGTTTGCTGATCATTATAATAAGGTTTAAATAACATATAATATGTGGAAATACCTAGTGGAATTCAGACATATATTAGGTGTTCAAAGAGGAATTCTTAAACACGTTGAATCTAAATCTATTCCCTCTCCCAATTTAGTACATGAGATAATTGGGGCTTAAAGAAGTTAACTTATTTAAGTTTCCAGGGTTAATAGTGGCAGAGATGAGATTCAATCTACATTTCTCTTTTTTCCCTATCCAGTGGGCTTTCTGTTTAAAGTGGCATGATTATTTCAGTAACAGCTTTACAGATGGCTTGTTAGATTAGGATCACGCCAGGGCTCTTGAAAGATGGGAAAGATTGTGCTGTTTTTGTCAAATCACTGATAATTTTGGTAATATGAGCCTGGTGATCTACAGGATGGATAAAGGAAAGGATGCTTTTTAGAGGACATTGATTTCTGTTCCATTGTAAACTTCAAGAATACAAGTGGCTAGGCTGTCCTTTTCACAATATATACACAATTCAAGCAGTATTCAGTTCATAGATATATAATAAATATATGTTGAATGAATAATTAAAAGGAATTAATCAAGTAAGTAAATAAGATACGTGCATGAGTGAATGTAGTGGTGTTTACTTACATACTGGCCTTTCACTTCCTTTTTCTAGCTGTACAGCAGAATATTCAAGGTCTAAAAACTCATAAGGACATGGTCAATGTCTTCTGGATCATTACTGTTAGAAATATACTAATTTTACCAAGACCTGTTCTTTCTTGAGAATAGGTAATGAGAATCCAGTCTGGTTAAAAGCATTAGATTCAGAGTCCAACAAAATTGGATTTGAGTCTTGACTTGGCTCTATTACTTATTAACTATGTGATTTTGAGCAAGGACTCAAGGGGAGGAAATAGAGCAGAATAGGAAAAAAGTGGCCGATATATGATGATTGACAGAGTTATTTTTTTTTTCCAAATAAGTTTGCCAACTCATGGGAATTCCTGGAAACACTTATTGTCATAATTATTTGCTTTAGCCTGGGCCATACTTTAGCTGATGGGACAAGGACCAACAAGGTCCAGGAAAATACAAATTGTTCATAGATCTAAAACTATTGTGATGCAAGAGTGGCGGTGATGCATTTATTTGTCCAAATACACTGGGAAACAGACACACAGTCAGTTTCACACTTTTCAATTTGTGGAGTATTCATTTACTTTGCTTCACTTTTATATACCTTCCATTTGTGGAGAAGAAGCAGAAGCGGTATCCCAATAGCACTCAGTTTGCTATTTATTACCAAGTTCTGGGAAAAAAAATGTTCAACAAAGAGAAGTGCTTTCTCCTTTGTCTAAATTCTCAGAGTACATTGCAACTCTCTTGTCACAATGCACTGATCACCCAGCAATGCAGTTGTTTCTGTTTGTGTTTTACTGTCCTTTTATTATTCTCTTCCTTTCTCTCTCCTACTGCCTAGATCATAGTAGGCATTCACATCAGTTCCCTTACTGTTTTGAAGGAGTGCCTTCAGAAGGCTGAATTTATTAACTAAAAAGTGTTTCTAATTATGTTTTTAAAATTTATTATTATAGATGATTAAGAGACCATGATATTTGCTTGACATACCTAAATTTATGCTGAATGATTTGAACATCCAAATATTGCCTCGAGGCAAGAGCCACCTAAAAGTTTTTTGTATGTCAAAGCCAAGGCAAACCAGGAAAATGATGTACCCCTTCTGCTCAGAATTTAGCTGACTGTTAAAGAATCTCTAGATTTTGGAAGTCTTGTTCTCTCTTGAAAATGTCCCAAATGACTTTAAGCAAGAAGGTCACCTAGAACCATTCTCATCCAGCAGGATTTCTTTCTGAACAGAATATAGAGGGTGAGAACTTTTCTTTTCTTTTCTTTTCTTTTCTTTTCTTTTCTTTTCTTTTCTTTTCTTTTCTTTTCTTTCTTTCTTTCTTTCTTTCTTTCTTTCTTTCTTTCTTTCTTTCTTTCTTTCTTTCTTTCTTTCTTTCTTTCATTTTTTGAGACAGGGTCTCGCTATGTCACCAAAGCTGGAGGGCAATGGCATAATCATAACTCACAGCAGCCTTCAACTGGTGATCTGAAGCAATTCTCCTCCTTCAGCCTCTTGGGTAGCTGGGACCACAGACATACACCACCATGTTCCACTAATGTTTGTATTTTTTAATTTTTTTGTAGAGATGGGGTTTTACTATGTTGCCCAGGATAGCTTTGAACTTCTGGCTTCAAGTGATCCTTGAGGGTGGAAACTTTCTCCTGCTGAAGGAATCCTTGTGACTATAATCCCTTCTCTTTATCAGACTTTTGTGCTAGTGGAAAGCTATGGAAAGCTTGAGTTTCCCAAATTATAGTTATTGTAGCTTAAGACAAGCACCTTGGAGAGGGAGGACATCTATGTTTCAGCCCTCACATCCTATCATGGAAATTAATTAGCAGAGCAAAGAAGCAGCAGGATAGATCTATGGAGGTGGGGGCATCCACCGCTTCCTTATACTGTAAACATAATGGTGGAAGAGAGGGAAAATTCTCCAAGTATTCCATGCTGCCTAATAGAGTTATTTCAAACTCTGGATATAGCTTTTGCAGATATGGTCCTTATCTCAACTTCTTGCCGTTTTCCCATAAGATTCCTCTTGCACTGCCTCCTAAGCACATTAAACTGCTATAGTTTCCCTAATTCCTCCTACTTATTCACACATAGTGCCTTGCATGCATGTTTCTCCATGCCTAGAATGCCCCCTTGGGCAACTTACTCACCTTTCTAAGCCTGTTTCATCATCTGTTGGGTAAAGATAATGAAAACATCTTCCTCACTGGGGCTATTGAGAGGATTAAATAAGATGATCCGTGGAAAGGGCTTAGCACAGTCTGTGGCACCAATGAGCTCAATAGTTGTTATTTGCAATTTTTTATTCCTTTGTCTGCTTGACAAAGTTGTGCTCATCCCCTAATAACCATATGAAATATACTTTTTTGCTTTGAAATTTCCATTGTCTGTGAAGTAAATCATTGCTTTTTCTTGTATGCTTCCAAATGATTCTATACATATTTACATTATAGTCAGCTGGAATTTATTTAGTTGTCTGTCTTCTCTGAAGGACTGTGACCTTTTGAAGATGGAGACTGTGTCTTGGTCATTTTTTTTCAGCTTCTGAGTTCCTCTGTAAATAAAAAATTAATATTTGTTAAATTAAGTTTTGATAGAGCAAGTGAGTGAGTCAGTGAATGCATAAATGAAAAAAAAGATTCTTAAAAAGATGTACCATGGCAGAATAAATGGAGGTTTCTAAAAGTATAATTGAGAGACTGCAGGTTTTGACTAACTCATTGCTATTTCATTTTTTTCTGAAAAAAGTTCAATATTCTATAAGCATTTTTTTATGAATAGTGCAATATATAAGAACGTTACTGGGGTGGATCAAGAGATTAAATTGACTTAAGGTCAATTTTCTAGCTAAGGAATGAAAGGATGCACTGGGAAAATATGAGCAGCTTTGTGATGAAGAGAAGAGGAACAGAGAAAGTGATTAGAGAAAGGGAGACAAGATGGGAGTGGCTGGAGGAATTTTAGGGGAGAGATAATTGGGACAGGTGTTGAAATGAGAAGCTATTTGGGAGAAGGCGAGAGAGAATTCAAAGAGAATTTTTAGGAAACTTCAAGGCAACTCTCTTTTACATCTATCCAAAGAAGCCATCCTTAAACCACTCTAATTTAACTGACCTTCCAGATAAAACAGCTCTCCCCATTCCCTCCGTAAAACACAGATACTTGGTGCTGGTGATTGGATGTTTCCCTGCCATTTTCTCTAAAAACACCAGATGATAGTTAGAGAGATCAATCTTCCCTCATTTGTTTTCTGTCTTCCCTAGATTTGGTTTCTGGAAATCCTTTGCAGCAATCTGCAAGGACTTCCCTGCTTCATGCCCAGGTTTTCATCTGACCTTCCTAGACGGCTCTATCCATAACTTCTGATAACATGTCCTTCCTAGACTCTTTCAGAGAGGGGCCCTTACTCACAGATGCAGGTCTGTGTTGAATTTCAGCCTTAACTACATGCCCTCAGAACTGCCTTTTCCCTGAGAAGAGGAACCACCTCTCCTGCCCTGCGTGTTCTGTACTCCATATTATTGATTTATCTCAGATTAGTGCTCATGGAACATGCTGGGTAGCTGGGGACATGGTACATGGCATTTGAGCTCTATCTTCTTTGAAACATATCAAAACATTAACATCAGCCAGCCTCTTACATAAAGCCATATTGTAAACATGTCTTTGCTTATATGCTATTTTTGCTTTGTGATGTAGGAAGGAAAAAAAGAGAAAAAGTTATTCTCTCCTTATGTATAACCCTATTATGTTGCAAGTAGATAAGCTTTGGAGGAAATAACTAAAATGTGATGTACCTGGTTAGAAACAGATTCTGTAAATTGATCATATAGCAGTAAACACAGTAAAATGGGTGATTTCCTCACGAGTAGAAGGAGAATTGCTACAGAAATATCAAAGGGCAAGCAGATCTACAGGATTAATGGCCATACACCCTTTTGAGTTTATCGGAGCATGAATTTTTTGAAGGGAGCTGGACAGGATCGCTGATTGAGTAGATTACCTTGTGAAAGTACAAAAACAGATTTTTATCATGCTGGGATTTTTACAAGCTGATATTTATGGGCTAAAAGTAGAAGGTGAGAATATCAAAATGAATTCATCATATTGTTTTTGTACCACATTTTATGATATCCCAAAGGCTGTCTTGACACAGGACCTGCATTTTTACTAACACTGTTTGCAAGAAAGGGAAAATTTGAGGTGCTAGTGGATTTGTCTTGAGCCCAGTTCTCAGTGTCACAATGAAAAGTAGCTCCCTGTCCTTCCTATCTGGTGTGATTCCAGGGGCAGTAGCAAGAGCCTTCTTCTTATGATACCTGAGCCTGATGTACTGATGACTCATGCCCCTGGAGTCAAGTATTGACCTCGTTATGTGACCAATTGAAAAGAACCCCTTAATAGGCATTAACTCCTTAGCCTCTTACTTAGTTTATGAAAGGATTTTTATTTCCAATACTAGTGCCTGAAGGCTTTATTTGTGTCACGGTGAAGGTGAAAAAAATCCTTGAAAAGGATGGAAAATTGAATAAATAAATTGCAATTTTATTTTAATGCAAAGCTATTTTTAAAATTGATTCTTAAAAGCAGCGTTTAGATCGTCAGTTCTAATCATCTGGGATTTGTTTGATGAATTTAATCTCATAAACTTCTGAAGATAATATGAAATCAAAGATGCCTTCCAGCTCAAATAAAAGATTGGTCCCACAATAAGACAGGATTCATGAGTGGGATCCTTCCTGGGCTATTTAATACCCTTTGGCTCTTGGGCATGCCATTTCACACTGAATGAAACTCTGAACTTGACCTGGAAATTGAAGTTGGGTAGGAAAAGAAGGAGAGTTGGATTAGGTGATCTTCGGTCAGATAAAATCACAGCTTATTTCTTTACTGCTGGCTCCATGATGCCTTACTTTCCAGTTAAAACATCTGCAAAAAATATGAGGGAAATAGATCCACATGCCTATTCAAAAGAGGTCCCTTCACATGTGGCTGTTGGAATGTTAACCAAATAAGGCAAGTCATACGCTAAAATTTCATTGTAAACATGCAACTGCAGATCTAACTGAGGCATGGTTTCCTAAGAATCCATGCTTTACTTCTGTGTTAAATAATTCCCATAAATAACAGATCAACAACTTATTCTTTCTAGTATTTTAATGTGAACAAAAAAATCACTCTTTCTGGAGAATTAGGCTATGGATTATAATTCCCATATTGCAGATGGGGAAACTGAGACTTCATAAAATTTTGCTTTTTCCGAGTTCATACAGGAGAGCCCAAACTTATATGCAAGTCCTAGCTAATCACACTAATTTTTGGAACCCAATTACAAATTGTTGGTATGGTATGTCATGTTTTTTGTTTTGTTTTATTTTTGAGACGGAATCTCACTGTGTTGTCCAGGCTGGAGTACAGTGGCACGATCTTGGCTTACTGCAACCTCTGCCCCCTGGGTTCAAGCGATTCTCTTGCCTCAGGCTCCCTAGTAGCTGGGATTACAGTGCCTGCCACTGTGCTCAGCTAATCTCACTCCTGTAACCCCAGCACATTTGGAGGCTGAGGCACGAGGTCAGGGGTTCAAGACCAGTCTGGCCAAGATGGTGAAATCTGTATCTACTAAAAATACAAAAATTAGCCAGGTGTGTCATATTTTTGAAAATCATTTCCTACAGGTACCCTACAAAATTTCTTTTAGAGGAGGTTAAAACTGATTTAGTGAATTCACATATTATTGGGGTAAATTTAAGAGAAATAAGCCAGCTTTGCCACGTCCATCTGTCAGTTTCACTGTTGGAATGAATGAGATGGGGACTTTAATATCCATCTGGAAGATATTCACTTTATGACATTGCTATACATCACAATATGGGTCAGAGAACCAGGCTAATCATCTAAGTAAATATTGTTGTTAAATTATTTCCCATTGTGTGGGTTTAAGCTTCATTAGATCTAGAGTGGAAAGAATACCATTAGCTTAGTGTTTATGGCTAACTACTGTTTTTCATTTTGGATTGGTGTGATAAATTTAGCAAATAACACTGAAAACAGCTCTTATGCTTGAAAGATGTAATTGAATTGTACTATAGCATTAAAATATTACAACTGGATGCAAACTTTATCTATTGCCAGTTCATTTTTATTTTAAAACTTCTGGTTTGAAGACCCAATAGGCATAGTTTGAAAAGTTCAAGGAATAAAATCATGAAGTGTGCCAATGATCATTATCTTTTTGTTTCAGTTTTTGTGTATGCCTTTTATAGGAGAGTTGCAAAGGCTTGAAGAGTTGGAGAAAATTGCAAGTGAACTTGTGAAGTCAGTTTTAAAAGGACAATCTCTATTACTTAGAATATTTATGCTACAACTAGGCACCCAATTTAGTATGCTGGAGGTCTGCTGATTGCACAAGCAATGGGCCACTTGCATTTGCAATTAACCACTTACACCCTTGTTTTTCCTCGCAACCCAAGAGGTTGATTATGTGATTGTAGGTATAACAATTAGCACACACGAAAAGAAAAACCCAGCAGAAGCCTCCTAAGAGTATCCTTTTATTGAAAGCCTCAAATGTGAACTAATTAGGTTAGCAGGTACAGTAGATGGCCCCCAACATGTGCTATATCAAAACACTTTGCCTATAGTCTACTTGCTCTTATTGTGTAATAGAAATTGCTCCCCCACCAGTCCTATGTGGGGATGGCTCTCTGTTCCAGTGTAGAAAAGGAGGAATGACATACATGAAATGGATGGGGAGGACTCCCAATTCTGTTATATCCTTGTCACTGTAGGATAACACAGTGGAACTTTTAAAATACCTAGGCCAAAGACAGGCCAGAGGAATACACAAGACCCATCCAGCTTTCAGAATGTCTTCTTTCTTTTCTTTCTTTTCCTTCCTTGTGTCCTTCTTTGCAATTACATTTTTTGCTTCTGAATATATGGCAAATTAAAAAAAATAATGAGAACCCTTTTGGTTTTCCACTTAGAAAAGTTAAAGTATTTAAAATATCACAAATATAGAGTTGAACTCATAGAAAAGAAAGTGCAACACTCATATAATTGCTAGTAGTAATAAGTTTATTTGGATGCTTGGGGTTAGTATATAAACCAAAAGTTAGCAGAATTACAAGGAGAATGTGACAAATACCTCGATACATAAAACTCTAATACATTTTAAAACATTAGAACTTTTATGTCCAGTAGATACCATTTAGGAAAAAAATATAGAATTTTAAAACAATACAATTATGATGGACCATGTGGTAATAGATCATATATATGGAACCTAGTGTTCTGCATTCAAGAATGTACATTCTTCAAAAACATACAGAAAACTTTAATTAAAAATGACCACATACTATGCAGAAGCTCTTTAGTTTAATTAGACACCATTTGTCAATTTTGGCTTTCGTTGCCATTGCTTTTGGTGTTTTAGACATGAAGTCCTTGCCCATGCCTATGTCCTGAATGGTATTGCCTAGGTTTTCTTATAGGGTTTTTATGGTTTTAGGTCTAACATTTAAGTCTTTAATCCATCTTGAATTAATTTTTGTATAAGGTGTAAGGAAGGGATCCAGTTTCAGCTTTCTACATATGGCTAGCCAGTTTTCCCAGCACCATTTATTAAATAGGGAATCCTTTCCCCATTTCTTGTTTTTGTCAGGTTTGTCAAAGATCAGATGGTTGTAGATGTGTGGTATTATTTCTGAGGGCTCTGTTCTGTTACATTGGTCTATATCTCTGTTTTGGTACCAGTACTATGCTGTTTTGGTTACTGTAGCCTTGTAGTATAGTTTGAAGTCAGGTAGCGTGATGCCTCCAGCTTTGTTCTTTTGGCTTACGATTGTCTTGGCAATGTGGGCTCTTTTTTGGTTCCACGTGAACTTTAAAGTAGTTTTTTCCAATTCTGTGAAGGAAGTCATTGGTAGCTTGATGCGGATGGCATTGAATCTATAAATTACCTTGGGCAGTATGGCCATTTTTATGATATTGATTCTTTCTATCCATGAGCATGAAATGTTATTCCATTTGTTTGTGTCCTCTTTTATTTTGTTCAGAGGTGGTTTGTAGTTCTCCTTGAAGAGGTCCTTCACATCCCTTGTAAGTTGGATTCCTAGGTATTTTATTCTCTTTGAAGCAATTGTGAATGGGAGTTCACTCATGATTTGGCTCTCTGTTTGTCTGTTGTTGGTGTATAAGAATGCTTGTGATTTTTGCACATTGATTTTGTATCCTGAGACTTTGCTGAAGTTGCTTATCGGCTTAAGGAGATTTTCGGCTGAGACGATGAGGTTTTTCTAAATATACAATCATGTCATCTGCAAACAGGGACAATCTGACTTCCTCTTTTCCAAATTGAATACTCTTGATTTCTTTCTCCTGCCTGATTGCCCTGGCCAGAACTTCCAACACTATGTTGAATAGGAGTGATGAGAGAGGGCATCCCTGTCTCGTGCCAGTTTTCAAAGGGAATGCTTCCAGTTTTTGCCCATTTAGTATAATATTGGCTGTGGGTTTGTCATAAATAGCTCTTATTATTTTGAGATACGTCCTATCAATACCTAAGAAACTACCATCAGAGTGAACAGGCAACCTACAGAATGGGAGAAAATTTTTGCAATCTACTCATCTGACAAAGGGCTAATAACCAGGATCTACAAAGAACTCAAACAAATTTACAAGAAAAAAACAAACAACCCCATCAACAAGTGGGCGAAAGATATGAACAGACACTTCTCAAAAGAAGACATTTATGCAGCCAACAGATACGTGAAAAAATGCTTGTCATCACTGGCCATAAGAGAAATGCAAATCAAAACCACAATGAGATACTATCTCACACCAGTTAGAATGGTGATCATTAAAAAGTCAGGAAACAACAGGTGCTTGAGAGGATGTGGAGAAATAGGAACACTTTTACATTGTCAGTGGGACTGTAAACTAGTTCAGCCATTGTGGAAGACAGTGTGGCGATTCCTCCAGGATCTAGAACTAGAAATACCATTTGACCCAGCCATCCCGTTACTGGGTCTATACCCAAAGGATTATAAATCACGCTGCTATAAAGACACATGCACACGTATGTTTATTGTGGCACTATTCACAATAGCAAAGACTTGGAACCAACCCAAATATCCATCAGTGATAGACTGGATTAAGAAAATGTGGCACATATACACCATGGAATACTATACAGCCAGAAAAAAGGATGAGTTCATGTCCTTTGTAGGGACATGGATGAAACTAGAAGCTAGAAACCATCATTCTCAGCAAACCATCACAAGGACAAAAAACCAAACACTGCATGTTCTCAATCATAGGTGGGAGTTGAACAATGAGAACACTTGGACCCCAGAAGGGGAACATCACACACCAGGGCCTGTCATGGTTTGCGGGTGGGGGGAAGGATAGCATTAGGAGATGTACCTAATGTAAATGACTAGTTAATGGGTGCAGCACACCAACATGGCACATGTGTACATATGTAACAAACCTGCACATTGTGCACATGTACCCTAGAACTTAAAGTATAATAAAAAATAATTTTAAAAAAAGTCAGGCTGCTGATGGCCAGGGATATGGGAGAGAGTTCCCTGACCAGGCTGGAACAGTAATTCCATAAGTGCTCACCTTCTGCTATAGGTTGGTGCAAAAATAATTGCGGTTTTTGCTATATGGCAAAAAACGCGATTACTTTTGCACCAACCTATTTAGTTGTTACACTTTTATGTTTGGGAACTTTTCAGTATGCATATTATATTTCACAAAAGAAAAGTTTTTTTATAAAGTGGGAAGGGGTCATGAAGTCTCCTTTACTTAAAAAGTGAACAAAATATGGTGACAGAAATGTTAAAGGGATTCCAATGAAGGTAAAGTCAACTATGTAAAATTATTGTCCCTCTTTCCATTTGCATATAAAAATCAAATGATTTCACCCCCAAAAAAATGACCACATACTAGGCCACAAATAAAAAACAAAATCATTTCGTAGACCATTTACTCTGATCAGATGAAATAAAAGTAGAACTGAACAGTGATAAAGAGAAAAAAAATCCTCTTTTCTATACATTTGGAAACAAAACAAGACACTTCTACATGATGTATGAGTGAGAGAAAAAATAAAATTATAAATCAGGAAATGAGAAAATATTGAGAACTGAATAACAGTGAAACCACTAAACATAAAAGCTGTTGGGATGCAGCTAAAGTGGCACTGAGAGGTAAATGAGTAGCATTATTGCCCGTATTAGAGAAGAAAGACTAAAAGTGTAATAATTATATCCAAATAAGAGGGTTATGGGAAAAACAAAAACAGAATAAATCCAAGAAAACAGAATGAAGGAAACTACAAGATAAGAATAAAAAATAATAAATTAGAGCACAGGAATAAAAAGGAATGTTAATAAAACAAAAAGCTTGTTCTTTGAAAGAATAAAAATAAAATAAATATGGAAGCACAAATACTACATTATATTGCACTGATAAATAATATGAAAATGGGGATATTGTCACAATTAGAGATTAAAGGAGTCATAATACTATAGAATGACTTTATAATAATAAATTTGAAAATATAGACCAAATAGACAATTTCTTAGGAAAAGGAAATTTACCATAATTGACTAAAAAAACAAATAGAAAGCTTAAGTAAATCTGTAATTAACATGTATATCAAATTGGTGGCAAAATTTCTAGATACCAAACGCATTAGACCTAGATGATTTTCAGGTGATTGGTACTAAAATGTCAAGAAAAGTAATATACAAACTCTTTCAGAACATAGAAAAAGAAAGAATATCCAACTAATTTAAGAAGCTAGTATTATTTTATTTAAAAAATGGTCAAGAACAATATAAGAAAAAATTATAAACCAATTTTACTTGCAAATATTGAAAAAATGATAAAATCTGACAAATTCAGGAGTATATGTCAAAAATTAATCCTCATGACAAAGAAATTTTTATCCAGTTAATATAATAAGATTTCAGCCTCAATGAAATCTACCATTACAATACACCACAGTATCATTTTAAAATAAAAAAGTTTATGATAATTCCAATAAATGAATAAAAACCATTTATACAATTCAAAACTATGTTTATTAGGAAATATAGAAAATTTTGAATAAGTGTGGAACTTAATTAAGCGCTTCTATTAAAAATCTACAGCAAACATCATTGCTAATGGTGAATTATTAATAGTATTCTATTAAAATCAATAAACAAAAAAGTATGCTCACTATCACGATTTCTAATGTACCTTCTCCAAGGCAGTGTAGCAAGACGAGAAAAGAAAAAAGATAAATACTAGAGAGGAAGAAACAGTTATTATTCTTCACTTATTATTGTTTGTATAGGAGATAAAAGAGGTTTCATAAACTATTTGAGCTGATAAGAGTTCCTAAGGTTGCTGGATAAGGTCAATGTATAAAAATTGTTTTCTGTGGATGGACAGTGAGTAAGTACAACATAAATTAAAAATAAGATGCCATTAACAACAAAAATAAAAGTAATGTGCCTATGGATAAATCTAACAAAAGATGGAGAAAATTATGAACCTAAAGTTTCATATTTGAAACACATAAAAGAAGACTTGAGTAAACGGGAAAATACACCTTGTTTCTTTAGAGATAGAATCAATGCTGTATGGATAGCAATGTCTTCCCATATTAACCTATAATTACAATGAAACCCCAATCAAATTTACAATAGAACTTCACAAACTCCTATTTTTATTTTTTGAAAAGCAAAGGGCCAAAATAACCATAAGAATCTTAAGAAGATAGTCATAAAACGACAGATGCTGGTGAGGCTGTGGAGAAAAGGGAAGGCTTATATGCTATTCGTGGGAATGTAGATTCAGGTACTGTGGAAAGCAGTTTGGAGATTTCTCAAAGAACTTAGAACAGAGCTACCATTTGACCCAGCAATCCCATTGCTGGGTATATATCCAAAATAAAACAAATCTTTCTACCAAAAAGACACAAACACTTACATGTTCATTGCAGCACTATTTACAATAGCAAAGACATGGAATTAACCTAGGTGCCTATCAACAGTGGACTGGATATACATACACACCATGGAATACTACACAACCATTAAAAAAGAATGAAATAATATCCTTTGCAACAACAGGGATGCAGCTGGAGTCCATTATCCTAAGCAAATTAATGCAGGAACAGAAAACCAAATACTGCATGTTCTCACTTATGAGTATGAGCTAAACATTGTGTAATCATGGACATAGAAATGGCAACAATAGACACTGGGGACTACTGGGGAGTGGAGCAAAGGGTGAAAAACTAACTATTGGGTACTAAGCTCAGTATCTTAGTGAGGGGATCATTCATACGTCAAACCTCAGCATCATGCAATATACCCAGGTAACAAACCTGCACATGCACCTCCTAAATCTAAAATAAAAGTTTTTTTTTTAATAAAGAAGACTAGGCATTTGACTTACCTGACACAAAACTTACAATAAAGTCGAGAAATACAAACAGTATGATAATGACACAGAAATACACAAACAGATGAGAAACAAAAAAGAAGACCAAGTAACAGACTTATTTATACATGAGATAAAGTATATGACATAGGTATATGACAAACAGTGGAGGAAGAACAGGCTGCTCAAAATTATACAAACCGTATCCCTTTTTAGCATATGAAAATAAATTCCAGATGGATTAAACGCCAAAATGTGAGAAGAACGACTGTTAAGCATTTAGAAGAAAATACAGGAAAGTTTTTTTTAATAATATTATGATAGAAAAAGATTTCTTAAATAAGATTAAAAAACATAAAGCGTAAAAATTACATCAAACAAATACTTACAATACATAACACTATAAACAAGGAGCAAGGAGACTGGTATAACAGTGATGATGGGTGCCTAGGTATCTGTTACTTAATTTTCTGTATACTTTAAATGCCTTTACAAGATGCGCAATTAAAAATTAAAAACTATAAAGACTAAAAATCATTCAGGGAATGTGGAACAGAGAGTAGGGCAGGAGAGCTGAAGATAAGCTTGTTTTTTAACCCTCTGATTTCTCCTCTCTCTTTCTCTCCCTCCACTCAGCTGCAGTATTATTTATGCTACTGATATATACCTCCCTCTAGCCTCTTCTTAGTTCAGCTCAGGACATGGTGCTTTAACCATGCTGAGAGAATTTGGGATTGACTACAGACAGAGTTATGACTAAGAGGTGTCTCTGCTTCAAGTCCTGGCAAGCATTTTCTCTCCAAGTTACCATGAAGTATTTCTTGGGTCTGTGACAAAATAACTCTTGTGGGGTGGATGCATACCAATTTCCATAAGATGGCACCCAGTTACAGCATGCCAATTCACTTATGTATTTTGAAAATGTGCGTTCATTGGTAATCCAGCTTGTGAATTTGCACAGACAATTCCCAGAGCGGTTTGACTGGAACTTAACCTGTTATGGCACTCCCACTTGACTCATTGGATTTTGCAACAGCCCAAAGCTGTCAGCCCACACATCCCCATGGATGGTAAGTAGGTGAGGACCTCATTGTACTCATTCATTTTTATTATCTTAGATCTCTTCCCTAACATATTGGGTATCATATGGGGGCTTGTTCTTTATAAAGACCACATTCAGATTTTACTAGGTCACTGGGCTCCTGGTGCCAGGAGAAAGCTGAGTTTAGGGCAACATGCAAAGAATATGAGCTGCCTTCTTGTCATGTGCATGTTCATGAAGGCAAGGAAATAAGGCTGTTGGTTTACAGTTCTGTCTCTAGAAATGGCCCCAAAGTGCTACGTGAAGTATTGCACCAAGGTTACTTCGAGATATAACTGGACGAATATTGGCTTGATAAATGAAATGAAACCATATGTCATTACATGTAAAAAAGAGACAGAACAACTTTTACCTAAGTTATCTCGCTCACTGTGGTTTTGAGTCAAGACCGGACTTATTTAATGGTTACTTAAAGTCTATTTTTATAGTCTGATTTTGAGGGGCTTTTGGGAAGTACAGTTATTAAAAGATATTTCAACTCAAGATGGTGATTTCTGAAATTCTAAAGTCATTCCATTAGCTCACACTACTGAAATACAATGATCCATCAACTCCGGCAGGTGCTATGCAGTAGACAGCACTGGAGCTTTGTCTTGACGTCCTTGGATCACTTTTACCATTTCTGCACTTCTCTCCCCTGGCTTTGATATGTCTTTGCTTCCAATGGCTCAGACTCATCCTTCAGGAGCTGCTTTGCCTTCTTGGGAGTGTGCAGAGAGCAGAACTGGCTGGGAGTTAGGTCCTACCTCTACCCTACTCCCAGATGATGGCCCTTAGCAGATAACTGCTAGGGATGGGGCTTTGAAAGGCCAACTCCTAGCCTCTAGTAAGATCAAGGTAATTCTGAGGAGTAACTTACTCTGTAGGCTTCCTCCAGGGGATCAGGCTCCTTCCTTGCCCCCATCTTGTTTCCCTCCTCCTTTTTTGTTTTCTTCTGGGAGCACCTTCCCAAGAAGTCACTGACATCTATATCATAGCACCTGCTTCCAGGGAACCCAACCTAATAGGTGGGTGATTTATTAAAGCTTTTCAGAGAAAAGAAAGCTGAAGGGTCTGGAGCACTTGAAGTGGCTAAGATTAAATCCATGAAGTTAGAAGGGGTAGGAAGAGAAAGTTTTATCAGAGGGGTCTGGGTGTTCAAAGAAAAGATTGAGCCACTTAAAGCATGGCCTCTGAACAACATTTACCTAAGTTATTGGATAATTTACTCAGTTCTCTGGATTTGTTTTGCTTGTGGTGTTTCTTTCTTGAAACTATGTCTTTCTGCTCCTCTTCCCTACCCCAGAATGATCTTTACACGTGAGTTTAAATAAATGTAAGTTTGCTGTTTTCTCCAGAGACAGACTTTACAATCCCTGGATTGGTAGGCTACTTGGAAACATGGCTCGGATATCATCTGGTTTGGGGAAACATTCATGTTTTATAAGGATATAAAACTCTCTACCAGTAAAGAATCCAGTCAACTGAGAGATACATCATGGTTGTAGGCACACTTAAAGAATTCTGTCTTTGTTTATGAATATACATATAGTAAAAATTAAAAGCTTGACTGGAAATGATAAATATCAAGTCAAGATGATGGTCACATGATGGAAAGGGGGAGGGGAATAGAACAGGAGAAATATTTATAGGGATTCAGTTTTTAGTGTAACTGAACTATTATTAACTAAACTATTTATATAACTACTCAGTTATACTAATATATAGTTTTTAATTTAAGCAGACTGGCAGGAACATAAGCATTAAACAAATAAAAAGGGAATTTTCTCTTAACATTTTCAAGTGAAGGACTAAGGGAAGCAGCATGAAGGGGAATGGAGAATGCCCTTTGCTTAAGATGCATGGTCAGCTGGCCAGGGAGTGATGGCTGGTCCCCAAATTCTGAATGTATAGCCCTATCCATTTAAAACTTCTTCATTTTTGGAAATGTTCTATATTTGTGCTGCTTGATATAGTAGCCATTGACATCAGGTGACTAATCTAAATTAATTAAAAATTTTAAAGATTAAAAGTTTGGTTTGTCAGTTGTGCTAGCTCCATTTCAAGTGTCCAGGGGCTATTTTAGGCAGATAGCTTTAGAATGAAGCTTCAAAGCACAGATTTTTATAGGCCCACGGATCAGAAAACCAAAACCCAATTTTTTTCTATAGGGGTGAGGGAATTAATTGAGTAAACACAGCTAGTGAATGACTGAGGCCCAGTTTTCTGATTCCTAGTTAATGTTTTAGCCTCTAGCACCTACCTCAGTTGGGGTGTGGGGAGAAAGGTGAAGTGAGGTATGTGTATGCAGACATGGATGCTTTCTGCTTCAGCGTAAGAATGACTCTAGTATGTAGGGGTATCTCTTCTTTGTTCTCTAAGCACCCTCTCCATAATCAGACTTTTTCACCCTCTGACTTCCTGTTGAGTTTGTGAAGAACACTAAGAGGATTTGAGTCTAAGACAGTTGAATAGGAGAGCCCAGAAATAACATTCACATATTTACAGTCAATCGATTTTCCACAAAGGTGCCAAAAACACACAATGGAAGAGGAAATTCTCTTCAATAAATTATGTTGAAAACTGGATATCTACATGCAGAAGAATAAAATTGGACCCTTATCTCACACCTTTTACAAAAATCAACTCAAAATGGAATAAAGATTTAAATGTAAGATCTGAAAGTATAAAACCGTTAGAAGAAAGCATAGAAGAAAAGCTCCAAGACATTGCCCTGAGAAATGATTTATTGGATATGACCCCAAAAGCATAGGCAACAAAAGCAAAAATAGACGAAGGAGTTGTACCAAAACAAAAGAAGCATGTGTACAGCAAAGGAAACAACAAGTGAAGAGACAACCCATGGATTGACAGAAAATATTTATAAACCATATTCTGATAAGGGGTTAGTATCCAAAATATATAAAGCATTCAAACAACTTAAGAAAACCTACAACCTGATTTTTAAAATGGGCAAAGGACCTGAATAGACATTTCTCAAAAGGAGGCATACAAATGGCCAACAGATACATGAAAAAAGTGCTTAACTTCACTAATCATCAAGAAAACACAAATTAAAACCACATGAAATGTTACCTTATACCTGTTAGAATGGCTACTAATAAAAAAGACAAAAGGATGATGAGTGGTGGTGAGAATGTAGAGAAGAAGGAACTCTCGTACAGTGTTGTTGGGAATGTAAATTGGTGCAGCCATTTTGAAAACTATATGGAGTTTCCTCAAAAAATTAAAAGTTGAACTAACATATGATGTAGTAATCCCATTACTGGGTATATATCCAACAGAACTGAAGCCAATAAGCTAAAGAGATTTAATGATTAATTGCACAGAATGGAATGTATTATATAGTTCAAAATTGCTTACAATTAGATTTTGAATTTTTTGACCATACAAAATATGTATGTGAAATGACAGATATGCTAATGTGCTTGATTTAATCATTCTACAATGTATTCAGATATCAAAATATCACATTGTACCCCACAAATATACACAATTATTATTTGTCAATTAAAAATAAAATAATTTGGGTCAAAGGATGGTGAATAAGAGTAGGGTATGTGTTCTCCCAATTCCCTCCCTTGTAGCCTCTGAAGACCCAACTCCTGTCCCCTAGACCTCTCCATAGAGCTCTCCCTGAATCAGGCAGGGCTTCAGTAGGAAACACATAGCAATTCAAGTAGGACAATTTGAGAAGAACTTAATGAATAGCTACTTATAAGTAACAGTGGGGAGCCAACATAAACCCTGGGATTGGAAGAGAGAGGTAAGAGAGCAGTTTCTCCACACAGAGATAGAGTCACATAGTCCCCCTGTCTGCTTCTAAGGTATGTGCATGTTTTGTTGGTGATGAGAGAATTTCACCTGGGGACAGGGGCACAGGAGAGAGCTTATATTTTCCTCTAGCCTCCAAATTCTTCTTTGTACAGTGTGTAGTTATTCAGTTAAATCAATTGTTATTGACTATCTATAATTGATAAGGTTTTATATTAGCTAATTTGGGGATATGGAATTGAATAAGGCCTTGTTCCTGCCTTTGAAGCTCTTTGCTACATATTTAGATCTGTGAGACACACATGCATGAAACCATTGGACCAATAAATCTCAAATGTGCATATGAAATATATTAGCACATTACATATGTGTATGTAATATCTGCTACTTTCTGGCTGTATAGTTTGGGACCAGTTGTTTTCTTCCTCGGAGCCCTTATTCACCTGAAAAATTAAGTTCTCTTTCAAGGTTACTTTGATTAAAATGATAATTTGTAAAGTGCATCCACTTCTCTAGTGAATGTTTCCACTTGGATGTCGAACAGGCATCTGAACTTTTAAATTTAACATACTCCAGTTGGATTTCTAATTTACCGTGCAAATCCATTTCCCTTATAGTCTTTCCATTTGAAGGAATGAAACTTTATTAAGAGACTCCCTACTTTTTCTCATATCCCATGTTCTAGACATTAGCAAATCATGTTGGTTCTACCTGCCTTAGTTTGTTTTGTGCTGCTATAACAAAATACCTGAGAGTGGGAAAGTTACAATGAACAGAAACATCTTGGCTCAAAGTTCTGGAGGCTGGGAAGTCCAATATCAAGGTGCTGGCATTTGTTAAGGGCTTTCTTGCTGTTTCATCACATGGTACAAGGTGGAAGGGCCAAGAGAGAGAACCCACTCATGAAAACCCTTTTTCAAAGGCATTAAACCATCCAATGGTTAACCACCTCTTAAAGGTCCCACCTCCCAATACTAATTTATGTTTCAACATGGGTTTGGGAGGGGACAAACATTCAAACCACAGCAGCCCTCAAATATATCTCAAGCTCACCCACTTCTCACCACCTGCACTGTGATCACTGTGTTCCAAGCTACCATCATCTGAGATCTGGATCACTGGAACGTCTCATTACTTGTCTCCCTGTTTTCATTTAAATCTCCTAAGCATGAGCATGTGATATAATTGACTTTTGTCTTTTCTTAATTTCCGTTACCTTTAGATCATTGAAATGTAGATTCCTGACCTTTAATAACATGCTAGTTTTGTTTTTTGTATTTTGTTTTTGTTTTGGTTTTGGTAATCTGTTTTCTTTGGAGACCATTTTGTGACAATTTTCCCTAAGGCTTTGTGACTTTTACACCTTTTGGTAAGAATAACATACACTTTATTAGACGTTATTTTACTTTATGGAGAACCCACAAAGAATCAAGCACTGAGCCATACATTTTAAAAATCACATTTAATAATCATATTAATCTGAATAGATAGGCATTCTATCCCCATAAGAAATCACTAAGGAACAGCTTCCAGCAAAAGTCATAACTTTGCTCAATGATCTTTGGCTTGAGACATTCTTTTTTGTTCCAACGATACATGTTTGAGAGTCTCTGTCACCAAGAGATTCTGAACCCAAGCTTGGTCATGGCACATCAATCAAATCTTATTCACCTTTGGACTATGTGTCTAATGCATTTGGTAAGCATTCACTGGAGAACAACTTTATTCAAGGAGTGCTGAGCTAATTCAGGGAGGAATAAGGCATTAACCTTGTTTTCAAAAAGCGTATGTTCCAGTGGCAGAGAGAGGAATGTGCACAACTTAACTTCAGTCTACTTCAGAATGATGTGATAAGGGTGTTTAAGTCATGTCAGAAGACTAAGCAGCTATTAATTTCTTCAGTATGGAAAATAATTACCAAAATGATTCTAAATCAGAGTTTATTTACACTTTCATTGTGAAAGAGAATCATTTGCCAGTTTAACTAAAATGTTATGATTTGATAACAGGTGTTGAAACAGAAAACTGTTAATAGGATCTGGGTCCCTGCCATAAAATTTAGAGGTTATGGAAATTCAAACACAGTTTACATTCTCTCCATGGCACTGAAACATTTTTGAAGGCAAGAAAATCCTTTTTCTTAAAACAACTAGTCATTTGCCTAAAGAAGTGACGTGTAAACAAGATCCTCGTTCTAAACTTGTCTTCTTTGTGTAGATATGAATATAGACATTTGGATTTAAGTTGTGACATGTGTATATCTGTCTTGAAGACTGACATATCCTTTCCTCTCTTTATTCTTTTGGTTAGTATAAGTTTATTTATCAATCCCATGGTTTTTATTTTTTCTTTCTATTCGAGGAACACTTTGAACCCAGGCTAATGACTTCAGTTATCCTGGTCTATTTTTTCATGTCCCTTCCAGAGGCACATTTCAGATAATCACATGCTCTCCCCGTTTATCCTACCGCAGCCTAGAATTTCTTGAGTATCTTCTGGAGCTCAGGTTATTCCTAAAATCACTGTGTATATCACTTGATTTGGGGATTTATTGATCCATTCCCACTAAATCCACTGATTGCTGCAGGATTACACTTGCTTTCAGCTGTATGTAAGGAGAATGAGTTTCAATTAGTTATTTCCAGAGAATGGATATCAATGCATACGTTATTTCATGTTATGAAGATGGCTCATAGTAAGTTCTGTGTCCACGGAGAATGTTCAGAAGAATTGTCAGTAATTTCACTAATTTTATGGTTTGTCTGTCTCTCCACAAAAAGGGTTACTGGATGTATATTTAAAAGAACTTTGGAAATAAATAACCCATAAAATCCAAGAGAAATATCCATTATGAAAAATAATTTTTGTGAGTGATCGGTAAATTCCCATTAGAGTTTCTCACAAATTGTAATAGTTTCATAGTAAGTTAAAACTGGATTTATTATGTACACAGTATTTGGTAATGTATAAAAAGACAACACTGGCTCCCCACACGATACGTTCTGTTGAAGGAGATAATCGATTTGTGCTCTGTATCCCTTGAGAGCACAGATAAAAAAAAAAAAACAACTGTGGCAGGAACAGTAATATTTGCCAAATATCAGATTGCTCCTCTACATTTCCCAGCCTCTTTTGTACTTCATGTAAGGTCATAAGACCAGTTCCGGTCAATGTCCTTGGAGTGAAAGTGATTCTTTGCACTGCAGATTTAAGGGAATAGGGGTGATTGTGAGTTCTCCACGCTCCTTTCCCCTGATGTGGCAATCTTGAACGTCACGTGTGGAAGACATGGCGATGTTACGAGAGGATGGAGTAGTCTCAGTCTGGGCCCTAACTGAATGTAGAGCAAAGCCTGCTGATCTGTGTTGGATACATCTTGTAAACACCCATGTTTAACCTCTGCAGTGTGGAGACAGTGAGATTTGGGTCTATATGTGATACCAGAATTACCTTGCCTAAAACAAATACCTTTTTCAGGGAAAAAAGGTTTGTTTCCTGGCTTCTCTTAACATACTGCCTACAGGTAAATATAGGTATTTACCATAGAACAAAGGTTTATGTCCCTTTTCATGGAAAAGGGAAAGAACTATGACATCCAAACTTATACAGAATGTCATTGCTAAACAAGCTGTTCTCATTTACGTAGCATATAAGGATAATGAAATTAATAAGAGAAAACTGAAAAAGGCATACTATGAATATAAAATATTTTCCATCTGCTATTTCTTCCTTTCTAAATACACCACACAGATGTAAAGGCACCTGGATGTCTTAGGAATCAAAATTGTGACCATCTAATGTCGAAATTCAGCATATTAAACACGTAAAAATGCAATGAGATGTTTCCCTGCAGCTGTTTCTGATGCACAGTTCATTGTCTGTCTCAATTAGAAACTCATCTTTTGCAGCACCATTTCCTTCTCTGTGGATGATTTGATCAAACATCCTATTGTGTAAGCCAAAAACATAGCTTTACCAAATCAGCCATATTATTGTTTAAAACTCATCATTCATTACATTATTCTTCATCAAAGCTTATGATACTAATATCTGTGAAGAAAAACAATCTCAAATGAAGATTTTCAAATCCACTTGACTAGAAGTAGTCTGTGAACAGAGCTTTTCCCCCCCCTACTTTTTATATTTTTTAAAGACAAAATGATTCGGTCTTGTATGGATCATGACAATACCAAACAGATGCAAATAAATATTAAAGTAATATATTTTAGCATTGGATCACAGCCCAAATTCTTTGCCCCAGAAAATTACACAAATGCTCTATTGTGCATGTGGTTTACATTTAAGGTGTAATGAACTGTTCAGATAGAGAAGGGCAGGCAACCATATTAAAAATAAACATCAAATTTTAACAAAGACACATCCACTTAGTTTGCAAATAGCCCTAATGGTTTCAGTTTATTGCAGCAACTCCAGCATATAGCATCTTTGGTGAAACCCAATTTCTAATTTCAGAGTTCACAGTGAATCTGGAAAGGCTGCTATGTATAATTCATTCATGGAATAATTGTTTAACTGTGATCACATTGCCTGAGTGAGCACAGTCTCTAATGAGAGGCTAGAAATAAGAGTAAAATAGGAAAACAAATGGTATATAAGTACCCAAGACTGTGTAACCAAGACCACTGATTGAGAAGTCAGTCACAATCTATTTGTGACATGCATCATTATAATAGCACTTACTGACTAGTATTGTGATACCCCGCTCTTGGTTCTGATGTTATCATGTTACACAGCTCTATTGAGAAAGCCTGAGAAGAAACAGAAAGAATGTGCTCTTCCCATATTACTTTAGGTTTCAAGGCACCAGCAAGGCATATTTCAAATGCTTGTAACTCACATGCACACATCTGAAAACACACACACTCTGCAAGCTTGGTGTTTGCCATCTTTTTTTCTAATGACAGATATACCCTGCTTTTTGCCTCAATAAGTGGGTCTTTGAAACCAGAGAAATAATCTTGATTCTCAGCCCAAAGAAAGGCTGGGATGTTGTCTTTGCAAAAGATCAGTAAGTGGAATCTATTGTTCCAGTAAACCCCTATGTTCTAGTTTACAGTTATAAACCATAAACTGTTAACTTCTCCTGGAGTCTTTCAAGATTCAGCTGATAAAATGACAACCACTCTTGAAATGAAACAGCCAATTTCCGATTTTGACATTGGTTAGAATTCTGTCATTGGCAACATCACCTCCCTCTTTGCTTGCTAGAGACTGAGAGAGCAATTGTGTCACCCATTTGGGCTGACCAATGCATGAGTGGCAGGATTCCAACTTTGCAGAAATGATGTGAGAAACTTAAGCAAAGAAACTAGGTGGAATTATCCCTCCAGGTTGTCTAACACCAGTCAGTACATTAATTAAATCTTCAAATTAGTTACTGACACCAATGTTTTTTTCTGTTATAATGGTCATTAAGGTGAACCTGGATTTGCTATAATATCAAAATGTTTCCAAATCCCTTCTTACGTTCTTATATTTCTCATAGATTTTCATTTCTAAAAGTCAGATGCTATTTTTCATTTACCCATTGAGTGAGACTTTTCCCAACTATCTGAAACTTCCCTGGTTTCCAAAAACTTGTAGTTTCACACAAAAAAAATCGTGAACGCCAGACGTGGTGGCTCACGCTTGTAATCCCAGCACTTTGGGAGGCCGAGGCGGGCGGATCACAAGGTCAGGAGATCGAGACCACAGTGAAACCCCGTCTCTACTAAAAATACAAAAAAATTAGCCGGGCGTGGTGGCAGGCGCCTGTAGTCCCAGCTACTCGGAGAGGCTGAGGCAGGAGAATGATGTGAACCCGGGAGGCGGAGCTTGCAGTGAGCCGAGATTGCACCACTGCACTCCAGCCTGGGCGACAGAGTGAGACTCTGTCTCAAAAAAAACAAAAACAAAAACAAACAAACAAACAAAAAATCGTGAACACAGATTTACAAAAGAGATTTGCAAAAAAGAAAGGCAAAAATGGAATAAAATGTAATCAGTTACCTAAGATGAATTTAACATCTGTAACTTTCTTTGAACCACTTTTTGCGGGCTCGTTCACTGAAGGGTTTTGCAGAAAGATGGAGTTGACCTAGTTGTCCTGGGGTTACTTCATGGCATACCTGATTTTCACATATCCTGTAAGGAGTTGGCATTGTCTCAGGCAAGAAATTCTATTATTTACCCTCCTTCTGAGGAATTTTGCATTTTACAAAGACCAGGAAGCTCTAGGGACTTTTACAAGTGCCGAACACACTTGGGGCCACTAGGAAAAGAACAAGAACAAGGGTTAAAGGAAGTTAAAAGCCTGTGGGTGGGTGGTTAAAAAAAAACCTGAAAAGGTCAGTTTAAAGTACAGGCAGGAAAAATAGAAAAATAAGAATCCCTACAGAAATCTTATAATAATATTGGGAAACTCATTTATAGTGAAGGGAATGAACGAAATCCACCTGGTTATTACTGGAAGTGGAAAAAATATTTTAATCTACTTGCTGTTTATTAAAATTGTCTTACAGCCCATGCCAAATTTTCTGTTTTTTAATGACTAAAGTAATATGTGCATTAAACCAAACTCCAACAATATGTGTGTTAAAAATACTGTTTTTCACTCTTGTACTTTTCATTTTTAATCTTTCCCACTCTTCCTCATTTTAATAACTATAATAACTATAAAAATTGTTCCTATAATCTTGCTACTCAAAGCATGGTCCTTGAATCAGCAGCATTGGCATCCTGCGAGTTTAGTAGAAATAAAGAATTTTAGGCTAGATCTGTTGAATTGGAATCTGCATTTTAACAAGATCTGTCGTCATTTATATGCTGATTAAAGTTAGGAAGTACTGTTCTGTAACACTGAAATTTCACTTACTGGACTCTATCCTATAGAAACACACTAGCACATGTGTGCCTATGTGTGTGTGTGAGAGGGAGAGAGATATTTGTAATAGCAAAAAATTAGAAATATTGAAAATGTCTACTGGCAGGGAACAAATAAATAAATTATGATATAGTCACGAAGTGGAATGCATTGCAGAGTGACTTCTTTCTTTCAGTTTTAGTCATTAATCATCCAGCTGATGCTTTTGGGCCTATCTTTTCCTAATGAAGAGACCCGCCAACATGTTTTACTAAATGGAATAAGATCTACCATAAAGACATGCTATTCAAATCCTTTAGGGATGAAAGTATCTAGAGTTAAGTTTTTCAATAACTTTAAAAAATATTGTGTATTATACTACACATTATAATTTGTAGATTATATAACACATAAACATATATTACACAATAAATTAAACAAACGGTAAATATCCATCTAGTATCTCTTGCATCCCTCACTTTCCCCATTTATCCCCAGTTGCTGCCCGTTAGCTGGCCAAGCAGCATAGAGGTTGACTCAGTTCATTTCAAAGGGACACAGACCTGCTCCCAAATCCGAAGGTGTGAAAGAGCCAGAGTGCGTGATCTGTCCACCAGGGAAGACCTGTTGTCTTCCAGCAGTGCTTCAGTTGTTGCTACCTGGAGTCATGTTGAATCATGGGCACCTATGCAGCCTAATCTATATTGTCCATAATTGCAAGGCCGCCCCTACTGGGCCTCAACCTTGTCTGGACCACAGGGATATTTGCAGGGCACTTAATCCCACTCCCCTTCTACGTGGTTTCCGTGGGTTTCTCGTCAAAGGTTTAGCCACTACTCCTAAAGTGCATTTACTGTATCTGGGTGACTGAGTTAGGAAGAGGAGCACCTGGTTCAATAATGAATCCAGGTAGCAACAACTGAAGCAATGATGGGAGAGAACAGGACTTCCCTAGCGACTGATCACATAACCTGTTCTTTCTCAACTTGCCATTTGGGAGTAGGTCTCTCTCCCTAACCACATGCTGTTCTGTGGCTATATATTTGTAGACCGAAATGCTACAGGAGAGAACAGCCTCCAAAGAGATACTTTAACTCACTGATTCTCAACCCTACATTACCTAGGGATCTTTATATAATGCTGACAGCCAGGTCCAAACCCCTGAGATCCTGATCCAATTGGGCTGCATTGAAAAACATTTAAAATGATTTTATTTAATCATCAGAATAACCACAGAGGAATAGGGATGAAGAATTGAAGGGCTTAAAAACCTCGGAATGAATGCCCAAGTGTCCTGCCTACAGGGGCCTTGCTATTCCGCCACTCACTCCCTTGCTTTGCAATGAGACGTAAAGTTCAAGCACCAGAATGTTGCTGAGCTCTGGTATGGATTTGAGCACCTGGATTTGTCTGTTTTAGGATGGTGCTCAGAAGTGTGACTGACATACAGCATACGTTACAAGCTGGAAGGGTCTGGATTCTCCATTCAGATCACAATTTGAGACCCATCAGGCACTCCTGCTGGGAGAGAGGAAAAAGCACACTGTTCAATACTTTGTCTTAAAATGTAAAGTTAATGGAGCAGCCTGACTAATATAATGAATTTATTTTGATCTATAACATACTGTTTGATATGTTAGAATGAAGTTTAAATTAGCTACAGTAAACAACAAAGAAATGTACTAAGTTCATTCTAGAAACAGCTTTTAAAAAATAACCAGGATAATTTTTCAGTTTTACATGGAATTCAGATACCAGTAGAAGGAGCTATTGTTGGATGGTTCAGTTGTATGATTAGATGCTCTTTTGGACAGGATCTGTGAGCACTGGATGCAGATTACTAAGCCATTTACAATTCATTACTGCATTATAGGTATTAATATCACTTTCATTTTTATCACATCTTGGGGCCAAAAATTTTTTTAAAAGGTCATTTAGCTTTCAGAAACCTATGAATTATGGTGAAAGCATTGTTCTTTCTCTGACTTTAATGTGCTCATTTAGAGAAAAGTTACAGGAAAATACTTTCACTTAAGCTCTGAATCTGACCCTCCTGCAATCCCTCACATAAAATAACTTGTCATTAATGACTTCTTGTATTCTCTGTGCTCATTACTGATTACATAAATATTTTCTTAACTTACAATAGCATTCAGAGTAAAAGGATGTTTACCATTTTTAGAATAATAAAACTCCAATTGTAAAAACTCAGGGACTGACTCACCAGAACGATCTAAGATTAGAATTCTTGATTCAATTAGAGAGGACAAGGAGAATTTACCTGCTAAGTGTCAAGCACAGAAAACAGCCATTTGGTTTTCATTCTAACAAGAATAAAATAAAATGTTGACCTGTTGCCTCGTTGGGTGACTTTCAAAAGATACCTAAGGTGAGAAAGTGGTTGATGATCAATATATTTTAATTATAGTAGAAGAGAACACTTTGTTTGAAAATGTGAGGGATTCAGCCTGGCACAGTGGCTCATGCTTGTAAGCCCAGCACTTTGAGAGGCCGAGGCAGGCAGAGCACGAAGTCAAGAAATCAAGACCATTCTGGTCAACATAGTGAAACCCCGTCTCTACTAAAAATACAAAAGTTAGCTGGTCGTGGTGGTGTGCGCCTGTAGTCCCAGTTACTTGGGAGGCTGAGGCAGGAGAATCACTTGAACAGAGGTTGCATTGAGCTGAGACCATGCCACTGCATTCCAGCCTGGCGACAGAGTGAAACTCTGTCTCAAAACAAAGCAAACAAAAAATATGAAGGATTCAAGCACAGCACTTCTCTAACTAGCTGCTAATTATTTATTCCCTATTTCATTTTCATTACTTAAGAATCAAAGAAAATAATATTTATTTTTTATTTTGTTTATTTTTAATTTTTGTGGGTATGTAGTAGGTGTACATATTTGTGGGGTACATGAGATGTTTTGATACAGGAATGCAATGTGTAATAATCACATCATGGAAAATGGGGTATCCTTCCCTCAAGCTTTTATTCTTTGTGTTACAAACAATCCAGTTATGTTCTTTAGTCATTTAAAAATGTCTGATTAAATTATTATTGGCTATAGATACTCTGTTGTTCTATCAAATACTAGGTCTTATTCATCTTTTCTAGCTAATTTTTTTCTACCCATTAACTATCCTTGCCTCCCCACCAACACCTCGCTACCCTTTTCAGCCTCTGGTAACCATCCTTCTACTCTCTATCTCCTTGAGTTCAATTATTTTGATTTTTAGATCCCATAAAAAAGTTGGAACATGCAGTGTTTGTCTCTCTGTGCCTGCCTTATTTCACGTAACATAATGATCTCCAGTTCCATCCATGTTGTTGCAGATGACAGGATCTCATTCCTTTTTATGGCAGAATGGTAGTATATGTACCACCTTTTCTTTATTCATTCATCTGTTGATGGACACTTAGGTTGCTTTCAAATTGCGGCTATTGTGAACAGTGCTGCAACAAACATGGGAGTGCAGCTATTTCTTCAGTATACTGATTTGCTTTCTCTTGGGTGTGTACCCAGCAGTGGGACTGCTGGATCACATGGTAGCTCTATTATTAGTTTTTTGAGGAACCTCTAAACTAGTTTTTTTTTTTTTTTTTTTTTTTTGAGACAGAGTTTCACTCTTTTACCCAGGCTAGAGTGAAGTGGCACAATCTCGGCTCACTGCAACTTCTGCTGTCTGGGTTCAAGCGATTCTCCTGTCTCAGCCTCCCAAGTAGCTGGGATTATAAAGGTGTCCGCCACCATGCCTGGCTAATTTTTTGTATTTTTAGTACAGATAGGGTTTCACAGTGTTGGCCAGGCTGATCTCAAACTCCTGAACTCAGGTGATCCACCCGCCTCAGCCTCTGAAAGTGCTAGGGTTACAGGTGTGAGCCACCATGCCTGGCCCAAACTATTCTTCATAGTGGTTGTATTAATTTACATTCCCACCAAGAATGTATGAGGGTTTCCTTCTCTCTGCATCTTTGCCGCCATTTATTATTGTCTGTCTTTTGGATAAAGCCATCTTAACTGAGGTGAGATGATATCTCATTGTAGTTTTGATTTGCATTTCTCTGATGATCAATGATGTTGAGCACCTTTTCAAATGCTTCTTTGCTATTTGTATTCTTCTTTGGAGAAATGTCTATTCAAATCTTTGTCTATTTTTAAAATTGGATTATTAGATTTTTTTCCTATAGAGTTGTTTCAGCTCCTTATATATTCTGATTATTAATCTCTTGTCAGATGAGTAGTTTGCAAATATTTTCTCCCATTCTGTGGGTTTACTTTTCACGTTGTTGATTGTTTCCCTCAATCTTATCAGTCAAGAAATTTTTGCTCAGACCGACGTCCTGGAGAGTTTCACCATTTTTTTTTTTTAGTAGTTTCATAGTTTGAGGTCTTAGATTTAACTTTTTAATCCATTTTCATTTTATTTTTGTCTATGGTGAGAGTTAAGGGTCTAGTTTCATTCTTCTGCATATGGATATCCAGCTTTCCCAGCACCGTTTATTGAAGAGACTGTTCTTTCTCAAGTATATGTTCTTGGTGCTCAGTGAATGTTCTTGGTGTATGTTAAAAATGAATTCACTGTAGGAGTGTGGATTTATTTCTTGATTCTCTATTCTTTTCCATTGGTCTGTGTGTCTGTTTTCATGCCAGCACCATGTTGTTTTGATTACTATAGCTCTGTGGTATAATTTGAAGTCAGGTAATATGATTCCTCCAGTTTTGTTCTTTTTGCTCAAAATAGCTTTGGCTATTCTGGGTCTTTTGTGGTTCCATAAAAATGTTAGGACTGGTCTTTCTATTTCTGTGAAGAATGTCATTGGTACTTTGATAGAGATTGCATTGAATCTGTAGATTGCTTTAGATAGTATGGACATTTTAACAATATTGATTCTTTCAATCCATGAACACAGAACACTTTTCCCTTTTTTGTGTCCTCTTCCGTTTCTTTCAGCAATGTTTTATAGTTTTCATTGTAGAGATTTTTCACTTCTTTGGTTAATTCCTAGGTACTTAATTTTATTTGTGGCTATTATTATAAATGCGATAACTTTTTAAATTTCTTTTTCTGATTGTTCCCTGTTGGCATACAGAAATGCTACTGATTTTTGTATGTTGATTTTGTATCTTGCAACTTTACTGAATTTATTTATCTGTTCTAATAGTTTTTTAATGGAATCTTTAGGTTTTTCCAAATTTAAGATCATATCATCTGTAAACAAGGATAATTTGACTTCTTCCTTTCCAATTTAAATGCCGTTTCTTTCTTTCCTTTGTGTAATTGCTCTATCTAGGACTTCCAGTACTATGTTGAATAACAGTGGTAAAAGTGGGTATTCTCGTCTTATACAAGGTCTTAGAGAAAAGGCTTTCATTCTTTCCCCATTCAGTGTGATACTAGCTGCAAGTCCTTTTTATGTGGCTTTTATTGTGTTGTGGTATACTCAGTTTTCTGAGGTTTTTTTTTTTATCATGAAGAAACATTGAGTTTTATCAAATGCCTTTTCAATGTCAATTGAAATGATCATATGGTTTTTGTCCTTCATTCTGTGGATATGATGTATCACATTGATTTGTGTAAGTTGAACCATCCTTGCATCCCTGAAATAAATCCCACTTGATCATGATGAACGATCTTTTTAATGTGTTGTTGAACTTGGTTTGCTAGTATGTTTTTAAGGATTTTTGAATCAATATTCATCAGAGATAGGCCTGTGTTTTCTTTCTTTGATGTGTCTTTATCTGTTTTCAGTATCAGGGTAATATTTTTCTTGTAGAATGAGTTTGGAAGTGTTCCCTCCTCCTCTATTTTCCAGAGTAGTTTGAGTAGCATTGGTATTAGTTCTTTAAATGTCTGGTAGAATTTAACAGTGTAGCCATCAGGCCCTGGACTTTTCTTTACTGGGGAACTTATTATTACGGTTTCAATCTCATTACTTATTATTGGTCTGTTCAGGTTTTAGATTTCTTCCTGATTCAATCTTGGTAGGTTGTATGTGTCTAGAATTTTTCCATTTCTTCTAGATTTTCCAAATTTTTGATATATAGTTGCTCATAGTAGCCATTTATGAGCCTTTGAATTTCTGCAGTATCAGTAGTCATGTCTCCTTTTCCATTTCTGATTTTGTTTATTTGGATATCCTCTTGTTTTTTGCTAGTTAGTCTGGCTAAAGGTTCATCAATTTTGCTTAACTTTCCAGAAAACCAACTTCTTGTTTCATTATTTTTTTGTATTTTCTTCTTTTCAATTTCATTTATTTTTGCTCTGATCTTATTATTTCTCTTCTTCTACTAATTTTGGGTTTGATTTGATTTTACTTTTCTAGTTCTTTTTTTTATTATACTTTAAGTTCTAGGATAGCATGCACAACGTGCAGTTTTGTTACATATGTATACATGTGTCATGTTGGTGTGCTGCACCCGTTAAATCATCATTTACATTAGGTATATCTCCTAATGCTATCCCTTCCCATTTCCCCCATCCCATGGCAGGCCCCGGTGTGTGATGTTCCCCACCCTGTGTCCAAGTGTTCTCACTGTTCAATTCCCACCTATGAGTGAGAACATGCGGTGTTTGGTTTTTTGTCCTTGTGATAGTTTGCTCAAGATGATGGTTTCTAGCTTCATCCATGTCTCTACAAAGGACGTGAACTCTTCCTTTTTTATGGCTGCATAGTATTCCATGGTGTATATGTGCCACATTTTCTTAATCCAGTCTATCATTGATGGACATTTGGATTGGTTCCAAGTCTTTGCTATTGTGAATAGTGCCACAATAAACATACGTGTGATTGTGTCTTTATAGCAGCATGATTTATAATCCTGTGGGTATATGCCCAGTAATGGGATGGCTGGGTCAAATGGTATTTCTAGTTCTAGATTCTTGAGGAATTTCTAGACTGTCTTCCACAGTGGTTGAACTAGTTTACAGTCCCACCAACAGTGTAAAAGTTTTCCTATTTCTCCACATCCTGTCCAGCACCTGTTGTTTCCTGACTTTTTAATGATCGCCATTCTAACTGGTGTGAGATGGTATCTCATTATGGTTTTGTTTTGCATTTCTCTGATGGCCGGTGATAATGAGCATCTTTTCATGTGTCTGTTGGCTGCATAAATGTCTTCTTTTGAGAAGTGTCTGTTTATATCCTTTGCTCATTTGTTGATGGGGTTGTTTGATTTTTTCTTGTAAATTTGTGTTCTTTGTAGATTCTGGATATTAGCCCTTTGTCAGATGGGTAGATTGCAAAAATTTTTTCCCATTTTGTAGGTTGCCTGTTCACTCTGATGGTAGTTTCTTTTGCTGTGCAGAAGCTCTTTAGTTTAATTAGATCCCATTTGTCAATTTTGGCTCCTGTTGTCATTGCTTTTGGTGTTTTAGTCATGAAGTCCTTGCCCATGCCTATGTCCTGAATGGTATTGCCTAGGTATTCTTCTAGGGTTTTTATGGTTTTAGGTCTAACATTTAAGTCTTTAATCCATCTTGAATTAATTTTAGTATAAGGTGTAAGGAAGGGATCCAGTTTCAGCTTTCTACATATAGCTAGCCAGTTTTCCCAGCACCATTTATTAAATAGGGAATCCTTTCCCCATTTCTTGTTTTTGTCAGGTTTGTCAAAGATCAGATAGTTGTAGATGTGTGGTATTATTTCTGAGGGTTCTATTCTGTTCCATTGGTCTATATCTCTGTTTTGGTACCACTACCATGCTGTTTTGGTTACTGTAGCCTTGTAGTATAGTTTGAAGTCAGGTAGTGTAATGCCTCCAGCTTTGTTCTTTTGGCTTAGGATTGTCTTGGAAATGCGGGCTCTTTTTTGGTTCCATATGAACTTTAAAGTAGTTTTTTCCAGTTCTGTGAAGAAAGTCATTGGTAGCTTGATGGGGATGGCATTGAATGTATAAATTACCTTGGGCAGTATGGCCATTTTCACGATATTGATTCTTCCTATCCATGAGCATGGAATGTTCTTCCATTTGTTTGTGTCCTCTTTTATTTCGTTGAGCAGTGGTTTGTAGTTCTCCTTGAAGAGGTCCTTCACATCCCTTGTAAGTTGGATTCCTAGGTATTTTATTCTCTTTGAAGCAATTGTGAATGGGACTTCACTCATGATTTGGCTCTTTGTTTGTCTGTTGTTGGTGTATACGAATGCTTGTAATTTTTGCACATCGATTTTGTATCCTGAGACTTTGCTGAAGTTGCTTATCAGCTTAAGGAGATTTTTGGCTGAGACAATGGGGTTTTCTAAATATACAATCATGTCATCTGCAAACAGGGACAATTTGACTTCCTCTTTTCCTAATTGAACACCCTTTATTTCTTTCTCTTGCCTGATTGCCCTGGCCAGAACTTCCAACACTATGTTGAATAGGAGTGATGAGAGAGGGCATCCCTGTCTCGTGCCAGTTTTCAAAGGGAATGCTTCCAGTTTTTGCCCATTTAGTATAATATTGGCTGTGGGTTTGTCATAAATAGCTCTTATTATTTTGAGATACATCTCATCAATACCTAGTGTATTGAGAGTTTTTAGCATGAAGGGTTGTTGAATTTTGTCAAAGGCCTTTTCTGCGTCTATTGAGATAATCATGTGGTTTTTGTCTTTGGTTCTATGATGGATTATGTTTATTGATTTGCATATGTTGAACCAGCCTTACATCCCAGGGATGAAGCCAACTTGATTGTGGTGGGTAAGGTTTTTCATGTGCTACTGGATTTGGTTTGCCAGTATTTTATTGAGGATTTTTGCATAATGTTCGTCAGGGATATTGGTCTAAAATTCTTTTTTGTTTTGTCTCTGCCAGCCTTTGGTATCAGGATGATGTTGGCCACATAAAATTAATTAGGGAGGATTCCCTGTTTTTCTATTGATTGGAATAATTTCAGAAGGAATGGTACCAGCTCCTCCTTGTACCTCTGGTAGAATTTGGCTGTGAATCCATCTGGTCCTGGACTTTTTTGGTTGGTAGGCTATTAATTATTGCCTCAATTTCTTCACCTGTTATTGGTCTATTCAGGGATTCAACTTCTTCCTGGTTTAGTCTTGGGAGGGTGTATGCGTCCAGGAATTTATCCATTTCTTCTAGATTTTCTAGTTTGTTTGCATAGAGGTGTTTATAGTATTCTCTGATGGTAGTTTGTATTTCTGTGGGATCGGTGGTGATATCCCCTTTATCATTTTTTATTGCGTCTATTTGATCCTTCTCTCTTTTCTTCTTTATTAGTCTTGCTAGCAGTCTATCAATTTTGTTGATCTTTTCAAAAAACCAGCTCCTGGATTCATTGATTTTTTGAAGGGTTTTTTGTGTCTCTGTTTCCTTCAGTTCTGCTCTGATCTTAGTTGTTTCTTGCCTTCTGCTAGCTTTTCAATGTGTTTGCTCTTGCTTCTCTAGTTCTTTTAATTGTGATGTTAGGGTGTCACTTTTAGATATTTCCTGCTTTCTCTTGTGGGCATTTAGTGCTATAAATTTCCCTCTACACACTGCTTTGAATGTGTCCCAGAGATTCTGGTATGTTGTGTCTTTGTTCTCACTGGTTTCAAAGAACAACTATTTCTGCCTTCATTTCGTTATGTACCCAGTAGTCATTGAGGAGCAGTTTGTTCAGTTTCCATGTAGTTGAGTGGTTTTGAGTGAGTTTCTTAATCCTGAGTTCTAGTTTGATTGCACTGTGGTCTGAGAGACAGCTTGTTATAATTTCTGTTCGTTTACATTTGCTGAGGAGTGTACTTCCAACTATGTGGTCAATTTTGCAATAAGTGTGATATGGTGCTGAGAAGAATGTATATTCTGTTGCTTTGGGGTGGAGAGTTCTGTAGATGTCTATTAGGTCCACTTGGTGCAGAGCTGAGTTCAATTCCTGGATATCCTTGTTAACTTTCTGTCTCATTGATCTGTCTAATGTTGACAGTGGGGTGTTAAAGTCTCCCACTATTATTTTGTGGTAGTCTAAATCTCTTTGTAGGTCTCTAAGGACTTGCTTTATGAATCTGGGTGCTCCTGTATTTGGTGCATATATATTTAGGATAGTTAGCTCTTCTTATTGAATTGATCCCTTTACCATTATGTAATGGCCTTCTTTGTCCCTTTTGATCTTTGTTGGCTTAAAGTCTGTTTTATCAGAGACTAGGATTGCAACCCCTGCTTTTTTTTGTTTTCCATTTGCTTGGTAGATCTTCCTCCATCCCTTTATTTTGAGCCTATGTGTGTCTCTGCATGTGAGATGGGTCTCCTGAATACAGCACGCTTATGAGTCTTGACTCTTTATCCAATTTGCCAGTCTGTGTCTTTTAATTGGAGCGTTTAGCCCATTTACATTTAAGGTTAATATTGTTATGTGTGAATTTGATCCTGTCATTATGATGTTTGCTGGTTATTTTGCTGGTTAGTTGATGCAGTTTCTTCCTAGCATTGATGGTCTTTACAATTTGGCATGTTTTTGCAGTGGTTGGTACCGGTTGTTCCTTTCCATGTTTAGTGCTTCCTTCAGGAGCTCTTTTAGGGCAGGCCTGGTGGTGACAAAATCTCTCAGCATTTGCTTGTCTGTAAAGGATTTTATTTCTCCTTCACTTATGAAGCTTAGTTTGGCTGGATATGAAATTCTGGGTTGAAAATTCTTTTCTTTAAGAATGTTGAATATTGGCCCCCACTCTCTTCTGGCTTTTAGAGTTTCTGCTGAGGGATCCACTGTTAGTCTGATGGGCTTCTCTTTGTGGGTAACCCAACCTTTCTCTCCGGCTGCCCTTAACATTTTTTCCTTCATTTCAACTTTGGTGAGTTTGACAATTATGTGTCTTGGAGTTGCTCTTCTTGAGGAGTATCTTTGTGGTGTTCTCTGTATTTCCTGAATTTGAATGTTGTCCTGCCTCGCTAGGTTGGGGAAGTTCTCCTAGATAATATCCTGCAGAGTGTTTTCCAACTTGGTTCCATTCTCCCCATCGCTTTCAGGTACACCAATCCGACATAGATTTGGTCTTTTCACATAGTCTCATATTTCTTGGAGGCTTTGTTCGTTTCTTTTTACTCTTTTTTTCTGTAAACTTCTCTTCTCATTTCATTTCATTCATTTGGTCTTCAATCACTGATACCCTTCTTCCACTTGATCAAATCATCTACTGAAGCTTGTGCGTGCATCACGTAGTTCTCGTGCCATAGTTTTCAGCTCCATCAAGTCATTTAAGGACTTCTCTACACTGTTTATTCTAGTTAGCCATTTGTCTAGTCTTTTTTCAAGGTTTTTAGCTTCTTTGGATGGGTTCAAAAATCCTCCTTTAGCTCGGAGAAGTTTATTACCTTTTGTCTGAAGCCTTCTTCTCTCAACTCATCAAAGTCATTCTCCATCTAGCTTTGTTCCATTGCTGGCGAGGAGGTGCATTCCTTTGGAAGAGAAGAGGCACTCTGATTTTTAGAATTTTCAGCTTTTCTGCTCTGGTTTCTCCCCATCTGTGTGGTTTTATCTACCTTTGGTCTTTGATGATGGTGATGTACAGATGGAGTTTTGCTGTGGATGTCCTTTCTGTTTGTTAGTTTTCCTTCTAACAGTCAGGATCCTCAGCTGCATGTCTGTTGGAGTTTGCTGGAGGTCCACTCCAGACCCTGTTTGCCTGGGTATCACCAGAGGAGGCTGCAGAACAGCAAATATTGCAGAACGGCAGATGTTGCTGCCTGATCCTCCCTCTGAAAGCTTTGTCTCAGAGGGGCACCCAGCTGCATGAGGTGTCATTTGGCCCCTAGTGGG
Organism: Nomascus leucogenys; assembly: GCF_006542625.1. Taxonomy (NCBI): domain Eukaryota; kingdom Metazoa; phylum Chordata; class Mammalia; order Primates; family Hylobatidae; genus Nomascus; species Nomascus leucogenys. The sequence goes on from NC_044402.1 coordinate 121,028,937, forward strand.
AGGTTTCTCCCAGTTAGGCTACTTGGGGGTAAGGTACCCACTTGAGGAGGCAGTCTGTCCATTCTCAGATCTCAAACTCCATGCTGGGAGAACCACTACTCTCTTCAAAGCTGTCAGACAGGGATGTTTAAGTCTGCAGGAGTTTCTGTTGCCTTTTGTTCAGCTATGCCCTCTCCCCAGAGGTGGAGTCCACAGAGGCAGGCAGGCTTCCTTGAGCTGTGGTGGGCCCCACCCAGTTTGAGCTTCCCAGCCATTTTGTTTACCTACTCAAGCCTCAGCAATGGGGGATACCCCTCCCTGAGCCTGACTGCTGCCTTGCAGTTCGATCTCAGACTGCTGTGCTACCAGTGATCAAGGTTCCATGGGCATTGGGCCCTCTGAGCCAGGCATGGGATATAACCTCCTGGTGTGCCATTTGCTAAGGCCATTGGAAAATTGTGGTATTAGGGTGGGAGTGTCCTGATTTTCCAGGTACCACCTGTCATGGCTTCCCTTTGCTAGGAAAGGGAATTCCCTGACCCCTTGCACATCCTGGGTGAGGTGATGCCCTGCTCTGCTCCGTGGCCTGCACCCACTGTCCGACAAGCCCCAGTGAGATGAACCCGGTACCTCAGTTGGAAATGCAGAAATCACCTGTCTTCTGTGTCGCTCATGCTGGGAGCTGAAAACTGGATCTGTTCCTATTCGGCCATCTTGGAACATCCCCCCCTTTTCTAGTTCTTTAAGGTGCATTGTTAGGCTGTTTATTTGAAGATTTTCTTCTTTTTTATGTAGGGTCTTATAGTTATAAACTCCCCTCTTAGTACTGCTTTTGCTGTATTCCATAGGTTTCGGTATGTTGTGTTTCCTTTATCATTTGTTTCAAGAAGTTTTTCAATATATTTCCTAATTCTTTATTGACTTGCTGGTCATTTAGGTACACATTGTTTAATTTCCGTATATTTGTATAGTTTCAAAGTTCCTCTTGTTATTGATTTTTAGTTTTATTCCATTATGGTCAGAAAAGATGCTTGAATTATTTCAAGAGTTTTTCAGTGTTTTAAGACTTATTTGGGATTTAACATATGGTCTATCCTTGAGAATGATTCATGTGCTGAGGAAAATAATGTGTATTCTGCAGTTATTTGATGAAATGTTCTGTAAATGTCTATTAGGTCCATTTAGTCTATAGCGCAGATTAAGTCCAATGTTTCTTTGTCAATTTTCTGTCTGGAAGATCTGTCTAATGCTGAAAGTAGGGTGTTGAAGTCTCCAGCTATTATTGTATTGGGGCCTGTCTCTCTCTTTGGCGCTAATAATATTTGCTTTACATATCTGGGTGCTCTAGTGGTGGGTGCATATATATTTATAATTGCTACATCCACTGCTGAATTGACCCCTTTATCATTATATAGTGACCTTCTTTGTCTTGTCTTATAGTTTTTATCTTAAAAACTATTTTGTCTGATATAAGTATAGCCAATCCTGCTCTTTTTTCATTTCCATTGATGTGGAATATCTTTCCATACCTTTATTTTCAGTCTATGTGTGTCTTTATTGATGAAATGTGTTTCTTATAGACAATAGACCATTGTGTCTTATATTTTTAAATATATTCAGTCACTCCATGTCTTTTGATTGGAAAGTTTAATTCATTTACATTTAATGTCACTATTGATAAGTAAGGACTTACTCCTGCCATTTTGTTATTTGTTTTCTGGTTGCTTTGTGGTCCCCTCTCCCTTCTTTCTTTCCTTCCTGTCTAGAAGGAGCTAAATTTAACATAAGAGAGATTAGAGGGTGAATTGATTTGATGAACATTCAATTTTATTTCAGCATCTGGGAGCATTACAGAATTATTTGGTTGTCATTACGTATAATTCTAGAATTTGATCACATGAATATTATAATCATAATACATTAAAGGAAACATTAATAAAGAGAAGTTGACAGCATAATATTTATTGGAAATCGAATTCAAACCAGGCAGCTTTTGGTTCAAATGATTACTTAGACAGGAGTTGTGATCTGTGCTCATCTTGGCTTAAGACCATTACATTTCCTAAAATAAGTATCTAAGAACATTTTGCTTGTGATGAACATTTACACTGGAATATATATTATGGAAAATATTTTTTGCATCATAAATCAATAATGAAATAGCCTAATTCCCATTGATCTGTGGCTAAATGGAAAGTGGGCCACAGCTGGAGACATGCACATAGAAAAACCTGAAGCCTCCCAGATCTCGTGGGTTGTCACTTCACACAGAATGTTTCTGGGCAGGAGCTTTGTCTTTTCTGGGGTTCCTATACCTAGAGAATGTGAGATGAACTCGAAGAAAGCATACACTCTTGTCACTTTTAAAGATCCAAGGTTAATCAAGTCAATAGACTATGCTGAAAGAAGACACTAAATCTTTACTGTTTCTATTAGTTAATAATGAAGAATGATTAATAAACTCTCAGATGTCAGGTTTGTGAATATTTTTAAGCAATTCTTTCTTTTGTGGAACATTTTACCATGAATAAGAAAGAGTAATTCCCTTAAATAATCTATTAGCAGCGGAAAAGCAAACCAAAAATTAGCAAAGAATGGTAACAATAACTATGATGTCTCAGTCTAATTCTGTTAAGAGACAGGTTTAGCATGCTCCAAGGCCAGAGAACAACTTGAAACAAAAGAAACCATAAAAACACAGTCCCCAAACTGTAAGAAGGCCCTAAAAACTCATTCTTCAAAAACCATTTTGCAGGTCTATGGCTAGCCCGGAGAGGGCAGAGCACAAGCTTTGGCATCAGGTAGAGCAGCAGAGGTTTAAATTCGATGTCTCACAGATAGTGGCTGTGTAACCTTGTGCAAGTTAATACACTGATGATGGTTTGTTTGTTTCCAAAGTGAGGATGATAGTGAAATTAGAATAATATGCAGTTAATCATTATTATTCATAGAGTACACATTTGCAAATGTACATACTAGCTAAAATTTATGTGTAGCCCCCAAATTAATACTCGGCAGTGCTTTAGTGGTCATTCGTGGACATGTGTATGCACAGAGCCACAGAAATTCTCAGATATGAGATGCCATATTCCCAGCTGAGAAAGAACAAGGTGTCGACAACATGCATGATGCTCTGCCTTCTTTTTGCAGCTCTCATACTCTAAATAAGCATTTTTTAGGGTACATTTAGTACCATGTTTTTCTCATTTTTGTGCTTTTTTGGGTGATTCTGCTATTTAAAATAGCCCATTCCTAGCTCTGAAGTGCTGTCTAAGTGTTACTGAGCACAAGAAGGCTGTGACATGCCTTACAGGGAAAATATGTATGTTAGCTAAGCTTCATTCAGGCATATGTTATAGTGCTGTGGGCTGTGAGTTCAAGGTTAATGAATCAACTATATATTAAATAAGATATTATTGAACACAAACTAGAACAAGGTTGTATATTGATGAAAATGCTGTCAGCAGAGGCTTGCAGTTCCCTAAACCTGTATTTCCCCTAGTAACAATTGTTCAGTATTAGCAGTGACTTTATAGAACATAACTACTGTGAATAATGAGAAGCAACTATATATGAAGTGTCTGTACACTTTGGATTTAAGCCTATTTCAAAATTGGAATTTCTTCCATCCAACTTGCTGGACCTAAAATATAATGGTATGAATCTGATTTCTCTCCATTTTCTCAATCTCTATCAGCCCCAACATTATCCTCTGGCCTTTTTTACACAGTAGAATAGATTATACTGTAATAATTTTTTTTAAAGAAACATGTTCATTAAGTATAGAATGTATGCCAAGCACTTTGCTAAGAAATAGATGCCCTGCAGCTGCTTGGAGATCTGGTAAGATAGAGACATACGTATCAGTTTGCAATTGAACAAGGCCGTGATGTGATGGATTATGGACAAAGCGCAGTGGCGGCACAGAGGATGGACCAGCTGAATGGTTTTGAAGGGAGAGGGGTAGAGGAAGAGAGGGCTTAATGTGGGATGTGGCATTTTGCCTGGGCTTTAATATATATAATAATGTTCACCAGGCAAAGAAGGTAAAAGCAGACCAAGAGAAGAGAATTTCATGTGAAAAGACACAAAGGTGTAAAAGAACATCTTATGGTCAGTGTGGCTGGAAGGTAGAGTGTGAGGTGGGTTCTGGAGAGGAGGGAGGACCAGGGAGAGGGGCAGGGAGTGCCTAGAGATGAGGCTTGCAGGAGAAGCTGAGACCATATTGTGAGGGCCAGGTATCCAGGATAATTTAATAGAGACTATTAGGAGATTTTTAAAATAATTTTTCATGTGAAAAATACATATATTAAAATTCACAAAATAAAAATGTATACTTTAAACATTCTTTTAAGGTGAATACTCACATAACCATCCCTGGGTCAGAAAACAGAAAATTTCCAGACCCCTAGAAGCTTGCTTCCACAAGCTTCTTTCTAACTCCAATCCCTTCCCCCATAATAAAGGTAAACTCTGTAATGAATTTTATGGTCATCACATCCTTGCTTTTCTTTGTGGTCTCACCACCTATGGTAGGTAGAATAATGATCTCCCCAAACCTGAGCGCCTATGTCCTAGTCTCCCAGAACCTGTGGATGTGTTATCTTATGTGACAAAAGAGACCTTGCAGATGTGATTAAAATAGGGATCTTGAGATGGGAGAGCACCCTCGATTACCTAGGTGGGTCCAATGTAATCTCAGGTGTCCTTAAAAGCGAAAGAGGGAGGCAGGATGGTCAGAGAAGGAGACAGGAAAAAAGAAGCAGATGGCAGAGTGATCTGATTGCTGGAAAGGAGCCACATGAGAAGGAACACAGGAAGCCTCAAGAAACTGAAAAAGGCTAAGAGTGGATTATCCTCTAGAACCTCCAGAAGAAACATCGTTCTTCTGGCCTCTTATTTTTTTAAATTTATTTTATTTTTTATTTATTTTTATTTTTTGAGATGGATTCTCGCTCTGTCACTCAGGCTAGAGTGCAGTAACGCAATCTTGGCTCACTGCAACCTCCACCTCCTGGGTTCAAGCAATTCTCCTGCCTCAGCCTCCTGAGTAGCTGGGATTACAGGCACCCACCATCATGCTCAGCTAAATTTTTGTTGTTGTTGTTGTTGTTTTTGTATTTTTAGTAGAGACAGGGTTTCACCATGTTGGCCAGGCTGGTCTCAAACTCCTGACTTCACGTGATCTGCTCCCCTCGGCCTCCCAAAGTGCTGGGATTACAAGCGTGGATTACACACCCAGCATGGCCTCTTAAATTTAGCTCCATCATACCCATTTCAGACTTTCGTCTTCCCAAACTGTAAGATAATAACTTTTTGCTGTTTGAAGTCACCAAGTTTATGGTAACTTGTTACGGCAGCAATGGGATACTAATATACCACCCAACATTGCATCCCAAAGCACTATTATTTTTTTTTTTTAACTTTCTGTAAGTAGAATCCTTGTGAACATTCTTTCTTGTCTGGCTTCTTTTTCTGCACCCTGTGTTGTTGGACATAGGCAATTTATTTTGAGGCAGAAGAGTGACAAGACCAGATCTATATTTTAGAAGCTGACTTTAACGTCAGTGTTCTGCCTGGGAAGCATAAAGGCTGAGAGGGGCAGTACCTGGCAAAAGGCCAATGCAGCAAGCCTAGCAAGAAATGGCCAGGACTCAAAAAATAAACAGTGGAGACAGAGACTGGGGAGGAGGGCTCATAACTGAGTTTAGAACATAGAATTGATAGGAATTGATGTCCAAATAGACGTAAGGGATGAGAGGGTAGCTAAGAATAATTCCAAATACTCTAGTTTATACAACTGTGGGGGTGGGATGTGGTGGACACAGGAGAAATTGCTGATATAAGAAGAAAGATAATGTCTTCAGTTTGAAATCTTTGAAGTGCATACCAGCAGATGTTTCCAGATATCAAAAAGTTTCACCTGCAGATAATATTCCAGCTGCTGGGTTGACCTTCTTTTTGGTCAAAAAGATGTAGAGGGAGCAACAGAAACTTCAATGAACAAATCCAATCTTAAAATACAATGGGGATGCCCTACTTTATCCTCAATAATGGATAATTACTTTGTTGTTCAATAGAAGTTAATTTCTACTCCCTCTTTTCCGCTCCAATCACATAACAGGTGTAATTATATCTCACATTTAGGGTGATATAATTAATATAAACCTTTGTAGAGGTGCATTTCCAGAGAGTCTTCTTAGGCAGATGATTTAGGCACTTGTCAGGTTTATCACACAATAGATAAATGTTTTCTTCGTGCAGCTTAATATAACAGGGTATCTGCCTCTGAATGGGAGTGTTTCCAGAGAGTCCAGGCAAACAGTCCGTTTATCGCATCTGACAGCTTTATTGCTTTATCAGTTATTTGCTTAGGGAGAATTTTATTATATGTAAAATACTGACATAAATTATGGGGAGGGGAATTGATTTTTTTTTACATAGGTTTGATTCATTTTTCATTGTTTGTATGTGCCAAGTTTGATATTGCACATTTTCTCCTAGTGTATTTATTTAGTTTACAAGTTATTTCACTGGTTCTACAAATAGTGGTATTTAGTTCTCAATTATTTTATTCCTGTGACTGCAGATGTTCTCAAATTAAGTCATATATATAGCTAATACATAAAATATAGCTATAGGTACATATATGAATGAAATATATAGCTAATAAAATTAAATACATTAACTCTAAGAAGAGTTTTAGAGTTTGGCACTTCAAAATTCAGAGAGATGTGATGCCAGTTTCCCTCCTGGAAATCAGGAGAAACCCAAGAGTAGACCTGGGGAAAGTCATGGAGATTATCACGATCAGGTAGATCCAGGGGGTCAGCCCAGAAAGGACGCCTCAAAGCCATTGTCATGGGGACTGGCCTGCGAAGGTCTGGGTCCAAAAGGCAGATCTGGATCTCAAGCCAAGCAGAGCCAAGAATAGAGACAATGTGCTCAGTTAGTGGAGAGGTTCAAATAGAAAGATAATAGGCATGGAAAGTTGGCAACAGATTTCATGAATTTAGTCATAGGAAGCTGTAGCAGGCACAGTTGGCAGCCTGCCCACTTCCCCTCAGATCTCTTTTACTTGTTTCTTGGGCCCATGGTTTTCTACTCAAACCTTCAGAGGATTTTCCTTAGGCACCTGGAGTTGCCTTACCCCAGTGGAGGGCCTAAGTTCAGAAGTTACACCCTCTAGGGACTGTTGCACACCCCCTCCCATCCTTTAACCAATGACAGGCGGGTGCAGAAGTATAAAAATCCAGCTTTGTTGCTTTCAAATGGGACAAACTCTGAGGTACCATTTACACTTTACAGTTCCTTCTGAGACCAGGCTGAGTCTGAACTTGACCTGAAATCACACCATTCCTTGACTTCTTTCCATCTTATCCTGGTTTCCTGACTCCTGTCCTGGTTTCTCCTAGGAGCAGTCCCTTAATAAGTCACTTGAATTTGAATCCTTAGCTCAGCATCTGCTTCTGGGAGAAACTGCCCTGAGAAAATCGGCGAACCAACTGTCAAGGCAATAGAGTTACAACAGCAAGGATAATAGTGATTATGGTAATAATAACCAACCTTGACTGAATTCTCACTATTTTCCAGGCATGGTGTTAATTGTCTTCTACATAGTTTTCCATTTAATTCTTTCAAGAGTCCAATGCCAGTCGATGTTATTATCATCTCTATTTTACAGGTGAAAAAACTGAGGCTTAGGACATTAAGCAACTTGTTCCAAGATCTAATGGCTAAAAATTAGAAAGGGCTTCAGAGAGAGAGGCCAGTAGGACTGTTATGGCATATTACATATTGACTGTTATATTTTAGAACTTCTCATCTTTATTTGCTCCACCCCAGCCAGAATGTGTCTGTTTCTGAGCCTATATTTGGAGTGATGTCGATTTACCTCCTGTATAGATGAACTCTTGGGATATAAGCAAAGCCAATCATTTTAGTGATTCTAATCAGCGATCTTGCACATTAATAATCTTGTGATTATCAGGAAGCTAAATAAGAAAATCTGGATGGTTTGGGGGTGAATCCAGTACTATTGCTAGATACAGTGGCGATATTGCTTGGTATCTAGTACACAAATGTGAATTGTATTGAATGACCATATTGAATGTGTGAATATGCTCAGGTGATTGCTATGGGCAATGTGTATAGTCAATGGAGAGTGAGGAGGATGCTGTAAGTGCAAGGACCAGTGTCCGGATGCAATGTTTGAACTTTTCACCCAGGATGAACCATTTGCCTCCAGGAGGACTGGATACCTGGGGCACGAGAACACTCACTGTCTGGAGCTTTTTTTGCTATGCAAATTTTTTTTCATTTCTACATATTTCATGGAAGAATAATATATTAAGTTAAAGAGCCTTAAGCATTTTATAGAGAACTTCGATATGTTTTCTTATCCAGAAGAATCTTGATAAGATTGGTTGAATAATACCAGGCTAAGTCATGGTGTCTGATTTCTAGTCTAACTCTATTATCAAATAGATTTGTAACCTTGAGAAAATTTTTTAAAATATCTCCCAAGATTTTGATTTCAGGGTTTCCCATCTGTAAAACCAAATAAATAAGTGATTTTTGGAAAAGATTCCTGTTCCTCTGGGACAATCAACCCTTTCCTTGATGAAAATTATATATCTTTTAATATCTGGTATGGAGTCACCAATAAAAATTTTGTAAGTACATTTCACTATGTTCTTATCAATTCATTTAAGTAAGTCATTGAAATATCAGATAATAGTGACAGTGAAACGTGCACAAAGTATAAGACTACAGCTCAGTGAATGTTCCCAAAGTAAAGACATTCATGCAACAAGCACTTAGATCAAGAAACAGAACTTACCAGAGTCCTGGAAGTGCTCCAAGCCTTTCCAGTCACTTACTTGCCCCTATCCTGAAGAGTAACTACTATTTTAACTTCTAGGATGATAGCGTGGGACTGCCTGTTTATGCCCCTAATATAAATGGAAGCAAACTGCAGATATTCTTTTGTACCAGGCTTCTTTCACTGAGTATTGTCCGTGAGATTCACCGATGTTGTTCTGTGTAATTATAGTTTGTTCATTCAATTTTTTTGTAAATAATTCCATTGTATGAATGTCTCAATTTATCTGTTCTATTAGAGAGGACCATTTGGTTTGTTGATTTGTTTCCAGATTTTTTTTTCTTTTTTGTATATTTCCAAGAGAGTTACTATGAACATTCTTATTTTTTATTTTTTATTTTTTTTTGCTGAACATGTGTGAGCATTTTTTGGTGGGTATGTATATACTTAAGAGTAGAAGGGTTGGGTCCTAATGAACACATATATTTAGCTTTTGTCAACACTTCCAAGTAGTTTTTCAAAGTGGTTCTTTAGGGATATTGCATGTTAAGATATGAAAGAAGGCACGGAAAAGTCCCTGGACACCTTAGAACATCTCTCCCTTGGTGAGCTCCTGAGTATGAACCTGGGTTATTTGTATGTATTAAGCCAGAGGTGAGTACCAGACAACAGAAATGAGAAAATCTCGGTTATTAGTAAATGAGTTAGAAGCTGTGGGAAGGCAGGTGGGTCTTCCAAGCTAAGACTGTGAAATAGGAGCAGTGTCTTACTGGTAACTTAGAATAGAGGCGCTCAATAGGGAGGCCATTATCTGGTTTGATCGGGACCTGGGAGCCTGGCTTTTTGCGTTGGCATTGAATATGCGGCCAGGAGCTCTGTCCTTTTTTGGGAAGGAGAATTGACCAGAACTGACTAATGAGCATAACATAAACAAGTCCAGGCAGGGATAGACAGATAATTTAGGCCCTGGATTACACAATTAAGGTTTTTGGGTTGGCCATAATACATTTGGTTTAACAATTTTGGAGATGTGGTTAAGAAATAATTTGTAACAAAGGGTAGATAAAACCACTGTGGTTCTAATTTTTGATACTGTTCCTTATATTTCATTCTTCCCATAATTGCCTTTACTTAATGTCTTTAAGCTCATGGATAGCTTTTTTCATGGTTTCTACAGTATAGAATGTGGAGTGAGTAATATGCAGACAAATCAAGACAATCAGTGGGGAGACATTGGTCACAATGAGGCGTGACGTACCTTCTGCTAATCCTATAGATCTAGGACTTTGAAGACAAGAAAACACTGGGTGGAGAACTTGGCAACATTTAGGGAAAAAAGTTGTGAGCAGGACAGGGAGGAGGATGGGACTCCAAATAGCACTTAATGGGCTCTCTTCTGCCCAAACTTCAGTTCAAATCTGCATTTATAACTCCCAGGGTATATAATTATGTACTCATAATGTACTTGTTTCATTTTGACCTTTCAGTAAATCCAATAATATCAGTGAGTTTCCACTGGCCAGTAACGGAACGTTATAGTTGATAATTGTTGTATGTCTATAAATCTATAAAAATATGGCACATTTCAAAGTGAGGAGGGCTGCCGTGAAGTAAGTTTAATGAGATGAGAAATTATCTGAGTTGTTTCAGGGTGGTATTACTGAAAAAGGGGCAGCGGTAGTGGTTCAGTTTATCCTTAGGTCCTAGGCCTGCCTCCAGTCTGGGCAGAATTCTCTATCCTGGGTTCTCAACATTGAGTTCAAAGCTCAAGTAAAACCCTGTAATTATAAAGAGTGCATACTTCCCTGATCTTGTCCTCTATGCATATAAGTCTCTCAGGACCTCCACATGGGAAAAGGGGATTGGTGGAATGCAGAATTCCCTGTTCTGGCGTCCTGCCATCTCCTATTCTCTCAATGCAAATATAATTTCCCCTTAAAGCACTATATCTATCTATCTATCTATCTATCTATCTATCTATCTATCTATCTATCTATCTATATAATATTTTTAGAGCAGTTTTAGATTCACAGCAAAATTGAACAAAAAGTACAGAGAATTATCTAATACTCCCTGCTCCACACATGCACAGCCTCCCCCACTATCAATGTCCCAGACACAGTGGCACATTTGTTATAATCAATAAATCTACATTGATACACAATTATCACCCAAAGTCCAGAGTTTATGTTAGGGTTCACTAATGTACATCATGGGCTTTGACAAAGGTATTATGACATTCATCTATCATTATAGTATCATATAGAGTCATTTTCACTGTCCTAAAAATCTTTTGTGCTCCAACTATTTATACTTTCCTCCCCCTAACCCCAAACAACCACTGAATTTTATATTGCTGCCATAATTTTGCCTTTTTCAGATTGTCATATAGTTAGAATCATACAGTATGTAGCCTTTTCAGATTTGCTGCTTTTACTTAGTGATATACATTTAATGTTCTTCCATGTCCTTTCATGGCTTGATAACTCATTTCTTTTTAGCACTGAATAATATTCCAGTGTCTGGCTATATCACAGTTTATCCATTCGTCTACTGGGATACATCTTGATTGCTTCCACGTTTTGGCAATTATGAATAAAGCTGCTATAAACTGCATATAAGGATATGCAGGTTTTTGTGTAGATGCGTTTTCAACTCCTCTGAGTAAATTACCAAGAAGCATGTTTGCTGGATCTATGGTAATAGTATGTTTAGTTTTGTAAGAAACTGCCAAACTCTCTTCCAAAGTGGCTGTGTCTTCATTTTGCATTTCTTCTAAAATGAATGAGTTCTTGTGACTCTACATCTGTGCTAGCCAGCATTTGATGTTGCTAGTGTTTTGGATTTTAGCCATTCAAATAACTGTGTAGTGGTATCTCATTGTTTTAATTTGCATTTCCCTGATGACATATGATGTGAAGCATCTGTTCATATGCTTACTTGCCATCTGTATATCTTCTTCAGTGAGGTGTCTGTTTAGATTATTTGCCCCGTTAAAAAGGTAAGGTTGTTCATTTTCTTATTGTTGAATTTTAAGAGTTCTTTGTATATTTGGGATAACAGTCTTTTTTTTAACATTTATATTAAAGATTGTTATTTATTTATTTATGATCCAGGCTCCTCTGTTTTTTTATTTTATAGATTTTAAAGTCATTATGGTTGGCTTATGGCAAAACAAAGAAACAGTATTTTTGCTAGCATAAATCAATTAATGGACAACAGTTTTTTTTTTACCAAATATGTTGTTTTGCAAATATTTTCTTCCAGCCTGTATTCTTTTTCTCTTCATCTTAAAGTTCTTTTAAAGACTTTCATACCTGATTCTTTCACACCTGATTCTTTCACACCATGATAAATCAACCCTACATCCAAGTTTCTAAAAAAGTACTACTCTCTTTTCCTTTTTCTTGCCTGATTGTCTTGGCTAGAGCCTCCAATACAGTATTGAACCAGAAGGATGAGGACTGACATCCTTTCCTTGTTCCTGCTTTTGGGTGGAGGATATTCCATCTTTCACCATTAAGTACAATATTTGCTGCAGTTTTTTTTTTTTTGGTGCATGGAATATGCCTTATCAAATTAAAGAAGTTTCCTTCTACTTATAAAATTTAGAGAGCTTCTGTAAGGAATTAATACTGGATTTTAAAATGCTCTTTCTCCATCTATAGAGCTGAATAAAATGTTTTTGTTTTTTTTTAGTTTGTTAATATGGTAAATTACATCAACTTATTTTAAAATGTTAAATCACCTTTCATTCCTGGAATACATTTCAGTTGGTCAGCATGTATTATCATTTTTATATATTATTAGTATAAATTTGCTATAATTTTGCTTATTTTTTTGCATCTGTATTCATTAAAATATCAATCTGTAGTTTTCTTTTCCTTAATAAATTTTCTAATTTTTGGTATCAGGAAATTGTTGCTTATAGAATGAGGTGGAAATTGTTACCTTCTCTAACATTGTATAAAAGAGTTTGTATAGAATTATTTGTGTAGTATTAATTTCTTCATTTGTGTAGTATTATTTCTTCATTAAAAGTTTACAGTGAAGTCAAGGGGCCTGAGGTTTTCCTACATGGAAAGCTTTTAAATTATATGTTCAATTTTAAGAATAGTTAGAGGACTACTAATTCTATCTACTTCCTATATGAATCTTGGTAATTTGTGTCATTGAAAAAATTAGTCTGTTTTTTTCTGGTTCAAATCTATTGTCATGAGGTCATAACATTGCCTTATTATGCTCTTAATAGCTGTAGAATCTATAATGGTCACTGTATTCTCAACTGATATAGTTTGGATGTTTGTCCCCTCCACATCTCATGTTGAAATGTAATTCCTAGTATTGCATGTGGGGCCTGGTGGGAAGTGTTTGTGTCATGGGGGCAGATCCCTCATGAATAGTTTGGTGCCCTCCTTGCAGTAATGAGTTGATATGAGATCTGATTTTTTTAAAGATCCTGGTTATTTGTCCTCACTTCCTTGCTCCCTCTCTTGCCTGGTGAATTATCTGCTTCCCCATAAACTTCTGCCATGATAAGGAGCTTACTGAGACCCTCACCAGAAGCAGATGCCAGTGCCATGCTTCTTGTATAGCCTGCAAAACAGTGATCCCCCAAACATCTCTTTCCTTTATAAATTACTCAGTGTTAAGGATTATTTTATGGCAATGCAAATGGACTAACATAGAACATTGGCACTGATAAATAGGGCATTGCTATAAAGATACCTGAAGATGTGAAAATGGCTTTGAAACTGGGTAATAGGCATAAATTACAAGAGTTTGGAGAATTCACCAGAAGAAAAGAAGATGAGAGAAAGTTTGGAACTTCTTAGAGACTGGTTAAATGGTTGTGACCAAAAGGCTGATAGAAATATGAACAGTAAAGGCCAGGCTGATGAAGTCTCAGATGGAAATTAGGAAGTTATTGGGAACTGGAGTAAAGGCCACTTGTGTTACACCCTAGCAATGAACTTGGCTGGATTGTGTTCATGTACTAGGAATCTGTGTAACTTGGAACTTAAGAATGATGACTTAGGATAGCTGGTGGAAGAAATTTTAAAGCAGCACAGCACTCAAGATGTAGCCTAGTTGCTTCTAACAGTTTGCAATAAGATATGAGAGCAAAGGAATGACTGAAAGTTGGAACTTACACTTAAAAGGGAAGCAGAGCATAAAAGTTTAGAAAATTTACAACTTGGCCATGTAGTAGAGAAGGAAACAGAATTTTCAGGAGAGGAATACAAGTGGGCTGTGGAGCAATGCCTTGCTAAATAAATTAGCATGACTAAAAAGGAGCCAAGGGATAATAAATGAGACAATGGGGAAAAAGCCTTGAATGCATTTCAGAGACTTTCCAGGAAGCCCCTCCAATCACAGGCCCAGAGGCCTAGGAGGATAGAATGGTTTCAGGGATCAGGCCCAGGCCCAGGGTCCTGCTGCCCTGAGCAGCCTTAGGAGGCTGCTCCCCAAAACCCTGCCTCTCAACCTTCAGCTACAGATCAAAGCACACCAGGTGCAGCTTGGGCTGCCACTCTGGAGGGCACAAACAGTAAGCCTTGGCAGCTTTCATGTGATGTTAAGCCTGCAGGTGTGCAGAATGTAAGAGTGAATGAGGCTTGGCAGCTTCTGCCTTGATTTCAGAAGATATATTTGAAAGCCTGTATACTCAGGCAGAAGCCTGCCACAGGTATAGAGCAACCCTCCCACCTTCCACAGAGCCTCTACTAGGTCAGTGCTGAGGGAGAAATGTGGGATTGGAGTCTGCACACAGAATCCCCTCTGAAGTACTGCTTAGCTGAACCACGGGGCTGAGGCTGCTGCTCTCCAGATCCCAGAAATGTAGAGCTACCAACAGCTTGCACTCTGAGCCTGAAGAAGCTGCATATTCTTAACTCCAACCCATGAAGGCAGCCACAGGGGCTGCACCCTGCAAAGCTGCCCAAAACCTTAGGAGCCCACCCTTTACACCGGCATGCCCTGGATGCAGGACATGAAGCCAAAGACGATTATTTGGAGCTTTAAAATTTAATGAATGCCCTGCTGGATTTCAGACTTGAGTGGAGCCTATGGTCCCTTTCCTTTGGTTGACTTCTCCCTTTTGGAATAGGAATGCCTGTACCACCATTGTATCTGGAAAGTAAATGGCTTTTTAAAAAAATCTTATAGGCTCATAGGTGCAAGGAATGTGCTTTGAGTCTCAGACAAGATTTTGGGCTTTTGAGTTGATGCTAGAATAAGTTGAGACTTTGGGGGACTATTGGGAAGGGGTGATTGTATTTTGCAATGTGAGAAAGACATGAAACTTGAAGGGCTGGGTGAAATAGTTGGCATGTTTTATCCCCTTCAAATCTCATGCTGAAATGTGACCTCCAATGTTGAAGGTGGGCTTAGTGGGAGGTGTTTGGGTCATGGGGGTGGATCCCTTTTAAATGGTGTGGTGCTGTACTCATAGCACTAAGTGAGTTCTCACTCCTTGAGTTCACATGAGATCTGATTGTTTAAAAGAGCCTGGCACCAGCCAGGCACGGTGGTTCATGCCTGTAATCCCAGCATTTTGGGAGGCCAAGGCAGGTGGATCACCTGAGGTCAGGAATTTGAGACCAACATGGCCAACATTGTGAAACCCCATCTCTGCTAAAAATACAAAAATTAGCCAGGCATGGTGGTGTGTGCCTGTAATTCCAGCTACTTGGGAGGCAGAGACAGGTGAATTGCTTGAGCCAGAAAGCGGAGGTTGTAGTGAGCCAAGATCATGTCACTGCACTTCAGCTTGAGTGACAGAGCAAGACTCCATTTCAAAACAACAACAACAACAACAAAGATCCTGGCACCTCCTCCTTCTCTCTCTTGTTCTCTCTATCTTGCTCCCTCTCTCACCATATGCTAGCTCTTCCTTTGCCTTTTTTCATAGTTGTAAGCTTTATGAGGCTTCACTAGAAGCTAATCAGATCCTGCTGCCAGGCTTGTATAGCCTGCAGAAACTTAAGCCAAATAAATCTCTTGTTTAAATAAATTAGCCAGATTCAGGTATTCCTTAGCATCACAAAGGAACTATAACACATTAATGTTTATTTTTTTTCTGATTAGTTTGGCTAGATGTTTATCAATTTTGTTGATCTTCCCAAAGTATTAGCCTTAGGTTTCGTTAATTTTTATCTACCATTTCTCTGTTTTCTATTTTATTGATTGTTTTTCTGACGTTCATTATTTATTCTCTTCTCCTTACTTTTTTTAACACTTATTTTATGTTCAGGAGTACATGTGCATGTTTGTTATATAGGCAAACTGCATGTCACAGGGATTTAGTGTACAGATAATTTCATCACTCTGGTAATAAGCATAAAACGTGATAGGTATTTTTTTTTTCTGATCCTCTCTCTCTTCCCACACTCAACCCTCAGATAAGTTCCCGTGTTTGTTGTTCTCCTCCTAGTATTCATATGTTCTCGTTATTTAGCTCTCACTTATAAGTGAGAATATATGGTATTTGGTTTTCTGCTCCTGGGTTACTTTGCAAAGGATGATGACCTCTACTTCCATCTGTGTTCCCATGAAATACATCATCTCGGTCTTTTTTTTAATGGCTGCATAATATTCCATGGCGTATATGTAGCACATTTTCTTTATCCAGTCTTTCACTGATAGGCATTTAGGTTGATTCCATGTCTTTGCTACTGTGAACATTGCTGCAATGAACATTCAGGTGCATGTTTCTTTATGGTAGAATGCTTTATATTCCTTTGGGTATTGTGTTAGTTTGTTTTCATGCTGCTATGAAGAAATACTGAAAAATGGGTAATTTATAATGAAAAGAGGTTTAATTGACTGAGAGTTCTGCATGACAGGGAGGCCTCAGAAAACTTACAATCATGGCAGAAGGAGAAGTAAACATATCCTTCTTCACATGGTGGCAGGTGAGAGACTGCAGAACTGAGGGAGGAAAAGCCCTATACGAAACCATCAGATCTCATGCAAATTCACTGGCTATTATGAGAACAGCATAGGGGAACCACCCCCATGATCTAATCACCTCCCTCAAGGTCCCTCCCCCAACATGGTGGGATTACAATTCAAGATAAGATTTGGGTGGGGACACAGAGCCAGAGCATACCATTCCACCCCTGCCCTCTCCCAAATCTCATCTTTCTCATATTTCAAAATACAATTATGCCTTCCCCCATATTCCCCTAATTCTTAACTCATTTCAGCAATAACCCAAAGTCCAGGTCCATAGTCTCATCTGAGACAAGACAAGTCCCTTCTGCCCATGAGCCTGTAAAATCAAAAGCAAGTTAGTTACTTCCTAGATATAATGTGGGTGCAGGCATTGGGTAAATACATCCATTTCAAATGGGATACAAATGTCAAAACAAAGGGGCCACAGGATCCATGCAAGTCCAAAATCCAATAGGGCAGTCACTAAACTTTAAAGTTCCAAAATGATCTCCTTTGATTCCATGTCTCACA
Source organism: Nomascus leucogenys (assembly GCF_006542625.1). NCBI lineage: Eukaryota > Metazoa > Chordata > Mammalia > Primates > Hylobatidae > Nomascus > Nomascus leucogenys. The sequence goes on from NC_044402.1 coordinate 121,046,209, forward strand.
TCCAGGTCATACTGATGCAAGAGGTGGGCTCCCATGGCCTTGGGCAGCTCTGCCTCTGTGACTTTGCAGGGTACAGCCCCCCACCCTTGGCTGCTTTCACAAGCTGATATTGAGTGTCTGTGGCTTTTTGAGGCACACGGTGCAAGCTGTTTGTGGATCTACCATTCTGGGATCTGGAAGACTGTGGCCCTCTTCTCATAGCTCTGCTAGGCAGTGCCCAAGTAGGGACTCTGTGTGGGGGGTTTGCACAGAGTTTCCCTTCTGCACTGCCCTAGCAGGGGTTCTCCATGAGGGCTCTACCCCTCCAGCAAACTTTTGCCTGAACATAGAGGCATTTCCATAGATCCTCTGAAATCTAGGTGGAGGTTCCCAAACCTCAATTCTTGACTTTCGTGCATCCACAGGCTCAACACCAAGTGGAAACCACCAAGGCTTGGGGCTTACACCCTCTGATGCAATAGCCTGAGCTGTACCTTGGCCCCTTTCATTCATGGCTGGAGCTGAAGCAGCTGGGATGCAGGGCATCATGTCCTGAGGCTGCACAAAACAGAAAGACCCTCAGTCTGGCACAGGAAACAATTTTTCCCTCCTGGGCCTCTGGGCCTGTGTTGGGAGGGGATGCCGTGAAGGTCTCAGACATTCCCTGGAGACATTATCCCCATTGTCTTGGTGATTAACATTCAGCTCCTTGTTACTTATGCAAATTTCTGCAGCAGGCTTTAATTTCTCCCCAGAATATGTCTTTTTTTCCTTTTCTATGACATTGTCAAGTTGCAAATTTTCGAAACTTTTATGCTCTGCTTCCTCTTGAATGCTTTGCCACTTAGAAATTTCTTCCACCAGATACCCTCAATCATCTCTCTCATATTCAAAGTTCCACAGATCTCTAGGGCAGAAGCAAAATGCTGTTAGTCTCTTTGCTAAAGCATAGCAAAAGTCCCTTTTCTACAGTTCAGAACAAGTTTCTCATCTCTATGTGAGACCACCTCAGCCTATACTTCATTGTCTATATCACTATCAACATTTTGGTCAAAGCCATTAAACAAGTCTCTAGGAAATTCTAAACTTTCCCACATCTCCCTGTCTTCTGAGCCCTCCAAGTCTCTAGGAAGTTTGAAACTTTCCCACATTTTCCTGTCTTCTTCTGAGCACTCCAAACTGTTCCAACCTCTGTCTGTTAACTTAGTTCCAAAGTTGCTTTCGGGTTTCATTACAGCAGCACCTCACTCTCTTGGTACCACTTTACTGTATTAGTTCACTTTTGCTCCACTATGAAGAAATACCTGAGACTGGGTAATTTACAAAGGAAAGAGGCTTAATTGACTCACAGTTCAGCAGGGCTTGGGTGGCCTCAGGAAGCTTACAATCATGTTGGAAGGGGAAGAAAACATGTCCTTCTTCACATGGTGGCAGGAGAGAAAAGTTCAGAATTAAGGGGGAAAAAGCCCCTTACAAAGCCATCAGAACTCGTCAGAACTCACTCACTATCACAAGAACAGCATAGAGGAACTGCCCCCGTGTTCTAATCACTTCCCATGAGGTCTCTCCCACAACGTATGGGTATTACAATTCAAGATGAGATTTGAGTGGGGACAAAAATCCAGACCATATCAGGTATATACCCAGTAAGGGGTATATATTTGTGTGTGTATGTGTGTGTGTGTGTGTATACACACACAGATATATATATATATATATATATATATATATATATATATATATATTTTTTTTTTTTTTTGAGACGGAGTTTCACTCTTGTTGTCCAGACTGGAGTGCAATGGCACCATCTTGGCTCGCTGCAACCTCTGCCTCCCAGGTTCAAGCAATTCTGCCTCAGCCTCCTGAGTAGCTGGAATTACAGGCATGCACCGCCACACTCAGCTAATTTTTTTTTTTTTTTTTGTAGTTTTAGTAGAGTTGGGGTTTCTCCATGTTGGTCAGGCTGGGTCAAATGATAACCCTGTTTTAAGTTTTTTGAGGAATCACCACACTGTTTTCAATGATTGAACTCATTTAAAGTCTCACAAGCAGTGTATAAACATTCTCTTTTCTATTCAACCTTACCAGCATCTGTTCTTTTTTTTTTTTTTTTTTACTTTTTCATAATAGTCCGTTTGACTGGTATGGGATGGTATCTCACTGTGGTTTTGATTTGCATTTCTCTAATCATTAGTGGTGTTGAGCACTTTTTATGTGCTTGTTGGATGCATGTATATCTTCTTTTGAAAAGTGTCTGTTAATATCCTTTGACCACTTTGTAATGGAGTTGTTTGTTTTTTGCTTGTAAATTTCAGTTCCTTATAGATTATTGATATTAGATCTTTGCCAGATGCAGAGTTTGCAAATATTTTCTCCTATTCTGTAGGTTGTCTGTTCACTCTGTTGATAGTTTATTTTGCTGCGCAGAAGTTCTTTAGTTTAATTAGATCTCATTTGCCAATTTTTGTTTTTGTTGCAATTGCTTTTGGCTTCTTGGTCATAAAATCTTTGCCTCATCCTGTGTCCAAAATAGTATTTCCTAGGTTACCTTCCAAGGTATTTATAGTTTTAGGTTTTACATTTAAGCCTTTAACCAATCTTGAGTTGATTTTTTATGTGGTGTAAGGTAGTAGTCTAGTTTCTATCTTCTGCATATGACTAGCTCATCATCCCAGCACAATTTATTAAATGGGGAATCCTTTCCCCATTGCTTATTTTTGTCAGGTTTGCTGAAGATCAGATGGCTGTAGGGGTGTGGCATTACTTCTGGGCTCCCTATTCTGTTTGATTGGTCTATGTGTCTGTTTTTGTATAAGTACCACACTGTTTTGTTTACTGTAGACCTGCAGTATAATTAGGAGTTGGGTAATGTGAATCCTCCAGCTTTCTTCTTTTCCTTTAGGGTTGCCTTGACTAGTCTAGCTTTTTTTGGTCCACTATAAAGTTTAAAATAGATTTGTTCTAATTTTGTGAAAAATGTATTTGGTAGTTTGATAGGAATAGCATTGAATCTGTTAACTACTTTGGGCAGTATGGCCATTTTAATGATATTGATTCTTCTTATCAATAAGTGTGGAACTTTTTTCATTCATTTGTGTCAGCTCTGATTTTTTTAAGCAGTGCTTTTTAATCCTCTTTGGAGAGATCTTTCACCTTCCTGGTTAGCTGTATTCCTGGGTATTTTATAATTTTTCTGTGGCAATTGTAAGTGAATTGTTTTCCTAATTTGGCTCTTGGCTTTGCTATGTTGGTAGGAATGCTAGTGATTTTTGCATGTTGATTTTGTACCCCAGAACTTTGCTGAAGTTGTTTATTATATCAGGGAGCTTTCGGGCAGACACTTTCAGGTTTTCAAGATACAGAATTAAGTTGTCTGCAAACAGGGATACTTTGGCTTTCTCTCTTCCTATTTAGATTCCTTCATTTCTTTCTCTTGCCTGATTGCTGTGGCCAAGACTTCTAACATTATATTTAATAGTAGTCATGAGAGAAGGCATCCTTGTCTGGTACCAGTTTTCAAGGGGAATGCTTCCAGCTTTTGCCCATTCAGTATGATGTTGGCTGTGGGCTTGTCATAGATGGCTCTTATTGTTTTGAAATATGTTCTTCAATGTATGGTTTATTGAGGGTTTTTAATATAAATGGGTGTTGAATTTTATCAAAAGCCATTTCTGCATCTATTGAGATAATCATGTGGCTTTTGTTTTTCAGCTCTGTTTATGTAATGAATCACATGTATTGATTAGCATATGTTGAACCAACCTTGCATCCCAGGGACAAAACCTACTTGATCATGGTAAATTAGCTTTTTGATGTGCTGCTGGATTGGGTTTGCTAGTATTTAGTTGAGAATTTCTTCATCTATGTTCATCAAAAATATTGGCCTGAAGTGTTCTTTTTTTCTGTTGCATCTCTGCCAGGTTTTGGTATGAGAATGTTGCTGGCCTCATCAAATGAAATGTGTAGGAGTCCCTTCTTCTCAACTTTTTTTGGAAAAGTTTCAGTAAGAATGGCAGCAGCTCTTCTTTATATGTCTGGTAGAATGTGGCTTTGAATCCATTTGATCCTGGGCTTTTTTTGTTGGTAGACTTTTTCTTTATGATTGATTCAGTTTCATAACTCATTATTGGTCAGTTCAGGGATTCAATTTCTTCCTGGTTCAGTCTTGGGAGATTGTATGTGTTCAGGAATTTATTCATTTCTTCTAAATTTTCTGATTTGTGTGCATAGAGGTGTTCTTAGTAGTTCCTGATGATTTTTTTTCTCTGGGGTCAGTGCTAACATTGCCTTTGTTATTTCTAATTGTGTTTATTTGGATCTTCTCTTTTTTCTTTATTAGTCTAGTTAGCAGTCTATCTATTATTTTTTTCAAAGAACTAACTCCTGTATTTGTTGGTCCTTTGGATGGTTTTTCATGTCTCAACTTCCTTCAGTTCAGCTCTGATTTGCTTATTTCTTGTCTTCTGCTAGCTTTGGGGTTGGTTTGCTCTTGCTTTTCTAGTTCTTCTCATTGTGATATTAGGTTGTTAATTTCAGATCTTCCGAAGTTTTTGACACGGGATTTTAGTGCTATAAACTTCCCTCTTAACATTGCCTTAGCTGTGTCCCAGAGATACTGATATGCTGTATCTTTCTTCTCATTAGTTTCAAAGAATTTCTTAATCTCTGCCTTAATTTCATTGTTTACTCTAAAGTCATTTAGGAGCAGGTTGTTTAATTTCCATATAATTGTATGACTCAGTCATTTTCTTAATATTAATTTCCATTTTTATTGTGCTATGGTCTGAAAGAGTGATTGGTATAATTTCATTTAAAAAAATTGCTGAGTATTGTTTTCTGTCCAATTGTGTGGTTGATTTTGGAGTATGTGCCATGTGGTGATGATAAGAATGTATATTCTATTATTTTTGGATGGAGAATTCTGTAGATGTCTGTAAGAGCCATTTGGTCCAGTGTTGAGTTCTTGTCCTAAATATCTTTGTTAACTTTCTGTCTCAGTGACCTATCTAATACTGTCAGTGGGGTGTTGAAATCTCCCACTATTATTGTATGGGAATCAAAGTCTCTTTGAAGGTCTCTAATAACTTGTTTTATGAATCTGGGTGGTCCTGACTTGAGTGTGTATATATTTAGGATAGTCAGATCTCATTGAATGAAACCCTTTACCATTATATAATGCCCTTTATTTTAATGTTTTTTGATCTTTGTTGGTTTAAAATCCATTTTGTTTGACATTAGAATTGCAACAACCACTTTTTCCTGTTTTCTATTCCTTGGTAGATTTTTCTCCATCCCTTTATTTTGAACCTATGGATGTCATTGCATGTGAGATTGGTCTCTTGAAGACAGCATACTATTGGGTCTTGCTTCTTTATCCAGCTTGCCACTACAAAGTGGCACAAGCCTTTTAATTTGGACATTTAGCCCATTTACATTCAAGGTTAGTATTGGTAAGTGAATATTTGATCCTGTCCTCATGTTATTAGCTGATTATTATGCAGACTTGTTTGTGTGGTTACATTATAGTGTCACTGGACTACATATTTAAGTGTGTTTTTGTAGTGGCTGTTAGTGGTCTTTCCATATTTAGTGCTCCTTTCAGGACCTTTGGTAAGGCAGGTTTGGTGACATGAATTTCCTCAGCATTTTCTTATCTGAAAAGAATCTTATTTCTCCTTCCTTTTTGAATGAATTTGGCAGGCTATGAAATTCTTGCTTGGAAATGTTTTTCTTTAAGAATGCTTAATATAGGCCCCCACCCTCTTCTGGCCTGTAAGATTTCTGCTGAAAGGTCAGCTGTTAGCCTGTTGGGATTCCCTTTGTAGGTGACCTGCCCCTTCTCTCTAGCTGCCTTAAACATTTTTCTTTCATTTTGACCTTGGAGAATTTAATGATTATGTGTCTGGGGGATGGTTTCCTTGTGTAATATATTGCAGAGGTTCTCTGCATTTTCTGGATTTGAATGATGACCTGTTTAGTGAGGTTGTGGATGTTTTCATGAGCTATGTCTTAAAATATGTTTTCCAAGATCTTGCTTCCTCCTTGTCTCTTTCAGGGATTCCACTGGGTCATAGATTTTGTCTCCTTACATAATCCCATATTTCTCAGAGGATTTGTTCATTCTTTTTTATTCTTTTTTCTTTATTTTTGTCTGACTGAGTTATTTCAGAGAGCCAGTTTTAAACTCTGAGATTCTTTCCTCAGTTTTATCTATTCTGCTGTGAAAATTTGCAATTCTATTATGCAATTCTTGTAGTGTGTTTTTCAGGTCTATCAGGTTAGGTTGGTTCTTTTTTCTAATGGCTATTTTGTCCATAAGCTCCTGTATTGTTTTATTGTGATTCTTAGCTTCCTGGGATTGGGTTTTGATGTTCTCCTGAATCTTGATGATCTTCATTCCTGTCCATATTCTGAATTCCATTTCTGTCATTTCAGCCCAGGTGAGAACCAGTGTAGTTGTTTGGAGGAAAGAAGACACTCCAGCTTTTCAAGTTGCAAGAGTTCTTGTGCTGGTCTTTCTCATTTTTGTGAGCTGATGTTTCTTCAGTCTTTGACTTTGCTGTTCATTCAATATAATTTTTTTGTTTGCTTTTTTCTTTTTTGTTGTCCTTGAGGGTTCAATTATGGTATATGGTGGGTTTGGTTGACTAGCTTTAATTCTAGTTCACTCCTAGGTCTTGGAGAAGCCCCCTCTGATTACTATCTACATACCTGCTTTTGTTGTTGTTGCATGTTCTGGTCTATGGGGCTCCCTCAGGCAGAGGTTGTGGTTGGCAGACAAGCCATATCCTTTCTAGGCCAGACCTAATCTGCTGTCCATGTGCTTCCTGGTGAAACACAGGGTTATGCCTGTCTGCAGAGTTTAGGTAGAAGCAGGACCCCTGGGTTGGACGCTCTCTGAGTGTGGCCTCAATGGCTATAGGAGGCAGGGGTGGGTGGAGTTGCCTGCCCTGCTGTCAAGGTGTTTCCAGGGCAGCAGAAGGTTGTGCCTCTCAGAAAATTCAGGCAGAAGTTGAATCACTGAGCCAGAAGCTGTCGCAGGCATGGCTTACCTGGCTACCAGTGGTGGGCATGGATGTGGAAACCTGCTTTACTGTCTGGATGCTTCTTGGGACAACAGGAGGTTGTGCCTCTTGGCAAATTCAGGCAGAAGTAGGACCGCTCACCTGGCAACTCCAGCAGGAGCTGCCCACTTTGCTTCTGGTGGCTGCAGTAGATGGGGTCACATGCTCTGCTGTCTGGGTGTTTCCCGGGGTAACAACAGAAAGCTGTGTTCTCAAGCTGAGTTCACACAAAAGTGGGGCTGCTGGGCCAGAAGCTCCAGCAAATATTGCCTGCCTGGTTACCAGTGGTGGGAGTGGTTGGGGTCATATACTCTGACCTTTGGATATTTCCTGGGACATCAGAAGGCTGCACCCCCCAGCTGAGTTCACACAAAAGTGAGACTGCTGGGCTGGAAGCTCTAGCAAGTGTTGCCCATCTGGCTACCAGTGGTGAGGGTGAGTGGAGTGGCCAGCTGGTTCAGGCCAAAGTAGGACTCTGGGTTGAAAGCTGGAGCTGAGCCCCATCTGGCAAAAGTAGGGTGGGATAATCTTACTGCTCCCAGGCACTTTAACTGTGTCCTCTATTGGGGCTGTGGTGCTGGTGTTGATCTGCTACAGGGCACAAGGATTGTAGAGGTCCCCTTGGACTAGACAGTTGCCCCCGCAAAATGTCCAGGTGGCTCTTTGCCTCAGTCCGAATCACAGTGTGGGGAGGCCAGTGGGATTCCCCCACTCCCAGTCTTGTGCAGGTCTCTGTGGAGAGTGTGAATCTCTCTGGGGGCTCTCACTCACTCACCCTTTCCTGGTTGGAGAGGTTCTCCTGGCTCTGTGCTGAGCCCAGACAGGGGAGAGAGCAGAGAGGAGCAAAGCTGGGCACCAGCCTGTCTGGGCTCAGCACAGAGCCAGAAGAACCTCTCCAACAAAGGAAAGCGTGAAAGTTATACTATATTTTTGTAATTTGGGGAAAAATTGTCAACTATCTTCTAAAGAGATTTAAATCATAAGAAAAACATCTCTTATTTATTTACCCACGTAGTTACCATACCTACTGCTCTTTCTTTGTGTAGACCCATGTTTCTATCTGGTATTATTTTCCTTCTGCCTGGAGGACTTCCTTTAATATTTCCTATATTGAGGGTCTGCTATAGATGAGCTTTTTCAGCTTTTGTGTATCTAAATATGTTTTTATTTCACTTTCATTTTTGAAAGATGCTATTACCAGATATAGAATTCCACATTGACACTTTTTACAGTACTTTAAAGATATTGCTCCACTTTCCCACTTACATTATGTTTGATGAGAAATCTGCTGTCATCCTTATCTTTGTTCCTCCATATGTATCTTTCTTCTCTAGCTACTTTAAACATTTTTTGTCACTTATTTTGAGTAATTTAAAAATGTGTCTTGCTGTAGTCCTCACCTCCTCCTTTTCCCTCCTCCTTTCCCTCCCTTCTCCTTTTCCTTCCTTCCTTCCTTCCTTCCTTCCTTCCCCTCCTTTCTTCTTTCCTTCCCTCGTTTTCTCCTCCTCCTTCTGCTCCTCCTTCTCCTTCACTCATTGAGCTTCTTAGATACTATACTAAACCCAAGATTCTTGAGTTTATAGTATCACTGTATTAGGAAAAATTTGGGCCATTACTCAATCAAATTGTTTTCTGTCCCATGTCTTTCTCTTCTCCTTCAGTGAATCCAATTGAACATATGTAAGAGGGCTTGAAATCGTCCCATGGTTTACTGATTATTTATTTTTTTAATTGTTTTTCTCTTTAATTTTGGATTTCTTTCTTTTGCCATGTTTTTTTCTTCTGCAAGGTTTAATCTGCCATTAATTCTATCCAGTATATATTTTTTTCATCTCAAATATTGTAGTTTTCACCATGAGAAGTTCAATTAGGGTCTTTAAAAAATATTTTTCTTTTTCTACTTACTTTTCTGGAACATGTGAGAAAGCATTAAAATAGCTGTTTTAATGCTGATTCTAAAATCCATGTCCATTTGGGGTTTATTTTGGATGATTGATTTCTCTTCTCACCATGGGTTTTATTTTTCTTCTTCTTTGTATGCCGATTGTCTTTTATTGGATAGCAGGTATCGTAAATGTTACATCATGGATGCTGGCTATTTTTGTATTTCTATACATATTTTTTAGTCTTGTTATGGAACATGGTTATGTTACTTGGAAACAGTTTGATTCTTTCAAATCTTGCTTTTTAAATTTGTTAGATGGGACCTGAGTATTACTTAGTTTAAGGCTAATTATTCTCTGCTACAGAGGCAAGACATTTCTGGGTGATCTACCTAATGCTCTGTGAATTCTGAGATTTCTATTCTGGCTGTTGGGACCAGGCTCTGTTTCTATCCCTTTATAAGCACTAAGCACTGTGGTCTTTATGTTTTCAAGGGTTTGGGTCCCCCCACCCCTAGCTTTGGGTAGTATCCTCATAACCATGCACTGATCAACACTATTCTGAATACTCAAGGGGAATTCTCTGCTGCTCTCCAGAGTTCCTTCTCTGTGCAACTCTCTCCTCTCTAGTACTCTGCATGTCAACTCTCACCATCTTGGTCTCCCCAGGCTCAGCTGTTTCTTTAACTTGGAGAATTTGCTGGGCTTCTCCTGGGTTTTCTTTCTCATATCACAGCCTAGAAACCTTCTCAAGGCCGTAATCTGGGACTATCACAGGGCTTATCTTATTTGTTCCCTGTTTCTCAAGGCTAACTATCCTTTGTTGCCTAATACTCAATGTCTTTAAACCTGTTGTTTCAAGACATATATTTTGTCTTGGTTGTTTTGGAGGGGATGGGAGGGATGTAAATTTGGTCCATGTTATTGTATTTTCTCTAGAAGCAGAAGTTCACTACAGACTTTTGTTTGAATACAACCATTATGAACCCTGATGCTTTAACTCTTAAAGAGAGTTTGCTAGTTGCCTGCTACTAACTTAAAAAATTTACCATTACTAGGTTATTTTCTCTTGTCACCTTGTCCTGGTCCCAACTGGCTTTTGTAACTCAAACATGTTCTATAGTGACATGCAATCCAGTAGAATTTTTTTTATTGCATCCATGGGAGAGGAAAGAGAACCCTTCATAAGATAGATACAGACAGTGACCCCTTTGCTTCATCTAAGAGTTTTCCATTCAAGGCAGTAACCTCACTGTGTGTCCCCTAAAAGTCCTTGAGGAATACCAGTATTTCCCCTTGATTTAGAGTCGAGAGGGGTTAGGGTAAGAATGAAAAAGCTAATGGGATTCTGACAAGGTTCTTTTGGCTTTATATTCATCTCTGTGGGAAGAGGGGCATAAGAAATGTTATCTATTACACACAAGAGGCTGTTTCAAAAGGCATGAGAAAATGGGCATGAATAGATTATCCAGATATACTTATGTGATAGACACATAAAATGATGTCTTGATATTCTGAGCATGTTTTAGAAAGAGATTTGTGCAGCCAAATAATGATGAAATGGATGTCCTAAATATGCCATGAGCATAACATTGAAAAAGTATTTTTCCACAGAACACAGTTCTTATCTCTACAGTCAATATTTGATGCATGCTCATTTCTATTTCCTCATATTCAGTCAAGGAGGGAAAAAGTGGATTCATCTCTAAGTGATTGATCATCACAGCTTTACTCTGCAACATAAGGAGAAAGATAAATTATGAGAGAATACAGACTTTAAACAGCCATTCTGATTAGTAAGAGTCATCCTGATGGAGTCAGAAGCATTAGAGTTGAGTTTTCAGAAGCATCATTGTTTCTTCAGAGCATTAAGGGTGATCAACACATGTTGCAAAAAATAAAAATGCTGCTAGTTATTCTAAAGATTAAATGGAGGATAACAAGTAGCATATTATTTGCCTTTTAAAAGGAATGCCAATTAAAAAGTCAGTTTTAGTTTCATGGGGAGATATTTATTGACTGAACTGGCAATGTCATAAAATATGGTATCCAATAAGTAGAGAGATTAAAATGAAAATATATACACTATGATTAATGGAAGATAAGAAAAACCAAGTGCCCAGGCAGAAATAAGACTTGTATGAAATCCACAGTACCAAATTCACAGCAGGTTCTCACAAGAAATATTAACATGCACTTGCTATGTTTGGTGTGTTAAGTTAGGAGGTATCTCAGGACACACAGAGTGTCCGTGCTGTTAAGATACCCCACTCTAATTAGGGATAGTGGACACAACCTTAAAAAGATAAGTGGCTCAAATGTGAGCCTGAGCCATTCTGGGAAGGCATAATTGAAAAACTGATTGTAGAAGAAAGAATAGTATCTGTGTTCAGTAATGTTCTAATAGCTGGCAATACAGCAGTTAGGAAAATAGGGACACTGCTCTCATGAAATTTAATTCTAGTGGGATTAATCAAATTAAATATGCTAAAGGCAGAATCAAGCAGAGTACATTTTGAAAACAGACAAATAGACAACAGACAAGAAGAACAAACTTTACCTCTTCAAGAAAATATCCTTTCTCACAGATGAAAAACTGAAAAAGCCCCTTGAAGGTAGTTGGCCTTTTATATACAAGGTACGCTATGTACATCATGTCCCTTCCTCCTGAAACATCTCTTCCTCTCATGTGCAAATGAGAAAACAGAAGTTCAGTCAAATTGCACTTAGCTAAAATATAAAAGCTTGGAATCAAATCCAAGTATATTAGCTGCCAATGCCTGTGTTCATCTCATGACTCTAGGGTGATTGGGAGCCTTGCTTTATCACCGGTTGTTTTCCATCAGTATTTCAGCCACTTCACCTTTGAGCCACACCTGTCAGAGTCCTCCTACTCTGTCTCCTTTTAGAAGGCATCATGGATCTTAAAGGTTGCAGTCTCTTTGCAATACAGGCCAAAGAAGATAAAACAAGAAACTAAAGAAAAATAAGAGAAGGGTAACTGAAGCCTGTCCTCAAATCATCTACAGAGCATCTTCCTCTTGCGTAGGGCGACTGATTGCAGCCTCAGAGTGTTGAAAGAACTTGGCCTTGGCTCATTTGGCTGGGAAGGCCCTCCAGGGTTGGTCTGGATGATTCATCAGGAAATGAAGCTCCCTCCTGCCCGTGGTTTGTGGAGCAGTGGGGGATGACTTGGAACCTTGCCGATCACTTCCAGAATTGGAGAGTTACTGTGCTTATATTAAAAACTCAAATGTAGGGTGCAGGCCAGGGAATATTTGGAGCTTGCTATTTATCCAGAGTACTCTATGATATAATTGATTTAATTGCTCTCATGCCTGCTTAAGATATATTTAAGCAGGCATCAAACTTTCACTAGGGTTGATATTTTCCCAAAAGCTGGTAAAAACTTTTCAGCACAGATGTGAAACGGGCTGACTGTTGCGCTCTGTGAGGACAACAGCAGAGACTTCATAGTGGAATGTTGGGGGTCCTTTCAATTCCAAACAGTCCGCCTCTATATCTACTAGCTCCATTCCAGGAGGACTGCAGGGCAGCTTTCAAGAAACTGGGCTTCAAAGCACCCAGGAGGCTCCTCAAACTGAGAGAAGTCCCATGATCAGTAGGAATCTCTTTAAGAAACTGTAAATGTGTGACCTTGAGGAAAAGGTGCACTTTCATGAAGAGAAAAAAGCCCCCCTGGTAGCTGGCAGGATATTGAAGCCAGAGGAGTCCCACAGTGGCATCAAGCTGCGCTGTAAATCCTAGACATTCACAAGCTCCAGGCTGCAGAATCTGTCCCAAGTTTTGATTGTTTCCTATCAATGGTGTTAACAGCTCTGCCAGTGTTCCACAATTGTGAGGGGAGGACAATGCGCCGAGAAAAATCAGTACAGTATTGTTTTATTTTTATGCTATATCCAGAAAGAAAGATCTCATCTATTCATTGTAATACATTTGTCATTTTAGTCTGAATAAATGCAAGGCTATGAGAAAATGCTGATACCAGTTGTCAGAGAAAACTATTTACAATTGTCCCTCCCTTCTTTCTTTAGGCATTTTCATTATAATCTTTTCAGCTTCACAGAGAGATGAACAAAACTTGTGCACTGAGTGTAAAGTGGATGACTGAACTGCATCAATTATGACCTTCACTTTTAAAGTTAACAGTAGGGGAAGAAAAATGTTGACTTCAGTAGTTTGGTTAATGTTTTCTCTTCTCTAGTATGTCTCATGGGATTGGATTTTGTGTGAAGACCTTAAATTCATTTGTTAATTCATTCATTTATTACTCATTCAATACTTAATGAGTGTTGGCTATGAACAAAACACTGAATTAGTCCCTGGAGATACCGCTGTGAACATGACCTCTGAGTTCTTACTACAACCTAGCAAGGGTGATATCTTCATAAGGAAGGAGGAAACTCTACCTTCACAATCAGGACTTTCAAAGAAAACAAAGAGAACTCTATTAGGCATAGTTTTCCCTGTCAGACATTCTTATACATCCCTCTGCCAAGTGTCCGATGAGCTTAAAATAAATCTCTGACTTCTGACTTTTCATTCAAAATACACTTATTTTTTGTAAGTTTGAGCATAAGCCACTTCGAATAGAATGCTTGAGAGGCAAGGAGTCAAATATTGTTAACTCGTTTGTCACTTGACTTTGCTGAATTTCTTTTTTGTTTGCTTTTTAGGATAAAGGAAATTGATGTATTTAATTAATAACAGGTGTTACGAGACACCCTAAAAATAGCTTTTGGAACATCAGGTTATTGTTCCTGTGAGTTTAATACTGATTTTATTTCAGTATCTCCATATTTTTTCTAATGTTTTTATCACCATATTAGGGACTTACCTTAGTCCTTTCTATGTGTTTAAAAAAAATTTTTTTTACACGAATCCTTGTCAGTATTTAGGTATTATCCAAAACAAGCATTTCCCAAACTTCAGTCATTTGTGGAAAACCTTAACAATTTTTTTTCACGTATTCATCCTATGGCTTTTCTCCTTCAATTATTTTGTCATATCTGATTGTCAAGTCTACCACTATGCACATAATATTTTGTTTAAATGGACTTGCCTTTTAAAAAAAAAAACTCTTAAGCTAGTTCATTTTCAAAAGAGACTTTACTACATAAATGAAAAATACCAGTTTTGCTTACAGTAAACGGAAGGTAATAGCAAAGAAAAATAAAATGTAAGCTCATAAGTTAAATTCTACTCAGAGGGTTCAGAGTCTTCTCACCTTTTGTTAAACCAAAAGGTTCAGCCCATGATGGCTGATATTAAAGATCTACTCAGACCCACCCAAGACTTGCTTAGATATAGAAAAATAAAAACAATGCTTTCCTTGCTATGTGATTGAGGATATTTAATGCAATGTCTGGATATCTCGTAAGGTCATCTCCTGAATTTCTGGGGCACTTCGAAGGGCTACAATATGGCCACACTCCAGGCTCTGGTGGGAACGTCTTTGGCCTGTGAAGAGGCTGTCCTCCCCTGTTAGTGTAGTAAATAGGGGCGAGTGCTTATTTCAAACAACTCTTTGTTTCCTTCAAGCTCTATAACCATTGCCTTCACTCCACTATTCAGAGATAGGGGATCGTTTAAGAGAATCCAGTGTCTCCTCAACAAGGCTTTAACACTGCAGCTTGTGACATCCGTCACCACCTTTCCATGGCATGCTTCCTGTATTAATTTTTCTTCTCTTTAATTAACAGTCTGATTCTTAAAAATAAACTTTACACTATGTGGATATGAGTGATCATTTCCAGGCAGCAGAACAGAAGGCAATAACACTAGATCATGGCTGAACTCCCTCCAATAATATACTACCCGGCAATCATGACAACAGGAAGTCATTTATCAGGCCCAGGTTTCTCCTATTTCATCCAGAAATATAAATATCTTATTTTTAATAGAGAGAAAGATGAGCTGAGAAGATGATGATGGATCAAGTGGATGACATCAGGGTTCAGCCAAAGCTTTTAAACATGGCATTTTTCAAATCATGGGGAAGGGAGAGCAGAGGGAGGAAGACGAAAGAATATCAAACTGCATTTTACAAAAGCAGACCAAGCTAAAGTGATCACACATCACGTTCTTTCCCAAGTCTGAGAGGAAATCTGAAGTTTTTTCAGGTCTATTCATCCTATGATATTGTCACATTGCTGAGAAATGGACTCACAATCAAAAAGGATGGTTTGTTGGCAGTGAAAAGAAATAGTCAATTCCTTACTGCAAATTCATCATGTGATATCTTTACAGAAGAGCTTGTTGTTTCAGGAAAATAAGAAGTCCAGAGATAGAAATTGCTAAGGATGACCTAGGTCAAGAAAGAGAAAGGCTATCCAGGTATGTGCTAGTAAAATCCAGGGACGAGTTCTGAACAGAATATTCCAGGCTTTCATAGATGATGGAGTGCAGATGATTTTCAGTAAGTGTGCACATGACACTAAGCTGAGAGTGTGGATCATGTATTTTTTAAAACAAACCATTTAATAAAATGTATTTTCCTAAAGAAAGAATACTTTGAAAAATGTGAATTGGGAAGGAAGAAGCTTGGAGCTGGGATAATATTTATGGTAATCTTTTCTTCCCCTATGGAGTAAGTATGCCTGTGGATAGAGTGATATCTTTCTAAGTATCTCAGCTGTCTTTTTCCTTTTCCAGGATTCTTGTACTTAAAACATAAAAATAAACAAGCAAACAAAAGATGAAAAGTTACCATGGGAGCTCCTGAGGGGAATCAAAGCAGAGAGTTTTAGGAATTGATCTCATTCCACCATTTGCTATATTGTACCTGTTCCTAGTTTGCAAATAACAGAACTGCTGTAGAAGCTGGTTCTTAGCAGTTCTACATGGCCTGCAAACGAACCATGCTGTAGAGGGTAAAGGAAGATGGATAATAGTTATAGGAAACCTTCATTGTAGAAAGGAGCAGGGGGTTGCTGCTAAATTGTCTACTGTTTTCTTTTTTTTAAAGATACAATGCAAAGCTTTTGGTCATAAAAACAGCCTCTAGCAAGCAATGCATTTTACATAAAGGAAACCTTCCCAGGAAGGATGGTTATGAATTTAATTATAAGCTCTTCTCTTTGCATAAATTTGGTTTAGTCTAAATAAGACTTGAAACATGAAACAGTGTCCACGAAGTACAATTCACCAATTGTTACTTTTAATTATGTTCACATGCATAATTCATAAATACACTGCATGGACAAGACAGAAGAAAAGAAGGAACAAAAGGGATGAATTTTCCATCAAACAATTACTATATAAATAGACAATATATTTAATACATTAGTTAGCAAAGTGATTCTTTGTTCTTGCCAGTCTGGGGCTTAAAAATGTTAAAAGAATCCCCAAATATAACATTGTTAAATTTTGCTAATGTCTCCTTTAAATGAAATAAATAGGGATTATCCTTTTTATGGGGGAGAAAAAAAGTAAAAATTTTCCTAAAATGTGGAGATTTCAGTATGGTTGATATATCATATCAAAATCTATAATATAGTAGTAGATTCTAGTGTGACTTCTTAATATGGAAACATTTAAGAATGGCATTATTTTCCCCTTAGGAGGCCTCTCTCTCTGTCTCTCTCTCTTTTTTTTTTTTTGGTGCTAGGTATTGTCATTTCATGTTGCTGTGAAGTATTTGCTTTGTATAATCTAGTTAACAGTACAGTATATGCATCGTATTGGAATAAAATGAAGTAATACAAACAGTGATGAAAGACATTACAAAAGAGTCTAAACTATTTCCCCAACTCTATAATTTTTATGAAAGCATTTGCTTTGGTAGGCTCAATGATAGCCTTATTTCTGAGATGAAAAAATTAAGTAAAATATTGGTTAGGAAGTTATATGTTAAATACTGAATGCAAGCTTTATATTTAAGCGTTCTTATTACAAATTTTTTTTTAATGTTAAAAAAAAACCTTTTGGTTGATGGTGCAGTTTTTAGAAAGCCTGATAAATACTACCTCTTTTCCATGATGACTTTCAGAACCATTAGAGCTAGATACAGTCAGGGACATTGCAACCAAAATGTCAGTTCCATTTGTGGTAGAGCTATGGAGATCTTTGTCTTGGTTCAGGTATGTGGCAACAGAGTGCTCCTTAATACTAAACGTCGAGATATCACAGGTTTACCCACCCAGTTTCAAACAGCACTCCAACTGTGGGCTCCTTGCTAGTTCATCAGCAGGACTCACTTTATTAAATGTAGGTTCCTGAAGGAACCAAGCAAACTGTGCACAGCTTGCAGACATCAAGTTACACCTGCTCAGATTCTTCTTCTAAACCCTTCAATCAGATATCTCGCTCTTCCTATTTGGGGGCAGGTGTGTGTGGGTAAGGGAGGATGCAGAGTTATAATCTAATAGGACCTCCCTCCATGTAGAACTGTCAAGTATTTATTGTTAAACACTGATATCCCTGCCATACAGGTTAACATTTTTACATATCATGCCTGCTTTCACATGGACAGAAACAATGTAAGTGTGGAATTAGTGTTTGAACAGATAAGGGAATATCTACCCCTAATGATCTTATGGAAATCTGAATTTATTTAAAATACAAATCAGCCTATATGCTATAGCCATGAAAGGAAGCTTTCTGCACAGAAAATTTTTTGGCTTCTTATGATCAACATTCATTGTCTGATTTTCTTCTACTAAAAATGGTGATGACAACAATGTGTATCTTATATAACTGTGCCAAAGATTAAATGGAATAATACACAGTAGTGCTTTGAAAAGTGTCTGGCTTACCAAAAGTACTTAAAAATATAACTGCCATTGTTGTAAATGTCGTCATCATCATCATCATCATCATCATCATTTTTTAGCTCAGGTCAAGACCTGAAAATGGGTGATGAGGATTCAATGACAGATGCACAGGCCATTGGAAGAAAAGTTTCTTTTTATGATTTGGTCAGTAAGAATCATTAAGAGCCCACATAATGACTAATATTGTAAGCACACAGTGTGACACACAGTAAGTGTAAGATGTAACACCTCTATATCCAAAGTTTAAAATCTACATGATTACATGAATATTTCAGGCTGCCTACAACATAGTTCAGGAAACAAAGCTTTTCATAGTCCCAAGGATCAGGGAGATTCTAAACGAAGTGACTTTGCCATCTGACCTTGAAAATCAGATAGGGTGTGTCCTAGGAGCAGCATCAAGAAAGGGAAGGATTTTGAAGAAATGTGGGAGTTTGAAGGATAATGAGGGGATTGTTCTGATTGGATGGGGCTGGTCTTAACCCTAGAAGAGAATCTAGATACCAAAGTTTGTTCTGGAAGATGCAAGAGGGAAAATGTTTGCTTTTGCCTTTGACTCCCACTGCCCTTACGTGAGGTCTCTTCAGCTTGGGTGTGGTGCTGCCTGCCCATCTAGGTCCATATCCTGTGTTCTTTCCTCAGCCCACTCTCATTCTTTCTACTCTTTGAAATTTTATCCCTCTGTCATAGTCCATTTGGATGGCTCAAAATGCCATAAACTGGGTGGCTTATAAACAACAGACATGTATTGCTCACAGTTCTGGAGGCTGGGAAGTCCAAGAGCAAGGTGCTATCAGCTAGCAGATTCAGTGTCTGGTGAGGGCTGTTTTCTCCTGATAACCTCACATGGTGGAAAGAAACAAGGCAGATCTCTTTGGGGCCTCTTTTGCAAGGATACTAATCCCAGTCATGAGGATTACCTAATCACCTCCCAAAGGCCCCACCTAATACCGTCACACTGGTGACTAAGTTTTCAACATAAAAATTTTGGGAGGCTAACACAAACATTTAGACCATAACACTCTTTTTTAAGGCCTGGTTTTTGTTGTCATTGTTTGTTTGTTTCTTTTCTTTGTGTCTCTTCTTTTTTTTTTAAAAAAATGACACACTCAGTAAAACTTTTTGAGCCTACTGTGTTATGTAGTCATGTCTCTCCTTTTTGGTGGTAAGAGCATACAATCTGATCCTGAGCCAGAATAACTAACCATCTACGTGATCACAGGTGAGCTGCTTAATCTGTCTTCATCTCATTTTCCTCAACTACAAAAGAATTACTTTGGATTGGACGGTCTTTAATGGCTCACTCATCAAAGACCAACTTTGTTGATCTTTGTCCTAGGGTTTTTTTTTATATTGCCTATTGCATGCTATTATTATTCAATTTTATGATAAGTCTGTCTTATTTTTCCCATGAAATGTTAAGCCCATTGAGAGCAGGGACTTTGATACCAGCCCATCACCTAACTCAGTGACTTGCAATTGTAATCATTGACTACATCCCTGGTAAAACTCACCGCTACTTATTCTTAACCTATCTGCTAGTATGAAACTCATCTTCCTATCCCTTCCATTGCTTCCCAAATGCTCTCAATTTCTGATGTCTGCATAATCCAAACAGCATGTATTTCATATTGACTTTCTGTGAGCATTGGTATTTGTATTTTATAAACAATAATAATTCATTATATATAACAAAGGCAAACATCAAGAAGATGGGCTGCCAAGGTGAGTCTGTCATTTGCCCTCATTTAGCAAGTACAACTCAGCCTTGTGAAGCACAATGCAAGAGAAATAAAGCTTTCCAAATCTAAATAAGACCTCAAAAGGCCACCATCTATCGCAGGCTGATGTGTTTATTTCTACAGTGTTACCACAGAGGGAACTGCCTTACCCTTTAGGCACCAAACACTGTCAGAGTTTCAGAGAGTTTTGTTTTTAATGCCATATCCTTTTTATGCCAATTAGAGATAATCTCCTTGGGCTCTTAAGTAATTTGTCTGTGCCATCTCAGGGACACTGAAAAGAGTCACAAATCCTTTGCTGATTGGAAGATATTGTGGAAACTCCTCAGGCATAGTTAGAAATTAGTAGAAACTTTTACGTCAATGTGATGTCTTTTTCCTCCATTCTTTATCAAATAAAGAAAGCTTCCTACACAGATTAATGTACAAATTAATTTGAAACCAGGCTGATGGGGACTTTTCCTTGAGCTTTATACACACACATACACACACACACACACATGCATACACACACACACCCACACACACACCATCCACAGTTGAACAATCTTAATGAACTAGGAATTAGAAATTTTTCCCAAAGAAACAAAATGCTTAGGTTAAATTTTGAGATGATTTTACTTTCTCATGGTCCTTTACAATCCCAGATATTTAGGAGGATTAACAACCCTAGAGTTTATTAGGAACCCTCTTTACTACATTAGGCAACAAACTTCAGTAGAAGGAGCAGACTAGAGTGGCTTAATTAATTCCTGATTAATTTATAACCATTATGTTTTCTCATTCTACTCTTATTTATTATGCTAAAACATCTGAGAATGACCCTAGCAGCATTTAAGTAGTAACCTTCACATACAGAAATATAATTTCATGTTAGCGAATGGTCAGCTTTAGCTATCTTAGAAAGGCCCGTGTGACCAGCCTTGCACACAAGAGAAGGAGAGTGGGCTCTGATCTAAATGCCCCTCATCACATGTCCCACTGCTGCTGTGGCCATGTCAAAGTGCTTGGCCCTATTTCCCAGTAACCACCAGTCCCAGAACACAAATGTTTGGCAGGTCTGTTTGAATTGAGCTTCTTGATTCAAAATAAGAATTTCTTTTGCCTTTCAGTTCTGAATTAATGTCTATTGCCATCTAAAACGAGTTCTGTAAACTGTACCAGACAGAATTCATAGATTAAGTCCCAGTTTGACCAAGTGAGCATTTCTTTGCCTTTTGTGGCATGTATTCCCCCTTATATCTGTTTTGTATGTATGTGCAACTAGTTTTTTATGCATACGACATGGATACTGTTTCTCATTTATTTAAATTTTGCCTTATAATCTCTCTTTCTCCCTCCTTTCCTTCCTTCCTCCCGTCCTTCTTTCTTTCCTCCCTCCCTCCCTCTCTCTCTCTCTCTTTCTCTCTTTCTTTCTTGGCAGAGTCTCACTCTGTTGCCCAGGCTGGAGTGCAGTGGCATGATCTCGGCTCACCACAACTTCTGCCTCCCGGGTTCAATGGATTCTCCTGCCTCAGCCTCCTGAGTAGCTGGGACTATAGGCGCGTCCCACCATGCTCAGCTAATTTTTGTATTTTTAGTAGAGACATGGTTTCATTATGTTGGCCAGGCTGGTCTCAAACTCCTGATCTGCCCGCCTCAGCCTCCCAGAGTGCTGGGATTACAGGCATTCTTTAATAAACATTGATAACCTACTTTATGACACACACAATATAAATGGGCATCCAAAGACATGTGGAAACAAATGCTCAAAAAATGGTTGAAACTTTTTCTTTATTTTATCTACACAAACACACACAGAGCTAAGGAAGCTCTTCAACCATTTTTCACATTATCTTGTTTTTTTCATTTGTTTGTTTTTTGGGCTTCATAAAAGATCCTTGTTCTCATTTTGTGGAAATGGGGGCTTGGCTGAAGAGCTGTTAGGATTAATTAGAGTTTAATAAGAAATTAATATATAAAACATAATGGCTTTCCAATACACCGGCCATAACTAGTCTAGAAAGTGGAAGTATCAGATGCCATTCACAAGAGCAAAAAACATGAAAATACTTAAGGAATATTTTAAAGAGTATGAGAACTTTTAGATTTTATTAAGAAAACTATAGAACTTTACTGGGGGATTTAAATACACATGGAGATATATTTCTATGTAGAAAAATGGAACATTTAAGTATATAAATTTATTCCAAGTGTAATTGTGGATTTGCTGCAATTTCTATTAATTGGGTGGGCATATTTTTTATTGGTGTTAGAACTTGACAAAGCGATCTATTTCTTTTAGAAAAAAATGACTGGAAGGAAATACACCGACATCTTTACAACAATATTCTCTTAATACTTTTAAGTCTCAAATTTCCTGAAGTAAACATGTTTGCCTATCATTTGTTATTTTCTTATTATAAAAACACTTTTTGGAAGAATTAAATGTACTAATCTATGCTCCTTTCCAGATTTTAAAATCTTGTAACAGTGGTGTGATAAAATGAAGGGTAGATATCTCTTGGTTAGCCTTAGAGATATACTTGGAAGAGTATGCAGAGTGATTTGGAGACTATGAATACAGGTAACAAATATTTTCATATCAACATATGAAAGAATCCAAATCAACAGAGGACAAAAGAAGTCAATTCGGGTACAGGACAGACATAAACCACAGGAAACTTCTGTGGGAGATTGACAGGGAGGTGGAGATCATTCGTCTTTTCCCCACCTAATTTGCGTGGGTTACTATTCTTTCAGAACCATTGTGAAATGGGAGCCAAATAGCTAAAGGGATGGAGGTCATCTTCCATGTCAACTGCTATTCACTGAAGAAGGAGAACATGTATTCAGGGGATAAGATGAGGTGTGTAGGGACTGTGTTGTGCAGGCAGGGCAGTGTGGAGAAAGATGAGAGTTTGTCTATACATACATTGAGGTCTTTTAACTATGACAGAATATTCAGGCAGAACTTTTTTAGATTATCGGGTCTTTAACTCTTTATACCTTATACAGACAATGCTTTGATTATTTTCAATTTCAAATGTCATTTTAAAAAAAAGAGCTTATTTAGGTAATCGGAAATTCAGCGACAATTAATTGCAGGGAGAAAAATGATCTGTTCTGAAAAGTTCCACTCAAGAAAGCACATCACTAATATTATACCGAAAGACAAAATAGTAAATTAATTTTTCTTTCCAAACGAACTAAATGAAAACAATTTCACTCATGAGCTGAGATGCTAACTGCTAGCTCCCTGTGTAAAGTTAGCAATACCAGCAATGATGCCACTTCTGAGAACCCAGGCTCAAAATAGAAGCACTGCCAGAACTTCAAGTGTCTCTGGCCCATGTGATCACCCCTAATATTTCATGTATGAATTTGCAGGACGTCTGAAAGAATAAGAAATTGTGTTCATTTATTTCTCTTCAGGTTCCCAGAAGACCACTCAGTTTTATGTAATGCAAGAACAGTGCAGTTTGGCATGGGGAGTCTTCACAGCTCCAACTGGCTGCCTCTTTGGGATTTGTAGCACTGTTTTAGATTTCGGCTTCCTGCCTCACGTTTCTGCTTTGGTTTCCTGATGATGTTTCACCATCACACCAAATGTCTTTTCAGAACGGAGTTCTGTTTAAATGCTTTCTTTTATTAAATGTGGTGCAGTTAGTAGGGCTGGATTGTATTACATAAAACTATGTTGGCAAATTAATTACTACGCATCATCTTGTCATGGCAAACTTATATGTGCACACATACAAATGCAATAAATCATTGGTGTGGAGTAAATGAGTTGCTATAAAACATGTATTGCTACAGTCATACGAGTTGTAATTATTTTGTCATCATGGACCTCATAGGTCTACCCAACAGCAGCACCACAGATGTCTGTACAGCCAAAAAGCAAACAATCAAACAGTTGTGTTGATATATACAAAACAAACAAAATCAGGTTGAATTATTCTCCATCCACCATCCCAAATCTATCAGGTCCCTTGTTACCATATAGAAATAATAGAGGGCTGAGGTCATACTCTCTTTGCACTAAGGTTTTCTGGAAAGAATGTATCTTTTGGGTTTGTTTTTTTTGTTTTGGAGAAAATCATTTTCAAGAATTTCTAATCACCTTTCAAGTAAAGTCATGAGTTTTTATGCTTGTTTGCTAATATTCTGTTTTTCAGAGAACAGAGATAATCACACAAATTTTGCAAATTACACACTAAAGATAATTACTTTTTAATATATTTATAATAGCAACTAAAGCTGTACACGTTTCTAAAAAACAGGTTAGTAGAAGTCACTTAACAAAGTTACATATGACAATATTAATTCTTGCACATGTTTACTTCATCTAGTACTTCCAACAACCCAGCTGTCGATAGAATTTTTCAGATGAGGAAAATGAGTCAGAGTAAGATTCAGTAAGTTACTGAGGCCACACACCTAGCGAGCAGTGGGCCCAGAATTCAGTCTCCGGTAGCCTGGCCCCAGAACCCAGCTTCTAACCACTGTGCTGGGCTCTAGTACTTCCCTGTTCCTCCCTGATCCTAACACCCTTCACGCTGCATTCATCGTTGGTCTGAGTTTTTACTAGAGTATAAGATCTGGAGGCAGAGCCTTGTTTTTACTGTTTGCCACTGTAAATGCAGTCCCTGGGGCTGAATCAGGAAAATAGTAGGCACTTAATAAATGTCAAATGAATGAATGAATGATTAAAGCATTGTATCTCTCTTTCAAATTGTTTCCAGGCTGCCCTTTACCGTGAGTCTGTGCTTGAGCCCTACAAAAAGAAAGATGGAAAAAGCAGAAGTGATTTCAGGCCTGGGGAACCAGGGCAGGGCTGCTTGGAGCCCCTTGTTGTAACAGTGGTGATACCAAGGTGGGGAAAGAGGCAGAAGGCACTTCCAGCCTCTTAAATACCACAGTTACTATGGTCCCTATGCCTCCAGTGACTTTAGCACCGGAGGAAATTAGGACCACAGTGCTGGTACCAGGAGGAAGAGCAACAATGATGCACCCTCTCAGCACGGCTCCCAGCCTTTCAGATTCAGTTCAGTGTTGTGAACAAATGGTGTCAAGCAGCGTGATACTGAGCCATGCCTTTATCACTGTGGTGCTTCTCAAGATTCCTGCAGTAGGGAGGTACCTTCATTGTACTTTATTGGTCTGGAAGCTTAGTTGGCATAAATTAGTGCAGGAAGATGGAAATGGTGGAGAAAAAAAAAAAGGGAGATTCCAGATTCTGGTAGAATGGGCTATGTTTGGGATGACATATAATACATCTCCCAGGGACTCACAGGAAAGTTTAGAAGGATGAAGAGACAGGAGAACCTGATTTATTAGTTCAGGACAGAGTTAGGTAAATACTAGCTCCATTTTTACACCCAGACTAGTATGGCCTGAGGATCTACAGATCACATTTGATTATGTGCAGAAACAAACGACCTAGGGACAACAAACCAACCAACCAATTTATAAGGTGTTTGTACGGGGCACATGGAGTGAGGGGAAAGTCCACTAAATCAAAAATGGTTCCTGCATAAAGCCTGAAGAGCGTTGGGTCTTGAAAACATGTGCTTGTGTTACATACCTGTGTGTGATGTGTTGGAAACACGTTAGTAGAGCAAGGGATACCCAATCTATGTGATTCACTGGCCAGTTATTTCACTGAAATAACTAGTGGCAATAAATGCAAATTTAATTGACACAACTAATGCTCTGGAAAATACATCAAGTTTCTTGGATAAAATGTCTATATCTTTTAATAACAGTTGAAAAATTGTTTTCTCTTAATTAGAGTGAGTGGGGAGAGGGTCTATAGGAAATGAAACAGAAGTGTTGGATCACGGGCTGCGAGAATAAATTCTAGAGCTGGGTCAGGATTGAGCTTTCGAACTTGGGGCTTTTTAATAAAACAAACATACGTTGCTTGGTAGACAGAGGCTGTTTGGACACTGCTTCTTTTGGCAAGATTCAAGTTTGATAAGAGTCAAAAACTTTCTCTAGCTGGGCAACAGTGTTTGTGGAAGGCAGTAATGTTTTTGTTCAGCCACAAAGGGACAGAGTCAGGAAAGAAGTTAAAGCTTTCAAAGGTATCACGGTTCACAGATAAAAAGACTATTTACAAGGGGATTCTGAACCTCAAAGAAGGAGAAGACAACCCACCCAACCTTCTTGCTCCAACCTGTCTGATGTGACTTTCTACACCTTTGCCATCTACATTTCTGTAGTTGAACTAGCCCTTGCAGAAAGCCTCTTTAATTGCATAGTCGCACAAATACCCCTTCTTCTTGATCAATCACTACTGCTTTGCCTGTTCTCTTTTTCTCTAATGTTGGTACACTGGAGAGCTGCCTATAAACCTCCTCTAATCCTCTATTCTCCACTTCTTTCCCTGCCAGTCCACAAAGGTCTAGGGAAGTGTCTGGGATGGCAGAACTGGTTAAAGGTGAGGGACAAGGAAAAGGGAAGTCCCAATGTCTCCTTTCTCTCCTTTGCTATCACTATCCCAGACTTAACATCCTCAGCAGGTTCCCCAGTCTCACACTTGGAAACTGCGAAGACTGCTATTCTGCTAGAAATTGGAGGATTTTCTTCCCTGCCTTATTCTGGGTTTGCTACTGCCCAACAACTCAAACCTTTTGATAATATTGCAGGACCCCTCCCCATGTCCATCCTAGCACCTGGCCTTGATTTCTGTAATTATATATCAGGGACAGCTAGGTCTGAGACTGCATTTTTCTCATAAGATGAGATAAATCTTACTCTTCTCTTTAGCATATGCTACTAGAAGACCTCTGTGTGCAGTAGAGAGCCCTACCGTTCCAATACTTTTACTTATGCAGGTACCAGCACAATCACACTTGCAAGTTGCAATGACTGCTATTCTAGAAATTGGAGGATTTTGTTTTCCGTGCCTTAATCTGGGTTTGCTGGTGCCATTGAGTTGGGGTTGGAGGGTTGTAATCCCCTCTGCACAGCAAACATGAAGGCCTGGTAGGTCACAGAAGGTTGAGAAGTCTCACATCCTTAGAGACATCCTGGACATCCCAGAGCAGAGGAATTCCCATGCTATGTGATATAAGAATATATGTTAACACAGATTTTACCTACATTGTTATACAATGCATGTTGTAGAATAAACAGACTTCTTGTGGGCTACTCTGAGAAGCTAAGTATGTAACAGCTGGGCTGTTCTAAGTTCCAAATAAATGGTTTTCTTGAGAGGAACCATCTCTAAGTCAGGTGCTACCTCTGATAGGCAAAATAATAGCTATAAAAAGATATGAATTATTGCATTATATATATGTGTATCTGTGTATTTTGTGTATATTTTCTTGACACAATATGATTTTTAAAATTACTTAAATACTACAGATTTAAAATTATATCACAAATTTGTCTTTTTTGAAAAATGTATTAATGGATATACTCCAGCTAATCAAGAGTTGAACTAAAACCAGAGACAAATTTACGGTGAAGCTGTTAAAGCTTTGGCTTCAGGGCCCAACATTCATGGGCCCATCTGAAGCTCTGGGGGTTTAAAGTGTGACTGATATTTTTACTGTGATTGGTTAAAACCACTGTCTCCATCCACTCGGATTCCCTTCATTCCTTTCCGCATGCCCAATGACTCCAGGATGGCCCTGAAAATTTTTCTAAATAGTTACTTTTATACCTAATTTTGAATTCACAATTTGGTGCTCTTTTCCTTAAGGAGTTCTCCTCCAAAGGTTACAAAATTCACATTCCTCAAAACCTAGATCTGCCCTGATTAAAGTCAAAACTAGGGTTTTTGATATGAAAGGACTGATGGTGTAGGTCCATGTGAGAAAATATAGAATTGAAGCTAAATAATTCTTTAAAATATACTGACAACATTCAACACGAACATATACACATTTTTAAGCATTTTTATCACATAAAATATTTTATGTTATGCCATGAAGCAGAATATATTCCTCTTAATAAGTTACCAATTCCCCTTAATAAGTTACTACTTTCAAAATTATTCTCCTTAATCCAGGCTATATTCATTTAGTCTGCAAGCTGAGCCACAACTGTACCATGATGGTGAGCAGATTGAGCAATTGGTATGTATTTAAGGTTTTTCTTTAATTTCTTGCTACTCAAAGTGGTTCATGAATCATCAGCATTTACATCTCCCAGGGGCTTGTTAGAAATTCAGAATCTTCCAGCCCTGGCTCCATAGAATCAGAATCTGCATTTTAACAAGATGTACATGTGTTTTTATATACATTAAACATTACTCCAAAAGCCTATTGCCCTTTTTATTGACAAAGAATATTTGGAAATTGGTTATTTCTTTGAATTTAGATAAATATGGTAATCTTGCCACTGAAACACAGCATAAAATTTATCCCAGAGATCTGTACCTGATATGTTCACCATATCATATTGAATACTTTGGGAACACTGACTGGTTTTTCTTTTTTTTTTTTTTTTTTGAGACGGAGTCTGGCTCTGTCACCCAGGCTGGAGTGCAGTGGCGCGATCTCAGCTCACTGCAAGCTCCACCTCCTGGGTTCACGCCATTCTCCTGCCTCAGCCTCTTCGAGTAGCTGGGACTACAGGCGCCCGCCACCACGCCCGGCTAATTTTTTGTATTTTTAGTAGAGACGGGGTTTCACCGTGGTCTCAATCTCCTGACCTCGTGATCCGCCCACCTCGGCCTCCCAAAGTGCTGGGATTACAAGCGTGAGCCACCGTGCCCAGCCCTTGACTGGTTTTTCTTAGAATCCTGGTCTCCTCCCTTTCTGCCAATGTTTCAACATGAAGAAGGAGGTCTCTTGGTGTCAGTTCTCAAGGAACATTTCCTTGCAGATGACTGACAAACAAACCCAGTGGAAGGAGTGTGCTGTGTCTGGCCCATCTACCTGCGGCTCTCATTATTGATTGCCCATGATTCTCATGGCCTCTATAGTTTTACGGCCTCTCTAGTGCTTTCTCTTTTGCTTTCTAAATTGACAACAGCACTTTCACAAGTTGACATTTTCAGATCATGGGGAAGGCTGTGGTTAAAGGTTGGGAGCAAGTTTGATATGAGCTTCATTCTGAAATACCCATCCCTGCTTCCTCTGGGGCTCCTCTGCCATATTGCTTATTCCTTTTTCAGAAGCACTGATTTCATTTTATTCATTGTGTCTTTTATTATATTTGCTATATGCCTGCCCCTCCAACTGGATTATAAACTCCTTAGAGGCAAAGATAATTCATATTCATTTTTATCTGCCCCATCGCATCTACATTTTGTACAAGGTCTTACATATACTGCATACTTACTAAATTCACATGTCAGAAATTTGCTATATACAGATCTGTGAATTGCCAATCTCTCTCTTTTTAAAATTAGATTTGTTGTCATGGAGACATCAATGATTATGACTTGTAGATTAGAGATAGGAATTGAACAATAAGTCTTGGTTATTGACTAGTAGGATGCTAATGTTGTATTTCCACAGCCCCAGTTACAGCAGATGGACTACAGCACTCTGAAATTTGATCTAGTAACATTCATTAAAATCTGTGAATGAACCAGATGGTAAAGAGTTGTACTGGGGAGAGTGGGCTTAGATGTGATAGAGTCATAATTTTCTGGTAACATTTTTTTTTTCTTTTCAAATGTTATGACCTTTCAAAGAATTTCTTTCATCCCTCATTCCACTGTTTCATGTCATCCATAAAATCATGGAGAGACAGTGTAGACTCCCTGGTTTGAATTCTGGCTCTGTCACTTCTCAGTCCCGAAACTGCTCTGTGTCTCCAATTCTTTTTGTAAACTGGGGATGATAAAAATGTTTTAAAAAAATATTTAATTGAGACATAGAACAGTTCCTGCTACATAGATGTTACAGGCACTGTATGTTTGATGTTATTATTATCCTTTAATAAAAAGAATAAAAATAACAAGCCTGTGGTTCAGCTTAGAAGTACAAACACCTGCATATTTTGCATAACCATTATGTTTCAGTAAAAACCTGAGGGTACACATTGAGAGATAATCCCATCCATCCAGGCAAAACTTCAGCTAATGGGCTGAACACCATTTCTCATAGATCTGAAGCTTCCCCACAGGCTATGGGGTTCCAGTGTGTTACGTTTTGGATTGCTGTTCTTGTTTGTGGAGTCCTCCCATTGGTCCATGTGGTGGACAGACCCTAAGGTGACTTCCAGTGAGTCTCCTCCTCCTGGTGTCCACACTTTTGTGCAATCCCCTTTCCTGAGTTTGTATGTGACGTGTGACTTGCTTCTAACAAATAGAATATAGCAAAGATGATGGAATGTCGCATTTCCGTTTACATTGTGCTATACAACCACTTCTGAGCAGATGCAGAGAGATTCTCCTGGCTGGCTTGTCAAGTAAGCAGCCATATTGAGGAAGCCCACATGATGAGGAACTATGAGCCTCTAACCTCTGTGGTGTGAGTGCGGCCTTTAGTCAACAGCCGGCCAAAAGCCATGCACTACAACAAAATAAGTGTTGCAAACAACCTGAAGGGACCTGGACACAGATCCTTCCCCCATCAAGCTTCCAGATGAGTTGCAGTTTGGTCAGCATCTTGATTGTAGCCCATAAGAGCTTCACATCTTGATTTAGCCCGTAAGAGCTTCCCCACCTCAGCCACGCTCAGAAACCTGATCTGCAAAAGCAGTGACATCATAAATACGTGTAGCTTTAGGTGACTAAGTTTGTGGTAATTTGTTACACAGTCATAGAAAACTAATATAATACAGTTACCAGCACATAAGCAGGGCTTACATATGGCAATGGGCCCAGCAGTCTGGCATCTTCTTTGCTGTGTCTTATTAGCTATTTGTGGTGTTTGGGGGCTTTTGAGGTGGGCTTGCATGAGCCAGTCCAAATTATTTTTAGGCTCAATTCCACCTTACAAGAAGGAGTCAGTTTGGGGTCATGTTAGAGCTAAAAATATTTTTTCTTTAATCATATTATTATTTACGTTCTCCTTGCCTTTTAAAAAATTAATAGACTTAATTTTTTTAGAATAGTTTCCGATGCACACGAGAAGTGAGCAGATAGTATAAAGAACTTCTATAACCACCCCTGCCACCCACACCTGAACACACAGTTTGCCCTAGTATTAACATTTTACCTTAATGTGATACACTTGTTACAACTGAGTTAGCATTAATACACTATTATTCACCATTTATTAACTACAACATAATGTCATGTATCCATCATTACAGTATCCTATGGAGTATTTTTCCACCCTAAAAACCTTCTGTGCTCTGCCTATTCATCCCTTCCCACCAACCTCTTGTGACCACTGATTTTTTTTTTTTTTTTTTTTTTTTTGAGAAGGAGTCTCGCTCTTTCACCCAGGCTGGAGTACAGTGGCGCGATCTCGGGGCTCACTGCAGACTCCGCCTCCGGGGTTCACGCCATTCTCCTGCCTCAGCCTCCTGCGTAGCTGGGACTACAGGCGCCCGCCACCTCGCCCGGCTAATTTTTTGTATTTTTAGTAGAGACGGGGTTTCGCCATGTTAGCCAGGATGGTCTCAATCTCTTGACCTCGTGATCCACCCGCCTCGGCCTCCCAAAGTGCTGGGATTACAGGCGTGAGCCACCGCGCCCGGCTGGGACCACTGATTTTTTTTTTACTGTCTCCTGGTTTTGCTTTTTCCAGAATGTCCCATGGTTGAAGCAACATTTCTCTGTTTTTTTTTTTATGGCTTAATAGCTTATTTATTTTTTGCCAAATAATATTCCATTGTAAGGACACACCACAGCTTGTTTTCCAATCATTTATTGAAGGACCTCCAGGTTTGGGGAGGTGCTGTAATCTTTTGTGGGCAGGTTTTTGTATGGATGTAAGTTTTCAAC
This sequence comes from Nomascus leucogenys, assembly GCF_006542625.1. Classification (NCBI taxonomy): domain Eukaryota; kingdom Metazoa; phylum Chordata; class Mammalia; order Primates; family Hylobatidae; genus Nomascus; species Nomascus leucogenys. Next base: position 121,077,517 of record NC_044402.1, read on the forward strand.
CTAATTGATAAATACCTGGGAACTTGATTGGTATAGTAAGAGCTAGAGTGTATAGTAAGACTGTGTTTAATTTTCTAAGAACCTTCCAAGCTTTTTTACAGGGTGGCTTTGCCATTTTGCATCACCAAAGGCAATACATGAGGGTTCCCTCTGCCCCACATTCTCCCCAGTATTGTCAGGTTTTTTTTGAACTCCAAGCATTCTAGTAAGTGGCTAGTGGTTTCTCATTGTTTTAATTTACAATCCCCTAATGACATATATGCTGAAAATCTTTCTGTATGTTTATTTTCCACCTGTACATCTTCTTTGGTGAGATGTTTGTTCAGATGTTTTGCCCATTTTTTATTTGTTTTAAAAGTATACAGTATTTTAAAATCTTTGTATACAGTATTTTGGATAACATTTCTTTAGCAGATATGTCTTTTGCTAATATTTTCTCCCAGTCTGGGGTTTGTCTTTTCATTCCTTTAACAATGTCTTTTGCAGATTAGATTTTAAATTTTGATTAGAAGTGATCTATTTTTCAGTGTCATGGTTGGCTTGGGATAACCTTTGAATACAAGAAGTGCCTGGTTTTGAAAACTCTGGGAAAAAGGTGACCAATGTATTGCTACCCATGTTTTTCCTGTTGGCTGGTCTCAGAAACTCACACAGTATTTTAAGTACACAGAAGAACAGAAGGTTTTGCTAAATCTTACAATTGAAGCTCAGCAGGAAACTAAATTCCCAAATGGCAAATACATAACTGATGGTTAGTTTTATGCCCTCTCAAGTCTTTTTTATCCAAATAATTCAGCTGTGTAGGATCATATGAAGTGAAACCAGATAATTTAATTTGTGTTCTCAAAATTTGGATCACTTTGGCTTTTAAAATAGTTGTTAGAAGGGAACACTGTATACCTTTTCTTTTAGAACAATTATTGTTTATTTGAGGATGGACTTTAGTGATTTTTTGCTAAAGAAGATACCCAATTGCTATAGGGTCACTGTGAAGCCCCTTTTCACACAGTCAAAACTTCTTTTTGTGGCAAAAAATTCATACATTCAAAACTTCTTTTTATGGCAAAAACATGTTCTTCACGATTTGGCTATAACTTTCCTTCCCAAGATTATCAATTCCATTTCCACTCTCCTCACAGATGTATGTGATAATACTCAAAGTTCTCAGTTAAACTTTGGACCTTTGCATGTGCTTTCTGCTGCTTGAAATGCCCCTTCCATCCCAATCTTTGCTTTTCCTGGAAAGTCCTACTCATCCTTCAAGGCCCGTTTCAATGATCACTTCAGGTCAGAGGAGGCACTTTGCTTCTGTATAGAACTCAACTCTACATCTGTTGAGCTCTGAGCATGATATGGTTTGGTTGTGTCCCCACCCAAATCTCATCTTGAATTGTAGCTTCCATAATTTCCATGTGTCATGGGAGGGACTTGGTGGGAGGTAATTGAATCATGGGGACAGGTCTTTCCCATGCTGTTCTTGTGATAGTAAGTATCATGAGATCTGATGGTTTTATAAAGGGGAGTTCCCCTGCACATACCCTCTTGCCTGTCACCATGTAAGGCGTGTTTGCTTCTCTTTCCACCATGATTGTAAGTTTGCTGAGGCCTCCGCAACCCTGCAGAGCTAACTATGTGTCAATTAAACCTCTTTCCTTTATAAATTACCCAGTGTCGGGTATATCTTTATTAGCAGCATGAGAACAGACTAATACAGAGCCCTTTCCATAGTAATTGTTTATTCCTTAAGACTTTCTCCTGGAGAGGAAGTTCCTGAAAGGAGGGAACATTTTTTTCTTTACATTTTTGCCTCTGCAGCATCTATTATGATGTTTGACTCATAGTAGCTACTCACAATGGTAGCTGGAATATCACAGGTAGGAGAACTCTTTCCTGCAATCCCTACCTATTTCTAGGGAAGCATCTGGTTGTGCTAATGACTCATGAAAACTTTGTGACTGCCAATCACAGCAGAAACAAAATCTTTTCCAGTGTTTACTGCTTTTATGTACTTGAAGGAAAGAGGATGGATTATTTTTCCCTTTCTGCTGGTTATTTAACAGATGTTATTCGGGTTGCACATGGATGTCACATTACATGCAAAGCATACAAGTTGTTTAACGTTGGATAATCTTAAAAGGCAAAAGAAGAAACTGTAAATAATGGCCTTTCTCTAGGGATCTTTGTATTTCTTGGTGACATGCTGCTATGTAATAAAGAAATAAATTTTCTTTGGGAGAAAGTAAGTAGGGGAGAAGATTCCTTCTTGATGAATTCTTTTATTGTTAATACATGTTCTTCTAAGCCCAACATTAGCCTTGTGTTTTACTATAATATTCTGAAGATACATGTGACTTCAGTCCTGGCTAACTCATAGTATAGGATTTGATTTGTATAAATATTTATTGACTCAACAGGTATTTGTTAAGTCAACTCAATAGGTATTTATTGACTCATTGATTCATATAGTTATTTATTGATTCAATAACCTATAAATAGGTTTTTATTGAGCAATCAAAGAGAAAAATGAATAAATTAATGAATTCAGGGGAGTTTGTCCAATCCTAATCCTTTCTAAATAAGTGTGGCAAAATTATTTTTAGCACTTCTTTCAAGGTTTTTGTGATGTCAGATAGGATTAGAAAAAAAGAGGATGAACAGTCTTGCATATTCAACTATGTATTGTAGATTAACTTTCATGTGCAATAATGAGGGTGAGTCAGCAAGCCCACTGCATTGGCTGTACTCATTCATGGAGTGTGCATTGAGTTCCTTATCTCATCTCTGTTCAGTCTTACAATTCTGAAGGAATCTGGAGGTTGACACATGGTCACTACCCCCAGAGCTAATGATTTAGCCATATGGAAAATTAAGTGACTTATGAGACACATAGAAAACTATCACAGGAATGAGTTGGAGGTGGGAATTATGGAAAATAGTCTGATTGGCACTGTCCCAATCCTACACATTGTCCATTTGACCCAGGTTCATTGTTGACCATTTATCTTCTTGTTTATTTATTCAATCACCTGTTCATTCATTAAACAATTGTGTATTGACCACTAGTGTATTTCAGGTACCTTACTAGATACAAGGGCATAACAGTAAGTAAAAACATATGCCATTCTTGGCAGTGAATGAAAAGCTATACCAATATCTGTTAAATCACAATTCTGGAAAAAATGCGAAGAGAGAGGCAGCAATACAGCCAAAGAGTATGGCATATTTATGTTTTTTTAAAAAAATTATTTTTAATTTTTATTGGTACATAGTAGGCGGATATATTTGTGGAGTACATGAGATATTTGATAAAGGAATACAAGGCATAGTAATCACATCAGGGTAAATGAGTATCCATCACCTCAAGCATTTATCATTTCTTTGTGTTACAAATATTTCCATTATACTCTTTTAGTTATTTTACAATGTGTAATAAATTCTCATTGACTGTAACTACCCGGTTTTGCTATGACATACTAGATCTTATTCATTCTATCTAACTATGTTTTTGTACCCATTAGCCATTCCCATTTCCCCCCCGCAACCACTACCCTTCCCAGCCTCTGCTAACCATCATTCTATTCTCTATTTCCAAGAGTTCAGTTGTTTTAATTTTTAGCTCCCACAAATAAGTGAGAATGTGGGAAGTTTTTCTTTTTGTGCCTGCTTATTTCACTTAAATTAATGTCCTCCAGTTCCATCCATGTTATTGTAAATAACAGATTCCCATTCTTTTTTATGGCTGAATAGTACTCCATTGTGTGTATGTACCACATTTGCTTTATCTATTTGTTTGCTGATAGACACTTAGGTTGTTTCCAAATCTTAGCTATTGTGAACAGGCCTGCAGTAAACATGAGAGTGCAGGTATCTCTTTGATAAACTGATTTCCTCTCTTTTGGGTATATACATAGCAGTGGGATTGCTGGATCATATGGTAGTTCTATTTTAAGTTTTTTGAGAAACCTCCAAACTGCTCTGCATAGTGGCTGTACTAATTTACATTCCAACCAGCAGGCATTCATTATTGCCTGTCTTTTGAATGAAAACCATTTTAACTTGGGTGAGATGATACCTCATTGTAGCTTTGATTTGCATTTCTCTGATAAGTGATGTTGAGCACCTTTTCATATGCCTGTTTGCCATTTGTATGTCTTCTTTTGAGAAATGTCTGTTTATATCTTTTGCCTTTTTTTTCTTTTTTTTTAGACGGAGTCTCGCTCTGTCTCCCAGGTGGAGTGCAGTGGCGCGATCTCTGCTCACTGCAAGCTCCGCCTCCCTGGTTCACGCCATTCTCCTGCCTCAGCCACCCGAGTAGCTGGGACTACAGGTGCTCACCACCACGTCCAGCTGATTTTTTGTATTTTTAGTAGAGACAGGGTTTCACCGTGTTAGCCAGGATGGTCTCAATCTCCCGACCTTGTGATCCGCCCGCCTTGGCCTCCCAAAGGGATGGGATTACAGGCGTGAGCCAATGCGCCTGGTCATCTTTTGCTCATTCTTAAACAGATTATTACGTTTTTTTTCCTGTTGAGTTTTTTGAGCTGCTTATATATTGTAGTTATTAATCCCTTGTCAGATAAATATTTTCAAGTATTTTTTCTGATTCTGTGAGTTGTCTCTTCACTTTGTTGATTGTGTGCTTTGCTGTGCAAAAGCTTTTTTTAACTTGATGTGATCCTATTTGTCCATTTTTATTTCGGTTGCCTGTGTTTAGGGAGTATTACTGAAGAAATCTTTGCCCAATCCAATGTCCTACAGAGTTTCCCCATTGTTTTCTTTTAGTAGTTTCATAGTTTGAGGTATTAGTTTAAGTCTTTAATCCATTTTAATTTGATTTTTGTATATGATGACAGATAGGGGTCCAATTTTGTTCTTTTGCAAATGGATATGCAATTTACCTAGTACCCTTTATTGAAGCTGGACTTTCCACAATGTATGTTGTTGGCACTTTTGTCAAAAATGAGTTCACTGTAGATGCATGGATATGGCATATTTATCTTTGACCCTCAGTGTCCTGTATGCTGCCTCGAGCATTGTAGCTACTTAAAAGACCTTAGGGATTGATTAGAACAAGTTTTGGAAGCACTGCAGTATATTCCATCAATAAATGGAAAATTCCATTTACTTTTCCCGGTACCTACCCAACCATATTCTTTTAATGCTTGTTGACTATCTGATTGTAAATGAATAGGTCCTTATTTTTTCTTTAAGAGTCTTTAGTTATTTATGAAGACATAACCCTCAAGTTTGGTCAGAACATTTAGGTTTGGCTCGTACTGAGACAGACTCAAATCCTCATTTCGAGGCTCCTTGACCATTTCCACTTTCCACAAAACCATGTCATGTTAGAGGTAGTGTGTTGTGGGAGGAGGAATGTGGATTTACAATTTGGCCTGGATAGTTGCTAACTCTGAGACCTCGGGACAGTTTAGCTGCTCTATCACTTACCTTTATGAGAATCATTTGAGACTATGTGATGCAAACATAGGTATATAATTATTACATTAAACATTAATCATCATTTTCTGAACACATAACAATAATGGGTTGGGGAAAGATAAACGAGAAGCTTTCAAAAAGCAGAATCAGCAAAAAAGTGTGGTGATTTTAATTCATTTTATTATTTTAAGTTAATTTGAAAAGAGTTTACAATAAAATAGTTCTATAATACTTGTTATTAAAAACAGCACTCTGCTATCTACTTCTTCATATTTTTCCCTTTTCAAAGGCAGCTACTTTCAATTCTGATAGCTGATTATTTTGGTTTTACTTTCATGTTTCCAAATAACATTCTTGAATTGGTATTTAAATTAAAAAAATATTTCATCATTTTATATTTACTTCACCTCTGGAAAATTAGTTAAATAAAAAAATCCTTCCCTTTCCTGGAATAGGGGAATATTCCATATTCCCATGCATTGCTTCCCATTCTACCATTTTCCTAATATAGTTGTGTTTTACTTAGATCAATATGCAGGGTTTAGAGATTAATGACTAAATAATTGCTATTTGTAGCAGAGCTCCATAGCAAATTCTAACTCTTTTTTTATTATAAAACTTCTTTTATAGTTACGAGTCATCTTGCTTTTATATATGTTAGTTTTCAGTGTATTGATCAGGAATTTAACCTCAAAATCTTTGCCCATTGCCTAACTCTTATACAGAATTCAGACTCATCAGCTATTTTCTCATTTTTTTTTCTCCCTATGCCTGTCTGGGAGCCTTTGGACCTACTTCCATGTGAACAGGGTGCTTCGTATTGCTTGTTGTGTAGCTATCATCCCAAGATATCGTCTAACTGTTATCCTGGGAATTGAAGTCATGTCTTTTCTATGGTGAATTTTCTTTTTTCCCTCTATTTCATGTCAATCTAGCACCAAGATATGAGTCAATTTACATGACAGAAGTTGTTAATCTCTTGCACAAAGTTCACCTTGGGTCTAAATGACTCTGGATGACTCCTTAGAGCAGCTGTGTTGAACCAGCATCCAGGGTGACTTTCTTGTGTGTGTGTGTGTGTGTGTGTGTGTGTTTGTGTCTTTGTTGTACAGTTCTGAGTTTTGACAAGTAATAGAGCCACGGAAGCAACACCACAAATACGATACAGAATAGTTCCACAACCTTCCCCCAATTCTCTTGTCTCCTACCTCTTTGAGAGCTAAACCCTCTTACATTCTTTTTTCCTTGTGATAATGACTTTCATAGTGTGGTGCCACCATATTGACTTGCAAGTTTCTGTGATTGTGGAGGCAGGGGAAGGGAACATAGAGCATTGTGCACCCACATTTAAGTGCTTCTGTCTAGAAGTAGCCAAAGCAAATTATTGAGCAAAGCAAACACATGGCCATGCCTAACTGCAGGGTGTGGAGAAATGTGCATTTTGAAAGAGAGGAAAACAGGAAATATAGGGTAGCCCCATATTACTGAACTCCTCTTGCCTCGCTTCAGATTCTTACTATCTCTTCTTTTTCTTAATTAACCCTGCCACACTGTGATGACAAGTTCTGTGAGTACTCTGACCAGCTCACAAGGAAGCAGTCCAGTAACACCTAAGGTTGGGCCTGCACTGCATGCCACTTGCTTTTGGTCTTGAGCATCTTGGTCATCTGAATGGCAGATACTCCTGGAACCCACGAGATGCTCATACATGTGCCTGCTGGGAGGGCAGGAGAGTTAGTTGCCTGGGTAGAAATTTGACCAACAGCAAACAGGAATGAAATCACAAATGCTTCATTATTTTCTGGACAGGTGTTCTGAAAAATCCCTCTTCCTCTTTCCTTGACTTTTTTTCTATGAAACTCACTCTTATTCTCCGGATCATACCTCATAATTACACACTACTCATCTCTGGCTATTCTTTCTGGATAACATGGGCTAAGACACATCGTCTTCTACTTTCTTGCTTTTCTGCCCTGTTGTATTGGAGGAAATGTGGTTTCTAAGAGAAAGTGCATGGGGGGTAAATTTTTTGTAAACTTGATGGCTGAAAACATGTTTATTTTACTCTGTTGATGAGAATTTGACTTTATATGGAATTCAGGGTTGGAAACAATTTTCCTTTAGAATCCTGAAGGCACTGTTTCATTACCTTCTAGCTTTCAGCTATTGAGAAATCTAAAATCATTTTCTAACTCTCTTATGTAACTTGATTTTTATGTTTACATGTCTGAAGATTTTTGGATCATCTCTTTGTCTCAATCTGAAATTCATAAATTTGTGTTTTGGTGGGTCTATCATTCATTGTGCTGGGCATTCAATTCTCTTGGATTATTTTATTGCTGATTTTCATCATTGTTTTCTCTCTGGAAGTCTTATGACTCAGATACTGAACCTTCTAAACTTGGCCCTTAATTTGCTAATTGTTTGTGTGTCTTATTCATTTGATTCCTTTGTATATATGCTGGAAGTTTTCTTCAACTTTATCTTTCAAATTATCTATTGAACTTTTCATTTCTGTTATAGTTTTACATTTCTCAGAACCTTTGTCTCTTTCTTTTTGAATTTTTAAAAATATACCTCTGTTCTTCTTCAGCATTAGCAGTATTTTTTCCTATCTATGCCAGCATGCTGGGAATCAAGTGACAATGAGATATGGAGTTGTGAATGGGTCCTCAGCATCCGATATGCATTTCTTCCCCCGACTCCTCTGTTCTCAGTACAGGGTTAACCAACTAATCGTGATCTGGTATGCTCTACTCCAGAGAGTATCTGCATTTAATTCGTTGCAGGGTGGGAGGGAGATAGTGACCCATTTGCTCAGAGTGAGGGAGGGGATATGAGCCTCTGACTCTTCCTTTTCCAGACTTTCAATCCTTTGTACATTTGCCACTGGCTTCAGCCCTCCTTCCAAAGGACTTGTTTTGCCAGTTTCTGAGGTTTTGAGAAATTATTTGGTGAAAATCTGGTTAGCTCAGCCTTTTGTCACTCTGTCTTGAAATGCAGTTTCTGAGGTCTGCTATCATTTGTCACTGGTCCATCTGCTCCCCAGCTTCCAAAGTGTTATTGCCACAATCACTGCCATCATCCCTGTTCTTGAAGGTTATAACTTCAAAATATCTCTTTACTGTCATTTTAGTTGGCTTTTAAGAGAATGTAAAAATAGAGGATTATGTCCAATCAGCCATCCTTACACAGAAGTCTTCAGATGGTCTATTTTATGAATTTATATTTTCATAATGCAATAACACCAAACATACAGCCGGCAAATTACTTTTTGGAAGATGCAAATATCTTGAAAATTCTAGTTGATGTTTAACTCACTAGTGTAGTACCATATACTAAAATTGACAAATATTTAGCCATTCCACAGAATTAAAATTGGACATTTTATGAAGTTTTGTAATGAAACTGCAGATTTCATCAGATGAGAAGGATTTGGGGTGTCAAGCACTATTGACACTTTGGGCTGGATAATTCGCTATTGTGGGGAGCCATCTTGTGCATTGAACGTGTTTGGCACTAGCATGCCAGTGGCACCCCTAAGTTGAGACCACCAGAAAAAGTCTCCAGACACTGCCAAAATTCTCTGTTTGAGACCTATTGTGGTACGATATAATGCTGGAATCAGAAAAACCTTTTCTTTAAAGGGCCAGATAGTAAATATTTTCAGCCTAGTGATATGGTCTTTGTTGTTGGGCAGCCACTCAAATTAGCTCTTTTGGCTTGAAAGCAACCATAGATGATAATATGTAGAAAATAATAGGCATGACTGTGTTTCAATAAAACTTTATAAAAACAGGCAGCAGATCATATTTGACCCACAGATTATAGCTTGCCAACCCCTGATACTGTATAAAGATCAAGGATTTTAGAGACAGTTGGTTTAAGCCACTTACTAGCTACATAATCTCAAGTAAACTTAATAAAAATAATAATGTCTATTACTGGGGTTGTAGTGGGGACCAGATGGATGGAACCTTAAATGTGAAAGTTTCTGACATATAGTAATATGATTCACCTTTTCTGGTCCTTGACAAAAGGGTTGTAATGAAAACAGTGTTAATGCCCATCAGAAACCCCTTGTGTGGTAATCAAATATTCCTTTCTTCTTCACCAGACAGTGAGTTCTGTAAGCAAATGAATTATAGTCATCTTTGTATGCCTTTGGTCCAATCAGTTCCTGGCACGGTGTTGTTTATTGCATTCTGTTGAACTCAATGCAATTTTATCTCATATTTATATTGGTATTGGTTCTTAGAAGAAACACATCTTGATTAAACTTTTTAAAAGAAAATCCTTGCTTCTAACACTAATAGAAGTATTTTTGCCAAACAATTTATAGATCAAATAGTTTCACAGATACTTGTAAAAAACATTTTGTACTTTGCCACAACCTCCAAAGAGCTATAATGAGCATTTTCTATTATGTGTATGCTACTAGAAGCACGAAAACATAATGACATAATTTTTATATTAGAATCGATTATCTTTTAACACATTAAAACAAAACCATGTACTGCATATTGTTACTACCTACATTTACAAAACCTGACCCTTCCTTTAGAGTCTAAGAATCTACTGCAAGTATTTGTAGTACCTTTTTTTCCTGATGAAATCTATACAATTAAATCAATTTTAATTCTTCAGAAGGATTGATGTATGCAGACAGACTTAATGTTCTGCATATTATAGGCAAGCTGAATGATTCAAAAATACTACTAATAAAACTGGGCCAAGTGTTTGGAATCCCAGAACTATTGCTGGATTTCAATTCTTATGCTTTCCCTCATGTCAAATGAAGGTGTGGAATGTGAAGAATTTGGGATATTGTCAAGCCTTAGAACAAGTGAGTCACTTTACCCTGAAACAACTTTCAAGGACAGTTTTGGGGAGAGATTGCTAATTCTAGGGAGTATTAAGGGAGCTATGTTCTGTCTTGAAAATGAAGAAAAAAATGTTGGATCTTCCAAAGAAACTATAATATCTCTAAATTCCCTAAAGTGGAGACAAATTTTGGTATTGATCACTTCTACCTGTTGCTTTCTTGAGGTCTTCAGAAAAGGAGAAGTATAAGCAACACTAGGTGTAAGAAATGAATGACACCAAAGCCAAACTCACAGTAGAGCAACCACCCACTGTTCAGGGAGGATCCAAACTCAGGTTAGGAGCTGTGGGTAAGCTGACAGCTGCTCAGCATCAATCTTCTGGACATACTAAAGTACTACTGGGAAAAAAAATCAGAAACGTGCTATATTTCCCATGATAATCTGTACAGAGACAGTGGCATGACTGATATGGTTTGGTTCTGTGTCTCCACCGAAATCTCATCTTGTAGCTCCCATAATTCCCATGTGTTGTGGGAGGAACCCTGTGGAAGATAATTGAATCATGGGGGTGGGTCTTTCTTGTGCTGTTCTCCTGATAGCGAATAAGTCTCATGACATCTGATAGCTTTAAAAACGGGAGTTTGCCTGCAGAAGCTCTCTTTTTGCCTGCCGCCATCCAAGTAGATTTGACTTGCTCCTCCTTGCCTTCTGCCATGATTGTGAGGCTTCCTCAGCCACGTGGAGCTGTGAGTTCTCCATTAAACCTTTTCCTTTTTAAATTGCCCAATCTTTGGTATGTCTTTATCAGCAGCATTAAAACAGACTAATACAGTGACCCACCGAAAATTAACCTCTTTTCTTCTTTCCTCCTTCCCTCTTTCCCCACTTCTCTCTCTCCTTCCCCCTCCCTCTCCCCTTCCCCCCTCCCTCCCTGCCCCCCTTCCCCCTCCCTTCCTGCCCCCCTTCCCCCTCCCTTCCTTCCCCCTTCTCCCCTCCCCCTTCCCCCTCCCCTCCCCCTCCCCCTCCCTCCCCCCTTCCCCCTTCACTCCTTCCCCCTTCCCCTCCTCCCTCTCTCCCCTTCCCCGTCCCTCCCTCCCCCTTCCCCCCTCCCTTCCTCCCTCCCCCTTCCTCCCTCCCTTTTTCTTTTCCTTCCTTCCTTTCTTTTTTTTTCTTTTTTCTGTAGTGATATTCCTCTATATTTAGAGCTTCAGTAGGAATAGAAGTTATTTCTTTTACTGTTCCATGTAGAATGCATAGACCTTTGTGATCTTAATGTCCAGGATCATCAAGCATTTCCTATGACGTATAAGGCTCTATTATGGGAAACAATAGTGGACTTAATGCTTTTTGTTTGGAAGTAGGGTAAGGAAAGTGGCTTGGCCATGAGGTAGAACAGCAGATGCAGTGATGTACTACCAAGGTACCATCAGACTTCTCACCCTCATCCCCAGGACCAACGCTGCTGACTGATTACCCTTGACTGACTCTCCAGGAATTGCCCTTGACTGAGGGAAGCTGCTCTCCCAAGGACCTGAGGACATTTCATTTACCAAATAATAATCAATGTGCTAATGAGAGAGGCACCAGAATTTTTTAACAAGTACAAAGCGGATTGTCCTCTGTAGACCATCACTGATGGAGGGAGATGTTGTTATAGAATTGGGTTCCCTGAAAGCAATGTGGATGATGGGATTTTGTAAGAATAGATACTTGCTGAAGATATTTAACTGGCAAAAGCAAAGTGGGTACATTTATTACAATGAAGAGCAATGTTCTAGTAGAACCAGGGAGGCTGACCTAAAAAGAGCTATGTAGATGACGAATAGAACATGGTGTTCCTTGGGACAGTGTTATGGCTTGAATGTGTCCCTCAAAGTTCATGTGTTAGAAACAATATTTAATGCAGTGGCATGGAGAGGTGGGACCTTTATGGGGCGATTGGGTCGAGAGTGCTCTGCCCTTATGAATGGATTAATGCACTAATGCATATTCCCTTGCTTTTCTGCATGCCACCATGGTATGATGTAGCAAGAAATCCCTCGGTAGAAAGATCCTGGCCCCTCAACCTTGGACTTCCTAGCCTCTAGAACCATAAGAAACAAATCTCTTAGTTTTAAAAATCATCCAGTCTCAAGTATTCTGTTATAGCAGCATGGAACAAACTAAGACTGACAGGATAAAAAGATTAGCCAGCAAAAATATTGCTTCGTCTATACAAGAAAAGAAAACAAGAATGTATGATCAGTAGACAGAAGCCAACTGCTCTAATAAAAAAGTCATAGTCTTTTGACCAGTTCTCTAACTCAGAACTCATTGGTAAGAGGGAGATGTTGGGTCCTCATGAGGATAAACTCTGCAACATCATGGCAAATATTCTCAGTAGTGATTATTCCAAGCCTTCCTCAAAGATATCTACAACCATTTACTCAAATTCTCATATACTGAAGTGATATGGTTTGGCTGCATCTCCACTCAAATCTCATCTTGAATTCCCATGTGTTGTAGGAGGGACCGGGTGGGAGGTAATTGAATCATTGGGGCAGGTCTTTCCCATGCTGTTCTTGTGATAGTGAGGAAGTCTGATGAGATCTGATGGATACTATAAGGGGGAGTTTTCCTGCACAAACTCTCTTTGCCTGCTGCCATCCACATAAGGTGTGACTTGTTCCTCCTTGCCTTCTGCCATGATTGTGAGGCCTCCCCAACTGTGTGGAACTGTAAGTCCAATGAAACCTCTTTCTTTTGTAAATTGCCCAGTCTTGGGTATGTCTTTATCAGCAGCATGTAAACAGACTAATACATGAAGGTAGGGGAATACCAAAGCATTTTAAAGGTATTTCAACATAGGATCTGAGTTGTCAGGAATGAGTGAGGACATTTGAGAACCAAGCAATAAAGCGACTTTTGGCCCAGGTCTTCTGGCTCACAGGTCTTCTGAGTCCATAACCAGGGGGTCCCTGAATAAATAAATGGCATGAATGTACTTGGTAGTTTGAAGAACACCAATGTTGGTTCCTTATCATGTTGGCTCTGATTGACCAAATAACATGAAAAGCTATCAGCTTTGAGTGGGACACAGAGCAGCCAGGACAGGGCTCTGCAGCAGGTCCAGGCTGTGATCAAAGCATATTATCCAACAAAAGCTATAGTACTAGAGGTATATGTGGTGAGAAAAGGCACTTGTGATGCTTAGCTGGTTGGTCAAGGGCTGGAAGGGAAACAATTGGGGATAAAGGATCTGGGGAAGATGCATCATTCTTTGAGGAAACCAACTGGTTACCTGGTAGGAATTTCATAAGATTGGACCCCTTCCCCCTGGAAGTGGAAAATATCTATTCTGATAGGAATGGACTGATGTTTTGGGTATGGGTTTGCCTTTCCTGCTCACAGGACTTTAGCCAGCAGCATTGAAAGCTTAGACAGTTTGATCCATAATATTGCATCAGACTAAGAGACCTACTTCACAGTAAAAGGGAATGTGGCAGTAGGCACTTGGTCATGGAATCCACTGGTCCTGTTTTAAACCATAAAGTCTGATGACCTGATAGAGTGATAGAATGATCCTTTGAAGGCCAAGATGAGGTACCAGATTAGGGATGATACCCCAAGGGGAGGGTAGCCCTCCTCTAGACTGCAGTGTATACTCACAATGAGTATCAACTATATGGTGCTATGCCCCAAAGATGAGGAATATTTGGTCCAGGACCAAGGGGTGGTGGTAGTAGTGGCTTTGCCTATCATCACATCTAGCGATTCCTTGGGGAATTTGTTGCTTCCACAACTCTAGGCTCTGTAGGTCTTGAAATTCCTGGGCCATTGAGAAGGACCACTTCCACCCCCTCTGTAGCTGTTCCACTGAGGACACGCTGAAAATCTCATTATGCTTTACACATTGGCTGCCTGCAAATTACTTTGAGATACTTGTGCCAAAAGACTAGCAGGCAAGAAACAGAGTTACCATTCTGGAAGGAATAATTGACTCTGATCATCCAAAAAGATAAGACCACTTTCACATAAGGAAGGCAGGAAGAATTTGTTTGGCACCAGATGATTCACTGGGGCAAGTCTTGGCACACCCTTACTCATTTTGATAGTGCAGTCATCACTCGGTATTTTGAGGGCACTGGTTCCAGGACCCCCATGCATAGCAAAGTCTGAGGATGTTCAAACCCCTTATACAAAATGCCATAGTATTTGCATATAACCTATACACATCTTCCCATATATTTTAAATAATCTCTAAACTACTTATAATACATAATACAATATAAATGCTATGTAAATAGTTGTTATACTGTAGTTTTTTATTTGTACTATTTCATTGTATTTTTTTTTTTTTTTTTTTTGAGACGGAGTCTCACTCTGTCACCCAGGCTGGAGTGCAGTGGCACAATCTCGGCTCACTGCAAGTTCCACCTCCCAGGTTCACGCCATTCTCCTGCCTCAGCCTCCCAAATAGCTGGGACTACAGGTGCCCACCACCACACCCAGCTAATTTTTTGTATTTTTTAGTAGAGATGGGGTTTCACCATGTTAGCCAGATGGTCTCAATTTCCTGACCTCGTGATCCGCCCGCCTCGGCCTCCCAAAGTGCTTGGATTGCAGGCATGAGCCACCGCACCCGGCCTTTCATTGTATTTTAAATTTTTCCTCTACAGATAGTTTGATCTGCAGTAGTTTGAATCTGAGGATGCTGAGCCTGTGGATAAGGAGGGCCTACTCTTCTTGGACAAATGCCCTGTGTCAGAAGAGTGTGGTAAACAGAAGCTCAGCTCCTTCAAGGATGACAGTCTTGGTTACCCCACCAGGTGGGTTACCAAAGCCAGAAAATGTACTAATCAAGGATGACAGGAGTCTAGAATGGGCACTATAGGAGAGAGAAGAGGCGTACCAGTTGCAGTCTAAAAATCAGCTTCAGCGGTGACAATTGAAATTTGTCCCATTAACTTTCCTCCTATAAGTTTCTCTAGGAAAAGAGACCAAAGTCAGGGAGCAGTCATTTTCAGATGGGATGAACTCAGTGTAAGAGGCAAGCAGATTGTGGAAGATTAGAAGATAATGGATACTATTATGCCATCCAGATTCCTCTTAGAGACGGAGGACTCATTTGCCAGCTGGCAGGAATGTTAGCTACTGATGGCCATGGTTGAGTTCCTCTTCAGGAATTATCTTCCACTTGAGGGCAATTGCTTTGTTCAGTGTTACACTCCTTCCATAGTGGCAGCCCACACTGGTTGATGTGGGGTACAAAGTCCCAGACCTTGTCTTAGATGGGATAGTTCTGAAGGGCTGTTCCAGCTCCAGAACTCCTCATAGGATTGGCTGAGGTCTCCGCTGCAACTGGATTACAGTTCAACTTTTTCTTCTGCCCAGTCCTGCTTCTCTCATCTGTTGCCAGTTTTATTCGTGAGTGTGTTTCCCAATAAACCCCCTGCATGCAAATCTCAGAGTCTGTTTCCCAGGGAACACAGCCTATGATGGCTAGTGAAGGAAACTTTTATATGTATTTGGAATAAACCTTCGGAAGTATATACATGTTAGCTACCTCTACCCTAAGTGAGCGTGAGTGACTAATGCTATCCAGTTATGGATGAAGGAAAAACTGTAAAATGGAATGTAGTTCCAAATAGTCAAAATGATTTGTTATTCTCAGGAAAATCCCTTCATTTGATCATGAATAAAGATGAATAGAATTTTTAAGAATAGAAAGCCCCTTAAAATAGAAGATAAATAGCTAATAAAGAATATTGGATTAGAAGAGCACAAAAATATGAACCTGCCTGAGTCGCCAGTGTGTCGTTTGGCTTAGGGAATAGTTTATGAACCCAGGAGTGGAATACAGAGGAGGGGGCTGCAAGGGCCCTCATGGTAGGTGTGCAGTCCCAAGGTATCCAGAGCTCAGTCAGCACCTGTCTCCTTCCCACAAACCCCTGGGATTTCCCTGAGAGTAATTCCTCCTCTGTCCCCGAGCATTTGTTCTAGGAAGAAGGGGAAATCCTGGCACCTGCCTTCCAGGGCTGCTCTCAGCATTAGGTGCCGGATCCCTCTTCTACCTCTTTGCTGCCAGGTGGGTGGGCACACATCCAACCCTGACCAAACTGACTGCTGGCTAGGGCTCTGAAGCTGAAGTGTGGAACATGAGGAAATGGGAACATTAGGAAGTCATGCCACCATCCATGAAGACGGCAAGGAGGGCAATTGTGCTCATGATGACTGTCCCCAAGTGATGCTTCTTTGTCCATGTTATGTTCACCTCCCATGCCCCATGCATAGTCTTCCATCATTTCTATGAAATTCCAACAGGCTTCCAGTAAGTACTATGCTTTACTTAAGATGGTCAGAGTTGGTTTTCATTGCTTACAACTAATTATCTTGGCTTATTCGGTTACCTACCATCCTGCCACTCCCTAAAATGGTGAGTTACCATGAAAGAGGATACAGGCATGTTCATGCTCCTTTTCCTTGCTCCCTGCCAGAACTAGAGTATCAAAATCTGTAGGAAGGGAGAAAACTCAACCGTTAGATATTTGGTTAATGGTTTAATCCATGGTAGAGATCAGCATATACAATATGAGAAGGTGACAGGTATCTATGCTTATGGATGTGAACTTCCAGATTTCAAAGACTTAAGAAGAAGACACTAAAACCATTTTGTGTGTATTGAGTTTGAGGTCTAGAAGAATCTGAGGACACAGACTCATTTCAGAATCATAAGGAACATGGTTGTTTCAGAAGATGGGGGCCAATTGCTATTGAGTTTTGGGTATTGAATACATCCCTGATGACAGCTTACTTATCATTTGTCTCTTTCTCATAAAAGAGTACAAAACATGCAAAAATGCTTTTGGTTTCTGTTTTTGTAATTGTTTGCAAGCTGTCGAAATGGTAATTTACTGTATTTTATTTTCTGTTTGGAGATGCTGCACCTTCTTTAAAACGTTTTCTACATTGTTCTTTGTTTGTTATGGAATACTAGGAAATAATGCCTGTTCTGAAGCCTGCATTTCTATCCCATTAGAGATCACTGGAGGAGTCTATTTCCTAAGGAAGCAGGCAGGGATGGGGAGTAGGCAGAATGTGCTAAGAAATATGTTCCACGCTACGTTTCACCCACACAAATGGAGAACAAGAAAAGCCCTCCTCCTCAGAAGCATTACTGCAGTTCTGTCTGGATTTATTCCAGCTCCTTGCTTCAGAGTTCTACAACTAGGAAAAAGTCAGGTTTATAGTCTGGTTTTTTTTTTTTTTTTTTTTTTAGACAGAATCTTGCTGTGTCACCCAAGCTGGAGTGCAGTGGCACGATCTTGGCTCACTGCAACCTCTGCATCCTGGGTTCAAGCAATTTTCCTGCTTCAGCCTCCCGAGCAGCTGGGACTACAGGCACACGCCGCCACACCCGGCTAATTTTTTGTATTTTAGTAGAGACGGGGTTTATCCATGTTACCCAGGCTGGTCTCGAACTCCTGAGCTCAGGCAATCTGCCCCACTTGGCCTCCCAAAGTGCTGGGATTACAGGTGTGAGCCACCATACCTGGCCCTATAGTCTTTTAAATACAGATCATGTAGAAAGAGTCGGATTATTTTCAAATACAATGGTGCCATCTGGCCACAGGGATCTTAGAGACCAACATTGTCAAAAGGTTCCTTTTCTTCTTTGGTTTCTATATTTAGTATCTGTCCTAAGTAAGCTGGGAATAAGTATAGGTGATTAAGTCATTCCCACTCAGAAGCCACTTCGTGTGAGCATTAGAGTTACTGGGTGAAAGGCACTTTCACCTTTCTGGATACCAAGGGCAATAATGAACTCACAGGACCTCTATCTATCTATCAGGATTATTTTAAAAAGTTGACATTAAAGGGATATTTCTGTTTTCTTGAGTTTAGCTAATATCGTGGGATGATTGGGATCATGCCATTTCCATCACGATTCAGTTTTGACATTAGGTGCCCTAATTAGTCTATGTGTCTGATTTTTTTCTATCCCTAGCTAAAAAGTATAGTTATATACCCAATAGCTGGAATCATGATCCCTGCAGCTTTCCACAGGAGGTCAGGAATGCGTCACATATAAAGAGCTTCCAAAGTCCTGGCCTCTGAGCTTTGAGAAAGAAGACTGACTCTCCAGGAAGATCACTTCTAGAACCAGTGCAGAATAATTACAACTAGAGGGACTGTGCTGATGTAGGGGAAAGGGGAGGCAGAGAGGGAAGAGAGAGAGAGAGACAAATAGAGAGACGCACTGTGGGGCTGGGAGAGACAGAGAGAAATAAGAGAGAGTGATAGAGACACAGAGAAGGGGAAAGAGAGACAGAGAAAGGAGAAAGTGAGATAGAGACACAAAGAGAGAGATGATGGGGGCAGAATTAGGTTTTCCTCTTATTCTTCATAAATTTTCTTAGCCCAGCCCAGCAGGATATTCTAGGTAGTTTATCCAAATACTTTTTTACAAAGGAAACATTATTGATCCCAATTGATAAATAAGGAAGAGTGGACCTTCTAAGGTGATGCTGCTAGGGTGGGGTGCTCAGAGCACACACCTTCTTCCTCTTTCTCGGTAGTTTCTCAAACTGCTGCTCAAGCTACTTGGGCACTGTAAAAGCCTAGAAGCTCTAAAAACACTAAAAAATTATGCTCTGATTAAGTAATAATATAATATGTTTGAAATCCTAATAGCTTCATTCTTTAGTTTAGGCAGAGGGAAACTCCTAGGAGATCTGGCTTGAGAAGAGGCAGCAATTTCTGCCTCATGGGGCCCTGCTAGGCACCCTTTCTCTTATTTTTGTTTATCACTTGCACATCGGAATTATTTCTTTGGCACTATTGCTATTATAGGCTTCTGTTAGGAAAACAAAACTTTATCTCAGATGATCACCATATTCAAATTGAACCTATCATTGCATGCCCAATGCCTACTTTTTCATGACACAGATAGAAATGGGGTAGATCAGTTCCACCAGCAAAGCTGAGTGTAGGTGAGACTGTGATTTGTAGACTGTGATTCTGTGAGATCAGACATTAGAAAGAGAGGTATTGATGTGGGGAGAGGTATGAAATATTTTCTTAACTTTAACAGGAGATACTGTCTATGGCAGCAGATTCTGCAGCCATGATGGGGCATCCTGTGTAACTAAATGCCAAAGGAAGACGTGCAGACAACTTCCATTAAGAAAAAACAACAACAGCAACAAACAACAACAACAACAAACAAACAAACACCATGGTAGTACATACACTAGGCTTTCACTGCACCATGACTTTTTGGAAGACCAGCTGGCTGTCATTTCCAAGTGTCAAATGGAATTAAAGGATATTAGTGAATGAATTTGTCACTGATGCCTAAATAGTATAATACTGGGTGTGTAATGTGGAAAAACATGAATAAAGAGAAGCTCTGCTAAAAATGTAGGAGGTTAGATGGCATGCCATATAGTTATCAAAAATGTCAATCCATGGGTTTATTCGATTTGGGGTAGGAACACTTCTTTCCAATCCTGTTTTAATATTCTATCTTTATTCCTTAAAAACAGTTATCAAATTTGTTTCCTTGTGTCTCCATTTATTGATTACAAATGTTCCCAATTGTTAAGACCATGGAAAATGGCAACAAACTACCAATTCTTCATGTTAACAAGCACCACATTTACTCCAAAAGTTTATGAAGAATAGGAAAATAAGAATCACACACAGATGATTTAAATCATGCAGTTTATAAAGATATAGAGAAACAGGCTTTGGCTAGGGTGCAAGTTGCTTGGATTTGAATTTAATTTAAAGAGGGACAGTTTTTCTACAGGGTAGGCATTTCGTCTTCCTGAAGCCAGAATAGATTCCATCCAGATGCTTCATGTTTGTGCCCTGAGAGCAAACATTACATGGGAACTGAGCTGAAGGAGCTGAACAAAGCAGCCTTATAAATTCTAAATTTGGGTGATTGCATCATTGAAGTCCTAAACATACTAAGAGTCAAATCCAGCTTTTATTTTTATTGAGCATTTGCAACTAATTCCCACTGATCAAAGACAACTTAGTCCTCGTTTTTTCCTATTTTTCTTTTTGGCAAATAAATAGTACTCTGGAAGGATGACATGGGAATCACTCTTCTTTCCAACAGGCATACAAATCCACTGTTGCAAGGAGAAAGTGGAATGGGGAAAAGCAATGCATTTCGGGAATTCATTAAGTGGCTGAATTCATTAAGTGCTGGAAGGAGATAATTTAGATCTTTTTTGTTAACACAATAATTTGCAACTGTATAATTATCAGGGTTTGCTTTAGTCTGGGACAAAATCTGATATTTATACTTAAATGAAAATTACCTACCACTTACACTGACAAAAATATGAGCTTCTTAGTTGTGGTTATTGGTAAGATGTGGGGTTACAGAATCTCCACTTTTCTTTTTCCTAATTAGGTTTTTTATAGTCTGGGGGAGTGGGTTTTAGAGTCTGATGTGGCCCAGGGGGAGATGGTGCCTGTCTAAGGCATGCAACTTAAGAAGAAGCTTAAGCTTGAAGTTGGAGCAAAGAAGTGCAGATCTTATTCCTGGTCATCTCAGGGCTTTCTTTATTTAGCTATAAAATAGTGAGGACACTATCACTGTGGTGAGCCCGGGGACAAATCCATATATTTGGGGGTCCAGGAATTATACAATTTGAGAGGCCATCTCTAAGAACAAGAATACAAATATTATGAATTCTACGTTGGGTATAAGGTGTTGAAATGGGCTCTTGCAATTTGAGGGCCCTGAAGCTTAAGTGTTATTAAAGGTAAATCCACCTCTGTGTGTGCTAATATCACTGGGAGGAAAGAAAGCGGACTCTCATAGGTTGTCCCAACAATCCATAAAAGAACTGCTAGCTGTGCTGGCTGGTCTGCCTTTGAGAGGGAGGTAGCAAGGTCTTCTGAGCAACTGGAGAGGATGGAAGCAGATGTCTGTCTTCTGGCAAGTGAAGGCTGTTTGTAAGAATTATTAAGTGTTGTCCCAGCCTAAGCCTCCACTGATAAGGCATCCTCTGTTTTGTAAACATGATTACTCCTAGGTCCAAGTTTCCTAGGTGGGGATGATTATGTGTTTGGAACCACTATGTTTCAGAAAGTCGTAAACTACATCATGCAACTCTCACAGCAGCCCTCGGAGTGTTTTCAACTTCATTTTATAGATTTGGAAACTGAAGTATCAAAAGCTTAAGTGATTTGATCACCATCAAGGGCCAGTAAAGAATGCGGACCTCAGCTTGTAGCTCTGAAGTCTGTGCTGTGCTCACCCAACTCTTGCAGAAGCGTTCTTAGGGGCTGCAGCCTGCAGGAGTTGTAGGTAGTTTGAGCTCTCTGAGTGGTCTCACTGGCAAGCTGTTCAGTCAAAGTGACACCCCACTTCTTGGGACAATGGCCCTGACAATTACAACACGGAGGACTGTGCCCTCTCTTGTGGTTTGACAGCTGGTCACTGGAATGAAAACATTTTCTCTGCTTCAGGCTCAGGGAAGTCCTGACCTGGAAAGATGTTAACAAGAAAGACTTTTAGAGTAGCAAATAATCAGAAAGTGGTGACAGTAACTTTCTTGTAGGAATATACTGTAAAGGTTATCCTCATTCTGATGCTGTTCATGGAGACCACTGCATGAATTCCCAAACAGGTGAGATTCCCTGGGCAATAATTATGAGTGTTGGGCCATACTAGACATGGTGATGGGTAGGAAGGAAGAGGTGTCTTTCTAGATAAGTAGTAGTAGTAAAAAGTTAACAAGGATCCAATATCATTTGGGTGCCTAAGTTTCTTAAGAACCTGCTCAAACCTTTGGAAGAGATTTTGATGTTTTAAACACGATGAATTGATAAATGTTTCAGGTGATGGATATCTCAATTACCCTGATTTGATCATTACACACTGTGTGCATGTATCAAAAATCATATGTACCCCATAAATATGTACAACTATATGGATCAATTAAAAAAAATCTTGGGCAGGAATGGAGCCCTCTTACTTACAGATTAAACTCTATAAATTTCATATTTAGAAATATGATCTGCTCTGATTGTGACCAGCATGTATTTGTTATGCTCTGGATCCATGGTTATTGAATACATGTTTCTTTTTCTTTGAAACCATTAAGAACCACAGAGGTTACCTCCCCCTAAGGTGGGATATTTTTAAAGGCAGTTAAGTGGAGGCTTTTGAGGTGAAGGCTTGTGTAAAGGAGGCAGCTCTGGCTCCTTCAGAGCCTCCCTCCAAGCCTGGTAATCAAACCAAACCCACTCCCATTTCTGTGACTGTGCTTAGGAGCTTGGAAACAATAACTGTGCTGGGGCAGGTTTGGAATACATTGAAATAGGCCTGTCAAGTCTATACAGGAGGCGATGGAGTATCCACTGACATCATGTAATCAAAAGGAAAAAATTACACTGTGTGCCTTGCCTGGGAAAAATAGACTTCAGCTTAGCAAGCCGTATTTCATGCTCCTTGAACAGAACTGCAATTCCTTCCTTTATTTACTCATGGAGCACCTATTTAACTGCATGCTGGTGGCTTGCAAATAAAGTGTGGGATTGTTGGTGTGTTTTAAAGATATCAGCTCTGGTGAATCAGATAAAATCCCACCCATCTCAGCAGGTACTAACTTGTTTAAGAAAACAGCTGTCAACAGGAAAGAAACTCAGAGGGCTTACCAAGTTAATCATTCCTTTGGCAGGCCCTGTGAAATTTACTGCTTCATCTTTTAGTGAAATGCTGGGTAAATGCAGAAAGTCAGCTGCCTTCCATCAACTGGAAATCAATTATGAGGCTGATTGGGGTGTTTGTTTTTTCAATTACTCAAACAGATCGAGATGCATGGAATGGCAGAAACCTTAAGGCCTTCACTAAAGGAGCACACGGTACAGTGATACAGGCAAGAAGAAGGTTCTGAGCAGCAGTGAAGGGCTGGGGAAAGCCTGGATTCTCTTCTCTCTTTAGACTGCAGGAGGGTCAGTCTCCCTCTGATCTGCTGACCTGAAGATCCTTATCTTCTGGTGGCTGCCACTGAGTTTTCACCTAGGGCATTACCTGGCAGGGTTACAGGCATCACTGTTACAGAAATTCACTCCCTGTCTTTGCCCTCCCTTGACCTTCCAGTCTCTCCTAGAAAAACCTTTGCTGCGTTACTGTTAATTTCAGGTGTGCCATGAAAATGCCAAATACATAGTTTATGGGACAATGTTGATATTGTTTCTAAATAGACTTTTCATTCACCTGGGAATTCACAAGGCCTTTATTCTGCAAGCCTCCAATATTATCAGCTTGTTGTTAGATTGCCTAACAGTCAGCATTTTTCTGGAAGGAATTTTAAAAGCATACATCCTTGGCCAGTGCAAAAGGGTATTTTTGTAATACAGATCTATTTTATAAATGAGTTAATTATGAAGTATAACACACCTACAAAAAAGGGTAAGACAGTGCCATAGATATTAGGTAGTCCAGGAAGCTTTCTGACAGGGAGATTAAATAGACTTGTCATAAATGTACTAGCCAAGGACTATTTTACGTTTTGTTTTTGCCAGTGGAGGTGGCGGTTGGTGGCAAGGGATGAGGGGATGTAAGTTTGACTCTGATGATGTAGTCTATGAATGAACATCAGGCCTTCCTCAAGTCTGATATTTCCAAATTTGTGGAATACTTCATAAATCAGGATGGCAGGCTTCTCATCTAGGAAGACAAATAGACCCAAATCACAGGCAAACACAAGCACACCGGGCACTCTCTCTGCACTGTACTCATGGATAAAATCGACTTATGAAGAATGATTTTTAGGTCAAAGAGAAGTGACAGGAAACAATGAGAAAGAAGGTGGATGTATTATGGTTCAAAAGGTTTGCATTAAAAATGTTAAATAGCAATGTTTAATGGGAAACATTAATAGTGTGGCATTTAAGAGCATATACTCTGGGGTCAGAATGCTTGATTTAGAATCCAAGTTCTACCACTTTCTAGCTACATGACACTGAGGGATTGGTTTATTGTCTAAACCTTAGAGCGCTTAGTTGTCTAATGGGGATAGTAATACTCCTATCACATAAGGACCGTTACGTATTGGTCATTCATGTAAAATCATAGTACAGTGGCTGGCACATAGAAAAAACTCAGTAGAAATAAGCTGCTGCTACTGCTACTGCTACCATCACTAACACTGTTGGGCTTCTCAGAGCCTTCACTCTGCCAATGAGTGCTATAGGTCTGTAGAAGAGACCTGTACAGTTCAGCCTGTTCAACATTTACTTAACCACTAATGCTTTTTCTACAGAATATCTGGTTGGAGTCAGGGTTTTTGGAATACCGTTTCATAAACATTGTGACTGATATATCTCCAAGAGCCCCTGGCTCCTATTCTTTAACATTTAGTAGAGAAATCTCTCTCACTTCTGTCTATTTAATCAAACTCTTCATTCTAATAAGTGCAACTCCAGTTCCTTTTCCAACCCAACCCTGATTTCCCCAGCCGGCGCTTGGGTTCTTTCTCTTGATTCAGTTGGCCCATATCACTTGCATTGTATTGTGTCTTAGAATTTTTGTCTTGATGTCCTCACTGTTTTAATGGATTTCTTGCCATACTAAACTTGTCTTCTTTGATTTTATTTTACATAGGAAGTGTTCAGTTTTATAACCTCTCATTGATAATTGTTAGATCCACTGGGCTCCCCTCAATTTCTACTAGAATGTAGGTTTCATCAATATTTGAAGTCTTGCATTGGATCTTGATTTCCCACTTAGGTAAGTCTCAAGCTCACTCATCACTTCCCACCTTTAACACTAGAGGAGCTAGTGTTGCGAGCCTTTAGTCCAGATGTAGTAAGTTACCCCTCCTTCTGATGTCCTTCTAACCCATGAAACAATTGCCTGGATTTGTATTTCCCTTTTCGTTACATTTCTTTTCTCTGAAGTCAATATTTCATTCTGTTTCTTGGGAATATGTTCATCTCTCCTTTAAAACAATTTATTTTGTTTCTGTATATTACGTAGTGAGGCTTTGGTTTAACAACATTTTATTGACCATTATTTGATCTATTGCACCTAAAAATTTTGCCTGCGGGTGGAGAGCTGGTTACAAAAATAGATGTGATAGTTTGTTGAAGAGATTCGGAGCAAAGGCTCTGGCATTAAGATAATCTGGCTTCTGTTCCATCATTTGTTAGCTATGTGACCTTGGGCAAGTTACTTAAACTCTCGCTCCTGAAGTTTTCCCATGTATAAAAAGGGATCACTTCATAGAGTTGCTGTTTATATTAAAGAAGACAATGGAAGTGTGTCTTTTAGCAAAGTGCTTTGTACCCAATAAAGCTCATAGACATTGTCTGTAATTAAAACACATTTTCTGCTTTCTTGAATCTCGCCATCTGGAGTAGAAGCAGAAGGGGCTTTGTGAAGGAGAAAGGATTTGAGCAGGAAGTTGCAGGATGTATAAAGGGAAGTTTGGAAAGACTTTTTCCACTGGGGGCACTGTGGGAGATGAGGTTGGCACAATGGATAGGAACCAAGTAATGGGGGTTCCTATCCATTTGAATCCCAAATTATGAAATTCCGTAGGTATCAGGGAGTCACTGGACATCTTGAAACAAAATGGTAATATGTATAGTTTTTTGTTTCAGGATGCTAACTTTGGGAATAGTCAGAAATAGGGATGGGAAAAGAGAGACAATTGAAGCAAAGAGACCAATTAAGAGATTAAGTTCCACCATTCTTTTTTTTTTCTTGTTTCTATTTCCCCTGGTTCTTTCTTTTTATATAATAGGATTTTTTCATGCAACTTCCATTGATGATCGTTGATGAGACTCTCCTTGGACTTCTTAATCTTCCTCCATCAGACTAGATCTATTTGGTTTACTTCACCCCCAGGAATGCATTCAGGAACAAAATAGATTGTACATTGTATGTTTTATTTGTGAACCTCAATTCCCTTAACTGCTGACCACTATCAAGATATTGCTTCAGAGATTTTCTCTGTCTCTCCTTTTGCTTCCAGTTGGTGCTACGTGTTCTCAGTTTAGTGCCCAGTTCCAGTGGTGAGGGCTATATTCATTCTCAAAATGGAATAATAATGATAAGAGAGATTTAGATAACTGTCAGCCTCTTGATACAATAGGGGCATAACCTTGGGGAAGCAAAGCTGGCTGCTCTGTTCTAGAATCTTCTGAAACAATAATCCTGTTTACACTAGATGCAGTTGTATGATGCAAACTTTCAATCCAGTGAGATGCACAGCAGTGTGTACTGATGACCTTACAGGTGCTTGTCAGAACTTCCTATTAAACTTTCAGTCTGCTGAAAATAGAGCACCAATACCTCTGGGCACCTCACTTTTGAAAAACAAACTAAACCATCAGATAAGACCATGGGGACTTGGGCTTTATCTAAGGCTACACACTCTTTTTAAAATTGATTCACTTTTCTGCCAACCCAATATGTCCATGAAATAGCCTATCTGCTGCTACAAGAACAATTATTATTCTGCCTGAGGTGATTTGTATGGTCTCAAGGACCTGCAAACATCCATTTATACTGAGATGGATTGGAGATAAAGCAGACATGGGCTGGCACTTCAGCAGATACCCATTGTCAGACATGTCACACGGTGACAGCTGGAGAACTGCCCCATGGCCTTATGGGAAAGCATAATTCCCAGTTTCCGACAGGCCAGTATGCGTGGGCACAGTCTCAATTTTGTTTGGAGACAGGTACCATAAAGGTCCAAAGGCCTTCAAATCTGAGTTGTCCAAATTTTCAAACTGACAGACCTAAAGTCTGTAAGCAAACAGGGAAGTCCCCATGGTAATTTCAGTTCACTTGTGCTGTATCTTTCCCCATAATCTAATTCCATGTTGCAATTAGATGTAATTCAAGATATACATAATTGCAATTCATTCAGAAGAGATTTATTTTTTGAGAGGTTCAAAATGAGAAAATGGGCATATTCCTTTATAGGTTTCATTGATGCAAAGTGGATTTAAATAAATCCACATATATGTATACCCTGCAGTGACTGATTTACCCAAAGTAAAATGTACTGTTGACTTTTGTAGAAATTTACATCCTAAGATATTCTCAAACTAATATTAATCTCATTAATGATGTCATCTGAAAGTGGAAATATTATTTCAGTAGCCATTTCGTAATTTCTGTTTATAATTCCAGTCAATGTTTGGTCTTCTAAGACAAAATAAGTGTTTATAAGTCTGAACTAGATGTATTTCTATTTTATAGTTACAAATTAGTTCCTAGTGATCCATGAGGTCATCTCAGGTAAATGTAACAGACCCCTGAGGGACATCATAATACATTTCCTAGCAGGGAAATAAGTATTAACATCTGAAGCCATGAGAACAGAGACATTTATATTTTTAAAGAAAAACAGACACAAGAAATTTCAATCCTCATGAAAATGATTTTCAACAAAATTATATTCTATTCCTTACCAGAGTTACTGAAGGATATCTACGTGGGATAACTGGAATAACCACTCAAAACATTAAAAATAAAGGTGGATGTTGTTCAATCAAAATGTTTATTTTGTTTATTAGTCAACTAGATTACTTCAGTAAAATAAAAAGCAATACTAAATGTTTGAATTCAATTCCAATTTAGTCAGAATTATCAATCACATAGAGACTTGTATTTTCATACAAACCATAAAAATGATGAATTGCATTTTGTATCTAGGGATTCAAATATAAAAGATAAGAACAAAATTACATCAGGTCCTGTTTTTGACTTTGATTTCAGTGAGTCATACAAATCCCCCCTTGTCACAAAATGAAGAATCACAAGTAGGTTTCTCACAGGTCAATGATTTCAGAGCAGCAAATACTCATTCTTCCCAGACCGCTCAGTTCCTAGATTATTTTCAGCCTTGACATACAAAGGTCTACTTTAGTTTTGAGGGAGAGGGGTGTGCCCCCTCCACCACCACCAGAATGGAAAATAAATCAAGTCAGTTGATGCAGATTCAGGTCTTCTTGAAAATTCCAAAGGTCTTCTGTGGCCTTAGGGAATTTCCATTCTATTCTAGGTCTGAGACTTGTGAGTGCCCAAGGAACTTATGGTGACTGGATGAGGGCCATGGGAACCTACAGCAAAATGCTGCTGGGAAGTACCCCAGAGAAGACCCAGTGTGTAGTTTATAACAATCTGAACCTCAGGGACCTGCCCTCTACTTTTAGCATTAAAATCTGACCAAATTAGAATGTTGTTACTGGCAATATGAACTGTTTTTTGACTGTATTTTGGATTTTTGCTCCCGTGAAGAATTAGATACTGAATTGGAATTAACCTCTCCCTTGCCCATTGTCTTAGTTCACGCTGCTACAATAAATTACCATAGATTAGGTGGCTTACGCAACACATTTATTTCTCAAAGTTCTGGAGGCTGGAAGTTTGAGATCAGGGTGCCAGCATGGTTGGATTCTTGTGAGAACCATGCCTTCCTCCTGGTTCACAGATGGCTGTCTTCTCATGGTGTCCTCACATGGTGGATATGGAAAGATCTTTTGTCTGTTGTTCCCTTATAATATAACGCATTAATCTCATAATGAAGGCTGTACCCTCAAGGCCTAATTACCTCCTAATAGCGTCACATTGGAGGTTAAAATTTCAACACGTAAATTTTAGAAGGACACAAACATTCAGTCTATGACACCCCTAATCCAAGAGCAATATTTATGACCTAATAATTGCAACATGCCTTTCATTAGTTTAGAAACACAGGGTTGATCATATAATTCTTCTTCAGGGTTTCAATATTTCTTGGCTTGGTAGTTAATACACTTCCAGATCTGGCCCCATCCTGCATGTGTACTATCTCCTTTCACTTTTTTCAACACATCAGGTTATATGCTGATTCTAACCATGACATCATTTTGTGCCTTTGCTTGCACTGTTTCCTCTGTCCTCTGCCATTGTCCAGCTTGTGACGGATGACTTTCAGGGTCTATCACAAATGTTAGACATGCCATACATGTGTTCTCAATTCCCTCAAAAGGAATTAATGGCACCCCTCAAGTTTGTTTCTCTAGTATTTTATATTTCTTTTATTGTAGTACTTAACGCATTATAAATAGTGGGATAGTGGAGCTTTGTCGTTCTTGTAATGCATGCCTTTGTCTCCAGTACTTGAATATTCCAGTGCTAGCATCAGTTTTTAAAATATCTGGTATGTTTAAAGATAATACCAAAGATAGTGCTAGAAATGGAGCTGGTAAAATATTATATTAGCCCCCTCCTCTTTTTTTTACTTTGAGCTGTTTGTTTTCCCCTGAGAAACTTCAGGGGCAATAGGTGAGAAGATTTTTCTTGGTCCCTGTTCATAGGAAAGGGAAAACATCCACCTAGCTATGAGTTGACTGATCCTAAGAATTGTTGCTTAGGGGACCAGCCATCTTTTTCACATGAAGTCATAGGAGAAAATCTGGAAACATGGATCTGGAGACTTTTGTTTTTAAGTTTGGCTCAGAATTAATGCTATGTGTGACCTACGGAATGGTATTTCTTGTCACGGGGCTTTTCTCCTTGGGAAAATGAGAGGCTGGGACTAGCAGGTCTAAATTCCCTTCAGATTTGAACATCTGTGATTCTAAAACTCCACACTTGAAGTGCTATGTAGCAAGCTGGCTGGGTATTAGGTGTTTGAAGGACTTGCTGTTCCGAGGACTACTAATATATTGAATTCTTCTATTCAAATTAAAAATCGTATTTTTAAGGGTAACATTTTTTGCTCAGATATTTTTCAAATAGGTTTTGTGTCTATTCCCAGACACAGGTGTCTAGAAATGAAGAGAGGTGAGAAAGGGAGCAAGACACAGAATTTGACAATACCAGTAATTTGTGTGTAAGGCTGTTTTGTTGAAAGCACATCCCTGAGCCCCTGGAAACCTGAGGAGGGAAGTATTATATGTGTTTCAGACCTGGCAACAGATGAATTCACGACAGGCTGGCTCTGAAGAGGTATGTGTCAGCATTTGTTATCTTGGAGTGTCTTGTCCTAAGAGTGCTCTTGCTCACTACTGGTCTGCTGTCTTCCACAGGCCACCAATTGGTCATCACTGATTAGGAAAATACTGCCAGTGAATGAGATTGTCTGGTTTAGCCATAAAAAAAGAGGCTGTGTCACAATCTGGCAAATTCTAATGAATGGTTGCTGATATGGTTTGGCTGTGTTCCCACCCAACTCTCATCTTAAATTGTAGCTCCTATAATTCCTGTGTGTTGTGGGAGGGACCGGTGGGAGGTAACTGAATCATGGGGGCTGTTTCCCCCATACCATTCTTGTGGTAGTGAATTAGTCTTATGAGATCTGATGGTTTTATAAGGGGTTTCCCATTTTGCTTGGCTCTCGTTCTCTCTTGCCTGTCGCCATGTAAGATGTGCCTTTCCGCTTCTGCCATGATTGTGAGGCCTCCCCAGCAATGTGGAACTGTGAGTCCATTAAACCTCTTTCCTTTATAAATTATCCAGTCTCAAGTATGCCTTTATTAGCAGCATAAGAATGGACTAATACAGTTGCTTTTAGTTATTTATTTCATAGTTTCAGCTGTTTTTATAGCTGTTTGAACCATATACTGCATGACTTTAGGGAAGTTACTTAACTGCCCAGAGCCTCTGTGTCTTTATCAAGTGTGTTTCATGAACTTCTGGGTTGCGGTGAGACTTTTATGAGATAATGTTTGTGAGAACATATTTTACATGTTAAACACAGTGCACATGTTGGTTATTATAGCCAGTTGGACAAGTAATGGCTAAGAAGTTATTTTTCTTTCCCGATTTCCCAGAGGCAATCAGATTTCTTTGTCATCACTGTCTTGTGAAGTATAATCTGTTACATCTACTTGTAGTAAACTTGCCAGTTTGGTAGCTTTAGATCAGATTGGCCAAATTTTCCGTAAATCCATTCTGAGCAGGACTCTGTTATCGTTGGAACTGCAGATCATTAATTGATGTTTGCAGCTGCCAAGACTTTACCACAATTGAAGAAATAGCTATGGCAGTCAGACTTACACCTGAATTTCTTTAAGTTTATTCATTTAAATTTGATCCTTGAAGTATTTGCTTTACTCATTATGCTGCCTAATTTGCCTAAAATAAATCAGGAATCAGTCAGTACTCAAATCCTGGTGTAATTGGAGTTTTTGATGTCAGCAGCAGCATTAACATCTATTCTATCATAAGTGCCTGCAACTGTGTGTGTGTGGGCGTGTGTGTGTGTGTGTGTGCGTGTGTGTGTGGTGTGTGTGTGTGTGTGTACAAGAAAGAGAGTTCCTTTTGCCTGCAATTACAAGTAATATTTGGGGAATATTTTTAATCCATCTATAAATGGATATGAAAAGCTGCTATCTAAAAGAGATAAAAGGCTGTTTGTTTTCACATGCCAATATTACCTGAAGAAAAAAGGCTGGAGAATAAATTGGATGAGTATATTTCAATTTATCACCACAAAAATATGTATAGTATCTTTCCAAACTAATAGATGATTTTGATGCAACAATCATAGGAAACAAGTGAGCATCTGGATATAACCCTTAGACAAATAATGTCTGTTATGGTTTAGACATTTGAATTGATTCCTATAAAAGCAAATAAAAGAACACACATAAGACAGAGGGCAGATTGGATTGGATTGATAGTCAGCAATGGTGTCTTGCTTACTTAGAGTCTGCACAGTGTTTTGTAGGGAGGGAGGGAGGGATTTCGGCAACTAGAACCTTGATTTACTCGATGGAGTTGTAAATGAAACTTGAAAATGGAGTTGTTCAAGTTCAAGGTTTTGGTGGTTAGGGATTTCTCCTCTTCTTTAGAGTACTGACTCTAAATGGGCTGGAGGGGCTGCATGCTAGGAATTGGTAGGCAAGGGAGACCCATTTGCTTTCTCGCTGATTTATATTTTGGGACCTGGGTCTGTATTGATGGCTTCTCCTGCCTCACCCAGTCAGTCACCAGTGGAGATGATGAATGAGCAGGGAGTTGGTCCTGGGCCATGAGGCTTGTCACAGTGGACAGGAAGCAGAGGAGTGGGGCTGTACAGAGCGGTGACCTTAAACACCAGTGAGGTGGTTCAGTGGCCGACAGGCCAACACAGTAAAATCAGCTACTTTTCCCTTGGGGAGGAACTAGCGAGGATTGAGAGCCTGACTGGATGGAGCCTCAGGCCAATGCACATTGTGGGAATGAGAAGTTTCCCCAGCCAGGGCCCAGGATGACGTATTCCGGAGGATACAGAAATGCTAGGACATGGGCCTGCCTTAAAGAAGCAATACACCTGTAAGAAAGAACACCACATATTGTCTTTTTGCACAGAATGATGGCCAAAAAATTCGCATAGATTCCAAAAGATGACATCCAAGAAAAGTGTCTTTTCAGTTCATTCTCCTAAAGAGAAATTGGAGGCCATTATGAGTGGACAAGGCTGGCATTTTGGGGATAATATAAATCTGTTTTCTTGATATCTGTTCTCCATTCTGACTCCTTTTTGTCTGATAACAAGAACAATACTTTCTGTGACAAAATCAGTACATTGTTTTCTTTAGCAAGATGCAATATTTGAAATGAGGATTGATCTAGAGGCCAAAACCTTTGACCTCCTTTTTCCATAGGCCATAAATGTGACCTGCAGCAGGCAGACCAAGACACTGCCCTTGCCCAGGCGCAGCCTCCACTTATTTGGTCCAACAGGTGAATGCCGGAAATTGCTGGCCTGCTTATTGGAAATGGAATCGCCACCTTTACTGGAGGTCTCAAGTGATGCCCAAACTTAGATTGCACAAATGTTATTTGTAATAATATTTTAAAACTAGCAATTACTGTGGTTCTTTAAGGAGAATATCTACAAAATTGACTGAATCCTTTAGATTTCATCCAAATATCTGGCACTATATTAATATGGGGTGCAATGTAATTAAACAGCAATGTCCTGCACTACTTCCTGCAAGGGATCTGTCACTGAGAGTTATACTGAAATTGTCAGACAGTGGACTGTTTCTGCCAAGTGGGGTAAGTGTTTTAAGATCAGACAAAACAGAGAGAAACTCTTCAGGGCATAGGGATTCAAACTCTGTTCCCTGTCACGTGCCCCCACCCTAGCTTGCCATTCTCTCCAGAAAATGCTGAACCCCTCGACTTCCATAACAAAATCTCTGAGATGATTTGAGGCAGTGCTGCAGCCTCACGCACCTGTAATGAGTAGGGCATATTGAAGGCCATTAAGAGGCTCCACAAAATCCCACTGGGGACGAATCGTTTTTAAAATATTGCTTCGAGACATTGTGACGTCAACGTAATAGAATTCCCAAAAGGAGAAGCAGCCAGGACACAAGGCAAAACACAGAGACTCTGGAAGGCAGGCAGAACTGGAAAAGTTCCACCACACCTAGTGAGGAGGGACTGGAGGTTCATATCCACATCCACCGTATTCTCCTTAAGCAATTATGTAAAATGTCATTTACTTCCTATTGGGTGTGAGTTTTATTGCCGTTATCAACAAAATCCTTTGATGTCTTCATAATGACCATCTTAAAGAACCCTGTCCAGTGTTAGTATAAAAGGATACTTGCCCCAAGATCCCATCTTTTAGAGCCAAGAGCTTTGTGCATGGGGTTAGTAAAGCCAGATACACAGCCCCCTCAGAGAGCTCTGTCTTAATGAGGTTTCCAGAAATGTGGACAGAGCAGAGGTCAGCAAACTATGGCCCATGGGCCAAATCTGTCTTTAACAAAGTTTTATTGGAACGTAGCTGTGGCTGTACTCATTTGTTTACGTATTATCTATAGCTGTCTTTTTGCTACAATGACAGAGTTGAGAGGTTGCCACAGAGACCTTATGACTCACAAGGCTGAAAATATTTCCATTTGGTCCTTTATGGAAAATGTTTGCTTTTCTATAAGGAAAAGCATAGACTGAAATATCACTGAATTATCACGAAGCAGCAGCTGGGCACCTACATCTAGAACCATAAACATTGATCTATTCATTCTTTTTGTTCATTTGCAAACAATTATTGAGCACCTCCTATGTGGCAGGCACTATTTTGGGATGCTTAGGTTTGCAAAAAGTTAGATGAGAATGTCTGTCTTCATGGAGCTTACTATCTAGTGCAGGAGAGACAAACCCTAAACAAAAACAATAATAAATAATTATATTCTATTATAGAAAGTAGTAAGTGCCATAGACAAATTAGAGCAGGGATGCCTAGGTGGGAAGGCCTTGGAAGGGGTTGCAATTTGTGAGAGTCAGAGGAAACCTCTTTGAGGAGGTGGCATCTGAATGAAGATGAGAAGCATAAGGGAGTGAGTTCCTTGGGCCTGGAAGAAGAATGTTTCAGGCCAGAGAACAGCAAGCAGGAAGGTTTTGGGCAATCTCTACAGGGTCCCACCTTAGACACCAGCTCAGCACCACAGGTTGGTTTTCAAGATAATGTCAGAAGGTATTTTTCCCTCTGATATGGCCTGTCTGTGTCCCCACCCAAATCTCACTTTGAATTGTAATAATCCTCATGTGTTAAGGGTGGGGCCAAGTGGAGATAATTGACTCATGGAGGTGGTTTCCCCATACTGTTCTTATGGTAGTGAATAGGTCTTATGATATCTGATGGTTTTATAAAAAGGAATTCCCCTGTACAAGTTCTGTTGCCTGCCGCCATGTGAGATTTGCCTTCTCCTTTGCCTTCCTCCATGATTATAAGGCCTCCCCAGCGATGTAGAACTGTGAGTCCATTAAACCTCTTTCCTTTATAAATTACTCAGTCTTAGGCAGGTCTTTATTAGCAGTATGAGAACAGATTAATACACCACCCCCACCCCAGCAAATTCTTACAACTCTTGCAGATTTTCCAAGGATTCCATTCAATTCCTACAGATTTTGATGCAATAAACCTGTGGCAGGGACTAGAAATTTGTATTTTGTGAAATGGGAGAGTATTTTAGGTTTTCCAGGTGCCTCTGTTTAGGAACCACTGATCTAAATCAAAATAAGAATGCCCTCCAAATATGCTGAGAGTCATTCAGCATCTACTTAAACACTTCTAGTAATGGGAAGCTATTAACTCTTTTAGAGAGTTAACTTCATAAAATATTTATAACATTTAATTAATTTATTCATTTATTCAACAAAAATGTGTAGCCCTCTTACTATGAGTCAGGTACTGGAAATGCACAAACACATGTTCTGTGCTTTCATTGTTTTTCACTTGTTTGTTTCTGATGGCAAAATGTATATGTTTTCATTTTAGACAGATTGAGAAAAAATAGTAAAACACATAAGAAAAAAATTAGCTATTTTACAGATGGCAATGTTAATACTTTGGCTTATTTTAATTTTTTTCTCTCTACATTTAAAAAATTGGAATCTCTTTTTCTACTAATAATGTATTATGAATATTTCTGTCTCTACAAAACATTTTTCTCCTCTGTGCTTTTTAAGAAACATTGTATCCCATATGTTATATATGGGTTTCATATGTGTGTGTGTTTGTGTGTGTGTGTGTGTGTGTGTGTGTGTGTATAATGGCTAGATTATTTCAAAATATCCCCTACAAAAAATACTGCAATTAATTTTCTTACAAACTTTCTCTAGCATTTCTAATTATTCATGTAAATGTACGTGGAATTTCTAGACTAAAGGATACAGGCTTTTAATGTTTTAAAAATATTTTTTTAAATTGCTTCTCTAGAAAGAACTTCAATTTCCAACCCCATTTCAATTATATGAAAATATCCATGTCTTCATACCCTTGGCAATTCTGATTTTTCATTATTTTGATTAAAAAAGCTACAATTTTTGAAATGTTCTTTCTTGAACTGAGTTGAAATTTGCCTATCCAAATCTTCAATCTATTGATCAGACTTTCCTCCCCTGGAGATTTGTGAAATAAGCTCAATCCCTCTTCTTTAAAATGTAATTCAGATATTTGAAAATAATGATCATGCCTCCACTGTGCTCTGTCTCCAGTTATAGTATTTTTTTTTTTGCTCTAATAATTATATTAGAGCCAAAAAAATCTAGTTTCTAGTCTCTTCACAGTTCTGGTATCACTGTTCTTGATAAGCCTCAGTTAATCTGGACTACTATATGTGTGAGTGTGTGACATACACATGTATGTATATGTGAATATATATTCACACTTCTATAGACTGACTGTCCACCTCCCACTCCCCAAATTCATATGTTGAAAACTAATCGCCAATGTGATGGCATGAAGAGATGAGGGCTTTGGGAGGTAATCAGGTCATAAGGATGGAGCCCTCATAAATGGCATTAGTTCCTTTATAAAAGAGACCCCAGAAATCTCCCTCCCCCTTTTCACCACATGAGGAATGTCTATACACCAAGAAGTGGGCTCTCACCAGACATGGAAACTGAAGATGTTTTGATCTTGGGTTTCCCAGCCACTGAACTGCGAGAAATAAATGACTGTTGTTCATAAGCCACCCAGTCCATGGTACTTTGTTATATAAGTCCAAATGGCCTACCACAAGGATTAAACCAAGGACTGCCACTGTACGAGCACTGTCTTCTTTGTTTTGAACATGATACTGCTACTGGTGTGAGCTAAGTAGGCATTAGTTTTTCTTGGCAACCATGCCACCCCATTGGCTCATAAAGAGACTGATATCAACCAAAATTCTCAAGCATTTTATAAACAATCTCATAGTGATATCAGGTATCCACTGTACTTCACTAACTCAGTTGCTTTCTGACGCCCAAGTGCATGACTTTATCAGGAATCAATACAATCTTTAATTCTAGTTTGTCAAGTTCTTTTTGAAAACTGATTTTATCACCAGATGTGTATTTAATACAAACTTGACAAAGATATATCTCGACTTGTAGTAATTAAGAAAAATACTGGATGACATCTATTGCAGACATCTTGCTCCACCCTACTTGTCTGTTATTGATCCCATTATCAACAGACAACATGTGTGCATGTGTGTATAGATATACAGGGAAACTGTAAAACAAATCACAAAATATTTTCAACTTGCTGATATCAAAATATATTCTTTGTATAGTATTTTTGTGACCTCCTTGCCTGTATTTTTTTTAATGAAAATTAGTTTAGTATGATTGGTTGATTGTCTATGTTGGCTCTTTGGCTTCAGAATATAGCCAGGGTCAACATCAAGCTCAGCTGTATGTAGCCACTAGTTCCTAACTGTATTTCTCTATTTTAAAATGTATTTCATCTACTAGAACACCTTGCTTTTAAAGCAACATAAGCATGTGTTCATAAGTTGGCCTTGTATATCAGTCGTTTGGGTCTGATGACTTCTATTCATTTCAAACAGAGAGATGTTACTTAACTATCTTCTACCATCTTTACTTCCGGTTCCCTGATAATTGTGCTTGTTACCCACATTTTCCAGTTTTAAAATCATTATGATAGAAGTAGAAGATGGAAAAGGTGATCGTAAATAAGAGTCAAGTTCTCATGCTTTTGCATTATTTGTTAATGATGTTTTATTTATCTGAATTTGTGAATTTAAGCCTTTCTCAATCTTAATATTATGGCTATATTTTTAATAACCCAGTGTATTGCTCTTGACACTTTTACTACATCTGTTTTTCAACTTAGAATTTACCTTCATATATGAAATCAATTGTCTTTATCATAACTGACCTATACATTTAAAATAGTTCAGATTACAAAAATAATTTAGCCCTAGTGGTATTTAATATGAACAGATCATTAATAGCATGGGCTTACGTCCTCACATGTATGCTGCTTTTAAGTTTTCAAAGCATTTTATACATTTTTAATCTTAAGAACTAGACTCAGTCATAAGATTAGATTTGATCATAAGTCTAAGTTACTTCCTGGCTCATGCAATGTGAGGTGATGCTGAGTCAGGTAGAGATAACTTCATTTTCTTAAGAGCAGTGTGTGTGTGTGTGTGTGTGTGTGTTTGTGTTTATACATATATATGTTTATGTGAATATATATCTACATGTTGTACTCCTTATTTAAGAATTTCCACACTACATAAAATAAATTATAGAACAAAAACTAATTGGCATCTAACTAAATATAGAGAGGGAAATGCAACAATTTCAATGTGAGGATCTTATTAAAATAAAACAGGAATGTAATCTTAGATTATAGTCTTTTTTGAGGGTGACTAACCCTATCCATTTGCCTGAGAACTGGAGGATTTCCCAAGATTCAGAACTTTCAGTGATCAAACTGGGAAATTCCTGGGCAAACTGGGATGAGTTGGTCATCTTATCTTTCTCCTAATTCTTTCCAGATGACACCTCCCCCTGCTGTTTTATTTTATTTTATTTTATTTTATTTTAAACCTGGAATGGTTGACCACCTTCCAGTGCTAACACAACTAGCTTTTCTTTGGCCAATTTCATTTTTTTCTGGCTTTTAGGTACTATTTCTGGTTAGTCTACAGACTATTATTTCCTTCTTAAAACTACCCTCCCTTCCATCTCTCTCTCTCTCACCCACCTCTCTTACTTGCTGTCTTACCTTATGAGAGAGCAGCTAGGGCCACACAGTTTCTTCTTAATGCTCTCATTTCAATGTTTAGTTTATGACCATGAAATGATCATTAATACCTCCAGATAATTTGCATTTCTATTTTCATTGGGAAATTCCTCTTATCTCTATACCAATGGCCTATACTTTTGTGATTTGAAGTTCAAGTTGAAGCAGCTAAGTTTTATGACACACTTTTAAAGACCTGAAGTAACAGAATACTGGAGTTCCCTGGAAGTAGCAACATGGTCTTGATGCTTATGTCCC
Organism: Nomascus leucogenys; assembly: GCF_006542625.1. Taxonomy (NCBI): domain Eukaryota; kingdom Metazoa; phylum Chordata; class Mammalia; order Primates; family Hylobatidae; genus Nomascus; species Nomascus leucogenys. The sequence goes on from NC_044402.1 coordinate 121,116,545, forward strand.
CATCTGCTAACAGAGACTGATCTTTGATCAGATTAACAGAGCCCAGGTGCACACAGGATCTAGTTATATAAGTGTTGACTCTATTCATTCCTACCTGTCATTGTATGTAATGATCAAGGGTTGCAAATTGGGGTATTGTATAGCAAAAGTGGTCCACCAGATGATCATATCACACAATCTTTACAACTCAGAAGGGACTTTTGCAATGATCAGGTGTAACTTACTCATTTTTCACTTGAAGAAACTGAGATCCATCCAAGACATTAAGAGAGTTCCATAATATGACAAATCCGATTAGCGGCAGAACTGGGATCTCCATTACTCAGAACCCATAGCCTTGTTCTCCACTCTATGCTGTTGAGAAAAATGGTAGGAAGGAAATGAAGCAATACAGGAGACAATTGTTCATGATCCAGCCTCCTCATAGCCATCTTTGCTGCAAACAGGCTTGAAACAACTTTGTAAAGTACTGTATCTCCTCTGCTTGATTTCTTTTTGGCCACCTTGAAGTCTGAGATGCTTACAAGGAACCAACATTGGGGTCACTGGCTTTCATATTTTGTTGTTGCTCATTATTGCCCAGAGTTGGCTGCTAATCCATGCCTTACTCCTCTCCTCTTCATTCTTTAATATTAAATTCTTAATTTCTGGAACTCCCATCTCAACTAGGCTTAGTGACTGCCTAGAATGTTTACCTAATTATCCAATGACAAGCAGAAGATGGCTGATGTGGGAGTGGTCACCCTCAAATAAGCAGGAGTCCCTCCCTATATGCTTTTAACTTTATTCCTGGCTTTTGACCTGAATCACCATGTAACTTATTATCACTGTTTGGTACAAAGGCTCTCTGTAACTAGTAATCACTACTATTGTTGAACACAATATGCTCTTAAAGCTCGACTCCTATAAAGTTTGCATTTTTTTCATGTTTTTCTTATCCAGAGAAAATTATATATCTTCTTTAAAACAGCCATTTGGAAAAAAAAGTATGTTCTAAAGCCTTATAAATAAGATAAAAACATGAATTAATAATTATTTTTAAATTTACTTTTTATTTCAGAACACGTATAAAATTACAAAAAAGCTGTAAAAATATCACATAGAAGTTTCTAATACTTTTTATACCATTTACTCTAATGTGAACATCTTATATAACCATGGTGCATTTGTCAAAACTAAGAAATGAATGCCTGGAGATACTGTTGACTAAATTGCAGACTTTATTTGTATTTCACCAGTTTTCTATTGATGGCATTTTTCCATCCAGGCTTCAACTGATGGTACTGCATTGCAGCATGTCTTCATGCTCTCTGTCAATCTGTGATAATTTCAGTTTCTCTTTATTTTCATAATCTTGACAGTTTTGAAGAAACCTGATCAAGCATTTTGTAGAATGCCCTTTTCTTAGTCTGTTTGGGTTTCTATAGCAGAATACCATAGCATGGGTGGCTTAAACAATGAACACTTATTTCTGGAGGCTGGGAAATCCAAGATCAAGGTATCAGCAAATTTGCTGTCTGGTGAGGGTCTGCTTCCTGGTTTGCAGATGACCATTTTCTCATTGTATCCTTACATGGCTAAGAGAAAAATATATCTCTTTAGTGTCTCTCATAAGAACACTAACCTCATACACGACGGTTCCATCCTTATGGAGCCTGTAATTAACCCCCGAAGATCCCACCATCAAAACCATCACATTAGGGGTTAGGATTTTAACATATAAAATTTCATGGGGATGCAAACATTCAGGCCATATCATCTCTAATGTCGGTTTAGCAGATATTTTTCCCATGGTCAGACTGGGTTGAGGTTTAGGGGAAAATGTCATGAAGGTGAGGTGTCCTTCTCATCACATCATTTCAGGGAGTATGATGTCAAGTTTAATTACTTGGCTAAGTTAGTGTTTACCAAGTTCCTTCTCTGTAAATCTACTGTCTTTTCCCTTTCTATGCTCTCTTCTTCAAAGTGAGTCACTAAGTCCAGCCCACACTCAGGGGAGGGAGAATTAAGCTATAACCTAGAATCTTTTCACCTATTTCATCTCTGCCTGTAAGGTTGTTTCATTTTGGATTCTAGGCAGCTCTACCACTAGATGGACCACATTTATTTTAAGTTTTCTACTCCTTTTCAATGCACTTCCCTTTTTCCCTTTTCTTGAGACCAACTCTCTAAAACTTTCCAGTTTTCATCCATTCAGCATCTATTCTCAGCAGCATTCATCTGATTTTGGCTTCCTCTGATGAAACTCGGCATGGCACAGCACAACTACTTTACTTTTCTAGTTCCCCAAATTTTGAATTGAAAGATGAGGTGCATTGGATTAGAACATTATTGATGAAGAAACAAGGAGCCTAAGTCAGACTTAATAGATAAAGAGGTAACTCTCTTCATGAGTTAACAACTGATTTCATGGACTAACTACCCCATGAATGTTGCGATGTGAGGATTAGAAAGAGAATCTAGGGAGATACAGAGCTTCTTAGGGGAGCAGGCCCCTCTTTATTGATCTTTTTACATTCATCTCCTAAATCATAACATGGCACTAAGTACATATCCAATATGTGTGTGTTATTTATTGAGATGCTTTTGCCATTACTTTCAATGGCAAAAAACGCAATTACTTTTGCACCAACCTAATATATAGCTGTAGATTGAAATACACACATTTCTATATAACAGACACTCAGAAAAAGCAGCGCGTTAGGAAAAACAAAGCTTTTACAGCTGGACATCCTGGAAGATGGTGTAATTTAGACTTTGGATTTGAATCTCAGCTCAGCCCCTTACTAGATGTGTGATCATGGGCAAGATATTTACCCTCCTTGTGCTCATCTGTGAAGTGTATATATTATGAACACCCATGATATGGAGAAATCACATAAGTGAATTAATCTAGGTAAAGCACTTAGCAGAGTGCTAGTACATAAACATTTAATCAATATTAATTTTTATACTGTTATTATTCATGATGCTTTAGGTATGGAGTAAGCCACAAGTTATTTTATAAAGTAAAATTACTGCACAACAAAAATACTAGAGCAATTCACTCAACACATTAACTGCAAAATATTAAATGGTTCCTATGTAGTAAGTAACTCCATTTCTCTTTTAAGACAAAGTTATACATTTGCCTCCATCTTTTGTGCTAAATTTTCTTACAGTTTGGGTTCATTAATATAAAATATTTTAAATTAAGATGTCTTTAAAATATTTTAAATAAAGTTGTATGACTAAATATGAAAAGACGATCATGCCCACAAATTTTGGCTTTCTTTCCCTTGATAAGTGGTTTCTAAGATGACTTCTGACATAGGCGTCCTGGACTTTGGGTATCCAGAGCAAGGCATAGGTCCTTTCTCTGACTCTGAGTTTAAGTTATGCAGATGACCTTGGCAGCATCTGAATATTTATCAATGGTGATCTTTATATAGGCATTCATTTTGGATATTCTAAAACAGAGATTACTTAACACATACATCTTTACCAATTAGGCGTTTTCCTCATTGGTAAATATGGTCATGAATTTTTGTAGACATAGTTTTGAGATTAGCTATGGACAATGCTTCCACCACGTAATTTAGTTAGTGAGTTTAAAATATCGTGTGTGCCTACAAGTAGGTGATCCAAAAGAACTGCTGAGCTGGGTTACTGTGTATTAGCCTTCATTATGCAAATAACTGTCCCAAGGGAGCCATCCCAAAGACTATTAGCCTCTTTCACCTTTAATAACCTAAGATCTCCCGTTCGTGATGTGTGCAGATGAAAATATGTTCTGCCTGTGGGTAAAGGTGTTATTAATGCATAATTCTTTAGCTTCCTTCCCTCTACACTGGAATTCTATTTTGGCAAACCTCTTGGGTTTGGTTGTCAGAGAGATAAAAGCTTGTGAACACTGCAGTAGAATCTTGAGTGAATCTTGGTAAATTTAGAGAGCCAGGTTACTCTTTGCGGACTACTCTTTATCTGTGAGTAATACTGCATCTTCCCTTCACTGTTGTACAGCTGATTGTATTGCACATGCTCTAACTGGCTCTCCCTGGGCTGGAAACCTTTTAAATGTGACCCTTTGTTCTCATCTATAGATGAGCTGAAATTGCCAGTTACATTTCAGGTACAGCCTCTGCTGCAGGAACAGCCGATTCACGGGTAATGTTAGTCTTACGCAGGTAGTGACTTTATCTGGAAGAAAGCCGGCCAAGGTCTTGGAAGGCTCAGAGAAAGTATTAGCATTTGGTGGCTAGAACGGTCACTGTCACTTCCAAAAACAAAATCTAACATTACCGCCTTCTAAAAAGATACTCGCCTGATGCACGCGTCTGCTGACATGCCTTATGTGACATGAAGAGGGTGTGATAGTTCACAGGTCCGAAATAGTTACCACGGGTATTCCCAGAAGTTAATCATCAGTAACTTCAACCTTGGAAAGATTTGAGAAGGCTACCAGAGTAAGTGTTAAACCTGATAGGCAGGATTTTCCAGCTTTGCTGATGTCATTTAATTAGTTAGTGTTCTACAAACAAAATAAATAAAATGTTTTTTTTTCTACATCCTTTCTGCCACCCAGATTTCTGTGAGGTACTCCCTGTCTCAAGGAGACTCTGGGGCCTAGAAGGCAGACTGCTTTTCTTGGAATGGCCCATCAAGAGAGCCTCCTTATTAACCCCTAGTGTACTTGAAAACTTCATAACTTGACTTCATCTCATGGCTGAGGCAATATATGCCTGAGCAGTTACTGGAAGATGGGCTAGTTATGCATGCCCCAGGCACTTAAAAATGTCAGCCTAGCACAGTGGCTCATACCTGCAGTCTCAGCATTTGGGGAGGCTGAGGTGTGAGGACTGCTTGAGTCCAGGAGTTTGAGACCAGCCTGGGCAACATAGCAAGACCATCTCTGAAGAAAAAAAAAATTAAATTAACAAAATATAAATTAGCCAGCCATGGTGGCACATGCTTGTAGTCCCAGCTACTTGGGAGGCTGAGGTGGAAGGATCACTTGAGTCCAGGAGGTAGAGGCTGCAGTGAGCTGTGATCAGGCTGCCGCACTCAGCCTGGGCAATAGAGCAAAACCCTGTCTCAAAAAAAAAATAATAAGGTCAAAAAGCAAAGAAAAAATTATATTAAAAATCAATCTACCATTTTGGGGAAAGAGGTGGTTGAACTTGTTTCTTTTATTATCTATTTTAAATAATTTGTTTGAATTTTATTCTAAGGTTTTCTTATCTTTTCTTTTTCCTATATATGCTACATCACCTTCTTCCTTACCCCTCCACAGATCTGTCCTTTGTAAAACACTGTGCTCATCATTTTTTAGATATTAAAGCATATTTCACATTTTTCTTTGTTTTACATTGCTGAAGTCTGACCTCCTTCACTTGACTCTCTTCATGGCACTTTGCTTTATTGATTTTTTCCTTACTTTTTAAAAATTCTCTTGTTTGTGGTTTATCTTCCAGTGAGATCTATCTGTTTACTTTTTATTCTCAGTCTTTAAGACCCTTATTTTTTCACTCTTCTGATGTTTTTCATGTCCTGGAACATATTTGCTTGGCCAAACCTGTTCGCATAACATCTTTAATTCTCTTCGAGGTTCTATAGCAACATGATCTCTTTAACCTTAGTACTTCTTCTTCATAAATGAGAAACTGAGGCACAGCTAGGTCAGACAATGTTTCTAAAATCGTACAGTGGAGTACTGGGAGAGTGAGAATTGTTTTTTGATTTCCAAGAGAAATTATTAACCAGTGGAAACCCCACTATATGGGCATCACCTGAGAACTGGTTAGATATTCATAATCTCAGGTCCTGCCCCAAGCCTACCAAATCAGCATCTGCATTTTATCAAGATCCCACATGATTCAAAGACACATTAACATTTAAGCAGTCCTGAACTAGACCTCTCTGTTTTGGAGGAATGCTCTCTGAAAGAAACTGCATAACAATGGTAAATTTCCTTTGTGTTTATGAGGTTTCTTCTGAGTCCTAGCTGCCCTGATTGAAGATGAGAAGACAGACAGAAACCTAGGTCTTGGTTTCAGTATCTGTCTGATCTCTATTCTGCAATTTAGATTTCAGTTAAGTTGCACTTATAGAGAATTTCAAGTAGCAAATGACGAAGCAAGTGGAGCACTCTTCTAGGCAATTAGTTTTCTCTGTGCTTATTTATTTGTGGTTCGCTGATTCAATTTAGAATCCTCAAATTTCTGGGTGACTATAGGCGCATCATAGCTTTAACACAGCATTTAGTTGACATCTGTTTCTTTGACTATATTGTCTTCAATTTCCGGAGCACGGAGTAAAATATATCCAAGTGTTTCATGGGATATTTCAATATCCAAAATGATTTTTATTATTTTCCCCAAACTGTAATAAAAGAGACATTATCTCCTTCATTCTCTTGACTGGATTTTAAATTTAGAGAAGGGGAACAGTACATGCATTTGACTGCCAGAGGTGTAAAGCAAAATCTATTTGATATTAGAATTAACACAAGTCACTGACATAGAAAACAGTTGTGAATATTTTCTCATGAGGAGAAAGTATTGTCAGATTTAACCACTATCATATCAGTTCATATAGAAGGTGGACATCCCAGTTTAGGATTTCACAGAACAAGAGTGGAGTAATCATGAAAAGTGGGTGGAAAAGCAATTTCCAGCTGGAAAAGAAGAAAGAAAACAAAGGTGGATCTTGAGGGATTAAAAAAACAAAACAAAACATTTTTGAATATTTTTGTCTTTTTAAAAATTTTTCATTTCCAAATAAACAACCTTTTGATTTGAAAGACTATCAAGAAGGCATTGTAATCTGAGGCCGAATCCTGCAAAAATTCATGCATATCTCAGAGGTTTGAGATGGAATTTACTTATGTTCCTGAATGTTTGTACCCACTGAGAGCAGTCTTTCCAAAGTTCATGTGTGTTCAAGGGATATGTGGCAATCCAGAAATATTCTGCAGACAGGAAGCCTCTGCCCAGCATTATGATTTGAACCCAGAATCACTGTCCCCTTTTCTTTTCTGGTTTTTTTTTTTTTGGTTTGTTTGTTTGTTTTTTTTGAGACAGTCTTACTCTGTTGCCAAGGCTGGAGTGTAATGGCATGATCTCGGCTCACTGCAACCTGTGCCTCCCAGGTTCAAGTGATTCTCCTGCCTCAGCTTGCTGAGTAGCTGGGACTACAGATGAGTGCCACCACAACGGGCTAATTTTCGTATTCTTAGTAGAGATGGGGTTTCACCATGTTGACCAGGCTGGTCTTGAACTCCTGACCTTAAGTGATCTGCCTGCCTTGGCTTCCGAAAGTACTGGGATCACAGGCATGAACTGCCACACCTTGCCTCACTGTTGCATTTTTAGTTATATATATGTATATGTGTGTGTGTGTATGTATATATACATATATGTGTGTATGTATATATATATGTGTATGTGTGTGTGTGTGTATATATATATGTATGTATATATATATATATATATATATTTTTTTTTTTTTTTTTAGTAGAGTTGGGGTTTCACCATGTTGGCCAGGCTGGTCTCAAACTCCCAACATCAGGTGATCCGCCCACCTCATCCTCCCAAAGTGCTGGGATTACAGGTGTGAACCACCACACCTGGCCACTGTTGCTTTTGCTAGACACTGAGTCAGGCCTCTGCAGTCTGGTTTCCAGAAGCCCATCTCAAAATTAGGATAATTGGTAACATTATAACCTCTTTCACCTACAATTCACCAAACTCACCACTTCTGTTTTTAATATAGTAGCAAGTTTGAATGGGACTAAAAGGCCTTTAGACAAAGGTTACAAGTAAAAAGTTCTCATCTTCAGAAATGTGCAGAAAAGACATCCAAACACCTGAAATAAAATACATCTTCTTCTTATTCACACAGAGTGTTAACCCCCTTCACAAACTCATTGCAGATTAGAAAGCAGGTGAGAAAAATAAACAACGCAGCAACATCATGCCTGGCAGAATGGGAACAAGAAACGACCGTTGATGTGATTTTCTACCCCCATCCCTCGTGGACTCATTACCCCTATGTCTACAATGAGGAACATAATATTGACTCCAAAATGGCTTTAGATTCTGGCCATGAGCTGGGCTGGCAGCTGTCTTCATACACATTCCCACTTTTGTGACCTTCTGGAGGGAGACCTACTTCTACTCTCCCCATGTTTTCATCCCACTACTGAAGATTTATTGCCTGGATCTGTTAAAATTCCTTACCAGTTATCCATGATGATAACCTCACAATTACAGAAAGTTATGCAACTTCTGGAAAGCAAGATAAAATGCATCTTTCTTCCTCTTCGCTATGCTGATGCATTTATCTTCCCTTCAATTTTGAAATTCCTAAACTGTAAGAGATAGCATATTCTTTGACATTTGTGCTGATGCTGCTGTTAGCCCTGTCTTTGTTGTTTAGGAGGTGCCAACTGACGTGATTTGAGAGAAAAACTTGAAATTCCCTGGCTTCCACGCTGAATGTATGTACAACTTCTCATTTGAAATAGTGGGTTGTCTTAGTACCCAAAGTGAAATTTCTGTTGAAAATCTAAGTTGAAAATTCACAGCGATTCCCAGCAGAGTGCCAATTATGAGCCTTCTATAGTTTACACTTGAGATAACCTAGAATATGTTTGTTTTGTTATTCTAATTTCCTTCCTTCTTAGAATTACCTGCTACTGACTCTTGAAAATTAAGAACATACCATAACATGTGCTCAGAATTGTAGCTACATTGCAAAGCAGTTCCAGTGCACTTTTAAGGCATCTCAGGCAAAACACATTATAGAAGCCTTCAAGTTTGTATCTTCCATGTATTATTTTTCCATGCACCTTTGATATCTATTCCTTGAAAGAGAAGTAATGGAAAATGATAGGATTCTTAAATACGATTGATTCATTGGCATTGAGCATAGGATGCGGCTCTTGGCTATGTCTGTGAAAAGTTTGTGTGAAATGTGTCCTGTGTCCCTCCCACCTGCTCTGCCATTGCTTGAAGTGCTGTTTCCATCAGCATCTCAAGGTCCTGGATTTCTGTGAGATAAATGTTTCATGCTTACTGAGCTCTAATGTGGTGGAGATGTTTAAAGGCTGAATTCAGGTAAGAGTTGTAGAGTACACACATAGATGTTGTCTGTGCTATGCCACAGTTGAGTATTGGTGGTTTCTTTCATTCATTCATTCATTCATTCAACAAATACTGAGTGCCTATTATACAATCCTTCTTCTGCCCTTGAAATACAGCACTGAACAAGAAAACTGCCCCTGCCCTTAGAAGGCTTACTTCCTATTAGGGGAGTCAGAGAGTAAGCAAATAGATGTAGTGATGGGTGCTATGTGGAAAAACAAAAGCAGGTAAGGAGTAGAGGATGGAGGCTGTCTTAGTATGGTCAGGGAAAGACTATTTGAAGAGTTGATATTTGAGCAGAGATAGGAATAAAAATTGCAAATGAGTGATAATGAACAAGAGATGTAGGTCTAGAAGAACATTCTAGTCATTGGAAGAAACAAGTCTAAAAACCCTGGAGGCAGGACTGAATTAGATGGAGCAGACAGCCTATCTGTTCTACAATAGACAGAAATATGACAACAGAAATATGACAGCCACATGTGGAATTACGTTTTTTAAGTAATCACATTAAAGAAGTGAAAATAAAGTAAGATTGAAAAGTAAGAAACAAAGTAAAATTTAATTACATAGTTTTAGCTTAAACATGTAATCAGTATAAAAATTATGTATGTAGTAGTTTATTTTTATACTTTTTTTCTTTGAGATGGAGTCTTGCTCTGCCGCCTAGGCTGGAATGCAGTGGCGCGATCTCAGCTCACTGCAAGCTCCGCCTCCCGGGTTCCTGCCATTCTCCTGCCTCAGCCTCCTGAGTAGCTGGGACTACAGGCGCCCGCCACCATACCCAGCTAATTTTTTTTGTATTTTTTAGTAGAGATGGGGTTTCACCGTGTTAGCCAGGATAGTCTCGATCTCCTGAACTCGTGATCTGCCCGCCTCAGCCACCTAAAGTGCTGGGATTACAGGCGTGAGCCACCGCGCCTGGCCTATACTTTTTTTCAAAATCAGGTATATTATACTTAAGGGACATCTCGATTTGGAAGCTAAATTTTTATAAGAAAGAATTGATCATGAAATCTATCATTGATAACATAGATTCATGTATCTATGTCATCTGACCATATTTAAGAGTTTTCTGATAATAAAATAAGTACTGGTTTTAAAGTTTTTCTTTTTTTTTTTTTTACGGGGTCTTGCTCTGTCACCCAAGCTGGAGTGCAGTGGCGCAATCTCAGTTCACTGCAAACTCTGCCTCCCAGATTCAAGTGATTCTCCCGCCTCAGCCTCCTGAGTAGCTGGGATTACAGGTGCCCGCCACCACACCCAGCTAATTTTTGTATTTTTAGTAAAGACAGGGTTTCACCATGTTGGCCAGGCTGGTCTCAAACTCCTGACCTCAGGCGATGCACCCACCTTGGCCTCCCAAAGTGCTGGGATTACAAGCATGAGCCACAGTTCCTGGCCGTTTTTAAATTTAAATTTTTAAACATAAATTGAATAAAACAGGAAATTTGACCCCTCAGTCTCACTACCCAGATTTCAAGTGCTCAGTAGGCACGTGTGGCAGTGGCTGCTGCATTGGACATAATGAGGCCAGGTTGTCTGGAAAAGAAGAAAGCTGTTGGAGCGCTAGACTGGAACCAGATGACAGAGGACTCTGGAAGCCATGGGAAAATGTTTGGATTTCATTTGGCTTGTGATAGAACGCCACTGAAGTTGAGTGGATGGGTGAGTGGCATGCTTTGATTTGTGCTTTAGAGAGATCTTCTCTGGCTTTGGTAGGGGAGAGAGTAGAAGGATAGAGACATGACAGGAGACTGTTAGGTAGTTAAGTGAGATATGAAGGTGCTGATTTAAAACAGTTTTGCTGCAAGTGTGAGACATTGTTGGTTTCAGGGTATATCCGGAAGGTAGAGTTGATAGTACTTGCTGCTGTATTGTCTGCAGGACAGGCAGCAAAGAGGAATCAAAGGAGACTTCTAGGATTTCGAACTGACCAACTAGATAAACAGTGGTACCACAGTTGATATGGAAATGACCAAGGTATAGACAGTTTTGGTGAAGAAAATGGGATTTGGGCAAATTAAGTTTTATTTGTCTGTTAGACTTCCAAGTAGATAGCTGAGTTTGGAATTCAGGGGAAAGCTAAAGGCTGGAGACTAAATGTGGCAGTTAGAGTATAGCTGGTATCTAATGTCATCTGAATGAGGTAGTTGAGGCACTGAGGGTACCTTGAGGAAAGAAGTCCGAGAAGTGAGTTTCAGGGCAATCTGAAATCTAAATGTTGGGAAGATGAGATGAAGCCAGAAAGTGGCATTAAGATAGAGTGGCTAGGCCGGGTACAGTGGCTCATGCCTGTAATCCCAGCCCTTTAGGAGGCCGAGGCAGGCAGATCACAAGGTCAGGAGTTCGAGACCAGCCTGGCCAATATGGTGAAATCCTGTCTCTACTAAAAATACAAAAACTAGCTGGGCATGGTGGCGGGTGCCTGTAGTCCCAGCTACTCAGGAGGCTGAGGTAGGAGAATCACTTGAACCCAGGAGGCAGAGGTTGCAGCGAGCCGAGATCGCACCACTGCACTCCAGCCTGGGTGACAGAGTGAGACTCAGTCTAAAATAAAATAAAATAAAATAAAATAAAATAAAATAAAATAAGAGTGGCTAGTGAGGTAGGAGGGAAATCAAGAGAGTCTGATATCTCAAAGCTAAGTTTATCAGTCTTGGCAAGTGAAAGTTTGTGTACTCAAGAGAGAAAGAGAAGAGAGGGTTTTTGTTTTTTGTTTGTTTTTATGTTTTTTTTGAGAGGGTGTTTTGCTCTGGCACCCAGGCTGGAGTGCAATGGCACGATCTTGGCTTACTGCAACCTCCACCTTCCAGGGTCAAGTGAGTCTCCTGCCTCAGCCTCCCGCTCGTGCCTGGCTGAGAAGAGAGTCTTATAAAGGAAATGTTGTGATGGGTATAGGGAAAAGCTCCAGGAAACAGTTCAGTTATTCAAGGGGTAAAAATGGGGTTACCAAGGCTAAGTGTAAGGGGATGAGAGAGAGAGAGAGACAGAGCAAGAGAGAACTGTGGGGAGAGGTCACCTAAGAGAAAATATGCTCTTGGTTTAAAGAAGCCAATCCATAGCAATGCTGTAGGGAGTGAGCAAGGAATTGGTAATTCACCCTCCCTTTTCTTTCATCTTGCAATCTTTGGCCATTTGCTAAATTCAACCAGAAGACAGAAGGCAAGAGAGCCTGTTGACTTGGTGTGTGCCAGTCAGTCTCCCAGGGCACAGTGCAAGATGGAGAAGGGCGAGTAGTGGATCTAGAGGGGCAAATATCTGGTGGATAATGAAGCAGAATCCACCCCCAGATTTTTTTGCTTATATCTTTATTGAGGTGCTTAGCAAGAGACAAGAGATCCCAACTAGAGAATCTGTAATCATTGTCTACATATGTTAATTTATTTCTCTCTTCTGTCTTTTCTACTTCTTCATCTACATAATTCCTCTTAGCTTTTCATATTCCTATCACTCTCCTAACTACTTCTCTTTTTTCTTTTTTCTTGACTTTCTTCTCTTATTCCCTTTCTTTTTCTCCTCTCTCACACACTTCTGCCCATTTTAGTCTTTTTCCCAATTTGTTTGTTGAAGTTGATCCATGGAAAATACCTAAAACAGCTTAGAAAGAAAATAATGTATAAATGTCATTCACATCAACTTAGCCTATGAGAAAAAGAATCAGTATTTAAAAATTAAATGTGGTTTGAGAGTAGCCCTAACATATGTGTATTTTAGAACAGTAATTGTTCCCCTCCTGGAAGAGTGGATGACTTATTTGAGCAAGAATAATTTGAGGCTGGAGCAATCTAAATTTATTAGGTTATAGAAAGGATGTTCTATGGCAGTGAGCAAGCATTAGAGTCACCTGAAGGACTTAATGAAAATATAAGTTGTGGAATCCTACCCCCAGCATTTCTGATTCAGTAGGTATGGGGTAAGGACCAAGAATTTGTATTTCTAGCAAGTTTCTAGGTGCTGGTGCTGTTGCTCGTCTGGAAAGAACCACTGATATATTGAGATAGGAAATTACAGTGGATCCTTAAATGGGGTTGGAAGTGGGAAGAGTAAACACAGGGCAAACAACTAGATACCTTAAGCGGGAAAACAATGGGTGGTACTTTGGTGATAAATTTGATGACGTTCAGAGGCACAGAGGTGTGGGGTGAAAAGCATCACCCAGATACTGCAGATTCCAGTAGAGTGGATATATCCCAAACAACTAACATCTCAGGAGAGATCAGTGCACTCAGGTAAACATATTTTGAATACCTATTACGTGCTTGTATTTTTCACTGCCTACTAGACGTCTCTATTTTAATACTTCACAAGCACGTTAAACTCAATCTGTCCAGAAGTTTTATTATCACATCTCCTTCATCCCCAGCCCTCTCCCATCTGTATTCGCTATCTGCATCAGTGACCCCACTAACAAAGTCACCATGCCAATAATCTGAGAGTCTTTGCCAGCTCCAATATTCCTTTTGTCTTCCTATATAACTTGCAAACCGATTTTTTGTTTCTCTGCTCCCCTAATAACTGAACTATCTTAGGCCAAACTCTTAACACTTCTCAGATAGAAATAGACTCCCACATCTAATTTATTCCTGCATGAATTTGTCAACTGTGCTTTCAGGAATGTTATGTTTTTTGTATTTTTCTGAAATACAGATCTCATCTCTTTACCTTTTTCTAATCCTCTCCTGTGTGGCTTCACGTGGTGGACACAGCCTCCTGATAGGGCACCTACCTAGCCTCCTTTTCTGTTTCTTCTTGCCCTCTCCCTAAACTTATTTTCTAACAATAGCAAGTGATCTGTGTTTCCCTAAGCACACCATAATTCACAGGCCTGTGTGATTGGCTTGGACTATCTTCTGCACTCTCGTTTCCTTTCTTATCTTCTTTCCCTTTCAAGCCCTATTAAGTCCAGTTCCTTGAGGAAATCTGCCTTATGCAAAAGCAACATTCCTCTTATGTGTTCCCTCTGGTCCTTAGGCAAACTTTTATTTTAGCCCTTAGTGTAATGGCAGTTATTACTGGTTTATGTGTCTGTAATAACTTTATAGGAAGTCTGTTGCTTGAAGAGTGAAGCAGGTGTCTCTTAATCTTTGTATCTTGAGGGTCTGAAAACTTGGTATTGCATGAGTTGTAGAATTATTTCAGGACACTCAGCAAACTAGTTCTAGATTTGGGTTAAAGTAAGGATGAACTGGAAACTAAGAAGAAAAAAATATTGAGGCAACCTGATCTTGCATGAACTGTGCCAAGCTCAACAGATGGTCAAAATCTGTGTAGAAAGGACCCTGATTGAGGCTAACCCATCCAGAAAACTTCCTGTGTGAAGGATGCTCTTTAACCACTCTCATTCCACTCTGTTCAACTTCCATCCTTTTGTGTGGCATCATAGTATATATTCTTCACTTGAACTAGATAAGTCTGCCATCTGTCTTCTTCACATCATTAATGATGTACTTCACTTCTTTTAAACATCGTTTTTCCAAGGTCTATAATAAACAGTTGACCTATATCACCTTGTTTAACCCTTCCAACAACCAAGCCATTACACGAAGGGAGAGCAAACCCCTCCAATTAATAGCATGGACTCAAGCCAGCTTGCCATGTTCTTGGGAAAGTTATTTAACATCCTCGGGTTTTAGTTTTGGCATCTATAAAATGGGACTATAGTGCTTGCCTTATAAGATTGATATGAGCATTGCTGAGTCAATATTTGTAACATATTTAAGACTGCCTAAAATATACCATGGGCTATGTAAGTGGTTATTAAATGGATTGTACAATTTTCTCTCCTGAATTTCTCCAGCTTCTCCATATTCCTTTCATCAAACCAAGTATCTCCCCTCACAGTTCCTCTCATCAGTAATGCATTTTCAAAGGTGATGCAGCTTATCTGAAAATATGAGATTGAATATCGAAGGGACTGGGATCTGTTTCAGGGTCTGCTGCTGGTGCCTGTGTCATCTTGGGCCCAATCATTGACCTTTTTGTCCTCAGATCGCTCATAATGTGTTGATAATACCACCACATTTGGAAGACTTCTGGGAAGGTCTAATGAGATTGCATATGCATAAATATATATAATGGTAAGCTCTAAGAGGGTGGAGCAATGTTAGGTGAAACACAGTAGTAGCAGTAATGGTAAACATAGCTGCTGTACTTGGCCCAGTCTTCATATTACTCTGGTAACCTCATTTGGTGGGAGGCCCATACCTACTACTACTGTCTGACACTAGGCTAAGATGTCCCTAGAGCTACATCTAACATTCCTTCCTTTACCAAATATAAAGAAGTATAGACAATGAAGGTCTGGAATCTATTTAAGGTCTGGAATTCTTCAATCATCTCCCTTTCATGATTCAAACACAGTCAAGTATTACATGACACACAAACTAGTAAGACCACATGTTATGCTTTTGTCTGCATACACTTGACTCCTGGGAGCTTAGAAACTACATTGCCTCCCTTTTCTCTTTCCCATCCCACCCAGACCTAACTATTGCATTTTTTCGTTGCTCAAAATGGCATCTCAGGACTGTAAATGATTCAAAGTTTTGTCTTTTAGGAATTGCTTTTTGCTAATCCCAGCTTTGCACAAAGAAATCATGAAAACAATTGGGTTCTTTGTAGTCTCACCCAATGAATGCTCAATATTTATTTTAAAAATACTTCTTCCTATGATTTTGACAATTCATCAATAGTCCCATAATCCAAGTCATCTGAAATTTGAAAATTGTTATCTTGACAAATTGAAAATTTTATTTTGAAAACAAGAAGTGGAATTTACTGTCATTTATCAAGTGAGAATTTTCCTTTGACTTTAAAGATCATTCTAAGTATTTTTGCAACACTATGCAATTTGTGGTGAATCTTTCCATTTAAATAATATTGCAGTTAAAAGAGAAAGGTCAGAGTCCAGAAGGAGAATGGCAGAGTATTACTTAAGACAATGCGCTATGGACTGACAGGTTTTGATTCTGAACACATCTAAGAGTGAGTTTCCAAAAAGTCTGCTATCCATTTTGATGATTATGATATACTTACAAATAAATCACAGCTGAGTTCATAGACTCAAATTATTTATTGTAAAGAAATGAACATAGCAATATGTTTTCTGTGCCTTTCCAATTAGAGTTTAGATCAATTTATCTTTGTGACGATATTGCCTAGTTGAATTTTAAAAAATATATTATGACATGTTCTTGGAGTCAACTAGCTGGAACACAAGGTTTCCGAGACTCAACATGAATTATTTATCCATTTATACTAATAAACCTTCATATCCCACATGTCCCCTGCTCAGATTTGAATGGGACCTCAAATGCACAACCTGTTTTAAATTTATGACACAACAATTGCTTATGACAAAGAAAAATGAATTTAAAAAAATGTGTCTATTTCCCCCTAGAGGAAGACAAATGATATACCTTTTTTCTTTAAAGAAATGGCATTCCTCTTTCTTTTTTAGAAGAAAAATTATTTATTAAAAAAATTTAAAGATGATAAAACATTAAAAAAGAAAGGGAAATTGATTTGAAGACGCAAGATGGGATTGAGTTGTAATATAAAAGTTGCTGGTCTTTTACTCCTGAGAGGCAGGACCAGTGGATTTCAAATCACAATTTTGAGCTTGCTTTCCGCCTCCTCCTCTTCCTCTCCTTCCTCCTTCCTGCCCCTCCCTGTTGGGAAGGGAGCGTAGACATGAGGTGACACGTCTCTTTTGATTTACCACACTGTGTCTTCATTATGAATGCTGGCGATCAGGCAGTAGTGTTTTCTAACTTCAAAGGCTTCAGCAGCCCGCGCAGCATGCAGGGGAACTGAGGTGCCAGGATACGGAGTAACAACAATATGGTGTCGTCATATTTTAGGAGTGTCAGCTTATTCTTTATTTGTGGCACATCAAAGTGAAAATGAGGACACAAGGAAGCCTTTGTTCTTTGTTATTCTCTTCTTCAGTGACAATAATGTTTTCCAACTCAATGCCCAGGCCAGAGTCCTAAAAAACTAGTTCTTTAGAATTTAATGTTTCTCGTGCTTAAAGAACTTTAGGGGGGAAAAAAAAGCTACCAATAATAAACTGGAACAGAAAAGCTACACGCTTATTGAGAAACATATTTAGAGAATCCAAGAGCCTATTTAGGGTGATGTAAGTATTACTAGGTATTAGTGAGGAATAACAAGGTAACAGTAATAATATTATAGAAGCTAATATTTATTGAGTGTTTACAAATTACCATTGTTTTAATCATTCATATAGATATTGGAACTGTGGCTCAGAGAGCTTAAATAACTCAACTAATATACAATATGGTGTGGAGCTTGGACTCAGAGCCCACTCACATGAATATCAATTATTTAGCAGAGTATCATCTGTATTAGGAGTTAGGTTTTCAATTCAGTACTTGGGGCATGGGGCAAACATCAAAAATAGTCAAAAGATAGTGTTAACTTGGTTATAAAATACAGCATACTTTTTAATTTCTGGGTATGTGGATATAACTGCCAAGCAATGCTTATAAAAATATTTAATAAATAAAAGAACACCATAGCAAAATGAAACTTTAGATTCCTTTAAGGTACAAAAAAGACCAAGCATACGTAGCTGCATTTTCTTATATAATATTGGTATGTAACGTGACTTCAGTGAAATATAAAAGTGAGGTTACTGGAGGTTGTTTTCTTTATTTGAAAAGAAGCTATGTAGACGTAGGTTACAATCATTGAATCATGTGGATTTATGCCCTGTTTTCCCAAGGAATGACCTTTATACAAGAGTCCAAACAAGAGTTTCACCTGGGGAAGTAAAAGCTGCCTGTGACTCAGAGTGAGAGCTTCAGGTGATACAAACACTGTCATCTGTGCTTTACCCCTCCTCCTAAATGCCTGATTTAGCCCTCACAGTGGCTGTGTGCTTGGAAATATTTTCATTATTTTTAGAGTAGGTGGACCTTCAAGGATGTTAAGTAACTTGTCCAAAGTCACAGTCAGTCACTGTTTTAAGAGTTTGCTAGGAAATCCTTGGAAAACTCTGCTTCTGCTGTCCTTTTGTCAGGTGGTGATCATTCCTTCATCTGTGAAAAAAATATGAGCTCGATAAAATTGCTACCAAGAGAGCATGTGCCACCAAGATTGGCTTTGATTCTCCAGGGATATCCTGTATGTATCAATAAGGGGAGGAGATAAAGGCAGGACGTGTTCAGCAAAAATGTTTCTGTTTTGCTCTATTTCATGATAAATTACGCTTGCTGGCTGCATCGAATATTTCTGTTGAAGAAGAGAGAACACCCCACTCTCAGCATCCAAATTGAGAAAAGGATAGCTGTTCTTGGATGTCATCACTGCCAATCTGCCCTGAAATAAAAGACAGAGTCCATTTCCGCTGAGTCCCAAGGAATCAGTGAGCCCTAGAATGTGACAGGTCTCTCTTTCTGCCTCTTCTCATTGAGGGAAAGGGAGAACTTCTGAAACAAAAAGAAGGAAACCTCACAAGCAGAGGGCTGAGCAACCTAGGTAGATAACATCTCCTTATTTCTTAACACTCTCTTAGAAAATTAAAAGGACTTTGTAGAAAATCCTTTTGACTGATCGAGTAGCTCCGAGGGACAGAGAAAAACAGCTTAACAAGATGAAAGACCAGGAGCCAGAGGACCCAGACCAGGAGCCAGAAGACCCAGACACTTCGAGGGCAACATCTTCCTTTTGTTGGAAATAATTAAGTGGCTCCTCTTATCAGGTCATGAGTGAGGTATTGGACACTCCAGCAGTAATCTGCACAGACCTCCATTCTTCCAGACCTCCCTGCCATCAATTCCGTAAGCACTCAATTCCAACAAAATCCTTTTTCTGTTTAAAATGCCTAGAAAAATTTCTATTCTCCTGACCAGCTTTGACTGATACAAACAGAAAATGTGATGCCAGGTTCTGCAACCATCATCTTGCAGACAATCCTTTCACAATATTCCAACGTGCTGAGGATTCTGAGACAGAAAGACAACAGATTCTCAGACGATGTCATTAAGCCACTGCCCCAGATCCCGACAGCGTCGCGTTTTCACTGCTTTTTAGGTAAAGGGAAATAAAATATACTTGGGTCAGTCAAATTAGTTTAGTTGTAGCCAGAGCATTCCTATTTTTTTTACCCAAGCTTCTCATCTGAAAAATGGGGCTACAGCAAGGTTTAGCATATATTTAATGGGATATATGCTGGGTGCTCGGCATCAAGTAAACACTTACTGTTGGTGATTAATGCTGAATCGTTTTACTAGTCCTTAAGTTCAAAATAAGATGTATCTTTTCCTCTCAATGAAATTTCCACAGAGGAGAATTATGCCATAGAATATGCTTTTCTGAATTCAAGCCTGGACATCCAGTTAAATAAGTTAATGCCAAGTGATAATATTTTCGGTTGACTTCTTTCTATTGCATTTACAAATAGAATTAGTGGATGTGTTACATAGAGATTCATGTGTAAAGTGTGAATTGTGTGTTAAAAATATAAGTAAGAGATTGAGCTTGAGAGAGCCCTATGTGATGTAAAGGAAAACAAACTTTAATATTATGGGTATAACTTTCTCTCCTAATGTTCTATAATTATTTCTCATTCTATAATAACTTACTTTAAGTAGGGTGACCATTTATAAATGCTCTGCTGGAGACAAAAAAAAAAAAGGAAAACGTTGATTATATCTCATCAGCAGAGGATAACTGGGAGGTCATTATATTTCTTACTGTTTTCTGAAACCAAGACTGTAATCAGTGCTTCGGTTGGGAAAATCTGTTTTCCTCACCCAGCGGTTTTACCTACTTAGTGTCTTTAATATGGAAAGGTATTTGGCTTGTTCAACTTCTCTAGCTGCGTTCATAAATCAAGATAATCATTATCAGCAGAACAAACAAGAGAAAAATATTATGGTAAAATGTGAGATGTGAAATAACAATTTTAAAGGCACAATGCTAATAAAAAAAGAAAATCATTATTTTTTTTTTCTAAAGTGATTTATTTGCTCATGCAGTATCTTTCCAAATTTGTTTCACTTGCAGGATACTTAAAGGCTACAAAGATGTATTAATATTGTGGCCCTGAACTCTTGTAGTTACCTATATTTTCAAATCAAACTTCTCCTTCTTTGAGGTCTGTAAAAATTATAAAAATAAAATGGTATTCAGTGGCATCACTGGGACTTCATAATTATCTTTGCGTTTTTCCTGTAATCTGTAATTTCTTCAAAAAGTTGAGGCTTTAAAAACATGATTTAAATATCTACTTATGGCAATATAAAATGCATTTAAGTAGCTCTCTTTTTGATTCTACCACCTTGAACAATATTCTGGTCTCGGTGGACTGACACCAAATTGACAAGCCACAGCAAAATTGCTCATACACTGAGCCTGGGACATAAAATGGCTGAGTGACAGGTGGGACTAATCAGTTCATAGGTAAAAATCAAGATTGGATTTGATGAGGGGATTTCTTGATCCATGGTGGATTCAATCCTCTTTTCAATATACTGAAAAGCCATTTTTGCCAAGTTTGATTTTCATTATTCCCAACCCTAGCTCTGTCAGTTTTCTTCAAGGGACGTCTCAACCCTAGCTTTCCCTAATTCTACAGCTAACCAAATAGCCTGAGGGGAAGATTCGGAGTTAACAAAAGGGTGGGGAGAAAATTAAATGCCTGGTCTCCTGCGAAATCGATTTTAGAGAATTGCTATTAGTTATGCCAGGAGTTAGTTGCAAAAAAAAAAAAAAAAAAAAAAAAAGCCATACACTGAGGTGGTATTAAGACCATTATTACACTTACCTCTTCTCCTTATCACCAACAATGACAAAGAGAAGTGATTATTTTAACATTCAGATTAATTTTCTCATAGCAGAAATCATTATGTCTCTGCTCAGATAACATTTTCTTTATTCCTTAGATCAGATATTTTCAACAAAGGAGTATTTCCCAGTCACCAGATGAGCATTTCGTGAATAACACAATGAATCTTTTCTCTACTTCTTTAACATACATTTTGAAAAAAAAGTATCTTCCCCAAGAATCTTCATGCCTCTCTCCTCATCTCTCCTCAGTGTGAACCTTGGAGGCTTTTACCTGGTTGCTCTGAACAGCTACAGTGGTAGTTGAGGTCCAGAGAGCTTTGTTGGTGATGTGCACCGAGGTGGGTGGGCAAGGTGAAGGAAGGTGCATCTTGTTGTCACCTTCACCAGCATGAGGTTTGTGGACTGTGGCCTCAGTGACTCCAGGACAGTGTGAGAAGTTCAAGATAACATCTTGGCATCACTGACACAAAGTCCAGGAGTTTGGGGCTGTGAGGGACTTAATCCACCTGTGCTCATGAGATTAATTTACTTTAAAGAAATGAAATGAAAAATTGTGTTTTTGAGTCAGCTAGTACTAAAATGCTTATGATAAAAATAGCCATCCCCGCCCCAGCCTAGTGTTGCCTCCTCAGTAGCAACCTCCTTCAATTCTTCTACCTGTGTCAGTGATTTGCCTTCATATTTTAAATAACATGCTTACATTCCTATTTCATTCCTTCAACAAATATTTAATGAGGCTCAGCTCTAGGTGCAGGCTCCCAGCAGTGAATCAAATTGTCAAGTCACTGTCCCCATGGAGCTGACATCCTTACTGTGGGAGGAGCATAGTGAGCAAAATATATAATATATGGTAGTGCTACAGGGAAGAACAAAACAGGCAAGAGGGAAAGGGAATGTTAGAGTAAGGTGGACAATTTTCAACACAGTAGAGAAGGGAGGTTAAAAGAAGAATATAATATTTGAATTTAAAAAAAAATACTAGAAAATGGAGAGAGTGACTTGTAAGCATATCTGTATTAGTCAGTGTTCTCTAGAGGGACAGGACTAATAAAATAGATGTATACATGAAAGGGAGTTGATTAAGGAGTATTGACTCACACGATCACAAGGTGAAGGTCCCACAATAGGCCAACTGCAAGCTGAGGAGCAAAGAAGCCAGTCCAAGTACCAAAACCTCAAACATAAGGAAGCCAACAGTACAGCCTTCAGTCTGTGGCCAAAGGCCTGAGAGCCATGGCAAACCGGTATAGGTCCAAGAGTCCAAAAGCCGAAGAACTTGGAGTCTGATGTTTGAGGGCAGGAAGCATCCAGCACAGGAGAAAGATGGAGGCCAGAAGACTGAGTCAGTCTAGTCTCTCCACGTTCTTCTGCGTGCTTTATTCTAGACTCACTGACAGCTGATTAGATTGTGTCCACCCAGAATGAGGGTGGCTCTGCCTCTCCCAGTCCACTGACTCAAATGCTAATTTCCTTTGGCAACACCCTCACAGAAACACCCAGGAACAATACTTTGCATCCTTCAATCCAATCAAGTTGACACTCAATATTAACCATCACAATATCTAAGGGTGAAGACTGCAGGTAGAGAAAACGCAAAATGCAGCCTCCTTATGTGTAGGATATGTTGCATGAAGAACAGCCAGGAGGCTCACAGGCTGGGGTAGAGTGAGCAGGGGTGTCTAGATGACAATGTGGCCAGACAGGACACATGAGGTGTACACAGGGACAGATTGTATAAGACCTTGCACCTGTCAAGGCCTCAAGCTTTCACTCTGAGTGAGCCTTTTAGGGGTTCAAGTAGGGAAGAGACAAGATCTTAAGACAGGACTTAGATTTAGAAAGAACCTCTCTGCTTCCTGGAATCAGAACAGGTGGGACGGGGGCAGGATTGAAAGAACTGGGAAGGATGCTTCTGCAACCCAGCCAAGAGTTAATGTTTGCTCTGATCAAGGAGAGGGTGGGAAATGGGGGGACTTAGAACATATTTTGAAGGTAGAAGCTGGGAGGAGTAGCTGATAGATTGAATGTAAGTACATTAGCAGGAAGGAAGATAGGGATGACTCCAAGCTTCTTGGCCTGAGGAACTGGAAGAATGGGATTTCCACTAACAAAGGCAGGTAAGAGTTTAGGAAAAACAAGTTTGAGAGAGATGCGAGAGTTGGGCATGCTAGTTAATTTTGAAATGTCTCTTGGAAAGGGTGACTCACAGCTTGGTTGGTCTAGGAAAGTCTTAGTTTACTTTGTTGTCATGAAAAATTATCAATATTGTATTGATTATCAGTATCTTCCTTTCACCCTAAACACTACCCCTGTTCAGATGATATGTTCACCTTGCTGCAGGCACCTGACTGAGGAGGTCAAAGAGACATAAGAGTGTGGAGTTCATGAAGTGGTTGTGCTGGGTACACAGCCTGGAATGAGGAAAAACTAGCAAAGGAGACACAATGAATAGATAATGATGTAGGTGGAAAGCCAGCTAAGAAAGAGGCATGGCAAACTGTGCAGATGTTACATTGGGCCAAATAAGATGAAACTGGTATTGACCACTGGATTTGGCTCTGTGAAAGGCAATTGTGGTCTTAGTTCCTGGAGAGGAATGGAAATGAAGGCCTGATTAGAAAGCCGCTTCCTTTTTTGGACATTGATTTCCCACTATGGTGGAGGAAGATTGGAGACTTGTATCTCCCTCAATTCTTCAATATACTTCCTCTCCAATCTCTTCTCCACTCTTGTTATATCACATTCTCTTTTGCTTAAATCCATCATCTTTGATTTCTTCATTCTGGATGCTATAAATAATGTTCTGCTAACCTAGGTCATAATCTAGAAAGATACCATTTTTTTCTTAATTAACCCTCTTAATTTTTTTCTTAGAATTAAAAATGACTTTTTAATTTTTTTGCCTTATTTTCTGTGTACTTTTAGACTTTCAGCATCTCTATCTTATGCCCATCAATAAAATGTTTAAAATGCTTAAGCACATCATTCTCATTTCCCACTGGAGATTTTGCTTTGAGAGTTTATGTCAGTTTTGTACAGTTTAGAGAGGGAGAGGAAATAGATGCATATTTGCCATGTTTAGCAGCTCATTGACCTTGATCTGAAACCTGTTCACAAAAAGAAAGAAGGTAAAGAGACATCCTATTTTATCTACATTTTCAAATCAGATAAAAACTACATTTTCAGTTTCCAATCAAGTTATGCCTCTACATCTTAGAGGATTCAATCTTTCCCTTGAGAAAAAAACAAACACATAAGCCAGATCAATATCTTTAAAGCCAATCTTAAAATGCATTGAATGAAAAAGAAAGTACTACTTTACATTTTTTTGTCTTGAAAACATTCCATATTTCCTGAAACTTGATCAGTTATTTTAAGAGAAGCTAGTTTCCCTGAATGTCAAGAGGCAGGCCTTTCTCTGCCTTGTTAACAGTGCTTTGCTCTGCTTTTCACTTCCTTTATGGCAGTGGGTTAGGTTGAGAGTAGTTTTCTATGAAGAGCTGCTGATTTCCCACCAGAAGCAGAGTCAAGTGTTGTGAAGCACATGTTGCAGCATTTTTGCTCTCAAATGATGGAACTGCCTGTCTCCCAACAGAGCTGGCAGGGCCTCTGGTGAGTCAGAGCAGAGCTTCAGGGGCCATTTAGAGTACAGTAGTTAAACACAAAGCTGGAGCCAGTCTGCCTGGATCTCAATCCCAGCTCCTCCACTCACCATCTTTCAACTTTTGGTGCTCTTGGATAGAATGCTTAACCCTTGGGCATTGATCACCTCTTTTACAAAATGGGTTTATATATAATGATAGTGCCTGCCTCATAAGAGTTGTGTAATGATTAAATAAATTAAAACATGCAAAACACCTGAGTGTCCGACATGAAGAAGATTTAGTACACGTTAGCTACTATTATTATTTTACTCCATTTTGTATTTTTTTAATTTTTGAAATTTTACTAATCGTTTATTATATGGATGGCCTCTTTGACAATCAGCTTTAACCCTCCCTCCAGATAAAATCATGCTGATGAGTTTAGTATATGTCCTTTTAGATTTTAAAATAATTATATATAGTTGATCCTCTGTATCTATGGATTCTACATGGCTAACTGCAGAACTTGAGCATTCACAATTTTGGTATCCACAGAGGATCCTGGAACCAATCCCCTATGGATGTACTATATATAATGCATATAGTATATAAGAATATATATCATACCTATGTATATGTTTAGATAATATGTCCAAAACAAAAGCTGAAATTTAGCCAGTTGACTTATTCCTAAGCTACTGGGAAAAAATTAATTTTCTGGGATATTAATACACTTTTCCCTTAGAATATTCCTAAATATTCTTGAAAGATTTCCAACTAATATGCACAAAAATCACTTTTTTATGGTTTACACATGTGTATTTACATGCAGGCATACCTCATTTTATTGAGCTTTGTTTTATTGCTCTTCACAGACACTGCATTTTTTATAAATTGAAGGTTTGTAGCAACTGTTCCTTAAGCAAGTCTATCAGCATCATTTTTCCGACAGCATGAGCTCACTTTGTGTCTCTCTGTCAAATTATGGTAATTCTCACGTTTCAAATTTTTCATTATTATTATACTATTTTTAATTATTATCGTCATGGTGATCTGTGATTGCTGATCTTTGATGCTACTATTGTAATTGTTTTGGAGTACCCCAAACTGTGCCCATATAAGATGATGAACCTAATTGATAAATGTATGTGTTCTGACTGCTCTACTGAACCCTACACCCCATCTCTCCCTCTTCTTCAGCCTGCCTACCCCCGAGACACAAGGATATTGAAATTAGGCCAGTTAGTAACCCTACAAAGGTCTCTAAGTGTTCAAGTAAAAGGGAGAGTCACACATGTCTCACCTTAAATCAAAAGCTAGAAATGATTAAGCCTAGTGAGGAAGGAATGGCCAAAAGCCCAGACAGGCTGAAAGCTGGGCCTCTTGTGCCAAACAGTTAGCCAAGTTATAAATGCAAAGGAAAAGTTATTGAAGGAAATTAAATGTACTACTATAGTGAACACATGAATGATAGGAAAGCAAAACAGCCTTGAGGCTGTTATGGAAAATGTTTTATTTAGTGGCCTCGACAGATGATCAAAACAGCCACAACCTTTACTTAAGTCAAAGCCTAATCCAGAGCAAAGCACTAACTCTATTAAATTCTACAAAGGAGGGAGGTGAGGAGGCTGCAGAAGAAAAGTTTGAAGCTAGCAGAGGTTGGTTTATGAGGTTTAAAGAAATGAGCTGACTCCATAACATAAAAGTGCAAGGAGAAGCAGCAACTGCTAAGAAGCTGCAGCAAGCTGTCCAGATGTAGGTAAAATAATTGATAAATGTGGCTACACTAAACAAATATTTTCCATGTAGACAAACAGCCTTATACTGGAAGATGATGTCATCTAGGACTTTCATAGCTGGTGAGGAGAAATCAATGCCTGGCTTCAAATAGTCAAAGGACAGGCTGACTGTCTTGTTAGGGACTAGTGCAGCTAGTGCTTTTAATGCTGCTTTTTGAAGCAGATGTTCATTCACCATTCTAAAAATCCTAGAGCTCTTCAGAATTATGTTAAATCTACTCTACCTGTGCTCAATAAATGGAGCCACAAAGTCTGGATGACCGCATATCTTTTTACAGCATGTTTTACTGAATATTTTGAGTCCACCATTGAGATCTACTGCTCAGAACAAAATATTACTTTCAAAATATTACTGCTCATTAACAATGCACCTAGTCACCCAAGAGCTCTGATGGACATGTACAAGGAGATTAATGCGGTTTTCATGCCTGCTAACACAACATCCATTCCACAGTCCATGGGTCAAGGAGTAATTTTGACTTTCAAGTCTTATCTTATTATTTAAGAAATACATTTCATGAGGCTATAGCTGCCATAGATAGTGATTCCTCTAGTGGAACTGGGCAACATAAATTGAAAAACTTCAGGAAAGGATTCATCATTCTAGATACTATTAAGAACATTTATGATTCATTGGAGGAAGTGAAAATATCAACATTAACAAGAGTTTGGAAGAAGTTGATTCCAACCCTCATGGATGACTTTGAGGTCATAGCCAATGTGGTGGAAGTAGGAAGAGAACTAGAGTTAGAAGTGGACCCAGAGGATGGAACTCAATCACTGCAATCCCATAATAAAACTTTAATGAAGGAGAAGTTGTTTCTTATGGATGAGCAAAGGAAGTGGCTTATTGAGATGGAATCTACTCCTGGTGAAGATGCTGTGAACACTGGTGAAATGACAACACACTTTAGAATATTACATAAACTTATTGGATAAAGCAGCAGCAGGGTTTGAGAGGATTGACTTCAATTTCAAAAGAAGTTCTATGGTGGGTCCAATGCTATCAGACAGCATCACATGCTACAGAGAAATCTTTGTGAAAGGAAGACTCAACAAATGTGACAAACTCCACTGTTATTTTATTATAAGAAAATGCCACAGACATCCCAGCCTTCAGCAACCCAACCACCGTTCTGATCAGTCAGCAGCCATCAATATCAAGGCAAGACCCTCCAACAGCAAAAACATTATGATCCCCTTAAGGCTCAGATGATTGTTAGCATTTTTTAGCAATAAAATATTCTTTAATTAAGGTGTATACGTTATTAAGATATAATGCTATTGCATACTTAATAGACTCCAGTATAGCTTAACCATAACTTTTATACACACTGGGAAACCAAAAACTTTACATGATTCACTTTATTGTGATATTTACTTTACTGCGGTGGTCTGGAACCAAATTTTCAAAATCGCTGAGGTATGCCTGTACATAGAAAATAAAAGGTTTTCTACTATGAAGTGCATATGTGCTTTTTGGTACACAAATCGCGTCATACTATATATGTTGCCTGCAAGTTGTGTTTTACTCAATAATTTATTTTTGAAATTTATCCATGTTGACTTATGTAAACTTAATTATTTGATTTTAACTTCTGAATACCATTCCAGTGAATAAATATAGCACATTTTATATATTGGTGAGTATTCTAGATTCTCCAGTTGCCTCTTAAGAAGCCTGCAGAAGGGTGTCTGAGTGATGCAGTGAGAGAGAGGTTACTCCCCGAAACTGAAGTTTCCAGCCCTTTAAGCAAGTTTCCCATTCTCTGCTGGGTTAGATGTGATTCCTCCTGCCAGAGCAGGTACACCTGAATGAGTGCCATCAGACTTCCATCTCCTGCTTACTGATTGATTGGATTAGCAGGAGGTCACAGCAGAAGTCCTCTGCATGCATATCTTGCAAATGCCAAGGGGCATTCAGGTGCCTAGCCCACTGTTAATACCATGATAGTCAGGTATGTTCCTAAGAGGACGTAGAATACATTGCTGCAGATGGGTCTAGCCCAGTTGAACTGGTCTGAAATCAGACACCAAGAAATTGTTCAGGGTATGTTTTGAGCAAGTTAACTGAATCATAAAAGATAAATAACAGTCATCTTAACTGCCAGAATGGTTGTGAGCAATAGCTAATTGAATAGATGGTAAAGCACTTTTTATTTGCAACGCACCCCACCAGAGGAAGAGGCTAAGAGGCTGGCATCAGGTCAGCAGAAAATCTCCTTTGCAGGAAAACAGACTTCATCTTTGAATTCATGATGCCATAAAAATTCTAATTTGAGGATTTATGAAAAGATGCACAATCTGTTGCTTCATACAGTCCATAGCTGGAAACACTGGGGCCCATCTGTTCATTGGGGAATGATTTGAGTGTGCCTTCTCTTTAGTATTTTAATTCAGGTGTAGGTGTTTAGAAAAGGCAGTTACTAAAATTAATCATATGGGGACATGATATGTAAACTTGTAAAGTCAAGCTGCAAGTTTGGGCCATGCTAAGTAGTAATTCCATCCAGTGATCTCTGCAGAAAGTTCCAGTGGGTACAGATATTTAAAACCAAACTCTAAGCCAGCCTAATTCTAGGGCTGTATTAGTCCATTCTCATGCTGTTAGTAAAGACATACCCGAGATTGGGTAATTTATAAAGAAAAAGAGGTTTAATGAACTCATAGTTCCACATGGCTGGGGAGGTCTCACAATCATGGCAGAAGGCAAAAGGCACATCTTATACGGCAGCAGACAAGAGAGAGAATGAGAGCCAAGTCAAAGGGATTACCTTATAAAACCATCAGATCTCCTGAGACCTATTCACTACCACAATAACAGGATTGGGGGGAATTGCTCCCTGATTCAGTTATCTCCCATTGGGTCCCTCCCACAATATGTGGGAATTATGGGAGCTACAATTCAAGATGAGATTTGGGTGGGGATATAGCCAAACCACATCAAGGGACACAGGATGGAATGGGACTGATGGGGCCAAGGCCCTGAGGCTGTTTGTTGGTGAAGTTCTCCTCTCAGTTTCTCTAATGGATCTCTGACTTTTGCTTTGTGAATTTCTGTATACCTGGGAGGCTATGCACCATGAAAAAGTGCTTTTGTGCACAGTAGTTTGAATTCTCCCAGGAAACATCCAGTGGCTATGCAAGGAAAAAAAAAGTTGAGTCTCTTGGGCAATATATATTTTTCTCTAGTAGCTTGGGAATATGTCAAGCAGCTGAATTTCGTCTTTTCACTGTTTTTCTACAAAAAAAAAAATGATATCGAAGCACATAAGGCAATTTTACCTGACATATATCATTGTCTTTCTAATTGTTCATTTTAATATGTTAACCACCCTGATATTAAGACGAGAGGATACAATTTAAAATGTATTTTATAATTAGCTCAGAATTTGGGGAAGAAAGTTTCAACAGTGGTATTGAAAATGTAGAGGTGCAGTTTAATTAAGTAAGTTCTAATTATTTAATTAACAAATGGTTTTTGTCTATTTTATGTCAGACCCTGTATGAAATGCAAGATTCGGGAAAACAAACATGGTCTTTGCCTTTACAGAACTTTAAGTCCCCTGGAAGGCTCAGAAACAAATAATCAAGTCAATCCATGTGTAATTTCTAATTATGGAAGTGCTATTGTTCGCTATGAGATGCGTCATGGGGAGGAATGCCCTAGCCTGGAAATGAGGGAGTGCAGCCCCTAGGGGGCCTGTTTTGATGGAGATCTGAACAATGAATAGGTTTGGGATGGGACAGAGCAGGTGGGCCAGCCTGCAGGTGTGAACAGCTTCCCCTGTGAGGGACAACACATTTAAAAGGCCTTGTGGACAACGAGACTGAGAGTGCTTTGAGGAATGAAAGTGGGCCTCTGTCACTGGAGAACAGAAAGAAGGGGCAGTCGGGGAAAGGGGAGGCCAGGAGTGTAAGGAGGGAGGAAGGTGCAGGGCTGGAGGCTGTGTTAAAGCCAAGCTCAAAGCAAAGGGAAGTCCTTGAAGCATTGTGAAAACATCATTCTGGTTGCAGAGTAAACAAGGAAATGAGTGGGGCTGAGATCATCAGTGGGCAGGCTACAGCATTTGTCTAGGTGAGGATTATTTTATGGGACACACCACACACTCATACACATGAGGACAAAGTGATAATGAAGGTAGAAGAGACAGAAAGAGACAGTGTGTTTGTGTGGTTGCGTGTGTGTGTATGAAAGAGAGAGACAGAGAGGGACAGAGCGAGAGAGGGAGAGAGAGGCAGGGAGGCAGCAAGGGAGAGAAGAAGAGGAAGAGAGATATATATTGATAGAAAGAGCAAAAACTGAATTAAAAAGCATTGGGAGGATGGGTTTTAAAGTTAGAGCTAACTATTCAAATCTGAGATAATGTTAAAAATAAATTTTAAAATGTGGTCTCTTCTCAATATCAGGGTGGTTAATATAGGACAATATATAAAAAGAAATATAAGCTTCAGGTAAAATTGTTCGTAGAACTTTTCAATCATTTTTCAAGCAACGACTACAAAAATGAACTCTAACTGGTTCAAATCTTGCTTGGTCCAGCCGCTTTGTAACCACTCGAATTTGGGCAAGTTTCTTATACAGCTCACCTTGAGCTTCTTCATTCCAGCTGGTCCTAACACTATTGTGCAAGCTGAATGAGGTCACATATGTGAGGTACCTGACTCAAGATCTGCACTTAGTTAGCCTTTACTAACATTACTGTTGTTATTATTATCATGTTAACGAAATTCCAAAAACTAATATATAACTCTTTCATCTAGAAAAGCAGGGTACTTATTACATTGTGAATACAAGTATATTTGTATTATGTGAACTCACTAGATCATGAACATTTTTGCCATATGGCCACACCTCAGTTGCATTTCTCCACTATTCTATCCTTTTCTAGAAAATCACTGAATATGAATAATCTCTCTCCATCTCCTTATATGACACTGGAATGGAGAGAAGATTAAGTAAGCTAAAATAAGGTGGTAATTCTCTGATATTTAGAAGGATATTTTGAGACATTTTGTACCAAGCTTTGAAGTGAAAACTATGAGTTCTAGCTTCAACAATAAGTTAATAAAATAAAAAGTGATAGAATGGGGAAAGGCTTCACATTGTTGATGGAGCTCATGGCCAGAGGCCTGGTGGGAGCCCCAGCCCTGCTGCTGAGTTCATACCAGCTCGTTTTCTAAATAAAACAGACAGTTCATGTCAACTCCTACCATAAGAATGTAAGAAGTACCTCAGTGCTATAACTTGTCCAGATTCTCCTATCTGTTTTCCTCTGTGTGTGTGTAAACTGGTTTCCTTTTCTGTTAAGGCATTGCAAACCCGGCATTTCCTGAATGCCTCGACATATGCTTGCTTCCTGCTCTTCCTCGGTGACTTTGGTGACTTTGTCCAAGCCCACAATTTCTATTGTTGCCTCAAGGCAGTGACCACAATTTTAACCTAAATAGACCTTACTCTTGAGTGAAAGCCTGAACTCAGACTTGTATTTCCAAGTATCTGTGAGCACCTTCTTTTCAAGGTAAACTAATATTTTAAGTTCAAATAGGTCTATATTGAGATTCTGTAGAAAAAAATACGCTGGAGAAGATCTGAGTATCCATCTAACAGAACCACTCACCGGCTTCGTGCAGTTAACTATTTTGGGCCCCATTGCCTTTAGTTGTAAGGTGATAGGTCCTTGGCCTAGAATCAGGGGTCAGCCGTTGCCTGGTTTTATAAATTTTATTTACAGCCATAGCCATTCATTTACACAAAACCGCCACAGAGACTAATGGCTCTAAATCCTAAAATATTTACTGTCCAGCCCTTTACTAAAAAAGATTTGCCGATTTCTGGATTAGATTACTAGTTTCTAAACCATTTTCTCCTTTCCCGCTTCCATTTTTCTTCCTTTTTCCCTCCCTACCTCCAGCCCTTCCTTTCCCTCCCTCCCTCCCTCCCTTCTTTCCTTCCTTCCTCCTTCCTTCCTTCCTTCCTTCCTTCCTTCCTTTCTTCCTTCCTCCCTCCCTTCCTTCCTTCCCCTATATTTTTCTTTCTTTCTTAACAACTGAATTCTTTCTCCAAACAATATATTACACAGAAGCCCAGTAGAGAACACAGATAAAAGTAGGCCTCCTCTATTTTGAAGGTTTGGATGTGGGAGTGGTTGTCAGTTTTTCAATTTGAAAGTCACTGAGCTAAATTATTTTTTAAATTGTATAATGATAATGCTGTATGTAGAAGTCCTGAATCCTGAGAGCTACCTGTAGTCTTTAGCAAACAGTCAAGTGATAAAATGTGTTTTGATGCTCCCCTCTTCCCACATTTCCCCGCTGGAGTCCCTTCTTCGACTTTGTTCTCATCTCACTCTCCATCTGTTCCTGCCCTCCCTGTGGCTGTCTAGCTGCCAAGGAACCCTAACTGGGGCACACGCGTGGCCAGGCCCCTTGCAACAGTGGCCACAGTGTCAGACTTTCTCTATCTCTTCTCTGAAGGCGAAATTTTCACTTGGTGTTCTCCCTTGGTATCTGTTTTCTCCTGAATGACAGCTGGCTAATCAGATAAATTCAGCCTGTTAATTTTATAAAGACTGTTCATTTTTACTAATGGCTTAATGAATTTATTCCTCCCAGGTAACACATTTGTATTTTAATCAGGGCTTTCTGGAGATGGTGGCTTCATTAACTCAAAGGAAGGAGTTTAGTGGAAGGAATCCAGGCAACATTCTGACAACTTAAGAGGTATTTAGAACAAAAGAAGCCTCTGGATGCTGCTCAAATCATGCTACAAATGTGGCTGTCCATGCCTCCTCTAATTTTGATTGAATCAGTCTTCTGTTTCACGGCTATTTTGCTCATTTGGGTGGACAGCCTCATAGGCTGTGTCATTTTTCTCCCACTGTGGGCCATGTCACCATGGGCATGTGACATAGCACTTTTGGGTCTCCTCATCTGTCCTTTGTAGAGTTATTGGGGGATCAAATTAAATAACATGCATATAAAGTGTGGTACATTATTAGAATCTCGGTAAATCCTTCTTCTTTTCCCATCAAAGTGCAACCCAGATCTCTTATGTTTAGAAGAAACCTTCATTTTAGTTTTTTGCAGAATTTGTTCCTTGATTTAGAAGGGAAGAGTTTTTTCCTTTTTATATTTTTTATCTCACTGTCAATAAATTAGCTAGCTAGCAGAGATAATAACTGGAATCAGAGACGTCCGTAACTTTAAGGGACATCAGAAAACATCTAATTTGCTTCTTTTATTTCCCAGACACACTGAGAGGTTAAATGGTTTATGCAGGGTCTCTGGCTGTCTAGTGAGTGGCAGATCTAGAACTAGAAACCAGGCCTCCCAAACTCCCAGTTTCCCCCAAGTCAACAAACAAATAACACACTTTCTTCCCTGAGGCTTCTCTCCTATACTGAAGAAAATGCTGGATCAAAAACTTGCCTTTGGCACAACACATGTAGAGATTTGCTCAGCATACCTCCAAGACTGGCAAGGTTGCATATTTCATCCCATTTGTGATGAGATAAATGGTCAATCTCTCAAATCCCCTTAATGAAGCAAGAAAATCGGTCATTTTACCTTGACTATCACTTGGCATCTTCTTTTTAAGTCTGCTTCCATAAATAGCAATGAAACCTGCCTTCATCACATTTATTATGGGATGAAAACCAAGCTTCTGCATGTCGAAGGCATAGCTCCAGGGGGCCACCCTGCCACTTGAACCTTCAATAGGCCTCTTATGCTGTATTCATTTCTTCATGCAAAGCACTCTGTCCTCATTGCTGGATAGCCTGACAAGAAAGTGGCTAGCCCAGCTGCCTCACTGTGCACTAGCATTTGGGGTAATAACCTGGCAGGCTGCGGGTCTCTTTTCCCACTCCTCTCCCCAACCCCCATGCAACTGTTTGAATTTCTCCTTGCACCAGCTGCCCCACCCTCCCTTTCAAAAATTACTTTCAGCAATTACTACAGCTCAAGGATGCTGTCCAATCTAAAATAGCTAATGAGAACCAGTCCTTCAATCTAAACTGTAATCAGCTTATAACAAGCTCCCTTTTCCTGTGCTTCATTACGGTGACACAATCTATTTTTCATACCTCAAAATGATAAGGCAGAGTTGGGGAAAGAGAATCACTCTCCATCACCAGGCTTGCATGAAAGGGAGATGGGCTTAAGCATGCAGAATTGATTTATTTGCATTCTTCTATTGCTTTGGTGGCTGCATCTTTGAAAGAAGCTAATATTGTATTTTTGATTCGGCCCTAAGAACAGCAGGGCCTGACAATCAAGCATGCTTATTACAGCCAGGAAAAAAAAAAAAAAGAAGTAGCCCAGCATAGCTCAAGTGCGTCGTGATTTATTTGGACATGTGCAGACTTGGAGCAGAAAGTATTTTACATTCTGTTGAAGAACCTTACAATTCTGTCTTTATCTATGTGTTTCTTCTCTCTGAAATTTGTGTGTTTGTTACCTATAACCCCACTAGCTACTTACCTGCTTTTCTTTTTTAGGGGGGCCTATGCAAATGCTTCATTGCTTATTTTTAAAGAAAGAACATGGAAGGCACCCACCACAGGGATTCTCACTAGAAGTTTGGGGAATCTGCTTGGCTAATATTGTACAATCTGTTGATAAACACCCAGGCTATTTTAATCTCCTTTCTAACTTTATCCTCCTGAGTTAATTTCCAAACTGTCATTTTTTGCCTGGTGTGATTAAAGTTCGGCCTGTTTAAGCATCTGCATTCTCCCGGCGTGATTTCCTAGGCATTGAGGCTGTGGCAGAGCATGCCTATTAATCCCACCCTAATGATTAGAGCATCTGAGGAGCTGCAACATTTGATGGGTTAATACTGGTAGCTGAGTCCTTGGATTCAATCCAACTCAGTCATCACTGTGAATGAGGCAGTTTGATGAGCTTCAGTAAGGCTGGGACTGCTGTCATTGTCCATTTGAGACTCCAAATACTAGGAAAAAAATAAAAGCCAGTCTTCGACAGCTAGACAGGTCCTAGGAGTATGAATGTCAATAACATACAGATATAAAATGCAGATTGGGGCATCTTTGTTATATAATTGTTAATGGGCAGAAAAACCTCACAAAGAACTCCCTGCCCTATTATTTATCTCCCTGCCCAAAAAAGAAAATAACAACAAAAACATTAAAATACATCGGCCAGTTTTTAAAAGTTGTTTTTCTCTGCTTTGTCTAAAATTGTGTAAAAGATAAGGCTAAATTAGAAAATCTTTTACCCAACCTCTTCATTTGTGTAAAATAAATGCACACAACTCATTTAAAGTGGGAGGCTTGCAAATTTACTCATTAGACACAATAACCTGTAAGCTGGTGTCTCAACTCAAAAGGAGTCTTCATCGGGCAATTAGGGAAGGTGGTTCTCGGCCGCCTCTCCATCTTCAAGAGCGCTGGATCCAACTTGCTTTTAAAATAGTGAGGCTGTCAGAGGACTCAGATTGAGCATCTGCATTTCAGGCGAGTCCATAAATTAACTTCTAGTACTTATGGCATTCTGAAAGAATGAAACATTCATTGCAATTCATGGTTTGTCTGTTTCGGGAATGTTATGAAACCATGCCTGTTATACAGGGAGAATTTTCTACCTCCAACATTTACAGGAAGTTATTTTTCTTGCCAAAGCAAGACATCATACTATCATCCTCTCTCCTCTTTCTCCTTCTCTCCCTCTCACATCAAAGGTGACCCTCTGAAAACATGTAAAGTGGGATACCTTTACAACTTGGTGGCAGGGGACAGAATTCGCAGCCTCCTCCTGATTGTTCAATCAGGTCTTCCTCATTTGAGTGTTCAGTTTAAGTGAACTTGAGTCAGCTGGCAGAATATCTGGATTTATATCTTACTGTATTATTTTCTTAAGGGGCATTGATTTCCGATATACATAGTCCTTACCATTCTGAATTGTACTGCACGATTCTGAATTGTACTGCACGATTCTGAATTGTACTGCACGATTCTGAATTGTACTGCACGATTCTGAATTGTACTGCAAGTCAAAATACCAGTTAGCTGATTCATGTACAGGTCTTTGCTAAAGATGAAGATGAAAGCACCAAGTTGTTTCAGGAATAATATAAATTTACAATCCTGTACCATTACTTTTGTCTTTGCCCACATGCACATAATATAATATGTAGTGAATCTTTATTTTTAATTAAGAACATTTCTTAACACCTTCTATGTGCTGGGCTAGCAGTGAAGGATTGAAAATACTCAGACTGGCAGCACTAAATCTGAAAGTTGATGGTCGCCCACTTGGAATCTTTAAGTAAATAGACTTTTATTGACAACATTAATAGAAAGGGAAAAATAATAAAAGTCTACTCCTAAGGTGGTATTTTAAAAAATATTTTTCAGATTATATATTCTAAAGTTATCTTTATGTCAGTGATATTAGCAATACTATAGAGTTTATCCGTGACTAAGTATTTAAAGATGTTTGCATTGTTTGTTAACCAATTTAGAATTTCATCCTAAGCCTTCTTAAAATAAACTAGGGAGTATATAAATGATTTTAAACACTGACTCTTTGTGATATAGTTTCTTAAGGATAAAATATACGTGAAATATTCTTATCGTCAAGGAGGTTAAAATGTGTTAAAAAATGGATTCAGTGAGATCAAAGTTTATGTGTTTCATATACTGTATTTACAAACACAGCTTAAGAATTATACTAATGCTTTTTTAAAGGTTTTTAAGTTAAAAAAATAAAATGAAGGTTTAAAAAGTTACCTAGAAAATTATACTGATGAAATATTTTTCAGTAAACTAGTTATGAGTTGTATCAAAAAGCAAATTTTATATTTACATTGTGTTAAGGGCTACATTGAAGGTGGAGAATAGGGTAAAGATAAAAATGGGTAAGGTCTGTACCCTTGGATTTCAGAGCTAGTACTTTGTGTTCAAATTTCTTTTTTTTTCCTGCCTCCCATTTTTCTTTCTCCGCCAAAACATGGATGGTATATCATGTAACTAATTTGTTCCTTTCTTCTCTTTAAAATATGAGTAGTCAGTGCCCTCTTTGGTAATTACAGGAGGAGATTATTCAAACAAGTTTTGTTGTAGAAAACAATCTAAATTCTTTAAATAAAGTTTCATAAAGTCTAATTTATTATCATGATTAACCTCATCAATAACACCTAATGATGTAACATTTTTAATGAAATAAATTGAAATACCTCCTAACATTTTCAGTTAGTTTTCATATGAAGTGATCATGGGCTAATCTTTCAGATAATGAGTTAATGACAATGGAATTTTAGTGATGAAAAATATGCTGTAATTATATGTGGATTCTAGTTAGCAAACTTGTATCATCTCAATGGAATTTAAACACAATTCTCTGCAGGTTTATTAGTCTGACATCTAGGTCTTACCTATGGATTTTCTCCTCACAGTCTATTTGATCAGTTGGCAAAAATTAGATTTTAGGCTGTTCAGAGACTGAAAATGGTGACATATCAAAGATCCTGAAAAGGGGGAGAAAAATGAAATTAGGAAGCATTGCTCATTACTATAATCTCTAATTTGAGTAAGAAATTCACATGATGATCAAAGGGGGCAATGAGCCATTGTAACAGATTAGGGCAGTGGTACCAGGGCTTCTCAGACTTTGCTTTTCCAATTCCCACTACCAGAGTCAGAGTGAGTCCAAAATGTGTGGCAGGTGATGGTGCAAGAGGGGCGTGCAGAGAAGGACAGTGGGAAGGCCCCAAGTACATGGGCTAGTGTTTTGGAATTCTGTTTTAAGGCAGTGAAGCTAGAGGTACACATCACTAACAGTAATAGTACTAATAATGCTAACTACTATCTATGGCTCAATTACAGTGAAGGAGATATCTGGAAAGACCTCATGGAAGTGGCAGTGTGTAAGCTGAGAAATGAAAGGCAGCAACACTTGAATATTCAGAAATAGAGTAGCGACATTGAAGATAGAGTGAACAGCGCATCAAGGGAGCCAGTTGTGAAGCTATTCAAATTCCACATTGTGGAAACCATCTAAAACCACTTTTGGTAGCTGCAGTTGACCAATGTGGCAAGAATGTTCTCTTATTAAGAAAAAAGAATGATACAAATAAGCCTATTAAGGTACCTAAAATATTTATTCATACTTATTTGCCACTGTGGAACTCATCTGTACATACAGTGATCACTGAATATCACAGAATCAAGAAAAGTTGTTGGTAATTTTACTAGAATCTATGGACTGGAGAATGTCAGTACAAACAACAAAATCAGGGGTTGTCAAGGTTTATGACCAGCGTTCAGCTGGGAAAAAGTACACTAAAAAATACACATAGAATCACTTATTGTTAATTAAAAGAAAGGAAAAAAATCTTTCTTGATTTAACAACACCGTCACAGTCTCACAGATTTTCTCTTTTTAGACCAAAGTAAATCCAGCTCTTAGAGGACATTTTCTGTCTGAGTCACACTGATAAAACTCGCTGAATAAAGATGGAAAGATGACACCAGAACAGTTTCTACCCCCTGGGGATGATCAAAATTGTAAAGAACAAAAAATCATGGTTTTTTTTTAACTGTCTAATCCCATTTTGAATCAAAATAAACCTGGAATGCTTGGCAAACTAATTTTTTTTTTTACACTGGAAACACATTTTCTCATAATGCAATGGTTTTTAATCACCCTTTCAGTCCTTAGATTTGAAATGTTGTTAAGCTTAGTTTTGGTTTGGGATAATTTTTGCTTTTCTCAATTATTCATGGTGAGAAGAGTAGTCATCTGGTGATTAATACATATTTATTGAGCATGCTTTCTATGAGTAAAGCACTGAGTGAAGCTTCACTCAGTGCTTTAATAATAAAGGATTACAGCAATTTATTTTACTTTTTAAATACTGTCCTAGCCTTCCAGGGCTGCAGAATCTGGGCTTTGGGAGGGTGGTGATTAGCCCATGAATTATGTTGAAGGAAGCCTAGGTAAAAAATGCTGTGAAACTAAGAGGTCAGGATTCACCGGTTCTAAGAGGGCTTCTTGGAGGAGGCCTATGTACTTGTTGAGGGTTTTCTGTTCAGAGTAGCTGATTTGCACACTCACATTGGCTTTAGCCTTGACTCTGCTGAGAGCTGGAGGTGTGGCTGCAGAATTCCCTATTCTAGAACCTCTGTGCTTTTCATTTTCTAGGTAGATGGGATCATTGCTTCTTTGTTCATCAGTACATCCTTAAAATATTTGCATTTGCTAACTAATTGCTAAATAATTTAACATATAATTTTTACATTAAAACCAATACAATTCTATAGCAGAGTATAAGAGTCACATGGATTTTTCAAGATAAAATAAGACTTAATGGAGTTTTGCACTTATAGCAAGAAGCTGCTGGAGGAACACATTTACTTTTTTCTGTCATTTGGGGTATTCCAGGGAGATTTGGGGAGATTCCACTAGTGGTGACTGCAATAGGATTAAAAAGGGCCCTAATCCTCTCAACTAAGTACCATAAACCATTCTTTAGATTGATTATTTGCCTATATGTTTTACCTATGAATGCAGAATTTTTTTCTTAAGCTTGAACAGCATTTCCTGGAACAGTTTTAAGTATGTTAAAAATATTTTATCTAATTCTCACAATGATTCTTCAAGTAGGTATTGTAATATTTACTTTAGAGGTGAGTTACCTGAACCTCAGGGAGATCGACTTGCTTAGAGTTTTAGTCAATAAGTGGTGGATCTGAGCTTTGAACCCCATTTTTTTTTTCCATTCCACTTACTGCCTCCCACTGGATTTGTCTGAAATGGTTTGTCCACACAAAGGCTTTGCTTGAATGGTGGGTTTGCAGCAGATTGATGTCATTGAGCTTGAATTGCATTTCCCAGAAGTCTTTTCTCTGTAGAGTTCCTTGTTACTGTGGGCCACTGAAGATGTTTTGTGTGTGTGTGTGTGTTGTGGGCGGGGAGGGGGGTGGATTTGAAAGGTGGAAGTGAAGGAGCGGCCGTATTTCTTTTCTGTGAGGAGGTCACTGGTAGGCATGAGACCACATTGGAGCTCACACATGTTTACCTGCTGGCTTCTCTTGTGGGTGTCGGGAGATGGTTGGATCCTCAGTGTCTGCAGATGGTGTTGGATTTTCTGCTTCTGCTCCTCCAGCTCCTAAGCCAAGTGTATGATGAGGGGCACCAGTTTCTCCAGCAGGCATGGTTGGTTACATAATTTGTGGAGCCCAGCATAAAATGAAAATGAGATCTCTTTTATTCAAAAGTTATTTAAAATTTTAAGATAGAAATAGCAGAGCATTAAAATAAGCATGAGGTTCTTCTAAGCAAAGAACCCTGTATGGCTGCATGGGCCATAGCAGGAACCTCTGTCCTCAAGGTTCGAGCCTTGGAAATGATCAAAGACCAGTGTGAATTCCAGGTCAGTCTTGTGGTTGATTCTAGCTTGCCCTTGCTTCCCTACCTCAAGCCTACCTTTCCAGCTAATTGCCTGTCCTGCAGGCTTCAGTTAAACAAATAACAGACTCACATCAGCAGAATCATTAGCTCCCACAATTGCATAGAGTCACATCTCTTGAGATAATTGAGAAAATAATTCTCAGTGCATTTTTGGGGGTTTTGTGGTTCAGATGAGGACCCAAGATGGGAAAGCTGGAAAGAAGTAGATATTAAAGAGATAATCGCAGAAGTGTCACTGTGATTACATTATGATCACTGCTGCAAAAGAAGTATTCAGGGTCCTCAAATGTAGTTCCTTTTTATACAGGTATTGTTTCTGTATTGGACTCAGAAGTTGGTTTTTGGATGCATTTTGCGAGTAGAAGGCACGGAGGAAGATATCTCTATAGATTTCTAGCTAGGCAGAGTAGAAAATATCAATCAAGAAATCATTGATTTTGAGTTTGGACTAAACTTTGAAGTCAATATTTCAAAGAATATTGATTTTTTTTCTCTACCATCCTCCTGACATTCTGGAGTCCCTAACTTTCCTTGGGTAACTCTGGGAAGGAGGAGGTCTCTGTTCTGCCATTCATTCTGTTATGGTATTATTTCAAGGATACCAGTGGAGAATCTCTGTTTTCTCTAATCTCTTTGTTGAGCTTTACTTTATTTTTTAATAGTGGAAATAATATTTAAATTTATGATAACAGCCAAGACATACAATGAGAAAATTCCTGAAGATGAAGAGTGTATACTGTCAGTTCCTTCTTTAAGAACATGGGGAGGCTGGAAGAGGCAGAACAGTATGCCCCATGTAGGCATAAAGACCACTGACAGAGTAGGGAAGCAGCTCTAGGACAGGGTTGGAAAACTTTTTCCATTAAGGGCCAGAGAGCAAATACTTGAGGCTTTGTGGGGGCATATGGTCTCTGTTATGACTGTTCACCTCTAGTGTTGTGGCCAGAAAACTTGCATAGATGAGACATAAAAG
Source organism: Nomascus leucogenys (assembly GCF_006542625.1). Taxonomy (NCBI): domain Eukaryota; kingdom Metazoa; phylum Chordata; class Mammalia; order Primates; family Hylobatidae; genus Nomascus; species Nomascus leucogenys. The sequence continues at coordinate 121,158,282 of NC_044402.1, forward strand.
AACAAATGTGGCTGTATTCTAATAAAACTTTATTGATGGATGCTTGCATTTCATATAGTTTTCACATGTCATGAAATATTATTTCTTTGACTTTTTTCAACCATTTGAAAACGTAAAAATCATTCTCAGCTCTCAGGCTGAACAAAAATTGACAGTAGACTGGAATTTGTTGAGCTTTTCTTAGAGGCAAACATCCCTGATGGTAATTTTGCCTAAAATTGGCTTGGCCACAAGGTCAGTGTATTTATAGTGTGTTACCAGGCATTAGCACAATTGAGGGAATTGTTACAATGCAGAATCCTATACCTTAGAAATTAGTAAATTTTACAAGTAGTCCAGATTAAGCATATGTATAATAAAGTTATAAAACTATGTATGTAGTATTTAGGTAGTCCTTTCTCTGATTTCTCCCCTTTTGCTTGTGAGAAGAGAGAAAAGTTGAATGGCAGACATGGTCTTAATTGTAATGGCTGAGGCAAGACTACATATATAAACACATATGGACACATTTATACAACCATGTTTGCATAATATTCTAGATGCATGCAATATATATGTATATATGAATATGCATATACATGTATATGAGTATGCACACACACATATAAATGTCTCACACTTTTATAGATATGAAAATGTATAGATATGGATACATTTGTGCATGCCCATGCACCAGGGCATGCACAAAGTCTTGCTTGGCAGCTCTTTATTATAGTGATAAAAATACTCAAATGCTCACTTGAGAATAATTGCCGATTCCATACCATGCACATGTTTTGACATAGAATGAAGTAGAAATTATCATACGACACTCTCACATCTGTTGAAGTTGGAGGTATGTGTGGAAGCAAACATGATTTCTTTCAGGCCTTAAGCCTCATTAATATGTGTTGATGAAGTCCTTTCTCACATCAAAGCAATATGATCTTTGAAAGATGGTTGCTTTGAGTAAAAGCTTTAAAACATGGGTGCAAAGTAAAATGCATTAATATATCTAAATGAACAAATTGGAATATTATTAATAAAAATATTAGTCTCTAATGGACTTTATAGTGATTTGATTAATTTGAAGTATTTTTTAGATGAAAGACAGAACCATTTAATCCCCCTCTTTCATGCTATTCTGTTATTTTAGCATACTTAGTTATTCCTTGAATTTGTGTAGTTTAGCTTTCAACTTGACTTTCCCCGTTCCATTTACAGAGATGTTCGCAAACCCAAGAAGAATTCCTGCTGGTAATGTTGCTCATTAGGAACATTTCCAGAAAGAGAAGTGAATAGTGCTGCAAATATCTCTTCATTTCCAGCCTGGCAAATAATCTGTCGAGACAACACCCCAGCCGATTGTTTAATTGTGTATCAGGTTTAGGTGACAGGACTTGGATATGACATGACAAAAGGGCTTAAGAAGAGTTATCCATCTTCCTTCCCCTTAGAACATCAGAGTCTTCAATAAAGACATCTGTTAAGTCTTTATTTCCTAAGGCATAGAGAATCAGACTTCTTACCTTTCAATTAGTAATGGATGAACTTCAAAAAGGTAGGGTTTTCATTTTTATTTTTGCTGTTGCTGGCAGGTCTTAGATACTTGGAGAGTTTAATGGATTCCATCCCCTCCTCTTCTCTGTTTCTTTTTGTTCATACACTTAGGATGACTCCTATTAGTTACAAGTTCTTTGGTTTCCTTTACTTATTTGCATGCATTTAATTATTTTTGAGATATTGACCAGGAGAGAAAGAATAGAAAATCTCTTTGCAGAAAAGGTTTTTTGTTCTTTTTTTTAATGGCCACTTTTTAAAGCTGTTGAATGAGTTCATTTGAAATACAACTTCACCCAATTCACCCATCATCACTTGCCAATACATCTTTCCCAAGCTCAGTTTTCCTGCAATTTTCCCCAAAAAGAAAAAAAAAAAAAGAGAATATGCCCAAGATTAAAGAGGATCTTTCTGGATTAATCTTGTTTTTATTTCAAGGTTTAGTACATTTTTGGATTATATTCTTTTTCAGAGTTCCTAAACTGGTTTTGTTCAAAATGGAGATTAAGATTTCCAAATTATTCCTCTTATTATAAGCACACCTGGAGACCTGAACTGTGGCACTGGATGTAGCTACTGTAAATAATGTCTTGGAATCTCTCACCCATATGTATTTGCTCTTATCTGTATGTAAAATGAGACATAGCCTTATTTTCACTTTAACCTAAGTCTGACACTAATGACCTCTCTGATAGTAAATCAATTATCCATCCATCCACCCATTCATCCACCCATCCCATCAATTTGTATTACTAGGTACCTACTGTATGCCTAATGCTTTGCTAGTTGCTGGAGAAATCACAGTGAGAAAAAAAAGAATCAGTCTCTGCCTCAGGGAACTTACAGTGTAGTGTGGAGTAAGATACTATTTTTAAAAAACCATGCAAATAATTATGTATTTTCAGTGGAGGAAACATACATGATACCACGACCATGAAAAGTTTTAGTAAGGCAAGTTGGACTAGTTAGGACAGACAAGGAAGCCTTCCCTGAGAAAATAATGACCAAGGTGAAGAATGGAAGAGGAAGGGAAGGAATATTAACCAGAAAAGGAATGGAAAAGTGGATATTAGACAGGCAACAAATTTGTCCTCCCTCCCAAATTTCACATTAAAACAAAAGCACTTTAAATTTATATTGTGAATGACAAGGAATTTATACAATGTTCTGGTCATGCAGTGTTTCTAATTTCTGCATTGTCTACAGCTTATAAACAGCTAATGAGAAAAGCTTTGTCATCTTAAGCAAGTGCCCCATCTTCTACAAATGATAATCAATAAATACTTATAGATGATGATAATTATCTCATATCTTGGTTAAGATCCTAACCAATAATAAAACAAAGAGAGAGTGACTTGGAACCCACAGTAGATTAGCCACAGTTCCGAAATCTAAACAGTTCTAACCACTTAAAAAATTGTAACTTAGTTCCTGATTGAAACCTTTTTGGTAAAACACGACCTGTGCTAATGTGAGGATATTTATTGCTTTTAAGATTCTCAAAGTGTTTTCTTGTGAAGGGCATATGAGAGTGTTACGGAACTTTTAGAGGATTCCGTTTCTTCCTCTTCTCTGTTTCCTTTTCTTCCTTTTTGTTTGATCCAATTTTCAAAATTCTGTATGCAAAAAAAAAACAAAAACAAAAACAAACAAACAAAAAAAATGGGGCTGTGTGGGGTGGCTCACGCCTGTAATCTCAGCACTTTGGAAGGCCGAGGTAGGCAATAACTTGAGGCCAGGAGTTTGACACCAGCCTGGGCAACATGGAGAAACCCCGTCTGTACTAAAAGTACAAAAAAAGAGAAAAGAAAGAAAAGAAAATCAGCCAGGCATGGTAGTGCACACTTGTAGTCCCAGCTACTTGGGAGGCTGAGGCAGGAGACTTGCTTGAACCTGGGAGGCAGAGGTTGCAGTGAGCTGAGATTGCACCACTGCACTCCAGCCTCGGGGACAGAGCAAGACTCTGTCTCAAAAAAAAAATAAAAAAATAAAAAAAATAAAAAAAAACGGGTCTCCAGAATTTCAGATATGTACTCTTGTTCACTCTGTTTTTTTAATATTTACTTTACTTTTTAAAGAAAATTATGTGTGGTGTGTGTATGCATGTCCACGCACATGTGCTTCAAATAGGGGTGGTAGAAAGAAAAGTTTTGCTGAGAACCAGGAGTTTTTAAGGCAATGTGGAATGAAACATCTGAGGATCGGCTGCCTTGGAAAAAGCTTCATGAAACATTTGCAAGTAGACTTCTATTTCTACTCCCATCTACCAGTCTTTGACACGTGGATTATCTGTAGGAGAGATATTTGACTGTTTTTATTCTTACACAATTAGGTAAAGACATTCCTAGATCAGATCATACATTATTTCTCACTGACTTCTGTCGTTCTGGGCATGAAAGAGTCAGCAGTGACTTGTCTATGATGATGAGTGGGATTTGTACTTCTCCAGTGACCAGGAGGAATGGGAAAGATGAAGGCTAGCAAGAAGGCTGGACAGTGAGTTTCAGGGAGGGGAAGGGTTGGCAGCCCAGATTTTCAACATTCCAAGCTTCACTTCTTAGCAAAGTCTTCCCCTTGCTGGAGGTAGAGTGGATTGGGTATTGGGGGAAAGTTCCATTGGCTTGAGACTACCTGATATAGACAACTTCCTTGGAACAATTCTAATTTCCCAGTCGGGACCCATATGACAGTATAAAACCCTATTCTCTAAGAATTATGAAGAATCACAGGGTTCATCAATCCAATGTCTTCTTTCTCACCATCGGTGGTCCCTTTGCAAGTCTGAGGAAATCCCTCTATTCTAAGAAAACTGTACATTCATACAGTATTTCACGTGCCTTTTTTTTTTTTTTTTTTTTAAGATTTCACAGGGTTGGTGAGAGAGGTCCTTAGAAAACAGACTAAGAGCTCTTGATGGAATCCACTGGTTATAGTCCATTTCACACTAAGTAAAACTGAGGCCCTTGGAAGCAATGATATATCCTCAAGACCACAAAATAAGTTTATTTTAAAGCTTGGCTTCAAATCCAAATCTAGCTACTTCCACCGCAGTTTTTTTTTTTCACAATGTCAGTAGTATATCTCCTTAGCAATTTTTTTTTTTTCAGTTTTTAAGGAAAGAAAAGCCTTAGCTTCTCTCAGCAGTTTTAAATCCTAGAAGGGCATTAGGCAGGAAAGTCTAGAGTAGTGAATTTACCACTAATTTTCCCTCTTCCATTTTATCTTAATTTTCCAGTCTCCATTTTAGTTCCTTTAAAAATCTATCTAGCCAATCTTTCTTCTCTCATGTCCAGGGCTTGTCAGGGATGTGACCACTCACCACCTGCTGACCCTTCACCATTTAGTATTTTGCAGCATTGACCTCCCTGCTGAGCCAGAAAGCCTGGACCAGATTGAGAAGAAATGCGTGCGAGCGGTTGTCCTTTGTTCTGCTCTTGGCTCCTCACTCTGACCATGTGTTCCAGGCAGGACTTCCAATTAGAATGCCTGAAAGAAAAGAGCAGATTGGAGATGCTATGTCCTCCTCCACCGCCAGCAGGCCTGGGGGTGGCATAATATGCTGCCCAAAATCTTACTGGGAAAGACTTGCTTCCAAGGAAAGAAAATGCGGCGTTTCAGCCCACAGGTAGAGAATAGGAGAAATGGAAAGTATGGCAGATCTGGGCAGGGTTCTGCTGAGATTGATCAATGTATTCATAGCCTTACAATGAAATGAATACATCCTAAAGCTGAGTATAATCTTTTCTTGTAATTGTTGCATATGTTATGTGCTGTGTCTCTACGTGAGCTGAAAGGAGCTTAAGCCTTATTTTACCTTTGGTATACTCTCCAGAGATACTATATATTTTATACATGTATCTTTAGGTCAGAATGTAAGTGTCATAAATACAGAGATTTGAGTTTTTGTTCACTGCTAAATTTCCAATGTCAGAATGGAACTTTACCAGATAGTAAATACCAGGGTGATATTTAAAATATTTAACTACCAGTTCAACATGGGCAGCAAACAATCAGAAGGCTATAGACAATCAGTGTGCTGGCATGAATGTCAGTCCTAGTAAGCACTCAGTGAAATTTGGTTGAATGAGGTACTAGTTAATAAGAGGTACTATTCTCATATAGGTGATGAATATGTAATTTTGAATTGATTTTTGAGAGTTTACCCACTTAAAATAGGTATTGGGCAATTCACACACACATGCACATACTAAAATATGTGCATGAATATACTTACATGTATATGAAAAATGGTCAGCCTAACAATCAAAGAAATACAAATAAAAATAATATACCTTTGTGTTGTTGTTTCCTTGAACTTCAAAGGCTAATAATATTCCCTGAATTGGCATGGATATGGGGACTGAATAGCTACAAATCTGTTTTTCTACTCAGCCACTGTATCCTGGAAAACAGCTTTATTCACATTGACCTGTAAGGGAGTAAATTGATAAAATATTACTGAATAGCAATCACATTGCACTTTGGTAATATGTTTCCCAAATCTTAAGTATATGTTGAAGACTATTTGGCTGAGTAATTGTGCCTCTAAAATTTTATTCTAAAGAAGTATTTAAAGTAATTCTATTAATGTACAAAATTATATATTAAATATATAGGAATACTGATTGCAGCATTGCTAATAATAATAAATAAAGTGGGAGCTGCTTAAATGTCCAACAACAGGAGATTGGTAAAGTGCATTATATTGCAGCTACACGAGTTGATCCTGTGCAGCTCTGTTATATGTTCATGAGGCCCCTGAGCTGATGGCACCTTGCACGTTGTGGTCACACAAACAGATGCAGACTGATGTTTTTTCACCAAATTGCTGTAACAAAAATTATGCCTACGAATATATTAAGTTCAGAATGTACTGAGTAGAAAAAGAAAAAGGAAAAAGCAGTATTTGTAATCTTTTATTTCTTGTTAAAAAAACACATACCTAGGTGGAATGTTTGACACTTAAAAGAGATCAGATGGCACAAAATATAGTCATATAGTTTGGATGTGTGTCCCCACCCAAATCTCACGTTGAATTGTAATTCCTAGTATTGGAGATGGGGCCTGATTGGAGGTGATTGGACCATGGAGGTAAATTTTTCATAAATGGTTTAGCACCATCCCTTGGTGCTGTTCTCATGATTGTGAGTAATTTATTGTGAGATCTGGCTGTTTAAAACTGTGTGGTACCTTGTTCTCTTGCTCCTGCTCGGGCTGTGTGACATGCCTGCTCCCTGTTTGCCTTCTGCAATGATTATAAGTTTCCTGAGGCCTCCCCAGAAGCCAAGAATATGCCAGCATTATGCTTCCTATACAGCCTGTGGAGCCGTGAGCCAATTAAACCTCTTTTCAAAATTACCCAGTCTCAGGTATTTCTTCATAGCAATGCAAGAACAGACTAACACTTATAGATATAAGCTACTTGGATAGTTATATAGATATATAAAATAGATAGATATAGTACCTATAAAATAGTTACTATATAGTTATCTATGTACTACTATATAGATATAGAGGTAAGAAAAATCTGGAATAATACACTTCAGTACATTAATGGTGGTAATTTATTGGTAATTAGGGTAATAATATTTCTTTCTCTTTTATATTTTGGTTAATCAATATCTTCTAAGTTTTCTACAATTGCTATGTATTTTTTGTGAAGTTCAGAATAAATAGTAAGTGGAAAAAAAGTAGCCCCAAGAGACATTTGTAAGAGCAAGTAGTCCTGCCCAAGTGAAGTGGCATGGGCTTTGGACCTGGACATATCCCGGTTTGATTTCTTGGCTTTTTCTGTGTGAGCCTGGACAAATCGGTCAACCATCGAACTTCTTATTTATCCACTGAATAGGTGAGTAACTCCTGCCTTGCAGGATGGTCTTAAGGATTCTTGGTGATTTGTATAAAGGTCCTCATGTGCTATCCAGCACAGGATAGACCCTTGGTCAATTGTTATTGATTATTACTGGTGTTGGGAGACCATCCCTTTTTAAATTTGAAAGATATCAACCTTTGGCTTTTCTCTTTAAGATCCATCTTCATGGGCCCAGATTGGAAACCTGCCAATTAGAGAACTCAGTATTGTCATGAGTGGTAACCAAGCAATGGCATTTTGATAAAGGAGCCGTGTGTTAGTCCACTTTGTATGGATACAAAGGAACATCTGGGGCTGAGTAATTTATAAAGAAAAGAGGTTTATTTGGCTCATAGTTCTGCAGGCTGCACAGGAAACATGGTACCAGCACCTGCTTCTGGTGAGGCCTTACGAAGCTGACAGTCATGGTGGAAGGCAAAGGGGGAGCAGATGTGTCATATGGCAAGAGAGGGGAGGAGGTGCCAGGCTCTTTCAAACAATTAGCTCTCACATGAATGAAATACTGCAAAGACTCACTCATTACCACAAGGAGGGCACCAAGCTATTCATGAGGGATCCACCTCCATGACCCAAACACCTCCCACTAGCCCCCACCTTCCAAGTAGGGGGTCACGTTTCAACATGAGATTTGGCGAGGGATACAAACATCCAAACTATGAAGCCCTGTATAATAAAAAGAAGCTCAGTCTAGGAATAGTTTAAAAATTGGTTTAGGATTTTGAATTGCCATCCTTGGGTTAGGGGTATAGTACATATCTGCTCAAGTAGAGTACATTGTATCTTGAGGGTAACATCCCTTCCTTGACACACATATACATACATGCATATTATAGAGTGCAGATCAATGGTTTTGTAAACCAAGAGGTGCTTTGTGTGCTGGGCTTTTTCTTTAAAACTAAAATAAGGCTGGCATGGTGGCTTATGCCTGTAATCCTAGCACTTTGGGAGGCGGAGGTGGGCAGATCACCTGAGGTCAGGAGTTTGAGAACAGCCTGGCCAACATGGTAAAACCCCATCTCTACTAAAAACACAAAAATTGGTTGTGATGGCACACGCCTGTAATCCCAGCCACTTAGGAGGCTGAGGCACAAGAATCACTTGAACCCGGGAGGTGGAGGTTGCAGTGACCCAAAATTGCGCCACTGGACCCCAGCCTGGGTGACAGAATGAGACTCTGTTTAACTAACTAACTAAATAACTAACTAAATAAAATAATTAGCAAATGCACAGATATAAACATGGACCCACAAACACACACATACATGCATACACATGCACATACATACCTCTCTATTGTCATCACTAGAAGAACTGAGCGACACTGGAGTTTTTGTCCTCATCTTCTCTTCTTCCCATTCTTCTTTGCCACATTTCTTTGCCTCCTGGGAATCAAAGTGACACTCCAAGGATATTTTCAGGGGACTAAGTGCACAATCCAGTGAGTAGAACAGATCTCTAAGAGTTGTCTTGTGGATATGAACTGAAGTTGTTCTAAATAAAGGTGTTGTTTGAGGGCTGCAAGGAAGAAGGAGGGCCCTCAGTCATCCTCAGTTTCCTACTTGTTCGCATGTGGCCAGTTCCACCCCTGTCAGACCAGGCTGTTTCTAGTTTGCAACTACAAAACAGAGTTGGCGTCAGTGCAAAATCCTCAGCCATTACCTTTTTTCACTTACAGCTGGTTTAACTAACCAATATAATTAAAATATGAAAGAATAAACAGCTCTTTAAATTTAAAAAAGAAATTGCTATGATATAAGCAAGAATATTATGTAGATTGTAGCAACTAATCACAATTAATACATCTTTATAAAGTTGAATCTGTAAAGATATGTTAACACCAAAGGTGGGGCTGTGAAGTTTTTAGGCACAGTCAATTTAATTCTGTACTGGAACTTAATACCCCAACAAACAACTGCTTTTAATCTGTCTTTATGGCATTATTATTAAAAGATAAGTATCATTTGAGGAAATGACTCTATCACTATTTAGCTGTTCTCATAAAAAGCTTTCCTCTTTTACAACTTGTAATTTGGCTTCTGGAAAAACAGCAATACTGCAGGACAGGTAAGAATGAAATTCTTAGGATTTAAAATATTTTTTTGGTGTGGGGGGCTGTTGTAATTGAGTTAGGATTCAAATTTTTTTATATATGCATGAACTAATATGGAGAAGTATGGTAGGAGTCCAGAAAACACAATTAAATACCTTTTTCTTACCAAATTTGTGTGTAAGCAGGCCTGAGTCTTCACAATATTGGTAGGGAGTTAAAGGTTCTATTTAATGAATAAATGTATTTCTCTAAACCCTGTCTTTATTCCTGGTGTCACTGACTTTACCACAAGATCCCAACATGTGTTCCATTCCCAGGTGGTCTAGTTCTATGCTAATTAAGATAATTCCCTATGGCAAGCTATTCGTTACACCCAGGGAAATTTCCTTAGGAGGGAGGAGCATGTAATAGGGAATCTGAGGCCTGTATGCAAGGCTCAACTATACCATTCACCGGCTATGGAACCACTGGTAAATAAACTATACTTTCTTTATCTGAATGTCTCATCTTAATATACATATAAATGTAATCCCCCATCTTGGCATACACAACATAGGTGTATTATAGTATTCTGTGAAGCATAATGTAGATGACATACCAAAACTGCACAGCATTATATAATGTAAGCTCTGATTACAATTTGGTGAAGGTTGGCCATTTGCATGGATGACATGTGAACTTGACTAGCGATGTAGCCAATCAAATTAATGTAGACAGTCATCTAAGCAAGTCCTCAAAGAATAGCCCAGAGTTGGATAATCAGGGGTACCCCTGGATGAAAAATAGTTTACCTTTCCAGGTCTCAGTTTTCTAAGTGGGTAAAAGAAATAATTGCATGTAAAGACTTGAAGACTTAACCAGCACTGAGTTTTAGATGATGAAAACTATTTTCAAAACAGTTATTGCCTACGTTGTTTTAAAGTAAGATATTTTTCACAGCTCTAATGTCCTTTGATCTTTTTCATAATAGAAAGGGAAGCTACCACTGAGATCTGCTATGTTGGCAGCACAGTGTCCAAAAATATTCAATAACAGATAAATAGAAAATGAAAATAAAAACATCAGAGTATCCTTTGGGAATCTGGCAAACAGCATGGTGCCCAGCCATTTCAATCACAGGCCAATCTAGAGGTTCAGATGCAATAGGTTTCACTTAACTCACTGGGAGACTTGCACCTACCCCAGTTTCCCAAACTAGGCCCCCCTGATATTCAGGGTTTCATGTCTAACACAGAATTGGCAAGCCAGCTTTACCAACAGTCTCTGGGGTATAACTGGACTTCCAGTTCCTCAAAGACTTTTATGTTACAAAATGGCCCCTCTGGGTGACCGTAGAATTTTCACATTGCTGCTACATGATGAAGCAGGGCAGCTGTAATCAGATTTGAAAAATATGTCACATGAATGAGTCTGATGGAAACTCTGCAAATTGTCCACATGGACCCCCTGGTAAAGTGGGATGATTAAGATGAGTGACTAAACCATTTGATGAAATGAGGAGTTGGATAGGGTAGCAAACATGTATTGAGCACTTACTATACATCAGGCACTATCTTGTATTTCACATGCATCATTTGACTTACCCTGTCAACATCTATTTAAGGAAAGTGCTGTTAGCCCAATTCTCACCAACAAAGGAAAGAGTTGAGGCATGGAGAGGTTAAGTAACTTGCCCAAAGCCACGCCTACTCAGGAAGCTTCCTCCAGAGTGAATGAAGAGGCAGAATAACAGCTAATTGCAGACGAGACCCAAAGTGCAAGCTTAACTCTGTTCAGCATTATGAGTGCTGAGCTGTACACAGCCTTTTCAACCGGACACGCACACCTCTGTGAACTGTAACACCTTTAATATCATTAAATTAATTTCATTAAATGCCTTCACAGAGGACACCTCATGCCTCCGAAGGTGTTCAATGTTCTAGGTTTCAGGTGGCATGTAAAATTTGTTTTCTATTCCACTAGAAAGAAACAAGAATGACCATTTCACATTAACTTCATACTGAGCAGAGATGATAAAGGATGATTGATTCTTTTAGTTTCATGCTCTTTGGTACCATTTAAAATTTTAGTGTAGACGGAACAAAAATTGATTATAGCACTTTGATAGTTCCACCAATCTGTGTGTGCGTGAGAGAGGGAGAGGAATGTGTGAATGTAAGCATGTGCCCATGAATCATGAGGTTATTTAAGGAGAGAGTATGCTTGAAAAAAAAAGCAAAGACTGAATAGAATAAATAGATTTCTAAGAATGTTTCTGAAGTTTTCCAGTTATATTCAGATTGCTATTTATTACAGAAAACTGGTGCAGTCTTGCCTTATTTTCAGCACTTCTACGCAGAGTAGAAAATGACTGGTACTAGAGCTGAATCGTAGCAGTGATTTTGTGTCATGGAAAATGATGTCAATACAGCTTGAAGTAGATATGTTTGAATGGGATCTAATCCTTTGGGCAGCAATAGTTGAGATATTGCCTAAGTGAAAAGTTGAACAAGTTCAATACGGGACTTGTTTCAAGCTTTACCTAACACAAAAGCTTTATGAGAAGTTTCTTGAAGTCTCTGCATTAGAATCTACTGTCACCTTGGTAGGGATTAGAATCTGAATGTAGAGCTGAACAGAACCTTAATGAAAGCTGTGTAGTGTTGATATTGTTGGGTGTATTCCAATGGGCGGAAAATGTACATCATTTCAGAAGGCGGATTCCCATCCTCATGGGGCTGCCAGTGCACAATTCTAGGTGGACGCCACTCACATAGAATGCATGTCCTTCAGCTATACAATGTGTCAGCTTGGGCAGGGTAGGGAGGGGGGAGATTTTAAAAAGTGTGTTGTAGCAAAGTGGAAAGGTAATCTTGGTGACAGTTTAAATTAAAATGCAAGTTATACAATTCTATCTATGAAATTGTGGCCAATATGTAAAAACTAAGTGTCTGTTTTTTCAATGACTAGAAAATGCCCTACAAAGAAAATGTTGATTTGGTTAAATGACAGGTTTATGGACAGTTTTGCCTTGAATTTATCTTTTTAATATTGCTATTTAAGTAAAATAATATTAAACAGCCATAGCCTCCCAGTGGCTGTGCACACTTATTTAGAGGAAAGGCATGCTTGAGGTTTTCTACTCAAGAGGAAATTCAGGCAGTCAAGCTCCATCATTTGACAATGGGAGAAATGATGTCTAAACTGCTGAGGCTATTTGGTTAGGGACACACAAGCAGTGACCAAGTGGGATCTCAGCTCAGAGATTTCTACCCCTATAACAAGGTGACTTCTTACCATCTCTCACCCTTGGAAATTTTTCTCCTTCCTTACTAACCACTCGTATTCTGATAACTTCTGCAGTAGGCTGAATAATGGCAATCCAAATATATCAGGTCCTAATTTTTGGAGCCTATAATTTTATCTTATTTGTAAAAAGAGTCTTTGCAGATGTGATTAAATTAAGAATATTGAGATGAAGGGATTATCCTATATTATCTGGGTGGGACCTAAATGTTATCACAAGTATCTTTGTGATACTTGTGGGAAGAGATTCAGTACAACATAGAAGAAGAGATACAAAGATGGAGACAGAGACTGCAGGGATGTGGCCACAAGCCAAAAACACCAAGGAAAAGTGGTAATCACCAAAAGCTGAAAGAGGCTTGCTCCCCTGGAGCCTCTGGGGGGAACAGAGCTCCATCAACACCTTGATTCCTGGCTTCCAGGTTCTAGCACTATGAGAATAAATGTCTATTGTTTTAAGCCAGTTTGGAATAATTTGTAATGGCAGCCATAGGAAACTAATACAACTCCTAACTTTATTTCTCTAATGCTGACCTCTCTTCTGAATTGAGATTCAAATTTCTGTGTTGTGGATGACTCAATTTCAATTCCCAAATCCCCACTAGCTGCCTTCTCTCCTCCCCTCAGTATACTTCCTAGTTCAGGTAATCACTCACCAATTCTTAATTACACTGGGTTTTACCTCTTTTCTCTTATTCTCCACATCTGATTAGTTACCAAATCATGGTGATGCCATCCTGAAAACATTGCGTGGGTCATCACCCACTGCCCACTCCCAGCACTGCTAATCTGAGCTAGGTCCTTATCACTTAATGTCTCATCTTAGCTTTTCGCATACTTTGTACTCCCATTCTCTAATTTGCTCTCTATTATACCAATAGAATAACCTTTCTAAAAATGGCAAAGATGGTAGATATCCCTATATTTGAAAATTCCTGTAGAATTAAGTCTAATACTAGAGCGTTGCTAAGGCAGCAAGAAAGTGCAGGCTCTGGAGATGTGACCACCTGGGTTCCACGCCTCTGGACTCTGCCACTTACTAGCTTGGGGAGTTTAGGCAGGTTGCTTGTCTGTATTTCATTCCTCCCTCTATAAATTGAGGATAATGTTAGTGCCTCCCTTATAAGGGGGCCATCAAGAATAAATAAACAGATATCTGTAAAGCCCTCAAAAGAGTATCTTGATCACCAATGAAATAAGCAGAAAAAGTATGCTTTGTCAATAATAACAATTATAATATCTAAAATAAATATTGGCTGTGTTTAATATGTCTCACTCTGTCACTCAGGCTGAAGTGCGGTGGCCCAGTCATAGCTTACTGCAAACTTGAAATCCTGGGCTCAAGCAATACTCCTACCTCAACCTCCTGAGTAGCTGGGACTACTCATGCCACCATGCATAGGTAATTAATTATTATTTTTATTTTTATTATTTTTGTAGAGACAGGGTTTTGCTGTGTTGCCCAGGCTGGTCTCCAACTTCTGGCCTTAAGTCATCCCCCGACCTCAACCTCCCAAACTGCTGGGATTGGAAGCATGAGTCATTGCATCCAGCACCTTTGGAGTTTTTACATTCCAGTCATGTTTATTGTCACAATCTCATGTTATGCCAAATTTTCTGTATTTGTCAGTTTTTTTCCCAAAGAAACGGGACCAATGGGAAATATATGTATTACAGGTTGAGCATCTCTATTCCAAAAGTCTCAATCTGAAGTGCTTCCAACTCTGAAACTTTTTGAGGACCAATATGACACCACAAGTGGCAAGTTCCTCACCTGACCTCATGTGATGGGTCACAGTCAAAATGCAGTCAAAAATTTGTTTCATGCACAAAATTATTTATTAAAATATTAAAATAGAAAATGACCTCCAGGTTATGTGTATAAAGTGTATATACATAAATAAATTTCATGTGGAGACTTGGGTGCCATTCCCATGCTATCTCATTATGTATATGCAAATATTAAAAAAAAAAAAAAACCCAAATCCCAAATCTGAAACACTTCTGGTCCCACGCATTTCAGGTAAAGGATACTCAACCTGCATAAGGAATTGCTCATCTAATTACCGACGCTGAAAAGTCCCAAAACCTGCAGTCAGCAAGCTGGAGACCCCATAAAGCAGACAGCATAGCTCCAGTTCGAAGGCTGGCAGACTAGAGACCCAAAAGAATCCATATTTCAGTTTGAGTCTGACAGCGGAAAACAACCAGTGTCCCAGATTGAAGGCACTTGGGCAGAAGGAGTTCCCTCTTACTCAAGGGAGGGTCAGCCTTTTTGTTCTATTCAGGCCCTCGACTAATTGAATGAGGCCCACAGCCTTAGGGGGAGTAATGTGCTTCACCTAGTCTACTGATTCAGATGCTAGTCTCATTCAAAACACTCTCATAGAAACCCCTAGAATAATGTTTTACCAAGTATCTGGGCGCTCTGTGGACCAGTCAAGTACACACATAAAATCAACCATCACACCTTCCTAACCACACTCTGTGCCAGCTCAGCAGACTCTTGGCAATTTCCTCAACAGAGATGGCCCTCTTGTATCTTCTTGCCTTGGCTCATATTGAATTTTTTTCTTTTTTTTTTTTTAGATTATTTCATTCTTCATTCATATTGTTCCTCTGCTCTGGCCTGGAAAAGCCCTATTTATTCTTCACAACTGAGTTCAAATCTTACCATCTTCTCTACTTGTGAACTCAATTCTTTCTCTTTCCACAGTGACATTAGACTATTCCTATCTCTGTTTCCCAAAAGCACTTAATGCATGGAATGGATCACATTGTTTTAAAATTAGATATGCAGCCATCTACTCAAAGTCAGACATTATAGAGGACAGAAACATAGCTTTACATTTTGTTTCTTAGTATTCCTAGTGCCTGACCCAGTGCCTGGTATATCCTAGATGCACAATACATATATGTTGAACTAATCCGTGGCCCTTTGGGAAAACAGAAAAGATGAGCCTTTCTAGTGAGCAAATTGAAGTTCCAGTCAACTGCAGATTTGCCATTCCCTAAGTGAAGTTTTTCCCAGAAGGCAATCTGCCACTCATTCCCTGCAGAGGGAATTTGGGGACGACCAGCAGGAGTGCCCTGGCTGAGCTGAATTACTGTGATGGTGCCTAGGGAGAGAGGCAATCTTTGAGGCACCCAGGCGGTAACCTTTATTTAATTGGCAAGATGGAAATCAATGACACATATGGCATTAACAATTTTAGATTCTGGATTAGTCTGTGGTGATATCTGTTGATTAAAAAAATAGATTCAAATAATCTTCAAACCATTTTCGTGTCCAGGAAAAATCCCAAGGCATTTGTTACATTTCTTAATAAGAAATCAGATATTTAAACTTGCATAAAGAACAAAAAAAAAAAACCCAGCAATCCAGCAATTACATAAAAAGTTATCTAAAAAGATATATATGATAAATAAAACGTATAGGTTGTAAAAATGTGACTCCCCCTGCCTTCGTTTTTCTTGCCCAAGAAATATGTCTATTACCCTTTATTTTTTATTTTAAATTTTAAAAAATATTGAAGATAAACAATATTGGTGCATATCAATCAAGCTGCTGAAAAACACTCTTCCAAACCAAAATGAAATAGCTATTTGTCTTAGTAATTAACTACATCATTTGAGGTTTGCTGCAGGAAACAGAAACTGCTTTAGGTATCTTAAACAGAAAGGAATTTAATGCAGGAAATCAAGAGCCTAGAAAATTACTGGGAAGGCTGGAGGAGTGGATGTCAGGGGACACTGAGGAGACAGCTCAGTGGCCAAATACCGCTACTGCATTGCTGGTGCTGTAGCTGCCACCACTAACCCTTGATACCCAGAAACTGCTGACTCAACATGGGAATGTGTTCCTTATCACTCACATCTCCATGACCTCACTTAACAGAAGAAGCAGCAGTAGTAGCAAAGTCTTGTTGAAGAGTCAATATGACATATGCTTTAGAAAACCAATCTACAGCATTTGTGTACTTTGTTACATATAAACTTAGAAGAGAAACTTACAGATCTATTCCAAATCCTGTATGAGAACGTTTTAGAAACTGATACTCTGTGTTCTCAAAAGAACTTTTTAGTTTGTAAAATAACTAAGCTAACAAAAAAGATCAGTTTGTCAAGTCAGAATTTCACAAGTCAAGGATCTTCCCCAGTGTCCAGCTTTATGAATAATCCCAAAAAGATATAAGCAATCAAAAGGTGCACGTAAAGCACAGGACAGGTCTGGAAATTTGATGGAGGCTCCCTGTGACTTTCTACACACACACACACACACCATAATCAGGTGAAGTCTCTAACTGAAGTATGCAGGTTGCCTCACATAGCAGAAAACGTTTTGGTTATATCTCCATTTTATACCCCAGATGGTCACCTAATTTATGTGACATTTTCTGGGAAATTCATAAGTCCTGGGTTGGTTTACCTTAACCCTAAACCAGGTTTATCCTGCCAAGATGATCTTATGCAATCAATACAAACTCCCTTCCTGAGCAATATCAGTAGTATATTTACCAAGAGGTTCAGCTTGTTTGTAAGGAAATAAGACCAGGTTTAAACCACCTTTGCAAAATTGTGACAGTAAGAAATACGACATAGTTGACCCCATCTTGCTTCTGATCTCCAAGCTGTCCTTGGTCATTCCTGGGTGTAGGCCAACCTAACTTTGGGAAGAATTTAGTTTATGGTTTAAACTTAAAGCAAAGACGGCAACAGCCCCTTCCAAAACTAAAGCCCCCTCTGTAAAACTAACGAAAGGCTTCAAGGTTAGAATTAGGAGAGGGGGCTGAATTCTGATAAACATAGTTTATTTAATCCCTTACTGCTCAGGGGTCATGTGGCCAGAGGTTGCATGATTTATGACTTCCCCCAGTTGCTCCTATGGATAACATCACTATTGTAGAACCTAAGAGCGGTTTTCAAGATATCTTTCAGACGGACCCCACCTGGACTCATGACCTGTGACTCAGCTGATCTGTGGCCCCACCCAGAGGTGGACTCAGTGCCTGAAGATCATTTTCCACACCCCTGTGAGTTCATCCCCAACCAATCAGCAGCACTCATTCCCTAGCCCCCTACCCACCAAATTGTCCACAAAACCCCTAACCTCTGAAACTTCAGAGAGACTGATTTGAGTTATAACTCCAGTTCTCTTGCATGGGCCAGTGGGCCAGACTCATATCAATTAAATTCTTTCTCTAATGCAATGCCATAGTCTCACTGGATTGATTTTGTCTGTGCAGCAAGCAGGAAGAGCCTGTTGGGTGATTACAAGGTTACCAACATTTTTTTCCCCCTGGGGAAGGACCCTTTAGGAATGAAAAGAGAAAGAGGTCACAGACCCACTATTTTAAGTCCTTCCTCCCCAGTATGAAACCTACAGAAAAGTTGGAAGAATAATAAAATAAACTCACCTAGATTCACTATTGAGAATATTTTACATCATCTCCTCTCTCTCTAATGTGTGTATATATTTATATATCTCAGGTTAGATTCCCCTAAAACAGATCCTGAGATGAGGATTTGGGTGAAAGTGATTTGTTAAAAATCTGATCCTAGAGAAAAAGGAAAGAAAATGGGTAGGAGCAAGAGGAAGTTAAATAAGGGTGTGATTTCAGGTGAGTTGAGCCTTGCCCTAATCAGATTTCTGATACCACAAAGGCAGAATGTTAGAAGAAAAAGCACAGAGGTGGTGAATAGACACACAGAAATAGTAAAATGAATCTAAGAGGATATGAGCAGAGTATCAACAATGTCAAAAAAGTTTATGTGTGTGTGTGTTTGTGTTGAAATATACTGCACATATACTTTTATATTTTGGTGAACCATTTGAAAGGAAGCTGTAGGCATCCTTGACACTTTACCACTAAATACTTCTGCTTTTACTGCATCTCCTAAATAACCTGTGTAACTGTGATAGCATGATCACATTCAAGAAATTTAACATTATTATCTCATATTAATCTAATATATAAAGTCCATATTCAAATTATCCCAGTAATGCTTTTTTGAACTTTTTTTTAGGATCCAAGATCTAATAAAAGATTGCACATTTCATTAAGTTGTCATATCTCTTTAGACCACTCTAACTTGCATTAGATTTGTTCTGTCAACTCTTTTTGTCTTTTATGAAATTAATAGTTTTGCAAAGTCCAGGCAAGTTGTTTTGTAGAAAGTTCCACAGTTTATATTTGTCTGATTGTTTGCTCACAATCAATGCAGGTTAAATAATTTTGGAACAGTACAAATAGGTGATATTTTGTTCTTCTCAGTGTATCATATCAGGAGACATATAATTCCAGTCACTCCAAAGTTGGTGGCATTTAATTTTGTCAGATGGTTGAGTTGTCTACCAGATTATGACACTCTGAAAGTATGATATAACTCAAGCTATTTTAGAATTTCTTCTCCATACCACAATTCTTTCCCACCTCTCTTACTGACAATGCCTTCATCAATTTCTAATTCTCCAGATACATAGTTTTGAAGTCATCAAAAATAAGCAAAAACGAAAACCCCTTTAATCTAAGCCTACACACTCATAATCTGTTCTCTTGCTAATCCTGTTTTGCTTTTGTATTATTTTTAGTGATATTCTTTTCTCTCAGTTATACAACCACAATACTAGTTTATTCCTTAAAGTTTCAGTCTATTAACTCCTGAAAAAATGTATAGGCCACATTCTTATCTTCCATCACCACACCACCTTCTACATTTGTTGGTTACATTCTATATGTATTCAATAATAAAGTTAATGTTTCCGAAAGATATTTAGCTGTTAATGTGGTAGCTGTAAGAACCTGATAGGTCATATTCTTTGTCTTAAATGTAGTTGATACAAAAATTATCTTTCAAGTAAAACTAAACTTTAATTGTGAGATTTCATGCTATTCATCAGTTTCACCTACTATATCTGTGTTAGAGTTCTCTAGAGGGGCAGAACTAATAGAATATATAATATATATGTGTATGTGTATACACACACACACACACATATATATAAAGGGGAGTTTGTTAAGTATAAACTTACACAATCACAAGGTCCCCAAATAGGCTGTCTGCAAGCTGAGAAGGAAGGAGAGCCAATCTGAGTCCAAAAACTGAAGAACTTGGACCAATGTTCAAGGGCAGGAAGCATCCAGCATGGGAGAAAGATGTAGGCTGGGAGGCTAGTCTAGTCTCGCCCTTTCACATTTTTCTGCTGTTTTATATTCGCTGGAAGCTGATTAGATGGTGCCCATCAGATTAAGGATGGGTCTGCCTTTCCCAGCCCACTGACTCAAATGTTAATCTCCTTTGGCAACACCCTCACAGACACACTCTGGATTAATACTTTTTATCCTTCAATCCAGTCAAGTTGGCACTCAGTATTAAGCATCACAAATCTACCCCTTGTCAATTTGAACCCATACATACCTCCTGAGGTCATATATAATCTTTAAATACAGACAATAAAAAGATCATAATTATGCCTAACATAATACAACTGTCCTTCGTCCAACCAAAAATGCACCAGTCCCCAACCCAAATACTATTACATAAAGTTAACAATACTTAAATGCTGATAGGAAGTCAATAAATCTTATGTCACATGATAAAGGACAAAGAAAGAAAATAAAATGAAGATATTTTCTTAGTACAAGTGTATACATGCACAAACATATTTTTAACAAAAGAAGGAGGAAATGCTCATGACAGTTATGGTCTTCGTTTCTGCAGCTGGTCACATGGTCGTAGCTGGTATCGATGACTACCTTCTTCTACTACACATTCTGTATTCCCTTTGCCTTCAGGAAGCACCTCAGCAGGTCGTGGTTTTTTTTTTTTTTTTCCTGGTGGAGTGACCCAAACCTTCATTCCTGAAGGTTCTGGGTCATTTGTACTCCTGCCTAGATTGGGTTGTTGTAGTTTTCCATTGACCTTAATCACAAGGCATGGTAATACTAAGAGATGCCCTAATGGATCTTCTGTATTCCATGCACACTCTTCCTTACCTCCATTATGGAGTAGTAGACTAACTTCATCTTGATAGTCCGAGTCAGTCACCCCAGCTAACACTGTAACTCCCTTCTTAGCCTGTTGACTTAAAGGTAGGAGGAGCCCAAAGTGTCCAGGTGGCAATCTTAACTTCCAGTTTACTGGAATCGTTGATGTATTTCCTTGTGGCAGCATTCCTCCCTCTGGAACTAAAACTGCTAGGCCAGTAGAATGTAATGTCAGAGGAAGCAAAAATTTTCCTAGTGGATCACTAGGGGTGATGGTGAGTGGTGCCACTGGTCATTGTACTCCTGCCTAGATTGGGCTGTTGTAGTTTTCCATTGACCTTCATCACAAGGCATGGTAATACTAAGAGATGCCCTAACAGATCTTCTGTATTCCATGCATACTCTTCCTTTTCTCCATTATGGAGTAATAGACTAACTTCATCTTGATAGTCTGCATCAGTCACCCCAGCAACACTGTAATTCCCTTCTTAGCCTGTTGACTTAAAGGTAGGAGGAGCCCAAAGTGTTCAGGTGGCAATCTTAACTTCCAGTTTACTGGAATCGTTGTTGTGTTTCCTTGTGGCAGTGTTCCCCGCTCTGGAACTAAGACCTCTAGGCCAGTAGAACATAATGTCAGAGGAGGCAAAAATTTTCCTAGTAGATCACTAGGGGCAATGGTGAGTGGTGCCACTTCCACCCTTTGATTCCTGGACCTGTGAATCCTGGCTATGGGAGAAACATATGGATGCTGATTCATAGCATACACAGCCTTCTGGAGAACCTTGTCTGAGCCCTGCAAAGTATTGTCACCTAGTTGGTGTTTTAATTGTGAATTCAAAAGACCCTTCCACTGTTCTATCAATCCTCCTGCTTCAGGATGATGGGGAACATGATAAGACCAGTGAATTCCATGAGCACAAGCCTACGGCTGCACTTCTTTAGCCATAAAGTGAGTGCCTTGGTCAGAGGCAATGCTGTGTGGAATACCATGACTCACAGAAGGCATTCTGTGAGTCCACAGATGGTAGTCTTGGTAGAAGCACTGTGTGAAGGATAGGCAAACCCATATCCAGAGTAAGTGTCTATTCCAGTGAGGACAAACCTCTGCCTTTTCCATGATGGAAGAGGTCCAATATAATCAACCTGCCACCAGGTAGCTGGCTGATCACCGCGAGTCATGGTGCCATATTGAGGGGAGGGCTCAGTGTTGGTCTCTTCTGCTGGCAAATTGGGCACTCAGCAGTCGCCATACCCAGGTCAGCCTTGGTGAGTAAAAGTCCATGTTGCTGGGCCCATGTGTGACTTCCATCCCTGCCACCATGGCCACTTTGTTCATGGGCCCATTGAGTGATGACAGGGGTGGCTGGGGAAAGAGGCTGAGTAGTGTCCACAGAACGGGTCATCCTATCCACTTGGTTATCAAAATCCTCCTCTGCTTGTCAGGACTCAGTTGGGGTACAAATAACTTCAGTTTTTGACCATTCAGAAAGGTCCATCCATATATCTCTTCCTCAGATATCTTTGTCACCAATTATGCTTCTTCCAAGTCCCTGACCATCCAGCCAAACCATCGGCTACAGCCCATGAATCAGTAAATAATTGCACATCTGGCCATTTCTCCTTTCATGCAAAGTGCACAGCCAGGTGCACTGCTTGAAGTTCTGCCCACTGGGAAGATTTCCCTTCAATGCTGTCCTTCAGGGATGCCCTAAAAAGGGAGTGTAGTGCTACATCTGTCCATTTTCAGGTGGTACCTGCATATTGTGCAGAACCATCTATGAAACAGGCCTTAGTCTTCTCTTTGTCTGTCATCTGATCATAGGGAACTCCCCATGAGGCCATCAGTGCAGGCTGGGGGAGAGAAGGCAGGTGGCAGGAGTGGAGACCATGGGCATTTGAGCCACTTTCTCATGTAACTTACTTGTGCCTTCAGGACCTGCTCGAGCCCGATCACACATATACCACTTTCATTTGATGATGAAATGCTGCTGTGCACGACCCACTTTATGGCTAGATGGGTCAGAAAGCACCCAGTTCATGATAGGCAGTTCAGGTCACATGGTGGCTTGATGACCCATAGTCAAATGTTCAGTTTCCACCAAAGCCCAGTAACGGGCCAAGAGCTGTCTCTGAAGAGGAAAGTAGTTATCTGCAGAAGATGGCAGGGCCTTGCTCCAAAATCCTAGAATCCTCTGCTGTGATTCACCTATGGGGTCCTGCCAAAGGCTCCAAACAGCATCTGTATCTGCCACTGAAACCTCAAGCATCATTGGATCTGCTGAGTCATGTGGCCCAAGTGGCAGAGCAGCTTGCACAGCAGCCTGGACTTGTTGCAGAGCCTTCTTCTGTTCTGGACCTCACTCAAAACTGACAGCCTTTCAGGTCACTCAACAAATGGGCCAGAGTAACACACCCAAATGAGGAATATGTTGCCTCCAAAATCCAAATAGGCCCACTAGACATTGTGCCTCTTTCTTGGTTGTAGGAGGGGCCAAATGCAGCAACTTATCCTTCACCTTAGAAGCAATGTCTTGACAGGCTCTACACCACTGGACCCCTAGAAATTTTACTGAGGTAGAAGATCCCTGAATTTTAGTCAGATTTATTTTCCATCTTCTGGCATGCAAGTGTCTCAGTTCTAAGTGTGTTTGCTGCTTCTTGCTCACAGGATCCAATCAGCATAATGTCATCCATGTAATGGACCAGTGTGATATCTTGCAAAAGTAAAAAGCGATCAAGGTCTCCCAAAAAATAAGATTATAACACAAAACCAGAGAGTTGATATACCCCTGAGGTAGGACAGTAAAGATATATTGCTGGCCTTGCCAACTGAAGACAAATTGCTTCTTGTGGGCCTTATGGACAGGAATGGAGAAAAAGGAACTTGCTAAGTCTATGGTTTCATACCAGGTACCAGGAGGTGTGTTAATTTGCTCAAGCAATGAAACCACATCTGGTACAGCAACTGCAATTGGAGTCACCACTTGGTTAAGCTTATGAAAATCCACTGTCATTCTCCAAGATCCATCTGTCTTCTGCACAGGCCAAATGGGAGAGTTGAATGGGAATGTGGTGGGAATCTCCAACCCTGTGTCTTTCAAGTCCATGATGGTGGCACTAATCTCTGCAATTCCATCAGGGATGTGATATTGTTTTTGATTTACCATTTTTCTAGGTAGAGGCAGCTCTAATGGCTTCCATTTGGCCTTTCCCACTATAATAGCCCTCATCCTACCAGTCAGGGAGCCAATGTGGGGGTTCTTCCAGCTGCTAAGTATGTCTATGCCAATTATGCATTCTGGCACTGGGGAAATGACCACAGAATGAGTCTGGGGATGGACTGGACCCACTGTAAGTCAGACCTGAACTAAAACTCCATTAATTACCTGACCTCCATAAGCCCCTACCTTAACTGGAGGACCACAGTGACATATTGGGTCCTCTGGTATCATCACCACCTCAGAGCCAGTGTCCTGTAGTCCCTGAAATGTCTAATCATTTCCCTTTCCCCAGTGCACAGTTACCCTGGTGAAAGGCCGGATATCTCCTTGGGGAAGGATGGGAGAAAGATTCACTGCATAAATTGTCAGTGGTGTAGTGGGGTCCTTCCTCAAGAGGACTCAGCCTCCCCTTCATTCAAGGGGTTCTAGGTCTGTAAACTGGCTCAAGTCTGGAAATTGATTGAGGGGGATTATCTGTTTTTATAATTCAAATTAGTCTTTTGTCCATTCGACCAGAATTTTTCTGCTTGTATAAATTAAATAGGAATGCAATAGGCTTCCTGTCAGTTTCATTTCTTGGAACACCATGATTAATTAGCCAATGCCAGAGCTCTACATGAGTCAAACTATTCTGATTGCCCCTTTGCCTCTGCTGTTCATTACTGTAGCTACATCCCCCTTGCCTTTGATTGTTGAGTGCCACCACTTGGTTTGGGATCCAATTATTCCCATTGTATTTAAATTTTGTAGTTGAGTGACTGCAGTTCCCACCATTCGATCTGACATACAGAAAACAGCAATTACAGGGTTCTTCAAAGATTCAGGTGCTGCCCTCACAAATCTGTTTCACAAGGCATTGGTCAAGATTATATATCTGGACCCTCCCAGCTGGGATAAGTAGGTCTAAAGTAACTAATTCACTATACCATCCTAAACTCCCTAAGTCTTTGGATCCCTTCCACTACATTAAATCAAGGGAGACCAGGCATTTCCAGCTTGCTCACAGTGAACCATCTTTTAATCCATATTTCAGCTAACCAAGCAAATAAACTATTAAAACTTTTTTAACTCCTTGAGCTGCAACATTAAAAGCAGAGTCCCACTTAATGGGCATGAATCAATAAATTCAGCCTGATCCAACTGTGTGTTCCTTCCACTATTACCCCATATCCTTAATATCCATTCCCATCCCTGTTCTCCAGATTTCTGTTTATATAAATTAGAGAATTCAAATAGTTCTTTTCAAGTGTAACGCATCTCCTCATGGGTCACACTCTCAACCTCACCTCCAGGGGCCCACTGGGACTTTAGTCTAGTTATAGATCTAGAAGCAAACAGGAGTGTTGAGGGTGACTCCTGAAGAATGAACATTATTTGCTTGGCAACTGCCTCAGGGGAGGCCATCATTGTTGCCTCTGGCAGTGCAGGGTTTATCTCCTCAGACAAAGTGGAAAGACTAATGGCAGCAAGGGTCGGGGGTGGGGATGTTGCCACTACTGGGGATAGGGAAGCTGTTCCGGCTGGCAAAAAAGGCTCATCAGAGTTTACAAACTCAGTGTCCCCAGCTTCATCAGGGTCCTCCCGCATGTCCCCATTCCAAGTTTCAGGATCCTATTCTTTTCCAATCAATGCTTTCAATTTAACAGTAGACACCTGGTGAAGCTGTACGTGCATCTTTCATTGCAGGTCAGCCGTTTGTATGATAAGAGCTTGTGTCTGTTTTTCCACAATTTCAGCTCTTTCTCTACAGGAGTTAAGACTCTCACTCAGGGCAGTCTTAGCATATTTGAAGCTCAAGCTGGGAGACAGAATCCGTGAATTCATCATTCTCTTCATCACTTTGTTCACTGAACTTATGAGCAACCAACCAGCTTCATTATGTTTCTTGGTTCTCCAAATATGGTCAAAGGTATTATGTATAGGGTCACTAAACTCCTTGCCTCTCATGAGCAATGAATCAGGAGTGTCAAATTTACTTATTTTGCATAAATCTCTAAACAGTTCACACCAAGGACTATCAGTGTTCCCCATACTATTAGAAGCAGAGTCCTTGGCATTTTTGGGTCTCATCATATTAAGCAGCCAACTCCAGAAACCCCAAAACCAACAAAATAACTCCATCCTTAATATTCTGGTCCTCTAGATCCACTCCTGGTACCAAAATCTATGTTAGTCAGGGTTCTCTAGAGGGACATATGTATCCTATTAGTTCTGTCCTTATAGATATCGTGACCATGTAAGTTAATACTTAATAAACTTCCACATATATATGTGTGTGTATGTGTGTATATATATATATATATACACACACATATGTACATATATATATATATACGTATATGTGTGTGTGTATATATATATACGCACACACACAAGGTCCCACAATAGGCTCTCTGCAACCTGAGAAGCAAGAAGAGCCAGTCTGAGTCCCAGAACTGAAGCACTTGGAGTCTGATATTTGAGGGCAGGAAGCATCCAGCATGGGAGAAAGATGTAGACTGGGAGGCTAGGCAGTCTCTCCTTTTCATGTTTTTCTGCCTGCTTTCATTCACTGGATGCTGATTAGATGGTGCCCACAGGATTACTGGTGGGTCTGCCTTCCCCAGCCCACTGACTCAAATGTTAGTTTAATTTGGCAACACCCTCACAGACACACTTTGTATCCTTCAATCCAGTCAAGTTGACACTCAGTATTAACTATCACAATATCCAGCTAAAATTTTAATTTACCTCTGATCCAAAAAGAGTAAACTATCTCCTATTGTTTAGATCTTAATTGGTACTCTCCTATTTCATTTTAACTTTTTTTCTATCCCAAGGAATTTTTGCATTTTTATCTGTAATTTTCCTTAAACCCTGTGTTAGTTTGCAAGAGCAGCTTTAACGAAGTACCACAGACTGAGTCCATATTGGATTAGGGGCTCACCCTAGTCCAGTATGACCTCATCTTAAGGAATTACATCCAGTTACCCCATTTCCATGTAAAGTCACATTTTGACATACTAAGGGTTGGAGTTTAACACATAAACTTTGAGGGAAAGACACAATTCAGTTCATAACAAACCCTTATATAAACTCCTACTGTATGCACATATATGAGCTGTTACTTTCTACTTCTTTGATGTAGTTAAAACATTGTTTATAATGTCTTGCCTTTCTTATTTAATCCTATCTAGTTGTTTTGATTTAAAATATTTCACTAAAATTTCCTTCACACCTGCCATCTGCTATCATAGTAAAACTGGATCCTTACTTATGCCTATAAGCACTGATTGTGCTTATATACTAAGTGGGTATCACTCATTTTTCAACTGAAAGGAGCCCATTTCATGTAACAACAGTTGTGGTTGGATCTGGGACCTCAAATGATGGCAGCAGGGTATTGCCTCTCTCAGCTTCCACAATCTGATTTCTCCCGCTTTGACTGCATTTTCAGACATAATTTTTCCCCATGTAGCCATTTGACATGGCCAGGTCTGTATTGATACCTTACATACTCACCAATCCCAATGGAAATAAAATGCATGTTCATTTCTGAAAGAGTTCTGTGGACTCCTGACTCTGCATCCCATTGTTCAAACAGAGATCACATATTTGTCTGTGAGCCAATCATTATACATGTGCAATAGCTCAAGCTCTGGAGATGCAGGCCAAGTGTGCAATGAGGATAAATTTTACCCAAAGGAAAGTTTTACCCAGGCCTTTTTATTTTTTTGTACAAGAAAGTAGTGGATGCTGAGAAGACAAAACAAACAACTCACCGTATGTTCACTATATGCTTATGCTTATGCTTCTTTAATCATTTTATTGGCATCTTCCATAAATGAAAATATGTGCATTTACACAAATATACTCGAGTGTCGTAATTTCTGTAGCAAGTGTGGTTGGTGTTGTAGCAAATGAAGTGGATGTAATTCTCTAAAGCTTGATTAAGAGAGTTTTCAGAAACATACCTCTCCAGGGCAAAGCGCAGCATGTTTTTATCTTGTAGGAATAATGCATGGATTATCCAGTACTTTGAATATAAAATGTACAATATAAATGTACCCTTTAATTATGATCCTGAAAGTAATATCTGTTTTCCCTTTCTATTAGGAATAACATCAGGTAACGGAAATAAAATGTAATGAAAGAGACCAAAATTGATCATACTGGGACCAAATGAGGAATAGGGGCAAAATAGCTGGCAGATTTTTTCCTCTTAGACATAAAAGCAAATCCAAACATGAGTTCAACTTGCTAAAAATAAATCATGTCCACTTTCTTCACAGGCTTCTTTATGTATTGCAAAAAATGACCTTTAAACTACTGTGAGAGATAGCAGCTGATTAGAAAATTACAGGTATTAGCAGTATAACCAGAGATTAGAGTATTTAGACTGTAGTAAAAAAAAAAAATACTAAGAGACAGATGTTAATAATTTGCAACCTCAAAAGACAGCCACAATAAAAACCTATATTGTAGTGTTTTTAAAGGATGATTGGGGGATTCATGATAATACACTGTACCTAGAAATCTAAATGCAAATAAATAAAATTGCCTTTTTGAGACATTTGCCATAAAAATTTGATTTTTAAAAATCACGGAAAATTACTGATTACATTTATCAAGTATTGACCTTTGCCCCAAAGATTTTTAAGTGTAATGCTTTCCTTCATTATACATATCTAACATATATGTTTACATCTTTTGAAAGACATTCCTAAAATAAAGACAACATAATGATTATAGTCTGTTCACTGTTAACCCTTAGACAGAAGGGCAACATGCACTACTGGGTAAAACCCTAAATTGAATATTAGGAATCATGAGTTACAGACATCACTATTAATTTTCGCTTGATCCTGGACCAATCATTCAATAATCATTTTTTTTCTTCTTCTTCTCAGAGGGGAACTCCAGCAGAGTTATCTCTGGACAAAAGTGGAAGGAAATAGTGAGTTGTGGCACCAGCCAGACATGGGTCCCAAACACACTGTCCTGCTGAAATCTGCAGGGGCTGTGTAAGGGGACCGTGAGGCTCAGAGATGCCAGCACCAGCCTGCTTGAGCTTGAATTCTGCCTCTGGCCCTTCTTTGTGGTGTGGTCTTTCTCTAATTACTTAACTTTCTATGCCAGGGTTTCTTCATACTCCAAATGGAGATAATTCTTGTTCCTGGAGTTATGAGAACTAAAAGTCTTAATATTTTAAAGGAATTGAAACATTGTCAGGGGAAGAATTTGCTGTAACCTGCTATTTAAAAACACTTGGATAACTAAATCCTGATTACCTCTTTAGTAAAACAGAGTCGGGATGATGTAGTGCCATATAGTTCATAAAGTACCTAAATGCTTTACCCACCTCGGCCACCCAGTGTGTGATAGCTACTTTCCAATGGATGTGAATTTTCCATGATGATAGCGGGACATGGGACAATGGCATTGTTGTCTGCCTTGATGACAACCTCAAGTTTTAATTGTGTCTCTAAACATCCTATTTTCACCATTGTCCTCATATACCTTTAATGCTTATTGTAGATTCATATGAATTTGGTAAACATTTATTTTGACTTATTTTATGTGTGATTCTGTCAGGCACTGGAATGGGAGGCAGATATAAGAGAAGAGCATGTACTTGATGCCTCTACTGGGAATCATTTCTTGCCCTCATCTAATCTGTGTAATCCTCATGTGTTCCTTGCTTTAGTCAGCATCGCCAGCCCCCGGTTCTTGAGGGCCTCTTCCTTCCTCTCCCTTTCCCTCCGTATGCAACCAACAGTCAAGTCTCATTAAGACTCTATCCAGAGCCTCTGCCCCCACTGCCACTGTCTCAGCTTTGGTTCATCTTATCCTTTCCTAGCAATATTGATGCAGCCTGACTAACCAACTCCGTACCCGCATCTCCAACACACCCAAACTCTTCCTCCTTTTATGTCTACTTCTTTTGTGGGTGAGATTAATGGCATTCGTTTCCAAGCTAGCATTCCAAGAGTTTCTTACTGTTTCTCTTTATGTATTACATAATTTACTCAAACTGATCTTCTTGCTCTTTCTGTTCATGCCTTTCCTTATGCTGCTTCTCTTTTTCAGGGGAACCCACACCCCCATACCTCCAAAGCTATCCATATTCAGTGGACAATTTCAAACTATTTCCTGTTTCATGACATCTTCTCCAGTTATCCCTGTCCCTCTATCATTGTTGGAATGATCTCCTCCTCATTCCTATTTTTCCTGACATTTCATCTCTACCTCTCTTATGTCATTTATGTTATAATGACTTGCATTATATTTCTTTTTCTGCCTACCTTCTATTTTCTATATTGTAAATTCTTGGAGAATAAAACACTGATTTATTTTTGTATCTTCATAATGCTGAGCACAGTGAATATAGACACTCAGAAATTCTTATTTAATGATTAAAGAAATAAATGGGGAAAACATCATGGCATTTATCTTCCATGAGCTCAGCATCTAGTGGAGACAACATATATGTATGTATACACACACACACACACACACACACAAACTGTGATCCAAGGCCAACTCTGAAAAGGCAAAAAAAGTATTTGTACAAACATTTTGTTAAGCAGGTGTAAACAAATGGATGCTTAACACTGACTGGGAAATTTGAGGGGGGTGTGCTTCTAAGAGTGGGTAGAATTTCAGTCGAATATTGAAGGAAGGATAGAAGACATAAGCAAATTGGAAACAAAGATGTTTGGGTTGAGCCAACAGTCTGAGCCAAGGCCTGGAGGCAGGTGAGTGCAGGGCTATGTTCAGCAAACAGTGTCCTTCCTGGTCTCGTTGGATGTATTATCCATTAACTTATTTAAGCCTTTTTTTTTTTTTTTTTTTTTTTTTTGAGACAGAGTCTTGCTCTATCGCACAGGCTGGAGTGCAGTGGTGCGATCTCCGCTCACTGCAAGCTCCACCTCCCGGGTTCACGCCATTCTCCTGCCTCAGCTTCCCGAGTAGCTGGGACTACAGGCGCCCGCCACCATGCCTGGCTAATTTTTTGTATTTTTAGTAAAGACGGGGTTTCACCTTGTTAGTCAGGATGGTCTTGATCTCCTGGCCACGTGATCCACCCGCCTTGGCCTCCCAAAGTGCTGGGATTACAGGCGTGAGCCACCACGCCAGGCCTTAACTCTTCTATTGTCTGGAAGAATCACACATATATTTCCCTTGGATATGTTTTTCTCCTCAGTACAGTGTAAGGTTATAGAACCATTTTCTTAATAGTATGTGGGGACAACTCTATTACTGAATAATAGTTATTTTGTGAACTATAGACCTCTCCCCTTACTGAATATAATCAATAGTTACTAAAACCTGTGGGAAGAAATATGCTCATCTCAACATTTTTATAACTCAACTCACCACTTTGTTTCATGATAGCAGAGTGTGCTACAAATCAAACTTAATATGTATCAGTATATTTTTTAGTGGAGCACCACATTTAATTTTAAAAGAGTTAATTCATTTAAGTGTTATAATACAGCATATAGATTGACAAGCATGAAAAGTTGAGTGGTGCAATGCCCTGCACATAAAAAATGTGCTCAATAAATATTGGCCATTTTGAACTGGAATAGCGTCCACTCATCAGATTATCTGGCCAATATTTTTCCACTTACCCATCCACACAGCAGCAATAGGAGCCACTATGTTGAAAAGTTACACACACACATTCCTGGCCTGGGGGTCCATGAAACACTCCATTGTTTTTATAAATAAATCGCCCCTTTTTTGTGTTTATATATCTTTTTCCTACTGTGCTTTGGTCTTTTTCTACCCAAAGAATTGGAACAAATGTAATTCATCACTGCTTCTTTGTGTATCTTTAGATTAAAAAAGAGTATTTCTATATACAATTTAAAAAAAATCCAAACTGAAACTTTATAGTAGTAATTTTCAACTTGTAGGAGGCTGTAAAGACTCCATACATCCCATCATAGATTGTAAAGTATTATTTTCTATATCAGTATTAAAGGGTGAATACTTCTTGCCTGGAGAACAGAAGGGCTTCTCCAATGGCTATCCCCTCCCAAGCTTGGCGGATTCCATCAGGTTCTCTAATATTTTTTTCTAGAAATAAAACACTAGACTTAATGTCTTAACTTCACTGTGAGGCAAAAAAAAAAGTCTATAATATGATTGTCTTCCAACATTTTCCTTTTATCCTGAGTGGTCTTTCCTCCTACACACCCAAACCTCAAGGTTGGTGTGAAATTTGATTACATCAGTGAATCATTTCACATTCTAGAACTTGGGGTCTAAGAGTTGAAATGAATCCAATTTAGTGACAAAAGCAATAAGAACAGAATTCAGGTGCTGTGTTCTGCCATATTCCCCATAAAATAGAGAACAATCATAAGAGATCTTCACATCCAGAGGAAACAGAAAAAAATGGAAAGGGATGGCCTTAAAAATAAAATCTACAGTTGCTCTTGGGTCCAGCTACAGCTTTGTCCTTCCACTAGCTGGGGTTCTGTCTTTGGATTCTACTAGTCAATGTATTCCCCTTTTGCTTGAGCTTGTTGGAGGTGTGTATTTGTCACTTGTTACCAAACTACTATAAGAATTCTGATTCTTCTTGGGAGTCAGGAAGCTGGAGCTAATCATACCAGTGGGGAAAGCCTGGCAGATAGCCACAGGGTGTAGAGCAAATGACAACTGGTGGCAATGCTTAAGCTTCAAAGAGGCAGAACGATAGCAAATTACCTGACCTGAAGCAAAGGGTTTAGAATGGCAGTCAGGTTTGACTATTCCTCTGGCAGACACTAGGAAAGAGTGCCCTATGTAGGAAAAATAGGTCTATTCTCAAATGCCTGTGGCCTTATCCTTGGGTTTGGGGAGTGACCTTGAAGACTCTGAGTCAGCTCTGATGCTTCTGGGCTGACTCCAATGCAGGACCCTCTTTATAGCAGTGCACAAAGGGCCAGAAATGAGAAATTAAATGTAAGTTATGGCTTGAGAACAAATATAAGAGGAAAGAGCAATGGTCCTTGTTCCTCTCATATCTAGTGTCTTAGTTCATTAGTGCTGCTATGACAAACTATCATAGCCTGGGTGGCTGAGAGACAACAGAAATATATTACTCATAGTCCTGGAGGCTGAGAGGTTCTAGATTGAAGTACTAGAGGACATAGTTTCTGGTGAGGGCCAGCTTCCTGGTTCATAGATGGCCCTCTTTCCAGTGTGTCCTTACTTGGCAGAAAGGGCCAGGGAGCTCTCAGGGGTCACTTTTATAAAGGCGTTAATCCCATTCTTGAGGGTTCCACGCTCATGACCTAATCACCTCCGAAAGGCCCTACCTCCTAATAACCATCACTTTGGGGGTTAGGATTAAAACATGAATGTTGCGGGAGGAGGTGCACACATTCAGTCTCTAGTACCTAAGAAATGAGTCAACGTCACCTACTTCCATTAGAACCAGATGGCCCTGAACACTGTTAATCTATATCTGTAAGAGAGCCAAGTAAAGCACTATGCCACTTTAGTGATGCAATTGGCTCTTCATTAGAGCATTACTGTCTTAGAATATGTTTACATGAAAGAGAGAATTCAGATGAGAACATTCCAGACCAAAATATTGAAATTATATAATCTGAAATAGACATTTGGCCTGAGTTCTTCTCTGAGAAGTCCAAATAGCAGTAATTGTAGGGTCCTAGAGTCCATCTGGACTCTTAGTTTTTAATGCTGGCTGTACAGCAGATAAACACATCAGAGGGCAGAGTTAGGTGCTTTCTGTGCTTCAGAAAAATGAAAGCCAGTTAGTTGCACAATCGATTGACAAGGAATTACGAAACACCTTAGTCATGACTCAGTTCAGTGGAAACTGCCAGTAACCTCTCACCTAAAATTCTCATCTTACCTTGAGAGGTGAGGCAATGCAAAGCTTTTTTGGATAACATGCCTTAACTTTTCAAATTAGTTTACTGCAAGTCTATAAATCAAGACTATTTTTCATTCTTTACTCTGGTGGGCATCCTTTGTCTGGCTACATCCTAGGGTGGAAGACCTTTCCTCTTACCCAGATGTGTTCAGAATGCAATAATTCTCTCACTCTCTCTTTATTGCTAATTGTCCTGTCTCTTAAAGCAGGCAATTGCAAGTTGAGTGTATGG
Source organism: Nomascus leucogenys (assembly GCF_006542625.1). Lineage (NCBI taxonomy): Eukaryota > Metazoa > Chordata > Mammalia > Primates > Hylobatidae > Nomascus > Nomascus leucogenys. The sequence continues at coordinate 121,192,349 of NC_044402.1, forward strand.
GGGGATGTGACTATGAGGCCTTGTTAAACCAGGACCCGTCAGGTTAGACAGCGTGGCATAACTTATGTCTACATTTCTGACCATGAACTTACCCAGATTCCTGATCCTGAACTCTTTATGGTCTATCACATTAATGATGACTATATGAAAATTAAAAATAAAATAAAAAAAAACCCTTTTGTATATTTGAGCCAAAGAAGTGTTTCAGAACTTCACAGGGTTTCCATGGTTTGGTTTGGGTTCAACAGGTAAATAATTTATTTGTTCACTTTTTCCAGTCACCCCATTTCTTAGAAACTTCATTTTCCCACAGTTCTTCTCATAATATACTGAGCCGAAGATCATGCTAAGTTAAAAATAAGTGGTAATTTAAATTATTTAACATTTGTATATGATTAGAACACAAAGGCCTACACAGAACCTGGGCAGTAGGAATTAATTTATCAAGGTGAGCAGCCTTGTTTTATCGTGGTGGCCTAGACAGGAATTATACAAGTTATATCCATCTTAAATTCTTTTCTAAGGAGGAACGTCGTAGGGCTTAAAATATATATTAATGAATGAGAGGCGAGTTTGAAGCCCATAAGCCTCTTTCTATGTAGGGAGCTCTATACATACTATCCAGGCAAATGGATTGCATTTCTCTTTTTATTAATCACAAAGGAGGCACATGCTCAACCAGCCAAGACCAGCTTTATTAGTGAATATACATTCCTTGCACCTAGGTTTATAGTCTGCATGCTGAAAGTATTTTATATTCTTCCTTCTGGTTATGGGTGTTCAGAGTGATTGAGCTCAATCAAACCCAGTCCTCATGAATTCACCAAATAACCCAGTTGACTGACGAGGAGAGTGATGCCTGTCTTTTTGAGTGGGCCTGTAGGATGCCACATGCCTCCAGGTAAAAATAAAAGCCAAAATATGCAAATACCTTGTGAAGATTTGATTTGACTGCTGCTAAGGATTGAGGAGGTTGATGGGATTTTCTACTCTTCTGCTGGATCTTTCCTTGCTTTGTCCCTAGGACTGTGCAGACCAGGACTGTAGTTCTGAACCCTGGATACTTTGCTTCTTACCCGGAATTCACTGAAGGGACACATGATGAATGATCGGATCTGCTTGCCTATCATAAATCTCAGCCAGTAGGGGAGGGAGAGACTGGGCTGACACATCACCTCTGAGGACTGGGTTACAGACTCCTCACTGATTTATCTGTCCATTTCTCCTCATTATGAAAGAAGGAAATGGTTTAACTCAAACATTTTACAGAGACATTTGGTCAGGGTGAACCTCTTCCAGGGGAAAGAGACTCCTGTCTTCATCTTGTTTATCACTCTCCAAAAGCCATTGTTCTTCAATCTAGACACAACCACTAGGCCTCCATCAACAGATTTTTTTTTTCTTGGAAATAATAAATGTTAAATAACCTTGGAATTTGCTAAGGCCTGTTTGCTTTAGGAGGCATTTGTTATGATTAGCTTGGGTGCTTGGAGCCCAAGGGTTCTTGATAGCAAGTGCTGGCTAAAATGAGCAATGATGAAGAGTCAGAGAGATATGGACTCAAGTACGATCAGCCACTTCCCAGCTGTGTGGCTCCATGCATGTTATTTAACTTCTGAGTCTCAGTTCTTCATCTGCTAAATTACGATAATCATAATGCCTATCTCCTAGAGTCAAACGAGTTAGTGCTTGTCACATAGTAAGTGCTCAATAAATAATGTTGTCATCCATCAGCATCAATTCCGTCATCCCCACAGCCTGAGCACCAAGATACGAGCAACTTGTGGGAAGGGGACAGTGTATAATTTTTAGCTTTGTTGTCTCCATTATGTTCTAATTCTTTCCTACTGAGGAAGCTGAACATCTTATCTCCTTGTCTTGGGATTGTGCAGACTTAGTCTTGCATTAAACGTTTCAATCATCTGCATGTACATACAGAATAAATTCCAGTCTCCTAGGCACATATACACATTTACATCCTTCCCTTAGATCTGGCTTCTGGTTACCTCTCCAGCCTCACTGCACTCCCTATCTTAAAATATATTTTATAAAAAAGACAAAATTGTCTGCAGTTTCCAGCTCAGTCCCACTTTCATGACTTGTATATGCTGTTTCTTCTGTCACAAAGATAGTTTCCAATTTTCTTATAATACATTTTTATTTATCTTTCAGAACTATTTGATAGGCACACTTTCTCCTAAACTCTCAGATTGATCTCAGTGACCATCCTGTGTACTTTTTCAATAATTTATATATTTCCCTATAGATTATAAAATTGCTGCATTTTAATGAAATTATGTGCATGTAAGTGTATCTTCCCCACTAGACCGGAAGCTCCTCAAGGGTAAGGATTGTCAAATCAGTGCCTGAAACAGGAAATTTTCTAAACATGATTTTTAAGGGTGTTTGAGCTTAGTATTGAGATAAAAGGATTATGCATGTCACTTTCTTCATGTACAAGAATGCAAGAGAAGCAAATGTCTCATATAGTTACAGACAATTATATACAGAAATATTTATTGATATGTCTATATATGCACAGATTAATATGCACACATGTATTTCTTTTTTTTTTTTTTTTTTAAGACGGAATCTTGCTCTGTCTCCCAGGCTGGAGTGCAATAGCACAATCTCAGCTCACTGCAACCTCCGCCTCCTGGGTTCAAGCAATTCTCCTGCCTCAGTCTCCCGAGTAGCTTAGATTACAGGCGCCTGCCACTCCACCCAGCTAATTTTTTGTATTTTTTTAGTAGAGACGGGGTTTCACTATGTTGGCCAGGGTGGTCTTGAACTCCTAAGCTCAGGTGATCCACCCGCCTCGGTCTCCCAAAGTGCTGGGATTACAGGTGTGAGCCACCATGCCTGGCCACACACATATATTTCTTTGGTCTGTTAGCTAATAGGGCATAAAGAAAGGATAGCCCAGCATCAGTGAACACATCTAGCACCCAGATGTTGGTTTCAAATACTATTCTCTAATAAAGAACACCAGGGTTCCTTGGAGAAATGGATGATTCTAGGACATGGCAGAAAACACACAAGATAAGGCTGGAGCATCTTTTATTGCAATAAAATAAGAAAGTCCTAAAACACAAGCACACACACATACATACACATTGGGAGTATGTCAAAAGGGAAGAAGAATTTTTCAGAAGAGCTCCCAATGACCAGAAGCTGAAATAATTAAATCAAAAAATTTATTGAATTATAACTCGAAGTATAAAATAAATATCCATGAATCTGTACTAAAGAGTATAAATAAATACTAGTAATAAATAGATAATGTAATAAATTAATGAGTCAGGGAGGAGAGACAAATCCCCATAGCACAAGAATTTATATAGCTATTCCAACCTAAAGGATTAGAGTGGCATAATTCTCTACTCTTTAGTTATGGGCTATGTATTGAGACCTTCTTCCAAATAGTAGAGTATGGAAAGGGAGGGAGAAAATAACTCTAGAGTTATATACGGAAACCTGATGACTACAACTTCAGCCCAGTGATTGTGGTTAACATTAATAGCGATAAGCCATGTTGATAGCATGCACCCTTGCCATGATATGATGAAAACAAAGCTTTTCCTCTATGCTCTTGCCCTCAAAACTCATAACCCAGTCTAATCATGAGAAAAAATCAGACAAATTCTATATTAGGGATATCCTATAATATTCCCGGCTAGTACAAACCAGTCAAGGTCATCAAAAACAAGGACAAGTCTGAGAACATGTCATAGCCAACAGGAGCCTAAGTAGATATGATGACTAAATGCAACATGGTACCTGGATGAGATCCTGGAATAGAAAAAAGACATTAGGTAAAAACGAAGGAAATCTGAATAAATCATGGACTTTAGTTGATAATAATGTATCAATAGAGGTACATTAATTGCAACAAATGTACTATATTAATGTATGATGTTAATAATAGGTACAACTGTGTGTGGGGTGGGAATGGAAACATGGGAACTCTGGGAACCATCTCCTCAATTTTTCTCTAAATTTGAAACTGCTCTAAAAACAAAGTCTAGTAAAAATTACTAAATAGCCAGGCATGATGGCTCACACCTATAATCCCAACACCTTGGGAGGCTGAGGTAGGAGGATTGCATAAGGTCAGGAGTTCGAGACCAGTCTGGGCAACATAGTGAGACCCCCATCCTTACAAGAAATAATAATAATAATTAGCTGGGCATGGTGTTGCATGCATGTAGTCCCAGCTACTCAGAGTCTGAGGTGGGAAGATCACTTGAGCCTGAGAGGTTGAGGTTGCAGTAAGCTATGAGTCACTGTACTCCATCCTGGGTGACAGAGTGAGACTCTGTCTCAAACAAAAAGACTAAAAAATGAAAAAAAAAAATAAAAGGAACAAAATCAGGATTTGCTGAGTAACACTGAAGAAATATACCACTTCTTTCTTAACACAGATTCACCTTTCCCTAACATATCTAAATAGTTCAATGTTCATGCAAACAAATTTATGCCACAGATTAAGTCAATAATTATCTCTTTCTGCTTTATTATGTGTGTGTAGTTAGGACTGGAACGAGGATACTTCACATGGAATCTTTTCTACCATAAGAACAACATGTTCTACCAACACTCAGATTGTTTTTCAGTCAGTCGTGCCACTGTCTAAAGATGCATCCACTCTCATCCTTGCTTAGTGTAGATCGGTGTCCTGGTCATGAGAAAGGACTATTCCAATTTTCTTTAAGGGCTGACTTAGCAATGATCATATACACTTGGTTAGAAAAATTAAAAGAATTATAATAGCCCTTTTAGTATTTTGGGAAACAGTAAGGTGGGTGAGAGAAGACTAGGCACCAACCTCTTTGGGAGTTTAGGCGGAGAGAAGTGTTTGGTTATCTCACATCAACAAGGAATGAACCTAGATGCTGGCACTCAGAAACCATCACGTTCCAGATGAGCTCTGTTCTGCTTTGTGGTTGTGGCCACAGCCAGTGACTTATTTCCTGGGCAATAAGTGTTTTGGTTCAAGCAGAAACTGCTGAAGTTAGCACTCTTAAAGTGTTAACTTCAGACTTGATAAAGAAAAGCTGAAAAGTTAGCTTGCAACTCTTAATGACCCTGTGTTTAGATTTGTGCTTAATTTTATCTACGTGGTTCTATGTCCTTGCTGAGAGCCTCAGCTAAGTCCTTTTGACAAACAGTGGTGTGGGAGAAAAGCAGAGGATGTCTGCCTGACAGGGTGGCCCAGGTCAGCAAATTAATGTTCCTCCTTGGGGCCAGAGCTGACCAGGAGAAGGATGGCTCTGACCTTGCAGGTTTCACACTGGAGGCCTGCAGAGGTGGTCCATCATGGAGGGAAAAAGACAGAGAGGAAAAAACATGCAATTTTGATGAAGTTATTGGATACATCCACTTCCCGTTTAAATTCTAAGACCCATTCCTACTCATGTAGACAAAACATCCAAGTGATGGAATGAATGCCTTTCATTTTCAGATATTTATAGGGTTGTCAGACCAACATACCCTGAGGTAGGAGAACCTTTGGTTAAGATTTCATTCATAATTCCTTATACCTATGGCGAGCCTTCGACTTTCCAAGCTGTTCTGCAAACCTACAGTCACCCTCTGACTCCACCCCAATTCTCCAGACAGTATCTTCTCCCATTTTCCCTCAAGGGGGAAAAAAGATCAACAATAGATTAAATGGTTTTACACTGCTTTGGAAAATTGACACTATGATTTTGTAAGTTGGCGGGAATAGGTGGTAGTGGGAGGAGGGCAGTAAGGGGTAGGAGTTTAAGAGCACAGGGTCCTGTGCAAAAGGAAAACGGGGCTTTTTGGCAAAAACTCACTAAACATTTCAAGATGGTGACAATGGAGCATTAAGGCAAGCATGCTCTGTAGGAGTGCCTGGTCATATGCCCATAAAGCTAGCCCTGGTCTGGAGTATCACAAAAATGGGCTCAAATCCTGGCTCTGCTTTTTACAGATTGTGTCACTTTGGGCAAGTTTCTCAGACTCTTGAAAAAGGAGAGTAACAGTATCTACCTCATTTTTAGAGCATTAAGCAAGACCATGGATACAAAGAACAAAGTATATTGTATTGTGCAGAAAGCACTCAAGAAACTAATAAGGGGCCAGGCACAGTGGCTCATGCCTATAATCCCAGCACTTTGGGAGGCCGAGGCGGGTGGATCACCTGAGGTCAGGAGTTCAAGACCAGCCTGGCTAACATGGCAAAACCCCATCTCTACTAAAAAATACAAAAATTAGCTGAGCATGATGGCAGGTGCCTGTAATCCCAGCTACTGGGAAGGCTGAGGCAGAGAGAATTGCTTTAATCCAGGAGGCGGAGGTTGCAGTGAGCCAAGATTGCGCCACTGCACTCCAGTCTGGGCAACAGAGTGACACTCTGTCTCAAAAAAAAATTAAATTAAAAAATACCAATAAGGATAATAACAACATTAATAACAGTATAAGCAGGAGTCAGGGGTTGGGTTGGCAGCAACGAATCGCTGCCCCCTTGAGCTGTCCCCGGAAGGCAGATGTGGTGTTGCCAGGGGAAACTGCTGCCCCTCCACAGCTGGCTGCTGGCTGCTCATTCCCACCTGCAGGCCTCAGAAAAGGCCACCTGGAACTGGCATTCGACACTCCTCACAGCATAGAAAAGACCAGAAAGTAAGGTCGGGAAACTGCTCCACTGGTTCCCTCCTTGACAAGGGCATATGTTTCCGTTTACTTTACGTGGTCTTGTTCTCCCAGAACCCCAGTGCCTCACTGCGGTCTGAAATTTCCTGAGGGCCTAGTGCTTGACCTCCACACCTGGGTCTGTTGAGTTGGCTTCCTGCTGTCACTGCTGCCCTTCGGCCTGCCATCCACCCACTTGTTGCCTGTTCACCCCCTTGTTGACCTCCTATGGGTCAGACTTCATAGCGTGTGTGCCCTGTGGCCTTTTTGTCTCTACACTCTCTCTGACCTGACACCGTGACGTCTGTATTTGCCCTCGGGCTGCCTGCTGACTCTTTTTGCAGCCCTTTGCCTCCATTTATTGCACACCCCCCAGTTTTGGCTCTTTGCCCAGAACAGTGACCCTAAGGGGCCCAGGCCTTTTCTGCCAGTGCCCCCAAATACACTGGCAAAATGCAGTTCATTTACTCACGCAGCCTAGCCTGGTCATAAGGACATGGAACAGCATCTAGTGGAAATTTCTCCACCTGCCTTGATCTGGGTGCATTTCAAGAATGCGATTCATTGAGTTCAACCACCAACAGTATCAGTCACTCAGCTTTAATCAGCAACATTGAAGAAAGCTGTTCTCTCCCCACAGCGTCCTCCTCCCTTTCCCCTGATTCTGGAGAGGCAGAATGGTTGGACATTCTTTCCTTAGGGGTCAGCAAGAGTTCTCCATGAACATGTTTCTTTGTTCTTTATGGTTTGATTATATTCATTTAAAAAAAAATTCAAGTAGACTTAGTGCAGAATTAACCCTTTGGGATTATTGGTTAGTTGACAATCCCTAATACCAAGCCATTAATTTTTCATTTTGTAGGTATCATGGCAGTGAGCCAAGTTGCAGTGGGAAGATTAATAGTCCATCTACCCAGGCTTTGGGTGTGTTTAATATTATGCTAGAGCAGTGTGAACTTCCCTAACACCAGTAGGTGCTTATGGTCTAGCTGAGGAGACACAATGTACTTTAAAACATGCATCTGCAGATACTCGAAAATTATTTCAGACAATGGTTTTTCTAACAGATAAGTGGTTTTCAAAGCAAGGTCTGGGCATTTGATAGTTTGCAGGTGGCTTCAAGCAGTCTACAACTCGGGAGTCACTCAAGAAGTGATTATGTTAACATTACATTATTTAGCAACATTATGTGTGATCACTTTCTTCTTCCTGAAATCCTTTCTTCACTCATGGAGACATCTTTTTCTTGATTCTCCTTCTACCTCATAGGCAACTTTTCTGTCTCCTTGCAGTTCCTCCTCATGTCCCAGACTTTCAAATATTGGAACGTCTCTTATCTTTGTGCTAGGGGAAAAGCTTCCATGTGCTCCCCCAGGTTCTCTCTTCACTCACCCCTTCTCTGCCAAGCTTTGTGCCCTGGGAGGCTGAGCTCTATGAATGACATCATGGACTTTAGTGCTTGTTTGGGTTGTGTCCTCCCAAAATTCACGTGTTGCAGTCCTAACCCCAGTACCTCAGTATGTGATGTCAGTAGGTTTTGGCAGATGTAATTAGTTAAGATGAGTCGTACTAGAGTGGGGTGACCTCCTGTCCAACATGACTAGTGTTCTCATAAGATGGGGAATTTGCACAGAGACAGGCAGACTGGGAGAACAAACACCATGTGAACACGAAGGTAGAGAAAAAGATGATACATTGTTGTGCCAAACTTCTATTGATCCCAGTGGGGATGGCACCAGGTTCAAGAGCCAAAGAAGAGATCTAGAGCCAGCAAATGAGATGTATGGTTTACATACAGGGGTCAGAGCCCAGCGGTGGCAGGCTGGGCAGGAGAACCACCTTACATACAGTCCAGTGGTTGGACAGGATAGCCCAGTGGCAGCAGGCTAAGTAGAAGAACCACAACCACCTTCAAAAGACATGCAGTTTCTACAGAATTTTCACTTAGCACCCTTTTTCTAACAACCTCCACCTGGTAACCTTCATTCAACCCAAACTCGGGGCCTTGAGTGTGACTGCTGGGCTCAGATGTTCCTTACAGACAGGGGGCAGATCTCCAGGTTGGCCACTCCCAGATTCCTTGGAATCACATTCAGGTGCATCTACCATACAGGATCATTCTCTGGATATGCTTAAGCTATTGCTCTCAGGTGCATCTACCATAGACATAACTGCAAGTCAAGGAATGCCAGCATTCCCAGCAAGCCACCAGAAGCTATGGAGAGGAATGGAACAGGTTTTAACAGCAGCACAGTGTCCCTTGTAATTGCCTTATGCCTTCCTACACCTTTGAAATCCTTTAAAATAGATATTCCTCTTGTTGTGCAGAAGCTCTTTAGTTTAATTAGATCCCATTTGTCAATTTTTGCTTTTGTTACAATTGCTTTTGGTGATTCCATCATAAAATCTTTGCGCATGCCTATGTCCTGAATGTTATTGCCTAGATTTTCTTCTAGGGTTTTTCTAGTTTTGGGTTTTACATTTAAGTACAGACAACCTACAGAACGGGAGAAGATTTTTATGACCTATCCATCTGACAAAGTTCTAACATCAAAAATCTACAAGGAATTTAAGCTAATTTACAAAAAAAAAACATTAAAAAGTGGGCAAAGACATGAACAGACACTTCTCAAAAGAAGAGATACTATGTCTAAAGAAGGCCTACTATGCAGCCATAAAAAAGGATGAGTTCATGTCCTTTGCAGGGACATGGATGAAGCTGGAAACCATCATTCTAAGCAAACTATCACAAGGACAGAAAACCACACCGTATGTTCTCACTAATAAGTGGGACTTGAACAATGAGAACACATGGACACAGGGTGGGGAAAAATACACACTGGGGCTGGTCAGTGGATGGGGGGATGGGGGGCTGGGGGAGGGATAGCATTAGGAGAAATACCTAATGTAAATGACGAGTTGATGGGTGCAGCAAACCAACATGACATATGTATACCTATGTAACAAACCTGCACGTTGTGCACATGCACCCTAGAACTTAAAGTATAATAAAAAAAGCATACATGCAGCCAATAAATATATGAAAAAAAGCTCAACATCACTGATCATTAGAGAAATGCAAATCAAAACCACAATGATATACCATCTCGTGCCAGTCAGAATGGTGATTATTAAAAAGTCGAGAAACAACAGATGCTGGCAAGATTGTGGAGAAATAGGAACACTTTTACACTGTTGGTGGGAATATAAATTATTTCAACCATTGTAGGAGACAGCCTGGTGATTTCTCAAAGGTTTAGAATCAGAAATCCCTTTTGACCCAGCAATCCCATTAGTAGGTATATACCCAAAGGAATAAAAATCATGTTATTATAAAGATACATGCACACATGTGTTCATTGCAGCACTATTCACAATAACAAAGACATGGAATCCACCCAAATGCCTATCAATAATAGACTGGATTAAGACAGTGTTTTACATGTATACCATGGAATACTATGCAGCCATAAAAAGGCATTTTAGATCATGTCCTTTGTAGGGACATGGATGAAGCTGGAAGTCATTAACCTCAGCAAACTAACCAGAAACAGAAAACCAAACACCGCGTGTTCTCACTTATAAGTAGGAGATGAACAATGAGAACACATAGACGCAGAGAGGGGAACAACACACACTAGGGCCTATTGGGGAAGAATGTGAAGGAGAGAGCATCAGGAAAAATCGCTAATGCACGTGGGGCTTAATACCTAGGTGATGGGTTGATGGGTGCAGCAAACCACCAAGGTTTACCTATGTAACAAACCTACACATCCTGCATAGGTACCTCAGAACTTAAAATATAAATAAATAAATACTACATGTTTCTCAACTTATCCTAGATTTGAGCATGCCATTCGTCTCTCAGGGCACTAACTTGTACAGGTCTTCCCTCTTTTCTATACAAACTCACTCCCTTCCTCATCTCTTAGAGGCACATGACTGTCTCCAAATACTGTGTCTATGCTAGATGTCGCCAGTGAATTCCAGACTCTTCTAATTGCCCACTCATCATTTCTCCTTAGTTGTTTAATAGGCATTGTAAACCTTTACATATCCAAAGTTAAGTTTTTGATATTGTCCCCACACTTGTTCCTCTTACAGTCTTCTGTCTCACTAAATGTCACCCCATTCTTCTAGTAGCTTGGGCCAAAAACTTTAGAGTGGCCTAGGTTTTTGTTACTCCACGATTATGTATCTGACATCACACATCCAATCCATTAACACATCTGGTTCAGCCTACATAAAAACATCAATACATCCAGAATGGAGAAGTTGGTGCTCTCGTGCATTGTTAGTGGGAATAGAAAATGGTGTAGCTACTGTGGAAAACACTGTCAGTTTCTCAAATGATTAAACATAGAACTACCATATGACTCAGCAATTCCTCTCCTTGGTATTGTATCCAAAAGAATTAAAATCAGGGACTGGAGCAAATATGTGTATATAATTTCCATAGCATCTTTATTCACAATATCCAAAAGATGGAAACAACTCAGATTTTCATCAATGGATAAGTGGGTTATCATATACAATGGGTATCAATATACAATGGAATATTATTCAGCAATAAAACAGAATGAAACTTTCAGACATGCTACAACATGGATAGACCTTGTAAACATTACACTTACTGAAATAAGTCAGACACAGAAGGACAAGCATGATTCCACTTATATAAGGTACCCAGAATAGTCAAATTCAGAGAGACAGAAAGTAGATGGTAGTTGCCAGGGGTTCGGGGTGCAGGAGAGGGGGTGTTATTATTTCATGGATATAGAGGTTTTTCTGGGGGTAATAAAAAAGTTTTGGGGCTGGGCACGGTGGCTCATGCCTGTAATCCCAGCACCTTGGGACGCCGAGGCGGGTGGATCACCTGAGGTCAGGAGTTTGAGACCAGCCTGATCAACATGGCGAAACCCCGTCTCTGCTAAAAATACAAAATTTAGCTGGGTGTGGTGGCGGGTGCCTGTAATCCCAGCTACTCGGGAGGCTGAGGCAGGAGAATCGCTTGAACCTGGGGGCAGAAGTTGCAGTGAGCTGAGATCGTGCCACTGCACTCCAGCCTGGGTGACAGAGTGAGACTCTGTCTCAAAAAAAAAGTTTTGCACATAGGTAATGGGGATGGCTACAAAGCATTGGAGAGGTATTTAAAGCCACTTGATTGTATACTTATGAATGGTTAAAGTGATAAATATTATGGTATGTATATTTTAACATGATAAATTATATACACATATGTCTGTCTATATAACATAAATCCACATATATATATGTTCAGGATTTTCTCCCTTCTCACCACTTCGCTAACACCACCTGGGTATGGGCCCATCCTGCCTCACTGCGATGATTGCAGTAGCTTCCTCCCCGGTCTCTCCTCTTCCAAGTTGCTTCACCGTAGTTTATGCTCCACAAGAATGAGCCAGAATGATCCTATTAGCATCACAATATTCAGATCGTGTCATTCCTCCATTTGACACCCTGAGGCATTTCCCATGTCTTCTAGAGTAAAAGTCCAAGTCTTTACAGTGGCCTGTAAGGCTCTCTGTCATCAGGCCTCAGGCACCCTAAGTCTAGTCTCCTACCTTCTCCTCTCCCTCTCCACTTTCACCCCATGTCTAGTCTCCTTATAACTCTTTCTTCTCTTGCTCTGCCTCAGTCACCCCAGGCCTAGCCTTCTTCCATCCCTCACTCCTCTTCCTCTGCCCAGCCACACTGGCCTCCTAGCTTCTCCCTGAACACACCTTATCACTTCAAACACATCGTGCTCGCTACTCCTCCTGCATGGAAGGCCCTCTCCTTCACTTCTGTCAGGCCCCTGCCCAGCTCCCATCTCATCACTGAGGCCTTTCCCCACAACTGCTGGGGAATATTAAGCAACCCCCGCCCTGACACTGCCTAGGCTGCTTTATTTGCCTCCATAGAAATTACAACTATCCAGTGTATGCAATGTATAGTATTGCTTACTTGGTTATTGACTGTATTTCTCTCCCCACCAGGACCCTTGAAGGCAGAGACTGTGTTCACTGGTGCCTGCCCTGCACCTAGAATGATGTCTGGCACCCAGTATGCACATGATACATATTCACTAAATAAATGAATGAAGGAAATATCTATGCATCTGTTCCTGACCTAGATGAATAATTAATGCAATTAATAAAACTTCAGACATTTCCTCATTGGGGTCTGTCTCTGAAATTTAGCCTATTTTTTCTAATGATTTCTATTTTTTTTTTTTTTTTTTTTTTTTGAGACAGGGTCTTGCTCTGTTTCCCATGCTGGAGTGCAGCGGCGTGATCTTGGCTCACTGCAACCTCCACCGCCTGGGCTCAAGCTATTCTCATGCCTCAGCCTCTTGAGTAGCTGGGATTACAGGCACCCACCACCATACCCAGCTGATTTTTGTATTTTTAGTAGAGACGGGGTTTCACCATGTTGTCCAGGCTAGTCTTGAACTCCTGAGCCCAGGTGATCCACCTGCGTTGGCCTCCCGAAGTTCTGGGATCAACTTGTAGATTCAAGGGTACATGTGCAGGTTTGTTACATGGGTATATTGCATGATTATGAGGTTGGGATATGAATAATGCCCTGTCATCCATAGCTCATCATTTTAAAAAAATTACTTTCCACTCGAAGCACATAGATGAAGTAAGCCATAGACCCTTGAGGCCAGTTATATCTCCTTCTGCCTGATCTGCCATGATTAGGTCTCCAGGCTTATGGCTTGCCTTTCTCCATGTACTATTTTAGGCTTTGGCAACACTAGACTCTACTGAAGTTCTTACAATGCACTGTGACCTCCCTCATCCCTAGCCCTTTACTCAGTGTATCAGTCAGAGTTCTCCAGAGGAAGAGAACCAACAGAATAGATAGATGGTAGATTGATAGATCAATAGATCGAAAGATGATAGATAGATAGACAGATAGACGATAGATAGATGATAGAGGTAGATAGGGAGATAGATAGATAGATAGATAGATAGACAGATGATAGAGATAGGGAGATAGATGATAGAGATAGAGATAGATAAATAGATAGGAAGATAAAGAGATAGATACTATAGGTAATTATTGCTTATGCAATGATGAAGGCAGTGAAGTCTCAAGGTCTGCCATCTGAAAGCTGAAGATCTAGAAGAACCAATGGTGTAGTTTTAGTCTAAGCCCAAAGGGCTGATAACCAGGAGAACCAGTGCTGTATGTTTTGGTCTCAAAACCAAGAGGCTTGACAACCAAGAAGAGTTGATGTTTCAGTTTGAGTTCAAAGGCAGAAAAGACCAATGTTCCAGCACCTGCAGTCAGGCAGGAGTTCCAAATAACTTGTAGTTGGGTCAACCTTTTTGTTCTGCTCAGGCCTTTGACTGATTGGTTGCTGGCCACACACATTAAGGAAGAAAATCTGCTTTACTCAGTCTAATTATACAAATGTTAGTCTCATTAAAACACCCTCACACACACACCCAGAATATTGTTTGACCAAATATCTGAGCACCCATGGCCCAGGCAATTTGACATACAAAATTAACCACCACCACACTCCATTTTAGTCCTCCTTTCACCTGACTGTATCTTACTCACAGGTCTCAGTTGGGATGCCCCTTTTGGGTAGTGGGCTCCAAGCACCTCAGGTCATGGTTAACTTTTTGCTCAATATACTCAAAGCAAACGCTTTCTTCCTATCATGGTTCTCCACCTCTGGATTATAATTTTGGTTTGATTTAAGGAGCAGCTTTTTCTGCTTATGACTGCGACCTAAAGCCTGGTACAATGCCTGCAGCAGAAAAGGTTCTCCAGATTATTTTTTCCAACTATGCATATGAGCGATGGTCCATGGAGGGCCTGGAATCCCAAATTCCTTTCAGCAGGGAACACGAGCAATAGATGCTAAGATAATGAAAGAAAAAGGAAGATAGTGAAAGTGAATGGTGTGATAGCATCTTACAAATTAAATGGGAGAGAGAGTCTGAATTCAGAGACAGTTCGTGTAATCATTACACAATTTATTGTATTAGAAAAACTTCAAGGATCCCAGCCTCTGACCTGGCAGGCTTTTGGGACCCTCATACTTCAATTCTATTCAAATGGTGGACATGGGCTAACAGCTTCAGCTTCACAGGGGCTCTGTCAGAAATGCATACTCAGACCTACTGAATAAAAATCTGCATCTTAATGTAGTCTCCAGGTGATGTGAGAAGGCTGAGAAGCTCTGAGCTATGGCTACTAACCAGTTGCATAAATATGAGGAAGTTACTTAACTTCTAAACCAACATCTCCTCATCTGTAAAGTGGGGACAGTGATACCCAGAGTTGTTTTAACAACTAAATGAGATCTCTCCTGCTGGCTGCAGTGCCTGGAGTAGAGTAGATGTTCAATGGGTTTTAATTTTTCATTCGTCATGAAAGCCATGGGTAAATGGAAGTGGACAGAATGATCACTGTTTCTGCTCTCTAGCTGCCATGATGGGATTGTACTCACCTCAGTACTGATGCTCTTAACAAAAGCTTGCTTTTGTTTACCAATGTTCACTGAGTACTAATTATACTAAAGTTCTGTGCTAGATGTTGTTAAAGACCCAGAAGATAAATAAAACCAACGCCCTGTCCTGAATGAATTCATAAAATAGTAGAGGAACATAAACACATATGAAGTCAGGAACTGAGAAGTGCCAGCCAAGGTGTTAAGAAAGTTAGAGAATGGAAACATTTCTTCTTAGTATATATTTTATGTTTCCCTAGTAGCTGTTGTCTCAATTTATTTCTCATTATTGAAATACATATTTAATAAGCAGTACCCAGGCTCACCCTACAAAATTAATGTTCACTTTTTACTGTGTTCTTGTTTTGAGCAAGACTTATTCTCTTTCATATTTTAAAAATTGGAATTAATATGCTCTTTCAGAATAGTTCAATTTAATTACTACTTTAAAATTCAAAGAGAAACATCATTAAATATTAATAGGCCAATCTGCAAAAACAAATTTTGCTGGAAGTTTGGCATAGGTAAATGCAGATTTGAGAAAGTATGACAGCCCTTGAGAAATAATAGGACTAAGAAGCATTTTTCATTCTCTAGACCTCATTTCCTTACTCATAAAATTGAGTCTCAGAACTGTGATCCCCAGGTTCTATAGGTCTATGCTGGTGGCATTTAGAAAAATAGCTATTAAAGCCATGTAGGTACTGTTGGTGAGAGAAGGGAACTGATGTGGGGTGCAGAAGGGAGTGATGAGGACTGTGGAGAACTGGAGAGACCTGCTTTGGGTGAGAGGGTAGATGTCATGTCTCTTAGGTCCAGCCAGTGTGCCCTGTAGGATGTCCAGAACTGCCTTTTTAGAGGAAGTTGGAAATCTGTATTTTAATGTACAATATCCTGTTTTTATTTTTATGTTTTAAAATATTAGTTCAATGTTAAGCATGATGCTTGCCAAACCAAGCATATCTATATTCTAAATTAAGTCTTCTGGCTTCAAGTTTGCAACTTCTCACCTATACCAAGGGCCTATGAGCAGTCAATCATCAATCACAATTACCCAATAGAGTTGACCCGCAACTCAGTGATTCTCAATCCAGACAAAACATTCGCCTCATCTGGAGAGCATTTTACAACGAGCAGGGCCGGAATCTCACCTGCAGTGATTCTGATTCAATCAGTCTTGGGTTGGTCTCTGACTTCAGTAAGCTTTCAAAATTCCTCAGATGATTCCAATATGCAGCTTGGTTTGAGAAGCATTGGTCTGGAGGAATCGTGTCTGTCTCTACCTGGCTGCCACGGACTCGCCTTGCTCCCATGGCTCTCAGGTCCCCAGGACTGCCTAAGACCTTCTTCCAGCAACACTTGCCTTTTTTGTTGTTCCAGAACCTTTCTTGGTGATGAGAGACTCTAAAGAAGTCACAGCTTGCTTCCTTTCTGAAGAATGTCGCGATTTTGGCTCATGTGCAGTTCATGACAACTCTTCTCCAACAGCACGCCATAGTCCACTGTCTCAGGTTCCCATTTTTCCACCAGCTGCAGAACAGGAAAGGACAAATCAAAGTGGGTATCCTCTTGCTATTTTTCAATTTTATGCTGTCTAAACAATATTCATAACAAGCACTGTGGTAAATCTCTCATTTACTGTCACAGTTCTACTGTTTTGGTGTACTTTTATATTTTTACTGCCTCTAAGTATTGAAAACAAATTAAATTCAGCAAAATAGAAGATCCAGGGAATACAACAAATAATTATTCCTGCCAAGCATGAGTATTTAGCACCTGCATGTTTGGGAAACGTTCAAATTGGTTTGCTTTGTATATGCTGTAAAAGTGCTCCCTGGAGCTAAGGAAATCTCTTTTGGATTTACTTGTTATTTATGTGTGTATTTGATTTTTAAAATATAGGCAATAGGCAAATTAGGTTAGGTTGCAAGGTCTCTGGGTACAGCCACAAGATTTTGGAATATTGCATTTGGCCTGGATCTCATATCGGAGTCAGGTTTGGGTTATTAATCTGTGGACCTGGGGCTGGATGGATTATATTAAAGTAGGACTTTGTACACTTTCATATAACTCATTTTTGTCACGCGGCATTATATTTCTCAGTGGCTAAGGCTTTGCAAATGGCTCATAAATATTTTGTGAATGAAGGTTTGGGGATGATAGTGTGTCATAGCAAGAGTGAAATGATGTAAGAGATGGGAGAAAGGGAAAGTGAGCTGCAGAATTTTCACTGATCCTGCATATTGTAGAGAACTGATTTAGAGGCCTGTGTAGTTTCTCCTTAATTACTTCAGAGATGGTTTTGGAAAATGCAACTCTAAATGGAGCGCAGGATGATTTATGGTACTATTTTATGAGATGGAATTAAAAATTCAAACCAGAATGTGTAACTGTGGCAGCATGGGGCTACTCATTAAGAGGCAGTGAACGCTGCCATTCATTTGCCTGCACCTGCTGGGGGTGGGGGTGGAGGAAACATGCTGATACCTGCCCACTTGACTGGGCTTGGCAAGAATAAGAGCTTCCTGGATCAGTGACTGGAGAAAAACTCTTTGGGGAGGCGGGAGAAACTCCCCAGAGTCTGTAATGAGAACAGTTGGCAACTTACACAGTACAGGACAGTCAGGCATCGACACAGTGTGGAATCCAGACACACAGCTCTGCAATTTAAGAGCCTGTGGCTCAGCTTTCTTTATTTGTCAAACAGGATTGGTAACAACCACAGGCTAGTCTGTAAAGATGACATAAAATCATATATGGAGAAGCCGCTGGTGAACTAGATTATGGAATATAAATGTGAATTATAGTGTGTTATTATAAAATCTCCAAGGAAACTGCCTCAGTATCTTTTATTATTAGCATGAAGCAGAACAATTGCTTCACAACTTGGTGGTCTATCTAGGAGGTATGCTACAGGCCACGAAGAACCCCACTTTGTGAAAATTATCTGGATTTTGCCCACTAGCATCCATTTAACCTTGATGGAGCTCTGGCTGTGTGCACAGGATATTTTGCTGGATCAGTACTCATGGTCTACTCACGTGTGCAAAGAAGAGGCAGTTTCTCCATCTCATCTATAAGTGATAGGCTTTTTCTTAAGATCACCCTCTTGCTAAATTGTGGGGATAGATCAACTTGGTAACTTGAGTCTCGGAGAGGTGAATTTATCTTTTCATATTTCTCAACCTCTAGGAAAAAAGTGCTAAGATCTCCCCATTTCCCTTATTTCCTCCTCAACAGCCCTCTAAAATGGTTCATGTGACCTTGAGCCAACAGAGTGATGGAATCCTAAGGTCCAGGCAGAATCTTTTGCTGCCTCTGCTCTCTGAGTGGTATTCTTCTGTCCACCTGGTCCCTGTCAGCATCTGTAGCCAGTATAACTTGTGGTGGGTTCACTCTTGCTCCATTTGGTTCAGTAGCTTTTTTCTGCAGCCTGGCTTCACCTGGATTCTCTCTTGTCCTCTGAGTTTCAGCTGCATTTCCTTTCCACCCCCGGTGTGGTCTTGATATAAGGTTCCTTCTCTCATCATTAGAGGCCTATTGTTTCTGAATTCCACTGCCTTGAAGTTATCCCTCACAGGCTGGCAAAAGATCCCAGGTCCCACCCACACTACACCAGAAACAAGAGTGGCTCCAGAAAGTTAAACCCTGGCCATTCCTCTGATGATAATGTTGGGGTTGCTAATTGCCTTTGATGTCACCCTCTCCCCTCACCTACTCCTCATCAACGTGATATAGTGGTAATCTCTACCAGAATCTGTTCTAGAGTTCTTTGCTTTTGACTTTTTCATCTGTTAGCTAAATTATCTAAAATTCCTCCTGATCTCTGAGTCAAAGTCTGAACTCTTGCCCTCCTGCCTCACAGACTCAGTACCCAGGAACTGCCAAAGGCTGGCTGGACTTTTCATTGTTCTGTAGCACATCTTCCTTCTGTTTTGGCAAACAATCTTATGGCCTGGTTGTCATGGATGGAAGGGGCATCCTACAACACTATGGAAAACACTTTAAGATCTGAGTCCTCCAGGTTTGGTTCTGGTTATGCAAAATTGCTTTAACCTTTAGATAAATATTTTTCAAGAAAGCCTGGCTTCAGAGCCTTTTGTCTTACTGCAAAATCTTATTCTGAATGACAAACATAAAAGTAGATATTTATTTCATACATATCCCCTCTCCTACACACAGAGAGACCATGTATCAGATACTATTCTAGACACTAGGGATACAGTGGTAAAGAAAACAATGAATTCCTGCTTCCGAGGAGCTGTCTTTCTAGTGTAGAGTGACAATCAGTAAACCAAATGAGTAAGTAAAGTAAACATACAAGGTGTTGATATGTGGTATGGAGGAAAATAAAGCAAGAGAGAATAAGTGATGCAGGTGAGTTTCTGGACATTAAGAGTAACATTTGAACTAGACTTGATAGATGGCAAGAAAGAAAACCATGCCATGTGGATTATCTGAGAGAAGGCCATGCTAGCAAATGTCATATAAAAATTAAAAATAGAGGCCAGGTGCAGTGGCTCACGCCTGTAATCCCAGCACTTTGGGAGGCCGAGGCGGGCGGATCACGAGGTCAGGAGATCGAGACCATCCTGGTTAACACGGTGAAACCCTGTCTCTACTAAAAATACAAAAAAATTAGCCAGGCATGGTGGCGGGTGCCTGTAGTCTCAGCTACTCAGGAGGCTGAGGCAGGAGAATGGCGTGAACCTGGGAGGCGGGGCTTTCAGTGAGCTGAGATTATGCCACTGCACCCCAACCAGGGCGACAGAGTGAGACTCCATCTCAAAAAAAAAAAAAAGGAAAAAGAATGAGAAAAGCATGTTAATATTTTCAAAATATCCTGATACTTTGTCATCACTGATCCTAAAAGTGCTTGGTTCTTTGTTTTAGGCAGGTATATCCAGACTAAATATGATTAGCAAGTTATACTTTCTAAAATGCCACAAAGATCAAGTCAAAAATCTCTGGGGAAACTTCTTATATGACAAAGTCATTTATTTATTCATATAAAATATAATAAGAGCTGTGGATAAACAAAAATGAATCTGATGGTGTGATATAATTCCTGCTTTCAAGGAGCTCTTGAAGAGTCAGAGAGGATGGACTTAATTATAAGAGTGTGTAATAAGAGTGATGCCAGACATGAGCATGGGGTCTTTTGGAAATGTGGAGGCATCTAATATGCCCTGGGTGGGAGAGCTAAGTCAGAAGATAACTTCTCAGAGAAAGCAATACCTGATGTGGATCTTAAAGGGCGAGTAGAAGTTACCCAAACAATGCCGTGGAAGAAGTGATCAAAGCAGAAGGGGCAACATCAGTTAATGCATGCAGATGGGCCATGCAAGATGAGGTAAATGTGGCTCATAGCTTCTGGAAAGAAGACTTGATGTGGGTGATGATGAGAAATGAGGCTGGAGATGTGGACAGAACAAGGAAAGCCAAATTAAGTACAAATTCCTTCACCGGCACATCTTCCTTACCAGGCACATTTCCAGCAGTGAGTCAGCTACAGCCTTTGCTCTGTTTAAGCTGAGCTGGGTGTCAGGAGTGTCTTCCCTCTGCTGCTCATTCCTACAAAGAGAGTATTAGTTTCTTGAGTCCCGAGTACAGCTACCATAGCCTGAGAGCCCTCCTTCATTGTGGCTGCCCAGGTGAGCTAACCAATATTTGCCTTAGGTTCTGCTCTCCCTAGCTCCATCACTGCCGCCTCTTGTTGTCATTTGAATGTTTCATGTATGTCTATTTTCATTTTATGGATTATAAATTTGAGGGCACAAACTACCCTATGTTTCTCCTACATTGTCCAACATAATGTTCTGCATACTCCGCATGTACTTGTTAAAAAATGCATTTTGTTTCTTTAAACCTGCACTGTCCAATATGGTAACCACAAGCCCCAGTTACTTAAATTTAAATTAAGAAGATCTATGAACCTTCAGTTTCTTGATCTCATTAGTCACGTTTCAAGTACTTAGTACATGTACAGCTAACGGCTACTGTATTGGGCAGCACAGAAAATATTTCCATCATCACAATTGGCCATCACTGCTTTAGAATACTTTTTAAAAGGAATTTCCAGGTGAGAACTGCTTCAGGTCATTTTTGGAATCATACCTATAAATTGTCAAAAGAGTGCCAGTCAATTCTATTGCACATGATATTAAAGTTATTGATGAAACATTATAATGTGACTCTAGGTAATTTACTTTTACAAGCTTGGCAATACACAAAATGTAGATATTTATTGAAGAAATAAAAATAATAGCATTTTATTGATGTCTACTCTGTGCCAGGTATTATACTAATATGCTATATATTTTTATGCTATACATCTTTTAATCTTTAGCCTTTTGAAGTATATATTGTTAAAAAAGAGGAAACTGAGGTCATTCTCGTGAAATAAATTACTTAGGATATACAGTCAGGAAGAAGTAGAGCCAGTATCCTAACCCAGAACTGGTGACCCAAAAGCCTGTCCAGAGAATATTTTATTGATCTGTCTATCTATCTATCTAATATTTATCTCTCTCATATATATATATATAATTTGCCAATATCAGCCACCCAGATCTAAGAAATATTACCATTTTCCATATTTCCATCTTTCTATGAAATAAAGACAGCCAGGCGCGGTGGCTCACACCTGTAATTCCAGAACTTTGGGAGGCCGAGGCAGGCAGATCACCTGAGGCTGGGAGTTCGAGACCAGCCTGACCAACATGGAGAAACTCCATCTCTACTAAAAAAATACAAAAAATTAGCTGGGCATGGTGGCGCATGCCTGTAATCCCAGCTACTCAGGAGGCTGAGGCAGGAGAATCCCTTGAACCTGGGAGGCAGAGGTTGTGGTAAGCCAAGATGGCACCATTGCACTCCAGCCTGGGCAACAAGAGGGAAACTTAGTCTCAAAAAAAAAAAAAGAAAAAAGAAAAAAAAGAAGAAAGAAAGACCTACACATTTAAAGACACCTGTAGCCCTTCTGTATTAGTCCATTTGCACACTGCTATAAAAAATACCTGAGACTGGGTAATTTATAAACAAAAGACATTTAATTGACTCACAGTCTGCCTGTCTGAGAAGACCTCAGGAAACTTACAATCATGAGGAAAGGTGAAGGGGAAGTAATCATGTGTTACATGGTAGCAGGAGAGAGAGAGAGTGAAGGAGGAAGTGCCACTTTTAAACCATCAGATCTCATGAGAACTCACTATCATGAGAACAGCATGAGGGAAACTGCCCCCATGATCTAATCACCTCCCACTGGGTCCCCTCCTTGACATGTGGAGATTACAATTCATGATGAGATTTGGGTGGGGACACAGAGCCAAACCATACCATCTTTCCTGATTCCATTTTTTTTCTTCTTCCTGCTGCAAGGATAACTACTATGCTGAAGTTAGTTTGTTCCTTTCCATTCAGGTGTCAGTTGTTTTACTATGTTTACCTGTATCCAAAAGCAGCATATAGTATTACTTTGAAACTTTTAACTTAAAAGGAATGTAGTATTGTGTGGTTGACATTTCTACCCAATATTTTGTTTCAGGATTTATTTCTGTTGATGCCTGTAGCTTTGGTTCATTTGTCTCTACTGTTCAGTGTTATTCCATATGTCAATATAGCACAGTTTACTCATTATCCTATTGGTAGACATTTCTGTTCCTAATTTTTTTTCCATTGCACAAAAAGCTGCCGATATGGTCTGCATATATGTTTCCTTAAGCTTATCGCAAGCACTCACCTAGGATATTTCAGAAGAAAATCACAAGGGGCTTGGTAGTATACATCTACATGTTACTAGATATCAGTAAATTGTTTTTTAAATGGAGATTTCAGTTTATAATCCCATTGACAATGTTTGAGACTTTTCATTTTCACATACTTCTGTAGTACTGGGAATTTTCACACTTAATTTTTTGCTAGTTTGATGAGCATAAAATAAATGGTTTTTCATCTTAATTTTTATTTCCTTAATGAAATTGAGCATATTTTCTTCTATTTAGTGGCCATCCAAGTATCCTCTTCTGTGGCTCATCTAACCTTATTCATTGGCCAAATTTCTATTGGGCTACTGATTTATTTTGTATTGATTTATGGGAATTCTTTATATGTTTTGATTATAAATTCTTTGTTTTTAATGTGGGTTGCAAATGACTTTCCAGTTTGTCCTTTCTTTGTCTTTTCATTTTGCTTATAGATGCTTTCAATTTTGATGTAGTTAGATTTATAATTTCCTTCTTCAGAGTTTGTACTTTTAGTATCTTTTTTTTTTTTTTTTTTTTTTTTGGAGACGGAGTCTTGCTCTGTCGCCCAGGCTGGAGTGCAGTGGCATGATCTCAGCTCACTGCAAGCTCTGCCTCCTGAGTTCATGCCATTCTCCTGCCTCAGCCTCCTGAGTAGCTGGGACTACAGGCACCTGCCACCATGCCCAGCCAATTTTTTGTATTTTTAGTAGAATTGGGGTTTCACTGTGTTAGCCAGGATGGTCTCAATCTCCTGATCTCATGATCTGCCCGCCTTGGCCCCCAAAGTGCTGGGATTACAGGCATGAGCCACTGTACCTGGCCTGTACTTTTAGTATCTTAAGATTTTTTTTCGTATCTCAACATCAGAAAGATGATCTTATATTTTTTCTAAAAAGTTTTAAAGCTTTGCTATTTATAGTAAGGATCTCAGTCAATTTGGATTTTATTTTTGTGTGTGATGTAATACAGGTATCTACTATTTTCATATAGATCACTAACTTGGCTATTTTAGTTGTGACCAGCTACCCTTCTCATTATGCAGAATGCAACTGCATCATTTATGGAGTCACCATATGTGTGTGGGACTGGGTCTGATCTCTCTTCTTTGCTGTTGGTCTCTTTATCCCATTGTTTACAATCTTGTGATTTTTGATATGTTATACTACACTGATTTTCCCTTTGTATTGTTCTTTGAAATTGGTTTAGCTAGTCTTAGCCCTTTCTTTTTCACTCTTAGTTTTTGGAACAGCCTGCCAAGTTTTGGTTTATGGTTTTTCCATTCTGCCAAACCACTTCTATTTTAAGTCCCACATAAAAGTCTCTCTCAGGAAGGATGGTGAGATTAAATCAGAAGATGACAGTGGGAAGGAGGTAGTGGTTGATCCTGTCAAGCCATAGGGCCTTTGGCCAAGATTAGATATAAAGACAGAGGTGAGAACTGATCACTGACTGTGCAGGAGTGAGGTTAAATGCATCATCCACTTGAGCAGGGTTAGAATTAAGATGTCAGACACATCATATGCAGGGTGATAAGCCAAAATCTGGGAAGAATAAGGGTATTGGGACAGTCAGGGTCTGTGATAATTGCCTGGATACTTAGGGGGATGTTAGTTACCTAACAAAAAGCTAACAGAAATAAGGTCACTGCAACTGGAAGCAGTTCTACACTAGTTACAAGCCCACCCCCAGATTGAGATCTTCCCTTGTAATAAGACAGCATGGCACAATGGTATAAGGAGCAGGACTTTCAAATCCCACAGGTGTGGACTCCAGCCCAGAACCACCACAGGGGAGCTGAATGATATTGGATGAGGTTCTCAGTCCTTTCTAAGCCTCTGTAAAATGAAGAGGATTCTAATTTCTACCTTACAAGTGAGAAAAGCAACAAGAAAAATGCCTGGCAAAGAGTAAGTGCTTTAAAATATCGTTTTATTCCATTACAAATGATCATGAACCTATTAAAAGTAAGTCACTTCCCAAATGCCAGAAACTGTGTCCTTATCCCTCCAGTATCCTCCTGGTCAACTCTGGAGGATCCATTTCATTCTGGTGCATGTGCACAGTCATGCACCGCATGAGGACATTTTGGTCAACAATGGATGTCTTATAGGACAGTGGTCCCATAAGATTATAACATCATATTTTACTGCACTTGTTCTATGTTTAGATATGTCTAGATATACAAATATTTACCATTGCATTGCAATTTCCTATAATATTTAGTACAATAACATGCTGTACAGGTTGGTAGCCTAGGAGCTACAGGCTATACCACATAGCCTAGGTGTGTAGCAGGCTATACCATCTAGGTTTGTGTAAGTACACTCAATGATGTTCACGTGACAACAAAATCGCCTAATAATGCATTTCTCAGAACATATCCCCATCATTAAAGGATTCATGACTGTATTTCCATCTGCTGCAAATAGTGACTACTAGTAGCTTTTCACTGCATTGGACTCCGTGCCTATGGATTCCATAAGCCTCCGCACATAATCTTTTCTCTTCCAGGTCTTAACCTGGGCTCAAAACCCAGCCACTCTTCACTTCCTGGACAGGGAAAGTAATAATAATTTATCTCTGCCTCAGTTTCCTCATCTATAAATGGGTCAAATCTTAGTCTTGGTTATAATATAAGAAAATGAGAGGATATGCAAAAGTGCTTAGCAGAGTGCTCAGCACATATGGGCCTTCTATAAACATTGGTTAAGTAAAGGTACTATGCTAGACAGTGTAGTGTCTAAGAGTCTGTTCACAGATTGATGACAGATGATTTGGGTCAAATATAGGCTCTGCCACTCATTAGATCTTGGGAAAGGTGCTTAAAGGTACTTACTTTCTCTCACCCTTAGGTCTTCCCTTGTGAACTAGGAAAGGGAATGATGTTCATCTCAGGGGATTTGTTCTGAGGATTAGCAGAAATGATGTATATAAACTGCCTGGCACACTGGAACCACTCAGGGAATCTGAGCTTTTATTAAATATTATCACCACACTCCTAGCAGAGGATTGCTTGCTCTGGGGCTTGTTCAATTTGGGATAATATTCAAGTCAAGGGTGAGGGTGATGGCCAGCCTAATATAATAGAAATTCTAGACTTCAATTTTTAGCACATCATGTGATGGGCAAAGCTGGTTTGCAAGGCCCTGGGAGAATCCTTCCTTACCCCTCCACACCACCAAAATTTACCAAAGGCCTAACCCATCACATCCATATTGGGTGTGGCCGGTACATGCATGAGCCATGATCTGAAGCCTTACTGGTTTGGGTCCAGGGGCTGCTCTGCCCCCTTACAGAGCTGGGCCACTTCCCTTCTTTTGGCCTTGGTACCAGAAAAAGAGAAATTGTCTTCTTTCCATCCTAAGTGGCTGGAGGGTGACACAAAGCATCTGAGTTTTCCTCTTTTTCTTTGTATGCTTCAGGATGGGCATCCCAAGGTCTCCAAAGGATGTGACCAGAATGAGGGGTTGGAATCACAGGTGTGCTAGCCACTAAACTCAGTATGTAAATTGGAAAAAAAGACTTGAGAAAGGGAAAGGAGAGGGGAGTTGGAATTATTTTAATCTTAAAGAAGTTCGATATAATTACAAAACAAAACCTCAGTATCACAGCTGTGGTTATCCACCCAAACACAATCTTCATAGTTTGTGAATTTAGCTTCCTATTCATTAGTGGCTCTCCCCCAGTTGTTGAATGTGTTCTAATCATAAATGAATTCTTAATAGCTTCAAACCAAAGGAATTACAGCACAAAGGTCACTGTTTATTTTTAAATGGATTTTTGTAATGTGATATCAAAGATTTATAATAAGAAAATTCACTCCTTCTGGAAGTAGTTGGAGGATGAAAGGCCACTTTCCTCAAAGCTCCAGAGTGACAATGTCACATCAAAGCCACTGAAATAAATGGAGGTCCCAAGGGTAGCCCTACACTCCCATGCATATACTCACAGGCTTCTGTTTCAGGAAAAACTATCTATAGCTCAGTCTCAGAGGGCCTGAGAATATTGGCTAGTATACAAGAGCAGGTACAGCAAGAAAAACTAAATTAACAATAACTTAAGTCAAATGAAAATTATTGCTCTCCTTAAAATCCAGGCCGATATGGAATTTCCGTTGTAGTACACAGTCCTCAGCAGCCCAAGTGCATTTACAATTTTCCTCATTTATGGTCAGCACATGTCTGGATGCCAGACACTATAATGAGTAAAGGGGAACGGGGAGGCATATACCTTGATTTTAAGGACATGAGGCAGATGTCCCACATCTCTTTTCTGCTCACAGGCCATTGGTCAGAATGTGGTCACATGACACACATTCTGCAAGGGAAGCTGGCATATATAATCCTAGGCCTGGGCAGCCATGTTGTCAGCTAAAAATCCAAAAGTGACTGAGGTGATAGAAAAGATCAGATGAGACCTGGGGCAAACTGTGTTCATAAAGCCTAAACACATTAATTTGGATGTGCCACAGGGCCTAGGAGAGGTTCCCATTATGAACCAGCTCTCAAAGCCGTCATCCATCTAGGTAGAACTAGTCATCCATTGCTACCTAGGAATGTATGCCTCAGTAACAGATTTTTCAGACAGTGCCCATATTTTAGACCCTTTTATTCTATGTAGTCTAGTAGAAGAGATACGAGATAACTTAATGATTACACAAGTAGATAGCTATATATGCCATAGGAGATTCCAATTAAGTGTCAAAAAATTCAGTAAGTACAGGTTATACTTGCCATGTAAATGCCACCTTTTTCCTGGCCCACTCATTTGCCATATCTTTTCCACTCATAAAGCCAAGTGATGTTAGTTCTTGGCTTTTCTAGCAAAGGTGGCAGCCAAGGAGAAAGTGTTCTAAGCTAAGCAGATAAATGTGTGTGGTTTCACGTTGACTAGGATGTAGGGAGCTGAAACTGAGAAATGGCAGATAGAAATGGAAGGCTGGGGCCAGATTTTACAAAAGATGTTAGTATTATGTCTTCCCAAACAGATATTGCTAACATTGGACAGGTTCATAGAATTCCACTTACTAAGGCCACTCACTGACTTAGCAGAAAATAAAATGGAATGTATAGACTATGCTGTACCTGGGTTAAAAGAATAGGCTACTATAAACTGTGGCAACCAGGCAACAAGCATTTCTCTCTTCTCTCCTTACTTGGAATCTGTCCTAGGTAAGAAAGGAAGCAGCAGTAACTGCCTATCTGTTGAGTTTTAAGGGGTACAAAAACTTGCTCACCAACTTCCGATGACAGAAAATTCCCAAGTATTAACTCAGTTTTATTTGGAGTATTATCGTAACTGTTGTTTTATCCCCTCCTTTTCTTTCTCCTCCTCCTTTATCTTTATTACAAAAGGAAACATTGGACTATAGAGGCCTCATTTGTTAATGGATAAAGAGAAATGAGGAATAGGCATTTGGGTTCTAGTTCCAGGTCAGCCTTGAAAGTGTAACCCTGGCTCAGGCCATGCCTAGCTCTGCTCTTTGAAACAGATGCCTCACTGTTTCATACCATTAGGGGGCCTGAGAAGAAGGGACTCCTCAATGACCTAGTTGAAAGATGTATGGCCTTTTCTCACCAAGATCACTATGGGAAAGAAGGTAGTGGTGAAGAGATAATCTAAGAAAGGAGATAACATCAATTTTATTTTTTCTAATTACTGGCACTTGGGCAAGGCACCAGAGTCTTTGTAGGATAAAGACATGAGGATTCTAGACAATCTTTCTTAGATCCAAGGGGTCTGAGTAACACTGGGCATCATGGGGATTTCACAGGATATAGAACATAATGAAGCTACAATTGACACATCAAATTATTATGGTGATTATGAGCACTCAGTTATACATTTAACATGTGTCCCATTGATCATTAGGAAATTAATTAACAATTTAGGTAAATGTAATGACATTTTTTCAGATAATGTGGTCCAAACACACAAAGATATGGAAAATGTGAGAGATTAAGAGAGGATTAGCAAAATAATTTGATTAGTGCTGTACATCTTCTGAATGCTTCAAAAAGTTTGGAATAATCAATGTATCTGACTTTATTTGCCACAGGTGAAGAAGTATCCTGAATGCACTCTTAGCACAGAGCTGTCTTTCTATCTTTGTATTCAGGAAGTACAGCCTGTATTTTACAGATTTACCTTTAGCTACGTGAAAGCATAGCAAGATGAGGGGTAAAAAATGAGTTAAATAGAAAACAGCGTATTTTTGTTTTGTTTTGTTTTTGTGTTTCCTCAGGAAAGTGCTTTGATTCTTCCTGTTTTTTAAGAATATATTTTCTAAATGTAAAGTTTTAACCTCAGAGGCATCTTGGAAAGAAAATAATAGACTCAACTTACATCTCTAGCACTACAAGTTAAATATCTTGAAGAACTTAAATACTTTAAAATACTAGCCATAGTCCTAGCCCTGGGTAGCCATGTAAAATATAAAAAAGCATATCTATGAGCAGTCATGAAATAACCAAATGCATATACTCTAAATACAAAGAGAAAGTAGAATCCTGGGATATAAATAGGCACCAAAGCTGGCTTTTACCTTAAAGGTCTCTGTTGAACCCTGGGAACTCTGAAATTTCAACTTTGATTGCTTTATGGGGTTGGAGGTGGGTACAAGGGTACAGAAATTAAATTTTAAGCCCACTAAAGTGAGGGAATTTAAAAGGAAATTTCTGAATAAGGCTCAAGTATGAATAAAAAAATAAAACCTGTCATTCAGACAAACATAGCAAAGAAACTTGCCCTTCTCAAACATGGCTCTTGGTGGGGGGAAAATAATGTCACCAAGAATGCATAGCTAAAAGCCAGTCTTCATGCAGTTTTTTGGTCAAACATTATGTTACCTGTATAATCTAAAATAAATAGCTAATTTATTTTAACATAGTCTTGAGCTAGTAGTCTCCCAAGTTTATTTTCCCTTTCTTATTCTACAGTAAGAGAAATGGCAAGCAAACTCAAATTCCCCCCGGATTAATTCTGTTTTAACCTAGACCTCAAGATATTCCCATTGAAAAATTTATAAGGAAAAGATGCTTCCCACATTTAGCATCAAAAAGCTAGTACACACACACACACACACACACACACACACACACACCCCTCCATCAGTGAGAACCAGCAGAAATGAGATAGAAAACCAAGACTTCAATATTGGAGGTGTCTTGATTTTGTAAAAACTTGTAAGGTGTTCAATTGCTAGAATTAGTAGATATGAAATATAAATATGTTTAATATGCTTAAATAGAGCTTGAAGGCATGCATAGAAAATATTAGACATTAAAAAACCAAACACCGCATGTTCTCACTCATAGGTGGGAATTGAACAATGAGAACTCATGGACACAGGAAGGGGAACATCCCATTCCGGGGACTGTTGTGGGGTGGGGGGAGGGGGGAGGGACAGCATTAGGCGATATACCTAATGCTAAATGACGAGTTAATGGGTGCAGGAAATCAACATGGCACATGGTTACATATGTAACAAATCTGCACATTGTGCACATGTACCCTAAAACCTAAAGTATAATAAAAAAAAAAAGAAATGAATAAACAGATTTCAATAAGAACCAAATAGAATTTCTAGAAATTAAAAGTATAATAGTAATTAACATTAAAACTTTGATGGATGAAATAAACAACTTAGACATAGGTTAAGAATTAGTGTGTTGCAAGATAGATCCAAATTAATTTGTCCAAAAAGCAGTCTAGACAGATGAAACACGAAAAAATGTGAAAGAGATGATAAGAGATATGATAGAGTGAGAAAGATTAATATTTGCCTAAATGAAATTTCAGAAAGAATGAATAGAATGGAACAGAGAAAATATTTTAATATCTAATAGCTTGATAACATACAATGGCTTCATACGCTAAAAGATACCGACTTAAGATATAGGAAGCTACTGTGCCCCACCCCCAGTCCAAGGGAAAAAAAAGAAGTCCACATGCAAACACCAGAAACTGAAGAGGCCAAAGATAAAGAGATCTTAAAAGCAGCCAAAGAGAAAGATCAAACTGCAAAGAGATTAGGTGGGCAACTGATCTCTCCATGACGTTAAGGGAAGACAGAAGACACTATGGAAAGAAAAACTTCTCTGCTTATAAAATTCTTTACCCAGTGAAGCTATCCTTCCAAAATTAGGGTGAAATAAAGACATGTCAAACATAATCTGAGAGAGTTTACAACCTAAATACCATTTCTAAGGGATATTATGCAGAATATATTTCAAGTAGAAAAAAAGGATCTAAGGCAGAAAGTCTGAGAGGTAAGAAGGAATGATGGACTTGGAAATTGGTAAATAGCTGCGTGCAGCTAAACAAGGAAACATAATATTTCATTTTTTAGATAAAAGATGTTTAGTACTAAATTATTAAAGTACAATAGTATATAAGTCCAAAGCAACTAAATTCTTTCTAATTTCAGGAGAAGGGTAAAATAAATGATCATCTTTGGACCTTGATCAATATTTGTGTTAAAATAGCACTAGATTATTAGGCAGAGAACGTATAACTTCCAAACCAGTGATAGCAGAAAGAGGGAAATTGAATTAGAAAATGAAAAAAGAAGCAAAACAAAAATGACAAAAATCCCTCAATAATTTTGAGAGAAAGCAATGAAGAATGGGGGAAGCAGGTTCAAAGAGACAGCATGAAGCAGCATGAAAAAATAAATTTGGGCCAGGTGCAGTGGCTCATGCCTGTGATCCCAGCACTTTGGGAGGCAGAGATGGGCGGATCACCTGAGGTCAGGAGTTCGAGACCAGCCTGGCCAACGTGGTGAAACCCCATCTCTAGTAAAAATACAAAAATTAGTCAGGCATGGTTGAGCATGCCTGTAGTCCCAGCTACTCAGGAGGCAGGAGAATTGCTTGAACCCAGGAGGTGGAGATTGCAGTGAGCTGAGATTGTGCCATTGCACTCCAGCCTGGGCAACAGAGTGAGACTCCTTCTCAAAAAAATTAAATAAAAATTAATTAATTAATTCAAATATCATAGGGATATACAAATAGTGGTTATGTATATATTGGAATATTATACAGGAGTAAAAATTAACAAACCATTCCCCCAAACCTGTTCTTTTCTTCTTCCTGGCACATGTCAGCTCTGTTAGCTAGAAATGATTTTCCCAGCCTCCAGTGAAGCTAGGCCCTCTCTATAACTAAGTTTCTGCCAAATAAATGTTTGTAAATATGATATGCTTTACTTTAACTTTGCTTTTACAATGAGATCTCAGCATTTCTTGGTCTAGACTTTTTTCTTGTCTCTTTTCTGGGATGAAATATGACCATGCCTAGAACAAACCCAGCTTTGACCAGACAGATGTGGTCATAGCTCTAAGGGGTGCCATGGCAACCAGATGGGTGATCCTGAGTCCTGTATGACCATGTAGAGTAAAGCCACACCCTGGCTTGCAATGCTGTCTAAAAAAATCTTACCTGAAAGGGAAATTAACTTGTCTTGTTTAAGCCACTGCATTTTTTTTTGTTATAGTAGCTTAGCCCCTGTCCTAATAAATGCCATGTGCATCAATATGAATAAAGCTCTAAAGTATAATGTTCAAGTAAAGAATAATGTCACAGGAGATAGTATATAGTGCCCTTCCATACCTATATACACACACACACACACACACACACACACACATATACATATGCAAAGTGGGGAAAGATACTACATATTTATGTACATACACATACACAGAGACATTCGATGCTAAACAATATTTGGAGATTTATATACAGGGTAAAATTATGATATCAGCAAATAATCTAAAACTCAGAATAATGATTGTCTTTGAGGAGTACTGTGGAAAATGTTACCGAGGAGTGATACACAAGGGGCTATTTATTAACCTAGGTAGGTGGTGAGTAAATGGATGCTAATTCTGTTATTATTTAAAATATACAATAATGCTTTATACACTATTTTATAAGTATGAATAATTAACAATGAAAATAAATAGCAGAAATTGGGGGGCCAGGAGGCCTAGGCTCTAGGTCAGGTAGTTCAATTAAGTACATGCACTATCTTTGACAAGTCACCTTAACTCTCTATGTCTCGACTTCCTTATCCGTAATAACAGATTCTTTTCGATTTAAATTCTATACATTTTCATTAAATCTTTGTACAGCCTGGACCATGTTTTCACAGAAGTCAGAAGATTCTCTGAAAACTGGACTAGTTTTAGAGAATAAAGGTTTTCCTCTGTCTGTAGTTTTAGAAGACAGCATAATTTTGTAGGTTACGGAACAGAAAGTAGAGAATAGATCATAATAAGAACATTTAGAAAAAGAAGTTCAAGAAGCTGAATGAAGTTACCACAATATCAGAAACAGATGTGAATAAAGGTATATGTAAATTCTTTTTCATGTACTGGATCTAAAAAATGTTAAAAATATCCCTGGAAAGTTTTTGTTTGTCTTTTGCTTGGTTTGTTACTTTGTTTTTCTTGGGGAAATATTTTTTTTAATGTATTTGTTCCACATTAAGCCATGAAATTGTTTAACTGACTTTACTAAACTTCAGTTTCCTTATCTGTAAATGCAGAAAGATACTACTTATAGCATAGGATTATTTTCAGGATTAAATGAGATAATGCAAGCATAGTGCTAAGTACAGCATCTAGCACTTAGTAAGCATTCAATAGATGTTAGAGGTGATGATGATGATGAGAAAGGAGAGAAAAATGATAATGAGATGGGGACTTCTGTATTTTAAACAGTGCAATGTTTTCCAGTAAAAACTCTGGGGTTTTAAGATTGTTTTAATAGAGTTATATTTGGGTAAATGTAACTAAATTAAGAAAAAAACATTCAGTCCCTCCGATGGTGAAGCATTCATTCCATGACCGTAAGGAGAGTGAAAAAAAATGCCCCCACAGGCAGGCATGGCTGCAAAGCTACTGATCCAGCATAAGTGTGAGCCTTAGTTATTCAAAACCAGATTTTTCAACATCTATTTTTTTCTATTGATATGGGCTTGCTTTTCAGATGTGCTTCTGAATGTCAGTGATTAGACAAATTGGAAGTATATCAGCAACAATTATTCTCACTCCTTCTTATTACTTCTTCCTCTCTGTCTTCCTCCTTCTCCTTCTTTCCCTTTTCCACCCCCTTTTCTTCTCCCTCTTCATCTTTTCCTTCTCTTTCTTCTATTCTTCCTCCTCCAATTTTTTAAATAATCATCACAGCATCATCATTTATCAATTATAGCAAACAACTTTTTTTCTTTCCTGCACCCCTTTCTCCTCCTCTTTTCCTTGATTCTTCTTCCCCCCACTTTATATGGTAAAGAGGAGCATGGCCGTTCCTTCCCAATTCTCTACCCAGCCACAGGTGAAGACACAGGTAGAAATCTGGCTAAACAGAGTAACCCAGCTCTCTGAACATGGTAATTGGTGAAGTGTTGATATCTGCCTCAAGCAAAGCCAATTAGACATTTGTCAGATATTTGAGATTTGATATATAGAAGCTGCAAAGAAGGTAGAGCCTCCTTCTTCATGATTAAAAAAAATGTATACAGAAGTTGCCTGTGGCTTTCTTAACCATAATCATTTGGAAGAATTTGTTTGCAGGAGGAAAGAGGCCAAAACAAAAAAATAGAATAAATGAAAGCAAGAGTGCAAGAGAGGCTGAGAGGAAGAGAGAGACAGAATGAGAGAGTGAGTGAGAGAGAGAGGGAGAGAACTAGGGAAGAATTTGATGATAATTTTTGATAACTGGATTCAAAATTTCTCAAGCCACATTTGTACGTAAAAGTTTTTAGTTACATGAAAACATACCTTTTAAAAAATTGAGCCAGTTTGAGTTGGGTTTTTGTCATTGATACCCCAAATATTTATTACATGATAACTTGAATGAATTAACTTATTAAGGTTCAAGGTATAAGTACAAGCACGTAAATCTGTAATCTAAAAGGACATGCAACATAAAAAATACATATTTTTCAGAGCACTCTTATTAGACACGGATAGTTCAACTAAATTTTTCTGGCTGATCTGAATAAGTCATATTCAATAGATGACTCAATTTGAGATAAAGTTTCTTAAGTTTCTAAACATGAAAGTATCTTTCTTATTCTGTGAACAGCAGTATACTTATACAATATTTGTTTATAAAATTTGTATGGTTTACAAACAGTAGTATAAGGAAAATTTAACATTTGTCATGCATCACGTGAGTGGCTGAAACACCACATTTGAAGACAATTTTAAAAACAACAAAATCTGTTATTTTTCATTTGCTTTTAGCTCCAAATTTAAACAGAACAAAGTGAATATAGTAAATATTTCACATATGTAAATACTGGTATCACATCTCTATTAATCATGTAGTACAACATTTGATACTCTCAATTAAAACCCTTAATTTGCCTGCTATAGTGCCTGCAGTCCCTGGAGTAATTGCTCTCTTATTTTCCTGGATAACTTATTTAGGGGAAAATAAAATAATGAAATGATCTTAAAAATGAAAAGGCCTGAAAATAGCGCTCTTATTTAAATTACAATACTTCACACTCATCTGAGATTTCTTCATCTCTGCAATAACGCAGCTGTTTTCCTCAGGGTGTTCTCACAAGTTCATAAAGAAAAAAATTGTTATGAGCCTTTGGAAACCCCAAGGAAGGCAGCTGTGTTTTTGATAAACTGGCTACAGTTTCAACACTTCAAGCTATAGAGAAATTTACACGGGAATTTTCTGCATTATATATCCATGAGCAATACATTTTCAACAATAACAACATACACTGTATTTAGTCAAAGTTTACACAGCAGAGCAGCCAGGCTGAACACTGTGAAATTAAAAACCTGACCTTTAGCAGAAGACTCTGCCCTAAACATACAGAGTGTCATTCCCTCCAACCTCTACAAAAACACAAGGGAAATCAGGGCATGGTCAAGAGATGCATTGGCTGAACTTCCCATCAGACATTCAAGTGTCACATGTTTCTTCACGTTCAGTAGAGAGGATATGTCATAAATCAGTGGCATTATCCAAGGATTTTAGTAAAGAAAAAGTTGACCAGATCTTGAGTGATTGAAGGGTTGGGATGCTGCCAATCCGAAATTCTCTTGTGCATGAGGTTGTACTGAATCTTCCCTGCTCCCTCACCTTTCCTGTCAAAGCACTTATCCTTCAGATTCTGGCCAAGGAAGGAAAATCCCCAGATTGAACCTATTTTAATGTTTTGTGTGTACCTTTTTAGGAAGTGTCCCAGGTTGTGTCCACCCAGTCGTGCAGGGAAAATCATCATCAGTGTGTCATATGGTGGAAGGTACTCACTTCTCCCTGATGTGCTTTCATCCCTTGTAGTTGCTTTTGCCTTGTGTTGAGTAGATGACTCCTCCAGGCACAGCCATCATTCTTTGTTAGATCTGTTCTCCATCAAGCCAACTCTCGTTATTCAGTGCTCGTTTCTTCCTTTGTGCACCATTTATCCTGCTGACTTTTCTTTTACAGTCGCTTCTTGCTGCTCTCTTAGGCTTCTTGACAATGGTCATTGCAACAGATTATCTAAGAAAAGTCCAACTTCAACTTACTCTTGAGTGGCATCTCTCTTAAGAGGTCTGTAGAGCTCCATTTATTTGTTTGTCTGTTTATTTGCTTTAAGGAGAGAGTGACATTGTTTCTGTGAATATTCACCAATCTCATTTATTGAGCACCTATGAATTCCTGTTATGGGTTATATGTGTATGTTTTCTAATGAAGAGGACAGAGACAGACAAGAAAACAAGGGACTGTTGCAGCATAATGTGCACAGTCGGCAGAATAGGCAACACTTACAGTGCTGGAACTCAGGGCATTCTTGTGGGGTGAAATTAGCAGTCTAACCATTCCTGTGCATTGATCATCACATGAGCAGCCTACATGCATGCTAGAGCTTCAAGTGGGTTGTGCTGTTGAATCAGCTACTTCATGTTAGTCTCCTTTTATAGGTGAGTCTCTGAGGTAAAATAATTTTCCAGAGATCATAGAACTAGTAAATGACAGCAGCAGGATTCACAGGTGTGTCTATTTCCAAAGCCCATTTGTATCCTAACACCAAGAGAGACAATCTTTCTTTCTCCTTTATAAACCTGGTTTTATATCTCTGCTATACAGTCCTGGAATCGAGAATCCAAGCTCATGTTTGTTACACATTAAGAATAAGTGGCATCTAATATAGATAAAAATAAATTATGATAATTTGATTAACTTACCATGTTAATACCTTTACTACCTCTCTTTCACTAGGGCTGGGACAACCAGTAGTGTCACAGACATCAAAACAACTTCATCTGTCTTATGCTAGACATCACCAATCAAGCACCATATACATTGCATACATCAAAACAACTCCATCTGTCCCATGGTAGACATCATCAGTCAAGCACCGCATTCTGCTTTGCTTGTGCCAGGTATAGCCAGTGAGGTCTTCTCCACACAGTGCTCTTAGAATGCTGTACCTACAACCAGCCAGCTTTGGCAGATGTCGTGGGCTAAACTGTGTTTCCCCCAAAATCATATGTTGAAGTCCTTATCCCCAATACCTCAGGATCTTACTTTATTTGAAGATATGATCTTTGCAGTGGTAAACAAGGTAAAATGAGGTCATTAGAGTGAGCTTTAATCCAATATGGCTGGATTCCTTATAAAAAGGGGAAATTTGGAGAAAGATATGACCACAGGGAGAATACAATGTAAAGATGAAGGTAGAGATTCACAAGCCAAGAAGTGTAAAAGGCTTCCAGCAAACCACCAGAAGCCAAGAGAGAAGGAAGCAACAGATATTCCCTCAAAGCCCTCAGAGGAAACCAACCCCAATGGCTGACACCTTAACCTTGGACTTCCAGCCTCTAGAACCCTGAAACGATCAATTACTGTTGTTTAAACCACTCAGTTTCTGATACTTCCTTATGGCAGTCCTACTAAACAAATATAGTAGATAGGATAAAAGCTATTTCCCACTCCTATATTTGGGAAGGTAGGCAAAAAACAAAAACCCAAATTACTTGGTTCTATTCTTTCTTCTGCCACTATGATGCCGTGTACCACCAAAACATTATTATTCTTAATCCAAATTCAGTCTTCCTGTTAGAGTCAGTATAATGTATGGTCCCATGTGGATGAAATTAGGTGTTATCTACCTCAAATGTCCTTTAGACTAAGCAAAGTTAACACATCACATAGCAAATCACGGCCACACTCATAGGCAAATAACTAATAGCATTCATTGGGAGTATGAAGCTGGGAGCAGTGGAAGTCACCTTTCACCAGTATTCCTCAACCCCTGTCCAAATTGTGCCACTAATAAAGAGTACCTGCTCATGACACAGCCATGCTAGTAAATCTTGATATTAGGCACTATGATGCTTATATATGTTATTTCAACAAATGGCTATTATCACGAAGTAGAAGGATAAAAGTCAAAGGATGTGTGTGTGTGTGTGACTCCATGTGTGTGCATGCTGCATGCTAGGTGAAAATTAGACTATCTTGTATACTATTGCTAAATGAATAAGTTAATTGATGAATGAATGAATAATTTATGACACAGTGCCCAAAAAAAGAGCATAGGTTTTGGCATAAGGCAGAATCAGGTTGCAAAGAATAAAGCACCACCACAGTAATGTTGCTTTATTTCACACTGCTTGCTTTCATTGCCACTTTTATGCAAGGACTGCAGGCTCTCTTTCATTGAGCACCTTGACTTATTTCATAGTCCTATTTCTAGCTTTGGGCAAGATTTATCTAAGGAGAACTAGGTGAACTCAGTTGAATAATTCCCACTTCAGGGACAATGACAGCCTTCTCCTCTTTTAGGAAAGAGTGACTCTATTGAAAAACCAATGTTTTGTAAATTAAGGTTTTATTAATCAATTACTATCTTGCAATAAGTGAGTGCACTAGCAGAAACCAAGCATGATGTACTGCACTAGTGATCAAAGAGTGTGTGGGGATGACATAACCATTTATGTCTCTCAAGGTACATATTACAGTCATAGCTCCTGCATTTCCAAGTCCTCTGTGCTGAATGGTACCTATTTTGTTCCTCATTCTTCTAAATTGCCCAATCAACCAGCTGGCTCTGAAGGCACATTCAGCAGTTATGGAACTTTGCATAAGGTAGCTAAGATTTCTTGTGCCTTGTGGATTCCTTTTCTGTGACACTAGAGTTCTTCCTGGTGTCATACCTGGGTCTTTCTGGTTTTTGAAGGTCATAAATAAGGCCAGAGAATTTTTAAAAGTTGCTCATATACTTTTATATCATACCTCAAGTTCTCTTAGATCAGTAAGTTGTGGCCAGGTGTGGTGGCTCACACCTGTAATGCCAGCTCTTTGAGAGGTTGATGTGGGAGGATTGCTTTAGCCCAGAAAATTGAAGATATGGTGAGCTATGATTGCACCACTGTACTCCAGCCTGGGCAACAGAGACCTTGTCTCTCCACTCACTGAAAAAAGTTGCCTAAAACCAACCTCAGAATATAGCAAGGCACTAAATATTTCACCAAAGAGAGGCATAGATTCAGCATCACTTGACACAAGGGTTGTGGCCCTCTCCAAATGATATTGGTTGACTTAACTGCCATTTTCTTGTCAGTACTATAGGTAGGAAAGCTGTCAAAAGTTCCTTCTAGTCAAGACATTTTTTCCAACTTTTGCTCTTATTTCCTGCTTCTAAATCTTCTGCTCCTAATACAGGAGCTCCATTTAATTCCGATGAAAATTAGTACTTACCTTAAAATAATACTTACCTTAAAATAAAATTAATACTTATCTTAAAATAAAGCATATCCATGCAATATTTGAGACATATACTAAAAAATTCTTCCTTGCTTACCTGAAATTCAAATTTAACTGGTTGCCATGTATTTTATTTGCAAAATCTGGCAACTCTAGTTACATGTAACTTTCAAAGTAATATATTTCCCTATCTAAAAGAAATTAGCATCAATATAAAATTAACTTATGAAAATCTTTTTTGTATATACATTCAACTTATTAATAAAGGCAACTAAATGGAAAAAAAGGTTGAGAAGTACTGTCACCATGGACGTAGTTTATTTTTTAAGTCAGCTTTTTCTTTTAAGTAGTCAAGGAATCTTTGATAAGAGCTTGGCATCTCAGAATGACAGTTTCTTCTTCTCAGCATTGGAAAAAGAGGAATATTTTTGGTTGCCAAATACGATTATTTGTATCCCAAGAAGAAAATTGTAAAGCTGAAATTATAACTAACTTAGCCAATGTCATACATTTTTTTTTTTGGGTGTTCTCACCTGAGGATGCTGAAAGAAGATAGTACTGCTTTTCCGAAAGTGAAAAGATTGTCTTAATATACTAATCCAACTACACTCTCTCACCAAAGACTGCAGTGGCAGGCAAAGCCCCTTGGTTCATGTTGAAGGGAGATGTGGAGTGAACTTCCTTAGAAGAAATGTTATAGCTGCACATGTCAACCTTTTCTGCTCCGTAACAAATGTGCCAACTGGAAGCCCACCTGAAAGTCTGCTGCAAAGCCTAGTGCTGACATAATAGATTAACCTTGATAGTTAGCAAACAACTTTTTTGTCTGTACTATTCTCTTGCCTCAATGATATCACCATGTAATGAGAGAAAGTGACGAGGGAAAAGATAATTATAACTGTCTTAGTGAAGGTAATTCAGAGCATAGCAAATAAAACTATACATAATTGGTCAAGAACAAGGACTTGAATCTGAGGACAATCAGGTATAGGATGTCTTCTATCTTCCTTTGGAATGCAGCTCTGTGAGACAGCAGGTACATATTTGCTGCAAAAGTATAACATATGGTGAAGGAAAATTGAAATGAGCTAAGTGGCAAACCAAATACAGAATTTTCTCTTTTCTTTACAATACAAGTGATACGTTGCTAACAGAAAAGTAGGATTCAGTGTATTTCGAACTTGAATAGAAGGATGATATCCTTTTGGAAACATAGTGACTGACAGTGGATACGTATAAGGAGAATTTTAAATGATATATGAATTTAGTAAAAGTACAGACATCATTTCCTAGTGGTCCAGAACATACACAGAACACAAATTGTCAAGCCAAGAGACTTACACATACAGCAAACTCTTCTGTTCTCAGATAAACTGTAAAAATAAATGAAGTCATCAACAGTATCAAGTGTAATTTAATAATAATTTTTCATTTGACATTTAATAGTTTCCAGATGGCTTGATATTTCTCCAAAAATAAAGATAGTATATACATTTATAAAATGAAAGCAAGCAGTTAATTATTTTCCAGAAATAGAAGCAAAAATCTGATAAAATATGCAATTTATATTTATCAAATACATTTATCTATAATCATAGATATCATATAGAAGAATATTTAATAAATGTATGTATTTAATTTGCTTCAGAAGATTTACCTCATTCAGGAAGTGTTCATTTTTTTCTGTGCTTAATTTTCTCCGTTCCATGTTTTCATGTTTTTATTTGTGAAGTATACTTGTTTTCTATTATGAGTTATTTGATAGTAAAACATTTTAATTTTTCTTCTTTAACACAAGTTGGAAAATGGCTTTAAACAACTGTGCAAAGGAACTTAGCAAATGTTTGTCATTCTGCTAGACCCTGTGAATCTTAAATGCTCAAGGATAAGAGGATGTAATAGGATATTTTGATGTTTTTTGCACTTGCTTTATTGTGCATAGATAAGGTGCAAAACAGAGACTTCAACATGGTTTCTGTAGTGTCAACTTTTTTCTTGTGTCCTGACCCTAATGATTTTTCAAAGTCCCAAGATGTTTGTAATATAGCTTAAGGCATTCTACAACTCAAAAAAGTTTAAGGCACCCCACAACTCAAAAAAGTTCATGGGAATTTAAAATAAAATGGAAAGTAAACAAAATTTCCTTTTATAGTAGCCCTGGTGGGTATGGCAGGAGACATTCACCAAGATACATATATAAGACAAACCTTATAAATTTTTTGAAAAGAGATATCATATACCATATGTTCTTAGACCACAATGGAATTAAAATATAAACCAATAACAGAAAAATATTTGAAAAATCCTCAAACAATTGGATATTAAACCACACACTTCTAAGTAACCCAAAGGTCAGAGAGGAAGTCTCAAAGGAAATTAACTAAATGAAGATGAAACCATATTAAAATTTGTGGAATGCAGTGCTTACAGGGAAACTTTATGTTAAATATTTATATTATAAAGGAAGAAACATCTTGATTCAGTAACCTAAGCTTCCACATTAAGGGCCTAAAGAGGAAAAAAAAAACAAAAAAAAAAAAACGCACAACAACAAGTTAAACCTAAAGGAAAGAAAGAAAATTTATAATAAAGGTAATATCAGAAATCAATAAAGTTGATAACAGAAAAAAAGTGAGAAAAATCATTCAAACCAAAATCTGATATTTTGAAAAGATCAGTAAAATGGATAAACTTCTGTGATGGTTAATTGTCAACTTGATTGGATTTAAGGATCCAAAGTATTGTTCCTGGGTGTGTCCATGAGGGTGTTGCTAAAGGAGATTAACATTTGAGTCAGTGGACTGGGAGAAACAGACCCACCCTCAGTCTGGGTGGGCACCATCTAATCAGCTGGCAGCCACCTGGCTAGAATAAACAAAAAGAAGAACATGGAAAGACTAGAGTGGTTTAGTCTTCTGGCCTACATCTTTCTCCCATGCTGGATGTTTCCTGCCCTCGAACATCAGACTGCAAGTTCTTCAGCTCTTGGACTCTTGGATTCACATCAGTGGTTTGCAAAGGGCTCTCGGGCCTTTGGCCACAGACTGAAGGCTGCACTGTCAGCTTCCTTACTTTTGAGGTTTTGGGACTCAGACTGGATCCACCACTGGCTTCCTTGCTCCTCACCTTGTAGACAGCCTATCGTGGGGCTTTACCTTGTGATCCTGTGAGTCAATTCTCCTGAATAAACTCTGTTTCATATATACATCTATCCTATTAGTTCTGTCCTTCTAGAGAATCCTGACTAATACAACCTCCGACCAGACTGACAAAGAAAAAAGAAAGAGAAGACAAAAAAATAACATTAGGAATGAGAGAGATGGTATCACTATTCACTCCATAGATACTTAAAAGCTAATAAGAGCATGCTACAAATAATACTACACCTATATATTTAAGAATGGAGAGAAAAATGCCAAGTCATTGAAATGTCCAAACTATCAAAACTTGCAAAATATATATATGTGTATGTTGTAACTTAAGCATTCCTACGTTACCATATCTACTAAAGATTGACACTATAGATAAAAACCTTCCAAAAATAAAAACTTCAGGCTCAGATGGTTTCTCTTCCAGAGTCTACCCAAAATTTAAGAAAGACATAATTCATCTTTTATAGTTTCTCCCAGGAAATAAGAGAAAAATATACATTGCTTTAATGTAAAAATCAGATAATTATACTATATAGCAGTACATCATCATCAACATACATAAAAATTTTCAATCCCATTAAAATGTAGTGCTATATATATATATATAAATGTATATATATTTGTGTGTGTGTGTTTATAGTATTTTGGGATGAGCCCCATTTGTCATGGCCATATTTATATAAAATATATAAAAATTATATATTTATATATATAATTATATAAATACATAAAAATCATTACAAGTGACGTTCATCCCAAAATACAAAAGGTTAAATATTCAATATAATTCACCATATTAGTAAACCAAAGAAACACATGATTATTTCACTAGATGCAGAACAAAACATTCAACACAATTCAAATGTAGATAAAGGCTTTCAGGAGGCTGGGCGCGGTGGCTCACGCCTGTATTCCCACCACTTTGGGAGGCCGAGGTGGGTAGATCACCTGAGGTAGGCGTTTGAGACCATCCTGGCCAACATGCTAAAACCCCATCTCTACTAATATAACAAAAATTAGCTGGGCATGGTGGCGTGCACCTGTAATTCCAGCTACTTGGGAGGCTGAGACAGGAAAATT
Organism: Nomascus leucogenys; assembly: GCF_006542625.1. Lineage (NCBI taxonomy): Eukaryota > Metazoa > Chordata > Mammalia > Primates > Hylobatidae > Nomascus > Nomascus leucogenys. The sequence goes on from NC_044402.1 coordinate 121,236,186, forward strand.
GCAGGAACCTGGGAGACGGAGGCTGCAGGGAGCCGAGATGGTGCCACTGTATTAGCACTCCAGCCTGGGCAACAGCACAAGACTGTCTCCAGAAAAAAAAAAAAAAAAAAAAAAAAAAACGAAAAAAACGCTCTCAGCAAACTGAGAACTGCCTTAACATAATAAAGCACATCTCTGAAAATATCTATACTAATGTTATGACTCACGGTGACATGGTGAGGGACTGTTTTTCCTTAAGATTGAAAAGTTGGAAGACTGTCCTGTCTCACCACTCGTATTCAATATTACACTGAAAGCACTAGCTCACTAGCTGTGCAATAAAACAAGGCAAAGAAAAGCATATAGATTAGAAAGGAAGAAATAAAACTGCTTTAATCTGTAGACTAAATGATTGTGTAAGTAGAAAATTGCAAAGAATCTTCGTAAGAGCTCCTAGATTTAATAAGTGAATTCAGCAAGTTGCAGGATACAAGGTCAATACATAAAAGTTAATCATATTTTTACACACAAGCACTCCATAATTGGAAATTAAAATTTTAAAAATACCCTCATAAAGCATTAAAAACAGCGCTTAGATACGAATCTAAGAAAACATGTGTAGTAAGATCTGTATGCTAAAAACTACACAAAACCGAACAAATTATTCAAAGATCTAAATAAAGAGAAATATCATATTTATGGATTAGAAGACTCAGTATTTCCAAAAAGTTAATTCCCCCCAACTTGACCTATAGATTTAGGCATCGTCATTGAAAATCCAAGGAAGCATATTTTATGGATGTTTATAAACTATTTTAAAATTTATGTGGAAAGGAAAAGGAAGTAGAATAGCCAAAATTATTCTGGAAAAAAATAAACAACGTTAGAGGACTCACATTACCTAATTTCAAGATATACTATGAACTACAGTAATCAAGGCAATGTAGTATTGACTAGTGGGTAGATCAATGGAAGAGATTAGCTAGCCCATATATAGACCCCTAAACATAGACCAACTGATTTTTGACAATGGTGTCAAAGCAATTAGATGGAGAAAGGATAGTCTTTTTGACAATTGTTGCTGGAACACTTAAATACTCACATAACAAAAGTGAATCTCAACACCTACCTTATTTATTCCTGATACAAAAATTAAAGGAGATCATGGACCTAAATGTAAAATATTTAAAAATCAAACTTTAAGAAAACATAGGAGAAAATCTATATGTTTGGTTTGTCAGAGGTTTTTTAGATGTGACACCAAAAGTATGATCCATAAAACCTATAAGTTGGGCTCCATCAATATTAAAAACTTAGGCTCAATGAAAAACACTGTTAAGAGAATGTAAAGATAAGCCCCAGCAGAGAGAAAATATTTGCAAGCCATATATCTGATAAAGGACCTACACCCAGGTGATATCAAGAACACTTAAAATTCAACAACATGTAAACAAATGAACAAAAGATTTGAACAGACTCTTCACTGAAAAAGATATATAGATGACAAATAAACACATGAAAATATGCTCAATATCATTTGTCATTAGGAAAATACAAATAATTAAAACCAAAATTATAAACCACCAAATGCTTATTAGAATCACTAAAATGAAAAATATTAACAATACTAAATGCTGGCAAAGATGTGGAGCAACTGGAATTCACAAAGGCTAATCTTGAAAATCAAATTATGAAACTTAAGTAGAAATTGTTAGAAAATTCCAAAGAACAGGATTAAGATAAGAATTAATATGAAAGATTTTGAGTTTCATAAATACACAGATATCTACTTGAAGACAGACAATTTGCAATTTCCACAAAATTGATACCAATTAAAAATTTAAAATACGGTGATTGCTATGGTTTGAATGTATCTCTCAAAGTTCATGTGTTTGAAATTTAATCCCTAATGCAACATTGTTGACAGGTGGGACCTTTAGGATGCGATTAGGTCATGTGGGCTCTCATGAACTGATTATGTTCTTATCTAGAGAGTGGCTTCCTCATTACAGGAGTGAGATGTGTCATAAAAGTGAATTCAGCCCTCTCTTGCTATCTCTTGTGTGCTCTTTCACCTGTTATGACACAGGAAGAACCTCACAAGACATGATGCTTTGGTTTTGGACTTCCCAACCTTCAGAAGCATGAGCTAAACAAATTTCTATTCTTTATAAATTAATTAGTCCTGTGTATTTTGTTATAGCAGCACAAAACAGACTAAGACAGTAGACAGTCAACATAGAGTAGTATGAATCCACTGTAAATCTTTTCTCACATTTTTAATTTGATAAATCATTATAATCCTTTTCACTTGTCAGAAAGTAAATACTGATATCCTTTTACTTATACTAATGTCAACCCACTTTTAATGTACATTTACAAAATTTTTCGAAAATTATTTTTTAATTGATGTAATGCATTTTTATTATTCAAGTGAATCCTGTGTGTATGTACAATTATCCTGATCATTCGTGAGTTCAGATCTTTTGATATACATTTTCAATGACTTTGCTTGATGAAATTATTTTGTTCACTAACAACATAACTACTATGAAAATGGATATAAATGTATAAAATTAAATGATAGTTCCAAATGACAAAACAAGAAGCTGAGCCATGTAAGTAAACCAATTAATTTTCTTGGATATTATTTTACAGGTGTCACATTTGAAATATGTTATTATTGAGTGTATTTGGCTCCATTCTCTTCTATATGCTTTTTCAGTTATCACAAGGAGATGCACTTTCTGGGCTTGTCTACCTATATTTTCTTCCTGAGTACCATTGGTTGTGTAAATGGGGTCAATGGAATGGATTTTTATCTGTATCTTTTCATAAAGTTCATTTTTCTTAAGAAAACAATATGGATTTAGAGTTAGTTTCGTGACCTAATAGCTCTGCAATCTTGATCAGGAGAATATCTATCTGAAACTGTTTTCTTTACATTTAAATTAAACAACTAACATTCTTGTTGTGAAAATTAAATAAACAATGGTAAGAGATAATGTCTGGCACATTAACAGTCTCTCAATAAAAGTCAATAGTTTCCTCTCTTTTCTCCTTTCCTTTTCTTGATTCCTCTGAGAGAATAATGTATACATTTTGTTGTTGTTGATCCCCAAGAATGCTGAAAGTTTGGTAGAATGTGGTGGGGAAAAAATAGAAGTTTATAATCTACTTTATAAGGTTACATGAGTTGATGCCTTATCAATTGATGGTTGAAGCCCTTGCTATGTAGGAATGTTGCTGATGTAATATAAAAGTATTCTGGAAAGAAGTCAATTTATCAGAGATTTTAGGGCACCCCGAATCCTGCATAAACCTGCATGTTATGAGTGTGTTTAAAGACACAAAGATGAACAGGAAGAGTCCTGGCCCTTGAGGTGCAACTAATTTGACAGAGATATGAAATAAGCTATAAAGTACCCATAAAACAGAGCAGAATAAAATAAATGCTAGGTTGAGGTAGAAACAGTGTGCTGTGAGATAGGAGAAAGAAAAACTTCGTTTTTATTTGAATTTTAGTGAGAGATACTGCAAAAATTGATACAGAAAATGGCAAAAAAGTGACTGGATTTTTCCCATGGTGCCACATTCTCATTTCACACAATTTTGGGGTTTAACTACCATGCATGTCATATAATGTGCCAAGTTTGGGCTAAAAGACGGCACTGCGAAAAACAAAGAAAAAGGTACTTTTGTCCCAATACATTAGCTAATGTGCTAATAAGGGAGTCATGTAGGTTAGCTGGCATATTGGTCCATAAATTTGCTAATTTACTGAGGAAATGTGTGCCAAAGTAATTTGGAAGTATTTTCATGTTCCACATAGTTGTGTAGTCGTCGTAGCGGTGGTAGTAGGAGTAATAAAATGGCAGTGGTAGGAATAGTGGCTCCGAGTGCTACTTCATAAGTAAATCACCGTCTTTTTTGTTCTGTCAGTTGGCTATATTACTTATCTGTTGGATTAGTGTTTTTATAATGAGTGCCAATGTATGCTTTTTTGCAATATCTTTTATTGAGATGTAATTTACATACAACAAAATGCACAGATATTAGGTATACTGTTCAATGAGTTTTGATAAATGCATAAACTGCAACTTACATCTATGTAAAAAATAGCATACTTCTACAATCCCAGAAAGGTCCCAAACTATCCTGTTTTTATTTTTATGATAAGACAGTTGTTATTTTTATGATTACCAATTAGTTTTTTTCTGTTATAGAGCTTCTTATATAAATACAGTATGAATATGTATTTTGTGTCTGGCTTCGTTTACTCAACATAATGCTTTTGAGGTTCAGCAATGTAGTTAGGATACTAGAAATTTGTTTCTTTTTATTTTTGAGTTGGATTCAGTGATTTGGTGATAACTGTTTAACAACTGGCTTTCAAGCAAACAAACAAAAACTGAGTGGTAGTGTTCGTCTAGTCCCATGATGTAAATACTCTGAGGGTAGCCAATTTCATGCTACTAACATGTCCTCCATCATTTTGAAAAATTACTGAGAACTGAACAGCTACTTCTTGTTACCCAGCATGAGCTGGCTGCAACACACTACAGGTCATCTCGCATTGTATGAGTATAGTACAACTTGTTTTCAATAATGCAACTTTTATATTATTATGATAAAGCTCTCACAAATGTTCTTTTGCAAATTTTTGGGTAAAAATACATTTCCATTACTCCTAGATAAATACCTAGAAGTAGAATTGGTTAGTCATAGGGTACGTGTATGTTTAACTTTATTAGAAAAAACTGTCAAACACCTTTCAAAGATATTGCAACATTTTGTACTTTCAACAAAGTCTAGCAGTTCCAGTTGCTCCATATATTTGATAATTATTTGGTATTATCACTCTTTTTAATTTTAGCCATTTTTATGCAAATCATGTCTCATTGTGGTGTTTTTTCCTCTTATGACTAATAGTGATGAGTATTTCATGTGCTTATTGGCCAGCTGTGTATGTTTCTTTGTGAAGTGTCTGTTTAATTCTTTTGACCACCTTTAAGGTCAATTACTGAATTGTAAGAGTTCATTATTACATCTTAACATAAAGTTCTTTGTCATAATTATATAATATATAGTATATCTATATATCTATAATTTATCATCTATTATCCATCTATCCATCTAGCTAGCTAGCTAGCTATCTAATATTTTCTCCCAGGTTGTGACTTGCTTATTTTCCTTTTTGGTGACATTCACTAAATTAACGAACTTTTTTTAGAGCAGATTTGATTTCGTAGAAAAGTAGAAAGTACAGAGAATTCCTTTATACACATTGGAAAAGGGAAGAGAATGCTCAATCTATTTTTTTCCTTTTAAAAAACTGGTGAAAAAGTATCTCAGCTTTTGTTTACTTGAACAAGCTTATGGTTTATCTTCATTTTGTAGAAATATTTTTTTAAATAGAGAATTTTTGTTTTTATAGCTTCAGTATTTTTTCAGCATTTGAATGATGTTATTCCATTATCTTATGGCTTTCATTTTTTCTGATGAGAAGACAGAATATTTTATATTATTTCCCCCTTGATACTCACGTATAATATTTTTTTCTTGCTTGTTTTAGGTTTTTTGTTCTTAGTTTTAGATTTTAGAGATTTCCCTGTGATACACAGGTGTAGTTTTCTTTGTATTTCTTCTGTGAGCTTCTCAGATTTGTGGTTTGATTATTTTTTCTACTTTGGTAAAGTAGAAAATAGCCATTATTTCTTCAGTTTTTTAAAATGAATTTATTTCTTTTTCTATTCTAGTGTTCTAGTTATAAACAAGTTAGGCCCCTTGACAATGCCCTACATTTTTGAGGCCCTGTTTATTCTTTTTATTTCAGTATTTTTCTCTCTTGATTGATTGTGTATGCTTTCTATTGCTCTGTCTTCAAGTCTACTGAACTTTCATTTTTAGTTTTTAGTCTGTTATCAAGCCCATTTATTAAATTTGACATGTTAATTATTGTATTTTTCAGTTCTAGGATATTCATATGGCTTTTTTTATTTGTTTATTTTCATTTCCTGGTTGAAATTATCTTTCTGTTCACTCATTGTGATCACTTTTGTTAAATCCTGAACACACATATATTGTATTAGCTGTGTGTGTGTTTGTGTGTGTATGTTTGTTTCTATTTTGGGGGCCTTGCTGACCCTAGAAGAAATGCCTCTTTCAGGACTAGTCAGTTCCTTCAGATAGTAATTAGCTTGTCTTTGAGCCTAACTTTCATATGCAAACCAATCCAGAGCCCAAACCCCCAACCACCTCCTCTACTGGGCTCTCATACTCTGGGAAACTGTCCACCTGCTGTAATTACCCCTGGGCCAAGTACCAGGCAACTAGGGACAGTCCCTATGCCCTAGAGCCCACTAAAATTATTCAGATTAGCCAGTCCTAAGCCTGCTTACTCTGCCTCAACTGTATGATATAGTACTGTTTATTTTTAACTGTATGAATATAGTATAACTTGTTTTCTACAATACAACTTTTGTATTATTATGACTAAAGCAACTACAATATTCTTACACAAGTTTTTGGGTAAAAATACATTACTCCTAGATAAATACCAAGAGGTAGAATTGCTTAGTCATAGAGTATGTGTATGTTTAATTTTATAAGAAAAAATCGCCAAACACTTTTTTCAAAGATATTACAACATTTTGTATTTTCAACAAAGGCCAGCAGTTCTAGTTGCTCCATATATTTGATAATATTTGGTATTGTCACTCTTTTTTTAGCCATTTTGATGAAAGTCATGTCTCATTGTGAGACATTTGAACACAGGCACTGAAAATACAGGCTGTGTTTTCCCCTTGCTCCCTCTGCCTCCTGACTGATCATGGTGATTCCCCAGTTGGCTCCCCCAGGGTATGGTATACCCCTTCTCTTGGAATATGTGAGTATAACAAATGATCTTTTCAATGTCAGTCATCTCCTGATCTGTTGGCATTGTCATATTTAACTAATAATAAAACATATTTTAAAGCACCCACAAACACATATGCACACTTATACATATACCTACTTATAAGCATACATATATGTCAACATATTAACATAACATTTGCTAACATTAACATCTCTAACCTTTTTCCAATTATGGGTCACATTTTCATGCTTCTTTATATATTTGATATTGATTTCATTGAGTGCTGGAAATTGTTGATGTTTTACTATAATTCTGAACTTTATTTTCATTAGACAGTGTTAATTTTGTCAGACAATTACTTTATTGTCACATCAGCTTGATCTCATCAATACTTGGTTTTAAGCTTTGTTAGGTTGAATCCAGTAGAGCCCTCACTCTGGGGCGTAGTATTTTCCTTAAGGTGTGTCGTTTCTAGTGTTTTGGCTGAATAACTATTGTCTTTAAAAGGCCACCTCACCCTACCTGGAGGGAGCTCTAACATTTTCCTGCACCATATAAGCTCTAAAATCTCTATTCTCACAGCTTCCAGAAGGTCTGGCAGAATCTCACCTATTGCATCCACAGCTTAGTATTTAGCCAAAGATGGAAGGGGAACCCTATTCATATCCTTGGGGTATCATCTCTAGACAGCTTTTTATCCTGCTGTTACCCTGCTCCACATTTCCAACTCCCTCAGTAGCCTTGATATTGGTCTTGACTTTCTCTGAACAGTGAGACTGCTGCTACCTGTTTGACTCTAGTCTGTTGTACCAATGTTTGGATGTGAACACAGAAAGTTCAGGTGAATGTGACACTAACATTCTGAATATACTTTCTCTTAAGGATTATAGACCCGTGTCTCTGTTTTCCAATGCATAGACAGAATTGCTTCTTATATTTTGTCCAATATTTATACATATTTATAGCAGAAGATTAAGTCTGATACTCCTTTGTCAGAACCAAAACCAGAGTGCCTATATATACTTTTTTGGGAAATTTTTTTTTATGGTTGTTTTCTGAGAGGCAAAATGTAGAATTTTCTTACTTTTTTCCTATTACTCATTCCGGTATTGCTTTAGGATTGTTTTTCAATATTATGCCAACTTCAAGTGACATCTGTGAATTTTGTTCTCTTTCTTATTTCAAATCTTCCATACATGCTATAATTCTTCCACAAATTACTCTCTTGCACAATGAATTTCTCTGTGAACTTGTCTTGTCTCATGCATTCAGGTTTTTGAGACCTCACTCTATTATGATGAGCACATTAGGGACTATGTGGAGAACTCATTATGATTTTAGTGCTTTCAGAGAAGAACTATAATGATAAAAACTTGAAGGGAAAAGTACCTTAATAAAGTATATTTTACAATTTCTAATTTTATGAGCTATAATAGGATTTATTGTAAAGTTTCACAGAATATGATTAACTTTAGTCTGCACAGACTCAATAATTATTTTGAGATAGATTTAGTTGATTTCTTAACAATTAATTGGTTCAGCATAGGATCTGTTTGATTTAATTGCTAATAGAGCCTAAAACAATTTGACCATATTTCAGAATAAGGAGATAAGGTTGATTATATGTTGATATGATCACAATTCATAGCAGTAAATTGAGAAATAACTCCTCCAGTGCTTCAGGCCATTCCAATGGTTAATTTGGGTCACTGTATGGTAAGTTCTATTGAATGATGCCTGCTCAATAAACACTGATTGAACCTATACCCTACAAAGAGATTGAATTTAGAGCATGAGAAAACATAGGGAAATCACGGTTACATTTAACAACTTTGTATTTGTCTGCCAGGGCTGTTATAACCAAATTTTACAGGCTAGGTGGCTTAAACAACAAAAATTTATTTCCTACATTCCTGGAATTTTGAAAGTCCAAGATCAAGGTGGTGATGGACTTGGTTTCACCTGATGCCTCTCCTTGGCTAGCAGCCTTCATGCTGTGTCCTCACCTAGTCTTTCCTCTGCACCCAGGCATCCCGATGTCTCTTTCTGTTCTAACGACATGAGTCATATTGAATTAGGGCTCCACCCTCATGAGTTTAGTTAGCCTTAATTACCTCCTTAAAGACTTTTTCTCCTTATACAGTCACATTGGAGGTTAGGGCTTCAACATATGAATTTTGGAAGGGGACACACTTCAGTCTATGACAGTCTTCATGTGACAGTATATTCATATGTAAGAATGCATATCAAATGACAAGAAAAATACTAAGCTATGAAGTTTTTGCTCTTAAGTATTGCAAACAGGATTAATTTTTTTTTCTAAAGAGGGCATAAAAATCCCATAACTGGGTGGTAACTATTTGAAGATAAAATTAGATAAAATAGAAAATATGCAAATACAATTTGAAATTTATAAACTTGATAGAAACATAAGGTTTCTATCATTATATTGTTAAGATTCAGGCTTCCCAGCTTCTCTTTAATGTCCTCCCTGGTAATGTGCTCTCCGGCAAAGACCTCACACTTTAGTATGGACCTAATCTACACTTTTTCACTCTTAAAGATGAAATCTGCATTAGTCAGTGTCCTCTAGAGGGAGAGAACTAATAGGATAGATGCATTTATGACGGAGAGTTGATTAAGGAGTATTGACTCACACAGTCACAAAGTTAAGTTCCACAATAGGCCGTCTGCAAGCTGAGGAGCAAGGAAGCCAGTTTGAGTCCCAAAATCTCAAAAGTAGAAAAGCCAACAGTGCAGCCTTCGGTCTGTAGCCCAAGAGCCCCTGGCAAACCACTGGTGCCAGTCCAAGAGTCCAAAAGATTAAGAGCTTGGAGTCTGACATTCGAGGGCAGGAAGCATCCAGCACGGGAGAAAAATGAAGGCCGAAACACTCAGCAAGTCTGCTCTTCCATCTTCTACTGCCTGCTTTATTTTGGGCACACTGGCAGCTGATTAGATGGTGCTCACCCAGATTGAGGGTGGGTCTGCCTCTCCCAGTCCATTGACTCAAATGTTAATCTCCTTTGGCAACATCCTCACAGACATACCCAGGGTCAGTACTTTGCATGTTTTATCCAATCTAGTTGACACTCAACATTTAACCATCATAAGTTCACCCCTTGTCAACTTGAATCCATACACATCTCCTGAAATCATACATAATCTTCAGATAAAGAAAATAATAAGGTCATAATTAGAGCTATCCTTCATACAACTAGAAGCATAAAATTCTCACCCCAAATGCTATTACATAAAGTTAACAACACTTAAATGCTGATAAAAGTCAATAAATCTTATGTCACATGATAAAGGACAAATAAAGGAAATAAAATGAAGATATTTTCTTAGTACAAGTGTGTATATGCAGAAACGTGTTCTTAACAAAATAAAGAAGAAATACTCATGACAATTACTGTCATGTAGTTGCAGCTGGTATTGATGACTACCTTCTTTTACTACCCATTCTGTATTCCCTTTGCCTTCAGCAAGCACCTCAGCAATTTGTGGTTTTTTACCTGATGGAGTGGCTTAAACCTTCATTCCTGAAGGGTCTGTGCCATTTGTAGTACTGCCTGAATTGAGTTCTTGTAGTTTCCCATTGATCTTAATCACAGGGCATGGTAAAGCTAGGAAATACCCTAACGAATCTCCTGTATTTCATACATACTCTTCCTTACCTCCATTGTGGTGTAGTAGACTGATTTCATCTTGATAATCTGGGTCAGTCACTGCAGCCAACACTGTAACTCCCTTTTTAGCCTGTTGACTTAGAGGTAGGAGGAGCCCAAAGTGGCCAGGTGGCAATCTTAACTTTCAGTTTAATGGAATCGTTGTTGTGTCTCTTGGTGGCAGCATTCCTCCCTCTGGAACTAAGACCTCTAGGCCAGCAAAATGTAATGCCATGGGAACAGGAAGCAAAATTTTTGCTAGTGGGTCACTAGAGGTGATGGTGAGTGGTGCCACTTTCACTTCCACACCTTGATTCCTGTACCCGTGAATCCTGGCCATGGGAGAAACAGTACCATATATTGGATGCAGATTCAGAATATATACAGCCTTCTGAATAACTTTGCCCTAGCCCTGCAAAGTATTGTTACTTAGTTGGCATTGCAATTGTGATTTCAAAAGGCCATTCCACCATTCTGTCAAACCAGCTGCTTCAGTATGATGGGGAGCATGGTAAGATCAGTGAATTCCATGATCATCAGTTCTCTGCTGCACTTGTTTAGCCATAAAGTGAGTGCCTTGGTCAGAGGCAATGCTATGTGGAATACTTTGATGGGCAATAAGGAATTCCATGAGTCCATGGATGGTAATCTTGGCAGATATATTGCGTGCAGGATAGGCAAACCTATAGCCAGAGTAAGTGTCTATTCTGTTGGAGACAAACTGCTGCCTTTTACATGATGGAACAGGTCCTATTTACTATATTAGTTCATTCTCATGCTGCTATAAAGGACTGTCCCAGACTGGGTAATTTATAAAGGAAAGAGGTTTAATTGAATCACAGTTCCTCATGGCTGGGGAGGCCTCAGGAAACTTACAATCATGGCAGAAGGAGAAGCAAACACATACTTCTTCACATGATGTCAGGAAGGAGAAGTGCCAAGCAAAATGTGGAAAAGCCCCTTATACAACCATTGGATCTCATGAGAACTCACTCATTATAATGAGAACAGCAGCATGGGGGTAACGAACCCCATGATACAATTACCTTCCACCAGGTCCCTCTCACAATATGTGGGGATTATGGGAATTACAATTCAAGATGAGATTTGGGTGGGGACACAGCCAAGCCATATCATTCTGCCCCTGGCCCCTCCCAAATCTCATGTCCTCACATTTCAAAACACAGTCATGCCTTCCTGACAGTCCCCGAAATCTTAACTCATTCCAGCATTAACCTGAAAGTCCAAGTCCAATGTCTTATCTGAGACAGACAAATTCCTTCTGCCTATGAGCCTGTAAAATAAAAAGCAAGTTAGTTACTTCCTAGATACGATGGGGGTCAGGCATTGGTTAAATACACCCATTAAAAATGGGAAAAATTGGCCAAAATGAAGGGGCTACAGGCTCCATGCAAGTCTAAAATCCAGCAGGGCAGTCAAATCGTACAGCTCTGAAATAATCTCCTTTGACGCCATGTCTCACATCCAGGTCAAACCTATGCAAGAGGTAGGCTCCTATAGCCTTGGGCAGCTCTGCCCCTGGGGCTTTATAGGGTTCAACCCCACTACCAGCTTCCTTCATGGGCGGGCATTGAGGGTCTGTGGCTTTCCCAGGTACACAGTGTAAGCTGTCAGTTGATCTCCCATTCTGGGGTCTGAAGGATGGTGGCCCTCTTCTCACAGCTCCCCTAGGCAGTGCCCGAGTGGACGCTGTGTGTGGGAGCTCCAACCCTATATTTCTCTTCCAGAGGTTCTCCATGAGGACCCTGTAGCAAACTTCTGCCTGGACATCCAAGCATTTCTATACATCCTCTGAAATCTAGGTGGAGGTTCCCAAACTTTAATTCTTGAATTCTGTGCACCTGCAGGCTCAACACCACATGGAAGCTGCCAAGCATTGGGGTTTGCACCCTCTGAAGCCATGGCCAGAGGTGTATCTTGGCTCCTGTTAGCCATGGCTGAGATATAGGGCCCCAAATCCCAAGGCTGCACAAAACAGCAAGGCCCTGGGCTTGGCCCACAAAACCATCTTTTCCTCCTAGGCCTCTGAGCCTGGGATTGGAGGGGCTGCCATGAAGACCTCTGACATGCCCTGAAGATATTTTCCTCATTGTCTTGGTGATTAACATTTGGCTCCTTGTTACTTAGACAAATTTCTGCAGCTGGCTTGAATTTCTCCTTAGAAAATGGGTTTTTCTTTTCTATTGCATCATCAGGCTGCAAATTTTCTGAAATTTCATTCTCTGTTTTCCTTTTAAACATAAATTCTAATTTCAAACCATATCTTTGTGAATACATAAAACTGAATGGTTTTAACAGCACCCAAGTCATATCTTGGATGATTTGCTGCTTAGAAATTTCTTCTGCCAGATATCCTAAATCATCTCTCTCAAGTTCAAAGTTCCACAGATCTCTATGGCAGGGGAAAAATGCTGCCAGTCCTTTTGCTAAAACATAGCAAGAGTCACTTTTATTCCAGTTCCCAACAAGTTCCTCATCTCCATCTGAGACCACCTCTGCCTGGACTTCATTATCCATATCACTATCAGCATTTTGGTCAAATCTATTCAACAAGTCTCTAGGAAGTTCCAAACTTTGCCACATCTTTCTGTCTTCTTCTGAGCCCTCTAAACTGTTCCAACCTCTGCCTGTTACCCAGTTCCAAAGTCACTTCCACATTTTTGGATATTTTTACAGCAGTGCCCACTACCAAGTACCAATTTACTGTATTATTCTATTTTCACACTGCTATAAAGGACTGCCGGAGACTGGGTAATTTATAAAGGAAAGAGGTTTAATTGACTCACAGTTCCACATGGCTGGGGAGGCCTCAGGAAACTTAACTGTCATGGCAGAAGGGGAAGCAAGCACGTTCCTCTTCACATGATGGCAGGAAGGAGAAGCGCCAAGCAAAATGTGGAAAAGCCCCGTATAAAACCATTGGATCTCGTGATAACTCACTCACTATCACCAGAACAGCAGCATGGAAATAACTGCCCCCATGGTTCAGTTACCTTCCACCAGATCACTTCCACGATACATAGGGATTATGGGAACTACAATATGAGATTTTGGTGGGGACATAGTAAAACCATATTAATATCTTAATCCATATTACTAATTATAAATATTTGCCATCTGGTTATAGGTTTGGGGGCAAAAAAAATTCTAAGTTCGCATAAACTAATTTTACCTATAGATAAGTTTAGTCTGTGTAGTGGAGGCTGCAAGGGCAGGATATGTCCTTAGAATCCCAAGAAGTGATGATTGAGAAAGAGAACCCAGGTTTACAGAGGCCTCGACATTCAGAAAAGTGTAATCAGAAAATGTAAGGAAAAGTCAGACAAAACAAATAGGTCAAGACGACACATAAATATAGACTTTTTTGAATGTCCCCTTGAAAGGAAACATTATTTCTGCCACTCTACTCATTTCAACCTGAATTTCCCAATATAGATTTTGATCTTTTGCAGAAGTTACAACTGGTCATATACAGTTATATATGGTTCTTAGTTATGCATATTGGTACTACCCAGAGATTAAAATTTTCTTTGTTATTCTTCCTGCTACATTTTTGAATTTGGGATATTTTCCAGGTAAACTTAATATCTGGCTTCCTCTGAAAAATTGAAAATATCTGGCCACACCAAATGCTCAATCATCTGACACCGAGTAGTAGTTTTCTCTTAAAGGGGCACATACTATGTGTTCCATCCTTGTCTCAGTAGGCCTACTTCACTCATGTGTGTTATCTGCTCAGACCCAGTAGCCATTTAAATTTATGATTCCTTGATTGAGACGGGGTCTTGCTCTGTCGCCTAGGCTGGAGTGCAGTGGTGCAATCTTGGCTCATTGCAAGCTCTCCCTCCTGGGTTCACACCATTCTCCTGCCTCAGCCTCCTGAGTAGCTGGGACTACAGGCGCCCACCACCATGCCTGGCTAATTTTTTGTATTTTTAGTAGAGACGGGGTTTCACCGTGTTAGCGAGGATGGTCTCAAGCTCCTGACCTCGTGATCCACCTGCCTCAGCCTCCCAAAGTGCTGGGATTACAGGCATGAGCCACCGCGCCCAGCCTGATTCCTTGATTTCTTAGTGGTAGGGAATTTCCACATATGAAGACTGGCTGTTTTTTCTCTGAACCATTCTCCTGATATGCACATCTTCCCTCAATGCTAAATTTGTCATTTCTTTGTACCAGAGATAAGAGATTATTGACAATATTCTCCAGCTTGGCTTAACAATATATTTTTTATTTGGGGGAATTTGCTATTTGGAAATATATTTCTTATTTGGGAGAGTCTTTGCAAATGAAACATATGTTACTTGGGGAGAAAAGACTGTTTTAATTCCTTCTCAGAGCCAAGCACATTGTTATTTGTTTTTTGTACAAAACAAGGTTTTGGAAACTTTTACCATGAGAATCTGACTGGGTATGGTCCTTGCCATTGGACTCAAAGTGGCCATAGCTTTCACCATAGGGTCAGGAGTCTGCAGGGTCAAGGGGACATGGATGCTCAGAGACCAGGCTTCCTCCCTATCCCTCTATTCTGGACCAGGCTTCTAGAATTCCTTGCCCCTGTGACTGAGAGCCTACTTCCTGGGGCTGTGCAGGTTTCTTTTCTGGTTTGCTCTTTGACGGCCAACCGAGCCACCACTGTGAATACTCCTAGGCCTCAGGGGTACCAAGTGTTAGCTTTTTGAGAGGGTGCTACGGACATGTGCTCTGGGTTATCCACACACATTTGCATTAGGTCTCTCGAGTGAGACAGATAAAAAAGAAAAGGGCAGCTGAGGGGCCAGGTATCTCTAGCTATAGCCCTTCCATGAACCCACAAATCTTAGGGGTGGCTCCAGCTGTTTC
The DNA here is from genome assembly GCF_006542625.1 of Nomascus leucogenys. NCBI lineage: Eukaryota > Metazoa > Chordata > Mammalia > Primates > Hylobatidae > Nomascus > Nomascus leucogenys. The sequence continues at coordinate 121,251,561 of NC_044402.1, forward strand.
CTGCCCTTCACATCTCAACTCTGCCTACCTGTTTTATTTTTGTCCCTTAAACAGTTCAAATTTATTGCCTCTGTACATGTTATTTCTTTTTCTTGGATTATACTTCTCCTAATTCTTCCATGGCTGGCTCCTTCTCACTATTCAAATCTGAGCTTAAAAATCATTGCCTCTCCTAAGCCTTCTTCCCCACTACCAGTCACTTTCTTTAATTTAATCCTTTGTTTTCTGCATAGGACATTTCATAATGTGAAATAAGTTTCTAAAGGCACTTACCTATGTATTGTTCATCTCTTCTTACTTAAATACAAACTCCATGAGAATAGATAACTTGTCCTGCCTACCACAGTCTCCCTAGAACCCAGCAGAGAGTACATGCTCAATCATATTAAGTTAATAAATGATTGACTGAGCAACTGCACATATGAATAATTGTTGCCTCTGTGCAATATAAAGACAACCACATGCAAAGCTAAAAGTTAGTTTCAATGTCAATATTAATCAAGATAGTCCAGGATGAGGTGCAATAACTCTCTGGCTGAAAACAGCAAGGTTAACCCCATTCAGCTTTTATCACCATGTGGGACAGCTGGTGCTTGAACTTGTGTTGTCTTCATCCTGGGACCCAAGTGACACTGTTCTCCATCTGGAGCATCACTGGTCACCATGGCACACGGAGGAGGCTATCAAGTCGTTAGCTGGCTGTTGCAGCATCTGCATGGAAGTACATACATCAGCTCTGCTCAGATGCTGTTGGTCAAAAAAAAAAAAAAAAAAAGCCACAAGACTGCCTGACTTTGTGAGTGTCCTAAAGGAGTATCAGAAACATGGGTAAATAGCTCCAGTCATGACCATATTTTCACTTTACAGATTCTTTACTCCTACTGATTTTAGCGGATATTTTGCTTAGCATCGACACAACTTAAATTTGGGATACAAGTCAACATCTCATTTTTAAGTAGTCATTAGTATTTTAAATACATACATTTTAAAAAACGAAGTCTCATTAAAAGTAAAGGCTGTTTTTCTACATATTTATTCTTGTCATATTTTAGTTTAAAAAGATTTTAAGTCTTTAAAATTGTTGATAACGTTGCATCTAATTTCTTTGCCCCTTTAAATGTGATTGCTTTCTGACATATTAGCCAGTATGTTTAAAATAAAATGATGGGAAATCAGTGGTTTACTCCCCTGCATACGTATAATTCCATAATGAAATTATTCCTGCTGTGAAAAATAAGTTTGCATTTTGCAGCTGGTCACACTTGGTGAGAACAGAGGGTGTTTACATCTTTAATGGAGTGTGTTTCTCAGACTCTTATGACAAATACGACGTCCCTCATTCTCTCCCACAATTAAGTAAGCAACTTTTGATTTCAAGCTTTCATTAAGGAGATGGGATACATCACGCACAGGAACAGCATCTTGGAGGTTGCCTTTTAATCTATTGTCTCTTGTTTCTCCTTTTTTCTCCCTCTGCCTGTCTCTTCCTAACTTCCAATTATCTGTTCTTCAGACCCTGCATAAACAATTTGAGTGTATGCAGAGGATTTAGATACATTTCATTAATATTCCCACATACTTCATTTTAAAAAGGATTAAATTAAGACTTAAAGTTTGCCATTGTGAGACCTTTATTTTCCTATATATCTATTCTTTTTATTTTAGGAAATAGTTTCCTTATTTTTAAACTTGATAGAAACCTTATTTTTAAAGTTGATAGAAGAAACAGGTAAGAAAAGAAGAGTCCCTCAACATTTCTTTGGTTTATTAGAGAAGTGGTTGGCTCTGCATGACAAACTGCCAAATGGTTCTAAGAAGCATGTCAACAATTGTTTTTGGTCAAGCCAGTGGATGTGGCCTATCTCCATGGGTAATAGTTGGTAGAGCTCACAACTATTTTTATTCTTAATAACACATGGAAATATAGACCATAATGAATGGTCATAACATATTTAAAGAGAGGCAATTTTTTAATAATAATTTTAGAAATGCTTACCTCTTTTTGAGATGGAGTTTCGCTCTTGTTGCCCAAGCTGGAGTGCAATGGTGCAATCTCGGCTCACTGCAATCTCTGCCTCCCGGGTTCAAGTGATTCTCCTGCCTCAGCCTCCTGAGTAGCTGGGATTACAGGCATGCACCACCACGCCCGGCTAATTTCTTGTATTTTTAGTAGAAACGAGGTTTCACCATGTTAGCCAGGCTGGTCTCAAACTCTTGACCTCAGGTGATCTGCCCACCTCGGTCTGCCAAAGTGCTGGGATTACAGGCGTGAGCCACCGCGCTCAGCTGAAATGCTTGCTTTTTATGGCAAATCAAGTATTAAGTATGTCTTACATGTTTCTATGAAAAACTTCTCCATCTTTATAGAAAAACAAGAAGGAAATTGGGGATAGGGTGATTAATATCTATTAAAACTCCATATGTGCTGATCATAATAGTATTGCTTTACTTAAGTTGTCTCAATTAATCTCTCCCTCAACAACCTGTGAAATAGCAATTATTTTCATTTGTATATTTGTTTTTACTAAAGAAATAAGGGTATCCAGAGCTTCACAGAATAGGAAGCCAACAGGAGCCCATCTCATAGTCTTAGACTTATGAAGAAGTATGGTACCGTCGCTATCCAAACAGTTAGGGTAGCCATGCTTGTAACATTGTTATTAAATCTAGTCCTTCAATATTTGATTTTCCAAGGATTTCTGATATCACTTAAGTTATTTTATCACGTATAATTTTCAGGTTGGTTGTATAACATTATAGCCCAGTAGAGACAAATATGTATTATTTTATTATTGCATTCATTTATTTGTATTAGTAATATTTTTTACATATTTCATTTAGAATGTGTAAAATATAATTTTAAAAACTCAGCCATGATCCTTTCACCAAAAAATAACTGCTTTTTACATATTGACATATTTGTATATTTACCAGTCGTGGTGGTTCACATCTGTAATCTCAGCACTTTGGGCAGCCGGGGCAAGAGGATCAGTTGAGCCCAGGAGTTCAAGACCAGCCTAGGCAACATAGTGAGATGTTGTCTCTACAAAAAAAAAAAAAAAAAAAAAAAAGGAGGCAGGAGGATCACTTGAGCCCAGGAGGCAGAGGCTGCAGTGAGCTGTGATTATGCCAGTGCACTCCTTCCTGGGTAACAGAGTGAGACTGTGTCTCAAAAAAAAAAAAAAAAAAAAGGATATATTTACTTCCAGTCTAATTTAATTAAATATATAATAGATCATATTGATCTTATGTCTACTGTAGTTTTTATAAAACATAGATTTTACCATATACATAGTTTTATGCTTTCCTTTCTTCACTTAAAATGTTATAATAAGCATTTTGGCTTGACTTTATTGCTAATCAAAAACGTAATTTTAATAGCTGTACATTTTTTATTTATGGACATGCAATAATAAATATAGCTTTTCTACACTGTTTCATAGATGTTTTAGTGTGTATGTAAGATAAAACTACATTTTCTCTACCTATTCCTCCAATTGTTCTCAATTTCACTCATTTAATAAGTCAGATTACCAAACATTGTATTTTAATTTCCCATGAATATATCACTCCTGAATCTGCTTTTTATATGGTTTAGTATTATTTCTCCTTCATTTGCATTGTGAGACCTTTATTTTCCTATATATCTATTCTTTTTAATTTAGGAAATGGTTTCCTTATTTTTAAAGTTGATAGAAGCCTCTGGGTTCAGGGAAATAGAAAAGAAAAGAAGAGTCCTTCAATATTTCTCTGCTTTATTAGAGAAGTAGTTGGCTCTGCATCACAAACTGCCAAATGGTTCTAGGAAGCATGTCAAGGATTGTTTTTGGTTTAGTATTATTTCTGCAGCAATGATTAGGAGTCTACATTTAAAAAAAAGGCAACAGGAAAAACATTGCTCTGTCTTCTATGAAACCATCACATCAAGGGATTATTCACTGCATGGAGAAGGTCTCTGAAATATATTCCTATTAGATATTAGGGATGAACAAGAGACCACTTCCCTGAATAATTTGACCAGTTAATTTTACTCAGCACATTTTTTTCCTAGGACTAACAGAAAGTACAAACCTAAACGTAGTGTTCAACTATAGAAAATATTCGTAGTCTAGATCTATGCTGTCCAGTAGAGTAACCACTAACCACATGTGGCTATTTAATCACATATGGCTATTTAAATTTAACTAAACTAAAATAATTAAAAATACAGTTCCTCAGTCACACTAGCCACATTTCAAGTGTGCAACAGCCACATGTTTCTATGGGCTACCATAGTGAACAGCACACATACAGACTATTTCCATCATTAAAGAAAGTTCTGTTGGACAGCACTGGTCTAGATTATGGATCAAATTATAAATTTATAGCATTTGATACATCTTTACATTTTATCTTAATTTAAACTGTCTGGATGACTACTTACTTAATACTGCATGCTACTTTCTATGACTTTTAAAATTAGGTATCTGTGAATTGCAAATATGTGGTTAAAAATAATATCCTAAGTTCTTACCATGTTGATACCTAACTGTTAGATGACTAGAGAGGTTATCAAGGCTTACAAAGGGATTTAAAAATTGATTATCTCGGTTATCTAGATTTGCATTATCACTTTTTTTTTTTTTTTTTTTTTTTTTTGAGATGGAGTCTCTCTCTGTCGCCCAGGCTGGAGTGCAGTGGCGTGAACTCGGCTCACTGCAAGCTCTGCCTCCCAGGTTCACGCCATTCTCCTGCCTCAGCCTCCCAGCTGTAGCTGGGACTACAGGCACCCGCCACTGTGCCCGGCTAATTTTTTTTTGTATTTTTAGTAGAGACGGGATTTCACCTTGTTAGCCAGGAAGGTCTCGATCTCCTGACCTCGTGATTTGCCGGCCTCGGCCTCCCAAAGTGCTGAGATTACAGGCATGAGCCACCACACCCGGCCTGCATTATCACATTTTGTAAGGCTCCTGTCCACCTAAGTTAATATGAATGTCCCAGTCTCATTCCCCTCATACAGTCTCATTTGCTACATTCCTTGTGATAAATGTCACTGAGTACAGGCCTTCTCAGTCCCATTAGGGTGATGCTGTAAATGATGTTTCAATGATTCTGTACTTCTATTTCTGCTGTGCAGTGTCCTGTTCATTTCTAGGCACAACTGCAGGCTGGTGAACACTAGGGAGAGTTTCAGGAATAGCGGTGTCAGTTTTGGCTGGATGACGTGGAATGTTTTATATGCCATTTGGGACATTTGGCTCAGCTTGAAAATCTTAAAGCAACATTCATATTTTAGAATTAGAAATTCCGCATACCTATCTATAGTGTGCACTGATTTGAACTGGATTTGAAATAAACATATCAACAGTAAATCTTCTTAGGGCTGGTGATGGCACATACTTTTGAAATGCTTAGGTATAAACAAAGCAAACATACATTTTCTAGGTCTCACTATACAGTCATAAAATGCTTGGCTATAAATCAGCATGGACCACTTTAATTTCATTTCTTGCCCACATAATCAAAACATGAAGCTCTCTTTTCTTTAACACATAATTCTTCTCAATCATTACATAAATTGCCATATTTCTTAATAACAAAGTTAATGCTTGGGTTCAGCTATGATTTACAGATTGGGTAAATTATTAGCTATATGGTTGTAATATGCTGATCTGCTTACAAAATATGTGTTTTAAGTAAATACATCTATGACTACAGAAGAGAATGTTATCCATTACTATTTAGATCTTTTAAATATCTTCTCTACAACAGGGGCAAGTACTTCCAGCTGGGTTATATTATTTGTGTTAATTTTTTTCAAGGCTTTATCATTGAAACCTGCAAAAGTTGATAAGGACATGCTTTCATACAACCATATTTACTATGAAGATGTCACATAATCTTTTGTCAGCAATTCACTTTCCAACTTTAAGAAATTATTTGACTAACTTGAATTTGTTATATTTCCCATGTTCCCAGATGCCATTTATTGTATAAGGCACCATCAATTTATAGATAATCTTTCTGAGGGTTAAGCAGGGATCAATTTCAATAAAAGTAATGTTGATTGGCAGTGAGCTCTCAAATACATTCTGCCATTATCATCTAGTACCAGAATTTTTCTGAAGGAAAGAGTTGTTTTGGTGGGCAAAATATTTTGTTGAAGATTTGGAGTTGCTGAGCAGCAATGTGTGTGTGTGTGTGTGTGTGTGTGTGTGTGTGTGATGAAGCTCTGCATACAGACCAAAGACTTTGGAGCTTGGGATAGGGAAATCTGGAGATAGTAAAAAAGCAGGGAGAGTGATGAGAAGGACATGTACAAATTGGAAGTGAAGACTTCCAGTTTGACTTCTTCATATCTCCCACCAAATCTTCAGCAAATCATGCATACTTACAGAAACCCTAGTGGGGGAGATGATTTTGTAGAACTTGGTGGAAAGGCCAAAAGTGTTTCACACCTGAGTAGTGGCAAAGATGTAGGGGCCAGGCTCAGAAGAACTATGGAGTGTAAATCCAAGAGTCAGTCCATGTTGATACCAATAGATCTAGTCTGTTTATTGCAAGAACGTATCAGTTTAGTTATACACGCCCTGTGGAGGGAATTTAGTTCTTGTCAGTATTTCTTCAGTATAGTCAAACCTTCAAAGAGCACCTCTACATGTCTCCTTAAACACACAGAGGAGAACTTCTCTCAAAAATGCACCTAGAAGTATTATTTTTGGTTCATTGTAAATTTACTACATATTTACTACAAATTATCCTCCAAAGTAACTATATAAATTTATGCTTTGATTTTCATGAATGAAAGTTTTCCTTTACCCTTATTTTTGTGAACAAGACATTATCTTTCTAATTGAGTATGGGATGCTATTTTATTATTTTATTTATTTGTATTTAGTTAATTTATTTTTTGCTGATTGTTAGTGAGACTGGGCAGCTTTTCTTAACTGTATTAGCCATTATGTTTCCCTCTTCTGTGTATTGCCTCTGTTTTCTTTGGCAGGCATTGCTAATTGTCTCTCCCTATCCATCCTTCACTTCTTTATCAACAGAGTCTAATTTTATTTGAGATCCCAATATGCCCAGGTAAACTTATTTTCTCCTTTCACTTGAGTCTGGAGTGGGGGCCGTGTAACCCAGCTCTGGCAAATGGAAAGTGGGAGTCACTGGGGCCTCCAGGTGAATTTTTTAAAGGCAGATCTTTTACTTGTGTCCCTGGCATGTCACTTCTGTTTATTTCTGGAGCACAGACCTGATACCTGGATAAAAGGAAGAAGACTGTCCTAGGTGAAGAGAAAGCCTTTTGAACAGGAAAGAAGCCAAGCCCTTGATGATTTCCTCAGACGGCTGTGCTGACCCTAGATGGCTTCTTTCCTGACCTCTGATTATGAGAGGAAAATCAGCCTACTCTAACCACATTTCTTTAATAAGTAGCAACATGTCATACTATTACAGTATCTTTGTCCCATTTTTAATTAGCTTGTTTTTTCTTATTGATTTCCAAGAGTTCTTAATATATGATAGATAAAAGTCCTTTGTCAGTTATATGTGCCATAAATATCTTCTCCCAGTGACAGAGATTTTGTTCTGACTCTTTCTCTAACTTCACTGTGGGTTCTGAGAGCATTGCTTTCCCTTTCTAGATCTTGCGTTGGTATTCTGTAAAATGAAGAGTAGAGAGAATCCAAGGATTTTTCCAGCCCTTATATTCTGAGTTCACTGATACGGGCTTAATAAACATGTCTCTGAACAGCTGCACAGAGTGGCTGGTCAGCCACAGCTAGTCATCTTGATAAAGCTCTTTCTGTCCCTACTGATCGATCACACAATCCAGACTGATTACTTAAAAGACTATTTGCAAACCATTCTGGTTAGCTGTAGAGTGATCCATCTTTTTGAGCATGTATAAAAATACCCTTACAGCTATAGAGTTGAAAACTGTCTTACATTACCCAAGGCAAAAAAAAAAAATCATAGGAAAACAAAGAACAATATTACAACAATTCAGCACATGTAATGTTAAACTAAATGGACATGAGTTATCAACAGAACTTGAAAACAGCATATTCCACTAATAAACAATAGAAGAAAATGGTGAGTAATTCTTGATATGTTTCAGAAATGCTCATTAAGTTCTATTATAAAATAACAACTTCCTGAAGTAAAGTAGTTTGCTAGTTGTCAGTTTTGGATTTGATTTAAAAACAAATGGTGGATAAATCCTAAAAGTCAAACAAAACAACAGGTAGATTAGAATGAGTATTTATTCAAGATGGTCTGTTTTCCACTGTTACTGGAAAAAGAAAATGATTTAAAAACTGGGAAAAACCTCCCCTAAATTTCAGATTTTTCTTTGTGCTTGTGTAGAAGCTGATATAGAAAGGATTATGAGAAACTGTTTGGATGAAATTGAGAGAATACCTTTTCAGGAGTCAAGACCATCTTGGACTTCAGCCTAGCAACACCAGCCCCTACATGAGTACTGGGTTTGCCAAAGGGCTTTGCATGACCCTTTTTCTCATTCCTAGGCTCTGGAAGAGACGAACCTGCCAAGCTGTCTAGAGCTGCAACTCTCAAGTTTGGTAGCAGTTTACATGAGGTTTACATGAGAACTGAGTGCATGAACGCACTAACCTGATTCAAGTGAATGATATGTGTGAGTAAATAAAGTTTTGAATGCAGGGAGTGGAAAAACAAACAGAAAAACCCTAAGGTGATTAATCACTCCCATTCTTCCCTTACAAGTCTGTCCATGGAAAATGTCAGAGCTGCCTACTTTATCTCATCCTTCATCTCCTGACTCATTACCTTTTCTTTGTTGTAAGTCAAGGGTCCTCTGGACCCTAAAGTTTTCTGGAGTCTAATGAAGGAGTTAGCCTAATGTTGTCACTAACTGAACTGGATCGGTAGTCCTGAATTTCCAATGCCAGGTCTTGGGCATCTCTCTTTTTCTTGCTTCTCTGTGAGATACAGAAGAGAGATGCCTGGTCTTTTTCCTTAGAACCACACAGACTCCTGCTGTTGCCTTCTCCCTATTTGCGGCAATGCTGACTCACCTCAGACAAGGAGCCAACATGGCCCCACCCCTCCAGTGCCACCCAAACAGCAGCAACACCCAGGAGGCCCATAAACCGAGACACCTCTTAGGGTAGCTTATCTCCCCACGGTAACCACTGGGAGCTGCTCGCCTGTCCCACTGGAGTCTCGGTTCCCTATCTTTAGATTCTCTCTTGCTGCTAGCAAAATGGCTTCCCTTGTCTTGCCTTGCTTCACGTCTTCATTTTGGTGAGGTCAGAGGTGAGTTAAGAGCCCTGCAGTCAATTTGTTTGTGTCTGTAGTGAGGCAACTGCATCCACAGCCCCTCATCCACAGGTCAGTTTAAGAGTAGTTGAGGCTGGGCATGGTGGCGAACGCCTGTAATCCCAGCACTTTGGGAGGCCAAGGCAGGTGGATCACCTGAGGTCAGGAGTTCGTGACCAGCCTGACTAACATGGTGAAACCTCGTCTCTACTAAATTAAAAAAAAAAAAAAATTGCCAGGTGTGGTGATGCATGCCTATAATTTGAGCTACTTGGGATGCTGAGACAGGAGAATTGCTTGTACCTGGAAGTCGGAGGTTGCAGTGAGCTGAGATCACACCATTGCACTCCAGCCTGGGCAACAAGAGTGAAACTCCTTCTCAAAAAAAAGAAAAAAAAAAAAGTAGTTGAACCTAGACCTGAGAAATCCTCCTTGTAAGGTGTCAGGTCCTGGCATTACTTCTGCCCCTCATCCCAGGCTCCTTCCTCACTGATGAAGGAGACTCTCTCAGTGCACCCACCACTGGCTGCATCCCTCCAGCAATCTCCTTCATTTTCTCTTCTCCTCTCCCCTTACTTACTACTGTCTATGAACTTGAATAGATTTATCTGAACTCCAATTTTTGGCCAGAGTTCAATTATTTCTTTTTCTGTGCATGTTTGTGTTTTTGTCTGATAGACTAGTAATGATTTCCATAAAGGGTCATGAGAGGTATTTGTGTGAATTTGTTGAGTATATTGATTCTTTTTCTCTTGGAATGGGGCAGTAGAAATCTTTGATGACCTTTTCTATATTTATTGGACCACCTGAGTTTACCAGGAGTGCTGGTGAAGTGTTAAGTGTTTCCAGCCCACTGAATTTTTTTGATATTAATTCTGAAATGTACATCTAACTTGATTTAAAAAACCAAAACAATGGCTCCACAAAATGAAAAAAGAGTAAAAAACCAGCCTCGATGTACTTTGTTGAGTAATCAATCCCTTCATTTGTTCCCCATAAGTTAACATCTTGTGGATGCCAGCCTTGATTTACATGCTTATCTGTTCATTCATTATTAAAGTGAAATAAAGACCTGAAAGTGTCTATGTAAACAAGATATATGATATTTTTGTCCATGTAAAAATTCATTCTTCTGCATTTTTCCATCATTCAAATTTTGCACCAAAACAACATGTTTTCCATTATAGTAGTTTTATAGTCAGTTTTTATATCTGGTAAGGTAATCATGATAAATATTAATCTTTTAAAAAAAATCCTTGATATTCTTACCTACTGATTTTTATAAATATGGATTTATAATAATTTTGTCCTCAGAACCACCACATCAAAGTATCACTAACAATTAAGTTATACCCATTGTATTGGAAATAGTGATAGCTTTGTAAAATTTCATCTTTCCATTCAGGTATATATAAGTATATATCTTCATTTATTAAAGTGTCCTAGTAAGATTTGCTAGTCAGGGCTCACCAGAGAAGCATAATAAATAAGACATATATCTATTACCTAAGTTGACCCATAAAGGTACCCATTGCAATAGATTTTTTAAATTTCTTCAAATCTTGTACATATTGTCAAAGTTTATTCCATAATAGTTCGTGTTTTTGCTTGCTGTTATAAGTTATGATGCCTTTCTCACATTATGTTTTTAAAGTATAACATTTTGGCATAAGTAATGCATATAAAACTTGTAGAAAAGTTCTTGGCACATGGGAAAGTCTTAATGAATACTGTTGTTGTGTGTATATTTATTATGCATCTAGGCACCTGTCTTAGTCCATTTTATGCTACTATAACAGAATACCACAGACTAGGTAATTTATAAAGAGCAAAGCCTTATTTCTTACACTTCTGGTGGCTGAGAAGTCTAAGAGCATGGTGCCAGCATCTGGTGAGGGTCTTCGTGCTGTGTGATAACATGGCAGAAATGCAAGTAAGAACAAGAAATAGAGGAAATTGGGCCAAACTCATCCTTTTATGAGCCCACTCCCAGGATAACTAACCCATTTCTATAATAATGGCATTAATCCACTGACCTAATTACTTCTTAAAGTCCCCACTTCTTAATAACGTTACAATTGGAATTAAGTTTCAACAAAAATTTTGGAGGGAACATTCAAACTGTAGCAACACTTAATACTCTCATACTAGTTTTAAAATTTCCTTTTGTTAAATATTTTGTCTTATATTTATAAATAATATAATCTAGAAATAAGTTTAATTTTTACCCATTATTTCAATAAATGCCTTGACAAATGGAATTACCTGAAAGTAAAAATCTTCTGCATGGCCAAAAAAAAAAAAAAAAAAAAAAGAATGAAGAGACAACCCACAGATTAGGAGAAAATATTTGCAAATCATGCATTGGGTAAGAGGCTAATATAAATAACATATTAGGAACTCAAACTACTCAACAACAAGAACCCAAACAACCCTATTATAAAATGGGCAAAGGACTCAAATAGACATTTCTGGGAAAAAAACGCATACAAATGACCAACAGAAATATTAAAAAGGATCAATGTCTCTAATCATCGTGGAAAGGCCAATTAAAACCACAATAAAAATAACCTCATACCTGTTAAAATAGCTACTATCAAAAAGATGAAAAGCAAGTGTTGGTGAGGATGTGGAGAAAAGAGAGCAACTATACTCTTGTACACAGTTGGTGGGGATGTAAATCAATAAATGCACTGCTTATTGTTTCGGCTGTATCCTCCAAAACACATCTTAATAATATGAGTAAAAGAAGACATCTTGGTCTTATTCTTGAGAATAAGGGGAACCCCATTATTGCATGTTAATTTTCTCCACTAAATTCCCTTTGTTTTATTTAGGGACAGTTTTTTGCTTTGTTTATCCTGGCCTCTTTCATACTTTGTATTTTTCTCATTTTCAGGTCACCCTTAGTTGTCTATTTTTACCAATGTGACAATAAAAGCCGTTTGGCAACTCTTTGTACATGGACAGAGCTTTTAGTCTGATGGACTTTACTGAAGAGTGATGGGGATGGGAAATGTTTGCGATGCTGCCTTAAATGTCAGAAATTGGGGCATTTCAACTTCTCCAGCTTTTAAATCTCTTTGACTCCTTTATTTGAAAGCATTAGCCAGGCCTTCAGGAGTGTTGCACACAGGGTGTGTGCAGAATTAACTATACAGACTTTAAACAACTCCCTTTTGCTGTCAGGCTCATGTCTTCTTCTATACCTTGTACCTAATGTTTCTGAGTCTCAAATCTTTCTGAGATACTGGAGAGGTGGAATGCCTTTTTCTCCTGGATTATCATTGTAAATTCTAATTTTTTTTGTTTGTTTGCATTTTTTGAAACAGAGTCTTGCTCTGTCACCCAGGCTGGAGTACAGCGACGCAATCTTAGCTCACTGCAACCTTCACCTCCAGGGTTCAGGCGATTCTTGTGCCTCAGCCTCTGGAGTAGCTGGGACTACAGGTGCTCGTCACCACGCCTGGCTAATTTTTGTGTTTTTAGTACAGACAAGGTTTTACCATGTTGGCTGGGCTGATCTGCAACTCCTGACCTCTGCCTCAGCCTCCCAAAGTGCTAGGATTACAGGCGTGAGCCACTGCACCCAGCCAAATTCTAATAAGTCTTTAAATTAATAATTTTGTTAGCTGCCTGATTTAGAGCCTTGTAAGATGTGAAAACATTATTTAATTTCTAATTTTCTAAAAGCTTTTAAAATTAGGAATTTCAATGCCTTTAAGAAACTCTTGAGTTTTCTGATTGCTTTTATTATTTACCCATTATTCAACTTTTCCTCCTCATTCTCTAATTCTTCAGCACTAATTGAGTATTTGCTGTGCTGTAGATGCTTCTTAGAGAATACAAAACTGAGTAGAAGATACCCTGGGCCATCACAAAGCTTTTAATATAATTGAGAACCTGTTTAAACAATTAAGTATAATTAAATAAGCGTAAAATAGATGTACAGGGAAAATGCTGTGGGGATCAAAGGAAGAAGCAATTAATTAGAAATGAGAATATTAGGGAAAGTTCCACATCGCTGTTGTCATTTGGGTTGGAATTTGAAGCATGAGAATCTATTTTCTATAGTACTTACAGGGAGTTGTGATGGGCTTGCAATAATGTTCTGGGCCAAAGGAAGAGTGAGAAAAAACCAAAAGTGTGGGGAAAAAAGTGAGAATACATGGATAATGGCAAATAACCTTCTCTGGTTGTTCTCTAAGCTGTGTGGAAGAGGAAATGTATTTCAAAGTTGAAGGGGTCAGATTAATGAAAGCCTTGAAGGATTTTTGTCTTTATGCCATGTGTGCGGACGTTCAGACTTGTCAAATAGTTTTTACAACAGCAACATGATCAAAACTCTGCTTTACAAAGATAAATCTGGGGAAAGTGTAAAGGATGGATTGGCAAGGTGAAAGATCAGAAGCAGGGAGCCTGGTAAAGGCCTGAGTTCAGAAAGAGATTAATAGAGCCCAAACTAAGGCACTGGACATAGTAACTGGAAGAAAGGGATAGATAGGAGAGTCACTTGGAATATATAATTGATAGAAATCACAAACTCATTGGAAATAAGGGCTAATAAAATAAAAAAGCAGAAACGAAGAATACATCAAGCTTTCCAGCCTGAGTAACTCGAAGAGTTGCAGGATGATTCCCCAAAGTAAACACAAGAAGTGAACAGAAGAGAATAAAGGAAAGGTAATAGGATGCTCCTAAAAGATACCATGTCAGGAAGTACCACTCAAAGCTTCTTTGGTCATAGGAAGGAAAAACTTCCCTACGCTTTGGAGTAGTCAAAATTTCTCCATGTGGAGCAAAGTTCTAGCTTCATTATATTGGTGCTATAACTAAGAAGTTACAGAATTTGATGAAGAATAGCTGGGAGATTAACTTAGGCTATAATGAAAAGCCAGATTACAGATACCTGAATAATAAAATGCAATCAGAAATGGTGGCTCTCCAACAAAGACAGTGACGCTTGAGGGTGAGGTTTACACATACACACAAATACACACACACACAACACATGAACACATACTCACTTGTAGTAGGCCATTTATGGTGGGAAAATTGCATTAACAAGAACCTGGATGGTCTTCAACCCAGGACTGAAAGGCAAAATTGAGTCTGCCTTGGAATCACCATTGATCTAAAATTATGCTGGAATGCAACTGTGCATGACTACATAACTTAAGTTTGTGCCAAGGAAAGGTAACCCTAAGCTTTTTTCTTCTATCCATTCAGAACATGCAGAAACACCCATCTAATTTCTTGGATGCTTTAATCATGGCCATGGATCAGTCTGTTACTCTGACTCCTCCTGGGCCACTGTGGAGTGGTGCTGGCAGTGTCCTTAAAACAGAGGAAACTCTTCTGGGAGTGGGAATTGAATATCCAGCACTAAAAGTGCTGCCCTAACTCTAATCCACACTGGGCCCTCCCAGAGGCGTGGTGTCAAGTAAAACAAGGGGATGGGGATGGGGGTACAGGACTTCTTCTCTTGTGGCTGGAATTTCTCTAAGAGTTAAACTTTGCCACTCTGATTCCTAAAAACCTACTTCCTGAGGGCAGTAATGTGGCCCCTAGAGAAAATAAACAAGGGCAGAAATGCATCCTTTCTGAAAAGAAGAATTTCTCTGTGTCACTTCGAGTATCCACTTTCACCAAATGATCCATCTACCTTTAGATTGAGCTAATATAACTATCAGCCATAATGTGCTAATTTACCTTTTCTGATTTCCTGATCAGGGTGAGTGTCCCCTTCTAAAATCTTCAAGCCACTTGTTGTTCTTTGGATATATCAAGTTTTCCTTTCTCTTACCTGCCATCTACTACACTTCTTGAAATTTTCCATCCTTAGTTACATTAATTAGTCAAGAATTTCCTTGATATTGATTTTGTAACCACACTATAACTTTGTTAAAACATTCTTCCACAGTATAATTTCCCTTGGGCACTACCATGGCCTGGGGAAGATCCTATAATGGAGAGACTCTGAGTGAGGACAACAATAATAAAATTTTGCAGTTAGTCCAAAGATTTATGGGTGAGAAACTTCAGATCATTTTTGTGGTTACCTCTGCAGCATTAGGGAAAAATCTAACCTCTGATCTTCAGATGGTAGACTATTAGGGCTGGGCTGATGTTACACAGCCACTTGGTGTGGGAGCCAGGGTTTTAGGTAAGGCACATCCCCTTGAAGGCCTTAAAATAGAGAATGCCTGGTCACGCAAGACACAGCAAGCTGGTAGGACCTGGCCTCTGTCCTGCTTGGTATGGCATCGTGAAAAAATACTATGCCCGTCTGTACAACAGATCAGTGTCTCCTTAATAATATCCAATTTTGTTTTTAACAGAAAGTAGTTTATATACTGAAGGTATTAGTCATTATAATCTTTTATACTCTCTCAATTTTGTGTAGTACTTCTCAGTTTATAAAACTCTGCACACACTTGATCTCATTTAATCTTCCTGTGACCTCAGGCAGTATACCTTATTAACCTCCCTTTGCAAGTATGATGACTTAGAACTGTGGAGATTAAAGCAACTTTTCCAGGTGTTTTGCTCCTCCTCCTCAAGTACTTTGTCCAGTAAACCACAACTGCCGCATGATCAAGGACCTGGATGGTTGGTGCAAGCCTCAAGGCTGGCTTGGAAACATGCATCAGCAGAGTTACTCTTGATATTTCTTTAGAACTGGGCTGTATGTCCTTGGTCATCACGTTTCCACTGTCACATGTACACATTCTTTCCCTCCTTGCCTTAGTTAGAAACTGCTCACCCCTCCAATCTCAGCTGAATTGTTGGTCCCTTTTGGAAGCTCTCTCTGACTTCACTTACATCCACCTCATCCTATACTCTCCTCCTATAACAAACTTCTCTTTTGTGTAATTATGAGATTAATGTTTATGTCCCCTTGGAAGCCCTTGTGTGTCTATTGAGTAAGAAAAATCTGTTTTTGTTCGTTGTTATGTCTCAGTGCCCAACAGTTTCTACCCCATAATGAGCACTCAATATATATGTTTTTAAATGGATGAATGAATTATTAAGTCTTACTTGAATAAGTTCACCCATTTGTTGGAAAAGCAATAATTTAATAATCTAGTACTGGAAATGTTTTTAAAGACTTTTTCTCCAACTAAGCAAATTTTCTTATTGTGAAACAGACCGTGAATCCAATTCCCCTGATACTTAAACTATTTCATGGAAGTAAATGAAGCTACATAAAATTAGTTAAGTCAAGCAGAGGAGTATTTAAGAAGTTTCAGTTTGAGCACATAAAACTGGTTTCATCCAGAATGAATTATTGAATTTATCAAAGATGTCAAGCTTTTTTTTCCCCAAGAAGGCTAGCCACAGAAAGACTTTCATACCAGTGGATTAAATTAATTTCCAAGTATACATTTCAGTTTAAGGTAAAGGTAAATGTATCTCAACTGGCCCAAAACATCAATGTTAATATGTGAGGTACTTGTCTGGCATGCACAAGCTTTTCTCATGAGAATGCTAAATCATGAACTGACAATCTGATTTGTCCATTTTGTCTTTGATGCTAATGCTGTAGCAGGAATGCATACTCATATTGTTATTTATAGGAAATCTGTCACAGAGTAGTTTGAGAGGTGACACAGAATTTATTGTCTTTATCCATTCTTTTAATAACGCTAACAGACAATTCAGTGAGAGCTGGTGCAATTCCCACTGTACAGACAGAATAAACGAGGCAAATCACAATTCATCGTCAAGAATTAGATGAGCCAGAAAAATGCCTCTGGTGAAATAGGTTTCTTGCACTGACCTGTGAGAGGTTTTACTGTGAAATTTTGTCTTCTTAAAAAAGTGAATTTGCATTGAAGGAGTATCTGTAGAATAAAACCAATGAAGGGCTACAGGAAGCTGCACAGAGATTGCTACATGACACCCCTACTGCTCTAGTGGGAGGCAGCCCAACAGAAAAGGAAGACTGGGAGTTGGGAGACCTGGGTTCCAGTTCTAGTTTGCAGCAACTTTCTGACTAATCATTGGCAAGTCACTTTACTACTCTGGCTCACAGTTTTTATACCTATAAAATGAGGAAAATAAATTATGTATGGCTCCAAATGTGAAATTGCTGCTTGGCTGCATCAGAAGGACCGGGGACTTTTAAAAATGCAGATTCCTGGCTCCTTTCCAAAACTTAACAAATCAGAACCTTTGGGAGAAGAGTCAAAACTTGGGAATCCGTATTTTTAATAGCTCCATAGATGATTCTTTCAAATTAATGAAATACAGCTGGAATACTTTCAGCCACAGATTGTAAGCTCTGGGTCCTTCATTCAACCACCTAATCACAATCCATATCTCCAGGGCAACAGTGGAGACTGTGGAGGTATCTCTGGTTTTGATATAGTACAACTGTTCGCCAGGATGTACTGCCTGGGATGGTTAGTGTGTACAAAAAGTAGGTAGAAAGAATAAGTAATAACTACTATTGATAGCATAACAGTTTGACTATAGTCAATAATAATCTTACATTTTAGAGAACTAAAAGAGTATAATTGGAATGTTTGTAACACAAAGAATAAATGCTTGAGGGAATAGATATCCCATTTCCTATGATGTGACTATTTCACCTTGCATGTCTGTATCAAAACATCTCATATACCCCACAATTATATGCACCTCATATGTACCCACAAAAATTAAAAATCTGAAAAAATTTGAAAAGATTTACTGCCTGGATTTTCTAGGCAATGCATAATTTGAGGAATATAGAGCTAAACTATTGTTAGTCTCTTCAAGGTCCATAAATGTCATCAAATAGAAATGGGACATAGCTTTGCCAACACAGGAGACCCATGGAAAGCTTTTGAGATGACTCATTCACAGCTTGCATCTTAGGAAGTTATCTCTTGCAGTAGGTTGGTGGACTACCTGTTGCTGCAACCTAGGCAATGGGTCATGAGCAGCAGAACCAGGGCAGTGACCTACTGCATACCTAAACCAAGCCAAAGACTGTCAAGCTGACCCTATAGCCTTTTAGAATGAATGGTGGCACTTCAGAAGCACGTGTGTGTGTGTGTGTGTGTGTGTGTATTTTTCTGTACAACTGTGTTTCTTACTTACACATTTAAGGACATTTGTGCTCTTTCAATATACCTAGATGTGGTGTATGTATGTACATTTGTTTAAGCAGTTTTGGTGGTGTTTTGGGATGTGGGATCCAGAACTGCTAGAAATTCCAGTGGGAATTTGAATTGGAAAAGTGATAATTTTCAGACTTGTATTTCTTTCATTTAAACAACTGACTCATAGTTAAGACATACTTTCAGCATCCTGTGTATAATTAACTTTGTTTCCTGTGAAAACATTTATATTTTCAATCAAGATAATGCTTTTTAGTGAAGACCTTTTGGCATAACATTTTTAAAATCAAAATGATGACTTTTAGTGTTAAAACCTTTACATTTCAAAGTAGTAGGAGTTGTATATTGAAGCTAGAATTTTTTAAAGCCAATTCATGTTTGGGTATTTAGCTCATCTTGGCTTTCTTTTTTCTTGTTGTACCTCCTAACTGATAGTTTATCCTGATGCAAAAGATAAAAATTTAAACCTGTTTATGCTAATATGCAATAACTAATTTACTATTGCATCTTAATTTCTGCTCTCCAAATCTTGTTTTAGGGATCTTACGGGTTGTGGAAATCTCTGTAAGATGGTTTTGGTTTAAGCTACTTGGTTACCAAGATGCCGGTTCAAGAACTAATGACAACTGATATTCATGATTGTACTTGTTTCAGGCAATCCACACTATGGTTCCTTGAAGGTCTTCCAAATGGTAGCCTTCTCTAGGCAATATTGTCCACTCTGTTATGCTATCAACCAAAGACTCTCTGGCTTTTCTGTTTGGCTCCACAGAAATTTATTGAGATACCATCATGAGATCATTGCTATGCCCAGTGCTTTTAGACAGGGATCTATGAGCTGCCTAGAAACACAGAGCCAACAACAGGTTTCATTTGAAATCTCACAGTTGAAATATGTGATATATTAAAGTTCATCTTGCAGGTGTGAGCATTCGGATCACCAACGCTGTGACCTCGCTGTGTGAATGGGAGCTGCTACAGGAAGGAAGCTTACAAATGAGCTGCATGGATCCCACATTTTGCTAAAATCAAATAGGACCTTTCTCCTCTTTGTTGAATGCCATAATACACAAGAAATAAGCCAGCAGGATGCTCATGTCCAAGGTACTCATTCTTTTCACCCAATTCAAAGAGAGCCAGTTTCATCACTTTTATTCTGCAAGAAAAACTTCACCATGAGACAACCAGTTTCCCAAAAGAAAGTGGAATCTTTTATATCTTAAGAGAGTAAAAAGTAAATTTTTCTATGTATTTTAATGAAGGGTTTCTATTCAAACAACCCTTGCTTCTCATCAGAAGTTGTCCTTATATAGGAGAAATTACCTGGACTTTGGTGTCAAACAGACCTCAGTTCTAATCCTAAATCCAGAACTTAATAGCTTTTGCCTTTTTATATTACATATGTGCTGAGCATCTGTTGTGTAATTCATGAAACAGAGATAATAATAATACTTTATGAGGCTGTGTTGAGGATTAAATATTAATAAAAAAGCTACCGTACTCAGGTTGTGTAAGCCTATGAGTATCACAAATTCCCAAATTGTCTCAGGAATAGGTGTGCATGTGTGTTAATACATGTGCATGTGAACGTTTGTAGTAGAGTAAGTATGGGCTGGGCACTGGAGACTTGGGCTTCAGGCTCTCTCTCTGTCTTACTGTCTTTCTGTCTCTGTCTTTGTCTTAGCCTCAGTTTCCTCATCTTTAAAAGGAACATACCCCAGGCAGATGTCATGATAACTAGTTGAGATGATCTATGTAAATTACCTGGAACATGACCAACACTCTATGTAAATACTAGTTTACTTCCCCTTTTCCCTGTATACCTTTGCATATGGAGAGAAAGGGGGAGCAGGAGAAAATTAAACATTGTATATTTCACACTTGCAAAATGATTTCTTAATTATGCTGATGATATTGAACATCCATTGCTTACTTTGAACAGTGAAAATCACTTATACGTATTATCTCCCGTAATTCTTACTCCAGCCCTTTTTGAGAGATGCTGTTACTACCCCTGTTTTGTTTTTTTTTTTTTTTTTTTTTTTTGAGATGGAGTCTCGCTCTGTCGCCCAGGCTGGAGTGCAGTGGCGCGATCTCGGCTCACTGCAAGCGCTGCCTCCCGGGTTCACGCCATTCTCCTGCCTCAGCCTCTCCGAGTAGCTGGGACTACAGGCGCCTGCCACCACGCCCGGCTAATTTTTTGTATTTTTAGTAGAGATGGGGTTTCACCGTGGTCTCGATCTCCTGATCTCGTGATCCGCCCGCCTCGGCCTCCCAAAGTGCTGGGATTACAAGTGTGAGCCACCGCGCCCGGCCACTACCCCTGTTTTTTATAGATAGCAAGGTTCAGAGGTTTAGGTCACTCACCTGAGATTGAACATGGGTCTCCTGGATTCCAAAGCCAACCAAAGTGTCCAAGTATTTGCTTTTCTGCTCCCCTAACCAAGCTTCCTTGTCCTTTATTCATGAGTACTTTGTTTTTTGTTTTGTTTTTGTTTGTCTTTTTCTAATCTTTAAATCTTTAAATTTAGACCAGGAAGAGAACTGTCTTAAAAAATACAGTCAGGACTAATCTCAGCTGTCTTTAGACCTGTGCTAGTCCAGAAGGTATCATTTTTTTTCAGCCTGAGTATTTGATTGTTGCTTTTATAAGTATATAATTGAGATGCACTGAGGAAAAAAAGACAGCACTGCACTTTCTCATTTGCCTTGCAACAAAGGTATATGGTTTGAAGAAGCCTTGCCCTTACATGATTAGACAGCTTGTGTGACTAATAAGAATATTGTCCCTAAAGGAAAGTGGAACATCTTACAAATACAAGAGCACTCAATTAGAGTTTTAAATTAGTATGTAATTATGTGTTTTTTTTCTCTTTTTTTAAGGAAGAAAAAGAGCTTTTAATCTTTTAGGTGGCTTATTTTGGTGAAAAAACAGTTTTAAGAAGTGTTTAAATTTAAAAAGCTACTCTGTGTCTTGTTTAATTTTGGACCTAGTCCAGTCCCTGAAGGACTAGAAGCAGATAAGTTTGCTTATACCTGGCTTTTTAAGTCACTTCATTTTATAATTCAAAACAGGGATGAGCTGTTGATATGGATTACTGCACTCAGTATAATGAAATTGTCAATATGCTTTGAGATGCACGGCATGTAATCAGACATGTAGAGAAATAGCCCATTCAACCTCTGAAACAAAAGATTTGCCTTTGAGACCATGACTGTACAAAAGCAACCATGCTCTTTATTTAGGAAATAAACTAGAATGGGGTAGTTTTCTCAACATGAAACCAAATGTACTCTTTGACCCAAAACACTCTCCTTTATAGTTTCCATGGACATTTTCCAGGTGGATAAATAAAAGGTTATTGTTTGATTATGGTAGGTCAGGCTCTTGTCTTGTCTGATCAATAATATTATACTTCCTATGACTTTAGAGAAAAGAACAACATGGACGATAAAGACCAATGTGGTTATTTGTAAATCTATTCTTTTGAAAGGTCTCCCTTTATCTACCACCCGAGTTGGCATGAAACAACTTCTGAACAATGATGCAAGTCTTAGCAAATTTCAAGAACAATTTAAAGAGGAAATAAATAGCTTTTTGTTTAACTTGGATCAATTATCTCCTTTTGGTAAGTCTCTTTTCCTATCCTGTGTATTTCTTGTCTGCTCTATCATTTGAGTGTTTTCTGTTAAGAACATTAGTAGAAGCTATCAACTGGACCCTGCAATGTTCTGGGTATGGTTGTGAATGCTTTACACTTATAGTTTATCTAATGCTTTTAAATTTTGTCAAGGTAGGTTTTGTTTCTCAATTCTATGAATGATTGAAGAGATAAAGTGACTTGTAGTTTCCATAATGATTATATGGTAGAAGTCAGGTTTACCCACCTTTACTCTTAATCATACAGATGTACTCATTAAGGATTGCTCTTAATCATACAGGTAGACTTATTAAGGATTATGAGGTGGGGTCTAGCTCATTCTGCCCTTGTTCTTTGCAGTGAGACCCATCATCAATTACTGGCTATGCTTTTCTAAAGCCAGTCATGCCAACACAAATTTGGTTAGGATAACTTTCCTAGAATCCTAGAAACTCAGAGTTTCAAAAAATGCTAGAGGGCACAGGATCCAATTCCTCATATATACTTGTGAGAAACTGAAGACCAGGAAGGCAAACAAGTAAATAAAGCAACAACAAAAACCTTGTCATGATTCACTCAGATGGTAGGTGGCAGGACTGAAATTAATACTCCTTTCTGCTGTGTTCAAATCACTCTGCCTCCATATTACTAGTGATATATTTGCATCTTGTTTCTAAGAATACATTGCAGAATTTTGCATCATTTTTCAAGTCCTGTTTTTTTTAAAAAAAAAATACTATGTAGGAATTTTAAAAACTCTTGTTGAGAAAATAATTATAGATGAAAACACAAATAACTGGAATGCTATTTTGAGACATCTCAAATGAGAGTAGGAGGCTGAAAGTAACAAAGTAAATAAGCCACTGAATACAGGAGCTGGGAATAGTGTTAAAAAATCATACTGTTCAAAGTTTCTGAAAAATGCTCAGGTAGTGGGATGATTAGGGGGTACATGATGGGTTTTTGGTGATATCAACAAAATTCTAGTATTGATTTGATGATATTAGTATATATGTGCACACGTGTTTATATATATATATATGTCTATATGTATCTATGCATATATATGTGTGTATATTTTTTCAGCTCCTGGCTTCATGCCAGGTACTCTCCATTGTGCCTGGGAAATAAGAATCCCCGCCATCATGAAAAAACATTGGCCATGAGGATTTTCCCTACAACCCAAGGACTATTTGAAGTTTGAAGTCTTTCAGCCCAGACAACACTGGCTGTTTTCACCTTTGCCTTCAACTATAAAGGCTGGGCTCTCTCTGCAGGAGTGGGTAAGTACAGCCCGTGGCGGAGAAAAGAGAAAAAGTCTTTCAGTGCAGTACAGGCTCTATCACAATAGATGGGCCTCATTAGCCATTCTCAGCCTCATAGATAATGCAGTCATGGATGGCATCGTTTGGTCTAGTGAAGAATTGCCCAGGAGATTGTGTTGACATGTGAGATTTATTTTAATCCTTTTTTGCAGATTTTATAATGAGCATTGTAACAGTACGCCAAAGAATCGTTACATATCTTATAAAATCTTAATAATACAAAAATTAGAAACGTTTTTCATGCATATGTTCAATTTGTTCAAAGTACTGATTTCACTTTGCTGATTAGCATATGGTGCCCTGTGAGGGGACCCTACCTTTAAGAGGTCATGCTCCCTGGATTGCTATGTATATTTTTAAATGAGTAGTATGCATATTATGTTTACAGGCCGCTACTGTCAAATCATATAGTTTGAACTAAATGACATAGAATGGACACAAACCTATGCACTTGGGTTCTTTTTTTTTTTTTCACTTATTCACTAAATCCTTATTGACTGTCTAGCTTGAGCATAAAAAATAAAGTGAAAAAATAAAGCTTCAGAAATACAGAGATATTTCCAGTGTGGAGCAGAAGATGTATTATGGGGATCTGTCTGGAAAAGTAAATGATTCCTACAAGGGCATGCAGCCAGAGGAGCAGCCGTAGCAAGAATGTAGGACCCAGGGCTGGATGCATGCCTTCTTTCCCTGAGTCCACACTGAATAGCTGCATGATCCCAAGCCAAGCATTCCATCATTTTGACCCTCTTTCCTCAACTGGAAAATGAGATGAATCTTACCTACTTTATAGTGCTATTGTGAAGATGAAAGGGAATATTGTATGCAAAATTACCTAGCGCAGAGGAGATAGCCAGTAAAGTTTTTCACTTTTTCCCTTTCTGTTATTTAGTGGTAAGATCTCAAGCGATTCAGTATCCTCAAAATGCAGTGTATGGCACATAGGTCGTTGCAATACATCTCTTTCATGAAACTCTTCCTGGCCCTGACTTGGCATCTCATGCAATGTCCTTCCTTTCTCCTCCCCTCTCCCAACCCAGAAATCAGGTTGTTTGTTTATTGTTTCCCCAGATTTCTGTTTTCTTCATCCTCCAGGCTTCCTTTTCTCTTGAGCATCTATTTGCTTCCCTTTCCTTTCTACAGCATTTTTTTACTCTTTTTTTTTTTAAATTATACTTTAAGTTATGGGATACATGTGCAGAACGTGCAGGTTTGTTACATAGGTATACACATGCCATGGTGGTTCGCTGCACCCATCAACTCGTCATCTACATTAAGTATTTCTCCTAATGCTATCCGTCCTCTAACCCCCCACCCCCCAACAGGCCCCGGTGTGTGATGCTCCCCTCCCTGTGTCCATGTGTTCTCATTATTCAACTCCCACTTATGAGTGAGAACATGTGGTGTTTGGTTTTCTGCTCCTGTGTTAGTTTGCTGAGAATGATGGTTTCCAGCTTCATCCATGTCCCTGCAGAAGATATGAACTCATCCTTTTTTATGGCTGTGTAGTATTCCATGGTGTATATGTGCCACATTTTCTTTATCCAGTCTATCATTAATGGGCATTTGGGTTGGTTCCAAGTATTTGCTATTGTTAACAGTGCTACAGTAAACATACATGTGCATGTGTCTTTATAGTAGACTGATTTATAATCCTTTGGGTATATACCCAGTAATGGGATTTGCTGGGTCAAATGGTATTTCTGGTTCTAGATCCTTGAGGAATCACCACACTGTCTTCCACAATGGTTGAACTAATTTACACTCCCACCAACAGTGTAAAAGCATTTCTTTCGGTTCCATTCTTCTCAAAACCTGTATGTATGTCTGTATGTACCCATGTATATTTATATGCATACATTTTTATAGTTGCTGTTGTATGCTGCTACCATGTGACACTACTTCCAGGCCCCTTATTTTCCTGGCATCAAAATAGTATTACTGAAATGGTTTTAATCTGGAGGCTTTCCTGATAATAAATAGGGATGACAAAAACATGCGTCGTTAAAAAATGAAAATATCCTGAAATCTCCAAAAATTCTTACTTATGGTTGTGTCAAGACTTTGTTACAATATTAACAGATCTTATTTTTACTGTATTTTTACTCCCATCTCTCCCCATCCAGTCCAAGGGGATAATTGGGCTTTTGACTCAAGTGTCCATTTTAAAGCTTGCCTGTAAGTCCTGTCCACCATTTATCATGATCACCCCTGCCCAATCCTTACTCTCCTTCAGACATTAAGGATTTTGTTTCCTAAAGTTAAAGTTACTAAAGAGATATATTAAGGGGAAGTGAAAGAGGCAAATACCTGGAGCGTTGGGAGAGGTGATAAGAAAACATTGGGGGAAGTTGTTAAGGACTAGGAAGAAGATGGTGGCCTGAATTTCTCTAAATAAGGAAAATTGGTGCAGAAATCTAGGGAGGTGGGACAGACCTGCCTCCTAGAGAAGCTGGGAACCCAGGAACTGAACTCAGCAATTGCAGACTGTAGACACCAGGGCCCCAAGCTGGCAGTGTCTACTGTGCCCAATTGCAGCAAGGCAGTTCTGGAATCAATTTAATACATTATGAGTTACCATCATTCCTGGGACTTTCACACAACTCTGGAGTGGAAGGAAGGAGCTCCAATAATAATAATGTAATGAAACTTCCTACCAGTCTAGTTGCATGAGAGCTTCGTGTCAGATTAAATTTGATGTAAGAACCTGCATGTGTGTGTGTGTGTGTGTGATATTTATTATGTAATTTGCTAGAATGTGTTAAATACAATGGAGAAAATAAATCAAGAAATGCTGATAGGAAATGTTATAGTTGGAAGAGGTTGGAATTTGAATGTTGTGGACAGGGAAGATCTTACTAAAAAGAAAACACTTGAACAAAGTTTTGAAAAGGGTGCAGGAAAGAGGGATAAAGAGATTCAAAGGAAAGAGTATTACAGATAGAAGGAAGAGCAAGGTCTGTGAGGCCTAGAGGTAGGAGCATGCCTGCTCTAACGAGAGGCACTGAGAAGTTATTGTAAAACTACGCTGTCCCTGGCCACATATAGCTATCAAGCATCTGCAGTGTGGCTAGCCTGAATTGAGGTGTACTGTACACATTAACGACACACCGGATTTCAGAGACTTTATAACGAAAGAAAAACCTAAACTATATCCTGTGCAATTGGTACTGATTAAATGTTGAAATACAATATTTTGGATGTATTATGTCAAATTATTAAAGTGAATTGCATCTGTTTTATACATTTTTTTTAACGTTGCTACAGGAAAATTTAAAATTGCACTTCTTTTATGTAGCTCACATTATATTCTTCTGGCAGTACTGTTGTAGAAGACGAGATCTGGAAGGTGATGATGCCAATTTTGTAATTCTCCTTAGGCCATTATAAGACATTTGCATTTGTTCTAAGAGGGAAGCTATTAATTTCAAATTATTTACCAAAATTGGGATATCACTAAGAACTCATTGCAGTATAATTTGTTATACTGCAATATATATGTTATACTGAAATGTATATATATATATATAAAACACCTTTGAGCAGAAGGTGAGCATAATCTACCATTTTTATAACTGGATCACATTGGGTACTCTTACAGGTTGTAGGAGGACAAGGATGAAATCAAGGACACCTATTAAAGGGCATTCCAACAATCCAGGCTAGAGATGGTGCTGACTTGGGTAGCAGCATAGATAATGATATGTGGTCAGATACCAGAGGAATTTCTGATACATTCAAAGTGTGATGTAAGAAAAAAAGAATGAGGATTACTCCCCAGAACGTTTGTCCTGAATATATATGCAGGTTTGTTTTTCATTCAGTGAGATGGAGAAGATGAGGAGAGTGGATTGGGGCAGAAGCTCAGGAGTTTAGCTTTGTACATGTTAAGTTTGAAACACTTATTGGGCATCCAGGTAGAGGTTTATGGAGGTAGTTTGATAATCAGGGAGCGGTCTTGGCAGAATATAAACTCTGGAGAATCATCAATGTAAAAATTGGCATTTGGTACCATGGGATTAAATGGTATCACCAATGGAGCGAATTAGAGGTGGGGAAGAGAAGAGGCAGGAGGATCGAGGCAGGGGGAACTCAGAGAGTTCATGAGCAGAATTACTGCTACATTTACCCTGGAACACACTTTGTAGCACTCACTTCTGGGGTTCTCATTGATGTAGACTTATTCAGAAGGAGAAACCCCAGTAGTAATTGGAAAGGTCCTGTTTGTTCTGGGCTGGATAGTTACAGCAGAAAGAGTGTTAGTCAGTGTGAGAAAAGTCAGATGTAAAGTATATTCCTCCATATATAGATATGTCATTGTTTAAATGGACAAAGTATGTTGCAATGGGCTCTAGTTATATCCCAATTTTGGTAAATAATTTAAAATTACAGCAATCTCAATATCATAGTGTGATATCGATTATCTTAAAGACTCCCTGCAATTTCTTAGTAAAATGTTAATTTTATGTCACCTTAATTTTTTTTTTTTTTTTTTGAGATGGAGTCTCACTCTGTCGCCCAGGCTGGAGTGCAGTGGCATGATCTCAGCTCACCGCAAGCTCCATCTCCCGGGTTCACACCATTCTCCCACCTCAGCCTCCCAAGTAGCTGGGACTACAGGCGCCTGCCATCACACCCGACTAATTTTTTTGTACATTTAGTAGAGACGGGGTTTCACCATGTTAGCCAGGATGGTCTCGATCTCCTGACCTCGTGATCCACCTGCCTCGGCCTCCCAAAGTGCTGGGATTACAGGTGTGAGCCACTGTGCCCGGCCCACCTTAATTTTTTAATGCTACCCAATACCAGATTTGAAGTCCAAATAAAGATGACAAGGTCTTAGAACTCTGCAATAATGGAATCACTGTGACATACACTTTCTAAATACACATTATGGAGACATTTTCAGGTGCTCTTGACCTTGTCCTGTGGAAAATATGCTCCTTATATGTCCACTTAGTGCTACATTTTGAACTATTGCCTCTGAGGTTTCTGACTCTCTTTTTCCCCTTGAAACTGGATCAACATGTTCATTTCTTAAAGGTGAAGATTCCTCAGAGGAATAGAAGGTAGAGGCTGAGTGACCAAAAGCAGAATAATATTATCCTACTGCAGAATACCTACAATGTAATATGAAAAATTAGCTGTTTCTTCTAGAAGAAGGATTTCCCTCTATTCATCTAGCTTGGAAGTGAATATAGTGTGGGTAGCTAAGAATTCAAGCTCTGGGGCTGTACTTTCTGAGTTCAAATATTGGTTCTCCTATTCTGTAGTCATTTGATCTTGGGTAAAATTTAATCTCTGTGTTTCAGATTTCTCACCTGTACAATGGGGATAATACTGTTACTGACATCATAGAGTTGTTGAAAGGATTAAATGACTTAATACTTGTTAAACCTTATACTAGTGCCTCGCTAAGCACTCTATACACGTTCTCTATTTTTGTTTTCTATCTACCCGTCGCACTTTGTGTTCTGAAATTGCTGTCATCAGGAAGTATTTGTTCTTATATTGCACAAAAAAATCAATTTTAGTTTCTGAGCCCCCATCCTTTTGAAACTGAGGATGTCATGAAAGCCCAAATTTTGTAGTTTTTCCTACTGCCTTGACTCCTCAGACCTTTAGTCATACACTCACATGAGTTAATTAAAAGCCATTCTTTGTTATAGCCCTTTTGATTCCTTTTTATGTCCCCAAGTTCTGCTGCTTTTGTGCTACGTACCACATTGTCATTTCCTCTCGGGGCTTACTGTGTCCTTTAGGTACAATCAGAACACAATTCAATCACTCAAGGTGGAGTAACAAACATCAGATTTACCCATTTGCCTGAAACCACCACAAAATGGATATAATATATGAAACATGCTTTGTGGGACACTGGACACCAGGCAGTGAAATTCAGTGATCCCTGAAAGACAGCAAACAATGTGAGTCCTACAAATGCCCTAGTTTATGACCAGGAGACAGTTTCCAAGCCATAGTGCAGAAAAGGGGACCCACGCAGAGTCTGGCATACTCCTGGAGTTGAGGAGATGGATCTGAGACCCTGGTAAGACCAAAACAGCTAGAGTTTGCCGGACAGAGTACTAGTGAAGAGAGAGCTGCACACAGAGAGAATTCCGGAGAACTGCAGAGGGTTCTCCTCCAGCATTCAAATGAGTATTGATGTACACATGCATGTGAGGAAGTTACCCAACATCAAGGAAAGAACCACCTAAAAGGATTCAAAACAGCATTGTTCAACATTCAAACAAGTCTGAGAATAGTGCCTGTTCCCATCAGCCATGCTGGAAAACCTCAAGATTTATGAAGCATTGGATAGAATATTTGGGAGGATCTTGCATCAGAAGTGGGAAAAATTAGTCTAAGGATGAGCACAGCTCTGATCTCATGTAAGAAATCTTAAGTGCAAGACCCAGAAAGATCATAGTACTTCCAAATAACTACATCCCAGAACAAAGTTTCAAAATATTTGTAGAAACACAAAATCACCTAGCTTCAACAAGATCATAGTCACAATATGCAGCATCTAATAAAAAATTACCGATTATGAAAAAAGCAAAACTGTCAATCAATTAAAGCCAACTCAGTACTGACAAAGGTGTTAAATCTAGCAAACAAAGGCATGAAATGAGCTAGCAAATAAAGGCATAAAATGTGCTATTCTATCTATATCACATGTATCTAAAAAATTAAGTAGGAACATAGAAAATGTAAAAAAGACCCAAATCAAACTTTTACAGCTGAAAACTTCAATGGCCAAGATAAAAAATACGCTGGATGCTATTAATGGTAGATTAGACACTGTAAGTGAAAGATCAGTGAACTTGAAGGCACAACAATAGAAACTATTAAAAATAAAATACAAATTTAAAAAAACAGAGAAAAAGGCATCAGTGGGGCAAATTGCAGTGGCCTGATATATGTGTAATTGGAGTCTCTAAAGGAGTAGGGAGGAAGAACATACATCCAAAGAAATAATGACCGAACATTTTCCATATTTGTTGAAAATTATAAACTCACAGATTTAAAAAGCTCCATGAACATCAAACACATGAAACATGAGGAAAGCTACAGCAAAGCACATAACAATTTAATTTAAAAATCTTATAAGTAGCCAGAGGGAAAAATAAGACACACACTGTACAGAAGAACAAGATAAGGATAACAGGAGATTTCCCATCAGAAACAGCAGAAGCAAGAAGGAAATGGAGCAACATCTTTCAAGCACACACACAAAAAAAGGTCAATCTACAATCCTAGACAGTGAAAATATCTTTAACAACGAAACTGAAATAAAGACTACTTTCATACATAAAAGGTTCACAGAATTTTATCACCAGCAGATCAGCAATTTAAGAATGTTAAAGGAAGTCCTTAGGGCAGAAAGAGAATTATATCACATAGAAATATGGATCAGCACAAAGGAAAGGAAACTGCCAATATCAGTAACTGCAAAGGAAAAAACAGAATAGAAGTTTCTTATTCAGATCTTTTTAAGTATAATTAAATATTTAAACAAAAAAAAGTAAAGTCAAGTTTATAATAAATATACAAGTGAAATATATGACAACAATAACACAAGGGTCAGGAAGGGGAAATGGAAGTGTACTATTGTAAAGTTCTTGGGCTAGATCTCAAGTGGTGTAATATCACTTGGATATAGATTGTGACAAGTGAAAATACATACTACAAACCCTAAAGCAACCACTAAGTTAAAGAGTGATAGCTAACAAGCCAACAGAGGAGATCAAACAGAATCATCAAATGTGCTGTCTAATGTATGTTTTCCTTTAAATAAATATCATGACATGGCACATGGCTTCTGGAAATCTATTCTTTTGAAAAACAGAAAAGTTAATTTTGAAGAAATAGAAAAGCACCTAGGAAAGTGGAGACTAAACCAAGCCCAGAAAAGCTGGATCTTACACTGATCCCAGGGTATGTCAACCATCTTTGTCCTGCAAATAACCTGAAAACAAGAAGCTTATCTATCCCAAGACTGCTGCAGGGATTAGTTGGAATTTCAAAAGGAAGTACAAGACTTGAATCAGGAAGTCATCCACTTCCTTCACTGCATAGAGCAGATTGCAAACTTAAGTGTTTGGTTTCATTTCCAACATTCAGACCCTATATGAAGGCCCCATAAGCCTGTCGGAATTGGCTTACAGAAGAAGGTACTATCTAAAGCAAAATTAGTCTCAACAACTAGCATATGTCTATTAAAATACATTTAAAAAAATAAATAAATTTTATAAAAATGGCACAATTTTACCAAAACAGTGAATATCTTTCTACCTGCAGATGTCAACCAATTCTTGGAAGAAAAAAAACATAGAAGAATGTTAACTGAAAAATAGAGTGGAAGGAACATCAACTTAAAGTATCAACAATGAGATTCCTGTAATAGGAAGAGAAATTGACCTGCCTATCAGAGAACCCCAACCAGGGGATGCAAGTGAGAAGTAGAATAGAAATCAGAGGCATTTTAGAGGTATTATTCATCTATATATATCACAGCTGTCAGCCCTTATTTCCTACTCCTTCTTGAAAAACACCTGATTGCTACATGTTTATTCCCCAGTCAAAACAACAACAAAGAGTTCTGGGGTTTGGGGTTTTGTTTTTGTTGTAAAACTGGAAGGTATTGTTACAAGGAAGCAGACTAGATAGTGTGAAGGCTAGTCACCTTGAGAAAACCCTCCTCATTCTGGCATTTGAGGAAGGCTACCTCCAGTATAATGGTGAGCCCATGCCCATTCCTGCTGAATTAAAGCTTCCAGCTAATAAACGACTGCCCTCAGTAAATCTTTCTATTGCTTAATTTTTAAATGTGAAAAAATAACCAAGGATCATCAGGCATTTGAGGAAATAATTCACACATGCGGAAAAACTGATCAAAAGGAAAATGAAGTGACTCAGGAACAGAGAATCACTTAAAAATCTGAAATCCATACTCATAAAAACCCAAGGAAATTTTACATCTGTAAAACCAAATCAGGATGCTATTAAAAAGGAGCTATCAGAAAATAAGAAAGAGCTCTTGTACATTTAAAATACTTTTGCCAAAACTAAAAGAAGATAGGAAAAAGTTGAAAGAAAATGTCTAAAGACAAAGAAAACCACCAAAATGTAGAGCAAAAAGACAAGAAGTCAGAAAACATGGAGGAAAAGGGAAGCATACATTGGAGGCAAATTGGTTAGTTTCTGAAGAAGAAAATGAAGAAAAAGAAAGAGGAGGAACTATCAATGTGCCCAGAAGGTACTCAGCAAATATTTGAAGAATGGGAAAATCAACAGAATCTTGGGCTGGCTGTTTATGAACAATGGGAAGTTGGACAAGTTGCTCATTTGTCTGGAGTTTTTTCTTTGCAGCATGGTGGGTGGTGGGTATGAGGCTTTATGTTTTGCAAATTATTTTTCACTTATTATAACTGCCTTTTTAAATTTAATAATTGTTATAAAATAGGACATAGCCCTACAATATAATATTATCATTGCTATAATAATTAGTATTAATTTTTTAAAACTGTAGGGCGTTGATTAAAAAATTCCCTTTTACCTGTTACATATGCAAACTGATGCTCCTATGTCCTATTTAAGGGATTACTTTATACTTTAAAAATGTCTTACTGAAAGGGTACTTCTCAACGTACATTGGCCAGGCTACTCATGCTACATAAAATTATGATAGAGTTGATTCATGTTGAAATTCTCTTTTCTTGTCAATTATTCTCTTCTGCTACTTCCCTTCTAGGTTTATTTAGAAACAAACGGAATTTACTATATTGCAAACTATTGAATTTTAGGTAGCTTTGGCTAGTATACAGTACACTTTATCTATGAAGATTCAATTCATAAATACATTCATATGAATAGTTTTGTAATTCCAATCATTGCATTTTGGTATTTTTTCTATTTTAAATAGAAGCTGATTGAAGGCAACATCAAAAAATGACATCCAAGTACCTTTTCCCAAAATCATATATATTTTGGACCTAGGAGACACTTAGAGTTCATGCAGTGTAATTCAATATCCTCATGTTAGAAATCAGGAAACTAATTAAGGACAAGATTCGTGAAATCTATTCTTCACGGCGGAGCCAAGGTTGAACCCAACTCTTTAAACACCTAGAAGAGTGTCCATTCTGGTAATTAAAAAAAAATTGTTGACCATCTATGTATTCTAAAAGAAAAAAACGTAAATTCATAACAAAAGATAGGCATTTCTAAAGTAAATGCAGTCTCAAGGGATGAACTAATCATGTGTACAGAAGGTGTCAAGTACAGTGTAAAAGCAATTAACAAAATTGAAATGTATTCTTTAGTTATTTAAATCAGATAAGTGAGAACGTATGTTCTTACATGATATCATAAAGCCATTCTATTTTCTAATCTTGTTACAGAATCACCAAAGGGTATTTTATTTTCTGTCTTACTTTCTACTTTTCTTGGTTTAGTAATCCTTTTAAAGGAAAAAAAACCTCCCTAAAATTGAAGTGAATACATTTAATGCAGTATAATCAGCTTCTAAATCTACTTAACTGGAGCCCCATCATGCATTTAGTGCATTGAATGAATGGCACAAATGGGAAACGTATTATAATGAGGACCGGGTGAATTTTGTAAGACTAAAACTTCACTTTCCTGAAATGTTTTTAAGCATCTGATTTTGTAGTCAAGTATAAGTCAATTTGCATAGCTCCTTATTTGCATTTGACCTAGACACCTGCATTACTTTTTGGAGAATTCTACTTTTATGGTGCTTTTGAACACTTCACTGCCACCCCACCATGACAAAATGCATTTTGCTTGCTGTGGATCTTTGAGGGGTGCACAGTGTGATTATTTTTAACTTTTCATTTGTATTCATTTAGGTTAGAACAAGTTATTTACTTATATTACAAGGCTGTTTTGCTTTTCCTGGGTTTATTTCCTCATTCATTTTTGAAAAACTAGATTGCGTTTTAGAGATGTGGACTTTTTGTGACAATAGACTATGAATTATACCTATGGATATTGTCACTGTTCATGTGCAGATAAAGGGCTTCCCACTTCTGCTGCACTAATATCTAGATTACATTTTTCTGTCTTGACTGATCTTGAGGAAATAAACATTCAAAACTCACATGTCCTAAATTCAACTTGTAAGTTTCCCACTTCACTTTGCTGCAAAACAATGCATTACTCTAAATGCCATCATTGTTCTTCTTTCTGTCCAACTTGAAAACATGGGAGTTACCCTTGATTCTTTTCTCTCCCACCCTCCCGCATGCAATGAATCCCCAAGTTCAACTGAGTCTGCTTCCTTCGGAGGAGAGATTGGGTCTGTTGCTTTGCTTCTCCATTCTCATAGGCCTTGTCTCAGTTCCGGCCCACACCATCCCTCCAGGAGACCAGTTCAATATCCAATTTTAAAAAATTAAACACCTTTCATGCTATACACGACATCTTCAAAATCTGGTCTCTAACTCCTTCTTCAACTCATACTCTCCACTGATTTTGCCTCATCTGACTCTCAAGCCATATGGAATTTCTTCTTAAATATCATTGCATTGGTTCTTCACAAACTTCTGAAATTGGGTATATACTATCGCTAGAATTCCCACTTCCTGACTGTATGGCTGGTGGTGTAGGTCAAAAAGAATAATGGGTTTTCAGAGTATAGGTGGCAATATAGGATCTTTATTCCAGTCTTCCCACCTATTCACTACCTTGACCAAGTTACTTAGGGGAACCGAGTGTCAGTTTCTCATCTCAAAAATTGTGATAGTAATACTGTCTACCTTGATGGATTTTTGTGAGGAGTATGTGTGTAAAGAGTGAAGTGCAGTGTCTGGAACATGGTGATCAATGAATGTTAGCTGTTATCAGTGCTAATCACTAGAAATAATAATGCCATTACCATCAAAGGAGATCAAAGCTACTAAAGATATCCTGTTGTATTTCATAAAAACTGCCTAGAGATAAACTTGATAGCTATGGGAAAAAAGAAAAAAATGCTTTTTCTCTACTATGCCTTAAATAATCTTCTAATTTGTAAGTCAAATCTGTGATTATGTATAACGTAATTCATCTTCTGTGGATGTCCGTGGAAAGAGCTGAAAAATTACAGTCACCAAGAACATATTGACTGCTAGATATTACTTATTTGATTAATAAATTAAAAACTTCTGAGGCTCACTCTCTTGAATTTTCTTGCATAGGAGAGGAGTCATCAGCAATTTCCTGGCCCTAGAAAGGCAGTTTTTACAGGGAGCATCTCCAGAGAGGTACAAGGTGCAACCGAGATTTTAGTCCAGAAAGCCCTGCTGTTTCCACACTCTGCCTTTTTCTTTCTTATCTTGGTTAGCCCTTCTTATTATTTTTACTTTGCCTCTGAGTTCAGACTCCAGGGCCTGCTGGAGGGGAGTGGGGGTGGTCAAGAGAAGGCCCTGATTTTACGAGTTCTTTAAACACTCCCTCCAGGGCTCACCCAAAGGGCTGAGCTACTTCCTTCCTCTCCTTTCTTTTTGACATCCTCTGCAGTCAGCTCTTGTTTTCACTTTCTTTGTGGTCAGAACTACCTTTGCTATTGAAGTGATCCTTTCACCCCAACTCCCAGAACAGCCATCAGCGCCTGCTTCTTGATAGTCCAGAGAGCAGGATAAAGTCTCTGCTTCACTGTTGTTTGAAATAAGTAATTACTAGAGTTCCCAAAAGTGGATGGTAAAAAGGTAAATTGAGTAGGAGGTTTCGCTGGGTGATGCCAAGGTCTCTTCTGCACTGACTCTTATGATTCTAGGTTTAGAGGCATTTTATTTTAAAATCTCTCATTGACCAAAAAAAAAAAAAAGCAAAAATATAAGTAAAGGGCACACACAGGCTCTCACTTACATTAGAGAGCAGTCTGTCTGCCATAGTGAGAAGTAGGAGTTTGAGTTTCTAGTCCTCTGGCAGAGCCCCTGGGATCACCGGCCATGCAGCCTGGTCCCCAGGTTCTCTGCATTCCCCCTGGACACAGAGTTCATTGCTACTTTGCGGGCTCAAGGAACCATCACGATTTCAAGGGAGGCTGGGATTAAGGAGTTCCAGCTCTATTCCCTAGGACAGTTCCTGGGCATCCTGGTGTCTTACTAAAGTGCCTTAGTGGCCACAGAAGAGTCGAGATGTGGAGGGAGAGAAGAGAACTGAGGCTTAGGCTTGGAGGCTTCTATCAGAGCTCTCCATTCGGCATTCTTTCACCTGACAAAATTTACCGCGCCCCTCCAAGGGCCAGGTACTGTGCTGGATGTTGGTGGGATATAGGTGACACAATCAACAAGGACTCTACTTCTTGGAGAAGAGCCAGGAAGATGGGGTTGTGGAGTGCAGGTCAGTGGTGGGGGAGCTGGTAGGGGTAAGAGCAAATAAGACAATTTCAGTGAGTGATAAGTGCTATAAACATTAATTAACCACTTATAAAAAGAGTGATTTGAGGGGCTACCTTAGATAGGGTGCTGCCTGAGGACAGGGTGGTGGCTCTGCCAGGAAGTTCATGGGGAGGGTTTTCTAGGCAGATGGTCTGAAGGCTGCAGAGAGCTAAGCCAGGAAGGAAGCCTTGTGCATTCAGGAACCAAGAGCACTTAGGAGTGTGTCAGAGAGAAGGCAGGAGGCAGGTCACACGGGCCTTACAGAGTTTGGATTTCATGTTAATATACTGGGTTTCAGGTAAAGTTTCAAATGAAAAAAGGAGTTGTCATACAATGAGTAGAATCTGGAGATAGAAACCATAAACTAGGTTGAAAAGAACTTTAGCTGAAGTACTGATGAATTCTGTTGGATGAGTAACTGCAAAATCACAGAAGGGCTGTGTTCTGGGCCTGTGGCTGGGCCAGGCTTTACCTGATGGGCCAGGCTTTACGTGGTGCTTGGAGGGGCTCAGGAAACATTTGTCTGTCTACCTACACTGCCAAGCTCTCCGGCCACCACTGTAAATTGTTCTGCAATCTTTCTTCAGCACCTTTTACAGAGAAAGGTTAAAGGTTGTGCTCACTTTAAAGGAGAAATATTTAAAAGGATTCTGTTATCAGAGAGCATGTATTGAAGGGTGTATTTGGAGCCGAGAGGTAATAAATTAATAGCAAAACAGAGATCCAGTGGCTAAAAGTAAATAAGAACCCTACTTGATGTCAAGTTTACTTGGTAGTGTTCCTGCTCTGACCTTGGCCTTCATTTCCGTTATCTGTGCCTATCAGAAGAGGCATTGCCCTCTGCCTTTGGATCTTGCTGTCATCTCTGGATTTCACTGTAGTTCTCTAGGCCCCGGGTGTATATTTTTCATATTCTTCCTAGCCCCTAATCTTGGGACAGAAGATCTGCTCTGCTGTTCTTGCATTCTTCTTCTGAAGCCTTCCTGGCATCCAGCTTAACATCTGTCTCACCCTTGCTGATGGGCTTCCTGGAGCTAGACTACCGGCCTACCAGTCTGAGTTCCTAAGTACCACTGCCCTGGATTCTCCTCTGCTTTCCACCACTGCAGCAGGGACCACCCTCTCACTATCTATTCCACCTGCCCCAGGACAGCAGAAGCTGCCATGTGCCAGAGAAAAGAGCCCAGGCTCGGGCTTTACCTCCGCTTACTCCATTGCAGGGTTGTTGTGAGGAATAAAACGAAGACCAATTTGAAATCCAAAGCATAAACCACCTAAGCAATGACTGGCGCATAGCAAGTGCTCGAGTTGCGTTAGTTTCCTTCCATCCCAAAGGGCAGCTCCCAATCCTGCTGTGTGCATCTCGTAGCTGGTCCCATCCTTGGGTAAACCGCAGTTCATGGCCAATGTTTCCAAAAATAAGTATAACAACAGCAGCAACAACAGTGCTTGCAATTTATTGAGCCCTTATTATTTTCCAAGGGTTGATAAGCATTAACTCATTCTAACATTAAAATAGCCTGTTATGCAGATGGCATCAATGTCTTTCAATAAATGAGGAAACTGAAACTCAAAGACTTTAACTCATCCAAAGTCACCCATCTACTGAAGAATGGAGCTGGGGCTCTAGGTCACACATCACTTTGCTCTTAGCCAAAGGTGCCTCCTAAGATAGAATATCAAGAGCTGATTAGTTCTTCTGGCTCTGAGCAAGTGGTCAGGTCTCATACTGGGCATCTTCTGGGAAAGGCACTAAACCCTAGTGCTTCTAATGTTATTTGGGGATAATGATACTTATCATTCTCAACACAATATGATAAAGATTAATTAGTGCATGTTGGTAAAGCACTTTGAAGGGGAGTGATTTAGGCATAATCACAAGTCTTACCTCTCATTGATCTTGAGCATCCTTTTTATTTAGTATTGATTCATTGTTATTGATCCAGCTCGATGGCCATTAATCAGGCTGGCTCAGGTTTTACCATTTCCAAATACATTTCTGCAAATTGGTAGTATAAGTTATTTTTGTCATAATGTATCTAGGCTTCCAACTGTCATTTTAACTAAGAATTTGAAAGGTTGAATTAATTCAACCTTCAATGACAGTTTTTTCATACTTTTATTATAGCTATTAATACATGGTATCATAATTTATTACATATGTGTCATCTGAGGCTTCTCCATTTGAACTCCTTAGAGCGAGGATTATAATTTCTTAGTTATCACCAAATGAAATGGCTCCAGTAAGTGCCAAACATGATGTCTAACATCTACTTCAGCTAAATATTAGTTGAATGGATGGGATTGTCTAAAACAGTTTAGTGTACTTGAGGCAGATTATGTTGAGATTGGGTTTAAGGACGGACACTTAAAGATGATTAAAACTTTTAGGTGGTTAAATTACCCACTTTATTTTCTCTCCCCACCTGTTATATGCTATACTAGTTCAGTAGCTACCATGGCCATCTTTGCAATCACCTTGATTTTCAGCTTCTGTTTTTTGCTAGAACCTATATAGAAACAGCACAAGACAAGAATTCTGAACAGTTGTGTTTTCCTTCCGGGAGGGAAGCATTGATACTAGAGATGCGGTGTATGCTAAATGCATACCAGTGTTAGACACAGAGCTGTACACAATGATTAGGTGAGATACTATCATTTACCCAGGCACTGTAGGAAAGCAAACTGGGGCTCATGAAGATCAGGTATCTTGTCTCAGTCAAGCTAGTAAGTAGAAGCTTCTGGACTTGAAACCGGATTTTGACTGGCTTTAACTCTTGTAGCTTTCAGCCACAACATAACTCCTTCCAGGGTTGGTAATCAATCATCCCTCTCCCCTTTCTCATCACAGAAAACGTTTCAGCAAATATTTAATCAATACTAACAATATGGGATTCTCCAAGCAATTCATTACTACTTATTTTCATTTTATTTTACAGCTTGATCATAACAAAAATAGAACAGACAGAGGGCTGTTGTGCTGGTGCTGAGAGAGGCTCTGAACAGGCAGGAGAGATTGAGCAAAACTGGATAAAGCTAGCAGAAAGCAGATGCTAAATGGGATTGACTGTCTAGGCTCAATCCCAGGTTACTGACAAGAAAGAACTGTGTGTTCAGGGAAAATGATAAGAAAGAACTGGGTCAATCTCAGAAACATTTGCAGAGTTCAGGTGTTGAAGAAAGAGACGTGAGTTCTCCCTTTTGTATTAGTGGACTGTTGAAGTGAAGCCCCTGAAACCAACTTTGCAGCGCATAGTGTGACCTTGAAGCAGGCGTAGCCCTGTGGTGACTGCAGAGAAGAGGATATGAGAATCTCATTGTAAATATAATCACCCTGTCCTGTACTTGGTAGCTCCTGGTTTTCTAAGGTTGCCTCTCTTTCTCCTCTTCCTTCTCATTTCTGCACTGCCTTTCAGTCCTGTTCACTCCACCTTCCCTGCCAGCAGTTCCTACTGCAACAGGAGCCCCGCCCTGGAAGTGAGCCCCACTGCAAGGAATACTCAGTAGAAAGACAGTGTTTGGACCACAGACGTGGTATTTTTTTCTCTTACTATCCCAAACCCTCTGGCAAGCAGGAATAAAAGATGAAAAGAGAAGAAGGCAGCAAGGTTGTGGCTGAGGTGAAGTTCTCAGCATCCATCTGAATTGGAGAGGCTAATCTGTGTAGCCTGTGATCAACCTCTCCACCAATACTACCAGCACCAGGTAGGGTGAGGTGAAAATACTGGAATTTCAGCACAAGAAGAAGCTCTGTCTCCATGTTAGTAATGCAAAAATGAAGCAGAACATAACCATAGTTCATGGAATCTTTAGGACCCTCAGAGACCTGAGGACCCCCTTCCCATGACTCATCAGGTTGGGGAACTGGGGGACAGTGCATTGTCAGAAAGCCCACATTCAGAGGTGGGATGCTTAATTCACCCTTCGATTCATTCATCACATAGTTTTAAGTATCTAGTACATACCAAGCTGTGTGTTATGTATAATGTATGAAGTATTGAACAAAACAGATTCAGACTTGCCCTACAGGAGTCTACACTTCAATGGAAAGGAAAAAGCAAGACTTGAACTCTTCTGCTTACTCCCACCGGATGCTCCCTCCTGAAGACCTAAGCATGAATCAGGACTGGAGGCTGTTCTGCTTTCTTCTCTTGGTCGGTGCCTCTAGACTTACTTCTCCCAGAGAAGCTCAAAGAGATGTTTGACTTTTTTAGGTAAGATTCCTATGCTGAGAGGGAAGAAGGAAGCCGGGAAAGAGAAACAGAGAGAAAGAACATACTGTTTCTCCGCAGTTGAATGGACTCCAGAAAGAGTATTTCTGCAGCAGTACAGAATCCCCTGGTCCTCATTTGCCCTGCAGTATCTCCCTGGAGATGGGTTCCACAGGGTCAGACAATCCCTGTCCAGCATAGTCCTGAGTCTCCTGGGACAGCCCTATCTCTCCGATGACATCTGCTTCTTCTTGTCCCATGGCTGGTAAACTATTTCCCTAGATCTGTAAATGTGGGTGATTCATGTAGTTAGCCATTGTTTCAATGAACCTGGGACAATTTCTGCCTCTTTCTATTATTATCTCATATCATCAGTCCAATTTGATTGATGCTTATAGGACATTGAAAAATGCATACATAGGATGGGTGTGGTGGCTCATGCCTATAATCTCAGCACTGTGAGAAGCCGAGGTGAGCAGATCACTTGAAGCCAGGAGTTTGAGATCAGCCTGGGAAGCATGGTGAAACCCTGTCTCTACTAAAAGTTAGCACAGCATGGTGGGGCATACCTTTCATCCCAACTACTCGGGAGACTGAGGTGGGGGGATCACTTGAACCTGGGAGGTGAAGGTTGCAGTGAGCTGAGATCTCACCACTGCACTCCAGCCTGGGTGACAGAGCAAGACTGTCTCAAAAAAAAAAAAAAAAAAAGGGATATATATATATATATATATATATATATATATATATATATATATGTAACAATTATATACATAAATTATACGTGTATATGTATAAAGTACTTTAGCAAAAGAGACACTGGCCCACGCCAAATTCCTCCCTTATTTTTACAAATAAGTCAAAGACATCTGTGAAAAGAATCCCCTTCCTTAGGCTTTAAAAATAAAACCTGGCAACATGCATTGACCACTCTCAGAGTTACAAATTCATAAAGTATTCAAAAGATTCAAAGACCACAGCTCTCCTAAGAGGAATAACTTTATATGGAAAGAAAGGAATGGAACTGGAGAAATCTGTGATTCCTAGCTCCAAAATGACCCCTAGGACCTTGAAACTATCTTGGCATCTGTTTATGTTGCTGAACAAGAAAATGCAAACACGAGTGGGACTGGATGTTTCTAACTCCTTCAACTTAACGTGAGCTTCAGTTAGCCCAATGATACTATAGCATCTTGGGCTCTAAAAAGACAATCCAAACTGGTGGTAGTGCTAAAATTATTTGGAATAAAGATTTACTCTCAATCGTTGCCAAACAGATTAAAGAACATAGATGTTACTTTGCTTCATTCTATTTTTTATGACTTGAACTATTACAAGTGCACCCCATCCAGCTCCATAATTGCCTAGCAGATTGTTGAAGGCTGGTTTTGTATTTCTGCAGATGGTGCCACCTACAGCAGTCCTTCAGTTCTTGTTTATTCTGCCAGTAGCCTTGGTCATGATCTTCTAATAGCTCATTTAGGAGAGAAGAGGAACCATGTGGCCTTTCTGTTCACAGTTCACTCACAATCAGCAGCCAATGTTATACTGTCATGGATACAGTGGTGCAAGGGGTGGACAACTGCTGATTATGCCAAGTTCATTTCCAAGTTATCACTCAGATACACAGTGAAGAGTAGAGATATACAGCATATGTGGCAAAAACGTATTAAAATGATCACAACAAAAGGCTGTTTATCAAATATTCAAGGCTGCAATAATTATTGAGGGATAGTTTCATTTAATATTATAGAAAAACTTGTTAAGATAGAACCAGAGCTGAATTTAATTGAAATGTCTAAAAATGGCTGTAATTGTGTTTCTAGGTTACTGTTATCCCTATATGTGCTGTGAATGAGTTATCAGAGTTTTCATTGCTTTAAACTTTTTTTTTAAGATAATATGCAAAACTCAAAAAGTTCTTCTCAGGTCCATGAGGTTCTCTGTTTGAAGGCCCTTAACACATAGTCAATAGTTATTCAAATACTGTTCATGATCTTAATGATCACAATTCTCCTCCTCCTCCTCCTCCTCCTCTTTCTTCTCAGGACAATAGGAGTGTATTTTGGAAAAATTATAAAGTAGTTACAAAAAATTACTCTGCAATCAATGTACTTTCCAAAACAAAATGATATCATAGGGAGAAAAGAAATGCTTGCCTATTTTGATTTTAGGTATAACTAATGTGTTAGTCTCTATCAAATTGTAGGTTATACTCTTTGCACATCTAGACTAGCAGTGTAGTGGAAATTTTATGCAATTGCTAAGATGATTCAAACTCCTGTCTGATGTTTTTTCAGGTAACTGGAGCAAATACATAGGCAATATGGGATAATTATTGGATAAAGACAGATGCTTTGGTACATCATTTCATCATGAGGATAAAATTGTAACTTATATTTCAACTACAAACTATTAGGTGATTCTAAAATTACTGAAAGAAAGTGAGAAAGGGAGATTGAGAAAGGGAGGCAGAGAAAGGAGAGGATGAGAGAAAGGCAGAAGAAGAGAGGGAAAGAGAAAGAGAGAAACAGAGAGACAGAGTCATCCAGGTACATATTGTGAAGAGCAATAAAAAAATGTGTTGGCACATTTTGCTGTCCTCTGAGATATCACTAATGACACGGGAGTAATTTGACTCAGCGTTGATTGATGTTATTATCAGCAGTATACTCTCTATGAGAGTTTTGCTCATGACAAAGTGAACACCTAGGAAGCTCATTCACGACCTGGAGTTTAGTCTCTCATGGAGCCTAACATGGGCGTGGGGTAACCATAGAAGAGCATTTCAAAAGGAGGAAGAAAGAGCTGACTAAGGTTAATGTATTTTTGATGGAGATATCAAGTAATCTATCCAATATGTAATAGATTTGAAGTAAAATATGTAAGGATTGCTTAGAACATAAAATCTATTAAGTATCTAAAAATAAGTATTTAATAAATACATTTAGTAGATAAATCTATAAGAAAAAACATGTTTATTAAAAATAGCATCACAGATGTATTAAAATTACTGGTATGATGCAGAGAAATTTAGATTCTTTTTTAAACTGCACAGTCCAAATTCTAATGCTGGCGTTTATGATTGAAAAATCTTTACAAGTTGATCAGGTGAACAAAATTAGACCAAAAATTTTGTTCATCAAACAAAATGTCTGTGACATTTTAACTCATGATGATGAAACTGACCAAGTTTGAATTTCTTTTCATTTTTTTTCTTCTTATCTTGTAGGATGTTTCTAAAATCTTTGCCCAACTTTCTCTTTTATAATGGGGTTTATTTAGAAAAAAGGAAAATAGAAAATATTTGATGTTTGAAGGATATAAATGATTAATATCAGATAAATTTTAAGATTAAAAGAAGAAAGAAGGAACAATAAGCTATATGCTTATCAAATACTTTTTAATGTGATATACTTTATATATATATATATATATATATATATATATATATATATATATACCATTTCTGCCCAAGGTAAAGTTAAAGAAATGACAGTGATAACTGTAGGTCATGATAAGAAGGTCAATTGCTTGTCTAGACACTGTCTTTGATAACAATAAGCATTTTAAGATAGAAGGAAAGCATATGCCTTTCAAAAAGGTAACTAAATAGGGTGATGTGTTCTTCTATTACCAATAATTGGCCCTGGAATTAAAAGTAGGACATTTTCCTTTCAGTAACTGGCTTGTGCATCAGACTAGATACCGCCTTCTCTGTTGTAAATGAAATTCGAAGAAAAGAAAATAATTCTGGTTTTAATTAAGGTGATGCATTATCAGAGACCACACATGAACACCTTTCATATTCATTATTGTGTTAGATACTATATGAAATTTATAATGACCTCTTTCAATAGATTATATGCATCTATATGAACTAGACAGTATTCACACTCAGTTTTAT
This sequence comes from Nomascus leucogenys, assembly GCF_006542625.1. Classification (NCBI taxonomy): domain Eukaryota; kingdom Metazoa; phylum Chordata; class Mammalia; order Primates; family Hylobatidae; genus Nomascus; species Nomascus leucogenys. Next base: position 121,296,425 of record NC_044402.1, read on the forward strand.
CTCTTATTTCTTAACATCTTCCTTTCATTCTTGGTTATGATGGTTTCTTAAGGGATTTTGCTGTCATTTGTTTGTTTCCACCTACATTTTTATTATCAAGGATATATATATATGATATCTCATAAGACACTGTAAGCATTTCTCTTCATTTCAGTTTTTCCTTATTGCAAGGGTGAGTTTTGTTGTGATTGTTAGTAGAATTGAACCTGCTAAAGGATGCTGGAGCTAGCTGAATTTAAACTTCGTCAGGTTACAATGCAAAAATATCATGACAAGAGTGTTTCGTCTTGTCTTTTGATGAGCACAGCACAAAGTAGAAAATGCTCCCTTTTAGCGCTGACTGTCAAATTTCTAAACTGGTGCTCTAATTACACCCTGCAACATGAAGGCTTGTCCATTTGCACATCAGGGTAGAGCAAATCCCGCAGCACACTGGAGGGTTGGTGCTGTCAAGTGAACCAGGGCAGTGGCTAAATGACTCTGTCTTATAATCTTTTTTCCTAACATTTTGTAATGAAATTTTTCAGACATATCACAAAGTTTTGAATACCTGTATACTTTCCACCCTGCATTCTACCATTAACATTTTGCTACACTTGCTTTGTCTCATATCTATCCCTCTATCCATCTTGCTACCTATAGGCAATCCATCTTATTTTTGAGACGCATTTCAAAGTGAATTGCAGTGCTGTTCCTCTAAATACTTCAGCTTGCTATATTGGTTTTGATGAAGAAAATAGATGCATTTCTCCCAACCAAGTCTGAAGAAGCAATTTTTGAGAGGCGAATAAAGGTAGAGGAAATTATTTTCCAGGAACAAAGATATGGGGAAAAATAAGTTTTGAGACACCACACGGGGTCATTTTATAGCATGCTGTTCTAGTCCTGCTGGAATTTAAATCAATATGCCTTTTTTTTTCTCGCTGTAGCAAGAAAGAATTGCTCATCATCAGATTTATGTGACATTCTTAGGACCAGCAACACATTGATATTAATACCAAGTGATGATAAAAATACAAGAATTGCTGGTGGATTTTGTTGTTACACCACTAAGCAGATATAGGACCATTTTGTTTATATGTGCTATTAAAACCCAAATAGTGGAGTCAGGATGGCCTGGCTTAGAATGACATAAAAGTTATTTTATTAGACCATTGTTTTGCTAAAATGATAAGTATTAATACATGTAACAAAGGAATTGAGATACATGTTCATCTCTGCACATTATTATGTTGTTCTTTGGCTGCACAGTGACTCAATCTTACTTGGTAAAAGATGGCTGAGTGAGTTACAAAGCAATGTCAGGGTGTGGAAAGTGAGTGGAACTAGGGGTACTGAACAGGAGATGTTAGAACAATCCCTTTAGCAGAAATTCTTAAATTGGAACCAAAGATAAATTATATAGGGCAGTCCTCAATCTGCCATACACACAGAATTAGAGATGATTTAACTTCGGAACCCTTCATGTTTCAATGATTCAGGAATTGATAAATGGGGCAGGATGGTGCATAATGTAAAATGATTATACTGTGCAACCTGTGTGGCAAAGAAAAATAGATACACTCCTGTTACCTAGGGGTGGAGGATGATAGTGAAATGAGAGAGTTCCCCAATTCCCCTCGCAGCACATGTGACAGAGGTGTGGCACCCCTGTTCGGTCACTCAAACCCCTTGAGGGAGGGGGAGCATGCAGAAGGACAAGTGCAGAGGCTGGGGTGAGCGCTTTGGGCTGCTTCTAGGGGTGGGTGCCTGCAACCCTGGGGTTATAAAGCTCCTACAGCTTTGCCACCTGCTGATGGCTTGAGTGTTAACCAGCTCAGTTAACCCTCTGCCTTTTCACCAGGGCAAAGGGCCAGTATAACAACTTTCTGTATCCCAAGCTCTTGTCCAGTGTCCTGGAAACATTAGGTCACACATGGACTCGAAGGATGAAGGTGAGATTTTATTGAGTGGTGGAGGTGGCTTTCAGTGAGATGGATGGGGAGCCAGAAGTGGGGGATGGAGTGGGAAGGCGATCCTCCCCCGAAGTTGGGCTGTCCAGCGGCGGGATTCCTCTCCCACCATCCCCAGACGAACTCCTCTCAGTGTTCAGATGTTCCTCCTCTTCTCCCTTTCTCTGCTGCGTTGTTCTGCCTTCTGTCCGCTGGTCTGCTGGCTTGCTGGTCTGCTTTGGAGCTTGGGTTTCGGGGTTACATGGGTGCAGGATAGGGGGCATGGTGGGCCAAAAGGCAAGTTTTTGGACGTGAAAACAGGAATGTCTGTTCTCATTTAGGGCTGCCGGTCTTCAGGCTTGAGGGTGGGGCCTTTGCCGGGAAACCACTGTCTTCTACCCAGTATTTCCCTGTCTCCTGTCCCTGTTAATAAGATGGTGGAAAACAACCACGGAAGCTTACATACTGGTACCCAATCTAAGGGTAATTCAAAGGAGGAGGACTTGTAATTCCACCAGGGTTAGACAGAAAAAGAGAGTGCTTCAGAGAGTTATAAAGAACAGAGAAAAAACTGATTATGGTGGTTCGAGTTTGGAAGGGAAAAATGGCCACTGAGTAGGTAAGGAGAAAGAATGGGAGGTATATCGACCTTTTCCATGAAATAACATGACATTTGATCTACGTGTTCCTCCATATGGGGGAACCTCTGATTCTTTCTTTTGCCCAGAAGTGTCTACACATCCATATGTCAGGTCTGGATGAGGTCTCATATCTTCCAGTCGACAGTCCCCAGTCCTTCTATCCACAGAGATCTTGTGCCTGGTAATATACCCCATCCCACCTGGGAAGCTGACACAGACGGACATCTGGAGAGAAGGAAAAGGACAGCAGCTATAGATTATGCACTATTTTGGTCAAACAGAGAAATATCACAAAATGAGAGGCCTGGAGGAAAGTCAGCCTTCTAATTTTATAGAAAGTTTAAGTGATTCACCTAATAAGTTCATACAGCAAGTTAATTAAAAGCATGGACTTTACCTTGACTTCTAGTTCAACGTAGTTAAGAGGAAGTGAGAGATGAAGAAAACATAGACAGAATGGGAAGAAAAAATAGAGGAGGAGGAGAAGGGAGAGAGAGGATGGTAGAAAAAGAGGAAAAAAAAAGAAAAGAAAAATATAGGTAAATATCCCCCAGTCCCCTAAAATATTTTATTTCTTAATTTTTAAAATATAACGCACACACTCACACACACAAATACTCCTTTTTATAGGCAAAATATATTATTCATTTAAACCTATGCACTCTTACTTTCCCCAGGCTAACCAAATGACTCAATTTGGTAAATTACTGCAGTAATTACTTTAGATGTCATTTGTTCTCCGATATTTTTATTAAAAAGGAAAAAAAACCACTATTTTAAAATGTCCATAAACTCTAAAATTATATCTTTAACTTCCCCACCTTGTTTTAGTTTAAAACATTCTGTTCTGTCACCCTCCTGACGTCCAACCACGACTGGATGAGTGTCACGGAGGCTGCAAGTTGTTAACTTGTAGAGAGCCATACCTGACAAACACATTCAACGCCTTCTTCCCTTCCTTGTTCTCCTTTAAATATACTATATGTATATAAACATTTCCATAAGGGAAAAATCAAGAATTAAGTAATTAGCTAATTTAGGTAGTTTTTCTCAAAACTCCTATAAGAGAGAAAAAAGACTATTTCTTGACATTTTTTGGAAAATTCCCCAAAAAATTCCAAATAGCCCCACTCTGCCATCCAGGGACCACAGTCAACCACCCCTAACCTCTACCCTCACCCTCAAACAACCTCACCTTCCTTTTCTTTCACCCACACTTGACACATGTTGACTCTTTGCTAGCCAAATGTTTATCATGTTGTTAATAAGAAATGGTTTAAATTGATTATATGAAGATGTATGTCTTCTCCTCTTTGTTCTTTTCTACAAAACAAAAGTCAATGGTAATCTACTTTATAGTCACCTTTGTGGAAACCCATTTTTGTCTGCTTGATAATGGAAGAAATTTGAATTTTAGCAAAGGCACAGTTTAGAATAGGTACAATCAATAAACAATAAATATAGCCCACAGAGATTTTGAAAGTAAACATATTTCCTACATTATGCTATTATACATGCTAAAGGAAAAAAGCCTTCTCTGAATATCAGAGAAAAGAATTAATGAGGTAAATTAGATTTGGAAGTTTTCTATTGGACCTTTGCCAAAAGATGCTCGTATGAATGCATTCTTATTTTCATATCATATATAAGGTTTTCATATTTATATCAACAAGGGTTACAGCATTGTGCAAAAGCTGAAGAGACCATAAGGTTAATTATAGGGCATACTTTTTAAAGTTATATATAATTGGCAAAAACAGATATTTTTCTCTTTGCGTAGTGTCATCTATTGCTTCTATCTATCATCTATCATTAATCCATCCATTGAGCCAGCCAGGCAGCCAGCTGATATATAATACATCAGAGGATGTGCTAGGGTTAAAAAGAAGAATGAGACACATTCCCTGTCTTGAGTAAGTTCACAGTGTAACAAAATGCCCTGTCTTTCAACTTGGGCTTCATCTCCAGAGGTTCATGTAGGGCAGTCCTTAAGGCCAGAGGATAAATATGACATGTCTGTCTGCAGCTTCACTCTAAGGCTAAGCTATTGAGAGTATTAACAAGTCACTTCAACATTTTTATACATAAAACAAATATGGATATTTCATGGAATACAGGCAAAATTTGCAAGGATGTAAAAACATTTAAGAGCAAACAAAGATCCTGACTGATATCCTATGATTCCAGAGGAGGAATGGCTGTTTGGCTCAAACTCCCAGAAGGAAGCACAGCAGGTATAGATGCACCAGGAAAGAGTGTGGGGACTTACATCACCTGAGTAGGTACAGCCAGTCTGGGAAGGGCCTCAAATGCTATGCTGATGAACTTGAACTTTATCCCAGAGGCTCCAGGAAGTCACAGTGAGTGAACCAACACAATGAAGCTCTCCAGATAGTTTCACTCTTATTGGTAGGCTGTTAACAGGCATTGTCTAAAACTTGTTGAGGCAGCAAAATAAAATGGATATTGTGCTATAGATGGTGAGCTAAACAAACCTCCCTTTTGGTTCCACCAACCAACCACTAACCACGTAAGTGCACTTGTATAAGTATCTCAGGCTATCTGAGACCCAGCCACCTAATCTGCTAAAGAGAGAGAAAACCATTTGCCCTTTTGCCCTGACAGGGTCATTGTGTGTCCCAAGGGAGACTATGTCCATGAAAGTTCTAGGTAAATGGTGAAACACTGAACAATACATTAATGAGTCATCGCAACTGTGAAATAAAAGCACTCAGTAAATATTCTCATAATTTGTATGTGTTTCCAAATCCTGCTTTCATTATTTTTAATTCAAATAGTCTGCCCTTAGTCACAGGATGAAGGATGAAGGGGTCATATTCTTGCAAGCCTGCTGTTTTTCTTTGTTTGTTTGTTTTTTACAACATCTAAGCACAGCCTCCAGTGCAATAATTCAGTAGTAGCTCAATAAATGTTTCTCGCATGACTGTTCTTATGGCCAACTGCTTTACATCTAGACTTGTTTATGTCTGCCTCAAACAAGTGCAATCTCCTCTTCCTTTTTCTTGCTGTTTTTCAACTCCACGTTCAGAATGATGCTTTGATCCTGAGCTACTTGAGGCCATCTGGGTATCTCGCTGTTTCTATAGAGCCATTCATCTCAGGGCTTCCTGATCACTGTTCTCTGTATTCTTTTTTTTTTTCTCGAGACAGAGTTTTGCTCTTGTCACCCAGGCTGGAGTGCAATCATGCGATCTCGGCTCACTGCAACCTCTGCTTCCCAGGTTCAAGTGATTCTCCTGCCTCAGCCTCCCAGGTAGCTGGGATTACATGTGCCCACCACCACGCCCAGTTAATTTTTGTATTTTTAGTAGAGATGGGGTTTCGAAATGTTGGCCAGGATGGTCTTGAACTCCTGACCTCAGGTGATCCACTCGCCTCGGCCTCTCAAAGTGCAGGAATTACAGGCATGAACCACTGTGCCCAGCCTGTTCTCTGTATTCTTTTACCCAATTCTCTGCTCTCTTAACAGATAAATTTAACCCAAGTTTCTTTTACATCATCATTATTTATTTATTTATTCATACAGCAAGAATTAAATGTGTTCCTACCTACAGCATGAGATTCTGGGAAAATAATAGGGAAATTAAAACTTTTTGTTCCTGGCTTGAAGGTGCTCCAGAAGGGTGGGACGAACAAATATGTAAGCAATTACTAATAAAGCAATGCAGAAAGACTAGAATAAATGCATCAACAAAGCATGTGGGCTTTCCAAGCAGACACTGATTAACTCTGCCTTGGAGAATCTTAGGAGGCTTCACAAAAAAGGTGGCATTAAGGAATCTCAAATAATGATGACTTATTTATTTACTCTCCTGGTCATGTGTAGCCCAACTTGTTTCAAAAACTATTTCAGGTGGATCTCAAAACTATAGGTAATCCATATAAAAGTAAGTGAGGAGGCCGGGCGTGGTGGCTCACGCTTGTAATCCCAGCACTTTGGGAGGCTGAGGCGGGCGGATCACGAGGTCAGGAGATCGAGACCACGGTGAAACCCTGTCTCTACTAAAAATACAAAAAATTAGCCGGGCGTGGTGGTGGGCGCCTGTAGTCCCAGCCACTCGGAGAGGCTGAGGCAGGAGAATGGCGTGAACCTGGGAGGCGGAGCTTGCAGTGAGCCGAGATTGCGCCACTGCACTCCAGCCTGGGTGACAGAGCTAGACTCCGTCTCAAAAAAAAAAAAAAAAGTAAGTGAGGAAATCAGGATATTGAGAAAGTAGGAAGAATCAAATAAAGGCATGGTGAGATTAGTCCACAAAAAAAATAAATAAATAAATAAAAAGAGACCTTTAGGCTTGATAGAGATGGGTCACAGATTCAGCTCTGAGCTAAAGCAAAGAAGAGAAACATCTGAAATGAATCAGAGTGTGCTTACACACAAACCAACTCTGGGAGATCTCAAATATTCTTGGTACTGAGAGACGTTTCCTTGGTGACCCCCATAAAGAAAACCCTGTGAAACGTGACAAACAATACTTTTAAACATCACTATAGTCAAGAGGGTACCAATTTTCATGGGTTTGTTTTCACATCTTGTGGGAACCAGTGGTAGAATGTCCATGCCAAGTTCAGTAAAAGCAATTCTGTGTTGTCAGGTATGCAACTCAGAACAATGATATAATTTTGCTAGGTGGGGCTGGAATTTGGAGCTGAAGCAACAAGATGAACTGTGCAGAGTTGTGAAAGTGCCTGAAGTGGCTGTGGAACCAGCCAGAGTTTGGCATGGCTGCAGCATAAGGTGTGTCTGGGAGCTCCCGCTGCCTGTAGGATGGAGTCCAAACTCTTTAGCATTGCAAACAAGGTCTCTGATGATATGGCTCTCTGCCTACATTTCCTGCCTCAAGCATTGCTACACCTCATCCCCACCCTTGAACTGTAAGATTCAATCTTTCTAAATGTTTAACTTTTTATTTCCTAGATATCCCATGCTCTTTCATGCCTATATACTTTTGTTTAGGTAAGGCCCTTGGCCCAGATTGCTCGCATACCTATCTCTATCTGCCAGGTCTGTTTCTCTTTCTCTTTCAAGACTCACTATCCTTCATCCGCTCTGTAAAGAACCTCCTAGGTCGCATCCAGTACCTCTACTCTAGATTCCTTGATGCCCTGGTCTATCTCTTTGTGGCCCTCATTAGCTTTGTAATTGTATGTATGTGGATATCTTTGCCTTATGTCTAATCTGCAGCAATGTGATAAGATTCTATCTCATTCATTTTTATTACCTACCATCTGATAGAATGTCTTACCTAAGTAGGTATTGCATAAATATTTGTGGAAGGAAGGAAGGAAGGAAAGAAGGAAGGAAAGGAAGGAAGGAAGGAAGGGAGGAAGGAAGGGTGGAAAGAAGAAAGGAAAGATAACTGAAAGTGACAGGCAGATGATGTACTAGAGTAGTTAGGTGGCTGGGAAAAGATTGCAGAAGACTTCATATCTATGCTAAAGATTGTGAACTTCATAGAAAATGAAGCACCATTGAAGATGTTTACACAAAGGAGTTAATGAGACAATTCAGCATTTAGGAAGGATAACTGGATGCATTATGTGGGTGCACTGAAGGACAGGCAGACCACTTGGTGCTTATTGCAGTTGCCCTGGTGTGAAATAGTACAGGTCTGAGCCGAGACAGCTTAAAGAGCACGAAGAAACAAATTGTTAAGTCTAAATTATCAGAGCTTGGAACCAGTTTTTTTTTCTGAAACTGCTTTAAAGACACTGCTTGACAAATACTTCACCAGCTCACCAAGTTCTTTCCTGCTCATCGTTTATTATTTTTAAATTGAGATGCAATATACATAAAGTGCACCAATCTTAAATACACAAGTCAATGAACTTGATATATTTATACAGCTGTAACTACCACCCTCATTAAGCGAAAGTACATTTTTTGCATATCAGAGGGCTTTCCATGTCCCTTCCTAGTCAATATCACTTCTCAAAGGTAGCTGCTATTATTTGTATCATCATTGATTAGTTTTGCTTGTTCTTTTTTTTTTTTTTTTTTTTTAAGATGGAGTCTTGCTCTGTCGCCCAGGCTGGAGTCCAGTGGTGCTATCTCGATTCACTGCAAGCTCCAGCTCCCAGGTTCACACCATTCTCCTGCCTCAGCCTCCTGAGTAGCTGGGACTATAGGCACCCGCCACCATGTCTGGCTGATTTTTTGTATTTTTAGTAGAGAGAGGGTTTCACCGTGTTAGCCAGGATGGTCTCGATCTCCTGACCTCATGATCCACCCGCCTCGGCCTCCCAATGTGTTGGGATTACAGGTGTGAGCCACTGCGCCCGGCCTGCTTGTTCTTTATGTAAATAGACTACATAGTACACACCCCCTTATATCTTTCTTCTGTGTTGCTGCATGTGATTATAATTCATTTATTTTCATTATGCATATTTCATTTTATGAGTATATCAAAATTTATTCATCTATCCTGTTGATAGGTATTTGTTATTTTTTTTCCAGTTTGCAGCTATTTTGAATAGAGTTGCATCTTTTCATATCTTAAATTGTTCCATGAGTCCTACTTGGACTATAAAAGGCAATTACGTTGCAAAAAGTCTTGGACTTGGAGTCAGCACTGGCTCTGGCAGTTATTAGCTTTATAACATTGGCAATTTATTTCACAAATTTGTCTCAGTGTTTTCAGCAAAATTGGGATAACTCTCTGAACTCACTTGATCCTAAAAACCACATAGGGCCAGACCTAGTATGTGTGGGTTGGATGCCGACATGAGATTATCAGGAGGGGAGTCTGATTCACTCACTGTTGTAGCTGCCGAGCCTGACATGTATTTAACGCCCCCAAACTGTTGAATAAGTAAATGAATGTTAATAATAGTTGATAATTTTACCATTAATCTTCCCTGTCTAAACAATAAGGCTTCCTAGTAGACTTTTTAGTCATATACCAAGCCATTATGGGATTCATGGATAAGTGATTAAAATACATATAGTACACAAGCGTGTTCTAGTGACTCCTACATTTATCTTAGCTGAAATATGCGATGTGGACATTGCCCAATTCTTGCTGCTTTCTCAGTCACTGTTTTCTTAACGTGACATTCTACAAATGGAGGGACTGTTGTTTGAGCAGGCTTTGGGCCCTGTGGAGCACTTCTCAACACTGACTCTTATGATTGAGAGCAGATGTTACTTCTCCTTGTGTTTGGCTTTTAGTGCCATTTTAATCCTATTCTACCAAATGCACTTAGCTCTTCTTATTCACTGTAAATACTTGTAACACTTACCAATTATGTGCAATTGTTTAACATCAGCCAATTTGCCACCCTGTCTTTCAGAAGTACACCTATTACTGCTACCTTTGCTTGAAGCTTCTGGGTAAAGATCCTGTTGGTGCTCATTAGCTCTGTGCCAAAACAGCTATTTACTGAGGGAACAATGAAATCAGCCAGCTGTTTTGGCTACAAGATACAAAAATAACTGCTTTGACTCCTGTAGAAAGAATGACAGGTTTTTGTTTTTGTTAAGAGAGAGGCTCACTCCGATTAAAACTAATTTTCACACATTATGTTAGCTAACGAGGGAGTATTATGATAAACAATGAAAATTTGTTAAATTTGGAAACCCTTTCCTATGTCCCTTAATTCTGGGTCAAGTCTGACTTCTAAGAAATTTTACCTAATGAATTGTGATGCTTCTATGAGTGGTTAAGGGGCCATTCAACTCTTTGTGCCAAACACCAGACTCTTCTCTCAAATGCCAATTAGACATCTCCTCTTGGGTATTCTATAGGACATAAAAATGCAACCCACCCCAAACTCTTTTTTCTAAATTTGTTCCTTCTTTTCTATACCCTTCTTGGTGGCTGACAATAGTTGTACAAACTGGAGTCATCTCTCCTGTACCCCACCTCACCCACACCACTGGGGGCTGTATTGAACCCGTGACTCACTTTTGTGGCCCCAACCTCTTTATCCCTCTCCTCTGCTCCCTCATCTCCCTCTCCCCTTCCACTATCATAACTCCAGAACTTCACATCATTCTCCTAGATTCTTGTCTTTGCTTCTTCCACTTCCAAAATCAACCCGCCTCCTGTTTCTTTTCCATGCTTTTTTTAATGCAATTTTTTCTAAAATTAATACTAAACAATGCCATTTCCTCTTTAAAATCTATCATTGTCTTCTCAAAGCATTCAGGGGACATTTATAGATGCCTTTTTTTTTTTATATGTAAGGGCTCCTTGCATAAGGTGGCCCTGGATTGCTGTTCCAGGCTCATCCCCACCCCTCTCTGACAGGTATTTGTCACTCCAATAATAATAAACTTTTTAAAAAGTGTCATGCAATGCTTTTTGTAGCCTTGTGTTTCATTTTTCATTTTAATATTGATACAACTTGTTTATGAATATATTCTCATTATGCAAAATTGGAGCATCCTAAGCTATGCAAAACATAAAATGGAAGTCCCTTTTCTCCCCAATCCCGTCTGTCTTCCCCAATGCTGTGCTGTTTCAAGCCTCTGCATCTACATATATTCTCCTCTTTGTCTAGGAGGCCATTCTTCCATGTTATCTAGCAAATTCCCTGTCATCCTTCAATGCTCAGGTGGATTTCTGGCTGCTCAGAGAAGGCTTCTCTGACCCCCTTTGTAAAACAGGTGTGAGCTGGGCATGGTGGCTCATGCCTGTACTCCCAACATTTTGAGGGGCCAAGGCAAGTGGATCACATGAGGTCGGGAGTTTGAGACCAGCCTGACCAAACGGTGAAACCCCATCTCTACTAAAAATACAAAAAATTAGCCAGATAAGGTGGTGCATGCCCGTAATCCCAGCTACTTGGGAGGCTGAGGTAGGAAAATCACTTGAACCAGGGAGGCAGAGGTTGCAGTGAACTGAGATCAGGCCACTGCACTCCAGCCTGGGCAACAGAGCAAGACTCCGTCTCAAAAATAAAATAGGCGTGCATCCCTAGGCTTGCGTTTCACCTTGTACGTGCCTGAACGCTAACATTTGTACTTGTCCTGCAATTATTGATTTGGTTGTCTTTCTCCTCAGCTAGAAGATAGGCTTCTTCAAGGAAGGGAAAGCTGTCTTGCTTGGCTTTGTGCCCCAATATCATGCTCAATAACTGTTTGCTAAAAAAAATGAATGAGCAAGTTGTTTAACTTGTTGTAGGGTCCATTTGCAGCGAGAAGCAGGAAATAGCCACAAGGAAAGGACTTTTGAGTAAAGGAAAGTGATCTTCTCTACAGTGATAAGCTCAGGACATTTTCTTCCAACCTGAAGTCATAGAGATAGAGAAACATTTCCCATAGCAGCAGCTCAAGACAAAAGACATGTAAAGGGATTTAAAGAATGTCAGGGAGTGATGACTATTCTATGTGGATTAATGAGCTAGCAGTTAGGAAAGTAATTAGAAATAACAAATTCTTTAACCATATGTATGATGACTTCTATGCAGCCTGTATATCAAGGTTTGAACTCTGGAGTTTACATATGAAGAGTCTGAGATATCTCCACAGTGAAATGTCAGATGCAGTCAGTCTGGCATGGGTTGGCTTAGGGCACTGAGGGTCAGACACTTCAGGAGACTGAAAAATGATCAGAGGCAGGCAGAGATGGCTCATGAGCACTCCTGCCTGAGTTTTAGCGAAGTCCTTAAACTGGTAAGGTAGTTCATGCAATCCAGACATGATCACTTCTGAATATTGTTTGTAAATTGCTGAACATGTTTAAGCTAACTTAGCTGTATGTATAGAATTTATTCCATAATGCAAAGTGATTCTTTTCAAATAATATGTTGGTTGTTTTGATAAGGTGTCAAGTTAATGAAATCCTAAGATGTTATCAGAATGCCATCTGAACCAAATAGGTACAAATAGTATTGTTCTGCTCTGCTGGTGTCCTGATTGGCTAAAGCAACAGACGAACCCTATATAGGCCCATTTCATGTCTAAATATGCCACACAGTGCACGGATAAAAATGAAAAATTATATTAATACAATACTCTGAATATGTCTACATAATCATACATATACTTTCTTTCATTTTCAAGATACATTATTTTCCCTAACTGAGCTGAACTGATTATATATAATGTGACAGTATATAATAATATAATGTCATTACAAGTAAGACAGAAAAAAAGGACAAAACAAAAACAACAAGAGTGCAGAAACAACAAGAAGTTGTAGGAAGCAGTGATTGGAAACCTGGCATGAATTATTATGTGGATTGTATTAAAACTGAGGCCAGAAACGAGAGGAAGTCAAGCAAGATTAAACAACGCTAACAATGACATTTTATAAAAAAGTTAGAACTACAAAATTTTCAGAGTATTAAATACAGAATAATAGCTTTTAAGGAAAGATAAATATCAGGAGGTCAAGAGATTGAGAAAAGTGAGAATATAAAGAAATTAGGGTACATGCATCCCTGTATTTAGTTTCTTCAATGCTGCTAATTTTAAAAAGCCTATGTGCTGAAAAATAAATAAAAATTAATTATAAGGAAAACATGTTAGCAAGACAAAATTATTGAAATTAAAATAAATCACATAGCTAATTTACCTATGACACATAAGAAATATTTTAAGTGCAAAATCTTGTGAAAATGGAGGTATACAAAACTGCCTCCAGTGTTCTGGGTCAAAGAGATACACCCCATTAACCTGGATTTTCTTCCCTTTCTTTCAGTGCTCACATCGCCACCATCTTCCTCTTACCCTCTCCAATAACCACTTTTCTGCTGACTTATTGGTGGCCTCCTTTTTGCTAAATTCCAATGGAGTCATTCAACTTTTCTTATTAGTTGACCTCTCTGACACAGCTGACCATTTTCAACTTCTTGAAAATTTATCTTCTCTTGATTTATCTTTGGTCTTTCTTTGGTGATTTTCTTCATACCTCTCAAACTACTCATTTCCAGGTTCCCTAACTAGCTTCTTTTTCTTAAACTAGCCCTTGCATTTTATATAAACTATCAGCTCTTGTCTACTGCCCCATGGGCTCTCTGAGGTCTTAGCCACTTCCAAGGTTTCATCTACCAATTACACAGCAGTGGCACCCCACAATTTGCCAGTTGCCTCTACCATCTGTACTCTATTCTGGTTTGTTCTGCTGACTGCTCAGATTCCCTATATGAGCACCTCATTATTTTCTTAAAATGGACACATTTTTCTCTACCTCAGATTCTCTTTCTCATTTATATCCCATCAGAAATGGTGCCATAGTTCACACAGTAAGTTGCTGAAGTAAACTTATGTTCATTTTTTATTCTTCCTTCTTTTTTACCCACCATGCCAAATGGTCATCGAGTTCTGTCAACTCTACATTCTAAGGTTTGGTTTTTAAATACATCTCCTCCACTTTTTCTTCTTGTGAGCTTCTTAGCCTAGACCTATATTCTCTCTCACTTGTACTAGTTTCTGCAGGTGAGTTAGAATCATGGCCTCCTTAATGATCTTTCTGTTGTCTGTCTCTCCCTCTAGCCATACATTCTCCACATTTCTTCCAGAGTAATTCTGCAGAAATGCAATTAGGATCTTGTCACTCCCCAGATTTAAATCCTTAAATGGTTCTCAATCACAATGTAGCTAAAATCCAAACCACTCAGCAGGGCAAAAACAACAACAACAAAAAACAAACAACAGCAACAGCAACAGACATTCACGCTTTATTCCCCTAAGTCCACCAATTATACACATGTTGACCACTTCCCTTCCCCACCTCCACTGCTGATTCTTTGTCTTATATTTTGCCTTTTGTCTTGTTGTCTTTCCGTCTATTTTCTTCCTGGTGAAATCCACCTCTTCCACTCAGATACAACTCATGAATTTCCTTTTTTAAGAAACCTTTCTTGTGGGTAACTCTTATTTTGGCTGTTTCATGATCTTATGCACATGCCCCAATCATAGCACCAGACAGACAGTCTTGTGACCATCTGTTTACCCACCCGTTTTTCCCATTAAGCAGAGATCTTAACATTTTTTCAGATGTGACACATTTCACAGATGACATTCAATAGTGCAACACATTTCCACCAGTATTCCCAATGAGGTGGCTATAACTCCACCATTTTTTCTCCAATCAAGAAAACATATTAATAGGAGTGAGAATGACAGATGATAATGACCTTGGATCTGTCCATGCACACATACATGTGAATTTATTTGTATTTGGAAAATCATTTAGCACTCTCATTCCAAAGTCAGACTGTCCAGGTTTCAATTCTGGGTTTATCATTTGTTGCCCAAAGCCTCTAATGTATTATTTAACCTCTATAAGCCCAGTTTCTTTCTCTGTAAAACAAGTATTATAATAAAATTTAATAAGAATTAAAAGGACTTTTGAGAGGATAAGAAAATGTTTTTTTAAAAAAACCTAATTCACGTGACTCACTTAGTGGTGGGAATATGAAGTGTTCCCAGTAAATTTTAGCTATTATCATTACTACTGTTTGGTATAGATGGGTCAATTTCTTCTTCAGTGGATCGTAGTAATTCACTTTTATTTTCCTGCTACAGAATCTGACTTCATGTGAGTACATTTGTAAAGAGACAGAAATGATTATCCCTGAGGCTGCTATTACTCATGAAATTGGAAAAATAATGCCCATGACATTGGACAAAATATAAAAATAACACTATTTGAGATCATCAAATACATAAGGCTTGTGCAACAGGCATTCTAATGTTCCTTCCTTTCCCCCAGCCAAACCTGCAAGCCAGAGGTAAAAAAGAGGGCAAAGCTCTTCAAATCTTTGGAAGCAGAACAGTGTTCAGAGATGACAATGAGATCAGCTTTGCTCAGTTATACAAAGAGAAAAACACTTTACCAGGAGAGGCTCCATCAACCTGAACAACGAAGAGAAAGAAATAAGCCTGGTGATTGGAAAGGAAATTCTTTAAGTGTGAATTGCTCCGAGTACAATATAAACCTTGTCAGTTATGGGATTCCAGCTGTTGTTTTATTGCCTTTAATTTCCCATTAGTGGTTCAATGTCTGGGAAAGGTATCCGGCCTCCAGGAGGGGAACTAAGGTCTAAGGTCAGAATTGTTGTTCCTGTCTCCGCCAACATTTTGAATAGGGTTTAAACAAAGCCATTCAAATGATTGTCTTATGCCTAATTCTTATAAGGAGTGTTTGTGACTAAAATAAGCTCTTCAGGTGCCCTTTCTTCCTCTCCTATGTCTCTTCCTTTACTCTTCTTCTACCCTCACCAAAAAATGAGATGCTGAAATAATGCAAAAAAGTTATTATAATAGATAGTCTTTTAGTGGTAGCTATTCCTTGCCTGGGGGTGGGCGGGGAGGGGGGGCATGTGGGGGAGATGGAGTGTGGCAGTGGAGGATGGGCTTTCTTTTCTTTTTGTTTGAGACAGAGTCTTGCTCTGTTGCCAGGCTAGAGTGCAGTGGCATGATCTTGGCTCACTGCAACCTCTGCCTGCCTCCCAGGTTCAAGCAATTCTCCTGCCTCAGCCTCCTGAGTAACTGGGACTACAGGCGCATCACCGCGTCTGGCTCATTTTTGTATTTTTAGTAGAGACAGGGTTTCACCATGTTGACCAGGAGGAGGATGGGCTTTCTTATCTCATCTTACCTTTCCTGCTCCATGGAGTAAGCATCTTCCAAGTGTGTAATGTCAAAAGGGAGGTGTTTCAGTTGGTTATATTTTGATTCTACTCCTTACCCAACAGATTGCTGGGGAGTATCTAGCTGGTGGAATTAAGTTATGTGTATTGCCACAGTAAAGCAAGATTCATTTCTTGATCATTATGAAATCTATTGGTGTCCGTGCTTCATCCTACCTGTAGACTGAAGCTTGAGGGGAACAGCATTTAAACTAAGATAGGGCTGGGCACAATAGCTTATGCCTGTAATGCCAGCACTTTGGGAGGCTGAGGTGAGAAGATTGAGGCCAAGAGCTCGAGACAAGCCTGGGCAACATACTGAAACCCTGATTCTACCAAATTTTTTTTTTTTTTTAATTAGCTGAACGTGGTGGTGAGTGCCTGTAGTCGCAGCTACATAGGAGGCTCAAATGGATAGTTTGAGCCCAGGAGTTCAAGGCTGCAGTGAGCCATGATCACAACAAGATCACAACAAGCAAGACTCTGTCTCTAAATAAATAAATGAATGAATAAACTAAGAAATAATTGATAGATAGATATTTTTGGACTATAGTTAAATATGTTTAGTTTATATCATCACACTTATTCTCACAGTGTTCAAGTGAGGTATATAATACTATTATTTCCATTTTGAGACCAGGATTTAAAGATTCTGAGAAGTGGTGACCTATAGCCATTAAGTAGAAGGGATGAAACTCAAACTCATATTTCATTAAATAAAAATTCCTCTTCTATCTGTCCAACTTTCCCAAAAGAGAAAGGTAGAATTTCTTCTCTCTTCTGAACCTGAGAGTTTGCATTGCTGAGAAACTTTGGGTAGTAAGAGGGAGAGCTACTCCCTGTCACCGATTTAAAGGGGGCTGGGTCTTCAGATCTGAATTTGCCACTCCTTAGTCATGCATCCAGAGACAGTCATCTATTGAGTCTTGAAGGGCCGAGTACAAACTTATTAATTGTACCTCCCATCAAATGCACTGAGATTTCTACAGAAAAGATCGAAAGGACTCTCTTTTTTGTATGTCTGATTTTCACATCTTTCTATCGGGTTTCAGGGGGTCAGGTAACGAAATGCAGGTGTATTGCTCTGACAGCCAGAATGGGAAGGTTACAAATATTTGGTCAGAGTATTGAGCTCTTATAAATGGTAGCGTTGTAATAGCAGCATTCTTATTATTCCAAACCCTGGAGTCAGGATTTCCTGGTCCTGAACTCTAATATGAGCCATATTTTTCCTGTTTAGCCACAGACACAATGGTCACCTTAACGTGCCCAAGGGTTAAATCAATTACAATAGGATGATAAAACATATACAAGAAAACACACACTAGCAGTTAATACCTAAAAGGCCAGTTGAATTCAATGAGAATTTTTATTGAAATCTGTGGCTGAAGAGCAATCACTTAGCTTCTGTTCATGGCCTATGTTTGAGAGAAGCAATAACAATTATTAGTTGAGACATATTGTTTTCTATTAAGCAATACATGAATATTGTTGATCCTGTCTGTACTACTAGGCCCTACTTAACTCTACATATTTCAACTCTTTCCAGTTAACGGATGGGTTATTATGGTGTTTTGTTTTTAATCTTATAATTTATACAAGATTAAACATGACATTTCCATTACAAACTCATTCCCCAGCTGACTTAAAATGTATATATACGCATATATGTGCGTGTATGTATATACACATATGCATATATGTGTATATACATACACACACAAAATATTGCATTTTGGCAATACTTTTCCCATACCATTACATAACAGATATCAAAAGTCAAAATACTGCAGTTTTTCAGAGATGACTGTCACGTATGCTCCCTGAGCAGGGTTGAGGCAGATGGCGGTGCAGAAGGGGTGGGAGACCTCGCCTCCCATGTTCTCAAAATGCAGAGGAAAGCAGGCCTTACTGTGCCAAAGCCGTGTGATGTTTGGCCCCAAATAAAGTTGGACCTTGTCCTCTGTTTCTCCGCCTTTTCCCCACCTTCTGTGTAGAGACCGTTGCCCGTCTTAGTTACCATTCTGCTATGTAAATTCTGCCAATATTGGCATGTGTATGTGGCCCAAAGTGGAGAATCCAGACCCAGAAGGAAGCACGCCAGTCACTCTCTCTCTCTGCAAGCCAGAGCAGAGGTCACTGAGAGCACCTCAGGTATAAAGTTATCCCCAAGATGGAAATTCTGAAATTCCCTTCGTTAAGAACTTTTTGCTGATTCATGATCTGAGAATTTTTCTCTTTATGTCTAACTACTGGTAATGTCCCCATGATACGTAATTATTGATTTTATAAAAATCAGTCGTTGAAGTGGTTGGCTCTTGTGCCAATCATACTGAGAGGCAGAATTTTAGTCATTAGGGACATGAGAAAACTTCCATTATCAACTCTAAACATTGATTTGATTAAAATTAAGCCTTCTGTCTTAATTGCAGTCATTGATACTTTCATACCTATAATTACGGAAGAGTATATCATGGAAGCAAATTTCGTAGTCATCCTTACGATAGGAATATGAATAGAAACTTTATAAACGTTTTAATGGCATTCTCCTTGTAACAGCTAGTAGCCTCTGTTTTGACTTTTTGTTGATTTTATGATTTTGCTTCTTTTTTTTTTTTTTTTTTTTTGAGGCGGAGTCTCGCTTCTTTTGAAGTACTCCAAGGATATAAGGAAAAGTGGTAATTTGATATTTTTCTACTTTATTCTGTCATTTTAGAAAGCAAATTTGAATAAGATACGCAGGTTTCCTATCCCTTTGACCAAAATTACGGAGGAATGGAGAAGTGAAAAATGACCATAGCCATCTCCTGGCAAGATTTTGAAGTAGTTGGAAAGTACCCGTGTCCATGCTTTTCCTCATTGAGCCCCGTTTTCCCTCTAGTTTCTTTGTCTCTCTGTCCCTCAGTGATGTTATGCTTATTATGTCTCTGTCCCTGCCAACACTTGCTCTTCAGATGTGTCCGCACTGAACTGGAGTGATGCATCTTTATTCAGTTTATTTTAAATCAAAGTCAATGGATCACCTCTCTTGAGACAATTGCCTTTTATTCCTTATCTATAAATACTAAGAGGGAAGCTTTGAAATTGTTTTAGAATGAGGAAATGAAGAGCTGTAATGAACCTTAAAAATGTCTGATACATTCTTATAATTCATCCATTTGTCTACTTCTTAATTTTAAAAAAACATTTCTGAATGTCTCTGTGCTCTGGGTGCCATAGCAGGTGTTAGTAATAAATAAAATATAGTTTCTTTCTGAAAGCGCCTTACCCTATTAATCTAGTAAATGAGGAAGTAAATAAAGTCATGTAATTGAATTCAAATTTGTAGATGCAATTATATTGCCTTTACAGAGTGCAGTACAGATGAAAAAGAGGGGAATTTAGTATATCTGTTGAAAGAAGTCAGACAACATTTCACAGCGAAGGTTATATTTGAGAGAGTCTTAGAGGAAAAGTATGTGTTTACCAGGAAACATAGGAGAGAAGGGCATTAAAGGCAAAAAAATTGGGAGGATAAGGGGGGGAAAGATATTCTAGAGATAGAAAAATCACAGGGACATCAGTTAATACTGTACATTCAGGGACCTGCAAGGAGTTCATGTAGCTAGAATATGAGATGCAGAGAAGAAGAAACTTCAAGGGAACTGATAACTCTGGAAAGGAAGTTAGGGGCCGTGTGTGCTATGTCAGTGTTGTTTGCTCTGGATTTATTTCTGGCCTTTGTACAACCCTAGGTATATCCATTTATGGTGACTCTTAAGGTAGATATTTTGTGTAACAATACTCCAGACATAATGATATTCCCATTTCCCTGGTCTAACATGGCAAGAAGCTTGAGCTTGTTTGATGGGAAAGACCTGGAAGGATTTTAGACAGAAAAGGAACATGACCAGAAGTGCTTTGTCCACAGCAAGGAGAATAGATTGAAATAGCACAAGCCTGGGAGCACATCAATGATAAATACTTGAAACATCCCACACAACAGAGTCTGAATACAGTCGGTAACAACAAGAAAGCTGCAGGAGATCTTGAGCAGATAGAATCAACTGGATTTGGCCACCAATTAAATGTGAGAGATGAAGAAGCAGTCTTGGGAAAATCCCAGGTTTCTGATGAGAATGCTTGCATGGTATGGCATTTCAAATAAGACCAAGTCTGTGGGAAAAGATGAGCTAAGCTGAGGGCATGTGGAACTGGGGATATAAGTGGGACATCCAGGGAAACTGTTTTGTAGACAGTTTACAGGAGTCTTATGTTAGGCCATTCTTGAATTGCTGTAAAGAAATACTGTAGGCTAGGTAATTTGTAAGAAAAGAGGTTTAATTGTCTCACATTTCTGCAGGCTGTACAGGCAGCATAGCAGTCAGTATCTGCTTCTGGGGAGGACTCCGGAAGCTTCCAATCATGGCGGAAGGCAAAAGGGGAGCAGGCACATCACATGGTGAAAGCAGAAGCAAGAGAGAGATGGGCGAGGTGCCAAACACTTTTAAGCAACTAGATCTCACGAGAACCCACTTGCTATTGTGAGAACATTACCAAGGGGATGGTACTAAACCATTTATGAAAAATCTACCCCTTGATTTAATCACCCCCCCCACCCCCCACCTCCAACACTGTGAATTACAATTGGACATGAGATTTGGGTGAAGACACAGATCCAAACCATATCAGGTCTGGTGCTCAGAAAATGGGCTGAGTAAGGCTGGAGGTACATGTTTGAGAGTCAGTAGCACCAAAGTGGCAAACCGCTCAATGGAAGTAATTATCCAGCAAGCATTTGGAAAGAGAAAAGCATCAATGTTGAAACCCTGCTGTGTGAAGACATTTAAGAAGGGAGAAGAGTTATCACCAGAAGGGGTCAATAAAGAACAGTCAGAGATATACTAAGAGTTGAGGGTAGAGAGAGGAGTTATAGAAAATAATATAAGAACCATAAGCTATAAAACCATTAAATCAGAGTTTTAATGACACAGAGAAATGCTTATTTGGAAATAAAGAAAAGGAAAGGGGGGAAGAAAAAGAGGGGAGGGGAGAGAGAAAGAGAAGAAGCACAGTAAAAAGGCTTTCTTCTTTGTTAATTTTTTTCACTAAAAATACAGACTAGACTCTTAGGCTAATGTGGCAGTGATAGGAAAAGGCTGCATGAACAAGAAGAGAGAGATGAGAAGGGACATTTTCACATCTGAGTTTGGAATTTGATGTGCGTGAAAGAGGGTGTTGAAAGATGAAGTCAGCATCTAGGCGGTGCTAAGGAGCTTCAACTTTATCTCAAAGGAAACATCAAAGCATTTTAAGCAGGGCAGAGATAAATCCAGGGTTGTGCTTTAGAAAGAACATTCTGACAGCTGTGCAGAGGAAGGCTGGACCGGAGCAGGCCTACAAAAGGAGATTAGTCAAGAGGTTGGTGAAATCCCAGCCAGGGAAGATGAGACCCTTCATGAGGGTATGCCAAGTGGGCACCAACCCTGTGACTGCTCAGAGATTTTCTTATCTGTCTTTGATAGAGTGTGGCTTATTGGTCCATCCTGGGGGTCCTAATAATAGCCAGCAGTAGGAGCAACAAACCAATTGCCCAACTTGCTCAGAAGGCAGATACTAAGCGTTGCTGCTACTTTGTGTGACCATTCTTGGCTTTCAACAGAACAGTGTTTCTGCTCTCCCCTTCACCATGCTGCAGCTCTAGTCTGGAAGAAGGATTGTGATTTCAAGACCACACAATCGCTCAGCTCAGCTCTAGAGGTGCATTTGCATCTGAGCTCTATGAACGGTACCCACCAAAGACTTTCAGTATGCAGCTTTTAGCCTTTAAAGGGATTTTCCACCTTTTCCGCCATCCCTCACATAGCAGAATTACTAACAGTAATCCTGCAATCTTCTTGACCTATATTTTAAAGCTGTGGTTCTCAACCAGAGGTAATTTTGCTGGCCCAGGGGACATTTGACAATGTCTGCAGACATTTTGGTTGTCACAACTGGGAAGAAAGGGGTAGATTGTTACTGGCATCTAGTGGGTAGAGGCCAGGGATATTGCAAAATGTTCTACAAGGAACCGGACAGTTGCCTCACCTGCCCCATCCCCTACAAGAAAGAATTATCTGGTTCTAAATGACAACAGTGTCAAGGTTGAGAAACTGTATTCTAAAAAGCTGGAACATTGTTTTCTTAAGAACATTTCATTTCATCACTTATCACATAAATGTATTTATCAGGTTATCTCTTTCCAGCCATCTTGTATCTACTATAAAGTGAAATGAAGAGTTGAATAAGTTGTCTGGCTATGTCAAACCAAAAATTTAAAAAGAATTTTACTATTTATTAAGTATTACTCTAATTATTTTTTTAAAAAACGTTAATGGTTCAAAGTATGCCTAAAGGTGCTAAAATTCTCCACTGTAGTTTCAGCTTTGGACCGTGAATTGATTGAGAAAACAAAAGTTGAAACATGCAGATAGGTTATCTTACAAGATTTTGGTCAAAAATATTAGTATTTTCAAGTACCTGTAAGCTTTTCCTACATATACTTAAACTCTGGTAAATCAGAGAAGATACCATCCTCTCTCACCCACTCCACCGAAATAGGATCCAAAAAAACAAATGCCCCAAACTTCATATTGGTACATTGAGATTTAGTCAACAGGTATACGGCATTGACCCTCTTGAGAAACAGCCATCATCCAGCAGCTTCTCTCTAGAATATTAGCTTCATTTTCTTTTATTTTACTCAGAAAAGAGATTGTATTCATGGTATAATCCTCTCTTCCGGGATATTTCAAGGAAAGAACACATTCTGGCAGAATGCAATAGATCTGTGCCTCTACAAAGCAGAAGACAATTCACACATCCCACAATTACTAAAAATGTATTAGGCTTATATTAGAAAGATAATCTGTCTTCTTAGCAAAGTTTCACTTAGTTTTTGCCACATTCCATTTTTTTCTAGCCATTATATATGATGTTAAAAAAAATTCAAACAGAACGCTGTATTTATCATAAACTAAAAATAAAACATATGTTATCAGGGCAGGTATTTAAGCATTCAACAACTCAAGTGAATAGTTAAAAAAAAGTGTTCTCTGGAAGGATTATTTCATATTGTAATAAGCGAACTCCTTAGAATTAGCATGGGGACCAGTGAGTCACACAGGAACCTCAGAAAGGTAGTCTGGGGTGGAGTCGGAGCCCACTAAGTTCTTCCTCTTGGCAGCATGCTGATCAGTACCTTTGTCTAAATTGAATCTGAAATTGCTTTTCAATGTCATCTTGGAATTTCTAGAAGGGCATTCTGGCACCATATTTTCCCTTCTGACTTTGAGTAGGATTACCATGAGAAGCAAAGTCCTAAAATGTACCAAAAGTCATTTTTTATGGTTAAAATATTTTCAAATAAAACAAAAATCCAACACGATTGTAGAGAAACCTGTTGCTGTTGTTTGTTTTGGAACAGACTTCTAATCTTTGGTTATATGACTTCAAAATAAAAGGAGTCTGGCTGTTTAGACAATAGTTTGTATTATTAAATACCCTCTACTCTGAGCTTCTTTAATAATCCATGCATTTATCATATTAAATTTGAATTATCCCTTTATGTGGCTGTCTCCTTCATTAGAGTGGAGGACTCCAAGATAAGGACTGTGTATCTGTCCCTGTGTCATACCCAATGCCTAGTCCGATTACAAAAATAAATAAATGCACAGATAGGTGGATGGAATGGAATTGGGCACTGAGAGATAGCATTGAGAATAGGTTGGAGGTGGCATTAATTTGGGCTCAGAGATAGCTGGAGCATATACTATTAATGAATTTTCAGGGAAAAGGCAAAGCATCAGGGTAAAATATATTTAGAAAATGCTGGGTTTGTTTTTTATAAACTGAAAGACTTAGAGTTTATAATTTGTCTATATGCATTGTAAAATTTTGAAAAGAAATAGAGCATATAACGTTTCAGAAATTTATTTGACCACATCACACCCATTAACAATTTCAGAAATGGTATTCAGCGAAACGTCATTTGGAGAGTGTTGGCTTGTATAAGCATCTTTATTTTATTTTATTAATGTTATTATTATTATTACTGTTTTTAGAGACAGGGTCTCGCTCTGTTGCCCAGGCTGGAGTGTGGTGGTTTGATCATAGCTCACTGCAACCTTGACCTCCTGGCCTCAAGTGAGCCTCCCTCTTTGGTCTCCCAAAGTGCTGGGGTTATAGGCATAAGCCACCATGCCTGGCCCACTGCACCATTTTTAAAAGGAAGTCCAGAGCTATTGGTGAGAAAACAAAGGAAGAAAATAGGAACTTGAAAGGTTAGGTTTTGGAAATTTAATTCTCAGAGTGAGTAGTGCGGGTTTGTGGAAAAGGTAAATTATTACTGGAAAACTATGAATTGGGTAAGTGCCAAGCTTCAGGGGGGAAAAAAACACAAAAAAAACCCCTAGAGATTTGAAGAAGTAGAGTTCCTAAGTCAAACTAGTGACAAGATACCCAATCGTACTTGTTTTTAATACATTTTTAATCCTTCATAGTTATATATGAAAGGGGCTTTAACTACTGTTTTTCTTGCCTAATCAATGACCAAAATAATTTACCTTCAAACCACTACCTCAGTGATGTCATCTCTTAACACTCTGCCTCTCTCTTCCCACTTTAGCCACAGGAAATCACTGCTGTCCTTCAAACACGCTGATCACACTCTGGCTTCAGGGTCCTTGTGTCATTTTTTTCCCCATGTCTGAAAAACAGTTGCCTAAATAGAACTTCTTATTCTGCTCTCCCGAAGGGCACTCCCTCAAAGATTCCTTCTCTATCTAAAATATCCTGCCACTACTTAGTCTTCTTTACTTTTCTTCACAGTGCTTACCACTGCTTGAACTATTACATATATATGTGTGATTTGTTTTCCTTTACTGGAGTATAATGTTAATAAGGCACTGGATCAGATGTTAAGGGTATAAAGATAAATAAGAGACAGTCCTTGCCTTCATGGAGTTTCCAGGCTTAGGTGAATATAGATCCGTCTCTGTTCTCCATTCCCTGGACACCCCAGTCCTAATGGAGATGCCTTAGAATCTGTGACAAAGTCAGAAAACAAAGAGTGGTTCAGTAACACCAAATTTTGCACAAATTTGCCAAAGATGTAAGAAAATCCTAGTCATAGAACTTCGTCCCAATGTGATTGTGAATTAAACACACCTTTGTAAAAGGTGAAATACTGTAAAACGACATATTTATTATTATTATTAGTGTTTAACCAGCATTTTTTATTTAAGCTTGTATTTCTGAGCTAAACTAATAAATTCATCTTTCAAGTGAACAACTTGTCTCTAGGCATAAATTTGGTAGATTCAGAAACACATTAGCAATTTTAGGCTCACCAACTTTTAGAATTCTGATGCTGGAAGGGACCTCAGAGATCGCCTAGTGCAACCCCCTCATTTTCGTATTTATGCTTACGGCACTAATTATTACAATCTGCTGCAATGAACAGTGGTCAATAGGCATTAACAGACCCAGAGGAGTGCTCTACCAACTTGGCCTCTAATTGGCAGTTACAACTCAATCTTGGCATAAGAGAAGGATTTGTTTTTCTTTCCTATAAACATATAACCTTGGTCTACATAAAGTGTTTCTTTCCATATTGAAGAGTGAGACAGTGAAGAAATTATGCATTAGAAATTAACTGAGCTTGTCTGTCTTTGCCAAATTACATTTTTGTAGTAGGGAGAAAATAATCTGGCTTGAAAATTGTTCATTTAATGTTCTGAGCCATTCTGAGATAAATATTCTGATGTGAAAATTCAATGGACTGCGTGATCTAAAGGAACATTCAAACAGGAAGTAGTCAAATCAATAGTGCAATGATCACGCTAGAGAAAGAAAAATGTGTTCTTTTATTAAGAGACATTTCATGAACCAGGGCGGCCTTCCTTGATAATTCACTTCAAAAATCAGCTTGTGGAAACGAGTGCGGGCATTTGTCAGTGACTCTGAGGACTTTAAGAAGTCTTTGCACTGTTAGAATTGTTTTTATAATTCCACTATCATTTTTTTAATCCCCTGCTATAAAGCACAAATGTCATTAAAGGGTCATTTTGGGCTTTTTTTATTGTTGTTGTTGGAGGGGGGAATAAGAAGTGAACATTATCCAAATTTTAACACTTTTTTTTTCTTTTTCTTTTTCTTTTTTCTTTTCTTTTTTTTTTTTTTTTTCTTTTTTTTTTTTTTTTTTTTTTTTTTGGAGACAGTCCCACTCTGCTGCATAGGCTGGAGTGCAGTGGCATGATCTTGGCTCACTGAAACCTCCACCTCCCTGGTTCAAGCAATTCTCAAAGCAATTCTCATGCCTGAGCCTCCCAAGTAGCTAGGATTACGGGCGCAGGCCACTGCACCTGACTAATTTTTGTATTTTTTGTAGAGACAGGTTTTCACCATGTTTCCCAGGCTGGCCTCGAACTCCTGGCCTCAAGTGATCCATCCACATCAGCCTCTCAAAGTGCTAGGATTACAGGCATGAGCCACTATGCCCAGCCCCCTTTTTATTCTTCATTAAAGTATTTTCATCAATTAAATTAAGGATGATTGAAATATTCTTATTGCCATAATTATTATTTAAAATTTACAGATCTGACCTAAATTTTTATTATAATTGGTTTTAAATATTTTTAAAAGAGTTTGCAAGGAGCAGGGTTGATCAATTCAACATATAAGGGATAGCAAAATAATACTCTTGACTTGGATATTAACTATTGTATGTTAGAGTTTATATATAGTGCACACTAAAAAAAACTTTTAAAAGTTGCAAAACAGTTAAATGGCTTTTTAATTCTGCAATACGCAGCATCTGGTTTAACAGACTCTTACTGGCATTCACTTGTCACTTTGGGATTGTGGACAGAGGCTAAACTGTTTACCAAATGAATACTCAAGCAAAGCTCCACTGTTACAATTGAACAGGGATAACAGCACTCAAGCATTGTACCAGCATATGACTAATAACTCCAGGCAATAAGCTGCCTTAGATATAGATCTGTGTTTTGTAATGAAAATGTAATCATAAAACTTAGACTGGAGTTTCTATCTTGCTAAGCCAAGTTACCATCAACAAACATGTTAATACCTGACAGCACATTTCAGCACCTTAATGTCAGAAAATCAGGGCATGCCAATTTTATTCAGAGCTCAATGAATTCCACCTACTTAAGCATCTCCCAGCTTGTGGGTTAAATGTAATTTTAAAATTCTGATTGCTCAATAATTGATAGTCATATTTTAGGAATTGTGTTGTGTTTCTTTTTTTTTTCTTTTTCTTTTTTTTGAGATGGAGTCTCGCTTTTGTCGCTCAGACTAGAGTGCAGTGGTGCAATCTCGGCTCACCACAACCTCCGCTTCCCAGGTTCAAGAGATTCTCCTGTCTCAGCCTCCAGAGTAGCTGGGATTACAGGCATGCGCCATCACATCCAGCTAATTTTTGTACATTTTTAGTAGAGACAGGGTTTTGCCAAGTTGGCCAGGCTGGTCTCAAACTCCTGACCTCAGGTGATCCACGTGCCTTGGCTTCCTAAAGTGCTGGGATTACAGGTATGAGCCACCCTGCCTGGCCAGAATTGTGTTTCTTATTCAAGAGGCAAGTAATAATTTATAGTAAAGGGCGTTTTTTTTTTTAAATAAAATGTGTCTAATGTTTCACAGTTTTAAATACCCTGTGGCTTAACCAGGATATTTTATAACAGAATTATTCTATTCCTCTTTTTCCTTCTCATGTCCTGTGTTGTACCTTATCCCATGTGTCAAGACAAATATTTCCTATTAACAAGACTGCGTTATACGTTTTAGGACTTATTTTTGGTCATTCATTCCCCAAACATTTATTAAGTTTCTTTTCTAGGGCAAACAACACTGTTAGGTGCTAAAGCTACAAAAATGAATAAAACAAGAGTCCCTTCTCACTGGGAGCACACAGGATAGACGTTCATGTACATGGATACCCACAATACATTTTCATAAATAATGTAATCAAGTCAGGAATGAAGACAGTGGAAGTTTGGGAGAAAGAACAACTCAAGTAGACCAAGCAAAGCCTGTAAAGAGGAGGCACTGGTTTTAAATCTAGAGAAGAAGTAGGAATTTCTTAGGAAAAAAAAGAAAGTTTATTCTAGGGACAGAGATAGCATGGCCAAGGCCCAGAGTGGCTCGTAAAGGGACATTCACATTTGAGGAATGGTGAGGAGTGAGGTGGACCTGGATTGAAGAAACCATTTGGGAAAAATGCCCTGGGGAATATGTGGGCAATATTGTTCGGAGCCTTAAATGGGCTTTGCCAAACTAGTTGGACTTTATCCTGGCAAAACGAAACAGTACATGGTATTAAAATACTAATTTAGACTTTTAAGATTATTTCCTGTTTTTTTCACCTGTCAGTTAAAAAAATAACGTTCTGGTTGGCTTCACTTACTTTGCATATGTTCCCATGGGTTACTCGACCACCAGAGTGGCATCTGTGGAAAACAATCTGAGCCCAAGACTAGAGTCTAAACACACAGGGTTTCTCTGAATGACAATATCCAAGAGACTCACATAAAGCCCTGATCATCAATCCCCAAAAAGATTAATGTCCAGAACAAGTTCAGAAGATCAATTAGGGAACTTCAGAACAAAGCCATGAAGCATATCTCTACGGCTATGGCGGGTGGAGTAGGCAGCCGGCTGCATGTTGATATTTACGGAACGTTAAATAACTGTGTCCAAATATCTAACATCCATAATTGAATGTATTGAGGTGGGGAAGGCACTGTCCCCTGAAATTGCTATTAAAGCACTAGCATCTTGCCTAGGAGTTACTGTATGAGCATATTAGCATCAAGTGCCCCGGTCACCTAAAACATACCAGGTATTCAATGAACTCTCAACTGGAAAGGAAAGGAAAGGAAATTTGGATCTGAGGTATCACCTTCCGCACACTGGCCAAAGAATGGCATGGCAGAAAGCCCAAAGGAGGCAGAGAGATGGGATGGAATTAGGGAGAGGTGTGAAAAAGCTTTAGTTTCTTCTGACCCAACTATCAGATCTATCGTCATTCCGAAGGTTTAAAAGCCTGAGTCACTAAGTCATAGGAACTAAATTGGGGGAAACAGAAGCAAAACAAAGACACTTGTGGCTAAATACATTCAGGTGTCTGTGAGGTACCAGGTGTTAGATTTGAGTTAACTCCTTTCCCAGATCGGAAAGGACCCTCAGGTCTCCCTAGATCTTTGTCATTTGGTTTGACCACCATCAGCCTTTCTTTCTGGCATCATCCTGGCTCCACTTGTCTCCTGGAAGGAAAAGATCTTTCTTATATAAACTCAGTATTTTATCTCCCTGAATTCAGACTGACTTTGCAGTTGCTCCCATCCCCAGTGTCCTAGACAATTCCAGGGTTCCTGGCAGGGTCTGACCAGTCCGTGGCAGCTTTTGTGACATGCTTTTGTCTGATACCTGTCACTAGCCAGCTTAAGGCTGAATGTCTCTAGCTCCCAGCCGTCGACCTCAGTGGTGGTCCCACCTCATGTTGCACTATTCTCTGCCTTGTCAGCCCTCTGTGACAGCTTAAGGCGGAGTCCTCTTCTCCCGCATTAAATCCCCTTGTATCCTTCTTTCCACCTAGTGAATGACTATCTCCGTTCTACTTGCACGTAGAAAACACCAAGGACTGACAATCCAGAACTCACTAACTGGCCAAGCATCCAGTCCAGATTACTTCATCCATAATAATTTCCCCGGGGTGTGAATATGTGTGAGGGGAGGATGGGGCCAGGGTTGCATAGCAGAATCCCAGAGTCTCCATTATCACTGTGTGTATTCACATCAATGAAATATGTGCTACAGTCATCATTATTATTAATTGAAAATAGTTACTGAACACTTACTGTGTGCCAAACATGTAAAAATGTTTTTCATAATTTTACCATTTTAGCTCTAAATGTCATACTGTACTGCCCTTAGAAAAAAGATGCCAGTTCTCTACATTTGCAGAGCATTAGGCTCAATATGACGTTTTTCCAGAACTCCTTCTCATTTCCTCAATAGAAATCACCACTCTGCCTCTCTTGACTTAAAGCGGGAATGTTGCCCGTCTCTCAGACACGTACACACACAGGCACACAGCCATGTGCACACACACACACACACACACACACTCACACACACATTTTCAATTTCCTCCTGCTTTGTGTTTCATCGGGGTTACGGTCACAGCGGCTCCCCTGCGGGCCCCCCACTTCGTTAGCATTCTGATGTTCACTTATCAGTGAGTGAATCAAGAACAACACATTCCCTGGTAAATTGGGAGTTTAAAAGGTGTAGTCACAATACGACAGAAAGTGTGCATACGACATTATGAGCCAAAGTGAAGATTTTGAGCAATGTAAAAAAAATAAAATAAGCATTTTTCTGCAGCATTTCTCACCTAAAAATAGCAAAGTTGGAACATAAAGACAAATTTCTCAAGCCTCCCAGAAAGCCCAGGATTTAAAGAAAGTGAAAGGAAGCATAGATCCCACCTGTGCCTTGACCCATTTTCTGAGATAATAAACCAAAGATCCCCTGCCTCCTCACTCGCCACACCCCCCCCCCAAGAAAAATAACTCACGGTGTTACACAGAATTCTTCATTATTTCCGCAATTTGTCAATACCCTATTTTCAATTTTCCCATGGAGAAGGAATTTCTGCCTGGTTGAAAGGAACATAAAAAAGCTATCTGGATATAATTCTGCTAAATACCCATGATTTCATAATAAAGCACTCAATTTAAATAGCTGTTCTCCAGGGCACTGATTATGGTATTTCCTCCTTAAACTGAACAAATTTCCCTTCCCTTTTCGCAGATAAGTGCCAAATCTTAGACATAACAACCTGCTTTTATAAATTCAGAGTATTTCCAGAGTGGTAGGACATCAAATCTGAAATATGTAATATCACCAAACCAATGTTTTGGTTTGTCCTCAGAGCCCAAATCATGTTTTAAATCAACATCAGCAAGCACTTTACTAAAGATCTCTGAAGAGTTAAAAAGATCATATAATATGGCAGATAAAAGTAGCATATTTTCCTGGTATATACCTATTTAACGCTGTTAATTATATAATCATGGATTTAATGCATTTGAGTTTTACTTCCTTTTTTATTGGGAAGCGACTAAAATATTTTTCTTACCTTAAAGATACTCTATTATATAATAGGACTATTAAAACACCTCAAATATCATAATATGCTTAGATTTATCCACATTTGAGACTTCCAAAAGTCATTATTCTTGAAATATGTATTATTTTGATATATGTCCATTTTAATTATTTGAAAGGTTCAAGTTTAGACTCCACCTTAGGGAGGCCTTTGATCTAGGCTAGTTGATAATTGATGTCCACAAATTCAGTATTCGCTTTGGACTATTTTCTCCCTTTCCATGCTTGTAACTTTTAATACCTGGTGCTTACACCTTACGAAGTTTATTTTAGTGTACATGTCCTTCAGGATGGATTGTTATTAAATTGTAGTAACCAACAACCCCCAAACTGTAGAGAGGCTTCCGATGAGGAAGGTGTATTTCAGTCATGCTGTACTTCCATCTGGAGTCAGCAGGGGGCTCTGTTCTACACTGTTCTCTCTCCGGGGCCCGGCCCGCCCAAGCAGGACAATCTAAAATATTGCAGATCATGGTCATGAAGGGAGGGAACATGGCGAATCACACACCGGCTTTACCCAGAAAGTAGAAATTTTTTTTGGTTTCTACGCAAAAGCGAGACACAAATCTTTTGCTCACCTCCTAATGGCCAAAACAAGTAATAATGTGAAGGGGTGCAGCAATGCTATGGTATCACGTGCCTGGATGAAGGGGACCCGGAAACGCTAGTGAAGAGCATTAAGGAGCTATCTGGTTCTGAAATACTTAGTACACTCTCCTTTGCACGTGCAAAATATGCTCACCCTTTTTTTTGCCAGGTGAGACAACCCAAAATTGCCATTCGGTCACAGCATGTAGCTCAAAGTGCAGGATCTCTGGGTGACAGGAAGGATGGCAAGTCTTCACAGCAGAGGATGAGGTGCAATAGTCTGTATGTCCAGTGTCAGTTATGCTCCCCACATGCTCAGGACCCCAAAATGGAGCAAACAAAGGACCACTGAAATAAAGACTCGCATTCAGACAGAAGAATGGGGGCACACACAGCAGACATAGGGCTGGCTGTAGCAACTCTAAATTCTCATTTCTCAAGTATTTTGAGGACTACCTTTACTTTTTTATTTTTATTTTTTGAGACGGGGTTTCACTCTGTCACCCAGGCTGGAGTACAGTGACACGATATCTGCTCACTGAAGCCTTGACTTCTGGTGCTCAAGCTATCCTCCCAACTCAGCCTTCCAAGTAGCTGGGACTACAGGCACACACCACCACACCCAACTAACTTTTGTATTTTTGGTAGAGACAGGGTTTCACCACATTGCCCAGGCTGGTCCAGAATTCCCGAGCTCAAGTGATCTGCCCACCTTGGCCTCCCACAGTGCTGGGATTACAGGAGGACTACCTTTAATTAGGCACTGTTTTCACTTCCTGGAAGTAACCCCCTTGTCCTTGGATCTCTGTGGCTCCTGGTTCTGCCCTCTGGGAGAGTCCTCCTCTCCATTACTGTCCTTCAAATCCAAAGTGAGCATCCGAGGAATGTGCCCACCTCAAAACTGAGCAGTCTTCTTGCCACACTTCCTGCCTGCAGACAATTGGGGGTCCCTGGGTCATTTGGAGTTTCAAACAGTCAATCAATTTTAATGTAAGTTGATGATCCTTTTGGTAGTATAACTCACTTAGAAATTAAGTTGGCTGCCTATATACTTGACAGTGAGCTCTATTTTCAAATACTCTCACCCACAGTCCTTTTTAAGACAAAATTCTGACATTCTTTGGCTTTCTCATGCCCATACCTTTCACTTCATGCTTCAGTAAAGCTCTGCTGAGCCCATCAAGCTTTAGTGGAAGAATTACATACTTAGTCTCCTTTTTGTTCAATTGAGTGGATTTAATGGACACCACATCTTTGGTGAGACCTTTGATCTGAGACCCCTTAATTTTTTCAGTGATTTTAACAGCAGGTGTGAAGGCCATACTCTAAATTTACCTTTGTGAAAATGCTACATGTTCTTGCCTTTGTTTCTCTAAGATTTTTCAGTTTTATCTTTTGCTGTTAAGGAATGAAACACAGATGCTACTTCAAATTCTAAATGTTCTCTAATTTATGGACTCCCTCTATTTCCTTTCACCTTATTGCAAATTTCTCATTTGTTCTCCGGGCTTATCCCTGTTTTTGTAATATACCTTCCAAAGCAACCACCAGCAGCCGATACATACTAGCAGTTTCCAATCTCTTCCCTTAAAGCTACCAATGCATTAGGTACCTAATCTGCTGCCCAGACTACTGTGCAGTTTTTGAGACAATTTCACTAAAGGTTTCACTGTGGTATTGCCTTGGTCATCACCTTGTTTGCCTTCAGCGATAGCTTCCGTGTCACCTGCTGCCTGAACACTAAGCCACTGTCACAGAGTTCGGGATTATGGTCTCATAGTACTCCCCTTCAAGTTTCCATTTTCTGTGTTAGTCCGGAATGACTGGGTTAATGCTGTGGCAAGAAGAAATTTCTCAAATCTCAGTGACTTAAAACAACATAAGTTTATTTTCACTGGTTCTATATGTCCATCTTACAACTTCAGGAGGCTGTGCTTACATATTTCTCACCCAGAGATCCAGGCTATGGAGCCTCCACTATCTGCCCCGTCCTCAGGAAGAGGGAAGGGTGTGTAGTGAATCAAGGATGGGCTTTTAACATCTTCTGCCTTGAAGTGGCCATTTTGAATCATTGGCCAAAGAAAGTCACATTGTTGTGCCTAGTTTCAAATGGTTGCTTGGAAGAGCGAAGTCCTTCCTAAGCACGCCGTAAATCCTTTAGTACTAATTTCCGCTTCATCTCTGAGCATTTGCACATGCTATTTGCTCTTCCTGGAACATCCTTTCCTTTCTCTCCTCTGCCTTATAAAGTCCTAATTCAAAACACAGTTCACAGGTCCCCTATGTCAGTGGTCCCCAACCTTTTTGGCACCAGGGGCCAATTTCATGGAAGACAATTTTTCCCTGGACAAAGGCTGTTGTGTGTGTGGAGTGGGGGTGGGTGTCAGGATGAAACTGCTCCTCCTCAGATCATCAGGCATTAGATTCTCATAAGGAGTGCACAACCTAGATCTCTTGCATGCAAAGGTCACAATAGGGTTTGCACTCCTGTGAGAATCTATTGCCGCCCACTAATCTGACAGGAGGAGGAGTTCAGATAGTAATGCTTACCTCTGCTATGCGGCCCAGTTACTAACAGGCCACAGACCAGCACCAGTCTGCTGTCCAGGGTTTGGGGCTCCCTGCCGTATGTTACAAAACATTTCTCAATATGACATTGAAGAAAAAAACCCTACTCCCTGGTGTTCTTATGGAATGTTGCTCCAGCATTTGCCAAACTGCATCCTAATTCTGCATTCATGTGATTTTTCCCACTAGACTTTGGACTCTTGGAGGATATGACTTGATTATTTTTTCAATTCCAAGTACCTACACAGTGCCAGGCACATGGTAGATGCTAAAGGAATTATTATGGAGTGAATTTGTTTTTGAGATATCAATTATAAAATCGAGGGTTGATTCTTTGTTTAGATTAAGATTTTAATTATACTTTTTGATAGAATAATTTTGAATGAAGGATTTGGTCTTGCAGTTATTTTTATTTGAGATGATCTTCCATTTCTTTCCTTTCATTTCGTCTTCTATTATCACAGTCAAGGCTTTCAGAACAATGCGCTTGGACTACTCTAACAGCTTCTTAGCTAATGTGCTTAGTTTTACTCCTTCTCATTCATTCTATGGCTAAGATAATTACTTCTCATCATGAAAAAGCCATTGTTTTGACCACACCATGCCCCAGAACCTACAAGGATTTTCTATCATTTGTCAGTTCTTGCTCTTAAAATATTATCAAATTTGGAACTCAGTTTTCATCTCACAACCTGTTTCTAGTTGTCATTATCCATTCCTTCTCAAAGCTTCCACTCTCCTTCAGTCTCAACTAACTTCCTATTGATTTCAAAATAAAGTCAAAGCAACTTTAGCGTT
Organism: Nomascus leucogenys; assembly: GCF_006542625.1. NCBI lineage: Eukaryota > Metazoa > Chordata > Mammalia > Primates > Hylobatidae > Nomascus > Nomascus leucogenys. The sequence continues at coordinate 121,331,766 of NC_044402.1, forward strand.
TTCTAAGACCCTTCGTGACCTGCCTCCTTTCTTTCAACTCTAGACTCAAATTTCTCCTTATCCAATTCTCTACTTCCATATACAACTAGAGCTACATCTAACTTATCCAATTTCTTCAAATCTGTCTGATCTTTCTCATTTCTAGAACTTTGACCTCACTGCCTGAAACTCTCTTCCCCTTCCTTTCAAGAGACCAGTTCTACTTTCAGTATGACATTCTTCCAGTATGCTTTTAAATGCTACTTCATTGGAATGCAATCATTCTCAACTCCCCTGGACTTGGTCATGGATCTGTTTAGTATGCTATACTCCCACATAACATCACCTGCCACATTTTGTTATTTTCATCCATTTAATGGTCCAGGGCTGAGTGCTGGATCATATCTGCATGTCTACAATAATAATCATAATGGTTAATATTTATTACATACTTTTGCATCAGACATTTTGATAGGAATTTTGTATAATGTTGCAGATACTAGCTAGTAGTTCACTAAATCCTTTCTATTTCCTGGAAACTCAGCTGGATGGCATTTCCCAGGCTCCTGTGTAGTTAGATGTAAGCAAGTGATCACATTCTATCCAACGAGAGGTGAGTGGGGTGATAAGCGTCACTGTAAGATCTAGTGTATTTATCCTCTCACCCAAGTTCATGTTAGTTCTCTCCCCTTTCCCTGAAGAGTATAGCCTGAATAATCCTGTAGAATGGTATCATACCAAATTGAATACCTATTGACCTCATAGGAACCAAAAATAAACTTCAACTGTATTAGGCTATTTTTGGTTACATTTTTACAGCACCTACCATTTTCTAATCAATGCAAACACATTCTTATTAAATTATCGGGTGTGAATATTATTATAGTTACCACTTTTTATATGATTAAACTCAGATAAGGAAAGATGAAGTAACTGCTCGAAGGTAACACAGGTAACTGATGGGGCCTAGATTCAAATCCAGACAGGCTGACCTCAAAGCTCAAATTTTAACAGTAGTGCCCTCTATTGTTATTTTACATATTAAAATGACAACTACATATTAAAGTGATAAAAAATCAAGCAGAAACATATTTTAAAGCTACAGTGATTGAAAGAGTGAAAGAAAACAGGGAATACTGGAGTAGAACAATGAAGCTTAGAATCAGAGTCCTATTTTATAACTATTGAGCCAATAATGGTAATGTTTCAAATTAGAAGTGAAAGTTACATATTTTCCTACTTGTAGATATATATTATAGATGGATTAAAAATATTAAATATAAAAATAAAATCACAATAAAATTATAATAAAATGGCAGATTGTATTATGATTTTATTTCTAACTTTTAACAAAACATTCAGTACTTAGTAAATGTTCAACAAATACGTTAACAATGAATCTGACTTTATGACTACCTGTCATCTGACTTCATGCCCCCATCCTATCACTTTGTTTCAGAAAATATGTGTTTTGGATACCTGTAGAGAAAAAAATCCCTAATAGAGATATAGTTTTCAGGTTCTGTGAGATTTTACGTTACAGAGGATATTTTAGTTTATTTTAGAAGTGTTAAACAGTCTTATTAAAGAGTATAAATAGAAAAAAATGTACCTGGGTAAAACTCATCAAAACTTAAATCTTATATTTCTAAGGACAGAGATCAGTTCAGAATTGTTTAGTTCATACTCATGTGCATTTTACTTATAGGATGTTTACTGCTAACACGATTAGTTAAGGCATTTGGTCAATATATTGAAAGGCAAATAAAATGTCATATTCTATGTGTTCATTAGCAGAGAGTTCAAAATGATTTTCTGTTTATTAGGTCCCCAGTTCTTCAAAATCAAAACTTGGAAAATTTACTCAGAAAATTTCTAGTGGCCAGGAATCTTTTATGAAGAAGACCTAGGGGCTTAGGTCAGTATTAGTGTTTTTAATAGAAAAATATATATGTTTTATCATATGTCAATTTTTATTTCAATTAAAGAACTTATATGAGAATGCCTGAAACATCTGTGATTTTTCCCAGCCCTAATATATAATCATTTTAGCAGGATGTCCAGGATTAAAAACTTGCCACTCTTCCTCTGCAGTGGTGAGGTCTATCTTTCCTTCCCTTGAATATATCTGACCGACTCTCTAGTAGAATGCAGTGGAAGTGATGCTGTGTGGCTTTAGGAGCCAGACCTTAAGATATCTGCAGCTTGTGCCTTTGTCTTCTTAGAGTCCTGTTTCTAGAAAGCAAGCCACTATGTAAGAAGTCCATGTTAGTTTGATGAAGATAATAGCTTCCAAATTCATCCATGTCCCTGCAAAGGACATAGTCTCGTTCCTTTTGATGGCTGCATAGTATTCCATAGGTTATATGTACCACATTTTCTTTATCCAGTCTATCATTGATGGACATTTGGGTTGATTCCATGTTTTTGCTGTTGTGAATGGTGCTGCATTTATTGAATATACGTGTGCATGTATCTTTATAATCATTTAGGTATATACCCAGTAATGGAATTGCTGCATCAAATGGTATTTCCTGTTCTAAATCTTTGAGGAATCACCACATTGTCTTCCACAGTGGTTGAACTAATTTATATTCCCACCAACAGTATAAAAGCATTAGGAAAAATAGCTAATGCATGCTGGGCTTAATACCTAGGTGATGGGTTTGTAGGTGCAGCAAACCACTATGGCATACATTTACCTACGTAACAAACTTGCACATCCTGCACATCTACTCCAGAACTTAAAATAAAATAAAATAAAAAGTCTGTGATGCCAGTAGCCAAAGATGTTCCTTTATGCTACCAGCCATTCCTTCTATTATGCATGCCTTTGGGAGTTCCCTTTGCTAAAATCTGGGCTGGGCTTGTAACTTGCTCTTGATTAATAGAGAGTGGCCAGGGTGATGCTGTGTCACTTGGAATTCAGGTCATAGGAAGCCTAGAAATTTCTTGTCTGAACTTTTCGAGACACACATTCTTGGGATGCTCCCTCTTAGCACCCAACTGCCATGATGTGTGAAGTGAAAGACACATAGAGGAGGCCAGGTGTAGGTGCCCCTGGTGATGCTTACATTTGTGCTCCCAGAAACAGTCAACATCAACGGCCAGTCCTGGGCCCAAGCTTTTGGGTATCCAGATCAGTCAAGCCTTAGGATAACTATAGCCCAGTTGATATCTGGCAGCAACCACATAAGAGACCTCAATACTATGAGAAATTATCATAAATTATTGTCCTGTTACAAACAATGGACAGCTGGAGCAAAATCTGACTACTCTGAGACTTTCATAACAGAGCAGCCTTCTCTGCCACTGTGAAGGATGGCAGTCTGACTGCCCCAGAGGAGCTACTGGATTGGCTGAGAGTCTTACTATCTGTCAACCATGCAAGAAGAAAGAGGCCACATTTAAGAACACAAAAACACAAAGAGCCAGATATGCAAGTGAAACTTTTTTGGACTAGGCAGCCCAGGTTAGCCACTTATGAACACAGATGAGTAAATGACTCCAGGTGACACCAAAGGGAGCAGAAAAATGCTTCTCTGAGCCCTGCTGAAGCTCCTAGCATGCAGAATGGTGAGCAAATGAAAGGTTGTTGCTTTATACCACAATATTGTGGAGTAATTTGTAATGAAGCATAAGATAACTCTGTATTTTGATAATCTCAAAATACAGAGTATTTGAGATTAGATCTATACATTCAAAGCTAGATCTTTTTAGACTTTGATTTTAATGTGTGTAAAAATTAACAGGAGCAATGGACTAAAGACTGAAAGTTCTTTAGGATAACTTGCTGAGTGCATTGAGAAGAAATGAAATTATTTAAATACTTATGTCCAAAGTGTTGGATGGGAACAGTGATGGAAAAGGGCGGAGAAGGAGGCTCAGCTGCTTCTCTGTTTGTGGAGGACATGGGATAGGTTATCTTGGAGGATGTAGGACTCTGGTTGCTTAGACCTGTCACTATCTACCCATGGCACACAGAGCATGCATTTGTGGGCTGCTTCTCTCTCCCACCTCCTTCCCTTTGACACCTCTTTTGTCACTTCTACATCTCCCCAGGAACATAGGCATATTTTCACTCCTCACTGTAGTGTCACCAGCATGTCAACTGATCACCAACATTTGAGTTGTTGGGAGAAAACCAAAGAACACAACCAATACATAAATCTCCCTATGACGAATAATTTTCTCCTCCAGTTGCTTTTTCCTCCAGCCACTTCTCCAGATAGACAACAAGCTCAGTGGGTGCTGCTAGAATCAAGGCATCTGCTCACCCACAGTCCCCTGCACTAGAGCTATCAGCAGTTTGTATGTACAGCAGGGAAGCCAGTTGATATTAGCTGCTCCCCAAAGCCATGCATCCTGTCACTTCTCTTCACATTGTCATACTAGTTTGAAGCCCACAACTTTCTAGAAAGCTCCACCCCCAGAGCTTGGTTTTTTATTTATGGACAACATGCTCTTGTACCCTAAAATTCTGGTTGGAGTTTGATCTGAGCAATTGTTAATTAAACAGTGTAATTGGGACAGAAAACAGAGCAACCATCTCTGCCACCGTGCTGGTCAGAATCATGACTGCCCCAGAGGAGCTGCTGTATTTGCTGAGAGTCCTGCCTTCTCAGGTCATTGACACTGTTCCCTTGGATCCAGCTCTCAGAGAAAAAGTGCTTTTCCAGAGTGTCTGCCTGTCCCCATCCATGCGCAGGTCAGCTCTGTAGAGCACGGCCTGAGATTTTTCATTTCTTCCATTAAAAAAAATCTAAAGTATGCAAATGCTTAGCCTGAAGGAAGAGCTGGCACTTTCATCTTTCAGTAAGTAAAGGAAGCAGTGGTGGGAACGACTAGTCTAGATTTAATTCTAACCTGCAAGGAAGGACATGTCAGTGGGCTCTGAATAACAGGAAACTTAGAAGAAAGAAGTGATCTCATGTTAGAGTTGCTAATTATAAAACACAAATGTGATGAGTATATCAGACTCAGACCCAGGCTTTATAAAAGCAAATTTCAAAAGGTTCCAAGAAAATGTATAAAATAAATGTCTCGGTTGGCTAGAAATTCTAAAGTAATGGAAGACGGATATTCTTAAAATAAGTAAGCCAGGAGCAAGGAAACAGAAAAGGACACGACAGTCCCATAAATGTTTTCAATGAGGAAAACATCTGGAGGAGCCTGGAGTGGAAGGTGATACAAAAATAAATCAGTGGCTGGGTGTGATGGCTCACGCCTGTAATCCCAGCACTTTGGGAGGCTGAGGCAGGCGGATCACGAGGTCAGGAGATCAAGACCATCCTGGCCAACATGGTGAAACCCTGTCTCTACTAAAAATACAAAAATTAGTCAGGTGTGGTGGCATGCACCTATAGTCCCAGCTATTCGGGAGGCTAAGGCAGGAGAATCGTTTGAGCCAGGGAGGCAGAGGTTGCAGTGAGCCGAGACTGCACCATTGCATGCCAGCCTGGCGACAGAGCGAGACTCTGTCTCAAAAAAAAAAAAAAAAAAAAAAAAACAAAGAAAAAAGAAATTAGTGTGGCTGCACAAGAAACCTCTGACTCGTTCATATTTTAAAATACCATACATGGAAGACAGAGGAAAGAATGATGGCCTAAGCCAAATAAAAATGAGTGGCAAACTCGGCAGGTATAATGACAAGAAAGTTAATGATTCACAGTAAATTAAGGCTTGTAGAAAATGCATGTAACACTTAAAACATCTTTGGGTGAATTTAGGTTATAAAGAATAGGGAGGACGTAGACCTGTTACTGAGGCAGGATTATTTACAAATGAAAGAGAATAAAATAACAAAACCAATAAACAAATACTCTGCTTCAATAATTCCTATAAGGAAAAAGGAAGTCTAGATATTAAAAAGATAACAGACTGTATTTAAATAAAATTGGTGTCTGAAATGGGTTAACAAGGCACTGACCCAACAGCCTGAAATGGTTCCCTTCTCTGTGCCCAGGCAAACTGTTCCCCAGAGTAATGCAGACCAATCTGAGGGACAGTGGCCGATAAGAAGCCTCACTACTTGAAGTGTGCTCCACAGCCTGGCAGTGCCAATGTCACTTGGAAACTTGATGAACATACAGTCACAGGCTTCACCTCAAGCCTTCTGAAGCTGTGTTTTAACTGTACGTCTTGTGATACATACACACAGTAAAGTTTGGAAAGCTCTGTTATAAAAAAAAAAAAAGGAGACAAATAAATAACATGACTTTCAATACAGGTCAACTCTGTACACTAAAGCATGCTGAGCTTTGACACTAATCTCAGCAGAACTGGAGGAAGAATGATTCCAGAGATGGCTTATGTGCATTTTGAAGGGCTGTAGTCATCTCTAGGCCTGGGAGAAGTTCACTGGGAACTAAGCACACCCAAGCCATCTCAAAGTAAAATGAGGGTGGTATATCAGAATGTCAGGTACTTTTGTGTGTTTGTGAGAGAACACAGCATAAGTTAAAAAAAAAAAAAAAAAAAAAAGGCTTGGCTGGGTGCGGTGGCTCACGCCTGTAATCCCATCACTTTGGTAGGCCAAGGTGGGTGAATCAGCTGAGGTCAGGAGTTTGAGACCAGCCTGGCCAATGTGGTGAAACTCCATCTCTACTAAAAATACAAAAATTAGCCAGGTGTGATGGTAGGTGCCTGTAATCCCAGCTACTTGGGAGGCTGAGGCAGGAGAATCGCTTTAACCTGGGAGGTGTAGGTTGCAGTGAGCCGAGATCACACCATTGCACTCCAGCCTGGGCGACAAGAGTGAAACTCCATCTCAAAAAAAAAAAAAAAAGGCTGGGGAGCCAGGGTTCTGAGTTCAGATCCTAGTTTTGCCACTTGCTGTGTGACTTTCATAATGGCTTATGTTCTCTGTGTCAGTTTCCTCATCCGTAAAACAGAAAAAAATGAAAAAACAATAACAACAAACAATGATGTTGCCTGTAGCATAGGTTGCTATGAGGAGGAAATAAGCTGATAAAAGTAAAGCACTTCTAAACACATATGGAACCTGGATTGGATCTTGGAACAGAAAGAGAACAGTGAAGAAAACTGGTAAATTCCAAATAAAACCTGTAGTTGTAGTTAATAGCAATACATCACTGTTATTTTCTTAGTTTTGACAAATGTGCATAGTTATGTAGGATGCCAACATTGGAGGGAAGTGGGTGAAGGGCATAAGGACTTCCTGTACTATCTTTGCAATTTTTCTACAAATCTAAAATTTTCTCAAGATAAAGTTTATTTTTCAAAAAATAAATACTTCCTAACACAATAAACACTCTATAAATGCCAGCCTAATTGTGCCTAACACATAACAGCACCTAACATATAACAGCACCTAATGTGTAATAAACACTCAGTAATGTGAGCTATTATAATTGTTTTAAAAGTTTGTTTATTGATAGTCAGTACATAAAAATTGAGAGAGTCTAATCTAGATAGGAATACTAATCCTGATCCAGCAATGCTCTTGGATAAAGATTTAGAAGATACAATTATCACGTTTTGAGTTAGGATAAAACTCGAAGAGAGCTAGTATATTTAAAGCTTCAATCCACTAGATTTCCTTTAAGCAAAAGACATCCACTTTAGCTTTAGTGTGGCTTATAAAATCAGAGGAGGTGCAGGATAACAGGCCCTGGAAAGAGAGGATTAGGGAAACTCTGGCGATCTAAGAAGCAGGAATGAATGGATAGTCTATTCAGCAGGCAGCTCAGGGAGGTATAAACCACGGTAGTTTTCGTCTTTGGGTCCCTGCAAGACTCATATTCCAAGGAGCAAGAATAACTAATTAGCCTAGCCTGAGTTATACGTTCCCTCCAGAGTCCAGCACATGAACAGGGAAGGGAGGAGGAAGCCGTAACAAGAAGGAAGGGAAATAGACCCTAGGCAGGCAGAAGGAACAGAAATCCAGAGGAGACCAGAGTTTTGAAAAGATCTTAACAAAATGGAAAAGGATTCTAATACTATAAAATCTGGCAACACAGTGGGACTCAATCTGCCACCTACCTGCCCAGACACCTCACTAGGAGGAGGTTAGAGAGCATCCTCAGTGGGTGAAGGTCCTCCTGACACAGCACTGATGAGAAGGCCTTCCTGCTCTTGCTTGGGTTCCATACTTTAGTGGAAATTTTTAATCTGAAATAAATAAGGTAATGTTCCTGGAGTTTCCATTGCTGGGTACCGTGATCTCTAAAGTGAGATATATGTAACCCAGAGAGGAGCAAAATTGTTCTTTGTGGGAAGGTAAAATTATTAGAATTGCTATTAATATTTACATTTTATAGAGAGAAAGAAATTCATTGAACCTAAATGATCTTTGTTCTACAGATTATCACTGGCATGCTCTCTGGGACCAGAAGTTAGATGATCACGTGTCACATACCCCATACCATATATGGGGTTGGAGCAAAGGTTTCATCCTGGTGCCCACACTCCCGTGTGCTCTGGGGATCATGACATACTTCAACTTAAACCGGCCTAGTTAAGTGGGTTTGAGAAGTAACTTGAGAAGGTTCTCTCAATGAAGCACCAGATCTAAAGTAAAACTAATGGTAGAACAAGGAAACCAAACAAGATAGGAGAATTTGTACTTCTCTTCCCAGCACAAACTCCTCATTACCCACATGAAGAGCTAAAAACAATAGCAATCTAAATAAGTCTAAAGAAGCTGGCTAACAAATTTGAAATAGTCAAGAAGAACATCTGAACTATGGATTTAGATCTATAACATTGAATGATAAACCTTGCCCTAAATCAATGGTTCTAAATCAGGGGTGACTGTGCCCCTGAGGAGACATTTGGAATACTAGCAATGCCTAGATATTTTTAGTTATTAAAACTGAGAGGTGCTACTGGCCTCTAATGGGGAGAGACCAGAGATGTAGTTAAACCTCCTATAATGTACATTGTATAGCTCCCACCACCAGCAAAGAATTATCTGGCCCCAAATCAGTAGTATCGAGGTTGAGAAACCTTGAACTAAATTAAATATGTATTGTGCCTTGAGATAGCAAATGTATATTATCTAGGCATATACAATTTGTAAAGTAACATATAAATTTAAACATATAACAATATATATTCAAAATACATTTATGGTAGACAACTGTAAATCAGTAAAAGAGTTTGGACACCATCAGAATAGCACATATTAGATGCTTGATAAAAGTTATTGTTTGCCTTTATTTAAAGGCCAGTTAAAGTTTTTGAAACCATGTCACTGGACTTATTGAAGAATCTGTGATTGTAGAATATAAACTAGAAGATGAAGAAGCATGTTAGCTGCCTTCAGAAAGCCGAAAGAGTATTCTGTAGAAGAAAGATTTGTCTTAGTGGTGTATCTCCAGAGAGTCAGAGCTAAGATCACTTAAAAACCAAAAGGACTATTTTGATGGAATAGAAGGAAGATTTTTCTAACAATTTTCTTGTCCAGGTGATGAAATGAGCTGATGCACTACAGGCTGTTCTCACTTGGGATGGAATGTTGGCCAAGATGAGCTATATGGGCCTCAGCTTGACAATTCTGCAAATTTCTTCCTAAAAGTGTAAACAGCTTCTCATGCAGTCTGTGCTGTACTCCAGTGTGCCACACTATGTCTTTAAAGTAGAGCTTGCTAAGTTGTGGTCCTTAGAAGTGTGGTTTGTTTTCAGAATGGTGTTGAAAAGCAATTATAAAATAATACCCAATATTTAGCCATATTTTTTTTTCTTAATCAACTTTTATTTTAGAATAAAGAGGATACACGAGCAGGTTTGTTAAAAAAGTATATTGCGTGATGCTAAGGTTTAGAGTATGACTGAGTCCGTCACCCAGGTAGTGAGAAGGGTACCCAAGAGGAAGTTTTTCAGCCCTTTCCTTCCTCCTCCTCTTCCTGCTTTAGTTGTCTCCATTGTTTATTATTCCCATCTTTATGTTTAGCTCCCACTTATGAGTGAGAACAAATGGTATTTGGATTTCTGTTTCCATATTACTTCACTTGGGATAATGCCCTCCAGCTGCATCCATATTGCTATAAAGAACATGATTTCATTCTTTTTGATAGCTGTATAGTATTCCATAGTGTATATGCACCACATTTTCTTTATCCATCCACCACGGATGAGTACTTGGGTTGATTCCAAGTTTTTGCTATTGTGAATATTGCTGCAATGAACGTAGGGTTGCATGTGTCTTTTCAGTAGAATGGCTTATTTCCGTTTGGGTACAACTTATGGTAGTTCAACTCTTCATTTTTGAGAAATCTTCAGATTTCTCTCCACAGTGGCTGGACTAATTTACATTCCCACCAACAGTTCGTAAGTGTCTCCTTTTCTCCACAGCCTCGCCAATATCTGTTATTTTTTGACTTTCTAACAAAGTCATTCTGACTGGCATGAGATGGTATCTCATTGCGGTTTTGATTTGCATTTCTCTGATGATTCACAATGATGAGCATTTTTTCATATGGTTATGGGCCACTTACACGTTTTCTGTTGAGAAATGTCTGTTCATGTCTTTTGCCTATTTTTTTTTTATTATACTTTAGGTTTTAGGGTACATGTGCACAATGTGCAGGTTTGTTACATATGTATCCATGTGCCACGTTGATTTCCTGCACCCATTAACTCGTCATTTAGCATTAAGTATATCTCCCAATGCTGTCCCTCCCCCCTCCCCCAACCCCACAACAGTCCCTGGAGTTTGATGTTCCCCTTCCTGTGTCCATGAGTTCTCATTGTTCAATTCCCACCTATGAGTGAGAACATGCGGTGTTTGGTTTTTTGTCCTTGCGATAGTTTACTGAGAATGATGTTTTCCAGTTTCATCCATGTCCCTACAAAGGATATGAACTCATCCTTTTTTATGGCTGCATAGTATTCCATGGTGTATATGTGCCACATTTTCTTAATCCAGTCTATCGTTGCTGGACATTTGGGTTGGTTCCAACTCTTTGCTATTGTGAATAGTGCCGCAATAAACATACGTGTGCATGTGTCTTTATAGCAGCATGATTTATAGTCCTTTGGGTATATACCCAGTAATGGGATGGCTGGGTCAAATGGTATTTCTAGTTCTAGATCCCTGAGGAATCGCCACACTGACTTCTACAATGGTTGAACTAGTTTACAGTCCCACCAACCGTGTAAAAGTGTTCCTATTTCTCCACATCCTCTCCAGCACCTGTTGTTTCCTGATTTTTTAATGATGGCCATTCTAACTGGTGTGAGATGGTATCTCACTGTGGTTTTGATTTGCATTTCTCTGATGGCCAGTGATGATGAGCATTTCTTCATGTGTTTTTTGGCTGCATAAATGTCTTCTTTTGAGAAGTGTCTGTTCATATCCTTTGCCCACTTTTTGATGGGGTTGTTTGTTTTTTTCTTGTAAATATGTTTGAGTTCATTGTAGATTCTGGATATTAGCCCTTTGTCAGATGAGTAGGTTGCAAAAATTTTCTCCCATTCTGTAGGTTGCCTGTTCACTCTGATGGTAGTTTCTTTTGCTGTGCAGAAGCTCTTTAGTTTAATTAGATCCCATTTGTCAATTTGTGAGGATCAGCTGGTTGTAAATGTGTGGCTTCATTTCTGGGTTCTGTAATCTGGTCTATCGGTCTATGTGTCTGTTTTTGTGCCATTAGTATGCTGTTTCGGTTACTGTAGCCTTATAGTATAGTTTGAAGTCAGGCAATGCGATGCCTCTGGCTTTGTTCTTTTTGCTTAGGATTGCTTTGTCTATTTGTGCTCTTTTTTGGTTCCCTATGAATTTTATAGTTGTTTATAGTTATGTGAAAACTGACATTGGCAGTTTGAGAGAAATAGCATTGAATCTGCAAATGGCTTTGGGCAGTATGGCCATTTTAACACTACTGATTCTTCTAATTCACGAGCATGAAATATTTGTCCATTTATTTGTGTCATCTCTGTTTTTTTCAGCCATGTTTTGTAGTTCTTGTGGAGATCTTTCACCTCCTTCGTTAGCTGTATTCCTAGGTATTTAATTTTCTTCATGGCTATTATAAATGGAATTGTGTTCTTAATTTGGCTCTTGGGTAGAACATTATTGGTGTATAGAAATGCTACTGATTTTTGTATATTGATTTTGTATCCTAAGACTTTACTGAAGTCATTTGTCAGTTCTAAGAGCTTTTGGGTGAAGTTTTTAGGGTTTTCTAAGTATAAACCATATCGTCAACAAAGAGACATAGTTTGACTTCTTTCCCTATTTGGATGCCTTTTATTTCTTTCTCTTGCCTGATTGCTCTGGCTAGGACTTCCTGTGCTATGTGGAATAGGAGTGGTGAGAGTAGGCTTTCTTGTCTTGCTCCAGTTCTCAACATTTAGAAACCAAATGGACTTAACATAAGCAATCCAGGTTTCAGATTTCTTCCGTAATATGAATAGATATGTCAATATCAAGTCCATATTACTGCCTAGCAACCAGAAGCTGGGATTGTCTGCTTTGCTCATTTCTATAACCTGCTTTGACCCTAGAGTACTTGAGTTTTGGAGGTAAGTAGTAGTTTAGGAAGCTGACTGTAGCCACAAGGCTTGGCTGCTTATCCTTCTGCCTTCATTTACTAGTGGTGTAACCTTTGGCAAGGTACTTACCTTCTCTTTAATTTTTTCATCTGGGATATGAAGATAACAATAATACCTACCTCATAGGGGTATATAAAGATTAATTAAACTTACTACATACAAAGTCCCTGGAATAGTTCCTGACACATAGCAAGTGTTCAGTAAATGTGACAATTATTTCAGTTTGTGGCCCCTGGTAGAAAGGCTGCCTGCAGTCACATATTCTTGGAAGAGTGTTGGAGTCAGCACGGGTCCATCGATCTGACATTACCATTTTAATGGATGTTGTGCTAGGAACACAAGTCATGTTTCCATGCAGAAATTGAAGCAATAGTCTAGACCATTTTTATATGTCAGCCCTATGACTACATAGAGTAATGAAAATGAAATAAAATGTGGTTGGGGAGATGAGAAAGGACAGTTTGCTCTGTTTTATGTATCTTTGATAATTTCATGTCAGAAATTCACAGTGGAAATATGAATCTACACAACTATGACTTTGGGGGAACAATGGACACTATCACTATAGTTCAGCACAATGACACTGGAGACTAGAGGAGAGAACTTGAAAGAGAAATTTAGAGGAGACGGAAAGAATGATGTTCAAAGATGTCTATTCAAGCACCAAAGGATAACTTCAGTTCCCAAGGACAACTAACCTAGCATTTCATCATCTAGGATATTCCAATCAGTTAATTTCAAATGAAGCTTGAGTTAAAATTGCATTATCATCTTGCCTTGCTGGAATTAAAGGTTTATTTTTATTAGTTGGATAGGCTTTCCTTCAGTTTTATGGAAAAAATTGAAAAATGGATAGAGTCCATTAGGAGATATATGGGATTTAGTGAATTTTTACCCAATGAACAAAACCTGGCTTTGAAACTGGTTGTATAACCTTCTTATTTCAGGATCAGACTGATCATAGATGCCACACATACCTTCTGCCATTGGTTGCTATTCAGAGTAAAACCACAAGGCCTAGAAATTGCAGGTTCGTTCATTCTTCAGTGCTTAACAATCTCCCAAGGAAGGCAGATGCATTTTCCAAGATAGCAGTTTCATCAAAGAACAGCCGATAATGACAGATAAAGAGCAGCCTGGCGTCTTGAGCTTATGTCTGTTTCAAGGATTTACTGAATACTAATAGAGCATGGCTTTTGTTGGAGAAAATGCCTTTGCAGTCAGTGATTGCCTTGTGTCATTAAACCTAGCCACCAATTGGTTTGCCCCACAGGATCTATAATACTTTACCAAATCAGGGAAAAATGTTAATTAGATTTTTTTAATTTAGGAAGAATTTGGACTTTAAATATGTATTTATTTATTAAGTAGTGAAAAGATTTGTGTGTATGGTGAGTGATTTCCGTTCCATTACTACAGAGTGACACATGGTACATGTGGGAGGCAGAATGAAATGACCTGTAATCCCATTCTAGTAAAGGGAGCTTGAAGCGCCACCTGGCTTTATAAGCATATGTTATTGGGCCATCCTGTACATACGCACCCTGAACTACACAATTATGCTTTTCATTACATGTTGTGCTATACTTTCTCTATTTGTATACATTGGTTTTTACCTCTCAAGCTACAATATACATTTCACAAGGTCATGGTCCTAGTACTTCTTTTACTCATCCATGTTGTTATTAAGAGAAATTGGGCACATGTCATAGGTTGAAAATACATTTTAATTGAGTAGCACAGATTGTGGGTTCAGAAAGTGATAGGAAGAAAGAAGCCGGCTTTGGCAGATTCCAACAGAAGCTGAGTTTTTAAAGGAGTAAACGGAAACATATGAAAAATTTGACCTAAGTGATGGAAAAAATAAAACTCTGTGAAGGCGGCTTGTTCCAACTTTCTGCTAAGCCAAGACCTTCAAAACAGGAATTGACAATTTTGACTGATGAAGAGAAATCTTTGGCTATACCAAAATAGATGTAATCTTCAAATTACATAGATTACGGAGATGTAAAACCAAATTAAAAATCTTAGTTCTTTGAATATTTGATATACAGGTTTCCCTCTCACTTCTCTCTGTTTTTCATCTTCATGATTTTTGGCCTAATAAAGACTTCATTAAAAATAAACAAAGGGGTGTCTGGTTGCCTTATTTACTGGTGATAATCATAGGAAATATGTTTACTTTCCTTCTGAAACCAGTGGTCTTATCTCCATTCACTTGCATTTGTATCAATGAAAGTCACTTGAAATCAGCATCACCTAACAATTTCAACCCGGTATCTTTTTTTTTATTTTATTTTTATTTTTTTTATTTTTTTATTTTTTTTTTTTACTTTTTTTTTTTATTATACTTTAGGTTTTAGGGTACATGTGCACAATGTGCAGGTTTGTTACATATTTATCCATGTGCCATGTTGATTTCCTGCACCCATTAACTCATCATTTAGCATTAGGTATATCTCCTAATGCTGTCCCTCCCCCCTCCCCCCACCCCACAACAGTCCCCGGAGTGTGATGTTCCCCTTCCTGTGTCCATGAGTTCTCATTGTTCAATTCCCACCTATGAGTGAGAACATGCGGTGTTTGGTTTTTGTCCTTGCGATAGTTTACTGAGAATGATGTTTTCCAGTTTCATCCATGTCCCTACAAAGGACACGAACTCATCATTTTTTATGGCTGCATAGTATTCCATGGTGTATATGTGCCACATTTTCTTAATCCAGTCTATCGTTGTTGGACATTTGGGTTGGTTCCAACTCTTTGCTATTGTGAATAGTGCTGCAATAAACATACGTGTGCATGTGTCTTTATAGCAGCATGATTTATAGTCCTTTGGGTATATACCCAGTAATGGGATGGCTGGGTCAAATGGTATTTCTAGTTCTAGATCCCTGAGGAATCACCACACTGACTTCCACAATGGTTGAACTAGTTTGCAGTCCCACCAACAGTGTAGAAGTGTTGCTATTTCTCCACATCCTCTCCAGCACCTGTTGTTTCCTGATTTTTTAATGATGGCCATTCTAACTGGTGTGAGATGGTATCTCACTGTGGTTTTGATTTGCATTTCTCTGATGGCCAGTGATGATGAGCATTTCTTCATGTGTTTTTTGGCTGCATAAATGTCTTCTTTTGAGAAGTGTCTGTTCATATCCTTTGCCCACTTTTTGATGGGGTTGTTTGTTTTTTTCTTGTAAATTTGTTTGAGTTCATTGTAGATTCTGGATATTAGCCCTTTGTCAGATGAGTAAGTTGCAAAAATTTTCTCCCATTCTGTAGGTTGCCTGTTCACTCTGATGGTAGTTTCTTTTGCTGTGCAGAAGCTCTTTAGTTTAATTAGATCCCATTTGTCAATTTTGGCTTTTGTTGCCATTGCTTTTGGTGTTTTAGACATGAAGTCCTTGCCCACGCCTATGTCCTGAATGGTATTGCCTAGGTTTTCTTGTAGGATTTTAATGGTTTTAGGTCTAACATTTAAGTCTTTAATCCATCTTGAATTAATTTTTGTATAAGCTGTAAGGAAGGGATCCAGTTGCAGCTTTCTACATATGGCTAGCCAGTTTTCCCAGCACCATTTACTAAATAGGGAATCCTTTCCCCATTTCTTGTTTTTGTCAGGTTTGTCAAAGATCAGATAGTTGTAGATATGCGGCATCATTTCTGAGGGCTCTGTTCTGTTCCATTGATCTATGTCTCTGTTGTGGTACCAGTACCATGCTGTTTTGGTTACTGTAGCCTTGTAGTATAGTTTGAAGTCAGGTAGGGTGATGCCTCCAGCTTTGTTCTTTTGGCTTAGGATTGACTTGGCGATGCGGGCTCTTTTTTGGTTCCATATGAACTTTAAAGTAGTTTTTTCCAATTCTGTGAAGAAAGTCATTGGTAGCTTGATGGGGATGGCATTGAATCTATAAATTACCTTGGGCAGTATGGCCATTTTCACGATGTTGACTCTTCCTACCCATGAGCATGGAATGTTCTTCCATTTGTTTGTATCCTCTTTGATTTCATTGAGCAGTGGTTTGTAGTTCTCCTTGAAGAGGTTCTTCACATCCCTTGTAAGTTGGATTCCTAGGTATTTTATTCTCTTTGAATAAAATGGGAGTTCACTCATGATTTGGCTCTCTGTTTGTCTGTGATTGGTGTACAAGAATGCTTGTGATTTTTGTACATTGATTTTGTATCCTGAGACTTTGCTGAAGGTATCTTAACATGATATCAGTCAAATATTTGGGCTGAGGTCACGAACACAGCCGTGAGGTGGGATTAGTGCCTTCAGCACGTTCTCTGAAGTTGTTAAAGAGGGAGTGAATGCCATGCCCACTGTCATGGCTTTTGTACAAAAGCTCTGATGATTTTTTATGTAAATACCAGCATTTTTGAAATGTACAATTAATCTGTGTGTGAATCAAAATGCTGCCTCCTCTCCTACAATGGATGAGTGATGGATTTTTATTGTATCAGGGCATACTCAGGCCCTCCTGTGTTTGGGTAGCTTTCATAAAATCAATAAATCACTGAAGTCCTTCCTACGGAATTTAAAGTAATGGAAGCAACCACCTTGAGTCACCACATCTGTAAATAATTTTTATAGTGCAGTTCACCAGACATATGTCCTCTATTCTTTTTTTTTTTTTTTTTGAGACGGAGTCTCTCGCTCTGTCACCCAGGCTGGAGTGCAGTGGCGTGATCTCAGCTCACTGCAAACTCCACCTCCCAGGTTCATGCCATTCTCCTGCTTCAGCCTCCCGAGTAGCTGGAACTATAGGCACCCGCCACCACACCCGGTTAATTGTTTATATTTTTAGTAGAGACGGGGTTTCACCGTGTTAGCCAGGATGCTCTCAGTCTCCTGACCTCGTGATCTGCCTGCCTCAGCCTCCCAAAGTGCTGGGATTACAGGAGTGAGGCACCGTGCCCAGCCCTATTCTTTTATTTATTGTATAAGAGAAAAGACGGTAACTTAACATTAGTTGAACAAGTCCTATGGGTCAAGTTTTGTGTAGGGCCTTAACATGATTGACTCTTCCATAACAATCTGAGTGAGGTGTGGTTATCGTCATTTGTACAAAAGGAGATTGAAGCACAGCAGTTAAGTGACTTGCTCAAGGCACACACAGCTAATGGATATTAGAGTGGGGATTTGAATCTAGATCTATCTTAAAACATAGTCCGTGATGATTATTCTTTTTCTTTGTCTCCCATTAAAAATAGCAATTTTCAATTTTCTGCAATTCTAGCACTCTAATTACATCATATTTATAGAACTGGCATTTATTAGGTATGACCACATTCCATAGCCTCACTTACTGCTTTAAATGTATGCTTTTAATCCTCATCATATTTCTGCAAAGTCGGTAAAATTATTACCTCTTCTACGTTATAAATGTGGAAACTAAGGCATAGGAATGCTATTTAAATTTCCCAAAGTCATGTGACGATTTAGTGGCAAACCAGGATTTGAGCCCAGGCATGTGGCTTTAGAGTCTGTCCTTGTAATCACTATCCTCAACTGATATACTCTGTATGCTGCACCGTGTTAAACAGAGCACAGACATAGCGCTGACCTTGAAGTATGCCATTTGGTATATTGATATCTAATTACCTAATAGGGACTCAAAATAGAGTTTCTCTGGGTGTCTCCTTTCAAAATGGTTTATGCACTAGCTGAATTGGGGTGAATAAATAACATTTCTCTGTGCTATGAGTTTTACATGTTTAGGAGTTAATTTCTCCTACTTAATAACACTGTATCTGTAAAAGACCAATTCTCTGTATTCTGTTAAAAACACAGGAGATTCTTTAATAAAAGTATAATTTATGTGATGTTTGCCACCAAATTATCTTTTCTGTTCACTATAAATTAATTACAGATGGTATATGGGCCAAAGCGGGTTACAATATATTCAGGCACTCACGTTATTCCCAATAGAGGACTCAAAGTAACATCTTACAATTGCTTTGAGTTTTTTTTTAATAAAATAAAATAAATGGGCATCTTGCTTGCCTTTGAAGATCCCTTTGCTAATCTCAGATTGCCATCTGAAATTTTAATTAGTGAATTGAAATGTGCTTGCACAAAAAACCTTGTCCAAGTTGTCTGTTTCTGCCAAATTAAACTATTAAACTAAGTAACCTAATTAAAATCCTTTTAGCTTTTAATCAATATTTTATTTACATCCATATTTCCCAGGAAGCTTAATGAGTTTTTTGGAAGTGATAGTTATTTCTGTCCCATTTATCAAAGGTCAATTTTAAGAAGTAAGTTATCTCCTCTAAGGCCATGGAGGCAGCAAGAAACAGATGAGGACATCTTTGGTGCAGGCCCCTCTGTCCTCTACCAGCCCTGGGTGCACAGAAAGCTGGGCAGTGCTCCTGCAGCTTCCAGGTGAGGTAGACAGCTGTGGGAAAAGATGGGAGCAGCTCCACTGCCCTACACACAGCCAGCCCCTCTGCCCTTTCCTCCCAGAGACCCTGGCAACATACCTGGCAGTGATTATAGAGGGTGAAAACCACAGTGTGCTCTCCAAGGAAAAAAGTAGGTTTCCCTATTCCTTATTCTTGAGAGTCAAATAGTTTCATGAGGGGCCTGGGTGCGGTGGCTCACACCTGTAATCTCAGCATTTTGGGAGGCCAAGGCAGGTGGATCGCTTGAGGACAGGAGTTCGAGACCAGCTTGGCCAACATGGTGAAACTCCATCTCTACAAAAAATGCAAAAATTAGCCGGGCATGGTAGCAGGCACCTATAATCCCAACTACTCAGGTGACTGAGGCACAAGAATTGCCAGAACCCGGGAGGCTCAGGCTGCAGTGAGCAGAGATTACACCACTACACTCCAGCCTGGGCAACAGAATGAGACTCCATTTCCAAAAAAAACAGTTTAATGAGGTTTATGAAAATAGCATTCTTTTTATTCATTCCCTGGTCATCATTCCTCGCTCATCCCATTTACAAGAGGCAAGCACATTCAGATCACTTTATAAATTTATCAATGTCTCTAAAAAGCGTATTTACATGACAACTTCTTGATTTCTAAATTTTAGACCTCAACTATTAATTTCCTACTGTAGAAAATAATGACTTAGCTTTCTTTAATCTCCCCTACTCCTATCCACATCCACATTTCAACCACACATCCCATTCTCTCAATACAAATACATTTTGTATTGAGAGCCATTAAATCTCAAAGCTCCAAAATCTCCTTTGACTCCATGTCTCACATGCAGGTCACACTGACACAATAGATGGGCTCCCAAGGTGTTGGGTGGGTCTGTCTCTGTGGCTCTGCAGGGTACAGCCCCTTCAGCTGCTTTCACAGGCTGGTGTTGAGTCCTGCAGCTTTTCCAGGCACACAGCGCAAGCTGTTGGTGGATCTACCATTCTGGGGTCTGGAGGATGGTGGCCCTCTTCTCACAGCTCCACTAGTGCCCCAGTGGAACTCTGTATGGGGGATCCAACTCCACATTTCCCCAATGAATGCCCTAGTAGATGTTCTCCATGACGGCTCCCTGCAGCAGACTTCTGCCTGGACATCCAGGCAATTCCACACATCCTCTGAAATCTGGGTAGAGGCTGCCAAGCCTCAACTCTTGACCTTTGTGCACCCACAGGCTCAACATCACATGGAAGCCACCAAATCTTGGGGCTTGCACCCTCTGAAGCAATGGCCCACGCTGTACCTTTGCTTCTTTTAGCCATGGCTATCTCGAGCCACTGGGACACAGGGCACCAAGTCTCAAGGCTGCACACAAAACCATTTATTCCTCTAGGCCTGTGATGGGAAGGGCTGCCATGAAGATCTCTGAAATTTCCTGGAGACATTTTCCCCATTGCCTTGGCTATTAACATTCAGCTACTCCTTAGTCATGCAAATTTCTATAGCCAGCTTGAATTTCTCCCCAGAAAATGAGTTTTCATTTTCTACTACATGGTCAGGCTGCAAATTTTTGAAACTTTTATTCTCTGCTTCCCTTTTAAATATAAGTTCCAATTTCAGATCCTCTCTTTATGAACACATATAAGCATACATTTTTGGAAAAAGCCAGGTCATATCTTGAATGCCTTGATGCTTAGAAATTTCCTGTACCAGATACCCTAAATTATCTCTCTCAAGTTCAAAGTTCCACAGATCTCTAGGACAGGGGCAAAATGCTTCCAGTCTCTTCGCTAAAGCATAGCAAGACTGATTCCAGTTCCCAATAAGTTCCTCATCTCCATCTGAGAACACATTAGCCTGGACTTCATTGTCTGTATTACTATCAGTATTTTGGTCACAACAATTCAACAAGTCTCTAGGAAGTTCCAAACTTTCCTTCAAGTTTCTCTTTTCTTCTGAGCCCTCCAAACTGTTCCAACCTTCCCTTGTTACCCAGTTCCAAAGTCACTTCCACATTTCTAGGTATCTTTATAGCAGTACCTTACTCTCAGTACCAGTCTTCTGTATTAGTTCATTCTCACACTGCTATTAAAAACTGCTGGAGACTGGGTAATTTATGAAGGAAAGAGTTTAATTAAATCACAGTTCTGCATGGCTGAGGAGGCCTCAGAAAACTTACAATCATGACAGAAAGTGAAGAAGAAGCAAGTACCTTCTTCACAAGGTGGCAGGAAAGAGAAAGCGAGAAGGGAAGTGCCACACTTTTAAACCATTAGATCTTGTGGGAACTCAGTCACTGTCATGAGGACAGCGAGGGGGAAATTTGCCTTCATTATGCAATCATATCTCACCAGGCCCCTCCCCTGACATGTGGGGATTAAAATTTGACATGAGATTTGGGTGGGGACCCAGAGCCAAACCACAGCATTCTCATTGGTAAAATGTAGATGTGACTTGAATTAAGTTTCTCAGTTCTAAAAATATGTAGGTCTATTATTTGTATCCAAGAACATTTGTGAAGAAAACCCATTTACATTGCTGTAGAAATTAGTATTTAACTAGAGACATTGTCGATTTAAAAATTTCCCAAAAAGAAATGTTTCTGAAATTCTAGTGTGTATAAAAAGTACTAAAAGAATGTTTTCAAGTTACATGATTATATATACCAATAACATGTAAGTAGAACTGGTACATAATACATTTTTCTATCATTAGTAAAATGTGTTATTTCAAAATGGAATTAGTGCCATCATATAACATGCTTGTGAATGTGACTTTGTCACTCAACCAGCATCTAACTTAAAAAGAAAAAGCAAACAAACAAAAATGGGAAAAAAATTGTGGCTTAATATGGCCAAGCACAGTCAAACCTTTGGATCTTGGAGTCATGAAGTATGGATGTCCTTCTTAGGATTATACTCCTAGTTTTTCCCACCCCGCATAGGTCTTCTACTTTATCAGCAGTGTAGGGAATGCATTTTAGTTGAGGGGAATGGAGGATATGATTCATTAGTGTTTACAAGTCTCAAGTTGCAGAGAGCCTGTCATGTTCAGGAGAGATGGAGATTAGGCTGACCTTCTATAGTAGTTTCTTACACAAGGAGAAATAAAATGAAAATAACTAAGGATAGGTCAATTCAGAGTCACTACCACATAATAGGTCAGGAAGTCCAATAACAGCAATAACTAAAAACAAAGGAAAGTGAGATGATTAAACCACAAAGCCCTCAGGCAGAAATTAGCTTTAGAAACCTAGCCATCTCTGTTTGTGATGGGCTGGGTATCGCTCTATATGCATAACAATAAAGTGAATTTGAAAGAGAAATTGAACTTTGTAAATGAATATTTACATATGTAAATGAATATAAGCTCTCTCCTCGAGATACAGTTTGGGCACAGCTCACTTAGAAATAATCATGTTCCTCCTTTTAAAAAAATATATTTTTGTACTGATTTTGTAGTAGATATTGATACTATCTCAATCAGAGAAATACAGAAGACAGAAGACAAATATGTTTAGTTATGTAGATAGTTTTTTATCATGCATATTTAGCCAAAAGTTTTACTCTCTCTAATTATTAATGGTAGATCCCTAAGCTGTGGTAATCTTTAGGGCTGTTACCAGTGTTTCAATTCTGGTGGAATTTTACATCCCTTAGACCATGTGACTTCCATTGGCCAATATAACATGATGAGGAACACGAGCAGCAATGAGGTATTTACTTCTGGGCGGAAGTGTTGGTGAGCCCGTATGTGATTGACTATGTTCCTTTTTTCCTGCTCTCGTGACATTATAGATGTAGAGGTTCTGTCATCTTGAGTCCCTGAGTGGGCGTGACATGGAATAGAGCTGCTGTCAACCTAAGAGAGCAATGTAACATACATGGGAAATATATTTTGGTTAAGACACTCAGATTTGGAGGTTGTTACTGCAGCCTAGTGTAGCTCATTCTAACTGATAAACAGGATTTCTCCACCATTTAGTGTTGTAGCAGAATTGCATAATGAAAAAGCAGTAACTCCAACTTAGCTGGAAAGAATATTGGATTCAAATCGTTTAGCCATAATACAACCCCTTCTCAATACTCTATAGTCAGTTAAGTGCAAATCTCTCTGGTGGCTTAAACTCTCTTTACTAGTACTTTGTGGACACTCCCAAATCGTAGAAATAAACAGATTGATCCAGGGTCTGGTGGGGGAAGAGAATCAGAGTAATGATTAAATGGGGGAGACTCAGTGGGTAGAGGGATCAGTTTTACTGGAACACATGTCAGAAAGAACCTAATAGTTCTACAAAGTGAGTAGTAAGGATTTCTAAATTCATTATGAGAGTTGAAAATTCAATAACCTTGTACTTCTGTATATCAAGGATCTATGACAGGCTAAAACTGTAAGACCAACAATTAATTAAATTGTTTGAACAAAGGTTAGATTATAAAAACATGAAAATCAGGATGTCATTTACTTACAGTGTGACTTACTGAAGTCACTTTAACCCCTTGGCCTCAGCCTCCTCACGTGCAAAACAAAAATGTTTTAAATAGAAATGAAATTAACATTTGAGCTAGATTTTGAGAAGTTCCCTTACATACAATGGTAGGCTGGTAAATTTATCAACTGTGTATGTGTGTGTGTGTCTGTGTGTGTGTGTGTGTGTTTTTCTTAGTATTTGCACCTTTTTTTTGGTATAAATATTTCCCACCCGGACAGTTTCATGCTGTGAACGTAACGTGACTGAATGCAGAGCTGGCAAAACTTGCTGATGATCATCTTTCACTGGAGCAAGAACAGGCTAGCTTCAGCACCTCATGATTACAGTTGGTTGGTGCAAAAGTAATTGCAGTTTCTTGTTATTACTTTCAATGGCTAAAACAGCAATTACTTTCATATTAACCAATGTCTTTACTGCTATGACCCTTGCAAATAAGATGACTAGTGAGAGCTTCATGATTTATTCTGATTTCCAGGATCTTGACTCTTCTCTGAATTTTTAGGATTTACCGTATGTGCCATTCACTTGGCATTTAACTGCATGCTTTCTTAGACATGTCTCACATTTACATCTTGTTATTTTGTTTAATTTAAAAATATTTTCTAACTGTTTGATAAAGATATGTCTTATTTTTCAAGCTAGAAAATACATTACATGAGAGAAAATTTTTGTTTCGTGCCTCTCGGTATCTCTTCCATATCTTGGCCCATGTAATGGTTTTTTAGGTAAAAGTAACATTTAAATGTTTCCCCTGCTTATTTCTGTGCTGAATAAAGTCAGCTTAATATTTTCATGTATATACATGTTTAGCAAATAATAAGCCTAAGTGGCTATTTTGCATGTAAGGTGCTGTGCCAAATGACATTTGTCAGTTTTATGTGCAGTTATTCTAAATTACAGATTTCAAATATAATAATAATTATGAGGAAGAGGTTGAGAAAAATGAATATTTGGTAGAGTTTTACATTAAAATAAATTCCTCAGAAAATCTATATAATAATCTATATAATAATATAGCCTACTTCCAATATAAGTGATCAGATTGTAAAATACTGACAGAGCTGCAGATTTAAAGAATAATTCACCATTTTATTGTTTACAGGCACAAATGCCCAATCTGATGACAAAATATGCTTCAAACATCTGTTAAAAGGTTCTTTGGTTCATTTCTGTTTCTAAGAAAGGGAATATTAATATTGTTGAATGTTCAAATTATACAAGTGGCATTCATTGTAGAGCATAGTATTAATTACCAACTTAATCAATGAGAGAAACAAAAAGCAATTGTTTGATTCAAAATAAAAGGTTGGAGACATTTATATGTGTGTGTAAGTGTTTATTTTCTGTTTCTCTAATATCCTGCATCAAGAGACAAACTAGTATTCATCAAAATGAGCTAGTTTTATGGAAAATCAGTACAATTCAGCATCCTTTCCCAAATTGGAGTAATTTAGATAGAAATAAATCATAATGGTGCTTATTTCAGGCTTCTTAGTATGTGCCAAAAAGTGTTCATTCGCTGTCCCTACAGAGGTTCAGGACACCAAGAACGACTGTATCTGGATGGTGGCACACAGCCATAGCACCACCACAAGCAGCATTGGTCGATAAGATTACTCATATTTTCAAGACCAAGAAAACTAAAGAACATAAATCATTTCAGTTATGTAAGAATGTGCTAAAAAATGAGAAGATAACTTTTTTCCTCATGGCTTCATTTACACTGAATTTGGATTTGTATGTTGTTGTTATTTTCAAAAAAGAAAGAAAAGGTGAAATACCAGAAGTCATGGTCTGTGTCTAGGAAGTAGATGGAAAACCAACAGCTGAGTGAATAAATTCAAATTCTACAGGATATTTCTGTAATTCATAGGCTATCACAAGTGATCAAAAAAAGCAGTGTTCTAATTCCTCCAGTTAGCCGATTTTATCGAAATGTAAATCTTTGGTGGCTTTTCTTGGTTTATTTCATGGTTTATTTATTTATTAATTTATTTTTTGAGATGGAGTCTCGCTCTTTCGCCCAGGCTGGAGTACAGTGGCGCAATCTCGGCTCACTGCAAGCTCCGCCTTTCAGGTTCACTCCATTTTCCTGCCTCAGCCTCCCGAGTAGCTGGGACTACAGGCACCCACCACCGTGCCCGGCTAATTTTTTGTAGAGACAGGGTTTCACCGTGTTAGCCAGGACGGTCTTGATCTCCTGACCTCATGATCCACCTGCCTCAGCCTCCCAAAGTGCTGGGATTACAGGCGTGAGCCACCGTGCCCAGCTGGTTTATGTTTTTACTGTAAGCATTTTATATCAGCAAACTTGAGGAAAGATCAATTGAATTTAAAAAGTCTGAAAAACAGAGAAAAATAAACCAAAATACATGAATGAAGCCTCGAGGACCTGCGGAACAACAGCAGAAGATCCAGCGTTTGTATTATTGTAGCCAATAATACAAATTGACTATTTCTGTAGACTACTATTATTGTAGTCAAAGAAGGGCAGGAAGAAGAGTGAGGAGCTAATATAGTATTTGAAGAAATAGTGGGTGAGAACTTTCCAAATTTAGTGAAAGTTGCAAACCTACAGATTCAAGAAACTGAATACAACTCACATATTTACATATTTTTTATTTCCATAGATTTTGGGGAACAGGTGGTGTTTGGTTACATGAATAAGTTCTTTAGTGGTGATTGCTAAAATTTTGGGACACCCGTCACCTGAGCAGTACACACTGTACCCAACGTGTAGTCTTTTATCCCTCATACCTCTCCCACCATTTCCCCTGAGCCCCCAAAGTCCACTGTGTCATTCTTAAGCCTTTGCATCCTCATAGCTTAGTTCCACTTCTAAGTGAGAATATACGATGTTTGGTTTTCCGAGTTACTTCACTTACAATCCAGTTTGCTGTGAATGCCATTATATCGTTCCTGTTTATGAGTAGTATTCCATGTACATATATATATACCATGAATTCTTTATCCACTCACTGATGATGGGCATTTGGGCTGGTTCCGTATTTTTGCAATTGCAAACTGTGTTGGTATAAACATGCGTGTGAAGGTATCTATTTGGTATAATGACTTATTTTCCTCTGGGTAGATACCCAGTAGTCAGATTGCTGGATCAAATGGTAGTTCTACTTTTAGTTCTTCAAGGAATACCCACAATGTTTTCCATAGTGGTTGTAATAGTTTACATTCCCACCAGCAGTGTAAAAGTGTTCCTTTTCACCAGATTCCCTCCAAAATCTATTTATTTTTATTTTTATTTTTGATTTTGGCCATTCATGCAGGAATAAGGTGGTATCACATTGTGGTTCTCATTTGCATTTCTCTGATTATTAGTAATGTTGATCTTTTTGCATATTTTTGTTGGCCATTTGTCTATCATTTTTTTGAGAATTGTCTATTCATGTCCTTAGCCCAGTTTTTGATGGGATTGTGTGTTTTTTTCTTGCTGATTTGTTTGAGTTCCTTGTAGATTCTGCATATTAGTCCTTTGCCAGATATACAGATTGGGAAGATTTTCTCCCACTCTGGTGGTTGTCTGTTTACTCTGCTGATTGTTTCTTTTGCCGTGAGGAAGCTTTTTCGTTTAATTAAGTCCCGTCTATTTATCTTTGTTTTTGTTGCATTTGCTTTTGGGCTCTTGGTCATGAACTCTTTGCATAAGCCACTGTCCAGAAGGGTTTTTCTGATGTTGTCTTCCAGAATTTTTATGGTTTCAGGTCTTAGATTCAAGACCTTGATCCATCTTGAGTTGATTTTTGTACAAGGTAAGAGATGAGGATCCAGTTTCATTCTTTTACAGGTGGCTTGCCAATTATCCCAGCACCATTTGTTGAATAGGGTGTTCTTTCCCCACTTTATGTTTTTGTTTGCTTTGTTGAAGATCAGTTGCCTGTAAGTATTTGGCTTTATTTCTGGTTTATTTATTCTGTTTCACTGGTGTATGTGCCTATTTTTATACCAGTACCATGCTGTTTTGGTGACTGTTTGAAGTCAGGTAATGTGACGCCTCCAGATTTGTTCTTTTTGCTTTGGCTATGCAGGCTCTTTCTGGACAAAATATGAATTTTAGGATTGTTTTTTCTAGTTCTGTAAAGAATGGTGGTAGTATTTTGATGGGAATTGCATTGAATTTGTGGATTGCTTTTGGCAGTATAGTCATTTTCGCAATATTGACTATTCATCCATGAGCATGGGATATGTTTCCGTTTGTTTGCGTCATCTTTTTCTTTCAGCAGTGTTTTGTAGTTTACCTTGTAGAGGTCTTTAACCTCCTTGGTTAGGTATATTCCTAAGTATTTTACTTTTCTTGAAGCTATTGTGAAAAGGGTTGAGTTCTTGATTTGATTCTCAGCTTGGTCTCTGTTGGTGTATAGCAGGGCTACTGATTTGTGTACATTAATTTTGTATCCTGAAACTTTGCTGAATTCATTTCTTAGTTCTAGGAGCTTTTTGGAGGAGTCTTTAAGGTTTTGTAGGTATACAATCATATTATTAGCAAACAGCAACAGGCTGACTTCCTCTTTATTGATTTGAATGGTCTTTCTTTCTTTCTCTTGTCTGATTGCTCTGGCTAGGACTTCCAGTACTAGTTGAATGGAAGTGGTGAGAGTGGGCACCCTTGTCTTGTTCCAGTTCTCAGAGGAAATGCCTTCATCTTTTCCCTGTTCAGTATTATATTGGCTGTGAGTTTGTCATAGATGGCTTTTATTACATTAAGGAGTGTCCCTTCTATGCTGATTTTGCTGAGGATTTTAATCAAAAAGGGATGCTGGATTTTGTCAAATGCTTTTTCTGTGTCTATTGAGATGATCATGTGATTTTTGTTTTTAATTCTGTTTATGTGGTATATCACATTCATTGACTTCATATTTTAAAACATCCCTGCATCTCTCATATGAAAACCACTTGATCATGGTGGATTATCTTTTTGATATGCCGTTGGATTTGGTTAGGTAGTTTTGTGTTAGGGATTTATGCATCTATATTCATCAGGGATATTGGTCTGTAGTTTTCTTTTTTGTTATGTCCTTTCCTAGTTTTGGTGTTAGGGTGATACTGGCTTCATAAAATGATTTAGGGAGGATTCTCTCTTTCTCTATCTTGGAAATTGTGTAAATAGAATTGGTATCAATTCGTCTTTGAATGTCTGATAGGATTCAACTGCGAATCCATCTGGTCCTGGACTTTTTTTTGGCAATATTTTTAAATTACCATTTCAATCTCACTGTTTGTTATTGGTCTGTCCAGAGTTTCTAATCCTTCCTGGTTTAATCTAGAAGGGTGTATATTTCCAGGAATTTATTCATCTCTGCTAGGTTTTCTAGTTTATATGCATAAATGTGTTCATAGTAGTCTTGAATGATCGTTTGTATTTCTGTGGTATTGGTTGTAATATCTCCCGTTTTGTTACTAATTAAGCTTATTTGGATCTTCTCTCTTCTTTTCTTGGTTAATCTTGTTAATGGTCTATCAATTTTATTTATCCTTTCAAAGAACCAGCTTGTTGTTCCATTTATCTTTTGTATTAAAACTCATATATTTAAAAGTGAGAAAGGTTAAGGTACCTAAATGGAATGGAAACTACAGACCAATATCCCTGTACACTTACTTGAGCAGTACAACATTGAGATATCTTCATTTATATCTAAATCCATATTAACAGATACCCAGAGCAAAAACTACAAAGATTATACAAAAGATACACTGTTATATACTGCAAAGAAACACTAAAAATAAATCAAGATGGAATCTCCAAAATGTTCAAGATCCCACTAAAAGGCAAGGAAAGACAGACATAGGAATGAGGAAACAGATAAGACAATCAGAAAACAAATAATAAAATGGTAAATTTAAGCTTTAAAATGGTAATAAGTACCTTCAATATAAACGGTCTAAATACGCTACTCAAAAGATAGAAATTGGCAGAGTGGATAAAAAGCATAATCATGTTCATGTATATGCCATTTGCAAGAAATTCACTTAAAATTCAATAACATAGGAAGGTGGAAAAGAAAATGGAAACACACACACACACACGATACCTTTTAAACAATCAGAAAACCCAAGCAGAATTGGCACTATTAATATCAGATAAAAAGATTTCAGAGCAAAGAAAATTACCACAGAAAAATAAAACATTACATAATAAAAGAATCAATCAACCAGGAAGAGATTACAATTTGATTTGTGTACACACAGAACAACAGAGCCTCAAAATATATGAAGCAAAAATTCAAAGATTAAAGAAGAAATAGACAATTCCACAATTAGAATTGGGGACTTCAACACTGTTTTCAGCAATTGATAGAATTAGTACATGCAAATCAGCAGGAATACAGAAATTCTGAAAAATACAATCAACCAACAGGATCTAAATGACACACCTGGGACACTTTACTCAACAATAGCAAAAAACACAATTTTTTCAAATGCAATGGACCATTCACCAATACATACCATATCTGACCATAAAACAAATGTCAACCATTTAAATGCACTGGTATCACATCGAGTGTATTCTCTAACCATAATGTAATAGGTAGTCAGTAATGGAAAGACCACAGTAAAATACCTAAGTATGTGGAAATTAAACATCACCCTTCTAAATAATTAAAGGGTTAAAGAGAAAGTCTCAAAGGAAAGGAAAAAAATGCATTGGACTAAAAGGAAAGGAAAATAAAACATAAAAATATTTGGTGCATAGCAAAGCAGTGTGGAGAGGGAAATTTGTCACACTCAGTGCTTACATTAGAAATGAAGAAAGGTCTCAAATCAATACTATAAGTTACTACATAGAGAGACTAGAAAAAGGACAAAAACTGAAAGCAAGTGGGGGAAGGAAATAAAGAGCAGAAATCAATGAAATCGAACATAAGAAAACAATAGAAAACATCAGTGAAACAAAAAGCTGGTTATTTTTAAAAAATCAATAACATTGATCAACCTCTAGGAAGGCTGAAGAAAATAAAAGTGAGAAGACATAAATCACCAATATCAGGAATAAAACGTAATACATCATTACAGATCTTGCAGCCATTAAAAGAATCTTAAGGGAATCCTATGAACAACTTTGCACTATTGAATTTAACAACTTAGTAGAAATAGACCAATTGCTTTAAAACCACAAGCAACTAAAACTCAATCTAGATGAAATAAATGATCTAAATTGTTAATATACCATTAAAGAAATGTAATTTATAACTTAAAAGCCCTCTAAAGAATTTTCCAGACTCAAATTTCTTCACTGGTGATTTCTACCAAAATGTAAAACTTAACACAAATTTTACACAATCTTTTCCAGAAAATAGAGAGAACACTTCCCACAGCAATTTATAAGGCCAGTATCAGACTCATACCCCAAACAGACAAAGATGGTATAAAGAAAAAACAAAATGAACTTAAATCCTCAAGAAAATAGTAGCACATATAACACATAATATATATATAAAAGTATACATTATGACCAAGTGGAATTTATTTCAGGTACATAAGGCTGTATGCGTTTTTTAAATTTCCTTTGAACATTTGAATATTGATAGGAAATCTATCATATCAATAGGCTAAAGAAGAAAAATTATATGATAATATCAATTGATGCAGAAAAAGCATTGGACAAAATCTGACATTTATTCCTGATAAAACCTCTCAGAAAATTAGAAATAAAGAAAAATTATTTCAACTTGATAAAGAACTAATAAGTTAGTTTGGCAAAATCACAGGGTCCAAGAGCAACACACGAAAGTCAATTACAGTTTTATATACTAACATGGAACATGAGGAAATTAAAATAAAAAAATACAATTTACAATAAATCCAAAGAATGCTTAACAAACATGTACGGGTTCTGTGCACTAGAAATTACAAATTTCTGATAGAAGAAATAAAAGAAGACCTAAATAAATTGAGAGTATGGATTGGAAGTTTCAACTGTGCCAGAACTGATCTATAGATTTAATGTAATTCCTATTAAAATCACAGCAAGAATTTCTTAAACGTAGGTAAGTTTATTTTTAAAATTATATAAAACCAATGCCCTAAAGTGGCTGAAACAATCCTGGCTAGGGCTAGTAAAGCACAAGTCACTCTACCCAATAGCAAGTCTAATAATATAGCTACCTTAATAATGCAATGGAAACATGAAAAAGACATGAAAAGATAGTTAATAAGAAGGCAAGTGGCAAATAAACTATAAAAAGATTGTCAATGTCACAAGTAATTTAGTAAATATAATATAAAAGAAAAAGATGTTATATTTTACTGACATTGTCAAACATTCAAAAGTTTGTCAATAACTGCATGAGAAAATACATAGTCTTGTAAACTTTCTATAGAAACCTAATTTTCTATTACTTCTTTGGAGAGCGCCTTATCAATATCTTTGAACTTTAAAATATGCATGCTCTTTTTAGAGTTTTTGTTTGTTTTCTTCTAGTCCTTCTATTATTTCCTTTTCCTGTAGGGCTGGTGGTTGTAATTCTTTCTGCTTATCTATGATAAGAATTGTATTGTTGTTGTTGTTGTTGTTTTTTGTAGGTAGGGCTTCCTCAAATATTTTAGAGTGAGACAATAAAAAGTTGTTTATAGGCAGGGCACAGTGGCTCAAGCCTGTAATCCCAGCACTTTAGGAGGCTGAGGAGGGCAAACCACAAGGTCAGGAGGTCAAGATCATCCTGGCCAAATGGTGAAACACTATCTCTACTAAAAATACAAAAATTAGCTGGGCATGGTGGCGGGTGCCTGTAGTCCCAGCTGCTTGGGAGGCTGAGGCAGGAGAATCACTTGAACCCAAGAGACAGAGGTTGTAGTGAGCCAAGATTGCACCACTGCACTCTAGCCTGTGTGACAGAGCGAGACTTTGTCTCAAAAAAAAAAAAAAAAAAAAAGTTGTTAATCGTCTGTCTATATGGGTAATACTATTCTTTAATAGTGATAGTCTGTCAAAGTGTGAAGTCTTTTCTCTAGAGTATTTTCAATTTTTAGAGAAGGAAATTTTAAAATATTTTTGTATAGCTGAAGACGTTCTCTGAAAAAAAAAAAAAATAGGGTGTAGTGGGAGGGAGAGCCCCCATACACAGACTTTCAATTCATCTCCCTAGTTTCAGCCCCATGCCGCTCTCACATCTTTATTTTTCTGCTTTCTAGTTTCCTCCTCAGCTTTGTGTCTCTTTTCTGTTTTCTGTAAGGTAAATTGGCTCATTCTTTGGATTTATCTGTCTCTGTGGTTTTCCACATACTGCTTTAGCAATTTCTACTGTTCCATCAGCTCTCTAGAAATATGTTCTGATCATTCCTATCATACAGACCATCTCTTTGTAAAAAAATTATTCATTATGTTTTTTAATGATTTTAGGACTCTTTATTATTGCTCTACAGAGGCCTCTGAGGAGGGAGGATATGAGGCTTATCTGTTTTTTAAAAATACACGTTTAGAGGTTCCATTAACATACGAATAATCTTTCTCTCCTCATATTTTTTTCCATATGCACTCGTTTTTTCTTTTATTAGAAACATAAAACTAAGTCCACAGTAAATTTAGTTTTTGTAAGCAATTTTGTGGAGATGGAAAGTATCTTCCAGGAAAATTCAGTCCCTAAAGCAAGAAACCAGAGTCTTCTGGCAGTCTATCTCTCCTGGCAAAATTAGAGAAAATAAAAAATAGAAAAGGAAAAATACATAAGAATGACTCTAATATTGATTCTATGTACACTGTCCTTTACACTGAATTTTATATTTGTTTGTTATATAATAAATGAGAAGAATGACAGTACAATACAAAGGCAAATTAGGAAAAAATGAATAGAAAGGCAATTAGAGACTCCAGGGAAAACTGAAAGCTACACAAGAAGGAATAAAATCAAATGAAAATAAAGAAAACAAAAATGGAAGACTAGCTCTGTTATGAAATATTTATATTGTCAAAATAATGAAACATTTTTATTGATTTATTTATAAAATATATTTTAAAATTTTAAAGATGATTTTATAAAAAGTATAAAAAATAGGACTACATTTATGTGAAAAAAATACAATATAATTAACCTTGATAGTGCAAAATAAAAAATTCTAAGACTAGAAGTTGAAAAGATACTGAGGGAGAGTAGTTAGAGAGCTAAAGATAATTAGGCTTTACTACAAACCTCATTTTGTAAAGTGAGGTGTCGTAAAAAAGAAAATAAAGATATTAATTACCATAGTAAAATACCTAATATTTCAAATGTTATCAACAAAATAACTTAGAGATAGATCTACATTGGAATCTTTTAAGTAAACAGAAGATAGCAATATAAATATGCTAAAATCAATAAACAAGACCAATGCGTTGAAGCATATTATCTAGACAAGTGAAAATAAGTATCAGAAAAAAAAAGTTAACAGTTATAAGTGTTTACTCCTAGAGAATGGGATTTGATGGCAAGAAGTATGGGAGGGAGGTGGCCGGGCACAGTGGCTCACACCTGTAACCCCAGCGCTTTGGGAGCCCAAGGTGGGCGGATCACGAAGTCAAGAGATCGAGACCATTCTGGCTAACACAGTGAAACCCCATCTCTACTAAAAATACAAAAAATTTAGCCGGGCATGGTGGCGGGCACCTGTAGTCCCAGCTACTCAGGAAGCTGAGGCAGGAGAATGGCATGAACCCAGGAGGAGGAGCTTGCAGTGAGCCGAGATCGCACCACTGCACTCCAGCCTGGGCGACAGAGCGAGACTGTCTCAACAACAACGACAACAAAAAGTATGGAAGGGAGGCAGATAACAATATTTTTGAACCTGTGTACTTAATTACTTTAAATAAATATAAAACTTTTCTAAAACCTATGTTCATTTATATACAAGAATAATTGTGGTTCACTGTGATTTGAAGGTTTTTTGTTCCCATAATGACAGAGAAATATATAAATCTTTTAAGAGAATTTGAAAAAGAGAGAAAATTTCAAAGTATATGAATACCTAGCATATTATTAACATCCTGTTCTTTGTCTACCTTATTCTTAGCACAAATATGTATTTTATAAAACTTGTATAAAAAGCTCTCTTTTTAAAAAATCCTGTCTTGAATATTTTTTATATTAATAGTTTATAAAAACAGTTTTTAATTAACTTATTGTATTACTTTATGTAATAATTTAACTAATCATTTATTGTTAGGCTTTTTTCTTTTAAAAATACCTTTCTTAACAAATATTTTTATGGTTAATCATGATTATTCATCAGGACAAATTTCTACATGTTATTGTCATCTAGCCAGCCGCTCTTCATAAAGATTGTATGAATGCATATTCTCAACTAAAGTGCACGCTATAACTATATCTATGTAACCTCATTCACACAAGTTAATAAGATTATTTTAATCTTTGCAAAATTTAATAGGGAACAGGCATCTTCTTACTGTTCTTTGAAAACTAGTAATAGGCTGATTTTGTGTGTGCATTGGCCATTTTTAATTTTTTGAAATTATCTTTTTTATATTGACTTGTACAATTTTTATATTGATTTATAAGAATTACTTTCATACTAGTTTGTAAGACTTCTTTGCAATATTCAAGGTATTAGCAGATCTTAAAAATGATTAATAAAATGTAAGCATGGTAATATAATGGACACACATTTATAAAACAGACTCTTAGGAAGGAGGCGATGTTTATGGGTCGTGTTAGAATTGGAAACTCATATTCTGATGCCGGACAGGGAACTGGGGAGTCTGAAAGAGGTTAACAGAAAGAGGTTTTTAGCTTTATTAAACATCCCTCTGCGGAGGATGACTTAATTTGAATTTCCTAGTTGGCTGGAAGCTAGATGTTGATATTTAGTTGGTTCTAGGGAAATAAGTACAATATTTCCTGCATACGTCAATTTGTGGACTGTGACCTAAACCCACTATCTTGATTATATAGGCATGTGTTCCATAATTTCATGGAAAGATTTCGTGAAGACAGGCCTTAACAACTCTTGATAGTTGCTACTTCTGAGAAGAGGCATGGAATCTAGGGACTTAAGGTAGAATGGAACTCACTATTTATTGAAAACATATTTGTAATGTTTAGTTTTGTTAAACCAAACTGAACATTTAAGTTTTCATTAGCTCTATAATGGAAAATTAAAAATGGAGACCTCCATATACCACATATTTACAAATTATACAATATTCACGTTTATTCATCATATTATATGAACATTATATATGAATATCAATATTTTGATATTTGAAATAGCTATTTTTATAGCTTTAAAAAATTATTTTTAAGGTTTGCAATACATCTTCATACTATGAATCTGCATTTTGTACTAATTGTTGGTTTTTTAATGTTTGCCATAGGAAGGATATTTTATTAAATGAAGGGCATGTAATGGTCTTAATAACAGACAAATGGCCTGCTATTTAAATATATCTGGAGAGAGGGTATGAAGAAATACATTGATTTTAACTGCTCTTAATTTTCTCTCTCTCTGTATCTCTCTATCGTTACCTTTATCTCTATCTCTGTCTCTATCCATCTCTGCTTACCAAGTGTAATACTCTTGTTGAGATGAAGAAAAAATGCCCCCTTTTTGGTTTCCTGATCCCAGCTTTCATCTGTCTTTAGAATTCAACAGGCATAGAAAAATTTATATTTTCATGGACACTACTGACACTTTTCAGCCAAAATGGGCTCATCCTAATTCTTCTCTTGAACAGAGGCGAATGACTGTCCATGCTTTCTGAAGCTGGAGCTAGAATATATATATATAAATTTAAAGACACTTTTCATTCACATGAGCTGCTTCTCTGTTAGATCCTTTTGTGCCAGGAGATGACTACCAGGCAACAACATCCAAATACTTGATTCAGGATAGCTTAACAAAAGGATTTCGCAAAGTCGCTTTACAAAAGATTTCGTATACCACATATAACAAAAGCCATATTTATTTTATTTATTTATTAACTCAGAGATGGAGTCTTGCTCTGTCATCCAGGCTGGAGTGCAGTGCGCTATCTTGGCTCACTGTAACCTCCATCTCCCGGGCTCAAGCAATTCTCCTGCCTCAGCCTCCCGAGTAGCTGGGATTACAGGTGGGTGCCACCACGCCCAGCTAATTTTTTGTATTTTTAGTAGAGACAGGGTTTCACCATGTTGGCCAGGCTGGTCTTGAACTCCTGACCTGAACTGATCTTCCTGCCTTGGCCTCCCAAAGTGCTGGGATTATAGGCATGAGCCACCGTGCCTGGCCAAAAACCATATTTAAAGAGAAAAAAAGATAATACATATTTTAAATGAATTTGTAAAACCTTTCTTTAAAATGAAACTCACGATAATCAGATTTTTATGTGGGTTGATATTATTCTACTAAATGTACTTTTTACCACCTAAATTTGATGAAAAAGAGGAAGAGGTTATCCCTCAAATACAACTTTACCCACTAACATAAATCTGAGACAGAGAGAGGGAGAGAGAGAGAGAGAGACTGACTCAAAGAAAGGTGGCCAAATATTTATTCTTTGGCCAAGGCATGAAATTATATTTTGGCCTCATTATAGATACAAAACCAAATCATCAAGCCATTGACAAGTATGATATTCTGTGATACTGGCTGGCCCTGTGTACACATAAATCAATTAAAAATTGATCATCTTTGTGCATTTGATCCAACTTTCTCCATCAATATAAGTGGCCTGGTAAAAGGCCATCATTTTCAATAGTAAATCAGCTGTGATTGATCAAATTTATCAACTGGTATGCCAAGAGATTATTTGACTAAATCTTTTTTTTTAAATCCAAGCATTATAGACAGAGGTTTTGATTTTTACCTTCTTGCTCAGCAAGAGAAACATGATCAGAAATGCATATTTAAAAACAGTCAGTACAATGCTGAAGATGTTTGTTTCTTGATCTGAGTGAATGGTAACTTGGAGGTATTCACCTTCTAAAAATTCATCCAAATTTAGGCCTATGATGTGTATAGTTTTATGAATGTGTGTTACATGGAGATTTTTGCAAAGCGATAAAGAGTCACTATTCTCTAAGATACGGTGATGTGTGTGATTTTTATCTAGAGGCAATGAAATTGACCACAAGTGACATTTGAATGCTTTTTTAAATCATTATTTTCTGACTCATGCCTAAAGCATAATATTTCCAACCAAAAGAGTTGCTTGAATACAATTGTTCTCTCATCTGTATAGTTTCATATTCCATAGCCCTTTAAAATGATTTTCTTTGGCTTTGTCAGATTAATATATGAGTTGGTAATTTTGAGCACTTTGATTATGATAATATAATTTCCAGTTCAAGAGACAGAAGCATTATTGCAAATAATTGTTTTCTGGGTGAGCACAAAGGAGAGGTAAATGCAACGAAATCTCAGCCACAAGTGTGCTAATATTATCCACAGATTTAAAACATCACCTTAGGTTGAAAGCATGGCTCATAAATTTTGAAATGTTTGAAACAAATTTCTGATGAATAAAAAATTTCTGCAGGATCCAGCTGATTTTTTTATAAACTCACAAGAGATCTTTGTTTCCCAAAGTTCCTGGATCCCAAGATTTCCTCCCTCAATATGTATGCATTCTTATAGGAGTCTTTCATTGGTGTAGCAGAAGTTATTTACCTTAAAAAAATAGGTAAGTCTTGTGTTTTCAGGATGCCTTAAAGGAAACTAACAAGTAGTCTGATGTTTTGTTGAACATAAAGATGAACAAAAGCAACAGTAAACACGACAATATTAAGCTTATCCATCATTACTATCACTGTTGTCACAATGGCCATTTTCATTGATTTATCTGCTAAGTCAAATGCCAGGTGTTTTACCTGTAACACCTAGAATAAAAACTAATCTATTAATATCCAAAACCCTATGAAATACTAGATTTAACATTTAACCCTATACTTGATGGGGTTATTGAATTCTCTATTATATTCATTTTATAGGTTAAGAACAAAAAAAATAGAAAGCCTGTGACATTAAGTTTCCAAAATTCAAGATAAAGTGACTTCTTGAGAGAGGGAGAAAGATGGGATTCAGGCAGGGCATGTAAGGAGCTTCACAGACCAAGTTTTTTACTTTTTTGAAATAGATAAGTGAATAGTACATTCAAGAATGAAGGCTGTATCACTCCCATATCTTTTGATTACTTATAAATATTATTTTGTATTTAATCAAAATTTTAACAAGCAAAACCTGAGACACAGAGCAGTGTGGAGGGACTGGTTACAGTGTCCACTATGCAATACTGTCTCTCACATTCATTTTATAACCATTTTAAGATTTCACTGTATTTCTGCTTTTCAATGCAGCAACCAATTATGTCTCTCTTGTATCTACTTTTTGACTACTCAATAAAATCAGTGTGCCTATAGTTGAAAATTGTGCAATTTAGTTACTTCGGTGTAGGAGGAGCAAGGTGTTACAAACATGGTGTTTTAACAGTGGGCCCGAATCTCAAAGCACTACACTAATTTTAGTTTAGTGGAAGCTAGGAATCAGAAAAGGACACGTGTACTTCTTATTAAACTGAAGTACTGAAGTGAAGAAATCTAGGTGATCTAGACCAACCTAAAGAACACAGCAGGACCAAGGAATACAAAAAAAAAGGAAGGAAGGAAGGAAGGAAGGAGGGAAGGAAGTTAGGAAAGAAAGAGAAAGAAAGAGAGAGAGAGAGAGAGAGAGAGAGAGAAAGAAAGAAAGAAAGAAAGAAAGAAAGAAAGAAAGAAAGAAAGAAAGAAAGAAAAGTTTCCAGATTCTAAAGGAAATAAGGTAAGATTGGGATGGGGATAGGGAAGTTGAAGGGAAATATCTGAGATGAAATATTTTAACTGAACTTGTGAGTCAAGACATTTAAAACATCTAATAGACCAGAGGGGACTAAAACAGGGAACCTTCAAATAATATTTTGATTAGCCTCTACTTCCATTCACCTTGGAAAAAAATTAGTTGTTGAATAAATAAGACGTGGCAATCTCTTCTAGCTAATTGAATTGTCCAATATTGGTTTGAATGTGTATGGATAACACTGCAAATAATTCAAAAGCATATTAATTAATGAGAGTAAAATTAGATTCCTAGTTGGTGACCTATCTGGTGGATCACTCAAAAGAATTATATTTATCAAAATTTTACCTAAGTTTACTTTGTGTTAACCATGCAAGAAAATGAGGACATACTCATTTTTAACTTCAGCAAGTGTTCCATTTGGGAATAGTTGAATTAAAAGCAAACCCTTAGCCTCTATACTGGAAATAAGCAGAGACAGAGCCTGGAGATAAATAAAATGCTCTAGTCAGATTTAGCATGACACTAAAAAACAGAAAATGCTTTTGATGAAGCAAGTTCTGAGGCTGTATCAAAAAAAAATCCTATAATTACAGCTGTGATAAATATGCTCACTACAACATGAATTTGGGTCCAATAAAGCCGTTCCAAATCCCTGATTACCTCTTTCTTACCTCAAGATATTTCAGAAATTAACAGACATTTTTCAACTGGTTGCATTGGAGAAATTGTTTTTATTGACTGGACTGGTTTCCAGTAAGTCAGAAGAGTGAGGAAAAATCTGTCAAGGTAGGCTAAACAAATTCAGCTGATTCTTACCCAACCTAACAGTAAATAAACCAACAATAATGATGTGCTCTTCACGTAGCATATATAAATGCTGTCTGTGAAAGTTGAAATTGAATCTCTTGTAAGTTTTAGTCAATTAGATTTGTGAGAACAGTAATACAGATTGAACATCCCTAATCTGAAAACCTGAAACTTGAAGTGTTCCAAAATCCGAAGCTTTTGGGGTGCCACCATAATGCCAGAAACAGATTTTACACATAAGTACTTAACACAAACTTTTGTTTCATGCATAAAATTATTTTAAAATATTGTATAAAATAATATTTAGGCTACATGTATAAGATGTACATAAAATATAAGTGAATTTAGTGTTTACACTTGAGTCCCATCCCCAAGCTATCTCATGATGTATTTGCAAATATTCCAAAATCCGAAAAAAATCAAAATCCAAAACACTTCTGGTTCTAAGTGTTTAGAATAAGGAATACTCAATTTATAGTATATCAACTGTAGTCTATGGACCTGAAATCAAAACTTCCTAATTAAGCTATATCAATACCGATTGAAAATGTCCATCTTGTTCATTCATATAAAAAGAAATTAATATATTTTGATAAATTAGTGAGCAGGGTAAATATTTAAGTGTAATAAATATCCAAAGGTGACAACACTAAAATCGGACTTAAGAAGTATTAATTTCAGGATTGTTTTGGCTGCCTTAACAAAACCTAAATGAAAGTGGCTTAAGCAAGGTAGAAGATTTATTTCTCTCTCATGTAAACTCTTGAGTTGGTGGGTGGTCTAGGCAGGTGGAGCATCGTTGCTTTGTAAGGCCATCCACCGCCTCAGGTTCCTCTGATTTTACTTGTTTATTCTCATGAGAGTGGCCAAAGCTGGCTCGCTCCTACCACACTTCATGACCACCGCACATCTACATTCCAGCAGAGGAAGTGGGTAGAGAGTAAGCATCTTTCTTTCAAGGGCGTGACCCAAAAGAGTCACACATCAGTTCTACTCATTCACTGTCCAGAACTAAGTCACATGACAACATGCTGCAAGGAAGGCTGGGAAATGTAGTCTCTGGAAGAGCAGCCACATACCTCTGTGAAGACTAGGTTGGCTCTTTTCACAAAAGAAAAAGGGGGAAAATGGATATTAGGGGAAATTATAAGTCTCATCAAATAAAGCAGCCAAATATTGGAAAGGACCTTAGTTTTCTCATCCAGGAATTAATTCTATTATCCAATGATATCATTTTTCTATGACCAAACATCAGCCTTCAGCTTATTGGGAAGTTATTCCTGTTACCCAACATGCTTTCAACAATGCGATTATTATCTTGTGGATTTGGAGAAACTCCACCTGCCGCCAAATATTTCTCCACAACTTGGCTTTCATGGCTCCTGAAATTTCCATTTATTCTTTAAAGAAAAGTACAGATTTTAGGTCAGAGAGACCCAGCTAGTAGGTTTCAAATCTGGGTCGATCTAACCTAAAATCTATGTTTTCTTCTTTATGAAATGGAGTGGTACTAACTTCTTGTATGAGATTTGGGGATAATATATGTAAAGCCCCTTTTAGCATAGGAATTATAATATTTTCAGATAATCCTTATTTAAATGCAGAACTATGTATTATTAAATTAAGGTAACATCTGTAAAATAGACTTAGTGCTTATTTCATCAAAAGCACATTTTAGACATTGAGTTTTATGGGAACAGCAATTTTTCTTAGTTATTTGTCTTTACTATCACCTCCAAAGGTTTTAAATTTATTTCAAGACTCTTTTGAGAACGCAGGCTCCTTCCAAATTTTCAAGCCCCCTTTTAACACCCTATGTGTTTACCTTATTTTTTTTAGTAAGTCACTATGACAGCAGCATGCTTTTTCCTGTCTCTGTAATTATTTTTTATATTTTAGAGAAGTTTCAGTTTGCAGATAAAATTAACTGAAACTAAAGAGCTCCTACTTATGCTGTCACTGCTCCCTCAATAGTTTCCCCTATAATTAACATCTTACATTAGTGTATTACATGTGTTACAATTGATAAGTCAATATTGATACATTTTTATTAACTAAAGTCTATATTTCACATTAGGGTTCACTCTTTACATTATACATTCCACGGGTTTTGGCAAATGTATAGTGGCATGTATCTACCACTACAGGATCATACAGAATAGTTTCACTATCCCCCAAATCCCCTGCACTGCACTTATTCATCCCTCCTTCCCTCCCCTGGAGTCCCTTTCAAACACTGGTCTTTTTATTGTCTCCATAGTTTTGCCTTTTCCAGAATGTCATAAAGCTTGAATATACACTATGTAGCCTTTTTAGAATGGTGTCTTTCACTTGGCAATATACATTTAAAGTTTCTCCATGTCTTTTTGTAGCTTGATTGCTCATTTCTTATCATTGCTGAAGAGTATTCTATTGTACATATGTAGCACAATTAGTTTATCCACTTATCTGTTGAAGGGCAACTTGGTTCTTTCAAGTTTGGGCAATTATGAATAAAGCTGCTATAAACATCTATGTGCAGGTTTTTGTGTGAACAGAAGTTTTCAACTTATTTGGGTAGATACCAAGGAGTGTAATTGCTAGATAATATGATTAAGTGTTCATTTAATTTGGTAAGAAACTGCCAAATGGAATTACAAAGTGGCAATACTATTTAACATTCCTATCACCATTGATGAAAATTCTTTTTTGCTCCATAAGAACATTTGTTGTTAATGTTTTGGATTTTAGCCATTCTAATAGATGCATAGTGGTATCTCACTGTTGTTTTAATTTGCATCCACTAATGACATATGATGCTGAACATCTTTTCATGTGCTTATCTGCATCCATATATCTTCTTTGGTGAAATTTCTGTTTAAATCTTTTGCCCATTTTTTTTAAAGTAGGTTGGTTGTTTTCTTATTGTAGAGTTTTAAGAGTTCTTTGTATATGTTGAATACTAGTCCTTTATGAAATGTGCTCTGCAAAAATTTTCTTCAAATCTGTGGCTTGTCTTTTAATTGTCATAATGTTTTTTGCAGAGCAGAAGTTTTTAATTTTAATGAAGTGCAACTTATTGATTTTTTTTCTTTCATGGATTTTACTTTTGGTGTTGCATCTAAAAATTCATCACCAAACCCAAGGTCACCTAGATTTCCTCCCATGCTATCTTCTAGGGATTGTGTGGTTTTGCATTTATTAGCATGCTATTTTTTTTTACCAGCCTTTTTATATGCACACACATAATTGATGGCAAGTTTTATTGGTGGAAATTTATAGCAGAAATATCTCTGACTAACCTATAGAAACTACAATTTATTTATGGCATGAATTAATCCAAATTTGTTTTTCTTTTTCAAAATTATTTTGACTAGTCTAGTCTTTTGCATTTTAATATAAACTAGAATCAGTTTGCCAAGTATGACCCAAAAAACCTGCTGGAATTTTGATTAAAATTGCACTGAACCTATACATCAATTAGTGAGAACTGACACCTGTGATTCATGAGCTACCAGGGTAATCCCTCTGTTTGATTAAGTGTTCTTCGATTTCACTCAGCAAGTCTTTGTAGTTTTTACTGTACAGAATTTTGCATTTTTATGCTGTTGTAAGTGGTATTTTTAAAACTTAATTCTGATTATGTAGTGCTAGCATACAGTATACAGTAATGCAACTGATTTTTGTCTGTTGACCTTGTATCCTACCCCCTTACTAAGCTCTTTTATTAGTTCAATAGCCTTTTCATAGTCTTTGGAATTGTAGACAATTATGTCATCTGCATTTAGAGACAATTTTATTTTTTCCTTTCCAATCTGTGGCCTTTTATTTCTTTTCCTTGTCTTATTGCTACTTCCTACAACCTCCTGTTCAATGTTGAAAATCATTGGTGAGAATCATCATTCTTCCCTTATTCCCAATCTTAGTAGGCAAGTATTCAGTCTTGACCTCTTGGACTCAAGCTATCCTCCCACCTAGCCTCTGAGACTATAGGGACATGCCACCATATCCCCCTAGTTTTTAAATTGTTTGTAGAGTAGGTTTTCGCTCTGTTCTCTAGGCTGGTCTTGAGCACCTAGGCTCAAGTAATCTTCCCACCTCAGTCTCCCAAAGTGCTGGGATTACAGGCATGAGCTACCACAGCTAGCCTGAAATGTAGTTTAATATGGTAAATTGTATATATTTATTCTCAAATGTTAAACCAGCCTTGAATTCAAGGGATAAACCCCACTAATTAT
Source organism: Nomascus leucogenys (assembly GCF_006542625.1). Classification (NCBI taxonomy): domain Eukaryota; kingdom Metazoa; phylum Chordata; class Mammalia; order Primates; family Hylobatidae; genus Nomascus; species Nomascus leucogenys. The sequence continues at coordinate 121,375,905 of NC_044402.1, forward strand.
GTTGAATTTAATTTGCCAAATTTTTGTGAATAATTTTTGCATCTATTTTTCAGGATATTTAATCCATACTGTACTATTCTTATAATGTCATTGTCTGGTTTTTATATCGGGTTACTGCTGACAGAACAGAGAAAGAGAGAGAGTAGGAGAGAGAGAGATAGAATCCACTAGTAGAATAAGCCATGATCACCACTCATAAGTTGTAAGTTTACTTCTTTGCTAATAGATATTGGAATCATTAAGTTTGCTCTTAAAAAAAAAAAAAAGGTATTTTTGTTCTGTTTTGTTTTTTCAGTTGCTACTACTTGATCAGTACCTGGAATTCTGAGGAAAACCCTATTAGAGATTGCAAATCCAGTAAATAAAGGCAGCAGTGGTACCTTGTTAAAAACATCAAATACAAAGTGCTCTGAGGAGGAATATGCACAGTGTGTTCTAGGGACAGAAAATAAGACAAACATGGCTGGAGTATTGGAAGGGGAAGTGAGTGTTACTAGATGAGGTGAGGTGGGCCAGATCATGTGGGTCTGTGTAAGCTATGGCAAGGAGGGGGGATTTTATTCCACCTAAGATGGAAAGTCTTTATGAAGTTTTAAAAATGGCAGTGTTATGATTTGTAACATCTGAGTTTATGTTTACATAGTGGCCAAATTATTTTATAAAATAATGTAATAATGGTTCAACAGTTTGATTGTGTTGTCCTTAAAATTTCACAAGACTTAAAATTTTCTACACTATTCATTTCAGTATTGACCGTAATGTTTAATAACTCAATTAGTAATGTTAAACAAATTATTTGTTACTACCTATTGAAATTATATATATAATATACACACACATATCTGTGTAATACAATATACATGTGTCTGTTATATATATATGTATTTTTTATGAATTATATATGAAAACACTGACTTTCTTGATTTCATCGGATGTTTTCCTTAAACATTTACCAAGCCATTGGTAGTCTAATGCTATAGAAACTGGTGTTAATAACTCTATTATAAAATGTCTATTGATAACCTTTATATATTCTTATAGAAATAGTCTTCTCAGGGGGCCGGGCATGGTGGCTCATGCCTGTAATCTCAGCACTTTAAGAGGCCGAGGCAGGCGGATAACCTGAGGTCATGAGTTTGAGACCTGCCTGGCCAACGTGGCAAAACCCCATCTTTACTAAAAATGCAAAACGTAGCCGGGCATGTTGGTGGGCACCTCTAATCCCAGCTACTTGGGAGGCTGAGGCAGAAGAATCGCTTGAACCCTGGAGGCAGAGGTTGCAGTGAGCTGAGATCGTACCATTACACTCCTGGGTGACAGAGGGAGACTCCATCTCAAAAAAAAAAAAAAAAGTCCTCCCAGTTTTGCCTTAAATATCAAAACAGCCAATCAATATTTAATTGATGTTTCAAACTTAGATATATAATTTGGAAAAACATTTTAGTAGGCCTGTGCTTATTCATATGAAATAAGTAATTGCATATATGTTATGAATAATAAGGCCTCAGGATATTTGGCTCCCCAAAACATCCTTATTTTGAGGGAGTCAGGGAAGTAGCACCCACATTAAATGTATTTATGAGAACAGTCTAAGTTACTTCAGTTGTTAAGATAGTTGTCTGGTAGCAGAACATAAAAACCTATGATAACAGAAAAATTATATTTTAAAGAGAAAGGTTTTCGAAATCTGAAATTCCAGGTGTGTAGGTATCATGAAAGGAAGGGCAGGTAGGGCACCCTTTGCCCATCTCATAGGTCTGCCAAATTTGGCCTTAGTTTTTACAATATTTTATATCACCTAATTTTTAGTTACAAGTTACCTTCATAGATTCAATTGCCTTGATGAGGTTCGATTTCTTCTTAAAAGGGGTATTACCATTACGCTACATTTTAATATACATTTTATGGCTATCCATCAGCAATACATGACTTGTTCAAAATTAAAACTATATTTTTCTGTGAGTTACATTTGGTGACACTTCAAACTAATTTTGAAGATTTACTGAGTATAATCAAGATCATAACAAATTTCCCCATATGTTTTGTAAATAAAAAATGTATTTATAGATATTAGTATGACTATTTGGGAACGCAAAGCTATAAGATTAAACAAAAGGTTACAATCCTTTCTTGTTAGGGATCATCTGTTCTTTAATTTCAAACTAGAGTCTAAGATGAGGTAGAAAATATGTTGGCTATTTCTTAAAGTTAACTTATTAAAAATGAGGAATTGTAGTATAATTCCAAGATTGAAGGGTGATGAAATATCTATTGTTTGTGATCTCTTCCCCTCATTCAAAATCATATGATTAAGAATGGGTATGAAATTACAAGGAATTAATATTTATATTATTTTTGAGACTCTATGAGTTAGATTTGTGATTAGCAAGACAAGATTCCATCAAAGACTGTGGTTTTGCCTTTAATTTCACATAATGTTAAGTACTCTAACTTAAAAAGAGTATGTTGACACTTTCTATGCAATATGGTACAAAAGAAAATTTATTTATTAATTATCTCTCTTCTTGGAGTATCAGAATATATTAGCCATTGGTAATGAATGAACAGCTAAATTTTATGAAGTGAGTTTCCTTCTCTTTTTCCTTTTTTTAGACACTAGAACATCACAAGGTCAAATGGCAGATGGTTTGAGAGCCCCATCACAGACATTTTATATAGCAACTTTAAATGAAAATTGTATTATTTCTTATATTGCTTCATAAAGAAATTACTTCGAAGCTTAAGGTTAAAATAAGAAACATTTATTATAACACACAGTTTCTAAGGGTCAGGGAACTGAGGGCTGCTGGTGCTTCTGGCTGGATGGTTTTCATAGAGTTGCAGTGAAGATGTCAACCAGGGCTACAGTCATTTGAAGGGTGGGCTGGGGCTGGTTAACTCAAAGTTTAAGGTTAAAATAAGAAATATTTATTACAACGCACAGTTTCTTTTTTTGCTTCTACTTGTTTATTAATACTTATTTTTGTTATTTTACAATAAACTTGCATTCCTTGTATTTTTTGTATTATTATTATACTTTAGGTTTTAGGGTACATGTGCACAATGTGCAGGTTTGTTACATATGTATCCATGTGCCATGTTGTTGTGCTGCACCCATTAACTGGTCATTTAACATTAGGTATATCTCCCAATGCTGTCCCTCCCCCCTCCCCCCACCCCACAACCGTCCCCGGAGTGTGATGTTCCCCTTCCTGTGTCCATGAGTTCTCATTGTTCAATTCCCACCTATGAGTAAGAACATGCGGTGTTTGGTTTTTTGTCCTTGTGATAGTTTACTGAGAATGATGTTTTCCAGTTTCATCCATGTCCCTACAAAGGACATGAACTCATCATTTTTTATGGCTGCATAGTATTCCATGGTGTATATGTGCCACATTTTCTTAATCCAGTCTATTGTTGTTGGACATTTGGGTTGGTTCCAAGTCTTTGCTATTGTGAATAGTGCCGCAACAAACATACGTGTGCATGTGTCTTTATAGCAGCATGATTTATAGTCCTTTGAGTATATACCCAGTAACAGGATGGCTGGGTCAAATGGTATTTCTAGTTCTAGATCCCTGAGGAATCGCCACACTGACTTCCACAATGGTTGAACTAGTTTACAGTCCCACCAACAGTGTAAAAGTGTTCCTATTTCTCCACATCCTCTCCAGCACCTGTTGTTTCCTGACTTTTTAATGATGGCCATTCTAACTGGTGTGAGATGGTATCTCATTGTGGTTTTGATTTGCATTTCTCTGATGGCCAGTGATGATGAGCATTTTTTCATGTGTTTTTTGGCTGCATAAATGTCTTCTTTTGAGAAGTGTCTGTTCATGTCCTTTGCCCACTTTTTGATGGGGTTGTTTGTTTTTTTCTTGGAAATTTGTTTGAGTTCATTGTAGATTCTGGATATTAGCCCTTTGTCAGATGAGTAGGTTGCAAAAATTTTCTCCCATTCTGTAGGTTGCCTGTTCACTCTGATGGTAGTTTCTTTTGCTGTGCAGAAGCTCTTTAGTTTAATTAGATCCCATTTGTCAATTTTGGCTTTTGTTGCCATTGCTTTTGGTGTTTTAGACATGAAGTCCCTGCCCATGCCTATGTCCTGAATGGTATTGCCTAGGTTTTCTCGTAGGATTTTAATGGTTTTAGGTCTAACATGTAAGTCTTTAATCCATCTTGAATTAATTTTTGTATAAGGTGTAAGGAAGGGATCCAGTTTCAGCTTTCTACATATGGCTAGCCAGTTTTCCTAGCACCACTTATTAAATAGGGAATCCTTTCCCCATTTCTTGTTTTTGTCAGGTTTGTCAAAGATCAGATAGTTGTAGATATGCGGCATTATTTCTGAGGGCTCTGTTCTGTTCCATTGATCTATGTCTCTGTTGTGGTACCAGTACCATGCTGTTTTGGTTACTGTAGCCTTATAGTATAGTGTGAAGTCAGGTAGGGTGATGCCTCCAGCTTTGTTCTTTTGACTTAGGATTAACTTGGCAACACAGGCTCTTTTTTCATTCCATATGAACTTTATAGTAGTTTTTTCTAATTCTGTGAAGAAAGTCATTGGTAGCTTGATGGGGATGGCATTGAATCTATAAATTACCTTGGGCAGTATGGCCATTTTCACGATATTGATTCTTCCAACCCATGAGCATGGAATGTTCTTCCATTTGTTTGTATCCTCTTTTATTTCATTGAGCAGTGGTTTGTAGTTCTCCTTGAAGAGGTCCTTCACATCCCTTGTAAGTTGGATTCCTAGGTATTTTATTCTCTTTGAAGCAATTGTGAATGGGAGTTCACTCATGATTTGGCTCTCTGTTTGTCTGTGATTGGTGTACAAGAATGTTTGTGATTTTTGTACACTGATTTTGTATCCTGAGACTTTGCTGAAGTTGCTAATCAGCTTAAGGAAATTTTGGGCTGAGACGATGGGGTTTTCTAGATATATAATCATGTCATCTGCAAACAGGGACAGTTTGACTTCCTCTTTTCCTAATTGAATACACTTTATTTCCTTCTCCTGCCTGATTGCCCTGGCCAGAACTTCCAGCACTATGTTGAATAGGAGTGGTGAGAGAGGGCATCCCTGTCTTGTGCCAGTTTTCAAAGGGAATGCTTCCAGTTTTTGCCCATTCAGTATGATATTGGCTGTGGGTTTGTCATAGATAGCTCTTATTATTTTGAGATACGTCCCATCAATACCTAATTTATTGAGAATTTTTAGCATGAAGCGTTGTTGAATTTTGTCAAAGGCCTTTTCTGCATCTATTGAGATAATCATGTGGTTTTTGTCTTTGGTTCTGTTTATATGCTGGATTACATTTATTGATTTGCGTATGTTGAACCAGCCTTGCATCCCAGGGATGAAGCCCACTTGATCATGGTGTATAAGCTTTTTGATGTGCTGCTGGATTCGGTTTGCCAGTATTTTATTGAGGATTTTTGCATCAATGTTCATCAAGGATATTGGTCTGAAATTCTCTTTTTTGGTTATGTCTCTGCCAGGCTTTGGTATCAGGACGATGCTGGCCTCATAAAATGTGTTAGGGAGGATTCCCTCTTTTTCTATCGATTGGAATAGTTTCAGAAAGAATGGTACCAGTTCCTCCTTGTACCTCTGGTAGAATTCGGCTGTGAATCCACCAGGCCCTGGACTCTTTTTGGTTGGTAAGCTATTGATTATTGCCACAATTTCAGAACCTGTTATTGGTCTATTCAGAGATTCAACTTCTTCCTGGTTTAGTCTTGGGAGGGTGTATTTGTCTAGGAATTTATCCATTTCTTCTAGATTTTCTAGTTTATTTGCATAGAGGTGTTTGTAGTATTCTCTGATGGTAGATTGTATTTCTGTGGGATCGGTGGTGATATCCCCTTTTTCATTTTTTATTGCATCTATTTGATTCTTCTCTCTTTTCTTCTTTATTAGTCTTGCTAGCGGTCTATCAATTTTGTTGATCTTTTTGAAAAACCAGCTCCTGGATTCATTAATTTTTTGAAGGGTTTTTTGTGTCTCTATTTCCTTCAGTTCTGCTCTGATTTTAGTTATTTCTAGCCTTCTGCTAGCTTTTGAATGTGTTTGCTCTTGCTTTTCTAATTCTTTTAATTGTGATGTTAGGGTGTCAATTTTGGATCTTTCCTGCTTTCTCTTGTGGGCATTTAGTGCTATAAATTTTCCTCTACACACTGCTTTGAATGTGTCCCAGAGATTCTGGTATGTTGTGTCTTTGTTCTCATTGGTTTCAAAGAACATCTTTATTTCTGCCTTCATTTCATTATGTACCCAATAGTCATTCAGGAGCAGGTTGTTCAGTTTCCATGTAGTTGAGCAGTTTTGAGTGAGTTTCTTAATCCTGAGTTCTAGTTTGATTGCACTGTGGTCTGAGAGACAGTTTGTTATAATTTCTGTTCTTTTACATTTGCCGAGGAGAGCTTTACTTCCAACTGTGTGGTCAATTTTGGAATAGGTGTGGTGTGGTGCCGAAAAAAATGTATATTCTGTTGACCTGGGGTGGAGAGTTCTGTAGATGTCTATTAGGTCCACTTTGTTTAGAGCTGAGTTCAATTCCTGGATATCCTTGTTAACTTTCTGTCTCAATGATCTGTCTAATATTGACAGTGGGGTGTTAAAATCGCCCATTATTATTGTGTGGGAGTTTAAGTCCCTTTGTAGGTCACTCAGGACTTTATGAATCTGGGTGCTCTTGTGTTGGGTGCATATATATTTAGGATAGTTAGCTCTTCTTGTTGAATTGATCCCTTTACCATTATGTAATGGCCTTCTTTGTCTCTTTTGATCTTTGTTGGTTTAAAGTCTATTCTTTCAGAGACTAGGATTGCAACCCCTGCCTTTTTTTGTTTCCCATTTGCTTGATAGATCTTCCTCCATCCCTTTATTTTGAGTCTATGTGTGTCTCTGCACGTGAGATGGGTTTCCTGAATACAGCACACTGATGGGTCTTGACTCCTTATCCAGTTTGCCAGTCTGTGTCTTTTAATTGGAGCATTTAGCCCATTTACATTTAACGTTAATATTGTTATGTGTGAATCTGATCCTGTCATTATGATGTTAGTTGGTTATTTTGCTCGTTAGTTGATGCAGTTTCTTCCTAGCCTCGATGGTCTTTACAATTTGGCATGTTTTTGCAGTGGCTGGTACCGGTTATTCCTTTCCATGTTTAGTGCTTCCTTCAGGAGCTCTTTTAGGGCAGGCCTGGTGGTGACAAAATCACTCAGCATTTGCTTGTCTGTAAAGTATTTTATTTCTCCTTCACTTATGAAGCTTAGTTTGGCTGGATAGGAAATTCTGGGTTGAAAATTCTTTTCTTTAAGAATGCTGAATATTGGCCTCCACTCTCTTCTGGCTTGTAGAGTTTCTGCCCAGAGATCAGCTGTTAGTCTGATGGGCTTCCCTTTGTGGGTAACCCGACCTTTCTCTCTGGCTGCCCTTAACATTTCTTCCTTCATTTCAACTTTGGTGAATCTGACAATTATGTGTCTTGGAGTTGCTCTTCTTGAGGAGTAGCTTTGTGGCGTTCTCTGTATTTCCTGAATCTGAATGTTGGCCTGCCTTGCTAGATTGGGGAAGTTCTCCTGGATAATATCTTGCAGAGTGTTTTCCAACTTGGTTCCATTCTCCCCGTCATTTTCAGGTACACCAATCAGACATAGGTTTGGTCTTTTCACATAGTCCCAAATTTCTTGGAGGCTTTCTTTGTTTCTTTTTATTCCTTTTTCTCTAAACTTCCCTTCTCTCTTCATTTCATTCATTTCATCTTCCATCACTGATACCCTTTCTTCCAGTTGATCGCATCGGCTACTGAGGCTTCTGCAATCTTCGCGTAGTTCTCAATACTTGGCTTTCAGCTCCATCAGCTCCTTTAAGCCCTTCTCTCCACTGGTTATTCTAGTTATCCATTCGTGTAATTTTTTTTCAAAGTTTTTAACTTCTTTGCTATTGTTTTGAATTTCCTCCCGTAGCTCGGAGTAGTTTGATCATCTGAAGCCTTCTTCTCTCAACTCGTCAAAGTCATTCTCCATCCAGCTTTGTTCCGTTGCTGGTGAGGAACTGCATTCCTTTGGAGGAGGAGAGGTGCTCTGCTTTTTCGAGTTTCCAGTTTTTGTGCTCTGTTTTTTCCCCATCTTTGTGGTTTTATCTACTTTTGGTCTTTGATGATGGTGATGTACAGATGGGTTTTTGGTGTGGATGTCCTTTCTGTTTGTTAGTTTTCCTTCTACCAGACAGGACCCTCAGCTGCAGGTCTGTTGGAGTTTGCTAGAGGTCCACTCCAGATCCTGTTTGGCTGGGTGTCAGCAGCGGTGGCTGCAGAACAGCGGATTTTCATGAGACCACAAATTCAACTGTCTGATAGTTCCTCTGGAAGTTTTGTCTCAGAGGAGTACCCGGCCGAGTGAGGTGTCAGTCTGTCCCTACTCAGGGGTGCCTCCCAGTTAAGCTGCTCGGGGGTCAGGGACCCACTTTAGGAGGCAGTCTGTCCGTTCTCAGATCTCCAGCTGCATGCTGGGAGAACCACTACTCTCTTCAAAGCTGTCAGTCAGACAGGGACGTTTAAGTCTGCAGAGGTTCCTGCTGAATTTTTGTTTTTCTGTGCCCTGCCCCCAGAGGTGGAGCCTACAGAGGCAGGCAGGCCTCCTTGAGCTGTGATGGGCTCCCCCCAGTTCGAGCTTCCTGGCTGCTTTGTATACCTAGGCAAGCCTGGGTAATGGCGGGCGCCCCTCCCCCAGCCTCGCCGCCGCCTTGCAGTTTGATCTCAGACTGCTGTGCTATCAATCAGTGAGACTCCGTGGGCATAGGACCCTCCGAGCCAGGTGTGGGACACAATCTCCTGGTGTGTCGTTTTCCAGGCCTGTTGGAAAAGCGCAGTATTAGGGTGGGACTGACCCGATTTTCCAGGTGCCATCTGTTACCCCTTTCTTTGACTAGGAAAGGGAACTCCCTGACCCCTTGCGCTTCCCGAGTGAGGCAATGCCTTGCCCTGCTTCGGCTCATGCACAGTGCGCTGCACCGACTGTCCTGCACCCACTGTTTGGCACTCCCTAGTGAGATGAAACCGGTACCTCAAACAGAAATGCAGAAATCACCCGTCTTCTGTGTCGCTCAGGCTGGGAGCTGTAGACCCGAGCTGTTCCTATTCAGCCATCTTGGCTCCACCTCTTCCATAACGCACAGTTTCTAAGGGTCAGGGAACTGAGAGCTGCTGGTGCTTCTGGCTGGATGGTTTTCTTAGAGTTGCAGTGAAGATGTCAGCCAGGGCTACAGTCATTTGAAGTGTTGGCTGGGGCTGGTTAACTCATGTGACAGTTGTCTAGAGGTCTCAATTCCTTGCCACGTGGGCTTTTCCAGAAGGCTACCTAAGTGTCTTCAAGACACTGCATCTGGCTTCCCCCCATAACTTTCAGAAAAAGCAAGGCAGAAACCACAATGTCTTTCATAACCCTGACTCAGAGGCATCAAACCATCACTTCTGCCATGTTCTATTGGTTACCTAAACCCACCACTGATACAACGTGGGAAGGAACTACACAATGACATATATACCAGGAGGCAGAGATCACTGGGTATCATCTTGGAGGCTGGACACCACAAAATAAAGAGTAAATTTAGTGTGGGGAGGTTAGTTTAATTTCTTTTCCTCCTTCTTCTCCTCTGCCTCTTCCCTCTCCTTCTCTTCTTCCTCCTCTAATTTTTAAGAGACACATTGTAATCACCATTAGTCCTGCATTAGCTACAAATCTGAGACACTCATGCTCATGTATATACATGAGCCAATAAACAAATAGACCTATTTACTTGCAATTTAGCATGTGAAATTTTTCCACATGCAAAACAATTTAAAACGTTGATTCAGAGCCAAAAAAGAATCCATATTCAAGCAACTGTTACTTACTATTTTACTGGAAAAATGCCATGTTGGCAATCTTTATTAAGTTAATAGTGACAATTTTCATAGTTTTACTCATTTTTATTTTCTTGGTTCACCTAATAGTTTCTGAACATTGTAAACTATCTTGAAATGTATTTCAAGAAAATAAAGATTTCTCATCATTTGAGTAAATCTTTTCTACTAATTTGCACATGAGTAGATTAATCACAGGTAATGAATAAATAAATAATTGAAAGAAATTTTACATAGAAATTTTCATACGTGTGTTTTTGAATGACGCATATCAAAATGGTCTTTTCAAATACTTTTCAGTGTGATTCATTAACCAGCAGCATTACTAGCAATGCTTACAAAAAACTGTGGATTCTTAGACCCTACCCAAAGCCTACTGAAGTTTGAAGCTACTGAGTTTGAAGTCCCCATTTTAGCAAGCTGTTAGGTGATCCTTATGCATACTGAAGAGGTCAAGCTACTTATCCTTGCAATATACTTTTCAGATTTAGCAAAACCTTATTTCCCATATTTGCACTAGCCATGCTTTTTTGGGTGCTAGGTTTCCTTGTTGTGCTTGAGCTTTATTTTACTACATACCCATAACATGCAATCACAGTATAAAGAAGGGTGTGTTCCCCGCTTGGGTAGAACCTTGCCAGATTGCCCCACTTTATGTGGTGGTGGAGAAGAATCTGAAAGTGGAGACTTCAGTTCAACTTTAGTTCAGTTCAGGGCTAGCAAGTCCATACACACATCAGCACCACTTAATCCTTTAAAATGCTCTGTATTTTAAATGTTTTCCATTTTTCTTTAGTGGAAATAATAAAGTGGCTTTAAATAAACAGTTTCTTCTGTTTCAGAAAGTTGTATGTTTACCTCAGTGTGGCCAATCAATGAATTCCAAAAGGTTTATGGTTTTTTTACTCCTATGGGGCAACCAAAGGCTAAATTCTAAAGGATTTGGAAATGTCAGCTTGTAATACAAACTGGGTTGGCCTCGGGGCCTGAGATCACAACCATAACTCACCATGTTTACAAACTATATCATTTAGTCTAGTATACTAACTGTAAACTCACAGACAATTATAATAGAGAAAGAATTACAGTCAGCCTTTTTCCTTTTTTTTTTTTTTTTGTTGTCTGAACTGTCACGACATATGGATTCTTCATCAGTCCTCAAATCACACAGAGGGCCTCCCTGGAAGCTACTCTTGAAATCAATAGGCAGCTACGCTTTCAAATGAAATACGGAATTGCTATAGACTTTTTCAGAAGGAGAGCAAATGGTTTCACTAAACGAGTCCCGTATGTTATTCCAGGCAGATGTACACACATCTGTGATCTTTAATGGAAAGGATGAAAATATTACATTTCATTAGGTAACTTACACATTTGAAAAGTCAGTTTTTTCTTCAGGCTATTATTTTTCTGTTTGTTGTTCCTTCTTACCCAATTCTCTCCAATTGTGCTCAGAAAGGCATGATTGTGCACCCTTCTGAGGACAGAATGGAGATACTTTACTTCTCTCTCAATATCCTCTTTTCCTTTTTCTTTCTGTACCCCACCTCCTCTTTTCTGTCTGCCCTCTTCTCTTCTCATTAATGTAGCTTTCAAAGTTGTATTAACTTTTTATTTGGCCTAAACAAGGTCTGCTCACTTTAAGACTTTGCGCAAGAGAAAGGTAAGTAGTTTGTGGCTCTTCGCAACTGGCTGCTTCCATTGCCAAGTCGTGCAGTCTAGGGAATGCATAAATCCTAAACTGTCAAATATTGCCACTGAGCTTATGCTTGAAGGATTTGGCAACTTCAACAGAGTAAAGAAACACTGGCCAAGTACGGTGGCTCACGCCTGCAATCCTGCACTTTGGGAGGCCGAGGCGGGTGGATCACCTGAGGTCAGAAGTTCGAGAGCAGCCTGGCCAACATGGTGGAACCCCATCTCTACTAAAAATACAAAAATTAGTCAGGGTGTTGGCATGCCCCTGTAACCCCAGCTACTCAGGAGGCTAAGGTGGGAGAATTGCTTGAACTCAAACCCAGGAGGCAGAGGCTGCTGTGAGGTGAGATCACGCCACTGCAGTCCAGCCTGGGTGATAGAGTGAAACCCCGTCTCAAAAAAAAAAAAAAAAGAGAAAAAAGAAAAAAAAAGAAAGAAACACTACTTATCCGCTAAAAGCCCACAGCCTGATAGGTGGTACATTTGCTTTTAGAACATTGTACAATATTGACTCCGGATTATATTAATATAGATATAAATACAGATATATAGATACTAATACAGATATACCTGAGAAAATGTAACTTCTTTACATTTCACATACTATATATATAATTATTTCATATTTCATGTGAAATTATGTATTTCACATATAAAGAATATACTAATATATATGAAATTATGTATTTCATATATATTATTATTTCCATTATATCCATAATACATATTTCATATAAGTATATCCATATTTGGAGGGGCTAATAAAGGTGGCAGAAATTAAGGGACAAAGAGGAATAGTGATAAGACAGATGATATATTTATATTTTTATTCTAATAAATACATTAGCTGACATATTAAGAAGTACTAGTGCCTGTGGAGAGGGGGATGTGTGTGTGTGTGTGGTACCATCTGTGAAAATTTTCTTTCCAGCCAAAAGGTGTTGTGAACCATCAGCCATCGTATTTCTCGGGTAGCTGTCATTGATCTATACCTGACATTCTAGGCAAGATCCCATTGGAGATTGCAAATCCAGCAAAGATAGAAGCCAGGAGGATGGGTCACAAGAAAAGATAAGCATTTATAGGAAAATGCTATACATTTTAAGGTAGAAATAATGACACTTTGTTAAAAGTGCTTAGAAAATAATATGTTTTAGAAATTATTTGTAGAATGATATTGAGAAAGTGGAGAAACAAGTTATTACAAAAAAAAAATGAGTATTTTCTCTCTCCAACTTCAAAACTGGACTAGTGCATCAATTGGCAAGACTGGTCAGAACCATCCAGGAAAAGTCAATAGTGAGATCAGCCCTTCACAGAATCTAGCCCGTCAGATTTCCTAGAGTTCCTTCAGCCTCCACCCAGCAGCTACGGGAGCTAAGGGCTTTGCAGTGACCCAGGAAAACAGTCTGATGGAAACAGAACAGCTCCTTTCAGTTGATTCCTTGGGTCTGAAACTCAAACCCCCAACATTTGCCAAGGCCAAGCACTGAGGTCGGTTCCCTCCTCTCTATGCATACTTCTTATAATCTCTGTTCTTCTTTAGGGACCAATTTAGTGTTCATTATAATTTGATATAATGTCTAAAAACTGTACATTTTCCTTGGACCCAACCACTTTCGAGAAGTCTAGTAATCATCTTGTCCTATGTGATCAGTGTAATGGTGGGAGGTTCATCGTATTTTATTGTGGCATATTTTTATGGGAAGAGTAATGCTTATATGCATTTTTAAAATAATCTAGTTTAAGATTACCCACTAGTGAATTTTCCTTCTCAGGTCAACACTATTTCTTATTTAATTATCAGCTTGGTTTTTTAAAATACCACAAATCTCTCTAAATTCAATATTGGTCTATTACTTTGGCTTCCTTTTTTTGTCTATAAAAATAAAAAATGAGATAGAGATGTTCTATCAGCACCTTTATGAATATTGATATTTCTCAAAAGTATGCTCTTATACTTCAGGCCTACTGTAAAGAAAATATGGAAAGAGCTTCTGGTTTCTTTGAAAAAAAAATCAATGAAAATATCAAGACAAGGCATAATGTCAAGTAAGTCCAATAATCAGACCATAGCTAATGACTAAAAAATCATGACGTGGCAAAAATGAAGTTTTATGCCTGTTCAGGTTACTAAACAAAAAATCGACTGATCTTCAACTAAAGCAAAAATAATGGAGAATGTATTGTACATCCCATCAAGCCTTCTGAAAGGTCATCTAATTAACATTTTGCATTAACTCTTACTCTTCAATTTGACCTGAAAATACCAGAAATACACTGTGGCATATTAGAGATTCATAGTGATTATAAACATAAAGAAACAGAAAGCTAGAAAGCACTGCAAGTAGGGAGGACTTCTCCCTTTGCGTCAGAGATGTCAGAAGAGATAAGGATACTGAGAAGACAGCTGGACATGGAGGTGAGCATAAGATGGACTCAGGACGGTGATCTAAATACCTTGATACAGACAAAGGCAGCTTAGTTCAAGAGTTCTTAATTAGGAGTCATCGGAGACCCACAGCTATGTTGCTCTCAGGATAAAGGCAGTCCTGAATCTTGATTATATTAAATCACATTAGATGTGTTTGCCAAGAGTTGGCTGCACAAATAGATTGGAGAGGATGCTTATAATATAAAATGTAGATACTCAAATAAAATGTTTCCTATTCTGCTTATCATGGTGGTTCAAATTCCACCACTATTGATTACTCTCTGAAATGCTGAGTTGCTGCAAACAGTAAGAGACTGGGAGTAGAGAAGAAATAAGACATATAAAAGGTTGATTAAAAAGTCAATGAAATATTTAATAAGCAACTACTACATCAGTATATTTGTATGAAGAAGGAGGAAAGGATATAAGATGGAATTTATTTTTTCAATGAGTAAACATTTGCAGAATTCCCAGGGTGATCATGCATTGTATTTGCAGATAGACAGATTAAATGACAACCTCAACCCTAGAGAAGCTTTAACTTTTATAATTTTTTCCCAATTTTCATATTAAAGAGACAAAATTGATAAAGTTTAAATTTTCTCAAAAAAGTACCATAATAAGCATGTGAGTCCCTCCCTGGCAAGCAAGGTATCCAGGTTGTCTCATCAGAACTTACTAGAAGGCTGGTGTGATCCATGGAGAGGAAGAACAGTGTGGTGCGGCAGCCTATCTGAGAGCCACATGGGCAGGGGAGCCCCCTCCCCCAAGCCAAGGGAGGCAGTGAGTGAGCATGCTGCCCAGCCAAGGAAACCGTGTTTTTACCACTGAATTGTGTAACTCATGGATCAGATTCCACTTGCGAACCCACGCCACCAGGGCCTAGCATCCCAACCCTGGAGCTGTCTAGATTCTCAACAGCGTCTGAGCTGGAGCCTACTGAACTCCCAGCAGAAGGGGAAACCGGCACCAATGCTGCGGCTGTATGCTGTCTAAGCCCTCTGAGCTCCTTGGGGCAGGAGCAGCAGCTAGCACTGGGTCTCGCAACTAACATGCTCAGCTCCCTGGGTAGGGGAAGGACAGCATCCATCTCTATAGCTCCTGGCTGCACTTACCCCTGCTAAAGCCTGGGAGGCTGGATGGCTTAGTCTCAAGATGTGTCCCCTAAAGTGCAACACACTGGCTGTGGCAGGCTGCAGCCAGGGCACCTCTTCAGGCCTGACCCTGACCCATCCTTCCTCATTGGCTGGGGCTTCCCTACAGGAACTCCAATAACTCCAGCCAGAGGCTCAAGGACAGAACAGAACAGGGCAGGGGAGCAATCCTACAGGCATCAGATTGGTGCCCGTCGAGGTCAGAGATCCCAGAAGAAGGAGCAGGCACCCACCTTTGCTGTTCTCCAGCCTCCTTGAGTGGCATCTCCAAGTGCGGGGCGAACCAGATGAATAGGACCTGAAGTGATCCCCTAGAAAACTGCAGCAGCCCTACAGAAGAGGGACCTGACTATTGAAAGAAAAACAAACAAACAGAAAGCAATAACAACAGCATCAACAACAACAAAAACTACCCACAGAAAAGCCCTCCAAGGATCAGCAGCCTCAAAGATCAAAACTAGATAAACTTACAAAGATGAGAAAGAATCAGCAAAAAACAAAACAAAACAAAACAAAAACTGAAAATCCAGAAAGCCCGGGTGACTCTTCTCCTCCAAATGATTGCAACATCTCTCCAGTAAGGGTGCAGAACTGGATGGAGGATCAGATGGACAAATTGACGGAAGTCCGGCCCTCTAGGTGGTAAATTCTGAGTCATTCTTCAATCTCCAGGACAAAAACACTTTGCAACTGTGTCTGGGTTAATTCCGAGTCTTACGCTAAAGGTCTTTAAATTCAATTATAATTAAGATTTACCTGAGAAAATGTTAACTCCATCTGTTAGCAGAAAGTTACTCTGAGTGTGATCTGTGGCTGAGGTGGATGGGGTTTTCTAAATATAAAAATCATGTCGTCTGCAAACAGAGACAATTTGACTTTCTCTCTTCCTATTTGAGTACGCTTTCTTTCTTTCTCTCGCTTGATTGCCCTGGCCGGAACTTCCAATACTATGTTGAATAAGGGTGGTGAGAGAGAGCATCCTTGTCTTGTACCAGTTTTCAAAGGGAATGGTTCCAGTTTTTGCCCATTCAATATGATATTGGCTGTGGGTTTGTCACAAATAGCTCTTATTATTTTGAGATATGTTCCATCAATACCTAGTTTATTGAGAGTTTTAACATGAAGGGACATTGAATTTTATCAAAGGCCTTTTCTGCTTCTATTGAGATAATCATGTGGTTTTTGTCTTTGGTTCTGTTTATGTGATGTATTACATTTATTGATTTGCATATGTTGGACCAGCCTTGCATCCCAGGGATGAAGCCAACTTGATAGTGGTGGATAAGTTTTTTGATGTGCTGCTGGATTCGATTTGCCAGGATTTTATTGAGGATTTTTGTACCTATGTTCATCAGGGATATTGGCCTAAAATTTTCTTTTTTTGTTTTGTCTCTGCCAGGTTTTGGTATCAGGATGATGCTGGCTTCATAAAATTAGTTATGGAGGAGTACCTCCTTTTCAATTGTTTGGAACAGTTTCAGAAGGAATGGTTCCAGCTCCTCTTTGTACTTCTGGTAGAAGTTAGCTGTGAATCTGTCTGGTCCTCTGTTTTTTGTTGGTTGGTAGGCTGTTAATTACTGCCTCAATTTTGGAACTTGTTACTGGTCTATTCAGGAATTCAACTTCTTCCTGGTTTAGTCTTGGGAGGATGTATGTGTCCAGGAATTTATCCATTTCTTCTAGATTTTCTAGTTTATTTGGGTAGAGGTATTATAGGATTCTCTGATACTAGTTTGTGTTTCTGTGGGGTCAGTGTCATTTTTGTCATTTTTATTGTGTCTATTTGATTCTTCTCTTTCTTACTCTTTATTAGTCTAGGTAGCGGTCTATCTATTTTGTTAATTTTTTCAAAAAAATCAGCTCCTGGATTCATTGATTTTTTGGAGGGTTTTTCATGTCTGTATCTCCCTCAATTCTGCTCTGATATTAGTTATTTCTTGTCTTCTGCTAGCTTTTGGATTAGTTTGCTCTTGCCTCTTTAGCTCTTTTAATTGTGATGTTAGGGTGTTGATTTGAGACCTTTCTAGCTTTCTGATGCGAGCATTTAGTGCTATAAATTTCCCTCTTAACACTGCTTTAGCCACGTCCCAGAGATTCTGGTATGTTGTCTCTTTGTTCTCATTGGTTTCAAAGAACTTCTTGATTTCTGCCTTAATTTCATTATTTACCCAGGAATCATTCAGGAGCAGGTTGTTCAATTTCCATGTAATTGTGTGGTTTTGTGTGGTTTTGAGTGAGTTTCTTTTTTTTTTTTTTTTTTTTTTTTTTTTTTTTTTTTTTTTGAGACGTAGTCTTGCTCTTTTGCCCAGGCGGGACTGCAGTGGCGCTATCTTGGCTCACTGCAAGCTCTGCCTCCTGGGTTCACGCCATTCTCCTGCCTCAGCCTCCCGAGTAGCTGGGACTACTACAGGTGCCTGCCACCGTGCCTGGCTAATTTTTTTTGTATTTTTAGTAGAGACGGGGTTTCACCGTGTTAGCCAGGATGGTCTCGATCTCCTGACCTCATGATCCACCCACCAGGGCAATCAGGCGAGAGAAAGAAATAAAGCATACTCAAATAGGAAGAGAGAAAGTAAAATTGTCTCTGTTTGCAGGAGACGTGATTTTTATGTTTAGAAAACCCCATCCACCTCAGCCACAGCAGGGCAAACTCAGGTATCTGGTCAGTGAGTGTTAGCATGTAGTGTTAGGTATGTAGTTGTTCTCTTCCAAATAATAGAATGCAGGATTATAAATACAACATAATCAACTTAATATCAAAGTTAAAATTAAAATAACAAGCTCCATGCACTGTCATCATCAAGGTCAAGGTAACCAAAGTCCGGCCCTCTAGGTGGTAAATTCTGAGTCATTCTTCAATCTCCAGGACAAAAACACTTTGCAATTCTGTCTGGGTTAGTTGCGAGTCTTACGCTAAAGGGCTTTAAATTCAATTATAATTAAGATTTACCTGAAAAAATGTAACTCCTTTACCTGTTAGCAGAAAGTTACTCTGAGTGTGAATGGACGATCTGACTGAGAAGGTTAAGAGGAGTGAGGACATGGAAGGACCACACAGGATCAATGAACCTTTGCATGATTGAGGGCCTAGAATAGGGAGAGGTGTGGCCCATGCCTTTGGACATAGGACATAGGGCCCCTATGTGTAGGGATATATGTGCAGGGTTAGCTGAATGCTCCTCACCTTAAGATGAAGTAATGGCCCAGCACTGTGGCTCACGCCTGTAATCCCAGCACTTTGGGAGGCCAAGGTGGGCAGATCACCTGAGGTCAGAAGTTCAAGACCAGCCTGGCCAACATGGTAAAACCCCATCTCTACTAAAAATAAAAAAATTAGCCTGGTGTGGTGGCAGGCACCTGTAGTCTCAGCTACTTGGGAGGCTGAGGCAAAAGAATCGCCTGAACCTGGGAGGTGGAGGTTGCAGTGAGCCAAGATTGTGCCACTGCACTCCAGCCTGGGTGACAGAGTGAGACTTTGTCTCAAAAAAAAAAAAAAAAGATGAAGTAACACCCCAACAAACCCATCCTAAGTTAAAAATATCGTAAGTCAAAATGCATGTAAGATACGTAACCCACAGAACATCACATCTTAGCTTCGCCTACCTTAAATGTGCTCAGAACACTTACATTAGCCTAGAACTAGGCAAAGTTGTCTAACACAAAGCCTGTTTTATAATAAAGTGTTGAATAGTGCGTGTAATTTATTGAATACTATACTAAAAGTGAAAAACAGAATGGTTTTATGAGCACTTAAAGTACAGATTTACTGAATATGTATCACTTTGCACCATCCTCAAGTTGAAAATGATAAGTGGAACCATCGTGAGTCAGGGATCTTCCACACGGGGATAAGTACAAAGGTTTCTGGAGCCTTACCAGTTCAGGAAAATGTTGGGACTTAATAAGCACAAGGGGACAAGGAGGACTGGACAACTGGGCATAAAAGGAATATACACTTAAGGGATATGAGCCTAGAAAAATTGGACGGATGGTATTTTATATTTTCACTGCATTTTCTTGTAAATGTGAGCAGTCAATGGATGCTTGAGGAAATTAGAAAATCTGGTCATTGAGTGTTAGCATTTATATAATATTTTGGCCCCTTAAGTTGTTTTTCTAGAACTTGTTTTTATATTAGTCAATAAGCATGCAGAATTTCATGTTTCAAATGTTTTGGCAAATTTCTTCATTGGTTTTTTCCCAGCTTTAATTTTTGCATCTGGCAAGAGTTTCTGCAAATTCCCTGTGGTAAAGATGGCAGGCTGCCCTGGAGATCGTCTCTTCCTTGTGGGTTGGCTGTGGCTCGGAAGTGGCGGCTTCCTGGAGGCTGTGTGTCCATTCCCAACTTCCTTGCATCTAAGTAAGGCCTCATGACTAAATTCTGGTCAATAAAATATGGGCAGAATTGATGTTTACCACTTGTATGCCTCAGTCATGTTAAAAAACAACAACAAACAAAAGAAAACCACCTCGGCTGGGCATGGTGGCTCACGCTTGTAATCCCAGCACTTTGGGAGGCCGAGGCGGGCGGATCACGAGGTCAGGAGATCGAGACCATGGTGAAACCCCGTCTCTACTAAAAATACAAAAAATTAGCCAGGCGTGGTGGCGGGCGCCTGTAGTCCCAGCTACTCGGAGAGGCTGAGGCAGGAGAATGGCGTGAACCCGGGAGGTGGAGCTTGCAGTGAGCCGAGATTGCGCCACTGCACTCCAGCCTGGGTGACAGAGCGAGACTCTGTCTCAAAAAAAAAAAAAAAAAAAAAAGAAAACCACTTGTGCAATCCTGTGGTCTCTTACTTAGTGTCAGCTGGATGTTGTCTCCCAGGATCCCAGGATAACCCCGGGAGCCACGTGTTGAAGATGATGGTTTGGTCAGTCTGGATCCCTCTGTCTCCCACTCCAGCTGTAGATTGAACTTTCCGTGAGCAAGAAATGAATCTCTGTTTAAAGTCATTTAGGTCTCACTTGTGATGTGACTTTGTGTCTTTTCTTATATAATCAGGTATCCTCTTGGTGCACAGCGAAACCCACTTATTAATTCTTTTTAATGTTGGTGTTTTGGCTCTAAAGAGCTGGCACATTGCATACGTGTCTGCTAAGAAACCTATAAATAGCTTGTAGTCAACTGTGTGTATCTGGTCTCAGATTCCTTCACAGAGACAGGTCCCCTTTGAAAGATGAGCCTCACAAACTTGGCCACCATGTGATAAGGCCTTGTCAGCAACAGAGAATTGGGGGTTCAACTTCAAAAAAATCCTAACTACAGTCATTGTCTCCAAAGGTCATTCACAGAAGGTGGTGGTGGCCATTATACAACTATAATGGGATTCCAAATCAAACACACAAATGAGGCAAGAAGACTTTTATTTTTTGTATTCTGCCTTTTTTCCCTCTGAAGCTTTAGAGAAGTGACAGAACAAGGGCAAAAGTGGCTTGTACTTGTTATCCAAATACTTTATTCTGAATGCTATGGGACACCGGCACAGCAGGGCCAGCCATGGCTGAAAAGAAAAGGTTGTACTTAAGTATCTGTAGCAAAAAGAAACACAAGCAACAAATAGTTCTGCCATCCATGGCCAGTATTTTGATTATGAATCCTGAGATGTACTTAACCAAAGATATCTAAATGATTAACTTTATAGAAAATCAATGACAATGTTCAGTCAAATAGAATAAAGTTAAACTAAGGGATGGTGAAAATGCCCCCACTAAGAAGAAATTGCATAAGCCACTGCTGTGGTTCTATTTTTGCAGGATAATTAAAACGATTTAAGGGAAAGATGGGATTAAGAGACAGAAAGTGAGAGGTCATCTAATCTACCAGTTTTTCAAAAGCCAATTCTCTGATCTATGCTAGTCCAAGATAATGTCTTCCCCATTAATGGACAAATGAAATAAATTAGGAAAATGAATGAGCTTTTAATAAAGTATGCAACATAAATTATGTTCTTTATCCTATGAACATGTGCTTCTTAATTTTTATACTAAATGTTCTTTCTTCAAAGAAATTTTAGTCATAATAGTGTTTATTGACGGTTTTATTTTCTTTTTAACATCTTTTACTGAAAAATAAAGTAGCCCTTAGTTCTTTTATTTATTGATTGATTTTTGGAAATTGTACTGGTTTCTGAAATTCTAGAAGCTATTCTAATTTATTCCTTGAATTCAAATAGGACTATAATTCACACTCTAAAACAGAATCCTACATCATGTTTTTTAGAAAGAGGGAGCATTTTATAAAATCTCTGAATAATACTTGTCTATGCTAAAGTTATTTCACCATTAGAAATGCTCTATTTTCTCTGATACTAAGGGTTAGATGGGTTAAATTACTTTACAATTTTTTTTCCTGCCCAGTATCATAGAAATGTAGAGCTAGACTGGACACTTAAAAACAGCTAGTTAAATTACTTTCTTTTATATAGAGATGCAGGTGGAGACACACAACAGTAAGGTCATTGGATCGGTATCCTATGATTGGGTAATTGCACAAATAGGTCCTTTGAACTCTTAGCCATACTGTTTTCTATATACCATATTGGCACCTTAATTAACTAGCAAAGCCCACTTCTCAGGTGAAGCTTTCTCAAGTTTTGGCAAGCTTTGGTTTAATTTGATTCTTACCTGAACCACATCTATATTATAAAAATAATAACGCTTAATAGAAATTGCATGTCATTTGAATGTTAGAGTAATTGTATATTCCTTTATATATCCCGTGTAGGGAAAGCCTTCAGATGGGGAAGCACTTGCCAACATGGGGATCACGATGCCAATGGAAGGCTCTATAATTGGGAGAGTTGGGCTTACTTCAAGGATAGAGAAGGAAGGAGAGCCAAACTAAAACAATTTTTTTTTCTTAAAATAGCTTACATTTTGGCAAACAACAATTTTTATTTACAACTGATACAAAAATGAAAACAAGATATGGAGAAAACTTGTGTACAGTTTTTAAACAAACTGAACTCTTTTACATCCCATATTATGATAGAATTCCAAACTTTTACAGGAAATGGAGTTCTCCTAAAACATGATCCAACTTGAATCTGTGTCACTGGCAGTTTTGAGTCTTCAAAAGATAGCTATTTTAAGCTAAGCTTTCTAAAATCTATTTCCTTACAACTGTATATGTAAAAAGTGTACTATTATAGGAATATTAATACAATCCCCATTTACAAATTGTAGAGGGGATATAAGTGGAAAATATGAAGTAGAACATTCAGAATGGTGCAGAAAATGAAATGGGAAATTTCTGCTGCTGTGTTAGCCCTCCTTCTCCCAGAAACCAGAGAAAATAACTCCTCTCCTCCCCTTAGCTGTGAAAGCAGGGAGGGTGCTTGGGGAGACGGTCAGAGCACATCCCATGTGGGTGTCAAAATTGTGCTTTGCCTGGTTGGAAAATGAGTGGGTGGCTTACGGAAGAATCACCCTTTGACACATGTGACATGTATAAAATTCTCCTCAGTGAAGTATCCCACTAGGATGAAGCAAGTATCGCATAAATGGAAACCTTTCTGATGCTATCATTTACTTGTTAATGTGTATACAGATGTATAACAAGCAGATGTGTGTGTGTGTTTCTGTACAACCATATGTATAACTGAATCAGCCTTTGTCTTCTTTCACTATCTTATTCTACCTGCACATTTAGGAGTGGTAGGAATCACTTATAACCCTTGCCTATCCACTCCTACCCCCACTCATTTCCACTTCCTTGCTACAAAGGCTCTAACTGTGCTCACCTGGGCTCCGTGGGCGTGTCCCTTCCTCTGGGTACTCACTGCCATAAACAGCGCTTCCTGCTGCATGAAACTTAACTCATTCCTTCCTGCCTACCTTCCAAATTCAAAACTTCTGGTCCTATCTGTAACTGCCTGCCTTTACAACTCAATCCTTTATCAGAGTTCACATTTTTCCCCTTTTCCCTAATAATTGCCCCCATTCTTCTGCTCACACCAACTGTTACATTCTTAAGTTGAGATCTGTACTTTTTTTTGTTGTTGTTTGGTTTACCCTTTCAAGAGTTTATATTAAACAAAAGGGTGCAGTTTAGATAAATAAGTATGTGTGCATTATTATTCTAGAGAGAATTTTGTTCACAATGGGATATATAATTGATATACATTTCTCTATACAATTTTTAAGATTTAAATGGGAACGGTAGGCAAGTAAACTTACATGGGAACTAGAATAATGACCCTCGGATTTAGTACTGTGGCTTTTGTTTTTGAACTGAAAATTTCTACTCTCTGTTGATTCACTTGATAACCTAGGTAAAAATACTGAATGGTTTTGTTTTAGCGTGTGTGTGTGTGTGTGTGTGTGTGTAAAAATACATTTTGACATGATGGAGATAGGGTTAGCACTCTTCTAATTCCTACTTCAATCTCTACATTTCCACTTCATGCCCCACCAGTCATGCTTAGTAAATAGTGAATTCTAGGAAGTTTGAAATATATGTTTTCCATAGTAAAATTTATTATAACTAAGGGCAAAAATATACCAGTTGCCTAAATTAACTTGAAGTAAATATTATTCAGACACATAGACTGACTCCTAATGTGTAGACTTCAGCATCTGTTGTAATATTTTCACGTTTCTGTTTACAACTGACTACTTGGAAGCCATTATTTCATAGAGTTGGAATCACTGGGCTATTCAGTGAATGTAGAGTAGGGGTGATGGGCATGGTATGTACATCCTCTGGCTTTTGTAACTGTGTTTTAAGAAGTAGATTGGCATGCCTCTTATCAGTTATTGGGCTAAAGGAATTCTGTTGCTATTCTGTAATATTTCAAATATAGAGAAGAGCTCATGAATTTATGGGTCATTATACTCTTGCTGGCTTTACTGTGGATAAAGATGGATGACTCCCAGGTGTGATGTGACAGGCTCAACAGAAACCTTTCCCCAACATTTTCTCTCTTCTCTTTGCTTCTTACACTACTGAAAACAGAAACAACAGGGTACTAGCCTGTGGGGTTAAGGCAGTGCAGCCTAGCATGGACTCTGGAGCTGGATTACTGAGTCCAAAGTTCAGTTCCAGTAACTATCAGCTGTGTGGCTTTGATCATCTACCTAACCTCTCTGAGCTTCAATTTCCTCATCTCTTATTGATGAAGAAAATAATAGCACCTGATCATTGTTCTGGGGTTAAATATGTAGATATGTACAAAGTACTTAGAACAGTGGCTGCCAGCTACATAGGATGTGCCATTGTGGCTATTGTGATTGAGCATTTTTCTGGAGATAAAAAACACTGAACTAACACTGGAAATCAGTAACTTTACTGTGTCTATAGGAAGTCTACTGGGTAGAGGAACTCTGAAAGAAAGAGAGGATATCAAAGATAAACTAATTTGTTTGGAGGTTCACCAAATCTTCATAGTTCTAAATATCATATCCTCTGAAAAGCAGATATTTTTGCATTTTTATTTATTTATTTATTTTTCAATGTTGGATTTTTTTTATTATACTTTAAGTTTTAGGGTACATGTGCACAACGTGCAGGTTAGTTACATGTGTATACATGTGCCATGTTGGTGTGCTTCACCCATTAACTCGTCTGGTAAACCATCATTTTCAGCAAACTATCGCAAGGACAAAAAACCAAACACCGCATGTTCTCACTCATAGGTGGGAATTGAACAATGAGAACACATGGACACAGGAAGGGGAACATCACACACAGGGGCCTGTTGTGGGGTGGGGGGAGGGCAGAGGGATAGCATTAGGAGATATACCTAACATTTTTGCATTTTTACAACCAAACAAAAGTATTCTCAGAAATGCTAGAATGGCAGCCTCTGGCAAATGACTTGGGATCCAAAGCAACTTGCCATCTTAAGGGAGCAATTTGGGCCTCCAAGTACACTTATCCATGCCTACTGCATTGAGTTAGTCCTGCCCCCCAGTGTAAAACCAGAGGAGCCAAGCTTTACAGGCCATTCTAGTTTCTTCTGGGCTGGCCCCAGAACAAGTTCCAGGATGGTCATGTCTTCACTGTGGCAATCCCAGAATACTAAGTTTCTCTGATGATGAGTTCTTGGGTATGTAAATGACAAAAATGCTCCTTAAGGACATCCTTAAAAGCAAAGAGCATATGAAGTTGCCTGTGTGATGTCACTTAAGATAACAAGGGGATGTCTTGCCACCCCAAAATGTAATTAAGAAATGAAATAATATGAACATTGAAAGGGATGTTAAATATAAATTATTCTAGTGGGCATTATTCACATTGTCTGGCATGTAGCAGTTGCTCAATAAATGTCGAATAAATGAATGGATTAATTAAAATATGGCTCAGCTTCTGATGTAAGCTATAAATTTCATTGTGTAAAGCTGGAACATTGGTAGTAATAAAAAATTTACCACCCAATCCAAGATTAATCAACCTCTTTTTTGTGCCATGGATTTCTTTAGCAGTCTGATAAAGGCCGTGAACATCTACTTAGGATAAGTTTTTTTTTTTTTTTTGAGACGGAGTTTCGCTCTTGTTTCCCAGGCTGGAGTGCAATGGCACGATCTTGGCTCACCACAATCTCCGCCTCCTGAGTTCAAGTGATTCTCCTGCCTCAGCCTCCCGAGTAGCTGGGATTACAGGCATGCACCACCAGGACTGGCTAATTTTTTGTATTTTGTTTTTTTTTAGTAGAGACAGGATTTCTCCATGTTGGTGAGGCTGGTTGCAAACTCCCAACCTCAATTGATCTGCCCGCCTCGGCCTCCCAAAGTGCTGGGATTACAGGCGTGAGCCACTACACCTGGCCAGATAAGGTTTTTTTTTTGATGACTTTATTGAGATGTAATTGAAGCACAATCAACTTTACATCTTTATGTTGAACAATATGATGAGTTTTTACATGCACAAATATCCATGAATACATCACCACAATCAAGATAAAACATTTAATCACTTTCCAAGGATCCTTCATGATCATTTGCAACCTATTATTCCCCAGGCAACCACTGATCTTTTTTTTTTTTTTTTTGAGACAGAGTCTCGCTCTGTTGCCCAGGCTGGAGTGCAGTAGGACGATCTCAGCTCACTGCAAGCTCCACCTCCTGGGTTCATGCCATTCTCCTGCCTCAGCCTCCTGAGTAGTTGGGACTACAGGCATCAAGCACCACACCTGGCTAATTTTTGTATTTTTAGTAGAGATGGGGTTTCACCATGCTGGTCAGGCTGGTCTCGAACTCCTGACCTCAGGTGATCCACCTGCCTTGGCCTCCCAAACTGCTGGCATTACAGGCATGAGCCACTGCACCTGGCTGATCTTCTTTTTATACTTATTTTATATTTTCTAGAATTTTTTATAAGTGGGATCGCACAGTATATGCTCTTTTGGTCATTTATAAATGTCAGTTCGATCAAGACGGTTAATAATGTTATTCTGGTCTGTGTCTTTGCTAATTTTTTTGTTTAGTGTGTTATCAATTACTGAGAGGTAATTATAAAAATTTCTGCTATAATTGTGGATTTGTCTATTTCTATTTAATTCAGTCGATTGTTACTTCATGTATCTTAAGTATCTGCTATTAGGCACTTACACATTTATAATTGTTATTTCTCTTTTATGAAAAAAATCCTTTGTATAAGCAATACTACTTTCTATATTGAAGTATACTTATCAGATATCAAAACAGTCAGTCTAGCCTTTTATTGCTTACTGTTTGTGTGGTATTTTTTTTCCTTTCATTCACTTTCAACTTATCTGTGTTTTTATATTGTCTCTAATAGGAAACATAAAATAGAGTCTTGCTTGAGTGTCCACTCTGTTAATTTATGCTTCTTAATTGTAGTTTTTGGACATTTGACATTTAATGTAATTATTAATATTGTTTGATTTAGTTCTACCATTTTATTGTTTGTTTTCTATTTTTCTCCTGTGTATTCTGTTTCTGTTTCCTTTTTTCTTCCTTTCTTTGGAGTGCCTGAGTATTTTTTAACATTCTAATGTAAGTTTTCACTACTTGGCTATATTCCTTTGGATTTTCTTTTTTCTTAATGGTTGTTCTAGTGATTAAAATATACATATCTAACCTATTAAGTCTATCTATATTGTACTACTTCATTCAAATGTAGACATTTATGTTGCATTTATCATATATGTACTTATACTATATATATGTACATAGTTTATACATTACTTATCTATACATACATATATTACCCCATTCAATAATTTTATTTTTTGCTTTCTATAATTACACATATGTTAAGGAACTTAAGAAGATAATACACTCTATTATATTTACCCATATTTTTACCATTTATGTTGCTGTTCCTTTATTTCTGAAGAAACAACTTACCCTTGGATATAATTTCCCTTCAGCCTGTAGACCCTCCCTTGAATATTTGTAGAACAAGGCTGATGGTGGGAAATTATTTTAGTTTCTCTACATCTGAAATGTCTTCATCTCACCTTCATTTCTGAAGAATATTTTCACTGTATATTGTACTCCGATTTCACTTTTTTTTTCTTTCAGTGCTTTAAAGATGTCATTTTACTGTTTTCTCACCTCCACATTAGCTGATAAGAAGTCCATGGCCAATTAGGTCATCGCTACACTGTCCATAATATGTCTTTCTCTCTAGCCACTTTCAAGGTACATATTTATCTTAGGTTTACAACAATTTGATGAAGATATTTACAAGCATGATTTTCAATGAGCTTACCCTGCTTGAGACTAACTGAACTCTTTGAACCTCTAAATTGATGTCTTTCCCCAAAATTGGGGAGTTTAGAGCCATGATTTCTTCATACTTTTTTCTGTTCCAAACTTTTACTTCCAACACTCCAGTGATGTGTATATTTGAATTTTTTAATATCATCTTGCAAATTCCTGAAGTTGTTTTCTCCCCCATCGCTCATTTCATTTCTCTCTCTGTTCTTCACATTGGACAATTTCCATTGTCTATCTTCAAATTGACTGAGTTTTTCCTTTGTATCTCGATTTTGTTGATGATCCCATTCAATGACATTTTCATGTTAGAGGTTCCATTTTGGGGTTGGAATTTATCATTTGGTTCTTTTTTATATATAGTTTATGTTTCTCTGATGCGAATTCCTCTTTCCATTCATGTCAAGTGTATTCTCTTCACCTTAGAAAGCATGTTATAATAGCTGCTTTAAAGCCTTTATCTAACAATTCTAACACCTTGGTCATGTCAGAGCTGGTATCTGCTAGTTGCCTGGTCCCTTGAAAACTGATCACATTTTCCCGGTTTTCTCATGTTGGGAATTTGGGAGCATATCCCAGATCTTGTGTACATTCTGTTGCTTAGACTCTGATTCCTCTAGAGGATGTTGAGGTGTATGTTTTAGTAGAAAATCAGCTCAATGAGGGTCAGACTGCAAACTCTGCTCATCATCTTAGGGCTGTGTTCAAATTTCAGTTCAGTTTTAAAATATTTGCTGTGGTTTGGGTCTGCTGTATTGTGTATAGAACCCAAGATTTCTATGGGTTCAGACACAGAAATAAGGGAACTCTTCTGGATTTCTCCCTGCCAGGATTTGCTCTCAGACTCTCCAGCCCACAGTCACCTATTTTCCTGGTTCCTCTGGCAAGAAAATGATCTCTTCTGAGCTTAACTGCCTGCCCCGCAAAGACTGCTTTGCTGTAACTGGGGCTTTCCCTCAGGCAAAAAAAAAAAAGTGAAACTCACCTACATATGATTTATTTCTACAAGATGTGAGTCCCCTTAGGAAGCAGCCTGTATAGTTGTTTTTTGTTTCTTATCCATGAGTTTCTAGTTGTAATCAATGGGATATAAGGGCTATTTTGTGCTTAGGCTCCACTGTGCTGAAACTGAAACTCCCAGATAAGGATTTTGTTAGTTTTTCAAACCTGAACACGTGTATTTTATTATCCATTTCGCATTCAAGAATTTTACCAGTTCTCTAGTGAGAAGAAATTTTATGTATAATCAGAATGCCATTATACATAATTTGTGGTTTTGTTGTATATTATATTAATAGCCTTCAATTAACTATATGATAATATGTTTATAATTCTCCTTTTGAGAGAATATAAACTTTATTTGCAAAATGAAGTCCCAAACTGGAGAAACAAGTCATTCAAAATCTGGGTACAACTTTAGAATAAGGTTTTGAATGCTGAAAATAAATACATAAGACAAGGAAAGTTGATTGTGTAATATCCTCATTAGATTGTGCATCATATCTTAATTCTCCCATTAAGCCATGTAATTACAAAATGTTAAACTGGGGAAGTCCTTCCAAGTCACTCAGTTTGCTCTCATTATTATACAAGTGAACTGTTGAAGACAATAAAAATAGAGTGACATTTCAAAAGTCTAGAGTCTATTAATATCAGAACTGTACTTTAACCCAGATCAATTCTATTCTGATCAATTCTATTGGTCTAGTCCAATTTCATTTCCCCACATTAGAATTAGGTATTGAATCCTTTAAACTGAGGCATTGTATTTTCAAGATTTGTCATGGAACGATCATTATACTTATATGTCCATAAACCTTATTAACTGCAAAACATTTTAAGTGAATTTTTTTTCCAGGAATATTATGAGTCATTTTATTTAATCAACAAATAATGCTCTGAACTATGTATCATTTTTAGTTCCATTTTCCAGATGAGGAAACTGTTAAGAGGTTAGCGATATTAAGTATCTTGTCCAAGGTTGCAAAGCAAGTATATTGGCCAAAGCTAACTCCAAAATTTATAAATTCACCATTTTGGCCCCTCAGTGCATAGTCCTAAATCTATTAAATGGTGTCTCATGATCTGGCAAAAACAAATGAACAAAAGCTTTTGTAAATTTATTCATATGAAAGTATGTAACATTATATGTAATAAGATTTATCCTGGAAAATCTGGGCTGTGATTTACACGTAGGCAACCAATATATAGTTCTTGAATAAATGAATGATACCATCATCTTCATCATCATCATCACTACTAATAAATGTTATGTATCATTTGTTGTGTGTCATGCACTGTTATAAACATGTCATATGCATTGTCTTTCTAAGATCTCAGAACAAGTCTTTTTAATATAATAGATGTGGGAATTGAGACACAAATAAGTTGAGTAACTTTCCCAAGTTTGTAAAGTTAGTTAGTGGGAAAGCTGGGGCAAAAGCCCAGGCAGCTCTGCAGTGTTTTTACCCAATGTAAAAAGAAGAGCACGTGTCCAGTACTTTTTCAGTGAGGAAATTACCTTTAAATATTGGTTTTATTTAGTAACACATCATTAGGCACCATTTGACATTGGTTATCACGTCATTATTTACTTTTGCAATTTCAACACCCCCGCCCCTGCCATCTTGGCTACGGTGCCTCGAATGGAAGCAGTATGTAAGAGTTCAATCTTGCTTTCTGGCCCTCTTTCCTTAATCATGAACATTTTACTCTTTTAAAAAGTTTAAGTAGAAACAGACCTATTTAGGAAAATAGATTAAATAACCATACAACAGTATTTTTAAAGAAACTTAAAAAATGTATTAAAGACAAAATAAATACAGTATGATTTTGTGCCCTTACCAGTAGAATCTCCCATTTCCTTTACCTGCTTACCCCTAGTTCCTCCCTGATGGCCATTATGAAGCCTAACTCAGTCAAAGCTTTTGCTTTAATGGGCGTGTTCCCTGCATTTTGATATGTCACCTGTATCTTTAGAATTGGTCTTTCCAGTTGTGTCATTCTAATAAAGTATATTCTCTTTTTTAGAGAGATCAAAGAAAGATTCTTTGAGGCTAGAGGGACCATATGTTATTCCTCTTCATATTCACCATATGTCTAATACTCAAAAGTGTTTGATAAAGTCTCACTTAATGATTGAATGGGGAGAGTCCCAAGCCAGGTTATCACAAGTGCTGATAAATGTTAAACTGAAACAGAATGAGTGAGAAAAAATGCCCTTCCTCCATTTCCTCACTCTTTCGCAATGATTTTTTTTTTTTTTTTCTGAAGAGAAGAACTCCAACTGTTTTCTTTCTGGTCCTCAGCTTCTCTCCTCTCCACTTTATATTTTTCTGACCTGGCTGGGCGGCAAAATGCTTGCATTTAACCTTTGTTTTCTTCTCTAATTGTCTCTTCCATCTGGCTTTCCATTGCCACGTATTTCTTCAAAATAATTTTCTCAAAAATACACTTTTTTTCCCCAGAGTATTTTAAACAAAACTTAAATGTGACTATTGAACAGATGTTTAGTTCAGTGTCATGATATCCAGAGCTAATTTTTGGGAAGCAATGCCTTGGTGAGAAAACTTAAGCCTGAAATATCTTTCAGTAATTGCAATTTTACAAAGAAGAATTTTTGGAAAGTGCAAACATAGACTTGTTTATCGAGATGTCTGTGGATGTAAAAATAAAATTAATAGGCAAAATAACATGAATTAATTATCTTACCTCAAATAAAAGATTATTTCCTTAGCATCAAGTGAAAAAACAAAAACAAAAACAAAGATGGGTTCTGAAGGCATCCATGCTCATTATAGCAGAAAAATAAAATTTTTTACAAGTTAATATTTGCTAATGTACAAGATGTGTCCAAGGTTTGGATTCTATGCTACTCTCCTGGGAACTTGTTCAGTAACGTATGTGTGAGCTAGAGATAGGAAGTGCTTTAAATGAGCCCCTCCAGGTTCTCTGAAACAATTTGGGATCAGCTCTACATCTCCTTATTAAACTCACGTGGGACTTGCGGGTGCTTGGACATGAAAGCTGCAAATTCCTGACACGGTTGTGACCCTCGGTGGTGGGCTTTCCAAGACAATAAAAAGGGTGAGTCCCCAGCTGTGTACATGTCAACTAGGGAACCTCAAAAATAGGGTCATTGATGAGAGAGAAAGACTTAATTTTATATAGGTTAAAAAAAAGGAGCACAAGGCAGAGAATAGAGAGATGGCAAAATATGGAATAAGAAATCGGCTTACAGATGTGGGGGAGGACGGAAACCTGTACCTTGCTGGCCTCTTAAATAGAAAAAGGAGAAAGCAATAAGCAACAGAGGATTCTTAATGATCTGAATATGGCCACAGATGCCTGAGGCTGGGCCTATTTCAGGCCAATAATGAGCTTTTGGGCTTATGGAGTCATTTATTTGGCTCTACAGTGTGGAGCCCAAAGGCGTTGTTCATTAGGAAGCAGGAACTTTACCTAAGGGTTGTTTGTGTTGGTCTTTCTTGCCAGAGTGAATTGTTCATTAGTGTCGGAGAGAGATCCACCCTCTCTCTCTACAGATAAATGGTTTAAAATAAAACCTGTTGATTGGGGTTGGGGTGAGGGAAGGGAAAGAAGTGTTCAATAGAAACTGCTAAGCCCCTTTGATGATGGTTGAGGGGCAAACAAGCCTGCGCAGCGTAAATAAATCCCAAATCACTGCCTGACTAACCTGGTTTTATCACCAAAATGGCAAATTAACTTGGCCCTGTGTATGGCCCAGTTATTTGGGTTAACTTAATGATGTAATTGGATCAGCTAAGTGGTAATCCACTTGCTAATGCAAGCTATCAGCTGTAAGTCCCATTATATAGTTACTGCACCTAACCATCACCATCAACCAGCCCAAGGATTTTCCCGCAGTGTAGAAACATCTAGAGGTGAGTAGATGGAGAGTTCTAGAATTTGGAATGCCAAAGGCTTGTTGAATGTAGTAGCCATGCAGCAACTCCTTGCTTGTCTTACCTTGTTTGGTAGTATAGAGATCTCTTGCTTTTTACTGGAAAATTTGGGTTGAATAGTATTTTACAAGTGATTGTTCCCTTTCATTGTAGACCTTTTGTCAGTAATGGCTTGGTCATGTTAACGTGTTTCTTTGTTTCTCTTTTTACTGAAATTCTCCAGAAAGTATTTTGGAGACTTGAAAATACATGTAGCATAGAGACTATAGGAGAAAAACTGTAAAAATAGAAATACAAATGAATTAGCCAAAAATAAACTTTCTTTCCAGATGGAGATTTTGGTAGTCTGGAATGAAATGCACAAGAAGGTTTATGTAACTGATGAGTGACAGAAAACAAATGCTAAGCTACATGAAGGGTGCTGCTGGTGACACTGGTGATGCAGATTTGATGAACACTTTCCCAAAGGGTAGAGGCAACTGACTGCTGCAAATCAGAAAATCAGCTTTATCCTGGAGGTTCCTCTTAATTGAGGTGAATTACTATGTTGCTTTAATTACTGTGCTTTTCCCTAGTACTTCTGGCAAATATTCCATTGGCCTTGATTCCGGCACTATCCATTGAAATGTAAAATTACCGATGACTGAAAGAGGGAGCAACACATTAGAGAGACCCTTAAAGATTGGATGCATTTTTGTGAAAGTCCACTGCTAATGATTTCTCAGCAAATTGAGCTGTGTAATTTAAACAGAACACATCTTTTTTCACAACAGACTCGTAGGATATGGAAGTATACAAATGCCTTCACTGCCCAAAGTGACAAATTAATAACCTATAAATTAATTATAGGTGTCTTTTTTATCTTTCCCTCTGATTAGTTTAATGTTCCTTTCCTTTTTTATTCAAAAAGCTCTTTCCATCAATTCTGCCAGGACTGGGAATCTCAAACCTTTCAGCTATTTCTAATCTTCAGTACTTGAAATCACTAAGCAGTGAGGACTGTCAACATAAAAATTTGTTGTACCCACCAGCTACATTAACATATTTTTTTTTCCAGGAGCATCTCCTGCTGCTGGTTTTCATGTTAATGCATTTCCAGTGTCTTGCTTCAAGTGAAAAGTTTCTTGTTTCTCTCTGCCCTAGGTCCATATGAATCTTTTCCAATGAACAACTATTATCACTCTTGGAAAGTGTGAAATTTTGTGAACGTAACAGAATAAATTATTATTTTTAAAAGTCAATTTAGCTACCCTCTGTCTGTTTCACTTGGCTTAAAAAGAATCAAATTACCAGTGCCAAGCTCAGCAGTTGGAACTGTCTACCTACAGAATCAGATTGAAGAAACGAGAAAATGATATGCATTTTCTCCAAAGCAAATGTTTGCCATTTGCTCTATAACTTCTAATGCCTTATAATTTAATAACATAATGAGCTATGAATCAGCAAAAGTTGCTTTATTATTTAACCTTATTACTATTTCCAATGTCATGCCTTCCTGATATTGGCAGTATATAACTTTCATTATAAAAGACAATATTTAGATCATTTGAAGGTGTTGCAGACTGGAGATTCAGATGGATTTCTTTTGACCAGGGGCATTTTCTTGGAACAGTACTTTCTTGACTACTTCTTGTAGTCTCTGGATACCTGCCATTTATCGATTTCATAGCATGTTTCAAAAACTGACAGCTGGCCGGGCGCGATGGCTCACGCTTGTAATCCCAGCACTTTGGGAGGCCGAGGCGCGCGGATCACGAGGTCAGGAGATCGAGACCACGGTGAAACCCCGTCTCTACTAAAAATATAAAAAATTAGCTGGGCGTGGTGGCGGGCGCCTGTAGTCCCAGCTACTCGGAGAGGCTGAGGCAGGAGAATGGCGTGAACCCGGGAGGCGGGGCTTGCAGTGAGCCGAGATCGTGCCATTGCACTCCAGCCTGGGCGACAGAGCGAGACTCCGTCTCAAAAAAAAAAAAAAAAACAAAAACTGACAGCTTAGTTGTGAATTACCAAGGAAACTTTATAAGAAATACACAACTGAGCAAACCATGGCTCTTCATCCATATGCATCATTTTAATACTTACCAACATAAAGATGGAAGGAGATATATTAGTACTTTACAAAAATTGGTAAACATAAATACAAAAAATTATTAGAATAGTATTAAAATTCTCATATACCCAGTAACCAGTGTTTAAAATGATAAAACTGGGCAGGGCATGGTGTCTCATGCCTGTAATCCCAGCACTTTGGAAGGCTGAGGCAGGTGGATCACCTGAGGTCAGGAGTTCGAGACCAACCTGGCCAACATGGTGAAACCCCATCTCTACTAAAAAAAAAAAAACAAATAAAATAATAATAAAATACAATAAAAATTAGCCGGGCATGGTGGCAGGCACTTGTCGAACCAGCTACTCAGGAGGCTGAGGCAGAGAATCGCTTGAACCCAGGAGGCAGAGGTTGCACTGAGCCGAGATCTTGCCACTGTACTCCATTCTGAGCAACAGAGAGAGACTCTGTCTCAAACAAAACAAACAAACAAAATTATAAAGCTGTCTTCATCTTGCTTCTTTGCACTAAACATGCTTCTGAGATTTATATGTGGAAACCAGTAGCTTCATCTTGTTCTTAATCGCTGCGGTGTGTTCTTTTATGTTTCATAATGTACGTATAGATTTTCTTACTGTTTGGTATTTAAGTTGTTTTTATTCTTATAGCCATTGTAAGCAAGGCTTCAAGAGACATTGTTGACAAGTCTCCTGATGCATATGTGCAAAGATTTTCTTGTATTATATATTTGAAATTGCAGCCGCGGATCCTAGAGCAAACAGGTTTTTAACTTACCAGGTATTGCCAAGTTGTTCTCCAAAGCTTCTCTCATTTTGGAGGACAATTTTCTTTTGCAGCATCAGTGACTATTCCTCTGCAATTCATCAGTTTATGGTATTTTGATACTTTAAACAAATCTTGCCAAATGAATAGTTACACAATAACTTTTTTTAAAAAAAAGGAATAAATTTTGTTTTCCTGATGCCTTGTTAGATTGTGTACACTTTCATCAGTCATTTGCCTTTGGACTGACTTTTCTGTAAATTGCTTTTCTAGATCTTGTGTCCATTTTTCTGCAAGGTAGCTTGATTATTTCTTATACGTACATAGGACAATTTTCAAATTTGGGTACTAATCCTTTATTTTACTCATTATGAATATTATCTTCAGTTTTTGCTTATTCAACTTTGTTCATTATTCCTTTTATGGGAAGCATGTTTACATATTAATGCAGCTAGTCTTAATTATCTATATATTTTTTGAGTTATGCTTTCAGCTAGGAAATACATTCCCATCAGAGTTTAAAAAGAAATTTTAGTAAACATTTATCTAATAATTGTAAAGTTGTTTAGTTCCTATTTTGTTTTTTAATCCATTAAAATTAATTTGGAGATATAATATGAAGTAGAAATTTAATTTAATTTTTTCTGTAAAGAAAATGAGTTGGGAGGCGGAGGCAGGCAGATCATGAGGTCACAAGTTCGAGACCAGCCTGGCCAACATGGTGAAACCCCATCTCTACTAAAAATACAAAATTTAGCTGGACATGGTGGTGCGTGCCTGTAGTCCCAGCTACTGTGGAGTCTGAGGCAGCAGAATCACTTGAACCCGGGGGGCGGAGGTTGCAGTGAGCCGAGATCTCACCACTGCACTCCAGCCTGGGCGACAGAGTGAGACTCAGTCTCAAAAAAAAGAAAACAAGTTGAACGAATTGGCCTAACACCATCCTTCACAGATGTGTGATGCTGTGTTTGTCACATCCCAAATTCCGAGACGTGCTTGGTCCTTCTATGGGCTCTGAATTCCATTGCATCAAGTCCTTCATCTGTTCCTCCATTAATATATACTGCTTTAAATCTGCAGCTCTTTTAACAGTTTTTACTCTCTGGTAGAGTAAGTCTCCAAACCTTGTTTATTCTTTTAAACTGTCATGGCTGCTATTGGAACCATATTCTTTAAAATGAATTTCAATAATAGTGTTTTTAGTTCCATCAAAAATGTATTTGAGATTTTTATAAAATAGGTAAATATATAGATTAATATGGAGGGGAGGATAGATATGATATTAAATATCTCTATTCATAAATAAGAAATATGTCCCTATTTAATCAAGGGTTCTTTAGGAGCTTTTAATTGTATTTTGTACATTCTTCTGTTTTTGTTCATCTTTTGTTTGAGTTATTACTAGGCTGCTTAAAATTTTTTGATATTATTTAACTGTATCTTTTTAAAAATATTTTAAATGACTTTTTTATGCTTATATCAATTCCAGCAATCCTAATGAAAATTCTTATACATTTTAATTCTTTCTTTTAGTTGCTTTTGGATTTTCTTTATAGAGAATTGTCTCTTTATCATGCTCATTTCTTTTTCTTTATTATTAGGTAGGAAAGAACTGCTAGTAAAATGTTGAGTAGAGGTGATACTAAGCATCCTTATCTTATTCCTGACTTAATTAAAACTGCTTTTGAACTCCACCATTAACTACTGTTTGATATGGATAAACTTACTAGGAAAAGAAAGCATATTCAATTAAATATTGAAAGCATATCAATTGAATACTAAATAGAGCAATTGCTTTTGCTATGACAGTTGAGATGATTATATGATTTCTATTTCCTGATCTGTTAATGTGGTGAATTACATTACTATATTGACATGTAATACCATTGTTGTATGTTTTGAATAGTTGAATGCATGCATTATATATACTTGAATATTTTACCACAACACATTGTTGAACTTGGTTTTCTAATATTTTATTTATATTTTTCTATCTACATTCATAATAAGATTGGGCTATAATTTTATTTCTGAACTGTCTGTAACAGATTTAAGCATCAAAGATATACTAGATACATACTCTGAAAAGCATGGGTCTCTTTTTTTCTTCTCTCAAATAGTTCAAATAAGACAGAATTCATGCATTCCTTAAAAGTTCACTGAGATGCCAATAACATAGTTTGAAACTGGTGTTTTGTGCATTGTGTGTGTAGAAAAAGTATTACTATATGGAAAGTAACCATTTACTATTAATTCAATTCTTCTAATGGTATTATTTGTCTAACCATTTCATGTTTATCTGTTATATAATAAATTATAGTTAATTATGATTTTGTGTAAAATTTTACAGTTACCTCAGTTTGCAAATTTATTGACATATTTTTTCATAGAATTCTCTTATGAGTCTTTAAATTTCTACTATATTTGAAATCATGGCACCTATGATAATCATTGATGTTGCTTCTCTGTGCCTTCTCTCTTACTTTCTATGACTGAAGCCCACCATTAGCATTCTTGGCTGTCATTTTCATTATTATGACCTTCTTCAGTGGAAAGTCCTTTCCCCTCCAGGTGTTGATGTGTCTCCTCTCTTGTCCATTTCAAAATATGAGAAGTCCTGGTAGGCACTTATGGTTTATGAGATTTTAAACAATTTTTTTTCCTAGGGATATTTATAGTTCAGATGAAACAAAGAAGGATGGTTTAGAAGAAGGGATCTATAATAGAAGTTCCAGCCCAGGAAAGTCGTCGGCATTTGTGGGTTCAGAAATACCTTCACAGCTTCCCTAAAATCATGTTATATAAATAATTTCCTCTGACCAAAGGCCACCTCTACCATTAATAAAAATCAAACTTAGTAACATGTGTGGTGTGGTTTGAGAATATTGTTCAGAAGTATAACAAGTACATTAACATAATTATTTGGGAATTTCTTACATTTAGAATCATTCTATGTGCTTCAATTTTTGAGCTTTATATCATAAGCTTAAAATACAGTAAAAAAGTGATAAGGACTTATTTTAACTTCATTGTATATCTTTTAAGCAATCAAGTATGGAATAAGAATACATAAATATGAAATTATTTGATGAGATCATATGCCAGAGAGTCTTACCAGAGAGTTTTCAATTTTGTTGAGTTTCTCATTGCCATGAGAAAATGACAAGAGATTTCAACAATTCTCCTAGAAAAATATTTGCATAAAATTTGGAGGTACAATGGTCCTAAAGCCCGAATCTGAATTCAGGTGATAACTTCTGATTCTGGACCATCCAATATGTTTTAGCATATGGGTAAAACTAATCCTGAACAATCCCAGAAATAGAACTGTTAACATGTTTTAATGTGATAGTATCTTGTTATTAACAAGTTTTCTGAAATCAGATGTGTGAGGTCAGTGATATCAGTTTTAATTCAGGACCATTAAGCAAAACAAACAAAAATAGCAGATGCCTTTTTAATGCAAAACATAAAATTCATGATTTATATTGGAAAGATACTCTTTCTTCCCAGGTTTCCTTACCCTCCTGTCCTCACATATGTTCTTTTGCTACTTACTTGAATTAGATGACATTCACCCCCAAGGATCAGATCTAATATTCTGTAAGGTTTCTTTTCTAAATCTCTTTTGCACTATTAGATTTTGCAATTTTAGAGTAAAATAAACCTCAGGGACATAAGGCCCCCTGAGAAATAAAATTTAAATCTATTTCTGGTTACTATTTTGTGAGTCCCAACTTAAACATATTCTCTTTCTTCATTTTTTGTCTCTCTCTAGCACACAAAAGCCCAAATTGGCATATACTTATTTTTTGAAGTTAATGGGGTGTGGTATATATTAGATTTTTTTTAAGCATTTGGGAAGAGTTTCTGGAAAACTTTTAAGATATTTAAGATATTTCATGAGTGCTGAAAATCACTATTTTTATATGTTATGTATTTGTCTTAAACCAACTCTTCTGAAACATTGCTTGGGTAAATTAATGTCATTCTGCACTCTTTTAATGCTTTCAGAATTTTATGGCATTTTACAAAATGGGATAACTCATTTCTATGTAGCAGATAATTTATTTTACCCATTAAAAGGGGTCTGTAGGGTCAAAAGTGATGTTCACTATGATCTAAATAAATCATCTGGCTTTTTACAAATAATATTTATTAAAACCTCTATTAGAAATGGAAAAACAAAATGTAAAGTTTCCAAACAGATCTTCATCTTACTTAGCAAATAATGGAACATTAACATGATTATTCATGAGACTTATTCTTGAAGGGTATTCTAATTAAAGGATATACTAGAGTTCATGAGTTTCAATTTGGAAGGAAAGAAGCTCTACTTTTCATATAAATATCTTGATACTCATTAGGAATAATCATTGAAATGATTTTCTAAAATGAGGGATTATGTTATAGTTAATGAAGCTTGTATTCAACAGTGCATATTAAGAAAAGGCAAATTTCCTCACTTACAAAATTTCCCAGGATGTTAAAAGATGTAGCGTTGCTCTCAGTGCTGTGCTTGTGTGCTGAGAAGCAGAGCCTAGCTTCATCTGTACCCACTGCATAATGTGGAGGATTTATGTAAATGATATTCGTGCAGGTGCTAGAAGACTGTGGACAATTCCTTTCAGGGGATCTCAATAAAATGACACTGAGCTAAATCCTTGAATTCGATAAAGCAATCAGCTGGGCAAGGCTGTAGTTCATTCTCTTAGATACATATAATATACTTTAATAATGCCATAAATCAATTTAGTTTTTGTTTTTATGAAATGTGCATGTGTGTGTGTGTGCATGTGTGTGTCCTCTCTTATAGTTTTTGCACTTATGGCTGATCTTCTCAAATGAAGAATGAAAGCTTGTTGTCTGTTGTAGTGATGCTCACAGGCAGCGTAATCAAACTTGTAAGTCCTGCAAACATTCCTGTGTGATATTGGACATGTTTCTCTAAATTCCCGATTTCTTCATATGTACAAAGGTGGTCTACTCTATTTGAGCTACTGTAACAAAATAGCAGGAAACATGGCAAACTGGGTAGCTTTATTTCTCACAGTTCTGAGGGCTGGGAAGTCCAAGATCTAGGCATCAATAGATTTGGTGTCTGGTGAGGACCCCCCTTTCTGATTCGTAGATGCAGCTTCTAGCTGCATCTTCACATGGTGGAAAGGGCAAGGCAGCCCTCTGAAGCCTCTTTTATAAGGGCAATAATCATATTCATGAGGGCAAAAGGGTAGGGTGACCAACAATCTCAGTTCCTCCAGAATTGAGGGGTTTTCCTAAACACATACTAACATCAAGAAAATCCCAGGCAAACTAGGAGGACCTGGTCACCCTAACAAATGGGAAAGTAAAGATATCTACCACCAGTGGTGTGCTGGAACCAGCTTCTACTAGCTAGGAGACCCAATTGTTAAATAGGAATTTTGTGGGCCAACTTTAATATACTCAGAAATTTTGTGAGCTATTGGTAGCTTTAAATTATCTATGCTAGGAATGTTTACACCATAGTAATAAGCAGATGCTACAAATTAGGGTATTTTTTTCTCCTCAGAGAGCCTGTTCACTAGCATGTCACTGCCTATCACACCACAAGGCTGATGAAATTACTATTGAAATAATCCATGTAAAATGCTCAGTGGAGTGCATGATACAAGGTAAGTGCTAATTCAGTGTTGTTGATTAGTAATTTATTATTATCCCTATTAATTATGCATTAGCAGTCAGTAAATATCTGTTAAATTGAACTGAACTGTGCCTGAAGTCACTCTCTATAACTTATTTCAATGAATTAAAAAAATGTTCAGAAGATAGACTAAGTTTATCTTCTAGGTCTCCAAACTGGTGGTTTTGTCCTCCCGCTTCACTTTCTCTACATTTCCTCTCTATGAACCTAAAAAAGCCGTTGTCTCCCAGTCTGGCTGGGCCAGTGTCTCTAGCTGCAGGAGTGTGTAAGAATTATGCATTGCTGCTGTGCATGGGGTGAAGCAAATAGGGTTATGTTAATTAGGTCTCTTCCAAGAGGACACAATGGAGATGGCCCCTCTGTTGTGACTGACACCACCACCACTTGACTTGCCCTTGCCCACTGACCAAATCTTTCCATTTCTCTGATATCCAAAACTGCTAAAAGTTCCTATTTTTAGTCTTTGAATTACAGAGTTTCAGACACCTCTGTCAGTGCATGTCTGTTACGTACTTGGAAAGGTAACATACATATTAGATCATCAACAAAGTGCAAATTAGGTTATCAAGTTAACTCTAGCAAAGATCCTTGCTTTAAAGAAATTGGCCCAGGAAAGTAGCCAGATGAAGTTTGGAAACTGGAGTGTTACAGGAGAAGGTAGGCCTAAAGGGAAAGCTTATAGACATCCAGTAGGCAGCACTGGAAAATTCAAGTTCTTGGGATGAAGGAGTGAATTAAAGGTGTGGATGGCAGAGCTGGTGCATGAATAAAGCCAAGATAAATAAAGACACTTATGCATCTACAATACTTGATTTTAGGGAAGCAACCCTCTGAATGTCCAGTTTATAGAAAGAAGTTGGAGTAAAGAGAGGTAAAATGGTTTTAAGCCTCATCATAGCTTTGTCGGGCCAAGCCTAGATCTTCAAGCATAAAAATGTGTGACTAAGAGTAAATATGTCTAAGTAATTTAACCTCTGGTTTATTAGGATTCCTAAGTTATGAAAATGAAGACACTGCCTGGACTGATACAAGACAAATGTATACTAATCCCAATGTATTAATCATCATTTAAAGGCTTTGTCCCCTCTCTGTCTTTGTCCAGCCGCAGTCAGCAAGCATTCCCTCCTAGGGAGGAACACATCAATCCCTTAGGATGTTGATTTGTGCTGAAGAGCCCTACTGGTCTCCCAGCAAGCTATTTCAAGGCGAAGCAGTGTGTGAGCCAGTCAGTTCCTTCTCAGTGTTGAGGGATTTCCAGCTGATCGCTCTGATTGCTCTCATAGAGATAATGTAGCATCATAAAAGGGGAGTTTCTGTAGCAGCTTACTTGCAATCAATGGCTGCCTGTGGTGTTCCAGCTTTCCTTGATGTGAATGCTAGTTTCAGACTTCTATACAGTTTAAGAGAGAAAGGGAAGGGATGGCTAAGGGGTACAGGTGTATTTCTGTCCAGACCTAGGTCTTCAGAAGTGCTGGTATAGTAAGAGGGACCAACTGGAAATAGCAGCCACTAAGGTATTCCCAATACATGGACATGCATTAGACACCCTAGCCCTTGTTTTTTTGTTTTTTTTTTGTTTGTTTTTTTTTAAGATTCAATCTCTCTATTGAACGATATGCTCTTTCCTGTATCTGTTTTTATTCTTGCTCTCTCTTCAATGGTCCCTTGGCATTTAAAACTATTGACTGAAAGCTTTTTTCCTTTCCTCAAGTCAATTCACTTCAGAAAGTATCTACTCCTGTGTCCCCAGCAGCTCACTTCATCCACACCACGAAGCGAACAGAA
Organism: Nomascus leucogenys; assembly: GCF_006542625.1. Classification (NCBI taxonomy): domain Eukaryota; kingdom Metazoa; phylum Chordata; class Mammalia; order Primates; family Hylobatidae; genus Nomascus; species Nomascus leucogenys. The sequence continues at coordinate 121,419,012 of NC_044402.1, forward strand.
AGAGACCTAAAGCTTCGTCTATGTGCTTCTGCCACGCACGTCCAAGGTGAGTATCCACTGCACATTTTTTAAAGACGTGAAACATTAGTTACATCATACATGATGTTAGGAAATGAAGAATTTATTGTGGATAAAGAAGAATTGAAGCAAATGTTCTAGACTTTTTGGGAATGCTGCTAATTATAAAATAAAAGATAATGCAAAGAAAAGAACAAAATTTTAGGCAAAGAAAACTAAAGCATTGAAAGCACAGGGTTTGGAATAAGCAGCATGTGGTGTTGGGGTGTTTGTGTGTGTGTGTTGTTTGTTCTTTCATGCAACAAATATATCCTGAGCTGCTACGTGTGCTGGCATTGTTCTAGGGAGCTAGGATGCAGCCTTGAAAGGAACAGTCATTGGTCCCCTGCAGTTCATTTTCTAGTAGAGCCAATAAGTAAATGAATGATTTTTCAAATATTAGAGATTAGTACAAGTAAGACAATACAGGATAAAGTGACAGAAAGTGTCTGGGGCGGGGAGGATGCTTGGATTTAGGATGGCCAGGGAAGGGTTTTCTTAGTTGATGGCAATGAAGAGAAAACAAGACCTGTGGAGTGGAGGCAGAGCTTCACAGACAGAGGGACCAAGTCAAGGCTGCAGAAAGGAAACATTTTGGCAGGCTAGAGGCAACGCTGATTCTACATTAGAATTACCTGCAGAGCTTCTACAACTATATCCCTAATTGGGCCCACCCCCAGAGAAATTGAGTTAATTGTTTTTGAGTGGTGCCCAGATATAAGTATTTTAAAAACCTTCTCAGGAGATTCAGATATCAAGGAAAGCTGAGAACTGCTGGGGTGGAGCGCAGTGATTCTCAAACTCAGGAATCAAAATCGTTAGGGAGGCTTATCACATTGAGATGGCTTAGCCCTGTCCCTAGAGTTTCTGATTCAGTAAGTCTGGGGTGGGGCCCAAGGATTTGTATTTTTAACAAGTTTCCAGCTGGTGCTAATGCTGGTCTGGGAACCTCACTTGAAAACCAGTGGGTTAGAGAACAGAAACAGGAGCCAGTATTGAAAGAGGATGTGACCGATGTGGAGGAAAGTAGAAGGAAATTGGAACTTCTGTCCTGTAAGGGAGAAAATACAGAGCACAGCTACAATCACAGAAATGACGAGGGCAGAGGCAAAACTAGGTCATTCTGGACAACCAAGGAGAAGATATACAAAGCAAAGTCCAGACACAGATGGCAGGACAGAGCAGAAACCAGAGGAACGGTTCTGGATGAGCTGGGTAAGACACGAATGTGGAAAGGTAGACACACACACAGAAAAGACAAGCACAGAAATGGCTGGGGAAAGAGGGACAACTGGAAGGACTATTCTAGAGTTTGAGAGAATGGCCAAATGTAGAGTCATCAGCACTTATAGATGGAGTTTCAGCAACAGAACTGGATTTGATCTTGTAGAGGGCCTTTAGGTAGGTAAGTGAAACTAGAAGTGAAGGCAGGCTGTGAATGAGAGAAAAGTTGAGGAGGCAGAGGGAAATCAGATGCATATCCTTGAAACCGCTATGGGTCTGCTGACTCATTCAGGGAGCAGGCAGGTAATGGAAGTCAGTGAAGGGGGTCAGTTGTGAGCACCTGGAACAAGCATGCTTGGTCTAGATAGATAGCAGAGACAGCTCCGGGTGATTGTGGTCATTCAGGATTACAAGTCTTCTTACTGCCCTGATGAAGGTGCCAGTGTATGCAGCTCTTGAAAATGGGCTTCAATTTGTCTTTAAGACATCATGCATGCCAAATCTGTGCATACCAAATCAACTGGGATTGTGGGCTCGTTTTCTACCTTTGGACTACTTAGTATCTATGATACTTTATATCTCTCAATTTTCATGATGTGAGTAAAGGATTAGAGAGATGTCACCCAGGAGTGTTGTCCAGTACTTAAAAAAAAGAGAAAGACAGTTGCCTTACACATGTGAGTTGCCTTATATAAGCATAATGGGAGTCAAGAATAGTCACTAACAGGCTGCCTTGATCAAAGCATAGAACTAAGCACAAAGAAGGTGTACTTTATATCACACTAATGGGTCTGTTCTCAGTTTGGAGCATGAATTATAAAAAATAGCAAGCTTGACCACTTGTATGTCTTTACTTTGAAGAAGTGTCTGTTTATGTCTTTTGTCCACTTTTTCATGGGGTTGTTTATTCTTGTCAAGTTCCTTATAGATTCTTGATGTTAGACCTTTGTCAGATGCATCGTTTGCAAATATTTTCTCCCATCCTGTAGACTGTTTATTCTGTTGATAGCTCCTTTTGCTGTGCAGAAGCTCTTTAGTTTAATTAGGTCCCACTTGTCAATTTTTGTTTTTGTTGCAATTGCTTTTGAGGACTTAGTTATAAATTCTTTCCCAAGGCTGATAATCCAGAATGATGTTTCCTATGTTAGTAATGATCAGAAAAATGCAAACCGAAACCACAATGAGATACTGTCTCACACCAGTCAGAATGGCTACTATTAAAAAGTCAAATAACAACAGATGCTGGTGAGGCTGTGGAGAAAAAGGAATGCTTATACACTGTTGGTGGGAATGTAAATTAGTTCTGCTACTGTGGAAAGTAGTTTGGAGATTTCTCAAAGAACTTTAAAAAGAACTACCATTCAGCCCAGCAATCTCATTACTGGGTATATATTTAAAAGAAAATTAAACATTTTACCAAAAGACACATGCACTCATATGTTCATTGCAGCACTATTCACAATAGCAGAGACATGGAATCAACCTCGGTGCCCATCAGTAGTAGACTGGATTTAAAAAGTCATATACACTGTGAAATATATGCAGCCATAAAAAACAACAAAATCATGTTTTTTTGTAGCAAACCAGATGCATCTGGAGGCCATTATCTTAAACAAATTGACCCAGGAATAGAAAACCAAATACCACATGTTTTCACTTATAAGTGTGAGCTAAACATTAGGTACTCATGGACATAATGATGGCAACAATGACACTGGGGACTACTGGAGTGGGAAGGGAGGGAGGGAGCAAGGGTGTAAAAACTATTGGGTACTATGCTCACTACCTGGCTGACAGGTTCAGTTATATCCCAAACCTCAGCATCACACAATATACCTTTGTAATAAACTTGCACATGTGCCCCCCTTATTCTAAAGTAAAAGTTAAAATTATATTAAACAAATGATAAGGATACACTAGTCGGCATTCAGAGAAAACTGGCCAGGAATGTGAGGCTCTTCTTTTTCCAAATCTAAAGAGAAATTGTTGAATTACTTGGCTATCATTCAACAATGAGTCAGTGGAACTGTTTTCACATTTCAAAAGAATGTCTTTAGAAAGAGGAATTTAATTTATTCCAACCAGCAAAAATGGACTTTGTGATAGAACTTCCCCCCATTTAATGAACATCTTTCCATTGTCAGAACCATCTGTGTGGGAGTGAACTGCCCAAGGAGCAGGAGTTTCCCATCTCTGGAAGAGACCATGCACAAAATGCACAACCACCAGAATTAGTGTTGAAGGGACTCAAACATGCAGTGGATTTTTGTAAGATGACCGTTTATGAGCCTGTAATCTGTGTTTTTATTATTCTATGTTTCCTCGCAAATGAACAAAGTTTTGAAGAACTTTCATGAAGTCAACCCAAGTATGTGCCCCAGTGATCCTGTAGCTCTGGTTTGTCACCATCACTTCCCTGGCTAACTCAGTAAGCCACAAGGCATGAGTGACTGCAATTTTGGGCCATGTTCAATCTGAACCCATTCCCGGATTCTTTAACGCGTTTGCAACATCAAAGGATAGGAAGCAGGAGAGGCAATTAGATGCAATGCTTGGTAATCAAGTTGAAATCCCTTTACTACTTCTAAGGAGCATTTATTAAGCCCCTGCTAGGTACCATTTCTATGCTAAGCCTTTCCTTAATTTATCTCATTTTGTCTTTTTAACACCCCTATGTGGTTGCTACACTCTCAGTACCTATTTAACACTTGAGGGAAGTTAGGGACCCAAATCAGAGCCAACAAATGAACCCAGGTCTCTCTAAGATCCATACAACCTTGGACAAGTCATTTAGTCCGTGGAAAAATTAGTTTTGACATTTTTTTAAATGAAGATACTCTTTTTAGCTTGGAAGTTTGTAGTTTCAAGTGAGCACCTCCATGTGAACTTTCTGTAAATTTTAACATGCAGATATTACTGTAAAAATATGTGAATCCATGAAAGAGAACCTGAGTGTGTTTTTCTACTGCTACACAGGTAGAAGAGGTAGAAGAAGATGTCTTGTGATTATGGGCTTTTTGAGTTAGGAGTGATTTAAAACCTTTTATAATTCTATGCTATGCCCTGGAAGTAATGAAGAAAAGAATTAAAAAGACAAACTGCTACGTAGGCAGATCTCAGTATTTAAAAATCAAGCTTATAATGGGATAAGCAATTGTCTCTATGTGAGACCTGGCAATTTAAATGCTAAAAGTAGAAAAGCTGGAAAATAATATTTACATTTTAATGCAATATTCAACTAAATGGCTCCTCATCTTTAAAATATTTGAGAAGCCTGATTTTCTAAAATATAAAAATACAAATTATATTGTATTTCTTTGAACAGGAGTGGTTGTGTACCAGTAGTGAGAGTGTACTAGGTACAATTCATCTTAATTAAAATCAGCCACATCTTCCTTGATCTTTATTGAGTGTGTGTGTTTCATTTAAATAAAGTCATAATCTCTTCTCCAGATACACACACCCTTTCACCAAGCTCCTTAGAAAATGAGCTCCTATTTTATTGTATTTATGTACAAACAGAACAGTTATTTGGAAAAAGTATTTGAGAGTCCACCTATCTAGCTGACGATGACAAGTTCAATTTGTGGGCTTTTCTTAATCTTCTTGTTCTCATGCTTTGAAAATTATCTTCACGATTAGAAACCATTTATGTATATATTGTTAACATATTTGACACTACATGAGGTAGCCTATGTTTGTATCACATTTCCTTCTGAGAAGAGCAGCTGGTTCCTTTTGCTGCTTAGTGAAGACAAAGGTTATTTTTCTCCATCTTAAAAGTTTGTCTTCTATCAGGCCTATCCTTGGGTTAGTTCTGACCCTATTCCCTCCTTAAAACCTGAATCAAATACTGGAGTTTGGTTTCTTTCCTATCTCTACAGCAATTACTGTCGACACTACCTACTAAAACGCTTACAAGACAGCGGGACTCAACTGTTTTTCCCCTCAGCAGAATACATTAGTGAAAGAGAATCCTTAAATGGATGCCTAATATGTAAAATAGGGAAGAGCCTAGCAGGGTCTTTCTGTTAGAATCCATTAGGCCTGAGTTAGGAACCTCTAGTGAATTCTTATAATTTTATGTTGCCTTCACATCTATTTTCTTTCTTTCTTTCTTTTCTTTCTTTTTTTTTTTTTTTTTTTTGAGACAGAGTCTTGCTCTGTCACCCAGACTGGAGTGCAGTGGCACGATCTCCACTCACTGCAACATCTGTCTCCCAGGTTCAAGTGATTCTCCTACCTAAGCCTCCTGAGTAGCTGGGATTACAGATGCCCAGCTAATTTTTCTATTTTTTGTAGAGACGGGGTTTCACCATCTTGGCCAGGCTGGTCTTGAACTCCTGACCTTGTGATCCACCCGCCTCAGCCTCCCAAAGTGCTGGGACATCTATTTTCAATACAAGTTTAGCTTTTTCATGCCGTAAGTAGAGCTCAGTCACTCTTCACAGTTTCCAGTTCTACACTACATCCAGATGGCTCAAGCCTATGGCCAGAGATAAAAACTTAGAGGCATCTCTTTCATCTCGTTTCCCAGAAACTTCCTTTAAAGGGACCATTCAGGTGCTTATTTTTAAATTGGTGCAAAAAAAAAAAAAAGGAAAAATGCAATTACTTTTGCACCAACCTAATCTTTGCCCATGAACTTAAAGTGATATGCATCCTATTCCCTTATATATACTGCTAGTTGCCTCAATCTGTGCACTCACTCTCTCTCTCTCTCTCTGACTCTTCATTCCTGCATCACATGACTGGGACAGTCCTTATTGCTAGAGCAATGGTCAGGCAGTTGCACAAGGGTCGCACAAGAGCTACAAGGGCATCTTCCAGTATAAACAAGTTTCCCATGTGAGGGACTTCCTTTCATGGGTTGAAAAATGAGGCATTAGGCTGTCCACCAGGTCCACAAGTATTCTGTGAAAGGCATACTGCCACACCCATGTCCAGGTCCCTTCGTTTTCAGTTAGGGGAGGGTTGCTGGCCACCTCTGTTTAGCTGGGGGCTCTCAAAACAGAAGCCCTTCTGTATCTGACCAGCTGAGGCCCTCATCAGAACTCCTAAGATTCCACAGAGAATAATTTGAAAATCACTAGAAAAAAAGTGACAAATTCCAGTTTCTACAGGGGCAAGGCAGATAATATAAAGGAGGGAAATGTACTGGTGGGATCTGGGCTACACCAGCGGTGCATGCTCAGTCTAAAGGGACTGTTACATCTCACACTAATGTCAAGTAGAAACTAAAGGCCCAGTCTTTCCAGATCATTATCATTCTTCAAGAGAAGACAGATTTCCAGATTGCCTTTAATACGATATTCTCAACTTATGAATATTGGCATAAATTTATTTTTATTTTTTATCAAATGATGGATAGGCAAAATAAAGCACAACTGCTGGCCAAATCTAGCCTGCAAACTCCCAGATAGTGACCTCTGCATCTTTAAATGTAGACCCGAGTAAAGAAAAGCTCATGCCTGTTATATTTGTTACTTTATCCTCAGTGCCAAATATAATCCCTGGTGCAGAGCAGGTGTCCAAATTTGTTGAATGAGAGAATAAGTGATGAATGGCTAGATTGTCTAGACCACTGTCATAATGTTTCCAGTAATTCCATTGTTTTCTGCCTTAAGTAAAGGCAATGTGGTATGATAGAAAGAGCACCTGGTAAGAAGAGAAGGTGTGATTCACAGTATAAATCTGTCTACTCTTATTTTACTTGCGTCTTAGTTTGCTTATCTACAAAATGAAGCTGAGATTAGATGACTGTATTTTTTTTTCAACCAATACTTCAAGAAGCTTTTAAAACTTTGGTAAGAGATGACTCAAGTGGCTTCTGAAGGGATGAGATGAATGCCTGATAAGCAGAGAGTCTTTGGGATTTAGGGATTCAGAAGGTTACATTTGCTTTTTGGTAAATGATAGCAGTATAAACATAATTATTTTTCTACTTCTTTCCAGAACCTTGCAGAAATGACAAGAAAGGTTTGATTGTTTGATTTTGTAATATAAGGCATAAGAGAACAGACCAAGAGACAGGCCAAGAGAGTGAAGAACAATACAAGAGCAAAAAGAAATGAGAGACTGGGGACTTAACAAACTCAAGAATGTTTAATTCTAAGTCAGTCTGCTACTTTTTACACCAAGTCAAGTCTTGTAGGACTCTGTGATTCTTTGGACTATTTCCATGTATAACCTTTAAAATGTATTTTAAAAGGATACATTTGAGCAGAAAGTTCTAATGCTAAAAACATTATAAACCCCTTGAATAGAAAGTCCTCCAGGATTTACTATTCTATGATTATATCCAGCACAGTAGGCTGCGTTGTACGGAGTTGTGGGTTTTATACATTCCTCTAAGTCCTAATACAACACATACTAGATGGGCATACAGCTTCAGGTTCATAAATGCTTCTTGTCAAGACCACATTTTTCTGGCATCTTTACACACAAAAATCAGAGGGAGAGACTGGGCACGGTGGCTCATGCCTGTAATCCCAGCACTTCGGGAGGCTGAGGCAGGCAGATCACGAGATCTAGAGATCGTGACCATCCTGGCCAACATGGTGCAACCCTGTCTCTACTAAAAATACAAAAATCAGCTGGGTGTGATGGCACACACCTGCAGTCCCGGCTACTCGGGAGGCTGAGTCAGGAGAATCATTTGAACCCGGGAGGTGGAGGTTGCAGTGAGCCAAGATCCACTGCACTCCAGTCCAACAGAGCAAGACTCTGTCTCAAAAAAAAAAAAAATCAGAAGGAGAGTCTGAGGAAAGACATATAGCACCTTCCCTGGTAATGAGTTCTGTGAAATTCTGTGCTTTTAAAGCTCATTGTCACATCTTTCATTTATGAAACCTCTGTAAGAATCCAGGATCCAAGTCATTTGTTTTAGAAATTCATTAATTGGCCTTTCAGAGCCAAGATAACAAGTATGGCCAAAGAATCATTTCTGATGAGATCAGCAATAGCAAATCTGAAGCAATCTCATTTTAGAAAATATCTAAATGGGTCTCACTCATCAATGTGTTTCAGATTCTTTCACGGCTTCAAATATAATGGACAGAGCTGGGTTTCCTTGAGATAGCATTTCAGTGAAACACTTTTTAATTCATTTTACACAGCTCTTATTAGATTTGTAAGAGGATACACACTGAATAAGCACTCCATGGTCACTTGAGAGGAGAGTAGTTACGTGACTCATTTAACAAGCAATTACCTGTTTAAAAAGAGACAAATATCCTGTGTCTGACAGAGGCTATGACTGCATGACATGAACCAAATGTTTGAGACTATTGAAAAATCCTACAATGAAGGGGATTCTGGGCTCCTATACAGGATTCACTGGCCTTCAACTAGTAAAAAATAGATGCTTGATGGAACTGTTATGAATCTCGCCATCTTAATCATGGTAATGGTTACACAGAGCTACACATGTGTGATAAAAATGCATAAAAATAAACACACACATACGAGAATGCACGTAAAACTAGTAAAATCTAAATAAGGTTGGTGAATTGTGTCAATGTCAGTATTCTGGTTGTAATATTATACTGCAATGTTAAAAGAGTTTACCATTAGGGGAAAGTGGGTGAGGAGTATACAGTATCTCTCTATATTGTATCTTACACTGCATGTGAATCTACAATTATCTCAAGATAAAAATTCACAAAACCTAGCAGTTTTTGACTACATCTATTGATGCAGTATCACCCGCTCTACCAGATGGCTTACTGTCATCATCTCACTTATATGTACTGTGAGATAAGGGTGTGGCTCTTACTTCTGGGCAGGTGGGCTTCACATGGAAGAGCAACTTCTAAAAGACTCTTGTGTTTCAGAATATTATTGCTGATGCTGGAATTTAGGTTAAGATGTAATTCTTTTTTCTCCCTATTCTCATACATGCTTTGGAATTTGGCATCAAGAGAGTTGGCATGGCACCCTGCCTTTGTTTCCTATACTGTATATGCTGATGGTTTTGTTTAGCTCTGGATCAGTTTGATAGAGATATTAGAGATGGTCACCTGAGAGACAGGTTATTGGATTCTTCTGAGAGCATATTTGTGAATTGCATTAATGGTTTCTTTCTGTGCCCTTTGCCATGTAACTTTGTAGACATCCATCTACAAATAGGGCTTTGTTTCTACCCCTTGACTCTGGGCTTGGCCTTGTGCTTGTTTGGGGCAATGTTAGCAGACATGAGCAAGCAGAGACTTGAAAATCATTTGTGCGGTTGAGCTTTCCCTTTTGGACTTAGAACATCGCCAGGACAAGAATGTGCCTGGACTAGCCCATCCTTTAGCAGGAGGATGATGAAAGAAATGTGGAGCAGAGCTGCCCAATTAAACTGCACCAGCAAAAGTTCAGCCTGAAGCAGAGTTCCTGGTTGACCCACAGACCTATAATAAGCCCAGTCCAGAGTAGCTGCCCCATGGACACATGAATTCTAATTGTTGATTGTTGTTTGAAGCCATAGGGTTTTGAGGTGATTTTATATGCAGGAGTAGTTGGTAATCGTTGTAATTGTGAAGGACGGCCTTTTGGATTTCAGATAGGCGACGGGGATCTGAAAGATCGAAATAGAAGGGCAGTGTGTGTGGTGGGGGGCATCTGTTAATTCTCCACACTTGTAGGAACTAGAATACCAAATGGCAACTGAGTTACAGAAAATGGACAGCTACCCATTATTACAGTGTAGGAGATAAGGTCTCCTTAGGTCATGAAGTTAAACTGATGCTCAGATACCTGAGCTTTTTAATTAAGTTCATTTGAACAAAGACCAAGTGGGGTTGAACCAGCAACAGCGAATTAAGTGACCTAAACTATTAGGTCTATGGAGAAAGAAATCAAGCAGTATGTTGAGGTTAGATCTAGATCAGGAGGTGGAATTTTTTTCTGTGAAGGTCCAGATAGCAAATATTTTACACTTTGTGGGCTCTACACTCTCTATCACAACTTTTCAACATTCAACATTGCTAATATTGAATGTTGTCAGTGTAGATTCTTACACTGCAAGTGACTCTACAATTATCTCAAGATAAAAATTCACAAAACCTAGCAGTTTTTGACTACATCTATTGATGCAGTATCACCCGCTCTACCAGATGGCTTACTGTCATCATCTCACTTATATGTACTGTGAGATAAGGGTGTGGCTCTTACTTCTGGGCAGGTGGGCTTCACATGGAAGAGCAACTTCTAAAAGAAGTTGCTTAGCATATCTGCTAATATGCAAATAAATGTGATTGACTACATTCAATAAAATTTTATTTACAAAAGCATAGAGTGTCTGGAATTGGCCCACAGGTTATAGTTTGCTCACTTCTCATCTAGATTCTTGTAATAATATTGTATTATTGAATAAAACATTTAAAACTAATTATTTGTGAGAAATTTAAGGTAAAAATGGTAAATATGTGGCATGTATACTCAAAGTTCTCCCTTTGAGCCAACAATAGACATCACAATCTTTCCTGGAATTCTTTCTCCCAGATTGGAAATGTCCTCTGAATTCTTCATATCTCAGCAATCCAGACAGTCATTACCAATTTGTCATTGCTTGTAAGCTACATAAAGGAAAATAATAATAAGCACAACTCAAAGGCTTCTCTTTTATCAGCCATAGAAAAATGTTACAACTTTACAAAGTGACTGTGAATTTAAGTTAAACCCTCTGACAACAAATTGGAGGTAAGCGTAATAGAATAATAATAAAAACATTGAAATTATAAGAATTTCTTAATGTTATTTTATGTCAAAGCACTTGCTTTTGATGTATACATATTTGCTTTTGAAGCTGTGAAACTTGGATTGAAGTTACAGTAGGGAACATGAAGACCCATACTAGGGATCATCTGGTTAAGGTGGAGAGTAGAGTTGTAAAAAAGTAGGGACATTGGAGGTGGAGTGAGGAAAGAGTTGTTTGTAAAATTAGATAGGTTCCTTGGTGTGATGCTCCATGAATGTAGCTACACCATGTGTCTGTGGACAGTGAGATATGATGATGAGACAGATTGGATATGAATCTTGGTAACTAATTCCCTAAGCTCAGTGGAGGTGAATGTAGTCTTTGCCACAGAGCTGTGATGGCTGCAGATGGAAGAAGGTTTGAAGAAAAATGGTGAACACTGCAAGCTATTTTGAGGAAATCTGTCAAAATTGAAAAGTATTTTCTCCTCAGTGGTCCAACATAAGTCCAATATGGATTATTGATCATGGTTTTTGGTAATTTAACTTGAACCGGGCCTAAATAATCAGGCACCTGCTGTGCTGAGTACTGCCAAGGTTGCTTAATTGCAAAATCAATTCCAAGGCACTGTAGCTCCTAGCCAAAGCCTCTTTGCTAATCAGGCCTGAATGTGTTGGATGGGGGTAGCCAATAAGATGCAACACTGGCCTTCTGTTATAACAATGGGATTTCCTTTTTACAGTTCTTTATGGGGCCCTCATCCCTTGGTAATGGCTTGTGAACAGCTTGAACTCCTCAGGCAATTCTTGAATAATCTTTTCCCCCACGCAGCCATAAAGAAGGCCAGCCTGGAAACTTGTATCACATGATTTGATCAGTCTGCTGAGAGGGCTGGAGAGTTCTCTTGATATGACACTTGTGAAGTGGTAGTAAAGCTGGGTCTGATCCACAGTGGCAGGTGGCTCAGGCATCAGCAATGCAGTCATTTAATGAGATAAACTTGAAAACACCAAGCAAAAGTTTGGAGGACTGAATGTTTGGTGAGAAAGTTCACTGAGTAGAGTTATTCTTTGGAGAGGGTCCCCCCAAAGCTTTGGAAGAAGTAAAAATTGTAGGGCTATGACTTTTGAGTGAGCCCATAAAACTCTAATTCTTGCCAAAACAGAAAGGATTTTAAAATGTCAAGTTGGATGAGGTTCCTCTTGAAGCAGGAGTTACAGTTGCCCTGGAGTCACAGGGGGTTGGGCTGAGGACAGCTTTGGCTTAATTTGCATTTTCCGAGTCAGTTTTCACACTGCTGTAAAGATACCACCTGAGATTGGGTAATTTACAAACAAAAGACATTTAATTTATTCATAGTTCTGCATGGCTAGAGAGGCCTCAGGAAACCTACAATCATGGTGGAAGGTGAAGGGGAAGCAAGACCTGTCTTACATGGTGGCAGGAGAGAGAGAGATGTGGGCAAAACTGCCATTTTTAAACAATCAGATCTCATGAGAACTCCCTCAGTACCACGAGAACAGCATGGGGGAACCACTCTCATGATCCAATCACCTCCCTCCCACCAGGCTCCTCCCTCGACACATGGGGATTACAATTTGAGATGAGATTTGAGTGGGAACACAGACCCAAACCATGTCACCAACCTACGCCCTATTGAAAGACAGGTATTCTGAGATCAAGTGACACTAATCATCCTGAGCTGAGATTTCCCAGCCTTCCTCTCTACCTCCACTCTTTCTTTGACACCTCTCTGTCCACTCCTCAACCACCACCCCCCATGCACATCTTCGATCATGAGAAAAAAAAAGACAGGACCTCTCCTCTTTATCTAGTTTTTGTGTTCCAAACTCAGAGCCTCTTGTCCAAAAGAGGCTCAGACAACTTATGAGTGAAGCTGAATCTAACAGTGTCAAGTGTCTATAAATTGTTACGCTCTCAGCAGATCACAAGGTCAAGAGATCAAGACCAACCTCATCAACATGGTGAAACTCCGTCTCTACTAAAAATACAAAAATTAGCTGGGTGTGTTGGTGAATGCCTGTAGTCCCAGCTACTCGGGAGGCTGAAGCAGCAGAATCTCTTGAACCAGGAGGCAGATGTTGCAGTGAGCTGAGATCACACCACTGCACTCCAGCCTAGGTGACAGAGTGAGACTCCATCTCATAAAAAAAAAAAAAAAAAATTGTTACACTCTCTTGTCCACTAAATCTCAGGTAGAAAATATCTGTCAAAAGTATAGATACCCTCAGTATGTCAAAACATGAAGTTTCTAGACACAAACTCCATTGACCCAATTCCTAAAATTCTTCCAAAATTCTTCTCTTCACTCTGAATCCCCTGAGGGGGGATAAAAATGGGAGGGGTGTTCAAGACTATGGGGCCAAGAGGTAGGGAAGGGATAAAAAATGTTGTAAGACCTTGAATGTGTGAGGCTTCTGAAGGAGTCTTTGCAAGACAAGAGCTGGTTTTTATTTGCCATAAAGGATTTCAGTAATGCTGCTCCTCGTATGACTCATGCACTTGCAGACTGGCCAGCTAACAAAACAGCTGTTTACAGAAAAGTGATGAAATACGGAAAGTACCACTGCTAATTGTATTTCTATTGTACCCCTTTCATTGTCTTTCCAGACTAGAAGCTCGGGAGCTTTCTTCATTCTTATATTAAGAACAAAATGACCAGCAGGAGAACAATGTGAAATTCACTGAGACCTGAATGAAATGCAAGAAAATATTATTATGAAATGGTCTACGTAATTAATAATGTTGCTAAATTGAACTTCAGTGTCTGGTTGACAGGTGACTTAATATAACCTAAATAGGAAGACAATAAAGCTCATCTAGGAAAACTCATTTTAAAGTTTATTAATGCTGTTTTCCTCAGTCTGTATGCCTGCTGGCAAATCATTTTATTTTCAGTGATAGAGTCCTACAGAACCCCCATTATAGGCCATATAACTTACATTATGGTCCTTCTGTGTTAGAGTGGGAGTGACAGACAGTCCATCCCCATCTGGAAATATCATTTAATGCATGCTATGACTGATTAGATGGAACACCCTCTTTCTACATAATGAAGTTTACTACAGAGAAATTTACAGGAAAAATATTCAGTAAACACTAAAATACCAAATATTTGCATCTCTATCGATGATCATCTGGTCTCTCTCCCTAAAATCCTATAACTGTACATTTTAACATAGCTGTAAACACAGTGTGTGCACATGGTTTTGTGTTTTTGCTTTCTTCACCTAACATATCGCATGCATATTTCCATAATGGAATACACAATACAATTTTAAAGCCCACAGACGGTTTAACATATTGATGTATTTAGTGAATATTTTAATACCACTTCTCTGTGCTGAAGCTAATATCCTAACATCTGCCAATTGGAAATAATTTTTAACCGAATTAAATATGTATGTACTTGTTTCCTAGGACACACAAGCCTGAAAGATGAAAGATACGGTGTTTATACTTCTCCCTAGGAAGAGCCATAGGCCTTGGGCCTCACCAAGGTAATTCTGGACCCTAGCCCCAGGTCCCTTTCTTGTGATGATAGAATTCTTTTGAGGCTTTGCACATGTTCTTGGAGAGCCATTATCATTTTCCTCTTTGCCCCCATATGGCTCTCCAGCTGCTACATATTGAGCATGCTTAGTGTCTTTCTATCACCCCTTGACTGCCTTTCTGAATGTTGGTGTTTCCTTCCTCGGGGTGGTTCTAGTTACATAACCCTCAGGAAGTTGCTGTCCTGATTGGGGGAAGGAATCTCTTTCCATCATGGATAAAATCATGCTGTTGCATCTCGGCTTTTATCCATGCACTCATTCATTCATCAGATAGCAATGAGCACTCTCTAAGGCTTTGGTCCAATGCATGATACTGGGGATATAGTGGTAGACATGCAGATACAGTCTCTCCCTATGAAGATTACAGTCTTGAAGTTGTCTTCCATTACTCCACGTTAGTGTTGTTAATATCTTTACTTACTTTTTAAATGTAGTATTCCCTCACTACCACCAACCTCCGTGAACATAGTGAATGTAGATATACTCTCACCACTGATAGCCAATCAATATCCTCAGGGCATTATAATATATTGTCTCCCCTAACAAGCAAAATTTTTCCTCCTCTAACTTACTCATTGAGAGGTTAAGTTTGTCCCCTGCACTTCCTCTCAGCCTCATTTTTATAACTATAAATGCATCTCATCCATCTTCTGCTTCACTCCCAGACTCCAACAATGAGTGCCTTTGGAGATACACAGAATAAGACCATTTGGAACTTCATTACATATATGTGTATATCCATATATGTATGTGTATATGTATACACATATATGTGTATATATAGTATATGTATACATACATATGTGTATATATGTATATGTGTATATATGTGTATACATACGTATGTGTATATTTGTATGTGTATACATATGTATGTGTATATATGTATGTGTATATATGTATGTGTATACATACGTATGTGTATATATGTATGTGTATACATACGTATGTGTATATTTGTATGTGTATACATACGTATATGTGTATATATGTGTATACATACGTATGTGTATATATGTATGTGTATACATACGTATGTGTTATATGTATGTGTATACATACGTATATACGTATATGTGTATGTGTATATATACATACATATGTATCTGTGTATATATACATACATATGTATCTGTGTATATACATACATACGTATCTGTGTATATACATACATACGTATATGTGTATATATGTATATATACATACATACGTGTATACACGTATATATGTATATATACATATACATATATACACATACATATGTATGTATATATACATATATACACATATACGTATGTATATACACAGATACGTATATACGTATGTATACATATACATATACACACATACATACGTATGTGTATATACGTATGTATATATACATATACATATATACGCATATACATATGTATGTATATATACATATACATATATACACATACGTATATATGTATATACACATATACATATATACGTATATGCGTATATATGTATGTATACATACGTGTATATACGTACATACGTGTATATGTGTATAGATGTATATACATACATACGTGTATGTGTATATATGTATATATACATATTTGTATATGTGTATATATGTATATGTATGTGTATACACATACATATACATATATACACATACATATGTATGTATATACACAGACATACACATATACATATGTATGTATATACACATATACGTATATACGTATGTATACATATACACACATACATACGTATGTATATATACACATACATACGTATGTATATATACATATACATACGTATGTATATATATATACACATATACATATGTATATATACATATACATATATACACATATGTATACACATATATACACATATACGTGTGTATATATGTATATATACATACGTGTATATGTGTATATATACATACATACGTGTATGTCTGTGTATATATGCATACATACTTGTGTGTGTATATATGCATACGTACGTGTGTGTGTGTATATATGCATACATAGGTGTGTATATATGCATACGTACGTGTATGTATGTATGCATACATACTCAGCCTCCTGAGTAGCTGGGACTACAGGCACCTGCCACCACACCTGGCTTATTTTTTGCGCCTTTAGTAGAGACGGAGTTTCACCGTGCTAGCCAGGATGGTCTCAATCTCCTGACCTCGTGATCCACCTGCCTCAGCTTCCCAAAGTGCTGGGATTACAGATGTGAGCCACCACACCTGGCCTACATATATATATATATGTATATGTATATATTTTTTTGAGACAGAGTCTTGCTCTGTCGCCCAGGCTAGAGTGCAGTGGCGTCATCTCGGCTCACTGCAACCTCTGCGTCCCAGGTTCAAGTGATTTTCCTGCCTCAGCCTCCCTAGTAGCTGGGACTACAGGTGCATGCCACCACACCCAGCTAATTTTTTGTATTTTGAGTAGAGATGGGGTTTCACTGTGTTAGCCAGGATGGTCTTGATCTCCTGACCTTGTGATCCACCTGCCTCAGCCTCCCAAAGTGCTAGGATTACAATCATGAGTCATTGCAATCACGAGTCATTGTGCCCAGCCACCTATATATAACATATATAAATTTTTATACCTAACAATGTATGTAAGGTGCCTCGCTTTGAATTAAGTAATGTAGACTCATGTGTTTCATGTTGATATAACACAACATGCTATAATGGCTAAAAATGAGAGCTATAGAAATAAATTTGCTGTTCATATTCAGGAGTTCTGAGGCTGGTGACAGTATCCTAGCAACCACCACCTGTTACTTGAAGCCACCTAAGTTAGATGTTGATTGCAGAACGAGGAGATGAAGGGGGTTAGAAAGGAAGGTGAAGTGCAAAATCAACCATTGAAAACCCCCAGGGATGAAAGCCTTCTATTTTATTATCTATCTTAAAATGTCTGAAGTGTAATATGGGAGAGGACTTGGTGAAGTTCCTTCAACACTTTATATAATATCCTGGGATAAAGAGGAAAGCTTGACTTCCTCCTCTCCTTCAAAGAGCTCTTAATTCCCTTGTGTTTTTACTCACTATCCCCAGTGTGCTAGCTACTGCAGGGACACGAAGACAAATAGGACATCTGGGATGAGCCAGATGGAGCTTAATTTAGGCTTTGACACGGGCAGTTGACCTTTCTTAATTTTGGATTCTTCAAGTCACAAGAGATAAAATTATGACCTTTCAGATTGTTGAGAACATATTTAAAAGTCTCCTGCACCTTGTATTGGCATATGGTTAACCAGTTGCTTCCTTCCTTCATTTTCCCTATTTCCTCCCATCTTTCCCTACAAGCCTTTATTTCTGCCTTTCATTATTAAAAAGATGATAAGCTCCTTTCTAAGGTCAAACTAATTTTAATGATAAACATTTACATCTCAACATCAAATTTTATATATATATATATATATATACACATATACATGTATACTTGTTAGATTAGAATAGGAATGCCACAGAACTTCATAAAGGGTTATAAAAAATACATGTACTAAAATATGTAACAACATGTAACTGTAACAAAAGACATAAAGGCTCTGATATGGTTTGGCTGTGTCCCCACCCAAATCTCATCTTGAATTGTAGTTCCCATAATTCCCACACGTTGTGGGAGGGACCTGGTGGGAGATAATTGAGAACAGTATGAGGGGAACTGCCCCCATGATTCGTAGTGAATAAGTCTCACAAGATCTGATGGTTTTATAAGGGGTTTCCCCTTTCACTTGGCTCTCACTCTCTCTCGCCTGATGCCATATAAGACATGCCTTTTGCCTTCCACCATGATTGTGAGGCCACCCCAGCCATGTAGAACTGTGAGTCCCTTAAACCTCTTTTTTCTTTATAAATTACCCAGTCTTGGGTATATCTTTATCAGCAGCATGAAAATGGACTAGTACAGGCTCCATTTGGCTACAGTTGTTATGCAAATATGTGTGTATCTCATGTCAGATGTGAGGTCAGTAAGGGAAAGTGGTGAGAAAAAGTATACATGTATTTTGGAGGGGACACATTGAAATCACAGCAGAAGACAGAGTTGGGGAGTGGGTTGCTATGATTTGGCTGTGTCCCCACCCAAAATATCATCTTGAATTATAATCCCCACATGTCAACGGTGGAACCAGGTGGAGGTAATTGGATCATGGGGGCTGTTCCCCCATGCTGTTCTGGTGACAGTGCATGAGTCTCATGAAATCTGATGGTTTTATAAGCATCTGGCATTTCCCCTGCAGGTACTCACTGTGTCCTGCCGCCCTGTGAAGAAGGTGCCTGCTTCTCCTTTGCCTTCTGCCACGATTGTACTTTTCTTAAGGCCTCCCCAGCAACGCAGAACTGTGAGTTAACCTCTTCCCTGTATAAATTACCCAGTCTCAGGCAGTTCTTCATAGAAAGGTGTATTCATAAGTTCATAAAACATTACAACCCATCAGAATCTGAGAAAATCAAAGTGACATTCATGATAAAAACAACCAATATTTATGATAGTAACAATAAAAGCACAAGAACATTTATTAGGGATTTATGCATAGATCATCTCTTCTGATCCTCACTATAATCCTGTGACACAGTTTTTATTGTCACCTTCAAAAAGACTAAAGTTTAAGGTATGAGGTCCCTATGAAATGGTAGAGGTAGAATTTGAACCCAACTCTTATAATTCTAAATCCTAGGTTCTTTCTCTTATAGTATGCTGCTCATATTTTCAAATAATTATATAGATAAGAAGCCCTCCATTATAGAAATATAAAAGTTTATATCAAAGATTAGGGGAGAAAACTGTAGTTTTTCTCACCACTGTCCCTTACCCATATCACATTTGACACAGAGACACACACACATTTGTATACACAGTTGTAACCAAATGGAGCCTTCATGTCTTTTGCTAGATTCATGTTGTTACATATTTTAGTACATTTTTAAATAACACTTTATGAAGCTCTGTGACATTCCTATTCTAGTCTAGCAGGATTTTCTCAAATGATGACTTCTCAAAGAATAGATTTTTAAATGAATTTAATCTTTCATTTTGAACAAATGATTTGATCTTGAACAATATTTATTTAGTACTTATTGAATAGACATGCTTGGAATTTTATGTCATTAGCCAATATACATTAATCCCTTTGGCTCTTATTTCACAAACCTTTAAGAATGGCACCAATTCTTTTGTTGCATCTCAACTTGCCTTCTATCAGCAAGGAACTCTGCTACTGACTATGGTAACATAGCCATACTTGAGTGTGCGATCAGTGTTGTGATAATGGCAGAGAGAAACGAAATGCATTTCCCAAAGCAAAAGGGCTAGAGAAAAAAGAATTTTTGTGGCCATTGGAGATCTAAATTAAATAGTTTGAATTCTGGATCAAGAGTTTTGTGCTCTTTTAACTCATTCCCCATCTCTACCACCATACGTTCTGCTATGGTTTGAATATGTCCCTTCCAAAATACATGTGTTAAAACTTAATGGCCAATATAATGGTATTAAGAAGTGGGACCTTTAAGAGGTGATTAGGTCATGAGGGCTCCTCCTCTTATTAATGGAATTAAGGCCTTTATGAAAGAGGCTTTGGACAAAACTGGGCTGGCTTACCCTTCTGCCTTTCACTTCGTGAGGACACAGCATTCCTCCCCTCTGAAGGATGCAAGAACAAGGTGCCATCTTGAAAGCAGAGAGCAGTTCTCACCAGATAACCTACTAGTACCTTGATCTTGAACTTCCCAGTCTCTACAACTGTGAGAAAATAATTTTCTGTTCTTCCTAAATCACCCAGTCTTAGGTATTTTGTTATAGCAGCACAAACGGACTAAAACATCTGCCTCTGCATGTTCGATAGGTTTGAACAAGCAGCGGGAATTAACAATGGCGAAATAATAGGACCTCAGCTATTGGCAGATGCGTAAGTGACCATGGTACTGGTTGGAGGAGAGAGATGACCCTGTGAAAGAATGAGCAATACTCAGTTCAACAACAGGAAATTCAGCCAAGTCATGAGCAAGAGATGGGCTGCTGCAATCTCGTGGGAACCCCTGTATCAGCAGCTTTAGAAATACCTCTTCTTGGCTAGGACTCGGCTATGGATTGGAATGGATCTCAGAGTAGATCCAGGGTTCCAGAGATTACAGCACAGCAGTCTTCAAGGACAAGACTGACATCATTCTGAGCCATACATATCACATTACTGAAAAGATTAAACCTTAATTAGTTAGATTGTAGTGAATAAAACTTACTCAAATTGTGTATGCCTCCAGCTACCCCATCACCTACAAACACACAGTGATAATAAGAATGAACACAAGGCTTTTAGATTTACTCTGTAGGTCCAAAGGCATCTCTTTTGAACTGTGATACAAGTGAAACTATAACACACACATTAAAAGAATATTCTTCAGGGATGGTGAAAATGAGTCCAATTTGTATGAAATGATTGATAGAAAATGAAACCATCCAAATATCAGTACTCCCATTCTTCTCTGAGGCACAAAATGCCACAGCTTAATAGGAAAGTTACAAATTAGCTACAAGGGAGAAAAGAAGAAAATCTTCAGACATACAGAGAGAGCCTGTTCTTTATTGTTACCTTGATAAAACTATAATCTTTCAAGAAAAATTACCATCTTCACAAACTCTGATCATTCATATTACAACCAGTGATGAGAAAGTAATGGTTAAGGACAAAGTTAGTTAAAAGATTTGCCTCAAATTATTACCACCACCACTGCATTTTGCTATACAAATATGAAATAACAATTACTTGGCAATCATTTATAAATTCTAAATTATACCAAATAGTACATGTTCTTAGATACAATGAAGAAACATGAAGGAATTCTATTAGCTAGTAAGTGCCTCTATCCATATGCCAGTCTAAATCTCTGCTTGCGCATTATGTTGTAATGAATTCAGAAAATCTCCATGGTAACTTCTAGACACATATCTATCCAAATAACTGAGTATTTTCCATTTGTCCCACATATTTTACACTTTACACATGGACTTGCCTTGTCACCTGACTCCATTTATGTGAAAATTATATACACACATACAAACACATGTGTATATACATATACCCACCCAAATTTCTAAAAATAATTTCAAAGAACCCAGGAAAAACGGATACAGTTAGCACTGAGCAGTTAGAGACATTTTACTGAGATTGTTAGAAGGAGAAAGATAGTGGTACTAGGAAAACGAGATAAGATAATTTAAATGTTCTCCTAGTCCAGTAGTCTGGGTAGAAAGAAAACTGTATTTCTTCCTTATATAGTTGCCATTTGACAAAAAAGAAATAGAAGACAAATTCATCTTCATCCTTAATTGAAATAGGAATTAATTGAGTTGTAGCTTACATAAAAGACATTCATATTGTGATTAAAAACACTCCTACCAAACTGAGGAAACATCTAAACACAAGCTGTATAGAAACACATGTCAATTTCATTTACAGTTGACAAAGCCCAAGGGACGGAGTTGACACTATACAAGTCTTGAATACCGTTATGGAGGTAACACGCCTAAATATTCTCTGAGAGGTCAACCAAAGGTTACCTAGGTACCTAGTGAACTAGGTGAGGTTGTTCTGTTTCCATACTCTTTCATCTAATTTTCCCCCGCTGCCATCCAGTCACATTCTGCTCACTCCTACACATTGAAGCCTTTTCCTAGGGAGGATCTGATAGTTCCTTAATTCTTTTTATTTTAGGAATCTTCAGTGTTTGAATTTTAAGATTTGCCTCCAGTATGAAATGAGAGGACTTTGCCTTCGCTACTCAGCTTGAAGAAAGAGGAAGAGATTTATTTGGGGTGGAGAACACGAAGCCTTCCCAGTGACTGCCTCTTTCACGAATTGTCTTTCTGTTCCAAGGCAATGACCTCAGTGTTGTCAACTAGGAGGCACCTGAGCTAGTAAGGGGAAGCCAAGCAAGAGAGAGATTTGCCTCATCCCCACTGATTCAATATTTTGCTCATAAAAAATTTCAGAAATATATTTATTAAGGATAACTGTGCAACAGTTTCTAAAATGTCATTTGGGATGTTGCATGAGTGATCAATGTTAGGGTGGCATGAAAATCCTGAACTGTATCTAGCAGGCTTTAGCAGCTGAAGGCATTTTGTTTAATACTGTAAATACAGTGTACCAGAGTTTAACTGCATTGACAATTATTTTACTGCTGACCCATGGACCACAGAGTGGTTAAAAGCAAGGGCGTTTGAGGCAGGCGGCCTGAAGGTTCGTGTCCCTGCTGCGTCATTTACAATCTCCATGACCATGGGCAAGTTACTTAACTTCTGTAAGCTTTAGTTTTCTCCCCATAAGTTAAAATAAAGCTTTACCTTCCTTATGAGTTTGGTAAGACAAATACCTTAGATAATACACATAAAGTAATTAACACCATGCCTTGAATGCAGTAATTGCTCCAAAAAAATTATTGCCACTACTATTCTACTATTATTACACTTGTTATTTTTTCATATATTTGCTCAAAAATACAGTGGAAATGTAAGCATGCAAATGTTATTGTGTTCAGTATAATATACAAACATTAGCTAAGTATTTCCTTTCTCATGAGCTTTGTGCAGAGATCATCTGCTAATGAATGTGGAAAAATAGAAATAAATTTAGAACATTTCTGTAGAATCGAAGTTATTTTCAGGTTCTCTAACACTTGAAAACAATAAAAGCATTAAAAAAAATTTTATCTCAGAGAACTCCCTTAAATCAAATGCTTTGAAATATTTTAAAGAAATGCTAATTTGGATATCTTAAAAAAGAATGAGATCTAAAAGATATCAGATGGCAGACCAAAAGAAAACTGGGCATAATTTTCCAAAAAAATATTTTATACTCTGTCCTTCATTTTCATTTATTTTGGGGTAAGTTTCCATGGAGTTCTATCCTTGTGGAGTAATTGAACTGGGCTGATGTCTAAAAAGCAAGAAAATATTCTAGAAAATTAAGCCTGAAAGCTAACAAACATAACTTTCCCTCTTGAAGCATTTAAGAAGATGAGATTTCTCAAACTGGTAATCAAAGATTACCTGGATCAGAGTCACCTGGGGGCATTTGTTAACAAGGCAGATTCCTAAACCCCAGAGGACACACTAAATCAGAGTATTGTCCCAATAATACACATCTTAAAAAGAGTCTCTTTACACTGTTTAGAAGTCATTTTGATAAATGCTGGGTGAATAAATACCTTCTTTGGATATTTTAAAGGAAAGCACTTCCTTTGCTAGTATTTAAGTGAAAGATCATCATGGCCAAGTTTTTAAAATTATTGTTATTCATTTTTGGCTTTACAAGGCTGGTGAATATGCTTCTCATTTCTGGCAACAGCCAAGCATTAGAAATGGGTCATCACAGCGTTAATGAAGGAATGCACTGAACTAAAGGTGTGAGGTAGGGGCATTTCATGTGCAGTGCCTATGAGGTTGCTTTCCTGTTCAATCGTGTGTTCATTTACACCTCCAAGACATTTCTTAATTGAAACAGGTCTATTTAACCCAGTCCATATAATACATAAAAGCAGCCTTATATACATATATATGGGATCTCAGATAACAGGCAGAATGTGAGGGAGAACATTAGCTGTCTATGCAAAAATTTTTAAGTGGATTATTAAATGAAACATTAAAACCAGTCTTCAAAGGACAGCATTTTTTTACATGATCCCCATAGGCTGTATCTTTTTTTGCAATAGACCTATTCGTGTAAATTGGGAGCCATATTCTGTCAGATCTGTGAGTAGCATTTCCACGTGTAGTGTTAGAAGAATCATTGAGATACTAGATTTCAGAAAGATGAAAGAAAAAAACATTAAAATGGCCTAATAAAATTTAAATTTGCAAAATATGATTTTATACATTTTCATCTGGGCATAAATTTAATAGATCACCACCTAGATGTTTTTGGGGTTTCTGCCAAATCTCTTTAATTTCTTTGCAATGGAAATTATAAAAGCAGAGAAGGGTGTGTGTGTGTAAAACAGTCAAATGCTATAAAATGTCTTTTACTGTAACTTAAGAAGTCTCCTTGAAATTCCTTTTTTTTTTTTTTCTTTTTGAGATGGAGTCTTGCTCTTTCACCCAGGCTGGAGTGCAGTGGCACAATTCTGGCTCACTGCAACCTCCGCCTCCCAGGTTCAAGTGTTTCTCCTACCTCAGCCTCCCGAGTAGCTGGGACTACATGCGTGTGCCACCACACCCAGCTAATTTTTGTATTTTTAGTAGAGACGGGTTTCACCATGTTGGCCAGGCTGGTCTGGAGCTCCTGACCTCAGGAGATCCACTCGCCCAGGGCTCCCAAAGTGCTGGGATTACAGGCGTGAGCCACTGCGCCCGGCCTGCTTGAAATTCTTTAGTATGATTTTAAAAACATGAAAGAAGGCTTGAACACTAAAAGATTTCCTAGAAAATGAGGTAAGTTTGTGCCTGACAGTATTTTTGAGTCCTACCATTAAAAAAGTACTCAGAATTCTCTGAATAATGTGTTAAATATCTATAGCACAGTAAAATAAAACTAACCAAAAACCCTACACACACACACACACACACACACACACACACTCCTTACTACTAAGGAATATCTATCTTCAGAAAAAAAAAATGAATTTCAGGAGATTGGAGACAGCTTATTCACATTTCGTGTTCCTCTAAATGCTAAAAGTTTCTTTGCCTAATATTCCTTTATTTTTTCTCTTCTCTAATATCGCTTTCTGGTATGGACAGGCATTTGGGTGGCAGCCAATCAGCAAGTTATCAATCGGGGGAGTTTGAAAATTACTGGAAACCACAGTTACTCCTTGTTGCTGCACGGTGAAAATGCTTATATTATGCGTGCAATGGCATTCATCGTCCATCCCACCCTTGATTCTTGAGGAATTTGTTTTCTAGGCCCCAAAACCGGATTTATGGTTTTCTTAATGAATCCAAAGCCATGTGACCAACATGGTGATTATTAAGATCTTTGTTTTATTTCCAGCAACTTAGAAATTCGTGGCCAATGGGCCGGGCACGGTGGCTCACGCTTGTAATCCCAGCACTTTGGGAGGCCAAGGCGGGCGGATCACAAGGTCAGGAGATCGAGACCATGGTGAAACCCCGTCTCTACTAAAAATACAAAAAATTAGCCAGGCGTGGTGGCGGGCACCTGTAGTCCCAGCTACTCAGAGAGGCTGAGGCAGGAGAATGGTGTGAACCTGGGAGGCGGAGGTTGCAGTGAGCCAAGATCACGCCACTGCACTCCAGCCTGGGTGACACAGCAAGACTCCATCTCAAAAAAAAAAAAAAAAAAAAAAAAGAAAGAAAGAAATTCGTGGCCAATGATGACCATTTTCTGATTTCCATCCCCAACCTTTTGGCATGTTAGATTGATGTCTATTTTGGATTGGGTTCATTTGTGAAACCCATGAGAATTAACTTCTTTCTTAATCCATCATGGCTTTCTGGTAGCTCCCGTAAAGTTTCTGAGATGGGGCCTTTCATCCATCCAGTGCATCCCCTAATTTTATGCCAGGATGCGTTCTGAGCCTTCTGATCCTTCATAAGTCCCTGCTTTCTTAGAGAATCCCATCTTTAGGTCAATACTGGCTTTCCTTTCTAGATTTTACTATTTCTTGCAATCAGTCCTAAGATCTTTTCCATCATCTTGGAGATAAGATGGTCTGGTTGATGTTTCATCCTCAGTGTTAGAAAGAATATCTCCATTTCTCCTGGGCTCTGCCCTTGGCTGATTTCTACACAACCCCATTCATGTTGCTAATGCCCCAAACAACTCCCAGACTTGGAATCAATAAACCAACCAATTTATCTATTGCTGCATGTGTTGAAGGGGCAGCATGTCTGAGTTCTCTCTTTGTACAACATCTCCAAGATCTTCAGGTTATCTTCCAGCATGACAGCAAAGTTTTTGGAAGTTCATGCGCACATCCAACCTCTTCCTACCTTCCCTCAGTATCACCTTTAAATGACTGAACCGATTGTAGGCAGGCGAGACTCTACCTCAAGGATTCTCTAGGAGTTCATGGATTTATGAAGAGAATGTGAGAGAATCCATGGGGGGGGATCACTTTAAGGAAAACCAAACACAATGGTTTTTAGGTGGTGTATTAGGCTGTTCTTGCATTGCTATAAAGAAATACCTGAAACTAGGTAATTTGTGGAGAAAAGAGGTTTAATTGGCTCACAGTTCTGCAGGCTACTGGAAGCATAATGGCATCTGCTTCTGGGGAGGCCTCAAGAGGTATAAAATAATGGCAGAAGGTGAAGTGGGAACAGGCATATCATGAGCAAGAGTGAGTGAGCCAGGTACCACACCCTTTTTTTTTTTCTTTTTTTTTTTTTTTTGAGACAGTCTCACTTTGTCGCCCAGGCTGGAGTGTAGTGGCGTGATCTCGGCTCACTGCAGCCTTGGCCTTCCGGGTTCAAGTGATTTGCCTGCCTCAGCCTCCCAAGTAGCTGGGAGTACAGGTGCATGACACCACACCTGGCTAATTTTTTGTATTTTTTAGTAGAGACAGGGTTCCACCGTGTTAGCCAGGATGGTCTCGATCTCCTGACCTTGTGATCCCCTGACCTGTGCCTCCCAAAGTGTTGGAATTACAGGCATGAGCCACCGTGCCTGGCTGGTGCCACACACTTTTAAACAGCCAGATCTAGTGAGAACTCACTATCGTGAGGAAAGCACCATGTGGATAGTGAAATTTACTTATGAGATATCCACGACCATGATCCAGTCACCACCCACCAGGCCCAACCTCCAATATTAGGGATTACAATTCAATGTGAGATTTGAGTGGGACAAATATCCAAACTATATAAGCTGGTGACCACAGATGATAATGTCTCATTAGCAAAATGTTAATGTTCTCTTAACACTCAGGGTGCCCAGGGTGTCTTTCTTATTATCACCACCTCCATCATCACACTATCACCATATATTTGGGTAGTACTTTTTTTTTAACTTTCAAAAGTGCTATCACCCCTCTTGTTCACTTAACCTCACAGCCACTCATTAGCTCTGACATTTACTAGAGTGCATTCATTACTTAAATGAGATTAAATCTAAAATCAGCACATCAGGCAAAAATTGTGTAGAATTAAAATTGCCCTTCAAAAATCTCTTTAAAAGCTCATAAAATGTAGCACAAATGATTTTGTGTTTACTTCGTCTTCCTTATGAGGGCAATCTAACCAGTTTTCCTACTGCATTGAAAAAGATTACTTTTTTTTTGGTTGAGTACCAGAAGAAGTAGTTTATATGCATTTGGGGCTTTGTGGTAGGAAAACTATCACTGCTGTTGTTATTTGCTGAATATGCATAGTTGAATTTGCAAAGTCAAATGCTCATATGACATAATGCTACTGAAGTCTCTCCAGGTAAAGATCAGGAGGGATACAGGCAAAGTGAAGTTAAGTAATTTGCCTAAAGTCACAGCTAGCTACTGAAATAAATGAGTTTGATATCCCAGTCCTAACTTAGGGTTTCCTCCTATTAGATGGAAATTGGCTAATTACATCTACCTCTGGGAACTGATTGATTTCTAATGTTTGCCTGGTTTCCTGAATTGATTAGGGTTCTGAAGCCGAGTCTAGGCTCAGTAAAGAAGAGCACAGAATTCATTAGCCTGGCCAGGTGTGGTGGCTCACGCCTGTAATCCCAGCACTTTGGGAGGCCCAGGCAGGTGGATCACTTGAGGTTCAGGAGTTCTAGAACAGACCAATATGGTGAAACCTCGTCTCTACTAAAAATACAAAAGAATTAGCTGGGCATGGTGGCGCACCCCTGTTATCCTAGCTATTAGGGAGGCTGAGGCAGGTGAGTTGCTTGAACCCAGTAGGTGAAGACTGCAGTGAGCAGAGATCATGCACCACTGCACTCCAGCCTGGGTGACAGAGTGAGACTCCATCTCAAAAAAAAAAAAATCATCAGCTTGCCATGGGGCAGAGGTGTACTGCTCATCTCAAATTTGCAATTTCCCCACTAGACCACCCTGCCCAAGAACTTGATATGGGAATATGGAGCAAAAACACGGGAAAAATCAGAAATACTTTTTTCCTTTCTCAACCTAGCTGTACAATCACATGAAAATCTTAAATTCAAGAATTAATCAAATATTTCCAGTATGGTTTCAGTTAAATAAGAAGGTATAAGAAACAGGAGAAAACATTAAGAGAAGAGATAATTGATTAACTTTTAAGTGTATCTTTATGATGGACAAGTTCTCAGAGTATTCATTAACTAATGGAATTATGGCAGTGTGTGATTGCTGTCTCTACAGAACAGGAGGTTAAAAAGTACAAGGGCATAATAGCCCCTCATCTCCCAAAGAGCTGGGAAATGGCCCCAGCACACTCACCTATGCTGAGAAGGATCAAGGATCTTATTGATATTCATGGTTATATTCGTCTAAGCCTCAGTAGATGCTTCCACTTACGGACAGTCCTAGAGGATTAGGGGAAAAGAGAAAAGAAAAACCTGATACTACATGCGGGAAACAGCCATTTAGAGGTGGTGTGTCATTGGGTTCGTGATTCCAGGGGGATTCATCTTGACAAAACATTTTACCCAATCTCCCTCAAGGCTGCTGGAAACCAATCCCTGTTAGTTGTCCAAGCATGTATGGTGCCTGCCCCAAGTAGTGGTCCCTGGTTAGGCATGAGGACAAGACAGCATGAGAACAATTGTATAGACCTGCCCCCTAGAAGTCTCCTTTCACAGAACCAGCAGGGTTGGATTTCTTTCACTCTGACATAAAGGGTCACCTTCTAGTTCGATGGGAAAGGAAGGCTCATCTGTGTCTACCGCAGAATGGCCAAGAGAGCAGCCTGCTTCCTGCTGTTACTGGACACTGTTTGTCTTCAATACCTTTAACTGCATGTGTGGGCCACCATCCTCCTTCAGGCTTTAGGAAAAAACTCTAGCTGGCCAGGGTCTTTGTAGTTGGCAAATTTTTTTACTCAAAATTTGAGTGTTCATAATGGTGTCAGGGTACAGTGAGGAGACATTCTGATACTTCAGAATTAGATATAACTTAGTCTTGAATAATAGACATTAGCTCTTCTAACGTGTTCTTTGGTTATTCTGGTTATCTGGATTCTCTCTCTGCCCATTTCCCCTCTTGGTGGTCACTGCCTCCCTCACGGCCTCTTCCTGCCCTCTCCTTCCTTGCCTCGGACGTGTCTAGCATAGCTCTTCTGGGCTACTCCAGAGGAGTCCTCATCCCTAGACTTCTCGGTTGCCATCTGGAGCTCCTAAATTCCTAAAGTCCATTATTTTACTATGCCTTTGAGTTTCACATATCACTCTAATTTGGAACTGTGGCAAGTTTTTGTTTGTTTTGTTAATCAATTGTTTCAAAGACAGAAAGAGAGAATTAAAATGTACTCTCTACTAAATGCTAGGTATGACACTGGGAACATTTAAATGGTTTTATCATTTAAGAAATAAACTACCTCTATTTCTCACAGTGTTTCGGCACCTGAGTGCTGAATTCAGACAGACCAGGTTCTAATCCCAGCCCCAACCCTCTGATAAGCTCTTAGGCAAGGTTATTTAGGTTATTTAACATTTCAATTTGTTCATCTGTAAAGCAGGCATAACAACCCCTGAAACATACGCTTCACGTGAAAATGAAGACACTGTGAAAGAAATGCGCATAGAACCTCGGTTAACCAAATACTGCTGCTACAATTACTGGTAATATTATTATGAAATTTTTAACTGTTTCTAAACAGTTCAGATGGAGAGACAAAATACATGCTTACTTCCATTTCTATGACATGATCACTCCCCCGGAGATCAAAGCCAAAGTGGTCCAAAGATAATTCCTGCCAAAGCACCCTCATAGTGTCAGAGGTGTTTGAACCAGAACAACTCCATCTTGAACAGACGCTGGGTAAAATAAGGCTGAGACCTACTGGGCTGCAGTCCCAGATAGTTAGGCATTCTAAGTCACGGGATGAGATAGGAGGTCGGTACAAGACACAGGTCATAAAGACTTTGCTGATAAAACAGATTGGAGTAAAGAAATCAGCTAAAACCCATCAAAACCAAAATGGTGATGGGAGTGACCTCTGGTCATCCTCACTGCTACACTCCCATCAGCGCCAGGACTGTTTACAAATGTCATGGCAACATCCAGAAATTACCCCATATGGGCTAAAAAGTGGAGGAAGCCTCAGCTCTGGAATTACCCGTGTTTTTTTCCAGGAAATTCATGAATAATCCATCCCTTGTTTAGCATATAATCAAGAAGTAACCATAAAAAGGGGCAATCAGAGGCCCATGCTTCTGCTCTGCCTATGAATTATTTCTTTACTTTCTTAATAAACTTGCTTTCACTTTATTTATGGGTTAGCCTCGAATTCTTTCTTGCACGAGATCCACGAACACTCTTTTGGGGTCTGGATTGGGACCCCTTTCCTGTAACAATAGCATAGTGTGTTTGTAGAGGGTTGGGTTTACTGAGGACCCCTCAAGAAGGGGATCACTCCCATCATCACAGGTCTCAAGGGCCATATACCAGCCTATCCATACTTGTTTTCAGAGACTGATAGTCATAGAAAATCCATTTCCATATCTGAAAGCTTCAGATGCATTTACATATTAGTGTTTTTTCATTACTAATATAGTATAAGAAAAGAATGGTGAACGTTAAGAAAACAAACCAAAAAGCAATGTGAATCTCTTACCTTGTGACCTGATTGCTCCTTGACTGCTGCTGTCTCCCTGTCCAGCTGCTGTTGCACCCTGGCCCGGCTTGTTTTTCTCCAGCTAGGCTCTTATAGCAACAGAACAGAATGCCATTTTACAAAAAACATAGAAACCAAGAGCTTTCCTCCCCCACTTAACTCTTTCTGTGCCAGCCACACTCAGAGCAATAGAGCAGAACACTGTTTCATGTGAAACACACAAAGAATGAGAGCTTTCCTAAAGACTGGTAATAACTACTTATCATTTTATAATGGATATGAAGATTTCATTATCATCTCAATAGAAACTATTACCATATGTAAGAGTAAAATTAATCCTGAAGAATATGTGAGATCTATATGAAGGATAAACAAGAAATTTTGGTGAAAGTCTTAAACAGCTGGGATATGAGAATAGATATTCATGGAACATGGGGAGCTTTTGATTTATCTTAAAATAATATAAATTAATGCCTCATCTATCTATGTGGCTAGATACAAACTTAAGCTGGCAAAGACTGTTGAAAACTCACAGTTGGTTCTCCTATTCACTAACATCCCTTCTCCTAATTTCTTCATATTAATGATCCCAACATTCCCCATATCATTCAATCTTAACCTCACCTTCAATGCCCCCTTCTTCATACAACTAATCTGTTTCCATGTCTTATTGAACCCATACACTATACCAGGAGCTGCTTGATAAAAACTCACAAAGCTGACATTTCTTAACACTGATATACTATTCCCTAGCATATCACAATACACTCCTAAGTCTCCCTGCTTCCCCTCCCTGTGGTCACTAACCTGGTCCATGTGGAACAACGGCAATCATCTTCTTGCTGATCTTGTTATACACCCTTGGTATTCATCCTTATCTTATACAGTCATTTCAGTCATCTCCCAATGCAGCTCTGAACTTGTTACTTCCCTGATGACAAAGTCTCAATTGCTTTCCGTTTTATACCCTCAAAAGTCCCAAATTTAGAATTGTCACGAAAGCCCTCCACAATGTACTTCTTACAGTCTTAAGGCCTTCTCTTGATTATTTTGAATTTTAATTTTATTGTGAAATACGTACAACCTTCAAAAAGTATAGGAGGCTCATGCACTGCTAAGCCTAAACAAAATTAAACAATACAATTGTTAAAAGGAATAATTCTTCCCTATATCTTTTGTTTCTTTTCATGAAGGGGCACCCAGTTGGCATAACGCACTAATGTATCTTGGGTGGAGTAATTAGCAGATTGGAAAACCTTGGAATGTGGAGCTCAGTTTGTCCTGCCTTTCTCTGGGGAATGAATCTGACTGCAGAAAGCTCAAGTTTGTATCTGCAACTTCTTGCTAGGATTACCTGTGACAAGGTGGTTGAATTTGCCTAAACTTAAAATCCGTTGAGCAGATCTGAGATACATTTTTTTGTCTTTTTTGTTAACAAACAGGTATTTTGCTGTATAAATGGAGTCATGACTAGATAACATTTGAGTATGGCTTTTTTTCATTCAGCCTAATTGCTTTGATCTATGGTAGACAGCATAATGCTTCCCCACCTCAAAAGATGTCCACGTTTTTATTCTCTGAAACTATGAATATAGAAAATACAGCAAAAGAGACATCATTGCTGTGATTAAGGACTTTGAGATGAGAAGAGCATCCTGGGCTATCCAGGTGGATTTCATATAATCCCAATGGCCCTTTTAAGAGGGAGATAGGCCAGGCACAGTGGCTTCCGCCTGTAATCCCAGCACTTTGGGAGGCCGAGGTGGGCAGATCACGAGGAGGTCAGGAGATCAAGGCCATCCTGACTAACATGGTGAAACCCTGTCTCTACTAAAATACAAAAAATTAGCTGAGTGTGACGGCGAGTGCCTGTACTCCCAGCTACTTGGGAGGCTGAGGCAGGGGAATCGCTTGAACCCGGAAGGCAGAGGTTGCAGTGAGCCGAGATTATGCCACTGCACTCCAGCCTGCTGACAGAGCACGACTCCATCTCAAAAAAAAAAAAGATTAAACAAAAGTAGGAGATGTGACAATGGAAGCAAGAGATTATAGTGACATAAGGAAAGGGTCATGAGCCAATGATTGCAGGCAGCTTCTAGAAGCTGAAAAGGGGGAAGGAAACAGCTTCTTCCCTGAAGCCTCTGGAAGGGAGTTAGCCTAGCTAACATCTTGATTTTATAATTTCAACCTCCAGAACTGTCAGAGAAGAAATTTGTGCTGTTTTAAGCCACTGTATTTGTGGTCATTTATTACAGAAGCAATAGGAAGCTAACACAAAATCAATCTGTTCTGTGCATGTGTCCATAGTTTGTCTCTTTTAATTGCTGAGTAGTATTCCATGGTGTGCAGGTATCACAGAATTTAATTATTCTTCTGTTGAAGGATATTTGGGTCATTTCTAGTTTTGGGCTGTTACAAATAAACCCACTACGTACATTTTCATACAGGTTTTTGAATGAACATATATTTTCACTTCCTTGGCATTAGTGCTGTAGAGTATAATGGCTAAGTCATATGGTAAACACATGTTCAAATTTGTAAGGGACTGCCATATTTTTCCCCAGCTATTTTTTTGAGATAACTAAATTGAAAGATATTGCAAGACTGGCATAAAAAAAATATCTCTGACCATTTGAGCTCTAATACAATTCTTGAGTCCCCAAAGTTATATAAGCAGGAAGCAAGATCCAGTTTCTATATAGCCCCCAAGGATTATACACTTCCTAACCCATTTCAAATATTGTAGAAAGAATGATGGGCAAAAGGAACCTCTAGGGGTGCTGAGGACAAGATAGTTCCTTCCAAAGAGCAGAATTGAGACCTAACCAAAAAATGATTCCAATGTCAGGCAGAGGGAACTCATAATATCCACCCAACAGAATTAGATCGCTGTCTTCCTGGTATGTGCTCCCATTGTCACTTTTGTGAATGGATATGTTTATTGGAGTTATACTATCCATGATGACAGTGGAGGTGGGGACGGGAGGGAGTATATGATTTTCCTTTTGATTCATAAATCACTGGATGACAAAAAGCCCCATTCAGACCTAATGCAGAGGAATGCATGTCACCTGGAACCCTAACTTTGAACTGAATTTCCCACAGATAGGACTTTGGATGTTTCTCGGAGCAAAAGTGGATATGCTTTATGCATGATGTTTTAATGAACAATTTAAGAGTTTAATTTGTTTTAATGAAATAGGTATTTGGTAACTACAAAATAAAGACTCAATCAGTAACTGCTAGATGAATAGCAAACTCATTTTCTCTTCTTTCTGGTCTAAATTTCAGTCTACATTTCCAAATAGTCTAAATTTCTCAACCTCTTTTAGTTAGGTGTGGCAGTGTTACCTGTTGACCAGAAACAACTTTGCTGGTTAAAATTCTGATAATGTGAGATTTATTTGCTAACAGCAAGCATTGCCCCTAGCTAATACACTGTCTTATTCCATAAATAATTCTATTTTACAAAAAGTATGTTTTCTAAAGTTTGTATAGCTATTGTTCTTTAGGTTAAAGAAGTTTCTTTCTATTCCTGATTTTCTAAGAATTCTTAATATAAATGCATGTTGAACTATTTCAAAAGGTTTTTCTTTCTGTAGCAGTTAATGTAATGGCACATACAGATTTTCCATGGTTAAACTACCCCAATATTTCTTAAATAAACCCTATTTGTTTTACCTATAATGCTGAATTTGGTTTTTATTTGTGATTTTTGTATTTATATTCATAATTAATACTGTCCTATACTATAATTTTACTTTCTTTTACTATTCCTCTCTGATGTTTGTGTAAATGCCATATTATCTTATAAAATGAGTTATCTTTCAATGGAGTTAGTCTGCCATATATGTCAAGTCACATATAGATTTAGAAAGAAACTCATCCATAAGATTTTCATTCTGAATAGATGCCATTTCTGAATTCCTTGCTCCCTTTTTTGTGGGCTGCCCCATGGACCCTTCTTAAGAAGTCCAAATAGATCTCTTAAAAGAGTGGCATACAAGGCTTGGCTTGGCTTATTTCTTGGATAAGAGAGATAGAAGGAGATCTATTTGGACTTTCTCTGACTTACTGAGCTTACTTTGCTAAATTTTATGCTCAGCTTTATGTGTTTATCTCTTTTTTGGCTTCAAATAAGAGATAGTCCTACATCTCAGCACCACAAAAGTGACAACCTTGGAGCAAATGAGAGGGACTAATGTTGCAATCAAACAAGATTATTTGATATTTGCCTAATCCCTGGCAAATCATCACCTCTGTAGCTTTGCACACATTGTTCCATCTACCTAGAATGGACTTCTTTCTCATGCCTGCATTTCTAAATCCTGTTATTTTTCAAGGCTTCACTCAAATGCTATGTCTTCCATGAAACCTTTCCTCATAACCCCTATAACACTTTGGATTTTTCTTAGTGTGTTTTTTTTCTTTACTATTTAATTATTGCTGCAAAACATTACTCCAAACCTTACTAGTTTAAATGACAAAAACATTTATCATCTTACAGTTTCTATCAGTCAGGAACTGAGGAGTGGTTTCATCCTTCTGTTTCAGGGTCTCTCCTGGAGTTTCTGTCAAGAAGTCGGCTTGACTGGATCTGGAATATTGGCTTCCACACTGGCTCCTTGCATGGCTGGCAGGCTGATGCTGGCTACTGATGGCAGGCCTCAGTTTCTCTCTATACAACCCATGGCTGCTTGGATGTCTTCCCATGCAACTGGCTTCCTCCAGAGCAGGTGATTCAAGAAAGAGCAAGGCAGAACCTAGAATATTTTTTATAACTAAATCTCAGAAGTCACTCCCTGTCATTTCATTGGTATTTTATTGGTAACACAGGTAGCCACAATTCAGCACAGGAGGGGACTACACAAAGGTATAAAAACCAGGGGGCAATCATTGAGGGTCATCTTGAAAGCTGAGTACTGCACTTACTCTTTTGCATTATGATTAGTTTTGTTTAACGTCATACCATCCTGAGAGGGAAAATTCATTTTGGGGTTCTCTTTTTCATCATTTTATCTTCTACATAATCAGCATGTGGTAAATAGATGATGCATGTTTCATGAGAGAACAAATAAACAACGATAAGAAATTCAGGCGGCATCATAGAGACTGTTAGTCCTTTCATTTAATGATACCATCCAGACAGACAAATGTTAGTCATAGTTCTTGGAATAGGAACAGAAGTGGCTGTCTGGAAACTACTGTAACT
Organism: Nomascus leucogenys; assembly: GCF_006542625.1. Classification (NCBI taxonomy): domain Eukaryota; kingdom Metazoa; phylum Chordata; class Mammalia; order Primates; family Hylobatidae; genus Nomascus; species Nomascus leucogenys. The sequence continues at coordinate 121,455,471 of NC_044402.1, forward strand.
GCAAAAAAAAAAAGTGACCTACGTTGGCCATTTGCTTTTGCCTTAATATGTTTTATATACATCATTCAAAAATATGTGTATTTAGGAGAAGGGGCTCAGTCTTTAATATACGGCACACTTAGAAATGTTTCAATCATATGGTGGTATCTCCCATCACAGAACAAAATACTTTATGGAAAAGATTGATGTTACTTTAGTTTAAGGTGTCACACTTTTATTTTGCACTCATTTTAGGCCATTTTATGTTTGGTAAAAAATGGGACAAAACAAAAAAACAAAACTAACTCTAAAACATTAAGAAATTCACAATACATGCCAGCACTTATAAAATGAAAATGATGCAGAATTTATAGAGTTAAGTTACAGAAGGAAGGCACTGAGATTTTCATACATTCAATTATCTAGAAAAGCAAATCAATTTTGTTTTTGTTAATAGCAATGAAATATGCATGCCACTCTTTTAATTAAAGCCGTTGAGAACACATGTGTTCATTTTATGCCTATAGATTTCCTCTGGGAACAAGTCAAGCTCTATGACAAAGCATAGTGAAAATAATTTATATGTAAAACAATAAACTCAATTCACTAACCTAGAATGTTTCAAATGAGGTGTTTTCGGATCACCCATCTCAGGATCTCTCTGGGAAAGAGGGTGGTATTAGCTAAATTGTTGATTACTAGGATTCACCTGAAATCTACAAATAAATTGCCCTATGGGGAGGCCAGGAAATTTTTAATAAATGACTCAGGTGATTTGTATACACACTAATTTTGGAAAACAGTTATCTAACAGCAAAAGTCAGTGTACAATAAATGGTAAAGGACAAACTTCAGAAATGTAATCCTGAACCCAAAAGAAAGGAAAAAGGCAGCTCTCTGCACCTCTCTCTGTGACCTGCCAAGTGTCTGGAGATTGTGAACAACTTCCAATACACTTCCTGTCAGACACTGATATCACAATTCATATCAGAATTCTTTCTAAGTCTAGCAGTCCTGACCTGAGACAAGAATAATAATGCATATAGCCACAAAATGAGTCAGTACATTTCTGCTTAGCCTGGGACAAAAAAAAAAAAAAAAAAAAAAAAAAAAAAAAAAAAAAAAAAAAGAGGAGTTTTACTGATTTTTTTTTTTTTTTTTTTTTTTTTTGAGACAGAGTCTCATTCTGTCACCAGGCTGGAGTGCAGTGGTGCAGTCTCAGCTCACTGCAACCTTCACTTTCTGTGTTCAAGTGATTCTCCTGCCTCAGCCTTCCGAGTAGCTGAGACTACAGGCACGTGACACCATGCCCAGCTAATTTTTGTATTTTTAGTAGAGATGGGATTTCACCATGTTGGCCAGGATGGTCTTGATCTCTTGACCTCGTGGTCCACCTACCTTGGCCTGACTTTTTTCCTTCTGTGATTTTGCAAAATTAACTGTTGCAACAAGTGTGAGTTTGGAGCTGGGGCCAATAGTTTCCTCTATTGAGGAAATATCTCTCATTCTCATTTTCTTCAGACACCTAGAGGGGAGGAGGTAGAGAAAATATTAAAAGCCAAAAAAATGCAAGGAAGCAAAAGACACAGAGAGTAGTGCCATGAAGCAATTTGCACATGCTCCCTATACAAACAATGGTGAAGCCGACCAAATTCATCCAGGTCCCTTTTCCATACCTCACATGTTTTATTCTATTAGGTTGGTGCAAAACTAATTGTGGTTTTTGCCATTGAAAGTAATTGCAAACACCGTGATTGCTTTTGTACCAACCTAGTATTCTGAGACATGGTAGAGGAGAACTAAAGGGACCGTGGTCATCCACTCTCCCACCCATAAGATATTCCTCATAAGAAGAGGTGCACAATCAGAAAAGAATATTGAGCATATTTTCCCCTGAAAATGGAAACAATGCTTCTGGTTGGTCACAGTACCATCTTGTTTAATTTCATTGGACAATTAATATATGTTCACACAGGTTATAAAGGCATTAGAAGCAACATTGAGGGAAAACAAACTTTACATGTTTTTTGCTTAATTAATGTTAACATTTCTATCATCTTCCTCTTAATTTCACTTCAGTGACTACTGAAGAGTTCTACTTTAAATCAGGATAAATAATGGCTAACTCATGAAACACATTCACCCCCCCAATCTTGGTGACTTAAGAACAGTTTGATTTTCTCATATCAGGGTCCATACAGGGATACGGGTGTGTAGCATGTCTCTATTTCCAGGTTTCCATGATTTTCGAAGGAGTACAAAGGAAACATGAGGAAACATACACTGCCTCATCAAATGTCCACCCAAGAATGAAATGTATTTTGTAGGCCAAAGTAAGTCATACGGCCACATCTAGCTTCAAGAAGTGGGAAGCACAAGCCAGCTATGTTCCAAAAGGAAGAAAGGAGAAATATTTGGCAACCAACACTAACAACCACCACAAGTCTCAATCAAACCTAACGTCCACATTTACCAAGAAATTGTAGTCCCAACTTGAAACATTTTCAATTGAACTTTTTTCCTATTTTTAATTTTCCTTAGATGGTAAATAGCATCTACTCAAGTTCACTTAATATATATTCAGACATCCTATAGTTCTTTTCCTATTTGGTTCACCTTATTTAAGGTGATGTGTGTCAATACCTCCTCCTACTACTATTGTGATTTTGCTACATTTTTAGCTTTCATTTTCTCTTGATAAACATATGTGTGTGTGTGTGTGTGTGTGTGTATAGGTAAATTAAAATACTGAGTTGTTTGTCCTGTAATGGTTCATAGTTATTACAGCTTGGTTTATGAATTGTGCCCTCATTATAGAGCCAGAGTTAGTCGTGTGAAGAAACGTGTATAGAGTAATAACATTCCAGCACCTATGAAGAGGTACAGATAGAGTATGGAATAAAGAGGTACATTCTAGATAGTAGAAAACCGGCATTCAAGCACGTTAAGAGAACAGGGAGCTTGCACTAAGAATTACAAGAAGTAGTTGCTTCCTTTTGGAGCAACAGTATTGGGCAAGGAATTGTGAGAAATGGGAACTGGAGAGTTAGGGTCTGGGTGATGATGTACCATTTTTATCTTTCTTATTCCTGAGATGATTATGCTGAAGAAAAATTAAGTACAATAACTCTCAACGAAAATGTTTGAGAATGATGTGATCATTAAAGTCATCTCATGTTGAAACAAACATGTTCAATCAAAATGACTTTAATCTCAGTTACAGAGTCACTGATACTGCAGAAATTAGTTTTGGCATGGAGTTATTTTACCACAGAAACACTATGATCTGATGGAAAAAATTCTCAATGGGGCACATGAAGATTCATGCCCTATTCCTGCTTTTTGTGGTTAAGCAGTTTTATGACTTTAGATAACTCAGGTAACCTTTGTGTCTCAACTTCTTCATAAATAAGATTGATATTTTTACAGTTTTTATATTTAAAGCATAAGGTTATAGCATAATGGGTGTGTAAAGGTCTCTTGAAAAATAAAATTAAAATTACCATAAATAATCAAGATATTCTTGATCCCCATGATAAACAATTCATAGGACATGCCATCAATATTCAAAGTAATAAAAATCTGACATTTAATCTAGGCATTCAGTGCTGATGAAATATTCTATTAGTTTTTTTTGCAATAAATCCCATCAAGACTAGAACTACTTCCTGAATAAATAAAAATGTAATATTTAAAGATCAAGCCTCTCAAAAAATTGGACTGATGTAAACTAGACCAAATTTTAAACATCTCTTTTAAACATACATATGTATGAATTAAAATAAGGGCCTCGTCATGACTGGCTGCTTGGGCATTCATTTAAAAACTCATCACAATAATTAGGATGATCACTTTTAATTCTGGACGGTGTCATTTTGTAAACCATTGTAATTTTCCATTAATTATAAATGTTGACCTCTTGACCAATCAGAACATTTTCAATCAGTTTAATTATTCCTCAAGAATCCCAATTACTTTGTCAATAATCAAAATAAATGCCATTAGTCATAAACTTTTTACGTGCCATTTAGTGAAAGCTACATTCATTTGAAAGTTAAACTGCCTTTCCCATGTTTCCTGTAAATTTGATTCTCATGATGCTCAAATGGCATGACAAGAGCTAAGAGGACATTGGGGACCCAAAGTACCAGGAAGCAGGGAGTCATCTAAACAGACCCTAAAAAGGTGGAATCACCAGATTTCTCTGCAGAATCCAATGCACTGATAAGAATTAGGCCTTGCCTTCCTATTTTAACAAAACACTTTATTCAATAGGTATTTAATGAGTATTTAATATATACCAAGCACTGTAGTCATCCTTGAAATTTCAGAGAAAAGGTAAGGTAGAAAATATCTCTCACTACAAAGAAACCATAGCTTTTTGTTTTTGTTTTAAATTACGGCAAAATGTACATAGTACAATGCTCAGAAATTAAATGGACAATTGCATGAATATTGACAAGTATATTCACATGTGTCACTGTGACACAATAAAACATGTATCTTCGGTCTTTTATCTCGGTTCCTGATACGGAGTTTCTAAAACCCTTGTAATTTCCTGAATGATGGAGAAATAGGAGTGACTTATAAAGAGCTCCTAAATCCTTTGGAACTTTTGGGTGGAAGAAGCAGCCTTTGTTCTAATTTGATGACTCTAGCTGGACTCCTGGATAGTCTGGTCGCCAGAAAGACCAAGCCATGATTGAAGGTTTGGAGTTTTTAGCCTCATGCTCATCCTCCAGAAAGGAAGAGGGGCTGGAGATTGATTTGAGTTAATAATGGAACATGCCTACATGATGAAGCTTCCATAAAAATCCACAAAGTTTAGAGTTCAGAGAATTTCTGGGTTGGTGAATGTATCCACATGACAGCAGAGTGGTACATTCCAGCTACATGGGGATAGACATTCCTGTGCTCCAGACCTTTCCAGAACACACCCTATGTACCTCTTCCTCTGCCTATTTATATGTATCCTTTATAATAAACCAGCAAATGTAAGTAAAATGCTTGAGTTTTGTGAGTAATTACAGTAAATTATTGAAACTGAGGAGGTTGTGGGAACCACTGATATGTAGACAAGTTGGACAGAAATGTGGGCACCCTGGAGTCTACCATTTGCAATCAGCACCACAAATGGGAGGCAATCTTGTGGGACCGAGGTGGGTTCTGTTTGTTTGTTTGAGACAGAGTCTTGCTCTGTCGCCAGGCTGGAGTGCAGTTGCACAATCTCGTCTCACGGCAACCTCTGCCTTCCCAGTTCAGGCAATTCTCCTGCCTCAGTTTCCCGAGTAGCTGGCACCCACCACCATGCCCAGCTAATTTTTGTATTTTTAGTAGAGATGGGGTTTCACTATCTTTGCCAGGATGCTCTCGATCTCTTGACCTCATGATCTGCCCGACTCAGCCTCCCAAAGTGCTGGGATTACAGGCATGAGCCACCGCACCCAGCCAGGACTGAGTTCTTAATCTGTGCCTTTGCTCTAACTTTATGTAGAATTAGTGTCAGAATTAAACTGAATTGTTGGACACCCAGTTGGTTGGTTGGTTTGGAAAACAAACAAAACAAAACCAACTTCCACACTTTCATATTTGGTGTCAGAAGTGTGAACAGAGGAGCAGTTTTTCTTTAGGAACCAGCAACCCACTTAAGATGCAGATTCTATCCATTGCCTAAGTTTCCCCATGCTCCTTCCAGTGGATTTCCAGCCCTCATGGGCAAACTCTGTCCTGATTTCTATTAACACAGATTCTTTTGGCCTGTCTTAGAAATTCATGAAGGGGGATTCCTACAATTCATATTCTTTTGTGTCTAGCATCTTTTGCTTTCATCTAACGTAACATTCTCAAGATTCATTTTTTCCTTCTCATGTTCATTTTTTTTAATTACTTGGGTGGTATTCCATTGTATAAATATGTCACTATAGTATTTGTTTTTGAAAATTTATGTTATTTCCTGTTTTGGCTATAATTTATGAAGCTGCTATAAATATTCAATAATGGACTTTTTATGAATATGTTTTTATTTCCCTTGGGTATATACCTAGAAGGGAATAGCTGAATTGCATGGTAAGAGCATGTTTAACTTTAAAGGAAATTGCCAGTTTTCCAACATGATTGTAACATTTTATACTTTAACCAGAAATGTATTTTTTGTTTGTTTGGTTTGAGACAGGGTCTCACCATGTCACCCAGGCTGGAGTATAGTGGTGTGATCTCAGCTCACCACAGCCTCAACCTTCCTGGCTGAAGCAGTCCCCCCACCTCAGCCTCCTGAGTATCTGAGACTACAGGCATGCACCACCACGCCCAGCTGATTTTTGTATTTTTTGTAGAGACAGTGTCTCGCCATGTTTTCCAGGCTGGTCTCAAACTTTTGGGCTCAAGTGATCTGCTCACCTAGACCTCCCAAAGTGCTGGGATTACAGATGTAACCAGAAATGTTTGATCCTTCCAATTGTTCCATGTCATCATCAACATTTGCTGTTATCAGTGAAGTTTCCCTTTTCATGTGCTTATTAGACATTTCTACATCTTCTTTTGTAAAGCTTCTGTTCAAGTAGTATAATTTTTAAACTTGAGTTGTGCTATCACTAAGTTTTAAGAGTTTCTAAAAATATATTCTGAATATAAATTATCTGTTAGGTATACATATTTCAAATATTTCTCTCAGTTTGGGGCTTGTCTTTTATATTTTCTTAATACTATGTTTTTGATGAGGAAAGTCATTTAATTTTGGTGAAGTCACTTTATAACTTCTATTTTTTATAGTTAGTGATTTTTGTATTTTCCAATAAATTTGTTTCTTACTATAAGATAATATATTTTCAAAAAGCTTTATAGTATTAGCTTTTATATGTAGCTCTATGATATACTTCAAATACATTTTGTGTGATGTGAGGTAGGGATCAATGTTCACACTTTTCCATTCATTTATCTAGTTGATCCAGTGCCATTTGTAGGTGAAAAAAAAACAACTTTCTCCATTAAATTGCCTTGAATGCTTACTTAAAATCAATTGACTTGATATTTGAGATTTCTGGACTCTATTTTCTTTAATTGATCTATTTGTCCATCCACGTGCCAATACCACTGTTGCAACTTAAGGTAAGCTGTGAAATCAAGTGGTATACAGCCTACATTTCCCCCCTTATTTTTCAAGACTGTTTCGACTTTTTCTAGGTCTTTATTTCCATATTAAGTTTTAAAATTGACTTGCCCATTTTGGTAAAAACAGCTGCTTTAGTTGCAATTGGGATTTCATTAAATCTATAAATCAATTTGGTGAGAATTGTTATCTTAACCGTTAATAATATTGAGTCCTCCAATCCACAAACATGCTGGTTGGACCAGACCTCTGTCATCTTCTAGTTCTATGCAAAAATCATCTACCACTGTGAAGCTCTCAGTCCTGTAGCAAGTGCTGCCACCTTCTCCTTGGCTTTGTGAGTTCTCTCCCTATGAAGACACAGCTCAACCTTCAGTCCAGAACCTACTGGAAACTCTTATGCAGACTTTTCCTGAGCTCCTTTCTCCTTGGCTCTACTATTTCCATCCCTTCCAGCAACACCATATTTAAATCTCAGCCGTCTTGGCTCAGCAACACCACCTCGCTCTGCCTGAGATCTACTTCTGTGTGCACTGGTTTAGAATGTATTCCCAGGAAGAAAGCCAGAGTAAGCAAACATGACGCTAAACTCGTGTTTATTCCCTTTTCTCAAAGATTACAATCTTATGTAGACTTTTTTTTAATGTACGGAAATAGTTGCCTCATAATTTCTCAAATTTTATTTTTTTTAATGGGAGAGGGTAGTCTCGATCAGTTACATCATCATGGCAAGCAGAATTATTGCAATTTATGGTTTTAAAGAGTTGGACAAACATTTAACATGTGATTTCTAAATTTTAAAACAAATACTGTACTGTTTATGAGTGTGTGTGTGTATGCGTGTGTGTGTGTGTGTAAGAGAGAAGCTGCCATAGTTTAGAGGTTCAAAAAGGGCCTCTTGGAGCAATTGATGTTAAGTATACACCTGAAAGTTTAAGTAGAATCAGGCAGATGAAGAGAGAGGGAGAGAGTTAAAGTGCTCTGTTTTTAAATTACAAAGCATGAAGACTATGATCAGATGCTACTGCAAGGAATCAGTGGCTAAGTCTCAAGCGTGTGTGAAAACATCATTATCTTCTTCAAATGTCCTTCTCTCTAGGGACCTGTTATATTGCCACTTGCTTCCAGAGGAAAGGCATGCCTCACACTGCTAGGACTCCCAGTAACGGAAGTTTAAATAGCATTTCTATGATGGGTACCTTCTGTCTCCAAAAGATTACATGCCAAATTATCTAGATAATTCAGAATTCCTTTGTATAATATAATTTTTCTAGATAAAGGAATATAAAACAATTTTAGACTAGGATTAGCAAAATAGTCTTTTATGTTCAAATTGTATCATGAAAATTTCCATATTCAATTTGAGGAACACAGGAATCTCATTTGTACTAAAAAAGAGAAAACCTTAAAATATATCCATAAATTAAACTGCACTAATTACCTACTTCAAGAAAATAAAATATTCTGTTATCTAAATGATAAATGAACTGACTTACGATCTCTGTCTTGGACTGTCCCCTGGAACCTGCTCCAAAAGGAGCCAAGGAAAAGCCCTTCTCTGCCATCTTGGTTTTGATTTTGGTATTGTTGTAACTCTCTATGGATACAAAAGACTTGTACATAATATAACTGGGGTTTACATTTTTCTAACTTTAGCAATATTAAAGATTAGTAAAATTTTTCTGATATACTCATTTATGTATTGAGAATTTAAATTACATTAGGAATTCCCATTTTCTATTAAATTTTATTCCCTATGTCTTTCAAATATCAGGAGGGAAAGTATCAGGCAAAAGGAAAATTATTAGCCAAGGATGTAATCTCAACGTGTCTTGTTATCCCACAGTTTTTAGTGTCTTTCTCTTCTTCTGTACCTTGGAGACTGTAGTCAAGCTACATTCATATTTGCAGTCTTATGGTCTATTTTAGATTTGTAGCTAGACCAGCTTTCAACAAAATTCTGTTCACTCTGCAGTCATATATATTTATAGTCCTCTGGAGGATAACTCCTCTTCGAGGCATTAAACTTATAGAGACTCAGGTCATATTCCAGCCCATGTTGTCTGAGGTTCAGAAAGTACAATAACATTTGGCCATTTTGGTTTGTTTTTGAACATCTGTTCTTCTGTTGAAAGAAATGTCAGAAAACCCATTCTCAAGTCAAAAGATAAAAAATGGGTTTGATTCTCTCTTTATGTGTACCCGGATAAGGCATTCATGCAAAATACTAATGAAACTCCCAGTAGGGGTGAGGGAGGTGAGATTTGACAAGAAGCAAGTTTAATTATTTAGACAATGTTAATATTATTTTACAACTAAATAAGGACCTTTTAACTTTTTAAAATAAGCCTAATATTTTAGAATCTATTTAGATTTACAGAAAAGTTGCAAAGGCAGTACAGAGACTTCCCGTGTACCTCACACCCTGTCTCCCTTATTATCAGCAGTTTTATTAGCATGGTATATTTGTCACAATAAACTAATATTTATATATTATTATTCACTACAGACCATATTTTATTCAGCCATTTTAAGATTTTACTAATGTCCTTTCTCCAACCCTGCAGCGGATAACACACCACATTTAGTCATCATCGCTTCTTAGGTTCCTCTTGCAATGGACAGTGTCACAGACTTTCCTTCTTTTAGATGACTTTGATAGGAATCTTGTAAGTTTTTCTCTCAGGTAAATTTGTCTGATGGTTTTTCTCATAATTAGGCTGTGATTATGTATTTTGGGGAAAAAAAAAACACAGAATTAAAAGGCCATTTTCAGCTGGGCATGGTGGCTCATCCCTGTAATCCCAGCATTTTGGGAGGAGGCTGAGGTGGGCGGATCACTTGAGGCCAGCAGTTTGAGACCAGTCTAGCCAACATAGTGAGACTCCGTCTCTACAAAAAATACAAAAATTAGCCGGGCGTGGTGGCACACACCTGTAGTCCCAGCTACCTGGGAGGCTAAGGCAGGAGAATCACTTGAGCCCGGGAGGTGAAGGTTGCAGTGAGCCAAGATTGCACCATTGCACTCCACTCTGGCTGATGGGAGTGAAACCCTGTCTCAAAAAATAAAAATAAAATAAATAAATAACGATTCTCATTATGTTTCACCAAGGGTATATATGAACAAAATGAGTGATCTCTGTTGATGTTAACCTCGATCACTTGACTGAGGTAGCGTTCGTCAGGTTTCTCTCCGTTAACATTACTTTTTTCTCCTTCCTTTTCCACCCTATCCTCTTTGGAAGGATATTATTATAGCCCACACTGTAGGAGTGAGATGTTATTCTCCACCTCCTTGAGGGCAAGAGTATCTATATAAATAATTTGAAATTCTTCTGCATGGGAATTTGTCTATTCATCCTCATTTGTTTATTCAATGGTTTATTTATATCCTTGTGGACTCATGAATATTTATTTATACTCAGCTTATAATCCAATACTACTTCATTTAATTTGTTGCTTAACTTGGTCCATTTTTGGCCATTGAGAGATCTTTCAATTGGCTCCTGTGTGCCCTTGACGTAAACAATGTGTTCTTGTTGTTTATCATCTTTTTGTTGAAATGCAATAAAGAAAAAATATGGTAGGACAAAATTTATAATGCATATATATGTTGGGAAAATATACAGATGGGTAAAATTTGTTGTTTGGAGCTGGAAATTTCATCATGGACCCAACACTAGGTTGTCCCTGCAATCGTTCCAACAGCACCGAAAATGTATATGAAATTTCTAGAAAGTGCAGGTTTTTAAAAAATTGGTTTTGATTTTAATTTTGCAGTGAAATGCTTAAAACAATAGAGTAAAAGCACAATTTACTGCCTAGGTGAAAGAAATAAATGAAATGTACTTCCTTTAATTTTTTTTTTTTCATTTGGAGGCAATACCACTAATGCCAGTGCCTGAGCCTTTGAGTTGCTTTTATCTCCTGCTTTTATCATCCTTTGTGATTCCTTTCCGTTTTTTTTTTTTTTTTTTTTTCCTCTTAATCTTGTTTTGAGTACTGCCTTCTTCTCCCTGATCCCCTTCCTCATCTGTCCCTCCGGGCAAGTCTCTGCTACTTGGTTATCCTCAGACAACAATTTCGTGATACAAACTAGACCTTGTATAAGATCCTTTTCCTCCTGGGCTTGAATTATTTCATTTGAAAATACAATGTTTGGACTAGATGATGTCCCAAATATCATGTATATCTAAAATTTCATGATTCTGGCAACCTATGGTTTTGCCAAGTATTAAGAGATTATGCCACAGAACCCTCTGCCTAGCTGCAAATTGAGAAAACAAGTTGCACACAGAGTAAGTGACAGAGCCAGGAATAGCTCCAAGTCTCTGACCATCAAGAATCACCTCGGGCTGGGCGTGGTGGCTCACGCCTGTAATCCCAGCACTTTGGGAGGCCGAGGAGGGCAGATCACGAGGTCAGGAGATCAAGACCATCCTGGCTAACAGGGTGAAACCCCGTCTCTACTAAAAATACAAAAAATTAGCCTGGCGTGGTAGCGGGTGCCTGTAGTCTCAGCTACTTGGGAGGCTGAGGCAGGAGAATGGCATGAACCCGGGAGGCAGAGCTTGCAGTGAGCCGAGATAGCGCCACTGCACTCCAGCCTGGGCGACAGAGTGAGACTCCTTCTCAAAAAATAAATAAATAAATAAATAAAGAACCACCTCCCCAAGCCTCTCCACTCTACTGCTTTATGCATGGTGTTTAGCCTGCCTGCCTGCCTTCCTGCCTTCCTGCCTTCCTTTTCCTTCCTCCCTTCCCTTTCCTTTCTCTTTTCTCTCTTTCTTTCTTTTTCTTTCTTTCCTCTTTATTTCTCTTTCCTTTCTTTCCTTCTTATTGCCTGCCTTCCCTTCCTTCCTTCCTCCCTCCGTATCTCCCTCCATCCCTCTTCTTCCTTCCTTCCTCCTCTTCCTCCCCTCCCTTCCTTCATTTCCTTCCTTCCTTCCTCCCTCCTTTCCTTCCTCCCTCCCCTGCCTCCCCTTCCTCCCTCCCTCCCCTTCTTTCCTCCCTCCCTTCTTTCCTCCCTCCCTCCTCCTCTTCCTTCCTCCCTCCCTCCCTTTTCTTTCTTTTTCTCCAGGATCTGAAATTAATTACCCTCACAATTCCTTGAAGCCTTTATTCTACTCTATTTGATCAGCACCAATAGCTTAAGAAGAGAAATTCATCTTCATGATCCTTAGTATATTACATGGTGAAAAGAGCCTCTAGTCTTCTCCAAGCAGATTGAAATGCATAATTTTTCAACTGAATGCAAAAGAGGAACAACAAGGATTATTTAATACAGTGACTAATTCCTTTTCTTTCTCCAATTAGTCTGGGTTTAAAGAAGTGAAAAAAAAAATGCAAGAATTTCCAAAGAATTAGCTCTGTTTCAAGTGCTTTGAGAGATAGGAAAGGAATATAAAATACATTGCAGGTATGAAATTAACAGTCTGCCATTGGAAGGGCAGTATTAGTATACTTGAAATAATCAGTTTACAACACAACATTGTGTAATTAATGGCTAAGTTGTGTGGGACTGCCTCCCTGCCTACCATCATACCTAATTAATTCTGGATATCCTTTCAAATATGCTTTTGATTCAGAATAACAAAGTTATAACAAGTTAAAAATAACACAAAAGTACTTTCTTTGCCTGAGAATAAGTGGCTGGCTTCCGAATCATTATTTATATTTTCCCTTTAGTGCTGCCATTGTAGATATGAACTGTACACTGTATGGGGTACTTCTTGACATGTTTTCTAAATAGGGGCTTTAGGCCAGGTGATGCTCCTGAATATTTGTAATAAAAGTGACAACTAAGGAGAAAGATTATGGCATCTGATACCATGTGGCCATTTGGTAGCAGCTCAATAAATATATATCAATTGCTTTCCTTCCAGGTGTGATGAAACATCATGTGGTTCCCTTAGAATCACAGAAGTAAAGAAGTAGTCGGGATTCATCAGAGCATGCTGTGCCAGCTTCTCAGATGAGTGTATCCTTGAATACCCAGTATCCAGAGCTGCTCTCTGCATCCCATTGACTTTTACCAGTAAGGCTCTTTTCCCTTTACTCAGAATGAGCATTGCCAACCTTTTTCTATTTTTTTCCAAGTCTTACTAGTAACCTTTTGTGGAACCCACTAGCTAACTCTTCTGAGAAGAGAGAAACTAGAGCTGCCTGTTGCAACTCTCTCATCTTTCTACTCTGGTCTATAAAGGCTTCTGCAATCCTACTCAACATTTCTTTTCTCGGTACATTCTCTCCGTGGAAAACATTTCTGCCTTCAATCCAAGATTAAATTCTCTGCCTGCGTCCCTGGGCTTCTGTGATGAGTATTCCCTCTCCCTAGAACTCCCTTTTCTCACTGCCCTTGTAATGGAACTCAACTCCAGTCTTGCCTCCTCTAAGTAGGGTGTCTTCTCTTTTTCTGGACACCATTACACACTCAGGAACCTCAAAGGAATGCAAACCCATGGCAGCTGTTTCATCTCCCCTAACGTGTTAGGTTGGTGTCCTCATTAGAACTATTAGGCCCTCAAATGAGGAAGCTTATCTTGTTTGATGGATGGATATTTGTCTGAAATTTTCCACATTTGTTTTAATACTTATTAAAAGTGTAATAAATCTTTATTGAGGAAAGTTCAGAAAACAGAAACCTATAAGAACATACAAATAATTACTGATATCCCACTTCAGAAACGGTTACTCTTCAGTTGCATAAATTTCCCTCTAGTCATTTTCTTTGCCAAATATATAGAAATAACATTCCATTTTACATTTATAAAATACTTATGATTTATATCTTTCTTTCCTGGCTCAACATTGTATTATAAGCAGTAGTTCACAGCATTAAAAGGCCTTCAAATATATAATATTTATTTCTATAACTTATTTAACTTTTCCAGAAATGTTTTTTGTTGCTGTTGCCAATTTCTACATATATATAAAGTTACGGCAAAAAAAAATTTTTATACATAAATATTGTCCACATCTATTAAGATTTTTCCCTTAAATCAGCATTATTGGCTCAAAGGTACATATCTCATAAATATTATTTAAAATGTTTAAGATTCTTAACTATACTTGGCAAATTGTTTCCTAGAAGTTAGCACGAACTCATATTTTCATGTGTATCATATGAAAATGCTAATGTCAGGGTCCACTCATTAGTATTAATGGTTATTTTTGAAATCTGCTAGTTTGACTGGAAAAAGTTAGTATCTGACTTTTAAACTGGCATTTCCTTGATAATAAGTTGAAAATTTGGCATTTCCTTAATAAGTTGAAAATTTATCATTTACAGGTATCAGTTATTTGTATATCTGCCTTTGGTGAACTGTCTACATTAGTATTTTTGGGGGAGGTTATTTTTTTCTGCTGGTGTCTTGGCAATGAACTCTTTAGGTATTAAAGACATAAACATGTATTATTTGTATAAAATTTATGAAATTTTAAATGTAATTTTTAAAAGTTCAAAAGTTCAAATTTATACTTTTGGTTTCTAATAATTCATTCTTTTATATTTATCAAATACTTCATCTACATAAATATATAATTATATGTGATATTTTTATGGCTTAATTATTTGCATGGTACTAGAATGTTCTTTATAGTGTTGTATAGAATTCTAAATAAAGTTTTTATTTCCTTATAATCTAATTTTCTATAGCATGTTTAGCCCATTTTTCACCAATGTTTAGTATTCTTCTATTACATATTTACCAAGTTTATTAACTGTTTATGTAAAACACCTTATGTATTTATTTATATATTATGTTTATTATGTATATTTATAATATCCATATATAAAACTTATTTATACCTGTATACACACTTATATACATTATGCCTATAAATATTGCTGTATACTTGAAAGGTATATATAATAGATACCTAGTATATACTAATATGTTCTGACTATACATTTTTATATGACTATTGTGTGTGAATATGTGTGTATGTGTTTCCTGGGCTATCTAATCGATTTCATGGATCTACTGATCTATTTATGCAATAGTAAGACTATTTTAATTATTGCAGTTTAAAAATACCTGGTAAGAAGGCCCCACCCTTTATTCTTCTTTTTCAATTTGTAATAATAGCCTAACATTTTATGTAATATAATTATTATATAAATAAAACTTGAGAATAGCTGTTGCTATCATATGAATGTTTCTGCCTTCCCAAAATTCATATATTGAAATCCTGGTCCCAAAGATGATGGGATTATTACGTGTGGCCTTTGGGAGGTGATTAGGTCTGAGGGCCTCATGAATGGGATTAATGGCCTCATAAAAGAGGCCCAATGGAGCTCAGTTGCCCTTCTGTCATGCTAGGACATGATGAGAAGGTGCCATCTATGAACTAGGAAGTAGGCCCTAGACAGACATCAAATCTGCCAGCATCTTGATCTTGGACTTTCCAGACTCTAGAAATGTGAGAAATAAAATATCTCTGGTTTACAAACCACCCAGTTTACAGTATTTTGCTAGAGCAGATTGAATGGATTGATAGTTCACTATGCCATCAGTGCTTCTTCCTTACTGTCCACCATCAAAATCCTTACAATTCACTTGAAATTCTATGGATTCTATGTATTATCTTGGAAACAATTAGAAGTTTTATAATATCCATGTTTTGTCTTTGGGAATATGACCTGTCTCTCCAAATCTTCAAATCTTCTTTGACATTGTGTTTAAGTTTTATAGTTTTGTTCATATAGGTCTAGTCCAATTTGGGGCTGTTACTGGATTTTTATCCATTTTCTAATTGGTTATTTATGATCTACAGAAAATGATTTGTATATTTATCTTATAACAATCTGATTTCTATATTTTTTAACTCAAAGTTTTCACAGTTAGTTTTTCTTTATTATAAAAAATTACAGATGTACAGGAAGTTTTATATGATAATATAATAAATATCCTCTGTAAGGGATTTTATATCTATATTTATACATGAATTTATATTTTCATTTCATTAATTCATTAATTGTCCATTTTTAAAGTGTTATGCATATATTTTTATGGCTTTCAGATTATGTTTAACACCTTAATATTTCAGAAGCAGCAATATTTTGAAAATAGCTAAAATAATCTTTGGCATGTGTTATTAAAGAGTTAAAAATATGATAACAAGCTCTGAAATTGAGGCAGTAATTAATAGCCTACCAACCAAAAAAACCCAGGACCAGACGGATTCACAACCAAATTTTACCAGAGGTACAAAGAGGAGCTGCTACCATTCCTTTTTTTCCAAACAATAGAAAAAGATGGACTCCTTCCTAACTCATCTGATGAGGCCAGCATCATCCTGATACCAAAACCTGGCAAAAACACAACAAAAAAAGAAAATTTCAGGCCAATATCCCTGATGAACATCAATGCGAAAATCCTCAATAAAATACTGGCAAAGTAAATCTAGCAGCCCATTAAAAAGCTTATCCAACAAGATCAAGTCAGCTTCATCCCTGGAATGCAAGCCTGGTTCAACATATGCAAATCAATAAATGTGATCCATCACATAAACAGAACTGATGACAAAAACCACATGACTATCTCAACAGATGCAGAAAAGGCCTTCAACAAATTTCAGCACCCCTTCATGCTAAAAACTCTCAATAAACTTGGCATTGATAAAACATATCTCAAAATAATAAGAACTATTTATGACAAAACCCACAGCCAATATCATATTGAATGGGCAAAAGCTGGAAGCATTCCCTTGGAAAACCGGCACAAGACAAGGATGCCCACTCTCACCACTCCTATTCAACACAGTATCAGAAGTTCTGGCCGGGGCAATCAGGCAAGAGAAAGAAATAAAGGATATTCAAATAGGAAGAGAGGAAGTTAAATTTTCCCTGTTTGCAGATGACATTACTGTATATTTAGAAAACCCCATCATCTCAGCCCAAAATCTCCTTAAGCTGATAAGCAACTTCAGCAAAGTCTAAGGATACAAAATCAATGTGCAAAAATCACAGGCATTCCTATACACCAATAATAGAGAAACAGAGAGCCAAATCATGAGTGAACTCCTATTCACAATTGCTACAAAGAGAATAAAATACCTAAGAATACAACTAACAAGGGATGTGAAGGACCGCTTCAAGAAGAACTACAAACCACTGCTCAACGAAATAAGAGAGGACACAAACAAATGGAAAAACATTCCATGCTCATGCATAGGAAGAATCAATATCGTGAAAATGGCCATACTGCCCAAAGTAATTTATAGATTCAATGCTATCCCCATCAAGCTACCATTGACTCTCTTCACAGAATTAGAAAAAACTACTTTAAATTTCATATGGAACCAAAAAAGAGCCCATATAGCCAAGACAATCCTAAGCAAAAAGAACAAAGCTGGAGGCATCACACTAAATGACTTCAAGCTATACTGCAAGGCTACAGTAACCAAAACAGCATGGTACTGGTACTGAAACAGACATATAGACCAATGAAACAGAACAGAAGGCTTAGAAATAACACCTCACATCTACAAATGTCTGGTCTTTGACAAACCTGACGAAAACAAGCAATGGGGAAAGGATTCCCCATTTAATAAATGGTGTTGGAAAAACTGGCTAGCCATATGCAGAAAACTGAAACTGGGCCCCTTCTTTACACCTTATACAAAAATTAACTCAAGATCAATTAAAGACTCAAATGGTAAGACCTAAAACCGTAAAAATCCTAGAAGAAAACCTAGGCAATACCATTCAGGACACAGGCATGGGCAAAGATTTCATGAGTAAAACACCAAAAGCAATGCCAACAAAAGCCAAAATTGACAAATGGGATCTAATTATACTAAAAAGCTTCTGCACAGAAAAAGAAACTATCATCAGAGTGAACAGGCAACATACAGAATGGGAGAAAATTTTTGTGATCTATCCACCTGACAAAGGGCTAATATCCAGAATCTACAAGTAACTTTAACAAATTTACAAGAAAAAAACAACCCCATCAAAAAGTGGGTGAAGGATATGAACAGACACTTTTCAAAAGAAGACATTTATGCAGCCAACAAACATATGAAAAAAGCTCATCATCACTCGTCATTAGAGAAATGCAAATCAAAACCATAATGAAATACCATCTCATGCCAGTTAGAATGGTGATCATTAAAAAGTCAGGAAACAACAGATGCTGGAAAGGATGTGGAGAAATAGGAACGCTTTTACACTGTTGGTGGGAGTGTAAATTAGTTCAGCTGTTGTGGAAGACAGTGTGGCAATTCCTCAAGGATCTAGAAGCAGAAATGATTCTAGATAGATATAATGCTATATAGGAGATAGATTTGCTGTGAACCAGCAATTCCATAACTGGGTGTACACCCAAAGGATTATAAATCATTCTACTATAAAGACACATGCACACGTATGTTTATTGCAGCACTATTCACAATAGCAAAGACTTGGAACCAACCCAAATGCCCATCAATGATAGACTGGATAAAGAAAATGTGGCACATATACACCATGGAATACTATGCAGCCATAAAAAAGGATGAGTTCATGTCCTTTGCAGGGACATGGATGAAGCTGGAAACCATCATTCTCAGCAAACTAACACCGGAACAGACAACCAAACACTGCATGTTCTCACTGATAAGTGGGAGTTGAACAATGGGAACACACGGACACAGAGGGGGACCATCACACACCAGGTCCTGTCAGGGGAGGGATAGCACTAGGAGAAATACCTAATGTAGGTGACAGGTTGACGGGTACAGCAAACCACCATGGCACATGTATACCTATGTAACAAACCTGCACGTTCTGCACTTGTATCCCAGAACTTAAAGTAAAATAAAACCCAATAAATAAATAAATAAAAGTTAAAAATAGATTTCAACTTTTTATTGAATTATTGCTGAGGTATACATTAATAGGGTATTGGAAAGACACTCTGTAATGAGAAAATAGGTTTTATCTTTTGCATCACCTGCATGTGGCTATTAGTGGCTGCTTGAAGCATTCTCTTGAAAAGGATAATAAGTCTAAGACTAAACTCAATGAAAAGGAATGGTGCACTTGATTACTAATACCTGACATGGACGCAGAAGAAAGAAATAATGACATCTGCAGTACAAAATTGACATCTGTGGGCCAAATCCTCACTAGATGAAGCAAAAGTCTTAAATCATATTTAAACAAAACTAACATTTAATTTTTTGGGTTTTTTTGTGTGTGTTAAATACAATTTCATGCTAATAAAAATTAACATTATCAAATTTTAGTTTATGAATAGCTAATCACACATTTCAAAGTTTGAAAGGTACACAAGGTGTAAAGTTAAAAACTCTGCTTCCCATTACAAAAAAAAAAGACCATTATTCAGAGTAGTTTCAGGTTCACAGAAAAACTGAGAGGAAAGTACAGAAAGTTCCTATTTCCCCCCTGCTTCCATGCCTAGCCTCCATTATCAACATCCTCCTGCAGAAGAATAGGTTTGCTAGAATTGATGAAGCTACTTTGATACATCATTGTTACCCAGAGTCCATAGTTGATTTTAGGGCTCACTTTTTGGTGTTGTACACTCTATGGTTTTTTTTAGAGCAGTGATTTCCAGACTTCTTACTTTTGAAGATCTCTTTTTTTATGACAGAACTATCATGGACTTCACTGTAGTATTGTTAAGATTACATATTTTCTCAAGCAATGGATATTTAAAGTCCAACTATTATATGCCCAATTAACATGTTTAATTTGTGGCCAGGCACTGTGGCTCATGCCTGTAATCCCAGCACTCTGGGAGGCCAAGGTGGGCAGATCACGAAGTCAGGAGTTTGAGACCAGCCTGGCCAATATGGTGAAACCTTATGTCTGCTAAAAGTGCAAAAACATTGGCCAGGGGTGGTGGCGTGTGCCTGTAATACCAGCTAATTGGGAGGCTGAGACAGGAGAATTGCTTGATCCTGGGAGGCGGAGGTTGCAGTGAGCCAAGATTGCACCACTGCACTCCATCCTGGTCCACAAAGCAAGACTCCGTCTCAAAATAAATAAATAAAATAAATAAATAAATAAATTTGTTATTCTGTTAATTACAATTGCATCCACATGTACTTGAAAAAATTATTTATGAAATATATGGTTTTATTTATTCAGTGTATTGACAGTACTTGAAAGACATATAGACTCTCAACTCCTTTTGCAGTTCGATGGTAAAATAACTGAAACCACAATGATAATGAACAATACTTAACCATTTCCCAACCAAAACAATTCAGAGAAACAAAATCTGCAATAGTAAGAGAATAGAAAATTTTAAATCATGATGATTTATAGGGTTTCTATTTATGGAGTGTTTGCTGTCTGTCAAGGATTAAACCAAATACTTTTCATTCCTCCTTTCTTTTAGTTATCATGACCATGCTATGACCACATATTAAGGTTGCACAGTGGATAACTTGTGC
Organism: Nomascus leucogenys; assembly: GCF_006542625.1. NCBI lineage: Eukaryota > Metazoa > Chordata > Mammalia > Primates > Hylobatidae > Nomascus > Nomascus leucogenys. The sequence goes on from NC_044402.1 coordinate 121,475,965, forward strand.
ACCTAGGGTTTAAGGATAGATCTCGCTGGCTCTAATCCGTGTGTTGTTGCCACACATCTCCTGCCCATCTAAGCATCTAGTTAGTCTAAGGCGTTCTGCTTTGGGGTTTAGAATACATCGTATATTGTAAATTTAATTTCAGGTTTATCTTTTAATTATCATTGTCTTAGGTCAAGATTAAGATAAATCTATATGTTTTGAATGCACATTAGCTGAGGACCACTTGGGATAATCCAGAATAAAATATGTGGTAAGAAAAATTTAGATGGGTATTAGATTATTACAATGGGTGACTGGAAACTGGGATACCCTATATCCAAGAACACACCCATGGTTCTTGAAATACGTATTTCATTTAACCCTATATGAAGAGAGATAAGACGAATCAATAAAGCTCAGATGGCTTACATTTGATAAACTGAAGAAATAGTGTTTAGATGACATGGAAGTAGAGAAAAAATTAGGCACCTTAGAATAAAAGAAGACTCACTTTTTTTTTTTCTTTTTTTGAGACAGAGTCTCGCTCTGTTGCCCAGGCTGGAGTGCAGTGGCGTGGTCTCGGCTCACTGCAACCTCCACCTCCCAGGTTCACGCCATTCTCCTGCCTCAGCCTCCTGAGTAGCTGGGACTATAGGTGCCCGCCACCACTCCCGGCTAATTTTTTGTATTTTTAGTAGAGACAGGGTTTCACCATGTTAGCCAGGATGGTCTCGATCTCCTGACCTCGTGATCCACCTGCCTCGGCCTCCCAAAGTGCTGGGATTACAGAAAGACTCACTTTTAATTTTACTTTTACAACTTGACCAGTCTTCGCTACATCACATAGGTAATTTAAACACACACACACACACACACACACAAAAATTATTTTCATGTTTGAACAAAATTTGAAACTGTTAAGTTTCAGTTTCCCTTACAATCAGCCCTGTTTTCCAGTCCCCTGGATAATATCCTAGGTCCTTATGTGAACTGCTTTTTTTTTTTTTTTTTTTTTTAACTTGGCTCAAGTGTGCGCATTCTATTGGCCTTTGTATCTATAAAAGAGTTCTCTTTCATAAACACTTTTCATTGCCAGTACTGTAGGAAATGCAAATATACCACATGGCATCTGTTTTGCAATTAATTGGTGTTAAAAGAGGCAGCAGCTTTATTATTATTTCTCCAATAGTTATTTCCCAAGACAAGACATGCTTCTTTACTTATCACTGTGAGAATAATTCTGTATTGAGTGCCCTGTGACTAGAAGAACTAAAAACATCAACATTTAAATTCACCTTCTCCCCCTAGCTGGAGAATCGAAATCACTACATCACAAATATTCCATCACTTCTATAGGCTGTGAATCAGGGTACAAGGTGAAATATTACAGAATGACATCTAGCGTTAATTATTGTGACATGGCATGAATCCTTATATATATTTACAGCGATAGCCATTATTGTTATAAAAAGTATTAATTACATACTATTAATCCCTTGTCCTCGGTGGGTTGACTCATACTAATAAACATTAAAAATGATTCAGATTTATATTTGATATCACTTTAGTCTTTTATAATTGGTGAAAATTGAGAAATATCAAAAGGTTTACTTTATGGGTTAGTCCATTGAGATTATCTTATATCACATGATCCCCCTAGGTTTGTGGGAATAAAGAAGTCACTAATTGATGGCTGGGCACAGTGGCTCATGCCTGTAATCCCAGCACTTTGGGAGGCTGAAGGCGGGTGGATCACCTGAGGTCAGGAGTTCAAGACCAGCCTGGCCAACATAGTGAAACCCTGTCTCTACTAAAAATACAAAAAGTAGCTGGGCGTGGTGGCACATGCCTGTAATCCCAGCTACTTGGGAGGCTGAGGCAGGATAATCGCTTGAGCCCGGGAGGCAGAGGTTGCAGTGAACCGAGATTGCACCATTGCACTCCAGCCTGGGTGACAGAGTGAGACTCCATTTCAAAAAAAAAAAAAAAAAAAAGAAGTCACTAATTTAACTAAAAATATGTGGGAAGCATGAAAGTGGGAGTCAAAGTGTTTGGCCCCTTAGCACTTTGTAAACATAAAACGCAGTTGTGTCTACACAAATGTGTTTGCTCTTTACTAAGCAAATATTATCACTTAGCCAAAAATTCAAGTGCCATAACTTTGTTTCCTTTTGTGTAAGATCAGTTAAGAGTTTATGTAAAGTATGTGCTTTTACCTAAATAGCATGTTTAATATTACACTGAAGACAATTCAAAATACAAACATGAAAGCTACTATTTTTTTGTTTCTTATGCTTTCATTTATTTTGGTTGGCAAACAGTCTAGTCGTGTTCCTTAATGTGGCGCTTTTGGTCAATTCATCATATTCAACAAGTTTACGTTGACTCAACAGGAGAACTTTTAAGAAACTTGTTGCAAGTTATGAATGGAAAGAGAATGTCAAAACCAGTAAGGCAAAAACTTGTTTTCAACGTTGTATTCCAGTCTCTCCCATCTCTACTTTTTCTCAGGTTTTCCATTTTGTGTTAAAAAATAAATTATACTGTAGTCTGAAAGTTGACATTCAGTTTACCAGGCTGTAATAATTTTTAAGACAACAGTTTAAATAGTCTGTTAGGCAATAGGAGTTTTATTCTTTAGTCAAATACCAATGGTAATTTTAGAATGATGTATTTCCCTTCAGCACTATAGAAGTTGAAGATTATATGCTCTGACAGCCACATTCTGTGATAAATCTGAGTAAATTTACATAATATTTCATCAATTCCTAGTGGGGGAAGGGCATTTACAAAGGAATTACAGGTCCTTAGAAAGACAGCACTACACAGTGCAAAGTCACATAAATTAGGTTTTTGTAATAATCAAATTTGAGAAAAATGTAATTGAATTCTGGGGAAAGGGATCAACAAAGGAATGCAGGGACTGTGGGACTTAGCACTTCATTTGTGCTCAACTCAGACGCAAAATTTAAAACTTGAAAGGAAACTAAGACATGGTGGACATTTTTATATTCTCTGTCCTTTATAAGATTTCAGAGGACATGTGGAGGTATCCAATTTACTACCAAGAGTAAAAGGAACTGTACAGGTCTACAGAACTGACACTCGAGATTAGTGATGCCACTACCTGTATCAAAAATTCAAAATCATGAAAGTCACGATGACTCATGACAGAGCAGGACATTGTGACTTGGCTCTTCTGGTACTGTAAGTATTCTGGGATCCTTTCTCCCAGACCCCCACTGTACCCATGACTTCAGCCACATCCCTGCAATTGACCTCATCCCTGACTCTCACCCCTCATACTCACTGTAGCCCAGACTCCTACCTTTTCATTGCTCTTTTATTGTCACCTTCTCCTTTGTTCTTACTCCCCCAGAAATCAGCTCCTTTCCTGAGCTGCATCCTGCAGTTGAGAGAAGCAGCTATCAGTGATAGATAGGTCAGGTTCAGAGACAGGGTGAATGATACATCTTATTTGATAAAGAAAAAATAATAACAACATCAAAATGGCAATTATTGGGCCAGGCGTGGTGGCTCACACCTGTAATCCCAGCACTTTGGGAGGCCAAGGCAGGCAGATCACAATGTCAGGAGATCAAGACCATCCTGGCCAACATGGCGAAACCCCGTCACTACTAAAAATACAAAAATTAGCCAGGCATGGTGGTGTGCGCCTGTAGTCCCAGTTACTTGGGAGGCTGAGGGAGGAAAATTGCTTGAACCTGGGAGGTGGAGGTTGCAGTGAGCTGAGATTGCACCACTGCACTCCAGCCTGGGCAACAGAGACCTGGGCAACAGAGACTCCATCTCAAAAAAGAAAAAAAAAATGGCAATGGTTGTTGTTGTAAGCCTTAACATAAATTGGATGTGAGAATCAAATGTTCCTTCCATTAAAATATGTGGTGTCCAAATGCCAAACACCCCCTGTGGCGATATTTTCTGGGGCACTGGCTTGGCCCTGAGAGGCAAGTAAAAAATGCCCTGTGGATTCTAATAGGTTGCAGTCAAATCAATCCTACCCAACATGCAGGGAGTCAGATGGAGAATCATGCTATTGTCACTGCTAGTTTGACTCTGAAGAGACTTAGATCCAAATTCATCAGGCATTCCTCTGCTCAAATGTGGAATATATAGTTTATCCATATGACTCATATGAAGGCAGCATTGTTGTAAGATAAAGGAGACAATTATTTTGTAAAGGATTGTACCTTTTCCTTAGCATTTTAATGTTGATGGTGTGGGATTATATGTTTCATAAGCTGAAAGAAACTTAAGGTGACTGTTTGCTTTATTGATGTTTGTGTTTCAGATAGGAATGCCTGAGGTTGAATGGCACACAGAGCAAGAGAGCTTCTGACGCTATTTAAGTCTCTTGGTGCCGAATGGCTGGTGGACTTGTCAAGGTGGAGGATGTTGAGGAGTTGTAACTGGGTGGCAGAGTTAAAAAAAATGACAAAGTGACAGCCGTTTTTTTTTTTTTTTTTTTTGAACTCATATTCTCCTCTTTTTCTCCTCTGAAAATATGGTCACTCTATCAATTTCTTGTTAACCAATTGTATTGGGAGACAACAGGTCCTGAAGTAATGTCTCACCTCATACTATGAATTGGAAACCAAATTCCTCATAAATCTCTAAACAGTCTGTCTGGTTTTGATATTAAAGGGGAGAGGGGGAAGTAGAGGACAGGTGAAGGAGAGAAGCAGGCAGGGAGGGGAAGCAAGGGGACGAAGAAGGGACAGTGTCTAGAGCTGTAGCATAGAGCAATGCCTCTGTCATGGTGGCAGCACTTTTCCTAAGTGGGACTGAGCTCTCCAGGGTGCCCCCTGCCTCCTCTCTGCCCTGGGAATTTTTAGCATCAGCTACTTGCAAAAGACCTCTGGATCCCTAACCATGTTATTGACTTCTCCAGCCCTTCTGTAGGATACCACACAGCATCAAGTCAAAGGTGAAAAATGCTCAGGGGAGCTCTGGAGAGATACTGGGCTGTCTCTAGGACAGCCATGCAGCAGGCCCCCCTTCAAACCTTCCTGCTCTAAGTAACCAGGCTTCTTAGAATAAATATTTCCCTAAAAGATTCACTGAAGTGGTATAACATGTCATGTTCACAAATCTAAACTCATATATAAATACATGAATGATGATGTTTCTTCCTGAACCAGAGTGTTGTCTTTTGGTGGCAAAAGTACTACTATGTTTTCACAAGTATTATTATTAGTGAACTAAAATGAGCATAGAAGACAGAATGCAGTTTTTCTTGGGAAATATAGTGGTGATTTCTCAACAATAGTTTATGTCATTCCTATATGTAACTGTTTAAAATATGATAAAAATTAGGTTCTAAACAATCTATGTAGGAAGCATTTTAAAACATTAAAGATTAAATCATTAAGATACGGATATATTTAATAATAGGGATGTAAAACACTTTGTAGAGATATATACCATGAAAAAAATTTAAAAAGATAAATAAAAACTGGAAAGAATTTGCAACACACATGGTTGGAAAAAATTAATAATCTTATTGTATAAAATGTTCTTATATATCACAAGAAAATAGTGCTATAGATAATTGAAAATAAATACAAATGGTACAAATATGAATGCTTAATCTTACTAGGAATCAAATGATTGCAAATTGAAATATGTATAGACTTATAAATCTCAAATGAGACCAGTTTATATTTACAGAGATATTGTCAGAAATGAAGGATAAGAAAACTCTAAAATTCCTGTGGGAAATAAATTATTTTACAAACTTTTGGGAATTACAAAGCTGACATTATTTAGTGATTCCGCTTCTAGCAATTTATCCCATGAAATTTGGTGTTAAGTTTACAATGTTGTTGTAAAAAGTAATGCTCATTGCAGATTTTATAATATTGGAAATTATCAAAACCTACTTTTAACAAAAGAGTATTAGAGACATTCTAGGGTATTTATATGATGGATATATTAGGAATCATGCTCTCATAAATATTAATAAATTATAAATATGAATATATAAATTAACAAATATTAATGCATTACTACATGTAAGTTTAAAAGAACTTCAAGTTTGCAATGTATGCAAATAATTTTGTCTGTTAATAGTGGAAATATACATTTATATGATTCTTTTTAAACTCTGTGCATATATGTATGTATATATATGCATATATATAGTATCTATCGCTATGCATATATATGCACCTCTCAGTGTTAATGATAATTAGTTCTAGGTGTCATAAATGCATAAAAATATTGTGTGCTTTAATATTTAAACCAAAAAGTTGCATAAATAAATCTTTCTCCTCCCTGACCCTCATCTCTGTCACTTACCTATACTGACTTCTCTGACCCTCTTCAATGCTCCAGATACCAACAGAAGGCTGTAGTGGTACTGGGAAAAAGGAGTAGAATAAAGTGAATATTTAGTTTACCTTGCTTTGGAGACAGCTTGCCACTCTCTTTAGGTCTCTAAGGAATGAATAAGCACATCCTCTTCTAAACCCACTACTGGTATTTTGCTAGCACCTTCTGCGCTCTGACATCCCCTGCACATGCTTCCGATAGCTATGTCCAAGAAAAAAAACCATTCCTTCACAATCCTCAGTTTTTATCTAAAATGAACACTCGTCTTTTTGTCTAACTATAATTCCCATAACAGCTTTTAGAAAATACTTTAGTCAGGAAAAAAGCAACTTCAAGTCATCCTGCAAGACGAGGTGCTTCATGGTTAGTATTCACTCCTTGAAAATAAACATTTCATGAGAAGGAGGGGAAATGAGGAAGGGAGAGGAGAAAGAAGAAGGATACAGTTATCCCTTAGTCTATATAAATGTGGCTTTGGGGAATTTCAAAATACTGATGTCATCGAGGCAAACCAATTCACCCTAAATAATTTAAAATCTTAAATAAGATTTCCAAGGTGGATCAATTAGATGAATGATTCTACCGATCGTAGGGAAGCTAAGCTCTCTCAGACACTGTAATAGAGAATGCCTTCTGAAAAATAAGAAAGGAAGACAAAATGCTCCTAGTTACGGTGAAAAAAAATCACGGGAGACATTCTTATAGTCCAGAGACAGCAGTGAGTCTGTCAATATCAGTAGAAAGAAAGATTCTGGAGAGGCAAAATGCCGCAAAGGACAAAGAAAGACTGACTTGCTGAATATATCTGAAAATGTAAGCCAGAATAACAGTTCTAGTGCTAAAAAATCACCACCATGACTGAACATATTTCTACTACACCTAAATTCTCCACTTACTGTAATTTTTATTTCTTTTCTCTTTAGAACAAGTGAAAAACAGGTCTCAATTTTAGGAACCAGTGAAAAACGTAATTCATTCTACAGCTGACTTGGCTTGGCCATTCCTATGGTAAGATGTGAAAGAAGAGCTGGAAAGTAAGTGTTATTAAGAGACTAGTTTTTCAATAATAGAATAATCCAAGAAGTAAAAATGCATTTAGGCATGAAAGCAATCGTTTGAACATAAGGTGAACTTTAACGGTTAGTGCAAAACAGTATAAAATTATAAAGAAAGCGTTCGCTCGAGTTTACGTTTAAACTTCCAGAAGAAAAATAACCTTAAAATAGTCCCAAACATTTGGAGCACTTTTGAATTAGGATTCTTTGAAGCATGAAGATAAATTGATTCCAGGATGATTCCACAAAGGCACCAAAAGAAGTCATAAAGCTGCTGAGTGCATACAACTGTTGAATGTTTAGTCTAAGAGCCCAGCACATTTTCTAGACCTAGGATGATGGAGATTTTATTGCAGATGGCCAAGATGGTTTAAGTTGGGATAAGGCTATCATTTTGATATACCTGTAAGGCTTAATGTCTCTAGCCCTCAAAAAGTCCTTAAAATGCAAATGTCAACCACACCTAATTGCTTCTGAGGTTTTAGCTCATTTTAAAGGATTTACAAAGAGTCAATGTTTCCTACCTAGCAACTTACGTTGTGTTAGTTGTGTATGAACATATGTGAAACTTCCTAGTGTAATGTAATTTTATTAGACAACTTGAAAACTTTACAGACATAATGTATTAGGTAATATAGTAATTCATTAACACATTGTGTGGTTTTTAATTTTTTTTTTTTTTTTTTTACTTTGAGAATTTGGTTGGCTGAGGGAAAGAGGATAGTACAATAAACTATTAATGGTTACCTGGAATCAGTACTTCAAATAGTTTAAATAGTCAGATTGTTAATTTGGAGTCATTTAATAAAGATACTGATTAGGTGCTATAATTTATATCCAGAAAGATAATATGAACCAGGTATTCCACTATTTAGAATCTTGGTCCACATGTCAGTTCCAATGGAGCTGTTCATGTTTAATTGCATTCTGGGACCACGTGTGTGTTCCTGCTTATTTACAAGTCTTCTCTCCCCACCTCCTGGGATTCCTTTATCAATCTTTCATTTATCCTTTTAATCTTCACAGGGCTCAGTGCATTCCTTCCTACAGAGAAAACAGAACAGCTTGTGTACCTCCCACAATTCTTTACAAGATCTCATTTCTTGATGGTTGCATGGTAGCTCATTAAGCTGCTCTCACAGAGGGTATGAGATGCTAAAGAAGAGGGAAGGTGGCTGAATGAAAAGGAAAACCAAATATGCACAGGTCCCACGGGTATGTGGGCTTCAGCTATATTTGCGAAAAAGGGGGGAAATCCTGTTTTTCTCCATGTGGATTCCATTATCTTCTTCTCAGAAAGACAAGCTTGATAGGTCTGCTTTGATGGTGCAGTATTTAGAAAAGAAAATACCGGGCTTGGAGCCAGATAGTCCTGAACTGCAATTCAAATCTTAGTTCTGCTGCATTTTGTCTCCATGGCATTGGATGAGTTGTTTGAATTTTTTAAGCTACAGTTTCCTTAACTAAAAAATGTCAATAAAAGTTCTTAATTTAGCACATTATTTTGAATATGAAACAATATAATTTTGATTGCATGTTTCACAGAATTCAATAAGTGGCAGCAATTGCTATTATTAATCCTACTAAATGGTTCAGAAAATAGTCCAGCTTCCTGTATACCTACACACTCATGGCTTAGGTAGCCCTAAGCCCAAGAATAGCCTTGGTTACCTTTCAAGATGACCTAATTTAATTGGTTTAAGTCTATAACCTGAGAATCTATCTCCTCCCTGGGTCTGAATAATCTGGTCCCTTCTAGTTCAAAAATGCTGGCTACTAGGTATCAAAATGTTTTATGGGAAAAAAATGTAACAATCACAATGGAAAAGAAAGAGCAAAGAACTGTAACTCTCTTACATTTTTTTGGTTTTGGATTTTTGATTTCAAAATATCCATAGGCTGCATGTGGTGGCTCACACCTGTAATCCCAGAACTTTGGGAGGCTGAGGCGGGTGGATCATGAGGTCAGGAGATCAAGATCAGCCTGGCTAACATGATGAAACACCATCTCTACTAAAAATACAAAATATTAGCCGGGCGTAGTGGCACATGCCTGTAGTCCCAGCTACTTGGGAGGCTGAGGCAGCAGAATCCCTTGAACCAGGGAGGTGGAGGTTGCAGTGAGCTGAGATCGCGCCACTGCACTCCAGCCTCAGTGACAGAGCAAGACTCCATCTCAAAATAAATAAATAAATAAATCAACCACTAAATATTTCGTCGCTGTTAACTCTTTGCCAGAGTATGTATGCATACATTTAAATATGTATACACATATATGTGGGTGTGTATTTATATATAGGCATAAAATGCACTGAAATATTCTGAAAGTTTCACTATCTATTATTAACCAGTAACCATGGGGAAGTGAGTGGGATTCAATGGGTAGTGAATGGGAACTTTTAAGATTTTTTAATTCTAAGTCTGTATTATAATTATTACAAAATCATATTTCATCTATTATTTTTTCATTTTTGTTTTTAAAGAGCAGTATTCATTTACCTTTAATAATTCTTCATCTTCTCCTGACTTACTAATTACTGCAGCCCAATTTCTGTCCCTACCACTTCATAAAAACAGCACTCGCAAATCTCATCGGTGACTTACTAATTGTTAAACTCAGCAACCCCACTTGAGTTTTGATTGTACTTGACTTCCTGTAGCATTTGCCACTGTTATGCTTATGGCTCTTCTTTGAAATTCTCACCTTCTATGACATTACACTCTGTTGCTTCCTCTCCTACTTCTGTAATTATTCAGCCCTTTATTTAATTTTATTCTGTTCCTTATTAGTTCCTTAACTGAAGTCATCTATACAAATTTTCTCTTGAGCTGTCTTAAGCACACTATTTTCCAGAGCGGCTTTAACAATACTCAGCCATACAACTTTCACATTTCTAAGCAGAAGATTCACAAATATTCATCCTAGTCTCTCTCATAATTTTCTGCACTCAATTTCTAGTTTATAAGCCAGAGAGCTACCCATCAACGTTTCATGGGTAACTTATACTCTGTATGTAAAATACTGATTACGTAATTGCTATCTCTACAACTTTCTCCCCGTCCTGGGTTTCATATCTCACTTACATCACCTGCCAGAGAATGAACTCATCTCATCTGTGCATATAGGGTGAAAAGGTAATTCCCCAAATTTAAGAGCTATCTGTTTGGGAAAATTGTTAAAACTACCAGAATATTAGATTCATCATCAAAGAGGTAAATGTTAGTAATTATAATGTTCCCTAATGGTTGATGAGATTTATATATATGTAAATAACTCAGTAAGATGTGAAAAGATTTAAAATAATCTTACTAGACAATGAGACTAGAAACCTTTGTGTAAGTTTATTTCTTTCTATTCTCATAATTGCTTTCCCCCACAACATGCCTTTATTAATAAAAGAATATCAGAACCTACCAATTATTTTGCTGAATCATCTCTTATTTCACTCCCTTCTTTCCAGAACCTCATCTTTTCTAAATTGGGTTATGACAATAGCCCTCACTAGTCTCCTTGCCCTCTATCTCAATAGAATTTATTTGCTCCCATTGCCATCCTAGTAATTTCCAAATTCGTGAATTCATTAACACTTAAGCCCAGGACTTCTACAATCAGGATCCCATCTCTCCTTCCAGGCTTATTCCCTACCACCAGCTCTATGCTCTAATCAATTCAAACAATATACTTCTTCTGTCTCTCTTTCTTGCTAGCTTGCTTGCTTGGTTGCTCTATCACCCAGGCTGGAGTTCAGTGTCATGATCTCTGCTCACTGAAACCTTTGCCTCCCAGGTTCAAGTGATTTTCATGCCTCAGCCTCCAGAGTAGCTAGAATTACAGGTGTGCACCTGTAGTCCACTCAGCTATTTTTTTTCCTGTATTTTTAATAGAGATAGGGTTTTGCCACATTGACCAGGCTGGTCTCGAACTCCTGACCTCAAGTAATCCGTCTGCCTTGGCCTTTCAAAGTGCTGGGATTACAGGCATGAGCCACCATGCCCAGCCTCTTTTGTACCTTTACTCATATCTGTCCCTTTGTCTAAACACCTCTTGCTTCTTCCTTCTTTATATATTGAAACACTTCTTTAAAGTTCATCTCAAAAGCTTCTGCCACCATTAGAGATTTTCTGGTGACCTGCCATCCCATATAGAATTCATTACATCCTAATTTTCTCTTCTACAACCATTGACTTTTATTTCTATGCTACCATTATATCATGCCTTCTTGTATCCATTCACTTATTCATTCATTCAGCAAAGACTTTCAGAGTGGATCTACTATGTCGGGTCCTGTGAATTACCCCAGTGGCCCCAAGAGTTGCAACCTGTGTAGTTTTCTTTCTTATACTATTTAAGTTCCTGCAAGATATTTCTGAGTCCTTTCATCTGTCCTTCTTTCTACAGTTTAGCTCATTGTTTGCATAAAATAGATGGTTATCAGATGCTCATTGACTGAATCAGGTCAGCATTTACAACACCCTCTGCAGAGTCCATCTCTAGAAATAAAGTGTTAGGTCAATGATACTGTCTTCAGAATATTAGCTCGCTTATTTGTAATCAAATTCTCTCTGAACATCTGAGGTATAAACTAGGTTTCCTTTTCTCTTTTTAAGTCTGTTTCTGCCATATTTATGAGAAAATATTGACTGAAAGAAAGCCTAAGTTCAGGCATCTCCATAGAATTATTTCTTATCAGACCTGGAATTTTCAAAGTACTCCAGCCAATATTCACCTTGGGTATATACGGATTAAGCTTCTTTGGAAATAGTGAAATTATCTTGGGCTCTCCAGGGAGGGTGATAGCTCCAAATCCCCAGTCCTAGCTGAAGTTAGCTCTCACCTTTGAAATCTGGATGGCCAATAGTCTTGTCTCAAACACTGCTAGATCTTTTTAAGTAACATGAGCAAAGGGAATGGGAGAGTGGTGCTAGTGAAGTCAGGGAGTGAGGGCATAGAGGAGGTAGAGTCCAAGCAGAGAGCTTAGAATCCTTGTTCTAAGTCAGCAGACCCCAAAGAGAAAGGAGGTTTAGTGGCAATTTGTGTTTCACAGCCTATAAATCATGTCTGTGCTCTACCAGGTCAAGAAGTTTTTCGTGATTTCTTTTAGTTTCATATTGCACATCACACTCACCATTTCCATGCAAAATGTTAGAAGATTGATTATTTTTCTGTTAGTGAACATTTGCATATGTAAAAAGTCCCTAAGTTTTTTTTAAATAAGCTTCCTGTATAGAAATTTTAAAAATACTCTATATTAAATCCCTATTCTGTTTCTGAATCCATCAAATATGTAATTCCATATACTACAATATATGACCTTGTAACTTTATAAGGAGACAATGAGAAAATGCTTTCAAAAATAATGATAGCCTTTCTTTTTCCAATCCAGGTGCTTGTTTCTTTTTAGTGGCAGTTAAAATTATTTAAATAACTGGATATTTTGTTCTATGTGAATCTACTAATTGATTTGTGTGATTTTTAAATAGTTACTATTCTTTTACAAATGAAAGGGTTTATTTTTAATTAACATCAGAGAAATAATTATGACTCTATCTACAGAGGAAGGAAACAATTGTATAGCCGCATAACAAATGCATTCATTAAAAGTATTTTGTGGAGGGGGGAGTTATAACCTTGGAACAAGATTACCAGTTTTCAAATCTGATGCAATGAATGTGACTTTTTACTTTTTTTAGGAAAAATTTTTATTTGGCAGTAAGGGAGAAACAGATTAATTTTTGTCAATTGCATGTGGTTATGAACATCTACGATTAATTACTTCAAGTTTATTAAGATGAACACATTGGAATTATCTTTAAACAAATTTAATTATTTTTGTGAAAATATACTGTTCAGATAACCTAAAATCAAAAGACCAGCATAGGAAAAAAAAGAAGACATGATGGATGGAAGGAAGGAAGGAAGGGGGGGGAAGAGAGGGAAGGAAGGGGGGGAAGAGAGGGAAGGAAGGGAGGGAAGGAAGGGGGGAAGAGAGGGAAGGAAGGGGGGGAAGAGAGGGAAGGAAGGGGGGGAAGAGAGGGAAGGAAGGGAGGGAGGGAAGGAAGGAAGGGAGGGAAGGAAGGAAGGGAGGGAAGGAAGGAAGGAAGGGAGGGAAGGAAGGAAGGGAGTGAAGGAAGGAAGGAAGGGAGGGAGGAAGGAAGGGAGGGAAGGAAGGGAGGGAAGGAAGGAAGGAAGGGAGGGAAGGAAGGAAGGGAGGGAAGGAAGGAAGGAGGGAGGGAGGAGGGAAGGAAGGAAGGGAGGGAAGGAAGGAAGGGAGGGAAGGAAGGAAGGGAGGGAAGGAAGGAAGGGAGGGAAGGAAGGGAGGGAAGGAAGGGAGGGAAGGAAGGGAGGGAAGGAAGGAAAGAAGGGAAGGAAGGAAGGGAGGGAGGGAAGGGAGGGAGGGAAGGGAGAGAGGGAGGGAGGGAAGGAAGGGAGGGAAGGAAGGAAGGGAGGGAAGGAAGGAAGGGAGGGAAGGAAGGAAAGAAGGGAAGGAAGGAAGGGAGGGAGGGAAGGGAGGGAGGGAAGGGAGGGAGGGAAGGGAGGAGGGAGGAGGGAAGGAAGGGAGGGAAGGAAGGAAGGGAGGGAAGGAAGGAGGGAAGGAAGGAAGGGAGGGAAGGAAGGAAGAAGGGAAGGAAGGAAAGGAAGGAAGGAAGGGAAGGAGGGAGGGAAGGAAGGAAGGGAAGGGAGGGAAGGAAGGAAGGGAAGGAAGGAGGAAGGAAGGGAAGGAAGGAAGGGAAGGAAGGAAGGGAAGGAAGGAAGGGAAGGAAGGAAGGGAAGGAAGGAAGGAAGGAAGGAAGGGAAGGAAGGGAAGGAAGGAAGGAAGGGAAGGAAGGAAGGGAAGGAAGGAAGGGAAGGGAGAGGGAAAGAAGGCTGCTATTTAAGAACTTAGGAGTAATAAGAGGAATCCAAAGTAAAAACTTTGTAATAGCTCCTTGGGCAATATGTTTTCCTGAATATAGATCTAAGGTTTGAACTGTAAATTACAGAGTATTTGAACTGAGTGATACAAAGTCTGCTAAATGGTACCTGATTCCCAAATATCTAGGCATCTAATACTAAAATTATTTTCTTAAAATATTTGCATAAAATAACAACAGTAGCTAATATTTATTAAGCATTTGTCATATGGAAAGCATGGTTTTAAGTTCTTTATATGCATCATCTTCTTTCAATCACTTAAGCATCCTATGAGATAGTTGATATTATTACCTCCATTTCACAGATAAGAAAACTGAGGAAAATTAAGTAATTTGCACACATCTTGCACAGTTAGGAAATGGTAACCAGAGGTCTAATTCCCAAACTCACATCATTAACCATTATTTTAGTCCACATGAAAGTGAACGTTTTATTCAGAAATGATCATTAACTTTTTTTATTCTTAGAAGACCAAAGTTATATGCCTGTCCTGCCGCAGGGAGTCAAGGGATGCTTGGAATTAGACATAGCCATCTTCCCAAATACATAGTCTCATTTTTCCACCACTTTCTCTAAAATTGTTTAAAAAGTCATCTCAATAAACTCCATGTCAGTGTATGGCCTGGCCAATAGTTATTAAGGTATCATTTTGGACAAAAGCTTTGAGCTCGGGAAGATAAAATACTCCTGCTGTTACTTCTCCACTCTCCTACCCTAACCAGCTACATTTCTGAAGTTCAGGTACATCCTTACCAACGTATTCATTTAAGTTTCAAATATTTAATCATTTACTCCAGGAAGACAAAACACAGAGGACCCTGAAGAGCTGTGTTTCAGAAGCCTTGGTACTGCCTATGGTCTAAGTGAAATTACTTTGGCTTCCAAGTTACTGAGCTCAGTGTAAAACGACATGCAGATCCAAACGCTTCTTTGATATTTTTGATGTGCAAAGAAGCTCTCAGCATTGCTCCCTTTGTGTTCACTCTTAATGCTGAAAACATTTTGCAGATTTTATGGAATTCCCACTGAGAGAGATGAAATGCTCCCTTTAGACGGCCCATGTTTTAATGATTGAATAGGCACTCAGCACATTGTAGTCGCTCAATAAAGGCTTGTTGAAAGGAATTAAGTTTTATCAATGGCTTAATTCCAAGAAAAGCATCTGTTAGGATGATGCAAGTTCAAATTTGGATGCTCCTTGTGTGGCTTATTTAGGCCAGGTGTTCAGTAAAGAGACTTTGAACTGAAATGTTAAAATAAAGAAAGGTGGAAGCATTTTAAAGGTAAATCAAACATGGGGATACCTTACCTTTTTATCACAGTTGCCAGTTTTTTATCATCCTATGAGGCAGGCAGAAAATATTGTCTCAATTTGGCAGGTTAGACAATTGAGACTAGGAGCAGCAGGAGTTGCATCTGCAAGATTAGTTGGTGCATGATAACACTGAGACCAGAGTGGAGGAGATTTAACTCCAGGCGACCACGCCACACTGCCACTCAAAAGAAAGCTCTCCTGAAACCAGACAGCATTGTTTCTGTGCCAGATCTATTTACTCTACCTCCACCCGAACTTTCCTTCCCACAAGACTTAATTACTCATTGCTAGTACCACGCACATTCAACAGTCATGTATATGGTATTCATTAAGAGAGAAAAATAACATAAAATAGCTCAGCTATGTATCTGCTTCCCCCAGGAAGAGTGAAATGACTCCCACAGACAGTGGTGGAGCCTTAGGGTGCAGATGATAGGAATAAGAAGGGAAGAGGAGGCCGGAAGGCCGGTCTCAGTGGGTGGGGCGGATATTTACATGAGCTCCTCGCCTCACTCCATCAACTTTACGACTCACCAGTGCGCAGCAATTACTCCTCCTTCTCTAATATTTCCCTTGGGCAAGCTGTCTTATTGTGCTGCTGATGTTCATAAGCTCTGGCGGGGCGGGGATGAGTGTCCCTGAAGGTTAGATACATTTTTGTTAGCAAGGAATCCATCTTGCATAATTCTTACAGTGCAAATTAAACATAACTTTGAGTATCATAGCTGATACTTTTATTGCTGTGTGGTGGCTGAACTGCTGTTAGAAACACTGAATTTAACATTGTTCTGAGCCATGCAGGTGCTCTGCAGTGTGTGAATAAATGCCTAAGTTGTTTGTGGTTCAGCAACGAAATAATCTCAGGCTCTGACCCAAAATATACACAAACCTGAATTCTTTATTTTCCAAAATTTGTTTAGCTTCCATTGAGGAGATGAGGAGGGGAGGTATTAAAGTGTGGGAATTTGGCTGCATGTGAAAATAAGGAACATTGAAAATGAAGTTAAGCATCTTCTGAAACTCTCAAACCTGTTTTGGATATCCAAATAAATGCGGCAAAAATAATTTATTGATTTAGAGAATTCTGAAAGACTCCAGGTTGATGGAGCACATATTATTAGATCTGTGTCTTCGTAAGACTTTATTGATAACAGAACATCTAAGACAAGTTTCCTCACTGCCACTGGAGAAGACCCAAATTCTAGGAACTGGGCCTTAACCTCCAGAACTTAAAGAAAGATATCAGTGCTAAATAGCCACGTTGAGTCTAGGAACACTTTAGTCATTAACTTATTTTGGCTCCCCTCTGTGTAATGGCAACAACACTCTTTTTAAGGGAAAAACATATTTTTGTAGGTGAAATAACTATGTACTGAAAGTGTTATAATCATAAGCTCCACATATCTGGGCTCTGAGTAAGTCTATTAGTCCATTTTCATGCTGCTGATAAAGACATACCTGAGACTAGGCAATTTACAAAAGAAAGAGGTTTAACTGGACTCACAGTTCCATGTGGCTGGGGAGGCCTCACAATCATGGTGGAAGGCAAGGAGGAGCAAATCACATCTTAGGTGGATGGCAGCTCACAAAGAGAGTTTGTGCACTAAACTCCCACTTATAATAACCACCAGATCTCGTGAGACTTACTATCACGAGAACAGCCGGGGAAAGACCTGCCCCATGATTCAATTACCTCCCACCAGGCCCCTCCCACAACACGTGGTAATTCAATATGAGATTCTGGTGAGGACACAGCCAAACCTTATCAGTAAGCAAGTAAAACAGCATAGGATACTAAAAGGTAGTTAAGGTCAATGACCGGGGCTTAAAGTGAACACCCACATTAGGCCAGCTTTGAATATCTTTTCAAAGAATAAGTGTCCAGAGGGTGCTGTTTATCTGACCATCGAATTAGCCTAGATCACTCTGGCAACTGGTAACAAAGGAAAAAATCACAATGCAGCTACAGGGCTAGAGGGTGGAGGGGAGCCAGGGGAAAATAACCTGGCCAGACTAGAGAAAATAATACTGATTCATTTTTCTTAGGAGTAAATACATATTGAGCACCTATTAATACAAGGTGTAAGCCCAGGCACTTCAGCACTTTGCCTTAGACGTGTATATTACCTTCACTGGATATAATACGCACCTGTAAATACTCTTAATGAATGGCAGAAAGTAATACATTTCATAAAGGAGTGATAACAAATGAGCTGTGTCAGCTGAAAGGAGTCTAAAATCACTCCAGAGATGATGAGCATGGTGAGGCTTTTAAGCCAGAATTAAAGAAATGTGGGGCATGGGGAGGTGTCGGCCATTTCGGACAAGGGGAATACTATTGTAATAAATGTATAATAACACAAACAATATTAACAAAAGCGCAAAATTGAAGAAGTATAAAATTGGCATATGAAATGACTTAGCTGGCTAAAAGGATAGAGTGACGATTCAGGGTGAAAATTATGTAAGAATAAATTGTTTGGGGTTCTTTCTTTACATAACTTTTGAAGGTTTTATGTGTCTACTGATCAAACAAGTTATACAGGGGCTGTATTTAGGATTAATATGACAGTTGTATATATGTACGGTAGATTGATAAGGAGACCTGTAGAGAGAACATTGCTGTAGTTTAAAGAAGAAGTAACAGGGCAAAGGCTTGCTAGTCCCAGGCACAGCAGAGAGACAATGATACCAGGAATTTGGGGTGAGTTCCCAGAGAGATTAGAACATTAACAGAATTGGGAAATCAGAAAAAGGGGAAGCTTTGCAATGGAAAATGAATGAGCTCAGCTCCAGATAATGCCTTAGAGATCACAATTCAGATAATCTAACTCCAACAGGAGTTAGAAATCCAATCTTGAAACCCAGGAGAGAGACCAAGATGGTAAATATAGATTCGAGAGTCATCCGCTGCCTAGATGCAATCACTGAAGCTGACAGATTAGATGAGAGTGTCAAGGGAACGATTGCAAAGGGAAAGAGAAAAGTCAAGGACAAAGACCCTAATGTCTTTCTTTTGGGAGTGAAAATCTTGGACTTCTAAATAGTCACTGCTTCACCAAGTGCATTTCTTTTCTTCCAAAATATTGTAGACAGAAGTTGCCAATATGTTACTTAGCAGTAGTTAATAAATTTCTCTAGAAAGGTGAGTTTCTAATGCACCTCAAGTGTGTTGTGTGTAACAATGGTGAGAAGAATAATGATAGTAGTTGTCCATCTGTGTGTGTTGGGGGGCAGGTATAGCCAGATTTTCTTTACCATAAAAGAGCTAAATAGGGAAATGTATACAATTTTTTCACCATAATATTAGCAGTATTACTAAAGCTATTAATAGTTACATACTATACATGCCATTTGCCCTTGCAACAATTATTTGAGGTGGGCACTATTATCATCCACGCTTGATACACAAGGAAGTGAGTCTCAGTATAGTTCAACATCTCTCTCAGCATCACAAAACTATTCAGCAGCTGAAAAAGATGCCAGTTACTGACTCTAAAACTGAGATATTAATCACTGTATTTTTCTGCTTTGAGGTTATTTCTGAATCAATGGAAAATCAGTCTGCTAACCTATGCTGTTATTATTTATTTATCCATTTATACTTTGCTTGATTTAATTTAATTTTTAAATTTATATGCAGTAAAATGGTCTGTTTTTGGTATACAGTTCTATGATTTTTAACACAGGTATAAACTTCTGTAACATTCACCACAATCAGAATACACAACACATCCATCACCTCAAAAGCTCTCTGGTGCTATCCCTTTGTAGTCAAACCCTCCCTCCCGTTCCCATAGTCCCTGGAAACTGCTGATCTATTCTCCATCACTGTGTCTTTCTCTTTTCAAGAGTGTCTAATCTAAATGGAATCATGCCATATGTAATCTTTTGAGACAGGCTTCTTTATCTCAGTACAATGTCTTTGAGATTCATCCAAGTTTTTGCATATATTGTTAGTTTTTTGAGTAGTTTTCCATTTTATTGATGTAATCCCTTTGGCTTATTCATTCACCAGTGGGTGAACATTTGTTTTTTGTTTTCTTCAGTTTTTAGCAATTATTAATAGAACTGCTATAAACATTCTCATCACACTTATTCTGTAAACGTAAGTTTTCATTTCTCTAGAGTAAATACCCAGAAATGGAATTGAGTCATGTAGCAAATGTACTTATATCGTTTTTTGAAAAAGCCATTTGAGGTAAGAGAAGCCTATTGTAACACCTACAGGAAGCCATCTTGGCTATCTGTGAAAAAACACTTTCAAAAATATGCCATTGGCCGGGCACAGTGGCTCACGCCTGTAATCCTAGCACTTTGGGAGGCCGAGGCGGATGGATCATGAGGTCAGGAGTTCAAGACCAGCCTGACCAATGTGGTGAAACCCCATCTCTACTAAAAATACAAAAATTAGCTGGTGTGGTGGTGCATGCCTATAATTCCAGCTACTCAGGAGGCTGAGGCAGGAGAATTGCTTGAACCTGGGAGGGGGAGTTTACAGTGAGCTGAGATCGTGCCACTGCACTCCAGCCTGGGCGACACAGCAAGGCTCCATCTCAGAAAAAAAAAAAAAAAAAATGCTGCCAGTAAAGCAAAGAGTTGTTTACTAATATCAGGCTAGGATACACAGAATCCAGGAAGGCATTAGCAGAATCTCCAGACTTCTGTAGAAATCATGTAGAGCCTTCTTAATAGTCTACAGGAAAGCAGTTGAGGCCCCAATATACTGTGGCTTGTCACGTCATGAGTTTTTCCGTGGCTGAGGCCAAACTAGGATCCTTAATTCCCAAACCGTGGGAAAGAACGGTTCTGGAAAGGCAAATGGAACTCTTCTCCTAGGAGAAGCCACAACCATAGTGGGAGTAGGGCTAACAATTACATGTTTTGAAGACAAAGAAATATATGCCCTGTTTTAGACTTCAAGGATTCTTTAATGGTGTACATGAATATGCTTATCAAAAATTTCTCTATTTCAATGTTCAGAAGTTATAAACATGAATTTTAAGTTTTCTGTAAATATTTAAACATGAATGATATCCTTTTGTAAATATAACATCATATCAAGAAGTTGGGAAGAGTTGGCTTTATTCTGGGCATTTTGAGGTCATCTGATGTAAAACAAATGTTTAATGCTAACCAAATAACCCACTATGTAAATAACTATACCTCAAGTTATACTAAACAACATGAGGTATAATAGCTTATGAAGTCTATATGTTTAAGAGCAATGTTCATTTGCTATAAATAGCGTAATTATTATAACTTATGCTTTCCCATTAGTTGAATTCCTCATGAAATGCTTTGTTTTAAGGTCTGCTGAGTTTGGCAGATAAGAAAATAATAAAAATTCTAGTATTTTCCAACTGAAAAAGAGAAGCATAATGGAATTCAGCGGTCAACAAGGGTGTATTTAAAAATAGCATTAATTACTACCTCAAATATAATGTCTGTGAGGAGGACTGCTATCCAAGGAAGTGTGAATTTAGTGGAGGAGGCAGTAGCAGAAAAGGGTAAAAATGATGAGATTGCTGTCCATCTAATGTAAAGATTATTGATAGAATTACACAGAAATCATGTGTGGCTAAGAAGACCACCATGGGTTTGTGGTGGTCTGAGAATCTGCTACGAATTTTTGGCGTGGATCAATGTCCAACTCTGTCTGTGTAGCTAGTGAGGATGCAGAAGCCAGCTCAGCTCCACAGTAGTGATGGATGATGTTCTACATAGATTGTTTACTTCCTTCATAATCAATAAAATATAGTTTGCTATTTTTTTAAATGAAGAAAATGATGAAAAGCACCAAGTTAGAGAAAAAAAAATAGAGAAGTGATACTGGGTAAAAAATACAGACTTCCAACATAAAGGAGAGGAAAAGGTGGTACTCACAGCACCAGATGGTACCCTGGAGAGCCTGGTCCCCATCATTTCTCTGATGACAACTGTCAATCTTGATGTTTCTTAAGGGACTAGCTTTTTTTGCAGTTTTGTTGATATTCATGTGCAATCTGTTGACTTAATGTTTAATGCTGTTTTATGGCAAATGGTACATGTTTTCAGTAGCTTGAGGGACCCCTCAGTGATTTCTTATCCACTTTGTAAATCCCAGTGTCTTATTCAGGTCTCTGTGCCATTAGTCCACTGAAGACAATGTCCTGGACACTCTGATCACCCAGGAACTATCTTCCTGGTGACCCCGTCCACAACGTACATGGACAGAGAGGATATGGAGAGACTCCTTTATCAATCTGTAATAGAACATTAGCAGAATGGGACTAGGAGATGATAATACAGAGGAAGAAACAATTCAGGGCAGGGAATGGAGGGGAAGCAAATTCAGAGTAAGGGCGGATGAGGCCAGGGCTAGAGATGAAGTTAGAGAGTGCTGGAGCTCTGGGTTCACACTCTAGTGGCGCCATGCAAAAGCCAGTGGCTTTCCCAGTATTATCCCCCATGGTGGTGCTGGAAAACTTTCCTCATTTTGCATGGAGGCCAGGCTGTAATTGCGAAGTAAAGGCTGGAGTGAGTAGGGACTCAGGGAACACAGTATGAAGACCAACAGTCTTGGCCAACAGTGGAGACATGAAGAAGTGCTGTATACCCAAAGACAAATCTGAAGAGATCAGAGCAAAAATTAAATTTGGGATACCAGAGCAAGCACTCATTAATATATATGTTAATAGCAAGTATTAGTATCAATACTGCAGTTAGTAATTATAATAGACTGATTGACTATCTGTGACTTCTTTTCCTACCTTGCCTTAATGATAACATTCTCTTTAAGCCAGATGTTCTGGGAATGGATGCCTGGTTTTAATTCACTAGTTAACATTTGTTAATGTCGCTGGGTCAAGATACTACACATGGGCTGGGAGAGCTAGGAGAAAGAAACTGTTGTGGAACAAATCACTTTCTACTCTCTGGAGACACTTGTGTCACAGAGCTCTAGGTGAAAGTATAGGTGTTTTTTGATTGCCAAGCATTCAGACCAGGCATGCTAACTGGTTAACTATCTGTCATGTGAACCCCCACCCTGGACTCTTCTCAAGGGCCTTATTTCTCATTGCTGGAGAGAGTCTACACGCCTTAAGAGATACACTGCTTCATTCGCATTGCAAACACATGAAAACAATTGAAATGCCACATACAAATATGCATCACCATCCATTTATCCTGCAGACACATACCATTGTGAGTAGGGTAAGTACAAGTGTACTTACAGCAAGATGTAACCTTTGTGAGTGCTGTTTCATTTGAGGTAATTATGTTGTTCATCTTTGGAATTGAGCTGAATAAGAAAAGAGAGTTTTTAATCTATTACCCCTGAATTTCTCCTGATCTTTACATGAAGAAGCTGGGACTCAAACTCCAACATTTCTGGAAGTCATCATTTAATTTTTTTTAAATTATGATATACCAGTCATAGTAAAGAAAATCGTGATAATAAATTGTCAGTATTCCTTAATTCCTGAAACACTAAGTATTCATTTTTTCATATTTCCTCATTATTATCCAAGAAAATGCATATTTTCCTAGTTACATTTCATATATTCTGCTTCTTCTCCACAGTGAATCATAATTTTTTCTTACTTTTTCTAAATAGCTTTCAGATTTATAATTTTAATAACTAATAATTCTTATTTTAAGGCTGACAATGTCTTCTACCTAATTTAAGACAAAGAGTCTTGGCTATTTATGTACAGTTAGAGAATAAATACAACTATAATATAGCTATGGATGTTCATTGCTAAGACCATATTGAAATAATGGAGATTCTTGATTATATTACTATAACCAAGGCTAAGTCCTGAATTTGGCAGCTCAAGTACTTTAAAATGGCTTTTGTTTCTGTTGGGCTAAGTATTAAATTTAGACATAACTTTCTGGTGGATAGTAATCATGTTAGATATATCTAGGATATAAGAAGTAACTATCTGTATTGTTAAATATAAGAAGGGAAAACATGCCTAAACATGTTTGTGGTTCACCCATCAATAATCTCCGTAACACTGAGTGCTGAGACTCCAGTGGGTGCTTTGAGGAATGCTTTGAGAATCAGTAGGCCTTTGTACTTGACTCTTCAGCTAACTCTCTGGGTCGATGACAGCTGCTCTTGCAATTAGCCCTTCCCCTGACCTCATGGTCAACCACAATAGCCTTGGAGGTTTCAGGAAGGGAAACTATTGCTTTTTAGGTATCTGGACAAGACCTGCATGTGTGCAAATTAATAGGGGAACTGTTTTCTGTGCTTTATTCTCCTTCTTCTCTCTTGGTTACAAATTGTCCTCATTCATATGTGACAGGCACATCTGGTTACCTACTCTAATGGGTGCAGAAATGGATCTAACAGGAAGGGGAAGCCATATAATACTCCCCAGGAATGTTTAAAAGAGGATTCTTTAGCCTTTCATGGAAAACAGGAGTTTTAAGGGGACATCCTAGGTAAGTTATTATATAAAAAGGAGAATTTGCTTGCATGACTTGTCTCTCTTATTTCTCTCTTAGAAGGTAGAAATATGTAGAATAAGATGATACTAGGATGTGTCAAGAGTATAAAAACACAACATATGAAGCAGTTAAAATCTTTAACAAGTTGCCATGATAGGTTTATAATGAGCTAAATTCCCTTGCTTTTCCTTATCATCATTGAATCCTCCCCTTTTATGAAAGGGCTGTAAGCCTTGAATGACCACTCTCTTCAAGCCTGTGTCTGCTGAGTCTAGAAGGCAGACTGCAGCTCAGAATCTAGGTTAGAGTCATCTGGGGATGGGGTAAGTGACCCCATGTCAATAAACCCAGCTCCCTTTCCCATTTGTGCTGTCCTTTCGTTTCAAGCAGGTAGAGTTGTCTGTAATTTGTGAAAAATAGAGTTGAACTGGAGAAGATCAGTCAATGAGCATGCCCACAGAAACTTGTTACATAAGAAACCTAAGAATCAAGAGAGGATACCTAATGCTAAATGACAAGTTAATGGGTGCAGCACACCAACATGGCACATGTATACATATGTAACAAACCTGCACGTTGTGCACATGTACCCTAAAACTTAAAGTATTATAATAATAATTTAAAAAAAAAGAATCAAGAGAGGAATTGGAACAATGAGAAAATAACTGCCAGGAAAGGAGGTGCTAACAGCAGAGTAGACTGAGATATGGTTCCGGGAGTAGTAGGAGAAAGTGAAAGGGGAGATTGAAAGTGGAGCTGGAGAATAAGCCAGTGGTGAGCCCTTAGTGGAAATGATGGAGGCTGTCAAAATGGTAACACATACTAAGGCACAATTCCATAGTAAAGCATTTTTTTCTAAGCCTTTTCAAGCGAGAGTGACATGTAAAAACTTGTCCAAACACATCAAGGAGAAGAGGAATGACAAAACTAACTCTAGTCCCAACTATCCTTTAGTCTCAAAAGAAGTAAAAAAAGGAATGATTGTTTTCCAGAACGCCTATGGAAACAACATTCCAGAATGCTGTTCACTTTCTTCTTGATCAGACTACCAGAGTCTTCCATAATTAAGAGGGTTACACAACTAACTTCCCCAATTATATTTTGTGTATTATGACAATCCTGCCTAAGTTGCTTTTGAGGAAAAAAGAAATATAAGTTAATAAACATCAGGAAAATTGAATTGATAAAATAAGGACATTTTTACAGTACAGCCCAAATAATCCAATAATGTATTATGATAAAAAAGATCACAGGAAAACCTTCTTTAGAATATTAGTTTTAATCTGCCCATTATAGTTGTCCCATTCTATATGAGAACTCTGAAAAATTAGAACATGCTTTTCATATTTACTCATTGAGCTGTTTTAGTTGTCAAAGCACAGAGAGAAATCTATGCCAGGAAGAATATGACTTTATTTTATTATCTTTTATTGGTGAGACAATGGGAGCTACCACATTACATAGAAAATGATTCATAAATGTTTGTGAAATGAACTAAGTAAAAAAATAAAAGGAGTTGCAAAAATGAAGGGAGTTGTTGTTATTTAAATATCACAAACGACTTTCAAATAAAAGAAAATTTTAAAAATAGTTCTAAGAGGGGGGAAATGTCCCCACTGCAAGGTGTTTAAGAAGGAGATCGGAGTATAGGCTAGGAACAAGTCATTAAGGACAGTAGTCATTCCGGGAATTCCTGATGAAATTAGCATTATAAAATATTTCCAGTAGAATTAAAATTTAAATTCTCCTGTGAAACATCATTTGGCAATAGGCTGAGAGGTTTTACTCGCGGAGGTCAGGGAGCATTCCCAGAAGACAGGAAGAGCAGATAACTCTTTTATCTTGAGTCTCTCACACACACTGCCAAGTTTTTGGCAGCTGTCTCTATTTAAGCTGCATCAGATCAGTGCCTGAGAGATTTTGGATTAGTCTGAAGTTGCTGCTTTGACCGTATTAGTGATATTAAACCAATAAGACCATGGATTATTCAAATTGGTATCCTTGAATGATCTCAAAACCTTTTTAGCAGGTAAATTCTAAGTGCCAAGAAATTTGAGTTAATTAATGCTAACGGCATTGATCTTTAATAAAAATTTTCCTGTAACAAAAGTAATTGTTAATTTCTTTAAAATAGAGATGTAAAATAGAGATGACTTTCAGTGGGACTTACTGAAAGTCAATTTTTTTCCCGTGACCCCAGGGGACATGTGCCAGTGTCTGGAGACATTTTTGGTGTTACACCTGGGCAGGAAGGGTGCTATGGGCATCTAATAAGTAGAGGCCAGGGATGCTGTTAAACATCCTATAATGCTTACAGCAGCCCATTATCCCACAACAGCGAATGATCAGTCCAAAATGTCTATAGTGCTACTGCTAAGAAACTGTGATATAGAAGTATAAAGATAAATTATCATGCAATTTGAGGGAGCACCAGATTAAAGATACTTGGAGATTTTGATTTATAGTCATGAAAACTTCTTACATAGTACATTTCCTCTGTGTCTAAACTACTCCCTAATAGTAAATTAGGCCTCTTATGATGCTGCATTAACTGTTTAAAACCACTAGGGAGCTATTCAGCATGTTACACTGGGGTGTATTAAATACAGCCTTAGGGTATTTAGAAAGTTATTGGGATTTTCAAAGGTAACTAATTTACAAGTGAGCGTTAAGAAAACCAACACATGTGAAAGGGACATAAATGCACTTAAAAAGGAAGACATAAACAAGCTCAAATGTTCAGAGGACACAATCTTAGTTAGGTGTGTGTTTGTGTGTTAAAGGGAAGGGGGTCATTAGTTAGGAATGGCTGGAGGTGAGTTTTGATCTGGGTTTTCAAGAAAAAGAAAATTATAGATTAGTTAGGAGGACATTCTAGCAATTCAGTAGCCTTTGTTAATGTAAAACAGAAAGTGGTTAAATGCTAATTCAATTTCCTAAGGGCTTTCAATAAATAGGAGTTGAAGAGAGATTAGTATCTACTGAGCAAAAACTATTTAAAATTAATACATCTTTTGATAAATTTTACATAGATTTTTGTGATAACATTAATAAAATGTTCTGGATACCTAGAGTACGATTGATGACTTTGAGGTATATGTATGTGTATTTATATGTATATATATATAAAATCACATTTTACAACCTCACAAATTTAGCTCACTAATTGCATGGTGGGAGAAGTTGACTTAAATCTATGTTGGTATTCTTTATTAAAAAGAATTGACAAGTTTAAAAGGGTGGTCTTTAACCATGGGTTTAAAATACAGTGGGAATAATTTTTATTTTTACTTTTGAGAGCTACTTCTGGAGAAAAGAAGAAATTATAGCTCTCGCTGTTAGAGCCTGTTTGTTCCCTGACCCTCTAGCAGGGTACTTTCTGCACATGCAAACAGAGATGGGAGGAAGACCTTGTCAAGTTTGAAATAGCCCAGGAGAAATAGTAAAATAATATAGTTAAGAACAGATATTTTATTTTCTAAATATGCTTTATACATTAACTTTGGTAGATATAATATTTCATTATCAATCTAAATAACAAAGAGAGGCTCTCTAAAAGAAAATTATGTTTGCTGGGGAATAGTGCATTGAAGTGAATATGCATGCCATAGTAAACTATGTGTGTATTCAGATTGGTGAAGAAAGACAAAGGGGCCAGGCGCGATGGCTCACACCTGTAATCTCAGCACTTTGGGAAGCCAAGCGGGTGGATCACCTGAGGTCAGGAGTTTGAGACCAGCCTGACCAATATGGTGAAACTCCACCTCTACTAAAAATACAAAAAATAGCAGGGCATGGTGACGTGCACCTGTAGTCCCAGCTACTTGGGAGGCTGAGACAGGAGAATTGCTTGAACCTAGGAGGCAGAGGTCGCAGTGAGCCGAGATTGCACCACTGCACTCCAGCCTGGGCAACAGAGCAAGACTCTGTCTCAGAAAAAAGAAAGAAAGAAAGAAAGAAAGAAAGAAAGAAAGAAAGACAGACAGACAAAAGGTTTTTAAAGAAAATAAGGAGGATTGCATACTTGTTTTGAAATAATTATCCTTGACTACAAAGATCTACAGCAAGGGTGATACCAGTCTGAGGTTGGACAGGCAGCTGTTAGGCAGATGTCTTGCAGAAGTCGTTTCTGTGTAAGGTTGTGATGGCCTTTGCACAAGGTTGTGTTTCCTGCAGTCTTTTGTGATAGTTTTTGTTGTCAGGTATACATGCATGAGAACTCTCCATAGCCTTCCTCAGCTCTAGCTCTCAGGATTTTTTCTAACATTAGTGACTTCATTTTGATTCTGACAACTTTCACATTATCTTTTGGGAGGTCTTGAGGGGTGCAAACAATTTTGTAACAGAGTGGTTTTTAGAGAAACTTAAGAATTTTGGAATATTATGTCCTTTTCCCAAACCCAGCTAACCTTTGGCCTCCATGGTGGCTGGAACTCCAAAGACAACGTGATGGTTAATAGAGTGTCAACTTGATTGGATTGAATCATGTGCGGTATTGTTCCTGGGTGTGTCTATGATGGTGTTGCCAAAGGAGATTAATATTTGAGTCAGTGGACTGGGAGAGACCCACCCTCAATCAGAGTGGGCACCATCTAATCAGCTCTCAGAATGGCTAGAATAAAGTGGCAAAAGAAGGTGGAAAGAGCAGACATGCTGAGTCTTGTGGTCTTCATCTTTCTCCCGTGCTGGATGCTTCCTGCCCTCGGACTCCAAGTTCTTCAGATTTTGGACTCTTGAATTTATGTCAGTGGTTTACCAGGGGCTTTCAGTCCTTTGGTCACAGATTAAAGGCTGCACTTTCAGCTTCCCTGCTTTTGAGGTTCTGGGACCCAGGACTGGCTTCCTTGCCTCTCAGCTTGCAGATGGCCTGGTGTAGGACTTCACCTTGTAATCATGTGCGTCAATTCTTCTTAGTAAACTCCCTTTCATGTATATATCTATTCTATTAGTTCCGTCCCTTTAGAGAACCCTGACTAATACAGACAATATCATTACCAAAACAAGATTTCAACAGACCTTTGATGGTTAATTTTACATGTCAACTTGACTAGGCTGGAGTACCCAGATATTTGGCCAAGCATTATTTTAGATGTTTCTGTGAAAGTATTTTTTAGATGAGAATAACTGTTAAATGAGTAGACATTGAGCAAAGCAGATTATCCTCCATAATGTGAGTTGATCTTATCTAATGAGTTGAAGTCCTTAATAAAGCAAGGACTGATGTTCCTGGAGGAAAAGAGACTTTTGCACCAGACTGCCTCTATACTCAAGGAGCAACTCTTCCTGGGCCTCCAGCCTTCCAGCCTACCTTACAGATTTTGGACTTGTTTGCCTCCACAATCCTGTGAGACAACTCTTTAAAATCTCTTTCTCTCCCACTCTCTCTCTCTCTCTCTCTCTCTTTCACTGGTGCCCTACTTACAATTGTTCAACTTAACAATTTTTTTGGCTTTATGGTGGTACCCACACAACCATTCTGGCTTTTGCTTTTAGTATAATATTCAATAAACTACAGAAGATATTCAATACTTTATTATAAAATAGGCTTAGTATTGGATAATTTTGCCCAACTGTAAGCTAATGTAACTGTTCCGCGCACATTTAAGGTAAGTTAGGCTAAGCTAGGATGTTTGTTAGGTTAGGTGTGTTAAATGCATTTTTGACTCACAATATTTTCAACTTACGATGGGTTTATTGGGGTGTAATTCTGTAAGTCAAGGAACATCTGTGTACACACACACACACACACACACACACACACACACCCTATTGCTTCTGTTTCTCTGAATAACCCTAATATCAAACCAAAGACCACAGATCTAGACTACAGGGAATCTATATACTACCTTCCTTCACACTCTCTTTCCTTCCACAAATATTTGGTAGATGTTATTATGTAGAAGTTACTGCAGTAATGGCTGACTTATGATGCTGAGCAAGATCAGACATTATAAATGCTGATACAGAGCTACAGAATCTACACTAATGTAGCTAAAAATAGACTGTAAGGCAAGGAGAAATACTAGAGGTAAAGGGGGATATTTCATAATAACTAGAGTTAAAAACAGACATTTGGAATATATCATAAATGTAATCTGCATAATCCCAATATCAAAGCTTCAAAATATGTAAGTGAAACTGATAGAATAAAAAAAGATCAATAGATAAACCTACAAACACAGCGAAAGACTTTAACACACCTTTCGCACCAGTTGACAGGGCAGGCAGACATGAAATGAGCCAGGATTTGGAAGATCTACCTAATTTACAAAGATCTGAAAATTAATAAAATTGGCCTGATTCTTGTAAATGTGGTTGCATTCATATTCTTTTTATGAGCACATAGAACATTTAAAAAATCAATCATATAGTTAGTCATAAATTAGGCCTCAATCGTTTTTCAAAATTTGGGATAGTTTGGGGTATATTCTCTGATTATATTGGCAGTAAGCTGGAACTAAACAATTGGAAATCCCAAGTCACCTAAACAGTAAATAAAACATTAAACAATACATTTCATCTTAACACATGAGTTAAAGAAGAAAACAAAATAAAAATAGGAATAATTTTAAAGCGAGTGGTACATCATTTCAAAAATGCAGCCAAAGGGCCAGGTGCAGTGGCTCACGCCTGTAATCCCAGTAGTTTGGGAGGCCAAGGCGGGTGGATCATGAAGTCAAGAGATAGAGACCATCCTGGCCAACATGGTGAAACCTTGTCTCTACTAAAAATACAAAAATTAGTTGGGAGTGGTCATTGCGCCTGTAGTCCCAGCTACTTGGGAGGCTGAGGCAGGAGAATCGCTTGAACCCGGGAGGCGGAGGTTGCAGTGAGCCAAGATCATGCCACTGCACTTCAGCCTGGCGACAGAGCACAACTCTGTCTAAAAAAAAAAAAAAAAAAAAAAAAAATGCAGCCAAAGGAGTACTTAGAAAAAAGTACACTTGAAATATACATATTACATAAAACGACTAAAATACTTAAGCCTCCACGTCAAGCCATGACAACAAAAATAGCAAATTAAGGGAAGAAAGTAAATTACAAAGATTAAAAAAAGAAATGAATTTAAAAATATAGAAAAAATATACCATAAAAGAGTCAACAAAGCAAACATCTGTTTAAAAGATAACAAAATGGTAGCTCTTGAGGAAGATAGATTAAAATATAGAGAGATTTTCAATATCAGGAATAAAAGAGACTCTCATTACAGATACTGTAGACATCAAAATGTTATTAAGAATAAGAGTAGCAGTAATATGACAATTGGGATTAAGTTTTTAAAAATCTTTTTAAAAAAAAGACTTACCAAAACTCACAAAGAAGTTCTTGTAAGAAGTTGAAACTTATTAAAAACGTCCTCACATAAATAATTCTGGGATTATTTAGCTTCACTGATTCTTCCAAACACAGTGGTAGCAATAACACTGATCTTGTGCACATTCATCCAAGAAATGAACATGTGTTTAAGACATTCACACTGAAAACTCAAAACATTGTTGGGAGAAATTTTTAAAGACATAAATAAATAGAGAATATAATATGTTCATGGATTAGAAAACTCAATATCGTAAATCTTTTTATTCTCCACAAATTTAACCTATGGATTTGATATCATACTAATAGAAAATGGAAAAGTCTTCCTAAAATGCATATGGTGATGAAAAGTGCTGAAAATAACCAAGGCAATCTTAAATGTCAAAGTTGGGAGACTAACATTAAGAGATAGTAAGACTGAATCAGGCTGTAATTATAGCAGTTTTATACTGGTGCAAGGAAAGACAAACAAACTAATAGTACTGAATGGAGTCCACAAATCAATACACACGTGCAAACACATGATTTATACCAAAACAACACTAGAGTGGAATACAAAAGATGGCCTTGTCAATGAGCAATGCTGGGTCAACTTGTTATCCACATGGATTAATAACGTGTGTCTTGGCTTCTATTTTGTATCATATACAAAATGCAACTCCAGATGGATTGCAGATCTAAATGTGGAAGGAGAAACAATAAAGCTTTTAGAGGAAAACACAGGAGGACATTCTTGTGACCTTGGCATTGAAAATGATTTCATAAACAGGACACAAAAGGACCTAACTATAAACAAACAAAAAAAGACAGATGAAAGACAAATTTATTTTAACATCAAGAACTTGTGTTCATCAAAAGACATCACTGAGTAAAAAATACAGCCCCAAAAGTAGTTGAAGTTATTCTCAATATGTGTATCTGGCAATAAGTCATATCCAGAATATATAAACAATCCCAACGAATTAATAATAATAAAAAAGACAGACTATAGAATAAAAAAAGTCAAAAGACACTTGAATAGACCCTTAAAAACAGAAGATATTAAATGACAAGTACATGATAAGGTGCTCATATTTATTAGTCATTAGGGAAATACCTATGAAAACCATAATGTGATAAAACTGAATATCCATCATAATAACCAAAATGAAAAAGACATTTAATGCCAAGTGTTGACAAGGATGTGGAACAACTGGAACTCTCATATACTATTCATGGGGGTGTAAGTGGTTTATCCTCTTTGTAGCTTCTATAGATAAACACACATAGATCCTATTAAGATCCTATTATGTATGCAGCAGCTCCACTCCTAAGTGCATATGCAGAAGCAAGGAGTCCAGTCCCAAACTAGAAATGGCTCAAATGCCCATCAATTGTAATATGGATGAGGAAATCGCCATATATTCATACAGTGGAATTATACAATAAGAATGAATAGGCCAAGTGTGGTGGCAGAAGCCTGTAATCTAGCACTTTAGGAAGCCAAGGCTGGAGGATTGCTTGAGCCCAGGAGTTTAAGACCAGCCTTAGGCAACATGGCAAAACACTTTCTTTACAAAAAAAAAAAAAAAAAAAAAAAAAAAAAATTAGCTGGGCCTGGTGGCATGTTCCTGTAGTCCCAGCTACTCAGGAGGCTGAGGTAGGAGGATTGCTTGAGCCCAGGAGGTTGAGGCTGCAGTGAGCCATGATCATGCCACTGCACTCCAGCCTGGACAACAGGGTGAGACCCTATTTCAAAAAAAAAAAAAAGAACAATATGCCCCCACATAAAAAATATCAATGAATCTCACCAATAAAATACTGAATTTGAAAAAGTCAAATACAAAAGAGCGTGTGCTATAATGCTTTCAATTATTTACAAAGTACAAAACAGGCAAAGATAATCTATGCTGGTAGAAGTCATGATAGTGATTTAGCTGGTTTAGGATCGTGTTTTGGGGGGAAGGGGAGGCACTAAAAGGAAAGCGGCAGGAATACTTCTGGGGTGTTGATAATGTTATGTTTCTTGAACTGAGTGCTGGCTACTAATATGGGTTCTGTGTGTAAAATTTACCAAGCTGTACATTTGTAATGTATTTATTTTTGTGTATGTATATTATTCTTTTTAAGCATTAGGACAAATACCTAAGGCATGTAGGGCTTAAAACCTAGATGATGGGTTGATAGGTGCAGCAAACCACCATGGCACATGTATACCTATGTAACAAACCTGCACGTTCGACACATGTATCCCAGAACTTAGGGTAAAATAATAATAATAAAAAAGCAGTAAGCTTAAAAATCAGAAAAAACGCAAAAACAAAAACAAAACCAATAAACCTTGTCTCTGGAGGTCAGGGTACTTGGGTCTACGTCCCACACTTACTATCTAAGTAATCTTGGGCAGGTTATTTACCTGTACTGTGCCTCACTCTTTATATGGAAGATAACCATAGAAGAGTACTTAGTTTCCAAGCTGTGAGGATCACCTAATGATGCATTTAAAACACACAAAACACTTCTCAAAAGAAAGTGACCACTCAAATATTGGTTGTCAAAGAATGGCTCATAGGCAATTTAGCTAGAACTCAGCTGAAGTTTACTCACCTAAGAGGGAGTTCAATCATATATAGATTGTCTCTCCGAAAGGTAGAATTTTAAAAGGCAAAATTTGCAGATGGACTATGAAATAGAAAATCTTATTTTATTTTCTCCTAGGGTAAA
Source organism: Nomascus leucogenys (assembly GCF_006542625.1). Taxonomy (NCBI): domain Eukaryota; kingdom Metazoa; phylum Chordata; class Mammalia; order Primates; family Hylobatidae; genus Nomascus; species Nomascus leucogenys. The sequence continues at coordinate 121,510,043 of NC_044402.1, forward strand.
CTGATTGACTAAAGATACCAAGGAGGGCAATTTTCCCTTGAGCAGACTGGAAGAGTTACTGAGGAGAGAAGAGGAGGTCTTTGAAGGTTTTCCAGAACCTTCTGCTCTCTAGGTAGAAGAGTGATAGGTACTTAAATGAGTGCTTCCTCCTTAAGCTAAGGCTACAGCTTCTCTGTCATTGTGATGCTCATTTTCCCCCTCTGGTCAACCTCAGCTTCCAAAGGAACTAAGGCGACCATGAGGACTTCTGTCTTAGAAATGGTGTAATCAGCTGCATGTCAGCTGAGGATAATGACTGTATAGCATCTTAAAGTACCTGCAAATCAAATAGTGGAGAAAGGCAAGAAATATGAATGACATTATAAGAAACATTTAGGACTTATTTGGTTTCAGTTTTTTGATTCACCTAGGCATAACCAAAAGAACAGTTCTGGCCAGGCATGGTGGCTCCCAGTGCTTTAGGAGGCCAAGGCAGGAGTATTGCTTGAGCCTAGGAGTTTGAAGTTACAGTGAGCTGTGATCACACCACTGCACTTTGGCCTGGGAGACACAGCAAAACTCTGTCTCTAAGAATCATTTTGGCTGACTTTAGATAATCAGATGACTGTTCATCTTAATTAATTGTTTTACTTCCTAAATTGCTTTCCCAGATGAAACAAGATATTTTAGTAATTACATAGACTCCACCTTTGATGGCCAGTCTCTACGGTTGTGGGCAACTTTTATTGCCTCGAACTACTTTAATTAGTTAATACATACTGCTGTATTAGGCCTCTAAAAGTTGTCCTGTTTCATTTTCTATGTGGACCAGAGTCAGGCATAAATTACAGAACACATTGTTTACTTGGGGAGATGCTAGGCAAGGTAGAATTTCTTACAAGCCAGTGAATTCCAGTATCTTAGACTTCTAAAAAATGAACGTAGGCCGGGCACGGTGGCTCATGCCTGTAATCCCAGCACTTTGGGAGGCCGAGGTAGGCAGATCACTTGAGGTCAGGAGTTCGAGACCAGCCTCGAACTGGTGAAATCCTGTCTCTACTACAAATACAAAAATTAGCTGGGCATGGTGGTGGGTGCCTGTAATCCCAGCTACTCAGGAGGCTGAGGCAGGAAAATCACTTGAACCCAAGAGACGGAGGTCGTAGTGGGCCGAGATGGAAACACTCCACTCCAGCCTAGGTGACAGAGCAAGATTCCATCTCAAAAATAAAAAAAGAAGAAGATGAAGAAAAAGAAGGAGCAGAAGAAGAAAGAAAGAGAAAGAAAAAGAAAAAAAGAGAAAGAAAAAGAAAGAAGAAAGAAAGAAAGAAGAAAGAAAGAAAGAAAGAAAGAAAGAAAGAAAGAAAGAAAGAAAAAGAAAAAAGAGAAATGAATGTTGCTTTATCTGAATGAAATTCAAGCAACCTGTTGTTCTGGGCTGATGAGCACATCCCTGTGCCGGGAAGATGGTAGGCTCCAACTGCACAGGGACAGAAGCTCCTGTGCTCGGGATCCTTCCTGAGTTCATTCTGTATGTACTTCTTCATCTGGCCATTCATCTGTATTCTTTATAATAAATTGGAAAAATGTTTCCCTGAATTCTGTGAGCTGTCCTAGCAAGTTATCAAACCCAAGGAGGGACAGCCATGGGAGCCATTTATAGCCAGTCAGTCAGAAACATAGGTCAGAACTGCCACTTGTGTCATCTGAAGTGGTGGGCAGTCTTGAAGGACGGAGCCTTTAACCTGTAGGATCCAATGCTATCTTCAGATGGAGAGTGTTCGAATTTTAATTGAATTATAGGACATCTAGTTGGTGTCTGCTGGAGAACTGCTGCTTGGTAGGGAGAAACCCCAAACATCTGGTCACAGAAGTGTCCTGTGCTCTGTTAAGTGTGAGAGAAGGAAAAATAGTTTGTTTTTTTCTATCTCATACACAGTCAGAGGGAAAAAATAATAAAACATAAGAAAGAAAATAAGAAAACATAAGACATTATTATTATGATCATAGATTTTGATTCAATGGTCTTAGAAAGATGTCTACAACTGATACAGACTTGACCCTCAGATACTTGATATAACTGTCTATTACTGGGCCGAAACTCTTCTGAGGCATTTTAACAAGCCTCAGAGCTAGATCTCCAGGTGAAATGAGTGTCCAGATTATAAGATCTGCAGCATATTTATATTGGGAATGCTGGACCCATGGGAGATATGTTGTAGAGTTGAAGAATTGGTTAATGTAATTGAAATGTTTCTTTCTAATGTGATGCCAAGGCTGACTTCAACTTGTGTCTTTTCAATATAGCCAGTCTCTCCAGGTTGTGTATCAGACGGGGATGTGTCTGGTTGTATCACTTTTGGAAGGGCAGCTTATCCCTCTTGGGCATGAGGCAATGTACGTAACATTCATTTTTCATAATACCTAACAAAATCAGAATAAAATGCAGTAGACTCTGACAAGTTCTTAAGTTGCCACTGCTGATAGAAAAAGCCAGTTTACTAAACATAGTCCTTAATGCCTCAAGAATACTTGCCAGTGGTGCTTATGGCTGCAGCATTTACTATGAGATAACTTTGCTATGATGGATCTCGTTTTTATTATTATTTTTGTATTGCTCTAATATATCGACTTTGGAAACAATAGACATCATTCTATTTATTCTGTGCTTAGTAGTGGTATTTCCATTTACAAAATAGTAAATCTCAATCACTGAAAATGTCAAATCCTAGAAAATGTAGCATTCCTTTGGGGCATGGTGGCTCACGCCTGTAGTCCCAGCACTTTGGGAGGTTGAGGTGAGTGGATTGCTTGAGCCCAGGAGTTTGAGACCAGCCTGGACAACATAGCAAGATCCCATCTCCTAAAGTAAATTAATTAATTAAATTTGCAAAAAGAAAAATGTAGCATTTCTATACTATTACCTGATATTAGCATCATTCTCAAAAAGTTGTTGGTCAAAGATGCATTTGATAAGTTCGAGTTTTCTGAAACAGATGATTCTGATGCTTCAGACAATTCTGATGTCAGTTCTGTTTAGAAATAACTCCAAGAACAGTTTTTATATTTTATTTTCACATTGAAAATCAGTCAGATTTGCTTCAGCCTTGTATTTTTGCATTCTCACACTGCTGTGAAGAAGTACCCAAGACTGGGTAATTTATAAAGAAAACAGGTTTAATTGACACACAGTTCAGCACAGCTGGGGAGATCTCAGGAAACTTAACAATCATGGCAGAAGGGGAAGAGAACATGTCCTTCTTCAAAAGGCAGCAGGCGAGAGAAGGGCTGAGCAAACGGGGGGAAAAGCCCCTTATAAAACCATCAAATCTCATGAGAACTCACTGTCATGAGAACAGCATGGAGATAACCACCCCCTTGATTAAATTACCATCTACCAGGTCCTTCCCACAACACATGGGGATTATGGGAACTGCAATTCAAGATGAGATTTACGTGGGGAAACAGCCAAACCATATCAAGCCTCAAAGAGCATGTTTATGTAAAATTAAATGAGTCCTGGCAGCGAGATGCACTTTTCTTTTTTTTTTTTTTTTTTTTTTTTTGAGACAGAGTCTTTCTCTGTTGCCCAGGCTGGAGTGCAGTGGCATGATCTAGGCTCACTGCAACCTCCACCTCCGGGGTTCAAGCAATTCTCCTGCCTCAGCCTCCCAAGTAGCTGGGACTACAGGCGCACATCGCCATGCCTGGCTAATTTTTTTGTATTTTAGTAGAGACGGGGTTTCACCGTGTTGCCTGGGCTGGTCTCGAAATCCTGAGCACCTTTTTTTTTTTCTAAACAGGAAAAAGGTTAAATTCCCTTTTCTCATTTTCATATAGGAGCCAAAAGTCATTTTTCCAAAGATTGCCTTCAGTATGAACTTCTTTTCGGACAACCAAGGCAATAATTTAAATAGCTGTTTCACCACCACATGTCATGTATATCCCAATCCTTGAATAAATGGATTTTTAGTGCCTTCAGTTTTCTAGACCAGAGAACCCGTTCCAGATTTCTTCCATTTCCTCCATGTCTTGCTTTGGTGCCTGCTGTCCACTGCCAGTCCCAACTTCTCCACCAATAAGGGCTTTGATTGCAAACAACTCACTCTGATTAATTTAATCAGAAAAGGACTATATAGGAAAATATTGGGTAGTTCAGAGAATCAACAGGAAACCAGGAGAACACGCTTTTAATTAGCAGAAACCAAGGGCAGCCAGGAAGACTGACGAGATCCCATAACAAAAATAACCTGATTAAAAATGCCCTGGCCATGGTCCCATGATGGCAACCACACTGCAACTAATACTATCACTACTGCTGCTGCCACCATTGCTGGATAATGCCCACCAATGCCAGCACCACTGCCACAGAACCACTGGGTGAATATGAGTGGTCTTCTGTCCCTGCATCTGTGCATCACTCCATTTAAACTCAAAGTTCAAGGTGAGAGCATTGGAGTGTCTAAACTTTGATTTTGCATTTGAGCTCTACATGCCAGCAATTTGGGAAAGTTGAAGGCACAAAATAATATTTTACAAACATTAGAGGAAGTTTTAGACATTAGCATGAAAAAAAATGACAAATTTCCCCTATAAAACCTGCAACAAGATTTTATGCTAGATAGAAAATTAGATACATAGATACATAGAATTATGCATGAATATATACACACATACATAAAGGAGAAAGACCTTTCACGCTTTGGGAGAAGAGCCATAGAAGAGATGTATTATTTTATTTATCTGGTTTAAATTCATTTATGCCTCTCATCTCTTTTATATGTTTACTACAATATACAGTTCTGACAATATGACAAGCTTCATAAGAGATGAGAATATATCTTATAAATCTAGCATCCTCTTTAACTCCAAACAGACGATGCTGTACAGAATATGTCCCTGATAAGCAACTATTGATTTATTGATCCTTTATGTCAATAGCTCCTTGAGCACCAATTGATTCATGAGTAAAAAGAAAGGCCGAGATGTTAGAAGTAACCCACAACTGTGAAGAAAACTATGGATATCAAGGGATGGGCAAGTTCAGAGAGTGTGGCATTGAAACTAGTAGGTATGAAAAAGACTCATAGATTTCTGTCTTTGAAATCTAAGGTAAAAATAAATGAAAATCATAACCATTAAGGACTGAAAATCGAAACTGGCTGTTTCATTTCTTTAAAAGTATACTCAATGCAACTATAATATCTACTTAAAATAATACTATACTTGACTATCTTAATAACATGCACTGTTTTCCCCCAGGAACATAAGGAAAGAGATGCTATTTTATTCAAAGCTGAAACCAGACCCACCTGCTGTTAAATATATATATATATATATATATATATATATATATATATATATATACACATATATATCAGTTTAACTTGTAGATCTAGACATCTAAAGTAACTAAAGGACTCTCGTAAAGTACTTGTATTGGTATACTTCATGGCCTCCATTTTGTGCTTGCAATTTTGTACTAATTAGTATTGGCCAGCAAAATTATACATATTACATCAACCCCAAATGATAAGTTTTGCTCACACAACTAAGGCAAGACAATGGCAAGTTTTTTCAGTATTAGGCCCGATGGTATTTTTTGCAAGAAAATTCTGAAAGGGCAAATTCTTACAAGGAAATATATTGAACTCTTAAAAGCCCAAGAACATTTCTTAATTAAAATGTCATTGCTTGAAAAATTCAATTATGCTTTAATGTTTACTCAGCTGGCTCTATTGACATATAGAGATGTACTTCACCATGATGGCAATGTTGAATGGTCTAGAATTTTAATATGCAGAACTTATTAGTGATTATGGAAACCAAGAGGCAGATCAGCAAGGGTCTAAATGACCTAGGTCATAAGTAAAAGTTTTAAGAGAGAAAATGCAAAGATAAAATAACCTGGATTCCTTATAGTATTTATTATTAAAAGGGGGAAAAAAAAGCACCTGACGGGAAGGCATATAACAAAGCATGCTAATATTCTCACATATGAAAGTCAGTTTGCATATGTTTACAAAGATGTTTGAAAGCCAAACCTGGTGTGTGCAGGTGAGGTGTACATTGGGAGAGAAGCGTAAGACTGGTAACAATGGCAAACTTGTGTCTTCAGAAAGAGAATGGCTGGGTTACCCACAAAGGACACATGCCATGGAGACTGGAGATGGGAAGGGTATCCTGGTTAGTTTTGATGGAGATGGTCAGAACCAGATATTCATATGCTGTTTCTCTTCCCCATACTAGATGCCAGGAGGGTGGATACACAGAGGAATCTCCAAGGACATGGGACACAATCTATTACTAGATATAATTTTGTGTTCAAATCATCATAGGATATTCTACACTTGAGAAGGTGAAATGAGCTTAATAAGCCCCAAGGCTCTCTTTACCTTTTTACTGTAAGTTCAGAAACAGGTTTAACTGGCCTCTGTCATTGTTCCTTTCACCCAGGCCAGCCCTGGAAATTGGCCCTCTGCATTTCTTTCTTTCTTCCTTCGGTTTTTTTTTTTTTTTTTTTTTTTTTTTTTTTGAGACAGTCTTGCTTTGTCACCCAGGCTGGAGTGCAATGGAGCCATCTCGGCTCACTGCAAGTTCCGGCTCCTGGGTTCATGCCATTCTCCTGCCTCAGCCTCCTGAGTAGCTGTGACTACAGGCACCCACCACCACGCACAGCTAATTTTTGTATTTTTAGTAGAGACAGGTTTTTGCCATGTTGGCCAGGCTGTTTTCGAACTCCTGACCTCAGGTGATCCGTCCTCCTTGGCCTCCTGAAGTGCTGGGATTACAGGCATAAGCCACTGCACCCGGCCGGCCCTCTGCATTTCTGCACAGTGAGAAGATGCATGCAGAAGGAAAAAGCAGAGCACTGCAATTCAGACTTGAAACAGATGTGGCCCTCTCCACACACCTTTTCCCGTGGACCTGCCTGTGATTCCTACATGGCCTTCCTAGAATTGGTGATGCTGGATAATCTAGGCCACAGGTTCTCAAATTTAGCTGTACATTGCATCACCTGGGTAGATTTTAAAACTACTGATGCCTGGGCCCCACTTCCAGAGATTCTGATTTAATTGGTCTGAGTAATTGCCTGGGCAACAGTTAAAGGGTCTCCAGGTGATTTTAATATGTAGCCAAGGGTGAGGACAATTGGCCTAGGCCAGAGGCGATACAACAGTTGCAAGCAATGGAGGGACCAGTAAGAGCACCTGCAATGTGCAAAGACAGTCAAGAGAAAGATATGAATAATAATGGGGCAAATGACAGCAAACCATGTAAAGAAGCTTTTTTATTTCTTTGCTGCACCGTGGAGGACCACTCAATACTAATTCTGACTGCCTAATCTATTTTTTTAACCCAGACTCACCATGGTGAATAGATACTTCCACCACAATCAGACTTCTTTAGATGTATGAATGTTTGGTTATTGGCCTTTTCACTTTTATTCAAAAATACAGCCTCTTAATATACTATCATCATACTCCATAAGAAAATTGGGACCTGGTTAAAATAAATGAGAGGAGAAAAACCTATCCCTTGAAAGAGTAATCTTTAGCAAGTACTGTAGGCAGTCAGAATTCATCAGGACAATTTTTTAAATAAACTTTTTTCTAGTGTTATCAAATAGGAGCTGGCCTTTATGATAAAAAATAGCTAGGTACTCAGGAAACATGATGAGAAGAAGAAACTCTTTATATAATATGCTTTGAGTGGCAGGAAATAAAACTCAAACTGGTCTAAACAATAAGGGAGATCATATTGGTTCATTTTTACACTGCTATAAAGAAATACCCGAGACTTGGTAATTTATAAAGGAATGGGTTTTAATTAACTCACAGTGCTGCATGGTTGGGGAGGCCTCAGGAAACTTACAGTCATGGCAGAAGGAGAGGCAGCCACCTTCTCTTACGGTGGCAGGAGAGAAAGAGTGTGTGAAGGAGGAACTCTCAAACAACACTTATAAAACCATCAGATCTCATGAGAACTTACTATCACAAGACCAGCATGGGGGAAACTGCCCCCATGATCCAATCACCTCCCACCAGGTTCCTTCTTGAACAGATAGGGATTATGGGGATGGATTATAATTTGATATGAGATTTGGGTGGGGACACAGAGCCAAACCATATTTGAGATGTATTGGCTTATATGTAATGGGAAATCTAGAGGCATAAGAAGTTTCAGCTGCAGTTTGGTCAGGATTTCAACTCGATTTCTCTATTGTTTTCAGTTCTGTCATCTCTTTCGTATTGGATTTGTCCTCAGGCTAGCTATCCTTATGGGGGCAAAATGGCAGACAGAAGCTACAGGGGATCTCACTGGTTGGTGTTTTTCATTTGCAAGAAATTGTATCTTTTGGCTGTGCTCTTGAAGGCATCAGAAAAGTTATTACATTTTCATTTCAGTCCCCAGAAAACAGCTTCTAAAATCTTATTGTCCCAGATTGGACCACATATCCATCCCTGAATCCATTACCATAGCTAGTAGAATGGAATGGCTTGAGCAAGACAGAGCCTACTCCTGAATCTGGGGGTGACATCAGGCTTTGTAGAATTATATGAGACCCCAGGTGTAAATTTTTTTTAAAAAGGAAATGAGAAGAAATGGGGCTGGGCAGATAGCAAGCATATGTATAAAATAACTTCTAACAGGGAACCGGGGTAGCTGGGTTCCAATTTAAATTATACTAGTTTTGTGTCCTTGGTAAACAAGTCATTTTTGTTGTTCAAATGAGTGTATTTCACAAGGTGATCTGATTTCTAAGGTCTTGTTAAAACCTAAAATCTTAACTTTATATCTCTAAAATATCTTGTGCCTGAGATACTGGCTTTCAGTTCTATTTTGTGGGACACATTTAAAGAAATAGATTTGATTTATGGTCTGGGGCAAAATTGTAAAAGGAAATTAGAAGAATGTTTCCACTTTCCTTTGGTAACACAGGCACCTTTGGTCTTTTTAGCATCTACTGATGGAATCAACTACTGGCTTCTTTTTTACTGTTTGTCTGAGTGACTGATAAATGAGAGCAATTTCTCTGACTTGTATAAGAAAGGATTTTCTTATATTTGTTTGAAGACTTCCTAGAATGATTCACTTTGCTACCACCATTCTGTTGCACTTGCGAAATGTTATGTGACACTGCTAAGGTAAATTTATTGAGGCTCTCAATTTTAATTAGTTTTTTCTCATATTTTCTCTGAAAAGTTAATCCCCTTTTAATGAAATTGTAAAATATAAGCAAATCTTACATGACACTTTTATCACCTGCTCATTTGAGATCAAAAGTCTAACTGTATTGCCTTCTAAAATTCTACCAAATTTTAACTGCATATTAAAATGGTAATTTTTATCTCAGATCAGTGGTTGAGCTTTAATTTATTTGAGCAAAATAAAACAATACAGATAATGGTTTATTGCTGTATTTCAACATGTTTTATAGTACTAAAATATTATTGTAGTGATTTTTATCACTGTTTGAAGTAAAGTAGGAAGCAGATTCTTAACTTGAAAACTTAATGGGTCTAAATTTTCCATCAGAAAATAATCTACCAAATAACATCTTCATAATGAAAAAGGGATTTGCTCTCATCTCTCTCCCAAGTTTTATGATGTAAAATAGTACCCACTGTTACATGTGAGTGATTGTAAAAATCTAGCACATGTGAGAGTTTGCTGGAATAATAGTATTATAACTTTAGCTTAGTGCTAAAGAAAATATTTGTACTCTAATCTCTCTTCTGAATTTTCCAACTATTTCTTACATTGAAGACCTGAAATAGCATGTTTGGCTCCATGAACAGTGCGATGGTATCCTCCATTTAATTTGGGCATCCAGTTTATATTGTTTTAGCTTTCTTCTTTATTTATGATCAAAGTATAGGTTCACTTTGTAGCCTTATATTGACAATTTACAACCAGTTCATAAATGCCCCATCTTGTGATTTATGGTGGGCCTCCTACTTGCTGTCCATGACCTCTTTCTCCCAGGTCCCCACTCATTGCTCATCTCAGGCAACCAGTTGAAATTCATTAGCTTAGGTACTTGTTGGAAAGGGAAAGCCAGCGTTTAAACAATGTCTACATTATCTCCAAGCTCTTGAAGCCAGTACGTCAAAGGAGTGAAATATAATGATTTGTAATGATTGGGTCTGCCAACTGCTCAGAGTAAGACTTAACTTTGTTGATAAGTGTAGCTAACACTTATCAGAGGAAAAACAAAAGGCAAAACTAGTGTTGGTAATGAAGTTAATTGAGAAAAAGCCAGTCTGTCAAACTAGAAGAACCTTGAGAAGAAAGGCAGCTTCTAAAGGTCAATACTCAGCTTGCTGTAATCTTTACCATCTGTGTTCAGGCTGGTAAGATTCTGAGACTGTCATATGTAGCCCTTTTTCTGAAAATAACAGACAAGGGAAAAAAAGGCTTGCCCAACAGGGAGCCTGGATGTACTTAGCTGGATAGAAAATGAAAACACTATATGGTATAAACTTAGGATGACCCTTAATTTTTCTTCCCCTTGACCTACATGGGTCCACAGATAGTTTCAGAAAAGCAGCGCCATGGCAAATTGAAATAATTCCATCACCAATGAAATGTAATATTATATTTACAAGGTGGAACACTAGGCAGCTCGATTCAATATGAACACCCTCTATCGTCTGACTCTATCTGATGAAGGCTAACAAGGCCATCACCATGTTTTCCTAGTAAAGAAGTTTTTTTACATAAGTGGAAAAATGGACTTGGTTTCTCTTTACTTGAAGATTTGACAAATATATAGAGACCTAGAATGTTGTGATTCTATATATAGTGGCATAGCTTACTCTTATTAGAACAATATTTAGAGGTTTGGTATTATATAGGCTTTTTAGAAGACTTATACCAAATATACCAGATGTTTATTACTACAAGGGATAATTTCATGGACTCTCATTTCTTAAATCAGTAGTGTTTTCACATAATGGAAAGTGATCAAAGAATAAATAAAAATATGTAATATTCATATACATATAAATGTATGTGATTATATATATGCATATATGTGTATGTAAAAATTATATAACATATGTTATTATTTATTAGATAAATTGTGTTTAAACTTTAAATGATTCTATTGAAATTTTGTATATTCTAATTAAAGTATAAAATACTATTGTTTTACCTCCCTCTATTATATACAAAGTACAATGTTTTCAATATTGTTCATAGCATATCAATTTCTATTTTTTTCTAAAAATCCAATCCTTTAGAGATCTTTCAGCTTTAACTTTTCCTGTTGTACTACCTCCATCTCTAGATGACCTCATCTATAGAGCTCATTTTTTATGCATACGACTTCATTTTATACTCACAACATCCCGAGGATTCATGAATACACATATGACTTCAAAGATCCATGATACTGTCTTATAATAAAACGTTTCCCTGGATTCATTGGTGCTATTTTAACCATGATAGGGGTGGCAGGTTTTACAAAGTATGCTGACATCTAAACTTCATAAATAAAGCTGCAGGTTAACTGATTTTTTTTTCTCTTCTGTGATTTCCTTGATTTGTTTTAGAAACACAAAAAAGGAGTTTCTAGTCTCTGCAACATTTGTCACTGCTTCCACAGCCTCCCAGGAAAATAAGATCCATAAAATCTTAGACACAAAAAATAATAACACTCTCGAAATGCTAGTTAATAAAACGCTCCGCCTCTTTAGGAGAAAGAGATATTTTATTTGTATTCATTAGGGTGACCTAACTACTCACTAGTACACTTTATTATACCTCTCCTGTGTGATGTAATAGCTTGAACACATGAAAATAAAGGATGCAGATCATATAGCTTTCTCTCTTCATGTATTTAAAACACAGGTACCCTTAGTCTCTCCCTTTTCTTATCCTCCTTTTTCATTTCCTCCTCTTACTCATCTTCTCTTCGTTTCCTTCTCTTTCTCCTCCATGATCTACCCACCAAGACTCCCCTAACAAACCATTCATTTGTATATTCTGAAGGCAATCTTGCTGGTTAAAGCCCCTGTGAGATTTATTGAGTGGGTTAGGTTTATTTTCTTGTTGTTGCTTTGATATCGTGGGTTACATATTACTCATTTCAACTGGTTTATGTTGACCTAAAGATCTTTGCTATTTGGAAGAATGCATTGTTTTATAACTAATTAGTAAAGAAAAAATTATTGTAATTAATGAATATAGAACCAAGAATGAAAAGTTGTTCTAGAAAAACAGAAATAGAGAAAGAAAGAAACTTTTTACACAAAGGCTAGTAAATAAATGACTCTTTCCCTTCGTTTTAGGAAAAGGAATGTCACTATTAACAAATGATACCACTCTGAGCCTATTATGTTGAATATTATGTCACTGTCAATCACTTGGCAATCCACAGGGCAATACTTCTCCATAATAACTGCCAACCTAAGTCAATATATTTGCATCATTTTACTTTAGAGGCTTATGAAATGCAAATAAACATTCTACTAATAGTGCTTCTTATTTAATTAGTTCTGCCTGGCAGATATTCTTTTTCTTCAGCAAGGCCTTAAAAGTAAGAATTTCAATTCCAAGCCTGTTTTGGCCATTTAACAATTCTTTGTATTGTTGACCCATTGTTTTGAGGTTGTTGACCAAGGAGACAGGAATTACGACATGAGAGATAAGACCCTTTTTTGAAAGAAGGTACACAATGCAGAAATCTGTCATTCAGCGTATTATTTAAAAACTCAGAGAACAGAATCATACCCACATTGTTTTTTAAACTAGTTTTAAAAAACATCTTTGGGAAATGGATACTGTGTTTCCATCTGAAGTCAGTCATCCACTACAAATATTTTGCTGTGTTATTCTACTGCATGTATGCACATGTTTACCCAGCATCATTCATTCTGAGAAAATATTGCCTACTTCAAATGCTTTATTAGCATAATTTTTATTTGCATTTCTCCTTCACCCCATAGTAATTCTGTTTATATAGAGAGTAGACAAGTGACACAGGCCTGGCAAATCAGAATAACCCATGACCCTAAACAATTAAGAATAGAAGCTGCCCAGCTAGTTGTTTGTGGAGCCTAGGACCATTATCTAAGATCTATTCTGCCCTCTGGAAGGGATACCCTATTTCAGAAACCTTGACAACCAGCTTGGATTGACCAAGGTGCTTTGTTGGATGAAGTGAAACAGGTACTCATCAGCTTTCTATCCTCTTTTCACAATTTTTGACTACGTGGAACATGACCTCAACTCAGTATTGCCAAGGAAGCAAGGCAGTTTGACTGCACTTCAGGAACTTAGGTTTAAACTGTAAGGATGATGCGTTCACAGACAATTGGGACCAATGTGAATTACAAATTTATATTAAGAGCCTTTTAGAAGATATTCCAGCCTATCTATATCACTGATGTGACACAATCTTAAGATGATTTATTTCTTTGGATTAAGGTGGTGGCATTCTTTCTTTTTTCTTTTTCTTTTATAACCCCGTTTTAAACTACAAATCTCACATGAATCCAGAAATATACTTTGAAAAGAAGTTAAGCTACTCTTGTAGAGCAAACAAGAACTTTTTACTTTTTTTTTATTTATTTATTTTTTGAGATGGAGTCTCACTGTGTCGCCCAGGCTGGTGTGCAGTGGCGCAATCTAGGCTCACTGCAAGCTCCACCTCCCAGGTTCACGCCATTCTCCTGCCTCAGCCTCCCAAGTAGCTGGGACTACAGGCACCCGCCACCACACCTGGCTATTTTTTTTTTTTTTTTTTTTGTATTTTTAGTAGAGACAGGGTTTCACCGTGTTAGCCAGGATGGTCTTGATCTCCTGACCTCGTGATCTGCCCACCTCGGCCTCCCGAAGTGCTGGGATTATAGGAGTGAGCCACTGCACCTGGCCAAACTTTTTATTTTTTGAGAACTCCTTCTTTTCCAACCTCTTGCACTCCACACGGATCCCATATTATTCCATGGAAACATAAGTCTCTTCAAAAATAAATGTTTGAAAAAAATTAAGACATTGAATTATTAAATGTATAAGAATCATCTCTTCACGTTCAGTCATTTCTTGCGGTACATTCCTATGTCACTAATACTCTAGAGGTTACTCCTTTTAATTAGTAAGAATACATAGAAATGGGAGAGTGAGTGGATAGACAGATGGATGACTGAAAGCAGGTATGTATTGATGAAGGACAGAATGGGAAAAGGTAAGTCTGGAGCAAGGGGTAGAGGAGATGGTAATGCCCCAATTGAGGGGAACACTGACATGCCAGCAACCTTATAGTGGATCCCTAAAGAAAACAGGTTGGTTTAAGAGAAAATTAAGGATAACAGACATGGAGTCAGTATATTTCATCTACTTCCTAACTTTGCTGAAGGATGAGTCTGTCACAACCAATTTCTTCCTTGACTTAGTATTATATAGATACAGCCATGGCTGATAATAAGGGTGAACCCATGTGGGGCATTAAGACACTGCCACCCACACCCATATGTGTTAATTTACTTCCTGCCAAAACATGTCTTTTGAATCATGTAGGCTTGTGCTAACGGAAAAAGGCAGCATATTCAATGGAATGTAGAAAAATATTCATGAAATCGTGGGTCTGTGACTTCCCACAGGAAGTTTTGGTTTCTGCTTTCAAATTATCCTGTCCAAGTGCTGCTCAGAGGCTTATAGATTATGGAGATCAATTCAAAAAACCTACAGCAATTGCTTGTGTAGTTAAGATTCTTATTTTCTGTTAGAAAATTTCTAAGTTGTTAGTAGAACCATAGGCAGAAAATAGTGTTTAAACCATTTACAGGACACAAGGGTCTAGATGGGTTGCTCCAGTGTCAGGGCGGGACAAACAAAACAAAAACGAAAGCTGTAGATCACATTTAAACCCTCAGGGTAAATATGAACAAAGGGTAGACTATATATTTTTAAGGCATCTGGGTGTAAACCTTTTTTTCCCCTCTTTGCCAGAAACCATAGTGTTTATAGGCATGTTTTACTGGAAATCTGCTGCTTCTCACAATGTTTCCTGCACAACTGTCTTAGTAAAACTACATCTGGAAATGACAAGCACACAGTTGTAAATCTGAAAGTCAGTGTGTTGTTGTAATAGCTTGCAGCTACAGTATGGCTGTCTTGCTGAACACCAAAGAGTTATAAAGACAGAGGCCAGCTGTAGCTACTGAAATGAATGCCATTTTTCTGAGGGGATAGAATGAGGTTTAAGAGGGTTATAATGTCTCCTATTAAATTACAAAATGGAGCATTGAACTGATTGTCTCTTGGACAAATCAATTATTTCAGAAACCTCGACAACCAGCCTGGATAGACCAAAGCATGCTTTGTTGGATGAAGCAAAAACAGGGAGAGATCCATTGACATGTAGACCTCTAGAGTTAGATTGGGTCATAGCAACCACCTAAATCAAATGTCTCCCTAAATAATGAACTTCCCTTCTCAAGAGCCACAAAATGCCATCCTCAAATATTAGCTTGAACATTTCAACAGTTCTCAGTCCTAAACGACTGATGAGATCCATAGATAGGTCCCAAACAAAGCAACCTATACACTTAGCCTGAAGTTTTCCCTATGCTTTGGTTTGAATGAGTCTTCTCCAAAGTTCATGTGCTGAAATTTAACAACCAATGTGATAGAATTAAGGCATGGAGACTTCAAGAAGTAATTACATCATGAAAGCTCCTTTTTTATGAATGGGATTAGGTCCTTATTAAAGAGGCTCCACACAGCATTCAGTTCTTTCCCTGTTCTATTCCTTTGGCCTTGTAAAGGCACAGCATTCCTGTCTTTCAGAGAATGCATCTAGGAAGGTGAGGCTGGGCCCCTCATCAGACACTAAAACTACCATTAACTTGATTCTGAACTTCCCAGCCTTCATAACTCTAAGAAATAAATTTCTGTTCTTTATAAATTACCCATTTATAGGATTTTGTTATAGCAGCACAAACAGAATAAGACACCTGTGTGTGTATCTTTGGATCATTTTCAAATTAACCTGGGGAATCAAAGAACGATTCATCACTATGGGAGTTTCGTTAAACCACATGTTGAAATCAAAGCCACCAGTAAGAATTGTAGTGATGAGTTAAGCAAAGGTTAGTTAATAATAAACAAAAGTAAAATATCAACCAAATTTTAATTTATTATTTAAATAATAGTTGAGCATTGGTATGTTTAGACACTATGGGCTTTGTTTGTAACATATACATATATGAGCACTGTTTATCGTTAAAAATGGCTTATACTTTCAGTAATGTCTCTAAGCTGTGTATATCAACAGGTGGATATTTAAAATAACTACAGTGTCTTACTTCTTCTTTGCTCTGCTTCCAGCATGTTAAAAATGGCTTATACTTTCAGTAATGTCTCTAAGCTGTGTATATCAACAGGTGGGTATTTAAAATAACTACAGTGTCTTACCTCTTCTTTGCTCTGCTTCCAGCATGTTCTTTCTTCCTTCCTTCCTGTGTCAGAGGAAGAACAGATCATCTTTCTTACAGAGCCAAACTACCTTTTTATATTTCTTTCTTTTCACTTCATTCTCAATTTCGAAGAGATCACAGTATTTTATTATTTATTTTTTCTCTTGTGTCTTCAATGTTTGAATTCCGCCTCTAAGCCTTTTTTCCTTGCTCTCAATCATACACAAATCTCTCCTACATGAAAACATTTTGAAATGAATTATATGGCCCACCGAATCTACCAGAATTGAAGAAGAAAAGTCTCATCTTGTCAAAGAATAGCTTTTATAAGATCCATGAGGGTAGGGCAGTGTCTGATTCATTGGCGTTCCCATTTTCTAAAAGATGCCCAGCCACAGTAGATGCTCAACATGTGTCAAATAAATGAACGCAAACAGTAAATGAGTGAATAAATAGTAATGCATATAGACTAGCTTAACTTTTACCTTAACTCCCTCACAATTTACTGGCTGTTTTATTTCCCCACATCAGATTCTTCAAAAGCACCCTGATCTGCTAGACATCAAGTTATTATTTCCATAGCTTTTTCCAAGTCATCATTTTTCTATCTTTGCTATACATTTAATATTTAATACTGTGAACTCCCCATTACCAGCACTGCCCCCAAACACACACACACACACACACACACATACACACACACACACAAATAGAGTTTTGTAGCTTAGTTTTCGTCCCACCTCTCGCTCTATGCATCTCAGTCTCCCTCACTGTTTTTGACTTTTCTGAGAGACACTTCTCCCTTGGTTCCAGCTCCCCTAGGTGCTGAACTTGAACTTGTCTCAGCTCACTTCTTGATGATCTAATGGCTTCTCTTTCCTTAAAGGGAGGAAAAGAGTGGGGAGGAAAGGATAAAGAGAAGAATGGAGGCTGGGCACGGTGGCTCACACCTGTAATCCCAGCACTTTGGGAGGCTGAGGCGGGCGGATCACGAGGTCAGGAGATCGAGACCATCCTGGCTAACACGGTGACACCCGTCTCTACTAAAAAAAGTAAAAAAAATTAGCCGGGCATGGTGGCAGGCATCTGTAGTCCCAGCTACTCGGGAGGCTGAGGCAGGAGAATGGCATGAACCCAGGAGGCAGAGCTTGCAGGGAGCCAAGATTGCGCCACTGCACTCCAGCCTGGGTAACAGCGAGACTCCGTCTCAAAAAAAGAAAGAAGAATGGAAAGGTTTAAGTAGGATTTGCAGCTGGAGAAACTCTTTCTAAACAAGCCTAATACTTTCGCTTCTCCTGTTACCTCCTTCCTCTGTTTCTCAAATTGTGGCCTCAGTACAATCTATGTCAGAATTGATACAAATATTGATGTCAGCCTCTACCTTAGTCTATTAGTCCTTCTAAAATAGAATTCCAAGGATGGGACCTCCAAAATCTACATTCAAAAACAAAACAAAAATCAGTTTTTTCTAGTTTGCAGAGAGGTTTGGGGACCACTGAACCATATAACACTGCATAGAGGTAAATAAATAATGAGAAAATAGATATGAAAAATTATCCATTCAAAGGCTATGGCACCTGTATCATTCATCATAACCTACAAAATCTACTGCAGCCTCTTCCTCTCCCAATTTTACAAGAGTCCTGTACTGAACTTAGCTGTCTCCAGTATGCTGAAGACTATCTATTACCTCACCTTCACTGTGCACAGGTACCTCATCCTATAGGAGATGACTCTAGCAAATAATTTTCTGTGAAGTTGGTAAATCGTTATGGCTTTTCAGAGGAGTTTTCTCAAATAAGCAGAGATCCAACAAAATTATATGATTTGCTGAGACTCTACTACTTCTATTTCATTACAAGTCCTACAAATTTCTACTTCTATTTTCATCTTCACCTTTTTAAATCTTTACTACCTGTACTAAATTTTTATATTTCAAACAAATCAATTTCAATAACTCTACTTTTTGAAGTCAAAATATTCCATTTATGGTATTACACATATTAGCAACAAATGTAAAATTACTCCTCAAATTTTAAGGGCAGGGATAACTGCAAATACTTGGCATAAAACGTGATTTAGTTACATATAATAATGGGACTAGTTTACAGCCACACACAAAATGAGTGACATTTCTTTGTAACTACATGTGTATAGTAGACAGAGAAAGAAGGGAAAGAGAAAGACTGATTAAAAATCAATGGGTTGGCTGGGCACAGTGGCTCACACCTGCAATCCCAGCACTTTGGGAGGCCAAGGCGGGTGGATCACCTGAGGTTGGGAGTTCAAGATCAGCCTGGTCAATATGGTGAAATCCCATCTCTACTAAAAAAAGTACAAAAATTAGCAGAGCATGGTGGCTCATGTCTGTAATCCCAGCTAGTTGGGAGGCTGAGACAGGAGAATTGCTTGAACCCCAGAGGAGAGGCAGAGGTTGCAGTGAACCAAGATTGCGCCACTGCACTCCAGCCTAGGCAACAGAGCGAGACTCCGTCTCAAAAAAATAATTTTAAAAAATGGGCTATTTAATATTTGTTTCATTGACACACATATTCATTTCACTCTGTCTACATTCCTATATCTTCCCTTTTTTTTTTTTTACTCTGTGACACCCCTAAAGAACAACTGGTTCCTGTCCTGTCCCACTTCCTGGCCGTGTTCCTCTTTGGTATTTAGCCGTGACTGTTCTCCTAGGGTCCATACTGTGGCATATCTCCTATGCAGGAGCAGAGAAAATCCTGCCACAAAATGTGAGTAAAGAAATGCCTTCAGAACTACAACTTGGTCAAGACCCTACAGCTCTTATCAGGCTCTGAAATTAGATTGAGAAACATACAGAGTTTTACAAATAATAATGATACCAATAGCTCCTGGTACTTTTAGTTCCTCAATTTTCTTTTTTGTTTTTTTCTCCTTTCAAGCCACTGTTGCTCAAGAAGGACCTCACTGATACCTGACATGACACATCAGAAAATAAGTGTGAAGTCTGGCTATGCTATAACCCTGAGAGTTCACATTTGTGGTTCAATCGTGGCTACATGTGAGCTGTTTACACTCTAGTTATCTCTTGAAATTTGGCAGTCATTTCTTATCTAGGTACAATTTGACTTCTCTCTTCCTGCCAGGGAAAAACTATGCCTCATTACCATCTTTATATCTTTTATCCATCTTCTTTTTAAAATTAGTTTGTTGATGTTTCTCTTTCTAATTATAACATTTGGGAAATATAGGAAATTCTACTGGACATGAAAACTCATGATATAATAACACTCACAATATCATTATCCAAAGGTATCCACTGTTAACATTTTTAGTACTTCCACTCAACTCTTTTCCTTTCCTGCCTTTTTAGAGGTAAAAATCATACCATGCATTTTTAATTTTTTTCTTCACTTTTCTCAGTATTTTATTATAAGCATTTCCCATTTATACAAATCTTCATAAATATTATTGGTTTCATGATTCCCTACTGAAGGACAATAATATAATTTATTTGAACAGTTTCCTAATTGGGGATATTCAGACTATTTCCAAGGGTATGAATACCATACGTTTGAGAAATGAACTTGAAAGAGCACTTTATTTACACATCTAACCAATTTGTTTCCCTAGAAGTACAGAGGCAGACTCAATGAATCAGAGTGAGTATTTTTGTGGCTCTCAATACATATAACTTCTGCCTGTTTTCAAACCTGATTTTAAGTTTTACCTAGTTCCAGATAGTTGTGACTATATGTAGTTAATGTTCATCTATGCGAATTGCTGACTAAATACAAGAGAAGGTAATTGAAGGGAAATGTAATGAGAAGGGGGTAATTTTCTTGGAATTTCCACTTTGAAGAGTTATTTTGTCCTTAAGTTATATGTCAATTTTAGTGTGACTTTTCTGACTAGAGAGAACATGCCAGACCTTTTAGCTTTCCTTTAGAAGTGGTCTTCAGGATTTTTCTTGTTTGCTTTTTCTTCCAATTCTTAAGTAAATTTAGGCTCTCTCTTCATTTTTCTGATGCAAATATCTATGTGGTCTGGACAAAGGAGATGCATTCTTCTTTTTTCCTTCCCTACTATTGGAAGGGAGACACAAAGGGTAACACAAAGCCAAGTTATCCCTCTATTTTCTAAACATTTTTGTGCTCTCAGTTTTATTCTGTCCAGTTTCTTGTTTAGCTGCCTAAATTCTCCCAGCTCATTCACTCACAGCCACTTCTGGATGATACTTTTTGCTTCAGGTTAATCACTCCTGTATTAGTCCATTTTCATGCTGTTGATAAACACATACCCGAGACTGGGCAATTTACAAAAGAAAGAGGTTTAACGGACTCACAGCTCCACCTGGCTGGGGAGGCTTCACAATCATGGTGGAAGGTGAAAGGTATATCTCACATGGCGGCAGACAAGAGAAGAGAGTTTGTGCAGGGAAACTCCCCTTTATAAAACCATCAGATCTTGTGAGAATTATTCACTGTCAACAGAATAGCATGGGAAAGACCTATCCCTGTGATTCAATTACCTCCCACCAGATCCCTCCCACAACACTTGGGAATTGTGGGAACTACAATTCAACATAAGATTTGGGTGGGGACACAGCCAAACCATATCAGCCTTATCCAAACTGTGGCCTGAGAGCTATGTACTCAGAAGGGTTTCCAATGCCAACATTCCACAATCTTACAGTAAAATGTCATCAAACATTCCTGTTAAATGTTGTTCACTTTATTCTCACTCTGACATAATTCTCTGTCTTTCTTTTCTCTCTTCATGAAAGAGCTGAATCTTTCCACTGAGTCCTATCTTGCAAGCAGATCATTCCTTCTCTACTCAGAGCTGTCAAAGTCACAGAAAGCACTAACATTCCAATGGTGATTTTCCTTAAGAAATAGTATTTTAAACAGTGAGTGGGGAGATGAGTAGCTATGGCTTCTCTCTAACTTTGGTTTTGTATGTCTTCGTGTATGAGCAGCAGAGGGCAGTGAAATGGGCGGAGGGATAAAAATAACCAGTCCTTTTATGTTTGGATTGAAAAAAAAAATCATTTTGCTAATGCAGTTCTGCATTTAACAATTTTTCTTAAGTAAGTTAGACATTTAATAGCAAAAGTCACTGATGTTCTACGGAAGGACTTCACCAGTCTTCTCTATAAATGACAAACTGCTGGAATGTAAAACATTTGGTTTTTTACAAATGCCTTTACTCGGGTTGGAAGTCATGATCTATGTTTCAGGTCAAAGGCAAGAACATGCTTTCCCCTATCTGTTTCCTGTCTCCAAGCGATCAATCATTTATTTCCCCAGGGAATTGTAGTTCTTGGGCATGTGGCCTGTTTTCCATTGGCTTCTATTATCTTTTGCTAATTAGATTACAACCTAGTATTTACCTTACTATGTGGCTTTGAGACTTCCCCCCCCACAGTGTTTTTCTGTTCGCTTTACGAATGCTGCACATCATGAGTTCTCTTGGCCTGCTTTGTTAAACCAGGCAAAGTGAGGAGCTCTACATTCACATTTGAGGGGAAAGAATTTAAAAAAAAAAAAAGAAAATTAATTAATCTTACTTTATGTTCAGATCTAATTCACCTTTGAGGATATGCCCTCAGGAAATTTTAGAGTTGTTGCTATCTCTAGACTACTTTAGATTTTGTAATATAACTCTCACCTTGAATTTACATTTTGCTTATACTATTATTTGCTTATACTAATACTTTTATTATCTGACACCAAATAATATTGCATGCCACTGTGATGATTAATCTTATGTGTCGGTTTAGTTAGGTTATGATGACGAGTTGTTTGGTCAAACACCAGTCTAGATATTGCTGTGAAGGTATTTTTTAGATGTGATTAACATTTAAATTAGTGGAATTTGAAAAGCAGGTTATCCTATATAATATGGGTGGGCTTTAGTAAATCAGACAAAGGCCTTAAAAGACAAGGACTCACAAAGAGAAAGGAAGTTTTGCCTCCAGACTGCATGGTAGAATTTCTAGCCTTTACCTTCAAGACTGCGACATCAATTCTTACCAGAATTTCTAGCCTGCCCTGTAGATTTTCAACTTGTGAGTCCCCACAAGCGCATGAGCCAATTACTTGAAACTTCTCTCTCTCTCTCCCGCTGTGGGTGTGTGTGGTGTGTGTGTGGTGTGTGTGTGTGTGTGTGTGTGTGTGTGTGTGTGTGTGTGTTTGCATATATGTGTATCCTCTGGGTTCTGTTTCTCTGGAGAACCCTGACTAATACAGCCACTTTGCCCCATTCACCCTCAGTCTTTTCTGATTTTTTTTCCCAAAGATTCTATTTATGAAGAAACTTTCTTCTAAAACTCTGTATTAATCCAAGAACCCATATCCTTCAGTTTCTATTAATAATTCTGACCTTGTAAGGATAGATACATTGATTTCTAGTCAATCAAAAGGTCTTAGGGCCTTAGGTACATAGGTATCACAAGGGAATATAAGGTAGTCTGGCTGGAAAGGCAAGAAGCCTTTCTCCACAGCACAGAAGAGACATTTATCATAATGGAATTATTGGCTGTAAAATGTCTAAGGAACACTTTCAATTTGGATGGAATCTGGTTTGCCATAAGCCTTATATATTAGAGATAACATTTTAAAAGTTGGCTACAGAGGTTCTCTGTAAGGATAGGGGAGCTGTGTGGAGCATATATCAAATCAACTATGAAGCTTTCGAGAACTTTCTCCTCCGTTTTGAGAAGAGCATCTCTGTCCAGGGCATCTCTGCCCATGCTGCTTGCATAAGCTTCCCAGGACACACTCACAGCCTTCCCCCTCCAGCCCCTCCTCCTCACTGTCTTCCATCACCATTTCACTATCACTGGACTCTTGGGAAGAACAGAACAGGCAGAGAAGAGGAGGCTTTCTGACACAGAGTTAGAGAAAATTTTCACCTGAAGGCGCAAAGTTTATTTTAGAACTTCCAAAATATTCTAGACACCCCCCCACCAACAAAGACTGGTGTCAGATGATTGGTTTCAAATTTCTTTCTGGGAGTCCTGGCAGGACTGCCTATTGCTACCTTACCTCCTAATCTCCCAAACTCTTTCTATCACAATGTAAAAATAAGAGATGGGAAGAATTAAGGACCAGACAAATGGAACACACATTAAAGAGCTCAATAATTTTGTCAACCTAAAATAACCCAAAAGGTCAGAATCTAGTTTAAAGAGAGTTTATTCAACTGCAAATGTTGAGGACTGCATCCCAGCCCGGGATACACTTCCAAGTTGCCTTGGGGAATGCCCTGGAAACCAAAAGAGAGGCTCAAGTTTTTAAGGGAAAAAAAAGGATGAATCAGGAGAAGGGCAATTATGAAAGTTGTTCATTGGGAATTCTTATTGGTTTACAGAAATAACATTGGTTAATGATTGGCTATACATTGTTGAACTATAGGGTGTATAGCGTTTTATAGATACTTGGAATCAGTTAGTCTAGAGCCTGCATAGCAAGTTGTTTCAAGACTTAATTATTTAGCTCAAGGGAGAGTGAGATGTGACTGTTGGTACATTTTAAATGACTTTCTGAGCCTGATAATTTCAAAGGGCTTGCATTCCTCCGATGAATTTTTTTTCTTTCTCAATTCTTTGGAGTTTTTTTGTGGTGGGGGCACAGGGGAACAGCATCTCACTCTTGCCCACGCTGGAGTGCAATGGTGCAATCATAGCTCACTGCAGCCTCAACTTGGGCTCCAGCGATCCTCCCACCTCAACTTCCCAAGTAGCTTGGGAGGCCCACAAACACATGCCATCAAGCATGGCTTTTTTTTTTTTTTTACTTTTTTTTTTTTTTGTAGAGAAGGGGTCTCCCTGTGTTGCCCAGGCTGGTCTCAAACTTCTGGGCTCAAGAGCTCCTCCCGCCTCGGCCACCCAAAATGCTTGGATTATAGGCATAAGGCATGGTGCCCAGCCAATTCTTTGGTTCTTATTGAGCATTTCATTTAAGTGGTACATTAGTAGAATGTGTATTGGGTAAATGTAAGACATAATCTTCAATATATGGCTAGCTGAACATTTCTCATGGTTGAAAACTTTAAGTGACATTAGAAAATGAAAATGTGGTACATTTCCTACCTTCACCAAGGTTCCAATTCAGTTGAGAAGAGAAGGCAGATACCCACAAAACATAATGATAGGACTGAAGAAATTCCCAAGAAAGAGCTTTCAGTGTTAAAACTAGAAGAGCCTCAGGTAACCAAGGATGAGTTTGTCACTGTTGAGTATCAAGCAAGGGTGAAGGCCAAGAGTGGTGGAAAATAAAGAGAAGCCATACAGATGAAGCAGAATTGTGAGGGAAGTCATTCTGGATTCGGTGGAACTCTAGGAATTTACGATTAGGGAGGAAATGCTGAGGCAGGAGGAAGGAGGCATTCCAAGAAGAAAGCTCTGGAGGAACAAGTAAATGAGGCTAGATTAAGCCTAATGCATCTGAAAGACAGCAGGGAGATAAGAAAGGAAAGGCTAGTTGGATCAAACCCACGCATTTAAATTTTATTCTGTTAACAATAAGAACCAATGGATTTTGAGCAGGGTCCTGTCATGATCTAAAGAATATTTTCATTTTAGGTCATAAAAAAAGTTGGATAGGAGAAAGAGCAGACTAGAGTCTGAGAGATCAGATATTTTCCTAATTAACGTTTGAGGAAATTAAAAAATATAAATTCATTGATTGCATTAGAAATATAAAAGTCAGAACACATATGAGAAGCATGTCAAGGAAAAGCTGGCAGAAAACTATAACTGATTTGGAATAGGAGTGGATAAAGACTATGGAATCAGTGATGCCGTCAGACCTTCTGGAGTCAGAATCATCACGATCCTGGCATCCTGTGAGCTCATTCCCTACCAGGAAAAGCTGATGCCTTTGGTTCTTAGGATGACATCATCCCTGAGGCATGTAAAGAGATTTAGCCTCCTATTGCTAATGCCTTAGACCATCTGCTAGCTGGTCTTGGGTACATGTTTGTTTGGGTCTGTATCATGGGCCCACAAACTAAAAATATATATATATAAATCTATTTCAACTTAATTTCTATTTTGAGCTCGCTTGAGCCAGGGTAGCAACATTCTCTACACAGGTTTTTGAGCCACAATAGTTTTACTAAAATCATACCTAAATTTTGAGTGTTTAAGGTGTGGCCAGAAGCATGGGAGAGAGGCAGCCACAATCTGGGCTTCAAGTCATCTTTCCAGGTGGCCTCTGAGATATCAGTCATGTTCTGGGGTCCCACAAAGGTGGCTGCTGAAATAACCCTCATTCTCTCCCAACTAACTGTTGCATGGCCATTTTCTCCTTCAGCGATGTCTCTGCCTTGCTTGTGGGCTTGTGTCTGCAGCATGCCTGGCTTGCTGGGTCATAGAAATCTCTGCCAGTTGGCTAGGGTTCCAACCACCCCAATCCACTGTGCAGCTGCCCCTTTTCTGGGGTTTGTTTGCCTCCCTTAAAAAGGAGGCAGCCAAGCCTCATTAGCTGGGGCTCACTGATATTCCTACATTCCTTATATGATCACCAACTAATCCTGGGTGCCTCAAACTGATGAAAAATCAGTCCTCTACTCGTTTTTCTTTTTCTCTTTCCTTCCTTTCTCTTCCTTTCTTCCTTCCTTTCTTTCTCTCTCTCTTTCTTTCTTTTTTCCTTCCTTCCTTCCTTCCTTCCTTCCTTCCTTCCTTCCTTCCTTCCTTCTTTCGTTCTTTTTTTTTCAGAGTCTTATTCTATTGCCTAGGCTGGAGTGCAGTGTTGCAAACATGGCTCACTGCAGCCTCAACCTCTGGGGCTCAAGCTATCTTATCTCAGCCTCCCAAGTAGCTGGGACTACAGGCATATAGCACTAAGCCAAGCTAGTTTTTTTATTTTTCTGTCAAGATGGAGTCATCCTATGTTGCCTAGGCTGGTCTTGAACTCCTGGTCCCAAGTGATCCTCCTGCCTGCGCCTCCCAAAATGTTAGGATTACAGATGTGAGCCACATGCCCAGCCAGCCCCCAATTCTCAACTTTGCCATGGATGGACTGATACTTTTATAAATAAAAAAGTAATAAATAAAAGTAAAATATAAAAAAGACAAGCTTATTTTTTATATCTGGGTCATTAGACATAAAATTACCATGTCCAATTTTGTTTCTAAATGCTTCCTCCTAATATCTGCACTCATTTTACTGAGGACTAGTCATACACATGGGTCCTCTTCCATGATCCACACCTTAACTGGCATAAATCTACCTCTTCATTTTTGGCCCAGAAGGACCTTTCCTGATTGGGGATAAAGTTGAAAAGAAATCACATAAATTATCAAGAGAAAATAATATCTCAAGATTCTTTTGCCACATATTTAGCATTAAAGTTAAGGTTCTCTGAGCACTGCATTCTACCCCAAACCACACACACACACACACACACACACACACACACACACACACACACAGTAACACAGTATTTTAAAATTATAAACTGGGCAACTTACTGAACTTCTGGGAAATGTCATCTGTAAAATGGGATTAAACATCACATCTATGAAAGTTCATAAGTACAGAGGATTTCATAAGAAAATGTCCATAAAGTGCCTGCCTTTCGTAGGTGATTGGGAATTGAGGCTGTAGCTATTACCATAAAGATACAGGCTCAAGGAAAAATGAAGTTAGGGGTGAAGGGCTCTGAAATCCATTTCAGGAAATAGGTTTTCAAAGCAAGAAAGATGAGAACTACTTGGTATGTCTTTGGGTCTTTATCACGGAGCTCTAAGTTCTTGCTGAGTGTAATCTAATTAATCTTGCTCATACTTATGGAGGTGTCATGTGCTAAGCATAGTGTGAGCTATTAGACCATTAACCACCAGGAGCCTCCCCACTCTGTGACTCAGATACCTATCTGCTAGACTTCTTTACCACTTGAGAGTTTAACAAGTCCCTTGTATTTATGGTTTTTAAAGCACTTTTGGATGCTGGAGGATTAAGCCCACTATAAGAATGTCTAGCTTGCAATAATAATATCACAGCTTATTCTTGAAATGTTACATACTCCAACATGCAGGATTTTCAATATAATCTAGGCAAACAAATCTTTAAGCTATCTTTCTTGTTAACTAAAAATGACACAAATTTAAATTAATAACCGATATAGCAATAAAACTGCTAAAAGATAGGATTCATTGTGCATTAAGCTCTAGATTCTTTATTTAGGCTAGGAGTGATTATGTGATAATAGGATAAATGCTTTGCTAAAAAAACTAAAATACTCTGTATATCACAGAGGCATATTACATTTGTAGGGCATTAATTTACCTCATTATGCAATAAAACTTTTCTTTTTAAGTGAAATCTCAAGAAGAAATCAATTTGCTGAATGGAACTCAAGATATGTTAGCCTTGGATAAGAATCAGCATTTGGCATAAGTTCCATGTCATCCAAATAGCTTTCTCTTGACCTTTAAAAAGAGGAAATGATTCTAGAGA
Organism: Nomascus leucogenys; assembly: GCF_006542625.1. NCBI lineage: Eukaryota > Metazoa > Chordata > Mammalia > Primates > Hylobatidae > Nomascus > Nomascus leucogenys. The sequence continues at coordinate 121,537,899 of NC_044402.1, forward strand.
AATCCTAACACATCTTGGCAAAAATTCAAGCATACTATTCTACTCACTCAAGATGTTTTCCTTGAAAGAATCACGGCTTATCCCTAACACCTAAGGGCAATGAATAGTTTGAACAGAGTTGTGCTGCTCTAAGTCAAAATAGTTTATCACTATATCAAGAAAATATATTAGAATAAATATTTATAATTTAGTAATGACTCTACAAAGTTACTGATTTAAAAATCAAGCAAAATTTCATTGGCATATTGTTTGACTACTAAGAAGACTACCTCTGGTTCCATTGTAGTAGCCTGTTTAGGTGGCCATGGAAGTAACTTCAGTACAATCTATTTAGTTGTCCAAGTCAAAAGCCAAGAGTTAGCTCTTCCTTCTGTTTCTTTCCCTCATCCTCTCCACATCCAATCCATCACTCCATCCTGCCAGTTTATCTGCCCAATTATATCTCAAACCTATACATTTCTGTCTATTTTTATCAAAATCTCAGTCTCAGCACTCATCATCTTTTTCCTTCCTGGAGGGTGCAATTGCTTCCTAAATGGGCTCCCAGCTTTCTGTCTTACCCTGTTATGGTCTATTCTTTATATAGCCTAGAATAAAAATGTACATCAGATCATATTGCTCCACTGATAAAGCTTCAGGTGACATTCTACTACATTAGGACAAAAATCGATGTCATTCTCTGGGTCAGGTCTACTTCTGCCTTTTATTTCATACCACTCTCCTCCCTTTTCACCATGATCTATCCAGATGGGCCTGTTGCTTTTACTTTAGATACTCAAAAGTTGTTTTCAATTTATTTCCCACTGTTATTCACTTGGATGGAATACATTTCCCCCAAATTTTTGCAAGGATGCCTCCTTCTTATCAGGCAGGCCTTACCTCCAACGTTTTCTTCTCAGAAAGGTCTCTGACCATCCTATATGTTGTGATCATTTTCAGTTACTTTCTATTCCATTATTTTCTTTGTGTGACTTAACACAAGGAAATACCTTATAGCTGGTTGGTTTGTTTGTGGTTTATTTCCCTGGACCAGAGGCTTCATGAGAATCATGATTGGATCTGCCTTGTCATTCTGAATCTGTAGACCAGCACTGTGCCTGGCACTCAAGAGACCCTCAGTAAATATTTATTGAATGTGCTCCTTGACTAAAGCATGTAGATTCTGATAGGCAAAGTGCTGGCTGATGAAAGGGCTCCTTGGCCTGTCCAAAACAGAAATACGAAAGGACAAGTATTCAGCCTATTTGCATCATCTTAATAAGCCGTCATCAAAGACCTCTTTTAAACAAGCAAATTCATTTAGAAATGATTGGTTTGTTAAGCCCTTTGAACTACCTCTAGAGGCTTATGATTGACTGATGACATTTCACACACCTTTAGAGTGGTGTTCTTAATGTTACTACATTCTCTTGTGGATTATTTCAGCAATATGTTACTATTTGCCACTTTTATTTTCACGCCATAAAGTACATAAATCAAAAAGAATGTTGCTATCATGGATGATAGACATGTTGTCAATTTTTGCTGCCAGGATTAAAAATAATGTTTGGACTGTTCTCCCAAGAGATATTTAATTCTCTTGATAAATTAATGGCTGGCCTCTGACAGAATAAATGAAACTCTTCTTAATCTATGCAATTAAGGAAATTGGCTCATATATATGCTTGCTTCAGGATGCTAACAACATAGGCAGTACATGGCCAGAAACATAGATTACAATCAGGAAGGCAACCTGGAATACTGGCAGCCAAATTCACTCCATTTGCCTTAAAATGTTTAAATACAGCTGATGTAAAATGGAAACTTCATATAGAGAAGGTGGTAGGAGAAAGGTGTCACCCCAAGAAAGATGACATTAAGAAAATGAAAAAGCAAAACACAAAAATGCATTTCAATTTAAGATCTTCAAATGGATTAAGTAGACTAGAACATATTTTGGATAAACACATTTCATTTTTTCTTAATTAGAAATCCCTTTGAGATACTGCTTCATCTAGGCCTCCAACAGCATTTTCTCCTGTCCCTTTCTTTATTTTTCTATGACTTCATCTGGAACATTCCTCCAAAGGTCAATCTCCTCGCCAGAATGATCCACACAATTTTTAAATGTCAGGGATCAATGACGGTGGCGGGGGCGGGGCAGGGGCCGCAGGAGGTAGGGCAAGTGTATAGATGCACCTGGGACTTGTCTCAACAGGGGTGTGGGAGGAATGGAAAGGCAGGCTCAAAGAGGTGGAGAGAAGAGCAAAAGGCAGAATCTAGAGTTGGTGACTTCTGGGGCCAGAGGAAGTGGCAGCCTGACATAGAGCCATGTGGAGCACACCCTTAATGCCTCCTTTGCAAGGGAGGCTGGCGAGATGCAGGTCTCACTAATGAGAAAGGCAGTGCCAGAGTACAAGGCAGGGGATGCAGCAGACACAGAAGGATGGAACAGACATGGGGATTTTCTAGCAAGGCACATTTGGAGTGTGCTTACCTTGGGGCACACTCTGGGCCTTCATGCAATTAGGATGACGAAAATTAGGAAGCAACCTAAAAGAAGTTTTATCTAATTGCCACTCCTGTCTTATCTCCTATTCTTTGTAATACATAGAATTTGTTTGGTTGTTCTCCAGAATCTCTATTCTCAAGAATCCTGTAAGTATCTTTGTGCTATCAATGTCCATCTGATGCATTCATCCTCCTACTTCAGTTCCCGCTGCCCTTCTGGCCTCTCCTTCCAGACTACTCTCCATTCATACTGTTGTTGGATGAATGACTGATACATTAGCATTACCTCTTTTAGGAGTCTGTGTGTTAACTACCATTAGATCCTCAAGTTAAAAAGATGAGGGAAAGTGAAAATGTAATGGAACATAAGTAATACAGTCTACTTACTGTTGTTTACAAACACAGTGGTCATTTTGAAAAGATTCATATTTATCCGGCATGAACCTAAAGTCTATTAAAAAAAAAGCATGCAAGAAATGTCCATTTATTTTATTTAAATGAAACTGAATAATATGAAGCCTCCATCCTTGTCGAAAGATGAGACAGTCAATCTTAGACATTGCTACTCTTATTCCCATTCTCTGACCTGACTCCTGATCAAGTCAGACCCAATACTTGGAAAGTTATGTGATGCCCACAAAGCAGGGTTGTGGCTGTGAGCTGCAGGTGTCTTCCCTGTCCAGAGCTGGCTGCAGGCACATCTGCTGCTTCTTAGCTACGCATGCAGCTGGGAAACTTTGCTGAGTCCCAACCATGCTCCTACTCCTCCTTGGGACACAGCAAGGGGGCAATGCAGGGAGAAACCCGTGAGTGCAGAGTCAGACTTCCCATTTGAGACATGCTGGTCATAGAGACCTCACCAGGGGGTGTCTTTTCAGCAAAGGCTGAAGGAAGTGAGGGGGAATCACATAGAGTGGTAGACTAAGAGCCTACAAGCATGGCCAGGCACGGTGGATCATGCCTGTAATCCCACCACTTTGGGAGGCCGAGGCAGGCCTATCACGAGGTCAGGAGTTCGAGACTAGCCTGGCCAACATAGTGAAACCCCATCTCTACTAAAAATACAAAAAAAAAAAATAAATTAGCAGGGCGTGATGGCAGGAGCCTGTAATCCCAGCTACTTGAGAAGCTGAGGCAAGAAGAATCACTGGAACCCAGGAGACGGAGGTTGGAGTGAGCTGAGATTGCGCCACTGCAGTCCAGCCCAGGTGACTGCGAGACTCCGTCTCCAAAAACAAAATTGAAAAATAAATAAATAAAGCTCTACAAGCCATAGGCTTCTTAACCTAAGGGGAGATTCCTCCTCCCAGGGGCCATTTTCAACTGTGTAGGTGTGTGTTTGGTTGTCACAATAACTGGTAAGGGGTGAGGGATAAAGGAGACACTCTTGTTGGTAAATAGGTGACAGAAGCAAGGAACCTCAAAATCCTGGGATGCACAGGACATCCACAGACAATGAAGAACTCAAGAAGAGTCCAACAAAAAAATGCCAGTAACATCCTTGTTGAGAAATGGGAAGCAGAAAGCGCAAGTGAAAAGCCATGAGGCTGGAGTACTCCCACACAGCCCCATGCACACTTTTTGTTAATCTAAAGCAGGACCGCTGTGGTCTCCACCCCCTCATACCTTCTCCAACCGCACTGCAGCTCAGCAGCTCAGCAGCTCAGCAGCTCAGACGCAGCTTGCGCTGTGTGTCTGCCCCTTGGTGATATGTGCATTTTATCCCAGCACTTGGAGCACCACAGGGCTCGGGAACTCCATGATGAGAGCACGCATGCTTGTCCTTCAGACTTGTGGGTGAATTTGCTGGTGGTGACTGATTTACATAAAGTAGGAAAATCACTGGGATTTCCTACAGTGGGAGACCAAAAGTCTGCACTTTGCTCACATGCAAAAAATGCTCGTCTGGAGAGTTATTTTGAAAATAAAATAAAATATAAAATAAAATAAAATAGGGGAAGTTCAATATTCCCCAAGAATTTCATCCACTTTGCTGGGAACACTAGAGGAAAATAGCTAACACTTTTCATAGATAACTTAGACTCTAATTGATCAATTTATGGACTACATTTGTGAAGAAATGAAGCATTTTGCATTTTCCATTTCCATATATATATATATATATATATGTATATATATATATATATATTCATGTATTTTTTTTGACAGGCTCTTGCTCTGTTTCCCAGGCTGGAGTGCAGTGGCACAATCTCAGCTCACTGTAACCTCCGCCTCCTGGGTTCAAGTGATTCTCCTGCCTGGCCCTCCCGAGTAGCTGGGATTACAGGCACGTGCCTCCACGTCCGGCTAGCTTTTGTATTCTTTAGTAGAGAAGGGGTTTCACCATATTGACCAGTAGACTGGAACTCCTGGCCTCAAGTGAACCACCCACCTCGGCCCCGCAAAGTGCTGGGATTACAGGCATGAGATACCACGCCCGGCCCATAATTTCTTTGACAATGAAATTGTCTGGCACAGTTGTTCTACAGTTCAGATCCTCTCTATAATTTTTTCCTTTTTCATTTTAGTATAAGCTTCTAAAATAGTAGGATAAAAATATTAGGCTATACTTTGATAAATTTAACTTTTTTAAACAATAAATTTCCTCGTGGCTTTTAAAATCCATTTAATAGAATGCTCCTGTGTGTTTGAGCTACTCTTTCTCCATACAGTGAAATCACACATGCTTATTAATAATTCTGTTGTTTTACCACCTTTGAAGAAAAACATTAAGCATTACATTTTTATTCCACATTTTATTTTATTTTATTGAATAGGATCCCAGAAGAGGCATCAAAAAAAATTTGCCTCCAACTACGGTTCAGAGTACATTGCCTCACAAGGCCCACTAGCTAGCAAGCCATGCTATAACCTAACTCTAGCAACAGATTCCAGTAAATAGAGCTGCCTTGGTTGACTGGATCATTGCTCCCTTATCAAGACTACTTTGTTGTAAATAAGGGAGCAAGGTCAGAATGAAGGCATGAGTTGAAGTAGGACTCTCATACCTTATCTCTGACCATTTTCTCACTCAAAGATATTTTCTGTCCTTTGGTAATGCTTTATTAACTCTTGCAGAACTGGTTGAACAGAACTACACTTCACCAAATTTCTTTTCTAGCCCTGAAGGACATAACAATACATCTTCTCTAGCAGGGAAGAAGGGCCAGACCTGCCTTTGCTCTTTGCATATTTAACCTAAGCTGAATTTATAATCAATTCCTAGGATGGAATATTTACTGCTCACTGATAGCCTAGGCAGCAACTGTTCAAGGCACTTTTCAGCAGACTCTGAGAGACACCTGTAAATGCTCCCATGAATGATTTTGGTCACTCTGAACCTGGAAATCTAAACCATGTCCTAATGTTTCCTATTCATATTGATTACAGCCACGTGGACACCATCAGAGAAGCTAAATCCTTTCAAAAATTAAACTTTCCTATAAGAGGGAAATAGAAAAATGTATGTTTTATTTATTGCTTAACCCAATTCTTTTACCTGCGGGTTTTCATTTCATCCCTGGAGTAAGTTATCAATGGTTTGCAGTGGAATGAGGAAATATGTAGTATTCTTTCTGCAGCCTCTGTGCATCATTCAACCTGTGGCATATTTTGAGATTTGACATGATATCCAATATTGCCAAAGAGAAACCGCTAAGATATGACACCGTCATTATCCTAAACATTGAGGGAAAACAGTTTCAATTAGGTCAGAAGTTCTTCAAAGACACCCCCTAATTATCTCCACTTTTGAAGTCTCATTGCAATTAACTCAAACACTTATTATGGTGTTCATTCTTGTTTCTTTCTTATACGTGTACTGTTTATTTTTATGCTTGATCTTCTGAATTGGATTAAAAATCCTTTTAGGATTTTATCATTTCTGTTTTTCCACAACACCTGCAGTAGGAGGAAACTACTGTACATGCCCATGAAATGTGGATTAAATAGATAAATTCGAAATTAGCCATGAACCTACCCAATATTGTTACTATTTCAAGAATTGTGAAGGATGATCATTACTAATAATTGAAGGTAGAAGACTTGCAGGTAGAATAGCTTGCTTCAGTAATATAAACTTTGTTGGATTGCTCAGCTTTTAAATAAAATGCAACACACACTATTTTCATGAGCAAGAAGTTTTTTTGCCCCAAAATGCTCACAACAATCCATAAACATTATCCATTATCAAAATAAATGTTCCCTAGCTAGAATGTGGATCTCATTAGGGCAGATATCATTCTTCCTCTAGATAGAAATTAAATATATCTATAATGTTCATATGTCAGTGCTTTACATGTGGTAAGTACTCAATAAATGTTTAATTTATTTTCTAGAAATTTCTCATATTTTGGCAATAAATTAAATGAATAATTAATCTTTTTTTCTCTCTTACTAGAATAAATGCAGACTTTAGGGCTCAATGTATGGCCTTTTAAAGGGATAACAAACTGGATTATCCAAGTGTGGCATGCCACCTGTGTGGAGAAAAAACAACCAATCTTGCTTCTTCCCCAATCCCAGGATCTGAGTGGTGTGGCTTATGTGAATTACCATGAGAACACCTGGAGCATCATGGAAAACTAGCAATAAGTCCATGAGTATGGCAAACCCAGGGCTACGAGCACTAGCCTTGCAGGGGAGATGATGCCCAAAAAGAAGACATGATGATCCTAATTACTCTGTCTATGATCTGAGATCTGACCTGTCTAAGTAGGCTTCATCTGACCACATTGGCAAGGACCCCAGCCTTAGGAGTCTCTGCACACCAAGACAATTCTGTTACAATTACAGAGATTGCCAGGGGTCCATTTGAGCTAAAATAGGGCCCTAGTCTGGGGTCTAGAGTAAGGGGTATGGGGCTTACCGTGCCATACACTGATTCTAGTAACAGCTAACACCATCCAAGGTTATTTGGCATTCAGAATAGTGCACAAGCACAGTTGAGCATGTGGCCTCAGCCCCAAAGGTGAAGGTTAGTAGGTGATGCTACTGTTCAATGACATCAAGTTATTGGGATATGACTCTTAATAATATCACATGTTAGCCTGTGATTTGTTCAAGGACTGGGCTAAGCTGAGCAGGCAGTGCTTAAGTATAGGTAGTCTCAGTGCATAAGAATAGGTAGTCTCAGTGCTTAAGTATAGGAAAAGCCAGCCCATTCAGTCCTAGGTCTCTAAACCTGATCATATCTCAATACCTAGTGTTTCATCTTATGTCCTTAAACAATCCTTGAATGGCCATCAGTATGTTATTTCTAAATCATCCTGCCTATGTGAAATGATTTCTCTCATTGGCTAGCTTCTCAGTTGACCCCTGAAGTTTCGTAAAGGGTCTTAGCCACTGAATACCAGTAAGTCAACCTTGTCATCGATATGGTCGTTTTCATGACATATGTAAGAAATTGACACACAGATGATATGTGGCTTGTCACAGAAAAATTAGTTCCAGGGCTAGCAATAAGAGTAAGGCCTCTAATATGCTCTATCACGCAATGTTGCATTTTCTTTTTCCATTTCCAAAATGATTTTTTGCTTTACCTATTTAAAAACCTCTTATTCTAAACTAGGTTCTCTCATTATTTGTTGATTCTTAATAAACTCTATCTGTAGCCAGCTACAGGCTAAGATTTCCCTGTAAAGGAGCAAAAGAAGTAATCACAATATTGGGATTTTTTAATGAGAGAATCACCAAGCCAACCTAATTAAAGAAGGTCAATTAAACATAGCACTAAACCGTCTGAAGTACAAAGAGCAATTTGCTGTTTAGAAATTCAGGATACAGCAATTACCTGGTTAATTTGACATGTAACCAGGATACAGATTCCCAAAGCACAATCCTGTTTCTTAGACTTTCAAGTACTGTAGTTACTTTACACTCATTTTAACAAGCATTTGTTTGTGGGTTAAGATTTCTTTTGTAGGTTGCTTTGGAAACCACATAGTTGCGTAAGATTTAAAAATCAATTTAATGTAGTCTGCCTCTATCCTGTTGTTATCCTACCAAACCCACCTCTTGGTTAATTCTTGATTTAGCATCCAACTGGGAAGACAGTTAAAACTAATGTTCTTCGGAAGAAAGCAGCCAAGTAAAATCATTCTCAATTAATCCAGAAAACCTTCAATTTCTCATGAAGTGGTTCTCAGAATTTAGGGTTAAAATACTACCTGGAGATGTGAAAAATATCTTAATTAGCAGGCTTTCCAGAAATTCAGTTGGTAAAAGGTGAGGTCCAAGAATCTGCATTTTAGTAAGAAGACACTAGTGATTTCTATATGCTGCACAGACTGTATTTGGAAATATTCATTCTTTATAAAATGATGTATTAAACACCCTCCACAACCTCTCTGTGCACCTACTTGTCCCAATTACAATATTAACTTAAATTTGATAGTCTTGTGTAATAGAGAACCCAAGGATCAAAAAAGGCTGTTCAGTTCTACCTACTGCTTTGTGATTTATCTTACAGAGTTAAATAGAAGGACAACATCTTGAAACTACTACATCACCTTAAGTTTATTCCTCCCTACCAAGACCAAAGTCCAGAGCCTGTATATATTTGAAACCTGATCTCCTTAACCATGTGCGTCTCTTGACTTAAGGTTTTTATTTACTACTTTTCTGTGTCCCTACAGAATTGATTACTGGGTGAACCATTTCTGGCTCTCTCCAAAAGTTGATTTCTGTGTGTTACATAGAGTTAGACAGACCCGTCAGGAGTTTCAAGGATATTATACAGGTGGCTGCGTAACAGTTAGAGTTAACAGGGATGTGAGAGTATGTCCCACAGGGAACAGAGGTTTCCTTTTTTCAAAAACAGAAGATTGATGTAAACAGAACATTAGCAAAGCTTCTATTCTTCAGCAGGATTTCATTTAAAAAGAGAGAGAGAGAGTGCACAAATTTTTTGGTTGAGGCCTTCTGCCTCTTGATCGTGCAACAGAGATATATGAAAAATAAACCGATTCATTTTCAGAGCCTGACAATAGTCAATATGATGAATTGAATAAATGCTACCCCAAGGAGTGCTTTTTAACCTGCTGCTCTTTTTTCATTCTAGCAAAAATGCCTGTCCTCAAAGCAGAGCCCGGGTCAACCTTCACAAACTGGCATGAACTCCAAGCCCATCTCCTGAGCAAAGGGAGTCCTGACCTCGTGCATTTGAAATGCAGGCCCATTGTGATGCCCATCTAACCCCTGAAACTGGGTCACTGATAGCTCTGCTTATACCCAAACAGCATTCAGTTCTGGGGTGTCTCAGTGCTTAATGTTAGTGGTTTGGAACTCTCTAAGGCAGAGTTTCATAACTCCAAGCAAATTGTTTTACTACTGTATTTGTACATCTATGAAACCAGTCACAAATTCAAAGAGCCCCTGGAATCACCCTTTGTTCTGAAATCCCTGAATTCCTAGGCCTTCTGAGTAACCACTACAGAATTTTCTTGAGCCCAAAGTAGTGTCTTAGCATGGCAAATACACCAAGATTTTCACTGCCATACGAATGTGCTCCTAAACAAAACAGGCCAGTCATATCTGTTCATATGACATTTTAACTACCCATCACTCCAAATCATAGACCTATGAGGCCTCAGATGACATGAAACCCAAGAATAATCTATTGCTATTTAAACTGGTTCATAGGTAGCACAAGGATTACCTGGTAATTGTACCAGGGAGGTACCTAAGCCCATAAGATTTAAGTGAGGCACAATTTTCTGCAACATGAAATTTGCTTTTAAAAGCATGAAAGAGTGGCCGGGCACAGTGGCTCACACCTGTAATCTCAGCATTTTGGGAGGCTGAGGCTGGCAGATCATGAGGTCAGGAGATCTAGACCATCCTGGCTAATATGGTGAAACCCCATCTCTACTAAAAATACAAAAAAAAAAAAATTAGCCGGGCATGGTGGCAGGCACCTGTAGTCCCAGCTACTTGGGAGGCTGAGGCAGGAGAATCGCTTGAACCCAGAAGGCAGAGGTTGCCGTGAGCCCTGAGATCACACCACTGCACTCCAGCCTCCGTGACAGAGCAAGACTCTATCTCAAAAAAAAAAAAAAAAAAAAGTACGAAAGTATGAAAGAGGCCGGGTGTCGGGGCTCACGCCTGTAATCCCAGCACTTTGGGAGGCCAAGGTGGGTGGATCACCTGAGGTCAGGAGTCCGAAACCAGCCTGGCCAACATGGTGAAACTCCGTCTCTACCAAAAATATAAAAAATTAGCCGGGCATGGTGTCACGTGCCTTTAATCCCAGCTACTCTGGAGGCTGAGGCAGGAGAGTTGTTTGAACCCGGGAGGCGGATGTCACAGTCTGCCGAGATCGTGCCACTGCACTCCAGCCTGGGGGACAAAGCAAAATTCCATCTCAAAATAAATAAATAAATAAAAATAAAAATAAAAAGTATGAAAGAAAGGTACATTTTTATATTTATATTTAAATATTATGGAGCAGGGCACACAATTTGACTGGACTTTGTAACATAAAAATAAGATTCCAAAGAAAATTGTTGCTTGCCTTGGTCTTTTAGGGACCAGTATCTTAGGGATATCTTAGGGAATATATTCATTCTCTTCTGTCATTGAGGCATGTGTTTGGAAAAGTTGGGAACCACCATGCCAATATCCTCATTTCATAGAAAAGAGAAAGTGAAGCCATGATTTGTTCGAAGTCAACAATAAACTGGTATCGGAACTAGCTATGTTTCCTTTTCATAGCCTTCACTTGTATTATTTTTGCCCAGTCTCCTTTGTTACATCATAAATCCCAGGAAGGTCATTTTTTATTTTTAGATTCTGTTAAGGTTTACATGCAAATAATTCCAATAAAGATATAAGACGATATAAGACTGACATATTTTTAAAAGTCATGTATAATTAATATGTCTAATTATTTTCTTGAGTATTTTCACAGGAAAAGGGAGAAACAGAATTTAATAGTGGTCTGGGAGTGAACATAGCTTTCTTAAGAATGTGTGTATGTGTGTGTGCTGTGCACGTGTGTAAATGTAAATGTGAGTCTAGATTTCTGAGTTTTGCAGTAGAAATGCATTAGATAAGACAAATATAGCATAAAATAAGGGGAAGCCCAAAGCACTGAATACACATTTCCCTATTTGCAATTGTGCACAATATTATAGCAGTTGTTATAACCCAAATATTGCATACCTAACCTCGGCCTTTTCCTTGGAAAAATCATGCCTTCTTGAGTGTTTCCATCACTCATGTGAAAATACAGCTAAACATCTTTCCACTTGCAGCTGCTCGAAGTAATGGATTATGCCTTTGAACTTGCCAGTAAACTTCATGGTCCTGGTATAAATATCAAACTTGTCAAACTTGCTTTCCATGGAAGCCCTATAATGAAAGGCTTATCTGTTTTGGGGGTAAGTTAATGCCTCAATGTTGCCCGAAAGCAAGATCCTGAGAAAATTTAGGTTGTAGAGAAGTTCCTGCCAGCTATCAGGGTCATCTCTGGCCAGGCCCAGAGGCTGGTTTCACTGAAGTTTGGATCCAGCCACTCTTCTGGCTTCCACAAAGCCTGGCGCTTTCCCGGTGAACTCTATGACTTCTCTGCTTTCCCCTTCCCTTTGAATCAGCACATCAGAGGATCAAAGAGGTCCACATGCAAGAGCTACCATGGAAAACAATCAGGAGGGTATGATGGGATTTCACCAGGGACCTAAGGGGTGCCTAATGCTGCCAGGTGAATAGTTGAACAAATACGGCTCAGCCAGCTCATTACCAGGCTTCAGGTGGCAGTCTGTGAGGGCCAAGGGCAATTTCTCTGAATCTGGGTTGTAAGGGAATAGCTAACAGTTTTCTTCTTTCTGGGAAATATAGATTTAAAAAAGAGAGAGAAAACCCTGAAACAATATATCTGCAATCCGATAATGACAAAACCACATTTCAGTGTCGAATTGCAGAGGGCAAAAGAGTATTTTTTAAAAAGGGGAGTTAGAACAGAAATAATATTATTAAAAGTAATAAGAGTGGCCTTGGAGCACTAGCCTTACTGATCTATTCCTTGCAAACACTTAAGTCTAAATCATGTTTTCATCATGAAAAGCTGGCCTCCCGCGTGGATGGGCTGTTGATTACTTAGCCATCCCTACTAGGTGCTGAGCATCTGAGCATCATCAAGAGTCTTATTGTAGAGGAAGACCAGGGGTCTTTTGTTTTCTCCTTTAGGGTAGTTGAGGAATGATTTTCTAATGAGAACCTTCTGGTCTTCTTTAGACAAGAAACTTTGTGATCTCAAGTTTCCACACGACACCCTAGAAAAAGGCTGTGGGTTTTAATATGCTCTGTGGTACAGAACCAAAGGAAAAACTCAAGGAACAATTGCTGATCATCAGATAAAGCCCTCTGAACAAATGTTTCTACCTGGCCCCACTAATAAAGATGCCAGACCTGTTGTTTCTTTTTCTTTTTTTTTTCCACTTCTAGATCTGTGGCCAGCTGTATTGTAGTTAAATTTCAAAATACTCATTTGGCAGCTTTGTATAGTGGTACTATAATGTTTATAAAGCCCACGGTGCTAGTTTGAAAGTGACATGCACAGATATGCACTTTAAAGGGGGCATAAAATGAACAATATGCATTACCAAATGCAATACCCCGTATTAACCACATTCATATGAGTTTTGTATTTACTCCAATAAACCAGTAGTGCCAGATGTAAAATTAGCCTGTAAAACTTTCCCTCTACTTTACCATCCACTATTACTACTCTCAAATACCAACGTACAAAGGTGGCATCTTTCTTTAAAACAAGACGTTTAAGAAAAAGCTGTATAATACATACCACATGCAGCACACATATATTCATTATATACCATAAATATTTATATATATAACATACACAACATATTTCACTATTTATGATGTGTGTATGTATGTATATATACACACATATATAAAATAGTTACAATAATTTTAATTATTGAGGAAATTGAATGAGGCTCAAATTTCCAATTTGACTTGCTCATGCCATATATTAAAGAGATTTAAAAAGCCCTGTGTCCTTGAAATTTGTTCCCTGATGTGTATCAATATTCTATTTTTGAAAGAAAACAATATTTTGTAAAGGACATTGGTGGTGGTTGCCCAGCCAGTGCACATTACTCATCCTTGAGATAAAACCATTGGAATTTTCCTTGGGGAACACACTTGCAGCTTAAGCCAGTTAACCCCATCCCCTCCTTTGTAAGCCAGGGCAGCAGTGGGCACAGAAGCCAGGCATGGATAAGCAGGTCACTTGGCCACCACTGTCAGCAGTTATTTGGTCTTGGATGGACATGTGAACCACACCAGGGCCATGAGCTGTGGTACAGGCTTGCATTAGAACCTTTGGGAAGAGAAGACACTTGCATCATTAGACTTGAAGCTATGAAGATCCGTGTCTATTGCATGCATCTGGGACTGCAGAGGAGGCCACCCAAGAATGGAGCTTACCCATTGGAAAGCCCAGTTAAAGAATGGAGAGAAGCCAGTCCGAGTTTATAAGTTGAGAGATGGCTCCAAGTGTGCCGAAGGCCAGTTCTTCCATGGACTTTTCGGGTAAGTTGGTAAATCCCTTTGTTGGCTAAGCCATGTTAAGTTAGAGTTTCTGTCTCTTGCAACTAGAAGTATATTGACTAATACATCTTTATTTCATAAGTTCCAGTTAATTTTCTCAGAATAATCTGTAAGTTAAATATGATTATCTTCATTTAACAAATTAAATATCTGAGACTCAGAGGAGAAAACTAAGTTAACTCACTAGTCCAAGACAATCAGTCAGTCACAGAAGAGAGACCTGCCTAACTCCAGAACCTAGGTTTTTAATATACATGAATCTAGGGTTTTAAGTGTATCTTTAAATGTGAATATATTTGAAAGGAGAAATAATTTAAGCAAGTTATAAATAATTTAAATCTTAATTAAAGGAAAGATCTAAGTGTACTTTTAGTTCAAAAAACGAACTTCAAAGGAAGGGGAATCTGAAAGAAGGCCAGATGTGTGAATGTACTGATGAGAAACACTTGGAGAAAGCAATTAGTAAGAGGTGACTTGACTGAGGGTGCATAAATGAACTGATGTAATCCTCCCCCAATCCCCATGAGATAGATACTATTATTATCCCCATTGTGTAGATGGGAAAACCAAGGCACACACAGGTATAATAATATGTGCAAACTTATGCAGCTTCTAGGTGCAAGCAGCCCTCCACATCTGAATCTTATTTTAATGTACACGGAAAAATAGAAAAATAGAAGATGCATTCTTAAATAGAATTTATTACCTGTGCTAGCAAATACTTGTAAATTACTTTGACAGAATTCCTCTAGAATTCTGCAGTCTCTAGAATATGGTTTGATGAACCACCTGATCAAACAAACGACTTTGCCTTTAAGACTTCATTTTAAGAAAAACTTGCTAGAAGGAGGATATTAAATGTTTCCAACACACATACACAAAATGACAATTGTTTGAGGTAATGAATGTGCTAGTTACCCTGCTCTGATCACTCACCATACATTATATGAATGGAAACATCACAATCTGTCCCATGAATATGTACAATTATTGTCAATTAAAAAAGTTAAATTATTTTAAAAAGAAAACCACTGTTGCATGGAAATGTATTATTATTATTATAAACCATTATTTTCCACTGACATATCTAGATGGGTAGAAATTATAATGACAATAGCTCTCATCACTGAGAAGTTTATTTAGCAGATTCTGAAGTCCTAAGGTCTTTATATTTTAGAAAAAAAAAAGTGGGGGAAGTATCAAAGACTTTTCTTGCAGCCTAACTGCCAGAGATGTTACTGGAAGTTATTTGATAATTACAGACACAGTGCTGGCTCTGGGGTAATCAATATGATTTTCAATAACTATTTAACATGACTCTTGAGAATTTAGGTAAGTTCTGAAAATATAAGATCAAAAATTCTGTATGAAAAGGTGTATTCGTAGGTGACATGCCTGCACTAGTGATCTCCAAACCTTCAGAGGGTTCATTGATAAGGAAGGGGTAAAGGTCACCTAAAATACTTCTCTTTAAGCAACGTGGATTTGAGTGGTCCTGTTCTCTGTCCATTTTCAATGGTCTATGGCTTTTAGACAGCTATGAAAAGAGCTTTGTCTAAAGCAAATCTTTAGATGGTCCTATATGACCTTACCCTAATTTTCCAGAGACATTGGGTGACTTTTCCTTTGTGAGGAAGATCAGGCAGAGAATATCTTAAAAGCGGATAAAAAAGATGCTGAAGAAATGAAGGGAATGTAATTCTTTCAAAACCTTGCCATAAAGCTACCTCCATGTGCTAAGAATAATTTCACATTATAGATGCCTGCTACTTTCGGGTCTTTTATGTAAAAATAGTAACTTTCAAGTAGCGTATATAATGGTCATTTTAACCAGCTGGAGCAGGGTTCTTCATATTAAGTCCCAGCAGCCTGACTATGACTTCCTGGGACATAACTAAAAAACAGACTGGTCCAATCCATTGGCTCATGAAAATGCCTATAAATGCATTTTTTATAGACCTTGCTGCTTATGGGAGTGTGTAGGGAGGACATGGTTGAGACTTTACAAAATATCCCATTTAATTACTCGGTAAAAAGGTAGAGTAGGTCTCACAAAAGAGGAATCATTACTTTAGAAATGAAAATATAATTTTCTAGAACTCTCTTCTAAATATTTGGAATAACAACCCAGAGCCCCATATTGCTGTTTTTGCCCTGAAAGATTTTCCAAATACAACACAAGGGAACACACTTGTGAAGGGAACACACTTCAAAGTTCCCAATTTTTAAATTTTATTTCTATTTTTTTGCAGAGACAGCAGTCTCACTATATTGCCAACGCTGGTTCAAACTCCTGGGCTCAAGCGATTCTCCTGCTCCAGCCTCCCAAAGTTCTGGGATTACAGGTGTGAGCCACCACACCCAGCCCAAAGTTGATAACTTATTTCTCTATTTCATTATGAATGGCCATGTTAAAAACCAAAGAATACAAAAAGAGAGAGAGAAAAAGCAAAGCAGTGCATAATGGAATACAAAAGTAGTGTTCTACAAAAGAGTTCACTTACATAGGTCTTAAATACATCTAAAATGTAATTGTCTTCTTAGAAATACAATTTTTATGTCACCTATCAGTATAATATCTTACTATGTAAAGTAGATTTCAAATGTTACTTGGTAAGTCAAATTTTATTGCTGTTTTTACTCCCCGCAACTGGAATTACTCACTGCCTGCATGGAAAAAAACTATCTTCTTGCCATCAGATCTTAGTGTTTGGTTGATATGCATTAACGCTAACACTATACTTCACAAACTATAATATGGGATGAAACTCAGAGACAATAAGAGAAAAATTGGCCATAAGTACCCTATGCTATACCTGTATAAGCTTTTGCATTATCCATATTTTGGTTCTCCTTCATTTGTGTGGGTAATGAAGAACTGACTATAATTGCATTCAGTTCATTGATGCTGAATTCAATCTTAGGTCTGAGGTCATTACCTGACTATTACACATTGGCATTATAAATGCTCTCTAGTGCTGCAATGGGTAGTCTTAGATCTGCTGGAAGCCCAAATTTTTTAAATTTGAGTTTAAGAATTTGCTTAATGTCCTTACAAAATAAAGATTAATAAAACTCACTCATAGGTGGGAATTGAACAACGAGAACACATGGACACAGGAAGAGGAACATCACACACCGGGGACTGTTGGGGCGGGGGGAGGGATAGCATTAGGAGATATACCTAATGCTAAATGACGAGTTAATGGGTGCAGCACACCAACATGGCACAGGTATACATATGTAACAAACCTGCATGTTGTGCACATGTATCCTAAAACTTAAAGTATAATAATTTTAAAAAAAGAAAATAAAACAATAAAACACAATTGTTAGTTTCCAGTTTTACACAGATTATCCTTAAGAAAGCAACAACTTTAGTTGTTGCTGTTTTATGTTTGTGAATAAACAAAGCTAAATTAAAAATGGCAAAAAAATGATTAATAGAACTCTGCCCTACATAAGATAAATCTAGCAAAGATAATTATATTCATTTTAATAATTTTTCATTATAGCCTTTCATAAAAGAAATCAAAAACACTTAGATTTGGTTACCAATAGGTATATCTAACTAATATATGACAGATAATAAAAGATAATTTATGTAAAAAAATCAATGCATTAACACTGATTGTGAAACAATTCTGGAGTATCAAAGCAAACAATATGACAGAAGAGCAATATCCTTGAAATAATTTCTTGCTACCTATATTTTGGTTAGGATGTTTTCTATCTTTTTCCTTTTAATATTTCTTCACTTGTGCTGGAATTTGTTTTCAGCTCTAAAAGGAACCATTACTTTAATAACAGGATTTTTCTCAAAAAAAGAAACTTTAAAGTATCCACTTTTGAATTTACTAATCATAAAATAAATATATATCCCTATAATTATACAACCTATTTTCTTCTGTATTGCAGTTTGAGTCTAATTATTTTTATAATCAAAAGATTAATATTTGTTGAATCATTTTGATGTTTGTCATTATGTAGGGCTTCAAAATAACTTTTTTCCCCTAAACCCATGTTCTCCACCTTCATGTCTTTAGTACTTTTAAGATTGATAGTATTTCAGGATATACAAAAAATACTAAGATATATAATCTGCATTTCTATTTGGTTAACTACATTACAGTGTTACATTTTTTGTTCTCCATCGATTACCTACTTTTAGAAGTTCTACAAGGTCTCTTAAATGTCAGTCAGAAGATATTGACAGATGTTCATCTCCCTTAAGCTTTCAGAATTCAAGAACAGATTATATTAAGTTCTCCTACCTTTGAACATTTGATGATGATTTCCAAGAGTTTTGGCGATTTCTATTGTTTTTAGTTGCAGGTAACCTGCTCCATAGACAATGCATTTTCATTTTGGCTCCACATTCTATTATAATGATAAAAATAAATTTTACTTGAAAAATTGAATTTTAATCTTTAGTGAAAATTTAACTGCATGTGGAGCCACCATTGCCAAAAATGTAATTAAGGTGACAAGAGAAGGAAAGTCACCTCTACACACAGCTGATCTCACATATGTGCAGTCAAAGATCAGTGCTTCACAAAAATCAGTGCTTACTGATGGTAATATGCAACTCAATATCACTAATATTAAATTAAACAAACAAAACTCTACCTTAGACTAAGGTATTTCTGCTTTCTGAAATTCCCTTAACGTCTCCCATATTTCTTTTTCAGATTCTGAAATTTTCAAGGCCTTTGTATTCTTTGGCAAAGGAATCCTTCTCTCCTACAACCTCCTCTAATGCATGTTATTTCATGGTTATTTATGCATCTGTCTTATTTATTCTAGTAGATTGTAACTGTTGAAGCATGCATGGAGGACTGTGTTTCTCTAGCCGCTTTTAGCCTGGCTTTCTGTGCCAACATATTCCTGCAGAGCTCTGAGAGTTTCACCAAAATTCATTCAGTGCAAAGGTATAGGGACTACCATTAGTTATACTTTGTTAAACTGGCCATATTACAGAGTTATCAAACACAGAGATTAGTGAGAGTTCTAATCGTGGGTCCCTTCTGCTGTATATCTGAGGAAATCCATTTTTTCTTTTTTCCAAAATAATTATAGTGAGAATGTTCTGCATGCCAAAAATGTTCATTCTTAGATATAAAGATAGGTTATGAAGAAGATATAAAGACAGGTTATTAAGAAGAGGCAGGATTCATATTCCTCCTTACAGTAGCACATAGCAAATGCTGTTGAATGAGCAACTTAATATCTGTTGAATGAGTGATCATATAAATTACAGTCTCTGTGTATTCATGATCTATTGCTGCATAACAAATTATCCCAAAACTTAGCAGCTCAAAACAGCAAATATTAACTCACACTTTCAGTGGGTCAGGAGACTGGGTGTACTTTTAGCTAGCTACCTCTGGTGGAAGGTCTCTGATGATGTTGCAATTACACTGTCTTCAGGGGCTACAGTCATCTCAAGGCTCAAATGGGCCTGAAGGATCTGCCTTCATGCTCACTCATGTGATATTAGCAGGTTATAGTTGGATTTGGGGCCCTTGTTCCTCATCATGCTGTGAGGATTCCTCCACCTGACAGCTTTCCTTCACCCAGCATGACTAATCCAGAGAGAGGGAGAGAGAGAGAAACTTCAAATGCTCAAGGTGGAAGTCACAGTCTATTTTTTTTTGTAACCTAATCTCAGAAGTGGCTTTTCACCATTTCTCCCATATTTTATACCTCAGAAAGAGACAGTAGTGTAGCTGACATGCAAGGGGAGGGGATTACACAGGGCATGAATACTAGGAGATAAGGAATATTGTGGCGGTCTTCTAGAGGCTGCCTACCTCAAAGTACATGTGACAAAATATTGCTCTATCATGCTGAATATAATAAACTTACCAGAAATGGCTGCATGTAGCTTGGTGGTCAAGAGAAATAAAGGGAAAGTGGCTTAGCACCTCGTATCTGTATAGGCTATCACGTAGAACAACTTGTTTCCCACCTTGTTTGACTTCAGAGTGTGTTCTTGTTCAGGCTTATTAAAGATTATTGTTGAGGACAATAATCTACCACTTAAGCCTCACATTGATAGCATCAATTTTATTTGTTTATTTATTTTTGTCTTTTTTAGAGACAGAGTCTCGCTCTGTCACCCAGACTGGAGTGGAGTGGTGAAATCTCTGCTCACAGCAACCTCCACCTCCTGGGTTCTAGCAATTCTCCTGCCTCAGCCTCCTGGGTAACTGGGACTACAGGCATGTGCCACTAAGGCTGGCTAATTTTTTGTATTTTTTTTTTTTTTTTTAGTAGAGATGGGGTTTCACCCTGTTGCCCAAGCTGGTGTCGAACTCCTGAGCTCAGACAATCAGTGCTAGGATTACAGGCATGAGCCACCTTGCCCGGCCAATAGCATCAGTATTAACCAGTGACTTCCATTTTTAAAAACGTATTTTATGAGATACTTTAGTACAAATTCCAAATACCCAGTGATACCCAGTGAGATGAATAGAATAGAATAAACTACTGTGTTTCAGTTATTTGCAGTTATTAATTATGGGAAATCATTTGATGTGTCTCTTTTTAAAAAAAAATCAAGTAAAAAAAAGAGAATTATTTTCTTTTTTACTTCAGCTTTTTTTAAACAATTTCTTGAGTATAGCTTAATGCAAAAGAGGGGGGAAAAACATCCTACTTCGATTGTTCAGTTTGCTTTTATTAATTGAAATATCAATACCATAGAAACAACTAGAATATTCTTATAGTTGCCACATTTCTTGATATCTTGGAATTAGCCACTGAGCATTCAGGCCTGAAAATGGCTCTTAAAGAGAATGCCCAACAACGTAGAACAGCCAATGGAATGTGTGGAAATTATTCTTTCTAGGATTAGGAAATCCGAGAAGTAATCTGGGAGGAACAAATGCAAGTGCTGTGGAAGATTTATCCTCTCTACTTCCTGAGCAGTACATTTTTCTGGGAGAGAATGGAAAAAACATTCAGCAATAGCTGTGGGTGACAAGAGGAGTCACCCCTATGCAAGGGGAGTGGGTGCCTAGAGAATCAAGGCTGCATGGAGCACAAAGCCTCACATCATGGCCTCCGTCTTATGTAAGAAAAAAACAGACTCAACAAGTTGCTCAAGATCACACGTAAGTTAGTGTTGAAGTTGCAGCAAGTAGAAACTCCCCCACTTTCCAGTATCCCCCATGGTGCATTGCAATCACCAGCTACCCTGAACACTCCAGCTGTCTCTTTATTTGGCTGCTTTCCGAGTATCCTCTCTCCACTTCCCAGATCTGAGTCAGAAAATCTCCGGTAGGTAGGCCTCTGGGTCACACCCACTCCACTCTCTGCCTCTGTTTTTACCTCTGCCAACCATCCCAGACCTAAGAATTTATGAACTCAGTGACAACATAATTCCTTTCAAAAATGCAGACATTGAACATACACAGATTTATACCCCTGTATCTTCTCAGCAAGCAGGAACCTGTAGCTAATGATTGACTGTTGTTCTGCGCTGAGTGTGCAGATTGCTCCAGTAGAAAGCCATGGAAGACGCATTTAGGAAGGGGACAGGCAATTCTGTTCCCTTCTCATAGCACCTTGCTGGCTTTTTTACTGTCTCCCTTTTCATGTTTTTTATGTCTACTCTTCTTTCTACTTATTTGATATTGATTGATAATTTGCTATACATATTGGGAAGGAGAGATTCTTGTGCAGCTGATTTGGGAGTCCAGCTTCATGGAGATCTTATAGAATAGTAAGACTCTTGACCCAGAGTGGCAAGGTTCAAATCCAGGCTGAGTCTCTATTAGCTGTGCAAATGATGGTACTTCCTTCTCTGCTATTGTGAAGACTGAACAAATATGTAAAAGCTTTTAATAGGGTCTGTTAAGAGTTAGCTATTCTAATTGGCCTATTATTGCAAATTACCCTATACATTTAGACAATCCCTAGGGCTGGGGAGGGACAGAGACCTGAGCAGAGTAGATCACTGACTGAGATTAGAACACTGAATCACAAAATAATATGACTTTGACTGACTTTACTTAGAAAGGAAGAAATGGCATTTTTTGTTTGTTTGTTTTGTTCTTGGGTAGAAATGGGGATCTGAAGTAGAAATTAAGGTGCATAATAGAAATATATTTTTAAATTACTGTTGTTATCTGAGTTTGTAAATTGTGAAAAGATTACAGCTCCTACCCATATAATCACAAGAGGGTGGAGTAAGACCTTGACTGGGGATAGAGTAGGAAGTTCAAATGCAGAATAAAAGAAGTCTTCAGGGGAGATATAGCTTTGCTGAAACCAAACAAGACTAGGGGGAGACAAGGGGCAGGTGATCCAGGTGGAGAGTATCCCTTTTGTTCAGTTCAAGAAGTGACAAAGAGATTGGCAATCCCAAAATGGGCATATTCGGCAAGGCTGCAGGTGGTACCTGGAAGGAAGCCTGTTAAGGAGCTAAGACTGGATACGTAAAGAAAGGATAGATCATGAGGGGATTGATAAAGGTGTGTTAAGAAGCTGGGACTTGACTGAAACAATGATCTTGGGTCATTAGGGGTTGATAGGATTTGGCTCTGTGTCCCCACCCAAATCTCACTGGTTTTTGTTTGGTTGGTTTTTTATTTTTATTTTTTGAGATGGAGTCTTGCTCTGTCACCAGGCTGGAGTGCAGTGGTGCGATCTCAGCTCACTGCAATCTCCGCCTCCCGGGTTCAAGGATTCTCCTGCCTCAGCATCCCGAGTAGCTGGGATTATAGGTGTGTGCCACCACACCCAGCTAATTTTTGTATTTTTAGTAGAGATGGGGTCTCACCATGTTGGCCAGGGTGGTCTCGATCTCTTGACCTCATGATCCACCAACCTCAGCCTCCCAAAGTGCTGGGATTACAGGCGTGAGCCTCAGCACCTGGCCCAAATCTCACTTCTAATTGTAATCCTCGTAATCCTCACGTGTCAAGGGTGGGACCAGGTGGAGGTAATTGGATCATGGGGGTAGTTTCCCCTGTGCTGTTCTCATGATAGTGAGTGAGTCTCATAAGATCTGATGGTTTTATAAGCGTCTGGCATTTCCCCTGCTGGCACTCATTCTCTCTCCTGCCACTGTGCGAAGAGGTGCTTTCTGCTATGATTGTAAGTTTCCTGAAGCCGCCCAGCCATGCGGAACTGTGAGTCAATTAAACTTCTTTTTTTATAAATTATCCAGTCTCAGGTATTTCCTTTTCCTTATAGCTATGTGAGAACAGACTAATGCAGGGGTTTAAGCAGAAGATTTATAAAGTTACTTCAATTAAAGTTTTATTTTTAACTGTTTTCTTTTCCCAATGGACAACTCTCCTCATTGTCTACGCAGATACATAAAATATATATGGTTATATAATATATATATATTTATATATAATGTATTTATTACATATATTTATATATAATATTATATATATATATATTAGCAGGGCATTGTATGGAAGGGGCATAAAAATGAAAGAAGGGAAGAGCATCTGTGGTAGGTAAAGAGAAAGATTTCTGGGGGTTGTTTTCTTTTTTCTTTTCTTTTTTTTATTTTTTTTTTTGACAGAGTCTTGCCCTGTCACCTAGGCTGGAGTGCAGTGGCATGATCTCGACCTACTGCAAGCTCCGCCTCCCAGGTTCACGCAATTCTCCTGCCTCAGCCTCCTGGGTAGCTGGGATGACAGGCGCCTGCCACCACGCCCTGCTAATTTTTTGTATTTTTAGTAAAGACGGGGTTTCACCGTGTTATCCAGGATGGTCTCGATCTCCTGACCTCATGACCCACCTCCCTTGGCCTCCCAAAGTGCTGGGATTACAGGAGTAAGCCACCACGCCCAGGCCCTTGTTTTCTTCTTTTAATGAAAACAACACAATCTTGTTTTTTTTTTTTTTCCACCTCTGTTCAACCAGTGATTTTTGCAAAAAAGTGAGCATCCTTTGACTTTTTGAATCTCCAAGGGAGCTATCGCCAAAAGGAACTGAGAGAAAGAGAGCTTGAGTCCTTAAGAAAAGAATGTATTGGTAGAGAAAGAAAAGAAAGCATTCCACCCATATTCTCCAATGAAAGCTTCTTTTCCAGCTTTGAGTTGTTTTGCACTCTCTTATCCTTTCTCCCCAGCATACAAACACACAAATATATTTTTTACATGAAGCATTTCTAAAACATTTGGTTCCAGAGATATTCAAACACATTGAGTAAAGTGATTGCCTAATATCTTGATTTTCACTCTCATATTCTATCAGAAAACCTTGTGATCATTCTGTGATGATGAAGAGAAACAGAAGAATTTAAGACCAAAAACTAAGCTGTCTCTTAATACTTGAACCATTTCTTACTCTATTTTTTTGAATATGCTGGTAAAGAGATGGAAATGGATCCCTTTAGAAAGGGGAAAAATGATTTGTGGAAAATATATAAAGAGGCTGGAATGGACATTCCAAACATCCCTAGTCAGTTTATACGTTATGTTCTTTTTAAAAGGACAGAAAAATCTTCTTTGGAAGAGAGTGGATCATTCGAATATGGTCAATAGCCCTACGATTTTATTATCAAATTTGAGCGTCTCAGAAAGTGTGAAAACCCATGGGCTAGAAGAGGGAGAGGTCAGAAGCTTCTTGTTATCTGTAATAACCTCTCCTCCTTGTCTTCACTACATGTCACCACTGAAAGCAGCAAGGGACCCTCATTGTCTCAAGGCAAAAATCTGTGAAAATCAATTGTTATATTTAATGCTCATTTAAGATGTAAATAATGTCATTGATTTTTTCTTAATATTCTTTATTTTAAAATTGTGTTCATAAAAGTTCTCTCTTGTATCTATGTGTTTCTCTATTTGTAGCTTTCAAAGTTTTCAGTTTAACCAAGTTCTCCCAACCCTGAGTCCAAAAAGTCTGACATTACTCAACCTTACATCTTCAATCATAATTGTTATGAGGTGTCTAACCTACCCTATATAGCTTTGTAAACACTCTCAAGGGTTTAATGGATAGTTCAATTAACCAGATTATACCTTAAGCATGTTTGAAATGAAGGGAGTTATCCAGTCTTCAAGTATACATCCCACCTGTCAAGCCTTTTACCCCCTAGACACAATGTTACATGGAACATCAATGTAACCAATATATCAACAAGTAAGCATATAATTACTTTTTCTGAAGCAAGGAGAAAGGACTTGGGACCCTACCTATTTGGTTTTGACTTTCTCATCCTCTTTTCTCAAGGACTGTCTTGCAGTTTAAGGCTATTCACGACCCCTTAGGAAAGCACAAATCTGTTTCAACCCATTCATTTTACTAGTGAGGAATCTATGATCCAAAAGAGTTGATTCTTGTAACATCTCACAGACAGTGGTCACCAAAACTAAGACTTTCACTCAGGGGTTCTAAAGTCAAATCTTGGCTTTTTCAACCATAAGATCCTGGATGTAGAAACCATGGTTTTTAACATTTATTTTTAGTCTTCTTGCTCATTCAAATCAAATTGTGAGTATGACACAGGCTATTTATTAATTAGATGGGTGTGTTTATCAAATTGGACAGAGCTGAGTGAATCATTAGTGTTGGGGATTTAAAATTTAAGTAAACAACAAAGGTATGAATGGAATTGGAGGATTGACCCTAAAGCAAGGAGAGGGGCTGATTGTAAAAGTCTTGTGCCAATATTTCTCAGAACGGTACTAGCATTGCCTAGATTCATGATGATGCACTATGTTCCCAATAAAATAGTTTCCAAAATATTATATTGCTCATTCTGAGGTATTTCTTTGTAATATAACTTGATTATACTATCTAAAGTAATAAGAATGCCAATAATGTCAGACATACTCATATCCAAAAATAAATACAAAACATTTTAAACTCAAGTTTACATGCCTTTTGGATTACCTACTATTTTAGGATTATTTTTGGACTGTTTCTCCTCATTAACACTAATGATTAAGGACTAATGATAAAATTAGCTTATGGGAGAACATCACATGTCATAATAAATTCTTTCTGTCTTTTGTAATAAAGACCACACTCAAACGTTAACTTGTTGAAAAGTAGAAATTATAGAAAACCACAATTACATTTCACCAGAAAAGGAATGTAGATACTCGTTTTGCACATCTAAATCCAAATGCTTTAAAAAAGCAGTCATACATAAATATACCAAAAAAATTTTAAACATAGTAATATAAATATTTATTGGCCTAAACAATTGATTTTATCTAACCTTTTCAGGTGTTAGAATTGTAAATATTTTGCAATTACCATGGCACCATTTGGAAATCAATTTGGATTATTACTATTGAAGCCATGCGTTTTGGATTTTCAAGAAGAGTTCTGACTTCCAGGGCAGTCCTGATTGCCAATATCCTGTCCTGTTATTAGGCCATGTGTTCCATGAATGTTTACAATTTTTTTTAAGGAAAATATTCACTAAGCTCCCAGTTAAGTTGTTTGGATAATAGATCATCATTCCCATTCTCCCATCTCGGAAGTCCACTCAAGCCAGAGTTTATCCCAAAGCTCTAATACTGCTCCAAAGACAGTGAGGAGGACAACCTGAACATTCCAATCCATTGTGGGAGAAATATGAGACCTCTATTTCACACTATAACAACCTCAGCGACTCAAGATTCCACAGGGTAAGAGCGGCAGACGCAGACCCATTTTCAAACCAAAGCTTGTCCTTGTCTAAAGATAAGTTGTCAGGCTGACTTTGGTCTTTCATGGACCCAAATCCCTGGGATGGTGCTAGAAGCCACTTGGGTGCTCTAGGAGAGGCGTATTAGTGCTTCCATGCCCCATTCCCCACTTTTGTAGTTAAATTGCATACAAAGATTGCAGATTCCAAACTCTATGGTTTGATGAATGTCATGCAGCTGGAAAGCATAAGAGAGGTCAGAGTTGGTTGCCATTGGGCTAAGGTTGTCCTATTTTCATGTAAGCAAAAAAGATGAGTAGGAAAATATAAAACTATTGTTCATGCAGAACTAATGCTAAACTAACGAAACTTCCTTAATAAATAACAGAACTTGTCAGTGGTAAAAGTCTTATCTGGCAGTTCACATGACTTTAAATACTGTTTAGCCACCCACATGTCATAAGCAATATTAGTAGATGAGAAAAATGGTGGCATCTGTTTTTCTTAATATATGTGTGTGTCTATGTAAGTGTGTATGTGCATGTCTCTATCTTTAATCCATTTAAAAACTGAGTATAAAGTTACTGTAAGTAAAGCACTTAAATTATTAATTTTAGAAGCAAGGTCTCATTCTAGGTTGGCCAAGCTGGAGTGTAGTGGCTATCATCATCATAATTCACTACAGCCTCAAACTCCTGGCCTCAAATGATCCTCCCACCTCAGCCTCCCAAGTCGTTAGAATTATAGGTATGAATCACCATGCCTGGCTCCTAAATGAATTCATTTTTAAAATTCACCAGACAACACAGGGGGAAATAAACAATACTAGAGTTCAAATGCTTACTTGATTTGGAGTATTTTCCAGATGTGTTAAATTTGTCTTCACCTTGATATATTATTCCATTCTCACATTGCTATAAAGAAATACCTGAGACTGGATCATTTATAAAGAAAAGAGGTTTAATTGGCTCATGATTCCACAGGCTGTACAGAAAGCATGATGCTGGCATCTGCTCAGCTTCTGGAAAGGCCTCATGTCATTTACAATTGTGGCAGAAGGTGAAGGAGAAATACACACATCACATGTTTGGAATAGGAGCAAGAGGGTGGGGGAAGGTGCTACACACTTTTATACAACAAGATCTCATGATAACTCACTTGTTCACCATCATGAGAACAGCACCAAGGAGATGGTGCTAAACCATTCAGGAAGGACCAACTTCATGATCCAGTCACCTCCCATCAGGACCCACAACCAACACCGAGGATTACCATTTGAAATGAGATTTGGGTGGGGACACAAATCCAAACCCTGTCACTTGGTGAGTATCAAGTAGTAGGAATGCCATTGGATGGGATCTTGGTGGATGAACAGTTACTTCCTCCATGAGTTAGCCATTCTCAAAGGTGCTCTGTTACAGAATCCTCAAGTACCCTTTTAACAAGCTTCCCCAAGTGGTCTCATGATCCTAAAGCTTTAGGACCCCATTAGCAGAATTTATCTTGGGCTGTGGCTATGCAGCTGGTTACACAGCTGGGAAACCGGACAAAAGAACAGTCAATCAATTCATTTTGGCTATTTCCATGATTACCAGTAATTGCTCCAGCTGTACTGATGTATAGTGATCAATATTCATTGTAAAGAGGCAAAAATGGACAGCATGGATGCCCCTTTGTCATTTTATTTCACACATGTTGTCCTGGCACATATACATAGAATGATTCATTCAACTGGCAGCACCTAACTTCAAATTCTCCCCTTGCAGAATGCCACTATTGACTATCAATGACTATTATAAACAAAGCAAAACAAAACACTCTAACAACTGGGTGCCTTAATTAACTCAAAAAATAGTTTGGAGGATAGATAGATGGACAGAGAGGATGGCAAAATGCCAGTGGTCCAACATCTGCAGTGTTTAGATACTCAAAGTTGCATCCCAGCAGGTCAGTTGAGTCCTTGAATCTACCCAAAAAGTTGGATGATAAGATAACTAAGAAAGTGAGCTACAGTGAGGACTCCAAGGACTCCCAAATACCATAGGACAATGAGAGATGCCATCTTGTTCTTATCCTTGGGCTTTGGTCAACTATACTCCTGAAGGAGAACTACCCTCTTTCTGTGTCTCCTTTGTCCATACTGAACAAGTTTCTTAGAGATGGCTTTCAAAAGTTTGCATGAAGTGTCAGCCTCAAAAATGTAGAGGCCAACTGAGACCATTGCCAGGCCACTCAGAGGTTTCCAATTTTTTTATTTTTTTGCAGAGGAGGGGACCAAAAAGGGAAGAAGGGCATCTCCTGGGGACCCTGGCAATTGGCCTTGAAATCTGAGCCCATTTTTATTCTTTCTTTGAGAAAACCAAACAGTTTTTGCTGGAATGATTCTTTGTCTCTTATCTAAGGGCTCTTGGGTCTATTGAATGAAAGATTAAATTTCTATCACAACATTTTAAAAATTAGGTGAATGGAAGAATGAGTGAATGATGTCAGACATGTGAATCGAAAGTTCTCTCTATAGGTAGAAATATGGAAAGTTTTTGGTTTGAATTTCCTTTTTAAAACATTAATTAAATTAAATGTCATAATTGTATCTAGAGAGCAAAACACAAATGCTTAGCCATGCCACATCTCCTTTTTATGAATTATCTTCACTGTTTAACATTCTGCTGTTAATATATTCTTCTCCCCTAACTGAATTCCGCTCGGCAGCATTAGGTTTGGGTTTTACTTTTACCTGGACCCAGTGTGTGTTCTAAATCAATCACTTTATCACCTGAGGCTTCAGTTATTTCGTTAATAACAAAGGTTTAACCTAGCCTTCTCCAGATGCTAGGATACTTTAGACTAGAAATTACTTATAAGGTGGGGGCATAGTAATTAATTTTGTGTTAAGAGCTCTTGAGACATGGCTCTTTACTTCACACTCTCTCCTCTTCATAATGGAAATTTTCTTCCACTATAGAATGGAGGCCATGTAACACCAGGTATTCTCAGCAAATTACTATCTGATTCAATTTAACAAGAATGCAATTGGTTATAAGAGAAATGCATAATATTAATCCTCATTATTACATAAAACTTTCTTTCTTATGACTTACTTTCACATACGTTATCTTATTTTTATTCTTACAATAACTTATAAGCTACTAATTAGGTAATGCTCTATGATTTGCACCCTTACAGAGTTTTCAGGCTTTCAATTACAGGACTGGCCCAGGTTCTACTTGATCCATTTTTCTTAGTTTGGTGTTTTCAGAAAAGCTGGTGTTTGGCTCTAGTTGTGAACTCAAAGAGGAGCAGCAGAGCAGGTTCTGGGAATAAGCCTAGGTGTAAGCCTGGCACGACTTCTTGGGAAATTTAAAGGAGAAAGTAACTTTTTCTCTCCAGATGTTAGCTTCATTAGTTGGAAAATAAAGGCATTTGTCCTAATGATCCAAAACTCCCTTCTAGCGCTTTGTGATTCTTTGGAACTGATGGCAGACCATAATTTAAATTGTGTGTATTGGCCAGGTGTGGTGGCTCATGCCTGTAATCCCAACACTTTGGGAGTATTAGCAGGAGGATCACTTGGGTCCAGGAGTTCAAGACTGGCCTGGGTGTCATGGTGAGATCCTGTCTCCATTTAAAACAAAAATCAAAAAAATTAACTGGGCATAGTGTTGCATGACTGTAGTCCCAGCTAGCCAGGAGGCTAAGGTGGGAGGATCACTGAAGCCTGAGAGGTTGAAGCTGCAGTGAGCAGTGATTTTGCCACTGCACTCCAGCCTGGGAAACAGAGTAGACCTTTTCTCAAAAAATAAATAAATTAATTTTAGGTATTGAAGTTTCAAATTATTTCAAATACTGATCATATTTCACTTTTAAATTATTAATACTAACTACTTCCATTGCGGCTAAATCCTTGGTGTGTTCCTGGTCCTTGGTTTGATTCATGTCACTCCAGATGGGGTAATAAACAGAAAATCTGGGAATCTGAGCTGAATGTACCAGGATGCAGAAAGGTCTTTTGGTTGGAAGACTATTATTAATATTAACTGGGGACAGGGCATTGCCTTTTAACTGTGTGAAACACAATGTTAAGGATTTCATACACTTTATCTCATTTAACTCTTTAGATAACTCTCCAATGTGCCTGTTAATATTCCCATTGTATGGGGGAAACAGAAGCTCAGAAAATTTAGATTACTTGTTAAAAACCACACAGACAATGAGTGATGGATTTAGGGTTCAAACTTATGTGTGACTGATTCTAAAGTCAATATTCTTTATGATTACCTACCACTGCCTACTTAGAAATTGAAAGGCACACACAAATGCACATGTATACACACACATATATACACATATATGTACTCCAGAAAATATGTCTGCATAGAAGTAAATAAATGCTTACTTGAGAAATGGGTTGCATATATGAATGCAGGTGACATTCATATGTTCCTGTGGATGACCTGGTCTGTACTGGTTTTAAAGGGTCTAAACAAAGTTGTATGAACCTAACCCTCCCCTCCAGGTGCCAATGAGTCTGTATTAGTCTGTTCTCATGCTGGTAATAAAGACATACCAGATACTGGGTAATTTTTAAAGAGAAAGAAGTTTAATGGACTCAGAGTTCCACATGGCTGGAGAGGCCTCACAATCATGGCAGAAGGCAAAGAAAAAGGAAAGGCGTGTCTTGCATGGTGGCAGGCAAGAGAGCATGTGCAGAGGAACTGCCCTTTATAAAACCATCAGATCTCATAAGACTTATTCACTATCATGAGAACAGCATGGGAAAAACCCATTCCCATGATGTAATTACCTCCTATTGGGTCCCTCCCATGACACGTGGGGATTATGTAAGTTACAATTCAAGATGAGATTTGAGTGGGGATACAGCCAGACCATATTATGCTGCCCCTGGCCCCTCCCAAATCTCATGTCTTCAAATTTCAAAACCAATCATGCCTTCCCAACAGTCCCCCAAAGTCATAACTCATTTCAGCATTAACTTAAAAGTCCACAGTCCAAAGTCTCATCTGAGACAGGCTCCCTTCCACCAATGAGCCTGTAATATCAAGAGCAAGTTAGTTACTTCCCGGATACAATGGGGGAACAGGCATTGGGTAAATACACTCATTCCAAATGGGAGAAATTGGTGGAAAAAAAGGGGTTACAGGCTCAATGCAAGTCTGAAACCCAATAAGGCAGTCATTAAACCTTAAAGATCCAAAAAGATCTCCATTGACTCCATGTCTCACATCTGGTTCATGCTGATGCAAGAGGTTGGCTCCCACGGCCTTGGGCAGTTCCACCCTTGTGGCTCTCTGGGGTACAGCCCTTTTCCTTGCTGCTTTCATGGCCTGGCATTGAGTGTCTTCAGCTTTTCCAGGCACACAGTGCAAACTGTCAGTGGATCTACCATTCTGGGGTCTAAAGGATGATGGGCCTCTTCTCACAGATCGACTAGGCAGTGCCCCAGTGGGGACTCTGTGTGGGGACTCCAATCCCACATTTCCCTTCTGCACTGCCCTAGCAGAGATTCTCCATGAGGGCACCACCCCTGCAGCAAAATTTTACCTAGACACCCAGGCATTTCCATACATCCTCTGAAATCTAGGTGGAGGTTCGCAAACCTCAATTTTTGACTTCTGTGCAACTGCAGGCTCAACACCACATGGAAACTGCCAAGGCTTGGGGCTTGCACCCTCTGAACTCACTACTTGAGCTGTACTTTGGCCCCTTTTAGCCACAGCTGGAGTGGCTGGGACATATCACATCAGGTACTTAGGCTGCACACAGCAAGAGGGCCCTGGGCCTGGCCCACAAAACCATTTTGTCCTCTTAGTCCTCTGGGCCTGTTATGAGAGGGGCTGCCATGAAGGTCTCTGACATCTCCTGGAGATATCATCCCCATTGTCTTGGTGACTAATATTCAGCTCCTTGTTACTTACACAGTTTTCTGCAGCAGGCTTGAATTTCTCCCCAGAAAATGGGTTTTTCTACTCTATTGCATCATCAGCCTGCAAGTTTTCCTTACTTTTATGTTCTGCTTCCTCTCAAATGCTTTGCCACTGAGAAATTTCTTCTGCCAGATACCCTAAATGATCTCTCTTAAGTTCAAAGTTCCACAGATCTCTAGGGTGGGGGCAAAATGCTGCCAGTCTCTTTGCATAACAAGTGTCACCTTTGTGGCAGTTCCCAACAAGTTCCTCATCTACATCTGAGACCACCTCAGCCTGGACTTTATTGTCCATATCATTATCAGCATTTTGGTCAAAGCTATTCAAAAAGTCTCTAGGAATTTCCAAACTGTCCCACATCTTCCTGTCTTCTGAGCTCTTCGAATCTCTAGGAAGTTCCAAACTTTTCCACATTTTCCTGTCTTCTTCTAAGCCCTCCAAACTGTTCTAATCTCTGCCTGTCACCCAGTTCCAAAGTCACCTACACATTTTTGGGTATCTTTACAGCAGTGCCCCACTCTCTGTGGTACCAATTTACTGTTTTAGTTCATTCTCACACTTCTAATAAAGACATACCTAAGACTGGGTCATTTATAATGAAAAAGAGGTTTAATGAACTCACAGTTTCACATGGCTGGTGTATTAGTCCATTTTCATGCTGCTTATAAACACATAACTGAGACTGGGCAAGTAACAGAAGAAAGAGGTTTATTGGACTTATGGTTCCATGTGGCTGGGGAGGCCTCACGATCATGGCAGAAGGTAAAAGGCGCATCTCACATGGCAGCTGACAAGAGAAGAGAGCTTGTGCAGGGAGACTCCCATTTTTAAAACCATCAGATCTTGTGAGACTTCTTCACTATCATGAGGACAGCATGGGAAAGGCCTGGCCCCATGATTCAATTACCTCCCATCAGGTTCCTCCCACAACACATGGGAATTCAAGATGAGATTTTGGTGGGGACACAGCCAAATCATATTATTCCAACCTTGGCCCCTCCAAATCTCATGTCTTCACATTTCAAAACCAATTATGCTTTCCTGACAGTACCCAAAGTCTTAACTCATTTCAGCATTAACTCAAAAGGCCACAGTCCAAAGTCTCATCTGAGACAAGTTAAGTCCCTTTCACCTATCAGCCTGTAAGGTCAAAAGCAAGTTAGTTACTTTCTAGATAAAATGATGGTACAGGCATTGGGTAAATACAGCCATTCCAAATGGGAGACATTGGCCAAAACAAAAGGGCTACAGACCCCATGCAAGTCCAAAAATCCAGCAGTGCAGTCAAATCTTAAAGCTCCAAAATGATGTCCTTTGACTCTGTCCCACATCCAGGTCAAGCTGATGCAAGAAGTGAGCTCCCATGGCCTTAGGCAGCTCCACCCCTGTGGCTTCACAGGGTATAGTCCCCTTCCTGGCTGCTTTCACAGGCTGGTGTTCAGTGTCTGCAGTTTTTCCAGGTGCACAGTGCAAGCTGTAGGTGGATTTACTATTCTGGGGTCCGGAGGATGGTGGCCCTCTTCTCACATCTCCACGAGTCAGTGCCCTAGTAGGGACTCTGTGTGGGGGCACCAACCCCACATTTCCCTTCTGCACTGCCCTAGCAGAGGTTCTTCATGAATGTTCTTCATGAAGGCCCCACCCCTGCAGCAAACTTCTGCCTAGGCCTCCAGGCATTTCCATACATCTTCTGAAATCTAGGCAGAGGTTCCCAAATCCTAATTCTTGACTTCTGTGCACTCGCAGGCTCAACACCACATGGAATCTGCCAAGACTTGGGACTTGCACCCTCTGAAGCCATGGCCCGAGCTCTATGTTGGCCCCTTTCAGCCACAACTGGAGCAGCTGGGATTCAGGGCACCAAATACTTAGGCTGCACACAGCATCACAGCATGGGGACCCTGCTTGGCCAATGAAACCACTTTTTCCTTCTAAGCCTTTAGGTCTGTGATGGGAGAGGCTTCCATGAATACCTCTGACAAGCCCTGGAGAAATACCCCATTGTCTTAAGGATTAACATTCAGCTCCTCATTACTTATGTAAATTTCTGCAGCCAGCTTGAATTTCTCCTCAGAAAATGAGATTTTCATTTCTATCACATTGTTGGGCTGTAAATTTTCCAAACTTTTATGCTCTGCTTTCCTTATACAACTGAATGCCTTTAACATTACCCAAGTAACCTCTTGAATGCTTTGCTGCTTATAAATTTATTCAGATGCCTTAAATCATCTCTCTTAAGTTCAAAGTTCTACAAATCTCTAGGGCAGGGGCAAAATGCTACCAGTCTCTTTGCTAAACATAACAAGAGTCATCTTTGCTCCACTTCTCAACAAGTTCCTTATCTCCATCTGAGACCACCTCAGCCTGGATTTCATTGTCCATATCATTATCAGCATTTTGGCCAAAGCCATTCAATAAGTCTCTGGGGAGTTCCAAACTTTCCCACATTTTTCTCTCTTTTTCTGAGCCCTCCAAACTGTTCCAACCTCTGCCTTTTACCCAGTTCCAAAGTCACTTCTAAATTTTTGGGTGTCTTTTCAGCAGCACTGCACTCTATTGGTACCAATTTACTGTATTAGTCCATTTTCACACTGCTGATAAAGAAATACCAGAGACTGGACAATTTACAAAATAAAGAGGTTTATTGGACTTACAGTTCCATGTGGCTGGCAAGGCCTCAGAATGACGGCAGAAGGTGAAAGGCACATCTCACATGGCAGAAGACAAGAGAAGCAAGCTTGTGCAGGGAAACTCCCATTTTTTTAAATCATCAGATCTTGTGAGACTTATTCACTATCACAAGAACAGCATGGAAAAGACCTGCCCCCATGATTCAGTTCCCTCCCACCAGGTGCCTCCCACAACAGGTGGGAATTCAAGATGAGATTTGCCTGGGGACACAGCCAAACCATATCAGCTGGGGAAGCCTCACATCATGGCAGAAGGCAAAGGAGGAGCAAAGGCATGTCTTACATGGTGGCAGGCAAGAGGGAGTGTGCAGGCAAACTGCCCTTTTTAAAGCCATCAGATCTCATAAGACTTATTCACTATCATGAAAACAGCATGGGAAAAACCTGCCCCCATGATTCAATTACCTCCCACCAGTTCCCTCTCAGGACGCATGGGGATTATGGGAGCTACAATTCAAGATGGGATTTGGGTGGGGACACAGTCAAATCATATCAGAGTCAAATTAGCTCCCAATATCAAGTTTTCTTCCTTATCTTTTTCCCTGATACCTGCAATGGAACACAAATACAGAGGTGTGAGAGATGTCTAATACATTTTGCAAATATCCACCATTCTTGAGAACCAGCCTCCTCTTGTAGTGGTGGGCAGAATGTGAAGCATGTCTCCTTGAACAAGTTGCTCACAGGTGGCAACTGACTTTGTTTGTAATCTGGTGACTTCACTAAAGTAGATGTTCTTTTTCAAATGAAGACCATCTGTTAGAAAAAAACTGATTTTCCTTAGAATAATACTTTTGCACAAATAGAATTATCACGAGTTGATTATTTGAATAACTAGAGCAGAGCAATAAAGTTGCCTTTAAAAGTTTGTGTATAGCACCCAAATTCCCCCACAGTATGTATTCTATACTGAGTGGTTATGAGCCATCGACTGACTGGAAACATATCTACCTTACTGTCTTATGACACAGCTACCATTTCTTTTCTTTAAGAATAAAGACTAGTTTCATTTGGAAGTTATTACCCCTTAGATGACCAAATCCTGACTCAAGATGCCTAATACATACTCTGCCTTTGAAGCATGATAGTTAGTTATTTCCCCATCTGCATGTCTTTCTTAAAAACTTCTTAAAAGTCTGTCTAGTTATGACAGAGACCAAGATTCCACAATGTAAATGTGCTTCATTAATCAACTCAATGATTTAGGGGAGTAATGAACATTTTGCTATTTGACATCTGGTAGTGATTTACAGTAACAGTAACAGGAATTCCTAGTTTACAGAAGTGCAAATGTATAATATGATTCCTTTTGGTGTATAAAAAACAATCTCCCTGTTGCTTTTCTTGGAAAAAAAAAATGGTGGGAGCAAGGGATTTATCAGGGTGGGGTTAGACCTTAAGCTTCACGTAGATTTATAAGTAACTAACCAGCTTAGAGCAAAATGTTGTGTGAGCTTTGTAATATGTAAAATCTGGTGTTTATGTAAGCTCTCAGGCTGGCTCAATACCAGTTACTGGTGAGTGATATCTAAACATAAAATAATTTCTACATAAACTGTGGGTTTGTAAAAATGTAAGCACTATATTTGTGTGTAGTCTGAAAGAAGGTATTCTTTGAAATAGATTATTAGTGTAGGGCATGATTCCACCCACTGTATTTTTGTGAGTTTTTCTTTTCTTTTTTCTTTCTTGGAAGACTGATTAGGGACTTGGGTCTTTACCAAAAAGTCAACATGTACTTATACAAAACTTGATATGTGATATACTGACTAAAATGAAGTTTATGATTTACTTTAAGTCGACCTTGCTACTGTGCAATGAAAGCTTTAAATGAATGCATAATCATTAGGAATGTATGGCCTCCAACTAAGCTATTAGAGTACAGGCAGGCTTCTTGGTAGGATTATCTTACCTACAACACCGATGCTATGTTAATGATTAAATATATAGGGAAAAAAGTCACTGGGCTGGAGGCAGAAAGAAAAATGAGATTAGAAAAGATTTTCAAATCATGAGAATTAAGCATTAATGGGTAGTTGTTTAGACTTGAGAAATGCCATACTGTCTTCTAGAGTGGTAAATGAAATTAGGTATTTATCCCTTTTAACAAATTCCACATGTAAAGAATAAATATGTCAGTGGGGCAGTTATGATGCTTTTTCAAAGAACTCTTTCAAGACATCTTTGCATAGTCAAACTTCTTCACAGTCCTCTTAACAGAGTCCCTTCTAGTCATTGAGAGTGGCATTGATATCTAGAGAAAGGAAAATCAAAACCAGAAGGCAAAAGTAGGGATGGGGTGGTTGGGTAATATTGGCAAGAAGAGATGCCACCCCATACGTGACCCTGAATTTGAGGCTAAAAGACAAGCCCAGTGGTTTCTCTCTAATTCCTATCCACATCCTACTAACTGAGGCCAAAGCTAGCAAGACACTTCCTGGTGGTTAATGCTTCGGAAAGAGAATGATTTCTTGCTACATCAGTGGTGACTGCTACTATTGCAATGAAACAATCTCATCTGAAAATGGCTTAAGAAAAGAAAAGTAATATATTATCTCATCAAATTAAAATCTCAAGGGAATGGCTGGTCTCGGGATTTGGGATTTGGAATTCACATATTTTCATCATGAATCAGTTTCTTGCTATCAACATTCTCTGCCTTGCACTGTGTTGTCTTCATCATCAAGCCCCATATAGTGATTCCCAATAACTCCAGGCTCACATTCAATACATGCCTTAGAGCCAAGCAAATTTGGGCTTCAGTCCTGCACCTGTGTGCTTCTGTGGGCCCAAATATTACAAACACAAGAAGCTCAACTTTGCTAAAGATACCGGGGTACTTCCTCACTTATAGTTCTGAGCTGAGCTCTGGCACAATGCAATCTATGACCTAAACATCTCTTGTGACTAAGCCTCTTCAGGCCCCAGGGAAATGCTTCCCTCTATTACCCCAAGACAATGATCAGTTGCTTCCAAAGGCTGTTAGGTATGTGGCTTGTTAGGCTGCTGACCCAAGACGTGGGCACTGCTTTGTAGTCAGGGGCTATTTGAGCAGCAGATGCACTTAGGTAGGAAGGAAGACAAATTCATCAACTTGTCAAATCTTTTCAGAAAGCAGGAATAGAGGACTTCTCCCATAATGAGATATCCTTCTCAGGTGGTGCTGCCTGCTCATGTTATTGCTTCTGTTTCTATTTGCATCCATAATTCTGGAAGAACACATGACTTAACACAATTCTTACAATAGTTGGATACAGTGGCTGAGAAATATTTTGCAATATTAAACAATTCAATTATTCTTAAATTTGTACATATTTAGGTTCAGATAGAACATAAATGAAGTAGGATACAAATTCTTTACAAGGATTGCTGGATGGACACTGAATGCTAGGATAGTAATAGTTTTATTTCTACGAAAGGTTTGATAAGATTTAAATAGGTTTCAAAAAATAAAAGTTAACTTTAAGTACTTTTATTTAAAACTGTACAAAAGTTCATTACAATTTATATTTTAATTTTCTTAGATATTTTGAATATTTTAGAAAAATGTGAAAATCACAATAAAATTAACTTTGTTAAATTTCAATTTTAATTTATACTTTTTATTAAGATACACGCAGATATGATATACTTTGGTTATAGTTATGTATTATCCTCAACCTTTTTAGATCATTAAGAATAACAAGTAATATTTTCTTCATTTCTAGTCCTATAAAAATAGCAGAATTAAGCCTATTTTAAAAATTTTACCATTATGAAGGTATGGCTATGTCAAGATAGAAAACTAGTACATGTTTTATTTAATCACTTATTATGTTGAGGTGTAACTTTAAAATATGTCTAATGTATATGTCTCCATTTGCATTGCTAGCCCAGGTTCTGCAGACATTTAGGGAGGGTCTGAGCAAACCATTTCAACACCAAGCCCAGCAGAAGAAGTGGCCCTAGAAAGCAGTGAAAGAAATTTTGCTCAAACATAAAGTTCTGGAATTGAGTTTCATTTGTACCAACTGGCCTGAAGTAGTCAAATTTCTATTATTTTTTACCTATCAAAGGCCTGGTTAATATTGCAGTGCAACAGTAAGTGAGTGGACCAATAGTTTTAGAGATCTTTAAGTTTTATAGACTAAGAAAAATGTGAAAATTTCTGACGCATGATTTTAGAAAAAAATTAATTTGGCTGAAAGGTGAAAATACAGACCTTAAACTATGCTTCCAGACACCACCTGCAGAGATTTATTTTCAGTTGAAGAAGTTTTGTTTTGTTATGCAAAGGTGAAAATAAAGACTAGGAACCAAAAAGCCTAGAAATGATTCCCACATCCTCATGGTTTCACTTGCAAATTTCTCCATAGGTCACTCTCTGCCCGGAAGATTGCTGGCTCCTGTGTAGACACAGGACCAATAACTAGATGTTTCTCTTACTGCACACATAATCAAATTATCTCTAAGCATAACAATCAACTTTAATAATTTAGAAATACAACCCAGCAAGACATCTGATCTCAAATAGTACACAATAAAACAGTTCCAAAGGACCCCAAATCAAATTGAAACTTACTAATAATTACGAAACCATATAACATTTTTGAAAGTTTTATATATAATTTTTTCAAAGTCCTCTGACATTTATCATCTTATTCGATGACAATTTGGACAATGTAGTAAACTACACTGATTTGTTTTCCTTTTCAATTAAAGGATAATGTTGCCCTAAGAGAGGTGGTGGGGCGTTTCCTTACTTTTCTCTACAGTTTAGTAGTTTTTTGCTTTGTGAATGTTTGTAAATGTTTTGATCCACATGGATGTAGTCCAAATAGATGGATGGCAGGGGTTGAAGTGGTTTCAGCAACAATGTTATGCTATTTTCTCATATATAAATAACTAGCCATACCCTTTTTCAATTAAGGGACAAGTATTGGTACCTAAACTGACAAGCTAAACTGCTTGCTTGGTAGTCTTCTATGATCTTATGGTGAAGATGAATCCTTTCCACTCCCATAATATGGAATTGACCAGAAACCAGTCAAAATTAAAACAAAATTGATCATTTTCATTCATGACGTTAAAATTGTTATTTTGGTCTATTTTGGTTATGTCTAGTTTACCTGAAGACTAACTAAATGAAAAGTGCAAAGGACAACTTGGAAAGGACAACTTACTGGAGGTTGTTGGTATTAGACAAATACTAACAAGAGGGCTTGGCATCACATGGCTAATATCAGTCATTAAGGGTGATAGACAACCCAATTGAGCTCTTCGGCCTTTCAAATCTTCCAAGGGGCATATTTACTGCCAATGACTAGAGGTGGGTGTAACTCTTTAACCTACCGGGGTTATATGAATCGCTTCTCTTTACAATTGAAATCAGCTTTTACATTTATAAAAGCTTGTTTCTTGGAAGGGCAAAGATGATCGGATTCATTCATGTATTTACTCATTCTCCCAGGAAACCTTTCTTGAGCAGCATCCTATTCAACTAAGACCACCATTCCTCAGGTAAGTCACGTGCACTAAAGCTAGGTCAACGCGGAGCTGTTCTTTTTTTTTTTGAAATGGAGTTTCTCTCTTGTTGCCCAGGCTGGAGTGCAATGGTGCAATCTCGGCTCA
This sequence comes from Nomascus leucogenys, assembly GCF_006542625.1. NCBI lineage: Eukaryota > Metazoa > Chordata > Mammalia > Primates > Hylobatidae > Nomascus > Nomascus leucogenys. The sequence goes on from NC_044402.1 coordinate 121,578,815, forward strand.
TCGCAACCTCCACCTCCTGGGTTCAAGCGATTCCCCTGTCTCAGGTTCCCAAGTAGCTGGGATGACAGGCATGCACCACCACACCCGGCTAATTTTGTATTTTTAGTAGAGAAGGGGTTTCTCCCTGTTGGTCAGGCTGGTCTCGAACTCCTGACCTCAGGTGATCCGCCTGTCTCAGCCTCCCAAATTGGGGAACTGTTCTATAGGCACCTTACTCACCCATATCCAAACCCTGGCCTTCAAAAGAAAGCAAGGACTTGGGCTGAAACCATGTGCATAATATTCCATTGAAGTTGAAATTTACTTGGGGTTTCTGTCCATGCAACCCTCACAGGGGATCTTTCCAATTCACCTTTTATCTCTTCTTTATCATCTCCAAAAGAGGATTCTGCAGTTGCTTCCAAATCTCACACTAAGACGGTTATTGTGAACCAAGCCTGCCATTAACATGATTTGTAAGTGAAAGGAGAAATTACAAAAAAAAAAAAAAAAGAAAAAATTGGCCTTTGGCTTAAAGCATTTTTTACTATTTGTAATAATAACATTAGTTGGGTATTTAATATGTTAAAAACTCAATTAAGATGTACTTTTTAGTCAATTTATTTTTTGTATTAGTTTTCTTGGCCTGTTATACTTCCTCCTGGCCAAGGAAACAAAGTTCCTCCTCTAGCCCTTAATTTCTTAACAAAATTGCCATCAAAGCAAGTACCAGAATGACAGCCTTTGCATACGCTATCACTTTGCTGGAGCCAGGTGGGAAAATTTGTCTTTCTTTGGACTCTGTAATGGAAAATACTAAACTGGCTCATTGTTAAACGACAAAAGCATTTATTTAAAAGATATAGGGATCCTACAAGCATAAGCCTCAAAATCGGTGTTTATAAAGTAGAGGACCTCACACCAAAATGCTTCATTTCTCAGATCTGTCTCAGATCCTTTCTTTATAGGCACTGCCAGCCTCCCACTCTTGTCTTGAGGAGCACAGAGTTTTGCATAGCTGTGGACTTAAGGCTAGTCACAATAGAGACTGGTAGACACTGGCCGAGCAGCTGCCTGAGAGGTGGGACAGCGCCCAGTGGATTGCTCTCAAGGCTGGGCTCTGTTGCTCTGCCATTGTGGCACAGGGTCACCTTGAAGCACTTCCAATATACTTCTAGTGTGTGTGGAGATGACCCTTTTCAATCAAGAAAATTTGGGAGTGAAATTCCCCTGTTAATTCAACTAATCTCATAATGTAGGAATATGACTGTGCTGAGTCAAAGTTCACAGTTGCTGTCTAGCTACAATTCCAAAAAAGCCTCTAGCACTTTGTCTCATTCACGATAGCTGTTCAAAACATAACTGCTGCCATCACTTTTCTTATTAGAGGAGGGAACACACTGTGGAATGTCTTACCCAGTTCCAGGCAACCGGGGGGTACTGACTCACAAACACTGAAAGGAATGAGTAAAAAAGTAATTTATTTTGACTTAAATAAACTCCTATTTGCATGGTCGTTCTAGGCTTCTCTTTAAGGGCCCCATCTTCTTCATTCCAGACAATCCCCTTTATCCCTCACCTCTACCTCCATCCCCTAACACACACACACACACACACACACACACACACACACTCTCACACCACCACTATGGCCACCACAAACAACAAAATAATCTATTTGTCTAAACTCTATCAGCCTGTGTCTCAATTATTATCCTTCACGCTCCTTGGGCGAGAACACATTCTGACATCTCTGAATCCCCCAGAACAGCCTTAGAAGCATCTTGTTCCCTAAGCGTTTCCCAGGGTTGAAGGACACCACCCTTGCACACTGGTAGGTAATCCCACAGACCCCAAGAATGTCAGAATGACACAAAGCAAGTTCAGATCAATGCTCTCCATTCTCAACCAGATTTTCACAGTTTTGTACAAAACAAAAGACCCTTTCTTTAATGTCAGTTGAGGCATAGTGGGGACTTGTTTTCTCAGGGTTGTGGACCTCTGACCTATTTAGGCAAGAGATAAGTAAACAGAAGATGAAAGAAAAGTTTACAGAACCTCTACAGACCCTAGAGATGTCCCCAAAGCAAGAAGTTCCTTTGCGGAGACTAAAATCTGCCCCTGCTGCCTGTGCAAAAGGAGGTTTGGGGGAAGGGGAGGGAGAAGGGAAGTTGCTTGCCTTGTACTCAAAGCTGGAGCCAGACATTCGCTTTGACTTTGCTCTGATGCTTTGGGTTCACTTACGCACCCAATTCATCCCAGCTTCCATCAGTTGCAGATCAATTTCTAAATTGTTCTGGGAAAGCCACATAATGAAAACTTGTCAGTGAAGAAAAATGACTAGTGTCAGTTCTAGCCCTGACTCGTGACCAGTTACTAGTAGGAGTTTAATGTTCCTAGGGTTTCCCTTAGTGGAATATCATATATACCACCTTTCTAATGCACATAGTAGTGTGAATTAGCTTTTTGAAACTGCAGGAGAGCCTATAATTTAAGGACTCAGGGCCATAACCACAGCAAAGGAAAGGATTAGGGTTAAAAATAGAATGGTCCAAAAATACCATTGAAGCATTTGTACCTAGTATCAAGATTTTGCCAAAAGAAAGAGCAGCCAGTATACTCTCAACACCTCCTTAGAGAACATTAAATTCAGAAACACAGCTTTAGATTTGTCGATAGGATACATAAAACCCAACATTCTGTGGCTATAATTAAATCACTTTAAAATCCCAATCTAAAACACAATAACACATTTTTCAAATCATTTTGTCATATGAAGAGGATGGGAACACTTTAAAACTGGATATTTGGAAATTCTGTGTTTGAGCTAGTTGGTGAGTTCTGCCAGGAGATAGGTAAATTGCTTACGGGTGCAATTCCATTGTATGCGAATGATTTCTAACTCCACCTAAACAAGCAACTGGAAAATGTTGGGGAATTTATTGTGAATTGAGTGTGGGAGGTGCTTCATGGATCTCCTCTCATTACTAAAACACATTATGAAAAGCAAGTCAGTTGTTTGCATGTCCTGATGGCAGAGTCAGAGGACAGGGTTGGGAGATCCAAGGTGCCTTCTTGCATAAAAAGAAGGTATACATTTAGGGTCTTTACTAAGAAAGAATAAACACAAACAGTCTACAAATTTGACAGTAAGTGTAGTATAATAAATATAAGATTCTCGCAGTAATTGTAGGCAAGATTCTGGTTTCCTAATTTTCTCTGACCTGGTTATTCCCACTGATTACGTCACACTAAAATGCACTGAAACTCCATATTTACGGAGTTAACCCTGTCTGTTAATTGCAGTAGCCTCCTAACTGGCTTTGCAGTTTTCCCTCTTGTTCCCTTAGTGTTACCACACAGAAATAAATCAGACCACACCTTTCAACTGCTCATTACAATCCAGCCTCTTTCCTTGTGTTTTCAATGCCTGATCTTGCCCCTGTCTCCTTCTTCAAGATTATCTCCCATTCTCTTCCTCCTCACTCCCTCATTTTTAGGCATCTTGGCCTTTGTCATATTCCTAAGAGACATAGAGCTAGTTTGCACTTGCTTTTTCCTCTGCCTGAAATGCTCTTCTCTGAGTATTTTCACACAGCTTTCTTATTTCATCCAAGTCTTGGCCAATTGTAACTTTCTCAGGGAGGCTTTATTTGGCTTTCCAAAGAAAGAGCCATTCTGCCACCTCTCCTCCCTCTCTAAACACTTTATCTGTCTTTGTTTTTCTTTTACATCACTTATCACTACTGGACATTAAATAATAGATGTATGTTATTCAATATTATCTTTATCTCCATTAGAATGTCAAATTCTGAAAGGGAGGAATCTTCTCTTATTTTTATTCACCACTGTATTCTCACTACCTAGAAAAGTAAGAATCAGTAAATGTTTGTTGAAATGGAGAAACCTCCATAAAGAGTGAGAAAAGAACTCTGAAAGAAATAGGTACACACTAAGAGTTCATAAAAATAATCCCATCAACTCGTGCCTCCCAAATTTGCCAGATCATAAAAACCATTTCAGTAGCTTAAAACAAAACAAAAACAAGATGAACACTTAGGACCCATCTCAGACTTAGTAATTTCGGGACTTCAGAGGAAGGCCCCTCTGTCTTAGTTTGCTCAGGCTGCCATAACAAAATTCCACAGGCTGAAGCCTTAAACAATAGAAATTCATTTTTTCACAGTTCCGGAGGCCAGAATTCCAAGATCAAGGTGCTATAGATTCCATTTCTGGTGAGGCCTTTCTTCCTGTCTTGCAAGCAACCACCTTCTAGCTCTATGTTCACGTGGCCTCTCTGTGCATGTGCAGAGAGAGAGAAATATGGCATCTGCTACTCTTCTTATAGGGACACCAGTCCCCTAGGATTAGGGTCTCACCCTTATTCCCTCATTTAACCTTAATTACCTCCCTAAACGCCTTATCTTCAAATATATACTATAGGTTAAAACTTCAACATATCATTTTAGGGGGACATAATTCAGTCCATAATGCTCTTAAAAGCTATATATTTATAACAAGATCCAAAGTTCCTAGGCAATTTTTATGGCCGTAAAAGTTTGTGAAGCAGTACTTAAGAATGCAAACAACCCCCCCAGCCATTTGGAAAACAGTCCTGTGGTTCTTTGTGTTTAAATCAGTCTTACGATATGGGGAAACATCCTTAGAAAAGGATTTTAACATTAAGCTAAGGTTTCCAGTGTATTGAAAGAACTATACAGCTATGAAGGATAGTAACCAAATTCAAACTCCCCCCCCCCTTTTTTTCACTTTAAAAGTTTCCGGAGAAAGTCAAAGTTGTCCCTCAGTTTTAATGAGATTTACTTAAATGGTCTGTTGATTGAAGAGTCTAAGCAGGGTGCTAGTGATGGGGGCAGGAGGCAGATAAATTCTAGGCAGGTAGGGGCGGGTCCCTGGCGAAACCCCATCCTCAAGCTGAAAAACCTGAGACCACGGCCCAAAGTGAGAACTTATATACCTGTTTTCCCGCTTGAATGCTGCCTTTTCCTAAACCACCCATGGCCCCTCCCTCGGATCACAAGGTCAGGAGAGGGAGACCATCCTGGCCAACATGGTGAAACCCCCTCTCTACTAAAGTACAAAAAACTGAGGCTGGTGGCGCGGGCCCGTAGTCCCAGCTACTCGGGAGGCTGAGGCAGGGGAATCACTTGAACCCGCGAGGCGGCGGTTGCAGTAAGCCGAGGTCACGCCACTGCACTCCAGCCTGGCGACAGAGCAAGACTCAGTCAAAACAAACAAACAAACAAAAAACAAAACAAAACAAACAAAAAAACTCCAGAATCCAGCAGACCGAACAGAGAGGAGAAGCATCTGGATGTTGGGGGCTGTAGCTGGATGTCAGAGAGAAGTGTCTTGACTTCAGAGGGACAGCTTGACAGCATAACTTTGGAGAAGAATCCAGCGAGAGCTGGCTGGACTTCAGGGGAAGATTACCTTCCCACCCCATCCCTTTTTTGGCTCCCTTTCACACGGAGACCCACTTTCATCAGCAAAAAAATCCCCCGCATTTACCATCCTTCAATTCATTCATGCAACCTCATTTTTTCTGGATGCTGGACAAGAGCTCAGGATCCACGGGTGTGGATACAAAGCTGTCCCACTGGCCCTTTGCCCTTTCTGGTGGAGGGCAGCCACCTCATGTGAAAAGACAGAGGGTCCACTGAGCTGTTAACACCTAAGCTGTCCGTGAATGGCCAAGCTAAAGGAGCATTGTAACACTCCCTCTGGGGCTTCAAGGGTCGCAGGCATTCCCGCGGACATTGCCGTGGGGCTTGCAAGGATTCTGCCCCTGCCAGTGCCCCAAAGTGCTCGCCTGGCTTCTGCACCTATTCACCTGCGTGCTCCCTTCCGTGAGGGGTGGAATGTAGCGGGTACCAGTGATTGGAGTTTGCCCCTGCCAGCAGCGAAGCAGCCAGCTGGTTCCAACACTTGGGACACTCCAGTTCCCCCCTCGTTCGCTTGTATGCTACCTCCTGCAAGGCGCTGAGAGCTGCAGGGCTGAGTAAACAAGGCACCCCTGTCACAAGTCTCATGAAGGGGTCAGGAAAATATCCTGCTTCACTAGAGTGACAAGGATGGGGTGGGTAGACAGCTATTGTTCTAATGCTCAGCGTTTGCTAGGGGGGGACTATGTATTAAGGCGGCAGGTCCAGTTTAGGCCAGCTTACCACTTCTATTGCAAATTCAGTTTAGAGCTTACCTCCTCTCAGGCCTGGACTTGGAGAGGGAAGGGGTTGTGTTTTGCCCTTCTACTGCTTCCCACCACCCCTGTTTTTTTAAGCTCCTCAGGGTTAAGAAGGAAGGTGAAGATTAAAAGGACAAAGCTATTTTTCATTATGCGGATCTTGTGGTCTTCCTGTGGCTATCAATGCACCTCTGTATGACGGTAGCCTAGCTACTGTCTTGAGGGAACCTAAGTGAACTATGTAAGGCAGTAAGCCGAACATGAGGGGATCTTCCTACTTCCCAGTTCTCTGCTGGAGAGATGTTCTATGTTTTGACCTCTTTTGAAATTCCCTTAGCTTCCTCTCCTGTAGATACACTGTTACCACTTGTTATTATGATTCCTTTGACTGTATTTCACAGTATCTTAATGACTGATGGAAGATACAGGTAAAACAGGCCAAGTAGTGAGAGTCTAGAATGTTTCACTGTGGAATTTTCTCTCTTTCTACTTCCTTTTCCACCTGCTGAAATAGACAAAAAGGAGACAAGTTGGCTTCCCAAGCTGGAGTACAAACAGGAATTGAGATGTTGGCTTCTTCCAGCTACAGATATTCCTCATCCCATCTTCCTGGGAGCTTCCTCTTGCTCCCATCTGGGGAAAATCCTGACCTTTCCTCCTAGGCCAAGCCCTCATTAAACTGTTTTGAATTTCCCTCTCTCCCCTGTATCTTCTGATTATGTAGGTGTTAGAAGGAAGGAGGATGTAGCAGAGCTGGCTGGTCACATTGTCAGAGGCCCAGGATAGGCTTAGGAGGCACTGGCAGTGTTATTTTTAACCTTACACCAGCAGTCCCAAGCTTTTTGGCACCAGGGACTGGTTTAATGGAAGACAATTTTTCTACAGATGGTAGGTGAGGGTAGAGGATGGTTTCGGGATGAAACTGTTCCACTTCAGATCATCAGGCATTAGATTCTCATAAGGAGTGTTCAACCTAGATCCCTCACATATGCAGTTGACAATAGGGCTCGTACTCCTATGATAATCCAATGCCACAACTGATCTGCCAGGAGGTAGAGCTCAGGGAGTAATGCTCACCTCCTGCTGTGCTGCCTGGTTCCTTACAGGTCACAGATAGGTACCAGTCCACTGGCCAGGGGTTGGCGATCCCTGCCTTACAGCTTGAGCTGCAATTCTGAAACAATGGGAAAAGTCCAGTTCACATCCACTGTCAAAAAGTTTCATGAGACTTACATGTTTGATACGTAGTTGCAAGTTTCTGCCAAAGCAGACTCTATGTAATATGTCCTGTGTCATTGAGGGGCTTCTGGAGGCTTCTGATGGACCACTTAGTGGCAGGTTTGATTTTTTTTCCTTTACACAGTAAATAAACCCTTGGATAGACTAAATTTTAAAATTCATTGTTATCTTCTCACAGTGTTTTAAGACTTTTTTCCTAATTCCTTTCCCATCAAATTTTGATACCACAGATACACGTTCTAAATTTTGTGTAATAACTAATATTTTCACACTTCCCCTCCCAATAACTGGTTTTCACTCCCTTGGGGGCAGTATAGCCCCTATTGAGAATTCATGGGGTAAAGTAATAGCATTGAAACAGCAGATTTCAGAGTACTCTTAAATATAATATTGTTGTATAAAGCTCAATTACCATAACTCTTATCCGAGGTAGTTGTTAAATTTTTTTAAAGAAACACTTCAGGTCTGTTCTGAAGCATACTCTTGGATTGCACAGCAAAGTTCTTAGTTTGGGAAAACTATGATCACCAAAATGGGTCCCTGAACCCAGTCCCCCATTACCTGGGCAAGCTCTTTCATAGTTGTTCCTCTTCAACTTCCATTTCAGCCAAAAAAAAACAAAAAAAAAACAAATCCAAGAATTATAAGCCCTTTCCTTCAGCAGATGTCCTCTTTATAGACACTGGACTTCATTCAAATTTAACCTTTGAGGACAATGCCAGCTCTATGTTTCTTTTGACATGTAAGTGATACACTTTGTCAAAGCCTAATTCTCTACTTGAGTCTGTTATGTCAGAGAGGGACATAATGTGTGATTTTCTGCTTTCACCTTAACTGTAAAGGTGAACTTCAAATTTCAGTTAGAAGTAATAGTCTATAAACTTCCACATAAAAATGTACAATTTTCTTTCCCAATACATAGTCTTATTCTTTCTCATTAGAGAGCTATATTGAACAATGGGGCTTTGCTTGTACATGGTAATGAAAGTGCCATGCCTGGAAAAAAAAAAAAAAAAGCCATAAAATGGTAGCGCAAAACAAAGGCTTGAGAAATTTATATGAAGATTTGGGGTTTTGGCTGGGTGCAGTGGCTCACGCTTGTAATCTCAGCACTTTGGGAGGCAGAGGTAGGTGGATCACGAGGTCAGGAGTTCAAGACCAGCCTGGCCAAGATGGTGAAAACCCGTCTCTACTAAGAATACGAAAAATTAGCCAGACGTGGTAGCGGGTGCCTGTAATCCCAGCTACTCAGGAGGCAGAGGCAGAGAATTGCTTGAACTGAGGAGACGGAGATTGCAGTGAGCCGAGTTCATGCCATTGCACTCCAGCCTGGGCGACAGAGCGAGACTCCATCTCAAAAAAAAAAAAAAAAAAGACTTTGGGTTTTATTGTAATTCCCCTGAAATAATGCTATACACAGTACCTTTCAAATTTCTTCCATGACAATAGAGAGGAAAATTGGGGAATAATAGACTATTCCTTTATTCATGTACTCTCCTTACCTCTCACCTGCCACCACCCAACGTCATCAGCTAAGCATTCAATTGTAAGAATAATTACAAAATTAGGAGTTAGGATTTGGACTTGTATAGAGTAGTTATATCTTCTATAAAAAGAATTCCACTGGAATAAAATACGAAAAGCTGAATAAAATATAATAATAGAAAATTAAGAATGAGAGAGAAAATGCCAAGAAGTAATCTTCTTGTTTTTATAATACACTGCATTCAGCTACAAGTAACAGAGAGCTTCAACAGCTTAAAAAAAAGGAGAATCCTGCCGGGTGCGGTGGCTCACGCTTGTAATCCCAGCACTTTGGGAGGCCGAGGCGGGCGGATCACGAGGTTAGGAGATCGAGACCACGGTGAAACCCCGTCTCTACTAAAAATACAAAAAATTAGCCGGGCATGGTGGCAGGCGCCTGTAGTCCCAGCTACTCGGAGAGACTGAGGCAGGAGAATGGCGTGAAGCTGGGAGGCAGAGCTTGCAGTGAGCCGAGACTGCGCCACTGCACTCCAGCCTGGGCGACAGAGCGAGACTCCGTCTCAAAAAAAAAGGAGAATCCCAGAGATAAGACATGGTTTGGTGACTGGCTCAATAATGGTGTCCTGCACCCAGGTTCCTTCTACCTCTCTGGTTTGCCATTCAGCCACAGAAGCTGCTTTCCTCATGGTGATAAGATAGATGCAGTAGATCCTGGCACCCCATCCAAGTCTGAGAAGGACAAAGTCAGATCCTTCCTTGTGTTTCTTTTTATTAGTCAGGAAAAGCTTTCCTGGAAGGTTCCTAGCAGACTTCCATTTATGTCTTCCTGGCAAGATTCTTACCATGTGTCCATGCCTAAAACAGTAATTAGCCGAAGTGTGTAGGGCCACCATGAGTGGGTTAGAAAAATTCCCGAGGGCCTGCAAGTGGGAACAACTTCCTAGTAAAACCAAATAGGTTAAGCAGAGGAGGATGGAAACCAAGATAACTTTAGAGCACAGCCAGCCAGAAAGAGGGATGGAGTGCGGGGCTGGGGGTTAGCAGTTGGAGCAGTCACCGGGTCCCCAGAATCTGTTCCATATTTCTAATTCTATATAACAGAAATAGGTTTCATTTCTCTCTTGAAAGACTTTAAGCTACAAAGTGTTCTGGAGCAATTTCACCTGTTTCATTGAGCACTATAAAGATACAGCCCCAATTTGCATACTACTGAAGTTCACTGTCCGTTGTCAGTACCTTGGTGAATGTAAAGGAAAGTTTTAATTTAGACCTTCTGGCTAAATTCTGCAGTTTTGGTGTAGACTCAAGCAACCCTCCTTGAACTCTCCAGCAATTTTTGCTACTGATCTCTTTCCCAGTCCATTCCCCTCAATCTTTTTGTAATTCTCCCTTCTCTTGGTTTTCATAACCATTCACTGCCTTCCCACTATTTTTTTGTTCCTTTGGTTTCACTTCGCTGATCTGTGATCATCTTCTGCCTAAGACCAAGCCCATTGATCAGGTTGCTCTGTCTCTGTTTCTATTCCTTTGGAAATTTCATGTGCTTTCAGGGCATAAATGGCCTCTTCTCTGAAGCATAGCTCAGAAATTGCTAGTCCGGTTTTTATATTTCTTTAGAGAAATTCTCTCAAATTCAACCTGGCTAAAAGTTATCACCACATCTTTTTCCCGAAGCTGACTGGTGACCCTGAACTTAATAGTATCATCATTCTGGTGTACTCAGACTCAAAACTTTGTATTGTGATTGACTCATTTTTACATTAGCTTCTGTATGATCAAGTAAGACCTACTGATTTATTCATTAATTTTCTGCTGAGCTGTCTCTTACATTGGCTTCTTAAAAGAGATAATGCATATAAAATACTTAAAGTAAGAAATTAATACACGTTTGCTGCTATTGCTGTTATTATAATAGTACAGAATAGTATGTTGAGTTACTGAAAAATCCTCCTGTTTCAACTCTATTTAATTTCTTTCTGAATTCATGGTTCACATCTCCTTATAACAATACCAGTACCATGTTATTCCCTTACTTAAGATTTTTTGATTATTTAGTACCTACCTGGCACTATCATTTCATCTCAGTATCTCAACAATGCTATTCATGATCTTTTATTCTAAGATTATCCTATTGATTCCTCAGTAAACCTCTCCTTTCACAGAGTCACTTAATTTTTTATTTCTTCTTTCCATCTTGCCTCCCTGACCCCACATTCAGGGGTTAGTGTAAACTGGGAATGTTTAATCTACCTTCCTCTGTGTGTTGGTGTGAAAACCAAGCACCATATTGTTGCCCAAGTTCAGTTGATTACTGCTGGAGAGACAGAGCCTTGATTCAAACTCAAATGCTCTGTCTTCTCATTCAGAGCCCTTTTGAATTCACCACATCTATTGCAGCATGGTATTGCTGCTGGCATATTAAATTCATGCTCAACTAACCCTGCTGTTCATTTTTCACATCAATCCAGCCTTCCTGGTGTCCTGAAACTTTTGACCCAAAACAGAAGATTTTTAATGGAGACTCGATATTCTTTAATTGTTTACAGCTCAGTGTTCTGAGTCGAACAAGATCACATCCTCCATGATGTTCTAGGTACTGGACAGGACTTAGTAACTACCTGCTGACCTAATGCCCACCAGAGCACAGGTTTAGGTGCTCACATTAATAAGCCACGGAGGACATAATTTTGTCTCACTTATACTTAAAGCAAACCAGTGAATCCAGCCTTATATATATATATATATTTTTTTTTTTTTTTTTTGAGACAGAATCTCATTCTGTCGCCCAGGCTGGAGTGCAGTGGCGCAATCTAGGCTCACTGCAAGCCCCACCTCCTGGGTTCACGCCATTCTCCTGCCTCAGCCTCCTGAGTAGCTGGGACTACAGGTGCCTGCCACCATGCCCGGCTAATTTTTTGTATTTTTAGTAGAGACGGGGTTTCACTGTGTTAGCCAGGATGGTCTGGATCTCCTGACCTCATGATCTGCCCACCTCGGCCTCCCAAAGTGCTGGGATTACAGGCGTGAGCCACCGTGCATGGCCCAGCCTCATATAATTTAAAGCAACTTTTCTGACCATGGAGTCAGAACTACGTTTAATGTGGCACATAGTCAGATATGTAGCCCGAAAGACACTTTTACAATGACTCAATATATAAACTTGGAGTGGGTGGAGATAATAAATGGCCAAAGGCTTAATCTGCAATCAGGAATATGCTTATCAACAGCTTCATGTTCTTAGTGGATGCTTCTCTAGCTTTGGCCTCTAGTTTTCCCTAAAGGGTGCAAAGACAAATAATTAGGTCCTTGTTATTGGAATCTAGTTTTGTGGTTTTTTTTTTTTTTTTATGAGACAGAATCATGCTCTGTCATTCTGTCATGCAGGCTGGAGTGCAGTGGCTTGATCACAGCTCCCTGCAGTCTCAAATTCCTGGGCTCAAGTGAGCCTCTTCAGCCTTTTGAGTAGCTGGGACTAGAAGTATGTGTCACCATGCCCAGCTAATTTTTTAAAAATTTTTGGTAGAGATGGGGTCTCGCTATGTTGCCCAGGCTGGTCTCAAACTTCCGGCCTTAAGTGATTCTCTCACATCAGTCTTCCAAAGTGCTGGGATTACAGACATGAGCCACCATGCACATCTGAATCTCTATTTTTATATCAATGTCTTCATTTACATCACAGTCTTCCCATGTGAAAAATAAGGGAAGATGCCAGTTTAAGACAGAAAAGTAGTGATGGGGACATGAGGTAAGAGAACTGGCAGAAAGAACAGGAATAATCTTTGTTTTAGAAAGTTTAAATGTGGAGCATCTGGATGAATTCAGACATTATACATGATCTTATATTGGATCCTGATACCTCCAACCAAGAAACAGGAAATATAAGATAACCAGTGTAGTCAATATACAATAAGTTATATGCAGGAGAGAATAAAATTAGAAACAAAAGCAAGAAGACATGAATGAAACAACATTTTAATGTTTAGTTCTTTTTGGTAATATCTACACAACAAAATCATTTCTCAGCATTTTCTCATAGCTATGCATAAATGCTAACATTGACTATGTGACTGGGGATAAAACTCAGAGGACTTAGTGGTTCAGAAGTGAACAGGAATTATGTCAAAGCTGTGGTTAGCAGGACAGAGTCAATTGCCCTAGAATGATACCAAGTGCAAAGTTGGTTTGCAGATGAAAAATTAGTTTCTCTTAAGCCAAGAGAATACAAATTAGCCATTAGACCACGTCTTCTGCTGATTGCATTGTTCTGTCCAGCTGATGTACTCGGTGGCATGTAGATAAGATTTTGGTACCCTTGTTTAAATCCTCATACATTTATCTGGCTTCATTCTTCGTTCATCTGTTTAGGACTATTTGGCTATTAATGAAAATAAAACTGTCTCCTGAGACAGAAATTGTTTTCAAACAGTCTCTAAGCTGACTCTGAATTTTTGTAACTGCCATTTCTGTTATTCATATCTTTGACCTATTTTAAGTACATCATTGCCCCAGGGAAATTACTATCTCTTATTATTATATAAGATCCAATTATCCAATGCATCAATATCACATAGGAGATAACATATATGTTTTCCCCTTGAATGTTGCTTTAGAAAGATTCACTTGGTTTCCTCTATTAAAGAGACTAATAGGATTCTCTTTTAAAAGTAGTCATTTATAGCATAATTACTTTCTCATTCAAACCCTCCTCAGATGTGCCATTTGTCCTCTTAGTACAAAGCAGTTATTGAACTATTATTGATATGATTAAGAGTATTTCAGCTTCTCCAAATTTAATGATAAACTCCAAATGATAATGATAAGCTATTAAAATCAGCTTATAATGTGTTTTATCTCTCATAGTCCATATAATCCCAAGACATAGAGGATCAATTAACTTTAAAATAAGTTTAATAGAAAAGGTCTATTAATATTTTAATCATGCTGTCTGAAGTTGCCATATTTATTTTCCACCCCCTGGAAAATAGCATCATTCTGATCATTTTCATATAGATAAGTTTCTCACCAGACTAAAAGAAAACCTGTGTCCCCAACTGCCTTACTTGGTTTGATCTATCACCTTCTTCTTTGTTTCAATATAATATCTAGCATTTCTTAACTGATTTCCATCCCAAGATCATCTCTACCAACTTAGAAATGATTTGGTTGTAAAGTAAATCATTTTTTTTGAGAAGTTTATTTGAGAAGTTTAGGATGCCTGGATGAGTACATGTGAGAGAGGTGACCAAAAAGAAGAGAGGGATGGAAACTGAAATAGAGAAGGGAGGTGGTCATTCGCATGACAAAGGTTCTTGGGAACAGCAGTTACTTAAATCCGCCTTTCCACTAGCCTCCTTCTTTAGGATAATTTGCTTTGCTCTAATCTTTTTTAATTTGGAGAGGAGCTCTTGAAGATCTCTGTACCTCTGCAGTCAAGGGCCTGGGTTAATGAAGAGTACACATTTACGATTTGTTTGTGCAATCTGTTCACCGCACAGCTCTGGCCTATAATGATTGCTCAGTTAATCACTGTACCTTTCACTTCAAAGTATGGCCATCACCCCTCTGGAATTCTCCAATCAAATTTGTCCATTGGCAACATTTCTGCAAGGACAAAGCTCATATGATTGGTAGTTTAGGCTTTTGATTGACAAAGAAGGACAACGATAGACCTCCCCCAATGGAGCCTACTGACTAGAAAGAAGTGTGGTCTAGCCTCAAAATGGAGATGTTCCTTAGCCATCCTATCAAATTACATAATGCACGCAAAATCCAAGATGCACTTAGGAATGTTTATACAAGTTAGTGGTCATCTAACAACTGAACAGGCACCTTCAATGGATGAATGGAAACAGATCCTGCACTTGAGGAGCAACTATTCTAACAGACAGATTGCAAGAGGTGCCTGGAATATGATCAGCACTCATATATGTCTGAATTAAAATACAGTCAAGTACCTAATTGTCCAAAGTGAAGGGAGAAATTAGAGCACCCTAGGTTTATCAAGGTAAATGTCACAGAGGAAAGAAGAAAGTCAGTGTCAAAAAATGAACAAGATGTAGAATTAGTCTATAGTTAATTACACAGTCAGGATTTAATTCATTTCACTAATTACTCCTCAGCTCCTCTGCTGCTTGAGTGGTTTACAGTTGCTAATATTATAGCCTGGCTCGGGTTGCATGTGTTTCTACAAAAAGCCTGTGTTAGGGTCTGCTATTAGGTGATAAATGTAAGTGGATTCCTCTCTTCCTGAGTGTGCTGCAGAGAATTTACCATGTCCTGGGAATTAGCAAGTGAAAAACATTTTTTTTTTTTTAATTGGTGAGGCCAAGTGAGGAATGGAATCAGGGTTAAATCCAAACAAAGCTTGGCCCTCTCAGTTTTGAAAATCTACTTGTTGCTGTTTAATCATTGAGTTCTCAAGATCATGGATTGAACCAGAAGGACTAAAATTCTGATGAGCTTCAATTACAGGTATCTCCAGAATTTATGTCACTTGTAGTATACCACTATTGAGAATTGTCCTAATATTTTATGTTGATCGGTATGTGTAAAAGTCTTTATGTATATTTACATTTTTTAACAACACAAATAAATGTGTCCTAAATTTATTGGATCATGTGCCTACTGTGTTGTTTAAAAATAATCTTATCTTTATAATAACTCTATAAGTATTTATATTCTCCCCTTACAAAGGAGAAAACTGCTCATTCTACTTTCTCCTTACAGTTTCTGCAGAGCACAATGTCACACGCATGCTTTGGATGATCATGAGCTTCAGATAGCATGTTGAAGCCATATGTCTCCAAGATGATTTTTGCATTTAAGCACCCTGGCCAACAGTGTAGGGTTTTTTTCTCCCCCGTTAGCACTGGCACCCACTGGGGCAAGAACTTAATGAATGTACATTGATTGAATTAAGAGATGATTATATTCTCTTAAATAGAAGCACATTTTTTTAAATGCCCCTTAAATGCTACAGTGAGAGCCAATAAAACAAGCTGGAAAATCTATGCCAGGTTAAAGTTTCCTTTGCTTCCCTTAAGTAACCCCTAGAAAGCAAAATCTCTATGATTCGAATGGACTAGAAATTTATGGCAGAAACGGCTTCATCCTCTACCAAAGTCTTCTTTTCTTTGTTGAGACAGAGTCTCACTCTGTTGCCCAGGCTAGAGTGCAGTGGAGTGATCTCGACTCACTGCAACCTCTGCCTCCCGGGTTAAAGCGATTCTTCTGCCTCAGCCTCCAGAGTAGCTGAGATTACAGGTGTCTGCCACCACACCCAGCTATTGTTTGTATTTTTAGTAGAGATAGGGTTTCACCATGTTAGCCAGGCTGGTCTCAAACTCTTGACCTTAGGCAATCCACCTGCTTCGGCCTCCCAAAGTACTGGGATTACAAGCGTGAGCCACCACACCTGGCCCAGAAACCTTCTTTTCTTATGGGCACCTCAAGATAGCTGGGCCTTTTACAATAAGTTATCCTTTAAAATGCAAAAAAGAACACAGGTAAACAAATCCTGACACAGGAGTCCATTTTTCTGCTTACAGGAAATATGCATTTCCAGAGCTCTTTGAAACAAACTGACACCTCCTTTTAAAACATTCTCAGTAAATAAATTTTCATCAGTAATTTTTAAATTATAAGGCCACATAAGTGGACTACTAAAAGGAGAACTGAGAGAAATCTTGTGTTGCATATTCTTTTTCTTAGCTTGTGTTCACCTTTCAAAAGCTTAAGATAAAATATTTTCCTATGTGAGCTCATTAATTCCTTCCAATGAATGAACAATTTGCAGGATGACCAAGGAAGCCACAAAATGTGGGAATCTAGTTTATGAACAAATGTATTGACCTTAAGATCAGTGTTTTAGAAAAGATACATAGTTGCTTCTTAGAATCATTAGGCAACTATCTGCTGGCATTTTAGTCCATTCCAGTGAAAAAAGGCATGTGGCAATATGAAAACAACAGCACCATTAAAGATAAGTAGTCCTGAGCCTTACATTCCTATAATAATAATATTGGCCTTTTGCCTCGGTTATAGCAAATCTATTAAATATTCATGTGATGTTTATTTTCTAAATGTAAAATGGAATTAGGATAACAAATAAAGTCTACCATCTGGTGATAATATTGGTTATATATTATATTTTTTTGTTTTGTGGGCTTTTATACATTTGATTCAAGGTAGCTTACTGAATAATGCATAAACATCTTTAAAAATGCATTTGAATAGTTGACGTTATAGTTGGTTGTCAGGGTCTTCTCTTGAACTAAAAAGTAGTGATTTTCTTTTTGTACTGAACAAAACTACAGAGAAGATAGCCATTAAAAACCTAATTGGTTTTGAGTCAAAATATTTTTATGATGTAGATTCTATGTAAGTGAGTTCACTTTCTAGAGGAAATCATGAGTCTCTATAAAGGTTAGGTTTCCTGACGCTTCTTCTTAGGAGAGCTTTGTGTGTGTGTGTGTGTGTGTGTGTGTGATTGTGAGTAATCTAAAAATAATCTAAAGATCTAAGAAATAGGCTGTATTTACAAAATCTAAAATTACAAAATGATATATAGCTATGGAGAATGACATCTATTTGTTATAGTTTTGCCTTTTGGAAGGGATCATTTTTATCTTTCTATTCATCATAAACTGGCAGTACATATATTTATACTTTACTTCAGAGGCAGAATAGATATTAAAGGTTTAGCTTCTTTCTTTAGGGCTTTCTAAGTAGTGACTGTCCATAGAGCTGCCACATTCTGAGTTCTGATTTTCAGTTCTAGATGCTCAGGAACTTGATTGTATAAACATACCTTGCAATTTTTCGTGTTTGGTGGTAAACCGTCTTTAATTAAGCAAACTCATAGAAGATGGACTGATAATGCGAAATCCCCATTTATTAATTTCCAACAAGAAATGTAAGCACAAATTAGACTCTGGGCCAGCTACATTATTGGTAGAGCCCAGTGCAAAATGAAAATATGCAGCCCTTTGTTCAAAATGATTAGGAATTTCAAGGTAGTGACAGTAGAGTATTAAACCAAGCACAAGGCCCTTCTACGAAAGGGGGCCTTGTCCAACTGAGCAGGTCACATACTCATGAAGCTGGCCCTGATTAAACTCATACATCGTCAAAGATTGCTTCTAAGTATAGAAATAGAGTAGAGGGATTTGAATATATACCTGCATTCCTGAGAACACCAGTTGAATTACTCTTTCCAGCATTACAGTGTATGGAAACACATTAGCACTTCCTACTGTTGGTTCATTTTATTTAGCTCACTGCCCTTCTGCTGTAGTGAGGCAGTCGGCTCTCTCCATCACGTTACAATCCAGTTGAGCTGCTAACGGCTTTTTGCAAAACACCTCATCTTCTTAATTGGATTCAGTAGATGACCTAGTCTCATCAGCTGCACTTTGAAAACATACCTAAGTGTACACTATATTTCATACATAATGGGCTGGCTTTTAGTAATTTCCATTTCAGAGGACTGCCTTTCTCAGTCCTATCCCTGGACTGAGATGAAACTTACAACAATCCTCTCTGCACTGACTAGGCTTTATGTATTTATTTAATATGTCTTAATTGAGTACCTACTATGTATGCATTGGGTGCTATAGTATTTAATATTATATCACACATTTTTCCCTGAGAATAAACACATGTATTTGTCTGTTATGCTGGGCATATATATTAATTGGGACAGTTTTGATTACATTAATAAAATCCAACTCAAACTATCCTAAAAATAGATAGAAAGAAAGAAAAATAGATGGATGGATGGTGAAATGGTTTGGTTGTGTCCCCACCCAAATCTCATCTTGAATTGAAACTCCCACTAGTCCCATGTGTCATAAGAGGAACCCAGTGGGAGGTGATTGAATTATGGGGCTAGGTCTTTCTTGTGCTGTTCTTGTGCTAGTAAATGAGTCTCATGAGATCTGATGGTTTTAAAAACGGGAGTTTCTCTGCACAAGCTCTCTCTTTGTCTGCTGCCATCCATGTAAGATGTGACTTGCTCCCCCTTGCCTTCTGCCATGATTGTGAGGCCTCCCCAGCCATATAGAACTATAAGTCCATTAAACCTCTTTCTTTTGTAAATTGCCCAGTTTCAGGTATGTCTTTATCAGCAGCATGAAAACATACTAACACAGATGCATAGACAGACAGACAGGACAGATGGATGGATAGATAGATAATAGCTAGCTAGCTAGCTAGCTAGCTAGCTAGATAGATAGATAGATAGGCGTTTTCAAGTTTGGCTGATTCAGTAGCACAAAACATGCAATTAGAACCTCCTCCTTCTCATCCTCCTACTCCTATTTCTCCTCCTCTCTTATTCTCCCTATTATCTCATTTCTTATGATCTGGATTTATTGTCAAAGCAGGCTCCCTCCATGTGGTGGCAAAAATAAACTCAAATACCTCTAAGCTCACATGCCAGAGGGAGAGAACATCTCCCTGTTTGAGCATCCAAAATGATTATTTCAAAAGATGCCCATTGGCCTTACTCAGGTCACATGCCTACGCTGAACCAATCAATGCATTCTGGGGCCTGGCATACTATTATTAGCTACCTATGAGACCATGATTGACAGCCTCACTGGGAAGTGAAAGGGCAGTTTATGAAAGGAAAAAGGAGAGGTTTTGTTACCACAGAAGGAGGAAGGAATTCTGGCACGGTAAAAACAATAGATGTCTCCTCCAGTATGACTACATTAGAACCCTATGGTGGAGTGTAAAGAGGGCTTAAGATTTGAAATCTGGAGAAAGCTATGTGCTACTAAGAAAGTTATGTGCTGCTGTGTATGGGAATGGGGTCAAATCACTGTGGTCAGAAGAGCAAATCATTTTGATTCTTTAGGAAAAAACATGAAGCAAATATACTGACTTGTTATATGATTCTCAGAAGAAACTCCAGAAAGTTTACAATTCAGTTACCAATTTTGTCCAATCTCACCTCATATGTAGAGAGACAATATGTGATTTTTTTGAACTTGGCCAAATGTTTAACTCATAGAATCTAGAGTCCCCAGTCTAGAAAATGGCCATGTATGCTTATTGTACAGCCTTTCACCAAAGACAGAAGGAGGCCAGCACCTTCAGGGTTGAAGATAGGACTTGGGTTTCAATACTTCTAAAAGTTGCATTATTTCTTGTATGCCTGTCTAAATTTATTTCTAAATTCCAAATAGACCATAAATTCCAAATAAACCATATTTTGGCCACTTCTCCTGACCCTCTATAAGAAATGTCCAGAGTCACTCGCATGGTTCATACCAAACAACATTTAGCATTGTGTAGAGCTGATATTTCCAAGTACTTAGAAATTTTTTTTCTTGAATTTTATCCTTACAAGAAACTTTGAATAAAGGTAATAGTATTATTATATAATGCTAAGGGACTTGGCTAGAAGTAAACAGCTCTCATAAATAAACTTGTGCACAGGTATTATGATAATTGATTTTGTCAGCATTCCATTTCTGCCTCTCTTCATGTAAGATAAGGTAGAGCAACATAAAAAGCTGCTGTACTCCACACACAAAAGATGTGCTCATGTCTCTTTCAAGCACCACTCCTTCCACCCACACCCACACTCCAAGAGTTTGAAAGAGCACTCTGGCCCATATGACAACACATTAGAAAAAATGTCTCTCCTGTGTATATTCTTTATCTGTAGGGTGATGGGACCCTGAAGCTTGTCTCCAAAACTCCTCAATTGCATCAAGCAACACTTCTGAGAACCATGGTGACAGCTGATGCTTTATCCTATTTGAGCCGAGAAGGGGAGGCACACTTTTCCTTCTGCTCCTTTGCAGGGATGCTTGAACAGATTTAGGAGACAGTAGGTCTCATCTCATGTTTATAATCTTAAAGAGGCATTGCAGTCACTGAAAATCTGAGATCAGTGAATCATTGCCAAATTACTGAGAAGTAATAGTTGCAACAACTATTACAGCTTTTTGCAAAACAACAATACCACAACCACCACCAACAAAATCAGTACCAGAAGAGTCTGCCAACTCCAGCATCTTATCAATACCGCTGTGGTCATTTCAGCATGGTCTAAATGCTATTGTCATCTTGGTGTAGAGTCTCAAAGCAGGAGATTTTTAGGGACTGGGGCCACTGCATCAAAGAGACAGTGTTGACATTGGGCTGATGACAAGGGCTGCAGGAGCAGGTTCTTACTGGACAAAAAAGAAATTCTCATAGTGTGGATTTGTCACAGACATGACACTCATGGAGAAGAGACAGAGAGAGAGAGAGTTTATATATGTCATTTTTACTTTTTTAACCCCAGGTGTAGAAGAGGAACCGGATAAAAGTTAACTAAATGATATGGAGTTAAGTCCCAGGAACCAACTAAGGAAAATTAAAAATAGCAAGATCCCTAAATAAGAGTGTCAGGGCTGTCTGCAGCCAAGGGTCCTGGAGGCTAGACATTCCAGGGAATCTACCAGGGCCCTAAGAAGGCTTTTGTTTTCTCCCTTAATGGATTCTCTCAGCACGTAAATAGCCCTGAATATCTCTAATGACATTGATGTTCCCAAAAGACAAGTTGGCAGTTATCTATGAGCAATCCTCTTTTCAGAATGGTGACGTTCTTCCCTGGGTGTGTTCTTCACAGCTCTGAGACCAACAGGGATGCCATCTTGGCTCCTAAAAGAAGGAAAAGCTGTGATTCTATTTCAGAATCTTTTGCTGAAACTTGCTCAAAACAGTCTCCATTTGTAAAATGTCATTAAAATAATCTTGTTTGCATTAAATAATGATATCAGAAAGAGCATAGCTATTAATAGTACAGGCTTCAGGTATAATTTAACCCATTAAAAAATAATTCTTTCACTGCTCCCTTATTCTTACCAACACATGGGTTTTTTTAAATGTTATCTTATTTTTAAGACTTGTCAAACCAAAAATGCTTCAGTCCAACCTTTCTACCCTTCAAGTTCTGACACTGTTCCCCATTAATCCTTCTTTTTCTCTCCTTACTCATTCATTGAAAGCTGCCCTCAGGCAAAATTGTAAAGTCTGTGTTACTTGCCTGCAGTGCCCCTTTATCCCTCTTTCATCACTTTTCTCTGCTTTTTAAAGAGCCCTTGCCTTCCCTTCCCTTGGGCATTCAGTGTTCTTGAACTTTCTGGCTGTTAAGAAGCCTCTTCAGTAGTGACAATCTAGTCATTAACCCACACTCAGGACGGCTCATTCCAGGATCCCTGGAGGACAACAGCAAGTAGGATCGGACCCTCTGAAAGCCCGTTGCAAGCTGTGAAACCCTGGGCAACTCAGTCACTCTGAGTCTCACTTTTCCCATCTGTCCAATGAAACAATACTTGCTTCAAAATCCCCCCTCACATCTGGAGTCCTCCTCACCCCCTACTTGCCCTCACCATCCTACTTGCCCTCACCTCTTTGCTTCACCAGCTCTCTTTTGGGTGGGCTCTCCCTTACTCTTTGTCAAGTTTCAGCTTAAATTTTATTTTGGGGAGATCTTCCCCAACCAGCCTAAGAAGGTACTTCCCTTCTACTCTAATGGATGCAATTGGAAATACATAATTATCTTATATTTTTTCATTCATCTGTTTGATATTAACTTTTTTTTTTTAACAGTCTGCCTCCTCTACCAGACTGTAAGCTCTGTGAGGGCAGGTGTCCTATCTTCTTCCAACCTCACTGCTACTCCAGACCCTAGCACAACACAGAGTACTTGGCACTGGAAAGTACTCAATACACATTTTGTTTAACCTCTGTGAGCATGTGCAGAGATAAACTAAGACCACCCAAACCAGAGGAATTTCCTTCAGATTGTGGTATAGCTAGAGAGTCAGCCACCTTCTCTTGTGCTTTACAGAGACTCAAAGGCTGATGGAATTTTATAGTGAAAAAAGGAGAAGACATTATTAAGCTCTGATTGGAGGTTGTCAGCATAGGGAACCTGGAGGTAGGTGTCTTATGTGACTGGTTTGAGGAGTATATTTGGCTTTCTCGGTTGGTCCTGAGTTAGGAGTGATGGCAAGGAGTAGACCAGCTATCATTCATCGACCAAATCTGGATGTTCTGGGCTGATTCCTGTGGAGGTTGAAGGTCAGAGGTCTGTTGTCACATGTGGTCTGGCCATTTAGTCTCTCATAGGATTCCTTCTCCTTTCTTTCTATACCCAGTGCATAACCTACTCTTTCAAACAATGTACAGAGGGAATATATTGATTAGCTTAAAATAAGCTGTTAACATATGATAATATATCCAGGCATATCCATTTCAAAGAGAATTGGCATTTATTAGAGCTATCGAGGACTCAAACAAAGGAATGGATAAGAATAATGAAGACCAGTGAGAAGAGCAATATTTAGGAGTTGGTTTCCTATTCAAGTTGCACTGCAGGAATAGTCCTTAGTTTTCTCTTTAAAATGTACAAAGGATAATGGGTTAATCTCTTAAAAGGTATAAATCTCAGTTATGGGAGACCAAAGAAGAGACATTTGATGCCTGTGCATTGAAGCCAAGACACACCATGCACATTGTCACCCCTAAAGTCCCTGTGTTCCTGGGGCCCTGTGTCTGGGGCCCTTTTCCCCTTATCATCTTTAATTGAGGCTCAGCCCTTCAAGACACACACCAAGAGTCATCCCTCCCCAGGCAGTCACTGCCAACAGCTCCTCTGCTGTCCTCTAAATTTCTAAATTTCTTATCTGTGTCACTCAACACTTTAATGACACTTTGCAGTGGGATATTTCTCATGTTCATGTTTTTTCTTATCAATTAAATTGGAAGTTTCTGTGACTTTTGTGTATCTACCACAGAAACTATAATAGATACACACTCAATTGATTCAGCTATATAAATGCGTTCCTCTATTAATAACCATAGGAAATCAATAGACATTAACACTTAAAAGAAAAAAATAAGATTATTTTACCTTGCATATGTGTGGACAGCAATGTATAATATTTAACTACAGGGGTTCTGGATTAGGCTGGTGTTTGAATCCACAAGAATGTACATCATGTGTACATTCTTAGGCAAGTTTATAAAATATTCCTAAAGTTGGGCTACCATTTTATAAAATGAGGATAAAAATATATGTCCTATGATGAACATACTGTATATAAAGTATTTGAGACCTAGTAAGTAGTAATAAACATTCGTTTTTGCTATGCTATTCAAAATTAACTAAAATTATACATTAATATTGGTTATAAATAGTCTATAATACATATATAGTTCTAAAGGTTGGGTTATTCAAAAAATATTTGGATTATTTTTGAAAGTGTTTTAATGGACATGAAAGTTAAATTGATTATATCTGTAGAGAATATATTAATATTATGATTATTTACTACAGTTTGAGTGCCAAACCAGAAGAGTCATGGTCTAGCAATAAAAGACATGTGGCAGTGGAGAGGTATTCTTTTCTTGCCTCTCAAGCAATATACTCACCAAATGACAGTTTCCTAAAAGAACAGAGGTCACTATGGTGTGGTATAAAGGCTTCAGCTTGGAATCAAATCTACCATGACTCAAGATCTACCATTTGCTACCCATGTGACTTTGGGTAAATCACATATCTTCATTAAATCTTTTTCCTCATTTGTAAAATGGAGATAATGAATTATATTTAACTCAGGAAGAATAAAACACAAATATGAAGGGATTTCTGTTTCTGATTATAATTGACATAGTTGCAGCAGAATAATCTGGCACCAAGAATAACTGAGAAAGTCAAATAGAATATATATATATGTGTGTGTGTGTATATATATACACATACATATATAAATCTGTGTGTAGGCATTGAGAAATTGTATAGGTAACCAAAATGTGAGGGTGAAGATCCCAGGAAAAAATGCAGGTCATTAAGATAAGCTCAACTTCTCCATACTTCTCTTCCTCTTGGGGCATTTGTTAATTTTCGGTATGAGTGGTAGTGTGAGAAGCCAGGCAGACAGCTGCCAAAGGGCAGGGGAGCCAGCAGAGCTTCTGAAAATATCATGAGGCTTGGAAGACAAACACTGGAGTTCAGGCCAATAGGAAGTCAAGGGCTTGGGGGACCAAGATCATGGAAAATAAAGAGGCATGGGGAAGTCAGCCTGACAGTCTTTGGTACTCTCCATTAGACATTTGCCAATTCTTTACTGAGCAGTGTCAGGGGTTAAGAAGCTAAGTAAAAATTAGCTGAAAAGGAGAAGACAGTTTTTGGCAGTCTCACAACACTGGGTAAACAAAAATTGGAATTCAGCATTGCCGAGGCAAAGAGGTCATAGTAAACACTCTGGTCTTTTAGTCTGGACCATTGGCAAGCTTCACTCTAGGAATTGGAAATAAACAAAAAAATACACCGAGACTTAAAGAGACTGCAAATTAGCATTGGGTCAAATAATTTCCTGGCTATACCAAGATAAACCCTTCTTACTTAACAGTAGGATAGGGTGAATCCTTATTGTAAGAGAACATCATCTAAACTCTATCATACTTATTATAGAGAATGCCTGGCATTCAACCAAAATTGCTATTCCAAAATTGAAAGACAACAGAAACAGAGTTACAAGTTAACTGGATAGATTTTTCAGACATAGACCCTAAGTTGACTCAAATGAACAACTTCAAATAAATAAATAAATGACAAAATGCAAATTTAAAGAAATCAGAGATCTCAACGTTTAATAAAAAATGCCCATGCCTGCAAAAAGAGAATAATGTGACTAAAATCAATGGAAAAATAGACAATAGAAATAGACACAAATGATGCAGCTCTTGGAATTAGCAAAGACTTTAGTTATTAATATTTTCAAGAAAACTGAGAAAAATATTAATAAAATAGATAAAAATAAGAATTTCAACAGAGCAATTATTTAATATTTGCATATTAAAAATAGTGCTATATTATATGAGATTATTTTCTTTAGAACAGGTCCATGCTTTCTTATAGTAGACTGAAAAAGTGGGAACTTATCACTTTGATCTAATTATGCACTCAGTTGAGGCCATCATTGCAAAGTTAAGGCTCGGTCTACCTCTGTTACAGGAAAGGGGACTGAATCCAGACCCCAAGAGAAGGTTCTTGGATCTTGCCCAAGAAAGAATTCAGGGCGAGAATTCTCGCAAATAAAAAGCAAGATTATTAGAAAAGTAAAGTGGTGAAAAAACTGCTACTCCATAGACAGAGTAGGATGTTCCTGAAAGCAAGAGAAGGAACGTGTCCCACCCTAGGGACAATGCTCGTATATATAGAGAGTTGTGGTCTGCTTCAAGGGTTTGTGATAAAGGGTTAATTTTCTTAATTACCATATTTTGCAAGAATCAATATTATCTTTAAAGCAAAATTAGGAATGCCTTTGTTCTCCAGATATCGGGATATCTGGACACTCCCAAGTCTGCATCTGTTTAGTAAACATTATTAATTTGTTCCCTTAACCATAAGCAGCTAGAGGCTCAGAATGCCTAACTTTCTGAGAAAGCAGCCCAGCAAGTCCAAGCCTCATTTCCTAGGCCTTACTCAAAATGGGTCGCTTTGGTTTGAATGCCTCTGACACCTCTGGTTCTCCCATATTCTTGAAACATAACCCTGGGACTGAGACCAAGGGTATTCACAGGGACCCAGCCCTTGGTGGGTCCTGCACTCTCATTGTCATCTACTCAACAGTATGGGACTGAGGAACATTCTGCTCTACTTTTTAGATGTTTTCAACATAACTCTTTAATTTCCTATTCTATACAGCTTTAGAATTTGGCAAATGTGTTGAAACACTGGCTGTGTGTTGGAGGACTGTGAAGTCCCCACTTTTGTCTTTCCAGCTTTAGAGAACTGTAAAAGTCTCACTTGTTGGCCATTCCCAGCCTTTCTCCCAGAATAGATCTTGGATCCCTGGCCTGTTGCCCACACCAAGAATCTGCAAATCTTTTTAGGAAAAAAGGCAGCTACAAATGATAAACTCACATTTCTTCATTTGTCCTCTCTTTGGAATCTCAGTCCTTCTAGTTCTCATTGTTTCAGCAGCTCTCAGATGCCTTTAAGCAATTTTTTTTTTTAAATGTAGGTTTTGAGTTGATCTCAACAGGAGCATTTGTCTGCCCCAAGCTACTCCTTCCTGCTTGATTAGACTAATAATGTCAAGTGTTGGCAAGAACATGAAGCAACTGTGACTTTCAAGTGTTGTGACAGAGTGTGAATCAGTACAACCATTTCGGAAATTGGCAATAGTATTCATGTCCCATTGTGACATAGCAATTTTCCACTAAGGACTATACTAACCCACAAAAATGCATCTATATATTCACCAAAGGACATGCACAAGAGCCCCAAACTGAAAACAACTTAAATGCCCATCACAGCTGAATGGATATATAAATTGTATTATATTTGTTCCAAAAGGAGAAAAAACTACAACCACTGTGATGGTTAATTCTATGTGTCAATTTGACAGGGCCCAGCGGTACCCATATTAAGCATTATTTTGAGGTGTGTCCAGGAGGATGTTTCTGAATGAGATTTACATTTGAATTGGTGGACTCAGTAAAGTAAATTTCCCTCCCCAATATAGATAGACATCATCCAATCCATTGAGGGCCAGAATAGTACAAAAGGTGGGAAAAGGAGGAATCTGTGCTTTTTGCTTCCTGCCTGCCTGCCTGCCTGAGCTGGGACATTGGTCTTCTACCCTTTGACTGGACTTACAATCTCATCTTTCCTGGGTCTCCAGCTTGCAGATGGGACTTCTCAGCCTCCATAATCACGTGAGCCAGTTTCTTATAATAAATCTCTTCCTACACACACACACACACACACACACACACACACACACACACAGAAGCTCTGTTTCTCTGGAGAACCGTAATACAACCATATACAACATGATGAATCTCACAATGTTTAGCAAAAAGCTAGACATAAAATAACACTTAACATTTGAAAAAAAAATTGCAAACAGCAAAACATCATATCCATAAGGAATTATTATTGCTGAAACATGCACTTAACAATGTATAGAATATTGCTAGGCCCTGGAAATTTTATTCTCTATAAATTTAACTCCTAATAACTTTATGCACTTTCAGTGAAAAATCCATAAACTGAATTTTAAAAAACGCAAGATGAAAACAAAAATATACTGGTCTTGAGATAAACTTAGTAGTCAGTATCAAGACACTCTGCTATCACCACCATAAGTTGCTTTTTATTTCTCTAAACCAGGAAAGCTGCCAATGTGTTCAACATTCCACAGCTTTTATCTCTATGGCTCAAATGCAGAGCTGTATATTTTTGCATTTCTTTGGCCTGATATATGTCTCTCAATTTTGTCACTTATGTTTGAAAGCGTTAAATCCTAATTTGGACTGCTTATCTTCAATCTGATAATTGTGGAGTTTAAGGAATGTAGTGGCTACATCACATGCCTTCTCTCAATGTTTTGACAATAACAAGTATCTTTTCCAATGACCAAATGCTCCTGATTTCGTTCTGCGATTAGGCCTCACAGTACTGCAGTTTTTTTCCCGTGCAATATTATTTTTCCAAAGGGAATATTTTGAAAAAGATCTGAGAAGACAGAAAGACCTTGACTGAAGTTAAACAATGCCAATGTTTATCCATAGAAAGGACTTAATATAAAGGACTACTAATACTTGAACACGTCTCATAAATAAAATCAATTATATATGAGGCTGGTTTTTCTCAAAAAGACAAATTCTTAAGTTGAGGCATGTCAGCATGCTTGGTAAAAGCAACTTGTCTGAACCTCATTTGGAACTATTGCACATAAGAAGTTAAATATTTTTGCAGCCAGACATTGAATTTACTGCTTCACACATCTGGAATATCACTTCTTAGACATGCTGAATTTTTTCTTAAAAAAAGGAATGTCTCCACATTGGATGATTTTTTTTCATATAGAACTTTTAAAAATATATCTTTATTTCTTCTAATTTCAAACTGACTGAATAGTTGCAAGAATAGCACAAGGAATTTCTATATATCCATATAGTCACGTTCACCAATTATTGACAACAAACTTATCCCTTTGATTCATCATATTCTCTCATGTGCACACACACGCAAACATACCCACGTATTTTTTTCCAAAGTAAATACATGTCTTTTATTTGAAAACGAGTTGAAGATATCATGCCCTTTTACCCCTAAATACTTTGGCGATTGTTTCCTAAGAATAAGGAGTATTTCAAAGTACAATTATCAAAACTTAACATTGGCCTGTGTTATTTTCTAATCCACCATTCACATTTTTTTTTCAGGCCAGGATCTAAAACAAGATCACACATTAATTTGTCTGTTCTGTCTCTTCAGCCTCCTTTGATCTAGCACAGCCCACCAGCCTTTCTTTGCCATTTTTGATCTTGATATTTTAAAAGAGTTAAAGTCAGTTAATTTGCAAAATATCCCTTAATTAGAATGTATCTAATGTTCTTTCATGATGAGTTTCAGGTTATGCATAAAACATGCAGGAACGCCATAGAAGTGATGTCGTGTTTTCCATGTATCACATCAGGAGGAACATAATGCTGGGTTGTCACTGATATTAAGCTTGATCATTTCATCATGGTATCTACCAGGTTTTTCTCAAATATTACCCACAAATTTTACCATCCGTTGGAGATGTTCTCACTTCATCATCCCTACTATATTGATGAGTTAGCATTCTTCTGTATGAAAAGGCTTTTACTTCCCTCCCATTAATTCTTTTTTTTTTTTTTTTTTTTTTGAGACAGAGTCTGGCTCTGTCCCCCAGGCTGGAGTGCAGTGGCACCATCTCAGCTCACTACAAGCTCCGCCTCCCGGGTTCATGCCATTCTCCTGCCTCAGCCTCCCGAGTAGCTGGGACTACAGGTGCCCGCCACCACGCCCTGCTAATTTTTTTGTATTTTTAGAAATTTATTTAATTATTCTTATAGGGACTCATGTGTTCATATTTTAAGCAATGAGTTATAATCCATTATTATCATTGTTTATTTTTATGCTCAAATTATCCAGGATTTGGCAGCCTCTGCAAGTGTGCCCCTGTATGTGCCTCAATGTGTGTGTGTTTACATATTCTCATCATTCTTTAGAGTTTTCTTATTTCTGGGTATATGTCTTTTTTTTGAAGGAACCTGGGTTTCTTTGAGTGGAGAGTGGTATTTTCTGGTATCAGAGTGGTATTTTTTAGTACCATTTCTTTTAGGTACTCTCAGCAGAGTTGAAAAAATGTATTAATACATCTATGCCTCTATATTTTTATGTGTATCTATATGTATATCTATAGCTGTAAAAAAGCAGGAGTTTATATTGATACCTTCAATTTCAATCTGGTGTCACAAGACATGTTCTAGTCTTCTATTCTTCAATATTTATAACTCTAACACCTCACATGGAGTGCATTTGGTTTTCCAAATGAGAGGAAAGAGTGCATTTCTCTCTCCTCTGTCTCTCCTCCTTTCCTCCATTGTTTCCAAATGCACTTTATCTTTTAAAAGACATTAGTTATAATATTGTAAAAGTCTCAAAATATTAAATCAGTGTTAAGGATGACCAAAAAAAAGTTAATGGTCTAAATACATGGTTTTTTTCCATAAAATTAGTGACTCCTATTTTAAATACTACATTTTGCTTATACATATAAGTTTGCTCTACTCATTATGTTGTAGATTTCTTTAAAATTTGTAAAAAGCAAATTTACTTTTATTTTTTGTAAGATCATGGTTATATGGAGGTAAAAAAATACTATAATTCATTTGTAAGTGTTTCCATTAAGTGATAGGTTAGGGCATAATGGATATCTTTTGATTCTGTCAAAGTGTGATGGAGAAGTAATTTCTTTCACTGAAATTGTCAACCTGTGTTTGTTAAATGCCTATGATGCACAAGTATCACCATTGTGAATTTGCATCCATCAGAAATGACAAGAATGACCTAGATTATTTTTCATGAGTATTACCTTCCGTTGCCTTTTGGAAAACAGACCAATACTATAGTCCCAATGTCTGTTCCCACCCTCCTTTTCGAAAATGCAACGCACGAATAATGGACTATGGGGTCATAAAAATATGTGAAAGTACCGAAGAGAAAACTGCTAGTAAACAAATGTGAGGTGTACTGTTCTACATTTGGGAGGAGAAGAATGTGTCTGTAAGGAGATGAGGAGGGAATAACCCAACAGCCAGTTAAATAAACAAACTCTTAAATAAGGAAAACAATAAATAAAAACAGAGAAAATGCACTTTTGTTTTTTGCGAGGTTCGACCTTTCAAATAACACTTGATTTGGAAGCAACTATTCCTTACCCATAAGCTGAAAAGAACAGAATGACTTTCCAGACCTATGCTTCAGAACAGACTGGATAAATGTCATGAGGAATATTGGGTATAAGACCAGAATGTCATTGTAGCAGTTGGATTTATAGTCAGCAAGTCCAAAATGTGTGCTTAAGCATCACAGCCACATTACCTGGTGCCACTCAGATATGAGCAAGGGTGATTCAAGGTTTAGAGAGCCTGTGGTCCAGGTGTGGCCTGACCAGAGAGAGAATCGCCACCTTGAGAGGGAGATGAAAGAAGGATGCAGGAATTATTGCAGCACCAGAAAGTGATGTCTCTGAGAGCTTGACACAGTCAGTGCAGACCACCTGGGCACCAAGTTCCACATGATAGAATGAGAACCATGTCTATTGTTTCCGTGGCTGGACTGGACTTGTTTTAGGTTTTGTCTTTTTTTGTTATCAGTTAGATGGAGAATACTGCTGTGTACTCCATACACTGCCGTGCAGAAATGTGCAAATGCCAACAGGTGAAGGGGAGAAACACTGAGAGAGAGACAACAGCAGAACAGCTGCAGCCGCAGGAAGGCCAGCAGGCTGGAGTGTTAGGAAGCCGCACCTGAAACCTCCGGCGAAGGGGACGCCTAAGCTCGGGGCAGGATGCTGCCCACTGGACAGAGCCTGAGGATGACGCAGAAAGGGGTCAGGGCTGGTGACTTTACTTCCAAGCCCTCAACCTCACTCCTGCCATCAGATCCCCTGCTAGAGGCCAGCCTCTTTATCTCCTCAACAAGCTCTCATGCTGGAAGAAATTAATTCCCATTTTACAAATGAAGAAATTGAAGTTACCACAGCCCCGACCGTCCGATCTCAGGTCTGCTGGGCTTTCCACTGAGCTGTGGAGCTTTGTTGAGTTAGAAATGTTTATCATTCCTTTGGGGATGGAGGGAATTGAATGAGATTATACCTGGTGAGGGGCTTCTGGCAGAGACTGTCTTATATTCATTCTCACACAAATACAAGGTCTCTATGTGTCTAAGGGAAGCATTATTAAAACAATAGCTGACTTATTTACTGCCCCCTCTGTGACATGCATTAACTTAAGGACTCTACATATATTAATACATTTAATCTTCACAAAAGCCCTAAAAGGCAGGTGTATCATCATCTCCCATTCTACAAGTGAGAGAATTAAGACAGAGGGGTTAAGTAAATTGTCCAAGTTTACTCGGTACATTGACTTGCCAGGGCTGCCATAACAAGTTACCGCAAACTGAGTGGCTTAAACCACAGAAACATACAGCCTAATTGTTCTGGAATCTGGAAGTCTGAGAGCAAGATGTCAGCAAGGCTGGTTCCCTCTGGGGGGTAGGAGGAAACGATCTGCCTTTCTCCTTAGCTCGTGGATGGCCATCTTCTCCCTGTGTCTCTTCACATTGTCTTCCCTCTATTCGTGTCTGTTCAAATTTCCTCTTCTGAGTACACACATCATATTGGATTAGAAGCTGCTTTGGACTGAATTATATCTCCCCACTAAGGAAAGTCCACGTGAGGACACAGAGAGAAGGCAGTGATCTGTAGGCCAAGAAGCCGGCCCTCACTAGAACCCAACTATGCCAGCACCCTGATCTCTGACCCGCAGCTTCCAGAACCATGAGAAAATAAATTTCTGATGTTTAAGCCATGCAGTCTATCGTACTGCATTATGGCAGTCTGAGATGACCAAGACAGGACCTCCTCTTAACTAATCATATTGTTAAAAGAAAAACCTCAGGTTGGGTTCAGTGTCCCACGCCTATAATCCCAGCACTTTGGGAGGCTGAGGCGGGTGGATCACGAGGTCAGGAGTTCAAGAGCAGCCTGGCCAAGATGGTGAAACCCCCTCTCTACTAAAAATACAAAAATTAGCTGGGCGCGGTGGCAGGTGCCTGTAATCCCAGCTACTCAGGAGGCTGAGGCAGGAGAATAGTTTGAACCTGGAGGGGTGGAGGTTGCAATAAGCTAAGATCACACCACCACACTCCAGCCTGGACGACAGAGTGAGACTCCATCTCAAAAACAAAACAAAAACCAAAACAACAACAACAGCAAAACCTTAGCTGAATTAAATTTAAAGGAGTTTAATTGAGCAATGAACAATTTGTGAATCGGGCGGCCACCAGAATCATGGCTGATTCAGAGAGACTCCAGGGATGCTTCTGGTCAGAGCAAATTTATAGACCAAAAAAAAGGGAATTGACGTACAGAAATCAGAAGTGAGGTGCAGAAACAGCTGGATTGGTTACAGGTTGGTTTTCGCCTTATTTGAACACTTAGCAGTCTATGAGCAATTGAATTATGGCTGCTGGAATTGGCCAAGACTCAGCTACTGTTACAGGCTCATGCTCCTAAGTTAGGTTTTCAATCTTGTCTGCCTGTTAAGGTAGGTTACAGTTCATCCACAAGGACTCAAATATGGAAGTATAGAGTCCTTCTCAGGCCATATTTAGTTCGCTTTAACAATACCTACAATGACACCTTTTCCAAATAAGATCATATTCTGCAGTACTGGGAGGTGACTTCAACAAATGAATGTTGGGGGGATATAATTAGGCCCATAACACTCAGCTTGTAAATTACAATGTCAAGATTGAAACCCAGGTTGTCTGGCTTGAAAGTCCTCACTCTAAACCACTCTGTTATATTGCCCACTAAGTAAAATAACCTCCTAATTCAACAACTATTTATTAAGCGCTTGCTGTGTACCTCTCTTACTTCCGTCTCTGCAGTTCTCGTCTTTCCTAGAGAGGTTTTTCTCTGTTCCTCTTCGTCATTTCTGATAAAGTAAGGCCTTTTTTTTTCTGATCAGTGACATTATTTTACTTCTTGTTTTCAATTAAGCGGTTTTTCACTGAAAATGTACCATGTCACCATCACAAAAGATAGTTAAGTTACCATCACTTCACTTTCAAACAAATACTGGCCCACGTAGCAGGATGTCTGCTTGTTTATTTTCTGACTGTGGGCCTCTGAATATGCTAGTGTTCTCACCATTGCATTCTTGGTGCCTAGCACATAGTTAAAACTTAATAAACATTTGCTGAATGTTGCTATTTCAAGTGAATTTGTCAATGCAGACGTGTCATTGCCTATGGTCCAAAATCTATTTAATTGGTTTAAATAGGCCCCATCAGGCAAACCTACAAATATTCTCCAATTAGGATTAACAGACGCCTTATTCTTTCTAGTGAAACTGTCTCTGGACAAATTTAATAACCTTTCTCTTTTCATGAATGCATATATGTCACAAAGATAATGGGAGTTAAAATAACCCATGGGAAATGCTTGCCTTTATAAGCTACAACTCAAGGAATGGCAGTATAGACCTTGACTGCAAAATAATATACATGTTGTGACAAATTAAGTGTTCTGCTGTGGACTAATGGACACAGCATTTAATGAGGTTTAGATAAATGAAGGTGATGCGTAACTGACTTGAAATTAACTTAAAATGCTATAGAAGTCGTTCCGGGCATGGTGGCTCACGCCTGTAATCTCAACACTTTGGGAGGCCTAGGCAGACGGATCATCTGAGGTCAGGAGTTCGAGACCAGCCTGAGCAACATGGAGAAACTCCATCTCTACCAAAAATACAAAATTAGCTGGGCATGGTGGCGCATGTCTGTAATCCCAGCTACTCAGGAAGGCTGAGGCAGGAGAATCGCTTGAACCCGGGAGGCAGAGGTTGTGGTGAGCTGAGATTGTGCCATTGCACTCCAGCCTGGGCAACAAGAGCAAAACTCTGTCTCAAAAAAAAAAAAAAAAAAAAAAAAAAAAGCTACAGAAGTCATGTTTTCCCACAAATCTTATCACAACCACACGTGAATTACCCTCCTTCCTGTTTCCAATCTTTTTTTTTTCACTCTGTCTTCTAGAACACAGAACCAACTTTGTCACTCTCCTACTTCAAAGTATTGGCACCCAATGCCTACAGAACTAAGAACAAACTGTTTTGTTTTTCTCTCCAACTTATCTTTTATTGTTTTTCGGAGTCACACGCAAAACCTGATATCCTCATCCCACTGTTCTAATAAAGCCCATAGAAGACTTCTCTGCCCTCTGCTGCTTGTAGCCCTTTGTACACTGGGCCCATGGCTAGAATAAGTGATACCTGCTCTCCTTTCCCAGCCACCCCTATTATAAACCATCAAGGCCCATTTGAGTCATCACTTTCTCTGTGAAGCCTACTTTGAACTTCATCTTCTATACTAAGGAGAAATAACCACTCTTCCTTCCACATTTGTCTGGAAGGTTGTCATCCATATCTCTTTCCCACCATTTCTCCGCTATGACATAAACAAATTGAGGACAGGTGCCATGTTTTATCTCCATTGCCAGTATCCTGTTGGACATGGGCAGAGAAACTTCCACATAGTAGGTGCTCAGCAAATATATATTAAAAGGAGACAAGAAGGAAAGAAGAAGGGAAATCAAGAAGGAAGGTAGAAAGAATGGATACCGTAAGACACTTCAAAAAAAAAAAAAATCACAGTCACCCAATCCAGTGCAGTCATCTACAGGATGGGAAGGAGAGCAGGACTCCTTTGCTTTTTCTTCTGTAGATACAGGGAGAAACAGAAAAAGTTTTTAAGAACTAATTTTGATTAGTTATGAATCAATATCTACCTAAGTACAAGTAACCAAGTTAAAACAAGTTTAAAAATAGGAAGATGGGGGCCAGGCATGGTGGCTCACACCTGTAATCCCAGCACTTTGGGGAGCCAAGGCAGGCAGATCACTCGAGGCCAGGAGTTTCAGATCAGCCCGTCCCACATGGCAAAACCCCATCCCTACTAAAAATGCAAAAATTAGCTGGGTGTAGTGGGGTGTGCCTGTAGTCCCAGCTACTCGAGGCTGAGGCACGAGAATCGCTTGAACCCAGGAGTTGGAGGTTGCAGTGAACTGAGATTGTGCCACTGAACTCCAGCCTGAGTGACAGAGTGAGACTCTGTCTCAAAATAATAATAATAATAATAATGAGATGTATTTGCTGATACTTGGGAATTATTTCAGCTTCTTCATAATATACTCAATAACTGTGCATAACCAAGGTTAAACATTCAGCTGGAAAATAAAAATTCCTTCCCTCCCCAAATGTGTCCCCAAATCCAGATGTTTAGCATAGAGGTAGACAAAACATGCAGATGACTAAATTTGTTCATTGTCCATTGATGTGTTTTGACACAATGGGTGAGGTTATGAGTCTGGAGTTGTACATAAAAGCCCCCCATACTTATTTATCCTATAGTTTATATAATAAGACAGTTACCAGGAAGTAAAGAGTGCAACAGAGTTAAACAGAAGGAAATATAAACATGATTTCCTTTGAATAGAGGATGTGGAATGTCACTTCTGATTGCTAGCATGAGAATTTTTAAATTTTCCCCCAGGAGAGATTAATAACAAAAAAAGAACTTTTTTAGTTCAAAGATACACTAATCTTCCAATATGCTGGCTCAAGGCTATGCCAGGAAGACCTCTTCAAATGGTTTGTGGGTGTATAGCTTTCAAAGATTGGTTATATTACTATTCTAAAAACAGTTTTAATTAAGAGTCTAGGGTACCCCATGGTAAATTTTATTTTTCGAAGTTGCTGCAATACTACCTCTCATCCCCCATGCTTTTCTTATAATATGACTCTGACACTTTTCTCGAAGAAATGTGGGGGCTGTGTTCCCTCTCCTTGAACAAGGGTGACCTTGCCATTATTGCAGAGGTGTGACTCTATGAGACTCCCCAGTCTAGGTCATATAAGATGATACAACTTAGGTCTGCTTTTCTTGGGTCTCTGGCTCTTGATACCCACCCACCATTGCATAAAGGAAGCCAAATAATTCATGGAGAGGTCCATATGGGGAATATCTGAGGCCCCCACCCAGGCAGCCCAAAGTCCTGACCAGATTCTCAGACAACAGCCTGAAGAAATATGCCTGCATAACTTGAGTGGCTGCGGTTGATACTGCACGAGATCAGTTGTCCCTGCCAAGCCTTGCCCAATTTGCTGATATGTGAACAAATAAAGGATTGTTGCTAGTTTGGGGTTGTTTGCTATACAGCAACTAATAACTGGAAAGATTCCTAAAGGGAAACAACATGCATTTTGACTTCCAGCTTTGTGCCATCTGAAAGTACATTTTTAAACTTAATTTGTATGGTAGGCAGAATTACGGCTCCCCCAAAGATGTCCATATCCCAATTATCAGAACCTGTGAATATGTTAGCTTACTTGGCAGAAAGAAAGGGACTGTGATCCAGTGACGGATCTTGAGATGGGGATATTATCCGGGTTGATCTGGGTTAACCCAAACCAATTGAAAGGGTTCTTGTACTTAAAGAAGGGAGGCAGGAAGGTCAGAGTCAGAGAGATTTGAGGATGCTGTGCTGCTGGCATTGAACACAGAAGACAGAGCTGTGAACCAAGGAATGCAGGTAGTTCCTAAAAGCTAGAAAAGGCAAGGAAAGGGCACGTTTTCTTCTAGAACTTCCAGAAAAGAAATGCAGCTCTGGATTGTATTCCACCAAGATGTGCTTCAGACCTCTGGCTTTCAGAGATATAACATAATACATTTGTGTTATTGTAAGCCATTAATTTTGTGGCAATTTATTACTGCAATAATGAGAAACTATTACAAGTAGTTATATTTCTGCAGCTTAATTAATAACTCATCCCCACCCCTCCTTAAATTGATCCTGGGACAATAACTAGCCCTTAAGCAAAACCTCAGCATAGTTCTGGACTAGAAAGGGCTTTAGGGACTAGAGTCTCCATCCCTTGGGGGTTAGTGGTAGGAGTGAGACTCAGAAAGGATGAATGGGTTTTTCAGAGTCCTGAGAAGGTTCAAGCCTCAGCAGGGAGTACATAACTCCAAGACCAGTGCCTGTCTTCAGTATGCCTCTATTCTGGGTTTCGGAGATCCGAGGGTCTCTTTCTCAGTTGTCCAGTGTTGTTCTACTGATTCTGGTGGAACAATAGATGAACTCCAGTCTAGAGTTCTATTCTAGTTGCCTCTCCCCTAAGGATACCAGTATTCCCTTTCTCTTCATTAAAATTTTAATTCCTTATCTCATTTGTGTTTCCAAAGACTCACAGATTGTCTTGGTGAGTGCAGAGTAATTTGTCATTCTTTCAAAGTAATATGCACAAAAAAGCCACCTTCAACCTTTTTTTTTTTTTTTTTTTTTTTTGAGATGGAGTCTCGCTCTGTCGCCCAGGCTGGAGTGCAGTGGCACGATCTTAGCTCACTGCAAGCTCCGCCTCCCGGGTTCACGCCACTCTCCTGCCTCAGCCTCCCAAGTAGCTGGGACTACAGGCGTCCACCATCCCCACCCCGGCTAAATTTTTATATTTTTAGTAGAGATGGAGTTTCACCATGTTAGCCAGGATGGTCTCGATCTCCTGACCTCGTGATCTGCCCACCTCGGCCTCCCAGAGTGCTGGGATTACAAGTGTGAGCCACTGCACCCGGCCACCACCTTGAACTCTTAAGGAAAAGCACTGTGATTTGCCTATAGAAAAACAGTCTTGGTTAAGGCAGCCTCTCCTAGCTCCCTCTCAAGTCCTACCTTCTAGATAGCTGCTGAATTACTTAAACCATTAGTGAGGATGTAAATTTGTTCAGCAGTTTTGGAGCTCAATTTGACATCAGCCATCAAAAGTTTAAATGCACACATCATCTAACCCAGCCACTTCACCTTCAGTTAAATAGGTATGCACAAAGAGACATGCAAAAGGATGCTATTTATGAGATGGCACACTCATATTCTGGAATACTTTGAACCATTAAGAAAAGATAAACTAGACTTTTTTATATAGAAACTGAAATGGAAACTTGTTCAACGTGTATTGAATGGGGGAAAAGGTAAGCTATCAGTTTATATCATGATTTGCTTTGTATTTTAAAAAGCCACATTTTTGTATCCATATATGACTTTATATAGGGGTGGCCTTTACACAGAGAAATTATATATTTAACTCAGAATCCACTTATTCATCCATTAATTGAAACTATAAGCTGACCCCTCTGGGATAGGCTGAGTATATATAATTATATATATAATATTAAGTAAAACAGATATGGTACAGTCTTCAAGAAGCTCACAGTGTACTGAGAGATATATAAGATAATCTTTTAAAAATAAAAATAGAATACATTTTAAAATATTGATAAAACTTGTGATAAATGCATGATGCTATGATATAGAATGAGGAGTGGCCTCTATATACAGGATGATGTGAGAATACTTCGAGAAGAGATGCCATTTTAACTGAGACTTGAGGAATATAACTCTTGATTCAATGGATATACAGGATAATTTGGCTCTTTCTTATTCACTAGTAAGAAACATGAGAGTTAACAGTATTGGCATTGCAGAGTTTAAAAACACAGGTTTACAAACTCTCATTCTGCAAGTACCAAAGGCGAGAAAGTTTGGTGTGTTTCACGACCTGAAAATTCACAGGTAGAAAGAAAACAAAAAAAGAAGGGGAGTGTGGAAGGCAGGGGTGAGTAAGTTTGGAGGGGGAGCTGACCACACTGAGTAGCAGTTTCAAACCTTTTAGTCTCATGACTTTCTGACTCCCTTGAAAATTATTGAGGATCCCAAGAGTTTATATGAGTCATGTTTATTGATACTTATGACATTGGCTATTAAATGGTGAATTTGTAAAAATAGGTATTTATTTCTTCATTTTAAAATAATAAGAAACACATTACATGTCCTAGTAAGTTGAATGCTGATTTCTCCAAAGTCTCCTAATCCTGACATGTCCTAATCTCCAGAACCTTTAAAAGTCACGTTTTCTGGAAAAAGAGTTTTTGCAGATGTGACAAAGCGTCTCAAGATGAAATTATCCTGGATTAGGGTAACCCCTAAATCTAATGACAAGTTCTTATGAGAGATGACATGAGGAAACAGACACAAAGAAATACATGGGAGAAAGCTACATGAAGACAAAGGCAGACATTGAAATGATGTGTCTACAAGCCAAGGAACACTGAGGATTACTGGTGAGAAGGTGGAGAGAGGTGTTATCCCTCAGAAGGAACCAATATCAACATCTTGGTTTTAGACTTCCGACCTTTGGAACTGTGAGAAGACAGATTTCTGTTATTTAAACTACTAAGTTTGTAGAATGTATTACATCAGTCCTGGGAAACTAATACACATGCCGATGTAAAGAGAATTGTTTTATGAAAAGTAACTATAGTTTCTAAAATACAAACAAATGAAAGGGAAGAATGATACTATTCTGTATTTTTGCAAATCTTCTTAGTGTCTGCCTAGTAGATGACAGCTACATTCCTATATGTGCTACTGAATTCAAACTGTTGAGATATGGTTTTTTTTGGTTGAAATATATGAAGAAAATTCAGCTTTATGCAATTGGAAATTTGAGTAATATTATAGCAGATGTTTATACTGTACATCAAAGTATCTTCTTTGATACAACACCAAAACTTGACAAGTGGGACTTTCTTAAAGGTAGTTGCAAACTGGAATCTGGGATCATATTAATAAATTTTTAATACATTTTTATATTAATTACATAGGCTTACCTCGAACATTGAATATGTCTTTTCCCTGGTATGATTTTGAACATCACATGTTGGTCATTTGGAAAATCTTGGTTCACTGAATAATGCAGATCATCCAAATGTTGACACATTCCATTGTATATTATCAAGGAAAATTACATTCAGTAAAGCCACCACTTACGTTATGGAGAAAGCATCAGGAAACTGTCAAACTCACAGTGGTAGAAAAAAGTTTTTCAAAATTTGAATGTTTGTTTGAAAGTTTGAATTTAACATTGGCAGCAAATACTGTCAATTGCTTCCCTCAAAGTGACAGATTCATCCGAATCTGAATAAACATAATTTTGTCAGTCATTCTTTCAAACAAAAATGGTGCTCCTTGAAAAATGTGGCTAGTTCAGCTCACAACTCAAACAATTGCACAAGTGTATATGTACACTACTTTCCATTTTGTCACTCAGAGTATTAAAAACTGTGTATTCGAGAGTTGAAATTTTGAAAAATAAACCATTTGTAGTGCTTCATCAAGGATATTCTCATGTGAAGTTTGCTCCCCCCACGTTTTTAACTGCTAATGTATGGCAGAGAAAAATGCAAAGTCACTGGCATAGATTGTTGCCACCATACATACTGGGGGCCAACAGTTTTATTCACTATTGCCTTTGCAGCATCCATGAAAATATTAACAGGGTAAAAAGGCAAATGACGTTTTACAGTATTATGAAAATAACTTTGACCAAATTGACCCCTGAGTTCAGAGACCCACTCCACCCTAGGGATCTGCAGATCATTCTTTAAGAACTGCTGATCTAGAGTCTTATAAACTGTGAGAAAGAGTTAGATTTTATTTCACTTACAATCAGCTGCTCTTGGTGGGATTTTAGCCAAGGAGTGTTGTGATTTAATTTGAATTTTGAAAAGATGACAGAAAGATTTCTTAATTGAGGAAGCGTTTGATGGTACCATTTACAGAGAGGTAGCAAAGACTGTAGGAGAAGGTGAAGGAAGGAATATTAACAGTAGCTTGGGACACATTACATTTGAATTGTCTATAAAACATTCAAATGGAACGGCTTAGTAGGCAATTTTATTTTTAAGCCTGGGGCTCAGAAGTGAGGTCTAGCCTGGATTTGTAGTCTTAGGAGTCGTTTACATATGGATAGAATTCAAAATTAAGATGATTAATGATATCACATAGGAAGAGAGTATAGAGAATAAAATAAAAAGAGAAACCTGAACTAAAGCCCGAGCAACTTAAACGTTTCAAAATATTTAAAAAATGGTTAACCTCCCGAGAGCAGGTTAGAGGACACTGAGATATCAGGAGAAAGAGGAATTTGCCATTATAAACTGTTTTATATTTTCCCATTGAGCATATACTCTTATTTTTACAGCTTTATTGAGGTAAAATTATTTAAGATATACAATTTGATAAGTTTTGACAATATGTGCACAACAGTGAAACCATCACCACAATCAAGAAGAGGAACAAATCAAGAAGTTTCCTCATCACCCCTTGTAATTCATGACTTTCTCCCCTCATTACCCAGGCAGTCACTAATCTGCAAGTACATCGTTTCATTAAAAAATAGAAATAACAAACAAAGTAAAAAAGAAATCAATCTAATCAAACATCCTTTTGCATACATTTTGCAGGAAGATAAGGTTCTGGGAAATGCACTAGCTTTCACAGAATGATGTAGCTTTTTAGGGACAAAGAATCATTAGAATCCAATTTTACTCACTTCCACTTTGGGGACCTTTTTACTGTAACAAGCTGCCTCCACTCTTTGACCTACTGTCCTGATCTTGTTCTTTCTCACTTGCCTCTTCTTAGACCATACCTCTTTTGAAAATACGTGAGGAAGAATTTCTTCTCTGTAGGTTGGAGTCACAACTTGATATGTTAACACACAAAACCTTCAGTTCTGACAGCTACTGGAGGCTGCCTCAGAATAGGTTTATTAGCCTTGAGAAATACACCAAAGATAGTTTAATCTTCTCTTCTATCAAGAATTCCCCATTGCGTTTCACTTTCTTTGTCATGAAACAATTTAATAAACTCTATGTAAACCTTAAGTTTTCAAACCTGCCAGTCTTTGAGCAAAACACTGTTTTTCAACAAGGGAAGCACTGAGAAGTAGAGCAAGATGCTGAATTTACACATTATTGTAATTACATTAATTCACAAATTGTCCTATGTTGGGTTACCCCAGAATTATAGTCTGAATCAAATATTTGAATTTAAGTAGTTTATTAGAGAGGAGATTCCAGAAAGCACTGGGATAGGAACGAGGAAAGTAAAACCGGGAAGAAACAAATGTCAATAAACTATGTATTATCAAGCTAATTATCTCTTGGGGCAAGTGAGGCTCAATCTTGCTGGAGAACTCTAGAAGACACTGTAAATGGCCACCACAGAGATTTCACATCCGAAGAGTGAGAAGGCTGGGATATTTTTCCTTTATGCCATTAATCTTTAGCTGAGTACTTCTCCAGAGGTCACAAACCTCCTGGAACTTTCTACCTCCCCTCTGCATAAGTGAGGGACACTAGAAAGCCCTCAGGTGATGAGTGATAGGTACTTGCAGTAGGACACGTTAGGCGTGTGTTGGGTTTTTAATGTAGGGAGCAGATGTATGCAAAGGCACAGCTAGTGTCTGCGGAATGAACCATGTGATGGGTTATTTGGAAAGGGAATCTCAACTTTTAAAGGATCACAGGCTTTGTACTTCTTCCTGTAATTTCCCTAATAATGCTGTAAGCAAGCTGTAAGCCCTCTGAGAACAGGATGCATATCTCATTCATTCTTGGGCCCTCGGAAGGCCTGATCATAACAAGTGCTCAACAAATGTCCAGTAGTGACTTTGTAATCAATGGACTGAAATACTTTGCTGTAAACTACATTCAGATTAACTGTGGAAGAGTGTTTTGCAGTGTTGAGGAGTACATAGCTCTAGAATCAGACTGCCTAGATTGTAGCCTGGCTATATACTCCTTAGCCATGTGGCTTTGGGCAGGTTTCTTAACCTCTTTGAGTCTTGATTCTGTCATCTGATCCATGGGCAGTTTCATAGTTCTTATGCAATTGTGTTGCTATAAGGATTAAATGAGATAATTTGTGGAAAACAATTATCATAAAGCCTGGCACCTGTTAAATGGGAAAAACCTGCTAGCTGTTAATATCATTGATCACTTGAGGAATATCTGTTAAAACTGCCCAATATCTAAAGCAATCATATTACAGCTGATGAAATCAAACTTCACACATATGTGTGGTTAAATAACATAGTTGTGATCCTGTCTGAGGCAGACTTGTCAAAACTAATTATTTTCCATTAAGAGGTAGACATAACTTTACCCCAATCTTCTCACTCTTGAACACTGTGTTTCCAAATATTTAACTTATTTGGGGAAGTAGCCCTGTGTTTAAAGTTAAAAAGATATATCAACATAAACCCTTTTAGTAAGACAGTTGGATAAGATTTCAAATACTATTTTCCAACTTTATAGATAATAGATTTTATTATATACCAAAATACTAATTGTGCTGTCTCTTGAATTTTATTTGTGTAGTTTCTATTTCTGAATGGTTCATTTGCCTTGTAAGTCAAGGTTAGATTTCTATTATTTCTGTAAACTGTTTGTTAAATTACCTCCTCAGTAAGAAGCAACATGCTGGGTGCCTGAGGTCACTTGAGCCATTTTCTGCCTTCAAGTACAACAATGCTGAATATATCTTAGATAGAAGACAATGTACTCTAGAAAACATTTTTATAGCCATTCTCAAGAATACATTGCCATAAGAAATAATTTTCAGTACGTGTCACACCACTTTATCACCTCTCCTCTTCTTCCATCACCAATGGAAATGAAAATCCAGCAACCTTTGTAAATATAACTAGAAATTATCATTGATTATCTTTGTTTTGTATGGGCTAGATGGTCTGTGGCCTTTTTATCTTTTGAGGGAAGCAACTAAAGATTGTAGAAAAATCACTTAACTAGGGATAAAAATATACATATATACAAAGTCTGGTCTTAGCTTTGCTTCCAAGCCTTTGATTCAGTGATATCACAAGCACTGTTCATAATACTTTCATTCGGTGATATAACACTGTGGATCAGAGTTTAGATGCGCCTGAAAAAAATATAGGCAAAGTCTGTGGATATAGGGTTGGAAACATAACCACCAATTCATTATTATAGAGACAAGGATCTGAATTACTAGGTTAATCTAGGGTAGGCAGGGAAGATCTAAGTAACATTC
This sequence comes from Nomascus leucogenys, assembly GCF_006542625.1. NCBI lineage: Eukaryota > Metazoa > Chordata > Mammalia > Primates > Hylobatidae > Nomascus > Nomascus leucogenys. The sequence continues at coordinate 121,623,812 of NC_044402.1, forward strand.
TTCCGTATAGAGTTTAAGATCTGAGATGTCCATGCAAACAAAATTGGGCATATGTTCTAGCAAATGAACACACATGTGGTTGGGAAAATCCCATCTTCCTAAGGTGGTCCAGTAGCAGGAGAAATGCAGTCTAGGGCTCCAGCTGGGTGGCTGGGACTCAAGGGAGAAGACAGAGGTAAAACAACAAAAGACATGGACTGTAGAGTACAGAGACAAGGTCCAATGCAGCCTCCAGAGACAGAATGATGCCAAAGGGTGGAGACTTAATAATGGGGAGATTGAGAAACACCCACTTTTGTGAGACCCCAGGAGCAAAATTGGCTTAGGAACCAGGACTGGTCTCACACTGGGAAGGGATGAGGGAATGAGGGTATATATTCATTACCTATTGCTGTGTAACAAACTACCATAAAACTTAGCAGCTTAAAACAATATAAATGTATTATTTCATAGTTTCAATGGGCCAGAAATATAGGCAACAGGGTCCTTTGGCTTAAAGCCTCTCATGGAACTGTAATCAAAATATTGCTTAGGGCTGAGGTCTCATCTGAGTGCTCACATGGAGAAGGACCAAGCTCTTCCAGTTGTAGGAAGAATTCAGTTTCTTGAAGGCTATTGGATCAAGGCTCTCAGTTCCTTGCTAGCTGTTAACCAGGGGCCACCCTCAATTTCTTGTCATATGGCCCTCTCCATAGAGCAGCTAAGAATATGGTAGCTTTCTTCCTGAATGCCAACCAGGAAGGGTGTCTGCCAGGAAGATGCAAATCAGAATCTTACACCATCTATTAATGAAAATGAATCTATTATTTTTACTGAATTCTGTTTGTTAAAAGCAATCACAGGTTCAGCCCACACTCAAAGGTAGAAGGAATTACACAGGTTATCAGTACCAGAAAATGGAGATAATTAAGGGTCACCTTAGAGTCTGTCCAATATGGGGAGCTAACATTTTATCAAGTAACCACTGTAACAAGGTAGAGTGCTCTTAAGTGTGTGAACTTTAGAGGCATGGAGCCAGGAAGGATAATATAGTAGCTGGAATTAAAATATCCCCTTTTTCACATCAATTTCTTCAGCTGTAAGTAGACAGGGTATGGATTAAGGTCTCATCTAGTTCTCTGGTTTCATCCCTTCAGGATTTTCTATAAGCTTGTTGTTGAAACCTTTCCCAGTTTTCCAGATTATTTCTAAAATTATAGAGCCTGACATTGTACTCATTCTTTTATAAAGGGTCTGCTTGAGTATAATGGGGTTATAAAGAATGACTGTATTCTTAAAAATGTACCTTAGCACACACAGCCATGACACTTCTGAAAAATAGGGTACAATCTTCATTTTTGTACACTAAAACATTTTTCATTAATTATAAAAATTTACCATAAAGGTAAGCCTATGTAAAAAATTATTAAGTAAAAAAATAAAGAACGAGTAAGAAAGGAGTGCTAAGAAGCGAGGTGGAAGCCAACTGACATTTATCAAGCACAATTGTGTGCCAGGCAGGATGCTAACAGACATTTGAACTTATAACTTTATTTTGAAATGTGAGCAATTACTTTTTCAAAGAATCTCTCATATATTTCATATGTATTTCTTGTTTTTTACAAACTCAACCAGTGTGTTTCTTGCATTTTCTCCAAATTTTCAATTATTTTACATCATCCAACTCCCCTCCTCAATCCCTTGAGATGACTGTTGTAGAAAACATATCACATATGCTTTTGATAGCAAATTGAACTTGTTCATATTTTTGTTCCCCTAAGCAGGAGGAAATATTTCCTCCTAGGATCCCCATGATGACTGTCATTCAAATATAATCATGAAAACCAGCAAGAAATTGACTGGTTTGCTGTGCCTATTCTAAGGCTGGTTGGAGTTAGAACTGAACCTCAGGTGACAGAGATGGTGGTTCTTATCTTTCATGAATCAGTGAAGGTTCCAATTTGTATTGGAGCAGCCCTTTTCTACTGGATCAGCCTTCTGGCTGGATTCAATCAGTTTCTGGCCTGGGCTTGATTCGGTAGCTCACTATAGACACAGCTTCAGTCCGTGGCCTTTTATTGCTCTAAGACCAGTTTTCAAATAAATAACTGGCTAAATGGTTTCCAGATGCTAAAATAAAAACTATACAGATGCAAATATATTACATTTAATTTCAAGGCTGTTTAAGGTTTTTACTGTACCTAGAGAAGACAGCTATAAAAAATACACATCACTTTAGCAGAACATACTTCATCAATTACTCCATTAACAATAACAATGTGAAAAATAAAGGGTGAAGTTGGGTACAAAAAAGCAATGGAGAAAATGAATGTAAACAAGAAATGGAATAAGCAATGAATTAATATTGAACCATAGCTACCCGGAGTACTGTTCAAGTCATTCTTGAGAATATGATGTTTCTGACCACCAATCAATAGGGTCCAGGATTTTGAATCACTTTTCTCATAATGATGAGGTTTTGGGACATTCGCGACCATGCTCCTCTGCCCTGCCCTTTTTATGACCCACAATACACACTCCCAATATGGCTCTATGTGGGATAGTAGTCATAGAATAAGGAACCCTCCTGTCAGCAAGTCCTAAAATATTGGGTTCATTAGCACCAGTATGGCTGTATTTTGGCACTCCCATGATGCAAGGTGAGAATAGATTAGTCATCCCTAAGGTTACGTGGCTGAGTGTACAAGAGGAGAAGTTAGGATGACACAGAACTATTCTCATTATAGCAGGAAATTGGCATCCAATCAGAAAATGCTCACCCACCGCATTTAAAAATATGTAAAGCAACGATCAAATTAGGTGGCAATAGAAGAAACCATCTTTGAAAAAGGACAGCTCAGGAGAGAAATTAAAAGATAAAGTTCACAAAATTTAGATTGACATTTGTTTTATGGAAGTCATAACCTTAAAATAACAGGATCTCAATTATATGTAAAAATTTTATACTATTAATTCATGGCATTTCTCAGGAAGGTAGAAAGAAAAACTATGCTATTGGATTGGACTATAAAGAACAAAGAAAAAAGGACATTAAGAACTACTTCAATTTACTTTTATAGGAGAAAAGCAGATCATAAAGAAGAGAAAAATAATCTAGCTTTGTGTGAACTAGGAATGCTGAGTCAACTATCCTTTTTCAGAAATCCCTGTAAAGTCATGAATTATGATGGAAACCCTTTGGTTCATACCAGGTCACGTGGTGAATGGGCTAAAATAATCATGAAGAGAAAAGCCCACAAGCCTTCATGTGAGGAGGGGGAGATGATAGGGATCTGATTCCCTCTGAGCTGGAGCACAGAGAATCTCTCAATGATTTTGTCAGTCTGACAGTGTGGAGCAGGTGCTTCTCTGCACATGTCTGTGGCTGGAGGAGCTAGGTAAAATGGCGCTGCCACGATCCTCTCATCCCTGTAGGTTTTAAACTCCATGAACAATTTTAACTGTCTCTCATTGGGTTTCTATCTCATTGCCTCTGTATCTGGATGCTCTTGCTTAGTCCGGCTTAAAATTGCAATTTATGATCTGACTTTTTAAATTCAGGAACTTCTGTTTAGCCCACAGATTCACCCACCTTCTTCAACTCTTCTCATTAAAGTCCAGAGATGAATGAACCTTGCCCCAGTGTCTAATACAGGTTCCTGGTGTCCCTGGCCCTAACATCAATTCCACAGTCTTTAATTTGTCTAAAAGCATAGACTGTGTATATTCTAGCAGACCCAATTTGTAAGAAGACCGAATCACATTCTTATGGATATGATGTGATTCCTAAGGATTCCACAGGTACATGTCTTAGTGTTGTGCATGCATACTTTCTAGCCAGCATCTTGCGTCTCCAACTTTGTCCTGCATCTCCCCAGACTCCAGGAAAGAAGTCTGCTGAGAAGTTCAAGGGGAGGCCATAAAACATGATGCAAAAAAGTACTGGGCAAAGCGTTAGGTGACCTGGCCTGAAAACCTACAGATGCCACCAACTAGCTGTGTGACCTTGGGAAAGATCCTTTCTCCCCTAGGTGAGGTGCTTCATTTGCAAACTCAGCATGTTAGACTCAGTCACCAAGACCCCTTAAATCTCTGACATCCAATGGCTTTAAGCAGAAAAGACACAGTATTTTGCTGTTTGAAGAATCTGTATTCTGCAGCTTCTAGGGGAATGGATATAAAGTGTTCAGAATTTAGTCAGCATTCCAGTGAAAGAATTTTTGCATCTTTGCCCATTGTTTTCTTCCTCTGACCTTGCTCGTATCACAAAGTTATAAGAAAAAAGACATATCAATGGCTGCATTTTACATCCATGAAAGAGAACCCACCAAGAAACTTTCCATTCATGCGTTCAGCATGACTACACTGCAAACCAGTGGGATTCTACTGCATTTATTTAAACTTCTGTCATCATCATTGTGAATACAACCAGAAGTCTCCTGTGGGCTTCTAGATGAAATCCTGAATGTAAAAAGTAAACAAAGTAAGCCTCTCACTCTCTATTCTCCTGGCGGCACCACTGGTATTTAATAAGAAATACCTAGAAGCTACAGCTAAGAATGAGCATAAAAGTGACAATCCATGAAGCAAGAATGTACGTATCCTAAATTCCAAAATCAGATCCCATTTTCTCAGCGCATCAGTCAAGCTGAAGTTATATTTTCCTCTATCCTTACAAAATTTACTGTAACAGAAGGCTTTTTAAAAATAGAAACTGTAGCTTAGTAAATAGAGTTTACTTCAGGTGAAGTTCGTCTTATGCCCCCATGTTTGCCTCTTCTGTGCCCTTTAGTCCTGAAAGGGGCTCTTCCTTCTTTCTTCCTCCTCAGGAACAAAGCATCCCCATGGTCTGTTATGCCCCAAGGTAAGAGAAATAACAAAGGAATACAACAATCCTAATATTTGAAATACTTTTCATGGCCAATCTCATTTTGGTATATAGAGCTTGTCAGTTTAGTGGGCAGAGAACTGATCAGTTTTAACCGTTCTAATTGATAGTTTGTTACAGTTAGAGCCAGGTGTGTCCAAGGTGTGGGCTGGGTGGACTGGTGTCTCTTAGTTGCAAAGGCAACACGCATGCAGTGTGTCAGGTATGACAGGAGTTGTGGCAGGTGCCTTAGGTACATGACAACAATGCCCATGAAGAAATGGATCAAAGTGGCATCACTCAGAGTTTGAATGAGGATGACACTGGCATATGAAGAAGGGGATCAGGATCACAAAACCAGGCTTCTAATCACTTCTCTAGCACCGATTAACTCCTTGGCTTTAGGAGAAAGACTGCATCTTTCTGCATCTATTTCCTCCTCTGAAAATTCATTCATTGCCTTATTTTTCTAAAAGAAATATTCCACTTAATTTTTATTTTAAAGAATGAATAGTTGGAATGTTCAGGTAAAGAGAAGAGCAAGAGAAAAGGAGTGTGGAAATTGAAAAACACTCAGCAATTTAAAAACCAGTAAATCCTCCAATATAACCAGATTTCATGAGCTTGAGAATGAGGCAGATGAGAAGGAAACTCTTTGTAGACACCAGCTATGGAGAATTTTTTTTTTCTGTTATATTGGGGCATCAGAACTATTCAGAGAAGACAGGAGACAGACTATTTTTTTTTAAGTAGAAAAATGGCATTATCGGGGGCACGGCTTCTTTTATCACTTGGAGCATGAATAATACCATATTAATATTGAAATTAATTAGATAAGCCTTCATTGTTCAGATTAGCAGGGCCTCCTACCCCTTTCTGTAGACCTGTGCCCTACTTGTCTTGATAGTCTAAGAATTGTAGGGTATAGATCAGTCCAAAGAGAATAATCATGCCTCTGAACAAAAGACTATGCATCAAGTGAAAGAATGAGATCATATGTTTTCTGCTCTCTCTGCTTCTGTCATTGATGTTGAAAAGTGGCGTTGTTTTTAGAAAACTGACTTCTCTAAATCCGACATTTTCCCCTGCTCACTCCTGCAAGGACCACATTGTTTGATCTACAATGATTTTTTAAAGTAGAGGATGAAGAAAATGGAGGTTTCTCCCAAAGTTATGACTACTTTATCTAGCTTTATACTTGGATAGAAAACTCTATACCACCATCAGCTTGAGCTTTCACATTTTATTTTTTTAAATTGATTAATACAGTCATTGCTCCAGGAAAGTTGTATCAGAACAATTGTGGTTATCGACACAAATTCTCTTCACCTCCGTATTCTGTCTTCTCAGGCTAAAAGTTTCTCCTTGTCCTCATTCCAAGTGCACACTCATTTCCTGCTACAGAAAAAATGACACCTCTTCGTAAGGAAAAATCATGTTGTGTTACCACTGTATTTTAGAGAACAGCCTGGAGCAAATTCTCAAAGCACTCGAGCCACCTGCACAAAGGTGAATGACTGTTAAAATACACATGGTTCAGATGGCTGGCTTCCACCCTGGACCTAATGAACGGAACTGAGGACGGGATTGGGAATCTGCATTTTCAACACATTCCTCAAATGATTTGTATGCATACCAAACTGTGAGAACCACTAATCAAGCTGTTGAGAATAAATAGATGGAGAAGGCATCAGAAGTGAGGAGAACAATTACGAAGTTTTGTAATCATGTGGGCAAGCAATGATGAGAGTTGTTACTTTACAGTGATTGTGGTAAAGGAGGAGAGGGTGTGCTTGAGAATCATTTCAGATGTGGATTTCACCCACTTGTAGCATTGAGATTGGAATCCGGTTGAGCTGGCTTCTGTGCGTATGGTGTCACCATTTTTAGGAATGGTTCTCAGTGCGAATTTCTCCATCTCCTTTGCTTGCAGACCAAGCAGACTACATCTGCATCCAACTAATTCAGCCAAACTAATCTGCTGAAAGCAGAAAAATCTGCATCAAACTAGTTACAGAATTGGGGATGGGGTCAGAAGTAGTTTTAATCACACTTTCGGTCATGTTTTAGCTATTTATTTTATTCTCTGCATGAACAAAAGCAACTGGAATATACAAAGAAGGCATCAAGATGGTGCAAGTGTGAGGTTGTGAGCTGGGATAGCCACAAGGAGCAAGCAGGCCACAGTCCGTTGGCGATCAGAGCAGGGAATGTGAAACTCATTCTGTACCATAGGGAGAGAAGGGCCTGACTGCAGCTTTCTGAAAACTCAGAAACATGAATCTGCCATGTTTTTGAATCTTCAGCCTAAAGACACCATAGTACATGCAAGGTATCACCAAGGATGGGGACATGGAAATACAAAGAAACAACAGCCATGCTTTAGGGCAGGAATCCTCAAAATATTCCCTTTTAAGGAACACCGCCTTTCAAGAGGTTAACAGGTTTGTCTCAGTGGCAAACACAATAAAATAAATTGCTTGCATATCTTTAGGAAATAGGGGCTTGAATAATGTTAACCAACTTTCTTTACTGCACTACTTTCTGGAGCCTCAAATAGGATAATATGCATAGAGGCCTACAAACACACACCCTGGACTAGGAAAGCTGAAGTTCAGATGTTAGTTTGGCCACACACAAGGAGTGTTGATCCTCTGTGTTCTTCAGTTTCCTTGTCTATAAAAGTTATGTAATTATCATTCCCAGCCTCATTAAGTCATGAGAAATATGTAAAATAATGAGTGCAAGAGCTTAGCGCAATGCTTGGCACCTGGTAAGTGCTTAGTAAAGCCAGCTTAAAAAACAAAAAACCAAAACAGAAAAAATCAAGAGGGAAAATAGCATTTTGTAAATTTACTTGACCTAGGATGGTTTGGAAGGTAAAAGGAGGAAATATATATGTATTCATGGAAGAGTATTCTTCAAGACAAAATTTAGAAAATTCTGCACTAGGAGATACTTATCTTTAGGGGGTAGGTGTCTATAGGAACTTGATATAAAAATATATGATGCTTGTCAAACATCAGCATTCTCTCCAAAGGCCACTGTAGGAAAATATACTGTGACAAAGCAATCTTTGAGTGAATGAGTGAACATTCAATTCTTGGGAATCTCTGGATGTCTGTAATGTAGGTAGAAGCATGTTGGTTTATATGAAGCAATAGCTTTAAGCTCTGCCTATATTTTAGAATCACAGGGTTTGTAAAGGAATGTGAGAAAGGCTTTAAAAAGGAATTTCAGGATCCCAGGCTCGGAGATTATGATTTCACTGGTCTAATTAGAGCCTAAGATTTAGGATTTTTATTTGGTTTTGTCCTAATTTATCAAAGTATTTCTAATATGCAGCAAGGTTTATATTAAATGACTTATTTGATATTTCACAGAATAGCTAAAGGGAAGTAGCCATTTTCCCTAAAGAAAAGATTGGCATGTACAGATTAAAGGCTACCTGAAGAATTTTCCTAGAAAAGTTGGTAGAAAGAACATGAGAATACTTAAGAACACTCAGTGGGTGGGGTTGGAAATGATGCTTCTGAAGTGAGGTCAAGGATGAGGAATGGGAGATAGAGGCATGAAAACCTTACTCTGCCTGTATCTCTTTTTTGCAGAAGGCAGCTGAGGGCATGGTAATGAGCCCTGATAGAAGAGAAATGATGACAAAAATGATGATGATGATGATGATGATGATGATGATGATGATGATGGTGGTAGTGAATATGAGGAAAGTTAACAATCACTGAACCTTCAGTATATAGTGGGAACTGGATATTTTTCTTATTTACTTCTCAAAAAAAGGTCTATGAAATAGATGTCAAATGAGAATATCTAGTTTCTAGTACATAGTGGTCATTATAACTCTTATCTCCCTTCTATAGACAAATTGGAATACTTTGATCTTTAATAAATTTTGAAACCAGGAGTAATTAGGATAAAAAAATTAATTGACTTTCTTGAGGAATTAAAAGCTGGTCAAGTTATAAAAATTCTTTTCCGGCCGGGCACACGGTGGCTCACGCCTGTAATCCCAGCACTTAGGGAGGCTGAGGTGGGTGGATCACGAGGTCAGGAGATCAAGACCATCCTGGCTAACACGGTGAAACCCTATCTTTACTATAAATACAAAAAATTACCCAGGCATGGTGGCGGGCACCTGTAGTCTCAGCTACTTGGGAGGCTGAGGCAGAAGAATGATGTGAACCCAGGGGGCAGAGCTTGCAGTGAGCCGAGATCACACCACTGCACTCTAGCCTGGGCAACAGAGTGAGACTCCGTCTCAAAAAAAAAAAAAAAACTCTTTTTCAAACTGCAATCCCTTTACTGAAAGACATTTAGATAAACACACACACACACACACCACACACACACACACACACACACACAGCCCTCTCTTATGAACTATTGGCATTAACGTCATATGTTTATTAACGTCCTTAGGAAGAATCCAAGAGCATGTTTTCAGAAGTCAAGGTATTTTTTTTCTAGTTGTCTGTATTGCAGATGTTCTCACAATAAGAACGTCCAGTTACACCAAATATGCAAGGTGTTGACCTGATATTATGTGGAACCTGGTGGTCAACCAGAACACTTGAAATGGAATTCAAATCAGATGTCAAGGGCTATAGATAGAATAAATCAGCCCTGAAACTCTATTCCTGAGACAAAGGTTATAGACAACTTCTGTCCTTCAGCCCTATCCTTGTAATAGTTTGAGAAGTTTAGAAAGAGTCATTTCAGTCTGTTTAATTGTTAATCTCTTAATATAACTGTTGTAGTTGGCTAAAAAGTCTCATTTTCTTAGAAACTCACTTATGTAAAGGGAGAAATGCTTGAAAGTCCATTCATTTTGCCTCTGAATAATACAGACCTTCCAGACAAACTATTTAAGAAATGTTTCTTAATTTTCTCACTTACCACTTTTGAATAATATAAAACAAATCTGTGTTTAGCTTCTGCCAAGACAATGCATTGAGGACTTCCATTGCTCCCTGGGAATCATTACATTGTTTTGGTTTGCTTGGGTTCAGAGCCCTTGAGATGGCCCTTGACTTTCAGATTCATTTAAACTGCTAAGTTGGGACTGGTTTCCATCTGTGACCATAAAATTGCTTTGAGTTTCTCCAAACTCAGCCCAGGTTTGCTGAAAGTGCATCTAAGAGTTGGCTAGGGTTCACCGCAAGGTTTGCAGATCTATTTGATTATTTAGCTGTTCAGATCCCAGTTTCTAAATTGCCAGGTGAGAACTTCACCTGGTTGGAGATTAGCTCATCTGGAGGCACTTGCGTGATACTCATGCCTAAGTCTAAAGCCTACATTCTTTAAGAGTTAAGGTATCTGAAAGGAGAATACATGTCTCCAAATCTCAAAACGCCTCTTGAATTTTTCCCCAGATGACTAGTAAAAGTCTTCTCTTTTCAAGCCTTTCTGGTATTTAACATGTGCCTCTGTTCCCTGTTAGGTCTTCTATTTCACTGGAAGTTGCTGGGATTATGTTTTCCAGTTATTATGTTAATTAAGATTTTCTAAATGTAAATGAACTGAAAGATGCTCAGGTTTCAAAATCAGAGACTAAGCAGTGTGTGGAGGCAGTGGGGCATGCATTTAATAGAAGTATATGTGAGTAAGCATGAGTAGAATGCATTTTTATGATTGAAGGTCAAAGAATGGAAAATGGAAGACTTTTGAACTATGGAGGGATATATGGGGCAGTTTCTGGTAAAAATGATGTGTCATAGATGTAAAAAAATTTGAGCTTTATAATTTTAGAAGATTTAATACAATTTAAAAATTTCTCTCTTTAAATACATTTTAGAAACAGTGGTTAATTTCATTTTGCCCCCGCTTCCTACTAAATCAAGCTTAAATTCAGATACTTCAGAATGATTTATATCTAATTTGGAGATACTGTCATCATTATTTTAAAACATATTCTTCAATTGTAGTAACTTTTGGTCCTAATGCTACTGATCAGCTACTGCTTATCTATATTCAGAGCTATGCATATGGCTAAAATGAAAACTAAAATTAGGACTTAAAATTACTTTGAAATGATTATGGCTAACATTTTAAAAGATCATTTTGATGGATCTCTAATAAAAGTTAGTTTTGATTGTACCAATAACTAGTTTTGTCTCTGAAAACGTCAATCTAGGTGTTGTTGCTATAAATTTCACAGTCTAACAGTATAATTACATTGAAAAATAAGGAACTAAGACAAAAATAAATTTTTTCCATGTATAATTACATGGAAAAAAATGAAGAAATGTGATAAAAATGTAAGTATAAAGCAATTTAATGAGCTGGAGGAATAACAGATTATTTAATTTTCCTGGTGCACAGAAAATGTTTACTTGATAAATGTGCTTATAAGACAGGACTGGTATACATACACATTGCTAAAATTTTACATAGTCCAATCTGGAGAATAATCACATACGGTTAGTGACACCTTTTAGAAATTTCATGATTTTGTTCATTTCTAGCTCCTCCATGAAACCTTGAAAGGTTTTCTACTTACAGTGTGTATACTAGCCAGTGATTCAGATATAATGTCACTAATATCAAAATATACTACACTATCTGTGCTACTGTCTTCTATAATAGGTACAACTCTAGAGAAAAAGTGTTTTTCGTGGCTTATTTTCATGTCTTTGACCTCACCATCCGCAGCTGGCGGGATCAGATATGGCCAGATTCCGTATTTTTGCTAATACATTAAGAACAACCTACCGAGTTCTCACGCACTTTGAAAATTAATAGGATTGGTGGAGAATTGTCCTTCTTGATCTGCCTAGCAGACATTGCTATTTTGGTTTGCATGATATTCTCCCTTGGATGTAAATTTAAGGTCATTTAACCTGTTCTCAGCCACTTCTGGACACAAGCTACCCACAGTCTAGTACCCAAAAATAATTCCTATAGAGGCTACTGTGCTCCTCTTGGGATTCATTTTTCCTCCCAAAAAAACCTAGTTTAATGTGAAGTCACCTGTAGCCAAAGTGATTAGGCAGAAGATGTCTGAGATTAAACATTTCAAAAGGCATTATCCTTGTCCTCAAATATGTGTATCATTGCTAAGGGACCCAGTTGAAAATTATTTGAGAAAAGAGGAAAACAATCCACAACATTTGTTTTTGGTCCTCCAATTCTGTTTTCACTACAGGTAAAAAATATATATATATATATACACACACACACACACACACACACATATATCTTTGTATAAAACAGTGTTCCTGAATATGCTGGCTTCATAGAGATACTTTTGGAAGTTCTAAAAACAAAAGTTAGTAAATAGGTTTCTGGCCAGGCACAGTGACTCACACCTGCAATTCCAACACTTTGGGAGGCTGAGGTGTGAGGATTGCTTGAGACCGGGAGTTGGAGACCAGCTTGGGCAATATAGTGAGACCCTGTAACTGCAAAAAATAAAAATATTAGCCAGGTGTGGTGGTGTATGCCTGCAATTCCAGCTACTCAGGAGGCTGAGGTGGGAGGACCACTTGAGCTCAGGAGTTCGAGACTCCAGTGAACTACGATCATACCACTGCACTCCAGACTGGGCAATGTAGCAAGACCCTGTCTTGTGGTAAATAAATAAATAGGTTTCTTCTGAAACAGAAGTTTTATTTTACAAGTCTTGGTGGTAGTGGTTGTTATTTGCTTTTGTTTTTGTTTAGGAGATTTTGTTTGCATGTAAATATTTTTAAAGCCTCTATTTTTGCTGACTGTACAAAAATGGTTTGTACACATTAATTTTTTCTTTCTCTATTGAACATATATTTATTCATCCATCATTTAGTCAATGTTATGGGCCAAATTGTGTTCACCCCACCAAATTCATATGTTGAAGTCCTAACCCCCATTATCTCAGAATGTGACCATCTTTAAACATAAGTCTTTATAGGGGTAACTAAATTAAAATGAGATCACTATGGAGAGCCAATATTCAATATGACTGGTATCCTTGTGATAAGAAAAAGACATTTGGACACAGGCACAGACAGGAGATGACCATCTACTAGCCAAGGACAGAAAAATGGAACAGATCTTTCTCTCAAAGCTCTCAGAAGGAACCAACCCTGTTGACACTTTCACCTGAGACTTCTAGCCTCCAGTACTGTGAGAAAATAATCTTTTATTATTTAAGCCACTCCATCTAAGGTACTTTTTTTTAACACAGCCTTAGCAAACTAAAAGCCAATCAATGGAAATGTATTGAGCAATCAACTACATGGAAGTTCTAGATTATAAAGAAAATACAAAGAAGGCTTCAAGAGATGAGGATAGCTGATACTGATATAAAAATGAGATAATAAAAGAGAAGATTAGATAGTGGGGAATGGAAGAGAACCAACATTTCTGGAATATCTAGAGATGGCAGCAATCCACCAGGTGTTTAACATGAGTAATTCAATGTAGAACACACCAGCTGGAGTGTACCAGAGGGTCCCAATAATAGCTGTGAGTACCTGATTTCTCTTACTCTTCTCTCCCACAAAAGCACAGCAATCTTTGTTAAAAATCTCTCTCTTCTGATTTCCTCGACAAAGAAAGAAGATCTGGGGTGGGGAGTGAGGTGACTGCCTGTATTTACCCTTGCAGACCTCATGATTTCCATATGGAAGCATCTTCCAAGTCATGGGGATTTCAGTCATCATGACCTTGATGACTCTCTTTTTTGATGTACGAAGTGTGTCTCAGAGGCTCTCTCGTTTTCCAATACACTTATGTGTTGCTTAATGATGGGGATATATTCTGAGAAATGCATCCTTAGGTGATTTTGTCATTGTGCAAACATCACAAAATGTACTTACACAAACCTAGATAGTAGAGCTTCTTGCTCCTACGCTACAAACCTGTACAGCATGTTAATGCACTGAATACTGCAATCGTTAAGCATTTGTGTATCTAAACATAGAAAAGGCACAGTAAAAAAGTGGTATTATAATCTTCTAGAATCACTGTTGTATGTGCAGTCTATTGTTGGCCAAAATGTTGTTATGCAGCACAAGACTGTAATTGATAATGTTTCCCTTTGGTCACAGAGCTGTTCCTCCATTCACTTCTGAGTTTACCCCACAAAGACCATTTCAACAGAAAACACAGGTATCACCCTTCACTACCATGGTGGTTTAGATTCCCTCCTGACAAATCCATTTACACTACAGTAGAGATGCACTCTGGATTCATCTGTAGGACTCCACACATTCTTAAATTATCTCAATCTTCCCCACAGCCCTCTAAGAAAGTTATTATTAAGTCTCTCTTATAGGAAAGATCAATATCATATTTTAGAAGAATAGCCAAGTCTGGATTTGAACCCAGGATTCTGAATTTCCATCCCCGATCATGCCCCCACTCCCTTTAAGGATCAAAAGTGGTGGAATCCTGGGCATTTAAATGAGTGTAAACTTTTGGAACCCATAGTAATATTTGACTCAAAGAGAATTGTGATCTAATCTCATAAAGAAATGGGAGAGAACCTCTAATTAAGAATCACCTGAGGAACTTTGAAAACACAGATGCCCAGGGTTGCCTTTTCAGACATTGGTTTCAGCTGCTGTGAAGTGAGGCCAAGCATCAGTATTTTTAGAAGCTCCCTGGACAATTGTATCATACTAGACAGCCAGGTTGAAAAGTACTGCTATGAATAGTAGCTGTATATTATTGAGAAAAAAAAGGTAAAAATGGGGAATATATTCCATTAGGATTTCAAAGCAAATTAATAGAACCATTAATACTTAGCTGAAGTTTCTATAATAGAAATATGCAAAGAAGCAAAAGAGAAATCAACATAAAACTTATCATTTTTTCCCTTCAAGAATGTATAGACATTATTATTAATCTTTTTAAAGTTGTTTGGTGGGATACCAGTTGGTTAAAATGGGAAAAAAATACTTAGAGAATCAAAACCCAGATATGTATGTTCCATGAATAGCCAAAGTGTATATCTTTCTTTATATAAATTTAACTTCTGTAGAAATAATTAAAAACCTCTTGCTGAGAATCTTTTCCGAGCTTATTTGAAGGTCCTTTATCGGGCAACAGTTCATCTTGCTGTCCAGCACTTTCTCATTGTTCCTTAGCCAGACTGTTACTATAATGCTTTTCTGAGAACTAAATGCTTTCTTTCTTCCTTGGGCTTAAAAATTGAAGTCATGGTTTTACTACTTGAAAAATCCAAAATTCAAGCTGAACACGGATGTTAGTTACACTGCCATGTTTAAACACTTTTTGATAGAAAATGCTTTATTGTCACTGATTCAAAGCCACAAACATGCTTTGAGTCCAATTCAATATATTTCTTATTTGTTTCTGATTTTCTTTTTTCCTTTTAATTATTATTAGAAGGTATAAATTTCCAGAAAAGCTTGGCCTTGACAAGGCTCCATTATTTGCACATGACAAGGTTTATCAAAAACAGTTGGATTTTTCTAAGGAGTCTTTTATGTTTCCTCCATAAAATATAAATAAATGAAAAGGATTAGACTGAGGAAATGGAGTATAATTCATCACCAATGTGAAACACAGTCAACAGGTTGCAGATGGATGAACTGTAGAACTTGGGACACTGCTCCAGGCAAGAAAACGCTCTTGCCCATGCCAACGTGACCGGCATCTTTAACTACAGTAAAGGAGCAGGGCCGATTTTGTGGTTTGTGATGTCATCTTAATTTATTAGCCTTCTTTTGTTTTTTAGTGTTTGGTATATAACTCTAAAGCTGGGTTTGACTCCTGAAAATCTATCATATTCTCAACTATATTTGATTCTAAGCTATACTTAAGGCTCCTCTTCTCTTTCTCTCTCTCTCTCTCCAAACAGAAAAATAAAACAATACAAAAACACACAAAGGCATTTACCACTGCAAAGGCAGTGGTTTATTAACAGACTGCATTTCCAAACAAATGGTGAGCAATTTAAGAAAAAAAATCATTTTTATGTGTATAAATGCAACATTGCTCTACTCTTACAAAATCAAATATTTTAGCTAGTTTAACCTAAAACATAAAATTACTTTGGCTTCTATATCTGGCTCTAATTTTGTCTGCACTGTGCCTATGCAGTCTCATTCATGGTGAAATAGAAATTCATGGCACAATTTCTCCCTAAAATCTGTCTGAACTTGCAGAAATAAGAGACTTTTCAAGTTCCATATTCTTTCCCTGAACTTCCATTCCTATCTAATAATAATGGAGTGCTTTATAGCATATAAATCACATTTCTGTTTAAAAGTGACCTTCCCTGTGACCTTTTTGTCTCTGCCTGTCAGCACGCATTCTTCTAGTAATAATAAGCTCTAGCCAGGAATGAGTGCTCAAAATTAGACTGATTCCAGGAACCACCCATATAAAGGCTGGAATATAGCTCATTTTGAAGTTAAATAATTTAACAGCTTTCCCCCAAAGTAGACAGGAACTGGATGTGTCATTTTAAACAGAGAAAAGTTTACCAATTTTTGAAAAGGAGAAAAAGAAAATATGCCAATAAGTTTGCAGTTTGAGAAATCCCTCTAAAAATGATAATCTAAACACATTCACATCATCATCTGTTAAAACAGAATTAGGAAATTATTACCTTTTAATTCTAGTCCAGTTCTTAGAAGCCACAAGAAATTGGAAACTTTGTCTGTTATTCTTTTAACCTAGCATTCTTTGGATCTCATAATTCTTCAAAATTTAAAATAATATACCATTATGATTCATTTTAGCAGAACATATTTACTTTATATTTTGGGGGTGGCGGGGGGGATTGCTGTGTTGTCCGGGCTGGAATCCAGTGGCTATTCACAGGCACCATCCCACTACTGACCAGCACGGGAGTTCTGACCTGCTCTATTTGTGTGTATGTGTATTAACCTTCATTTACAAAGCTTCAGTACAAACACCATAAGCACACAGTTTTCCGGTTTTAATATTTTCCCAGTAAAATAATCCCACTTAATGGCTATAACAACTGTATCATTTGTTTAGGGAAAAGAAGGATATAAGATTGAGTCTTGAGAGGGGAGCCCCAGAAAGATTTTATACCGACTAACTGGTAATAGAGGGGCATTTTGTTCTCTTTTCAAGCAAATAATTTCATTTTAAATCTCTGGTGTAAATTTATACAAACCTTACTTTGGAGTGAATCATAATGAAAAAGCAGCTTTCTTCCATTAGGTCAATATATTATCCAACCTATTTTGCATTCAAAGTTGACTTTTAACTGTGAGAAAATTGCTTTTACCTAAATACACAGGGAGGCAAAGGAGACCAGCTGTGCAGTGGCCCAAAATATTAACTACTTCCTTACTATTTAAACTGTTTGGACAGTCCTGTCCAGAAAGAAATAAAGGAGGAACATGGGCTGTCCCCAAGATCACAGAATCATCAAACATCAGCCCTATCACATGTCTTGGAGATTATCCACAATAGCATTTCCCAGCATGCATCAGGGGATATAAATAGTACCCTAGGAAGAGGGCGTCTCAGTCAAGCATTTGGGGATGCTAAGCATGCTATATCTCCTCTAGATATTCACTTTCTACACTAACACATAATGGACACTGAGAACAGTGAGTTGTTTCAAGGGAAAGCAGCCCACGTACCTGTGTGAAATCTAGTGTTTCATGCATTTAGTCATTGTGCACACTCCTGTCTCTTCTATACTTAATTTCCTAGGAACAATGTTCTGTAGGACACTAATTTGAAACTCATTGTTTACGAATAATAGAACAAAGTCCAGAGAAGCAAAATACCAGCCCCGAGATCTCATAGAGATCAATGCTAGAATGCCAGCCTCTAACGCTCACACGTTTCTGCTGGACACCTTCAAAGAAGAGACAAATTTACATACTATCTGTACACAGATGAGTTCTTTGCTTGTGACCAGCCCATATGCTTGTTTTTATTCAGTGAGATGTTTTCATGAGAGACAACTTTCTGGGTCCACAGGAGCCACAGGCCACATGAATGATCATGGCAGTTATGGAAACATAACCTTTCAATAACATCCTATCCAGTCACACACAGACACATGGCTATATACACGGGTAAGATGAGTGCAACAGAAGATAAAAGACTCAAACTCATCTGTGAAGGAACTGCCTTTAATAAATATCACCCTAACATCTGGTTCACTGGCTAAGTTCCCCTGAGTATCTTCAAAGGTACCTGGAATCTCATGCTTTTCCCCCAGAGTTTATGAAGGTTCAGGAAGCACACACCGAGAGAAAGTTTCTTTCTTCTTCTCTTACTCACATCTGTGTAGAACTTTGATTTCTCTCAAATAAAAGTGGATGAGTTCACAAGTTAACCCTATTGCTCAAAGCATAGTAGAGTATGGAGATCTGGAGATACTAACTACTCTGGCTTGGGATGGGTCTGTGTGCCAAAGTTCAAAAAGAACTGTTGATGGATTAGAAGAACCCTTAATGGTAAGCAGAGGGAAACTGCCAACAATTGCAGGGCTCTGCTCCTCCCCACTGTCCTGTCTGCTCCAATCAGCCCCATCAGTCCTATCAGCAACTTTCATCACAGCTGAGTCCTTTGAATGACCACAGTGGGCCAGGTGGGAGATGGCCAGGCTCTGGAGATTCTTCAGAATTGAGTTTAAAAGGAGGATGAATTGGCAGGCGGCAGTTGAATTATCGAGTCCTACTCTCTTGTTCGTGTCAGCAGCAAGCTATTCTTCTTTGTCTCAGAGACAAACTGCAGGCCCCAGGCCTATCAAAAACAGTGACACAGAACCATAAAGATCTCGGTGGAGGAAAAAGAAACGATGCTTCTTTTCCTTAGGGAAGTGATTGCTGATCAAATCACCCTGTTTAAATACCAAGGCAAAACAATGCAGAGGCAAAAACCTCTCTGCATCCTTAATCATTTGTGGGACTGTTTCTCTTCAACACTAGCCCTACATTTCTGCAGGATGTGGTACTTTTCTTTATTATTTTCCCTTTAAGTCAAACTCTTGTGCAGGGCCTCTCAGAGTTTAGTGTGCATACAAATCACCTGGGGTTCTTGTTAATATACAGATTCTGAGTCAAGAAGCCTGGGCTGGGGCCTGAGATGCTGCATTTCTGTCAAGCTCCCAAGTGATACCGTTGCTACTGGTCCACCACCATATCTTGATAGTCAAGGCTCCAGTATATTTCAAGCATGGCTGAGTCACTGCAATTGTTAGCATGACATGTTCACAAGCCAATCACTCAGCAGTAGATTGAATTCCCAAATAGCTGTTTTGAGTCGGTACTAAAAGTAGAGATGGTGACTCTTTTTTCTAAAGTAAAAAGAATGTTACTGAGGATAATTGAATAAAATGAGGACATTTTCAATTCAGTCATTTCCTTCGATTTATCATTATAGCTAATGAGCTTCAAAACGGAAAATGAATGATAATGAATATGAATCGAGTGTCATTTACCTGAACTTTTACTCTCCTGTAAAAACAAATGCAGATATTATACCCCAAGGGCACCTCAGAACTCTTCTCTGTAAACCTCACCTTTGCCAGACAGGGCCAAATATCAGAAGGGAAATTAGGTCAACATTTGAATGAGTTTTGTATATTTTTGAAATTTGATCCATTTTTATTCACTTTGGGCAATATAAAGGTCAAACTCTGCACTTGAAAAAATGCATTTTAATCATGATGACTTATCCCAGCCAGTCATCCTGGAAATATATTCCAAGGTGCTCAGTCAATTTTTCCATTTTGAACAACCACGATTTTCAGAAAACAAAATGCATCTGGCTGATTAAGTCACTGAATCAGCCAGAAGCTTCTAACTTGCGTAACAGAGAATAGGAATGGTGATGAAAAGCCTCAGAACTGCTAAAGATTTGTGATGAATATGGCCTTTGTCATCTACAAGAAATAGCATAAGACCCAAGGCATCCTCCATGTGTGCAAGAATGTACTTAATGATTGAAATCCAAGATAACTTTCATGACCCACTTGACCCACTTTCATGCTGTTTTATTTATTTATTTTTCCTTGAGATAGGGTCTCACTCTGTCGCCCAGGCTGGAGTGCAGCGGCAAGATCACAGCTCACTGTAGCCTGGCCCTCTTGGGCTCAGGCAATCTTCTCACCTCAGCCTTCTGAGTAGCTGGGGTCACAGGTATGTGTTATCACACCCAGATAATTTTTTAAAATTATTTTTTGCAGAGACAGGGTCTCACTATGTTGTTCAGGTTGGTCTCAAACTCCTGGGCTCAAGCAATCCTCCCAACGTAGCTTCCCAAAGTGCTGCGATTACAAGCATGAGCCACTGTGTTTTGATCGTCATCATCGTATGTGGGATCAATCGTTCCTTCTTACTCTTCTACATTTTTAAGTTGAGTTGGTATATGCTTTCTGCCTCTGTCTGTAGATTGAAAGCTGCTTGAAGTCACATAATCCATCTTCCTCATTTTGAGATTGCTCAGAGAATCTGCCATAGAATGTTACATAAAGGCCCAGTCACTGTTTATTGAATAGAAGCTTATCCCAAAGATGATATTAAGAACAATATTTCCTGGTTTGGTTATAGAGGAAAATGACATTTGAGGTTAACTAAATATAAAACAAGATAAATCATAAACAATATTCTTTACATAAATTTCTAATTCTTCTTTATTTTGGAAAGATTTTTTTTTCTTTTTTTTGAGACAGAGTCTTGCTCTGTCACCCAGGCTGGAGTGCAGTAGTGCGATCTCAGCTCACTGCAACCTCCACCTCCTGGGTTCAAGCAATTCTCCTGCCTCAGCCTCTCGAGTAGCTGAGACTACAGGCACACGCCACCATGCCTGGCTAATTTTTGTAATTTTAGTAGAGACAGGGTTTCAACACATTGGTCAGGCTGGTCTCGAACTCCTGACATCAGATGATCCACCCGCCTCAGCCTCCCAAAGTGCTGGGATTACAGGCATGAGCCACCGTGCCTGGCCTGGAAAGATCTTGAGAAAACTTTAGGTCAGGATAAAGCACTGCCCAAACTGACCCGAAGTAATTGAGAAACCATTCAAAAGGAGGAGAGGGAGTTGTAGGATGAGGTTCTTCCTATGAAAGAAGAATAGCAGAGAGAAAACTTACAGTTTGTTTGGGGGCCTTGCATACTTTAAAACTAGGCTGGTGGACTTGGAGAAAGCTATACTGACAATGATTTCTATATATACAATTAGAAGAGATGGTAGCTTTACTTTTGATTTTCATTATCATGTTTATTCAAATGATAGAGACAATTATATAGTGAGAAAGGTAAAAACACCTATAACTTTGTTCCCCTGTTTTCCTTCAATACTGATCCAAATACAAGAGTCTCATTGTTATCAATGTGAGCTCTGTTTAAAAGTCAAAATTAGTTCAATTATAAGAATTGCATGATGAGCATTGGATTTCAACATAGTACAGTAGGCTTTGTTTTAATCGAGAAGTAACATTAATCACGTGAGAGTATTTAAAAAAAAATGTTTGTGTAAGTTCTTACCTCCTCTTCTCTCTTCTACTCTGCTATGTCAACCAATTCCCCACCTGCCCTCCTAACTTTGATGATGCCCTTTACTCCTTTTACTCTTCCCTTCTCCTCTCCTCTCCCACTCCTTCCTTCTCCCTTGTTGTCAAATCATCTTTTTATTTCAGGAAAGACCTCAAGTCATGAAGTCAAGTTGGGATTACTTTACTGTAGAACTTTCCTTGGAGTCTCAATGTAGAGACATAAATTTTAATGACATTTAAGAGAGATTTAGATAAAGGTGATAATTAATGGAAGGAGCAGTACCAAATGCTATCAATTAACTTTATTATCTTGAGCACTTAAAACTACTTCTTGTGTTTGCATTTGCAGAACATTGCAGAGAAATGAAGCCAATATCCCTTCTCTTCTGTCGGTAGATTTGTTGCAGTTTATCAACACACACACACACACACACACACACACACACACACACACACACACAGATAGAATCCAACGGTTCCAATAATGCGTTGCTCATTTGTTTATGTTGGATAAACTCTTTGGTTTTCCTCTATCTGGGGACTAGCATTTATATTTGTTCATTCTCAGGCTTTATTCCATTCCTAATGCCACTGACAATTTAATGAAGGATTAATCTGCTATATGCATATAATTTATTTAATTCACTACTAAAAGAAAGCACTTAGCTTAATATAATTTTAAGCTGGTCTTTTGAATTAGAACACAGTTTAAAATTCTTTACTTTTCCTAATATTTTTCATAACTTTGGAGGTGTTTGACATGGATAGAGAAGACAAGTGTCATGAATAATTCAAAACTCCTAAAATATTCAAAACAAACAAACATTCAAATGATCCACAGGCTAGATATCCTTAAAGAAAGTACTTCTTAGTAAAGTAATACTTCAGTGCTATAAAATCCTTCCTTCTAAGGACATAAAAAGTTATTAAAAAACTAGGTCTACATTTTTAAGGTGTTAAGTCGGTGTCCTAAGAATTGATTTTATTTTACACTGGATTATTAATGCAACCTACTTTTACATGAGACAGTGTTTCAGCATAAATTGATTAATGACATCATCATTAACTTGGTTTTTATTTAATCTTCTCAATATGTTAGTTTTTATAGGGTAAAGGCTATAGGACAGAAACTTGTTAGTGTCAGAATCCACTGATGTTCTTTTGCTGACAAAATGTCATAAATTTCTCTTGATATTGGGATAAACTGTGTTCCTCTTTATATTTTATCTTTTCCCTCTCAGTCTGGAGAGGATAAACAGCTGTCATTTCTACAGATTTATGATATTAGGGTTTATAAAACATGCCTTGGGAAAAAGCTCATTGAGAAGTCTTTGTGAAGCAGTAAAGTTTGCTGTGATTCTTGAGTGTAAACCAAAAAACAAGATGGTTTACAATCAAGCTCAGTTGAAAGCCACTGCAGTTTTGTTGGTTCTCCCTTTCAATAATTCTGTAAAGCTCATATTCATATCAAAATTGAAAAACAAAGCTTGTTAAGATCCTTACACATATATTACCATAGAGGTTGTGCTGAATAACTTGTTTAGGTCACTGCCACATTTATTGCACCAATGAAAACCTGGCATTTGTAAATATTTCTTATTTTTATGGGGTGATTATAAGGTGCTATGCCTTACACAAAATTCTCTTACAAGATTTTTTCTATTCATTGGCTAATACGTAAAGTGTTTGGCATCCTTACTTTCTTTTTCAAAAATCAAAAGATCAAAATAAAGTAAAAAGGGAACACAGGGACATTTCCAAGCTAATAATATACTCAAAATGCAGGTTGCTGTGCTCTTTTAATACCAAAGTTGACTAAATTCTCTTAAAACTGATGGGATCCCCAGTCTCTGAAGTGAAAGAACAAGCCCATCAAACAGTCTGAATGCACTCAAGTTGAAATTTGGTTAAAATATGAAGGATTACATACCATCTACTGCAAAATGCTGCCTGGGATTTCAATAACTACAAATTCAATCTGAGTCTCGACCTCATTTCAAAGACAAAATTTCTAAGGTCATAGTCTTGAAACTTGAGTGGAGAGTTCAGAATAGCCAGCATAATAATAATGTGTTAGCAACTGAATATATTCTATGATATGGGCCAAGCATAGATCAGGCCAAAATTTATCTATCACATGTTCTATTTCTTTTAAAGAACTACATTTATGGGCATTTCTTATTTAAAATATCTTTCTTTTGCTGGGCTTGTAGTCATGGAATGTACTTTCCTTGTCGTTTCTATACCTCCTGATTATGTATTCATTTTTCATTTGTTCACCACATTTATTGTGAGGATGCCATGTTCTTGGCCCTTCTCAGCCTCAGTGTGAAGAGGCGGTGCCCAATCAGGATTTGAAGTGAAATCCAAAAGGGCCAAAACAAAAACAAAAATCACCTAACAGAAAGAGAATGGCTTGGACTAAAAACTGCATTCACATTTAAATTTTCACTGAATAGACACCACAACTCCTCATATTTACCTTCTTCTCACCCTCCATATTCCCTTGGAGAAATGGTCCATTTTTCAAGTGCTTGCATTTTTAATAAGGCTGCTCAAAGATGAATAATAATAATTTTTTAAAATGCTGATGAAGAATCAGGTATCAATCAGTATTCCACAGGGAAACAGCCACTCAAATGGAGCAATTGAAGAGAGCATAGTGAAGGAACTGTTTATGAAGGGACTAGGCTCCAAGACATCAAAAGGAAAGGTGCAACTAACACTGGGAAGCAACACCAGGAAGCACATGGTAGAGGCCTGAAGAGGGAAGTGAGGGATAGAGGGTTACTGGGGTCTGGAGAGGCTAGAGCTGTGTGTGAGAAGAGATGCCTAACAGAAAGCTTTGGCCTTGGCTAAAGGAATACAGCCATTGTCAGTTGAACCCACAGCAAGGCAGAGAAGAAATGCAAGAAATAAATACATCTGTTCCTGATATTCCTGCAGGCTTTCTTTCTTTTCTTACTTATTTATTTATTTTTGAGATAGGGTCTCACTCTGTTGCCCAGGTTGTGGGTGCACTGGCTTGATCTTGGCTCACTGCATCCTCCACCTCCCAGGCTGAAGCGATCCTCCTACCTTAGCCTCCCAAGTAGCTGGGACTACAAGCATGCACCACCATGCCTGGCTAATTTTTGTATATTTTTGTAGAGGTGGGGTTTTGCCATGTTGTGCAGGCTAGTCTCGAACTCCTGGACTCAAACAATCAGCCCGCTTCGGCCTCCCCAAAATGTTGGGATTACAGGCGTGAGCCACTGCACCCAGTCACCTACAGGCTTTCAACTAACCAATGCCAACCAGAAGCCAGAGAGCAAGGACACCCCATTAGTGCAGTCCGTGGACATTAGTCTCCCAAGGTCCAGAGCAGAGTGGAGAAGAGGAAAGAATTGATCTGGAAGGGTAAAGGCTATCCAACACATATAAAAATAAAAATTTTATCCACAATAGGCAAATCCATTGAGAAAGAAAGCAGATTAGTAGTTGCCATGGGCTGGGGCAGGGGACAATGGTCAGTGACTGCTAAATGGGTACAGGGTTTCCTTTTGGGGTAATAAAAAAGTTCTGGAACTAGATAGCAGTGGTGGCTACACAACATTGTGAGTGTACTTAATGCCACTGAATTGTACACGTTAAAATAATGGAAACAGTAAATTTTATGTTACCTGAATTTTACCACAATAAAAAATAATGATTCCTATACAACAATTTGGGGAAAAAAAGGTGAATCCTTCTGTCTCAGATGTAAGAGGCAATTATATTTAATGTTTGTCTCAAATTTGAAAATGAAAACCATTTAAGTAGACAATTAAATCCAATGAATAAAATGCTGATTAAACTGACATAAACCTAACAACAATCCTGTTGACTTGATTAAAAACATTTGCAAATTTGTGCAAGCTTTATGCAAAGTTTATGTACACATTTTAAACACAGACATTTAGCTTAAGAAAATAGATGTATTTTGTAATATGTACCTTCTCGGCTTTTTCTTTTGTGGCAAACCAGTTTATATCACTGAAGTTTCTCTTAAGTCTTAGAATTCAGTAGCTGGTTCCAATGTGGGAATAGAGAAATTAAAAGTATTTGAGAACTGAGCTCCAATTTACATGAACTCAACTGTGGTTTAAAGCAACTAAATAAAAGTACCGAAGTATAAGACTTTTATGGCTCACATGAGGAAACGATTCCAAACCACTGTTTTCTCTAACAAGGAATTCCTTCAGTGTATTTTGGAAACAATTCTATAAATGTCAGTATGTTTTATGCTAATTCTTCATATACAATGCATTAATTTTATAGGGATTTAAATCACCAGGGTTTATTATTCCTTTTACATTGTATGCTTCTTTGAGAAGAAACATGACTCCTTGATTTATCTTTATACAGTGCTTTAATTATCTAATGGTATTGGGTTTTTAATAATGGGTCAGATTCCCTTTGAATCAAGTTTGATGATAATTTTTGTATGGTACCAAAACTCAGACCTCCTGTTTGAGTATGTATACCTTCCTAAGATTAGCAGTGTCCTCTTGACTGGGGGATGGTTATAAATAGCTTTTAAGGTGATTTCCAGGCCTAACATTCTACTATTGACTTATAACTGCACTTTAAAGGCTTAAACACACACAATCCCATTGAATCCTCCAGATACTCCTATTGGCAGGCAAATATTTTCCTTGTTTTGTAGATGAGGAAACTAAGGCTTAGAGAGATTATGTTACTTTCTCAAGAGTAACTCAAGATTCATGTCTAGTTTTCATTCTAAAACTATTACACCATTAAATCTGGAGTTATATCCTGAGCAGATGAATACGCTTTCTCTACTTGTATTTCAATGGAGATAAGCCTAATATATCTTAAAGTTTTCTTATAAATTAGCTTTACACTCTGGATCAAAGGGTTAGTTTCATCTAATTTATTGCATTCAATTAAAGGAGACTAGTAAGTATGAGTTCAGTTTTGCCAGCCTATGTAAAGAAAAACAAACATTGACATCAATGAATTATAAAAGCTACAATCTTCTAACAGTGTTTATATTAAAATGATTCATTGTTTGTTAATAAAGGCAAAAATAAGAATTAACCACTGCTTAGATTTTAAATATGTCCTTTAAATGTTATCTCATTTTCCCTTTTACAAAACATTCCTATTGTTTTCACTTAGAAAGGTATTGTGAACACTTTCCTTTGACCATACATATTCTACTCACTTATATTTTATGATCATATATATTTTATATTATCTCATTAAAAAATGTACTATAATTTCCTTAGTCAGTTTTCTTTTGTCTTCTTTTTCTTTTTTTTCACAAAAATAAATTATCAAAATCTTTATATGGTTTAGATAACTCCTTTATACTATAATCCTATTAAAACATTACTAGTGAGTTTTTATATTTTTAATATTTTTGAAAAAATTTGCCAAGCTTGTTTCCCAGAAATGCTATGACAATTTATACATAAAAAATAGTGCCTGATATTTACCAATTGCCAATCCTCTTGCAGATATTTTCAAAATTGTATATTTTCTAATTTGATAGTAGAAATTGGTATCTTTTTTTTTCTGGCCTGATTTGAGCGGCTGTGATAATGTACATTTTCCTTGTGTTTATATCTTTCCTAGTTTTGTATATATTATTAGTTTTATTTGTCCTTTGGGCATACATTTATTTATCATTCTCTATGTCAATACATTTGGATTTATGTTTAGAAAGGTCTTTCCTACCTCAATAGTATATAAATATTTATCCAAATTTTCCTTTAGTTTTATGATTTTACTTTGATGTAAATGTAATTTTAATACAGCTGGAATATATCTGGGTTATGTCATAAATATTTTTCATTTTAGTTTCTCTTTTTAAATATATTTAATAGATTGAAATGCAAGAATCTTTTATTTAAAAACCCATATGCCCATGAACTTGAAAGGTCATATGTATTATATATTAAGTTCTTATATGTAAATGATTTAATTTTCTTTAAAATATATTTTGTTATCTAATGGCAAAAGTTTTCTCACACTTTACTTTTTAAATTATTTTCTTGGAAACTTTGGCTATTTATTGTTTCCAGTGAAATTAAAGATTACTTTGCCAAGTTTAAGTTTCAAGAAAGATCTTTTGGGATATTAACTGGAATGATCTTAAATACTGATTTGAGAAAAAGATTTTTAAGTTTAATTTTATTATGTTTAATTTTTAACATCATTAAAAATGGGAGGGGGCATTTTTCTATTGTATTTTCAAAATGGTTATTGTTGACACAAAAGAAAGCTCTTTATTTGTGTGTATATATGTTATAACAGGTGGCCTGACTGAACTCATTCTCAGTGTAACTAACAGACACGGTTGAAACTGGCTCTTCTCTGTGTGGTTACTTTGAATTATTCCAGATCTAGCAATGGTAAGCTCCAACAGGGCTTTAGTTTGATAATCATCTGTACTAATTTAGTTATGTATTTGTTCACTCATTTATTCCTTCCACAAATATTTATTTGCTTCTTTCTATACTCCCAGGACTGTATCTGACAGCAACAAAAGGCAACAGCCTAGGAAAACAATGTAATAATTAGCTAAAAATTTTACAATAGTTTTGATAGATTTTTAGTGGTTCCCAAGCTTTCGTGGGCCTCAAAATCACTGAAGGAAATTGGTAAAAATGTCAATGTTCAGGCCCAGTTCTACTTCAACAAGCCTGGGCTCAGTGGTCTTTGTCAACTCTTCTGATAATTCTGAAACACAGCCAGTTTGAGGATGATTGCCTTAATCTCAAAAATAAACTACAGATGGATTAAAATAGGTTTCACTTATCCTAATAGGGATGATGCTTAATAATATTATTTATTGAGTACTTTTAGAAATGCTTTACAGAAAATAATATAATTCCGTCAACCAAATCATATGATAGCTACATGATTGTTCCCATTTTACAGGTGAGGGCCTGGAGTCTCAGCCAGATGAAGTAACACACCTGGGGCATTTGCCAAAAATATATCACAACAAGGATGGAAATCCAGGCCACTTGGTTGCATTTAGTCACTCTGCTACTTTATATCACTGCTATGCCTCTTCACTTATTTTTTTTTACATTAATGGGTTTTTAAAATTTAAATACATTCATTTTCACAAGAAGCTTTATATCGTTAGCATAAATGGAAAACGTATAGGATTTACCAAAAATAGAGAGTGCTTGTAAAAATAAATTCAACACACATGAAGCAATATTTCTTAATGCGAGCTTGATACTATCACCTGGCTTTGAGCCCAGCGCCTCCTTTCGTTTGTTTGTTTTTTAAAGGAGATTAACATGTGTTTTTAAAAGTTTCAGAGACACACTAAACTTAATCTTAGACATTCTTCTTGATTTAACTGCAAGATTTAAAAGAAAACTAGAAAAGGATAAATGTAGCTCTGTATCATTCAGGGAAATTTAACCATGAACCTGTGCTGTCTGAAATTATATTTATCCTTTATACATGGACCATATATTAGGGAACAATGTATCAGTGAACCAACTAAAAAAACCACAAGCAAAATAAAAAAATATAGTAAGTATGCGTCTAACATTGGGTCAAGGAAAAACTTTATAGGCATGAAAGCAATAAAATAAATCAGAACCACTGTCAATTTCTTTGATTACAAAAAATTTTAAATAGCATATACCAAAAGAAAGAGATGGAGATAAGCAGACAACAAAATCAGAAGACAATTGCAAAATATATAACAGACTAAATATTAGCATCTTCTAATAGAATGTATGCATACAAATGTTAAAAATACAAAATAAATGGAGAAATTGAGCAAATCAGGAGTCACAGTGATTTTTCTTTGGATCATGGCTGATTTATTTTTCTTTTGCTATATTTCTATATTTTCTAGCTTATTATCTTAGCACATACTGTTTTTTATATTCTAAAATGATTCTCTAATAAACATATTTAAGAGAGTAGAAATGTGAATGAATTTGTAAATAGAGACTCAAAAAAACAAAATTTATCACAGCAAGTGCTTATATAGAGAAAAAATTAGTTGACCCATACTAACCAGAGAAACATGAATCTTATACATATAAAGCCTGGTTTTAAAAAATCCATTAATACAATTTTGGATGAAATTGTACATGAAAAATAAGACAAATCCACCAAAAAGACAAATCCACCAAAAAGAAATGACATTCAAATTGATAAATCTCTATTTCTCTCATGCTTTGTCTCCACCCCTACTCCCCGCATCCACTCCCCATACACACTACAAACTCTTGTAGAATACCATTTCATTCACTAACAGAAATTTAACAGAGCTAAAGGTCTAGCACTGAAAGTTGACAAAACACATGTATAAATCTCATTTGAGTGTCTTACACATCCTGAAAGATTGGTTAGGCAATAATCAATGTAACCTCACTTTTTAGGTGAGGATGTAGACTCAGCAACTTGACCCCTTTTTAGTGTTCTGTTTCTCAAACTAGCTGTGAACCTAGAATCACCTCCTAGAAGTACTTTGACAAAGCAGTCCAAGCCCTACCAATTAATTCAGCATCTTGGGCTGAGGCACTGGTAATTGATGTGTCTAAAAAATGTCTCACATAATTTGAATATAGAGCCAGAATTAAAGTAGAAGAGCAAAATTTCAAAACAGTTTTCTGACATAAATTTCTCTGATAATTTTACTCTTCCTGCCCCCAGGAGGTATATTATACAAATATGCCAGTCTTAAAGCATATTATTTTGTTATGGGCAACTAAGATTTGGCATCTTTAAGATATTTCACCATGTCTGTAGCGATACAGATTTAAGAGCCTAATATGATTTTGATTTGTGTCCCCACCCAAATCTCATGTCAAATTGTAATCCCCAATGTTGGACGTGGAGCCTGGCGGAAGGTACTTGGATCATGGCGGGGGATTTCCCCCTTTGGTGCTTGCGATGATTGAGTGTCAACTTGTTCGGACTGAAGGATGCTGGGTGTGTCTGTGAGGATGTTGCCAAAGAAGATTAACATTAAATCAGTGGACTCAGAAAGACAGACCCACCTTCAATCTGGATGGGCACAATCTAATCAGCTGCAGTGCTGCTAGAATAAAAGCAGACAGAAGAATGTGGAAGGACTAGACTAGGTAAGTCTTCTTGCCTCCATCTTTCTCCCATACTGGATGCTTCCTGCCCTCGAACATCAGACTCCATGTTCTTCAGATTTTGGACTGGACTTAATGCCAGTGGTTTGCCAAGGGCTCTCAGGCCTTTGGCCACAGACTGAAGGCTGAACTATCAGCTTCCACACTTCTGAGGTTTTGAGACTCGGACTGGCTTTCTGGCTCCTCAGCTTGCAGATAGCCTATTGTGGGACTTCACCTGGGGATCATGTGAGTCAATTCTAATAAACTTCCCTTCATATACTCTTTTATCCTATTCTGTCCCTTTAGAGAATCCTGACTAATACAGTACTGTTTTTACAAATCTGGATGTTTAAAGATGTGTGGCACCTCCCCTCTCCTCTCTCTCTTCTTCCTGCTCCCACCATGTAAAACGTGCCTGCTTACCATTCTCCTTCGGGCATGATTGTAAGTTTCTTGAGGCCTCCCCAGCCATGCTTCCTGTACAGCCTGCTGAACTTGGAGCCAATTAAGTCTTTTTTTAAATAAATTACCCAGTCTTATGTATTTATTTGTAGCAGTTTGAGAATGGAGTATTACAGAGCCTTTTTTTTTTTTTATAAATGTCTTAAGAAAAATATATCTATAAGGCTAATAAAGGGGAAGTCTAGCATCTATACTTTATCTATGCATCAGGTCTAAAAAGCCAGCAAGGATATTCATTGTAATTTTTCTGTCCAGATTTGGAAAATCATAAATTTTGACAAATTTGAAAGTTTGGAAGCTTAACTACTTGCTAAAGTGTATTAAAACATGTTGGTTTAAAATACATTATGTATTTTACACTCGATTTGAAAACATTTATTATTTTAGAGCAAAAGTATCTAATATGATTGTTTACTATTTTGCCTTAGGATTAAATGTTCAAAAGTTTCAATAGATATCATATGTTAATTTTTAATAACTATATTAATGAGTTAATGACCATGTTTAATAATTAATATACTAAATTATACATTTAAGCAAGTTTCTTCTTTATACATTTACTGGACAAGTAATATTCACATTATTTAAACATATGTCTTGCCTGACTAAATTCATGATGCCTATTTCTAAGTCATTTGGAAGCTTTTTGTGAAAGAGTTCATGTTTGCCAATGGTGCTTCATTCCTTAAATGTTTATGTTGTACCAATTAATTGGTCTCACAGGGTAGAGACCATAGAATTTATTATAGATGCTTGGAAGACTTTCATTTCATCAGCAAAATATTAAAGATGTAACAAATATCCCATTTATGCTACTAAAAATGTTGAATACGTACTGGCAATTGAAATAGAATTCTGTGTAATGAAATAAAAAGATTAAATTATTTCACGTAGTGAGAATTGGGTGAAAATGTTGTTTCCATTTAAAAATTTAACAATATAAAATTGATGTATTACCAAATAGCTTTTTTCTTTTCTTTCTATTAAAAAGCTAATCTCTTATCAATATTTCATAATGAATCACTATAATGTTAAACAATGGGGAAAGGATTCCTAGCATAAAGAGGCAGTTAAGTTTAATAAAAAAATGCCTGGGTTCTGAGGTTAGCAAGATTCAGTTTCAAATCTTAGCTTAGGTCTTCAGTAAATAAGTAAATTTTAAGCAAGTTTCATAGAGACTGTAGGCCTCATTTCCTTAGTTATCAAATAGGTATAAAAAGACATACTTTATATATTTGTTGATATGCAAGAGATAGAAAACATAGAGCAACTGACACAGGATGAAAAACGTTATTTATTTCTTTTCTTTAGTCTAACAAAATCCTGTAGAATTTAGATTGAATCTGATTATAGTCACATATCACCTTGTATTATATGTGACGTGTTTCTCATTTTTTTCTAGACATATTGAGAGCAGAGGTCATGTTTTAATATTTTTAGTGCATGCACAATAAAGATGATCGATGGAAAATATTGAGCAAATAGGTGAATATGCTTAGTTATTTATGAAAAGGGTTCTCTTTGTATGGTTTATTAAGGACAATACGGTATAAATATTTCTTCAACTACAGAAAAAGCCTGAGCTTATAAGGGAACTGTAATATGAATTCTGATTTCAAATGGAGAGACTGTTTTGCATCTCTACATTCTTAGATCCTTAACTTTGGATACTGATTGCCCTGACCCGATTAGCTAAGAGTAGACTGTAGGAAAAACATGGTTGACTTGTGGCTTCCGGGACCCACTCTTGTGTACGGGAGCCTTTCTGTCATAGTAGACAGCAGGAGCCATTCTGTCATGGCAGACAGCAATGTGAGCCCAATTTCTCTCCCCTGTACCCACACCTTGTGCCATGCAACTTTGCACTATCTTCTCACTGTGGATGGGATGCCACCTTTTTTCACTGGGTTTAACCACACGACTTGCTCTGGCTAATGGAACATTCACAGACAGGATGAAAGCAGAGGCTGGAAATGGGCTTAAATTCAAGCTTTCTCCCTTGTGCCTCTGATACTACCATGAAAATATGCTAGGGCTAGCTTGCCAAAGGATAAGAGGCATATAGAGCAGAGCAACCCCAGCTGTCCCAGGTGACAGTCGGGTGACATCCAGACATGTAAGCTCACAAGATCAGCACAGCCACCTAGTAAAAATTCCACTGTCCCCAGACACGTGAGCACAAATTAATGGCTGTTTGCCACTAATGTTTTATGGCTTTTTGTTCTGTGACATTATTACAGCAATAGATAACTATTACAGATGTCCTTAAAAATTATTTTTAAAAGGTGCTGTTGTGAGCTAAGCAAATGCTTTAAAGCAATGTATTTTATGCCTGCTGTGTATTTTTTTTTTAAAAAAAGCTTATAAATAAATAGAACAATTCCAGATTTTAACTTATAGCTGTTTCAGTAGAAGTATAGAATCGTGACTATTGGGATGAACATGTATTCAATGTAAAGGGTTAATTATCTACACCTAGAAACTGAGTAAGCTTCTCCCTGGTGGCTAAATAATCTCATGGTAGTAAGATGACTCTTTTTGTAAGAGCCAAATAAATATTTTTAAAGGATTAAGTCACATACAGTTGAGCTTATGGACACGAAACTCTTTAACAGATATTGATACCAAAAGCATTTTTTGTCATATGGCTTTTGTAGCTTTAAGTGTCCTTTTCTAAAAATAGCAACAAATCAATCTATAAACATTTACATTCTCATTACTTCAAATCCCTCCATTTCCTACAAACTCCAAATCCTGACCATTTTCCTGAACTCCAGACAAATATATTTAACTGCCAGCTAGACATTTCCAACCAGAGGTCTGTCAGGCACCTCCAATTCAACACATCCACAGAGAAACCCACTATTTTTTCACTGAAAACTGACACGTGGATTTCCTGTCTCTGTGAATGGCTCCACCCATCACATGCCAACACTGAAACCTCCATCGCAAAATTCTAACTGAGACACTGAAAAAGATCTGACCTAACCAACTCCATCTTACTTTTAACCTCCAAGCTGTCCTTGTTCATTCTTGGGTGTGGGCTGAACTGACTTTGGGAGGAACTTAGTGTATAGTTAAAAACAAAGATGATAACAGGCCTTCCCAATACAAACCCGCTTCTTGGCTTCTTGCCTGGGGACTAGACTGCCTTTGTAAGACTAACAAATTAGCCACAAGATTAGAAAGTATGGTTTAGAAGTCATATAGCTGGAGACTACAAGATTCTGACCCTTCTCAAATTACTCCTGGGGATAACCTGACTATTGTAAAGCCTAAGATCAGTGCTTGGGATATTTTGCAGACCCTACACTTGATGGATCAGCTGGCACCACCCAGATGGATAAACTGGCTCATCTGATCTTGTGGACCCCACCTAGGAACTAACTCAGCGTAAGATAGCTTCAACTCCCTATGATTTCATCTCCGACACGACCATCAGCACTCCTGACTCACTGGCTGCCTCACATCCACCAAGTTATCCCTAAAAACTCCTATCCGTGAATGCTCAGAGAGACTGATTTGAGGAATAAAAAGACTCCGTTCTCCCACACAGCCAGCTCTGCATGAATTACTCTTTCTCCATTACAATTCCCCTGTCTTGACAAAATCGGCCCTGTCTAGGCAGAGGGCAAGGTGAACCCATTGGGTGGTTACAACATTTGAGTCTTCCTTCATTCTTCCTCTTCCCTTATACCTCTTTCCCCAAACCTGGAGGAAACTAAAGTGGTTCACACATTCCCAAAGAGTAGTCATTTTACAATTTGCTTGCCATGCAAGAACCATGTATTTTGTATGTATATATAGGTATGTACTTTTTTTTAGTAATCCAAACTGATTGCTAGAAAATCAAGCCATTCATTTTGTGTAATAATCTGGTTGGGGTTTCAACATAGCCCCAGAGTACAAAAATGCAAGGCTCTCTTTTTCAATGACATGCCAAAGCCATTGTTTCTTCATCCACAGGTGGTTTCGAGAACAGCCTTTCAGAGAACCCCAAGAAAGAGGAATTCTCATCTTCAATCGATCCTTTCAGAAATCAAGTTTTTCATTGCAAGGGTTAAGGGGAAGAAAGAGAGTTTAAATGTTAAAACACACAAATAGTTATTTGGCATGCGTTCCTTAAAGAAATTGTTAATGCCTAAATGCTCTATGCTTTTCAGTGGCCTGGTGCCTGAACTTAAACAGAACTTCAATAAAACTCATACAGAAAAAATAAATGGAATGGAATCTAAGGAGCTCAGCAATTATGTTAGAAATGTTTATCTAAGGAGAAAAAACTAAACACCAATTTTTAAATCCTTTTTTATTATGCAATGTAAAGGGACTGAAAGTTTATCTCTAGATTGCACTGGGCAAATGAAATGCATATGTGTTTGTGTTAGGGTTCTACAGAGAAACAGAACTGATAATATATACAAAGAGATTTGTTAAAGGAATTGGCTCAGTAGTAATGGTGGTCAAGAAGTCTCATGATCTGCCTTCTGCAGGCTGGAGAACCAAGAAAACCAATGGTGTAATTCAGTTTGAGTCCAAAGGCCTTTGAATTGGAAGGCTGGTGGTATAAGTCCCTGTCTGAGTCTGGATGTCCCAAAGCTGGCAATACTGATGTCCAAGAGCAGGAGAAAATGAATATCTCAGCTCAAGCAGAGAGAGTGAATTCACTCTTCTGTCTTTTTATTCCATTTGGGCCCTCAATGGATTGAATGGTATACATCCACATTGGGGAGGGCTGTCTGCTTTACTCAGTTTACCAATTCAAATGCTAATATCTTCCGGAAATAACCTCAGAGACACACCAAGAAATATTGTTTTACCAGCATTCTGGGCATCCCTTAGCCTATTCAAGTTGACTCTTAAAATTAAGCATCACAGTGTTGAATATACACTGTTTTTCCCAAATAGTAGAAATGCCATGTAGCTGATTCAGTTCTGCTCTTGGTGCGAAAATCCTGAGTGCACAGTCTGTATTGCCTTGAAGAACCTAGGAGACTGAGCATATGAGGATCTTGATGGTGGCACACCTTCTCCAACACAGGTACCTTTCTGCACCTATTAGAGACTTTAACAAGCAATGAATGAAACTACCATACTCAGTGTGACTGATTCACTTTGGGTTTATAGTGAGCATCAAGTACTTAAGCAGGAACAACGCGATCTGATGCAACCAGGTGGGGTTTGTGTGTTAATGATAAGATGCTATGCCCACTACTGCGATGTGGGGTAGGGTGTCCAATTTTATTCTAATTACTAATTAAGAAGAAAAAGTTTGCATCCACCCACACTTGTTGCTCCATTATTCAGAAGCATAGAAGATTCAGAATTGAAGTAGTAAAAACCTTAAAGGGTCATAAAACCAGTAAAAGGAAGCTCAGTCCCCAATAATAAATGACCTGAAGCAGCAATCATTTGTGCAGCTGATGTTACAAAAAGTAAGCTGTAGATTCTGTATCTAAAGCACTATGTGCACTCATCAAAGCAGAGACTGATCATTTCCTTAATGTGATGTTGCTCCTGGTCAAAATATAAGAAATCTCAAAGCATAAGATCAGAACAGTGTGTGTACACCATAAATACCTTTAGCAAGCTTGGGTAATACAGGGAGACCGAGAACCCAGGCAAGATCGAAATAAAAATAGAGATAGGAAGAGCTTAAACAATTGATTAATCAGACAACTGGAAATGGACATTAAAAAATCATTATTAAATACTTATAATTTGATGAATATAATCATTTCTAACTAAAAATTGACTTCACAAAGGCATGAAGATTAAATGTCAATACAGTTGACCCTTAAACAGCATGGGTTTTGAACTGCATGGGTCTACTTATACAGGGAATTTTTTCAATAAATGCAATTGGCCCTCCATATAGGCGGGTGTCACATCTGCAACCAAACACAGGTCAAAAATACAGCACTCACAGTACTCACAGGATATGAAACCCACGTATATGAAGAGCAAAGTTTCATTTCAGTGGGTTCTGCAAAGCTAACTGCTGGACTTGAGTATCCTGGATTTTGGTATCTGCTGGAGGTGCTAGAACCAATTCCCCAAGGATACTGAGGGATGACTGTATTTGTAATTATTTAAATTAGTAATAATTTAACAATATGTTTGGCATACAGTAAATATCCAGGTAATACCAAATATTAGATACATAGTTTTTATTTCAAAGTGGGAATTTAGTGATTCTCAACAGATTCTTTGGCTGCTTAATAAAATCTTGAGTTTAATATGAGTTATTTTTCTAGGTAAACCAAAGAGGCACACATTAGTTATCTTTTGCTGAATAACAAATTATCCTAAAATTCAGTGGCTTAAAACAACAATATTTATTATCTCATAATTTCAGGTCAGGAATCTGGGCACAGGTTAACTGGGGCTTCTGGCTCAGGGTCTCTTACAAGGCTGTAATCAAGATGTTGATGGGGCTGCTGTCATCTCCAGACCTGACTAAAGTCTGAAGAATCCCCTTCCATGCTCACTCACACAATTGCTGACAGGATTCAATTCCCTGCTGGGTTGTGGGGCCAAGCACCTCTGTTCCTCACTGGCTGCTGGCTGCACACTGCCCTCTGTTCTTTGTCATGTGGGCCTCTCCATAGGGTGTTCATGACATGACAGTTGGTTACATCAAAGCAGGCAAGAAGTACCAGGCAGAACAAATGCAACAAGATGGCAGTCAGAGTCATTTTCGATCTAATCTTGGAAGTGACATCCCATCACTCTTGCTATATTCCATTCATCAGAAGGAAATCCCTAGTCTGGTCAGAGGAGGGAAATTACACAAGGATGTGAACATTAGGAGTCACGGATCATTGGGAGCCATCTTAGAAGTGGCCGACCACAGGGCAAGTTGAAAACACTCCACTGACAGATTGAAGTCCTCAGTTTCACCTCAAGGCCTGTGACTATCTAGCTGTTCCATTTAAGCCACTTGCCAGAGCTATAGTGCTGTGGTCCACAGTGTGAGCTCCAGAATAGACTGCTTGGCTTTGAATTGGATTTCATGTAGTCAGCATGAACTGTCTGCATGGCAAAGTTACTAAATTTTCCTTATCTGTAGTTTCTCTACCTGTAAAGCTGTGGATAATTATGACATACAGTTCATATTTTGTGAGAATTATGTAATTATATATATATATATATATATATATATATATATATATACACACACACATACATATATGACTACCTGACTACCTGGGGATAGTAGTAATAGTACTACCTCTTTGTGTGCTTGTTGAGAGGATTAAACAAGATCATGGATGAAAGTTCTTAGCACAGGCCTGGCTAGGAAACTTTCAACCCATGGTGTGTATCTACACTTTTTAATGTTTTCATTCCCCTCACTAGGGAGGGGGAGCCTCCAATTCCTCTCCTGCTATGGGTATATTCCTCTTCATCTGCTCTTCCCCTGATTTCTATAAGGAGGGTTAATTGATCTATGGAAGATCAGCAGCACAGCCTAAGGAGTCCCCAGTGTTCATGGCAGACAGCCCAACTCAGTCTGGTTATCTGAACACCAGTGTTTCTGTGCCACCTGGCCAAGTGCTAATGAGAAAGTTGTATAGACGTTTGTTGCTAGGTAGTATAGTAGGTAGAATAAAAGAGTTCACAGTTCCTCAAGAAGATTGAAAGGGACTCTGATATCTGACATGGACCAAATGCCAGCCAGGGAGCTCTGGCACCCTAGGGGTTATGCAAGGGGAGGCAGCTCTCAGAGCACAGAGGGGTGAGAGCTATCTCTAAAGGCCTGGGCTGAATGGGAACGTTTTGCAAAACTTGCTTAGAAACACTGGTTCCTAAGCAATTGATTCCTGTTGGGGTCCCACTGGGAAAGACTGTTTCTGAACAGTCTGGATGGAAAGGAAATGGTGGCATTTTTAGAGAGAGAAAATAAACTTGCTCTGTTATTTAAACCCAAATACTAGGATAAATACTAGAATCTAGGGTCCTTTTAAAGTTGTTTCAAAGCTGCAGAAAGAAACACAATAAAAGTTGAATAAGGATTTATGTTATATAGTCATCCATGCAAGCAAGTAGACTGACTGGTAAAGTATAGTGTGATTATTATAATGTAGGTCACAGACAGTGTAAGCGTAGTGAATTTCCTGCATTAGAAAACTAAGCCTCTTGTATTAAGTGAAGCACACTGGACATTTAATATGGTTTTTACAACAAAAACTGAGCTCTATAAATGGAGGGTCCTGAAATGATGGTGTGCGGGGAGGGAGGGGGAGTATTCTAAGTTGAATTTTGGGGGAACGTATTTTATGATTCCTTTTAAGTAACAACACCACCTTTCTCTCACATCTCCACCAACTCAAACTACCCCCATGAAGTCACTGACAAACTTTGGATTTAGAGACCTGGCATC
This sequence comes from Nomascus leucogenys, assembly GCF_006542625.1. Classification (NCBI taxonomy): domain Eukaryota; kingdom Metazoa; phylum Chordata; class Mammalia; order Primates; family Hylobatidae; genus Nomascus; species Nomascus leucogenys. The sequence continues at coordinate 121,663,072 of NC_044402.1, forward strand.
ATAGGTAGCGAAGACAGATGAGAACTGAATGACAGCCAACCCTAAAGAATTTTTTTTTTTTTGAGATGGAGTCTCACTCTGTCTCCCAGGATGGGGTACAGTGGAGCGATCTCGGCTCACTGCAACATCCACTTCCTGGGCTCAGGAGAGTCTCCTACCTCAGCCTTCCAAGTAGCTGGGACTACAGGCGCGTGCCACCACACCTGGCTAATTTTTTATTTTTAGTAGAGACAGGGTTTCACCATAGTGGCCCAGCTGGTCTTGAACTCCTGACCTCAGGTGATCCACCTGCCTCGGCCTCCCAAAGTGCTTACAGGTGTGAGCTACTGTGCCGGGCCTATAAAGAAAACTTTTACCTGTGACCCGTTAAACAAACAAACTTGGATAAAGTAAAATAAGTAAATAAATAAATGGAAGTCTTTTGAGAAAGAAGAGATATATTTTATATATTATATATTTCATATATATACACTTATATATACATATAAACATACAAATATACATACATGCCTACATATACACATACACATATATGTGTAAACATACATACACACATACCACATATAGATATGATACTGCTCTGAAAGAATATTAAAAACGTGTATAGTGTTTTGATCTTAAGATTGAAAGACAGCAGGGCTTAGCATCATAACAGAGTAAATAATAGTTAGCCTGCGTTTATGGTGGTAACAGACAATTACATCCTTTGACTACCTGAGCTTTTAAAATTCAGAAATTTACAATCTTCCAACAATTAAGTGGAAAATGTTACTGTGTAATTAAAATGGGTATCTTTCAACAAGAATTATTTCTCAGAAGGAAGGACTAAAATCCTGGGCATTTTCAGAGAATCATGATTGTTCCAATTCCATGGACAAACCTGTGACTTAAAAAGACATCCATGGAAGCAACCCTCTGAGGTGTTTTAAAGGTGGCAAATATGTCTGGCCCTGTATGACTACGTGCTATGATTTACTCTGCAGTGCTCCTGAGAATACCAATGAGTCCTGGGGCCCGATCTGGAGTCCGAGGGAATGATGGCCGGCTGGGGTCAGCAGGACAATGGTGGGAATGGGTGCGGTGGATGGTAGGAGTGCGGGCAGAGGGAGCGTGTTACAGACCAGTTGGGAGTTTGACCCTTGAAACAGGGAATCAGAAGTACACGGGTTCCACTTTGAGTTTATGCCTTTAAATAACATGGGACTTCAGACGATTTAACTTTGACAAACCTTTTCTCACATCCTTAATGGGGAATAATGAGGCCTAGCAGATTTCTTTTATGAGGATTAAATAATATTTAATTATCTCATTTTTAATGAGATAATATTTAATTATCTCATTTTTAATGAGATAATTAATACATAATTATCTGGAGTGTGAAACAGTCCAGACAGTACACAGGACAGTTGAAGCCCTCTACAGAGAGTAGCCACTATTATCCTCACCCTTGTGTTTTATATTTGGAAGTATTTTATGTTCTTTATATATGGGCCCTAACAATGCCCAGGGATATTTTTAAAGGAAAATATTGGAGAGATTAACTTCATAATAAGCTGTAGATATTAGGTTGCACTTTAAGTATAGCAGAGTGGTTAAAAACTTGGGCTAAAGTTTGAGAAGACTGAGATCAAGGGCCTGTTCTGAAAAACAGATACATCACCTTTAAAAACTTTTGAACTTCCCTAAGTCCTCTTTTGTTCATCTGTAAAATGAGAATAATAGTAAAAGTTCCTTACTTCTGGGATGATTGGGAAGCATAAATGCCTGTGAAGTGCTTGGCATGGTGACTTATATATTTAGTCCTCAATAAATATTAGCTGCTAATAATATTAATACAAATAATTGCATATATTAAAAACCTAAAGAGTGTTTTCTAATTTTTTAAATAAAAACATTTCTCATTTTTGGTGGTGATCCTATAGCAAGTATATAAAGCAATAAAATAAAAATGAGCAAATAAATAAAAAAAACACAGAAAGGAAAACAATCCCATGTATTATCTGAAAATGATGAACATAAAGGTATAAAAGGGCCAGGCATGGTGGCTCATGCCTGTAATCCCAGCACTTTGGGAGGCCGAGGCGGGCAGATCACCTGAAGTAGCGAGTTTGCAAGCAGCCTGGCCAATATGATGAAATACCATCTCTACTAAAAATACACACACACACAAAAATTAGCCAGGCATGGTGGTGGGCGCCTGTAATCCCAGCTACTTGGGAGGCTGAGGCACGAGAATCACTCAAACCCAAGAGATGGAGGTTGCAATGAGCCAAGATCACACCACTGCACCCCATCCTGGGTGACAGAGCAAAACTCTGTCTCAATAAATAAGTAAATAAATGAATAAATACGTATAAAGAACAAGAATAAACATCATTATAGCTAAACATCTGGTGAATGCAGAGAACAATTTTTAGATAAAAAATACTCTAATTTATATTGGTTTAATTTGCCCATGCTCACAACTGCTGCCTTATATATGTCTAGTGAAAATATTTGTTTATATAATCAGTCATGTATGTATTAAACATTTTTGAGCATCAGCTAGTTCCTGCTCCCAAGGAGCCTGCTCCCTGATGGGTATGATAAACAATAAACAAACTGACAAATTACACAAATTATTCTATATTAAGAATCCCAAGGAGTGCTGTGAAGGAGTATAGAGTGTAGTTAGCAGTAAAATCTAATTCAGACAGGGGGATTAGGGAGGGGTTCCCTAAGAAACTAACATCTAAGCTAGGACCTATAGGGTGGGCAAAATTTAGCTGGAGAATGAACATTCAAGGCAGAAGCAACTGGAAGCATGAAGCCTCCGATGTGGGAAGGATGAGGAGCAATCTCCAGGAAACAGACCAGCCTGCAGAATTGTGAGCACCGGGAAATGGTGCTAATGAAGCTAACAGAGCAGGGAGAATCCAGAACACATAAGAGTCTGGCTGCCATGTCATGGGTTCTAGTCCTGAGCCTACAAGGAAAGAAAAGCCACCAGATGGGTTCCTAACGGGAAAAATGAGAAGGGTTTTGCAGTTTAATAAAGTAATTTTGACTATTATGTGAAAAAAACGATCGGAGGAGAACCGAAGTAGATATAAGGAAATTGATTCAAAAGCTACTGCAGAAGCCCATTTAAGAGACATGGTGTTTGGGATGCTGGTGGCAGATGAGGAAAAAAGTTGATAGATCAAGAAATATTTGGTTTCCATTTGTTTGTGTCATCTATGATTCTTTCAGCAGTGTTTTGTAGTTTTCTTTGTAGAGAGGTCTTTCACCTCCTTGGTTAGGTATATTCCTAAGTTTTTGTTTGTTTGTTTGCAGCTATTGTAAAAGGGGTTGAGTTCTTGATTCCATTCTCAGCTTGGTCGCTGTTGGTGTACGGAAGAGCTACTGATTTGTGTACATTAATTTTATATCTGGAAACTGTGCTGAATTCTTTTATCAGTTCTAGGGGCTTTCTGGGGGAATCTTAGGGTTTTCTAGGTAAACAGTCATATCATCAGCAAATAGCAACAGTTTGACTTCCTCTTCACCGATTTGGATGCCCTTTATTTTTTTCTCTTGTCTGATTGCTCTGGCTAGGACTTCCAGTACTGTGTTGAAGGGGAGTGGTGAGAGTGGACATCTTGTCTTGTTCCAATCCTCAGGGGAAATGCTTTCAGTTTTTCCTCATTCAGTATTATGCTGTGGGTTTGTCATCAATGGCTTTTATTCTATTGAGGCATGTCCCTTGTATACTGATTTTGCTGAGGGTTTTAATCATAAGGGATGCTGGATTTTGTTGAATGTTTTTTTCTGCATCTATAGAGATGATCATGTGATTGTTATTTTTAATTGTTTATGTGGTGTATCACATTTATTGACTTGCATCTGTTAAACCCTCCCTGCATCCTTGATATGAAACCCACTTGATCATGATGGATTATCTTTTCGATATGTTGTTGGATTCGGTTAGCTAGTATTTTGTTAAGGATTTTAGCATCTATGTTCATCAGGGATATTGGTCTGTAGTTTTCTTTTTCGGTTATGTCCCTTCCTGGTTTTGGTATTAGGGTGATACTGACTTCATAGAATCATTCAGGGAGGGTTCTCTCTTTCTCTATCTTGTGGAATAGCGTCAGTAGGACTGGTACCAATTCTCCTTCAAATGTCTGGGAGAATTCTGCTGTGAATCCGTATGGTCCTGGACTTTTTTTGTTGGTAAAATTTTAATTACCATTTCAAACTCACTGCTTGTTATTGGTCTATTCAGGGTATCTTATTCTTCCTAATTTAAACTAGGAAGATTGTATCTTTCCAGGAATTTATCTATCTCTTCTAGGTTTTCTAGTTTATTTGCATAAAAGTGTTCATAGTAGCCTTGAATGATCTTTTGTATTTCTGTGGTGTCAGTTATGATATCTCCTGTTTCATTTCTGATTGAGCTTATTTGGATTTTCTCTCTATTTTCTTGGTTAACCTTGCAATGGTCTATTGATTTTATTTATCCTTCCAAAAAACCAGCTTTGTGTTTGTAACCAAACACCACCTGTTCCCCAATAACCTATGGAAATTTAAAAAAAAAAGAAATTAGAGGTAATATTAAATATAAAGTTAAATTTTATGTATTTAAAATTTCTGTATTCCTAAAGAAAAAATGGATATAAAAATATTGTCAAGTAGCTTTACTTTGATTTTTGGGGTCTGCTGTTAAAAGTTATTACTTTGTTTTGAAAAAATGACATCTTGTGGAAATTTTTAATACATACTGAAATTAGTTTTTTAAAAAAGAAATATTTGGGAGACAGAATCCACAGGACTTGGCTATTGATAGACTCCAGTGCAAGATGGTGAGGAAAATATGTCAGGATAAGTAGGATAACCACAAGTCCTAGTGAGCAAGTGGATAGATGAGGGTGCTCTTTGCTGATGTGGATACACAGAGGAAGTGCAGGGACATGGCAGGGAAAGTGGGGGGCGTAGAAGTGGTACTGGCGAAATAGGTTAAATATTAAAAAAAATGCACAGCAAAGGTAAAAAATAAAATAATAAAATGAAAGATACAATAATTAAATAGGAGAGTTGGGAAAAGATCAAGAAAATATTCATTACTGAAGGCACCAAGGACTTTAAATGGGGATGACATCTATTAATATAAAGTGGTTCAGGCTTTCTAAAGAGACAATATTTGCCTAAAAGCAACCACAAGCTCCAGCATTATGTTTAGAATTGCTGGGGAAGAATGCCACTGACCAAAGTAAGTAAAACTACTAGTATTTAGAATGCCCACTGTATGTCAGATACTGAACAAAGTATTTCTTATGTATTATCTAATACAATCCCCACAATCACCTCATGTGGTAGACCTATGTTACCCATGAGAAAAATGGAGGCTTAGAAAGGACTGGCCACTCAGTTGCTAAGTGGTAAATAAGGTGGTTCTGCCTCCAGTTCTCAAGCACTTTCTCCTTTATTATGTTGCCTGTTATTGCAACACATATCCTAAGTGACTTCTAGAGGTACCTATGCTACTATCTGCAATAAAATGTATGGAGATGATTAGCTGATATTTTTGCTTACCTAAAACAGTCCTTCATCTTTTGTCCATAGCAACCTCATTTCGATTTGAGTAAATCTCTCTCCACCATGAGGGTGCAGCCCAGGGGGATTGTTGATAGAGTGCCCTGTGTTTCCTATGACAAGGAGGTAGAGGGGCCAGTGGTTCAGTAAGGACCAATAGAAATTCTTCCTGATTTAAGCTAGGAGGATTTCATCTTTCCAGAATTTATCTATCTCTTCTAGGTTTTCTAGTTTACATGCATAAAGGTGTTCATAGTAGTCTTGAATGATCTTTTGTATTTCTGTGGGTTCTTCCTGGAACTGGAATGAGGAGCAGAGTGGAGCGAAGGCTGCTGAGGGGGAGTCTAACAAGGCTCTCAGGCAGTTCTTGCTGCCTTGATTTTTGTGCTTCCAAATTTCTTCTTTGGGCTTCCCTGTTAAGTCCTTCAATTTTTTTTTTTTTCAGTAATTTCCCTTTTGGCTTAGGTTAGACAAACTCAGTCTCTCCTACTTTCAACCAAGTAATCCCCACTAAAACATTAGACCCATTTCATTCTAAAGAATCAGGAGCTGTGTAGAGGGGACACATTGCTCTTAAAGCTTTGTCTGCAGCTATTTTGCTCTGGTGTGCTTTGTGAA